>NC_090410.1:30018448-32418448 GCF_036365525.1 Heterodontus francisci
TAGTGTCCTGGGCCCAACCATCTTCAGCTGCTTCATCAATGACCTTCCTTCAATCATAAGGTCAGAAGTGGGGATGTTCGCTGATGATTGCACAATGCTCAGCACCATTCGTGACTCCTCAGATACTGAAGCAGTCGTGTAGAAATGCAGCAAGACCTGGACAATATCCAGGCTTGGACTGATAAGTGGCAAGTAACATTCGCGCACACAAGTGCCAGGCAATGACCATCTCCAACAAGAGCGAATCTAACCATCTCCCCTTGACATTCAACAGCATTACCATCATTGAATCCCCACTATCAACATCCAAGGGGCTGCCATTGACCAGAAACTGAACTGCAGTAGCCATATAAATACTGGGGCTACAAGAGCTGGTCAGGGGCGAGGAATCCTGCGGCGAGTAACTCACCTCCTGACTCCCCAAAGCCTGTCCACCATCTACAAGGCACAAGTCAGGAGTGTGATGGAATCCACTCCACTTGCCTGGATGGGTGCAGCTCCAACAACTCAAGAAGCTCAACACCATCCAGGACAAAGCAGCCCGCTTGATTAGCACACCATCTACAAACATTCACTCCCTCCACCACCGACGCACAGAGGCAGCAGTGTGTACCATCTACAAGATGCACTGCAGAAATGCACCAAGGCTTCTTAGACAGCACCTTCCAAACCTGTGACCTCTACCAACTAGAAGGACAAGGGCAGCAAATGCATGGGAACACCACCACCTGCAAGTTCCCCTCCAAGTCACACACCATCCTGACTTGGAACTATGTCGCCGTTCCTTCACTGTCACTGGGTCAAAATCCTGGAACTCCCTTCCTAACAGCACTGTGGGTATACCTACCCCAAATGGACTGCAGCAATTCAAAAAGGCAGCTCACCACCACCTTCTCAAGGGCAATTAGGGATGGGCAATAAATGCTGGCCTAGCCAGCGACGCCCACATCCCATGAATGAATTTAAAAAAAGAAATGAGCTGAAACAGGCTTTCTTAGGTTTAAAGAATAAAAGTGAAATTTATTAAACATGAACTCTAATTCAGTGAATGCCTACATATACACTCCACACCCCTCGTTAGGATGCATACGCATTACGCACATGCAAATAGAGACAGAAAAGAGCAGAAGAAAAATGAAGTGAAAAAGTTTGAGGCAATATCTGAAGAGTTGTGAGAGTTCTTCGAGCTCACTGTAAAGTCCTTTTGTAGGTTGATCTTGCTATTTGTTGTGGCCCAGTATTCTTCAGAAACCTTGTTCACTGTCGGAGAATTTTCTCTCTTGGCGTTCATGTGTCTTCAGTTGTTTTTTGGAGTTCTGTGAGAAAGAGATGTGAGCGGACAGGAGAGGCTGTGGTGAGCCAGCCACAAGTTCTTTTCAGTCCAGGAGCAAACAACTCTCTTTTTTCAAACACTGTTTCTCGAATTTAAAACTCTCAGTTTAAAACTCTGCAACAGCCAGTTAATCACGTGAATAAACTAGTCAAACCACGCCTGTTCTGTGTGTTGGAAGCAGTGACTGGTTCCTTTTTTCCAACATTGGCTGTTAGTCTGCAAAAATATCTTTCCAGCTTGGGGCCTGGCAATTCCTTGTAATAGACCCTCTTTTTTTCCCAGCAACAATTTGAAGTTTTATGTCCATGTGGTGAAATCAATGTGCCTCACTCTTGACAGGTGAGGGCCTGCATGACAACCTCCATTTACCTTCGAGAGCGCAAGAAGGAAAAAGAGTAAGAGAAGAGATATTTTCAACAGCTCCTCCCCCACTTGGCATTTCCAGTTAGTGATCTCCAGTTTTTTTGGACTTTTTGACAATTGAAAATGGACTCCAGTTTCAACTGAAATTCATGTTCGTGTACAGTTAAGTCAATTATCTATTTAGTAAATGTTCTTGCCTCTTTTATGCCTTTAACATTTCTTTGTATTTTTGTGAGCATGTGTTGCGATGTAAAGCCCCTTCCAGAGTTTAAGAGTGTGTGTTAATAAACCCTACTTCTTTGATTTAAAACTTACAACTGTGGTGTTGTGACTATCCTTTACTAGTCAGGGTTTAAGGGAAGGAAAAATTCAATCACAAATCTGTTTAAGGACAGGTGGTTGGAACAACAGAGAAATTTGTTCAGAAAAAAAAGATTAACTATCTGTTCATAACATAAGGCACAAAAACCCAACAGGAAAGGTGCATCAACCGTGGCAAACAAAAGAAGTTAATGATTGCTTTAGGTCAAAGGAAGTGGCTTATAAGGTCACCAGAAAAAGTAGTAAGCCCGAGGATTGGGAGCAATTTAGAATCAAACAAAGGAGGACCAAGAAACTGATAAAGGGAAAAGAGATTATGAATGCAAGCTAGCTCAAAACATAAAGGAGGATTGTAAAAGCTTCTTGAGGTATGTGAAAAGAAAAGGATAAGAAATGCCGACTGTGGGTGCATTGTAGACGGAGACAGGAGAGTTTGTGGTGGAGAATGAGGAAATGGCGGAGAGACTAAACAATTGCATTGTGGAACTGCTAGAAATTAGTATCAATAAAGAGGTAGCACTCGAAAAATTAACTGGATTGAGAGTTGATAAATCCCCTGGACCAGATGGGCGACATCCCAGAGTGTTGAAGGAGGTGGCTATAGAGATAATGGATGCATTGGTGGTTATTCTTCAAAATTCTATAGATTTTGGTTGGGTTCCTGCAGACTGGAAAGTAGCAAATGTAACCCCACTAATTACAAAGGGAGCAAGAGTATAAACATAGATCTGCAAATCTATTAGTTTGATGTCAGTAGCAGGGAAAAGGTTAGAATCTATTGTAAAGAATGAAATAATTGGACACTTGGAAAATAATGATTTTTTTTCATTCTTTCATGGGATACGGGTGTCACGGCTCGGCCAGCATTTATTACCCATCCCTAATTGCCCTTGAGAATGTGATGGTGAGCTGCCTTCTTGAACTGCCACAATCATTGGGGTGTAAGTACACCAAAAGTGCTGTTAGGAAGGGAATTCCAGGATTTTGACCCAGCGATAGTGAAGGAACGGCGATATAGTTCCAAGTTAGGATGGTGTGTGGTTGGAGGGGACCTTGCAGGTGGTGGTGTTGCCATGCATCTGCTGCCCTTGTTCTTCTAGGTGGTAGAGGTCGCAGGTTTGGAAGGTGCTGTTGAAGGAGCTGTCGTGCATTACTGCAGTGCATCTTGTAAATATTACACACTGCTGCCACGGTGCATCAGTGATGGAGGGAGTGAATGTTTGTGAATGGGGTGCCAATCAAGCAGGCTGCTTTATCCTGGAAGGTGTCGAGCTTCTTGCATGTTGTTGGAGCTGCACCCATCCAGGCAAGTGGAGAGTCATCCATTACACTTCTGACATGTGCCTTGTCAGTGGTAGATTGGCTTTGGAGAGTCAGGAGGTGAGTTACTTGCCACAAGATTTCGAGCGTCTGACCTGCTCTTGTAGCCATGGTATTTATATTGCTACTCCAGTTCAGTTTCTGGTCAATGGTAATCCCAGGATGCTGATAGTGAGGAATTCAGTGATTGTAATGCCATTGAATGTCAAGGGGAGATGGTTAGATTCCGTTTTATTTGAGATCGTCATTGCCTGGCATTTGTGTGGTGCGAATGTTACTTGCCACTTATCAGCCCAAGCCTGGATATTGTCCAGGTCTTGCTGCATTTCGACATGGACTGCTTCAGTATCTGAGGAGCCACGAATGTGCTTAACGTTTTGCAACCCTCAGCAAACATCCCCACTTTTGACCTAATGATGAAGGTAAGGTCATTGATGAAGCAGCTGAAGATGGTTGGGCCTTGGAAACTAGCCTGAGGAACTCTTGCATTGATGTCCTGGGGTTGATGATGATTGACTTCCAACAACCACTGATTTCCCCCCTAATTGCCATTTTCTCCAGTTTTGCTCAGGCTCCTTGATGCTGCACTCAGTCAAATGCTGCCTTGATGTCAAGGGTAGTCACTCTCACCTCACGTCTTTTGTCCATGTTTGAACCAAGGCTGTAATGAGATCAGGAGTTGAGTGGCCCTGGCAGAATCCAAACTGAGCAGGATATTGCTAAGTAAGTGCCGTTTGATAGCACTGTCAACAACACCTTCCATCACTTTACTGATAATTGAGAGTAGCCTCTTGCCATGATGGAGCTCGGACTAAAAAGCTTGTTTTGGGAATCTTCTATCAGGCATGTGGACGATGTGGCCCTTGCTACCCTCAGTGCTTCCTTCAAGTGGAGTAGTACTGATTCAGCATCTGAGGGTGTATCGGGGGCGCTAGATGAGAATCAGCAGGTGGTTTCCTTGCCTGTGCTTGACTAGACTTCCTGGGGTCCGGAGTCGATGTTGAGGACTCCCAGGGCAACTCCCTCCCAACTGTGTACCACTGTGCTGCCACCTTTGCTGGGACAGGACATACTCGGGGATGGTGATGGTGGTGTCTGGGACCTATGATTCCGTGAGTATGACTATGACAGGCTGCTGCTTGACTTGTGTCTGTGGGACAGCTCTACCAAATTTGGCACAAGCCCTCAGATGTTAGTTCAGCGGACTTGGCAGGGTCGAAAGGGGTGGGTTTGCTGTTGTCATTTCCGGTGCCAAGGTCGATGCTGGATGGTCCAGTCTGGTTTCATTCCTTATTGACTTTGTAGCGGTTTGATACAACTGAGTGACTTGCTCGGCCATTTCAGAGGGCATTTAAAAGTCAACCACATTTCTAGCTTTTAATTATAGATTTTTATTAATTGAATTCAAATTCTACCTTCTGCTGTGGTGGAATTTGAACCCATGTCCCCAAAGCAATGGGTCTCTGGGTTATTTGTCCAGTGACAATAACATTACGCCACTGCCTCCCCTATATGTTTGGGATGTATTTGGGCAGAGTCAACATGGATTTCTAAAAAGGGAAATCATGTTTGATAAACCTGTTGGAGTTTTTGAAGGATGTCACTTGGAGAACAGATAAAGGAGTTGCAGTATGCTGATGACACTTGCGTATGTGCACACTCAGAGGCCGAACTTCAAACCCTTGTCGATGCATTCACACAGGCAAATGAAAGAATGGGCCTTAAGCTAAACATCCGGAAGACAAAGGTCCTCTACCAGCCTGCTCCCACAGTGCAACACCACCCCCGACTATCAAGATACATGGCGAATCACTGGATAATGTGGATCACTTCTCATACCTTGGGAATCTCCTCTCAGCAATGGCAGACATCGATGATGAAACTCAGCATCGCCTCCAGTGCGCCAGCGCAGCCTTTGGTCATCTGAGGAAAAGAGTGTTTGACGACAAAGTCTTCAAACCTGACACCAAGCTCATGGTCTGCAGGGTTGCAGTGTTACCTGCCCTCCTGTAAACATTGGAAACATGGACACTGTACAGCACACATCCCAAAGACCTGGAGAGATATTACCAGCAATGCCTCCACAAAATCCTACAAATTCAGTGGCAGGACAGGCACTGCAATGTCAGTGTCCTCTCTCAGGTCAACATTCCCAGTATTGAGACACTGGTCATGGCTAGTCAGTTACATTGGGTGGGCCATGTTGTCTGCATACCTGACACAAAGAACTCCCAAAACAAGCTTTCTAATCCGAGCTCCGTCACAGCAAGAGGTTACCAGGAGGGCAGAGGAAATGCTACAAGGATGTCTTTCTAACCTCTCTGAAAAAATGTGACATCTCCACTGATTCATGGGAATCTCTTGCCCAAGACCGCCCATAATCAAGAAGAAGCATCCGAGAAGTTGCCAGCCTGTTTGAACAACCCGACATGCCCAGGCAGCGACCAAGTGCAAACAGCGGAAGGAACGTTGGGAAATTTGAGCATCTCATTCACTTGACTCACCAAACACCACCTGCTTCACATGTGGCAGAGTGTGTGGATCCAGAATTGGACTTTTCAGTCACCTTCGGGCCCACAACCCTGGAGTGGAAGAAAGTTATCATCATTCCTGAGGGATTGCTTAAGAAGACAGTAAAGGAGAACCAGTGGGTGTGGTATATTTGGATTTTCAGAAGGCTTTTGATAAGGTCCCACACAGGAGGTTGGCAAATAAAATTAGAGCACATGGGAATTGGGGGTAATATACTGGCATGGATTGAGAATTGGTTAATTGAGAGAAATATTCCATCTGCCACATTCTTGCCCATTCACTTAGCCTGTCCAAATTCCCTTGCAGCCTCGTTGCATCCTCCTCACAACATACATTCCCACCTAGTTTTGTGTCAGCAGCAAATTTGGAAATATTACATTAGGTCCACATAACCAAATCATGTATATGGATTGTGAACAGCTGGGGCCCAAGCACTGATACTTGTGGTATCCCACGAGGAACAACCTGCCACCCTGAGAATGACCCATTTATTCCCATTCTGTTTTTTGTCCATTAACTAATTCTCAGTCCATGCCAGTATATTAACCCCAATTTCGATGTGCTCTAATTTTATTTACTAACCTCCTGTGTGCAACCTTATCAAAAGTCTTCTGAAAATCCAAATTCACCAACTCCATAGGATACAATATACAATTATCCAATATCTGTTTATTTGTCTGCCTGTCTGCAGGACCATCTGCCTCTCTGTCTGTCTGTCTGCAGGGGCACCTACCTGTCTGTTTGTCTGCCTGCCAGTCTGTCGACCCACCTGGCTCTATGTCTGCCTGCCTTCCTGCAGTGTCGCCTGCCTGTCTGTCTGTCTGTGGGGGCGGTTCTATCTGTGTGCCTGTCTGTGTGCCTGTCTGTGTGTGTGCAGTGGTGCAATCCTGTCTGCCTGCCTGTGTGAAGAGGTGGGGTAGGGCGTGGGGAGTGGGGGGGGGGGGCGCTGCTAGCAGGGGGTTGCAATTAGGAACCAAAAAGGAATCAAGGATTTGGACACGGCTGAGGTACACAACGAGAAATTTGCATCAGTCTTTACAAAGGAATTAGATGCTGTCAAACTCACAGTAAAAGAGGAGCTGGTTAAGATGCTGGATGGGCTAAAAATGGATAAATAGGAGGTACTGGAGGGGTTGACCGGACTTAAGATTGATGTATCACCAGGTCCAGATAGTTGTTTAGGGAAGTAAGGATGGAAATTGCGGAGGTACTGGCTTTAATCTTCCAATCCTTCTTAGATACTGGAGTGGTTCCAGAGGGTTGGAGATTTGTAAATGTTACACCCTGTTCAACAAAGGGTGTCAGGATAAAGCCAGCAGATTCAGGCCAGTCAGTTTAACCTCAGTGATGGGAAACCTTTAAAACGATAATCCAGGACAAAATTTACAGTCACTTGGACAAGAGTGCACTAATTTAGGGAAGTCAGAACGGACATGTTAAAGACAAATTGTGTTCAATTCACTTGACTGAGTTTTTTAACCAGGTGACAGAAAGGGTTGAAGAGGGTGATGTGGTTGATGTGGTGTAGATAGACTTCCAAAAGGCATTTGATAAAGTGCCGCATTACAGGCTTGTCAGCACCATTGAACCCATGGACTAGAAGGGTCTCTGGTGACATGTAGATAAAATTAGATAAGTGAGAGAAAACCGAGATGGTGGTGATATTTGATTGGAGGAAAGAAAACATCTAATCATCTTGAAAAGAATAAGTTCATTAGCGATAGTCAGCACGGTTTTGTGAAGGGTAGGTCGTGCCTCACAAACCTTATTGAGTTTTTCGAGAAGGTGACCAAACAGGTGGATGAGGGTAAAGCAGTGGATGTGGTGTATATGGATTTCAGTAAGGCGTTTGATAAGGTTCCCCACGGTAGGCTATTGCAGAAAATACGGAAGTATGGGGTTGAAGGTGATTTAGAGCTTTGGATCAGAAATTGGAGAGGAGATTTACTAGGATGTTGTCTGTATGGAGGGAAGGTCTTACGAGGAAAGGCTGAGGGACTTGAGGTTGTTTTCGTTAGAGAGAAGGAGGAGGAGAGGTGACTTAATGGAGACATATAAGATAATCAGAGGGTTAGATAGGGTGGATAGTGAGAGCCTTTTTCCTCGGATGGTGATGGCAAACACGAGGGGACATAGCTTTAAGTTGAGGGGTGATAGATATAGGACAGATGTCAGAGGTAGTTTCTTTACTCAGAGAGTAGTAGGGGCGTGGAACGCCCTGCCTGCAACAGTAGTAGACTCGCCAACTTTAAGGGCATTTAAGTGGTCATTGGATAGACATATGGATGAAAATGGAATAGTGTAGGTCAGATGGTTTCACAGGTCGGCGCAACATCGAGGGCCGAAGGGCCTGTACTGCGCTGTAATGTTCTAATTCTAATTCTAAAACAGTGCTGTTCCCCAGGGACAGGTACTCAGACCACTGCTTTTCTTGATATATTTTCATGAATTGTTCAGTGCACAATGTCAAAATGTGCAGATGACAAAACTTGGAAGTACTGTGATCTAGAGGCCCGCTACCCCACCCGAACCCAACGGGACCCGATGACATGTGTCGGGTTTGGGTTGGGTCGGGCCCACTTTCCGGTTCCGGCTTTCAGGCTCAGGCCGGGTTGGGCCGAGCCCAGATCGAGTCGGGCTGGGTCGGGCCGGACACACACGGTAAGTGCTCTGTTGTTAAGTATTAAAAATAAAAAAAAGCTCATCTGAGCTGGGAGTCCGGGACGAAACTGAGTCTGCGCAGTGAGCGAGTGACGTCACTATGACGTCTCACGCATGAGCTGCAGCTTCTTGCAGTTTCAATGTCAGGAAGGTAAGTAAACGGATGGTCGGGTCGGACTCGGGGCAAAATCACAGGGACTCGGCCCGGGTTGGGCTCAGGCCCGCTGTGGTTCGGTCGGGTTCTTTGTCCCGACCTAAAACAGGTCTCTAATGTGAACTGTGCTGCAGACAGAGCTAAAAGATCCTGCAACCAACTGTTCAGATCAAAGCTTTTCAGTCCTGCCACATGCATTTGTGAATGAAGGTGGACAATTAAACAAGTAACCAAAGGAGGCGGCTCCTCAATGAGTGGGAAGCCCAGCACATCAGTGCAAAAGATAAGGATGAAACATGAGCAATAATCTTCAGCCAGAAATACTGAGTGGATGAAATATCTCTTGCTGTTTGACCCTTGCTGTTTGTAGTGTACATTAATGATTTAGACGTGAATATAGAAGGTATGATTAGTAAGTTCTCAGATGTCACGAAAATTGGTGGTGTCGAAATGGTGAGGAGATTACAGGACAATATAGATGGGCTGGTAAGATGGGCGGAGCAGTGACAAATGGAACATGAAAAAACATTGGCGGTCGATATAAAGGAAAATCCTAAGATGTTTTATATTAAGGGCAATAGGATAGCCAAGGAAAGAGTAGGGCCCATTCGGGACCAAAGTGGCAATCTGTGTGTGGAGCTGGAGGAGAGAGGTGAGGTTTTAAATGATTCCTTTTCATCTGTTTTCACTGTGGAGAACGACGATGCAGGTTTAGAGATCAGGGAGGGGGATTGCGATATACTTGAACATATGAACATCGAAAGGGAGGAAGTATTCGATGTTTTGGCGGACTTAAAAGTGGATAAATCCCCAGGCACAGATGAGATGTATCCCAGGCTGTTGTGTGAGGCAAGGGAGGTGATAGCAGGGGCTCTGGTATACAAAATTATGAGGGACATTAATAGGTTAGATAGGAAGAGACTTTTTCCCTTAGCGGAGGGATCAATAACCAGGGGGCATAGATTTAAGGTAATGGGAAGGAGGTTTAGAGCGGATTTGAGGAAAAAAAAATTCACCCAGAGGGTGGTTGGAATCTGGAACGCAGTGCCTGAAGGGGTGGTGGAGGCAGGAACCCTCACAACATTTAAGAAGTATTTAGATGAGCACTTGAAACGTCATACAAGGCTATGGGATTAGAAAAGTTAGTTGTTTGATAGCTGGCACAGACACGATGGGCTGAAGGGCCTGTTTCTGTGCTGTATAACTCTATGACTCTCTATGAACCTATCTCAGCCTCCGCTTAAGGTTCCCAGCATCACAGATGCCAGTCTTCAGCCAAATCAATTCACTGCACATGATATCAAAAAAGGCTGAAGGCACTGGATACAGAAAAGACTATGGGCCCTGAAAACATCCTGGCTGTATTATTGAAGAGCTGTGCTCAAGAACTAGCTCTACCCCTGGCCGAGCTGTTCCAGTACAATCCTGACATCTACCCAAAAATATGGAAAGTTGCCCAAGTAGAACCTGTCCACAAAAAGCAGGACAAATCCAATCTGGCCATTTACCGTCCCATCATCTATTCTTGATCATC
Organism: Heterodontus francisci; assembly: GCF_036365525.1. Classification (NCBI taxonomy): domain Eukaryota; kingdom Metazoa; phylum Chordata; class Chondrichthyes; order Heterodontiformes; family Heterodontidae; genus Heterodontus; species Heterodontus francisci. The sequence continues at coordinate 30,028,667 of NC_090410.1, forward strand.
TGCAAAGTGATGGAAGGTGTCATTGACAGTGCCATCAAGCTGCACTTACTCAGCAATAACCCGCTCACTGATGCTCAGTTTGGTTCTGCCTGGGAAACTCTGCTTGGATAAAATTACAGCTTTGGTCCAATCATGGAAAGGCAGCATTAGACCAAGTTTGGTATCAAGGGTCTCAGCAAAATTGTAGCAATGGAGATCAGGGGAAAACACTCCACTTGTTGGAATCAAACATGGCATAAAGGAAGATAGTTGTGGTTGTTGGAGGCCTATCATCTCAGCCCCAGGACATAGAGTAAGAGTCATTTATGGCACAGAAGGAGACTCCGACCCATTAAGTCGATGCTGGCTGTCCACGGAGTTATCCAGTCAGTCACATTCTCCTGCTCGATCCCCATAGCCCTGCAAATTTATTTCCTTCAAGTGGCCATCCAATTTCCTTTTGAAATCATTGATCATCTCCACTTCCACCATCCTTGTGGGTAGCAAGTTCCAGGTAATTCCCGCTGCATAAAAAAGTACTTCCTCATATTTCAACTGAATCTCTTGTCCAAATCCTTCAATCTGTGTCCCTAGTCCTTGTACCATTCGTAAAAGAGAAAAAATTTTCCTTGTCTCAGCTTGCCATAATCTTGTACACCCCTAATAACTCCTCCCTGAAGTCTCATGGCATCAAATATGGTCGAGGAAACCTCCTGCTGATTACCACCTACCGTCCTCCCTCAATCCAAAAGAACATATCTGCTCAACTGGGTATGCAGCAGGTGGTGAGGGAACCAACAAGAGGGGAAAACATACTTGACCTCATCCTCACCAAGCTGCCTGCCGCAGATGCATCTGCCCATGACAGTATTGGTAGGAGTGACCATCGCACAGTCGTTGTGGAGACGAAGTCCTGCCTTCACATTGAGCATACCGTCAGTTGTGTTGTGTGGCACTACCACTGTACTAAATGGGATAGATTTAGAACAGATCTAGCAATGCAAAACTGGGCATCCATGAGGCGCTGTGGGCCATCTGCTGCAGCAGCAGAATTGTACTCAACCACAATCTGTAACCTCATGACCCGGCATATCCCTCATTCTACCATTACCATCAAGCCAGGAGACCAACACTGGTTCAATGAAGGGTGCAGGAGGGCATGCCAGGAGAGCACTAGGCATACCTCAAAATGAGGTGTCAACCTGGTGAAGCTACAGCACAGGACTATCTGCGTTCCAAACTGCGTAAGCAGCATGCGATAGACAGAGCTAAGCGATCCCATGACCAATGTGTCAGATCTAAGCTGTGCAGTCCTGCCACATCCAGCCATGAATGGTGGTGGACATTTAAACAACTAACTGGAGGAGATGGCTCCACAAATATTGCCATCCTTAATGATGGGGTAGCCCAGCACATCAGTGCAAAAGATTAGGCAGAAGCATTTGCAACAAGCTTCAGCCAGAAGTGCCGAGTTGATGATCCATCTCGGCCTCCTCCTAAAATCCCCAGCATCACGGATGCCAGTCTTCAGCCAATTCAATTCACTCCGCGTGATATCAAGAAACAACTGAAGGCACTGGATACTGCAGAGGCTATGGGCCCTGACAATATTCCGGAATAGTACTGTAGATCTGTGCTCCAGAACTTTCCACCCCCCTAGCCAAGCTGTTCCAGTACAGCTAAAACACTGGCATCTACCCTGCAATGTGGAAATTTGCCCAGGTATGTCCTGTACACAAAAAACAGGACAAGTCCAACCCGGCCAATTACCTCGCCATCAGCCTACTCTCAATCATCAATAAGTTGATGGAAGGTGTCATCAACAGTGCCATCAAGCGGCACTTCCTTAGCAATAACCTGCTCAGTGATGCTCAGTTTGGGTTCCGCCAGGGCCACTCAGCTCCTGACCTCATTACAGTCTTGGTTCAAACATGGACAAAAGAGCTGAACTCAAGAGTTGAGGGGAGATTGACTGCCCTTGACATCAAGGCAGCATTTGACCGAGTATGGCATCAAGGAGCCCTCGCAAAACTGAGGTCAATAGGAATCAGGGGAAAAACCCACCACTGACTGCAGTCATACCTCGTGCAAAGGAAGATGGTTGTGGATGTTGGAGGTCAATCATCTGAGCTCCAGGACTTCACTGCTGGAGTATCTCCAGATAGTGTCCTCGGCCCAACCAGCTGCTTCATCAATGACCTTCCTTCAATCATAAGGTCAGAAGTGGGGATGTTCACTGATGATTGCACAATGTTCAGCACCATTCGTGACTCCTCAAATACTGAAGCAGTCTGTGTAGAAATGTAGCAAGATTTGGACAATATCCAGGCTTGGGCTGATAAGTGGCAAGTAACATTCGCGACACACAAGTGCCAAGTAATGACCATCTCCAACAAGAGCGAATCTAACCATCTCCCCTTGACATTCAATGGCATTACCATCGTTGAATCCCCCACTATCAACATCCGAGGGGCTACCATTGACCAGAAACTGAACTGGAGTAGCCATATAAATACCGTGGCTACAAGAGCAGGTCAGAGACTAGGAATCCTGCGGCGAATAACTCACCTCCTGACTCCCCACAGCCTGTCCATCATCTACAAGGCACAAGTCAGGAGTGTGATGGAATACTCTCCACTTGCCTGGATGGGTGCAGCTCCAACAACAGTCAAGAAGCTCGACACCATCTAGGACAAAGCAGCCCGGTTGATTGACACCCCATCTACAAACATTCACTCCCTCCACCACCGACGTACAGTGGCAGCAGTGTGTACCATCTACAAGATGCACTGCAGCAATGCACCAAAGCTCCTTCAACAGCAACTTTAACCCCGTGACCCCTACCAACTAGAAGGACAAGGGCAGCAAATGCATGGGAACACCACAACCTGCAAGTTCCCCTCCAAGTCACACACCATCCTGACTTGGAACTATATCGCCGTTCCTTCACTGTCGCTGGGTCAAAATCCTGGAACTCCCTTCATAACAGCACTAATTCACACGGACAACAGTGGTTCAAGAAGGCAGCTCACCACCACCTTCTCAAGGGCAATTAGGGATGGGCAATAAATACTGGCCTGGCCATTGATGCCCATATCCCATGAATGAATAAAAAAAAACACATACACTCACACATCAGAGGTTTACACACACACAAATAGGTTACAGAGCGGGGAAAGATAGATTGGTTGAGTTAGAGTCCATAGAAAAAAGGCGCATAGAGTCTGTGACGTTTAATAATTCAGCTGGCTTCTAGGTGAATATGGTGGTCCTGAGGCTTTTAGTTTGAAGATGTAGGTGACTGGTTTGGTTGATCTCTTGGAGACAGCGATTCAGATGATTTCCTTCAAAGGTTTTCTGGTTGTAGCCGCAGTATGCAGAGGTGGTCAGTGACCGGGCAGGATTTGAAAGCTTTCATGCTGGAATGGAGAAAGAGAAGGACTTCCCACTTGGGTCTGCATGTGTCAGAGTCCAGTTGCACAAGCTTAAAACCACAGATGGGGAGGTGCTTGTCACATGACAGTCACTCGGTGATTCAAAACATTGCAGTGAGCAGTATCTCTCTCTTGTTAAAAAGAAAAAGAACAAATAGTTCCCTTAACCTTCCTGGGTCTTGGTTCCTGCTGGGAAATGCAGCCATTTCATCTCCCTCCTCATAGTCCTTTGCAGTGTCGGATACAGTGTTGCAAACTCAGTGATCATCTTTAGCTGCCAGCAAAGTCATCCTTTTAGCTGGTCTTTTCAAATGTGTTTTAAAAAAATTATAAATTCAGATCTCCAGGTGGTGGATTAAAGAAAATTATCATTTAACAAAACACATTGTCATGACAATATCCGAGTATATTGAGCACCCAATCCTTGCCACTTATAAGCCACATTTCCGTAATTGCCACAACATCATATTCCCATCCTGCTATTTGTGCTTATAACTCACCAACTTTAACCACCACTCTTCATGCATTTACACTGAGGCATTGTAATCTTTCTTTGCATTCTGCTTAGTCCCTCTCAGTTCATCACATTGAATATGGAACTACTTCCTTCTCTAGTACGGTCTAACACTCTCACCTTATTCCTCTTTTTGACTACTATATGCTGCTGCCCATTCCCCTGCCAATTTAGTTTAAACCCTCTCCAATTACACTAGTGAGCCTCCCTGTGAGGACTTTGGTCCCAGTCCTGGTGAGGCGCAAGTAGCCTCTTTTAAATAGGTCCCTTCTGCCCCAGAAATGGTCCCAATGCCCCAAGAATCTGAAGCCCTCCCTCCTGCACCATGCTTCAAGCCACACATTGATCCTCTCTGTCTTCCCATTTCTGGTCTCCCTAATCAGTGGCACTGGGAGTAATCCAGAGATTACTACCTTTCAAGGTTATACTCTTTATCTTCCTCCCTAGCTCCTGAAAATCTGACCACAGGACCTCAGTTCCAGCCTTCCCTATGTTGTTGCTACTTCTGGCTCATTCCCTTCCCCCTTCAGAATATCCTGCACCCTCTCCATGATGTTGTTTACTCTGGCACCAGGGCGACAATACACCATGCGGAACTCTCAATAACATTTAAAGAAACGCCTATCTGACCCCCTGACTATGGAATCACCTATAACATCTTCATTTCTGCCCTTTGCTGCTTCCTCCTGTACAGTCCCATGTCCATTGGTTCCATGGTCTGAACTGCACTCCTTCAAGGTGTCGTCACTCCCAGCAGTCTCCAAAGCTGAGTACTGGTTTGTGACTCCTGAACTTTCTGCCTCTTCTGAATCTTCTGGATGGCCACCCATCCTGAACTCCGACTGCCTGTGGGGTGACCAGCTCCTGGAGTATACAATACAGGAAACTCTCCTGCTCTCTGATGCTCCGCACTGATTCCAGCTGTCCATCCAGCTCGAAAATCATAGGCTCCAGCTGAAGCTATACACATGGTTGCCCAAGACTTATGAAGTGTCCTGAAGTTCTCTCATGGAACAGGAATTGCAAGCAACAGGTCACATCTGCCCATCCACGATCGAAACAAAAACCCGCTATTCCCTTTTTGAATAAACTGTTTAGTAATCTGTTTAAATTATCAATTGTAATTCATACATCCAGCACTCTTCTATGTTTATACTCTTATTGAAACACTTATTTAATTTTCCAGCTCCTATTTTGAACCAATACCCCCCTGCTGGTCTCTGTCCTTCTCACTCTGTCCCTCTGCTGCTGATCTTTTAAGCCCCCTTATATTACAAAGCTATTCTGATGAACAGTCACTCTCAAGGAGCTGATGCTGTAACTGATGCTGAGATCTGCTCCCTCAGGTTTGAGAATATATCAGGATGGAAGTGGGACAATATTAATCTGGTGCTTTCCACCTGGGTGAGAACTGAATAGATTTCCACTTACTCGAGAGAATATGAATCAAAAAATGAGAAAGGAATCTACTTCCCACATTACTCCATTTACAATCAGTTGGAAGTAAAATCAGTTGGAATGATTTATCATCAACTGCAACGTGAGATCATTAATCTTATCCAGCAAACCTTAAATGATCTTCAAAGCCATATCTACACCTTATATCAATTAAGCAGTTCCTGTGAGGCGTGCACAATGATAATCGGGGTGGGGAAACAGACCCTTCACCAGAAATAAAACCCCCCTGATTATCTTCCTCTTAAACTCAGTGCAATGAATATCAGGCTGGCTCTGTAAAGGACGTGCAAACCTTCTTCATCACTTTTTATTCCACCGCCCTCTTCAGGTGCTGTTTAATACCCAGATGGTAAAGAGTAAAATCTACTCCCAAGACTCAATGCAGAGAGCAGACTGTTCATCAAATAAATCACCCAGTAACATTATCGAGGGAACAATGTACTTTCAGTCACACAGCAAGGAGAATAAACCGAATACATACAATTGTTGGATGTGGAAACTTGCATAATGAAGACAGTGTTTACAGTTAACCCAACAGCAAATGACAGTCAGGAACAGAGTTAACGCAGTTACAGTATTAAAAGCTGGGCATAAAACTTACCAGGAACGCCAATTACAGCAAGGGTGGGATAATAAATATCATTGAAAGTCCCAAGAAACGTCATGACCACACGTTCTAGTGCATGAATCCGATTCTTTCTTTCAATTTCTGCGGAAGATTGATCCCGGTTTGTGAAGATCAAACTCTTACTTATCAGACTCTGTCACTGAGCAAAGTCCTTTATGAAAGGCAGGAGAAATCTCCATTGACATAATTATGAGGCAAGGAGACTGACATTACTTACAGTGACTGAACAAAATGATTCAATTAATTTCTTTTACACAACACATTGCAAAATCATAAATTATATTTAGCCAGATATTGCACAATGGAAAGTGAATCTCCCCAGAGTCAGGGAAGAACAGATTGGGTGAAATCCACAGTCTGACAGCATTGGGCGCAGTGAGAACAGATTTATTTACAGGTTTCCCGATATTTCTGTGATATAATGTGTTCTGTAATTTCAGAGAATTTCTATCCAATTCACAGGGTGGACTTTAAACTCAGCCAGTGAGACTAAACCATGTGGTATAGCCCCGAGAATATTCTTTACTCATTTCTGGGTCAAACATCATTCTACTTCCATCGCCCTTAAAATTCTGTCACACTCCCAGACCCTAAAGATTGTGCACACGGGATCCGGAATTGCACCAAGAAATACACAACCATTGACCTAACCAATAGTCATTTGTGGCCATGTAGCTGCTCTAAACATTGAAACATTCCTGAGGATTCCCCACAAGTATTGATTCCCATCCAGAGACCCGTGTTATTGGTTCTGAGGGCCCAATCTCTGTAAATAGTGATGCAATCATTCGTGACAGAATAAATATTTACAATTACATCGGACTTACTGGAGATGGTGGCTCAATTCCTGGGAAACCATCCACAATTACTAATTTCCAGAGGCAGAGGCACATTCCTTGGGATCCCCACCAAACAAAGACCTAATTCTTGAATTTTGACCTGGGATCTCAGTTATGTCAAGAGACAAGAGAAGCTGGGATGGTTCTCCATTGAACAGGGACTAGTTAGTGTAGATTTAACAGAGACACTAAAAATCATGAGGGATTTTTAACAGAATCGAGAGGGAGAAACTGTTTCCACTGGCAGGAGGGTCAATAACTAGATGACACAGATTTAGAACAATTGGCAAACTATCCAGGGAGGATATGATGAGAAATTTGATGCAGTGATTTGTTGTGAGCTGGACTGCAGTATCTGAGAAAGTAGGAAGCAGATCCAATAGTAACTTTCCAAAGGAAGTGGATATATATTGAAAAGGAGATATTTGCATGGCTATGGGGGAATAGCAGCAGAGAGGTAATAATTGAATCTCTCTTTCCAAAAGATTGCACAGACTCCTTCTGTGCGGAATGACAAGATGACTGTCGATAAACAACAATTATTGGCATTTGTATAGTGCCTTGAACATAATAAAAAAAAGTCCCAAGGTGCTGCACATGAGCATTTTAAAACCACATTTGAAACCGAGCCGCACAGGAGATATTAGGTCAGATGACAAAAAACTTGGAAAAAGAGCTAGGCTTTAAGGAATGTCTTGAAGGAGGAAAGTGAGGTGGAGAGGCTGGGAGATGAAGAGAGGGAGTTCCAGAGCCTAGGGCCTAAGCAGCTGAATGCATGTCCACCGATGATGGAGAGATTAAAATTGGGGATGCTCAAGAGGCGAGAATTATAAGTGCACAGATATCTTGGAGGGTTTATGGGCTGGTGAAGATTACAGTGATAGGGAGGGGGTGAGGCGATGGAGGGATTTGAAAGCAAGGATGAGGATTTTAAAATCAAGACATTGCTTGAGAAGGAGTCAATGTAGATCAGTGAGAACAGGGGTGATAGGGGAACAGGACTTGGTGCAAGTTCAGACACAGGCAGCAGGGTTTTGGATGACCTCAAGTTTAAGGAGAGTAGAATGAGGGAGATCTGTCAGGAATGTGTTGGAATGATAAGTTCGAGAGGTAACAAAGGTATGAATGAGGGTTTCACTGGCAGATGAGCTGAGACGGGTGAAGTTGGGTGATGTCACAGAGGTGCAAACAGCCATGGGTCCTAACTATGCTGCCTTTTTGTGGGATATGTGCAACATTGCTTGTTCTGATGAAAGGTCACAGACCTGAAACGTTAACTCTGTCTCTATCTCCACAGATGCTGCTGACCTGGTGAGTATTTCCAGCACTTCTGTTTTTATTCCTTGTTCCAGTCTGACTCAGGCCCTCTCCCTCACCTCTTTTTCTGGTCCATTGATGATTGTATCAGTGCCGTTTCCTGCTCTCATCCTGAACTGGAAAAGATAATCAACTTTGCTTCCAAGTTCCATCTTTCTTTCACCTTCACATGATCCATCTCCGACTCTTCCCTTCCCTTCCTTGATTTCTCTGTCTCCATTTCTGTTGGGTATAGGCTATCAAAAAATATTTATCAGAAGCTCAGTGACTCCCACACCTACGTCAACTGCACTTGCTCACACCCTGCTTCCTGTCAGGACTCCATTCTATTCTCACAGTATGCCATCTCCATTGTATCTGTTCTGATGATATAACCTTCCAGTGCTTCTGATATGTCTTCCTTTTTTCCTTAACCAAAGATTCCCCCACCATGAATAACCGGGCCCTCGATTGACTCTGTCCCCCTTCCAGCACTTCTTCTGTCAGTCCTTCCCCTCCTTCCCAGAGACATGATAGGGTTCCCTCTGTCCTCACCTTCCACCCTACCAGCCTCTGTATTCAATGGATTATCCTTCACCGTTTTTGTCATGTCCAGCGTGATGCCACCACCAAAGATATCTTACTCTTCCCTTTCAGCATTCCGAGGGGACTGTTTTCTCCGCTACACTCTGCTCTGCTCCTTAATCACCCCCAACACCACCTCCCCTTCCCACAGCACCTTTCTATGCAAGCACGAGAGATGCAAAACCTGCCATTTTACCTCCTCTGTCCTCACCGTCCAAGGTCGCATAACACTCCTTCCAGGTGAGACAGCGATTTATGTGTACTTATTTCAATTCAATAAACTCTGTTCACTGCTCACAATGCTGTCTGCTCTACATTGGGGAGACCGAACGCAGATCGGGTGATCGCTTTGCAGGACACCTCCATTCTGTCTGCAAGTGTGACCCCGAGCTTCCAGTCACCTGCCATTTTAATTCTCCAACTTGTTCTCACACTGACCTCTCTGTCCTTGGCCTACTGCAGTGTTCCAATGAAACTCAATGAAAGCTCGAGGAACAGTATCTCATCTTTTGATTAAGCACTTTACAGCCTTCCAGACTCAAAATTGAGTTCAACAATTTCAGACCATAATCTCTGCCCCATTTCTTTTGACTTTTCTTTGCATGTTTCAGTCTTACTGTTGTTTAACTCTTGTTTTTACTTTCTGACAGCAGCTGTTCATCATTCTAACATTTATACCTCCGCTAGACACATCTTTTGTTTCTTTACTGGTCCCATTACCACTCCCTTTGGCTCTGCTCCACCAACTCTTTTGTCATTTAATCTCTCGTCTTCCACCTTATCACAGACCATCCATTTTGTTCTTTTTCAACCTTCCTCATTTCACATGCTACATTTCTAACTTTTCCCAGTTCTGATGACAGTGGGGAGGTGTTGGAGGAGGATGCTGTGGTCAACCATGTCAAAGGCTGCAGACAGTCAAGAAGGATGATTAGGGATAGAAAATCTTTATCACAGTCACATAGGATGTCACTTGTGACTTTGACAAGTGTTCAGTTGATACTATGGCAGGGGTGGAGGCCTGATTGGTGGGATTCAAACATGGAGTTCCGGGAAAGATGGGCATGGATTTGGGACATGATAATCCTTCAAGGACTTTGGAGAGGAAAGGAGGTTGGTTATGGGGTGGTAGTTTGCAAGGACAGTGAGGTGAAGGTTGTTTTTTGAGGAGAGGGATGATAACTGCAGATTTGAAGGAGAGAGGAACAGCACCAGAAGAGAGAGAACCATTAACAATATCGGCTAATATGGGGACCAGGAGGGACGTTGGGTGGTCAGCGGTTTATTGGAATAGGGTCAAGTGAGCAGGAGGTGGGTCTCATGGATAAGATGAACTCAGAAATGGAATGAGGGGAGGTACAAGAATACCAGAGAAAGATGTGAGTTGTTCAGAGCTAAGGCAATGGGGAGTTTAGAGGAAGTTTGGTCTGGTGGGTTAGTGGAAAGGAGGAACATGGCAGAGGGAGCTGATCAGATGGTCTCAATCCTGGTGACAAAGAAGTCAATGAGTTCCCCGCACTTATTGTTGGGGGTGAGGGTGGAGGAGACAGGGGTGGAAGATAAGATAAGATTTTCGGGGTTTAATGCCCCCTTCTAAGGCAGGAACAGACTTGGCAGCAAAGCTTTTGTTGTGATTTGTCTTTCGTGAGCTAAAGGTAAGCACTGCAGCTTCACAGCTCCAGTAACATGGGTTCAATACCTGTGCGGAGTTTGCAGGTTCTCCCTGTGATTGTGCGGGTTTTTGCTGGGTGCTCCCGTTTCCTCCCACAGCCAAAGACTTGACAGGTTGATAGGTAAATTAGCCGTTATAAATTGCCCCGAGTATAGGTAGGTGGTCGGGGACTATAGGGGCAGGTAGGAATGTAGGATTAGTATAAATAGGTGGTTGATGGTCGCCACAGAGTCAGTGGGCCGAAGGGCCTGTTTCAGTGCTGTATCTCTAAATAAATAAATAAAGACAAGTTTATTCAATTTTCAGATTAACTAATAGTCACAAAGTCAGGCAGTGATTAACAGTTTAATGCAGATACCACCCCTATTAGAGACTGGATGGTGGTACAACTGGTTGGTCTTGCAGCTTCTAGTCTTCAAGTTACTTTGGTTTCTCTCTCTCTCTTTTCTCTTGCAGTTCAAAAATTGCCTGCTGCACAGGGACAGAGACAAGACATCTTTTATCCTGGCTGCTCTCCAATCAACCATCCCGACACCCAATCATCCTTAGCTTTGTGTTTCAGGAAGCCTTCTTAACCAATCAAGGATCATTCTTTGCCTGTTGATAACCTTTCGGATTTACATAGGTAATACCTCTTTGTGTTGACTATAGTATTTCATGCTTTTACAATACGAGGTTCCTTATCTCATTCCGAGCCAGATCCACATTTGTTCTCAGAGGAGCTGTTTCACTGTCTGCTCTCTGAGCCTCATCATTTTACTGCAAGTCAGCATTTTAAAACATGACATAATCTCCCAGAATCCCACTACTATGACATCTACTCCATAATGTGTCCTTATTTCCTCAGTATTCCTAACTTATCATCCTAAACGAAGGGTTCTAATAAAGCAAAATGTTAGTTTATAATAAATCAGTTGTTGGTTTATAATAGCAAGATGACAACAATTGGTATTCTGGTTAGTAAACTTTTAGTAATCTAATAATCTTACAGGGGAGAGGGGTTGAAGAGGACAGTGTGTGGCAGAGAAAAGAAGCCGGTGTTATCTTTGCATTCCAGGCTGATCCTGCAACAAGGAGCAGTTTATGCAGATGGGAGCAGGACCCGATAGTATTATACATGGTCCAGATCTGATGGTGACAATTGTCTGTCATATCCTCTCAAATCTGCGTCCCTTGGACTTAAGGGAGCAGAGATGAGGATCGTACTGGGGGAATGGCCAGAGTAAGAGACAGTAATGTAATTATTGGGGACTGGGGCATCAAAGGTGGAGGTGAGGATGTGGGTGAGCAATCAGTAGCTGCAGAAATGTTGTGGCGAATGGAAGGCCAGAGGCAGAGAGTTGGTATTTTGAAAGTGCAGTTGTAAGTGAACTGGAGGATAGTTTTTCCCAGGGACAGTTACAGATGGAGGTAGGGTTGGGGAGTGGAAGGGGGATGTGGATGGAGGGTGAGATAGGGAATTGATCAGAGCTGGCCTTATCTGTGATTGATCGGAAGGGATTAGCAAGATGACAAAATCAAGGTGGTGGCTGTGAATATGGGTTGCGGAATTTACAAGGAGGGAAAGATTTAGGGAGGATAAGAAGGCAGTGAACTCAGAGGAGAGAGAGAATGACGAGTTGAGGTGGAGGTTGAAATGACCGAGGATGAGAAATCGTTCAGTGCAGAGGCTGAGGGAGAAAAGCCATGAAGATATCTCAGTGAGAAAATGTTCATTATACTTGGGAGGGCGGGAGAGAAGGAGGATTTTGAATGAGAGGTGAGAGGGGTGGAACAAGGTGAGATGCTCAAAGGAGGAGTAAGTGCCAGAGGAGTAGGGGGTCAGGCCATAATGTGATCTGGCGATAAGTGCCACATTGTCACCACGATAGTCTCAGTGGGACAGGTGGTAGAAGGTATAGCCAGGTGGGGAAGCCTCAGTTAGGGGGAAGGTGTCATCACCCCTCAGCCAGGTTTCTGTTCAGACCATTATGTTGATGCAATCATACACAATAAGTTTGTGGATGGAAAGGGTCTTGTTCACAATTGAATGGACGTTCTGGAGGGAGATGCGTACAGGGGCTGTGAGAACTGATCCCCTGGCAGAATCCACAGGGTGAGCAGTGGGAGGGGTGAGATGGTCAGGAAGAAGATTTGTCAGGATAAGCCCCCAGCGGGCACATTGGGTGGGAATTGGGGTGAAGGAATAAGATGGGGTAATTGGGGTTCATGCTCATAATGAGCCAGCACTGAGTGTCTTGATGATGTCTTCGGAGGAAGCCAAGAGAGCCACAGAGGGATGCTGCAGACTCATCCCAGAGGGAGCTCAGCCTGGGACAGTGACAGGAGAGCAGGATTATTGAGGAGTACGGAAAGGTTTGAGTGGGAAATTGGGAGGGTAGAGTATCTGCGAGGGGAATAAGTGAAAGGAGGCTAGGAGGAGTAAAAAGAAAAGAAGTTAAAAAGAAAGAGCAGGGAGTGACGGGCTCGGGTCAAGAGCGGCAACTAAAATGCACCCACGAATGGACTCAGGGAAACCTCAAGTTACATAAATCTGGTTACATAACAATAGGGAACATAAAATCTGACAGTAGACGGGAAACAGGAGATAACAGGAAAGAGTCCAGAGTTAAAGACAGAGGTCCCGTGGTGGGATAACGATAATGGAGACAGGATGGAGTCAGCATGGAGCATCATGAACTGTTGTTCGAGTTCGGAGGCAGGTGTAGCGAGTGAAATCCGGAAGTTATATGAAGGTCAGATTATTGCCTAAATATGGATTACAGTCTAAATATGGACTGCATGGTCAGACTTCCAAAATAACATTCGAGATATTGAATCAATATTGGAGCTTGTGATATTAAGTCAATTCTCAAGATTATTTTGAATACTGAAGCACTCCCCCAGACCTCGTAAAAGTCAGGACAATCACACTCTAAGAATTCCAGTTAATGTACACTCATTCATAAGAAATACTGAATAAATTTTGCTTTCCAAGAAAACTTTTTTTTTTGTTCATGGGATCATCAATGGAAAGGCCAGCAGTAATTGCCCATCTCTAATTGCCATTAAGAAGGTGGTGGTGAGCTGCTCTCTTGAACCGCTGCAGTCCATGGAGGGTTGGTGCACCCACAGTGCTGTTCGGAAGGGAGTTCCAGGATTTTGACCAGTGACACTGAATGAATTGCAATATAGTTCCAAGTCAGGATGGTGTGAGACTTGGAGGGGAACTTACAGGTGATGGTATTCCATGTGCCTGCTGCCCTTGTTCTTCAAGGTGGTAGAGGCTGTGTATTTGGAAAGTGCTGTCAAAGGAGTCTTGGCAAGTTGCTGCAGTGCATCTTTTAGAGGGTACACAATACTGTTACTGTCTAATAGTGGTGGAGGGAATGAATGTTTAATGTGGTGGATGGGGTGTTGATCAACCTGATTGTTTTGTCTTGGATGGTATCAAACATCTTGAGTGTTGTTGCAGCTGTGCTCATACAGGCAACACACTCCAGACATGTGCCTTGTCAATGGTGGACAGGCTTTGGGGAGTAAGGAGGTGAGTTACTCACCACAGAATTCCAGCCTCTGACTTGCTCTTGTAGCCACAGTATTCAGTTAAGTTTCTGATCAATGGTGACTGCTCCCCTCCCCCACCCCCAGGATGTTGATGGTGGGAAATTCAGCAATGGTAATGATATTAAATCTCAAGCTGAGATGATTTGATTCTCTTTTGTTGGAAATGGTCATTGCCTGGCATTTGTGTGACATGTATAAGCCAATGCATTATTTACCTAAATTGTATTAATCACTCTTTATCATGTAAACCGTGATTTTATTTCTTTCATTTTAATGAAAGCTGGCTGTGGTGAAGTCCTGTGGGCAGAGTTTATCTCATGGTGGTTGGAAGATGGAGCTTCGAAGGGAGAATTCTGATTGAAGACATTATTAGTGGGACAGTTTTAACTAAAACAGACATCTTGCACAACGTTCAGCACCATTCACAACTCCTCAGATACTGAAGCAGTCCGTGTAGAAATGCAACAAGACCTGGACAATATCCAGGCTTGGGCTGATAAGTGACAAGTAACATTCACGCCATACAAGTGCCAGACAATGATCATCTCCAAAAAGATAGAATCTAACCTGTGCCCCTTGACATTCAATGGCATTATGATCACTGAATCCCCCACTATCAACATCCTGGGGGTTACCATTGACCAAAAACTTAAATGGAATAGCAATATAAATATCATGGCTACAAAAGCAGGTCAGAAGCTAGGAATCCTGTGACGAGTAACTCACCTCCTGACTCCCCAAAGCCTGTCCACCATCCACAAGGCACAAGTCAGGAATATGATGGAATACTCTCCACTTGCCTGGATGGGTGCAGCTTCAATAATACTCAAGAAGCTTGACGCTATCCAGAACAAAGCAGCCCATTTGATTGGCACCCCATCCACAAACATTCAGTCCCTCCACCACTGACACACAGTGGCAACAGTGTGTACACCATCTACAAGATGCACTGCAGCAATGCACCAAGGATCCTCAGACAGCACCTTCCAAACCTGCAACCTCTACCACCTAGAAGGACAAGAATAGCAGATACATGGGAACATCACCATCTGAATGTTTCCCTCCAAGCTACACACCATCCTGACTTGGAATTATATTGCTGCTCCTTCACTGTCGCTGGAACTCCAAATCCTGGAACTCCCTTCCTAATAGCACTGTTGGTGCACCTACACCACATGGACTGCAGCGGTTCAAGAATTCAGCTCACCACCACCTTCTCAAGGGCAATTAGAGATGGACAATAATTGTGGCCTGGCCAGTGAATCCTACATCCCAGCAACAAATAAAAAAACACACACAGACATATCAGGACATGTCCCTGAGGTGGTGAATTGCCACAGACACCTTGCCTACAGACAATGGCCACTCGGGAATGTGTGAATGGCCTTCTTCCTGCCCCAGGATACAGTAATCACACTCATTATTGGCATACAACCGGAGACACTCCCCCCGCCCCTGCTGAGGTCAGGATATGACCACGTGGGGGTGGTCCTGGATGGCCAGGGTGGGATTATTAACCCAACTGGATGATCCGATTTCACGGATTACCTGATATACTAAGGGCTGGAGTCAGGAAGTTGTATAAAGTCACAGCCCTCAAATACATTGTTACTGCAGTCGGTAGAGTGGCCTGGTCAGCCATTCTGAAGTCATGCCTGGAGATCTGTTGAAGGACTGACCTGAGACTGACCCGAGTTCGCGGGATTCCGAAGCAACCAGTGTCATTGTGAGTATGTACCATTGCTTAGAGTTTTAATAAAGGTGTATCACATTTACTGAAACAGTATCCAAGTCATTGCGTGACATTGATATGAGAAGTAAAGACAAGAACCATTAGACCAGAGGTGTTACAAGTGGCGAGCCAGCCAGGAGTCTTGAAGATAAAGAAATGGCAGAAAATACTATGGATCGGTTTGTCACAAAGTACTTGGCAGGGAAATTACCTCTTAAGCACTCGGTGTGTTCAGGTTATCCTGGAGGGTGATGATCTGGTAGATGAGGCAGAAAAGTGGACACAGGGGTCCACTTGTAAGCGGATCTTGATGAAGGCCCACTTTGGCTGATGGCAGATCAGTGGCAGCACAGGAAAGATGAGGCTGAGAAAACAAAATTCAAGCAGGAGCTGGAGGAGAGAGATAAAGAAGCTCAGTGAATGGGATGTGGTTATTCATGGGTTAATGAAATAGCGAGAGGAAGAGAGAGAGATGAGGAAAAAGAACAGTGAACAATTTGAGCTGGAAAGGGAGCGGTGGTTAAACAGAACTCAATTTTTGGAAAGCCAGTGTGTTAACAATCAGCACCAGTGTGATGAATGGGCTGCACGGGAAGCAGAGCAGTGCCATAGGGCAGACAGAGCAGAACAAGAGGCTGAGGACATGAAGGCTGCACCGTGTTATACACCAACAGCATAAAGAGAAAGGCATGAAAGCAGATCACACTGAGTGTCAGAGTGAGATAGAGAGACTGAGAGAGAAGTTCCAGGTGTACAGGGGTGTTGTGTGTGTGATGGGTGTTGGTGAGGTAAAGATTACAGAAGTAGAGGAGGAGGAGGATTCTGGGACAGATGAGGATGACCCGCCGGTATCGGACGGGCAGGACAACGCCCGGCCAGAAAGTCTCCGGCCGCCCACGGCCCCTGTGAGATAACAGAGGTCTCTTCCTCCAGCCAACGACCATAATTGAACGCAACAAATAGTCACTCTTTAAAACATGAAGATGTATTTCTTCTGGATGGAGAAAACCTATTGACTCCTTTTACATCCTCGCACTTTCACAAGCCTGTGCTTCAGGCTCCAACATTCAAACCCACCCCTTCTCTCAGCTTATTCCTTCCACCATTAATACTGACAAACTTCCATTTCATTTCTCTTCAGCTAAGCCTCCTGTAACATTCACTTTCATGTTCTCAGACCTTTAACATTGCTCAGTCAGCACCGCTGTTCCTCAGGTGTTCATGTTCCATTCCATCATCCAAAAGCACAGTGTTAGTTTCCACGTGTACACTAATGACACCCAGCTCTCCCTCACCATCACCTCTCTCGACTCTTCCACCCTTGTTAAATTGTTAGACTCCTTGTCCGACATCCAGTACTGGATCAGCAGAAATTGGTCTTGCTGACATACATTGGCTCCCGGTCAAGCAGCGTCTTGATTTAACATTTTCCTCCTTGTTTTCAAATCCCTCCATGGCCTCGACCCTCCCTATCTCTGTAATCTCCTCCAGTCCCACAAACCTCCGAGATATCCGCACTCCTCTAATTCTGGCCTCTTGAGCATCGTCGATTTTAATCGCTCCACCATTGGCGGCCGTGCCTTCAACTGCCTGGGCTCTAAGCTGTGGAATTCCCTCCCTAAACCTCTCCGCCTCTCGACCTCACTTTCATCCTTTTAAACATTCCTCAAAACCTGTCTCTTTGTTCAAGATTTTGGTCTTCTGCCCTAAAATCTCCTCATGTGGCTCAGTGTCAAATTTTGCTTCTTAACCCTCCTGTCAAGCTACTTGGGATATTTTATGTTAAAGGTGCTATATAAATATTAGTTGTTGTTGTTTGTGCTTTCACTATAACAGTTTCCTGACAACACGCAGCCTGCCTCAAGGACAAAGCTTCAGACACAACTTTCCTGTTTTCTTCTCATATCCAAGATCACTCTTTGCTTTCCTTCACACGTGTTTTAAATTCTGCTGTTTCTGATCACAGCACATGGACATTTTAAAGACCTTTGACTCATGACCAATCTCCTGTAATTGCTCCTTTTCTGTCACTAGCATTCTGTTCATTTATTCTCCATTTCTTTCAATCACACCTTTCAACAGATCGATTAAGATGAAGACAGGATGTTTTGCATCTTGCTGCACTGACCAAGCTTGACACAATGGCACATTTGAGCCCTCATTGGCAGCTATGTGGCACTGCCCGTTACTCATCACCTCAACTGTTTAGAGAAAAGTGTCTACGACCAGGGAAACAGAAGCCAGTCTTCAGTTAGTATCCCCCGTATCACAATATTCCCCAAGAAAGTATCATGAGCTGCCAGGCCGCTGTCCCTCTAAAGGCCGGCTCTGCTTTCACAGCTTGTTCAACAAGTGGTCCCATGGATAGAAATGTATCTGGATTCAAGACACAAATGAACATTGGTGTGAATGGGACCTGTATCCCCACGAACAGCAGTGGGAGCAGAGCAAACCTAACGGCGTAATATTGAGAATGGATGTTCGATGAGGCAATACTGCAGGAAAATGACAATGGAATGGAAGGAGGAAAGTAAAGGAGGGATATTGACTGTGAAAGGAGGAGAAGCTGGGAGAAGAGATAGGTTTGAATTATGGAGCATCAAGCACAGGCATGTGAGAGCGCGAGGATTTGAAGGAGCAAATTATTTTCCATGAACAACAATTTGTTTCCAGTTGGAATAGATTGATTTTTCACTGTGTTCTGTTAACATGTGCAGCAGAGAACAGACGTTGATGCAGCCACAACTCAGTGTACTAACCACTGTGTGATCACGGTGCTACACATCAGCTGTGGGAGTTGTGCACAAACCAAAGCAATATCGCAAATGGCATTACTGAGAAACACACATCTTTAAAGGCAACATAATGAAAGCCAAGAGCTGTCCAGGTGATGAATACTCAGTGAATATTCAGTGACTGATTAATACCATCCCACGGATCTGTCCAGATTTTTTTTTTTATTCTTTCAGAATTTGTTGCTCATCTCGAATTTCCCTTCACAACTGAGTGTCTTACTAAACTATTTCAGAGCACAATGAAGAGTCAACCCTATTACTGTGGGCCTGGAGTTACATATCGGCCAGACCAGGTATGGAAAGCAGATTTACTTCTCTGAAGGATATTAGCGATTCAGATGGATTTTACAAAAATCAATGATAACTTCATGGTATCATTCCTGAAACCAGCATTTACATTGTTTTTATTGATTTAATCAAATTCAATCAGCTGCAGCAGTGGGTTTTGAACCGATTTCCCCAGGATATCATCCTGGAACACCAGGTTACTAGCTACGTGACATTAAGACTATGCCACTGTACATTCGCACAACCAGATAAATGGCTGCAGCAAACACAACATTTATTCTGAATTTCAATGAAGAGCTGGTTGACACTCTCTAAGTTTTTTGAAATGTCTGTCCAATGATTTCAGTGACCTTTATTCTGAAGGCTCTGATTGCAGCACTGTGCTAAAACAAAAATGAATGTTAAACTAACAGTACGTACCGACAGCCGAGACTTCACAAACTGAATAGCTGCTTCATGCTTTTCAAAATTATTCAGCTATAATCTTGTTCAAAACTATATTTTTGATTTTATCAATGATAAGCTGTTGTGCTGAGTCTGATAACCATACAATTGATATAATATTGTTTTGCATTGTCTAGTGTTTAACTTTCGTCTGTTTACTTTCCAACTCCCTAAATAAAATCCAAAAACCTTAGAATTGCAGACAGTGCTGAGTTGTAATAGAAGCTTCTCAATAGAATCAACCCTTCATCTGAGTTGAGCAAGTTTGAATTATCTATTCATTCAAATTAAAATAATTTGAAAACCCATCCAATGCTGTTTCTTGAACATTTTTATGGAAGTAAACCAGCCCCCAGCTTAGTGTTGAAGTTGAAGATACTGAGACTCAGTGCCTTGATTCTAGTGTAATTTGGCCTCAATTGATTTTCTTCAGCAAGGGAAGTTGGGCAGCCTGGTCTGTATTCCCCCCAGTTCCAGACAAAAAAAGTAGGAATGCCAGGCTCTGGTGGAGAAAAACAGACAGCTATCCCATAAATTAAACTACAGAGAATCATCCAACTCCTTGAGAAAAAATTATGACAGACAGGTATGAGCAAAAAAGCTCTTGCTTCAGTGTGTGAAGCAACTTCTACTCCGACTATGCTGGGCAAACAAATAAGGATAAGTTTATGTCAGTGTAATTATATTGACCCATTACACAGGTTCCTTTGCAGTTGATTAATATTTAACTTTGTGCCAAACAGATTAAATAACAAGTTTCAAAAGGGAATTGGATAAATGCTTGAAAAAGAGAAATGTGCAGACTGATGGGGAAGGAGCAGCGGAGTGGGACTTATTGCATAGTTCTTTAAAAGAGCCAGCACAGACATGATGGGCAGAATGACCTCCTTCTGTGCTGTAAGACTCTATGGCACACTCAATCCCCTGTTGGGCTTCAAAATTTTGCCATCGGCACTTAAAATTCCCAACTGTCCTGCTCTGCATCCTTCCCCGACTCCAACACATTTATTGACCTATCAGATCCTGGTTTTCTGTGGTGACCTACCATTGGGACTCTTGTCTGTGAGAAATGATTTACGCAGCAAAATTCCAGGGGCTGTAATGAAAAGCTTTTGTTGCAATTGAAATTTAATTTCACATAAACTGATTGTTGTATAATCTTTTGGAGTTAGCATATTCTGTCTCCTTGTAAGATTTTTAACTGTCTTTGTCCTTTCAGGAGTTTCAGGAGTAGTGAGTGATGCAGACACAGTACCAACAAATCAGCTCGAAGCCTTGAAAGCTGTTATGGACAAGCTGATGGGTAGTGAATGTAGATTTTATTTCCCTTTTGGTCCAAACCTTTTCATTTAAAGGTATGACGGTAGACAGGCAATGGGTAGCATTTAAATAATTAATACATGCTTTACAACATCTATCCATTCCAATGAACACAAAAACCTGACAGGAAAAAAGATCCAAACCGTGGCTAACAAGTAAATTAAATATTGCATGAGGCCAAAGGAAGAGGCTTAGAACATTGCCAAAAAAGTAGTAAGCCTGAGGAATGGAGGCATTTTCGAATTCATCAAAGGAGGACCAAGAAACTGATAAAGAAAGGGAAAATAGAATATGCAATCAAACTAGTGAGGAACATAAAAATGGACTGTAAAAGTTTTTATCGGTATGTAAAAAGGAAAAGATTAACAAAGAAAAATGGGGGCCCATTACAGGGAGAGACAGGGAAATTTATAATGGGCAATAAGGAAATGGCAAAGAAACTAAACAAATACTTTGTGTCTGTCTTCATGGAGGAAAATATAAAAAGCCTCCTAGAAATTCTGCAGAGCCAGGGTACTAGTGAGAATGGGGAACTGAAAAAAAGCATATTCGTAAAAAAAAGTACTGGAGAAACTAATGGGACCGAAAGTTGGTAAATCCTCTGGACTTCATGATCGACATCCCAGAGTGTTGAAAGAGGTGGCTGAAGAGACAGTGGATGTGTTGGTGATCATCTTCCAAAATTCTATAGATTTTGGAACAGTTCTTTCAGATTGGAAGGTAGCAAATGCAACGCCACTACTTAAGAAAGGAGGGAGAGAGATAACCAGGAACTACAGACCTGTGAGCCTGACGTCAGTAGTAGGGAAAATGCTTGAATCTATTGTAAAGGATGTGGTAACAGGACACTTGGAAGATAATGGTCGGATTGGGCAGGGTCAACACGGATTTATAGATCAGGCAGCCTGACATCTGTAGTGGGAAAATTCTAGAGTCCATTATCAAAGATTTTATAGCAGAGCACTTAGAGAACAGTGGCAGAATCGGGCAGAGTCAGCATGGATTTACGAAAGGGAAATCATGCTTGACAAATCTACTAGAATTCTTCGAGGATGTAACTAGTAGAGTTGATGAGGGGGAGCCAGTGGATGTGGTTTATTTGGATTTTCAAAAGGCATTCGACAAAGTCCCACATAAGAGATTAGCGTGTAATAGTAAAGCGCTTGGGATTGGGGGTAATGTATTGTGATGGATAGAAAATTGGTTGGCGGACAGGAAACAAAGAGTAGGCATAAATGGGTCTTTTTCCGAATGGCAGGCAGTGACTAGTGGGGTACCGCAGGGACCCCAGCTATTCACAATATACATTCATGATTTAGATGAGGGACCTAAATGTAATATCTCCACATTTGCTGATGGCACAAAACTGGGTGGGAGGGTGAGTTGTGAGGATGATGCAGAGAGGCTTCAGGGTTATTTGGACAAGTTGAGTGAGTGGGCTAATGCATGGCAGATGCAGTATATTGTGGATAAATGTGAGGTTACCCACTTTAGTAGCAAAAACTGGAAGGCAGTAAGGGGTAATGGAGGAGTGGACCAGGGTGTCGCGGAGCGAATGATCCCTTCGGAATGCTGACAGGGGAAGGGAGGGGAAGATGCATTTGGTAGGTGGCTGGAAGTGGTGGAAATTGTGGATGATGATCCTTTGGATATGGAGGCTGATGGGGTGGAAAGTGAGGACAAGGGGAACCCTGTCGCTGTTCTAGGAGGGAGGGGAAGGGATGAGTGTAGAGGTGCGGGAAATGGTCTGGACACAGTTGATGGCACTGTCATACACAATGGAGGGAATCCTCGGTTGAGGAAAAAGAAAGACGTGTCAGAAGTGCTGTTGTGGAAGGTAGCATCATCAGAGCAGATGCGTCGGAGACGGAGAAAATGGAAGAATGGATTGGAGTGTTTACAGAAGGAAGGGTGTGAAGAAGTGTAGTCGAGGTAGCTGTGGGAGTCGGTGGGCTTATAATGGATATTAGTAGACAGCCTATCCCCAGAGATGGAGACAGAGAAGTCGAGGAAGGGAGAGGAAGTGTCAGAGATGGACCAGGTAAAGGTGAGAGAAGGGTGGAAATTAGAAGCAAAGTTTTCCAGTGTCAGACGGGAGCAGGAAACGGAACCGATACAGTCATCAATGTCCCGGAAGATGAGTTGGGGGAGGGGCCTGAGCAGGACTAGAACCAGGAATGTTCGACATATCCCACAAAACGACAGGCATAACTAGGACCCATGTGAGTACCTACAGCAACACCTTTCACTTGAAGGAAGTGAGTGGAGTTGAAGGAGAAGTTGTTCAATGAGAGAAAACGTTCAGCCAGGCGGAGGAGGTTGGTGGTAGATGGGGACTGGTTGGGCCACTTTTCAGGGAAGAATTGGAGAGCCCTCAAACCATCCTGGTCGGGGATGGAGGTGTAGAGAGATTGGACGTCTATGGTGAAGAAGAGGCGGTTGGAGCCAGGAAACTGGAAATTGTCAGAATGGCGTAGGGTGTCAGAAGAGTCATGGATGTTGGTGGGAGGAAACTGGACCAGTGGAGAAAAGATAGAATCAAGATAGGAAGAAATAAGCCCAGTGGGGCAGGAGCAGGCTGACACAATGGGTCTGCTGGGACAGTCCTGTTTGTGGATTTTGGGAAGGAGGTAGAAGCAGGCTGACCGGGGTTGCAGGACTATGAGGTTGGAAGCTGCAGAGGGAAGATCACCAGAAGAGATGAGGTCAGTGACAGTCCTGTGGACAGTCGCTTGATGTTTGGTGTTGGGGTCATGGTCCAGGGGGAGGTGGGAAGAAGGGTCTGAAAGTTGGCATTGTGCCTCGACAAGGTAGAGGTCGGAACACCATACAACAACAACACCACCCTTGTATCTCAAAAATACTCCCTTTCAGGATCAATCTCATGAAGTGATCATTGTTGATGAATATACAGCAAGGAAACATGAATCTGGAGCCCCCTGAATGACGATGACAATGATCTAAACAAGGTCAAAGTACCATCATGGAAGGGCAGTTAGTTAATGACGGACCAATTAGATGAACAGAAATGGGGTTTTACCTAATATGGCACAGAACCAAGCTGGGAAAGGTGTAGAAAGTAAGAACTTGTAAGTCCCCAAAAGCACGCATCATCATCCAAACGAAGACAGAAGACAGACTTCAATCAAGAGACAAGGCATCGCAGTTAACTGGAGGTTGAGGACCGGTGTTCAATCGTGAACACAACTGCTCACCACTGCCCTTTGCTCAGTATCATGATTTTGTGTTTATTGTAGAAAACGCAATAAAGTCTGTAAAGCTTGTGAAAAACTACTCGTACCCGTGTGGTTTTGTAGCTAGTCTGAGCTATAAGTCCCTTTTAGATCTTCTCTCCCAACTTAGACTGTAGTTGTAATTGACCAAGTCTTCCAATTAAATTAAAGCAAACTCCAGATCTTACAAGTGATGCTGAAACCCTGGACTTTGACGAGTCCATAAACCGAGGGAGTTAAAGCAAGTTTCACAAATGTAGGAACATTGTTTGGCCAGTGATAAATCTTACGGGGATAAATTCTTTGGAAGGGTGGTAGATTAAACTGACCCAGTGAGTACAAGCTATGTAGTGAAAGGCCAGTGTGAAGAAGGGTTTCTGGGAAACATATGAGGAAAGGTTGGTCATTAAATGTAATCCAGACAGTATCCAATCCCTGTGAGAAGAGTACACACAAAAACATGAGCGCATTCCGTTCAGAAGGCTTTTGTTAAAGTCCCCCACAGGAGGTTGGTTTGTAAAATTTAAGCACATGGAATAGGAGGTAATATACTGGCATGGATTAAGGATTGATTAACAGGCAGAAAGCAGAGTTTAGGAATAAACGGGTCATTCTCGCATTGGCAGTCTGTGACTAGTGGATACTGCAAGGATCAATACTTGGGCACCAGCTGTTCACAATATATATCAATGATTTGGATGTGGGCACCAAATGTAATATTTCTAAGTTCGCAGATGACACAAAACTAGATGGGAATGTGTGTTCTGAGGAAGATGCAAAGTGGCTTCAAGGGGATTTGAACAGACTTAGTGAGTGGGCAAGAATGTGGCAGATAGAATATAATGTGGAAAAATGTGAGGTTATCCATTTTGGCAGGAAGAATAGAGGTGCAGAGTATTTCTTAAATAGGAAGAAATTAGAAAGTGTAGATGTACAAAGCGACTTGGGTGTCTTTGTCAATAAGTTACTGAAAGCCAGCATGCAGGTGCAGCTAGCAATGAAGAAGGCTAATGGGATGTTAGAACAAAGAGCAGCACAGCAGTCTTGCTTCAATTGTATAAAACCTTGGTTAGACCGCACCTGTGTGCATTTTTCATCCCCTTACCTCAGGAAGGATATTATTGCCACAAAGCAAGTGCAACAAAGATTCATCAGATTTGTTACTGAGATAATGGGACTGTCCTATGAAAAGAGTTTGGGGAAACTGGGCTTGTATTCTACAGAGTTTGCAAAAATGAGAGGTGATCTCATTGAAACCTTCAAAATACTTCTAAGGATAGACAGGGTAGATGCAGCTAAGATGTTTCCCCTGGTTGGGGAGTCTAGAACCAGGGGACACAAATTTCAAAATAAGGGGGAAGCCACTTAGGACAGAGATGAGGAGAAATCTCTTCACTGAGAGGGTTGTGAATCTTTGGAATTCTCTACCCCAGAGGGCTGTGGAAGCTCAGTCATTGAGGATGTTTAAAGCAGAGTTTGACAGATTTCTAAATACTAATGATATAAAGGGATATGGGTATAGTGTGGGAAAAAGGCATTGAAGTGGATGATCAGCCTTGATCATGTTGAATTGCGGAGCAGGCTCATTGGGCTGAATGGACTACTCCTGCTCCTACGTTCCTGTATAAAGAAAGAGTAGCGTTTATCCAGGTTCAGGTCTTGGCTAAATGTTGGAAGAGTGACAGGGTTTTAAATCTAATCACACTCGCACTGTGTGCAGTGCAATGAGGAAGTGGTACAGTCACAGGTGAAACAGATGGTAGCTCAAAGTGAACCGATCCAGCAGCAGCAGAAAGTGCTGGAAATGTTACAAAATCAGCTAGCATCCTCGACTGCCACTCTGAGGAACAGGCACTTAATGCCGTACAGGCTGGGGCAGCTCAGCAGTTGTTAGGGTTGGCGGAGAGGCATATTGTCACTCTCATCAGGAAAACACCCAGTTAACCCAGAAGTTAGAGGAATCATGGGGAGTCTTTAGAGAGCTACAGGAGTGACCCCACCGAGAGACAGACCAATGCACAGTGCAGGTCCACCATTCAGTGACTGCGGAACCAGATGGGGAAGCAGCAGGCGGTTGTAGCAGCCGTCACGAAAGCAGAGTATCACATGGGATATACTGAGACAGGACAGGACTCCTCAGAGGAGGATGATGATGGGGAAGGAGAGCCTTTGCCTGTCTGTCCTGCTATGCTAACGACAACACGGAGGAGACGGGGTAGACCCGAGAGAAGGGGAGAAGGGGAACCAGGATCACCCGTCCCTCCTGAGGAGGAGGTTACTGAGGCCACTTCCATGTTATGGAGATTTCAAAGCATTAACTGGTCAATTGGCCCCAATCACAATTACAACTTTCCCCTTAGAATTAGCACAGCGTTTAATGTCCTTTAAAATTTATAATCCCTAGTTGACTGAAAATACCATGGTATTGACGGGCAATGATTAGATAGATAAGAATGGAACCAGGTGAGTTCAGTCCCAACGAGCTGGACAACAGTGGAGAGACATTGGAGGAGTCCGGTGTGTTCAAAAGTGACAAAGGGTGCAAGCAGATCGAGAAGGACGAGGAGGGATAGTTTACCATTGTCACAGTCACATGGGATGTTTTTGTGATGTTGATGAGGTCCATTTTGTTACTGTGCAAGAGGAGGAATCCTGATTGGTTGGATTCAAACATGGCGTTCCAAGAAAGACAGGCTCGGATTTGGGAGGTGACAAAACCTTCAAAGACTTTGGAGAGGAAAGGGAGTTTGGAAATGGGGTGGCAGTTTGCAAAGAAGGAGGGGGCAAGACTTGTGTTTTTGAGGAGAGGGTTGACGATGGCAGATTTAGAGGAGAGACAGAGATAGAACCTGAAGAGAAGGAACTGTTAACAATGTCAGCTAACATGGGGAGTAGGAGGGGAAGTTCGGTGATCAGCAGCTCAGTGGGAATAGATTTGAAGGAAAACAGGTGGGCCCCATCTTCAAGATGAGCTCAGTGAGGGCATGACGGGAGCTAGGATAGACATGAGAGAAAGATGTGAGATCAGAGTTATGAGGGGGGAAGCTGTAGACCAAGTTTGGGCCAGTGGAATTGGTAGAGGCATCTGATCGGATCGTTTCATCTTAGTGACAAAGAAATCCATGAGCTCCTCACACTTACTGTTGGAGATGAGGGTGGAGAGACAGTGCTGTGAAGTTTAAGAAGCCGGTGTGCGGTAGAGAAAAGAAGACAGAGGTTATCTTCTCATTGCAGGATGATCCAGGAATAGTGAGCAGTTTCAGCAAATGAGAACAGGACCCAATAGAGCTTTATGTGACCTGGCCGTGTTGCCAAACAAGTTGTCTGTCATATCCTATCAATTCTGCATCCCTCGGAATTATGGGAGCTGAGATAAGGGCTATACTAGGGGAAATGACCAGAGTGAAAGAGAGAAATGGATTTATTTGGAGCCAGGTTTTCAAAGATTGATGTGAGGGTGCAGTTGAGCAAATCGGTAGCTGTGGAAATGTTATGGAAAATGAGGTGAATTTGGGATGGTCCTTTTTCCGGGGCAGATACAGAAGGAGGTAGGGTTGGGGTGTAGGAGGGGGATGTGGGTGGAGAATGATACAAGGAGGTGATCAGAGATGGCCTTATCTGGGATTGAATTGAGACCATGGAAGATGGTATGGTCAAGGTTGCAGACATGAAGATGATTTGGGAAGTTTTTGGAGAGAGAGATTTAAGGAAGATTGGAGGGCAATGAACTCAGAGGAGGGAGAGAATGATGAGTTGAGATGGCGATTGAAATCACCGAGGATG
Source organism: Heterodontus francisci (assembly GCF_036365525.1). Classification (NCBI taxonomy): domain Eukaryota; kingdom Metazoa; phylum Chordata; class Chondrichthyes; order Heterodontiformes; family Heterodontidae; genus Heterodontus; species Heterodontus francisci. Next base: position 30,056,213 of record NC_090410.1, read on the forward strand.
AGATGTCATTCAATGCAGAGGCTGAGGGAGTAAAGCAATGAAGATATCTCAGTGAGAATGAGGATTTTGATTCAGAGGTGAGAGGGGTGGAGCAACGGGAGTTGGTGAAAGGAGAAGAAAGTGCAAGAGGAGGAGGGGGTCAGGCCAAGGTGTGATCTGGTGAAAAGTGCCACACAGCCACCACGTCAATCTCTATGGGGATTGTGGTGGAAGGTATAGCGAGGTGGGGAGGCTCCATTTAGAGTCATCGAGTTATACAGCACAGAAACAGGCCCATCGGCCCATTTTGTCTGTGCCAGCCATTAAGCACCTATCTATTCTAATCCCATTTTCCATCACGTGGCCCATAGCCTGATATGCTTTGGCATTTCAAGTGATCTTTGTAAATATTTTAGTTTAGTTTTGTTTAGTTTAGGGATACAGCACTGAAACAGGCCCTTTGGCCCACTGAGTCTGTGCTGATCATCAACCACCCATTCATACTAATCCTACACTAATTCCATATTCCTACCACATCCCCACCTGTCCCTATATTTCCCTACCACCTACCTACACCAGGGGCAATTTATAATGGCCAATTAACCTATCAACCAGCAAGTCTTCTGGCCTGGAGGAAACCCACGCAGACGCAGGGAGAACTTGCAAACTCCACACAGGCAGTACCCAGTATTGAACCTGGGTCGCTGGAGCTGTGAGGCTGCAGTGCTAACCACTGCGCCACTGTGAGGGTTCCTGCCTCTACCACCTCTTCAGGCAGTGTGTTCCAGATTCCAACCACCCTCTGGGTGAAAAAAGTTTTCCCCTCTAAACCTCCTGCTCCTAACTTAAATCTTTGCCTCTTGGTTATTGATCCCTCCGCTAAGGGAAGAAGTTTCTTTCCATCTGTCCTTTCAATGCCCCTCATAATTTTGTATACCTCAATCAGGTCACCCCTCAGCTTTCCCTGTTCTAAGGGAAACAACCCTAGCCTATCCAGTCACTCTTCATAGCTGAAATGCTCCAGCCCAAGCAACATCCTGCTCAATCTCCTCTGCAACCTCTCCAGTGCAACCACATCCTTCCTATAGTGTGGCAACCAGAAGTGTACACAGTACTCCAGCTGTGGCCTAACTAACGCTTTATACAGCTCCATCATAACCTCCCTGCTCTGAACTTCTCAGCCTCAGCTAATAAAGAGAAGTATCCCATATGCCTTCCTCACCACCTTATCTACCTGTGCTGCTGCCTTCAGTGATCTATAGACAAGTGCACCAAGGTCCCTCTGACCCCTCCGTACTTCCTGGGGTCCTACCATCCGTTGTATGTTCCCTTGCCTTGTTAGTTCCCCCAAAATGCATCACCTCACACTTCTCAGGATTAAATTCCATTTGCCACTGCTCCAGCCATCTTACCAGCCCATCTATATCATCCTGTAATCTAAGGCTTTCCTCCTTACTATTTATGACACCACCAATTTTCGTGTCAGCTGCAAACTTACTGATCATACTTCCTATATTCACGACTAAATCATTAATGTACACTGCAAACAGCAAGGGTCCCAGCACCGATTCCTGTGGTACACCACTGGTCACAGGCTTCCATTGCAAAAACAATCCTGGACCATTACCCTCTGCCTCCTGCCACTAAGCCAATTTTGGATCCAATTTGCCAAATTACCCTGGATCCCATGGGCTCTTATCTTCTTAACTAATCTCCCATGCGGAACTTATCAAAAACCTTACTGAAGTGCATGTGGACTACGGCCTTACCCTCATCTACACATCAAGTCACATCCTCAAAAAATTCAATTAAGTTTGTTAGACACAATTTCCCCTGACAAAGCCATGCTGACTAGCCCTGATTAATCCCTGCCTTTCCAAGTGGAGATTAATCCTGTCCCTCAGAATTTTTCCAATAGTTTCCCTACCAGTGATGTTAGACTCACTGCCCTTTAATTACCTGGTTTGTCCCTGCTTTCCTTCTTGAATAATGGTACCACATTCGCTGTCCTCCAATCCTCTGGTACGTCTCTTATGGCCAGAGAGGATTTGAAAATTTGTGTCAGAGCCCCTGCTATCTCCTCCCTTGCTTCACATAACAGCCTGGGATACATCTCATCTGGGCCTGGGGATTTATCCAGTTTTAAGCCCGCTAAAACATCTCATACTTCCTCTCTTTCAATGCTGATTTGTTTAAGTATATCACAATCCCCCTCCCTGCTCTCTACACCGACATCATTCTTCTCCATAGTGAACACCAGGGGATGTGTTTGGCCAGGATGTCAATGAAATCATCCACAATAACGTCATGGATGGAAAGGGCCTTGATATTTTGGTGGGAGATGTGTAGCGGGATGGTGAGAGCTTATCCGCTGGCTGAGTCTATAGTGGGAGGGGTGAGTTGGATGATAAAGATATTGAATGATTAGCCCTCAGCGGGTGCACTGGGTGGGAAATTCAGTGAATGATTAGAATGGGTCAATTGGGATTGTTGCTCGACAGGGGCAAGAGTAACAGGGTAGTTGTTATGGGGGAATTTAACTTTCCAAATATCGGCTGGAAATACTATAGTTCGAGTCCTTTAGATGGGTCAGTTTTTGTCCAGTGTGTGCAGGAGGGTTTTCTGACACAGTACATGGACAGGCCAACCAGGGGCGATGCCACATTGGATTTGGTACTGGGTAATGAACCCGGCCAGGTGTTAGATTTAGATGTAGGTGAGCACTTTGGTGATAGCGATCACAATTCGGTTAGGTTTACCTGAGCGATGGGCAGGGACAGGTATATACCGCAGGGCAAAAATTATAGCTGGGGGAAAGGAAATTATGATGCGATTCGGCAAGATTTAGGATACGTAGGATGGGGAAGGAAACTGCAGGGGATGGGAACAATCGAAATGTGGAGCTTATTCAAGGAGCAGCTACTGCGTGTCCTTGATAAGTATGTACCTGTCAGGCAGGGAGGAAGTTGTCGAGCAAGGGATCCGTGGTTTACTAAAGAAGTTGAAGCGCTTGTCAAGAGGAAGAAGAAGGCTTATGTTAGGATGAGACGTGAAGGCTCAGTTAGGGCGCTTGAGAGTTACAAGCTAGCCAGGAAGGATCTAAAGGGAGAGCGAAGACGAGCAAGGAGAGGACACGAGAAGTCATTGGCGGATAGGATCAGGGAAAACCCTAAGGCTTTCTATAGGTATATCAGGAATAAAAGAATGACTAGAGTTAGATTAGGGCCAATCAAGGATAGTAGTGGGAAGTTGTGTGTGGAATCAGAGGAGGTAGGGGAAGTGTTAAATGAATATTTTGTGTCAGTATTTACAGTAGAGAAAGAAAATGTTGTCGAGGAGTATACTGAGATTCAGGCGACTAGGCTAGATGGGATTGAGGTTCACAAGGAGGAGGTGTTATCTATCTTGGAAAGTGTGAAAATAGATAAGTCCCCTGGGCCAGATGGGATTTATCCTAGGATTCTCTGGGAAGCTAGGGAGGAGATTGCAGAGCCTTTGTCCTTGATCTTTATGTCGTCATTGTCGACAGGACTAGTGCCGGAAGACTGGAGGATAGCAAATGTTGTCCCCTTGTTCAAGAAGGGGAGTAGAGACAGCCCTGGTAATTATAGACCTGTGAGCATTACTTCGGTTGTGGGTAAAATGTTGGAAAAGGTTATAAGAGACAGGATTTATAATCATCTTGAAAAGAATAAGTTCATTAGCAATAGTCAGCACGGTTTTGTGAAGTGCAGGTCGTGCCTCACAAACCTTATTGAATTTTTCGAGAAGGTGACCAAACAGGTGGATGAGCGTAAAGCAGTGGATGTGGTGTATATGGATTTCAGTAAGGCATTTGATAAGGTTCCCCATGGTAGGCAATTGCAGAAAATACGGAAGTATGGGGTTGAAGGTGATTTCGAGCTTTGGATCAGAAATTGGCTAGCTGAAAGAAGACAGAGGGTGGTGGTTGATGGCAAATGTTCATCCTGGAGTTTCGTTACTAGTGGTGTACCCCAAGGATCTGTTTTGGGGCCACTGCTGTTTGTCATTTTTATACATGACCTGGATGACGGGGTAGAAGGGTGGGTTAGTAAATTTGCGGATGACACTAAGGTCGGTGGAGTTGTGGACAGTGCCAAAGGATGTTGTAGGGTACAGAGGGACATAGATAGGCTGCAGAGCTGGGCTGAGAGATGGCAAATGGAATTTAATGCGGAAAAGTGCGAGGTGATTCACTTTGGACGGAGTAACAGGAATGCAGAGTACTGGGCTAATGGGAAGATTCTTGGTAGTGTAGATGAACAGAGAGATCTTGGTGTCCAGGTGCATAAATCCCTGAAGGTTGCTACCCAGGTTAATAGGGCTGTTAAGAAGGCATATGGTGTGTTAGCTTTTATTAGTAGGGGGATCGAGTTTCGGAGCCACGAGGTCATGCTGCAGCTGTACAAAACTCTGGTGAGACCGCACCTGGAGTATTGCGTGCAGTTCTGGTCACTGCATTATCGGAAGGATGTGGAAGCTATGGAAAGGGTGCAGAGGAGATTTACTAGGATGTTGCCTGGTATGGAGGGAAGGTCTTACGAGGAAAGGCTGAGGGACTTGAGGTTGTTTTCGTTGGAGAGAAGGAGGAGGAGAGGTGACTTAATAGAGACATATAAGATAATCAGAGTGTTAGATAGGGTGGATAGTGAAAGTCTTCTTCCTCGGATGGTGATGGCAAAAACGAGGGGACATAGCTTTAAGTTGAGGGGTGATAGATATCGGACAGATGTCAGAGGTAGTTTCTTTACTCAGAGAGTAGTAGGGGCGTGGAACGCCCTGCCTGCAACAGTAGTAGAGTCGCCAACTTTAAGGGCATTTAAGTGGTCATTGGATAGACATATGGATGAAAATGGAATAGTGTAGGTCAGATGGTCGGCGCAACATCGAGGGCCGAAGGGCCTGTACTGCGCTGTAATGTTCTAATTCTAATTCTAATTCTAATTCGAATGAGCGATCGCCGAGTACCTCGATGACCACTGTGGAGGATGCTGAGAGAGATAAAGTGGGAAGCTGTAGGTTTATCCAATAAAACAGAGACATGGGGGAGTGATCAGGGGACATGTTGTATATTAGTTTAATTTTATTCCATATGTATGATTAGCGTAAAGGAATTTCTGCATCTGGCAGTTGTTCTACATTTACAAAAGGTACCTTAAATTAAATGCAAGCTCAATCAAATCATCTCAGTTTGTCTTTAAAACAATGTGATTACAGAGACTGAGTGGAGAGAGGCTGGGTTCACATGTGTTCTATTTGTAAAAATGTTCCATTTTCCTCATTATTTGAAATCTTAAAAAGTACAGCGAAGGGATATTTCACCCCATTCTTCAGTTCCTCTCTAAACTTACTCGGGGTCACAGCGTAAATAAAAGTGTTTGTGCAGCAACTCAGGAGCTGAAGCATAACCGCAAGGTGATTGACAATGGGTGACATGTCTTTTGAAGCACTCTGGTACAGCAGACTAATTCTAACATACATCATATTCACCAGTAACAGAACCCATAGAAGGATAAAATTCCCCGATATCATAAAACGTGAAGTGATTGATTTTCTTCTGTTAACTGTTTCTGGATCACTGTGACTCTCCTCACTGACCCGGTCCTGAAGTCTTTTGCGAATTCTGATGATCACTAGAATGTGTCTGACAGTTAAAACATTGAGTATCAGAATCAGAATAAATGGTACACACGGGGTGAAAATATAATGTCGAAATTCAATTGCTACCCATCCTGGTGAAAGCAGAACACTCCAGGGAAGAATGCAGAACCAGGGGGCTCGAAAACGGGTATAGCTGCTTGAAAGCATAAAGTACCAGAAAATATTCTTCACACAGAACAACACAGACATTGTTCCAATAATCACAGCCGCTGATTTCTCGGTACAATATTTAGTTTTCAGTTTCTGGCAGCAAATGGCCACAAATCGATCAAAGGTGAAAGCGACAGTGAACCAGACAGAACAGTCCGTTGCTGCATGAAGTAGGACAGCGTGGATATTACACACTGGAATATCAAACAGAAATTGAAACATTCTATAATAACTAATGGGAATTTGCCTCAGTATCGGATCGAAGATAATGACCAGTAGATCCGCCGCTGCCATGGCCACCAAGTAACGAGTGACACATTTGGAGAGACCACACTTTCCCCGAGACAGGATCACAATCGTCACTAAGTTAACTGTAAGGAAGAGGAAAAACAGGAACATTATACATCAGGATGAGAGCAGGAATATCAATATGGTGGATACATGGGTATAATAAATTGAAAGCTCACTACATAACACGATGGAATACCTTGTATTTGAAATTTATGATAAAAATAAGGCTTCGCACCAACTATCAGTAATGATTTGAGAAGTTCATATCTGAAGAGTTCAATAAATAAACACAAAAACAAAATGCTTATGTTCATTCATAAATGTGCATTGTTAAAATATGGTCTCCCTTGGTGCGCAGAGAGTAAACACACAGGTGCCTTGCAAAACCAAAGAGATCAATTCTCAGCCTGATCAGTCACAATAGGAATTTGTTAGCAGGGGATATGATGGGGCAATTATCAGGGTCCCTCTCCTGATCAGTGACCCTTGGACATGCTGAGGTTTTAATCCCCCGGCATCTGCTGCTGATCCATGTCCGTGGGATATGATGCAGTTTGGGTTCCTGTTTCAGATTCTTCACATTTAAGCTCTGGCACAACCCCAATCCACCTGATTTTGTGAACTAAGATTCAGCCTTTTGATGATTTGGTAAATTTGGATCTCAAATTCATTATTGTCTTAAGTTTTTAATATATATTGTGAATAGCTGAGGCCTCAGAACAGGTCATCTCGGCACATTGCTGGTCACTTCCTTCCAATACAAGTACATTCTGATTATCCAAACTCTCTATGTTCTACTGCATAACCAATCTTCTAACCAGGTCAATCATTTGCCTTCAATTCCAGGAGCTTTATTTTTAACTGACAATCTGTGCCGTGGAATCATATCGACTGCCTTCATTCATAGCCATTCCAAAAAAAAACTCAAGTGATAAGTTTAGCACTTCTAAAGTGTGCTTTTTGTAAAATTAGTGTAATTTATTAAGGGCTTTAGATTGTAGTGGGTCATTTTTGGAGTAGAACAAGGCCCCGAGTGTAATTAGTATTTTTTAAAGGGAGTAACTGATTAATCTAAAGTAAGTCATGGCAGGAGAGCTCACACCGGTGATATGTGGGAAATCAGGGACGATTCCAGTGTCCCTGACAACCATGTGTGCAGGAAGTGTATCCATCTGCAGCTCCTGGCTGCATGCATTACGGAGCTGGAGCTGCGAGTGGATTCACTGTGGAGCATCCGCAATGCCGAGGGCATCGTGGATTGCACGTTTAACGAGGTGGTCCCACTGCAGGTCATGGCCGTACAAGCAGTAAAGGGATGGGTGATCACCAGATGGAGTAGTAGGTGCAGGCACGTAGTGCAGGGGTCCCCTGTGGCCATCCCCCTCTCAAACAGATATATCACTTTGGATACTGCTCGGGTGGGGGTGGGTGCATGGCATCCCTGGGAAGGCAGCAACAGCCAAGCTCGTGGCACCATGGATGGCTCAGCTGCACAGGCGAGGTGGAAGAAGAGTGGCAGGGCTGTAGTGATAGGGGATTCAATCGTAAGGGGAACAGACAGGCATTTATGTGGCCGCAAATGAGACTCCAGGATGGCATGTTGCCTCCCTGGTGCTAGGGTCAAGGATGTCTCGGAGTGGCTGCAGGATATTCTGAAGGGGGAGGGTGAACAGCCAGTGGTGGTGGTACATATTGGCATCAACAACACAGCTAGTAACAGGGATGAGGTCTTGCAAAATGAATTTAAGGAGTTAGGAGCTAAATTAAAAAGCAGGACCTCAAAGGTAGTAATCTCAGAATTACTTCCTGTACCACATGCTAGTGAGTATCGGAACAGGAGAATAGACCAGATGAATGCATGGCTGGAGAAATGGTGCAGGAGGGAGGGATTTAGATTCCTGGGACATCGGGACCAGTTCTGGGGAAGGTGGGACCTGCACAAGTGGGATGTGTTACACCCAGGCAGGACCAGAACCAATGTCCTCGCGGTGGCATTTGCTCGTGCTGTTGGGGAGGATTTAAACTAGAATGGCAGGGGGATGGAAACCTGAGTGCGGAGGCTGTGGAGGAAACAAGGATGGAAAGGAAAGACAGAAAACTAAAAAGCAGAAGTGGAAAACATAGAAATCAAGGGCAAGACACAAATAGGGCCACAGTGCAAAACAATGCTCAGGTGACTAAGAATGTTAAAAAGACAAGCCTAAAGGTATTGTGTCTCAATGCGCTGAGTATTCGCAATAATGTAGGTGAATTAAGTGCGCAAATAGATGTAATGGATACAATATAGTTGCGAATACGGAGACATGGTTGCAGGGTGACCAAGGATAGGAACTGAACATCGAGGGATATTCAATATTTGGGAAGGTCAGGTAAAAAAGGAAAGGAGGTGGTGTAGCATAATTAGTAAAAGAGAAGATCAATACAATAGTGAGGAAGGATATTAGCTCAGAGAATCCTGATGTGGAATCTGTATGGGTGGAGCTAAGAAACACCAAGGGGCAGAAAACGTTGCTGGGGGTTGTTTTCAGACCACCAAACAGCAATGGTGATGTAGAGGATGGCATTAAACAGGAAATTAGAGGAGCATGCAACAAGGGACCAACTGTATTTCTGGATGACTTTCATTTCCGGACAGATTGGGCAAACCAAATGAACAATAATGCTGGAGAGGAGGAATTCCTGGAGTGTGTACGTGATGGTCACTTGGACCAAAGGTTGAGCAACCTACGAGAGAACAGGCCATCCTAGAGTGATATTGTGTAATGAGAAAGGATTAGTTAACAATCTTGTTGTGCGGGGTCCCTAGGGGAAGAGCGACTATAACATGAGAGAATTCTTCATTTAGATGGAGAGTGACAGAGTTGATTCTGAGACTAAGATCCTGAATCTAAAGAAAGGAAACTATGATGGTATGAGACACGACACGAGTTGGGTCTGATAGTTTGGGGAACGCTACTTAAAGGGTTGACAGTGGACAGGCAATGGCTAGCATTTAAAGAACGCATGGATGAATTACAACAATTGTTCATTCCTGTTTGGCGCAAAAATAAAACAGGAAGGGTGGCTCATCCGTGGCTTACAAAAGAAATTCGGGATAGTATTAGATCCAAGGAGGAGAAATATAAAATGGCCAGAACAAGCAGCAAACCTGAAGATTGGGAGCAGTTTAGAATTCAGCAAAGGCGACAAAGGGATTGATTAAAAAGGGGAAAATAGAGTATGAGAATAAGCTTGCAGAGAACATAAAAACTGACTGGAAAAGCTTCTATCTGTGAAGAGAAAAATAGTGAAGACAAATGTGGGTCCCTGACAGTCAGAAACGGGGGAATTTATGATGGGCAACAAATAAACGGCAGAACAATTAAATACATACTTTGGGTCTGTTTTCAAAAAGGACACAAATTACTTCCCAGAATTGTTGGGGAACATAGGGTCTAGTGAGAAGGAGGAACTATATGAAATCAGTATTAGTAGGGAAATGGTGTTAGGGAAATGAATGGGATTGAAGGCCGAAAAATCCCCAGGGCCTGATAATCTACATTCCAGAGTACTTCGGGAAGTGGCCCTTGAAATAGTAGAAGCATTGCTGGTCATTTTTCAAAATTCTGTAGACTCTGAAACAGTTCCAATGGATTGGACGGTACCTAATGTAACCTCACTATTTAAAAAAGGAGGCAGAGAGAAAACAGGGAATTATAGACCAGTTAGCCTGACATCAGTAGTGGGGGAAATGCGAGAGTCCATTATAAAAGATGTAATAGCAGAGCACTTGGAAAGCAATGAAAGGATCGGACAAAGTCAACATGGATTTACGAAAGGGAAATCATGCTTGACAAAACTACTGGAATTTTTTAAGGATGTAACTAATAGAATAGATAAGGGAGAACCAGTGGATGTAGTGTATTTGGACTTTCAGAAGGCTTTCGATAAGGTCCCACATCGGAGATTAACATGCTAAATTAAAGCACATGGGATTGGGGGTAGGGTACTGAAATGGAGAGAGAACTGTTTGGAAGACAGGAAACAAACGGTAGGAATAAACGGGTCTTTTTCCGAGTGGGAGGCAGTGACTAGTGGGGTAGCGCAGGGATCGGTGCTAGGCCCCCAGCTATTCACAATATATATTAATGAAATGGATGAGGGAATTAACTGTAATATATCCAAGTTTGCAGATGACACAAAGCTGGATGGGAGTGTGAGCTGTGAGGAGGATGCAGAGAAGCTCCAGTGTGATTTGGACAGGTTGAGTGAATGGGCAAATACATGGAAGATGCAGGATAATGTGGATAAATGTGAGGTTATCCATTTTGGTGGCAAAAGCAGAAAGGCAGATTATTATCTGGATGGCAATAGATTGGGAAAGCGGAAGGTGCAGCGAGACCTGGGTGTCCTTGTGCACCAGTCGCTGAAAGTAAGCATGCAGGTGCAGCAGGCAGTTAAGAAGGGAAATTATATGTTGGCCTTCACAGCGAAAGGATTCGAGTACAGGAGCAAGGATGTCTTGCTGCAATAATACAAGGTGTTGGTGACACCACATCTGGAGCATTGTGTGCAGTTTTGGTCTCCTTATCTGAGGAAGGACGTTCTTGCTCTGGAGGGAGTGCAGCGAAGGTTCACCAGACTGATTCCTGGGATTGACGTATGAAGAGAGATTGGGTCGATTAGGCTTGTATCCGCTGGAGTTTAGAAGAATGAGAGAGGATCTCATCGAAACCTACAAACAGGACTGGGGACAGACTAGATGCAGGAAGGATGTTCCCGATGGTGGGGTAGTCCAGGATGAGGGGTCACAATCTAAGGATAAGGGATAAGCCATTTCGGACTGAGATGAGGGGGGATTTCTTCACCCAGTGAGTGGTGAACCTGTGGAATTCTCTACCACAGAAAGCAGAGGCCAAATCATGAAATATATTCAAGAAAGAGTTCGATATAGTTCTTCAGGCTAAAGGAATCAAGGGATAAGGGGAGAAAGCGGGAACAGAGTACTGAGTTTGGACAATCAGCCATCATTGCATTGAATGGCGCTGCAGGCTCGAAGGGCCCGAATGGCCTACTCCTGCTCGTAGTTTCTATGTTGTCACCATTTGAATTATCTCCTCAAAAAAATCAGTTAGATTTGTTAGATTTTACCTATTCGTTAAAAATTCCATGCCGTTTCTTCCCAATTTCCTCAAATTGCTCTTAATGCTCAGTTACTCTGTCCTTCATTTCTGTGGTGGCAAACGAGACTCCAGGATGGCATGTTGTGTCCCTGGTGCTCGGGTCAAGGATGTCTCAGAGCGGCTGCAGGGCATTCTGAAAGGGGAGGGTGAACAGCCAGAGGTCGTGGTCCAGATTGGTACTAATGACATAGGCATGAAAAGAGATGAGGTCCTGCAAAGTGAATATAGGGAGTTAGGCAGAAGGTTAAAAAGCAGGAGATCTGGGGTTGTAATCTCAGGATTACTCACTGTGTCACGTGCTGATGAGGGTAGGAATAGGAGGATTAGGCAAATGAATGCATGCTGAAGAGCTGGTGTAGGCAGGAGAGCTTCAGCTATTTGGATCATTGGGATCACTTCTGGTGCCGAGTGACCTGTCCAAGAAGGACGGGTTGCATCTAAACTGGAGGGGGACCAATATCCTTGCGGGGAGGTTTGCGAGCACTACTTGGGAGGGTTTAAACTGGTCTTGCAGTGGGGTGGGACCCAAAGGAGTAGTCTCTCAGATGAGATAGTTGAGGCAAATGTAGAGGTTGAAGCAAGCAAGTCCAGTAGGCAGGCCGGGAAGAGGCAGGACAGGGAGCGTGGAAGGTCTGGTAGGCTGAACAGCATTTACTTTAATGCAAGAAGAATTCCAGGTAAGGCAGATGAACTCAGAGCATGGATTGGTACATGGGATTGTGATATTATAGCTATTACAGAAACGTGGTTGAGGGATGGGCAGCTCAATGTTCCGGGGAACCGATCTTTCCGGTGTGACAGAGGTGGAGGTAAGAGAGGAGGGGGAGTTGCACTATTGATTAGGGAGGACATCACAGCAGTACTTAGAGAGGATATTCCGGGGGGAATGTTCAGCGAGGCCATATGGGTAGAACTTAGAAATAAGAAAGGGTTGATCACTTTGATGGGATTATACTATAGGCCCCAAAATAGTCAGAGGGAAGTGGAGGAGCATATATGGAGGGAAATCACAGATAGGTGTAGGAATTATAGGGTTGTAATAGTAGGTGATTTTAACCCCTAATATTGACTGGGACTGCCTTAGTGCTAAGGGATCAGATGGGGAAGAATTTGTTAAGTGTGTCCAGGATAGTTTTCTGAAGCAGCGGCTAAAGAAGGGGCTATACTCGAACGCCTCTCAGGAAATGAGGATGGGCAGGTGGTTGATGCGTCAGAGGGGGAGCATTTTGAACCAGTAACCATAACTCTATTAGCTTCAAGATAGTTATGGAAAAGGATAGGACTGGTCCTCAGGTTGAAGTCCTAAATTGGGGGAAGGCTAATTTCGATGGCATCAGACAGGAACTCTCAAAAGTTGAATGGGAGAGCCTGTTTGCAGGTAAAGGGATGTCTGGCAAGTGAGAGGCTTTTAGTAGTGAGATAGGAGGAGCTCAGTGCCGGCATTTTCATGTTAGATGGAAGGGCAAGACAGGCAAGTTTAGGGAACCTTGGTTGACGAGAGATATTGAGGGTCTGGTCAGGGCAAAGAAGGAGGCATATGTCAGGTATAGGCAGCTGGGATCGAGCAAGTCCCTCGAGGAGTATCGGGGATGTAGGACTCAACTTAAAAAGGAAATTAGGAGGGCAAAAAGGGGCCATGAGGTTTTCCAGGCTGCAGAGATAAAGGAGAATCCTAAAAGATTCTGTAAGTATATTAAGAGTAAAAGGGTAGCTCGGGAGAGAGTAGGTCCCCTGAAGGACCAGTGTGGCATTTATATGTGGAGCCATGGGAAATGGGCGAGTTCTCAAATGAATATTTCTCATGCGTATTTACCGTGGAGAATGTCATGGAAGCTGATGGGTTCAAGGGAGGGAACACCGACATCCTGGAGCATATCAACATTACAAAGGAGGAGGTGTTGGAGGTTTTGAAGCGCATTAAGGTGGATAAATCCCCAGGGCCTGACCAGGTGTATCTTAGGATGCTATGGGAAGCAAGTGAGGAGATTGCTGGGGTCCTGGCAGAGATTTTTGTATCATCGTTAGCTACGAGTGAGGTATCGGAAGACTGGAGGATAGCTAATGTTGTGCCTTTATTTAATAAGGGCAGCAGGGATAAGCCAGGGAACTGCAGGCCGGTGAGCCTTATATCAATGGTGAGAAAGTTATTGGAAGGGGTTCTGAGAGACAGGATTTATATGCATCTGGAAAGGCATGGTCTGATTAGGGATAGTCATCATGGCTTTGGTGCGTGGGAAATCATGTCTCATGAATTTGATTGTGTTTTTCGAGGAGGTCACCAAGAGGATTGATGAGGGCAGGGCGATAGACGTTGTCTACATGGACATTAGCAAGGCCTTTGACAAGATCCCGCATGGTAGGCTGGTCCAGAAGGTTCGAACACATGGGATCCAGGGTGAGCTGGCAAATTGGATAGAAAATTGGCTCGGTGATAGGAGGCAGATGGTGGTAGTGGAGGGTTGTTTTTCAGATTGGAGGCGGGTGACCAGTGCTGTGCCGCAGGGACCGGTGCTGGGCCCTCTGTTGTTTGTCATATATATTAATGACTTGGATGTGAATGTAAGGGGCATGATTTGTAAGTTTGCAGATGACACCAAAATTGGTGGCATAGTAGACAGTGAAGAAGGTTGTCTCAGGTTACAACAGGATATAGATCGACTGGGAAAGTAGGCAAGGGAGTGGCAAATGGAATTTAATGCAGGCAAGTGTGAAGTGATGTATTTTGGGAAGTTAAACCAGGGCAGGACATATACAGTGAATGGCAGGGCCCGGGGGAGTGTTCTTGAGCAGAGAGACCTTGGGGTGCAAGTACATAGTTCCCTGAAAGTGGCAACAAGGGTAGACAGGGTGGTGAAGAAGGCATATGGCATGCTTGCCTTCATCGGCCGAGGCACTGAGCACAAGAGTTGGGATGTCATGTTACAGTTGTACATAACGTTGTTTCGGCTGCATTTGGAGTCCTGTGTGCAGTTCTGGTCGCCACAGTACAGGAAAGCTGTGATTAAGCTAGAGAGGGTGCAGAAAAGATTCACAAGGATGTTGCCTGGTTTGGAGGGCTTGAGTTAGAAAGAGAGATTGGATAGGCTTGGTTTGTTTTCACAGGAGTGAAGGAGGCTGAGAGGGGACATGATGGAGGTATATAAAATTCTGAGAGGCATAGATAGGGCAGATAGCCAGAGTCTGTTTCTCATGGTCGGAGTGACTGAAACTAGAGGGCATAGATTTTAGGTGAGAGGGAGGAGCTTTAAAGGGGATCAAAGGGGTAAATGTTTGACACAAAGAATAGTGGGTATCTGGAATGAGCTGCCTGAGGAGGTGGTGAAGGCAGGAACAATAGCGACATTTAAGAGACATCTGGACAGGTATTTGAATGAGAAAGGCATAGAGGGATATGGAATTAATGCAGGCAGGTGGGATTAGTATAGATAGGCATTATAGTCGGTATCGACACGGTGGGCCGAAGGGCCTGTTTCTATGCTTTCCGACTCTATGACTATTATTGTTTTCTAATATACTTCTCTTGCTTCTGTTAATTTTAGTGAGTTCCAGTCCTTGATTCATTGTGGAATGTGAGCTATATTATCCTCTTGCTCTGCTGTGAAGACTGACACAAAGCAATTATGCAACAAGCCTGGAATTTCCTTCCTTTCATTGTCTTTCACATCAGCTTTTTTCAGCTTTTACTTATCTTTTTTTTTACCGTTTTTGTTGTTCTTCATCTTTCTGACTGTTTCCTCGACCTACTCTATTCTTTAAATTTTTGTGTGTTCTTTCCTTTAGCTTTATGTTATCTGTCACCTATTTTGTCGACGATTGTGACCCTGGCTCCTGCTCCTGATCAGTGACACTGGGATACAGGGCACAATTTAGTGCAGCCATTTGGAACGGGCATGGAGGTGGTGGGGGGGGTGAGGTGGGTGGGTGGTAGAATAGTATTGGACAAGTCTCCCCCGAAATCTGACATTGCAACATCGGTTCTGCATCTAGTCAGTGTTGGGAAAGCATCAAGGCAGCATCACCGCCCCGATGCAACAAGAATGTACAACATGTTGTTTCAATGCATTTGCCTGTAATTTTTATGATTCAATGTGGGGCTTGGGATTAAATGGACCATGGATGGCCCTGACTGGCCTTCAGGACACAGGCCAAGATGGGGACTCTGTGCCGCAATGGATAGGCAGCCATGATCAGCACTGCACAGGGGATGAATGGGAAGTGGAGCCCATTGCTAACTTACAGTGCTGTACACTCTGCATGGTGGGGCAGAGTCTCGGGTGTTGAGCATGGGTTGGCACGGTGTCAGGTGATCTGCAAGAGGGTGCTGGGTATTGGATGTTCAGCAAGTGGATGGTGGGTGTTGGTGGCCTGCAAGTGGGGCTTGGTTTTGGGTGGCAGTATAGGGTGCCCAAACTGCTGGGTGAGAGGGTCGGCTACCATCAAGGGTGGGCACTGAGGCCCATTAGGCAGTCTGCCAGGAGAAGTAGCAAAGGGAAAAGTGCCAAAGCAGCGGCGTCTCTGCAAGGACAGCGCTCTGGAGGTCTACTTATCACCTGGTCTGGGTCTCATACACCCTGTCTTTTTGGACCCCTGTGTTATGATGAAATGCCTCCGATGGAAGGAGGGCCAAGAAGCAGCTTCACCTGCCTGTGAAGCTCCACGAAGAGAGCAGGAGCAGCCGACGATGCCAAGAAGGAGTAACCTGCGCTAGAGAGTGTACTGCAATCAAGTCAGCAACCTCCCAATGACCAAGCGGCATTGTCAGTGACGACTACGACTCTCCAGGGAGGCAGGCACCATCTTATGCACCCTCTTGTCAGACGAGTTACGACCTGTGGGATTTGGTGGGCAGCTTTTGCATCTCGCATTGAAAATCACCACCGCACTTAACTTTTACTCATCTGGATCATTCTCCAAGGCTCCACTGGGGACATCTCCCAGGCAATATCCCACCACTACATCAAGGAGGTGACCAATGCCCTGTTCAAGAGATCCGGTGACTGTGCGGGTTACTGAACCACCCTGACAGTCAGGCAGAGAGATATATTGGATTCAAAGACATTGCTGGATTCCCTCAGGTACGAAGTGTGATCGACTGCACACATGTGGTCATTAAGGCTCCAACTGACCAGCCAGCCTCCTCCTTCAACAGGAAAAGCTTCTATTTGATCAACATTCAACTGGTCTGTGACCACCGAAAACAGATCTTTCAGGTGGGTGACCACTTCCCGAAAAGCACCCACGATGCCTACATATTTCAACAGTCACAGGTACCACAGCATTTCAGGCCCCTGCTCACCTTCAGGGATGGATTCTAGGGGACAAGAGCGACCCATTCAAGATATAGATTTTCAGCGCCTGTGAGGAAACCTCGCACTGCAGCAGAGGAGAGGTACAACAGTTACCACCGCTCCACCCGAGTGACCACCGAGCAGCTCCTTGGGCTGCTGAAGATGAGATTCCTTTGCCTGGATCGATCTGGTGCAGCCCTGCAGTATGCCCCAGTGAGGGTCTCGCATATCGTGGTGGTCTGCTGTGCTCTGCACATTCCAGCAGTGAGGAGGAGGGAGGCCTTGCATGACGAGGGCACATGAACGCCATTCCTCCACTGACGAAGAGGACGTGGAGGAGGGTGATGGACAGGCAGCACTGGATGTTGAATCTCTTGTACCGGAGGCCAGGAACATTGAGCGATGCATCAAGGAGGCAAAGGACAATCTCATACTTACCCAGTTCCAGCCACCATGATGGTCACTCACAGAGAGAACAATAAAGACTGACCTCAATGCATGTAGTCTGTCGCCTCCTTTCCATTGGTGTTCCGTGCCTTGTGCCCAGCTGAAACACACACTAGTGCCCATGGGAGATCATATTTAAATGAGGCTGTGCTTACATTGGCATTTCACTGAGGGGGAAGGGGGAAGTCAGCAGCTCACAATTAGGGAATGATAGAATGATCACTTTTACACAATGAATGTTAATGAATTGAACAAAAGAACTTTATCTGAAGCATCACATGTCAGATATCAAACACCCGTGAACCCCCCATGTGAGTCGAAGTGCTCTGCTTTTTACGATTGCGAGTGCTTCTACGAGGTGTGAACCCATCGTCAGCAGCTGGGCTGGAGACAGGCTGCTGATCAGGCTGCCCCTTGGCCTGTGATGACTTTAGCAGCCGTCCTCTGTTTACCTGAGGCTTGGAAGGTCCCGGCTGCTCCAATCCCGACCCGACCTGAGCCCGCCCCGACTCGGCCCGACCCGAGTCCGACCCGTCCATCTGTTTACTTACCTCCCAACACGGAACCTCCACGAAGCTGCCGCGCGTGCGTGATGATGTCTTGGTGACGTCACTCACTCACTGCGCAGACTCAGTTTCATCCCAGATTCCCAGCTCAGGTAAATTTTTTATTTTTAATACTTACCTGCACAGCACTGACCCTGCGTGTCCGGCCGGACCCGACCCGACTCGCCTGAATTGAAGAGAGTGTGTTAATAAACGCTACTTCTTTGATTTAAAATTTACAACTGTGTTGTTGTGACTGTCCTTTACTTGTCAGGGTTTCAGGGAGGGAAAAATTCAATCACGAATCTGTTTAAGGACAGGTGGTTGGAACAACAGAGAAATTTGTTCAGGAAAAAAAGATTAACTACCTGTTCATAACATGAGTAACAAAAACCCAACAGGAAAGGTGCATCAACCATGACAAACAAAAGAAGTTAAATATTGCATTCGGTCAAATGAAGTGGCTTATAAGGTCACCAGAAAAAATGGTCAGCCCGAGGATTGGGAGCAATGTAGAATCGAACAAAGGAGGACCAAGAAACTGATAAAGGGAAAAGAGATTATGAATGCAAGCTGGCTCGAAACATAATGGAGGATTGTAAAAGCTTCTTTAGCTACGTGAAATGAAAAAGATAAGAAACGCCGACTGTGGGTCCATTGTAGACGGAGACAGGAGAGTTTGTGGTGGAGAATGAGGAAATGGCGGAGAGACTAAACAATTGATATGTGTCTGTTTTCAGAGAGAAAGACACAGAAAATTTCCCAGAAATATTAGGGAACCAAGGGACTTGTAAAAATGAGGAAATACAAGAAATTAGTATCAATCAAGAGGTAGTACTTGAAAAATTAACAGGATTGAGAGTTGATAAATCCCCTGGACCAGATGGGTGACATCCCAGAGTGTTGAAGGAGGTGACCATATAGATAATGGATGCATTGGAGGTTATTCTTCAAAATTCTATAGATTTTGGGTCTGGTTTCATTCCTTGTTGAAAGTAGCAAATGTAACCCCACTAATTACAAAGGGAGCAAGAGTATAAACATAGATCTGCAAATCAATTAGTTTGACGTCAGGAGAAGGGAAAAGGTTAGAATCTGTTGTAAAGGATGAGATAACTGGACACTTGGAAAATAATGATTTTTTATTCATTCTTTCTTGCGATACGATGTCACTGGCTAGCCCGGCATTTATTACCCATCCCTAATTGCCCATGAGAAGGTGATGGTGAGCTGCATTCTTGAACTGCCACAATCATTGGGCTGCAGGTACACCTACATTGGGCGGCACAGTGGTGCAGTGGTTAGCACTACAGCCTCACAGTTCCAGGGACCCGGGTTCGATTCTGGGCACTGCCTGTGTGGAGTTTGCACGTTCTCCCTGTGTCTGCGTGGGTTTTCTCCGGGTGCTCCGGTTTCCTCCCACAAGCCAAAAGACTTGCAGGTTGGTAGGTAAATTGGCCATTATAAATTGCCACTAGTATAGGTAGGTGGTAGGGAAATATAGGGACAGGTGGGGATGTTTGGTAGGAATATGGGATTAGTGTAGGATTAGTATAAATGGGTGGTTGATGGTCGGCACAGAATCGGTGGGCCGAAGGGCCTGTTTCAGTGCTGTATCTCTAATCTAATCAAAAGTGCTCTTCGGAAGGGAATTCCAGGATCTTGACCCAGCGACAGTGAAGGAACGGCGATATAGTTCCAAGTTTGGATCGTGTGTGGCTTGGAGGGGAACTTGTAGGTGGTGGTGTTCCCATGCATCTGCTGCCCTTGTTCTTCTCGTTGGTAGAGGTCACAGGTTTGGAAGGTGCTGTTGAAGGAGCTGTCGTGCATTACTGTAGTGCATCTTGTAAATGGTACACACTGCTGCCAGTGTGCGTCGGTGGTGGAGGGAGTGAATGTTAGTGAATGGGGTGCCAATCAAGCAGGCTGCTTTATCCTGGATGGTGTCGAGCTTCTTGCATGTTGTTGGAGCTGCACCCATCCAGGCAAGTGGAGAGTATTCCATTACACTTCTGACATGTGCCTTGTGGATGGTAGACTGGCTTTGGGGAGTCAGGAGGTGATTTACTTGCCACAGGATTCCGAGCTTCTGACCTGCTCTTGTAGCCATAGTATTTATATTGCTACTCCAGTTCATTTTCTGGTCAATGGTAATCCCCAGGATGCTGATAGTGAGGAATTCAGTAATTGTAATGCCATTGAATATCAAGGGGAGATGGTTAGATACTGTTTCATTTGAGATCGTCATTGCCTGGTATTGGTGTGGTGCGAATGTTACTTGCCACTTATCAGCCCAAGCCTGTATATTGTCCAGGACTTGCTGCATTTCTACATGGACTGCTTCAGTATCTGAGGAGCCACAAATGTGCTTAACGTTTTGCAACCCTCAGTGAACAGCCCCACTTCTGACCTAATGATGGAGGAAAGGTCATTGATGAAGCAGCTGAAGATGTTTGGGCCTTGGACACTACCCTGAGGAACTCTTGCATTGATGTCCTGGGGTTGAGATGACTGACTTCCAACAACCATTGATTTCCCCCCAATTGCCATTTTCTCCAGTTTTTCTCGGGCTCTTTGATGCTGCACTCAGTCAAATGCTGCCTTGATGTCAAGGGCAGTCACTGTCACCTCACTTCTTTTGTCCATGTTTGAACCAAGGCTCTAATGAGACCAGGAGTTGAGTGGCCCTGGCCAAACCCAAACTGAGCAGGATATTGCTAAGCAAGTACTGTTTGATAGCACTGTCAACAACACCTTCCATCACTTTCCTGACAATTGAGAGTAGCCTCTTGCCGTGATGGAGCTCGGACTAGAAGGCTTGTTTTGGGAATCTTCTTTCAGGAATGCAGACGATGTGACCGTTGTTACCCTCAGTGCTTCCTTCAAGTGGAGTCGTACTGATTCAGCAGCTGACGGGGTATGGGGGGCGCTAGATGATAATCAGCAGGTGGTTTCCTTGCCTGTGCTTGACTAGACTTCCTGGGGTCCAGAGTTGATGTTGAGGACACCCAGGGAAACTCCCTCCCGACTGTATACCACTGTGCTGCCACCTCTGCTGGGACAGGACATACTCGGGGATAGTGATGGTGGTGTCTGGGACCTACAATTCCATGAGTATGACCAAGACAGGCTGCTGCTTGACTAGTGTCTGTGGGACAGCTGTACCAATTTTGGCACAAGCCCCCAGATGTTAGTCAGGGGAACTTGGCAGGGTCGACAGGGCTGGGTTTACTGTTGTTATTTCCGGTGCCTCGGTCGATGCTGGGTGGTCTGGTCTGGTTTCATTCCTTATTGACTTTGTAGCAGTTTGATACACTGAGTGACTTGTTCGACCATTTCAGAGGGCATTTAAAAGTCAACCACATTTCTCACTTTTAATTATAGATTTTTATTAATTGAATTCAAATTCTATCTTCTGCTGTGGTGGAATTTGAACATATGTCCCCAAAGCAATACCCTGGGTGTCTGGGTTATGTGTCCAGTGACAATAACATTACGCCACTGCCTCCCCTTTATGCATGGGATATATTTGGGCAGAGTCAACATGGATTTATAAAAAGGGAAATCATGTTTGATAAACCTGTTGGAGTTTTTGAAGGATGTCACTTGGAGAACAGATAAAGGAGTTGCAGTATGCTGATGACACTTGCGCATGTGCACACTCAGAGGCTGAACTTCAAACCCTCGTCGATGAATTCACACAGGCAAATGAAAGAATGGGCCTTAAGCTAAACATCCAGAAGACAAAGGTCCTCTACCAGCCTGCTCCCACAGTGCAACACCACCCCCGACTATCAAGATACACGGCGAATCACTAGATAATGTGGATCACTTCTCATACCTTGGGAATCTCCTCTCAGTAATGGCAGACATCGATGATGAAACTCAGCATCGCCTCCAGTGTGCCAGCGCAGCCTTCTGCCATCTGAGGAAAGGAGTGTTTGACGACAAAGACTTCAAATCTGGCACCAAGCTCGTGGTCTACAGGGTTGCAGTGTTACCTGCCCTCCTGTATGCATCGGAAACATGGACACTGTACAGCAAACATCTCAAGGACTTGGAGAGATATTACCAGCAATGCCTCTGCAAAATCCTACAAACTCAGTGGCAGGACAGGCACTGCAATGTCAGTGTCCTCTCTTAGGTCAACATTCCCAGTATTGAGACACTGGTCAATGACTATTCAGTTACATTGGGTGGGCCATGTTGTCTGCATATCTGACACAAAGAACTCCCAAAACAAGCTTTCCAATTCGAGCTCCGTCATGGCAAGAGGCTACCAGGAGGGCAGAGGAAATGCTACAAGGATGTCTTTAAAGCCTCTCTGAAAAAATGTGACATCTCCACTGATTCGTGGGAATCTCCTGCCCAAGACTGCCCAAAATCGCGAAGAAACATCCGAGAAGGTGCCAGCCAGTTCGAACAACCCGACATGCCCAGGCAGCGACCAAGTGCAAACAGCGGAAGGAACGTTGGGAAATTTGAGCATCTCATTCACTCGCCTCACCAAACACCACCTGCCCCACATGTGGCACAGTGTGTGGATCCAGAATTGGACTATTCAGTCACCTTAGGGCCCACAACCCTGGAGTGGAGGAAATTACCCTCATTCCTGAGGGATTGCTTAAGAAGGCAGTAAAGGAGAACCAGTGGATGTGGTGTATTTGGATTTTCAGAAGGCTTCTGATAAGGTCCCACACAGGATGTTAGTAAATAAAATTAGAGCGCATGGGAATTGGGGGTAATATACTGGCATGGATTGAGAATTGGTTAATTGACAGAAATATTCCATCTGCCACGTTCTTGCCCATTCACTCAGCCTGTCCAAATTCCCTTGCAGCCTCGTTGCATCCTCCTCACAACATACATTTAGGGAAATAGGGAAGGGTGCAGGTCTGGAGAAAGTAAAAGAGATAGGGTGGGGTTGTAGGGGATGGAGGAGGTTACGGAGATAGGGAGGGATGTAGGGGCTGGAGGAGATTACAGAGAGAGCGAGGAGCATTGAGGCTGGAGGAGGTTAGAGTGATAGGGAGGAGCGGAGCGGCTGAAGGAGGTTACAAAGATAGGGAGGGATGCAGGGGCTGGAGGAGTTTACAGAGATAGGGAGGGATGCAGGGGCTGGAGGAAGTTACAGAGATAGGGAGGAGGTTACAAACATTACATACTGGCAAAGGTTACATTTCAAGCAAAAAAAGCATGCTTTGTCTTTCACCACACAATTATCAGACCCTCTTTGCCTTTGCCCCATGACCTCGTTGTCAGTTAATATCTCCGGCCCCCTGTCAGATCACACATCCCTTTTTTTCTCTTTTCCCCCACTTTCTCTTTATTTGCCTCAAACCTATTACATTTCTGAGCTTTGCCAGTTCAGATGAAATGTCACTGACCAGAAACATTAACTGTGCTTCTCTCCACACAGATCCTGTCTGACCTGCTGAGTATTTCTAGTACCTTCTGTTTTTAAATCAGATTTCCAGCAGCCACAATACTTTGCTTTTATTCTGCAAGGTGGGTGAGTAGGAACTCACTTCAATTCACATTCTGAGCATCATGTGATAGAACTCACAAAGTAAAGGTACAGAGACTCCCGATAACATTTAAAGAAATGGCTATCTGACACCCTGACTATGGAATTACCTATAACAACTTCATTTCTGCCCTTTTCTGCTCCCTCCTGTACAGTCCCACGCCCATTGGTTCCATGGTCTGAATTGCACTCCTTCAAGATGTTGTCACTCCCAGTAGTCTCCAAAGCTGAGTACTAGTTTGTGAGTAGCTCACACCCTGAAGACTCCTGAACTTTCTGCCTCTTTCTAATCTTCTGGATGGCCACCCATCCTGAACTTCTACTGCCTGTGGGGTGACCAGATCCTGGACCATACAATACAGGAAACTGTCCTGCTCCCTGATGCTGCGCACTGATTCCAGCTGTCCCTCAAGCTCTGAACTCCTGAGCTTGAGCTGAAGCTATACATGTAGTTGCCCAAGGCACATGAAGTGTCCTGAAGTTCCCACATGGAACAGGAATTGCAAGCAACAGGTCACAGTTGCCCATCCATGACCTAAACAAAAACCCGCTATTCCCTTTTTGAACAAACTATTTCGTAGCCTGTTTAAATTATCAATTGTAATTAATACCTCTAGTCCTGCTCTGTGCTTAAAATCATATTGCAACACTTACTTAATTTTCCAGCTCCTAATTTGAACCAAAAACCACCCCAAACCCCCTCTGCTTGTCTCTGTCTCTCTCACTCTGTCTCTCGACTGCAAATCTTTTAAGCTCCCCTTATATTACAAAGCTATTCTGATGAACAGTCACTATCAAGGGGTTGATGCTGTAACTGATGCTGAGATCTGCTCCCTCGGGTTTGAGAATGTATCAGGATGGAAGTGGGACAATATTAATCTGGTGCTTTCCACCTGTGAGTGAGAACTGAATAGATTGCACTGAGTTTAAGAGGAGGATAGTCAGGCAGGTTTTATTGAATAGATTTTCACTTACTTGAGAGAATATGAATCAGAAAATGAGAAACAAATGTACTTCACACCTTATTCCATTTACAATCTATTGAAAGTAAAATCAGTTGGAATGATTTATCACCAATTGCAACGTTATATCGTTCATCTTACCCAGCAAACCTTAGATGATCTTAAAAGCCATATTTGCACCATATATCAATGAATCAGCTCCTGTGAGGCATACACAGTGATAAATGTGGTGGGAGAACATACCCTTCAACAGGAATAAAACCCACCTGATTATCCTCCTCTTAAACTCAGTGCAATGAATATCAGGCTGGTTCTGTAAAGGACGTGCAATCCTCCTTCATCACTTTTTATTGCACTGCCCTCTTCAGGTGCTGTTTAACACCCAGATGGTAAAGAGTAAAATCTACTCCCAGGACTCAATGCAGAGAGCAGACTGTTCATCAAATAAATCACCCAGTAACATTGTCGAGGGAACAATGTACTTTCAGTCACACAGCAAGGAAAATAAAGTGAATACATAGACTTGTTGGATGTGGAAACTTGCATAATGAAGACAGTGCTTACAGTTAAATATCATCTACAAAATGAAATAGAAATATAGTTACTTACAAGGAACCCAACAGCACTGACAGTCAGGAACAGAGTTAACGCAGTTACAGTATTAATATCTGGGCATAAAACTTACCAGCGACACCAATAACGGCGAGGGTGAGATAATAAATATCCTGAAAATCCTGAAGAATCCTCATGACCACATGTTCTGGTGTATGAATCCGATTCATTCTTTCCATTTCTGTGGAATATTGAGCCCGGTTTGTGCTGAAGACCAAACTCTTACTGATTCTGTAACTGAGCGAAGATCCTTATGTAAGGCAGGAGAAATCCCCATTGACATAATTACGAGGCAAGGAGGCTGACATTACTTACAGTGACTGAACAAAAAGATTCAATTAATTTATTTTGCACAACACATTGCAATATCATAAATTATATTTCGCCAGATATTGCACAATGGAAAGTGAATCTCCCCAGAGTCCAGGGAAGAACAGACTGCGTGAAATCTGCAGTCTGACAGCATTGGGTGCAGTGAGAACAGGTTTATTTACATGTTTTCCGATATTCCTGTGATGTAATGTGTTCTGCAATTTCAGTGAATTTCTATCCAATTCACAGTGTGGACTTTAAACTCAGCCAGTGAGACCAAACCATATGGTACAGCCCCCGAGAATATTCTTTACTCATTTCTGGAGATCCAGTTCAAACATCATTTCATTTTCATAGCCCTTAAAATTCTGTCACACTCCCACACCCTAAAGATTGTACATATGGGATCCGGAATTGCACCAAGAAATACACAACCATTGACCCTACACAGAGTCATTTGTGGCCATGCTCGAAACATTGAAACATTCCTGAGGATTCCCCACAAGTACTGATTCCCATCCAGAGACCATGTGATTAGATTCCAAGAGCCCAATCTCTATAAATGGTGATGCAATCAATGGTAACAGAATAAATCCTTACAATTACATCGGACTTACTCAAAATGGTGGCACAATTCCTGGGAAACAATCCACAATTACTAACTGTTCCTGTAAACGCCTGTAAAGATCTCACTGTCAAGTGTTTCTTCTACTTATTATCTCATTTCCAGAGGCAGAGTGCAAATAATTCACATTTCCAGAGATCTCCACCAGACAAAGTCCTAATTCCTGAATTTTAACCAGTTAGAGAAACTGGGATGGTTTTCAATGGAACAGAGAATGGTTAGTGTAGATTTAACAGAGATGCTCACAATCATGAAGGATTTTGACAGAATCGAGAGGGAGAAACTGTTTCCACTGGCAGGAGGGTCAATAACCAGATGACACAGATTTAGAACAATTGGCAAAAAATCCAGGGAGGATATGAGAAGAAATTTGATGCAGTGATTTGTTGTGAGCTGGACTACAGTATCTGAGAAAGTAGGAAGCAGATCCAAAAGTAACTTTCCAAAGGAAGTGGATATATATTGAAAAGGAGATATTTGCATGGCCATGGGGGAATAGCAGCAGAGAGGTAATAATTGAATCTCTCTTTCAAAAAAATGGCTCAGACACCTTCTGTACGGAATGATAAAATGACTGCCTGTAAACAATTTACATTTGTATGGCACCTTAATCACAATGAAACATCCCAAGGCGCCGCACAGGAGCATTCAAAACAACATTTGACACCGAGTCCACATAAGGAGATATTAGGTCAAATGACAATAATCTTGGACAAAGAGGTGGGTTTTAACAAGTGGCTGAAAGGAGGAATGTGAGGTGACGTGGCAGATTGATTTAGGGAGGCAATTCCAGAGCTTAGGCCCTGGCGACTGAATGCATGGTCACCAATGGTGGAGTGATTAAAATGGGGGATTCTCAAGAGGCCAGATAGCACAGATATCTTGGAGGTTTTGTGGGATGGATGACATTACAGAGATAGGGAGGGGTGAGGCAGTGAAGGGATTTGAAAACAAGAATGAGAATTTTAAAATCAAGGTATTGCTGGACTGGGAGCCAATGTAGATCAGCGAGAACAGGGGTGATTGGGGAACGAGACCTGGTGCGAGTTAGGATACAGGCAGCAGGGTTTTGGATGAACTCAAGTTTAAGGGGAGTAAAATGTAGTAGACCTGCCAGGAATGCATTGCAATGGTCAGTTCTAGAGGGAACAAAGGCATGAATGAGGGTTTCAGTGGCAGATGAGCTGAGACAGGGGTGAAATCAGTTGATGTCACAGAAGTGGAAATAGCCACGGGTCCTAGCTATGCCTGCATTTTGGTGGAATATGTGGAACATTCCTTGTTTCAGTCTGACTTGGGCCCCCTCACTCACCTCTTTTTCTGGGACATTGATAATATTCTGGGAGTGGAGCCAACCTGCGGGGAGAACTCTGAGCGTGAAAAGTGGATAAATAGAGCTCGAGGATTATGGCCTGGACACATACTGTCCGGGAGCAGAGTGGAGAGGAGTGGACCTGTGGGGAGAACGCCGAGCGAGAGAAGAGGATAAATAGAGCCCAAGGATCATGGCCTGGACACTTACCTTCCGGCAGCGGAGAGCAGTCCAGACGCACCGGAGTTTTGAAAAAAAGAAGGAAAAAAGTCAACAGTGACATCACATGAAAGTTGCAAGATGATTGGTTGGTGAGTAACTGCTGTTCGGGAATCACTCGAAATAGCTGGGTAAGTAACCAAAGTAAAGAGAAAGGTCTACAGTTTTTTATATATATAGGAGGTAGTTTTTTTTGGGGATTCAAGGTCCCGAGTATAAATAATCTAATTTTTGGGTAATTTAAAGGAGTAAATTAAGGGTAAGTCATAGAGTCATACAGTTCTACAGCACCGAAGCAGGACCTTCAGCCCATCGTGTCTGTGCCAGCCATCAAGCACCTATCTATTCTAATCCCATTTTCCAGCACCTGGCCCGGAGCCTTGTTTCATGGCACGGCAGCTCGTCAGCGTGGAATGCTCCTCTTGTGCAATGTGGGAAGTAAGGGGCACTGCCAGTCTCCAGGGCAAACACCTGGAAGTGTCTTCAGCTGCAGCGACTTGAAATCCACATTTCAGATCTGCAGCGGTGGCTGGAGACACTATGGAGCATCCGCGAGGTGGAGATCATCGTGGATAGCACGTACAGGGAGGTGGTCACAGCACAGGTAAAGACTGCTCAGGCAGAAAGTGAATGGGTGACTACCAGGCTGAGTAGTAGGCGCAGGCAGGTAGTACAGGAGTCCCCTGTGGTCATCCCCCTCTCAAACAGATATACCGTTTTGGAAACTGTTGGGGGAGATAGTTTCTCAGGGGAATGCAGCAAGACCCAAGTCTGTTGGCACCACGGGTGGCTCAGCTGTACAGCAGGGGAGGAAAAGGAGTGAGAGAGCTTTAGTGATGGGGGTTCTATTGTAAGGGGAACAGATAGGCATTTCTGTGGCCGCAAACGTGACTCCAGGATGGTATGTTGCCTCCCTGGTGCGAGGGTCAAGGATGTCATGGAGCCGATGCAGGACATTCTGAAGGGGGTGGCTGAACAGTCAGAGGTCATGGTACACATTGGTATTAACAACAGAGGTAGAAAGAGGGATGAGGTCCTGAAACCAAATAAAAGCACACAGAAAGATAGAAACGGAGGCGCAACACGGGTCCATGTTAGCGGCCGCAGACGCAAAAGAAGCAGCAGAAAAGGCCCAAGTAGCAGCGATGGGGCCAGAGGAGATGAATATACAGAAAGTGCAGGCAGAAGCAAGTGTAGATGAAAGAAAGAAATGGGAACAGGAAGGGACAAGCCAGAACGATGATGGGGTGTGGAGAAAGGGATCATTAGTTGTAGCACCAGAATGTATACGAAATTCCCTCCTGAAACTGTACCATGAACCAGATCACAATGGGTGAGACAATATGATTGGCCGCCTCCTCTGAGATTGATGGTTGCCCAGAATTGGCAGGGATGTGGCCAAGCACTGCCAACGATGTATTATTTGTGCACAGCACAACCCAGGTAAACCAATAAAGGTCCGAATGGCACATTAGCCACGTCCCAAGGGACCCTGGGAGAACATTCAGATAGACTTCACCGGACCCCTGCCCAACAGCTGGGGAAAGAGATCCTGCCTGGTGATCATTGATCAGTTTACCCCATGGGTTGAAGCATTCCTGACCAGTGCACACACTGCAGAGCTTAGATCTGATCCGTTGGTTATGGGATCGCATAGCTCTGTCTATCACCTGCTGCTTAAGCAGTTTGGCATGCGAGTAGTCCTATGTTGTAGCTTCACCAGGTTGACACCTCATTTTGAGGTATGCCTGGTGCTGCTCCTGACATGCCACCCTGCACTCTTCATTGAACCAGGGTTGGTCTCCTGGCTTGATGGTTCTGGTAGAGTGGGGGGGTATGCCGGGCTTTGATGTCACTGATTGTGGTTGAGTACAATTCTGCTGCTGCTGATGGCCCACAGTGCCTCATGGATGCCCAGTTTTGCATTGCTAGATCTGTTCGAAATCTATCCCATTTAGCACGGTGATCGTGCCACACAACACGATGGATGGTATCCTCAATGTGAAGGCAGGACTTCATCTCCACAAGGACTGTGTGGTGGTCACTCCTACCAAATCAGTCATGCACAGATGCATCTGCGGCAGACAGATTGGTGAGGACGAGGTCAAGTATGTTTTTCCCTCTTGTTGGTTCCCTCTCCACCTGCCTCAGACACAGTCTAGCAGCTATGTCCTTTAGGACTCGGCCAGTAGTGGTGCCACCAAGCCACTCTTGGTGATGGACATTGAAGTCCCCCCCCCAGACTACATTCTGCGCCCTTGTCACCTTCAGTACTTGCTCCAAGTGGTGTTCAACATGGAGGAGTACAGAGTCATCAGCTGTGAGAGAGCAGTAGGTGGTAATCAGCAGGAGGTTTCCTTATCCATGTTTGACCTGATGCCATGAGACTTCATGAGGGCCAGAGTCGATATTGAAGACTCCGAGGGCATCTCCCTCCCTACTTTATACCACTGTGCCACCACCTCTGCTGGGTCAGGACCAACCCGGGGATAGTGATGGCAGTGTCTGGGACATTGTCTGTAATGTATGATTCCGTGAGTATGACTATCTCAGGCTTGACTAGTCTGGAGGACAGCTCTCCCAACTTTGGCACAAGCCCCCAGATGTTAGTAAGGAGGACTTTGCCGGGTCGACGTGGCTGGGTTTCCCGTAGTCGTTTCGGGTGCCTAAGTCGATGCCGGCTGGTCCATCCGGTTTCATTACTTTTTATTGACTTTGTAGCGGTTACATACAACTGAGTAGCTTTCTAGGCCATCACAGAGGGCATTTAAGAGTCAAACACATTGCTGTGGGTCTGGAGTCACATGTAGGCTAGACCAAGCAAGGACAGCAGATTTCCTTCCCAAAAGGACATTAGTAAACCAGATGGATTTTTACAACAATCGACAATGGCCATCATTAGACTGGAATTCCAGATATTTTATTAATCGAATGCAAATTCCACCTTCTGCTGTGGTGGGATTCGAACTCAAGTCCCCAGCGCAATACCCTGGGTCTCTGGGTTAATAGTCCAGTGACAGTACCAGTATGCCACTGACTGCCCTTTCTCAACTACACTTCCTCACACCCTACTTCCTGTATGGACTCCATTCCATTCTCCCAGTTTTACTGTCTCTGTTACATTGGTTCTGATGATGTAACTGTCCATACCAGTGCTTCTGATATGTTGTCCTTTTCTGCCAACCGAGGATTTCTCCCACTGTGATTGACAGGGCTCTTGATCATGTCCACCCCACTTCTCACACTTCTGTTCTCAGCCCTTCACCTCCTTCCCAGAGACATGACAGGATTCCCCTTGTCCTCACCTTCTACCCCACCAGCCTCCATATTCAATGGATCGTCCTTCACCATTTCCTCCAATTCCAGCGTGATGCCTCCACCGAAGATATCTTCCCCTCCCCTTTCAGCATTTCGAGGGGACTGTTTTCTCCGCTACACCCTGGCCCGTTCCTCAATCACCCCCAACACCACCTCCCCACCCACTACACAAGCACAGGAGATTAACATCTGCCCTTTAACCTCAACTCTCCTCAATGTCCAAGGCCCTAAAACACTCCATCCAGGTGAGACAGTGATTTAAAAACAAGAAATGCTGGGAATACTCAGCAGGTCTGGCAGCATCTGTGGAGAGAGAAGCAGAGTTAACATTTCAGGTCAGTGAGCCTTCTTCAGAACTGTCAAATATTAGAAATGTAAAAGGTTATAAGCAAGTAAAGCGGGGGTGGGGAAAGAGATAACAAAGGAGAAGGTGTAGATAGGACAAGGGCACAAAATAGTTGACCAGAAGGTTGTGGAGCAAAGGCAAACAATATGTTAATGGTGTGTTGAAAGACAACGCATTAGTACAGATAAGGTGTTAATGGACTGAAAATTGAACAGCCGCAAGTACAAACATGAAAAAAAAGTGGGTAAGCAAACTGAACAAACTAAGACGAAATAAAATAAAACAAACACAAAAACATAAAAAAAAGGAAAAAGAAAAAATAACAAAAATAAAAGTAAAATGGGGGGCCCGTCATGCTCTGAAATTATTGAACTCGGTGTTCAGGCCAGCAGGCAGTAGTGTGCCTAGTAGTAAATGAGATTCTGTTCCTCGAGCTTGCGTTGATGTTCACTGGAACATTGCAGCAATCCCAGGACAGAGATGTGAGCATCAGAGCAGGGGAGAGTGTTGAAATGGCCAGCAACCGGAAGCTCAGGGTCCTGCTTGCGGACTGAGCGGAGATGTTCCGCAAAGCGGTCACCCAGTCTGCGTTTGGTCTCCCCAATGTAGAGGCGACCGCGTTGTGAGCAGCGAATACGGTATACTACATTGAAAGAGGTACAAGTAAATCGCTGCTTCACCTGAAAGGAGTGTTTGGGGTCTGGGATAGTGAGGAGAGAGGAGGTAAATAGGCAGGTATTATACTTCCTGCGACTGCAGGGGAAGATGCCGTGGGAAGGGGATGAGGTAATGAGGTAATGTAGGAGTGGACCAGGATGTCACGGAGGGAATGATCCCTTCCCTGACAGGGAAAGGGAGGGGAAGATGAGTTTGGTAGTGGCATCACACTGGAAGTGGCGGAAATGGCAGAGGATGATCCTTTGGATGGGGTGGAAAGTGAGGACGAGGGGAAACCTGTCGCGGTTCTGGGAGGGAGGGAAAGGGGTGAGGGTAGAGGTGTGGGAAATGGGCCAGACATGGTTGAGGGCCCTGTCAACCAAATTGGGGGGAATCCTCGGTTGAGGAAAAAGGAAGACATATCAGAACTGTCATGGAAAGTAGCATCACCAGAGCAGATGCCTTGGAGACAGAGAAACTGGAAGAATGGAATGAATTCCTTACAGGAGGCAGGGTGTGAAAAAGTGTCGTTGAGGTAGCTGTGGGAGTCGTAGGGCTTATAATGGATATTAGTCGACAACCTATGCCAGAGATGTGGAGAAGTCGAGGAAGGGAAGGGAAGTGTCGGAGATCGACCATGTGAAGGTGAGAGAAGGGTGGAAATTAGAAGCAAAGTTGATAAAGTTTTGCAGTTCTGGGCGAGAGCAGGAAATGGCACCGATACAGTCATCAATGTACTGGAAAAAGTGTTGGGGGAGGGGGCCTGAGTAGGACTGACACAAGGAATGTTCGACATATCCCACAAAAAGACAGGCATAACTAGGACTCATGTGGGTACCCATAGCAACACCTTTTACTTGAAGGAAGTGAGTGGAGTTGAAGGAGAAGTTGTTCAATGTGAGAACAAGTTGAGCCAGGCGGAAGAGGGTGGTGGTGGATGGGGACTGGTTGGGCTGCTGTTCAATGAAGAATTGTCAAAATGACTTAGGACGTCAGAAGAGTCACGGATGTAGGTGGAAAGAGACTGGACCAGCGGAGAAAAGATAGGAAGAAATAAGCTCAGAGGGGCAGGAGCAGGCTGACACAATGGGTCTGCCGGGACAGTCCTGTTTGTGGATTTTGGGAAAGAGGTAGAAGTGGGCTGTCTGGGGTTGCAGGACTATGAGGTTGGAAGCTGTAGAGGGAAGATCTGCAGAGGAGATGAGGTCAGTGACAGTCCTGTAGACAGTAACTTGATGTTCGGTGGTGCGGTGATGGTCCAGAGGGAGCTAGGAAGAAGTGGCTGAGAGTTGGCGCTGAGCCTCTGCAAGGTAGAGGTCAGTACGCCATACAACAACAGCACCACCTTTGTCTGCAGGTTGGATCACCATGTAGGGGTTAAACCTGAGAGAACGGAGTGCCTCAAGTTCAGAGGGGGACAGGTTAGAGTGAGTGAGGGGGGCAGAGAAATTGAAATGACCAATGTCTCACTGACTGTTTTCAATGAAGAGATCAAGAGTGGGTAAGAGGCCAGCGGTAGGTTTCCAGGTAGAGGGAGAATGCTGGAGGCGGATGAATGGGTCTGCTGACCGGGGGGAGGACTCCTGGTCAAAGAATTGAGCCCAGAGACAGAGGCGACGGAAGAAGAGCTCAACGTCATGCCGAGCGCGAAATTCATTGAGGTGGGGGAGTAAGGGGATAAAACTGAGACCTTTGCTGAGTACAGAACATTCAGCGTCAGAGAGGGGGAGGTCAGAGGGTATAGTGAATACATGGCCAGGGGTCAGATCAGAAGGGGTGGGATCATAAGGAAGTGAAGGGGAAGAAGGATTGGAGGGCCATTAGTCCCCATCAACTACTGGAGCTTGCATTCGTTAACAACTGAAAGGAAGAAAAAAGGTTTTTTGTTAATGCGTCAGATGCGACAAAGGATGAAATAAAACTGTGGAGTAGAACAGCTTTGAGATAAGGTGAGACGGTGCTGCTGGGGAGAGAGGTTCAATGTGTGCATGTGGCGGTGCATAGCACTGAGTGTGGATCTCAGGATGCAGCGAGAATAGCAGTCCGAGGAACATTGCATTTCTCGGAGATACCTGTAATCCTGGGTGGATTCAAAACATGACGGGTGAAACTGCAGTTGGAATCCACGTGGAATAAGTCGGAGCTGGAGACAGTACTGAGGAAGATGTGGCTGTGAAAACGAGTTTTGGTAGACACTTCATCAAACACCAGGAGGGAAATACAAAGCAATGAAGGTGAACAAGGTAAAAGAGACAAATGAAAATCCCGTCGGAGAGAAGAGCAGAACTTCTTCAAGGTAAGCATTCCTGAAAGAGAAGTGGCAGTGAATTAAACACTAAGATAAAAGCAAAATACTGTGGACGCTGGAAACAGTGATTTATGTGTACTTCTTTCAATTTAGTATACTGTGTTCACTGCTCACAATGCTGTCTGCTCTACACTGGGGAGACCGATGGCAGATTGGGTGATTGCTTTGCAGGACACCTCCATTCTGTCTGCAAGTGTGACCCCGAGCTTCCGGTCGCCTACCATTTTAATTCTCCACCTTGTTCTCACACTGACCTCTCTGTCCTTGGCCTACTGCAGTGTTCCTGTGAAACTCAATGGAAGCTCGAGGAACAGCATTTCATCTTTTGTTTAGGCACTTTACAGCCTTCCAGACTCAACAGTGAGTTCAACAATTTCAGACCATAATCTCTGCCCTATTTCTTTTGATTTTTCTTTGCATGTTTCGGTCTTACTTTTGTTTATCTCTTTTTTTTGCTTTCTGATGCAGCTGTTCATCATTCTGACATTCAAACCTCCGCTAGACACATGTTTTGTTTCTTTACTGGTCCCATTACCACTCTCTTTGGCTCTGCTCCACCAAGTGTTTATCATTTAATCTCTCATCTTCGACCTTATCACAGACCATGCAATTTGTTCTTTTTCAATCTTCCCCATTTCACCTGCTTAAAACCTATTACATTTCTAACTTTTCCCAGTTCTGATGACAGTGGTGAGGTGTTGG
Source organism: Heterodontus francisci (assembly GCF_036365525.1). Lineage (NCBI taxonomy): Eukaryota > Metazoa > Chordata > Chondrichthyes > Heterodontiformes > Heterodontidae > Heterodontus > Heterodontus francisci. The sequence continues at coordinate 30,090,657 of NC_090410.1, forward strand.
AGGAGGATGCTGTGGTCAACCATGTCAAAGGCTGCAGACAGTCAAGAAGGACGATTAGAGAGAGAAAATCTTTGTCACAGTCACACAGGATATCACTTGTGACTTTGAGAAGAGTTGTGTTGACACTGTGGCAGGGGTGGAGGCCTGATTGGTGGAAGTCAAACATGGAGTTCCAGGAAAGATAGGCATAGATTTGGGAGATGACAATCCTTCAAGGACTTGGGAGAGGAAAGGTGGTTGGACATGGGGTGGCAGTTTGCAAGGTCTGTGGGGCCAAGGGTTGTTTTTTGAGGAGAGAACAAGAAAGAACAAAGAACCGTACAGCACAGGAACAGGCCATTCGGCCCTCCAAGCCTGCGTCATTCATGATGCCTGTCTGAACTAAAACCTTCTGCACTTCCTTGGTCCATATCCCTCTATTCCCATCCTAGTCAAGTATTTGTCAAGATGCCTCTGAAACATCGCTATCGTACCTGCTTCCACCACCTACCCTGGCAGCAAGTTTCAGGCACTCACCACCCTCTGTGTAAAAAAACCTGCCTCACACATCCCCTATAAACTTTGCCCCTCGCACCTTAAAGCTATGTCACCTAGTAACTGACTCTTCTACCCTGGGAAAAAGCTTCTGACTATCCGCTCTGTCCATGCCACTCATAGCTTTGTAAACCTCCATCAGATCGCCCCTCCACCTCCGTCGTTCCAGTGAAAACAATCCCAGTTTATCCAACCTCTCCTCATACGCAATATTCCAAATGTGGCCTAACTAAGGTTTAGTTTAGTTTAGAGATACAGCACTTAAACAGGCCCTTCGGCCCACCGAGTCTGTGCCGACCATCAACCACCCATTTATACTAATCCTACACTAATGCCGTATTCCTATCACATCCCCACCTGTCCCTATATATTTCCCTACCACCTACCTATACTAGGGGCAATTTATAATGGCCAATTAACCTATCAACCTGCAAGTCTTTGGCATGTGGGAGGAAACCGGAGCACCCGGAGGAAACCCACGCAGACACAGGGAGAACTTGCAAACTCCGCACAGGCAGTACCCAGAATCGAACCTGGGTCCCTGGAGCTGTGAGGCTGCAGTGCTAACCACTGCGCCACTGTGCCGCCCTGTACAGCTGCAGCATGACTTTCCAATTTTTATACTCTATGCCCCGACCGATGAAGGCAAGCATGCCGTATGCCTTCTTGACTACCTTATCCACCTGCGTTGCCACTTTCAGTGACCTGTGGACCTGTATGCCCAGATCTCTCTGCCTGTCAATACTCCTCAGGGTTCTGCCATTTACTGTATACCTCCCACCTGTATTAGACCTTCCAAAATGCATTACCTCACATTTGTCCGGATTAAACTCCATCTGCCATTTCTCCGCCCAAGTCTCCAACCGATCTATATCCTGCTGTATCCTCTGACAATCCTCATCACTATCCGCAACTCCACCAACCTTTGTGTCGTCCGCAAACTTACTAATCAGACCAACTACATTTTCCTCCAAATCATTTATATATACTACAAACAGCAAAGGTCCCAGCACTGATCCGTGTGGATACCACTAGTCACAGCCCTCCATTCAGAAAAGCACCCTTCCACTGCTAACCTCTGTCTTCTATGACCGAGCCAGTTCTGTATCCATCTTGCCAGCTCATCTCTGATCCCGTGTGACCACCTTTTGTACCAGTCTGTCATGAGGGACCTTGTCAAAGTCTTTACTGAAGTCCATGTTGGCAACATCCACTGCCCTTCCTTCATCAATCATCTTCGTCACTTCCTCAAAAAACTCAATCAAGTTTGTGAGACACAATGTCCCCTTCACAAAACCATGCTGCCTCTCGCTAATAAGTCCATTTGTTTCCAAATGGGAGTAAATCCTGTCCCGAAGAATCATCTCCAATAATTTTCCTACCACTGACGTAGGGCTCACCGGCCTGTAATTTCCTGGATTCTCCTTGCTACCCTTCTTCAACAAAGGAACAACACTGGCTATTCTCCAGTCCTCTAGGACCTCACCTTTAGCCAATGAGGATACAAAGACTTCTGTCATGGCCCCAGCAATTTCCTCCCTTGCCTCCCTCAGTATTCTGGGGTAGATCCCATCAGGATGGTAAAAGCAGATTTAAAGGAGCGAGGGACAGCACGGGAAGAGAGAGAACCGTTAACGATATCGACTAATATGGGGACCAGGAGGGTTCTCAATCTCAGTGATAAAGAAGTCCATGAATTCCCTGCACATATTGTTGGAGGTAAGGGTGGACGAGACAGGGGAGAGGGGTTTAAGCAGATAGTGTCCAATACGCAAGAGACTGAAAAGACTAGGGTTGTTTTCCTTAGAACTGAGAATGCTGAGGGGGACATGATTGAGGTATACAAAATTATGAGGGGCATTGATAGGTTAGATAAGAAAAAATGTTTTCCCTTAGCTGAGGGGTCAATAACCAGGGGGCATAGATTTAAGGTAAGGAAGGAAGTTTGGAGGGGATTTGAAGAAGACTTTTTTCACCTAGAGGGTGGTTGGAATATGCAACGCACTGCCTGAAGGGGTGGTAGAGACAGGAACCCGCACAACATTTAAGAAGTATTTAGATGAGCATTTGAAACGTCATAGCATACCAGGCTACGGGCCAAGTGCTGGAAAACAGGATTAGAACAGTTCGGTGCTTGAAGGCCGGCACAGACATGATGGGCCGAAGGGCATGTTTCTGTACTTTATAACTCTATGACTCTATGACAAAAGTACCTGCTGTTATTTTTGTAATGCAGTCTGAACCTGCAATAACGAGCAGTTTTAGCAAATGAGGGCAGGACCCAATATTGTTTTTTGTGGTTTCATATTCTGATGAAAGGTTACAGACCTGAAATGCTAACTTGGCTTCTCTCTCCACAGATTCTGCCTGACCTGCTGAGTATTTCCAGCACTTTCTGTTTTTATTTTATTGATTTATGTGGTCCAGCCAGATCTGGCGATGGCAGTTCTCTGCCATATCCTCTCAAGTCTGTGTTCCTTGGAGTTAAGGGATTGCAGATGAGGATTGTACCGGGGGAATGGCCAGGGTGAGAGAGAGGAATTTATTTATTGGGGACTAGAGCATCAAAGGTGGAGGTGAGGGTGTGGTCGAGCAAATCGGTAGCTACAGAAATGTTGTTGCAAATGGAAGACCAAAGGCTAGAGAGTTGGGAATTGAAAGTGCTGTTGTAGTGAACTGGGGGATAGTTTTTCCCAGGGACAGTTACAGAAGGAGGTAGAGGTTGGGGTGTGGAAGGTGATGTGGGTGGAGGTTGATATAAGGAATTGATCAGAGCTGGCCTTATCTGTGCTTGATCGGATGAGATTAGCAAGATGACAAGATCAAGGTGGTGGTTCTGAATATAGGTTGGGGATTTTACATGGAAGGAGAGATTTAGGGAGGATAAGAGCCCAGTGAACTCAGAGGAGAGAGAGAATGATGAGTTGAGAGGGAGGTTTATTTCACTGAGGATGAGAAATCGTTCAGTGCAGAGGCTGAGGGAGAAAAGTCATGAAGATATCTCAGTGAGAAAATGTTCATTGTACTTGGGAGGGCGGGAGAGAAGGAGGATTTTGAATGAGGTGAGAGGGATGGAACAAAGTGAGATGCCCAAAGGAGGAGAAAGTGCCAGAAGAGTAGGGGGTCAGACCACAGTGTGATCTGGTGATAAGTGCCACATTGTCACCACGATAGTCTCAGTGGGGCAGGTGGTGGAAGGTATAGCCAGGCGGGGAGGCTTCAGTTAGCGGGAAGGTGTTATTACCCCTCAGCCAGGTTTCCGTTCAGACCATTATGTTGATGCAGTCGTACACAATAAGTTCTTGGATGGAAAGGGTCTTGTTCACAAGTGAACAGACGTTCTGGAGGGAGAAGCATACAGGGGCTGTGAGAGCTGATCCACTAGCAAAGTCCAGAGGGTCAGCAGAGGGAGGGGTGAGATGGACAGGAAGGAGATTTGTCCTTTAGGGAAGGAAATCTGCCATCCTCACCTGGTCTGGCCTACATGTGTCTCCAGACACACAGCAATGTGATGGTTTCTTAAATGCTCTCTAAAAGGCCTAGCAATCTACTGAGTTGAATCAAACTGCTTTGAAGCTTAAGAGAAGGAATGAAACCAAATGGATCACCCAGCATTGATGTACGCACTGGAAACGACAACAGCAAACCCAGCCCTGTCGACCCTGCAAATTCCTCCTGACTAACATATGGGGGCTTGTGCCAAAATTGGGAGAACTGTCCCATAGACTAGTCAAGCAACAACCTGACATAGTCATATTCACCGAATCATACCTCACCCAGACAGCACCATCACCATCCCTGCGTATGTTCTGTCCCAGCGGAAGGGCAGACCTATCAGAGGTGGCTGCACAGCAGTAAACAGTTGGGAGGGAGTTGCCCTGAGAGTCCTCAACATTGACTCTCAATATTGGAGGGCTGCCTTCAGTCCTCCTATGACCTTGAGTTTCATTCCTCCCGGTCCATATATTTGTTTGCTTGATGACTGAAGAACGCTCCTCTCTAACCATGGTTCAGCACCAGAAAGAACCGAAACTGCTGCTCCAGTCTCAAACTTAAGGTGCATCTTGTTTCCCTCTACAAGGATCTCTGCATCTCAGCAACTTCCTCACTTGGTTCCTGGGTCTCGCCAAAGAAAGGTATCTCAACATTGTGGATATCTTCAACTTCATGGACCTTGCCTCCTTTCTAAGATTTCCTGTTTTGTGAATTCTGTACTGGTTTTTTGCTATGGCATACCGCCTGGAAGTGGCACAAATGGCACTTGGCCCCTTTGGTGGGACAATTTTCCCGCCTGTGTCGGTTTCTCAAGACGGGACTTTCCCTCTCACCTGATCAAGTCTGTTTCCTGACCTCCGCTTGTCTGCTCAGTTGTATTGCCTTTGCTTCGATTGAATCATCTCTTGACTGCAAGTGGTCAGATAAAGCATAATCAAACAGTCCAACAACAATTCTGTCTCTGATCAGCTCGTCCTTCAAGCTGTCATAATCATAGTTTTCTGCAAGTTTAGAATGGTCATTTATAAATGCATTAATGCTTTCCCCTTGACGTTGGGTACGTTTGCTAAATTTGGCGCACTGGACAATGATAGTCTTTCCTAAATTAAGATATGTATCGAGTGTTTTAATTACTTCGTCGTATGTGCCTTTCTCCTCGTTGATACTCTGTGATGAGAATATCATCTGCACAGTCACCCATCACATAAAACTGCGTACTGACCTGCTCACTGCTCGACTTCACAGCGAGGTCTGATGCAGTGCAGTACCTGGCAAATCTCCGATACCACTTCGGCCATGCCTCAGCTGATTTAGGCTCAAGACTTTCTTGAAGCTTTCTGGTAAAGATGGAGAATTTTCCGGCATTGTTTTTCTCCACTGTCGCTGTACAATATTTTGCGTTCTGTTAGTTTAGTCCAGAATATGGAAAGAGTCTGATGGGTTAGAAGAAACAGGAGCTTTATTGAAACATGTCTTACTGCTGTGGGTTACATCTTCCAAGATCCTATATGAGGGATTCATACCACATGTGTTACATCACTTTCTGTGATAATGATTAAAACAACCTCCCCCCACCTTTTTGATTGTAACATCTTAATATTGTCTGTTTCTGTAAATCTACAGAATGTTTAATCTGATCACTTCCACATCCTGGGTCAGCGAATAGTCTATTATCAGACAAGGAAATGTCCTCATTCTGTTTGATGTTTTAACCATTAGCACATAGAGGTGTTTTGATTGGGAAAATTCTGGGTGTATCAGCATCATCTGGTTGGTGAATAGGTTTTACCCTCTGTAACAATTTTGAGAAAAACATTTTCAAGGAATATGGGAGCTGATCCAAACACAGTGGAACCATGGTCATTATTTTGTAAGTCCGGTGAACAGCTTGGCCACAGGAGTTCAATGGTCAGGAAAGTCACTTAAATTCAAACGGACACGTACTATTGTGTGGTCTGGTTACTCCAGCTACTTCCTGCGTTGGCAAATACACAAAGTCAATCCATCGTGTCTCTGTCTCTGTATATTTCCCTGCAAGCTCACAGCTTGCTTTAAAAGTTCAATTAAACATCCTGTTTGTTCCTTGTCTCTTTACTTAAAGTTAAATGTGTTCTTGCTGCAGGACTGGCTACAGAACTCCAGTCCCAATTGATTGATGCCCTGATTCCACAGGGAATCAGTGACCTTTAAACCAACTTCTCCTGTTCTTGCTGAACCAAGACCTCACACATCAACTTTTTCTGTCTCTCCTTCTTCTTCTGCCGAGTTTTCTCCGCCATCGTCAGACATGACAAATAGATCACAATGATCATTTGATTATGACCAATATGTGAAACACGATTCTTATCCAAGGATTTATCTCAACTGTAGTTCCCCAAATCCATAATTGTCCCCACCACGGGATAAGTGTAATGTTTTTTATTTCTTTTTTATTTCTTTCCCGACTTCACTTTGCCTTTCTTTTAATTCACACAATACATCTATCAGTTTCTGGGTGTCTCTTTTACACAGATTAGCCATCTTGCCTCAGTCAAATTCAAAATACTGGAATTATCTTTGATATAAAACCTGATTGGTTGGCACCAATACCAGGCCATTTTGGATCCTGGTATTTGCTTTGAACACTCTGGAGATTATTGTTGTTTTAATTCGGGTGTTTTATTTGGTGTCGTTTTTAACTGATACATTATTATAGTTTGATAATTTACTTCTTCTTTAGTTACACTCTTTCCTGCTGCATTATTTCCAAATGCCCTTCATATTGCTTATTTCAATTCAGTCAGCAGTGGACTATACCATCACTCACAGAACGATTGATTTTGTACAATCTTACAGATCCAGCCGGTTCTGCGTTGAACCTTTCCACACGGTTTTCCCAGTTCAGGTGTGAGCAGTATTACATCTGTGGCATGATGTAATTGAGATATTGTTCACTTGTCACCATCACTGGGTGACTCAAAGCTACATCACAGAATTGTTACAATGCAGAAAGAGGCCATTCAGCCCATCGTGTCTGCACTGGCTCTCTGAAAGAGCAATTCACTCAGTTCCATTCCCCTGCCTTCTCCCCATAACCCTGCACATTCTTCCTTTTCAGATTACTCTCTAATTCCCTTTTGAATGCCTCAATTGAACCTGCCTCCACCACGTTCTCAGGCAGCGCATTCCAGACCTTAACCACTCGATGTGTGAAAAGAATTTTTTCCTCATGTCACTTTTGCTTCTCTTACTAAATATATTAAATCTGTTCTGTCTCATTCTCAATCCTTTCACGAGCGGGAGCAGTTTCTCTCTATCTACTCTGTCCAGACCCCTCATGATTTTGAAAACCTCTGTCAAATCACATCTCAGCCTTCTCTTCAACATTTTACACAAATTTGTCTCCCCTCCTTTACCACATCCCAATTTATTAATATGCATACTTACTTTATTTCAAGTGGCCCCACTTATATGTGACGAGATTTAGATACCATGCCAGCCAGTGTATTTCCTGTAAATCTTCCCAAAATGCAGGCTTTACCGCAGGACCAATTGGATCTCCACTCAACCTTCGCATAGACCACAGTATGTGACACCCCTGTATTTACCAGTTATTCCCCTTTCTTTCCTTCTCCCATAAATCCACAGTGGGTCTTCTGTGGCTGTCATACCTGAATGGGCACGGGGATGATAACCGGCTGTTACGGCCCCTTCATTGCTTGAAGGGTGTAAAGGTCTCCAGCTTAGGGTCCCCTACATTTCCTCCCTTGGTGAAGTTACATTTAGCTCCAGCCTGGCTTACTGCCTTCTCCAAGGCATGGGCCAGTATCATGACCCCTACAATCCCCAGGATTATTTCTCAGTCCTTCCCTTTTCCTCAGACACAGAATTCCCATTCTACATGGCTGTGCTTTCAACTGCTATAGCATTCTCTGCTCATTCTACCGGCCTGTTTTCTATCCTCACTTTTCCCACAGGTGACCTCCTCGGCTTTGCTCCTTCCTATCTCCAGATTGGTCTCAAGTTACCTGGGGTTTTATTTCTTGCTCTTTTCCTTTCTTTCTCCCTTCTACCTTGTTCCGAACCTGCTTGTCCAGTTTATCCTCCCTAAACATCATTAACTTCCTCAACACTCGAGCTTCTGTCATGTCTGGGTCTCCCAAATCAATCCCTGACAGGACTGTATTATTAGCAGGTTCCATACGAGCTCTAACAGCTCTTTACCATCGGCAGAGACTGTTTCCTGCCAATTGATGCCGATCCAATCCTCATTACTCTGCTTCATTATAAACAGGCCACAATCTGCCAACAAACACTTCTGGGTGTTCCTCCTCTCCCTGCATAGTTTGTGCCATGATCTTAAATGGAAAACCCCTTTCGTAACTGTAAGCTTCTCTAACCTGTCACTTAGTATCATCCCAAGTCACTGTGGGTCGAGCATGTTTGGTGTCTTGGAGTAGCCCAGCCAGAGCCTCCCCATCCAGATTAAAACAAACAGCTCTTTTTCTGATATTGATCGAAGCTCTGCATTGCAGCCACTGTTTCTAGGCGGAAAAAAAACCTGCCTGTCCACATCTCCTCCCCGTCCGAGAGTTCCTAAATCCTTTACTGCTTCCCTGAATTGTCAGGGAGTATGAGTTTCATCACAAATTGACACTACCAGGTCTCCGCTGTCCACTGGTGTTGCTTTCGTGTGCCGTATTGGACACATTATTCCTCGCCCAATACTATTACCACCTTTCTTTTAACCTTCCACAACTTGCTTTTCTGCCTTCTTCCACCACCTGTTCAATGTATTCCCTTCCTCCACAACCCCTTGCATAGCACAGGCTCGACCTCTCTGCCTCTGTAGCTTGTGCTGGAGCTGTTCAATTTCCTCTTTGCACATTGAATGATCATCAGACGTTTCAAGGTCCTTGTGTTGCTCTCGCAGCATCTGAACGCTGCCATACCAGGAACGCTGCTACACCAGGAACGTCGCCATACCTGGAACGCTGCTACACCAGGAATGCCGCCATACCTGGAACGCTGCCATACCTGGAACGCTGCCTTTAATTCGCTGCACTCCTGAGGCACTTGATTATTTTCTTCCCATTCACGATCTACATAGTTTTTATTTATTCGTTCATGGGATGTGGGCGTCACTGGCCAGGCCAGCATTTATTGCCCATCTCTAATTGCCGTTGAGATGGTGGTGGCGAGCCATCTTCTTGAACCGCTGTAGTCCATGTTGGGTTGGTACACCCACAGTGCTGTTCGGAAGGGAGTTCCAGGATTTTGACCCAGCAACAGTAAAAGAACAGCGATACAGTTCCAAGTCAGGGTGGTGTGTGACTTGGAGGGGAACTTGCAGGTGGTGGTATTCCCATGCATTTGCTGCCCTTGTCCTTCTAGTTGGTAGAGGTCACGGGTTTGGAAGGTGCTGTCAAAGTAGCCTTGGTGCGTTGCTGCAGTGCATCTTGCAGATGGTACACACTGCCAATGTTGCTATTTATGCCGTGACAGACACATGAAGAATGTTCACCTTCTCTGTGATTTAGGTCCCATAATGACAGACAGCACGGTGTGCAAGAGTGATAGAGAGAGGGAGGCAGAGTAACAGCTTGCTGTTTGTGGGAGCTTTCTGTGCTCAATTGGATGCTATATTTCCTACATTACAACAGTTTCACAGCTGTATTCATACAGTGTAGACAGCAAAGTATATTATATGATGGGATGCTGCAAATTCTGTTACACTCAGTATGCTTTGTATCTTAATGTTGTAATAAGATTTTATAATATCTATTCAGACAACTGTCATCCCACAAGGGCAAAATTTCTCTGGGTTAACATTCTCACCAAACACTAAAGCCTTCCACAAGGCAAGGCTCACAAATTCAACACAAGCTTCCTTTCTTGAGTATCCCAGGTGTGTTCTGATTCTCTGATAGATTAATGATACTTATCCCCAACATGAGCACTCATCCTAATCCCATGTGCCTGACCTGCTCTCAAACATGTCATTCATTTACATTAAGGCAAGTAGTGCAGGAGTGTCTCAGTGACTGTGTAGTGGGCTCTTACAAATGTGAACTGATTTAAACATGGCGGATCAATTAACTGAGTCACTGTACATGTTAAAGTTTCCAGTTGTTCTCTCTCTAATCTATGCCTGCTACGTTGTGAAATTTGTGTTTCCAAAAGGTCTTGTGATGCCATGTCCAGCCAAACTCTCTCAGTTACAGCAAATCCTTTGTTTGGATATTTGTTCTCAGTATCTGGAGACGGGAGATGTGTTTTACAACCAAGCGTTCCAACAGCATGCCAGACACCTAGGATTACCAGTAATGGTTAAAATGATCACCAGTAATTGTTAGAGTATTTGTCCTCATCACAGACATCCTGGATGCATGCATATCAAAATATTTACAGGATGGGCCCCATTATGAGTTCTTGTAACAGCCAGAGGCGGGGGCAGTGGGGGGTGGGGGGGGGGGGAGGCGGGGTTTGTCCTATTGTGTAAGTGTCAGCCTGGGAATGGGACCCCTTAGTGTGAGGGGTGATATCATATCTGAACATTCACGAGCCGATCATGCAGGGGGGAAACCAATCATTGATCGCTCCAAGGTCTGTGCACGAGGAAAGCTGTGCACAGAAGTGGCTAAAAGGGCCTTTTCCCTTTGTTTCATTGCTGTGCAGCCGGACCATTGGCCAACATGCCAAGCAACAATTCCCCTGAGTGTCTGATCAGCACATGGAACTGGAATTGGAACAAAAACTAAAGTGTCCAAGCTGGACTGGGTAAGAGAAAAGCTTGTGGAATCAGACCAAGCAACTGGGTGAGAAAACCTTTTCATCTCTGTGGTTTAATCAGTAAATAGAGAGTTAGGTGGGAGAGTGAAAAAAGAACAAAGAACAGTACAGCACAGGAACAGGCCATTCGGCCCTCCAAGCCTGCGCCGATCTTGATGCCTGCCTAAACTAAAACCTTCTGCACTTCCGGGGTCCGTATGCATCTATTCCCATCCTATTCATGTATCTGTCAAGATGCCTCTTAAATGTCGCTATCGTATCTGCTTCCACCACCTCCCCCGGCAGCAATTTCCAGGCACTCACCACCCTCTATGTAAAGAACTTGCCTCGCACATCCCCTCTAAACTTTGCCCCTCTCATCTTAAACCTATGTCCCCGAGTAACTGACTCTTCCACCCGAGGAAAAAGCTTCTGACTATCCACTCTGTCCATGCCACTCAGAACTTTGTAAATCTCTATCATGTCACCCCTCCACCTCCAGTGAAAACAATCTGAGCTTATCCAACCTCTCCTCATAGCTAATGCCCTCCAGACCAGGCAACATCCTGGTAAACCTCTTCTGTACCCTCTCCAAAGCCCCCACATCCTTCTGGTAGTGTGGCGACCAGAATTGCACACAATATTCTAAGTGTGGCCTAACTGAAGTTCTGTACAGCTGCAGCATGACTTTCCAATTTTTATACTCTATGCCCCGACCGATGAAGGCAAGCATGCCGTATGCCTTCTTGACTACCTTATCCACCTGCGTTGCCACTTTCAGTGACCTGTGGACCTGTACGCCCAGATCTCCCTGCCTGTCAATACTCCCAAGGGTTCTGCCATTTACTGTATACTTCCCACCTGTATTAGACCTTCCAAAATGCATTACTTCACATTTGTCTGGATTAAACTCCATCTGCCATTTCTCCGCCCAAGTTTCCAACCGATCTATATCCTGCTGTATCCTCTGACAATCCTCATCACTATCCGCGACTCCACCAACCTTTGTGTCGTCCGCAAACTTACTAATCAGACCAGCTACATTTTCCTCCAAATCATTTATATATACTACAAACAGCAAAGGTCCCAGCACTGATCCCTGTGGAACACCACTAGTCACAACACTCCGTTCAGAAAAGCACCCTTCCACTGCTACCCTCTGTCTTCTATGACTGAGCCAGTTCTGTATCCATCTTGCCAGCTCACCTCTGATCACATGTGACTTCACCTTTTGTACCAATCTGCTATGAGGGACCTTGTCAAAGGCTTTACTGAAGTCCATACAGACAGCATTCACTGCCTTTCCTTCATCAATCAACTTTGTCACTTCCTCAAAAAACTCAATCAAGTTAGTGAGACATGACCTCCCCTTCATAAAACCATGCTGCCTCTCACTAATAAGTTTGTTTGTTTTCAAATGGGAGTAAATCCTGTCCCGAAGAATCCTCTCTAATAGTTTCCCTACCACTGACGTTGGGCTCACCGACCTATAATTTCCTGCAATATCCTTGCTATCCTTCAGAAACAAAGGAACAGCATTGGCTATTCTCCAGTCCTCTGGGACCTCACCTGTCGCCAATGAGGATGCAAAGATATCTGTCAAGGCCCCAGCAATTTCTTCCCTTGCCTCCCTCAGTATTCTAGGGTAGATCCGATCAGACCCTGGGGACTTATCTACCTTAATGCTTTGCAAGACACCCAACACATCCTCCTTTTTGATAATGAGATGACTGAGACTATCTACACTCCCTTCCCTCGGCTCATCATCCACCAAATCCTTCTCTTTGGTGAATACTGATGCAAAGTACTCATTTAGTAACTCACCCATTTCCCCTGGCTCCACACATAGATTCCCTCCTCTGTCCTTGAGTGGGCCAACCCTTTCCCTATTTACCCTCTTGCTCTTTATATATGTATAGAAAGCCTTGGGATTTTCCTTAATCCTCTTTGCCAATGACTTTTCATGACCCCTTTTAGCCCTCCTGACTCCTTGCTTAATTCCCTTCCTACTGTCTTTGTATTCCTCAAGGGATTTGTCTGTTCCTAGCCTTCCTGCCCTTATGAATGCTTCCTTTTTCTTTTTGACTAGGCCTTCAATATCCCGCGTTATCTAAGGTTCCCGAAACTTGCCAAACTTATCCTTCTTCCTCACAGGAACCTGCTGGTCCTGGATTCTAATCAACTGATGTTTGAAAGACTCCCACATATCAGATGTTGATTTACCCTCAAACAGCTGCCCCCAATCTAAATTCTTCAGTTCCTGCCTAATATTGTTATAATTAAGAATTTTCCTCCACACAAGATCAGCTGGCAGGTTGTTCAATCTTGCCCGTCTAAGAGCGAAGACCAAAGTACAGAAAGCCCTCATCAGAGAACTCCACTTTGCTGACGATGCTGCTTTCACATCTCACACTGAAGAGTGTCTGCAGAGTCTCATCGACAGGTTTGCGGCTGCATGCAACAAATTTGGCCGAACCATCAGCCTCAAGAAAACGAACGTCATGGGGCTCCTGCCCCACTGAACTTATTTCTTCCAATCTTGACTCTATCTTTTCTCCGCTGGTCCAGTCTCTTCCCACCTACATCCGTGACTCTACTGACGCCCTACGTCATTTTGACAATTTGCAGTTTCCTGGCCCCAACCGCCTCCTCTTCACTATGGACGTCCAATCTCTCTCTACCTCCACCCCCCACCAGGATGGTTTGAGGGCTCTCTGCTTCTTCCTTGAACAGAGGCCCAACCAGTCCCCATCCACCACCACCCTCCTCTGCCTGGCTGAACTTGTTCTCACATTGAACAACTTCTCCTTCAACTCCACTCACTTCCTCCAAGTAAAAGGTGTTGCTGTGGGTACCTGCATGGGTCCTGCTTATGCCTGTCTTTTTCTGGGATATGTCGAACATTCCTTGTTCCAGTCCTACTCCGGCACCATCCCCCAACTCTTTTTCCGGTACATTGATGACTGTATCAGTGCCGTTTCCTGCTCCCGTTCCGAACTGGAAAATTTTATCAACTTTGCTTCTAATTTCCACCCTTCTCTCACCTTTACATGGTCCATCTCCAACACATCCCTTCCCTTCCTCGACTTCTCTGTCTCCATCTCTGGGGATAGGCTGTCTACTAATATCCGTTATAAGCCCACCGACTCCCACAACTACCTCGACTACACTTCTTCACACCCTGCCTCCTGTAAGGACTCCATTCCATTCTCCCAGTTTCTCCATCTCCGACGCATCTGCTCTGATGATGCTACCTTCCATGACAGCGCTTCTGATATGTCTTCCTTTTTCCTCAACCGAGGATTCCCCCCAATGTAGTTGACAGGGCCCTCAACCATGTCCGGCCCATTTCCCGCACCTCTACCCTCACCCCTTCCCCTCCCTCCCAGAACTGCGACTGTGTTCCCCTTGTCCTCACTTTCCACCCCATCAGCCTCCATATTCAAAGGATCATCCTCCTCCATTTCCGCCACCTCCAGCGTGATGCCACTACCAAACGCATCTGCCCCTCCCTTCCCCTGTCAGCATTCCGAAGGGATCATTCCCTCTGTGACACCCTGGTCCACTCCTCCATTATCCCCACCACTTCGTCCCCTTCCCACGGCACTTTCCCCTGCAATCGCAGGAGGTACCCATTTCCCTCCTCTCTCCTCACTATCCAAGGCACCAAACACTTCTTTCAGGTGAAGCAGCGATTTACTTGTACTTCTTTCAATGTACTTTACTGTATTTGCTGCTCACAACATGGTCGTCTCTTCATTGGGGAGACCAAACGCAGACTGGGTGACCGCTTTGCGGAACACCTATGCTCAGTCCGAAAGCAGGACCCTGAGCTTCCGGTTGCTTGCCATTTCAACACTCCCCCCTGCTCTCATGCTCACATCTCTGCCCTGGGATTGCTGCAGTGTTCCAGTGAACATCAACGCAAGCTCGAGGAACAGCATCTCATTTACCGATTAGGCATACTACAGCCTGCCGGACTGAACAATGAGTTCAATAATTTCAGAGCCTGACGTGCCCCCCATTTTACTTTTACTTTTAGTTATTTTTTTCTTTTTCCTTTTTTTATAATTTTTTTGTGTTTGTTTTATTTTATTTCATCTTAGTTTGTTCAGTTTGCTTATCCACTGTTTTTTCGATGTTTGTACTTGTGGCTGTTCAATTTTTAGTCCGTTAACACCCTATCTGTACTAATGCTTTGTCTTTCAACACACCATTAACATATTGTTTGCCTTTGCTGCACGACCTTCTGGTCAGCTATTTTGTGACCTTGTCCTATCTACACCTTCTCCTTTGTTATCTCTTGCCCCACCCCCGCTTTACTTGCTTATAATCTTTTACATTTCTAATATTTGCCAGTTCTGAAGAAGGGTCACTGAGCAGAAACATTAACTCTGCTTCTCTCTCCACAGATGCTGCCGGACCTGCTGAGTATTTCCAGCATTTCTTGTTTTTATTTCAGATTTCCAGCATCAGCAGTATTTTGCTTTTATTAATCTTCCTCCTTCTGCCTTCCTTTGGCTTGCTTGCTGCCCTTTTTCCTGCCCCGTTCCAGTTTTGCTCACTGTTTCACTCTCCCTTCCTTTTGATCTCTCTCTTCCCTCTGTTTTTCTGAATTATCTGTTTTTCACTCTTTTTAGGGCTCTGTGTCTCTCTCTTTATACCTGAATCTACAGGGACAGGAATGGATGTTGCAGGTTCCGGGATTTAGATGTTTCAGTAAGAACAGAGAAGATGGTAAAAGAGGGGGGGGTGTCGCATTGTTAATCAAGGAGGGTATTACGGCGGCAGAAAGGACGTTTGAGGACTCGTCTACTGAGGTAGTATGGGCCGAGGTTAGGAACAGGAGAGGAGAGGTCACCCTGTTGGGAGTTTTCTATAGACCTCCGAATAGTTCCAGAGATGTAGAGGAAAGGATAGTGAAGATGATTCTCGACAGGAGCGAGAGTAACAGGGTAGTTGTTATGGGGGACTTTAACTTTCCAAATATTGACTGGAAATACTATTGTTCGAGTACTTTAGATGGGTCAGTTTTTGTCCAGTGTGTGCAGGAGGGTTTTCTGACACAGTATGTAGACAGGCCAACCAGGGGCGATGCCACATTGGATTTGGTACTGGGTAACGAACCTGGCCAGGTGTTAGATTTAGATGTAGGTGAGCACTTTGGTGATAGTGATCACAATTCGGTTAGGTTTACCTTAGCGATGGGCAGGGACAGGTATATACCACAGGGCAAGAATTATAGCTGGGGGACAGGAAATTATGATGCGATTAGGCAAGATTTAGGATGTGTAGGATGGGGACGGAAACTGCAGGGGATGGGCACAATCGAAATGTGGAGCTTATTCAAGGAGCAGCTACTGCGTGTCCTTGACAAGTATGTACCTGCCAGGCAGGGAGGAAGTTGTCGAGCGAGGGAGCCGTGGTTTACTAAAGAAGTTGAAGCGCTTGTCAAGAGGAAGAAGAAGGCTTATGTTAGGATGAGACGTGAAGGCTCAGTTAGGGCGCTTGAGAGTTACAAGCTAGCCAGGAAGGATCTAAAGGGAGAGCTAAGAAGAGCGAGGAGAGGACACGAGAAGTCATTGGCGGATAGGATCAAGGAAAACCCTAAGGCTTTCTATAGGTATATCAGGAATAAAAGAATGACTAGAGTTAGATTAGGGCCAATCAAGGATAGTAGTGGGAAGTTGTGTGTGGAATCAGAGGAGATAGGGGAAGCGTTAAATGAATATTTTTCGTCAGTATTTACAGGAGAGAAAGAAAGTGTTGTCGAGGAGAATACTGAGATACAGACTACTATGCTAGATGGGATTGAGGTTCACAAGGAGGAGGTGTTAGCAATTTTGGAAAGTGTGAAAATAGATAAGTCCCCTGGGCCAGATGGGATTTATCCTAGGATTCTCTGGGAAGCTAGGGAGGAGATTGCAGAGCCTTTGTCCTTGATCTTTATGTCGTCATTGTCGACAGGAATAGTGCCGGAAGACTGGAGGAGAGCAAATGTTGTCCCCTTGTTCAAGAAGGGGAGTAGAGACAGCCCTGGTAATTATAGACCTGTGAGCCTTACTTCGGTTGTGGGTAAAATGTTGGAAAAGGTTATAAGAGATAGGATTTATAATCATCTTGAAAAGAATAAGTTCATTAGCGATAGTCAGCACAGTTTTGTGAAGGGTAGGTCGTGCCTCACAAACCTTATTGAGTTTTTCGAGAAGGTGACCAAACAGGTGGATCGAGTAAAGCCATGGATGTGGTGTATATGGATTTCAGTAAGGCGTTTGATAAGGTTCCCGATGGTCGGCTATTGCAGAAAATACGGAAGTATGGGATTGAAGGTGATTTAATGCTTTGGATCAGAAATTGGCTAGCTGAAAGAAGACAGAGGGTGGTGGTTGATGGCAAATGTTCATCCTGGAGTTTAGTTACTAGTGGTGTACCGCAAGGATCTGTTTCGGGGCCACTTCTGTTTGTCATTTTTATAAATGACCTGGATGAGGGTGTAGAAGGGTGAGTTAGTAAATTTGCGGATGACACGAAGGTCGGTGGAGTTGTGGATCGTGCCGAAGGATGTTGTAGAGTACAGAGGGACATAGATAGGCTGCAGAGCTGGGCTGAGAGATGGCAAATGGAGTTTAATGCGGAAAAGTGTGAGGTGATTCACTTTGGAAGGAGTAACAGGAATGCAAAGTACTGGGCTGATGGGAAGATTCTTGGCAGTGTAGAGGAGCAGAGAGATCTTGGTGTCCAGGTACATAAATCCCTGAAAGTTGCCACCCAGGTTAATAGGGCTGTTAAGAAGGCATATGGTGTGTTAGCTTTTATTAGTAGGGGGATCGAGTTTCAGAGCCACGAGGTCCTGCTGCAGCTGTACAAAATTCTGGTGCTGCCGCACCTGGAGTATTGCGTGCAGTTCTGGTCACCACATGATAGGAAGGATGTGGAAGCTTTGGAAAGGGTGCAGAGGAGATTTACTAGGATGTTGCCTGGTATGGAGGGAAGGTCTTACGAGGAAAGGCTGAGGGACTTGAGGTTGTTTTCGTTAGAGAGAAGGAGGAGGAGAGGTGACTTAATGGAGACATATAAGATAATCAGAGGGTTAGATAGGGTCGATAGTGAGAGTCTTTTTCCTCAGATGGTGATGGCAAACACGAGGGGACATAGCTTTAAGTTGAGGGGTGATAGATATAGGACAGATGTTAGAGGTAGTTTCTTTACTCAGAGAGTAGTAGGGGCGTAGAACGCCCTGCCTGCAACAGTAGTAGACTCGCCAACTTTAAGGGCATTTAAGTTGTCATTGGATAGACATATGGATGAAAATGGAATAGTGTAGGTCAGATGGTTTCACAGGTCGGCGCAACATCGAGGGCCGAAGGGCCTGTACTGCACTGTAATGTTCTCTGTTCTATGTTCTATGTATCTTTATTCCTCTGTATAATTCTGTCTCTTCGTGTCCTTGCATTTCTCTCTGTCTCTCTCTCTCTCTCAGACTGTCACACACACTCTCTGTCAATCTCTCTATTATTGATCTAACAATCATGCTCGAATTTTATAAATCACCGGTTAGGTCTCAACTGGAGTATTGTGGACAATTCTGGCACTACACGTCAGGAAAAACGTGTGCCTTAGAAAGATTACAGAGGGGTTTACGAGGATGTTATGAGGGATGAGGTGTGCGTTATGAGGGGAAGTTGGTAAAGTTAGGACTGTTCTACTTGGAGCAGGGAAGGTTAAGAGGTGATCTCAGAGGATTATAAGATGATGAGAGGTTTGGATAGAGTAGATAAAGAAAAAACTATTCCCTCTGGGTCAGGAACCAGTGGTCAGAGATGCTCAATCATTGGAGAAAGATCTAGTCAGGGATGGGGGTGATGAGGAGAAATATTTTCACTCAGAGTTGTTGGGATCTGGAACACGATACCCGAGAATGTGATGGAAGCTGATTCCATCAATAATTGTAAAAGGGAGCTGGATGGGTATTTGAGGATCAGGAACTTACAGGGTTATGGGGACCAAAAAGCAAGGATATGGGACTGAGCACGACTGCTCTTTCAGTGAGCCAGTACAGCCATAATGGGCTAAATTGTTCGAAATTAGAAATATGCCTAATATGCATATATAATCAGCTTGGAATAGCTACAGGATGAGGTTAGTGCTGTAAGTTTTTGTTTTACTGAAAGCTGCTTAAATTTCCTTTCTCCAGAAATGAATGATTATTTTTAGCGAAGGATGGTTAGCCCAGATAAGGAGTCAAATTGTGTAGTTGCATTACTAAATAGCCCTAATTCAAAGCTGTGCTCGAATCTCCATTTAACCTTTACTGTGTGAGAGCAGAAGTTCTCTCTCGTGAACCATCTTGTGTTCCAATATTCTGATCAGGAATTGGAACAGTGAGACTGGATGGCTGGCCTTCTGAACAGCTCTGAGTATAAATAAATCATAACAGACAGATATCAACAATAAAGCCCTGAAAGTTAGTATGAAGGACAAAAATGGCACTTAAGGAAGTTGTGGGACTGATCATGGAGACAGGGCAGGAAGAGATAAGGAAGGCAGTTCTGAAGCTAATGTAAAGACCTGGTTGATCAAGGATGGAAGGTATGTGCAAAGGCTACAACAGGTCACGGAACATAGAAGGTAACTTAAGGGCGGGCTTTTACTCCATATTTCAAAAAAGGAACTTGACATGTCATTGGATACCTTGTATGAAGGGGAACTTTTATAGATCAATGAGATCTTGTCAATAATGAACCCCAGGTTCACCCCTGAAAACAACATAAAGTGAAGGGTTTTGCAAGGCATCAGTGCAGTTAACGGTGAAGAGGGACTCTCAAGGGCAGATCCTTGCTGACTTTGGTCTAATACTCCTGGGCAGTTCGAGCAGAAATTGTGAGAAGAAGCAAGGCACTGAGAAAAGAGAAAGCAGGAAAAGAAAAGTCATCCTGGTCTACATGGATCAGTATTCACTGCTTGTCATTGTCATTATGTTTGTGCTGTATAACTAGTATATTATATTCTGCCTCAACTCCAATTAAACTCACAATATTCACCATATTGGTTGCAGTTGAACCCGAATCATTGATTAGATAATTGATAACAGCAACAAAGTGTGCTTCAATTAAAATCTAACAAAATGGCGTCCTTCTCTGCTGTAAGTTTCTATGATAGATGGATATTTATCTATCTTCTACCTATCAAATTATCTATTTATTTATCATCCACCTAATGCTTTTATCGTCTATACAAGCACCCTTCATCCTTCTCTCCATTGATGTGGAGAGCCCTCATTCTGATCAGATCTACGGAAACCACTGTGGTTGGCAGCTTTGCCCATTCTGCTATGGGTCCAGGGCAGGTTTAATTGAAGTCCAGCTGAGCTCTTTAGTGATGCCTTTTTGGAGAAACAATTCATTAATTATCTGCAGAATAAGTCCTGCCTCAATGGTTCAGAGTATCAATAAAATATAATCTCAGAATCAGATTTAAGATCATTACAGGGCTCTGTATTGATAATATAAAATGTGCTTTCTATCCTATGTGTATGAGTGTAGGGGATGGAATATGAAATGGGTTTTAGTTCCAGTGTTGGAAATCCTTCAGCTTCTTCTATGATTTAATTAAATTAACAATGAGATTGAAAGGGTATTTGACTGCACTCTTCAGCTCTTCTCTGAATCTAGTCTGGGTTACAGCGTAAATACAGGTGTTGGTGCAGGAACTGAGAACCTGCAGCATCAATGATGTGTGATCTGTGATGAAATGAGGGTCAGTGTACGAGGAATATTGCCAAGTATCGGTAATTCGTGCATAAATGCTGTACACAAGCCGGATCACCCATAACAGGAGAAAAATGCCGGATATACTGAAGAGTAAAATGATTGATTTCCTTCGGCTCTCCATCTCTGGATCCTTGTGATTCTCTCCTTTGCTGCGGCCTTGGAGTCCTCTCCGGACTCTTCTGCTCACTAAAATACGTCTGACTGTCAGAACATTGAGCAGCAAAATCAGAAAAAACGGGGCACAAGGGGTTAAAATGTAGTGAAATAATTCAAATACAGCCCATGTTGGGGAAGTGTAGAAGCTCAGTTTAACAACACAACCCCAGGGAATGTTATCAATTATATATTCAGGTTCATACTTAAAGTACCAAGGGAGAGACTCGAAACAGCCCAGCACACTCACTGTTCCCAGAACCACGGCCGCTGTTTTCTCAGTGCAATATTTTGTTTTCAGCTTCTCACAACAAATGGCCACAAATCGATCAAAGGTGAAAGCAACTGTGAGCCAGACAGAAACCACCGTGGCTACAAACTTCAAGGTGATAATGAGACTCGACACTGGAGTAATGTTCAGGAATGAATCTGGGAAATAAATTGGAAGAGTCCATCTCAATATAGGATCAGTGATAACAACCAGGAGATCAGCCACTGCCATTCCCACCAGGTAGAGAGTGATACATTTGGAGAGACCGCACTTTCCTCGGGACAGGATCACAATCGCCACCAAGTTAACTGGAAGAGAGAGAAAAGGAAGCAGAGAAATTACTGGTCAGACATGAACCAAAGCAGCAGTTTGACATGATCTGGGGTGAAATTTCCATCTTTGTTGCTGCATTGAATGGTAAAATCTGACCCATTGACCTGGGCAGAACTTACCCACAGAGAAATTACTCAAACACAATTATCAATAATGAATTGGGAAATCGATACAGAAAGTGAATAAAGTCAGCACTGGATCCACTGAAAGGGCTGAGTGAGGGGGCAGTGCCAATGTGGAAATGCGAAGGTGTTTCACTGAGTAGGATCCCAATGGGTTAAATCAAGTTTTGGGGCACCAGGCTGACAGCCAGGAAGTTTTGGGGAAGGGGCAATGGTTTGATGCTCTGGGTTAAGAGAGCTGCCAGGGGCTTATACAGGGGCTGATACAGCATGGGAAAGTGCTGAGAGCCACGCCAGGGAGTTTGAGGGTCCAGATTGGGTTAGACGAGGCTGCTAGAGACTGAGCCGGTGAGTGAGATTGGAAGGGAGACAATGAAAAGGACATGTAGGAGCTGGAGGGGAGACAGGAGCAAACTGATAAAAACATCACCAACACATTTCATACAAGCACACGAATATACGAATTAGGAGCAGGAGTAGGTCACTCGGCCCCTCGAGCCTGCTCCACCATTCAATAAGTTCATGGCTGAACTGATTACTCAACATTTCCAACTAGCCTGATAACTTTTCACCCCTTTGCTTATCAAGAATCTATCTACCTCTTCCTTAAAAACAATTTCTTTTTACAATATAGCCCAATGACAGTGAACATATCCACAGTGAACAGAGAAGGAGATGTGAAAGAGTCTGCAACAAACTCAGTTCAGTTGCTCGGCTTCTGAAGCAGCATCAGACACACACAGAATGAAATAATATTTCACAACAGTGATAACCAAGAAATACATTGAAATCCCAGTTAAACTGAACCATGTTATGGGTTGTGAAGACATTGTGCTACCTCCTCGTGACACAGAGACTGTGAGCAGTCTCATTATCCATCACTGAAAACACATTCAAAAAAATAATCCAGGACAGGTTAGTTCCACACCGTGAAACTGCTCACAGCTCCTGATGCTCTGATTCCTGCTCTTAGCCCATAAACCTGGGTCCAATACATTCTGTGCAGAGAATAATCCAGTAACAATGCCAGGGTTGCATAAAAAGATAATTACAAATATAATGAAAATCTTACAAGAATGAAATAGAAGAGACTGAGGACCTTCCATCACAGAAACATAGAAACACAAAAATTCCATGGCACAGAATGAAGCCATTGAGTCTATACCATCTGAAATGAGCTATCCAGCTTAGTCCCACTTTCCAGCTCTTGATCCATTGCCCTGCAGGTTTCAGCACTTCAAGTACATATCCATGTATTTATGAGGGCTTCTGCCACTACCACATTTTCAGATGGTGAGTTTGAGATGCTCAGTTCTCCTCAACTCCCCTCTAATTTTTCTACCAATTACTTTAAATTCATGCCCCCATCATTCAACTGCTGGAACAAAACAGGCAGATATGTTAATGATGCAGCAAGAAATAATACCAAGTACAACAGAACAGTTATCATTAATTTGTGCCATTTACAGCTGAGATAAGAGCTTACCAGGAACTCCAACAGCTGCAAGAATAGGATAGTAAATGCGTTCTATCTGAAACATTACTGGATATTCCATTTCTGTGAGATGCAATGACTTCTGTTGATCAGCAACCCACAGCTGCAGCAGGCACTCTGAGCTGATCCATTCCAATGGGTCCTGATTTATACAGAGAAAAAGTCTCCACTGAGATGTTTATACCCCAGATCATTGTGATTCGTTACATTCACTTGAACAAACACATGACATCAGCAGCTTTGACTCTGATGTAAACAATGTGATTGATAAAACACAAACATCTCCAAGTCCAGGAGACTAATTTAGTTAGACCTCTCTCAGGAATAAACCTATGTTCATACAGGACTGATCCCACAATAATGAGTGGCTTTATTTACAGTCTCCATATAACTGTACTGACCATGTTTACTCCTGTTGATTCAGTTATAAATGTTACTCTTTTGTCCACAGTATAAACTGAATTCAGGGACACAAGCAAACACATTTTTCTTTGTTCCTCCAGTTTCCCAGTGAAGGTATGAACTATGAGTCTCTGACATGGAGGCAGTTAAAGGTCACATTCGGGATTGCAGCCTAGAAATTACTGTGGGTGATATTAAGGGAAAGACAGTGAATATGTCCTATTGACATTCTTCTCTTTGTTATTTCACTGCAGACATTTACCTGTTTATTCTACATTGGTTAATGGCTCCAGTAAAATGAGAACGGTGTCACCTCCTAACTCCATTCCTCCAGTTCATTCCTGCCCAGACACCCATCTTCCACCTTCCATTGATGGAAACTGATCCAAAGCTCTGCCGTCCATGTCCAGCCCTCACCAAATCCTGCTCATGCTCACCCTCACTGATCCACATTGGCTCCCAGCAACCCAACACCGTAGATTTCAAATTCTTATCTGTCGGTTACAATCCCTCCATGTCCTCACTCACCCCATTTCCAGCCTCTCCTTGAAACCTACCAGAAACCCACCTGTGAGCTCTCCATACAGAATCACAGAATCACAGAATAAAACAGTGCAGAAGAGGCCCTTCAGCCCATCGAGTCTGCACCGATGCATTAAAACATCTGACCTGACTATCTAATCCCATTTGCCAGCACTTGGCCCATAGCCTTGAATGTTATGACGTGCCAAGAGCTCATCCAGGTACTTTTTCAAGGATGTGAGGTAACCTGCCTCTACCACCCTCCCAGGCAGGGCATTCCAGACCGTCACCACCCTCTGGGTAAAAAAGTTCTTCCTCAAATCCCCCCTAAACCTCCCGCCCCTCACCATAAACTTGTGACCGCCTCGTAACTGATCCTTCAACCAAGGGGAACAGCTGCTCCCTAGCTACCCTATCCATGCCCCTCATAATCTTGTATACCTCGATCAGGTCACCCCTCAGTCTTCTCTGCTCCAGCGAAAACAACCCAAGCCTATCCAACCTCTCTTCATAGCTTAAATGTTCCATCCCAGGCAACATCCTGGTGAATCGCCTCTGCACCCCCTCCAATGCAATCACATCCTTCCTATAATGTGGCGACCAGAATTGCACACAGTACTGCAGCTGTGGCCTTACCAAAGTTCTGTACAACTCCAACATGACCTCCCAGCTTTTTTAATCTCTGCCTCGATTGATAAAGGCAAGTGTCCCATATGCCTTTTTCACCACCCTTATAACCTGCCCTGCTGCCTTCAGAGATCTATAGACAAACACGCCCAGGTCCCATTGTTGCTCGGAACTTCCCAGTGTCAGGCCATTCATTGAATACTTCCATGTCACATTACTCCTTCCAAAGTATATCACCTCACACTTTTCAGCGTTAAATTCCATCTGCCACTTTTCTGCCCATTTGACCATCCCGTCTATATCTTCCTGTAACCTAAGACTCCACCTCACTGTTAACCACTCGGCCAAACTTTGTGTCATCCGCGGACTTACTGATCCTACCCCCCACATAGTCATCTATGTCATTTATACAAATGACAAACAAGAGGGGACCCAGCACAGATCCCTGTGGTACGCAACTGGGCACTGGCTTCCAGTCACTAAAACAGCCGTCTGTCATCACTCTCTGTCTCCTACAGCTAAGCCAATTTTGAATCCACCTTATCAAGTTACCTTGCATTTCATGTGCATTTGCTTTGTTGATAAGTCTCCCATGTGGGAACTTGTCAAAGGCTTTGCTGAAATCCATGTAAACTACATCAACTGCACTACCCTCATCTACACACCTGGTCACATGCTCAAAAAATGCAATCAAATTTGTTACGCATGACCTCCCTCTGACAAAGCCATGCTGACTATTCCTAATCAAATTTTGCCTCTCCAAGTGGAGATAGATTCTCTCCTTTAGAATTTTCTCCAATAGTTTCCCTACCACTGACGTGAGACTCACTGGTCTGTAGTTCCCTGGCTTATCTCTACAACCCTTCTTAAATCGTGGGACCACATTAGCTGTTCTCCAGTCCTCTGGCACCTCCCCCGTCGCCAGAGAGGAATTAAAAATTAGGGTCAAAGCACCTGAAATCTCCACCCTCGCCTCCCACAGCAGCCTGGGACACAAATCGTCCGGACCTGGAGATTTGTCCACTTTTAAGCCTTCCAAAACCTCCAATACCTTGTCACTCTCTGTGCCAATTTGCTCAAGAACCTCACAGTCTCTCTCTCTAAGTTCCATATCAACATCCTCATTCTCTTGGGTGAAGACAGATGTGAAGTATTCGTTCAACACCCTACCAATGTCCTCTGGCTCCACCCACAAATTTCCCCCTTGATCCCTAATGGGTCCTACTCTTTCCCTGGTTATCCTCTTCCCATTGATATACTTATAGAATATCTTGGGATTTTCCTACTTTTATCAGACAGAGCTTTCTCATATCCCCTCTTTGCTCTCCTAATTGCTTTCTTAAGCTCCATCCTACATTTTCTGTACTCCACTAATGCTTCCATTGATTTGCTCTCCTTGTATATGCTAAAAACCTCTCTTTTCCTTTTCATCGTACCCTGAAAGTTTCTGGTCATCCATGGTTCTCTGGGCTTGTTGCTGTAACCTATTACCCTGGAGGGAACATGTTGGACCTGTACCCTCCCCATTTCCTTTTTG
The DNA here is from genome assembly GCF_036365525.1 of Heterodontus francisci. Classification (NCBI taxonomy): domain Eukaryota; kingdom Metazoa; phylum Chordata; class Chondrichthyes; order Heterodontiformes; family Heterodontidae; genus Heterodontus; species Heterodontus francisci. The sequence continues at coordinate 30,116,668 of NC_090410.1, forward strand.
AATTCCCTCCACTGCTCTTCTGTAGATTTCCCGACAAGTAACTCTTTATAGTCTACCTTGGCCAGATCTGCCTTATTTTACTAAAATTTGCTCTCCCCAATCCAAAACCTTTTTTTGCAACTTGTCTATTTCTTTCTCCATAACAAGCTTAAATTGTACCATGTTGTGGTCGCTATCACCAAAATGTGCCCCCACCAACACATCAACCACCTGTCCGGCTTCATTCCCCAGAATTAGGTCCAGCACTGCACCCTTCCTTGTTGGATCCTCTACATATTGAACGTAGCAGACGTGATGTACAACAACGCTCCGCTCTGGTTGATCAACGTGTACGCCCCGGTACAACGCAGCGAGCGGCTGACCGTCTTCCAGCAGCTCCCACTGCTGCTGGCGACGTCCAGGCCGGTCATCCTAGGCGGTGACTTCAACTGCATCATCGATGCGGCTGGACGATCCGGCAGTGACGACAGCAAACTGGACGCTACGTCCAGATTCCTAGTAGAAACAGTTAAGGATGCCAAACTGCACGACGTCTTCAGCAAACCTGCAGACGGAGCGCAGCGCAGATACACATGGTCAAGATCGGACGGGTCTGCCCGTTCCAGGATTGACTTCCTGTTTGTGTCCCGTGCTGTCACGGTCGGATCCACCGACGTCAAGCCGGTGTTCTTCTCCGACCACTGCCTCTTACTGGCCGACTGTCACTTACAGGACGACCAGCGGGTTGGCAGAGGGACGTGGAAGCTCAATGCGACACTGCTGACCCCAGAGAACGTTGAGGAACTCAAAAGGGATTACAAAGGTTGGAGGACCGTGAAACCCCTCTTTGAGTCTCCAGTTCACTGGTGGGAAGCGATTAAGGAGAACATCAAGAGGTTCTTCATCCACAAAGGTGTTCAGAAGGCGAGAGAGAGACAGAGGGAACTGTCCCGACTCCAGAAAATTATGCAAAATCTACTCCGGTTGCAGTCAATGGGGGTCGAGGTCAAGGAGGACCTCCAAGAGGTGAAGAGCCAGCAGGCCTCGCTCTTTGACAAGGAGGCCTCCAAGATCATCTTCCGGTCCAGAGTCCGCTCCATCGAGCAGGATGAGACGTGCTCGCGTTACTTCTTCCAAAAGGTACACAGAGAGAGCTCTGTTATCAGCAGCCTGAAGGAAGAAGATGGCTCGGTAACGTCTTCGCAGTCCGACATACTAAGGATCAGCAAATCCTTTTATGCTGGGCTGTATGACGCGAAGCCCACAGACAGCAGAGCCTCCCAGTCCTTCCTGTCATCTATCACAGAGGTCTTAGATGACAGCAGGAGGGAGGGACTGGACAAGCCGCTAACTCTGGACGAGCTGACAAAGGCCGTCGAGTCTTTCGAGGCGAGTAAAACTCCCGGGAGCGACGGCTTACCGGTCGAGTTGTACTCGGCCCTGTGGGACTGGGTCGGCCCGGACCTGCTGGAAGTATACGAGAGTATGCTCCTGGCCGGTAGCATGTCAGAATCCATGAGAAAAGGCATCATCACCCTCATTTACAAGCAGAAGGGGGAGAGGGTAGAAATCAGAAATTGGCGGCCCATCTCACTGCTTAATGTTGATTACAAGATTCTGTCCAAAGTCATAGCCAGTCGAGTCAAGTCTGCTCTGGAGCTGGTGATTCACCCCGATCAGACCTGTACTGTACCCGGCAGGAAGATCTCTGATAGCCTCGCGCTACTCAGGGATACGATCGCCTACGTACGGGACAGGAGGGTGGACACCTGCCTCATCAGCCTGGACCAGGAGAAGGCTTTTGACAGGATATCGCACACCTACATGATGGACGTGCTTTCCAAAATGGGGTTTGGGGAGGGAATCTGCAATTGGATCCAACTGCTCTACACAAACATCAGTAGCGCAGTGTCAATCAACGGGTGGGAATCTGAAAGTTTCCCGATCAAATCTGGAGTCAGACAGGGCTGTCCTCTGTCCCCGGTCTTGTTTGTTTGCTGTATTGAACCCTTTGCTGAGTCTATTAGGAAGGATGCGAGCATAAGAGGGGTGACAATCCCAGGCAGCGGAGGCACTCAGGTCAAAACCTCCCTGTACATGGATGACGTCGCCGTCTTCTGCTCGGATCCGCTGTCCGTGCGCAGACTGATGAGCATCTGCGACCAGTTCGAACTGGCCTCGGGAGCCAAAGTTAACCACGGCAAGAGCGAGGCCATGTTCTTTGGGAACTGGGCTGACCGATCCTTTGTCCCCTTCACCGTCAGGTCAGATTACCTGAAGGTGCTGGGGATATGGTTCGGAAGGGCCGGGGCGTGCACCAAAACATGGGAGGAGCGAGTAGCCAAGGTACGACAAAAGTTGGGCATGTGGGGGCAGCGATCTCTCTCCATTGTGGGTAAGAACCTGGTCATCAGGTGCGAGGCGCTCACGTTGTTGCTCTACGTGGCGCAGGTCTGGCCCATACCCCACTCCTGCGCCGTGGCAGTCACCCGAGCCATTTTCCGCTTCGTCTGGGGATCTAAAATGGACCGGGTCCGGAGGGACACGATGTTCAAATCTCTGGACATGGGCGGGAAAAATGTACCCAACGTGGCCCTCATCCTGATGACCACCTTCGTGTGCGGCTGCATCAAGCTATGTGTAGATCCCCAGTACGCAAACTCCAAGTGTCACTACGTGCTGAGGTTCTATCTGTCCCCGGTGTTGCGAAGGATGGGCCTGGTCACATTGCCGCGGAACGCTCCGTGCAGTTGGGACGTGCCGTACCACCTATCCTTCGTGGAGCAGTTTCTGCGGAAAAACACCTTTGACCACCGGTCCATCAGGCAGTGGTCTGCACGGAATGTCCTCAAGGCCCTACGGGAAAAGGAAACGGTGGATCCTGTCGGATGGTTCCCCGAGCAGACCGTCAAAGTCATTTGGCGGAATGCCTCATCACCAGAACTTTCAAACAAGCACCAAGACGTAGCTTGGCTGGTGGTGAGAAGGGCCCTCCCCGTCAGATCCTTCATGCACACCCGAAGTCTCGCCCCCTCCGCACAGTGCCCCCGCGTTGGCTGTGGTGGGGAAGAGACGGTCGCCCACCTCCTCCTGGAATGTGCCTTTGCAAAGCAGGTGTGGAAAGAGATGCAGTGGTTTTTGTCAAGGTTCATCCCAAGCAGCTCTGTAACACAGGAGTCTGTGCTCTACGGGCTGTTCCCAGGGACGCACACCGAGACAAACATCAACTGCTGCTGGAGGACTATCAATTCGGTGAAAGACGCCCTTTGGTCTGCCCGAAACTTGCTGGTCTTCCAGCGCAAAGAGTTGTCCACCACCGAATGTTGCAGACTGGCACATTCCAAGGTCCAGGACTACGTGCTGAGGGACGCACTAAAGCTTGGGGCAGCCGCAGCAAAGGCTCAATGGGGAAAGACCACAGTGTAAGGTTCCCCCACCAAGCTAGACTGAGGGGCTGGATCCATGGGAAACCCCTCGAACTGTATCGTTAATATTCTGAATTGCTGTAAATGTAAAACTGTAATTGACATGACAATTGAGAAACGGAAGGGTTGGGAAGAAACTCATGACAGTATTGAAGGAAACTGATCTCCCTTGCAATGTTTGTATTTTTTGGTGCTGTTTGGAAACTGTTTGGCAATGTAATTTTTACAGATTTTTATGAATAAAGTATATTTTGGAAATAAAAAAAAAAAAAACATATTGAACTAAAAAGTTCTCCTGTATACATTTTAAGAACTCCACTCCATCTAAGCCCTTAATACGATGACTATCCCAATTAATGTTGGGAAAGTTAAAATCACCTCATATAATGACCCTGTTATTTTTACACAGTTCTGCAATTTGTGCACGTATTTGCTTCTCAATTTCCCACTGATTATCTGGGGGTCTATAATAAACACCTAGCAATGTGGCTGTCCCTTTTTTATTCCTAAACTCTCCCCATAAAGCTTCATTTGATGCCCCCTCCAAGATATCATCTCTCCTTACTGCAGTAACTGACTCCTTAACTAATATTGCAATGCCCCCTCCTCTTTTACCCCCTCCTCTGCCTCGCCTGAAGATTCTATATCCTGGGATATTGTGCTGCCAATCCTGCCCCTCCCTCAACCATTGGTGCTCCCATCCACAGATATGGAATCAGCTGTTAAATGTATACTAATAACACCAGCTTTACCTCACCCCTAAATATCTCCGTGTTGTCCATCCTTATCTAAAAATTTTGTACCCTTACCCAACCTTATCTGTGTACCTTCCTCCAGTGTACAATCCTCCTCTCCTATATCCTTCAATCTTTCTGTTCTTTGTACTGTGGCTGTTTCTGTATCCTCCTTCCATTTGCCCCAAACTTATCAACTGTGCCTTCAGTCAGCCTCCAGAATTTTCTCCTTAATCCCCTGCACCTTCCAGCCCTGTCCTGCTTTAAATTGGTCCAAAAATCCTCTTCTTTTTGACTGAGCTGATGGTTGCTCCTCTGAATACCGCCTTCCTTGGTTGCCGGTCAATTTTTCTCTGATTTCTTTTATTCATTGATGGGATCTGAGCGTCACGGGCAAGGCCAGCATTTGCTACCCATTCTTCCACCTTCTTGAACCAGTACAGTTGTGTAGGCATACCCACAGTGCTGTTCGGGAGGGAGTTCCAGGATTTTGACCTGGCGACAGTGAAGGAACAGTGATATAGTTTCAAGTCAGCATCGTATGTGACCTGGAGGGGAACTTGCAGGTGGGTGGTGTTCCCATGCACCCGCTGCCCTTGTTCCTCTGGGTGGTAGAGGTTGCCGGTTTGGAATATGTTGTTTAAGAAGCCTTGGTGAGTTGCTGCAGTGCATCTGCATGCCAGTTGTGGAGGTATTGGGTGTTTAAGGTGGTGGATGGGGTGACGATCAAGCATACTGCTTTGACCTGAATGGTGTCGAAATTCTTAAGTGTTGTTGGAGCTGCACTCATTTGTGCCTTGTAGATAGTGGACGGGCTTTATTCAGTCAGGACGTAAGTTACTGACCACAGCAATCCCAGCCTCTCACCTGCTCTTGTAGCCATGGTAGTTATATGGCTGGTCTTGTTAGGTTTCTGGTCAACGGTAACCCCCAAGATTTTGATGGAGGGGGATTCAGTGATGGTAATGGGGAGATGATTATCTTCTCTTTGTTGGGCATGGTCTTTACTTGTCATTTGTGTGGCGTGAATGTTACTTGCCACTGATCAGAAGCCTGAATGTTGTACAGGTCTTGGTTGCGGGCAGACACGATCTGCTTCAGTATTGAGGACTTGCGAATGGTACTGCACACTGTGCAAGCATCAGCTAACATCCCCACTTCTGACATTATGATGGAGGGAATGTCATTGGTGAAGCAACTGAAGGTGGTTGGGCCGAGGACACTGTCTTGAAGAACTCTTGCAACCAAACCATGTCCTGGGGCTGAGATAATTGGTCTCCAACAAACACAGCTATCTTCCTTTGTACTAGCTCTGTGAAATGGCCTGGGATCTGTTACTATGGCAAGGGAGCTATATAAATGCGCATTACCATTGTTGTATTTTGCTATCCTGCACTCTCCTCATTTCACAATTAGTGACCTTGTCTTTAACGACTGAGGTTTACTCCTAATCCCCCATCTCTATCCCCTCATTAAACCCCATTTTTTGATCAAGCATTTGGTCTCTTCTCCTCGGCTGGAATTTTATGACCCCCCGCCCACACCACCCCCTGCGAGTGGGCTAAGAAGTGGGGTAAGGGTACAGTCCATTGAGATGGTGGGGTTGCTGTGCCCATTGCCTGCCCACCCCACTGCTATTTCACCAGTGACAGGGGATGTGACTGGCAGCTCACCTGCTCTGAGACCAGTTGAGGTCCTTAAGTGACCAAGTAATTACAATAACAGCGGCGGACGGGTATTTTGGCACCTGAGGAGGCTGCTTCGTAATACCTGGCTGGCTCCTTCTGGGCTGGGTAGGTGTGGGGGCTCCTGATTGGGCAGCTTGTGCCTGACGGAAGGTTCCCCCAGCAGCACAGACCACCCCGCTAAAACAAAGCCCCTGCCTAACACTATGACTGCCCCCCTCACCGGGGCCTAGCCGATTGTCCTGGGGAGGCTTGACCCCGCTTTCCTTCTCGGAGGCCGACCTCCATGTTCGTCTTCTTGCTTGGTGCAGTCCCATCAGTGGCCACCACTCCTCGTGACACTGCTGGGACTGAAGAGCTGCCGGCCTTCTGATTGGCTGGCAGCTCGTTGAGGCGGGACTTCCTGCCTCAGAGGGGCGGAGGTTCTGACTGCAGCCAATGAAAGGCTTGAGCCACGCAAAATAGCATCATGACTTTCAGGTCATCCCCAGCATTCCAGCTGGTGGGCGGGGCTAGTGCCTCACCATTATATTCTGGCCCTGATATTTTCGTCGTTCCTTTGTGCCTGTTCGTCCTACATCTCAGTGATACTTCTAGGAATGAATATTATGGTCAAGATTCTCTCTCAGTGCAAGTTGTTGCTAACATACATGGCAATGTGTCCATTAATTGTCCACTGTATGAGCAACAACACACATTTCAAAAGGAATTATTTTATTGGACAAACCTCATAGAATTCTTTAGGAAGCTAACAGACATGTCAGATGGAGAAATGCAATAGATGTAGTGTAAATGGACTTTCGAAAAGCTTTTGTCAAGGTACTACATGGGTGAGTATGAGAGTAGTTTAAGGGTATGTTTGAGGTATGTTCTTATGAATCATTCCTCAAATCAATCGGCTTCGCAACATTGAATGTCAGATGTCAAAGATTTGCTAAGCATACAATTATTAAACATATGATTAACAGCAGCACTTCTGACAAAAATCATTGTGAGTTACAGCTGGAAAACTCAAACACAGTCGAGTTTTGAGCTTGATGTACAGATTAATTAGATATTAATCAAATTCCAAATCATCTGTACCAACGTCCATTTCTTAAAATATTATTCTTATCTCTTCTACGTTGTTACGGTACAGAGTTACATGAAGAAACGTCTTTGATTCTGCATCATTAAACATTGGTTTGATTATACTCTGTCTTTGCAGTTACAGATCCTAGTTACAATAATCGACATGAGTGAAAATATCAACATGTACAATATCTCAGTTTCTAACTCCCTTTTACTTGTTGCGCAGTCACTGTTTTCCAGCCCCAGGTTGTGCTCTTTCTCAGGCAGCTTCTTATCCTAAATAAGAATTCACAGCCTCCCTTGTAATGAATTAAATCTTTCTCTCATTTTCTGACACAAAGGGGAGTTCTGCTGGTCTGTGTTTGTGCTGCTAACTTTAGTAACTCTTTCTTACCCATGTCTCCTATTAATGTTTTTCATTAAGAAGGTGGTTATCACTTTAGAACTGGCACATACTTCTATCTTAAGAAATAACAATTTAAGAATCATGCATCCCGATCGAATTAACAATGAATGTAAGCTAATATCACTTCAAAGAAATAAATATCATTAACTGTAATACAATAGCATATTTCAAATCAATCAGATGAATTCTCTCTTTCCAATACAACCTTTCTTAGCTTTCAAGTATTTAAGTTCAACTCTGCAGATTCTTTCATCATTGTCGTATATCTCTAACCATTGTTTGTACAGAACATATCAAGGATATTGTGAATGTCATGATGCATTGTACAGTAAGCATGGGTCAATACCTGTTCCTCTATGTATTTCCATGTATCTAAACAATAGCTTCTGTGTTGAAATGATCCTCCAGTACACTTTTACTGCTCTCCATACAGTGGATAATTCAAGTTCAGTTCTGGGGGATCAGTGTGAATTTTGAGTTTCCATTTTTATATCTTTCTCTAAGTGAATGTCCTTCCCTCTGGTACGTCCCAGTGTGTTTAAAACTGTCCTGGCTGTTTTATTAAGTTTAATGAGATTTGAGTAAAACTTTACTATGCCTATTGGTCTGATATATGTTCACACTCTCCTGTGCTACATTAACCATTTCATGTAATGGTGCTGTCAGCGTGACTGACCATGTGTGAGATCCAGTCTTCAGTGCATCTTCAGCCTGCATTCGACATACTAGTTGCCTTGCAGATAACTGATCACACTTACACTCACTGCAGCGTCCAAAGATCAGGCCACAGGTGACATCAGGCACAAGCCATTCCTGTAATTCCAGGCTGTATCATCAAAAGATCAGGATGTCTGTAGATCTTTGCTTCCCCCCTGCATGATCGTGGCCAGGTTATAAAATACATCTTCCCACTGTTCAGTATAGACAAGGGCACAACCATCTCCAAGAGAAAACTATCAATGAACAATTTATCACTATACTTTCCTGAATTTCACTGGATTGTGTATTGATACCACATTGAGATATTTTGATATATTTTGGTTCAGGTTCCAGAAATTCACCCAGGATCTTTTAGGGTGATTACTTTAGAAACATATAAACAGAGAAAATAGGAGTAGGAGTAGGCCATTCGGCCTTTCGAGCCTGCTCCGCCATTCATTATGATCATGGCTGATCATCCAACTCAGTAACCTGTTCCCACTTTCGCCCCATATCCTTTGATCCCTTTAAACCCAAGAGCTATATCTAACTCTTCCTTGAAAACATACGATGTTTTGGCCTCAACTGCTTTCTGTGGTAAAGAATTCCACAGGTTCACCACTCTCTGGGTGAAGAAATTTCTCCTCATTACAGTCTAGAATTGTTTACCCCGTATCCTTAGACTATGACCCCTGGTTCTGGACTCCCTCTCTATCAGGAACATCCTTCCTGCATCCAGTCTGTCAAGTCCTGTTAGAATGTTATAGGTTTCTATGAGATCCCCCGCTCACTCTTCTGAACTCCAGCACATATAATCCAAACCGACTCAATCTCTCCTCATACGTCAGTCCCGCCATCCCAGGAATCAGTCTGGTAAACCTTTGCTGCACTCCCTCTATAGCAAGAACATCCTTCCTCAGATAAGGAGACCAAAACTGCACACAATATTCTAGGTGTGGCCTCACCAAGGCCTCGTGTAATTGCAGCAAGACATCCTTGCTTCTGTACTCAAATCCTCTCGTTACAAAGGCCAACGTACCATTTGCCTTTTTGCACCTGTATGCTTACCTTCAGCGACTAATGTACGAGAACACCCAGGTCTTGCTGCATAGTCCCCTATCTCTGTTTATAGCCGTGCAGATAATTATCTGCCTTCCTGTTTTTGCTACCAAAGTGGATAACCTCACATTTATCTACATTATACTGCATCTGCCATGCATTAGCCCACTCACTCAACTTGTCCAAATCACCCTGAAGCATCTCTGCATCCTCCTCACAACTCACCCTCCCACCCAGTTTTCTGTCATCTGCAAATCTGGAGATATTACATTTGGTTCCCTCATCTAAATCATTAATATATTCTGTGAATAGCTGGGGTCTTGGCACCGATCCCTGCGGTACCCCACTAGTCACTGCCTGCCATTCGGAAGAAGACCCATTTATTCCTACTCTTTGTTTCCTGTCTGCCAACCAATTTTCTATCCATCGCAATACACTACCCCCAATCCCATGCGCCTTAATTTTACATGCTAATTTCTTATGTGGGACTTTGTTGAAAGTCTTCTGAATGTCCAAATAAACCACATCCACTGGCTCCCCCTCATCAACTCAACAAGTTACATTCTCGAAGAATTCTAGTAGATTTGTCAAGCATGATTTCCATTTCGTAAATTCATGCTGACTCTGTCCGATTCTACCACTTGTTCTCCAAGTGCTCTGCTATAAAATCTTTGATAATGGACTCCAGAAATTTCCCCACGACAGGCGTCAGGCTGACTGGTCTATAATTCCCTGCTTTCTCTCTACCTCCCTTTTAAATAGTGGGGTTACATTAGCTACCCTCCAATCTGTAGGAACTGTTCCAGAGTCTATAGAATCTTGGAAGATGACCACCAATGCATCCACTATTTCCAGAGCCACTTCCTAAGTACTCTGGGATGCATACCATCAGACCCTGGGGATTTATCGGCCTTCAATCCCATCAATTTCCCCAACACCATATCTCTGTTCATACAGATTTCCTTCAGTTCTTCTCTGTCAATAAACAATGTGCTCCCCAACATTTCTGGTATGATATTTGTGTACTCCTTTGTGAAGACTTAAAATAACTTGCCTTTCATTGCAGCAGCTTTTTCGGGAGCAGAGAGTGTGAGCGAGTGAGCAACTGGGAAGGTCAGTTTAAAGTAAACTTAATTTCCTTTTGTTTTCGGCGGAGACCAGGGGGCTGCTGGGTAAGTAAAACCCGATATATTTGGGCCGTTTAAAATAACTTGCCTTTCATTGCAGCAGCTTTTTCGGGAGCAGAGAGTGCGAGCGAGTGAGCAGCTGGGAAGGTCAGTTTAAAGTAAACTTAATTTCCTTTTGTTTTCGGCGGAGACCAGGGGGCTGCTGGGTAAGTAAAACCCTATATATTTGGGCTGTTTCTGAACCCGAGACACTACACCTGTAGTGTCTCCCACCCTCCCTCCTCCTCTAACCAAAAAAAAAGGACTCGGTGGTGTGTAGATAAGGTAAGGCTTTCTCCATTTCTCTTTTTTTTTTATTTTATCGTGTGATTGTTTAAAAACTTTTCATTCCTTTTTCATTTAACTAAGTTTAAGCTTAAGATTAAAAATGGCAGGAGATCTCAGACCCGTGACATGCTCCTCTTGCTCAATGTGGGAGCTCAGGGACATGGCTGATGTCCCTGACTCCTTCACGTGCAGGAAGTGTGTCCAGCTGCAGCTCTTGTTAGACCGCATGATGGCTCTGGAGCTGCGGATGGACTCACTTTGGAGCATCCGCGATGCTGAGGAGGTCGTGGATAGCACGTTTAGCGAATTGGTCACACCGCAGATTAGGATTGCTGAGGGAGAAAGGGAATGGGTGACCAAATGGCAGAGAAAGAGCAGGAAGGCAGCACCATATCCCTCAAGTGGGAGAAGCAAGCCCATAGTAATTCTCACGGACACAGGGGCCACCATATCCCATTTACTGGGAAAAGGCCTCACGTTTCTACCAGAGAGTACTGGGAACACCAAAATGGTGGTAAATGGTATTGGAGGGCAGTGTATGTCTGTACCTGTACACCTGGTGCACCTGGAGTGCGACCTAGTTTTGGGACTGGTGACCCTAGGGATCCCTAGTATGCCTGTGGACCGGGTTGACCTGCTCCTCGGTCATGAGCTGGCAGGCGTGATTGAGATAGCGCCCCCTGTAGTGAAAGAAAGACTGCAGGAGGTCAGAGAGACAGTGCAGTGGCAGGAGACAGTCCCCTGCAGAGCCCCTGAATATGAAATGGGTCAGGTCCTGATCAAACCAACCCATCCAGAGGAGACTGCATTGGCACCGCAGGCAGATGACCATGAAGTCTGCCTATCCACGACTTTCTTTGGAAAGTTAGGAGACCCAGGGAATTAACTAAATCGATTTTCCCCCGCTGAGGCTCAGCAAGCCGACCAAGTATTCTGAGAGTTAGCACAGGCTGCCCAGTCTGAAAGTGAAGCAGAGGGAGTCCCTGATTGCCACTATTTAAAGAATGAGGTACTGATAAAGAAATAGAATTCTCTGCACAGACCTGAGAGCAAGGAGTGGATTGTAGTTCACCAGTTAGTGTCACAGAGGAACCGGGGAGAAATATTATGAAGGACCAATGAGACAACAGTGGCTGTACATGTTGGTGTACGAAAGACCATAAGCCCACATAAGAAAGCAGTTTGACTGGGAAAAACCCCACAAAAATGTGGTGGAGTACTGCAGGAGTTGCCACATGTGCCAGATTGAGGGGAATCCCCAACCTACAGTGAAACCTGCAATCCGAAGTCCTGTACCGGTGTTAGGAGGACCCTCCAGCAGAGCGTTGGTGATCTGTGAGGGACCCCCACCGAGAACAAAAGGGGACAGGCAGGCACACGGCTCGCAAAAGATTAGAAAGAGAATGGGAAAAAGCAACCAAGAAGGCAGGTTAAAGGAAGTCCGGGAAGAATCCTGGATGAAAACCCCTACCGTCTGTTCAACTAATCCTGAAAATGTGAAACGTTGCACCCCATATCCTGCTATGTGAATGCAGACTCTAGAAGCACCCCACCAGAATTGCGAACAGCAGCTGGAACCTGCAGAGACAAAGAGAAACCTCCAGGGGGTACAGAAACCGTGATGGTGATGCTTCACCTAGTCAAAGTGGTACAGGACAGTGCAGCCAAGTCTGCACAAATACCTGCAGGTACAAGTGTCCCAGAGAACAAAGGGTAGATTAACAGAGACTCCTCCACCACAGTTAGAGGAAAAGGGAACCACCCATCACCTGAAGCCAAAAGTCATGGCATGAATCAGGGAGTTCAGATAGACCTGCCCCCCTACTAACTCTCCTGAGGAAATAAGAGAAAATTGAAGCAGCCTTGGCACTCAGAACAGAGCATTTTGAATAAGCTTTAGGATTGGTGAATGAATGGAAATTAATGCGAGAAAGGCGCTGTTTTTCCTCAAATCGCATTTCATTCTTCTGGGTGTGGAGGTGTCAGGCAAGCCCCCCACCTGACTGGAAGGACATTTGCATAGTACTAGCAGTGTTGGAACAATGAGGACCCAGGCGCCGGTTCCCCAATACACAGAAGAAGTGGTCAGACCAGTTTTAATCACATGACTGCCTGGCTGTTGCAGAGAATTTGAACTTTCAACAAAGGATTTGAGCTCAGAACGCCATGTGCTCATGGAACTGAAGCAGACCCCTCTCCTGTCTGCCTGCTTCCAACTCCTTCCGACAGAACTGAATCTTGTGAAAACACATGAAACTCAAAGAGAGAAAGGTCTCCTGCATGAATAATGTTTAATAAGAACACTGGGCCCCAACAAAAGCAAGACTACTTACAAAAGGACTAAGCTGTGAGCTCGAAGCACCCTAACAAGATATTGCCTCAAACTGTTCCACCTTATCTTTTCTTCTCTTTTTTGTCCCTATCTGCATGTGTATATTGCGTGTGCATGCTAGCATGGGTGCATCGGATATCCGTAGGTGTGAACCGTATTAGAGTTTAAGATTAAGGTTTAATAAATTTCATTTTTTCTTCTTAAAATCTGAGAACAACTGGTGTGCTCACAAAAAGGGGATCTCAAAACACAGTGGGCTGGATTTTACTCGGGTGCAGCGCTGCATGGAGGCACCCTTTCAACTCAGCGCAACATCCACATTTAGTGGACACCGCCGAGCCCCTGCGATATTACATGCGGGGTCTCATTAGAATCACTGCGCCAAGCCGCCCTTCCCATACTATTGTCTGGAGGGCATTAGCTATGAGGAGAGGTTGGATAGACACGGATTGTTTTCACTGGAACGACGGAGGTGGAGGGGCGACATGATAGAGGTTTACAAAGTTATAAGCGACATGGACAGAGTGGATAGTCAGAAGCTTTTTCCCAGGGTGGAAGAGTCGGTTCCTAGGGGACATAGGTTTAAGGTGAGAGGGGCAAAGTTTAGAGGGTATGTGCGAGGCAAGTTCTTTACACAGAGGGTGGTGAGTGCCTGGAACTTGTTGCCGGGGGAGGTGGTGGAAGCAGGTACCACAGAGACGTTTAAGAGGCATCTTGACAAATACACGAATAGGATGGGAATAGAGGGATACGGACCCCGGAAGTGCAGAAGGTTTTAGTTTTGAGAGGCATCAAGATCGGCGCAGGCTTAGAGGGCCGAATGGCCTGTTGCTGTGCTGAACTGTTCTTTGTTCTTTCTTCTTTATTACATGGGGAGAGGTGGGACATTCAGCACAGTGAGAATGTTTGACAGTTGAACAGCATGTGCTGTGCCCTGTTTTAAGCAGCCCAGCACCTGCTTCCTGACAGCTGGCAAAGAAATACTTACCTGACGGCTGTAGAGTGGGGCTGCTGTCATTCTGGCAGCAAAGCAGAAAGTGCTGCAGAAATCCAGCAGGTCAGGCAGCATCTGTGGAGAGAGAAGCAGAGTTAACTTGTTCAAGTTCACAGACCTGAAAGTTGACTCTGCTTCTTCCTCCACAGATGCTGCCTGACCTGCTGAGTGACCCCTGAACCTTCCACTTTGCTGCCACATACTAACCCTGCTGTGTCCCAGTGTCCTATCAAGATGCGATTCTTTTGTCCCACTAAAGTGTAACACTCCTTCTTGTCGACATGCTGCACCTGGGTGAAATATCTTCATTCTACACATTCCAGGATGTGAGACTTAAATAGACCATAAAAGGTATTACAGAGGTTTACAGAGAACACACTGACATGAATGGGAATGCACGGGTATCACAGCAATGTAAATACGTCTTTCACTAAATGTTCCTCACCAACTTGTGTGTCTTTTTCTCTGTGTGAATGATGTGTGCCAGCATGTAGCACCAATGTCAAATCCGTTTGCACTGTTCGCCCTTCAGGAGAGCCAACATATGCAATAACATCATTGCTGTGCCACCATTACTCGTGAGCGTCTCCACGGATACAGTGACATGGTCATTGGCTCAGTCAGCTGCTGCCTCTAATGGTTTACACAGGGATGCTGCAGATGTGGACTGGTGCACAGCAGGTGAGCGAGGCTGTGTGAGATGTGTGGCTTGCAGAGCTCATGTTGGTTCCTAGGGAACAGAGAGCCTTTATCTGATAAGCCACTTCCTTACATCCCTAGCTCACTGCTAGCCCTGCATGCGAAGCCTGGGTGCCATCTGCCTTCCCATGCGTCTTTCCTGTTGTTGGTCCTCAGCATCCTCATAGTCCGAGGAGGAATCCTGTTGACGTCTCTCCTCATCATGCCAGGCCTGGCCTCTATAGGATGCATAGTTGTGCAGAAGAGCAAAGAAAGGAGCTGGCCTTTTCTGCCCATAGTACAGGGCATCACCCTATCCATACAGGCATCACCCGATCCATACAGGGCGTCACCCTATCCATACAGGGCGTCACCCTATCCATACAGGCATTGGAGATGCTCTTTCAGCATGTCGAACTCCTGTTCAATGATGTCTCATGTAGCTCAGTGTCTGGCGTTGTATCTCTCCTCTGCAGGAGTGGTGGAGTCTCTCTAGTACGGGGAGCTATGTCTGCAAAGGATAGCCCTTATCTCCAAGAAGCCACCCCTCCATCTGAGCCAGTTCAGTGAACAGCGGTGACAGCCGGGACTAGCGCATGTCCCAGGTATCATGGCAGCTACTTGAGAAGCGGTCACACATTCGCTGCATGCATCTGCGGTGATCACATACCAGCTTCACCTAGACTGAGAAGGCTCCTTTAATGGTGACATCTGCAGGTGGTAGCCTGGCAGTAGGCCTGATGGCCACAAAGAAACGTATAAAAATAGGAGCAGGAGCAGGCCATTCGGCCCTTCGAGCCTGCTCCGCCATTCAATACGATCATGGCTGATCATCCAAACTCAGTAACCTGTGGGAACAGAACTACTGGGGACATTTAAAGTGAACTAATCAATTATGTACTACTAACAAACTAACCTCGGAGCTGCAGAGCCAGCTTATCAGAAATGACCTCATAACTTCAGGGCTGCAGAGGCAGCTTATCAGTAGAAGTAGACTAACAAGCAGAAACTAACAGGACGGCTGCAGACTGCCTAATAGTAGCCTATTGTACAACAATCAGCCTAACGGTCCAAGGAGATAGGGGGATGAGAAACTGCTCGAGGAGAAGGTGACAAGGCAGTCCAACAATCAGGCCCTGACACCAAGAAACTGCAGAAGTTTGTAGACCATTTGGGAACAAAGAGTAGATGTTACTGATTTGTATGAATAACTATAATAAGGCTTGATTTGGCACGAAAGGGGGGTTAGTTTAGTGTGTGTGTTGCTTTTAGTTTTAGATTAGTTCAGGGTTAGTTTAGTGTGTGTGTTGTTTTTAGTTTTAGATTAGTTCAGGGTTAGTTTAGTGTGTGTGTTGTTTTTAGTTTTAGATTAGTTCAGGGTTAGTTTAGTGTGTGTGTTGCTTTTAGTTTTAGATTAGTTCAGGGTTAGTTTAGTGTGTGTGTTGTTTTTAGTTTTAGATTAGTTCAGGGTTAGTTTAGTGTGTGTGTTGCTTTTAGTTTTAGATTAGTTCAGGGTTAGTTTAGTGTATGTGTTGCTTTTAGTTTTAGATTAGTTCAGAGTTAGTTTAGTGTGTGTGTTGCTTTTAGTTTTAGATTAGTTCAGAGTTAGTTTAGTGTGTGTGTTGCTTTTAGTTTTAGATTAGTTCAGGGTTAGTTTAGTGTGTGTGTTGCTTTTAGTTTTAGTTCAGTTCATTGTTAAGTTTTCTGAAGATGTAACAATTAAATACTGCAATAAAGTTTCGTAAAGCTACACTCGGACTTTGTCTCTCTTTGTGCAATTAATGGGATCCAACAACTTGGCGTAGTCGGCAGGATCGCTGGAGGATAAAACCAAAGCACTGGACATCGGACCTTTATCGGGCCCCGAAGGTAAGGACTCCTCTTTGTTTTTAAAAAAAGTCTTTGGCCATTGTCTAAGCTCAGTACTCCACCACGTGATCCCAAACCTTCCTGTTCCGCGACTCGAAACCTCGGGGGAAAACGGAAACCCCCTGTACAGGCGCCTGATTCGGCGGTATTTGGCGTAATACCGACCCGACTATAAAGCCCCACGGGCTTCGCGGAGGAAGCCCCGGCTTGAGTTCATATTCGGCGGTATTTGACGGGATATACCGACCTGGTTATACCGACCTTACTGCATTGATAAAATGACCAACGAAGGCAACCGACAGTTACCAATTACCATCAAAGGGGGCGGGCCCCACCTCACGTTCCCGAAGATGAAATACTACGGCAGTTAAAAGAATATAGAGAAAAACAATTTTATTTGGCTAAAACATACACCGAAATTGGGCAAAAATTTGGCACCTCCATGGGACAGTGGTCCCTGGAAGATATAAAGAGAGTTTGGGTAAGGATAAAGAATGGACCCAATGGTCCTTTGCCGATAAAGGCCACAGGGCTCCATGACAAAGTTTATGGCAGAGTGACATAAAGGACTATGTTTTAGAGTAAAAACAAGTTACTGTGTCTTTGATTTGAATGTGTGAATGTTGGAAGCTTTCACGAATGAATTGAATGTCCCTGGGATGTACAGCTTGTGGTCTGTACAGCTTGTGTTCTGTCAAACTGACTGTCGTTTACTCTTTGTTGTCTGGCTTTAATGTTGAAAGCATGGGTCTATTAAGTTGTTTGGAATTGAATGGGTGAGAAAAGTGATTGTTGAGTGTATTGATTTGAATTTAATATGGTGCACCCAGTAATCGGATATAAAATTGAATTATATTTTAAGTTAAAGTTTTATTTTTACTTTAAAAGTTGGTTTTGCAACTGTGAAAAGGCAATGAAGAATTTTCGAAGAGATAAGCTTCAGCCTTGAAGGTCTGAAGATGTCTGGCAAAAATCCAAGTTGTAGTTTAAAACACTGCTTTAATTAGAAACTCTGCTTTTGCTTTATTTTGCAGTCTAAACTTGAAGACATGTTTTACTGACTGTGTTTAAGAAGCAAATGTCAGGAATTGGATATTGGTTTAAGGGAGAGAAGGAGAAACAAAGGAGATTTCGGAAAGAAATCCTGTTTAAAGTTTGTGTAAGGAGTTGGTGTTAAATCTTTTGTGTTAAGAATGTTAAATAACTTTTTCTTTAGTTTTTGGTTTTATTACAGTCATTTGAAAAGGCACCTGAAGAAAGAACAAGAAAAATGACGTAATTTACCATCTTAAAAAAAAAGCACGTGCTATTCTGTTCTGTGTGTAGTTAATAAGTATTATAAGTTAATAAGTCTGAGTTAAGTTTATACGGTTAAGGTTAATTGACCTGTTAAGTTGAAAAACTGGAAATTTCATTTGTGGCCACAATGAACTTTCAAGTTTATTATGTTAAGTTTTGGAGGAGTCTTCAGTTTCGGACACAAGACTCATTCATATAACATTGGCAGTTTTGATTTTTAAATATTTATTGCAGTGAATTAGAATTTGGAATTATTTTTGTTATAAAAAAATCCTGGCATTAGAAACCTCTTAGAAAAGATGCTAAAAATTTGAAAACAATTGCAGTTTAATCTAAAATGCTGTCTTTCCTGATGGAGTTGCTTTCCTTTGAAGTTGATGATGTTACTAATGATTTTGTTGTTTTCAAACACTAAGGATACCAAAAGGATTGAAAAAAGTTTAAAATAGAGTAGTTCTTTTCGATCAGAAAAAAGGTTACGTAAAGTGACGCAGTTGAGAACAGATATAAGTGGACAAATTAACTAATGGGGCTCAGGGGCAGAACCACAATGGATTCTTTTTTTAAAGCAGTTGACGGCAGGTTGCAAGGCCACACGAGAACTGATGCCACAGCAAGAGATCCAGCAGCTTTGAGAATTTAAGAACTTAATTGCAGACATCAAATGTCACAGCATCTTTATCAATGAGACAAAGTGCTTGAGAAGGAGAGATAGTTGCAAGCACTTCTGTCTTTAATGTACAAAAAAATACCACCAAGTCTGGGCATAAGAAATTAGAATCAATAAACAAAATGTAATTGATATGAGTGGTTATTTAAAGCACTCAAGGAAATTTATCTGATATTTAAGAGGACAATCAAAGTTTTAGAAAATAAAAAACAAAACAGTCTAAGTGGTTTACTGTGTTGGATATTTAGCAATGGGTTCTTTACGTTTACGTTCCACATACAACAGTTCACCTGGACATGTCTCTCCCAGGGATTTTATAATAATCCATCGATATTCCACCTTCCTCCAGAAGGTCAGAGTGAAAGTTAAGCTGAAAAAGGCACAGATAATGAAGGAAAAGGTTTCTTATTTGAGAATAGTAATAACACAGGGAAAGCATGAGACAAAGCAAAAGTGATTGCAGACAATCCTTGAACTCCCCCAAGCGCAAGATATTAAAGCTCTAAGATAAAAAAAGGACAGTTCCGATTCCAGTTTGTGAGATTAAACAGACAAGAAGCACCAAACCCCACGGTTACCCTCACATCCGAATTAACGACAAGTAAGGTTACGACCCAACAGCCACAAGTGACTGATCTCCCTTGCCCTGCCTTAACTGCAGGACCAGAAAATGGACTTGCGATAATAAAAACTAATACAATTGTATATGACAATATAAAGCTTGAGTTGGTACCGGTAATATTAAATATCTCAGACTGGAGGCAAATTGATGCGGGACATGTACCAGTTTGGATCAATGACACCCAGTTGGAATACTTAGCTAGTCACACAAATAATAAAATTACCAGGTGCCAACTCAGAAAACTTAAGGTATGGAAAGGTCAGGAATGTGTAAATACAGGATCTATGAGTATTGGAGTAGTGTTGGGAATACCTGTAATTCTGAGAGATAAGTTAGGGATGCAATTGCATGAAGTAGAAAATATAGGGGTGATAAGGGGAAAAGATTACATAAAATACTATGATATATTACCCTATGTTATGGAAATGTTATGGAAATTGGAAAAAAGAGGTAATTGGAACAACATTGTCTGAGTATAGTCTGGAAAACCAGGTGGTCATATGTCCTCATATATAAAATGGCAGAATCAAAATGTGGATTTAATGCCACTGTAAATTGCACCATGGAGACTAGGAAAGCATTGTCAGGGCTAACCCATGTGGCCTATATGGGAAAGAGGAGATATTGCTTAACCACCACAGCGAAGGAGTACCAGTATGGACATAAACGGACTTGTCCGGTGAGCAACAGTACATTTTGGTTCAACCCACAAATACCAATCAGAGTAGGGAAGGTGGAGTTGGTAGAGATACATAAACAAAAGACAGAAATGATAACTGTGACAGAAGGTATTCAGGAGGACTTGATAAATTACCTCCGGGAATATGAATATACTATTCAGCCATTGCCCACACGCTTGGGTAAAGAGAGACAGCAGCCAGAAGTCATTGCTGTAGTGTACTACAATCTGGAACAACAGTTGAAGATGCTACAAGATGAGATTGACGAGATAAATGATTCTACCTGGTGGGAGGATTTATGGAACTGGGGGTCAGACGTGCAGATACACCCCTGGTTTAGAATTATCTCCCATGTCCTGATAGTGGTTTTGGGTGTCATGGTGTTAGATGTGACATACTTAATTTGGCAACTTAAGAAATTAATTAGGCGATGGAAGAGGATATATGAATACAGATTGGACAGCTACCCGAAAAGCAATTCGTGTTCGAACTTGCTCTATAAAAGGAGAGACAAATAGTTATGCCATAAAAGGGTGATTGTATAACCTTTTCATATATACTTAAAATGAATTAATGAATGATCAATATACTTTAAGAATGAAATTGTATTATGTTTGTACAATCAATTATGTAGTAGTGATGCTTAAATGAAATTGTAATTGTACAAGTGCACTACCTTTTATGTTTTTGTTTATTAAGTGCTGTTGTAAACAAGTAATTGAAGCCCCTGCAAAACTTATGCCTTTAAAGAGCTCCCGCGGGCCCCTCTTGTGCCACAAGCAAGCAAAGTATTGAGTGTGACCCCTCTGGGTGTTGAAAGCTGTTTCTAGACAAGTAGAGACCATTAAAGGCACCTAGGTGGGATCAAGAGAATGATTCTTAAAAGTGTTTGAAGAATCAAAGGGGGGACTGTGGGGACAGAATAATATGGGGACATTTAAGGTGAAATAATTAATCAATTATGTACTACTAACAAACTAACCTCAGAGCTGCAGAAACAGCTTATCAGAAATGACTTCATAACTTCAGGGCTGCAGAGGCAGCTTATCAGTAGAAGTAGACTAACAAGCAGAAACTAACGGGGCAGCTGCAGGCTGCTTAATAGTAGCCTATTGTACAACAATCAGCCTAACGGTTCACAAGGAGATAGGGGGATGGGAAACTGGAGTAAGAAGTTAAAATAAATTGACAAGGCAGTACCCTAATCAGGCCCTGGCACCAAGAAACTCCAGAAGATTGTAGACCAATTGGGAACAAAGAGTAGGTGTTACTGATTTGTATGAATAACTATAATAAGGCTAGATTTGGCGTGAAAAGTGGGTGAGTTCAGTGTTAGCTCAGTGTGTGTGTTGCTTTTAGTTTTAGGTTACTGCAGTTTAGTTCAGTTCATTGTTAAGTTTTCTGAAGATGTAACAATTAAGTACTGCAATAAAGTTTCTTAAAGCTACAGTTGGACTTCGTCTCTCTTTGTGCAACTAATGGGATCCAACAGTCATTCAGTGCAGAGGCTGAGGGAGCAAAGCAATGAAAATAGCTCAGTGAGAATATTTTCATCGTCCATGGGAGGACTGTAGAGAACGAGGATTTTGATTGAGAGGTGAGAGGGGAGGAGCAACGGGAGTTGGTGAAAGGAGAAGAAAGTGCAAGAGGAGTAGGGGTCAGGCCAAGGTGTGATCTGGTGAAAAGTGCCACACTGCCACCACGTCAATCTCAATGGGGATTGTGGTGGAAGGTATAGCAAGGTGGGGAGGCTTCATTTAGAGTCATCGAGTTATACAGCACAGAAACAGGCCCTTCGGTCCATTTTGTCTGTTTAAGCACCCAACTATTCTAATCCCATTTTCCATCATGTGGCCCGTTGCCTGATATGCTTTGGCATTTCAAGTGATCTTCTCAATATTTCTTAAATGTTTTGATGGTTCCTGCCTCTACCACCTCTTCAGGCAGTGTGTTCCAGATTCCAACCACCCTCTGGGTGAAAAAAGTTTTTCTCTACTCCCCTCGAAACCTCCTGCTCCTAACTTAAATCTATGCCTCCTGGTTATTGATCCTTCCGTTAAGGGAAAAAGTTTCTTCCCATCTATCCTATCAATGCCCCTCATAATTTTGTATACCTCAATCAGGTCGCCCCTCAGCTTTCCCTGTTCTAAGGGAAACAACCCCAGCCTATCCAGTCACTCTTCATAGCTGAAATGCTCCAGCCCAAGCAACATCCTGGTAAATATCCTCTGCACCCTCTCCAGTGCAATCACATCCTTCCTATCGTGTGGCAACCAGAAGTGTACACAGTACTCCAGCTGTGGCCTAACTAATGCTTTATACAGCTCCATCATAACCTCCCTGCTCTGAAATTCTATGCCTCAGCTAATAAAGGCAAGTATCCCATATGCCTTCCAAACCACCTTATCTACCTGTGCTGCTGCCTCCAGTGATCTATAGACAAGTACACCAAAGTCCCTCTGACCCCTCTGTACTTCCTAGAGTCCGACCATCCATTGTATGTTCCCTTGCTTTGTCAGTTCCCCAAAAATGCATCACCTCACAGTTCTCAGGATTCAATTCCATTTGCCACTGCTCCAGCCATCTTACCAGCCCATCTATATCATCCTGTAATCTAAGGCTTTACTCCTTACGATTTACGACACCACCAATTTTCTTGTCATATGCAAACTTACTGATCATACTTCCGATATTCACGTCTAAATCATTAATGTACACTGCAAACAGCAAGGGTCCCAGCACCGATTCCTGTGGAACACCACTGGTCACAGGCTTCTACTTGCAAAAGCAATCCTAGACCATTACCCTCTGCCTCCTGCCACTAAGCCAATTTTGGATCCAATTTGCCAAATTACCCTGGATCCCATGGGCTCTTATCTTCTTAACTAATCTCCCATGCGGAACCGAGCAAAAGCCTTACTGAAGTGCATGTAGACTACGGCCTTACCCTCATCTACACAGCAAGTCACATCCTCAAAAAATGTAATTAAGTTTGTAAGACACAATCTCCCCCTGACAAAGCCATGCTGACTAGCCCTGATTAATCCCTGCCTTTCCAAGTGCAGATTAATCCTGCCCGTCAGAATTTTTTTCCAATAGTTTCCCTCCAACTGATGTTATACTCACTGCCCTTTAATTACCTGGTTTGTCCCTGCTACCCATCTTGAATAATGGTACCACACTCGCTGTCCCCCAATCCTCTGGTACCTCTCCTATGGTCAGAGAGGATTTGAAAATTTGTGTCAGAGCCCCTGCTATCTCCTCCCTTGCTTCAAATAACAGCCTGGGATACATCTCATCTGGGTCTGGGGATTTATCCAGTTTTAAGCCTGCTAAAACATCTACTACTTCCTCTCTTTCAATGCTGATTTGTTTAAGTATATCACAATCCCCCTCCCTGCTCTCTACACCTACATCATTCTTCTCCATAGTGAACACGAGGGAATGTGTTAGGCCAGGATGTCAATGAAATCATCCACAATAACATCATGGATGGAAAGTGCCTTGATATTCTGGTGGGAGATGTGTAGCGGGATGGTGAGAGCTGATCCACTGGCTGAGACTATCGTGGGAGGGGTGAGTTGGATGATAAAGATATTAGCCCTCAGCGGGTGCACTGAGTGGGAAATTCAGTAAAAGATTAGGATGGGGCAACTGGGATTGATGCTCGTAATGAGCGATTGCCAAATACCTCGATGTCCACTGTGGAGGATGCTGAGAGAAATAAAGTGGGAAGCTGTAGGTTTATCCAATAAAACAGAGACATGGGGAGTGATCAGGGGACATGTTGCATATTAGTTTAATTGTATTCCATATGTATGATTAGCGTAAAGGAATTTCTGCATATGGCAGTTGTTCTACATTTACAAAAGGTACCTTAAATTAAATGCAAACTCAATCATATCATCTCAGTTTGTCTTTAAAACAATGTGATTACAGAGACTGAGTGGAGAGAGGCTGGGTTCACATGTGTTCTATATGTAAAAATCTTCCATTTTCCTCATTATTTTATAATCTTAGAAAGTACAGTGAAGGGATATTTCACCCCATTCTTCAGTTCCTCTCTAAACTTACTCTGGGTCACAGCGTAAATAAAAGTGTTTGTGCAGCAACTCAGGAGCTGAAGCATAACCGCAAGGTGGACGACAATAGGTGATGGAACATCAGAATCAATCAGGCCCAGCAGACCAATTCTGGCATAAATCGTAGACACCAGGAACAGAACCCATGGAAGGATAACATTCCCCGATATCATAAAGAGTAAAGTGATGGATTTTCTTCTGTTCATTGTCTCTGGATCACTGTGACTCTCCCCACTGACCCGGTCCCGTAGTCTCTTGCGAATTCTGATGGTCACTAGAATGTGTCTGACAGTTAAAACATTGAGCATCAGAATCAGAATAAATGGTACACACGGGGTGAAAATATAGTGTAACAATTCAATTGCTGCCCATACTGGCGAAAGCAGAACACTCCAGGGAATAATGCAGGGCCAGGAGCCTCGATAACGGAAATAGCTGCTTGAAAGCACAAAGTACCAGAAAATATTCTTCATGTGGAACAACATAGGCATTGTTCCAATAATTACAGCCGCCGATTTCTCAGTGCAATATTTAATTTTCAGTTTCTGGCAGCAAATGGCCACAAATCGATCAAAGGTGAAAGCGACAGTGAACCAGACAGAACAGTCCGTTGCTGCATAAAGTAGGACAGTGTGGATATTACACACTGGAATATCAAACAGAAAGTGAAACATTCTACGATAACTAATGGGAATTTGCCTCAGTATCAGATCGAAGATAATGACCAGTAGATCCGCCGCTGCCATGGCCACCAAGTAACGAGTGACACATTTGGAGAGACCACACTTTCCCCGAGACAGGATCACAATCGTCAATAAGTTAACTGTAAGGAAGAGGATAAACAGGAACATTATACATCAGGATGGGAGCAGGAACATCAATATGGTGGATACATTGGTATAATAAATTAAAAGCTCACTACATAACACGATGGAATACAATGAGTTTGAACTTTATGATAAAAATAAGGCTTCGCACCTACTATCAGTCATGATTTGAGAAGTTCATATCTGAAGAGTTCAATAAATAAACACAAAAACAAAATGCTTATGTTCATTCATAAATGTGCATTGTTAAAATATGGTCTCCCTTGGTGCGCAGAGAGTAAACACACAGGTGCCTTGCAAAACCAAAGGGATCAATTCTTGGTCTGGTCAGTTACAATAGGAATCAGTTACCAGGGGATATGGTGGGGCAATTACCAGGGTCCCTTTCCTGATCAGTGACCCTTGGATATGCTGAGGTTTTAATCCTCCGGCTTCTGCTGCTGATCCATGACCGTGGGATATGATACAGTTTTGGTTCCTGTTTCAGATTCTTGACATTTAATCTCTCGCACGACCCCAACCCACCTGTTTTAGTGAAGTAAGATTCAGCCTTTTGATGATTTGGCATATTTGGATCTCAAATTCATTACTGTCTTAAGTTTTTAATATATATTGTGAATAGTTGAGGCCTCAGAACAGGTCATCTTGGCACATTGCTGGTCACTTCCTTCCAATACAAATACATTCTGATTATCCAAACTCTCTATGTTCTACTGCATAACCAATCTTCTAACCAGGTCAATCATTTGCCTTCAATTCCAGGAGCTTTATTTTTAACTGACAATCTCTGCTGTGGAATCATATCGACTGCCTTCATTCATAGCCATTCCAAAAAAAAACTCAAGTGATAAGTTTAGCACTACTAAAGTCTGATTTTTTTTAAATTAGTGTAATTTATTAAGGGCTTTAGATTGTAGTGGGTCGTGTTTGGAGCAGAACAAGGCCCCGAGATTAATTAGTATTTTTTAAAGAGAGTAACTGATTAATCTAAAGTAACTCATGACAGGAGAGCTCAGCCCTGTGATATGCTCCTCCTGCGCTATGTGGGAAATCAGGGACGATTCCAGTGTCCCTGACGACCATGTGTGCAGGAAGTGTATCCATCTGCAGCTCCTGGCTACATGCATTACGGAGCTGGAGCTGTGAGTGGATTCACCGTGGAGCATCCGCAATGCTGAGGACGTTGTGGATAGCACGTTTAGTGAGGTGGTCACACCGCAGGTAATGGCTGCACAGGCAGTAAAGGGATGGGTGATCACCAGGTGGAGTAGTAGGTGCAGGCAGGTGAAGGTGATCAAGCAACTTGGGGGCTGCATCACCAACTGGAAGCGTCTGGGAGCTCCTGAGAATGGGATGGGAGAGTACCTGTTTGACAAGCTCTCTCTCGAGAGGAGAGTAGCTAATTTGACATCACAGTAACTAACTATTTGAATGTTAGTGCAGGAGTCCCCTGCGGCCATCCCCTGTGCTGTAACCATTCTATCTATCTATCTATCTATCTATCTATCTATCTATCTATCTATCTATCTCTCTATCTATCTATCTATCTATCTATCTAATAATTCACACAATGGGAGAATTTACACTTATATTACAAAGCTATTCTGATGAACAGTCACTATCAAGGGGTTGATGCTGTAACTGATGCTGAGATCTGCTCCCTCGGGTTTGAGAATGTATCAGGATGGAAGTGGGACAATATTAATCTGGCGCTTTCCACCTGTGAGTGAGAACAGAATAGATTTCCACTTAATTGAGAGAAAGTAAATCAATGAAATGAGAAAGGAATCTACTTCACACATTACTCCATTTACAATCAATTGAAAGTAAAATCAGTTGGAATGAATTATCACCAATTGCAACTTTATATCATTAATCTTATCCAATAGACCTTAAGTTATCCTTAAAGCCAGGTCTACACTTTATATTAATTAAGCAGCTCCTGTCCGGCGTGCACAATGATAATCGTGGTGGGGGAACAGATCCTTCACCAGGAGTAATTGATTATCCTCCCCTTGAAATCAACACAATGAATATCAGGCTGGTTCTGTAAAGGATGTGCAATCCTTCTCCATCATTTTAAAAAAAATTGGCCTGCCCTCTTCAGGTGCTGTTTAACACCCAGATGGTAAAGAGTAAAATCTACTCCCAGGACACAATGCAGAGAGCAGACTGTTCATCAAATAAATCACCCAGTAACATTGTCGAGGGAACAATGTACTTTCAGTCACACAGCAAGGAGAATAAACTGACTACATAAAAATGTTGGATGTGAAAACTTGCATAATGAAGACAGTGTTTACAGTTAAACAACATTTACATAATGAAATAAAGATATGGTTACTTACAAGGAACACTGACAGCATCTAACAGAATAAGGAATAGAATTGATATGTTTACTCTATCATTACCAAGACATAAAACTTACCAGGGACACCAATAACAGCAAGGGTGGGATAATAAATCTTCTGTATATCCACAAGTGCCTGAAGAACCAAATCTTCTAGTGAATAAATCCAATTAATTCTTTCCATTTCTGCGGAACGTTGCTCCCAGTTTGTGCTGGAGACCAAACTCTTACTGACTCTGTAATTGAGCGAAGACCCTTATGTAAAGCAGGAGAAATCTCCATTGACATAATTATGAGGCAAGGAGACTGACATTACTTACAATGACAGAATAAAAAGATTCTGTTAATCTCTTCACACAACACATTGCAATATCATAAATTATATTTAGCCAGATATTGCACAATGGAAAGTGAATCTCCCCAGAGTCCACGAAAGAACAGCCTGGGTGAAATCCACAGTCTGAGAGCATTGGGTACAGTGAGAACAGATTTATTGACAGGTTTCCTCATATTTGTGTGATATAATGTGGTTTTGTAATTTCAGAGAATTTCTATCCAATTCACAGGGTGGACTTTAAATTCAACCAATGAGACCAAACCATGTGGTATGGCCCCGAGAATATTCTTCATTCATTTCTGGTCAAACATCACTCTATTTTGATAATCCTAAAGTGCTGTCACACTCCAAGACACTAAAGATTGTGCACACATGATCCGGAATTACTCCAAGAATTAAACAGTGGTGCAGTGGTTAGCACTGCAACCTCACAGCTCCAGGGACTCGGGTTCAATTCTGGGTACTGCCTGTGCGGAGTTTGCAAGTTCTCCTTGTAACCGCGTGGGTTTTTGCCGGGTGCTCCAGTTAACTCCCACAGCCAAAGACTTGCAGGTGATAGGTCAATTGGCCATTGTAAATTGCCCCTAGTATAGGTAGGTGGTAGGGAATATAGGGTTACTGTGGGGTGAGTATAAGTGGGTGGTTCTTGGTCGGCACAGAGTCAGTGGGCCGAACGGCCTGTTTCAGTGCTGTATCTCTAAATAAAAAATAAAAATAATTGACCTGACACATAGTCATATGTGACCATGTAGCTGCTCTAAACATTGAAACATTCCTGAGGATTCCTCACAAGTATTGATTCCCATCCAGAGACCCATGTGCTTAGATTCCAAGAGCCCAATCTCTATAAATGGTGATGCAATCATTGGTTTAACAGAAACACGCAAAATCATGAGGGATTTTGACAGAATCGAGAGGGAGAAACTGTTTCCTCTGCCAGGAAGGTCAATAACCAGATGACACAGATTTAGAACAATTTGCCAACAATCCAGGGAGGATATGAGGAGAAATTTAATGCAGTGATTTGTTGTGAGCTGGACTGCAGTATCTGAGAAAGTAGGAAGCAGATCCAATAGTAACTTTCCAAAGGAAGTGGATATATATTGAAACGGAGATATTTGCATGGCGATGGGGGAATAGCAGCCAGAGGTAATAATTGAATCTCTCTTTCAAGGAGAGGGCACAGAGTCCTTCTGTGTGGAATGATAAAATGAATGTCTATAAACAATTTACATTTGTATAGTGCCTTTAAAGTAATAAAACATCCCAAGGTGCTGCACAGGAGCATTTAAAACAACATTTGACACCGAGCCGCATAAGGAGATATTAGGTCAGATGAGAAAACGCCTGGACGAAGTGGTAGGTTTTAGGGAGAGTCTTAAAGGAGGAAAGCGAGGTGGAGAGGCGGAGATTTTGGGAGGGAATTCCAACGCTTAGGGTGGAGGCAGCTGAATGCATGGCCAGCAATGTTGGAATGATTAAAACCGGCGATGCTCAAAAGGCCAGAATTAAAAGTGCACAGATTTTTTGGAGGGTTTGGGGGTCTGGAGGAGATTACAGAGATAGGGAGGGGTGAGGTAATAGAGGGATTTGAAAATAAGAATGAGGATTTTAAAATAAAGCTGTTGCTTTACTTGGGGCCAATGTAGATCAGCGAGCACAGGGGTGATAGTGGAACGGGACTTGGTGTGAGTTAGGACACAGGAAACAGGGTTTTGGATGACTTCAAGTTTAAGGAGAGGAGATTCTGGGAGACCTGCCAGCAATGCATTGGAACAGTCAAGCCTAGAAGTAAAAAAGGCATGAATGAGGGTTTCAGTGGCAGATGAGCTGAGACAGAGGTGAAGTCAGGCGAAGTCACAGAGGTGAAAATAGCCATGGGTCCTAGCTATGCCTGCCTTTTTGTGGCATCTGTGGAACATTCCTTGTTCCTGTCTGACTTGTGCCTCTTCCCTCATCTCTTTTTCGGTTTACTGATGACTGTATTGGTGCCATTTCCTGCTCTCGTCCTGAACTGGAAAACGTCATCAACTTTGCTTCCAATTTCCACCCTTCTCTCACCTTCACATGGTCCATATCCAACTCTTCTCTTCCCTTCCTCGACTTTTCTGTCTCCATTTCTGAGAATAGTCTTTCAACAAATATTTATTAAAAGCTCACTGACCCCTACACCTACCTCAATGACACTTCCTCATACTCTGCTTCCTGTAAGGGCTCCATTCCATTCTCCCCGTTTTTCTATTTCTGTTGCTTCAGTTCTGATGATGTAACCTTCCATACCAGTGCTTCTGATATGTTTTTCTTTCACCTGAACTGAGGATTTCCCCCACTGTGATTGACAGGGACCTCAACTTTGTCTGTCCCACTTACCACACTTCTGCTCTCACCCTTTTGCCTCCTTCCCAGAGACATGATCGGGTTCCCCTTGTTCTCACCTTCCATCCCACAAGGCTCCGTATTCAACAGATCATCCTTCACCATTCCTTTGGCCAACCATTTCAAAGACTGCAGACAATCATGAAGGACGAGTCGAGAAGTCATTTGTGACTTTGACAAGAGTTGTGTTTATGCTGTGACAGAGGCAGGAGCCTGATTGGTGGGATTAAAACATAGAGTTCTGGGAAGGATTGGCACAGATTTGGGAGATGATAATCCTTTAAGGATTTTGGAGAGGAAAGGAGGTTGGACATGGGGTGATAGTTTGCAAGGGCAGTGGGATCAAGGAGTTTTTTTTGAGGAGAGTTTTGATGATTGCAGATTTAAGGGAGAGAGGGACAGCAGTGGAAGAGAGAGAATCGTTAATAATCTTGGCTAACATGGGGACCAGGAGGGGACGTTGGGTGGTCAGCAGTTTATTGGAATAGGGTGAAGGGAGCAGGGGGTGGGTCTCATGGACAAGATGAACTCCGAAAGGGAACAATGGGAGATAAGAGAGAACCAGAGAAAGATGTGAGTTGTTCAGAGCGAAGGCAGCAGGGAGTTTAGAGGAAGTTTGTCCTGGTGGGCTAGTGGAAAGGAGGATTTGTGCAATCTCTCCTCCAAAGTCACAAATAGGTGGGGGAGTGGCATTGTTAATCAGGGATAGTATCACAGCTGCAGAAAGGGAGGTCGTCGAGGAGGGTTTGTCGACTGAGTCATTATGGGTGGAAGTCAGAAACAGGAAAGGAGCAGTCACTTTGTTGGGAGTTTTCTATAGCCCCCCCAATAGCAACAGAGACATGGAGGAACAGATTGGGAGGCAGATTTTGGAAAGGTGCAGAAGTAACAGGGTTGTTGTCATGGGTGACTTCAACTTCCCTAATATTGATTGGAACCTCCTTAGTGCAA
The DNA here is from genome assembly GCF_036365525.1 of Heterodontus francisci. Taxonomy (NCBI): domain Eukaryota; kingdom Metazoa; phylum Chordata; class Chondrichthyes; order Heterodontiformes; family Heterodontidae; genus Heterodontus; species Heterodontus francisci. The sequence goes on from NC_090410.1 coordinate 30,147,247, forward strand.
ATAGTTTGGATGGAGCAGTTTTTGTCAGGTGTGTCCAGGAAGGTTTCCTGACTCAATATGTAGATAGGCCGACTAGAGGGGTGACGATTTTGGACTTGGTGCTTGGCAACGAACCAGGCCAGGTGGCAGATCTTTCAGTGGGAGAGCATTTCGGTGATAGTGATCACAACTCCCTGACCTTTACTATAGTCATGGAGAGGGACAGGAGCAGACGGGATGGGAAAATATTTAATTGGGGGAGGGGGAATTACAATGCTATTAGGCAGGAACTGGGGAGCATAAATTGGGAACAGATGTTCTCAGGGAAATGCACGACAGAAATGTGGAGGTTGTTTAGGGAGCACTTGCTGTGACTGCTGGATAGGTTTGTCCCGATGAGGCAGGGAAGGGATGGTAGGGTGAAGGAACCTTGGATGACAAGAGATGTGGAACAGCTAGTCAAGAGGAAGAAGGAAGCTTACTTAAGGTTGAGGAAGCAAGGATCAGACAGGGCTCTAGAGGGTTACAAGTTAGCCAGGAAGGAACTGAAGAATGGACTTAGGAGAGCTAGAAGGGGACATGAAAAAGTCTTGGCGGGTAGGATTAAGGAAAATCCCAAGGCGTTCTACATTTATGTGAGGAACAAGAGGATGGCCAGGGTGAGGGGAGGGCCGATCAGGGATAGTGGAGGGAACTTGTGCCTGGAGTCGGAGGAGGTAGGGGAGGTCCTAAATGAATACTTTGCTTCAGTATTCACTAGTGAGAGGGACCTGGTCGTTTGTGAGGACAGCGTGGAACAGGCTGATATGCTCAAACAGGTTGAGGTTAAGAGGGAGGATGTGCTGGAAATTTTGAATGATATGAGGACAGATAAGTCCCCGGGGCCAGACGGGATATACCCAAGGATATTTCGGGAAGCGAGGGAAGAGATTGCTGCACCTTTGGCGATGATCTTTGCGTCTTCACCGGCCACTAGAGTCGTACTGGATGATTGGAGGGTGGCAAATATTGTTCTCTTGATCAAGGAAGGGAATAAGGATAACCCTGGGAATTATAGACCAGTCAGTCTTACGTCGGTAGTGGGCAAATTATTGGAGAGGATTCTGAGAGACAGGATTTATGATTATTTGGAAAAGCATGGTTTGATTAGAGACAGTCAGCATGGCTTTGTGAGGGGCAGGTCATGCCTCACAAGCTTTATTGAATTCTTTGAAGATGTGACAAAACACATTGATGAAGGAAGATTAGTGGGTGTGGTGTATATGGATTTTAGCAAGGCGTTTGATAAGGTTCCCCATGGTAGGCTCATTCAGAAAGTCAGGAGGCATGGGATTCAGGGAAAGTTGGCTGTCTGGATACAAAATTGGCTGGCCCATAGAAGACAGAGGGTGGTAGTAGATGGAAAGTATTCAGCATGTAGCTCGGTGACCAGTGGTGTTCTCCAAGGATCTGTTTTGGGACCTCTGCTCTTTGTGATTTTTATAAATGACTTGGATGAGGAAGTGGAAGGCTGGGTTAGCAAGTTTGCCGATGACACGAAGGTTGCTGGAGTTGTGGATAGTGTGCAAGGCTGTTGTAGGTTGCAACGGGACATTGACAGGATGCAGAGCTGGGCTGAGAAGTGGCAGATGGAGTTCAACCTGGAAAAGTGTGAAGTGATTCATTTTGGAAGGTCGAATTTGAATGCGGAATACAGGCTTAAAGACAGGATTCTTGGTAGTGTGGAGGAACAGAGGGATCTTGGGGTCCATGTCCATAGATCGCTCAAAGTTGCCACCCAAGTTGATAGGGTTGTTAAGAAGGCGTATGGTGTGTTAGCTTTCATGAACAGGGGGATTGAGTTTAAGAGCCGCGAGGTTATGCTGCAGCTCTATAAGGCCCTGGTTTGACCACACTTGGAATATTGTGTTCAGTTCTGGTCGCCTCATTATAGGAAGGATGTGGAAGCTTTAGAGAGGGTGCAGAGGAGATTTACCAGGATGCTGCCTGGACTGGAGGGCATGTCTTACGAAGAAAGATTGAGGGTGCTAGGGCTTTTCTCATTGGAGCGAAGAAGGATGAGAGGTGACTTGATAGAGGGGTACAAGATGATGAGAGGCATAGATAGAGTGGATAGTCAGAGACTTTTTCCCAGGGTGGAAAGGGCTATCACCAGGGGGCATAATTTTAAGGTGATTGGAGGAAGGTTTCGGCAAGATGTCAGAGGTAGATTCTTTACACAGAGAGTGGTGGGTGCGTGGAATGCGCTGCCAGCGGTGGTAGTAGAAGCAGATACATTAGGGGCATTTAAGCGACTCTTGGATAGGTACATGGATGATAGTAGAATGGAGGGTAGGTAGTTAGTTTGATCTTAGAGTAGGTTAAAGGTTCGGCACAACATCGTGGGCCAAAGGGCCTGTACTGTGCTGTACTGTTCTATGTTCTATGTAACTTAACCCCTGTAGTCCAGGTATCATTCTTGTAAACCTGCGTTGCATTCCCTCCAAGGCCAATATATCCTTCCGAGGGTGTGGTGCCCAGTACTGCTCACAGTACTCCAAGTGGGGTCTGACCAGGGTTTTGTCCAGCTACAGCATAACCTCTGTGTCTTTATACTCCAATCCTCTAGATATAAAGGTTAGCATTCTATTAGTCTTTTTGATTATTTTCTGCACTTGCTCGTGGCATTTTAAAGATCTATGCACCTGAACCCCCAAGTCTCTTTGGACATCCACTGTACTTCACCTCTTCCCATTTAGAAAGTACCCTGCTCTATCCTTTTTTGGTCCAAAATGGATAATCTCACACTTGCCCACATTGAAATCTATCTGCCACAGTTTTGCCCACTCATCTAGTCTGTCAATATCTCTTTGCAATTTTATGCTATCATCTAGACTGAATACAATGCCACCTAATTTTGTATCATTAGCAAATTTGGATATATGACTTACTACGCCATCATCCAAGTTGTTAATGAATATGTGAATAATTGAGGCCCCAACACAGATCCCTGTGGGGCACCACGAGTCACATCCTGCCAATCAGAGTACTTATCCATTATCCCCACTCTCTGTCGCCTACCATTCAACCAACTTCCGAACCATGTCAATAATTTGCCCTCAACTCCATGGGCTTCTACCTTAGTTAACAGTCTCTTATATGGGACTTTATCAAATGCTTTCTGGAAGTCCATATAAATAACATCCATAGACATTCCCCTGTCCATTACCTCAGTTGCGTCTTCAAAAGATTCAATGAGATTTGTCAAACATCAGCTTTTACTGAGCCTACATTGCTCTTGACCACCCACTTTCCTTTTATGTAACTATAACATTTCTTCTTATTGATTTTGATGTCCAACTGATTAACGACTTGGATGCAGGGGCGACTTAGTTCTTAATGTTAGGGAACAGCCTAAGCCTCCCCTGTGAAGCCTACATGAAAGCCAAGGCCCTGATCAGTGGAGTGGGAGGAGGTTACCTTTCTGTTCCCACCATCGGGTCCACCCACAGTGTGACCTGCTCTCAGGCTGCTTAAGCGTGGGAATTGTCCCAGGGATACGCATCCTGCTGGGAAATGATTTGGCTGGCAGCAAGATAATAGCAACCCCTATAATCATAGACCAGCCCAGCAAAACCAGGGAAACCGAATAACTACAGGAGGAAGTTCCTGGTATCTTCCCCGATTGTGTAGTGACTTGGTCCCAAGCCAGACAGGCCAGATTATTTGAGAGGAAATCACTGCCCCAGCTGGATGAGCCGGAGGTCTGCTTAGCTGAAACTTTCTTTCAGGACCTATCTGAAGGGTAGGAGGTGCTCAGCCCAGCCTCCCTAATTGACAACCAGCAGGCAGATCCTAAATTAAAGTGCATAGTACAGACTGCTTGTTGTGAGGCAGAGGCCACCCCAGTCCCTGAGTGTTACTCCGTATGAGATGGGGTAGTAATGCGGAAGTGGAGACCTCCCAGGAGATCTGCAGAGGAATGGGCAGTGCTCCACCAGATTGTAGTGCCCCCAGAATACCGGCAAGGGATTTTACGGATATCTCATGCCATCCCTATGGTTGGACATGTGGGTACTCGGAAAACTTTAGCCCGGGTAAGTAAACACTTTTTCTGGCCTCACATCTGGTCTGAAGTGGCCGATTAAACCTGCCATGCTTACCAGGCTGCAGGCAAACCCCAGGCCACAATTAGACTGGCCCCCCCTCAAACCCATTCCAGCATTTGGGAACCCGTTGACCAAATGTTGATAGACTGTGTGGGACCACTACCCAAAACCAAACCCAGTCAACCGGCGAGTGTTTGCCAGAAGGTGAAACTACCTGAGGGCAGCCAGGAGGAGTCCGTTGAGGAGGAGGAGACCCCGATTGAGCCCCCAGCTATCAAACTGGCAAACACAGAAGTCTTAAAAGACTTAATCACCCAGCTGAAACCCCAAAAACAAAAGCAGGAGGAGGACGTGTCCACCATGCTAAAAAAATCTGTAAAGCTCAGGCAGGGTGTACCACCCGAGCAGTTCACAGCATGGATGTGGGAGACACACCACCAGTCAGGCAGTACCCCTGCCAGCTGAGCCCTGACAAGCTAGCTCAGGTTAGACAGGAAATCCAGTACATGCTGGATGGTGATGTGGGTGAGCCTACCCAGGGTAGTTGGAGCTCCCTCGTTGTCCTGGTCCCAAACCGAAAGGACCCATACCAGTCTGCTCTTCCCTGTAGACTCCTTACCACCCTGCAGAGCATGAGTCTACTGTCCAAGGTACACATCTGACCAGTTATCAGACCAGCGCTCATACAGCAAATACAACATTAATGGTTAGTCTGAAAGTGGAACCAACAACCATTGTCCATATTTTTCCAGAGACGTGTGAAAACATTCCTACAAATGTGACGCAATCAAGGCTTTCCCCAGGTGACCCTGACTTAACGACCTGCTACCCGACCCGACCCTGACGAGACCCAACGACATGTGTCGGGTTCGGGTCGGGTCGGGTCGCATTTCCGGGTCTGGCATACGGGCTTGGGTCGGGTTTCCTTTGCAGACCCTTACCCTGACTTGCTCTTCCAATGAAGCCATATCTGTAATTAGAGGTGTGCTTCAGGAGAACTTAGGGAATTCATACAAATAGGGAGTACCTGGAGCAGGAGCATATTCACCAATAGCCAGCTCATCTTCTGTTCCTAACTGGGATGGAGGTGGATCTGAATCCATCAATGAGCTTATCCGGCTTGGTGAACCTGCTTGTACATACAGCCACTAAAAGAGTACAGACCTACCTGAATTTTATCAGAATAGTATAAAGCAATCAGAACAGAAATTGAAGACATTGAACCAAGGGAAAAATAGGATTTGCTCTTTTCCTGCTCGTTCTGTCACTATACCTGTACCTGACACTATTTGGGAAGAAATGCTGAAACCAGTAAGGTCTGCTGAAAATTTGCCTCCAGAAATGATCCCACTGTATTGGACTCTAATGTTCTGCAGCTTGGGGAATCCAAATGACACTGTATTGATTACCAAAAGCTGGCCCCAAACTTTATCACCCCAGTCGCCCCATTAATAGAGGCACCGAGACCAGAAGCAAACGCCTTAGCAAAATTGAAGTCAATAGAAGTTCTTCCTCATATTCCTCCTGCATCTCTTGCCCAAAACCTTCAATCTGTGTCTCCTAGTCCTTTTACCATTAGTTAATGGGAACAGTTTTTCCTTGCCTAACTTAGTTAAGCCTGATATGAACTTGTACACCTCTGTTAAATCTCTGCTCAATCTCCTTTGCTCTGAGGAGAACAACCCAAGCTTTTCCAACCTAACCTTGTAACTAAAATCCTCAATCCCTGGAACCATTCTGGAAAATCTCCTCTGCATCCTCTCAAGGACTCTCACACCCTCCTGAAGTGTGGTGACGAGAACTGGATGCCATACTCTACTTGGGGCCTAACCAGAGCTTTATAAAGGTTCAGCATAACTTCTCTGCTTTAGTACTCAATGCTTCTACTTACAAAGCCCAAGATCCTATCTGCCTTCCAAAGCACTCTCTCAACATGTCCTGGCACCATCAAAGATTGATACACATGTACCCCCCAGGTCCCTCTGTTCTTACACACTCTTTAGAACTGCGGCATTAAGTACATATTGCCTCTCCCTATTCCTTCTGCCAAAATGTATCACCTCACACTTGTCAGTATTAAATTCCATCTGCCACCTCTCTGCTCATTCTGCTATCCTACCTATGTCCTGTTGTAGGTGGTTTATGTCATCCTCACTGTTTGCCACACCTCCAAGTCCAGTGTCATCAGCCAGTTTTGAGATTCGACTTTGTATTCCAAGATTCAAGTCATTCATATATTGTAAAAAAAGCAGTGTTCCCAGCACTGACCCTTGGGGAACATCACTGTCTACCATCCTCCAGTCTGAAAATCAACCATTTACTACAACTCGTTGTTTTCTGTCTAAAAGACAACTTTTTATCCATTCGGACACTGACTCTCCCTTTCCATAAGCCTCAATTTTGTTAACCAGCCTTTTATGTGGTAACGAATCAAACACTTTCTTAACATATAAAAAACATCCACTGCTTTCCTTTCATCAACATTCTCTGTTACTTCACCAAAAAATTCAATTCCATTCGTCAAGCAGGATCTCCTTTTTCCAAATCCATGCTGGCTTTCCTTAACTAATTGGAGCAAAAGTATCTGTTAAATATTTCTCAATTATTGTTTCAAAACTTTATCCACCACTGATGTTCAACTAAATGGCCTGTAGTTCCTAGGCACAAAAACAAGAAATGCTAGATTCACTCAGCAGGTCTGGCAGCATCTGTGGAAAGAGAAGCAGAGTTAACGTTTCGGGTCAGTGACCCTTCTTCGGGTCACTGACCCGAAATGTTAACTCTGCTTCTCTTTCCACAGATGCTGCCAGACCTGCTGACTGAATCCAGCATTTCTTGTTTTTGTTTCAGATTTCCAGCAGCCGCAGTATTTTGCTTTTATATTACTGTAGTTCCTAGGACTGTGCTCACTGTCTTTTTTGAATAAGGGTGTTATATTTGCCACTCTCCAATCCCTTGGCACATCCCCCATATCTAGGGAAGATTGGAAGATTATAACAAGCTATTCCACTATTTCCATCCCCACTTCCTTTAGCAACCTGGGATGCAGACCATCCAGACCAGGTGACTTATCTACCCGAAGCATAGCCAGCCTTTTTATTACCTCCCCTGTCTCAATTTTTACCCTATCCATTACCTCTCCTCTGTTCAGTTCTCCCGATATTTTGTCAGATTCAACTTCCTGAGTGAACATTGATACAAAGAACTCATTAACTATATTAGCCTTCCTGTGCACCTCTAAGTATATATTACTCTGACTATGGAATCACCTATAACAAGTGTATTTCTGCCCTTTGCTGCTCCCTCCTGTACAGTCCCTTTTCTATTGGTGCCATGGTCTGGACTGCACTCCTTCAAGGTCTTGTCACTCCCAGCAGTCTCCAAAGCTGAGTACTGGTTTGTGAGTAACACACATCCCTAAGACTCCTGCACTTCCTGACTCTTCCTAATATTCCAGATGACCACCCACCGACTATCCTGAACTCCGACTGCCAGTGGGGTGACCAGTTTCTGGAATGTACAATCCAGAAAACTCTCCTGTTCCCTGATTCTCTGCAGTAATTTCAGCTGCCCCTCAAGCTCGGAGTCCTGAGCTCAAGCTGAAGCAGCTGGAGATGCTTCCTACATACATGAGGCTGGAATTTGTGCTGGTGGCGGGGCTCCCAGTGTCGGAATGAAAATGCGGGGGAACCCCACCTCTGCCTTTTCATGCCCTCCGGAGCGAGACTCCGATCCTTTTAAATCAAAGTTTCAGGAGGCGAGATACCCTTCCCTTTAAAGTCTTCAAAGAGACGGGAATCCTGCCTCCAAGAACTGCCGGCTAATCAGAGGGCTGGTGGCTCAGCAGTATCAGCATCACCACCGGGAGTGGTGGCCAGTGCCAGAACTGCAGAGGACTCAGACCCAGGTCCAGCGCTGGAACTCTGGAACACAGATAGGTAAGGTGGGGTCGCCAGGGCCTTCTGAAAGCCCCAACAATTGGTGAGGGGGGGAGGGTGGTCGATGATCGTTGAGTCCATGGGGAGTAAAGCTGTACCCAGTGAGGGTTCTCCATGGGCTACAAATTGTCCACAAAGAAGGGACCGATGCCTCCAAACCCTCAGGGAGGGTGCCTCGTTTTACAAGGCATCATCCCCGTGCGGCGAAGGCTCCCCCCAACCCCGTCCCCACTGCTGGTAAGATCCCAGTGCTGGCAGGAAGAAGCCCTGAATTGGCCCTTAATAGGCCACTTGAAGGCTGCAATTGGCCTCTGGGCAGGAAGACTGTCATCGCCCAATCCTACCCCTGGGAAGATCGCTGACCTGAGTCATATGTGGACATGTACCTGCTGTAAACAGAGAAACATTCCTGAGGATTTCCCACAGGTATTGATTCCCATCCAGAGACCCATGTGATTAGATTCCAAGAGCCCAATCTCTATAAATGGTGATGCAATCATTGGTAACGGAATAAATATTTATAATTATATATAACTTACTGGAGATGGTGGCACAATTCCTGGGAAACCATCCACAATTACTAACTGTTCCAGAAAACCCCTGGTAAGAATTCACTCTCAAGTGTTTCTTATACTTATTCTCTCGATTCCAGTGGCAGAGTGCAAATAATTCACATTTCCAGGGATCCCCACCAGAATTCCTGAATTTTAACCAGGGACCTCAGTTATGTGGATAGACGAGAGAAACTGGGATGGTTCTCCATAGAACAGAGAATGGTTAGTGTAGATTTAACAGAAACACGCAAAATTATGAGGGATTTTTGACAGAATCGAGAGGGAGAAACTGTTTCCACTGGCAGGAGGTCAATAACAGATGACACAGGTTCAGAACAATTGACAAAACAATCCAGGGAGGATATGAGGAGAAATTTTATGCAGTGATTTGAGGTGAGCTGGACTACAGTATCTGAGAAAGAAGGAAACAGATCTAATGCTAATTTTCCAAAGAAAGTGGAGATTTATCTCAGAGGAGATACGAAGGGAAACTATCACTGGAGAGTGCCAATGCAGGTCAGTGAGCACACGGGTGATAGGTGAGCTAGATTAATTGCGAGTTAGGATACGGGCAGCAGAGTTTTCAATGACCTCTAGTTTGCTCTACGTAGAATGTGAAGACCAGCCAGGAGTGTGTTGGAATCGTCAAGTCCAGAGGTAACAAAAGCATGAATGAGGTTTTCAGCAACAGATGACCTGAGACAGGAGCAAAGTCGAATGATGTTACAGAGGTGGAAATGGGCGGTCTCAGTGATGGTGCAAATATGTGGAAGGAAGGTTATCTCAGGGTCAAATATAACACCAGGTTTGTGATCAGACTGGTTAGTTTCAGATTGCTGCCAGGGAGATGTACAGAGTCGATAGCGAGGGAACGGAGTTGAGAGCAGGAACCAAAACCAATAGCTTCAATCTTTCCAATATTTAGTTGAAGGCAATTTCTGCTCACCCAGTACTGGATGTCAGATAAATAGTCTGATAATTTAACAACAGTGGAGGAGTCGAGATGGTGGTAGTGAGGTAAAGCAGGGTGTTGTCAGAGTAAATGTGAAAATGTAAGCTGTGCTTTCATGTGATGTTGCTGAGCGGCAGCATGTAGACGGGATATAGGAGGGGCCCACGGAGAGATCCTTGGGGGACACCAGAGGTAACAGTGCTGGAGCAGAGAGAAGACATTACAAGTGAATCTCTGGCTACAATCATATGGATGAGAATGGAACCAGGTGAGTGCAGTCCCACCCAGCTGGACGAAAGTGGAAAGGCTTTAGAGCAGGATGGTGTATCAACTGTACCAAAAGCCACAGACAGGAGGGCGAGGAGGGATAGCTTACATTTGTCACAGTCACATAGGAGGTCATTTGTGACTTTGACAAGTATTGTTTTGGTCTTGTGGCAGGGGCAGAATCTGATTGGAAGGATTCAAACATGGAGCTCTGGGAAAGCTGGGCACAGATTGGGGAGGTGTCAACACAGTAAAGACTTTGGAGAGGAAAGGGAGGTTTGCAAAGCTAGTGGGGTCAAGGGTTGTTCTTTGAGGAGAGGGTGATGACGGCAGATTTAAAGGAGGGAAAACACCTGATGAGAGAGAATTATCAACAATATCGAATGACATGGGGACCAGAAGGGAGCTGATCAGATGGTTTCATTCTTACTGACAAAGAAGTCCATGAGTTGTTCACACTTATTGTTGGAGGTGAGGGTGAAGGGGACAATGGAGAAGGTTTAAGAAGACTGTGTGCAGTAAAGAAAAGAAGCTGGATGTTACATTTGCATCCCAGGATCATTCTGGAATAGTGAGCAGTTTTAGCAGACGAGACTAGGACCCAATAGTGTTTTGTGTGGTCCAGCCAGATCTAGTGGTGGATGGTTAAACCAGTTGTCCACCATATCCTCTCAAGTCTGCATCTCTTGGACTGAAAAGCGTGAAGATGAGGATCATCCCAGGGGAATGGCTAGGGTGAGAGAGAACATAGGAACATAGGAGCACAAGTAGGCCATTCAGCCCATCGAGTCTGCCCCATCATTCAAAATGATCATGGCTGATCATCCACTTCAATGCCTTTTTCCCACACTAACCCCATATTCCCCATGTCATTTGTATTTAGAAATCTGTCAGTCTCTGCTTTAAACATACTCAATGACTGAGCTTCCACAGCCCTCTGCGGTAGAGAATTCCAAAGATTCACAACCCTCTGAGTAAAGAAATTTCTCCTCATCTCTGGCCTAAGTGGCTTCCCCTTATTTTGAAATTGTGTCCCCTGGTTTAAGACTCCCCAACCAGGAGAAACATCTTAGCTGCATTTCCCTGCCTATCCATTTAAGTATTTTGGAGGTTTCAATTAGATCACCTCTCATTCTTTGAAACTCAAGAGAATACAGGTCCAGTTTCTCCAATCTCTCTTCATAGGGCAGACTCGCCATTCTGGGACTAAGTCTGGTGAATCTTCGTTGCACTCCCTCTTTGGCAATGATATCCTTCCTATGGTAAGGGGACCAAAACTGCACACAGTACTCCAAGTGTGGTCGATCCAAGCTTCTATACAATTGAAGCAAGACTTCACTCCTCCTGTACTCAAATCCTCTTGCAATAAAGGCTACCATACCATTAGCCTTCCTAATTGCTTGCTGCACCTGCATGTTACCTTTCAGTGACTTATTGACAAGGACACCCAGGTCCCTTTGTACATCTACACTTGAAATCTCTTCCAATTTAAGAAATACTCTTCACATCCACACCTCTTACCAAAGTGGATAACCTCACATTTTTCCACATGATATTCCATCTGCCATGTTCTTGCCCACTCACTAAGTCTGTCCAAATCCCCTTGAAGTCACTTTGCATCTTCCTCACAGCGCACATTCCCACCTAGTTTTGTGTCAGCCGCAAACTTGTAAATACATCATTTGGTCCCCACATCCAAATCATTGATATATATTGTGAATAGCTGGGGCCCAAGCACTGATCCCTGCGGTACCCAACTGGTCACAGCCTGCCAATGCGAGAATGACCCGTTTATTCCTATTCTCTGCTTTCTGCCTGTTCACCAATCCTTAATCCATGTAAGTATATTACCTCCTATCCCATGTGCTTTAATTTTGCTAACCAACCTCGTGTGGGGGTCTTCATCAAAAGCCTTTCGAAAATCCAAGTACACCACATCCACTGACTCCCCTTCATCAATTCTATTCGTAACATCCTCAAAAAATTCCAACAGTTTCATCAAACCTGATTTCCCATTCATAAATCCATGTTGACTCTGCCCAATCAGATCATTATTATCCAAGTGTCCATTTATCACATCCTTCAGAATAGACACAAGCATTTTCCCAACAACTGATGTAAGGTTAACAGGTCTGTAATTCCCTGTTTTCTCTCTCCCTCCCAATGTTTTCATTGGGGACCAAAGCAGCAAAGGTGGAGGTGAGGATGTAGTCGAACAAATCAGTAGCTGCTGAAATGTTGTGGCAAATAGATGGCGAAAGGCTGGAGAGTTGGGACTTTGAAAGTGCAATTGTGAGTGAATTGGGGATAGTTTTTTTCCCAGGCATGATTATAGAAGGAGGTAGGGTTGGGTGTGGAAGAGGGATGTGGGTGGAGGATGATATAATGAAATGATCAGAGTTGATCTTATCTGTGAGTAAGAGGGTCAGACCAACAAGGTAACGTGAGATGACAAGATCAAGGTGGTGGCTGTGAATGGGAAGGTCATTGATGAAGTAGCTGAAGGTGGTTGAGTCTCAGACACTATCCTAAGGAGCACCTGCAGCAATGTCCTGGGGGTCGAGATGATTGGCATCCAACAACCAAAACTTTGTGCTGGATATATCTCCAACCAGTCAAGGGTTTTCCTCTTGATTAGAATTGAATTTTACTGGAGCTCCTTGGTGCCACACTCGGTCAAATGGTGCCTTGATGGCGAGGACATTCATTCTCAACTCATTTCACTGGTCTTTCTGAAGTCAGGCACCCGTCTCCAAGATCATATAATGGTTACTGCACAGAAGGAGACCATTCGGCCCATCATGTCCATGCCAGCTGTCTGCACAAGCAGCTCAGTTTGTCCCACCCTCTTGTTCTTTTCTCTGTAGTACTGCTAATATTTTCTTTTCAGATGATTATTCATTGCCTTTTTGAAAGCCATGATTGAATCAGCCTCCACAACACTCTCAGGCAGTTCACTCCAGATCCTAACCGCGCACTGCGTAAAAACATTTTTCCTCATAACACCGTTGTTTTTTTGCCATTCACCATAAATTGGTGTCCTCTGATTCTCAACATTTCCATCAACAGGAACAATTTATTCCCACCTACTCTGTCCACACCCCTCATGATTTTGAATACCTCTCTCAAATTTCCTCTCAACCTTCTCTTCTCGAAGGAGAACAGCCCCAGCTCCTCAGATCTATACATGTAAGTGAAGCACCTCATCCCTGGAATGATTCTTGTAAATCTTTTCTGTAATCTCCTTCCTAAAGTGTGGTGCCTGGAACTGGACACAATATTCCAATTGGGGCCAAACTAGTGTTTTATAAAGGTTCACCATAATCTCCTTGGTTTAGCACACTGAGCCCTTTTTATAAGGCCCAGGATGCCCTGTGCTTTATTAACCAATTTGTTAACATGCTTTGCCATCTTCAATGATTTGTGCACATATACGCCCAGGTCCCTTTGCTGTTGCACCCCTTTTAGACTTTTATCCTTTATTTTATATTGTCTTTCCTCATTCCTACAAACAATATGTATTGTTTCACACTTCTCTGCATTTAATTTCATCTGCCACTTATCTGCTCATTTCACCAGCCTGTCTATGTTCTGGTGAAGTCTATCACTATCCTCCTCACAATTCACAATACTTCAATGTTTTATTTCATCTGCAAATTTTGAAATTTTGCCCCCACACTCAAGTCTCGGTCATTAATATAGATCGAGAAAAGCAAGGGACCTATTACTGACCGCTACTGAATGGTGGACTGCTTTCCTGTTCAATTTTCATTTTTTTTACTTTAAACACAAACATCAGTTGTAATAACCGTCGAATCAGGTCTTTGACTTTAACAAGCTTATGAAACACAATCCAATATAAATACTCAGTCAAATCATATAATATGATTTCACATGGGTATATGATTCATTATTATTACGTTCACAATTCACTATAGGAACTCAGATTCCAGCCTGACTACATCAAACAATGGTTTACTCAAAACTCTTAGACCATTCTATCCTTTGCTCACTGCATTCCATGCACAATAACACTGGATTACAAAAAGACTATACTGCAGACTTCAGATAACATGAAGCCAAGAAGATAGACTTATATTCATCTCAGTCTCTCTCAATGACTTAGTTACCTTGGTTATATGATCCACTTAAGATCTTCAATCACATTATTACTACAGTGCCCAAAACATCATCTTCTAGACCCTCAAGACATGGATGAGTGACATTCCCATTCCTCTAGCTCCTCAATCTTGCCTTCGGTCTGCTTCGCAAAGCATCCCTGTTCAGGAGGAATGAAAGCTCCAGGAGAGGCGCACCATGCTCCCTGACGCAGGGAAGGCCTGGGCTCATATTGTCAGTGGCGGCAAGGCCTCGTGGCAGCAGCCCCCCCCTGCCACTTGGCAACGGGGGCCCAATTTCAATATGCAAAGTGTTACTTACCTTGCCACATTATGCATCATGCTGCCTCTTTGTAAACATTTCACATACTCAGCTGAACGTGCATCTCTCATGTGCCTTCCTGTTCCCCATTGATAAAAGCCGGCGGGGCAGAAATTGTCGTGCTGGAAGCCTGTGAAGGTTAGTGTTGCGAGACGGGTCTCATCTCCGCATGCGTGTGTATGGAGGTGGGAGGGGGATGGCATTGCTGGGGGGCAGTACTCTGCCGATGTGTAGGGAGGTGGGAGGGAGGATGGTATTACTGGGGGGCAGTACTCTACAAATGTGTCGGGAGGTGGGAGGGAGGATGGTATTACCGGGGTATAACTCTGCAGATGTGTAGGAAGGTGGGAGGAGGAATGGTATTACAGGGGCACAACTCTGCAGGCATCAAGGGAGCTCCTGCATACCCTCCCTCCGTAAAGGGCGTCACTCTATGCCATTGAATGTTGGTGTGAGTGAAGGATCACTGTCACTCCAGGAATGCTGTGTGTGGGGATGGTGGCAAAAACGGTAGGAGTTTAAAGGTTAACTGGCTGGAGGGCCAATCAATGCAGCTGCTACAATCTGAATGTGGTCATGCTGTTCCATTTTTAGTGAGAGCTTAGACGGGCAATGCCATGCGACACAACATAGTTGATGCATGAAAGCACTTGATGTACCAGCCAACATCGTTCTTTACCCTGTTGGGTACCTTTGAAGAAGTGAAGGAAGGGAGTTTAATTGAAACTTGGAAATGGGGATGGTTCACCCTATATTCATTGATCTGCTTATCGTGAGGAGCCATATGCACCACAGGCAAAACCAACAGGCCGGTGCAGCCCACATGGAAGCCCCTGGTCGTGAGCAGCCCCCAAGGATAGCTTGCCATGACAGAATGCCATGCATCTACAGATCTCGCATGACATACCCGCAGACGTTTGAGCGCCATTGTCAGAGTTGACTGCGGATGTCAAGAGAGGCGGTGACACATCTCTGTGCCCTGCTCAACGATGACCTGCAACTGATGGGCTTCGGGGGACATCCTAAGCCTGTGGCCCTCAAAGTGACAGCGGCTCTTAACTTCTACACCTCTGCATTATTTCAGGGACCCACCGGAGACCTTTATGGGGTCACACAGTCAGCAGTGAACTGCTGCCTCAGGGAAGTCACCGATGCCCTGTACCAGAGGGCCAGGAACTATGTCTGCATCAGGATGGACCCTGAGAGCCAGGCCCAGTGGGATTCCCACAGGTGCAAGGGGTCATAGACTGCACCCACGTGGCCATCAAGGCTCCCGCCAGGTGACTAGCTGCATACGTAAACTGAAAAGGCTTCCACTCCCTCAATGTGCAGCTGGTATGTGATCACTGGAAATGTTTCATGCAAATCTGTGCCCACTTTCCAGGCAGCTGTCATGAAGCCTTCATCCTGCACCAGTCCCAGCTGCCATTGCTATTCACTGAACTGGCTCACATCGAGGGGTGGCTTCTTGGAGACAAAGGATACCCCTTGCAGACATGGCTCCTGACCCCAGTGAGAAACCCCACCAGTGATGCAGAGGAGAGATACAACTCCATCCACGGCGCTACAAGAGCCACCATTGAGCAGGTGATCAGCATGCTGAAAATGTGCTTCTGCTGCCTGGCTAGATCGGGTGGTGCCCTACAGTATGAACCAGAAAGGGTAGCTCGTATAGTAGCTGTTTGCTGTGCTTTGCACAACCAAGCATTCAATAGGGGGGAGGCCTTGCAGGATGAGGTGAGACGTGAGCAGGACTCCTCCTTGGATAATGAGGATGTAGAGGATTTACAGCAAGAAAGGTCCGTGGGAGGACAGAGAGCATCCAGACACCACATGCAGGACGAGCAGTGAGCAAGGGATGCACAGCAATGCCTTATTTATCAAAGGTTCTCCATGCTATAGAAATCACCATGTGCTCTGCAAGCCACACAGCACCCTCATTCACCTGTTGTGCAGCAGTCTGTATCAGCAACATCTTTGAATCCACCATTACTCACAACATTTAAGACGTATTTAGATGAGCACTTGAAACGCCATAACGTACAAATCTACGGGCGAAGTGCAGGAATATGGGATTAGAATAGTTGGGTGCTGGATGGCCGGCACAGACATGATGGACCGAAGGGCCTGATCCTGTGCTGTATAACTCTATGACTCGATGAATCTATTACTAGCAGCTGCAGACTGAGCCATTGTCCATGTTACTGCATCCGTGGAGATGTACATGAGTAATACAGGCATGGCAATGATGTTATTCCATACATTGGCAGTTCTGAAAGGCCAATGATGTAAAGGGAGGAGACACGATCGGTACATGCTGGCACACTTCATTCACACAGTAAAAATGACACACACACGTTAGTGAAAATGTAACTTTTTACAGTGTACTGTCACCCATACAAACCCATTTGTGTCACAGTGTTTATTTGAAATGCTTGTGGGTGCTCCTTTGTGGTGTCACCTCTACACCAGCCGCCTGACTGGAGGAAGGCTGCTGATCTGATTGCCCTTTGGCTGTGGATGACTTTGGCGGTCGTCGTCTGCTCACACGAGACCTGGAGAGCCCTGGATGGCTGAATGGCCTCCTTCTGTGCTGTAATTTTTCTATGCTTCTCTGCTGGGGGAATCCTACATCAATGCAAAAATCTCCTCAGATGTCGTGGCTGTTGGAGTTTGATTCACCAGCAGAGGGGAGGAGGGACCGGTGTCCACATTGGAATCACCTTGAGGGAAGACCCCAGATATGGCACGCAGGCTCCCCTCCTCCATCTCAGGGCTCGTTTGAACCCGTCTGCTCTCCTGGGGTGGACGAAGGGCAGTAACAGTCTCCATGCCCTTGGTCCCTCTCTCGCCTAACCACTGATTTGAGGATCTGATGCCCTCGGCGAGGGATTGCAGGTTAGTGCATATTAATGGAATCTGCCTCACCTGGAGGGCTTACGTTATCTCCGAAGATGAAGCCATGAGCTCGAAAGCCTGGGACATGGCAGCTGTCATGGCCTGGATAGACTCCCCCCACCCTTGTCCGGTCAAGGCTGCGCATGGCCTGTGGCAGCTTGACCAGATGTTGCCAGGACTGCTGCTGCAGCTCCAGGATGCCATGTGCTGTTGACACCAGAGGGTCATCAGTAGCCTGGGGCTCAGCATGGGCCCTGGCCACCCACAGCCCTCCAACTGTCAGTGGTCTCGGCTGTCTCAGCCTCAGTCAGTTGCTCAGGCACCTGTGCAGTGCTCTCACCAGCTTGTGACCCAGACTCTAAGGCTGATCGGATTCCCATTGACGTGAGTGTATCTGTGCTGGTGGAAGGTGCTGGAGTGTCCTGGGACACTGCTTCCTCGGAGGATGTCGCTTCCTCTGAGGTGCGGGAGGAGTCCTGGACTGGTGGGATCAATTCGAAACATTGACCTGCAAGATACAAAGTGAAGAGCACACTGTCGGTCTTAATGGTGCACATGTAATGATTACGACAGCATTGTCTCAAACAGTAAGATTTTCACAGTGATCATTGTGTATATCAAACAGCTGTCTGTTCTCCCAGAACACGAGCTCAGTGTAACTGACTGAACTGTCCACATGGATAGATGCAATTTCCGGGGCCTCCTCCTCAGCCTGTGTCAGCAGTCGGACATCTGACACTCCTCCATCAGACCTATGTGCCTCCTGAGCATTGTGAGCCTTCTTTGTCTGATGGAGCAAGGAGGCAGATATTAAGCATGGCACATCAACAACATGACAAATGTCACAAGAATGGTACTGGGCCCAAAGGTGGGGAAGGCTCGGTCTGCACTACTGAGTGAGCCTGATGGCCATGCTCTGAGCAGCAAACAAGGGTCAGTACTTTCAGACATTCATCCATTGATGTCATATCATTTCTCCCTGCCCAACCTCCCTGTCTTTGGCATGGCAGTGGCACACATGTGCTACTCTGTGTGGGGACACCCAGGTTCAGTGAAGGTTCGTGAAACAAAGTGCCACTTACTTTTGCTGAGCGAATCAGATCGCTCATCCTCTTGTGACACTGCACCCAGTCACGCCGGATGGCCCCATGGCTACTAACCTGCTCTGCCACCTCCAGCCAGGCTGCCTTGGTCAGGCGGGAGGGCCTCTTCTTATCATCACTGGGGAAAAGGACCTCCTGCCTTGTCCACACACCTGGAGGAGGGTGAGCAGGGAGGTATCGCTGAACCATGGGGCCACCCTGGATTGCCCCTCTGCCATGTCCTTCAACTCCACTGGTCAATGCACAGTCTAAATAATTTAAGTTGCAGCTACAAGGTTATTTTATCAGCAGATGAAAGTAACCAGGGCTGCCTGCCCTTTAAATCGGGCCCCAGCACCTGCTCCTCATCCGACCTGACGCCGATCACGGTGCTGGGAATCCCACCCCCTCCACGTCATTTGCAGGTGGGAGGGGGGCATGCGCATCGTGTATATGATAATGAGCCGCCACACTCAATATCACAGCGGCTCCATAACGGGCGGTCTGCCCATTTTTAAAGCTCGTTGCTGAGATTGACGGCGAGCTGGTAAAACTCAGCCCATAGTCTGCTGATCCCACAAACAAACCAAGACATTTGAAATTCAGAGGCAGTGTGAACTCACATTTCCACAGGGAACTCCACTGTATCCCTTCCTCCAGTCCAAAAAAAACAACCGTTCATCATTACTCTCTGTTTCCTGTCACACAGCCAACTTTCTATCCATGCTCCCACAATCCCTTTTATTCCATGGGCTTCAACTTTGCTGGTAAGAAAATTTTGTACCAGTTTATTAAATTTTTAGAGCACAGATTTGTAAAATCTAACTTCTATGTATTGACTTATTTTGATTGTTTTTTAAAAAATAATTTTGAAGGAATTTGAACATCAACCCACAGCGACAGGACTGGGCCAATTATGAGGTCATCATCAGCAGTGAGGTCATCCCCTGGCAGGTCACATGACAGCAGGAGCCGCAAGGCATCACAAACAGATTTGTGACTGGATTAAAACCCAAAATCCTGTCACAATGGCTTTTCAAACAAAGATGTTGTTGCTTGAAAACACAACAGTTAAACTTTCTGTCTGATTGTGAGGAGAACTCGGGAAAAATTTACAAAACGTAATCCTTCAACAAAATATTCAAAAACCATCTGAATAGAAATCCTATGAAGAAAGGACGAGTTCGAGATATTGTCAGGATAAAGTAAACTGTTCAAACAGATTTTATTGAACTGAGTTGAACAGAACAAGCCAATGAAGAACAAGTAAGTAAACTTGGTAATTTTTATTAAAGTTCAGTTTGTTCAGAGTTTGAATTTAATGAAAATAGAATTCCAGTGAAAAAGAAATGATTATTAAAGATAAACTTCTACATTTGGAACAATAAAGTGAAACAATTAAATTCTGAACGAGAGTGAACCGAAAGGGCTCAAGGTCAGAGAGACTGCGAAACAGAGTGAATTGTGAAAAGAGTGAAGTCTTTAAATGTGGATTTGTTGAGAGTGGGAATTAGGTGCAGAGGGGGATGGAGCTGCTGTGTAATTTAAACCAAGGGACAACAGTAAAAGAGGAGGGAGAACCAGAGGACTCTAAGTGAAAAAAGCTGTAAATAAATCGACAGTAAAATATTCATCCATGGGCCATGGGCATCACTGGCAAGGCCAGCATTTATTGTCCATCCCTAATTAGCCTTGAAAAGCTGGTGGTGAGCAGCCTTCTTGAACCACTGCAGTCTGTATGGTGTCAGTACACTCACAGTGCTGTTAGCAATGGAGTTCCAAGATTTTGACCCATTGCCAGTGAAGGGACTGTGATACAGTTCCATGTCAGGAAGATGTGTGACCCAGAGGGGAACTTGCTGGTGCTGGTGTGCTCAAACAGGCTGCTTTATCCTGGGTGGTGTCAAACTTCTTGAGTGTTGTTGGAGCTGCACTCATCCAGGCGAGTGGAGAGTATTCCATCACATTCTTGACTTGAGCCGAGTAGACAGTTGACAGGCTTTGGGGAGTCAGGAGGTGAGTTACTCACCGCAGGATTCCCAGCCTCTGAACTGCTCTTGAAGCCACTGGATTTATAGGGCTGGTCCAGTTCAATTTCTGATCAATGGTAACCCCCAGGATGCTGATGGTTGAGGATTCAGAGATTGTAATGCTGTTGAATGTTAAGGGAGATAGTTAAATCCTCTCTTGTTGGAGATGGTCATTTCCTGGTATTTGTGTGTTCCGAATGTTATTTGTCACTTATCAACCTGGATGTTGTCCAAGACTCGCTACCTGCAGGCATGGACTGCTTCAGTATCTGAGAAGTTGCCAAGGAGACTGAACACAGTGCAATCATCAGCAAAAATTCCCACTTTTCACCTTCTGATGGAGGGAAGGTCATTGTCAAAGCAGCTGAAGATGGTTGGGCTTAGGACACTGCCCTGAGGAACTCCTGCAGCAACATCCTGGGGCTGAGAAGATTTGCCTCCCACAACCACAACCATCTTCCTTTGTGCTCGGTATAACTCCAGCCCATGGAGAGCTTTTCCCCTGATTCCCATTGACTTCAATGTTACTGGGTGCCTTGATGCCACACCTGCGGAAGGAACCTGGAGCAGGGAACAGTTAAATAAAGCCCGAGGATCGCAGCCTACAGCACTTACCTCCCAGGAGAGCAGCGGACAGCAGCGGACCTGCAAGAGGAACACAGACCGGAGAGCAGTTAAATAAAGCCCGAGGATCGCGGCCTACAGCACTTACCTTCCGGGAGAGCAGCAGACAGGAGCAGACCTGCGGGAGGAACACGGAGCAGAGAGCAGTTAAATAAAGCCCAAGGATCGCGGCCTACAGCACTTACCTCCCGAGAAAGCAGCAGACAGGAGCTCAGGTGTACCTGTGTTTGAAAAGAAAATGAACAGTGACATCACAGGAAAGTCGTAAGGTGATTGGTCCTTTTCTATGATTAGTGTGTGAGGAGGGATGATATACTAAATGAATCATCAAATGAGGTCATATGGGTTGAATTCAGAAATTAAAAAAGCAACAGCCACACTACTATGAGTATACTATCGGCCCCCAAATAGTGAGAGGGAGATAGAAGAACAAATATGTAAGCAAATTTCTGACTGCAAAAACAAGTAGGCCAATAATAGTTGGGGATTTCAACTACCCAAATATCAACCGAGGTACAAAGAGTGTGAAGGGCACAGAGGGGACGAAATTCTTGAACTGCATTCAAGAGAGCTTTTTCAGCCAGCACGCAACAAGCCCAACTAGAGGGAGTACAATTCCAGATTTAGTCTTCAGACATGAAGCTGGGCAAGTGGATGAAGTAACAGTGGGTGACCATTTTGGAGGTAGTGACCATTATAGAACATAGAACATAGAACAGTACAGCACAGTACAGGCCCTTCGGCCCACGATGTTGTGCCGAACCTTTAACCTACTCTCAGATCAAACTAGACCATTACACAGTTAGTTTTAACATAATCATGGAAAAGGACAAAGATAGAACAGGAGTAAAAGTTTTAAATTGGGGAAGGCAAATTTTATGGAGCTGAGGTGATCTGGTGAAAGTGGACTGGATACAGATATTTGAAGGAAAATCAGTGGCAAACCAGTGGGAAGCATTCAAAAGCGAGAGACGACAGGCACAGTGCAGACAGATGCCCCCAAAGGAAAAGGGTGGTACTGTCAAACATTATCCCCTAGTTGTCCAGACACTTACAGGGTAAGATAAAACAAAAAAGGAAAGCTTATGACAGTCATAAAAAACTGAATACTTTAGAAAACATAGAGGAGTATAGAAAGTACAGGGATGAAGTAAGAAAGGAAATTAGGAAAGCAAAGAGAGGACTTGTAAAATTATTGGCAGGTAAAATCAAGGAAAACCCAAAGACGTTTTATCAGTACATTGAGAGCAAGAGAATAATTAAGGAAAGGGTACGACCTATCAGAGATGTAAAAGAGAACTTATGCATGGATGCAGAAGATGTGGGCAGGGTTCTGAATGAGTTTGTTGTCTCTGTCTTCACAAAGGAGAGGAATGATGCAGACATTGTAGTTAAAGAGGAGGAGTGTGAAATATTAGATACGATAAGCAGAATGAGAGAGGAAGTACGAGAGGGTCTGACATCCTTGAAAGTGGATAAATCACCAAGGCTGGATGAATTGTATCCCAGGTTGTTAAAGGAAGCCAGAGAGGAATTGGTGGATACTGTGAGGATCATCTGTAAATCCTCACTAGATACAGGCGAGGTACCAGAGGATTGGAGGTCTGCGGAAGTTGTACCATTATTTAAAAAGGGTGTAAAGGGATAGACTGACCTCAGTGATGGGCAAGTTATTACAATCAATTCTGAGACATAGGATAAACTGTCACATAGAAAGGCACAGATTAATCAGGATAGTCTGCATGGATTTGGTAAGGGATGGTCATGTCTTACTCACTTAATCAAATTTTTTGTGGCAGTAACAGGGAGGATTGAGGAGGTTCGTGCAGTGGATGTGGTCTACATGGATTTTAGTAAGACATTTGACAAGGTCCAACATGGCAGACTGGTCAGAAAAATAAAAGCATATAAGATACAGGGGAATGTGGCAAGTTGGATCCCAAATTGACTCAGTGACAGGAAACAAAGGGTAATGGTCGACGGATGTTTTTACGAATGGAAGGTGGTTTCCAGTGGCATTCCAAAGGGCTCAGTGTTGGATCCCTTACTGTTTGTGGGAAATATTAATGATTTGGACATAAATGTGGGAGGCATGATTGGGAAATTTGCTGATGACACAAAAATTGGCCGTGTCATTGATAGTGAAGACGGTAGCTGTAGACTCCAGAATAATATTAATGATTTGGTGGAGTGGGCGGAAAAGTATCAAATAGAATTCAATCTGGACAGTGTGAGGTAATGCATTTGGGGAGGGAAAACAAATCAAGGGAATATAAATGGGAGGATATTGAGAGACCTTGGAGTGCATGTCCACAGGTCCCTGAAGGTGGCAGGACAGGTAGATAAAGTGGTGAAGAAGACATATGCATTGCTCTCCTTTATTGGCTGAGGTATGGAATACAAAAGCAAGGATGTAATGCTGGAACTGTGTAAAACGCTTGTTTGGCCTCACATGGAGAATTGTGTACAGTTCTGGTCAGTACATAGAATCATAGAAATATTATGGCACAGAAAGAGGCCACTTGGCGCATCTTGTCTGTGCCAGCCGAAAATGTTCCACCCATTCTAATCCCACATTCCAGGATTTGGTCCACATCCCTACAGATTATGGCACTTGAGGTGCATATCCAGACTTCTTTTAAATGAGTCGAGGGTTTCTGCCTCAACTATTCTTTCAGGCAGTAAGTTCCAGACCCCCACCACCTTCTGGGTGAAAACACTTTTCCTCATCTCCCCTCTAAACCTTCTACCAATCACTTTAATTCAATCACTAATCTGTTTACGGACAGGTGGTTGGAAAAACAGAGAAATTTGTTTCGAAAAAAAGATTAACTGCCTGTTCGTAACATAAGACATAAAAAACCAACAGGAAAGGTGCATCAAACGTTGTGAACAAAAGAAGTTAAAGATTGCATTAGGTCAAAGGAAGTGGCTTATAAGGTCACCAGAAAAAGTGGCAAGCCCGAGGATTGGGAGCAATTTAGAATTGAACACAGGAGGACCAAGAAATTAATAAAGGGAATAGAGATTGTGAATGCAAACTAGCTTGAAACATAAAGGAGGATTGTAAAAGCTTCTTTAGGTATGTGAAAAGTAAAATGAGCAAGGACGAATGTGGGTCCGACTGAAGGTCACTGGACACTGCAAAGGCTATGGGGCCTGACAACATTAGAACATAGAACATTACAGTGCAGTACAGGCCCTTCGGCCCTCGATGTTGCGCCGACCTGTGAAACCATCTGACCTACACTATTCCATTTTCATCCATATGTCTATCCAATGACCACTTAAATGCCCTTAAAGTTGGCGAGTCTACTACTGTTGCAGGCAGGGCGTTCCACGCCCCTACTACTCTCTGAGTAAAGAAACTACCTCTGACATCTGTCCTATCTCTATCACCCCCAACTTAAAGCTATGTCCCCTCGTGTTTGCCATCACCATCCGAGGAAAAAGACTCTCACTATCCACCCTATCTAACCCTCTGATTATCTTATATGTCTCTATTAAGTCACCTCCCCTCCTCCTTCTCTCCAACGAAAACAACCTCAAGTCCCTCAGCCTTTCCTCGTAAGACCTTCCCTCCATACCAGGCAACATCCTAGTAAATCTCCTCTGCACCCTTTCCAAAGCTTCCACATCCTTCCTATAATGCGGTGACCAGAACTGCACCCAATACTCCAGGTGCGGTCTCACCAGAGTTTTGTACAGCTGCAGCATGACCTCGTGGCTCCGAAACTCGATCCCCCTACTAATAAAGGCTAACACACCATATGCCTTCTTAACAGCCCTATTAACCTGGGTGGCAACTTTCAGGGATTTATGTACCTGGACACCAAGATCTCCCTGCTCATCTGCACTACCAAGAATCTTCCCATTAGCCCAGTACTCTGCATTCCTGTTACTCCTTCCAAAGTGAATCACCTCACACTTTTCCGCATTAAACTCCATTTGCCATCTCTCAGCCCAGCTCTGTAGCCTATCTATGTCCCTCTGTAACCTACAACATCCTTTGGCACTATCCACAACTCCACCAACCTTCGTGTCATCCGCAAATTTACTAACCCACCCTGCTACACCCTCATCCAGGTCATTTATAAAAATGACAAACAGCAGTGGCCCCAAAACAGATCCTTGCAGTACACCACTAGTAACTAAACTCCAGGATGAACATTTGCCATCAACCACCATCCTCTGTCTTCTTTCAGCGAGCCAATTTCTGATCCAAAGCACTAAATCACCTTCAATCCCATACTTCCGTATTTTCTGCAATAGCCTACCGTGGGGAACCTTATCAAATGCCTTACTGAAATCCATATACACCACATCCACGGCTTTACCCTCATCCACCTGTTTGGTCACCTTCTCAAAAAACTCAATAAGGTTTGTGAGGCACGACCTACCCTTCACAAAACCGTGCTGACTATCGCTAATGAACTTATTCTTTTCAAGATGATTATAAATCCTATCTCTGATAACCTTTTCCAACATTTTACCCACAACCGAAGTAAGGTTCACAGGTCTATAATTACCAGGGCTGTCTCTACTCCCCTTCTTGAACAAGGGGACAACATTTGCTATCCTCCAGTCTTCCGGCACTATTCCTGTCGACAATGACGACATAAAGATCAAGGACAAAGGCTCTGCAATCTCCTCCCTGGCTTCCCAGAGAATCCGAGGATAAATCCCATCTGGCCCAGGGGACTTATCTATTTTCACACTTTCCAAAATTGCTAACACCTCCTCCTTGTGAACCTCAATCCCATCTAGCCTAGTAGTCTGTATCTCAGTATTCTCCTCGACAACATTTTCTTTCTCTACTGTAAATACTGACGAAAAATATTCATTTAATGCTTCTGGCAAATTACTGAAGACTTGTGCTCCAGAACTTGCCGCGCCCGTATCCAAGCTGTTCCAGTACAGCTACAGCACTGGCATCTACCCAGCAAAGTGGAAAATTGCCCAGGTATGTCCTGTACACAAAAAGCAGGACAAATCCAATCCGGCCAATCACCGTCCCATTAGTCTAGTCTTGATCATCAGTAAAGTGATGGAAGGTGTCGTCGACAGTGCTATCAAGTGACTTGCTTAGTAATATCCTGCTCAGTGATGCTCAGTTTGAGTTCTGCCAGGGCCACTCAGCTTCTGATCTCATTACAGCCTAGGTTCAAACATGGATAAACGAGATGAACTCAAGAGCTCAGGTGTCTGCCCTTGACATCAAGGCAGCATTTGACCGAGTCTGGCATCAAGGAGCCCTAGCAAAACTGGAGTCAATGCGAATCAGGGAAAGAACTCTTCCCTGGGTGGAGTCTTACCTAGCGCAAATTAAGATGGTTGTGATTGTTGGAGGTCAATCCTCTCAGCTCCAGGACATCACTGCAGGAATTCCTCAGGGTAGTGTCTTAGGCCCAACTATCTTCAGCTGCTTCATCAATGACCTTGCTTCAATCATAAGGTCGGACGTGGGAATGTTCGCTGATGATTGCACAATGTTCAGCACCATTCACAACTCCTCAGATACTGAAGCATATGCAATTGAGCGAAGCAAAACTGGTAACATGTCAGGGGTGTGGGAACCAGGAGCAAGTATGAGAGAGGAATACCAAGGTGCACAGAATACTGGGGGAGATAGATAGCACGAGAGTAGGGAATAGCACATTATTAAGTGGGGTCAGAGTAAGGGAGAAAGTAACAAAGTCTGAATCAGGGTTAATGTGCATGTATGTTAATGCACGGAGTGTGGTTAATAAGACTGGTGAGGTACAGGTGTTGATTGCCTTGTGGAAATTTGATGTTGTAGTTATAACAGAGACCTAGCTCAAAGGAGGGCAGGACTGGGTGTTAAATATTCCTGGATACAAGATGTTCAGGAAAGATAGGAAAGGGAAACAGGGGGGAGGGGTGGCGGTATTGATTAAGGGGAGCATTGCAGTGCTGGGGAAAAAGGATGTGTAGAGAGGTCGAGGACAGAATCAATTTGGCTAGAGGTAAGGAAAGAAAAAAGTGCAGTTACATTGCTCAGTGTTGTCTATAGGCCACCAACCAGTGGGAAGGACATGGAGGAACAAATTTGCAAGGAAATTACAGAGAAGTGCAAAAATGATAGGGTAGTTTTAATGAGGGACTTTAATTATCCAAACATAGATTGGGATAATAGTAGTGTAAAGAGCAGTGAAGGGCAAGAGTTCCTAGCGTGTGTTCAGGAAAATTTTCTGCAATGATATGTTGCTAGTCCAACAAGAAAGGAGGCACTGCTAGACCTGGTTCTTTGGAAAGAGGTGGGCCAAGTGGATCAAGTATCAGTAGGAGAGCATTTAGGGGATAGTGATCATTGTATCGTAAGAGGTTTAGGCTGACTATGGAAAAGGACAAAGGCCAATCCAGGGTAAGAATAATTAACTGGGAGAAGGCCAACTTCCATTGGGTAAGAGTGGAGCTGGGGTGAAAGCTGGCAGGAAAACTGATAGATGAACAATTGGCTACCTTCAAAGAAGAGATAGTGCAGGGTCAGTCAAAGTATGTTCCCTAGAAGTGGAAAAGTAGGGAAAACAATTCCAGAGCTCCCTGGATGACAAAAGAGGTAGAGATTAAGATAAAGAAGAAAAAGTATGCTTATGACCGATGCCAGGTAGAAAATCCTGGCAGGATCCACAAGGACGCATTGTACAGTGAGCTCGTCACTGGTATCAGACCCACCGGCCGTCCATGTCTCCGGTTTAAAGATGTCTGCAAATGCGACATAGAAGTCCTGTGACATTGACCACAGTCATGGGAGTCAGTTGCCAGTGATCTCCAGAGCTGGCAGACAGCCATACAGGCGGGGCTAAAGAGTGGCAAGTCGAAGAGACTTAGCAGTTGGCAGGAAAAAAGCCAGAAGGACAAGGGGAGAGCCAACTGTATAACAGCCCCGACAAACAATTGTACCTGCAGCGCCTGTGGAAGAGTCTGACACTCTAGAATTGGCCTTTATAGCCACTCCAGGCGCTGCTCCACAAACCACTGACCACCTCTAGGCGCTTACCCATTGTCTCTCGAGACAAGGAGGCCAAAGAGGTAGAAAATACTATTGAGAACCAGGCTGAATATAGAAGGTCCAAAGGGGAAGTGAAAAAGCAAATAAAAGAAGCAGAGAGCTTGAGAAGAGACTGGCAGCTAGCATTCAAGGGAATTCCTAAGTTTTCTATAGGCATATAAGTAGTAAAAGGCCGGTAAAAGGGGGAGTGGGGCCGATTAGAGACCAGAAAGGGGATTTACACATGGAGGCAGAGGACATAGCTGAAGTATTAAATCAATACTTTGCACCTGTCTGTACTAATGTAGAAGATGCAACACAGGCAATGTTGAAAGAGAAGGTAAGTCGGACACTAGAGGGGTTTAAAATTGATAAAAAGGAAGTAGCAGATAGGCTTTCTGAACTTAAAGTTGATAAAACCCCAGGGCCGGATGAGATGCATCCAAGGATACTGAGGGAAGTGAGGTTGGAAATCGCAGAGGCACTGGCCATAATTTTTCAGTCTTCCTTAGACTCAGGTGTGGTGCCAGAGACTGGAGAACTGCAAACGTTACACCCTTGTACAAAAAAGGGTGTCAGGATAAACCCAGCAATTGCAGGCCAGTCAGTTTAACTTCGGTGCTGGGAAAGCTTCTAGAAACAATAAATCGGGTCAAAATGGACAAATGTGAGTAAATTAAGGAACGCCAGCATGGAATTCTTCAGGGAAAAGCATGTTTACCTAACTTACTGGAGTTTTCTGAGGCGGTAACAGAGAGGGTTGATGAGGGCAATGCTGTTGATGTAGTGTACATGGACTTTCAAAAGGCATTTGATACAGTGCCACACAACAAACTTGTGAGCAAACTTGTAGCTCGTGGAATAAAAGGGACAGTAGCAATCTGGATACAAAAATGGCTGAGTGACAGGAAACAAAGAGCAGGGTTAATGGATGTTTTTTGGGCTGGAGGAAGTTTTGTACTGGAGTTTCCCAGGTGTATATGTGCACAAGTCATTAACGGTGCCAGGACAGGTTGAGAGAGCAGTTAATAAAGGATACAGTATTCTAAGCTTTATTAATAGAGGCACAGAGTACAAGAGGAGGGAAGTTATGTTGAACTAGTATGAGACCCTAGTTCGGCCTCAGCTGGAGTATTGCATCCAATTATGGGCGCTGAACTTTAGGAAAGATGGGAGGGCATTGGAAAGAGTACAGAAGATGTAAATGGGTATGATATAGTCGGGATTACGGAGACATGGCTGCAAGGTGACCAGGGATGGGAAATGAACATCCAGGGGTATTCAGTATTTAGGAAGGACAGAAAAAATGCATAAGGCAGTGGAGTTGCATTGCTGGTTAAAGAGGAAATTAACGCAATATTGAGGAAAGATATTAGCCCTGACGATGTGGAATCTGTATGGGCAGAGCTGAGAAACACTGAGGGGCAAAAAACATTAGTGGGGGTTGCATATAGACCCCTAAACTACAGTGGTGATGTTGGGAATGGCATTAAACAGGAAATTAGAGATGCATGCGATAAAGGAAGATCTGTAATTATGGGTGATTTTAATCTGCATATAGATTGGCAAATCAAATTAGTCACAATACCGTAGAGGAGGAATTCTTGGAGTGTATACGGGATGGTTTTCTGGACCAATATGTTGAGGAACCAACTAGAGAACAGGCCATCCTAGACTGGATATTATATAATGAAAGAGGTATAATTGACAATCTAGTTGTGCGAGTCCCCTTGGGGATGAGAGACCATAATATGATAGAATTCTTCATCAAGATGGAGAGTGACATCGTTGATTCTGAGACTATGATCCTGAATCTTAGTAAAGGAAACTATGAAGGTATGAGGCACGCGTTGGCTATGATGGATTGGGAAACGTTACTACAGGTACGATGGTGGAAAGGCAATGGCAAACATTCAAAGAGCACGTGGATGAACTGCAACAATTGTTTATCCCTGTTTGGCGCAAAAGTAAAACGGGAAAGCTAGCCAAACCATGGCTTACAAGGGAAATTAGAGATCGCATTAGATCCAAGGAAAAGGATATAAATTCGACAGAAATAACAACAGACCTGAGGATTGGGAGCAGTTTAGAATTCAACAAAGGAAGACGAAGGGATTGATTAAGAAGGGGAAAATAGAGTACGAGAGCAAGCTTGCAGGGAACATAAAAACGGACTATAAACGTTTTTATAGGTATGTGAAGAGAAAAATATTAGTGAAGACAAATGTGGGTCCCTTACAGTCAGAAACGGGGGAATTTATTTTGGGGAATAAAGAATCGGCTGACCAACTAAATGCATACTTCGGTTCTATCTTCACAAAGGAGGACACAAATACCATACCAAAAATGTTGGGGAACACAGGGCTTAATGAGAGAGAACTGAAGGAAATCAGTATTAGTAGAGTAATGGTTTGGGGAAATTGATGAGATTGAAGGCCGATAAATCCCCCGGGGCCTGATAATCTACATCCCAGAGTACTTAAGGAAGTGGCCCGAGCAGTAATGGATGCATTGGTGGTCATCTTCCAAGATTCTATAGACTCTGGAACAGTTCCTACAGATTGGACAGTAGCTAATGTAACCCCACTATTTAAAAAGGGAGGGAGAGAGAAAGCAGGGAATTGTAGACCAGTCAGTCTTACGTCAGTAGTGGGGAAAATTCTAGAGTCCATTATCAAAGATTTTATAGCAGAGTACTTGGAGAACAGTGATAGAATTGGACAGAGTCAGCATGGATTTACGAAAGGGAAATCATGCTTGACAAACCTACTCGAATTCTTCAAGAACATAACGAGCAGAGTTGGTGAGGGGGAGCCGAGGTCAACACACCACCGCCTCACCAAATACTCTGCCTTTCTGTTTTTTCTACCAAAGTGGATCATTTCACACTTCATCACATTATATTCTGTCTGCCATGTTCTTTCCCATTCACTTATCCTGTCCAAATTCCCTTGCAGCCTCCTTGCATCCTCCTCACAACTTACATTCCCACTTAGTTTTGTGCCAGCAGCAAATTTGGAAATATTACATTTGTCCCACGTATCCAAATCATGAATATGGATTGTGAACAGCTGGGGCCCAAGCACTGATCTTTGCGATACCCCACTAGTAGCAGCCTGCCACCCAGAGAATGATCCATTTCTTCCTACTCTCTGTTTTCTGCCCATTAACCAATTCTCAATCCATGCCAATATATTACCCCCAATTGTTTACTAACCTCCTGTGCGGGAGCTTGTTGAAAGCCTTCTGAAAATCCAAATACACCAACTCCACAGGTTACAATATACAATTAGCCAATATCTGTTTATCCATCTGCCTGTCTGCGGGGCCACCTGCCTCCCTGTCTGTCTGCCTGTATGCTTGTCTGCTGGAGCACCTGCCTCCCTATCTGTCTGCCTGCCTGTCTGCAAGGGGATGTATATAAAATTGGATAAGTGAGAGAAAACAAAGATAGGGTCATCCATCAAAACAGGCCCTTTGGCCCAACAAGTCCACACTGACCATCCATTTATACTAATCTTGCATTACTCCCATTCTTTCCCTCTCACATCCCTGTCTTCCCTCAATTCTCCTAACAACAATAGGAGCAAATTTTTTTAAAACTGTGAACAATTTACCGATCAATCTACAAGCACATGGGAAGAAACTGGAGCACCAGCAGGTCACAGGGAGAACTCGCAAACTCCACACCAGCACTACCAGAACCGAACCCGGGTCACTGGAGCTGTGAGGCTGTGGTGCTTGCCGCTGTGCCACTGTGCCACCCATAATGCTAATGCACATTTTTTTTTCTTTGATTGGAGGAACGAAAAGTGGTGTTCCCCAGGGACAGGCACTAAGATCATTGCTTTTCATGATTTCATATTCATCAATTGCATTTGAGTGTACAGGGCACAATTTCAAAATATGCAGAGAACAAATCTTGAAAGTACTGTGAAATATGCTATAGACAGAGCTAAGCGATCCCACAATCAGCTGTTCAGTCCTGCCACATGCAGTCGTGAATGATGGTGGACAATTAAACAACTAACCAAAGGAGGAGGCTTTATAAATATCCCCATCCTGAATGATGGAGGAGCCCAACACATCAGTGCAAAAGACAAGGATGAAGCATTTGCAAACATCTTCAGCCAGAAGTGCCAAGTGGATGATCAATCTCGGCCTCCTCCTAAGGTTCCCAGCATCACAGATGCCAGTCTTCAGCCAATGAATGCTAATGAATCGATAAAGTCTCATTTTTTATTAGATTAATTTAGATTAAATTAAAATCTTATCGGTATACTCACCCCGGCTGGCTTTCTGTCTCCCCGCACTCTCTGTTGAATGTGACGCCAATTTTCAATTTTTGATTTGAATCTGAATTTCTGCTCTGCTTCCGCTGCTTTCTCTCCGGCCTCTGATTTTTCAGCGTGATTTTAAAACTCCGCTCTGCTCCTACTGTTTTCTCTCCGGTGTCTGATCTTAAACGTCCTTTATTAATTCCTACCTTTTTAAATGACGATTTATACTGCCTCTCAGAGATTTATCCAATAATTTTCTCACCACTGAGGTCAGGCTGAGTGCCCTGTAATTATCTGGACTATCCCTTCCTCCATTTTTAAACAACGCTGCAGTGTTCGCTGTTGTCCAGTACTCTGGCACCATGTCAGTTAGCAGAAACAACTGGAAAAAGATAGAGTCTTCGTTTAAAAACTAAGGCAGATTTCATGATATATTATAGAGCGAGACATAGAGAGAGAGAGAGAGAGACAGACAGAAAGAGAGACCAGCAGGGAGGATATTGGTTCAAATTTGGAGCTGGGAAATTAAAACAACAGTCGGTGTTGCAATAAGAGTAGAAGCACAGAGCAGGACTAGAGGTAGTAATTACAATTGATCGTTTAGACAGGGTACTAAATAGATTGTTTAAAAGGGGAATAGAGGGGTTTTTTAGATCATGGATAAGCAGCTGCGACCTGTTGTTTGCAATTCCTGAGCCAGGTGGATACTTCCTGTGTCTTGGGTGACCATGCGTGTATGACGTGTCTCCAGCTGCTTCAGCTCGATCTCAGGATTTCCGAGCTTGTGGGGCAGCTGGAATCACTGCGGAGCATCAGGGAGCAGGAGACTTTCCTGGATTGTATGTTCCAGGAGCTGGTCACCCCACAGGCAGTCGGAGTTCAGGATGGGTGAACATCCGGAAGATTAGGAAGAGGCAGGAAGTGCAGGAGTCTTCGGGATGTGTGCTACTCACAAACCAGTACTCAGCAGTGGAGAATGCTGGGAGTGAGGACACCTTGAAGGAGTGCAGTTCAGATTATTGCAACCATGGACATGGGACTGTCCTGGAGGGAGTGCAAAGGGGAGAAATGCAGTTGTTATCGGTGATTCCATGGTCAGGGGGACAGATAACATCTCTGAAACTGTTCTCATGAGTCCCGCATAGTGGGATGTCTCAATGGTGCCAGGGTAAAGGACATCATGGAGAGGGTGCAGGTTATTCTGCAGGAAGAAGGGACTGAGCCAGATGTTGTGGTGCACATTGGTACCAATGACACAGCAAGGGCAGGTTTTGAGGTCCTGGGGTCAGATTTTCAGTAGATAGGGAGGAAGTTAAAGAGTAGGATATCGAGGGTAGTAACCACAATAATAGAGAAGGGAGTCGGTCCATATTAGATCGGAGCGGACTGAGAAGGACTACAGGGAATGTAAAGACAGAATTACAAAGCATGTGTGTAAATGCATGAAGTGTGGTGAATAAGGTTGGTGAACTACAAGCACTAATAGCAGTGTAAGAATATGATGTTGGGGCAATGACGGAAACGTGGCGAGGACTGGGCATTTAATATACAAGGATATAAAGCGTTCAGAAAAAATGGAGAAGGAAAAAAGTGAGGTGGTGTGGCAGTATTGATAAGGGAAGACATTGCATTGTTGGAAAGGGAGGAAGCCCTTGAAGGGGCAAGGACAGAATCCATTTGGTTAGAGTTGAAAAGGAAAATGGATTTGATCACATAACCCGGGGTATTCTATAATCCTCGAAATAGCGAGAAAGAGATAGAGGAGCAAATCTGCAGGGGAATCAGAGAGCTGTTCAAGAACTATAGAGTGGTGATATTGGGGGAATTTAATTACCCAAATATCGATTGGAATAATTCTAAAGGATAAGGAGGGGGAGGAATTTCTGAAATGTGTTCAGGTGAACTTCATCGTATCATAATGTTTTGACTCGTATTGCAGAAAAGCAAGGAACAAAATAAGGTGTAACGTAAAGAAGAAGTCTAATTTTAATGCGATGAGAAGGGTAGA
The DNA here is from genome assembly GCF_036365525.1 of Heterodontus francisci. Classification (NCBI taxonomy): domain Eukaryota; kingdom Metazoa; phylum Chordata; class Chondrichthyes; order Heterodontiformes; family Heterodontidae; genus Heterodontus; species Heterodontus francisci. The sequence continues at coordinate 30,181,399 of NC_090410.1, forward strand.
ATGGAACCAAAGTCTGACAAGAAGAGCTGTATCAGAACAATGGGTTATCTTTAAGGAAGAGATGCTTCAGGTACAGGCTTGGAACATTCCACCAAGGGTGAAAGGTAAAGGAACCAATAACAGGGCTCCTTGGATGAAAAGGGAAATAGAGTTTATGATGAAACAAAAAAAAGAGGGTGCATGATGTATGTCAGGTGAATTCTTCAAGTGAGAACCAGACCATATACAATAAATTGATAGGGAGGTGAAGAGGAAAATTAGACATGGCAAAGAGAGAATATGAGAATAAAATGGCAGTCAACATAAAAGGGAACCCAAAAATCTTCTACCGGCAGAGAAACAGTAAGCGGGTTGTAAGATGTGGAGTGAGGCCTATTAGGGATAAATAGAGTAATACATGCTTAGAGGTGCAGGGCAAGACTAATATACATAATAAATACGTTTTAACAGTGTACACTAAAGAATTGGAATCTGGCAAAATATCAGTAGAAGAGGAGAGAGGAGAGACAATAGATGGGGTAGAAATTGAGAGGGGGGAGGTGCTAAAAAGGCTGACTATGTTTAGGGTAGATAAGTCACCTGGTCCGGATGGTTTGCATCCCAGGTTGCTCAAGGAAGTGGGGATGGAGATAACGGAAGTGCTTGCCATAATCTTCCAATCTTCCCTAGATATGGGGGAGGTGCCAGAGGATTGTAAGGGTGTCCTATCACCCTTAAGAAAGGGTGTAAGGACAGTCCGAGCAAGTACAGGCCAGTTAGTTTAACATCAATGATGGGTGAGGTTTTAGCAACAATAATCAAGGAAAAAATCAACACAGACTTGTAGAGGTTCGAGTTAATTAAGGACAGCCAGCATGGATTTGTAAAAGGGAGATCATGCTTCACTAATCTAATTGAATTCTTTGATGAAGTAACAGAGAAGGTTGATGAAGGGAATACAGTGGATGTTGTTTTTTGGATTTTAAGAAAGCGTTTGATCAGGTACCACATAAAAGGATGATGAACACAATTAAGGTTCATAGAATCAGAGGGTCAGTGTCCAATTGGATAAAAGAAAATGCTTAAGGACAGAAAACAGTGAGTTGTGATAAATGGTTATTTATCAGACTGGAGGATTGTAGATAGTGGTGTTCCCCAAGTCAGTACTGGGCCCACTGATTTTTTTTACTGTATATAAATTACTTGGATCTTGGAATGCAGAGTAGAATCTCAAAATTAGCCATCACCCCAAAGGTGTGGCAAGCAGTGAGTATGACATGAATGGCCTGCAACAGGACATAGATAGGCTAGCAGAATGGACAGAGATGTGGCAGATAGAATTTAATAGTGACAAGTGTGATGTGATTCATTTTGAAGAAGGAAAAGGAAGAGGCAATATCTACTTAATAGCACAGTTCTAAAGAGTGTGCAGGAACAGAGGGACCTGGGGGTGCATGTGCCTTGATCTTTGAAAGTGGTAGGATATATTAAGAGAGTGCTTAGTAAAGCAGATGGGATATAGAGCTTCAAAAATGGAGGCACTGAGTACAAAAGCAGAAAAGTTAAGCTGAACCTTTAGAAGGCTCTGGTTAGGCCCCAACTAGAATATTATGTCCGGTTCTGGTCACCACACTTCAGGAAGGATGTGAGGGTGCAGAGGGGATTTACCAGAATGGTTCCAGGGATGGAGAATTTTAGTTACAAGTTTAGGTTGTTCTCCTCAGAACAAAGGAGATTGAGGGGAGATTTAATAGAAGTGTACAAGATGATGACAGGCTAAGATAAGTTAGACAAGGAAAATAAAACTGTTTTCATTAACAAATGATACAAGGACTAAGGGACACAGATTGAAGGTTTTGGGCAAGAGATGCAGGGGGAATATGAGGAAGAACTTTTTCACGCAGCAGTTGGTAATGACCTGGAACTCGCTACCCACAAGGGTTGTGGAAGCTGAGACAATCAATGACTTCAAAAGATAATTGGATGGCCACTTGACAGAAATAGACATGCAGGGCTACGGGGATTGAGTGGGGGAAAGGAACTGACTGGATAGCTCCATGGAGAGTTGTCATGGAGTCGAGAGGACGAATGGCTCCGTCTGTGCTGCAAATGACTCTATGACTGTATGATGATGAGGAAGCAAACCTTAGACTGCAGGAAGACATCAGTGGACTGGTCAGGTGGGCAGAAAAGTGTAAAATGGAATTCAATCCATGGAGGTGTGAGGTGATTTATTTGGGGAGGACAAACAAGGCAAACAAATACACAACAAATGTAGCAAACTGAGAGTTATAGAGGAACAGAGGAACCTCGGAGTATATGCCTGCAGATCCCGGAAGGTAGCAGGCCTGGTAGCTAAGGTGGTTACGAAGGCATGTGGGACACTTCACTTTGTTGACTGGGACATCCAATATAAGAGCAGGGATATTATGTTGAAGTGTATAAAATACTAGTAAGACTGCAGCTAAAGTACTGCACACTGTTCTGGTCACTGCATTACAGGAAGGATGCACGAGAGAGGGCACGGAGGAGATCTATGGAATGTTGTAAGGAATGGAGAATATTAGCTCTGAGGAAAGATTGTGTTTCGAACAAAGAAAATTGAGGGGATATTCAATTGAGATATTTAGAATGCTGAGGTGCCCAGATAGACTGGGTAGAAAGGTCCCATTTCACTTTGCAGAGATGTCAGTAACCGGGGTGTAGATTTACAGTAACTGGCAGAAGGACTGGAGAGCAGTATATGAGATTTGTTGTCACCCAGAGGTCCGTGAGGGTATGGTCCTCTCTGATGTAAAGGGTGGTAGAGGCAGAAATCCTCATTGCAATTAAAAAACACTTGGATATGGACTTGTAGTGCTGTAACCTACAGGGGTACAGGTCAAGGTTTGGAAAGTGAGATTAGGCTGGGGAACACTTCATCGGCCAACACAGACATGATGGGCTGAAAGGCTGCTTTCTGAGCCATATATTTTCTATGTGTGCTATTTCTCTATGCGTTTATGTTTTTTTCTCTAATGGAATGACTCGTCGCAAAATCAATTGTCCGATCAGTGCAGCCAAATTTGCTCCAGTGATCCCTTCACAGCATTGCTCATGTACCAAGGCAACGAATTAAAAAGTGGGTAACTTTGCCTGGTGCCCTGACATCAAGCGGAACATTGACTGGCATTCTTTTGTTCTCTGCCACATTGTCATTTCTGTTCACTAACCGTGTCCTTCTCCAATCTTCACTGTCGATCCCACACCCCACCCCCGCTCCGAGGTACCATGAACTCACCTCCAAATCTTGGATCATTGCACAGGTCAAATGCAGGTCACCGACATTGCTCAGTAATTATTGATAATTTCACTAAGTGGATCGAGACATTCCCATAATAACTAACACACGGCTCACTGCAGCACACTTACTACTGAGTGAGGTGATCTGGAGGTGGGGATTAGTAATACAAGTGGATGTTGATAAAGTTTCACAATTCACAGGGATTTTCTTTCCAGCATTACAGGAAGCAATGGGAATTACACAAAAATTGCATGTTATCCCATCAGCCTCAGTCATCAGGGTGTTCGAAAGGGGAAATAAGACTTTGAAAATGATGCTTAACAAGTTTTGTGCAAATCACCCAGCTGAGTGGACAACAACAACAACAACAAAACACAAACAAAATACTGTGGATGCTGGAAATCTGAAATAAAAACAGAAAATGCTGGAAATACGCAGCACATCTGGCAGCATCTGAGAGGGGAGAAAAAGAGTTAACGATTCAGGTCGGTGACCCTCCATCAGAATTGGTGAAAGTCAGAAATGTAATAGGTTTTAAGGAGGTCAAATGTGGGAGGGTGGAAAAAGAACAAAAGGGAAAGTCTGTGATAGGGCTGAAGACGGGAGACATGAAATGACAAAAGAGTTGATGGTGCAGAGACAAAGGGAGTGGTAATGAGACAAGTAAACAACTAAAAGATGCATCTAGAGGAGGCGTCAATGACAGAATAATGAACAGTTGCTGTCTGAAAGCAATAACAAGAAAAAAATTAAAGCTGAAACAAATGGGCAACTCTGCTGCCAATGTGCTTAATGGCTATACGTTCTATCCCACACTGCACTGCAGGATGCCACCTTACCAAACAATGATGGGTGACTTATGTGTAACCCAGGACATCTCTTTGCTGCCACCAGAAACACCATTGATTCCGGGAGTGTTTTGGACACATGATTGGTTATTATGATTGACGATGACCAAGTCACTAATCAATATGTGGCCCATCAAACTGGAAAATCAAAAAATCAGATTAAGAATTACATCGATAAAAGGATGATACCTTTTAAATATGAAGCTGGTGACAATCTCTTGGTGTTACGCGATGGAAAAAAGGATCATGTGTTTGCACCAAAAAGGCGAGGATGAGTTCCAATTGTGCATAAGGTGAACCCAGCTGTGGAAAGAGGATTGTAGAAACAGGAGAACCTGTTCCAGCATTCTGGAATTCCTTTGCGGGAAGAAGTGTTTCCTAATTTCACGACTGAAAGTCTGGCTCCAATTATTTGACAAGCCACAAACTGTAGTTTGTGTAATTTCTCCTCCTAATTTAAACACTGGAGTCCAGGTATCATTCTGCTTCTGTTATAATACACTGGGAAAGAGAAACATCAAAGTACTGGGTGGTGTCACATTATCCAGTTGAAGACTGGAGTGTGGTCAGAAAGTGTTTTGATCATTAATGGAGATACAATGCTTGACTTAAAGATATAAAGGGCTGGATTTTAAGTAGCCCTCGATGTCATGATCCGTGATGTGGAGGGGCCTGAAGATGGCTCTGGATGAGGCCGTCACGGACCTTGACAGCGGCAGTGCCCGACTTGATCCTCCAGGTGATGACGAGGCTCTGTGGCGGCCCCCCCACCCTCACCACTGGGCAATGGGACCACAATTTAAATATTCAAATCAATAACATTAATTCATTTAAATACACTTACCTGAGATCTTGAGGGCCCACCGCAATCTTTGATGCAGTGTCCGGCACTCCCACGCATTCAGATCCCAGTCCACGGAAACAAGACGCCAGACTGGTGGGGAGGGGGGAGGAGGTAAGTTTATCAGTGGGGGGGGGCGGGCAGGGGGCAGGGTCAAATTCACGGAATAGGTGTAGGGGATTATGGGAAGGGTTAAATCTTAAACTTTGTGCAGTTTGGGGGTGAAGGGCAGATGTAAAAGGTAAATGTTTTGGGAGAAAAGGCAAATAGTCATTCTAATTGTTATTGGGGGTGGTAAATGGGCAAAATAAATATATTCATTTAATTTTGTGATATATTTCTTTCAATATTTAAATCTGCCGGCAGGGCTGACTGCCCATTAAAAACGATGCCAGCGCCTGCGCACAGACAGCTGACGTCATTGCCGAGAACGGACAGCCCCCGCCCCCCCCTCCATGTGATTGGTTGGGCGGGCCGCCATTTTTTGAACTCACTGCCGAGATCGTCAGTGGGTTCATAGATTCCAGCCCAAAGACTTCACAATGATGACACGACAGTTATTGATTCTGTGTGTACTATTTGGACTAATATGAGTTCAGGCAATGTATCACATCTCTGCTTATGGAGTCATAAAGCAATTTGTGATTGTATAAAATACTTCACCATTGGTCCAAGAATGCAGAATACAACTGCCAGTCAGTTATACATGGTTGACAAATAATATGCCAAGTCCTGGTTTGGCCTGAGCTCTTCAGTGGAATATGGGAGGACTAACAAGGCAAGGGAATATACAATGGATGGTAGGACCCTAGGAAGTACAAAGGGTCTGAGGGACCTTGGTGTACTTGTCCATAGATCACTGAAGGCAGCATCAAAGATAGATAAGGTGGTTAGGAAGGCATACGGGGTACTTGCCTTTATTAGCTGAAGCATAGAAGATAAGAGAAAGGAGGTTATGATGGAGCTGTATAAAACACTAGTTAGGCCACAGCTGGAGTACTGTGTACAGTTCTGGGCTCCACACTATAGGAAGGGTATGATTGCACTGGAGAGGGTGCAGAGGAGATTCACCAGGATGTTGCCTGGGCTGGAGCATTTCAGCTATGAAGAGAGACTGGATACGCCAGGGCCTATCTGCCCTTAGAGCAGAGAAGGCTGAGGGGGGACCTGATTGAAGAATACAAAATTATGAGGGGCATTGATAGGATAGATAGGAAGAAACCTTTCCCTTAGCGGAGGGGTCAATAACCAGGGGGCATAGATTTAAGGTAAGGGGCAGGTGGTTTAGAGGGGATTTGACAAAAAATGTTTTCATCCAGATGGTGGTTGGAATCTTGAACACATTGCCTGAAGTGTGACCAAGGCAGGAACCCTCACAACATTTAAGAAGTATGTTGATGAGCACTTGAAATGCCATAGTGTACAAGGCTAAGGGCCAAGTGCTGGAAAATGGGATTAGAATAGATAGGTGCTTGATGGCCAGCACAGACACAATGGGCCGAAGGGGCTGCTACTGTGCTGTATAACTCTATGACTCTATGGCTAAAGATGATGGCTACTTTACATTAGACGTTTCAATAAATACCAGTGGTATGGGGGTTAAGAAGGATGAACAAATCAGTTACAGTACATATGTTACTGTACTAAACGTTATACAAAACCATTTCCTTATGTTCTCAAACAACATGATGGGAAGCTTGAGTGTGCGGCAACAAAACGTGCAATCAGGCTCCGTAAACTCAGGATGCTTTTTCACCCAGGATGGGCCCGTGTGTCAATAACAAGGTTGTCAAACACAAGACACTCAAACCCAGGACATCAAGTGGTGTACACGAATATACGTTATGAAACTGTACCGATTCCACTGATTTCACAAGTATGGCATTTGCTCAGGGGCTATGTGATAATGATTAAGTTGACAGGGTTTAAGTAGCGCTTGAATAAGGACAGGATTGGTTCGATAAATATACCGCTGGGATGTATTGGGAGGCAGAGAGAGAGAGAGTATAATATTCTCTCACACTTTTGCCAGAAAGGGCCCATTATGGATTGGATGGCAGGAAGAGCTGATGATGGGGCTACGTGAAACATATTAGATTTCGAAAATCAATATTATGATCAAGGCAAATTAAAGGATTATTTTAAAGTGTTCGTGAGAAGTTTAAAAGTCTAAGCTGAACAGTTAAATGTTTGGGTTGTTGAATCAGAAATAAGAAATCACTCAGTGATTTCTTCATCCTCAGGGTGGGACTGTAAGATCCCCTAGTTTTATATAAATACATACGTGGGATTTGGATTTGTTTTAATCTGATATGATTAAACGTGTTGGTTTCTTTTCACTTATAGACAGCTTGTAGATTTGTACTGCAACTAGAAATAATGAAAAGGTTAATGTTGTTCATTGTCAGGATGCTTTACAGTTTAATGTGTGAGGGCACAATTTAGCTGATGCTGTTGGATATTTTTGACAAAACTGTAGAATGTGTGTTTCGTGTTTCTTTACTTCTTTATGTAGCCACATTGTGAAACGAGATGACCAGGGCAGTCTTGAGACAAGATGTGAAACAACAGGAGAGGATGAGAAACAAGTTTCCATCTGTTGTTTAGTAGGAAATACCTCATTTCTGGGTGTCTTTTTCACAAGAAGACTTGTCATGCCATAATGAATCAGCAATAAATAGTTTTGTGAGCAGCAGCCTATCATAATCTTCTGCTTTTACTGTCATGTCCAGAATTTAAGCATAAGGGACCATTCTTAAAAATAAAATAGGAAATGCAGGAGGATTTGTTGCAACAAAAGTTTATTAAGTATGTGAAACAGATTGCAGACATGACTGGAATAACAAGAAAAATCAATATGTTTCAATAAGGAGTTAAACAATTGCTTGTGAGCAAATGGGATTTGAGGCGATTGGAAATGTAGCAACAGAATACTGTGGATGTGTGGACCAGATATATTGAAGGTTGTCTCCTTCAATAACCAGTTACTGTGTGACTATGTTGTTGTGTTACATAACTGCCATATTGAAGACAATCATTAAGTTTGATTTGGTCCCTGATGCCAGGGACTGGAACTTTGCCCTTTCCAGACTGGGGGATGGAATTCATACCTTGGTTACTGTGACTATTAACTCCACCTGTTACCTACTGGTGAAAAATAGCTGACAGTCTGTCTCTGGCTCAAAAATGTCCATAAACTTGTCCAGAGCCAGTGTCACCAGTAATGTAACTTTATGCTATTGTTATGTGAGTAATGAAATAGGCAGCATCGTTTTGGATGAGCTAAATTTTATGGAGCTAGAATGTGGGAGACCAATGCGAGTGCATTGGAATAGTCAAGCCTAGAGTTACTAAAGACATGAATGAGGATTTCAGCAGTAGATGAGCTGAGTCAGTGGCAAAGTCAGGTGATGTGATGGAGGTGGAAATAGGCGGTGTTAGTGATGTTGAAGATATGAGGTCAGAAACTCACTTTGGGGTCAAATATGGCACCGAGGTTGTGAACAGTCTGGATTAGTCTCAGAAGGATACAGGGAGAGTAACTAGGGAATGGATTCTGTACCAGTGAACTGAGGACAATCTTCCCAGTATTTAATTGGAGGAAATGTCTGCTCATCCAACACTGGATGTCGGTCAAGCAGTCTGACAATATAGAGACAGTGGAGGAGTTGAGAGAGGTGGTGGTCAGGTAGAGCTGGGTATCGTCAGTGTACATGTGAAAATTAATGATGTGCTTTCAGATGATGCCACTAAGGGGCAGCATGCAGTTGAGAAATAATAGGGGACAAGGATAGATCCTCGGAGGATACAATAGGTAACGATGTGGGCGTGGGAAAAGAAACCATTGCAAGTGATTCTCTGGCAACGATGAGATAGATAAGAATGGAACCAGGCGAGTGCAGTCCCAACCAGCTGGACAACAGTGGAGAGGCAGCAGATCAGATGGTTTCATCTTAGTGACAAAGAATTCTCTCAACTCCTCACACTTACGGCTCAATTTTACCAGCCCCTTGACATCGTGGTTCGTGGGTGGAGGTGGGCCCATAAAATACTTGTGGGAGAGGCCTGCCATGACCCGTGATGGTGAGAAGGCCCTGTTGTATTTTACCGGTGGCAGAGAGGTCTCCGTGCACCCACCCCTCCCCCTGCCGCGTTGCAAAATGTATTCAAATAAATGTTAATAAACCTACCTAGACCAGGCGGCTCTCCCATGCCAATATTCCCGCCAGTGGCCTGATATCCTGTGCCTTCGGATCCCCATTTGGAGAACCGAGGCGAGACACTGGTGGGGAGGGGGGAGGAGTGTAATTCTCAGGGCGGGAGGGGGAGAAGCTGTGGGAACAGTCTTTTGATTGGTCGGGTGATGGTGAGAAGGGATTAAGGTTTAAAATTAATAAAGGTCGGGGGGAAAGGTCAGAGTCTGCATCAAAGCTTTTTTTCGGAGACAATGGACATTTAATAAATTGATTCTTCCATGGGGATGCAGGTGAGGGGTGTGAAAATGTGATTCCATGTGTAAGTTTAATTTTGAACTTTTGTTCCTTTTAAAAATGCAAATGTTAGTGAAGGGCTCAAAGCCCTTTAAAAATGGCACCGGCGTTTGTGCGGTGCAGCTGGACGCCGTCACTGGGGACAAAGTGGTCGCCCCCAGTACGTCATTGGGGACGGCCGTTCCACCTCCTCCATTTAAATGAGCCCCTTGGCGTTATATTGTGGGGGCTGAGCAGCAGAGAGGTCACACGTGATGTGCACCTTTGTTCAACGTCGCTGCCGAGAATGGTGGAGAGCAGGTAAAATTTAGCCCTTATTGTTCGAGGTGAGGATGGAGGAGACAGGGGAGTGAAGTTTAAATGAAGTAAAGAAAAGAAGACGGGGGTTATCTTCTCGTTGCAGGATGATTCCGGAAAAGTGAGCAGTTTCAGCAGATGAGAACAGGACCCAATAGAGCTTTATGTGACCTGGTGGTGTTGCTAAACAAGTTGTCTGTCATATCCTTTCAATTCGGCATTCCTTGGAATTATGGGAGCCGAGATGAGGGTCATACCAGGGGAAATGACCAGAGTGAGAGAGAGAAATGGATTTATTTGGAGCGAAGGCTTCAAAGATTGATGTGAGGGTGCAGTGGAGCAAATCGGTAACTGCAGAAATGTTGTGGAAAATGGAGGGTCAAAGGCGAGACAGTTGGGATTTTGAAAGTACAGTTGTAAGTGAATTCGGGGATGGTCTTTTTTCCAGGGGTGGATACAGAAGGAGGTCGGGTTGGGGCGTGGAAGGGGGATGTGGGTGGAGAGTGAGACAAGGAAGTGATCAGAGATGGCCTTCTCTGTGATTGAAGCGCGACTATGTGAGATGGCATGGTCAAGGTTGTAAACGTGAAGATGAGTTGGGAAGTTTACAGGGAGGGAGAGATTTAGGGAAGATTGGAGGGTAATGAACTCAGAGGAGAGAGAGAATGATGATTTGAGATGGAGATTGAAATCACCGAGGATGAGCTGCCATTCAGTGCAGAGGCTGAGGGAGCAAAGCAATGAAGATATGTCAGTATGAATACTTTAATTGTACTTGGGAGAATGGTAATGAACGAGGATTTTGATTGAGAGGTGAGAGAGGTGGAGCAACAGGAGCTGCTGAAAAGGGAAGAAAGCGCCAGGGGAGTAGGGGGTCAGGCCAAGGTGTGATCTGGTGATAAGTGCCACATTGCCACTGCGTCAATCTTCATACTGATTGTGGTGGAAGGTATAGCCAGGTGGGGAGGCTTCATTTAGGGGAAAGTATAATCAGCCCTCAGTCAGGTTTCCATTGAGGCCATGATGTCACTGCAATCATCCACAATAACTTCATGGATGGAACGGGCATTGTTCGGACATTCTGGTGGGAGATGTGTAGAGGGGTGGTGAGAGCTAATCCACTGGCTGAGTCCATAGGGTCAGCAGTGGGAGGGGTGAGTTTGATGAGAAAGATGTTGGAAGATTAGCCCTCAGCGGGTGCACTGGGTGGAAGATTCAGGGAAAGAGTAGGATGGGGCAAATGGGATTGATGCTTGTAATGAGTGAGTAACGAGTGCCTCGATGACCACTATGGAGGATGCTGGGAGAGATAAAGTGGGAAGCTGTAGACTTATCCAATAAAACAGAGACAGGGGAAGTGGTCACAGGAGATGTTCCATATTAGTTTAATTTTATTCTAAATGTATCTGTTTTCGAGAGTAAAACAAGAATGAGGTCTTCACTGGGAGAAGCCATGTTGAACACACTTTATTGACACCTTTCAACAGAGGGGGCAGCAGAGAGGCAGTATACAAATGTTCTCCTATTACATACAATCAGCCAGTTTAATTCAGTTTACACTCTCTCCCCATGTAATCATTTGTTTTAAATTAACACCAGTATGTCTTTAACACAAATATCCTCATTTGCCAACATCTCAGACTGTGTCGACTCTGAACCTTGACTTTGACGACCAACTCCACTTAATGGTTTGAACTGTGAAATTGATTATTAGTCTTAATCAAAGACCTTGACTCACTTTGTTCTAGTGGTGGGCTCTGTGATACCGGCAAGCTTTCAGTTTTGGTGTGACATTCACTTTCCTCCTGATTTTCACTTGGGACTGGAGGAATTTGGACTTTAGGAGGATTCTCATGCTCCCCCTTTGTCACATTCCTCTTTCAAGCAAATGATCGACATGACACTGACACAGTCTCTCTCCGATCTCCACGAGATACTTGAATGCTCCTAGTGTTTTTACAGCAAATTCAAATACATACTTCTCCTTATCACCTCTGTCTTGCTTTTCTCTTACATTGCTATTGACATCTGGCTTAAGCAAACGAAATCATGGCTTGAGACCATTTTAACCTCAAACTTGAAAGGTGAGCACCTGTTGAAGACCGTGGGGTCATTCTGTAAGAGAACAGAAAATTGTCTAGCCTGTGTCGAAGACAAACATGGAAATTACTGCCTCGCTTGTCACCTGGCAAATACTTCTGCAAAGAACTCTTCACCATTTGTACACTTCTTTCTGCAGCACCATTCAATGCTGGGTGATCTGGTGGTATTAGAGTGTGTTTGACTCCATTATTACTCAGAAATATTTCAAACTGTTCTGACATAAACTGTGGACCATTATCTAACAACAACATCTCTGCCAATCCATAAATTGCAAAACAACTTCTCAAAACCTCAATAGTTTTGGCACTTGTGGTATTGAGCATAAACTCAACATTTGTCCCCTTGCTACAGTTATCGACTGAAACAAAATACTCTTTACCTTCCACTTCAAATAAATCAACATGTACTCGTTCTCACATTTTTCTTGTCTTTGACCATGGAATAAAAGGAACTTTGATTGGATCATTTCTCATTCTGAGACACATTTCACAACTTTTCACTAACTCTTCAATATCTCTACCTACTTTTGGATTCCAAAAATAGCTTCTTGTTACTGCTTTCATAAGGACGATCCCTGTGTGCTCATGATGAAGTTCCTCGAACAATCTCTCTCTAAACCTTGGCAGAATAATGACTCTTCAACTCCATAGGAGACAACCTTGATCCACATTTAGTTCATATCTGTGTGTGAAATAATCCTGCAATTTCTCATCATCACACTCTTTACACCAACCATTCATAACATAATTGAGTACTTTACTGAACACCACACCCTTGTGAGTTTCTTCAGAAATTTCTCTGGCAGACACTGCCATATCATTTGTCTCTGTATAGTAATTTATAGGTAACTGCCAAAAATGAATCAGTCTTCATGGGAAATCTCGAAAGCCGCCCATATTTGCATGATCTGCTGACTTACGATATTTAACATCGTACTGATGGGCCATCAAAATCAATGCCCATCTCTGAAGCTGTGCTACCGCTAGAGATGGTGCTCCCTTCTTTGAACCAAATATGATCATAAGGACTTGGTGCTCAGTTAAGAAAGTGAACTTCCTGCCATAACAGTATTTATGGAACTTTGCAACACCATTTCTGATCACGAATGCCTCCTGAGTAATTTTGCTCTGACTTTGTTCAAGGATGTGAAGCATATGCTACAGACTTCTCCACATCATCTTCTTTTATGTGAGGTAAAACCACATCTAGCCCCTGTGCTGAGGCATCACACATTAAAACCAATGGCTTCTTGGGATCACAGTCGGTCAAGACAGCATCACTAGTCAGTACTTTCTTCACTTCTTCAAATGCTTTCGGACACCCCACAGACCACTCCCAGTCTATTCCATCTTTGAGCAGTCGATTCCAAAGAACGAATGTATTAGCTAAGTCAGGACGAACTTGGAATAATATACAACAATTCCTATGAATGTTCTAAGTTCCTCTTTGTCCTCTGGTCTTTTTGCTTTTAAAATCCCCTCGACATTTTCCTGCCTTGGGTGGATCCCTTCACCATCGATCTGGTCACCCTGTAATCTTACACTCGAGACCATGAAGCAACACCTGTGCTTTTTAGCTTTGATGCCATTCTGTTGAAGTTGATTTCGGGCTTTATTCAATCTTACAATGTGCTCTTTCTCTGCCTTAGTGCTCATTAAAATGTCATCCAAGAAGCAGCACACTCCATTCATCCCACTTAGTACCTGATCCATGACGCTCTGGAAGACTGCAGGAGCAGTGGACATGCCAAATGGTAACCTTTCATACTGGTACAACTCTTTGTGTGTATGAATGGTCAGCAATTCCTTGCTCTTGTCAGTTTATTCTAATTGCAAATATGTATTTGACACTTTTATTATACAGAAGATCTTTCCATTCACTAAAATAACAAACAAATCATCACTAGTAGGAAGTGGGTAAGTATCATTTTCAATCACATTATTTACCATTTGTTTATAAACCCTCAAATTCAAACAGACCCATCTACTTTGTGAACTATCATAATGGGTGCAGCCTATTCACTTCTCTTCACCTTTTTAATTGCCCCTGTTCTTTGTAATCTCTCCAGCTCTTTACTTATTACTTCTAACCGTGCATAAGGCACTAGCTTAGCTTTGCCAAATGCCGGCTGTACATTATTCTTTATCTTGACTTCAGCCTTGTGATGCCTAATTTTACCATTTGGTCCTCCTTGCACAAAGACCACTTTGTGCTCTCTTAGCACTTCCTCTATGTCAGACGTACTCTTACTGATCCCCACTGTAAATAACTCAGCTAGATTTAAATGTACATTTTTAAGCCAATTCCTTCCTATCACGGGGACTTTGTTCATTCCTACCATTATCAATGGCAGATAATAGCTTGCATCACAGTATCCCACCTTAACATTCACTTCACCTAATATTGGAATACTGTTGTTGGAACCACTAGTCAGTTTCACACCAGTTTTTCAGAAGAGAATATGACTCAGGGACCTCTTGTACTCTCCTTCCGAGATAACAGATACTGCTGTGGCAATATCAATGACGAAAGTAAGTTGCAACACTCCAAATTTCATTTTTATTGTGGGTGCTGGAATTATAGCTGCAGCACTTTTTCTCTCAACGTCCATATGTTGTTTATCTTGCTCTCTCACTGAGTACAACTCTTGATCTTCCTGTTCAATAACATCAAACTATGTTTCCATATCTATCATATGCACATTCGAAAATGTCCAGGCTCCTGGACTAGCTTTAAGTCTACCATGACCTCAAGCTGATGCATTGCTGTGACCTGGAGCATTACTGTTTCCTCTACTCATGCTTGTAGTCTGGATATGACTGACTTTTCCACAGGCATCGCATTTTGAATGGAAATAGGAACATTTGGATGGTTGGTGGCAATGATAGCATCTAAATTTCTGTCTCTGAGTCTGCGAACATGGCTGCCTGGTTCCGACTGAAATCTGGTGGACTTCCTCTGCCAGCTCAAGAAAAGAACTTCCTTGCAATCTGCAACTATCTCCTCCTGCCATTTCCATGGCTGTGGCCCATCGCAGGCCTCCTTCCCTGTCAGCTTATTGCCTTTACTCAAAACTTTAGAGTGGATTTTGTTTTTCTTTAGACCTCCAATGAACGTGTCTTTAAGGTTGACTTCTAAGTTGGCACCATAACCACAGTGATGCAATTATTTATTTCATTCAATAATATAATCTGCAACAGACTCATTTGGCAACTACTTCCTTTCACAAAATACAACTCAGGGTGCAATTTCATTCTTAATATGCAATATGAGTCCAGAGTCTCACTTATCTCAGATTAGTCCAAAGTACTGGGTTCTCGTGAGAAGCATTGGTTAAACACCACCTCGGAAAGATCTGGCACTATCATGGTGAGGAAAAGATACACTTTATCCTAATCTCCAATTTTGTTCCAAATGTGCAATCTTCGTTCATAATTCCACCAGTCCTCATTGTCAGGGTTGAATTCCCCCATTGTCCCAAAAAGATGTGAGATCAGAGTTATGATGGGGGAAGCTTGAGACCAAGTTTGGCCCAGTGGACTAGGGGAAGAGAGGGAAGTGGCAGAGGTAGCTGATCGGATCGTTTCATCTTATTAACAAAGAAATCCATGGGTTCCTCACACTTACTGTTGGAGGTGAGGGTGGAAAGACAGTGGAGTGAAGTTTCAGAAGCCAGTGTGAAGTAGAGAAAAGAAGACAGGGGTAATCTTCTCATTGCAGGATGATCCAGGAATAGTGAACAGTTTCAGAAGAAGAGAACAGGACCCAATTAAGCTTTATGTGATCTGGCGGTGTTGCGAAACAAGTTGTCTGTCATATCCTTTCAATTCTGCATCACTTGGAATTATGAGAGCTGGGATGCGGGCTGTACCAGGGGAATTGACCAGAGTGAGAGAGAGAAATGGATTTATTTGGAGCGAGGTCTTCAAAGATTGATGTGAGGGTACAGTTGAGCAAATCGGTAGCTGTGGAAATGTTGTGGAAAATGGAGGGTCAAAGTCCAGACAGTTGGGATTTTGAAAGTGCAGTTGTCAGTGAATTGGGGGATGGTTTTTTTTCCAGGGGGTGGATACAGAAGGATGTAGGGTTGGGCCGTGGGAGGGGAGTGTGGGTGGAGAGTGAAACAAGGAAGTGATCAGAGATAACCTTATCTGTGATTGGAGCATGACCATGACAGATGGCATGGTCAAGTTTGTAGCCGTGAAGATGAATTGGGAAATTTACATGGAGGGAGAGATTTAGAGAAGATTGGAAGGCAATGAACTCAGAGGAGGGAGAGAATGATGAGTTGTGATGGAGTTTGAAATCACCAAGGCTATGATGTCATTCAGAGCAGAGGCTGAGGGAGCAAAGCAATGAAGATATATCATTAAGAATATTTTCATCGTACTTGAGAGGTTGGTAGAGAATGAGGATTTGGATTGAAAGGTGAGATGGATGGAGCAATGGGGGGATGCTGAAAGGAGGAGAAAGTGCCAGAGGAGTAGGGGGGTCAGCCCAAGGTGTGATCTGGTAATAAGTGCCACACCACCATAGCGTCAATCTTCAAAGGGATTGTGGTAGAAGGTATAGCCAGGTGGGGAGGATTCATTTAGAGGCAGAGAGTCATCGAACTATCCAGCACAGAAACAGGCCCTTTGGCCCATCGTGCCTATACTGGCCATCAAGCACCGATCTATACTAATCCCATTTTCCAGTACTTGGCCCGTGGCCTTGTATGCTTTGGCATTTCAAGTGCTCATCTAAATATTTCTTAACTGTTGTGAGGGTTCCTGCCTCTACCACCCATTCAGGTAGTGTGTTCCAGATTCCAACCACCCTCTAGGTGAAAATTTTTTTCCTCAAATCCCCTCGAAACCTTCTGTCCCTTAACTTAAATCTATGCCCCTTAGTTATTGATCCCTCCGCTAAAGGAAAAGGTTTCTTCCTATCTATCCTATCAATGCCCCTCATAATTTTGGATAAAACAATCAGGTCCTCCCTCAGTCTTCTCTGCTCTAAGGAAAACAACCCTAGCCTATCCAGTCTCTCTTCATAGCTGAAATGCTCCAGCCCAGGCAACATCCTGGTGAATCTCATCTGCACCCTCTCCAGTGCAATTACATCCTTCCTATAGTGCATTGATCAGAACTGTGCACAGTACTCCAGCTGTGGCCTAACTAGCGTTTTATACAGCTCCATCATAATCTCCCTATTCTCATATTCTATGCCTGGGCTAATAAAGGCAAGTATCACATATGCCTTCCTAACCACCTTATCTACCTGTGCTGCTGCCCTCAGTGATCTATGAACAAGCACACCAAGGTCACTCTGACCCTCTGTACTTCCTAGGGTCCTACCATCCATTGCATATTCCCTTGCCTTGTTAGTCCTCCCAAAATGCATCACCTCACACTTCACAGGATTCAATTCCATTTGCCACTGGTCTGCCCATCTTTCCAGTCCATCTATATCATCCTGTAAGCTAAGACTTTCCTCCTCACTATTTACGGCACCACCAATTTTTGTGTCATCTGCGAACTTACTGATAATACCTCCGATATTGACGTCTAAATCGTTAATGTACACTGCAAACAGCAAGGTCCCAGCATCTATTCCTGCAGTACACCACTGGTCACAGGTTTCCAATCGCAAAAAAAACCCTTGACCATCACCCTCTACCTCCTGCAACTAAGCCAATTTTGGATCCAGTTTGCCAAATTGCCCTGGATCCCATGGGCTCTTACCTTCTTAACCAATGTCCCATGCGGGACCTTATTAAAAGCCTTACTGAAGTCCATGTGTTCTACATCAACTGCCTTACCCTCATGTACACATCTAGTCACATCCTTGAAAAAATCAGTTAATTTTGTTAGACACAATCTCCCCCTGACAAAGCCATGCTGATTATCCCTGATTAATCCCTGCCTCTACAAGTGGAGTTTAATCTTGTCCCTCAGATTTTTTTCCAATAGTTTCTTGACCACTGATGTGAAACTCATTGGATTGTCATTCCCTGGTTTGTCCCTGCTACACTTCTTCAATAATGGTACCACATTCGCTGTCCTCCAGTCCTCTGGTACTTCTCCTGCAGCCAGAGAGGATTTGAAAATTTGTATCAGAGTTCCTGCGATCTTCTCCCTTGCCTCACGTAACAGCCTGGGATGCATCTCATATGGGCCTGGGGATTTATCCACTTTTAAGCCCTCTAAAACAGCTAATATGTCCCCCCTTTCAGTGCTAAATTGTTCAAGCGTATCACAATCCCCCTCCCTGATCTCTACACCTACATTGTCCTTCTCCAAAGTGAACGCTAGGGGAAAGTGTTAGGTCATGATGTCAGTGTAATCATCCACAATAATATCAAAGGTGGAAAAGGCCTTGACATTCTGGTGGGAGATGTGCAACAGGATGGTGAGAGCTGATCCGCTGGCTGAGTCCATAATGGGAGGGGTGAGTTTGATGAGACGGATAGTGAAAGATTAGTGCTCAGCGGGTGCACTGGGTGGGAGATTCGGTGAAAGATTAGGATGGGGCAATTGGGATTAATGCTTGTAATGAGCGATCGCCAAGTGCCTCGATGATCACTGTGGAGGATTCTGAGAGAGATAAAGTGGGAAGCTGGAGACTTACCCAATAAAACATAGACATGAGGAGTGATCAGGGGACATGTTGCATATTAGTTTAATTTGAGCTAAATGTATGATTAGCGTAAAGCATTCTCTGCATACGACAGTTGCTCTACGTTTACAAAAGGTACCTTACATTAAATGCAAACTCAATCAAATCATCTCAGTTTGTCTTTAAAACAACCTGATTACCGAGACTGAGTGGAGAGAGGCTGGATTCACATGTGAGCCATATGTAGAAATCTTCCATTTTCCTCTTTATTTTAAAATCTTAGAAAGAACAGTAAAGGGATATTTCACTCCATTCTTCAGTTCCTCTCTAAACTTACTCTGGGTCACGGCGTAAATAAAAGTGTTTGTGCAGCAACTCAGGAGCTGAAACATAACCGCAAGTCGTTCTACAATGGGGGACATGTCTTCTGAAAAATTCCAGTACAGCAGACCAATTCTAGCATGCATCGTAGCCACCAGGAACAGAACCCATCGAAAGATAAAATTCCCCGATATTATAAAAAGTGAAGTGATTGATTTTCTTCTGTTCATTGTCTCTGGATCACTCTGATTCTCCCCACTGACCCAGTCCCGAAGTCTCTTGCGAATTCTGATGGTCACTAGAATGTGTCAGACAGTTATAACATTGAGCATCAGAATCAGAATAAATGGTACACACGGGGTGAAAATATAATGTAGAAATTCAATTGCTGTCCATACTGGTGAAAGCAGAACACTCCAGGGAATAATGCAGAGCCAGGGGGTTCATAAACTGATGTAGCTGCTTGAAAGCATAAAGTACCAGAAAATATTCGTTACACAGAGCAACACAGACATTGTTCCAATAATCACAGCTGCCCATTTCTCAGTGCAATATTTAGTTTTCAGTTTCTGGCCGCAAATGGCCACAAATCGATCAAAGGTGAAAGCGACAGTGAACCAGACAGAACAGTCCGTTGCTGCATAAAGTAGGACAGCGTGGATATTACACACTGGAATATCAAACAGAAATCGAAACATTCTACGATAACTAATGGGAATTTGCCTCAGTATCACATCGAAGATAATGACCAGTAGATCCGCCGCTGCCATGGCCACCAAGTAACGAGTGACACATTTGGAGAGACCACACTTTCCCCGAGACAGGATCACAATCGTCATTAAGTTAACTGTAAGGAAGAGGAAAAACAGGGACATTATACATCAGGATGGGAGCAGGAATATCAATATAGTGGATCCATGGGTATAATAAACTGAAAGCTCTCTACATCCCGTAATGGGATACAATTTGTTTGAACTTTATGATTGAGATAAGGCTTCGCACCAACTATCAGTGCTGATTTGAGAAGTTCATGTCTGAAGAGTTCAATAAATAAACCCAAAAACAAAATGCTTATGTTCATTCATAAATGTGCAGTGTTAAAATATGGTCTCCCCGGTGCAGAGAGAGTAAACACACTGACTAATGCCGTGCAATATCAAAGAGATAAATTCTCAGCCTGATCAGTTACAATGGGAATCAGTTACACTGGGATATGACGGGGCAATTACCAGGGTCCCTCTCCTGATCAGTGACCCTTGGACATGGTTAGATTAGATTAGAGATACAGCACTGAAACAGGCCCTTCGGCCCACCGAGTCTGTGCCGAACATCAACCACCCATTTATACTAATCCTACACTAATCCCATATTCATATTCCTACCAAACATCCCCACCTGTCGCTATATTTCCCTACCACCGACCTATACTAGTGACAATTTATAATGGCCAATTTACCTATCAACCTGCAAGTCTTTTGGCTTGTGGGAGGAAACCGGAGCACCCGGAGAAAACCCACGCAGACACAGGGAGAACTTGCAAACTCCACACAGGCAGTACCCGGAATCGAACCCGGGTCCCTGGAGCTGTGAGGCTGCGGTGCTAACCACTGCGCCACTGTGCCGCCCAAAACATGCTGAGGTTTTAATCCCCCGGCTTCTGCTGCTGATCCATGACCGTGGGATATGATGCAGTTTGGGTTCCTGTTTCAGATTCTTTACATTTAATCTCTGGCATGACCCCAATCCACCTGTTTTTGTGAATTAAGATACAGCCTTTTGATGATTCGGCAAACTTTGATCTCAAATTCATTCTTGTGTTGTATATGTTATCAATATAGATTGTGAATAGTTGAGGCCTCAGAACAGATCATCTTGGCACATGTTCGTCACTTCCTTCCAATACAAGTACATTCTGATTATCCAAACTCTCTATGTTCTCCTGCATAACCAATCTTCTAACCAGGTCAATCATTTGCCTTCAATTCCAGGAGCTTTATTTTTAACTGACAATCTCTTCTGTGGAACCTTTTCGACTGCCTTCATCCACCGCCATTCTCTTGTCTCCCCATTTGAATTGCCTCCTCAAAAAAATCAATCAGATTTGTTAGATTTGACCAATTCTTTAAAAATTCCATGTTGTCTCTTCCTAATTACCTCAAATTGCTCTAAGTGCTCAGTGACTCTGTCCTTAATTGTAGATTCCAATAAGTTCCCCACAACAGGTGTTGCACGAGCAGGTCTCTAAGTTCTTGGATTCTTTCTCTCACCTTTCTTATTTGTTTTTATTTCTTAATGTGTAATTTCTAATCTAAACGGACAATTCATGAATTATGAGAACTTTGGAAAATAATGATGAAAACATTTGCAATTTCCTCAAGTGCATTTTTAAAATCCAGTGGTGGAAACCATCAGGTTGTGGAGATCGTCAGTCTTTAGTGCCATTATTTTTTCTAATATTCTTCTCTTGCTTCTGTTAATTTTAGTGAGCTCCAGTCCTTAATTCATTGTGGAATGTGAGCTACATTATCCTCTTGCTCTGCAGCGAAGACTGACACAAGGCAATTTTGCAACAAGCCTGGAATTTCCTTACTTTCATTATCTTTCACATCGCCTTTTTGCAGCTTTTACTTTTTTTTTGACCCTGTCTTTGTTGTTCTCTCGACCTACGGGACCTACCCTGAAGTCAGGCTGAGGGCTGTCGGATTCGGTGCCATCGCTGGATTACCTCAGGTGCAAGGTATGATCGACTGCACATATGTGGTCATTAAGGCTCCAACTGACCAGCCAGCCTCCTCCTTCAACAGGAAAAGCTTCCATTTGATCAACATTCAACTGGTCTGTTTCCTGCACGAGTGCGCCCGTTTCCTGAGAATCAGCTATGATGCAGTGGTTAGCACTGCAGCCTCACAACTCCAGCGACCTGGGTTCAGTTCTGCGTACTGCCCATGCAGAGTTTGCAAGTTCTCCTTGTGACTGTGTGGGTTTCTCCCACAGCCTAATACTTACAGGTTGATAAGTAAATTGGCCATTGTAAATTGTTCCTAGTGCAGGTAGGTGGTAGAAGAATGGTGAGGATGTGGTAGGTAATATAGGATTAGAATAAATGGGGTACATTCATTAATTGGTTTGTAGTAATGCACTTAAGAAAAGACCTTATCAGGTAAATTGGGCTCTCTAACCAATTAATGAAAGTATCCCACCAACATTCAGATCACTAGAGGACAATGGTGGGAGCTGATAAAATGTTTTATTGCTTGCACCCCCTCCCCTTCCTAGCTCCCCCCTCGTGCCCCCTCCCAGCTCTCCCCTCACACCACCTCCCCTATCCCCCTGCAGCCCCCTTCCCAGCTTCCCCTCGCACCTCCTTCCCTCCACCCCGCACCCCCTTCCCCCCACATCCTTCCACTGGCATCCACCTATCCCTGAGCAGGGGCCATAACAACCCCACTGCCTTGTGGGCATCTCGGGTGAGACCAAGGCTAAAGGAGTAAACCCTAACAGAAAATCTGGAGCGGAACCCCGAAGGCGGTCATGTGTCACCTTTGGCATGTTTGTGGCAGTTCCTGCAGTTTACCGGTACCAAACGTTGTGCTCTGCTCTCCTTTGGACCCGCACCAGGAAGGCCGAGAGGGGGGTTTTGATGCTTGGGCAACTCACAACCTCCATACATCCACCCAGGCATGCACCATGGAAAGGCCACTCCATAGTCGCCTCACAGCAACCGAAACAACACGGAAGGCAGCAGTTACAGGTTATAAGTCCAGCTCAATTGGTGTAGAGATTGGGCGCCATGGGTTGCCTTTGTGGGTGGGAGAGGCCATCGCATGTCACTGGACAGCTACCGCCCGCCTCAAACTGGGCAGCCCTCGGTCAGTAAGGTTCTGTCCCGCCACAGTCCACCTGCTTCAATGGGTGCTTGGAGCTCAGGGTCATTGCCTGACAAGTGGACTGTAACACCGCACCAAACAACACGACAAAAAAAGGAAAGAAGGTACCAGCCCTTCGTTCTGCAAGCTGGAACGTCAGAACTATGTGTCCTGGCCTGTCGGATGACCTTACACAAATCAACGATTCTTAGAAGACCGCCATCATTAACAACGAGCTCAGTAGACTCAATGTGGACATGCAGTACTTCAGGAGACACGCCTCCCCGCGAGCGGATCTCTAAGAGAGCAAGGCTATACCTTCTTCTGGCAGGGCGGGGATCCTGAAGAACCAAGACAGCACGGAGTGGGCTTCGCCATCAGAAACCTTTTGCTCAGCATGACAGAACCACCCTCAAATGGCTCGGAACACATACTGTCCATCCGAATGCTCACCGCCTCTGGTCCAGTATACCTACTGAGCATCTATGCTCCAACACTCTGCTCCCCACCTGAAGCTGAAGACCAGTTCTACGAGGAACTCCATAATATCATTAGTAGCATCCCCAATATCAAACATCTGTTCCAGCTGGGGGACTTTAATGCCAGTGTTGGGGCCGACCATGACTCATGGCCCTCCTGCCTTGGGCACTATGGCATTGGAAGGATGAATGAGAATGGACAGCGACTGCTTGAGTTGTGTAACTATCATAACCTCTGCATCACCAACTCGTTCTTTCATACTAAACTCTGTCACCAGGTTTCTTGGAGGCACCCAAGATCACGTCGTTGGCACCAGCTGGACCTCATCATCACAAGGCGAGCCTCTTTAAACAGCGTTCAAACCACACGCAGCTTCCACAGTGCGGACTGCGACACCGACCACTCCCTGGTGTGCAGCAAGGTTAGACTCAAAACAAAGAGGCTGCATCACTCGAAGCAGAAGGGCCACCCGCGTATCAACACGAGCAGATCTTCTTATCCACAGCTGTTACATAAGTTTCTAAATTCACTTGAAAAAGCCCTTCAAAACTCTCCTAAAGGGGATGCAGAGACCAAGTGGGCCCACATCAGAGCTGCCATCTATGACTCAGCAATGAACACCTATGGCAAACATGAGAAGCAGAATGCAGACTGGTTTCAATCTCACTTTGAAGAGTCGGAACCTGTCATAGCCGCTAAGCGCATTGCACTGCTGAACGACAAGAAAGCCCCCAGCGAGTTAACATCCGTAGCACTTAAAGCAGCCAGAAGCGCTGCACAAAGAACAGCCAGGCTCTGCGCAAATGACTACTGGCAACACCTATGTAGTCATATTCAGCTGGCCTCTGACACCTGAAACATCAGAGGAATGTATGATTGCATTAAGAGAGCTTTTGGGCCAACCCCAAGAAGATCGCCCCCATCAAATCTAAATCAGGGGACACAATCACTGACCAACGCAAGCAAATGGACCGCTGGGTTGAGCACTACCTAGAACTGCACTCCAGGGAAAATGTTGTCACTGAGACCGCCCTCAATGCAGCCCAGTCTCTGCCAGTCATGGATCAGCTGGACGGACAGCCAACAAAATCGGAACTCAGTGATGCCATTGATTCTCTAGCCAGCGGAAAAGCCCCTGGGAAGGACGTCATTACCCCTGAAATAATCAAGAGTGTCAAGCCTGCTATCCTTTCAGCACTCCACGAACTGCTTTGCCTGTGCTGGGACGAGGGAGCAGTACCTCAGGACATGAGCGATACCAATATCATCACCCTCTGTAAGAACAAGTTTGACCACGGTGACTGCAACAACTACCGTGGAATCTCCCTGCTCAGCATAGTGGGGAAAGTCTTTGCTCGAGTCGCTTTCAACAGGCTCCAGAAGCTGGCTGAGCGTGTCTACCCTGAGGCACAGTGTGGCTTTCGAGCAGAGAGATCCACCATTGATATGCTGTTCTCCCTTCGCCAGCTACAGAAGAAATGCCGCAAACAACAGATGCCCCTCTATGTTGCTTTCATTGATCTCACCAAAGCCTTTGACCTCGTCAGCAGACGTGGTCTCTTCAGACTACTAGAAAAGATTGGATGTCCACCAAAGCTACGAAGTATCATCACCTCATTCCATGACAATATGAAAGGCACAATTCAGCATGGCGTTGCCTCATCAGACCCCTTTCCTATCCTGAGTGGCGTGAAACAGGGCTGTGCTCTTGCACCTACACTGTTTGGGATCTTCTTTCCCCTGCTGCTCTCACATGCATTCAAGTCTTCAGAAGAAGGAAGTTTCCTCCACACAAGATCAGGTGGCAGGTTGTTCAACCTTGCCCATCTAAGAGCGAAGACCAAAGTACAGAAAGTCCTCATCAGGGAACTCCTCTTTGCTGACAATGCTGCATTAACATCTCACACTGAAGAGTGCCTGCAGAGACTCATCAACAGGATTGCGGCTGCCTGCAATGAATTTGGCCTAACCATCAGCCTCAAGAAAACGAATATCATGGGACAGGATGTCAGAAATGCTCCATCCATCAATATCGGCGACCACGCTCTGGAAGTGGTTCAAGAGTTCACCTACCTCGGCTCAAGTATCACCAGTAACCTGTTTCTCGATGCAGAAATCAGCAAGCGCATGGGAAAGGCTTCCTCTGCTATGTCCAGACTGGCCAAGAGAGTGTTTGAAAATGGCGCACTGACACGGAACACAAAAGTCCGAGTGTATCAAGCCTGTGTCCTCAGTACCTTGCTCCATGTCAGCGAGGCCTGACCAACATATGTCAGCCAAGAGCAACGTCTCAATTCATTCCATCTTCGCTGCCTCCAGAGAATCCTTGGCATCAGGTGGCAGGACTGTATCTCCAACACAGAAGTCCTCGAGGCGGCCAACATCCCCAGCATCTACACCCTACTGAGCCAGCAGCGCTTCAGATGACTTGGCCATGTGAGCCGCATGGAAGATGGCAGGATCCCCAAGGACACATTGTTCAGCGAGCTCGTCACTGGTATCAGACCCACCGGCCTTCCACGTCTCCGCTTGAAAGATGTCTGCAAATGTGACATGAAGTCCTGTGACATTGATAACAAGTTGTGGGAGTCAGTTGCCAGCGATTGCCAGAGCTGGCGGGCAGCCATAAAGGCAGGGCTAAAGTGTGGCGAGTCGAAGAGATGTAGCAGTTGCCACGAAAAAAGACAGAAGCGCAAGGGGAGAGCCAACTGTGTAACAGCCCCGACAACCAATTTTATATGCAGCACCTGTGGAAGAGTCTGTCAATCTAGAATTGGCCTTTATAGCCACTCCAGGCGCTGCTTCACAAACCACTGACCACCTCCAGGCGCTTACCCATTGTCTCTCGAGACAAGGAGGCCAAAGAAGTATAAATGGGTGGTTGTTTGTCGGCACAGATTCGGAGGGGTTCAAAGGGCCTGTTTCAATGCTGCATCACTCTATGACTCTATCATACCTACATATTTCAACAGTCACAGGTACCACAGCTTTACAGGCTCCCTGCTCACCTACAGGGATGGACTTTCGGGAACAAGGGCTACCAATTGAAGATGTGGCTACTCAATGCCTGTGTGGAACCCTTACAATGCAGCAGAGGAGAGGTACAACAGTTGCCGCGACTCCATCCGAGTGACCATTAATAAGACCATTGGTCTGCTGAAGATGTGATTCCTTTGCCTGGATCAATCTGGTGGAGCCCTGCAGTATGCCCCAATGAGGGTCTTGTGTATCGTGGTGATCTGCTATGCTCTGCATATTCTAGTAATGCCAAGGAGGGAGGCTTTGCATGATGAGGCTATGAGAACACCATTCGTCCACTGATGAGGAGGACGTGGAGGAGGGTGATGAGCAGGCAGCACTGGATGTTGAACCCCTTGCACCGGAGGCCAGGAACATTGAGCAACGCATCAAGGAGGCAAGAGACAATCTCATACTTACCCAGTTCCAGCCACCATGATGGTCACTCACAGAGAAAGCAATAAAGACTGACCTCAATGCATGTAGTCTTTCACCTCCTTTCCATTGGTGTTCTGTGCCTAGCGCCCAGCTGAAACACACACTGGTGCCCATGGGAGATCATATTTAAATGAGTCAGCAGCTCACAATTAGGGAATGATAGAATAATCACTTTTACACAATGAACATTAATGACTTGAACAAAAGAACTTTATCTGAAGCATCACATGTCAGATATCAAACACCCGTGAACCCCCCGTGTGAGTCGAGGTGCTTTGCTTTTTACGATTGCGAGTGCTTCTACGAGGTGTGAACCCATCGCCAGCAGCTGGGCTGGAGACAGGCTGCTGATCAGACTGCCCCTTGGCCTGTGATGACTTTAGCAGCTGTCCTCTGGTTACCTGAGGCCTGGAAAGCCCCGGCTACCTGAGCCTTTCCTGAACTGGGGCAGGTCTCTCCTCGGGCTTCGCAGGTGCTGGAGCTGGGCTCACTGGCAGAGGGGCTGAGCAGCCGCTGTCCACACTCAGAGCACCCTGAGGGGAGCCCCTAGATGTGGAGGATAGTCACTGCTGCCCCGTTTCAAGGCTTACCTGAACCTCCCTGCGCAGATAAGTGCGAGGGACTGGAGAAGACTCCAGGTGCCTTGCCCTTCTCTCACCTTGCCACTGTTGTTTCAAACTCATGGCCAAGGTGATGGTTTGCAGCTCTGGGCACATCTGTGGGATCTGACTCTCCATAAGGCTTGCCAACCTCTCAATGGAGGTAGCCATGCACTTACATACCTGAGACATGGCAGCACTCTAGGCATGGATGGACTCCTCCATTGTCTGCTCATGGCTGCAGATTGCCTTTGGCATCTCAGCCAGATGTTGCCTTAGCTCAACTCTCTCTGCAACTCCAGCATGACCTGTGCTGTCAACACCAGAGGCTCACCAGATTGTGACTTATTCTAAAGCTGAGCGGAAACCCACCGAGGTGAAATTATCTGCCCTGCTGGAAGGATCTGGAGATTCATGTGATGGTGTGTCCTGTGACTGTGGATCCTCCTCAGAAGTGGAATTATATCCCCATTCTAGTAGAGTCTCCTGTGGACATCGACCTGCAAAAACATGTGTGGTTTGGCATGAGCAGACCTTATCAGACCAACCATGCATGATGGGGTATCTAGAAGTGATCCATATGTTGATAGAGGTTAATCCTTCTTGTGATTCATGTACAAGGACCCCATTTCCCTCTGCACTGCAGCATTCTTCAGTCTCTCTCCATTTAAATAAAATTCTGCTTTTATTATACTCCATCTGCCAAATGTTTGACCACTCACTTAAACTGTCTATATCTCTTTGCAGATACCTTATGTCCTCCTCAAAACCTGTTTTCTTACTTATCTATGTATCGGCTGCAAATTTGGTTACATTACATTCAGTAACTTTGTCCAAGACATTAATATAGATTGTAAATAGTTAAGGCCTGAACACTGCTCCCTGTGGCACTGCACTAGTTACAGTTCGCCAATCTGAAAATGCCACATTTATCTCGACTCTCTGTTTCCTGTTAATAACCAATCTACTTTTGCAACAAGGTAAATGATTTTAAGGCACAAATAGAGGTAAACGGGACTGATTTAATTGCCATTATGGAAACATGGTTACAGGGTGACCAGGAATGGGAACTGAATATTCAGTGATATTTGTCATTTTGGAAAGATAGACAGAGGGAAAAAGGAGGTGGGGTAATGCTGTTAATAAGGGAGGAGATCCATCCATTAGTGAGCGAGGAAGTTGGATTGAAGAAGCAAGATGTAGAGTCATAGAGTCATAGAATCATAGAGGTATACAGCACAGAAACAATACTTCGGCCCATCATGTCTGTGCCGGCCATTAAGCACCTATCTATTCTGATCCCATTTTCCAATACTTGGACCATAGCCTTGTATGCTATGGTGTTTCAAGGGCTCATCTAAATACTTCTTAAATGTTGCGAGGGTTCCTGCCTCTGCCACCCATTCAGGCAGTGTGTCCCACATTCCAACCACCCTCTGGGTGAATTTTGTTTTCCTCAAATCCCCTCTAAACCTCCTGCCCCTTACCTTAACTCTATGTCCCTTGGTTCGTGATCCCTCCGCTAATGGAAAATGTTTCTTCCTATCTATCCTATCAATTCCCTTATAATTTTGTGTCACTCAGTCAGGTCCTCCCTCAGCCTTCTCTACTCTAAGGAAAACAACCTTAGCCTATCCAGTCTCTCTTCATAGCTGAAATGCTCCAGCCCAGGCAACATCCTGGTGAATCTTCTCTGCAGCCTCTCCAGTGCAATCACATCCTTCCTATAGTGTGGTGACCAGAATGGTACACAGTACTGCAGCTGTGGCCAAACTAGGGTTTTATATAGCTCCATCATAAGCTTCCTTTCACTTATATTCTCTGCCTCGGCTAATAAAGGCAAGTATCCCATACGCCTTCCGAACTACCTTATCTACCTGTGCTGCTGCCTTCAGTGATATATGGACAAGTGCACCAAGGTCCCTCTGACCCTCTGTACTTCCTAGGGTCCTACCATCCATTGTATATTCCCTGGCCTTGTTAAGCCTCCCAAAATTCATCACTTCACACTTCTCAGGATTAAATTCCATTTGCCACTGCTCCGCCCATCTATAGTATCCTTTAGTCTAAAGTTTTCCTCCTCACTAGTTACGACACCACCAATTTTCGTGTCATCTGTGAACTGTAAAATCAGGTTGGGTGAGCTCAGAAATAGCAAGGGGCCGCATACATTGGTGCGAGTTTTTTATAGGAGACCAAACTGTAGTGGTAATGTTGGGCATGGTATATATCAGGAAATTAGAGCTGCATGTAGCATGGGTGAGTTCAATTTACATAGAGATTGGGTAAAGCTAATTAGCACTAATGCTGTGGACGATGAATTCCTGGAGTGTGTACAAGATGGGCTTCTGGATGTTGAAGAACCAACTAGGATCTGCGATTTTAGATTTCGTATGATGCAATGATCATAACCTTGCTGTAAAGGAGCCTTCAGGAAATAGTGACCACGATATGATGGAATTTTACATTAAGCTTGAATGTAGTTCATTCTGAAACTGCGGTCTTACATCTGAACAAAGGAAAATGTGAAGATATAAGGGGCAAGTTGGCCATGGTGGTTTGGAAGATACATTAAAATATTTGATGTTGGACAGGCAATGGCTAGTATTTAAAGAATTATCATAAAGTTTCAACTGAAATTAATGTGAATGAATAGTTAAGCTAATTATGTATTTAGTTAATGTTCTTGCCTTTTTTATGCCTTAAACATTTCCTTGTATGTTTGTGAGTATGCGTTGTGAAATTAAACCCCTTCCTGAGTTCAAGAGTGTGCGTCAGTAAGCCCTACTTCTTTGATTTAACTTTCACAACCGTGTTGTTGTTTAGAGATACAGCACTGAAACAGGCCCTGCGGCCCACCGAGTCTGTGCCGACCATCAACCACCCATTTATACTAATCCTACACTAATTCCATATTCCTACCACATCCCCACCTGTCCCTATATTTCCCTGCCACCTACCTATACTAGGGGCAATTTATAATGGCCAATTTACCTATCAACCAGCAAGTCTTTTGGCTGTGGGAGGAAACCGGAGCACCCGGAAGAAACTCACGCAGACACAGGGAGAACTTGCAAACTCCACAAAGGCAGTACCCAGAATTGAACCCGGGTCACTGGAGCTGTGAGGCTGCGGTGCTAACCACTGCGCCACTGTGACTGTCCTTTACTAGTCAGGGTTTAAGGGAGGGAAAATTTCAATCACTGATCTGTTTATGGACAGGTGGTTGGAAAAACAGAGAAATTTGTTCAGAAATAAAAGATTAAGTACCTGTTCGTAACATAAGACACAAAAACCCAACAGCAAAGGTGCATCAAACGTGGTGAACAAAAGAAGTTATAAGATTGCATTCCGTCAAAGGAGGTGGCTTTTCCGGTCACCAGAAAAGTGGTAAGCCTGAGAATTGGGAACAATTGAGAATTCAACAAAGAAGGACTGAGAAACTGATAAAGAAAGGGAAAAGCAATTGTGAATGCAAGCTAGCGAGAAACATAGAGCGAGACTGTAAGGGATGTGAAAAGGAAAAGATGAGGAAGGACAAATGTGGGTCCATTGGAGGTGGAGCCAGGAGGGTTTGTGGTGGAGAATGAGGAAATGGCGGAGAGTCTGAACAATTGATTTGTGTGCGTCTTAAGAGGAAGACAGAAAATTTCCCAGAAATATGAGGGAACCAAGGGACTTGTAAAACTGAGGAACTGAAAGAAATTGGTATCAATAAAGAGGTAGTACTCGAAAAATTAATTGGATTGAAAGTTGATAAATCCCCTGGACCAAATGAGGTACATCCTAGAGTGTTGAAGGAGGTGGCTTTGAGATAATGGATGCATTGGTGATTATCTTTCAAAATTCTACAGATTTTGGAAGGGTTCCTGCAGACTGAAAAGTAGCAAAAGTATCCCCACTATTTAAGAAAGGAGCAAGAGAGTAAACAGAGAACTACAGACCTTTTAATTTAACATTAACAGTGGGGAAAATGTTAGAATCTGTTGTAAAGGATGAGATAACTGGACACTTGGAAAATAATGACTTTTTCTATTCATTTATGAGATACGGGTGTCGCTGGTTAGATTAGCATTTAGTGCCCATCCCTAATTGCCTTGAGAAGGTGATGGTGAGCTGTCTTTTTGAACCACTGCAGTCCCTGGGGCATAGGTACATCAACAGTGCTGTTAGGAAGGGAGCTCCAGGATTTTGACCCAGCGACAGTGAAGGAATGGCGATATAGTTCCAAGTCAGGATGGTGTGTGGGTTGGAGGGAACTTGCAGGTGGTGGTGTTCCCATGTGTCTTCTGTCCTTGTCCTTCTAGGTGGTAGAGGTTGCAGGTTTGGAAGGTGCTGTCTAAGGAGCCATGGTACATTGCTGCAGTGCATCTTGTAAATGGTACACTCTGCTGCCACTGTGTGTGGGTGGTGGAGGGAGTGAATGCTTTTAGATAGGGTGCCAATCAAGCGGGCTGCTTTGTCCTCGATGGTGTCGAGATATTGAGTATTGATGGAGCTGTATCCATCCAGGCAATCTGACTTGTGCCTTGTAAATGGCGGACAGGTTTTGGGGAGTCCAGAGGTGAGTTACGCAGCGCAGGATTCCTCGCCTCTGACATGCGCGTGTAGCCATGGAACTTATATGGCTACTTCAGTTCAGTTTCTGGTCAATGGTAATCCCCAGGATGTTGATAGTCGGGGATTCAGCAATCGTAATGCCATTGAATGTCAAGGGGAGATGGTTAGATTCTCTCTTATTTGAGATAGTCATTGTCTGGCACTTTTGTGGCTCAAATGTTATTTGCCACTTATCAGCCCTAGCCTGGATATTGTCCAGGTCTTGTTGCATTTCTACATGGACTGCTTCAGTATCTGAGGAGTTGCGAATAGTACTGAACATTGAGCAATCATCAGTGAGCATCCCCACTTCTGATCTTATGATACAAAGGTTGGTGGAGTTGCGGATAGTGATGAGGATTGTCAGAGGATACAGCAGGATATAGGTCGTTTGGAGACTTGGGCGGAGAAATGGCAGATGGAGTTTAATCCGGACAAATGTGAGGTCATGCATTTTGGAAGGTCTAATGCAGGTGGGAAGTATACAGTAAATGGCAGTACCCTTAGGAGTATTGACAGGCAGAGAGATCTGGGCGTACAGGTCCACAGGTCACTGAAAGTGGCAACGCAGGTGGATAAGGTAGTCAAGAAGGCATACGGCATGCTTGCCTTCATTGGTCAGGGCATAGAGTATAAAAATTGGCAAGTCATGCTGCAGCTGTACAGAACTTTAGTTAGGCCACACTTAGAATATTGCGTGCAATTCTGGTCGCCACACTACCAGAAGGATGTGGAGGCTTTGGAGAGGGTACAGAAGAGGTTTACCAGGAAGTTGCCTGGTCTGGAGGGCATTAGCTTTGAGGAGAGGTCGGATAGACTCGTATTGTTTTCACTGGAACGACGGAGGTGGAGGGGCGACATGATAGAGGTTTACAAAGTTATAAGCGGCATGGACAGAGTGGATAGTCAGAAGCTTTTTCCCAGGGTGTAAGAGTCTGTTACTAGGGGACATAGGTTGAAGGTGAGAGGGGCAAAGTTTAGAGGGGATGTGCGAGGCAAGTTTTTTACACACAGGGTGGTGAGTGCCTGGAACTTGTTGCCGGGGGAGGTGGTGGAAGCAGGTACCACAGAGACGTTTAAGAGGCATCTTGACAAATACATGAATAGGATGAGAATAGAGGGATACGGACCCCGGAAGTGCAGAAGGTTTTAGTTTAGGCAGGCATCAAGGTCGGTGCAGGCTTGGAGGGCCGAATGGCCTGTTCCTGTGCTGTACTGTTCTTTGTTCTTTGTTCTTTTTTGAGGGTCATTGATGAAGCAGTTGAAGATGATTGGGCCAAGGGCACTACCCTAAGGAACTCCTGTAGTGATGTCCTGGAGCTCAGATGATTGACTTCCAACAACCACAACCATCTTCCTTTGCACTAGGTATGACTCCAACCAGCGAAGAGTTTTCTCCCTGATTCCCATTGACTCTAGTTTTGCAAAGCTCCATGATGCTTGGTCAAATGTTACCTTGATGTCAAGGGCAGTCACTCTCACCTCACCTCTTGAGTTCAACTCTTTTGTCCATGTTTGAACCAAGGCTGTAATGAATTCAGGAGCTGAGTGCCCTGGCGGAATCCAAACTGATCATCACTGAGCAGGATTTTGCGAAGCAAGTGTTGATGACATCTTCCATCACTTTACTGATGATCGAGAGGAGACTAATGGGGCAGTAATTGGTCACATTGGATTCATCCTGCGTTTTGTGTACAGGACATACCTGCGCAATTTTCCATATTGCCTGGTAGATGCCAGTATTGTAGCTGTACTGGAACAGCTTGGCTAGGGGCGCAGCAAGTTCTGGAGCACGGGTCTTCAGTACTATTGCTGGAATGTTATCAGGCCCATAGACTTTGCAGTGTCCAGTGTCTTCAGATGTTTCTTGATATCACGTGGAGTGAATAGAATTTTCTGAAGACTGGCAGCTGTGATGCTGAGGACTTCAGGAGAAGGCCAAGATGTATCATCCACTTGGCACTCCTGGCAAAAAAGATTGTTGCAAATGCGTCAGCCTTATCTGTCGCACTGATGTGCTGGGCTCCCCCATCATTGAGGATGGGGATATTTGTGGAGCCACCTCCTCCAATTAGTTGTTTAATTGTCCACCACCATTCATGACTGGATGTGGCAGGACTGCAAAGTTTCGATCTGATCCGTTGGTTATGGGATCGCATGCTGCTTATGCAGTTTGGAATGCAAGTAGTCCGGGCTTGTAGCTTCACCTGGTTGACACCTCATTTTGAGGTATGCCTGCTGCTGCTCCTGGCATGCCCTCCTGCACTCTTCATTGAACCAGGGTTGATCCCCTGGTTTGATGGTAATGGTCGAGTGGGGGATATGCCGGGACATGAGGTTACAGATTGTGTTTGAGTACAATTCTGCTGCTTCTGATGGCCCATAGTGTCTCATTGATGCCCAGTTTTGAGTTGCTATATCTGTTCAAAATCTATCCCATTTAGCACATTGGTAGTGCCACACAACATGATGGAGGGTATACGCAATGTGAAGACAGGACTTAGTCTCCCAAACGACTGTGTCGTGGTCACTCCTACCAATACTGTAATGGACAGATGCATCTGCAGCAGGCAGATTGGTGAGGATGAGGTCAAGTATGTTTTTCCCTCACCACCCAGTCTAGAAACATAGAAAATAGGAGCAGGAGTCGGCCATTCGGCCATTCGGGCCTGCTCCGCTATTCAAAGAAGATCACGGCTGATCGTCAAATTCAGTCCCCTGTTCCCGCTTTCTCCCCATATCCCTTGATCCCTTTGGCATTAAGAAATACATCTATCTCCTTCTTGAATATATTTAATGACTTGGCCTCCATTGCCTTCTGCGGTAGAGAATTCCACGGGTTCATCACCCTCTGAATGAAGAAATTTCTCCTCGTCAAGCAGCTAAAGCCTTTAGGACTCGGCCAGTAATGGCGCTACTGAGCCACTCCTGGTGGACATTGAAATCCCCTGTCCAGAGTACATTCTGTGCCCTTGCTACCCTCAGTGCTTCCTCCAAGTGGTGTTCAACATGGAGGAGTACTGACACTTCAGTTGAGGGAGGGCGGTAAGTGGGAATCAGCAGGAAGTTTCCTTGCCCGTGTTTGACCTGATGCCATGTGACTTCATGGGGCCTGGAGTCGATGTTGAGGGTTCCCAGGGCAACTCCCTCCCGATTGTGTACCACTGTGCCGCCACCTCTGGTGGGTCTGTCTTGCCGGTGGGACAGGACATTCCCAGGGATGGTGATGGCGGTGTCTGGGACCTGTGATTCCGTGAGTAAGACTGTTCAGGCTGCTGCTTGACTAGTATCTGTGGGACAGCTCTTCCAACTTTGGCACAAGAACCCAGATGTTAGGAAGGAGGACTTTGCGGGGTCGACAGGGCTGGGTTTGTCGTTGTCATTTCCAGTGCCTAGGTCGATGTCCAGTGGTCCGTCCGGTTTCATTCCTTATTGACGTTGTAGCGGCTTGATACAACTGAGTGGCTTGCTAGACCATTTCAGAGTCAACCACAACTTTCTCTGCTCCAAGAAGAACAAGCCCAGCTTTTCCACATAACTGAAGTTGGGCACCCCAGTACCATTGTAGCAAATCTCTTCTGTTCATTTCTTCCCTCATAAATAATTGAAATGAAATGTTTCTAAGGAAATGCACACACAAAATAAAAGGGAAGAGAAATAAATGCTGAGCAAAAGGAATGTCAATGGTTGGAAGATAAAATAAATAAAAGATTTAAGTTTCGTGATGGATCAGTGAGAGGAATATATCACATTATGGGGTTTTTGTCAGTAAATGTACTGATAAACCTGAGAGGAAGCTGGTTCATGGTTTGCAGAAGAAACTCCTGTTCCAGGGGTGGAGTAAACAGCTGCCTCCATGTAATAACAGACAGGGGATGAATATGGTGTCAGGCTGGGCTAACTCGGTTGGTAGGACATGAAACTCTTAACCCCAGGGTCGTGGGTTTGATTCCCACATTCTTTCCTTTTTAGGTTGGTTTTACAGGCCTTTCCCAACTCTGAAATCCTTGGTAGAGAATTTGAGGAGTGTTTGAAATGACACTCAACAACAGTACCAGAAAGCCTCTCCTTGATTCAGAATTCTTACCTCTCCAGCAACTAGCAGCTAAAGATTGAACTTTCTTTCATTTCATTTGCAGCTCGGGGTCTGTGCGGCTTCTGCCTGTCTCTCCCTTCACAAACCATCAGTGCAGAGAAAACCACGGGGAACTTGAATGTATGTATTTCACGCTGTGTCCAAGAGTGTGAGCTCTCCCCTGGTGTATCAGCTTTCTATGATTCAAAACACTTCAGCAGAACATTCTCATAATCTGAACTCTGAGATTTGTCTGGGTCCCATTCCCAAAAGTTGGAAAGTGGGATTGGGCTTGATCGCTCTTTTTTGGCTGACACAGACTCGATGGCTGAATGACCTCCTTCTGTGCCATAAATTTTCAATGTTTCTCTGAAGTGAGGAGTGAGCGGGAGAGGTAATTCTACCAGGGTTATATTTTTCTTCCAAAACAATGACACAAGGGTTCCTTTCCTGTGATGCTGAAATATCTCCGTTGGGAAAGCATTACACTAAAGATTTAAAGGTCCTGGGTTTCCGCACTTCTCCTTTATTTGATTTCGCCCTTTTGGGTCCAATTCTGTAGCTTCAACCTCGAATTATTTACCCGGCACTGAAGGGCTGGATGGGAGCAGAGAGACATGAAGGATGGGAAATATTTATATTTTCTGCATTTAGCTTCTTCTTTATCTCCTTCTACACTTTTCTCTGGATTTGTATCTCTTGGTGTCGGGTGATTTGATGCATTTGTTCTAACCTGAAGCCTTTTCCACATTTGGGGGCGGTCAGACACGCTCTGTCTGTTTATTAATGTTTGTGACCATTAACAGGAAGAGGCCGTGAATTCAACATTTATCAGCAAATGGAGGACAAAGAAAAAGTATTCTCTGTTACTGCATCCCAGGAATAAAGATGCAATGAATGTTATTGAAAATAACTTCCCAGTGACAATTTCTGTGAATTTGCTTGCATCTACAGTTTGGATTTTAAGTTTCATGAAAAACCTGTTCAATTAACAATGAAACTTCTGACAGTGCACATGGGGACCAAATCTGCAACCTTGATGTTATTAACAAACCAACTGAACTGAACAGCTGCACAGACGGAGCCAGGTGTGGGTTTGAGCCTCACGCTGGGTGGTTTGTGTTTTACTTCTCACACTGGATGACAGAGCTAATGGACACACCACATCCCTGAAACATTGCTCCAATTTAAAACTCATCATCATCAGAAAAAATCTCAAAATAAGTCTCCCCTAGTCCTGGCCCGTATATAAATTTTATCTTCAGTTCATTGAAACTCAGTGTAATTCAAGCAACAATCAGAAGAGGGCAGCATGAACCTACATTGGAGCTGAATGTATTTTCTACTTTTTCTTTAAAGTTATCTGACAAAATTTACAAAATAGGCTCACAGTTAATGTGTGAGGGGCCGTCGCACTGCGATTTCCACCACATCTGCTCTTTCTAGAAAGATCACTGTAAGTCTGTAGAATGTGCAGAAAGGAATTGCTGTTGTTTGTAAACATTTCCAACTGAACTCACTGTCATTCTGATTTAACAGGACGAGCTTGGATCTCCTGCTCTGATCAAACAATAAACCTCAGTGATTGGAGCTTAAGTACTAAAATAGTAACATGATTTAAATTCAATAGAGAAATGGTTTTAATAGGTCCTGAGCAAAGGGCTTCATGACCACAGAGTTAGGTGAGTCTGCTAAACTGAATATCAGTGGAATTGTGTGAGAGTTAGACTTCCGTATTGAGGCATAAGGAGGTTTTTTCATGTTTTCACGGAATGTGGGCAGCACTGGCTAGGCCAACATTTATTGCCCATTCCTAACATTCCCAGCATCTGACCTGCTCTTGTAGCCACGGTATTTATATGGCAACTCCAATTCAGTTTCTGGTCAATATTAACCCCCAGGATGTTGATAGTGGGGGGATTCAGTGATGGTAATGCCATTGAATGCCAACAGGAGATTGTTGGATTCTTTCTTGTTGGAGATGGTCAGTGCCTGGCACCTGTGTGGCGTGAATGTTACTTGCCATTTATCAGCCCAAGCTTGGATGTTGTCCAGATCTTGTTGCATCTGGACATGGATTGCTTCAGTACCTGACGAGTCGCGAATGGTGCTGCACATGTGCAATCATCAGCAAACATCCCCACTTCTGACCTTATGATGCTCAGCAATAACTTGCTCACTGACACTCAGTTTGGGTTCTACCAGGGCCACTCAGCTCCTTGGTTCAAACATGTACAAAAAAGCTGAACTCCAGAGCTGAGGTGAGAGGGACTGCCCTTGACATCAAGGAAGCATTTGACCCAGTATGGCATCAAGGAGCCTGAGAAAAAGTGGAGTCAATGCGAATCAGGGGGAATAATCTCTTCTGGTTGCAGTTATACCTAGCACAAAGGAAGATGGTTGTTGTTGTTGGAGGTCAATCATCTCAGTCCCAGGTCATCACTGCAAGAGTTCCTCAAGCTAGTTTCCCAGGACCAATCATCTTCATTTCTGACTTTAACCCCTTGTAGGGACTAAACCAAATCAGAAGCACATCCCCAAAATCTCCTTTAATCAAGTTCACACCAGACAAATTCTCAGACACTTATTTGGGTCCAAAGAATTGCACTAGTTTTTCCTCAAAGAAAGAAAACCAACAGAGAATTTTACCATCTTTCAGATAGCCAACTTTTAATATTTTTATGGCTAAATCATAAATATCCCAGATATTATAAGGGTCTGTGAAACTCTCTTCAATATGTATCTCTCCACTTAAAGAGACACAGAGAGGGCATTCTTGTAGCTGTATACAGAGTACTATATGAGATAATTTATTAACTTTTATATATTTATCAAAGAATTTAACATGCAATAAACTTCTTAAGAAGATAAGTATATCACAATATCAAATATCACTGAGAGATGTAACACATAGTCTTATTTCGAACATAGAACCCAAAAGTTTAACCTTGCTAATGTTACAGCAAAATTATCTTAGAATATCCAGAATATCCATCAAAATTTAAAGTAAACTTCTAACTTAAATCCCCGAATAAGGAATGGGATGAGAAGTGTTGTTTGAGGATCCAACACTCCTCAGTATCTGCTGCAGAACCTTATATTTTTATGCGATTTCTAAGGTGTCATATAACTTTTGCATTAGATGTGACCTTTCTGTGTTCCCTTTCACAGTCTACATCTTTAATTTAATGTGTTACTGGAATTTGCAGTTTGTGAGCTTTTATCTGATCAAAATGTTCATAATTATGTTTACCCGACTTCTCTTGTTCCTGTGAGTATATTCTATTTATTGTTAATTACCCTTTCCATGGTACCCACAGCAACCTCCGGAGCCGACCTGTCTGAACAACAACCCCATAAACTAATTAAGATTTATTGCTAACTCTTACTGAGGTCATACAGGATATTTCAATGTATGTGTTAATCTCCCAAGCCCCTGGTAACAGCAATTCTATTCCAACGGAGACATTGAAATGTTTAACTCTACCATCTTAAAGGGGAACTTCAGTCAGCTCTGAAAGCTAACCATGTATTCAATCTTTAACTCTAAAGACATAATACACTAACTATTTCCAAATCTACTTAATCAACCCTATTATACCTATATTCCTTCACACTCGACTCTTGACCCAGATAAAGGCGAACAACAAAAATAGAATGTTTCACTAAACAATGCCTAAAATATAAACATTCAATAAAATCTGTTCTGTGAAACAGAGCAATAATACAAAAGAGTACAGTGACAACGATCATAGTCTGCACTTTTATATGGATCATCTAAATTTTCCAAAAATAACTCTTGTAATTCCAGTACAAAGTTCAGAATAAAACTCTGCGAATCGTCCACGATCTGACATTGCAAAATGTTCAATACGATGACCAGAGCGTGACATGTCACATCAATGTTGATCTTGAACCAATGGAGTCCTGTCGAGATAAACTAAAAAGTACTTCAATCTATTGTCAGTCACATTCCAGCCAATGTCCTCTACCAGGAGTCAAATGAAAAGAGCTTAACATCAGGGAATTCCGAGGTCACCTGGGTTTAAGTGTTATTCAGAACCTGAGTATCTTTATAACAGGTGTACTTTCCATCAGAAGCTAACTCGACGATACAAAGAAAAGCCATTCTGCCATCTTCTCCTTTGTACCATTGCACTCCCAATGTTATGATGAATAAGAACATCACTTGCATTACCTCCCCTCCAAACGTCACTCAGGGCAAATGCAGTAAAATGTTTTATTCCTGCTTCTCTGCATGAAATTGCACAGGGTAAGGTGTTCAAGCAGTAAGACATCTCTGGCATGTCACATGCACTGCTTGCATCCAGAAGATCTTTAACAAAAGAATCTAGCAGTACTTTAATCCTTGCTTTACACAAGAGCAAGTCCCATCACTGAGAGTCTGCAGTACGTCATTCCATTCCCACAGTGTTTCCTTCTTCTGTCAGTGTGACTTGACTATCACTCAGTGCACCGAGTGCGATTCCCTGTGAAATCAATCTTTGAGGCACCGTTAGGTCCTGTGTGAGTGAGGAACAGTTATTGACGCAGTTGGTTTCAGTTCAATTAGCACCCTTTCCGATGCCATCCTCCAGGCTGGATCCTGAAAGACAATGTACGACTAGCTATGAAGAGAGGTTGAGTAGATTAGGATTATTTTCATTAGAAAGACGGAGGTTGAGGGGGGACCTGATTGAGGTGTACAAAATCATGAGAGGTATAGACAGGGTGGATAGCAAGAAGCTTTTTCCCAGAGTGGGGGATTGAATTACTAGGGGTCACGAGTTCAAAGTGAGAGGGGAAAAGTTTAGGGGGGATATGCGTGGAAAGTTCTTTACGCAGAGGGTGGTGGGTGCCTGGAAGGCGTTGCCAGCGGAGGTGGTAGACGCGGGCACGATAGCGTCTTTTAAGATGTATCTAGACAGATACATGAATGGACAGGAAGCAAAGAGATACAGACCCTTAGAAAATAGGCGACAGGTTTAGATAGAGGATCTGGATCGGCGCAGGCTTGGAGGGCCGAAGGGCCTGTTCCTGTGCTGTAATTTTCTTTGTTCTTTGTTCTTTGTACACCTTGTACTGTTCCTCCATTCCTGTACCCTTCAGGACACCTCTTCAGCTTGTCTACAGAGACAATTTTAAAAGAGTGATGCCATTCGGCTGGTTAGCAAATATTTTGACAGTTCTTTCATTAATAACAGAATGTATTTGAACAGGTTTCTTCCACTTAGGTCTCAAACCAGGTTTCTGTTCAAACTTTCTCTCCTGAACCCACTCCCCAGTTACAGGTTGCCAAGCTCTGTTAGTTACCTGTTTTTGTCCATTCTTTTCTCTGATCTTCTGATCAATTGCAGGAATTTGATCTGTTATTTCATGTTTCAAATCTAATTGTTGTTGTCGAGTCAAGGAGTCGGAAAGCGTAGAGGCAATAAAAGAACCGTGAGTAAGTGCTGTATGCATTTCAACACCAGACATTAAATAATACGGGGCTCTAGGGAACACTGTCCCTGATGTACACATGGGCACATTATTTAGTGATAACTGTACTTCTGGAATGATGGCGGTCCACTTTTCCCTCTGATTCTCAACAGTTTGGTCAATAGCTTTTTTATTCCTCGTTTTGACATTCCACTAGTCCCGCTGACTGTGGATGACATGGTGTTCTCTGCTCAAACCTAATCCCCCTTTGCACACAATAGTCTTTGAAAACCTTGGAAACAAAGGCTCCGCCTGGATAAGAGTGTAGGATTATGGGTGCACCAGCTACACTAATAATGTCAGTAATTAGTACTTGGAAATATGATGTTGTTGCTATTACAGAGACTTGGTTGAGGGAAGGGCAGGATTGGCAGCTAAATGTTCCAGGCTTTAGAAACTTCAGGCAGGATAGAGGGGGATGTAAAAGGGGTGGGGTAGTTGCATTTCTGGTTAAGGAGAATATCACAGCTATACTGCGGGAGGACATCTCAGAGGGGTCATGCAGTGAGGCAATATGGGTGGAGCTGAGGAACAGGAAGGGTGCAGTCACGATGTTGGGGGTTTACTACAGGCCTCCCAACAGCCAGCGGGAGGTAGAGGAGCAGATATGTATACAGATTTTGGAAAGATGTAAAGGTAACAGGGTTGTAGTGGTGGGTGATTTTAACTTCCCCAATATTGACTGGGACTCACTTAGTGCTAGGAGCTTGGATGGGGCAGAATTTTGAGGAGCATCCAGGAGGGCTTCTTGAAACAGTATGTAGATAGTCCAACTTGGGATGGGGCCGTACTGGACCTGGTATTGGGGAATGAGCCCGGCCAGGTGGTCGACGTTTCAGTGGGGGAGCATTTCGGGAGCAGTGACCATAATTCCATAAGTTTTAAGGTACTTGTGGATAAGTATAAGAGTTGTCCTCGGGTGAAGGTGCTAAATTGGGGGAAGGCTAATTATAACAATATTAGGCAGGAACTGAAGAATTTAGATTGGGGGCGGCTGTTTGAGGGTAAATCAACATCTGACATGTGGGAGTCTTTCAAACGTTAGCTGATTAGA
The DNA here is from genome assembly GCF_036365525.1 of Heterodontus francisci. NCBI lineage: Eukaryota > Metazoa > Chordata > Chondrichthyes > Heterodontiformes > Heterodontidae > Heterodontus > Heterodontus francisci. The sequence goes on from NC_090410.1 coordinate 30,223,771, forward strand.
ATCCGGGACCAGCATGTTCCTGTGAGGAAGAAAGACAAGTTTGGCAAGTTTCGGGAAGCTTTGATAACACGGGATATTGTGAGCCTAGTCAAAAAGAAAAAGGAAGCATTTGTAAGGGCTGGAAGTTTAGGAACAGATGAAGCACTTGACGAATATAAAGACAGTAGGAAGGAACTTAAGCAGGGAGTTAGGAGGGCTAAAAGGGGTCATGAAAAGTCATTGGCAAACAGGATTAAGGAAAATCCCAAGGCTTTTTACACATATATAAAGAGCAAGAGGGTAACCAGGGAAAGGGTTGGCCCACTCAAGGACAGAGATGGGAATCTATGCGTAGAGCCAGAGGAAATGGGTGAGGTGCTAAATGAGTACTTTGCATCAGTATTCACCAAGGAGAAGGACTTTGTGGATGATGAACCTAGGGAAGGTAGTGCAGATAGTCTCAGTCATCTCATTACCAAAAAGGAGGAGGTGTTGGGTGTCTTGCAAAGCATTAAGATAGATAAGTCCCCAGGGCCTGATGGGATCTACCCTGGAATACTGAGGGAGGCAAGGGAAGGAATTGCTGTGGCCTTGACAGAAATCTTTGCATCCTCATTGGCCACAGGTGAGGTACCAGAGGACTGGAGAATAGCCAATGTTGTTCCTTTGTTTAAGAAGGGTGGTAAGGATAATCCAGGAAATTATAGGCCGGTGAGCCTTACATCAGTGGTAGGGAAACTATTAGAGAGGATTCTTCGGGACAGGATTTACTCCCATTTGGAAACAAACAAACATATTAGCGAGAGACAGCATGGTTTTGTGAAGGGGAGGTCATGTCTTACTAATTTGATTGACTTTTTTGAGGAAGTGACGAAGATGATTGATGAGGGAAGGGCGGTGGATGTTGTCTATATGGACTTTAGTAAAGCCTTTGACAAGGTCCCGCATGGCAGACTGGTGCAAAAGGTGAAGTCACACGGGATCAGAGGTGAGCTGGCAAGATGGATACAAAACTGGCTCAGTCACAGAAGACATAGGGTAACAGTGGATGGGTGTTTTTCTGAATGGAGGGATGTGACTGGTGGTGTTCCGCACGGATCAGTGCTGGGACCTTTGCTGTTTGTAGTATATATAAATGATTTGGAGGAAAATGTAGCTGGCCTGACTAGTAAGTTTGCTGACGACACAAAGGTTGGTGGAGTTGCGGATAATGATGAGGATTGTCAGAGGATACAGCAGGATATAGATCGGTTGGAGACTTGGGCGGACAAATGGCAGATGGGGTTTAATCCGGACAAATGTGAAGTAATGCATTTTGGAAGGTCTAATGCAGGTGGGAGGTATACAGTAAATGGCAGAACCCTTAGGAGTATTGACAGGCAGAGAGATCTGGGCATACAGGTCCACAGTTCACTGAAAGTGGCAATGCAGGTGGATAAGGTAGTCAAGAAGGCATACGGCATGCTTGCCTTCATCGGTCGGGGCATAGAGTATAAAAATTGGCAAGTCATGCTGCAGCTGTACAGAACCTTAGTTAGGCCACTCTTAGAATATTGCGTGCAATTCTGGTCGCCACACTACCAGAAGGACGTGGAGGCTTCGGACCGCCACAGAGGAGGTTTACCAGGATGTTGCCTGGTCTGGAGGGCATTAGCTATGAGGAGAGGTTGGAAATACTCGGATTGTTTTCACTGGAACGACGGAGATGGAGGGCTGACATAATAGAGTTTTACAAAGTTATGAGCGGCATGGACAGAGTGGATGTTCAGAAGCTTTTTCCCAGGGTGGAAGAGTCAGTTACTAGGGGATATAGGTTTAAGGTGCGAGGGGCAAGGTTTAGAGGGGATGTGCGAGGCAAGTTTTTTACACAGAGGTTGGTGAGTGCCTGGAACTTGCTGCCAGGGGAGGTGGTGGAAGCAGATACGATAGCGACGTTTAAGAGACATCTTGACAAATACATGAATAGGATGGGAATAGAGGGATATGGGCCCCGGAAGTGCAGAAAGTATTAGGTTAGGCAGGCATCAAGATCGGCGCAGGCTTGGAGGGCCGAATGGCCTCTTCCTGTGCTGTATTCTTTGTTCTTTGTTTGTTCTTTGTAATAGCATTGACAAGTGCGGTTTCTGTGGAGACCAGCCAGCAGAAAGAACTGCCAGCATCAACACAAACGAGAACATGTTTATACCCAATTGATGGGGGCAGTGGTCCAATGAAATCAACAAAAAATTTCTCCATTGATAAATTCAGCTTCACAGGAGCCAATGGCGGTGGTTTAATAGTGATAATTTGTTGATCAAATTACATGGCTCACAATTTGCCACATATGTTTTCCAGGCTTTAAGCATGCCTGGCCATCAATATACAGGTGTCAGTTTAGAGAATGTTGTTCAGGCACCACTATGTGCCTGACCTATACCTTTGTGAGCTTCTTTTACAAGCTGTTCTCGTTTGTGATTCAGGGGTACCTCCTGGACACCCTTGGACAAATTAACCAGTACAATACCAGTCGGGGTCTCCGAATAGAAGTACTTTGATGTATATTCTTTTGGATTCTCTTTCGTTGGGTCTAATAGCTGAATCAGTTCCTCATCCTGACTAGCTGCCCGTTCTGCCCGAGTGATTACATTAACTATGACAGGCCCCTCTCGAGGGGATGTCATGCAGAATGAATGTTTTGCCTGTCCATCAGCAAGACTTTTGTCCTTTGAATGTACTGAACCATTGGTATGCCCACCCGACTTGTGTTTTAGGGGTTTACCTTTATGTTTGGTAAAACCTGTTTTCTCCCAGAACACAAGGTCTTGATTGTTAAGCCCGTTTACAATAGTCACTATCTGTACAAATTAATGCGGGTTTAATAGGTTCTGCCTGTTCTAAAGCACACCGTAATGCTGCAGCTTCAGCAAATAAAATGTGTCAGCACTGAACCTCAATTAGGATTTAAAGTGAACTTTAAAGGAAATTTCCAAACCTCAAAAATAGAATGAGGAAGTTCTGATTTAAGATCCAAAAACCGTGATCAAGAGTTTGCCATCTCTAGATTCTTAAATCAGGGTCTTAATACCACTGACAGAAAACATTCCTTCCGTACTTACAAATCTAAAATATACATCAAAGACTAACATATAAGTATAGGATTCTGTGAACAACAAGATCACATTTTTGGGCGCCAACTGAAATTTATGACTTTAACCCCTTGTAGGGACTAAACCAAATCAGGAGCACATCCCCACAAATCTCCTTTAATCAAGTTCAAACCAGACAAATTCTCAGACACTTACCTGGGTCCAAAGAATTGCACTAGCTTTCCCTCAAAGAAAGAAAACCAACAGAGAATTTTACCATCTTTTGGATAGCCAACTTTTAATATTTTTATAGCTAAGTCATAAATATCCCAGATATTATAAGGGTCTGGGAAACTCTCTTCAATATGTATCTCTCCACTTAAAGAGACACAGAGAGGGCATTCTTGTAGTTGTATACAGAATACTACATGAGATGATTTATTAACTTTTATATATTTGTTAAAGAATTTAACATGCAATAAACTTCTTAAATGGATAAGTATATCACAATATCAAATATCACTGAGAGATGTAACACATAGTCTTCTTTCTAACATAGGATCCAAAAGTTTAACCTTGCTAATGTTACAGCAAAGGTGTCATATAACTTTTGCATTAGATGTGACCTTTCTGTGTTCCCTTTTAAAATCTATATCTGTAATTTAATGTGTTACTGGAATTTGTAGTTTGTGAGTTTTTATCTGATCAAAATGTTCATAATTATGTTTACCCGACCTCGCTTGTTCCTGTGAATACATTCCTTTTATTGTTAATTACCCTTTCCATGGTACCCACAGCAACCTCTGGAGCCGACCTGTCTGAACAACAACCCCATAAACCAATTAAGCTTTATTGCAACCTCTTACTGAGGTCACACAGGATATTTCTATGTATGTGTTTATCTCCCAAGCCCCTGGTAACAGCAATTCTATTCTAACAGAGACCTTGAAATGTTTAATTCTACTATCTTAAAGGGGAACTTCAGTGAGCTCTGAAAGCTAACCATTTATTCAATCTTTAACTCTAAAGACATAATACACTAACTATTTCCAAATTCTATTAATCAAGCCTATTATGCCTATATTCCTTCACAAGAGCTCTATTACAGACAATAAACCCCAGGTAGATTACTTGCCCGTCACTGACAAAATAAGTAGCAGATGAGACACACTACACCAAATGGGCACACAGTCCAATCTCCATACACACACAGGCAGGATCTTTAGAATCTTCCAGAAATAGCTCTCTTCAGGCGGTGTTGAAAAGTAATTTAGCAGGCCTTCTAGAAATACAGGAAACAAGATGAATTGGCACACAACTTCACAGAGACTTTTAGGGAATAGCGAGAAAATGAGCTGGGTTGTTGTCTTCTCTTCTTCCTTGGAATTCTCTCCTTCTTCTGCAGAAAACCTGACTTTTGTCTCCTTCCAGAAGGCATCACACACACACACACACACACTGATTGACAACCAGAAAGCGTGACAGTTTTATGCTCACCCAGATGTTCTCTGTTACTACTGGGCTTGTCCAATCAAAGCAGTGCTTGTCAATTTTCTGCCCCTGTTGCCAGGGCATCTGCTCTAATCCTAGTCTGAGCCATGTGACCAACAGCAACACTGTTGCTAATCGGCGCTCACTCTCCTCTTGATTAAAAGAAACATTTATTTAGTTTAACTACAAATTCCTTCCAAAAAATTATTTTTAACAAAACGGAATCACTTTCAGAACACTGTGTTGCCTGGTTCTAGGCTCACCAGCCAGGGGAAACATCGGGCTGGATTTTATAGGGACCTCGACATTGGGATCCATGGCAGGGGGACATGAAGATTTCCCCAGATGAGGCCCTCCACAGACCTCGATGCCAGCAGGGCCCATCCCAATCTTGCCGGCGACGGTGAGGCTTCGTGGTGGCCCCGCCACCCCACTGCTCAGTGACGGGACCTCAATTTAAATATTTAAATCAATTAACTTACTTGCATTAATGAAGTTCCTGTCGCCTCCTGATGTGCTGCCGCGATCTTCAGCCTGACGGCCGGCACTGATGCGCCTTCAGGTCCCCATCCAGGGAAACGAAGCAGACACCTGTGGGAGGGGGGAGGAGGTAGGTTTATCAGTGCGGGAGGGGGGAGTAGACTCAAATTTACTTGATTGGTCTCGGGAGTGATGGGAAGGGGTAAAGTTGAAAGTTTCTGACCTGTGAGGGGGGGAAGGACAGGTACAGAAGGTGAGTATTTTGGGGGGGTGGGGGGAGATGAAATTGAATTTTATTGGGGAGTTGGGAGAGGGGCTTCAATCGGTTAATAAAGTTATAAGTTTCAATTTGCCCTCCATGTTGTTATGATCGAGGCGGGAGTGATGCACTGTCAATTCAGTCCCAATAGTCCAAGTTTTCCCACCTATCAGAAATAAGCTAAATTAAGTACTTTAGTAACCCCTATCCTGAGTGGTGTGAAACAGGGCTGTGTTCTCGCACCCACACTTTTTGGGATTTTCTTCTCCCTGCTGCTTTCACATGCGTTCAAATCCTCTGAAGAAGGAATTTTCCTCCACACAAGATCAGGGGGCAGGTTGTTCAACCTTGCCCGTCTAAGAGCGAAGTCCAAAGTACGGAAAGTCCTCATCAGAGAACTCCTCTTTGCTGACGATGCTGCTTTAACATCTCACACTGAAGAATGCCTGCAGAGTCTCATCGACAGGTTTGCATCTGCCTGCAATGAATTTGGCCTAACCATCAGCCTCAAGAAAACGAACATCATGGGGCAGGATGTCAGAAATGCTCCATCCATCAATATTGGCGACCACGCTCTGGAAGTGGTTCAAGAGTTCACCTACCTAGGCTCAACTATCACCAGTAACCTGTCTCTAGATGCAGAAATCAACAAGCGCATGGGTAAGGCTTCCACTGCTATGTTCAGACTGGCCAAGAGAGTGTGGGAAAATGGCGCACTGACACGGAACACAAAAGTCCGAGTGTATCAGGCCTGTGTCCTCAGTACCTTGCTCTACGGCAGCGAGGCCTGGACAACGTATGCCAGCCAAGAGCGACGTCTCAATTCATTCCATCTTCGCTGCCTTCGGAGAATACTTGGCATCAGGTGGCAGGACTATATCTCCAACACAGAAGTCCTTGAAGCGGCCAACATCCCCAGCTTATACACACTACTGAGTCAGCGGCGCTTGAGATGGCTTGGCCATGTGAGCCGCATGGAAGATGGCAGGATCCCCAAAGACACATTGTACAGCGAGCTCGCCACTGGTATCAGACCCACCGGCCGTCCATGTCTCTGTTATAAAGACGTCTGCAAACGCGACATGAAATCGTGTGACATTGATCACAAGTCGTGGGAGTCAGTTGCCAGCATTCGCCAGAGCTGGCGGGCAGCCATAAAGACAGGGCTAAATTGTGGCGAGTCGAAGAGACTTAGTAGTTGGCAGGAAAAAAGACAGAGGCGCAAGGGGAGAGCCAACTGTGCAACAGCCCCAACAAACAAATTTCTCTGCAGCACCTGTGGAAGAGCCTGTCACTCCAGAATTGGCCTTTATAGCCACTCCAGGCGCTGCTTCACAAACCACTGACCACCTCCAGGCGCGTATCCATTGTCTCTCGAGATAAGGAGGCCCAAAAGAAAAGAAAAAAAGTAACCCCCAGAATAAAACAGACCAAACTAGGTATCTTTAAACAGCAACAAATGAACTATTTATTAACAAACTAAATCTTAAACACTATTGAGATAAACCTGTGCCTAAAGACTTTATAACTTCTTATTTCCATAACTCTAATGCACACACACATACATTCAAAAATCAGTGTTTCACCCGTTTTAAAAATAGTATTTCTTAGGAATAAAATAAGTAGCTTGGTTGTAAGTCTTGGTGAGTTACGTTCCTAGTGGGTGAGGTGTCCCAGATTCGAACAATCAGATGGCACTTGAAGTCTCCAGATGAATTTGACGAAACAGTTTTTAATAGATTGGCATTCAAAGTATTTAGCTGCAGCAAGCGTCACATCACTTCTCCAAGGATGAGCACAACAATAGGTCTACTTGAACTTTAAAAAACTGGCAGTCTTTTGGTAAAAACGTTACTGAGAATTCCAGCAAACACAAATGACAGAAAGTCAATCTTGAAGGCAAATGTTCTTTTTTCCAGTGTTTTTTTCTCTCTCCTGAGGCAATACAGAACCTGAAGATAAATGTAGAGTTTTGTGCTAAGAGAGAGGGATCCTTCCTTTCAGTGAGGTAGGCTTTGCTGGTCACTAGTTCAGACCTGTTGAAGCCGCTCTTTACCCGCAGTTAAAAGTGTGCAGCATGTGACCTTTTCTCTCACCTGCTGTAGCCTAGCAAACAGGTGCAGTTGTGGTACACTGCTCTTAAGAATCAAAAATTTCTCTCTCTGTCTTAAAGGTACACTAGTCAGAGTCTTAAAGGTACACTGTTTTAAACAGAGGAGGAAAAATAATAGTTCCGTGACAAAGTCCCTTTAAAAAATTAGAATTGCTGGTAAGAGCTGGAAGCTCTTTAAAAATGGTGCCGACACCTGCGCAGTGGCCTCCCCACCATTGCCGGGGACAGCTCGTCTGCCCCCTCCACATAATCGGGGGGAGAAGGGCGCGGTCCGGTCCGGCCATGTTAATGAGCCACTGTGTACAATATCGTGGCAGCTCCTTGGAGTAGAAGCCACACGTGCGGGGCAGCCATCTTTTACAGCCACCGCCATACTTGACGGCGGCAACATAAAATCCAGCCCATCCTATCTACATCCACCCTGTCACAGCCAGTAAGAATGGGACAACCTCTCATTCTCCGAAACTCTAGAGAATACAGGCTCAGCCTCCTCGATCGCACCTCATAAGACAATCCTGCCATCACAGGGATTAGTCTGGTGAACCTGCAGTGCACTTCCATTATGGCAAATATATCCTTCCTTAGTTGAAGAGATCTAAATTGAACACAACGCGCCAGGTACGGTCTCACCAAGGCTCGATACAACTGCATCAAGACATCGTTACTTCTGTACTCAAATCCCCTTGTGATGAAGGCCAACGTACCATTTGCCTTTCTAATTGCTTGCTGCACCTGCATGCTAGCTTTGAGTGACTCATGAACAAGGACACCAAGGTCCCTTTGGACATCAACACTTCCCAATCTCTCACCATACAAAAAATAGTGTGGGATGGATTTTACCAGCCCCTCGGCATCGTGGATCGTGACGGGGAGGCCTGCAAAATACTTGTAGGAGAGGCCCACCTCAAACCACGACGCCGAGAAAGCCCTGCCCCATATTACCAGTGGTGGCGGGATCTCGGTGCGGCCCCCCACAGCTCGGCGGCAGCACCCCAATTATAATATATAAAGGACTACTTACCTCTCCTGAACATGCATCCTGCTGCCTCTCGATCCACACTTCTGCAATTTACGTTCAACATAGAAACATAGAAAATAGGAGCAAGAGCGGGCCTGCACCGCCATTCAAAAAGGCTGAATGTCTAATTCAGTTCCCTGTTCCCACTTTCTCCACATAACCCTTGATTTCTTTGGCATTAAGAAATACATCTATCTCCTTCTTGAACATATTTGATGACTTGGCCTCCACTGCCTTCCGCAGGAGAGAATTCCACAGGTTCACCACCTCTGAAGAAATTTCTCCTCATCTCGGTTCTAAATGGCATATCCCTATCCTGAGACTGTGACCCCTGGTTCTGGACTCCCCAGATATCGGGAACATCCTCTCTGCATCTAGCCTGTCTAGTCCTGTTAGAATTTTATAGGTTTCTATGAGATCCCCTCTCATTCTTCTAAACTCGAGTGAATATCGGCCTAGGCGACACAATCTTTCCTCATATGTCAATCCTGCCATCCCAGGAATCAGCCTAGTAAATCTTCTTTGCACTCCCTCCATGGCAAGAACATCCTTCCTTAGATATGGAAACCAAAACTGCACACAATACTCCAGATGTGGTCTCACAAAGGGCCTGTATAACTACAGTAATACATCCTTGCTCCTGTACTCAAATCCTCTTGCAATGATGGCCAACATACCATTTGTCTTCCTAACTGCTTGCTGCACCTGAATGCTTGCTTTCAGCGACTGGTGCACAAGGACACCCAGGTCTCGTTGTACCTCTCCCTTTCCCAATCTATCACCATTCTAATAATAATCTGCCTTTCTGTTTTTACAACCAAAATGGATAATCTCACATTTATCCATTATACCGCATCTGCCGTGCATTTGCCTACTCACCCAACTTGTCCAAATCTTATTGGAGCTTCTTTGCATCCTCCTCACAGCTCACATTCCATCCCTCCCCAACCCCCCGCCTCCCCCACCCCCCACTGCACCCCCCAGCTTTCTGTCGTCTGCAAACTTGGAAACGTTACATTTAGTTCCCTTACCCATGTCATTAATATATATTGTGGCTGGGTCCCAAGCACTTATCCCTGCGGTACCCCACTAGTCACTGCCTGCCAACTGGAAAAAGACCCATTTATTCCTACTTTCTGTTTCCTGTCCATCAATTCTTAATCCATGCCAGTATATTACCCCAATCCCATGTGCTTTAATTTTGTACACTAACCTCTTAAGTGGGACCTTATCAAAAGTCCTCTCAAAATCCAAATACACCACATCTACTGGTTCTCCCTTATCTATTCTACTAGTTACGTCCTCAAAAAACTCCAATAGATTTGTTAAGCATGATTTCCTATTCGTAAATCCATGCTAACTTTATCCACTCTTGTTTATGCTTTCCAGGTGTTCTGCGAACACATTCTTTATCATAGACTGTAGCATTTTTCCCATTGCTGATGTAAGGCTAACTCGTCTGTAATTCCCTGTTTTCTCTGTCCCTCCTTTTTTAAACAGTGGGGTTACATTTGCCACGCTCCAATATGTTGGAACTACTCCAGAGTCGATAGAACTTTGGAAGATTATCACCAATACATCCACTATTTCCAGGGCCACTTCCTTTAGTACTCTGGGGTGTAGATTATCAGGCCCTGGGGATTTGTCAGCCTTTAACCCCTTTAATTTCCCTAGCACTTTTTTTTTACTAATACTGATTTCCTTCAGTTCCTCCCTTTCATTAGACTCTTGGTTCCCTAACATTTCTGGGAGGTTATTTGTGTCCTCCTTTGTGAAGACAGAAGCAAAGTATGTCGTTAATTGTTCTGCCATTTCTTTGTTCCCCATTATAATTTCCCCCATTTCTGACTGTAAGGGACCTACATTTGTCTTCACTAATCTTTTTCTCATCACATATTTATCGAAGCTTTTAGAGTCAGTTTTTATGTTCCCCACAAGTTTACTCTCATACTCTATTTTCCCCATTTAGTATTATTGCTAATTTGGTTTGACCAATCTTTATGTAGATTAAAGTCACCCATGATTACAGTTGTACCCTTATTGCATGTGTCTCTAATTTCTTGTTTAATGTCATCCCTTACATCTCCACTATTGTTTAGGGGCCTATAGACAACCCCCACCAATGTTTTCGGCCCCTTAGTGTTTCTTAACTCCACCCATACAGATTCCACATCATGATTTTCCCAACCAATATCCTTCCTCACTATTGCATTGATTTCCTCCTTTACTAACAATGCTACAACACCCTTTTTGCCTGTCCTTCCTAAATATTGAATACCTCTGGATGTTCAGTTCCCATCCTTGGTCACCCTGCAGCCATGTCTCCGTAATCGCAACTATATCACAACCGTTTATATCTATTAGCACTGTTAATTCATCGACCTTATTGCGAATGCTCCACACATTGAGGAACAATGCCTTTCGACTTGTCTGCACAAACACAATGTCTTGAGGGACCAATGTCTTGAGCGGCACAGTAGCGCAGTGGTTAGCACCGCAGCCTCACAGCTCCCGCGACCCAGGTTCAATTCTGGGTAATGCCTGTGTGGAGTTTGCAAGTTCTCCCTGTGTCTGCGTGGGTTTTCTCCGGGTGCTCTGGTTTCCTCCCACAAACCAAAAGACTTGCAGGTTGGTAGGTAAATTGGCCATTATAAATTGCCCCTAGTAGAGGTAGGTGGTAGGGAAATGTGGGGACAGGTGGGGATGTGGTAGGAATATGGGATTAGTGTAAGATTAGTATAAATGGGTGGTTGATGGTCAGCACAGACTCGGTGGGCCGAAGGGCCTGTTTCAGTGCTGTATCTCTAAAACTAAATACCCTCCTTCTTCACACTAGGAGGAGGAAGATGACCTTCTGTCTCTTCTCCCATTGTGAGCCCAAGGCTTCTTGCGTCTTTCTCTTTGTCTTTCTGCCTCTCTGCTCTACTCTGGCTGCCCCTGTGTTGAAAGTTCCTCCTTCATGGGCTTGTCTGCAGGGATCTAGAGGTTTGCCATCTCCCCGTTCCCCCCACCCACCTTTTACTTTTCTTTGTTGCTGAAACTGCAGATGACCTGCTCTGTGACGGGCACTTAGCAGGAAAGTGAGAAAAGAGGGAAGGCAATGAGAGAACGAGCAACGGGCGGCTGTCACGTGCCGTCCAGTTCACAAACCTGAGAAGATAACGGGATATCGGAAGCAGGAGTACTCGCTCACAATGAAGGGAAGTCCAGATATACAGGGGTCTGAACTCTGCATACTTGAAGGGAGGGGGGAGGGGGATTACAGGGGGCAAAGCTCTGTAGGCATGAAAGGATGTAGAGTGTACCCTCCCTCTGTGAATAGTGTCACTTTGTACCATTGTATGTTTGTGTGTGTGAAGGAGCAATGGCAGTCGAGTCACCCTATGTGTGGAGAGGGTTCAGGAACCGGCAGGAGTGTAAAGATTACCTGGTTAGTGGGGGCAATCGATGCAGCTGGTAGAATCTTCATGCAGTTGTGCTGTGCCACTTTTAATAAGAACAAAGATGGGCAATGCCATGCCACACCACATAGCTGATCCATGAAAGCACCTGATGTACCCATCAACGACAATGCCCTGTTAGGAGCCTTCGATTAAGTGAAGGAAACCGACAATCTGTGACCTTATGGCCCGGCATATCCCCCACTCTACCATTACCATCAAGCCAGGAGACGAACCCTGGTTCAATGAAGGGTGCAGGAGGGTATGCCAGGAGCAGCACCAGGCATACTTCAAAATGAGGTGTAAATCTGGTAAAGCTACAACACAGGACTACTTGCGTGCCACACTGCATATGCAGCATGCAATAGACAGAGCTAAGCGATCCCATAACCAATGGATCAGATCTAAGCTCTGCAGTCCTGCCACATCCAGCCATGAATGGTGGTGGACAATTAAACAACTAACTGGAGGAGGTGGTTCCACAAATATCTCCATCCTCAATGATGGCGGAGCCCAGCACATCAGTGATATAGTTAAGGCAGTAGTATTTGCAGCAATCTTCAGCCAGAAGTACCGAGTCGATGATCCATCTCGGCCCTCTCCTGAAGTCCCCAGCATTACAGATGCCAGACTTCAGCCAATTTGATTCACTCCGCGTGATATCAAGAAACGACTGAAGGCACTGGATACTGCAAAGGCTATGGGCCCTGACAATATTCCGGCAATAGTACTGAAGCCCTGTGTTCCAGAACTTGCCGCACCCCGAGCCAAGCTGTTCCAGTACAGCTACAACACTGGCATCTACCCATCAATGTGGAAAATTGGCAGGTATGTCCTGTACACAGAAAGCAGGACAAGTCCAACCCGGCCAATTACCGCCCCATCAGTCTACTGTCAAATCATCAGTAAAGTGATGGACGGTGTGATCAAGCAGCACTTGCTTAGCAATAACCTGCTCAGTGACGCTCAGTTTGGGTTCCGCCAGGGTCACTCAGCACCTGACCTCATTACAGCCTTGGTTCAAACATGGACAAAAGAGCTGAACTCAAGAGGTGAGGGGAGAGTGATTGTCCTTAACATCAAGGCAGCATTTGACTGAGTATGGCATCAGGAGCCCGAGCAAAACTGAGGAATGGGAATCAGGGGGAAAACTCTCTTCTGGTTTGAGTCATACCTAGCACAAAGGATAATGGCTGTGGTTGTTGGAGGTCAGTCATCTGAGCTCCAGGACATCACTGCAGAGTTCCTCAGGGTAATGTCCTAGGCCCAACCATCTTCAGCTGCTTCATCAATGACCTTCCTTCAATCATAAGGTTAGAAGTAGGGATGTTCGCTGATGATTGCACAATGCTCAGCACCATTCGCGACTCCTTAGATACTGAAGCAGTCCATATAGAAATGCAGCAAGACCTGGACAATATCCAGGCTTTGGCTGATAAGTGGCAAATAACACTTGTGCCACACAAGTGCCATGCAATGACAATATCCAACAAGAGAGAAGCTAACCATCTCCCATTGACATTCAATGGCATTACCTTCGCTGAATCCTCCACTATCAACATCCTAGGAGCTACCATTGACCAGAAACTGAACTGGAGTAGCCATATAAGTACCTTGGCTACAAGTGCAGGTCAGAGGCTCGGAATCCTGTGGCGATTAACTCACCTCCTGACTCCCCAAAGCCTGTCCACCATCTACAAGGCACAAGTCAGGAGTGTGATGAAATACTCTCCACTTGCCTGGATAGGTGCAGCTCCAACAACACTCAAGAAGCTCGACACCATCCAGGACAAAACAGCCCACTTTATTGATACACCATCCACAAACATTCACTCCCTCCACCACTGATGTACAGTGGCAGCATTGTGTAACATCTACAAGATGCAGTCCAGCAACGCACCAAGGCTCCTTAGCCAGCACCTTCCAAACCCGCGACCTCTACCAGCTTGATGGACAAGACCAGCAGATGCATGGGAACATCACCACCTGCAAGTTCCCATCCAAGTCACACACCATCCTGACTTGGAACGATATCGCCGTTCCTTCACTGTCGCTGGGTCAAAATCCTGGAACTCCCTTCCTAACAGCACTGTGGGTTTACCTACCTCACGTGGACTGCAGCGGTTCAAAAAAGCAGATCACCACCACCATCTCAAGGGCAATTAAGTATGGCAATAAATGCTGGCCAAGCCAGCGGTGCCCACATCCCATGAATCGATTAAAAAAAAACATCGTATTGTTTAAAAATGGAGGAAGGGACAGTCCAGGTAATTACAGGTCAGTCAGCCTAACCTTGGTGGTTGACAAATTATTGGATAAATCTCTGAGAGGCAGTATAAATCATCATTTAGAAAGATAGAGATTAATGAAGGACAATTAGTATGGATTTGGTAAGGGAAGGTCGTGTTTGGCTAGCTTGATTGAGTTTTTTAGCAGGTAAAAAGGTCGATGAGGGTCGCGTATTTGATGTAGTCTACATGGATTTTAGCAAGGCTTTTTACAAGGTTCCACATGACAGACTGGTCGGAAAATTGAGAGCTCCTGGTATCCAAGGGAAATTGTCAAGTTGGATCCAAAATTGATTTAACAGCAGAAAGCAAAGTGTTATGGTCGACGAGTATTTTGTTGTTGGAATGTTTTTTTTCACTGGGTTCCACAGGGCTCAATACTGGGTCCCTTGATGCTCGTGGTCTATGTCAATGATTTAGACTTAAACTTTGGGGCATGATTAAGAAGTTTACACATGATGTGAGAATTGTCCGTGTGGTTGATAGCCAGAGAGAAAGCAGCGGGTGCAGAGCGGAGATTTGGAGTGAAATCAAAAATTGAAAATTGGCATCACAGCCTACAGAGAGGCCGGGGAGACTGAAAGCCGGCAGGGGTGAGTATACCAGTAAGCTTTTAATTTAATCTCAATTAATTTAATAAAAAATTAGACTTTATCGACTCATTAGTATAAAAGCTAAAAGCTAAGGCTGATTTGAAAGGTGAGATATACTAAAAAGGCTGGCTATGATTAGGGTAGATAAGTCACCTGGTCCGGATGGTTTGCATCCCAGGATGCTCAAGGAAGTGGGGATGGAGATAACAGAAGGACTTGCCATAATCTTCCAATCTTCCCAAGATATGGGGGAGGTGCCAGAGGATTGGAAAGTGGCAAATGTGACACCCTTATTTAAGAAAGAGCATAAGGACAGTCCTAGCAACTACAGGACAGTTAGTTTAACATCAATGGTAGGTGAGGTGTTAGCAGCAATAATCAAGGAAAAAATCAGCACACACTTGTAGAGGTTCAAGTTAATTGAGGATAGACAGCATGGATTTGTAAATGAGAGATCATGACTTACTTAATTGAATTATTTAATAAGTAACAGGGAAGGTTGATGAAGGGAATGCAGTGGATGTTGTTTATATGGATGTTAAGAAAGCATTTGACAAGGTAACAAAATTAAGGCTTAGAATTGGAGGGTCAGTGTCGAATTGGTAAAACAATTGGCTTAAGGGCGAAACAGCGAGTCATAGTAAATGGTTATTTTTCAGACTGGAGGATGGTAAATAGTGATGTTTCCCAAGATTCAGTGCTGGGCCCACTGTTTTTTTTGCTATATATAAATGACTTGGATCTTGGAATACAGAGTAGAATCTCAAACTTTGCCTATGACACCAAACTTGGAGGTGTGGCAAACAGGGAGGATGACATGAACTGCTTGGCTAGCAGAATGGGCAGAGAGGGGGCAGATGGAATTTAATACTGACAAGTGTGAGGTGATGCATTTTGGCAGAAGGAATAGGAAGAGGACATAAGGAGGCTAAAAAGGGATATCGATAGGTTAAGTGAGTGGGTAAAGATCTGGCAAATGCAGTATAATGTGGGAAAATGTGAAATTGTCCATTTTGACAGGAAGAATAAAAAAGAAGCAAATTACCTAAATGGTAAGAGATTGCAGAGCTCTGAGATGCCCTAGTGCATGAATCACAAAAGGTTAGTTTGCCGGTACAGCAGGGAATTGGGAAAGCTAATAGAATGTTATTGCTTATGTGAGGGGAATTGAATACAAAAGTAGGGAGGCTCTGCTTCAGCTATACAGGGCATTGGTGAGACCACATCTGGAGTACTGTGTACCGTACTGGTCTCCTTATTTAAGGAAGGATATAAATGCGTTGGAAGCAGTTCAGAGAAGGTTTACTAGTCTAATAACTGGAATGGGCGGATTATCTTATGAGGAAAGGTTGGACAGGCTCGGCTTGTATCCTCTGGAGTTTAAAAGAGTAAGAGGAGACTTGATTGAAACATATAAGATTCTGAGGTGTCTTGACAGGGTGGATGTGGAAAGGATGTTTCCCCTTGCGGGAGAATATGGAACTAGGGGTCACTGTTTAAAAATAAGGTGTCGCCCATTTAAGACAGAGATATGGAGACATTTTTTTCTCTCAGAGTGTCGTGAGTTTTTGGAACTCTTTTCCTCAAAAGGTGGTGGAAGCAGAGTCTCTGAATATTTTTAAGACAGAGGTAGATAAATTCTTGATGATCAAGGGGAGAAAGGTTATCCAGGATAGGTGGAAATGTAGAATCGATGTTACAATCAGATCAGCCATGATCTTATTGAATGGCGGAGCAGGCTCAAGGGGCTGAGCAACCTACTCCTGCTGCTAATTCATGTGTTTGTATGTAATTGTGAATAAGGCAAACCCAACTGTGTAAATCCGAATGTAGGGACAGGAGTAGACCATTCGGCCCCTCGAACCTGTTCCAGCCTTCAATGAGAGCATGGATGATCTATGACCTAACTCCACATACCTGCCTATGTCCCACTTAATCTCAGGCTACCATCAATTGCCATTTGCAGAAGAGATTTTCAAAAGTCTACCATCCTTCGCATGAACAAGTGCTTCCTAATTTCATGAGTGGAAGTTCTGGCTCTAGTTATCTAACTATGCCCCCTGCTCCTAGCCTCACCAACCAGCAGAAGTAGTTGCTCTCTATCTACCCTATCTACTCATCTTCCCCTTAATCTCTTGAACAATTTGTTAAAAGCATCGCTAAAATGTTCTAAATTCGAGTTTGTGTAATTTCTCCTCCTAATGTAAACGCTGGAGTCCAGGTATCATTCTGCTTCTGTTATAATACACTGGGAAAGAGAAACATCAAAGTACTGGGTGGTGTCACATTATCCAGTTGAAGACTGGAGTGTGGCCAGAAATTGTTTTGATCATTCATGGCGATACAATGCTTGACTTAAAGATATAAAGGGCTGGATTTTAAGAAGCCCTCGATGTCATGATCCGTGATGTGGAGGGGCCTGAAGATGGCTCCGGATGAGACCCGCCATGGACCTTGACAGCGGCAGGGCCCGGCCCGATCCTCCAGGTGGTAGTGAGGCTCCCTGGCTGCCCCTCCGCCGCTGAGCATTGGGACCACATTTTAAATGCTCCAATCAATAAAATTAATTTATTTAATTAAACTTACCCGAGATCTTGAGGGCCCGGCGTAATCTTCGGCGTGGCAGCCAGCACTCCTGTGCCTTCAGATGCCCGTCCAAGGAAACAAGGCGTGACACTGGTTGGTAGGAAGTACGTTTATCAGGGAGGCGGGGAATGGGGTCAAATTCACATAATGGGTGAAGGGGATGGTGGGAAGGGTTGACCTTAAAGTTTGTGCAGTTTGTGGGGGGGGGGGGGGGAAAGTCAGATGTAAAAAGTGTTTTGTAGGAGGAAAGGGGAAAATGATTATTGTTATTGGGGGGTGGGAACGGGCCAAAGGACATTTATTTATTTAATTTTGGGGTATATTCCTTGAAATATTTTAATCTGTCAGCAGGGCAGGCTGCCCTTTAAAAATGGCGCCAGCGTCTGCGCACAGGCCGCCGACGCCATTACCGGGGATGGTCAGCCCGCCCCTTCCATGTGATTGTGGGGTACGAGCCACCCCGGCTGTTTAAATGAGCTGCCACGCTTAAGATCGCGGTGGCTCTTTGACATGCAGGCGCCATTTTTTGAGCTCACTATCGAGATTAGCGGCAGGCTCATAGAATCCAGCCCAAAGACTTCCTGTTGATGACACTGTAGTTACTGATTGCTTGTGTAATATTTGGACAAATATTATGAGGAGTGAGTTCAGGTAAGGTATCACATCTTTGCTTATGGAGTCATAAACCAATGTGTAAATGTATAAAATGCTTCATCATCGGTCCAAAACTGCCAGTCAGCATTACATGGTTGTCAAATAATATACTAAGCCCTGGTCTGACCTGAAGACTTCGGTGGAACATGGCTAAAGATGATGGCTACTTTACATTAGATGTTTCAATAAATACCAGTGGTATGGGGGTTAAGAAGGATGAACAAATCATTTACAGTAGATACGTTATGTTATTAAATGATGTGCAGAACCATTTCCTTATGGTTGCAAAAGACATGATGGGAAGCTTGAATGTGCTGCTGTAAAACATCTGCAATCAGGCTCCGTAAACTCAGGATGAGTCAGTTGCGAGGGGACATAGGTTTAAGGTGCCAGGCCCAAAGTTTAGAGGGGATGTGCGAGGAAAGTTCTTTACACAGAGGGTGGTGAGTGCCTGGAACTTGCTGCCAGGGAAGCTGGTGGAAGCAGGTACAATAGCGACGTTTAAGAGGCATCTTGACAAATACATGAATAGGATGGGAATAGAGGGATACGGAACCCGGAAGTGCAGAAGGTTTTAGTTTAGACAGGCATCAAGATCGGCGCAGGCTTGGAACGCCGAATGGACTGTTGCTGTGCTGTACTGTTCTTTGTTCTTTTTTGATGCTTTTTCACGCAGGATGGGCCCGTGTGTCAATAACTGTTTGGGTTCTACAAGGTTGTCAAACACAAGACACTCAAGCCCAGGGAATGAAGTGGTGGACACGAATATGCGCCATGAAACTGTACCTGTTCTAATTGATTTCACAAGGATAACATTTCCTCAGGGGTGATGTGATAATGATTATGTTGACAGGGTTTAAGTAGTGCTTGAATGAGGACAGGATTGGTTCTGTAAATATACCGCTGGGATGTATTTGGAGGCAGAGAGAGAGAGTATAATATTGTCTCACACTTTTGCCAGAAAAGGCCCATTATGGATTGGATGGCAGGAGGAGCTGATGATGGGGCTGCTTGGAGCATATTAGATACAGAAAATCAATATTATGATATTGATTGGGCGGCACAGTGGCGGAGTGGTTAGCACCGCAGCCTCACAGCTCCAGCAACCCAGGTTTAGTTCTGGGTACTGCCTGTGTGGAGTTTGCAAGTTCTCCCTGTGACTGCATGGGTTTCTGCCGGGTGCTCCGGTTTCCTCCCACAGCCAAAGACTTGTAGGTTGATAGGTAAATTGGCCATTGTAAATTGCCCCTAGTGTAGGTAGGTGGTAGGAGAATCAAGGGAAGGTATGGAACATGGGATTAATGTAGGATTAGTATAAATGGGTGGTTGATGGTCAGCACAGACTCAGTGGGCCAAATGGCCTGTTTCAGTTCTGTATCTCTCTAAATGATAAAGGCAAATTAAAGGATTATTTAAAAGGGTTGGTGAGAAGTTTAAAAGTCTAAGATGAACCGTTAAATAATTTGGCTGTTGAATCCGTTGCTGCATAAAGTAGGACAGTGTGGATATTACACACTGGAATATCAAACAGAAAGTGAAACATTTTACGATAACTAATGGGAATCTGCCTCAGTATCAGATCGAAGATAATGACCAGTAGATCCGCCGCCGTTGCCATGGCCACCAAGTAACGAGTGACACATTTGGAGAGACCACACTTTCCCCGAGACAGGATCACAATCGTCACTAAGTTAACTGTAAGGAAGAGGAAAAACAGGGACATTATACATCAGGATGGGAGCAGGAATATCAATATGGTGGATCCATGGGTAGAATAAACTGAAAACTCACTACATCCCATGATGGAACACAATGGGATAGAACTTCAGGATAGCAATAAGGCTTCACAAAAACTATCAGTAATGATCTGAGTAATCCATGTCTGAAGAATTGGATAAATAGACAGAAAAAATAAAATGTTTATGTTCATTCATAAATGAGCAGTGTTAAAATATGGTCTCCCCTGGTCCACAGAGAGTAACCATAGTGACAGGCGCCGTGCAAAACCAAAGAGATAAATTCTCAGCTGGGTCAGTTACAATAGGAATCAGTTACACTGGGATATGGTGGGACAATTACCAGGGTCCCTTTCCTGATCAGTGACCCTTGGATATGCTGAGGTTTTAATCCCCGGCTTCTGCTGCTGATCCATGACCGTGGGATATGATGCAGGTTAGGTTCCTGTTTCAGATTCTTTACATTTAATCTCTGGCACGACCCCAATCCACTTGTTATTGTGAATTAAGATTCAGCCTTTTGATGCTTCAGTAAACTTGAATCTCAAATTCATTATTGTGTTATCTAAGTTTTTAAGATATATTGTGAATAGTTGAGGCCTCAGAACAGATCATCTTGGCACATTGCTAGTCACTTCCTTCCAATACAAGTACATTCTGATTATCCAAACTCTCTATGTTTTACTGCATAACCAATCTTCTAACCAGGTCAATCATTTGTCTTCAATTCCAGGAGCTTTATTTTTAATGCACAATCTCTTCTGTGGAACCTTATCGACTGCCTTCTGAAAGTCCATGGAAACTACATCCATAGCCATTCCATTGTCGACTATTTTAGTTATCCCCTCAAAAAATAAATTAGATAAGAATAATTTTTAAAAATTCCATGCTGGCTCTTCCTAATTATTTCAAATTGCTCTAAGTGCTCAGTGACTGTCTTTAATTATAGATTCTAATAATTTCCCCACAACAGATGTTGCACCAGCAGGTCTATAATTTCTTTGATTCTCTCTCACATTCCTAATTTGTTTTATTTTATTAATTTGTAATTTTCTAATCTAAGCAGCCAATTCCTGAATAATGGCCAAATCATTTGCAATTTCCTCAAATACATTTTTAAAATCCAGTGGTGGAAACCAGCAGGTTCTGGAGATCTTTAATGTCATTATTTTTTCTAATATTCTTCTCTTGCTTCTGTTAATTTTAGTGAGTTCCAGTCCTTGATTCATTGTGGAATGTGAGGTATGTTATCCTCTTACTTTACTGTGAAGACTGACAAGCCTCACAGTTCCCTTGACCTAATCTATTCTTTTCATTTTTGTATGTTCTTTCATTTAGCTTTATGTTATCTGTCACCTCTTTTGTCGACCATTGTCACTCTGGCTCCTGCTCTCGATCAATGACACTGGGATACATGGCAGATTTTAGTGCCACTGTTTGAAGCAAGAATGGAGGCGGACGTGCCAGAGAATAGCGTCGGATCAGTCCGTCCGGAAATCGTCGTGACATTGGATTTAGTCAGTGGTGGGAAAGCACCAAGGTAGTGTTGCTGCCTCAACAAGGCGGGAGTGTAATTTAAATTGCACAACATGTAGGAGGGACATTTATTCAGTCTGGCGCAATGGATTTGGTGGCGTGCGAGTGATATAATTAGGCAGGAGGAGGTTTTTCAGATTCCTGATGCTGGGATATTTTAGAGGAATTTGAGGAATGGGTGAATGGGTTTGCAGCATTTTGTGGTTCCCCCGGCACGGTGGTGGATTGCAGATTTGCTTTCATTTACATGTCATGCAAATGCATTCCCCGATGCATCATTAGGAGTTAATCCTACCTGCCAGATTAACTGATCGGCGAGAGTTATTCCCGTACCACCTGGTTCACGAATGTTTCAAAGTAACGTGTGACAGTCGGATTTGTGCAGTTGAGTCTCAGGACTGTGCTCTTCTCTCTTTCACTCAGTTGCTAAACTAACACCATGATTAGAATGGATGTTTGCCTCCAGGCTCAGCACCAGCAAGGGTGAAACACCTCGGGAAAGCGACGGCATGGCCAGAAACTACATGGAGGAGCAGGGGAAGGTAGCCGGGGAGGGAATGGTGGGATCTTGGGTGCACAGAGAAGCATAGGAGTGTAGTCGGGAAGGGAAGGGTGGGCTCTTGGGCAGGGAGGAGCAGGGGACAGAGGAGGGCAGAGTCCAGGTTGTGAACTTGGGTGAGTGGAGGAGCAGGGGAGGGAGGAGGGAAAGGTCCAGGGTGTGTAGTTGCTGATTCTGACGATGATTCTGGCTGTGTGCGGTTGCAGGGGGTGGTGGGCTGATATGTTCCTGTCAGAAACTAATGGTCATGAGAGGGGTAAAAGGAGGAAGGATCACTGTCGCCGTCGGAGTCCTGTGTGTCCACATCAGGATACTGGTTGGCAGAAAGTACGGTCACAGTCACAGAGGGAAATTGTAGATGGTGGGGGGTGCGGGTGGTTGGGGGGAAGTTCAAGACTTAGGGCTGGGCATTCGAGGTGACCAATGGGAGGGGACTGGGAATCTGTAACTATATCAGGGTGGATTCTTGCAACTAATATGCAACATGTCCCATGACCACTCTCTCTGTCTCTGTTTTATTGGATAAACCTACAGCTTCCCACTTTATCTCTCTCAGCATCCTCCACAGTCGTCATCGAGGCACTCGGCGATCGCTCGTTACGAGCATCAATCCCAATTGTCCCATCCTAATCTTTCACCGAATCTCCCACCCAGTGCACCTGCTGAGGGCTAATTTTCCATACGAACATACGAATTAGAAACAGGAGTAGGCCAGTCCACCCCTCGAACCTGTTCTGCCTTTCAATAAGTTCATGGCTGAACTGATTACTCCAAATTTTCACCTACCCCCGATAACCCTCCAGCCCTGTGCTTATCATGAATCTATCGACCTCTGCCTTAAAAATATTCAAAGACTCTACTTCCACCACCTTTTGAGGAAGAGGATTCCAAAGACTCACGACCCTCTGAGAGAAATAATTTCTCCTCATCTCTGTCTTAAATGGGCGAACCCTTATTTTTAAACAGTGACCCCTAGTTTGAGATTCTCCGACAAGGGGAAACATCCTTTTCACATCCACCCTATCAAAACCCCTCAGGATCTTATCTGTTTCAATCAAGTCACCTCTTACTCTTCTAAATTCCAGCAGATGCAAACCTGGCCTGTCCAATCTTTCCTCATAAGACAACCCACCCATTTGAAGTAATAAAAGCAAAATACTGCGGATGCTGGAAATCTGAAATGTCCTGAAATCCCAGAGTTGACTCTGCTTCTCTCTCCACAGATACTGCCAGACCTGCTGAATATTTCCAGCATTTCTTGTTTTTATTCCACCCCTTTCAGTTATTAGTCCAATAAACCTTCTCTGCACTGTCTCCAATGTATTTACATCCTTCTTTAAATAAGGAGAACAATACTGTACACAATACAGTACTGCCCCTTCTCTTGTAGAACTTTCTACGTATTGGCTCAAAAAGCTCTGCTGTATGCATTTTAAAAATTCTGCCCCCTTTAAGCCTTTTCCACTAAGACTATCCCAGTTGATATTAGGTAAGTTGAAATCCCCTACAATTATGATCCTATTATTTTTACACCTCTCTGAGATTTGTCTACATATCTGCTCCTCTGTCTCTCCCTGACTGTTTAGAGGCCGATAGTACACTTACAGCCAAGTGATTGCCCCCTTTTTGTTTTTAAGTTCCACCCATATGGCCTCATTTGAAGAACCTTTGAAGATATCATCCTTCCTTCCTGCAGTAATTGACTCCTTGATCAACAATGCAATGCCACCTCGTCTTTTATCTCCTCCCCTGTCACGCCTGAAGATTCTATACCCTGGAATATTGAGTTACCAGTCCTGCCCCTCCCTCAAACATGTCTCTGTGATAGCAAGAATATCATAATCCCATGTGTTACTCAATGCCCTCAATTCATCTGTCTTACTAGTAAGACTCCTTGCATTAAAATAGATGCAATCCAGCCTTGCATTTTTCATTTGTGCTTTAACAGGTCTATCTTTGCTCTGCCTTCCAGACTGACTCAGTTTCTCTACTATATTTGACTGCGCATCACCCCCAACTGTACCTCCACTCTGTATCCCATTCCCCTGCCAAATTAGTTTATACCCCCTCCAAGAGCACTAGCAAACCTCCCAGCTAGGATATTGGGCCCGTTCCGGTTCAGGTGCAACCCGTCCAACTTGTACAGGTCCCACCTTTGTCAGAAACAGACCCAGTGATCCAGGAAACTAAAACCCTCCCTCCTGCACCATCTCCTCAGTCACGCATTCATCTGCTCTATCCTCCTATTCCTATACTCACTAACACATGGCACAGGGAGTAATCCAGAGATTACAACTTTTGAGGTCCTGCTTTTTAATTTGCTACCTAGCTCCCTAAATTCTTCTTTCAGGACCATATCCCTCTTTTTACCTATGTCGTTGGTACCGATGTCTACCACAAACTCTGAATGTTTCAGAATGTCCTGCAGCCACTCCGTACCATCCTTGACCTGAGTACCAGGGAGGCAACATAGCATCCAGGAGTCACGTTTGTGTGTCACGGTTGAAGTGTGTCTATTTTAACGCAAGAAGTGTCAGAAATAAGGATGATGAACTTAGAGCATGGATCAGTACTTGGAGCTACGCTGTTGTGGCCATTACGGAGACGTGGATATCACAGGGGCAGGAATGGATGTTGGATGTTCCGGGGTTTAGATGTTTCAAAAGGAATAGGGAGGGAGGAAAAAGAGGTGGGGGAGTGGCATTGCTAATCAGGGATGGTATCACAGCTGCAGAAAGGGAGGTCGTCGAGGAGGGTTTGTCTACTGAGTCATTATGGGTGGAAGTCAGAAACAGGAAAGAAGCAGTCACTTTGTTGGGAGTTTTCTATAGACCCCCCAATAGCAACAGAGACACGGAGGAACAGATTGGGAGGCAGATTTTGGAAAGGTGCAGAAGTAACAGGGTTGTTGTCATGGGTGACTTCAACTTCCCTAATATTGATTAGAACCTCCTTAGTGCAAATAGTTTGGATGGAGCAGTTTTTGTCAGGTGTGTCCAGGAAGGTTTCCTGACTCAATATGTAGATAGGCCGACTAGAGGGGAGGCTATGTTGGACTTGGTGCTTGGCAACGAACCAGGCCAGGTGGCAGATCTCTCGGTGGGAGAGCATTTCAGTTATAGTGATCACAACTCCCTGACCTTTACTATAGTCATGGAGAGGGACAGGAGCAGACGGGATGGGAAAATATTTAATTGGAGCAGGGGGAATTACAATGCTATTAGGCAGGAACTGGGGAGCATAAACTGGGAACAGATGTTCTCAGGGAAATGCACAACAGAAATGTGGAGGTTGTTTAGGGTGCACTTGCTGCGACTGCTGGATAGGTTTGTCCCGATGAGGCAAGGAAGGGATGGTAGGGTGAAGGAACCTTGGATGACAAGAGATGTGGAACAGCTAGTCAAGAGGAAGAAGGAAGCTTACTTAAGGTTGAGGAAGCAAGGATCAGACAGGGCTCTAGAGGGTTACAAGGTAGCCAGGAAGGAACTGAAGAATGAACTTCGGAGAGCTAGAAGGGGACATGAAAAAGTCTTGGCGGGTAGGATTAAGGAAAATCCCAAGGTGTTCCACACTTATGTGAGGAACAAGAGGATGGCCAGAGTGAGGGTAGGGCCGATCAGGGATAGTGGAGGGAACTTGTGCCTGGAGTTGGAGGAAGTAGGGGAGGTCCTTAATGAATACTTTGCTTCAGTATTCACTAGTGAGAGAGACCTGGTCGTTTGTGAGGACAGAGTGGAGCAGGCTGATATGCTCGAACAGGTTGAGGTTAAGAAGGAGGATGTGCTGGAAATTTTGAATGATATGAGGACAGATAAGTCCCCGGGGCCAGACGGGATATACCCAAGGATATTACGGGAAGCGAGAGAAGAGATTGCTGCGCCTTTGGCGATGCTCTTTGCGTCCTCACTGTCCACTGGAGTAGTACCGGATGATTGGAGGGTGGCAAATGTTGTTCCCTTGTTCAAGAAAGGGAATGGGGATAACCCTGGGAATTATAGACCAGTCAGTCTTACGTCGGTAGTGGGCAAATTATTGGAGAGGATTCTGAGAGACAGGGTTTATGATTATTTGGAAAAGCATGGTTTGATTAGAGACAGTCAGCATCGCTTTGTGAGGGGCAGGTTTTGCCTCACAAGCCTTATTGAATTCTTTGAAGATGTGACAAAACACACTGATGAAGGAAGAGTAGTGGATGTGGTGTCTATGAATTTTAGCAAGGCGTTTGATAAGGTTCCCCATGGTAGGTTCATTCAGAAAGTGAGGAGGCACGGGATACAGGGGAAGTTGGCTGTCTGGATACACAATTGCTGGCCCATAGAAGACAGAGGGTGGTAGTAGATGGAAAGTATTCAGCATGGAGCTCGGTGACCAGTGGTGTTCCGCAGGGATCTGTTCTGGGACCTCGGCTCGTTGTGATTTTTATAAATGACTTGGATGAGGAAGTGGAAGGCTGGGTTAGCAAGTTTGCCGATGACACGAAGGTTGCTGGAGTTGTGGATAGTGTGGAAGGCTGTTGTAGGTTGCAACGGGACATTGACAGGATGCAGAGCTGGGCTGAGAAGTGGCAGATGGAGTTCAACCTGGAAAAGTGTGAAGTGATTCATTTTGGAAGGTCGAATTTGAATGCAGAATACAGGCTTAAAGACAGGATTCTTGGCAGTGTGGAGGAACAGAAGGATCTTGGGGTCCACGTCCATAGATCCCTCAAAGTTGCCACCCAAGTTGATAGGGTTGTTAAGAAGGCGTATGGGATGTTGGCTTTAATTAACAGGGTGATTGAGTTTAAGAGCCACGAGGTTATGCTGCAGCTCTATAAAGCACTGGTTAGACCACACTTGGAATATTGTGTTCAGTTCTGGTCGCCTCATTATAGGAAGGATGTGGAAGCTTTAGAGAGGGTGCAGAGGAGATTTACCAGGATGCTGCCTGGACTGGAGGGCATGTCCTACGAAGAAAGATTGAGGGAGCTAGGGATTTTCTTATTTGAGCGAAGAAGGATGAGAGGTGACTTGATGGAGGCCAACAAATGATGAGAGGCATAGATAGAGTGGATAGCCAGAGACTTTTTCCCAGGGTGGAAAGGGCTATCACCAGGGGGCATAATTTTAAGGTGATTGGAGGAAGGTTTCGGGGAGATGTCAGAGGTAGGTTCTTTGCACAGAGAGTGGTGGGTGCGTGGAATGCGCTGCCAGCGGTGGTAGCAGAAGCAGATACATTAGGGACATTTAAGCGACACTTGGATAGGTACATGGATGATCGTAGAATGAAGGGTATGTAGGTAGTTTGATCTTAGAGTAGGTTAAAGGTTTGGCACAACATCGTGGGCCAAAGGGCCTGTACTGTGCTGTACTGTTCTATGTTCTATATTCGATGTTCTTTCCCGATATTTCTGTGATATAATGTGTTCTGTAATTTCAGAGAATTTCTATCCAATTCACAGGGTGGACTTTAAACTCAGCCACTGAGACCAAACCATGTGGTATAGCCCCGAGAATATTCTTTACTCATTTCTGGGTGAAACATCATTCTATTTCCATAGCCCTTGAAATGCTGTCACACTCCCAGACTTTTCCACCAAGCTTTACCTTTCCAAGCTTAACTGTCCACCGAGCTTTATATCAGCAAACTTGGATAAATTACTCTCTATCTCTTCATCCAAGTCATTAATATGGAGTGTAAATAGCTGAGGCCCCAGCACTGATCCTTGCGGCACCCCACTATTCACTGCTGCCAACTTGAAAATGCACCATTCTCTCTGCTTCCTGTCTGTTAACCAATCCTCTATCCACGCTAATATATTACCATGAGCTCTTATCTTGTATTGGGAATAGGCCGTTAATAGGCCACTTACGGGTCTTTATTGGCCTCTGGGCGGAAAGGCCGTTGGGCTTTCCCACCACGGGAAGAACACTTGGCGACAGGGAGGCGATGGGCCTTCTGCCCTCCCACCCTGGCCACCCATCATGATACTCCGTGCCTCACCCTCCCCTCCTGCCTCAGGGACCCAGACAAAATCCCTGCCCCAGAATTTGGCACAGCTGCATACACTGTTGACTATTAACCATGATTCCAACAAGAAAGATAGATGTAGCAAAATACTGAAAGAAAGCAATGCACCGGATAAATAAAATGCCACAGTGCAGTCAACTGCTGTCCTGTCGCGCAATCATTCCATGGGTGGGAGTGGTAGGTCTATGGTATTATACCGCAAACCCTCTGACTCTGCTCCCTCCAGTGAGGCTCTGCAGACTTACTTAATTTGCCTGTATATTCGATGGCATTTTCTCAATTGGAGTTTGGAATGGTTTTGTTCAAGAGTACTGAAGCCGATTGTAATACTTTTTATTCATTTCATTAAAGCTGGGGTATTTTCGATTTTATGGTGCAGACGTCACCTATTTTGTCTTTTTTGACTCTGCCAACTCTAAGCCAGAGCAATCCAAAAGTCATCCCTCTGCCCCACTCTCTCCAGATGGCCTTGTTTCAATCCAAAACTAATACCACCCAGGATTTCCCAATAAAACTGTATCATCTGCTTCAAGTATTTATCCAATATTTCCTGGAAAGTGCTGTGATCTTTGCCTCAACCAATCCCTGTGGAAAAGCATTTCATATCCCAATAATCTGCTGTGGAAATAAATGTCTCCTAACCTCTCTCCATTTTCTTGGTGACAGTTTTGAATTGATGACCATTTGCCAATGAATTCCCCACCTAAGGATCTAGTCGATACAAAGCCCTTCATCATTTAAAAAACCTCTGTTAAGTTTCCTCTTGGCCTTCTCTGCAACGTGGTCCTTCTTTGTTGGAAGTTAAGTCTCAATACTTGTATGATGTGCTATTCATATGGAAGCAAAGGACAGGAAAAGACAGCTGATCCATGAAGTTTGTTCCATACTGCCATGATACAACTTCGGCAAATCCTGACCCTCATCCACACAACCTTCTGAGCGAGAGCAAAAATCATACGTCAATGTAGGATGGAGAACTCTGGGAAATTCCTCTTTAACCCCCACAGGCAATTTAAACAACTTGCAGGAGATCACGGTGATGCATTGCTCCATGCCTACCCACCTACACAGTATGTTGGTCACACTCAGGAACTCATCCCTTCACAATGTTTGCAGCAAATCCACACTCATTTAATGAGCTGGCAACTTGTTCCATAGGTGATGACTCTGAAAAGAACGACCTCCTAGCATCTAACCTGGTCTATGCTTATGTAAGTTATAATCTTGTCCCCTGGTCCTCCAAGCCAAACAACAAATCGAATATTTTAATTATTTTAAAGATGTGAATCAAGCCGCCCCCAAAGCCCTTGCTTTTCGCAAACAAAAAGCTCACTCTCTAAGCCTATCATGGTAACTAAGGGCATTTAAACTTGGTATCAATCTAGTGGCTCTCCTCTGAATCTTTTCTATCAACCACCAAGTGCGGGGACAAAAACTAGACACTGTGTTCTAAAGGAGGCCGAACCATGTTGTTACATAAACACAGTGTAGTTGTTTTTGTTGTGTATTTGATTACCTTGACAGTACAACCTAACAATATTTGCTTATGCAGTTGTCATCTAGCACAAGGCCATAGGTCTTCTGAGATTAATGTATGATAACACCTAGGTTCCTCTCCCGTTCAGCCTCCATGGTGTACACATGTTTGACATTGGCCTTGCTAATGTGCATAATACTACATTTCTCTGTATTGAATGATACCAAGCAGATGCAGGCCTGTTGCCACATTGCATCAATATCTGACTAAACTATTTCGTCATCTAGACCTAACACTTGCACTTAACCTTTGTATCAACAATATTAAACCACTAACTGGGGGAGGAGGGGTATCAAACAACCAACATGGACAAAGCTGCAAAGACATCCCCATCCTCAACATGGTGGAGGCCAGCACAAGTGCAAAAGAAAAGGCTGCAGCATTTGCAATCATCTTCAGCCAGAAGTGCCAAAGGAATGGTCCATCTTTGTCTCCTCCTCAGGTTCTCACTATCATAGAGGCCATTCTGCAGCCAATTCAATTCACTGCACTTTATATCAAGAAATGACTGAGTGCACTGGATAAAGCAAAGGTTATGGTTCCCAACAATATCCAGGCTGTGGTCTGAAGACCTGTGCTCGAGAACAAGCCATACCTGTAGCCAAGCTGTTCCAGTACAGCTACAACATTGGTTTATCCAGGTATGTCCTGTCCACAAAAAGCAGGACAAATCCAATCCAACCAATTACCACTCCATTGGCCTACTCTCAAATCATCAGCAAAATAATGGAAGATGGCATTCACAGTGCTATCAGGCAGCATTTACTCAGCAATAACCTGCTCACTGATGAGCAGTTTGGGTTCCACCAGGGCCACTGGGCTCCCAGCCTCATTGCAGCCTTGGTCCAAATGTGGGAAAATGAGCTGAATTCCAGAGGAGAGGTGAGATGAGAGTGACTGCCCTTGGCATCAAGGCAGCATTTGACCAAGTGTGGCATCAAGGAGGCCGAGCAAAATTGAAATCAACGGGAATCAGGGGGAAGCTCTCCACTGGCTGGAGTCATACCTAGCACAAAGAATGATGGTTGTGGTTTCGTTTAGAGATACAGCACTGAAACAGGCCCTTCGGCCCACCAAGTCTGTGCCGACCATCAACCACCCATTTATACTAATGCTACACTAATTCCATATTCCTACCACATCCCCACCTGTCCCTGTATTTCCCTGCCATGTACCTATACCAGGGGCAATTGCTAATGGCCAATTTACCTTTCAACTTGCAAGTCTTTGGCATGTGGGAGGAAACCAGAGCACCCGGAGGAAACCCACGCAAACACAGGGAGAACTTGCAAACTCCACGCAGGCAGTACCCAGAATTGAACCCGGGTCACTGGAGCTGTGAGGCTGCAGTGCTAACCACTGCGCCACTGTGCCGCCCACTGGACGCCAATCATCTCATCCCCAGGGCATTGCTCCAGAAGTTCTTAGGCCCAATTATCTTAGCTGCTTCATCAATTAACCTTTCGTCCATCATCGAATCATGGAATGGTTACAGCACAGAATTTGGCCTGTCATGTCAATGCAGCAAATTCCAGAAGTGGGGATGTGCACTGAACAGTTTTCAGTTGCATTCACAGCTCCTCAGATACTGAAGGAGTCCGTGCCCGCATGCAGCAAGACCTGGACAACATTCAGGCTTGGGCTGATAAGTGGCAAGCAACATTTGTGCCACACAAGTGCTGAGAAATTAGCATCCCCAACAAGAAGCCATCGAACCATCTCCCCTTGACATTCAATGGCATTACCATTGCTGAATCCCCCACCATCAACATCCTTGGGGGGAGGGGGTGTGTGGGTGTCATCATTGACCAGAAACTTAACTGGACCATCCGTATAAATACAGTGACTACAAGAGCAAGTCAGAGGTTTGGGAATTCTGCAGCAAGTAATTCACCTACTGACTCCCTGAAGCCTGTCCACCATTTACAAGGCACCAGTCATGAGTGTAATGGAAAACTCTCCACTTGCCTAAATCAGTGCAGCTACAACAACACTCAAGAAGCTCAACATCATCCAGGATAAACCAGTCCACCAGATCGTCTCCCCCATTCATCACCTTAAACATTCACTCCCTCCACCACCGGTGCACAGTGGAAGTGGTGTGTACTATCTACAAGATGCACTGCAGCAACTTGCTAAGCCTCCTTTGACAGGACCTTCCAAACCCATGACCTCTACCACCTAGAAGGAATCAACCAGGTGAATGGGAAACTCTCTTACAACACCTTCTCCATTCAGGTGGTTAATACAGAGCATCTGAAATGACCCCATTGAGCAATTTGTTTTTTACTAAAGTCAAGTTACTGTGCCTGTATTTTCCAAGTTCTCTGTTATTGCCTTTTTAATATTAGTACAACACCTCTGCCCAGTGCATGGGAACAATCTTAGTGAGCTTTGAGATGTACGAGTAAAAGGTCATGCTGAGCATGGTTCCCATTGCTTTGCATACACTTTGTGGAATACTGTCAGGGCCTGTTGTTTTGAGACTTCTTATTCTAGCCAGGACTATAACTGTACCAATTAGTCATTTACAACTTCAGTCCTACAATGTCATATTGGGAAATTAGTCTTACGTTAAGAACGCAACTTTTGGAGTGAGCTGACAAAGAGCAAATACGTACTTCCAGAGCGAGTCACATTTCTGGGAGCATGTTATAGTCGACTGATCAGTGGAAAGAAAGTATGAATTTGTAGATTTTAATTATCCAGGTATATTAGAATGAGGTAAATGTAGCACCCAGAGGCGACCCCAGGGTTTTGGCGGCTCCTCAACATCTTACTTTTTAAAACTTTTACTAAACCTGCCGAAATCCAGATTGTGGCCTTAACTCTGGTTACTTGCAGCATTTCACTGCAAACAAGAGCTGATGAAATGTTTTATTACCTGAAACCCCTTTCCCCACCCCCACACCCCCTTCCCAGCTCGCCCCTCGCACCCCTTCCCCCCATACCTTCGCACCCCCTTCCCAGCTCCCCCCTCGCACCATCTTCCCCTCACACCCCCTTCCCCTGCACCCTCTCCCCTACACCCCAGCAGCCCTCTTCCCAGCTCCCCCTCGCACCCCCTCCCCTCCACCCGTTCCTACCGCACCCCACCTCCTCGCAACCCCTTCCCTCCCGCACCCCCTTCCCCCCCGCTCCCCCCTCCCAGCTCACCCCCCTCGCACCCCCTTCCCCCACCCCCTTCTCCCCCGCTCCCCCCCTCCCTGCTCACCCCCCTTGCACCCCCTTCCCCCACCCCCTCACACCCTCTTCTCCGCTCCCCCCTCTCACAATCTTCCCCTCACACCCCTTTCCCTGCACCCCCTCCCCTACCCCCCAGCAACCCCCTTCCCAGCTCCCCCTCGTACCCCCTTCCCTCCACCCCTTCCTACCGCACTCCACCTCCTCGCACCCCCTTCCCTCCCGCACCCCCTTCCCCCACCTCCTCCCACCGGCATCCACCTACACCTGAGCAGGGGCCCTAACAACCCCACTGCCTTGTGGGCATCTCGGGAGAGACCAAGGCTAAGGGAGTAAACCCCAACAGAAAATCCGGAGCGGAACCCTGAAGGCAGTCACCTTTGGCATGTTTCTGGCAGTTCTTAAAGCCATACCAGTGCCAAACGTCATGCTCTGCACTCCTTTGGACCCCACCAGGAAGGCCGAGAGGGGGGTTTTGACGCTTGGACAACTCACAACCTCCATACATCCTCCCACGTATGCGCCATGGAGAGGTCACTCCATAGTCGCCTCACAGCGACCAAAACAACATGGAAGGCAGCAGTTACGGGTTATAAGTCCAGCTCAATTGGCGTAGAGATTGGGCGCCATGGGTTGCCTTTGTCGGTGGGAGAGGTCATCGCATCTCACTGGACAGCTACCGCCTGCCTCAAACTGGGCAGCCCCCGGTCAGTAAGGTTCTGTCCCGCCACATTCCACCTGCTTCAATGGGTCCTTGGAGTTCAGGGTCATTGCCTGACAAGTGGACTGTAACACCGCACCAAACAGCACGACAAAAAAAGGAAAGAAGGTACCAGCCCTTCGCTTTGCAAGCTGGAACGTCAGAACTATGTGTCCTGGCCTGTCAGAAGACCTTACACAAATCAACGATTCTCGGAAGAACGCCATCATTAACAACAAGCTCCGTAGACTCAAAGGGGACTTTGCAGCACTTCAGGAGACACACCTCCCTGCGAGCGGATCTCGAAGAGAGCAAGACACCATCTTCTGGCAGGGTAGGGATCCTGAAGAACTAAGACAGAATGGCATGGTCTTCGCCATCAGAAACTCTTTGCTCAGCATGATAGAGCCACCCTCAAATGGCTCGGAATGCATACTGTCCATCCAATTGTTCACCGCCTCTGGTCCAGTACACCTACTCAGCATCTATGCTCCAACAATCTGCTCCCCACCTGAAGCTCAAGACCAGTTTTGCGAGGAACTCCATAACATCATTAGTAGCATCCCCAATACCGAACACCTTTTCCTGCTGGGGGACTTTAATGCCAGGGTTGGGGCCGACCATGGCTCATGGCCCTCCTGCTTTGGGCTCTATGGCATTGGAAGGATGAATGAGAATGGACAGAGACTGCTTGAGTTGTGTACCTATCATAACCTCTGCATCACCAACTCATTCTTTCATACAAAACCCTGTCACCAGGTTTCTTAGAGGCACCCAAGATCACGTAGCTGGACCTCATCGTCACAAGGCGAGTCTCTTTAAACAGCGTTCAAATCACACGCAGCTTCCACAGTGCGGACTGTGACACCGACCACTCCCTGGTGTGCAGCAAGGTTAGACTCAAACCAAAGAAGCTGCATCACTCCAAGCAGAAGTGGGGCTGTGCATCAACACTAACAGAATTTCTCATCCACAGCTGTTACATAAGTTTCTAAATTCACTTGAAAAAGCCCTTCAAAACACTCCTAATGGGATGCAGAGACCAAGTGGGCCCACATCAGAGACGCTATCTATGACTCAGCAATGACCACCTATGGAAAACGTGTGAAGCGGAATGCAGACTGGTTTCAATCTCACTTTGAAGAACTGGAACCTGTCATAGCGGCGAAGCGCATTGCACTGCTGAACTACAAGAAAGCCCCCAGCGAGTTAACATCCGTAGCACTTAAAGCAGCCAGAAGCGCTGCACAAAGAACAGCCAGGCACTGCGCAAATGACTACTGGCAACACCTATGCAGTTATATTCAGCTGGCCTCTGACACCAGAAACATCAGAGGAATGTATGATGGCATTAAGAGAGCTTTTGGGCCAACCATCAAGAAGATCGCTCCCCTCAAATTGAAATCAGGGGACACAATCACTGACCAACGCAAGCAAATGGACCGCTGGGTTGAGCACTCCCTGGAACTGTACTACAGGGAAAATGTTGTCACTGAGACCGCCCTCAATGCAGCCCAGTCTCTGCCAGTCATGGATGAGCTGGACATGCAGCCATCAAAATCAGAACTCAGTGATGCCATTGATTCTCTAGCCTGAGGAAAAGCCCCTGGGAAGGACAGCATTACCTCTGAAATAATCAAGAGTGCCAAGCCTGCTATACTTTCAGCACTGTATGAACTACTTTACCTGTGCTGGGACGAGGGAGCAGTACCACAGGACATGCGCGATGCCAATATCATCACCCTCTATAAGAACAAGGATGACAGTATTGACTGCAACAACTACCGTGGAATCTCCCTGCTCAGCATAGTGGGGAAAGTCTTCGCTCGAGTCGCTTTAACAGGCTCCAGAAGCTGGCTGAGCGTGTCTACCCTGAGGCACAGTGTGACTTTCGAGCAGAGAGCATTGACATGCTGTTCTCCCTTCGCCAGCGACAGGAGAAATGCCGTGAACAACAGATGCCCCTCTACATTGCTTTCACTGATCTCACCAAAGCCTTTGACCTCGTCAGCAGAGGGGGTCTCTTCAGACAACTAGAAAAGATCTGATGTCCACCAAAGCTACTAAGTATCATCACCACATTCCATGACAATATAAAAGGCACAATTCAGCATAGCGGTGCCTCATCAGTCCCCTTTCCTATCCTGTGTGGCGTGAAACAGGGCTGTGTTCTCGCACCTACACTGTTTGGGATCTTCTTCTCCCTGCTGCTCTCACATGCGTTCAAGTCTTCTGAAGAAGGAATTTTCCTCCACACAAGATCAGGTGGCAGGTTGTTCAACCTTGCCCGTCTAAGAGCGAAGACCAAAGTACGGAAAGTCCTCATCAGGGAACTCCTCTTTGCTGACGATGCTGCATTAACTTCTCACACTGAAGAGTGTCTGCAGACACATCGACAGAATTGCGGCTGCCTGCAACAAATTTGGCATAACCATCAGCCTCAAGAAAACGAACATCATGGGGCAGGACGTCAGAAATGCTCCATCCATCAATATCAGCGACCACACTCTGAAAGTGGTTTAAGAGTTCACCTACCTAAGCTCAAATATCACCAGTTTCCTGTCTCTTCATGCAGAAATCAACAAGTGCACGGGAAAGGCTTCCACTGCTATGTCCAGACTGGCCAAGAGAGTGTGGGAAAATAGCGCCCTGACACGAAACACAAAAATCCGAGTGTATCAAGCCTGTGCCCTCAGTGCCTGATGGCAGCGAGGCCTGGACAATGTATGTCAGCCAAGAGCAACGTCTCAATTCATTCCATCTTCGCTGCCTCCAGAGAATCCTTGGCATCAGGTGGCAGGACCGCATCTCCAACACAGATGTCCTCGAGGCGGCCAACATCCCCAGCATATACGCCTTACTGAGTCAGCGGCGCTTGAGATGGCTTGGCCATGTGAGCCGCATGGAAGATGGCAAGATCCCCAAGGACACATTGTGCAGCAAGTTCGTCACTGGTATCAGACCCACCAGCTGTCCATGTCTCTGCTTTAAAGACGTCTGCAAATGCGACATGAAATCCTGTGACATTGATCACAAGTCATGGGAGTCTGTTTCCAGCGATCGCCAGAGCTGGCGGACAGCCATAAAGGCGGGGCTAAAGTGTGGCGAGTCGAAGAGACTTAGCAGTTATCAGGAAAAAAGACAGAAGCGCAAGGGGAGAGCCAACTGTGTAACAGCCCCGACAACCAATTTTATCTGCAGCACCTGTGGAAGAGTCTGTCACTCTAGAATTGGCCTTTATCGCCACTCCAGGCGCTGCTTTACAAGCCACTGACCACCTCCAGGTGCTTACCCATTGTCTCTCGAGACAAGGAGGCCAAAGAAAAAGAAGAAGAATCTTTTGTGTGACACCTCATCGAATGCCTTTTGAAAATCCAGGTATACTGCATCTACTGGTTCCCCTTTATCTACGTTACTAGTTCCATCCTCAAAAAACTCCAATAAATTTGTCAAACAGAATCTCCCCTTATTAAAACCATGCTGAGTTGTTCTAATTAATATGATTTTTTAAATTGCAATGTTGAGACTTCTTTAATAACAGTTTCCAGCATCTTCCCAATGACTGATGTTAGGCTGACTGGCCTGTAGTTCCTTGTTTTCTCTCTACCTCCTTTCTTGAAAAGCGAGGTAACATTTGCCATCTTCCAATCTGACGGGACCATTCCTGAATCTAAAGAACTCTGGAAAATCATAGTCAGCACCTCGACTATCTCTGTAGCTGTCTCTTTTTGAACCCGAGGCTGTCGGCCATCTGGTCCCAGGATTTGTCAGATTTTAGTCCCTCAAATTTCTCCAATACGTTTTCTTGGCTGATATCAATATCATTAATTTCCTCACTCTTTTTAGCCCCGATGTTTCTGCTTATTTCTGGTATGGAACTTGTGTCTTCTACTGTGAAGACAGACACAAAATATTTGTTCAAAGCTGTTTGAGAGTCAATAACCAGATGACACAGGTTTAGGACAATTGGCAAAGAAACCAGAGAGAATAAGAGGAGAAATTTGATGCAGTGATTTGTTGTGAGCTGGATTACAGTATCTGAGAAAGTAGGAAGCAGATCCAACAGTAACTTTCCAAAGGAAGTGGATATATATTGAAAAGGAGATATTTGCATGGCTGTGGGGGAATAGCAGCCGAGAGGTAATAATTGAATCTCTGTGTCATGGAGACAGCACAGACTCCTTCTGTATGGAATGATAAAATGAATGTCGAGAAGCAATTTACATTTGTATAGCACCTCTAACATAATAAAACATCAAAAGACGCTGCACAGGAGCATTTAAAAACAACATTTCATGCGAGCCACATAAGCAGCTATAAGGACAAATTTATTCATCCGGTGTGTATGGGCATCGTTGGCACAGACAGCATTTATTGCCCATCCCTAATTGCCCTTGAGAAGGTGTTCCTGAGCTGCCTTCATAAACTGCAGCAGTTCGTTGCAGCCACAATGCTGTTAGGAAGGGAGTTCCAGGATTTTGAGCAAGCGACAATGAAGGAATGGTGATATACTTCCAAGTCAGGATGGTGTGTGACTTGGAGGGGAACTTGCAGGTGGTGGTGTGCTCATCCATCTGCTGCTCTTGTCCTGGTAGTAGGTCGCAAGATTGGAAGGTGCTGTTGAAAGAATCTTGGTGAGTTGCTGCAGTGCATTTGTAGATGGTACACACTGCTGCCAGTGTGCGCCAGTGGTGGAGTGAATGTTGAAGGTGGTGGATGGGGTGCCAATAAAATGGGCTGCTTTGTCCTGGGTGGTGTCGTGCTTCTTTAACATTATTGGAACTGCACCTATCCACGCAAGTCGATAGGCACGAAGATGGTAGATAGGCATTGGGGAGACCGGATGTGAAGTTACTCAGCACAGAATTCTGAGCCTCTGACTTGCTCTTGTAGCCACAGCATTTATATGGCTGGTCCGGTTCAGTTTCTGGTCAACAGTAACCACCCCAGGATGTTCATAGTGGGGAATTCAGCAATGGTAAAGGGGAGATGGTTAGATTCTCTCTTGTTTGAGATGATCATTGCCTGGAACTTGTGTGATGCGAATGTTACTTGCCACTTATCAGCCCAAGCCTGGATGTTGTCCAGGTCTTGCTGCACGTGGACATGGATTGCTTCAATATCTGAGGAATAGAGAATGGTGATGATCATTGTGCAATCATCAGATAATATTCACACTTCTGACCTTATGATGGTGGGAAGTTCATTGATGAAGATAATTGGGCCGAGGACATTACCCTGAGGAACTCCTGCACTGATGTCCTGAGACTGTGATGACTGACCTCCAACAACCACAACCATCTTCCTTTGTTCTAGGTATGACTCGAACCAGTGGAGAGTTTTCCCTATGATTCCCACTGACTCCAGTTTTGCTCAGGCTCCTTGATGCCATACTCGGTCAAATG
Organism: Heterodontus francisci; assembly: GCF_036365525.1. NCBI lineage: Eukaryota > Metazoa > Chordata > Chondrichthyes > Heterodontiformes > Heterodontidae > Heterodontus > Heterodontus francisci. Next base: position 30,262,402 of record NC_090410.1, read on the forward strand.
TTGCCCTGATGTCACGGGCAGTCACTCTCACTTCACCTCAAGTTCAATTCTTTTGTTCATGTTTGGACCAAGGAGCTGAGTGGCCCTGGCAGAATCCAAACTGAGCATCAGTAAGCAAGTTATTGCAGAGCAATTCCCGCTTGATGGCACTGTCGACGACCCCTTCCATCACTTTGCTGATGATCGAGAGTAGACTGATAGGGCGGTAATTGGCTGGGGTGGATTTGTCTTGCTTTTTGTGCACAGGACATACCTGGGCAATTTTCCACATAGCTGAGTAGATGCCAGTGTTGCAACTGTACTGGAACAGCATGACTAGTGGCTTGGCTATTTCTGGAGCACAAGTCTTCAGTTCTATTGTCGGATGTTGTCAGGGCCCATAGCCTTTGCAGGATCCAGTGCCTTCAGTTGTTTCTTGATATCACATGGAGTGAATTGGATTAGCTGAAGACTGGTATATGTAATGCTGTGGACCTCAGGAGGAGGGTGAGATGGATCAGCCATTTGGCACTTCCAGCTGAAGATGGATGCAAATGCTTCAGCCTTATCTTTTGCACTGATGTGCTGGGCTCCCCCATCGTTGAGTATGGGGATGTTTGTGGAGCCACCTCCTCTGGACAATGCAAAAACTGACCACCACCATTCATGACTGCATGTGGCAGGACTACAGAGCTTTGATCTGATCCATTGGGTGTGGGATCGCTTAGCCCTGTCTATTGCATGCTGCTTCCGCTGTTCTGCATGCAAGTAGTCCTGTGTTGCAGCTACACCAGGCTGACACCACATTTTTAGGTACGCCTAGTGCTGCTCCTGGCATGCCTTCCTGCACTCTTCATTGAACCAAAATGCTTGCGTGAAGAGGTAGGTTTTAAGCAGTGTGTTAAAGCAGGAAAGCAAGGTGCAGATGTGGAGATATTTAGGGAGGGAATTCCAGAGCTTAGGTCATGGGCAGCTGAATGCATGGCCACCAATGGTGGAGTGATTAAAATCGGGAATGCTCAAGAGGCCAGAATTGGAAGTGCACAGATATCTTGGAGGGTTCGATGGCTGGAGGAGATTACAGAGATAGAGAGGGGTGAGGCGATGGAGGGATTTAAAATGATGGATGAGGATTTTAAAATCTGGATGTTGCTTGACTGGGAGCCAAAACAGATCAGCGAGCACATGGGGTGATAGGGGAATGGGACTTTGTGCAAGTTAGGACACAGGCAGCAGGGATTTGGATAACCTCAAGTTTAAGGAGTGTAGAATGTGGGAAATCTGCCAGGAATGCATTGGAATGGTCAATTCTAGAGGTAACAAAGGCTTGAATAAGGGTTGCAGCAGCAGATGAGGTAAATCAGTGTCAGAGCAGTGGGAGGCATTCAAAGGGGAGATTCAAGGGGTTCAGAGTAAACATGTCCTCGCAAAGAAAAAGGGTGGTACGGTCAAATTAACAGCCTCATGTGTCTCAAGGAGCCTTCAGGATACGATAAGACAGAAAAGGAAAGCTTAAGTCCAACACAGAGAGCTCAATACTACAGAAAGCCGAGAGGATTATAGAAAGTGGCGGGGTGAAATCAAAATGGTAATTAGGGAAGCAAAGAGAGGGCATGAAAGAATATTGGTAAGCAAAATCAAGGTGAACCCAAAGATGTTTTATCAATAGATTAAGAGTAAGAGGAGACAGTAGGGCCCATAAAAGACCAAAAAGATAACCAATGTACAGCGGCGGAAGATATTCGTATGGTTCTTAATGAATACTTTGCATCTGTCTTCATAAAAGAGGTGGCTGTTGCAAATATTGTCGTTAAGCAGGAGGAGTGTGAAGTATTGGATGTGATAAACATAGGGAGAGAGGAAGTATTAATGGGGCTCGCCTACTTGAAAGTTGATAAATCACCAGCACCAGATGAAATGTACCCTGGGATGTAAGAAGAAGCAAGGTGGATACAAAATTGGCTCAGTGGCAGGAAACAAAGGGTCATTGTTGACGGGTATTTTAACGACTGGAGGGCCTACTCCAGTGATGTTCCGCAGGGCTCAGTATTGGGTTCCCTGCTTTTTGTCGTATATATTAACAATTTGGGCATAAATGTTGGGGCATGGTCAAGAGGTTTGCAAATGACACAAAGATTGTATGTGTGGTAGATAGCGAGGAAAATAGCTGTAGGCTGCAGGAAGATATATATGGTCTGGTCAGATGGGCAGATAAGTGGGAAATGGAATTCAGCCTGGAGAAGTGTGAGGTGAGGTATTTGGGGAGGTCAAACAAGGCAAAGGAATACACAATTAATGGGAAAATACTGAGAAGTGTAGAGGAAATAAGGGACTTTGGAATGAATGTCCACAGATCCTTGAATGCAGCAGGACAGGTCGATAATTTAGCGAAGAAGGCATATGGAATCCTTTCCTTCATTAGCGGAGGTATCGAATACAAGAGCAGGGAGGTTATGCTGGAACTGTTGAAACCATTGTTTAGGCCACAACTTGAGTACTGTGTGCAGTTCTGGTCACCTCATTACAGAAAGAATGTAATTGCACGAGAGAGGGTACAGAGGAGATTTACGAGGATGTTGCCAGTACCGGAAAACTGCATCTGTGAGGAAAGATTGGATAGTTTGGGGTTGTTCTCCTTGGAACAGAGAAGGTTGAGGGGAGATCTGATTGAAATGTACAAAATTTTGAGGGGTCTAGATAGAGTGGAGGTGAAGGGTCTATTCACCTTAGCAGAGAGGTGAGTGACGAGGGGGCATAGATTTAAAATGATTGGGAGAAAAATTAGAGGGGAGATAGGATAAACCATTTCACCCAAAAGGTGGTGGGGGTCTGGAACTCACTGCCTGAAAGGGTAGTTGAAGTAGAAACCCTCAACTCATTCAAAAGCAGTCTGGATATGCACCTCAAGTGCTATTATCTGCAGGGTTACAGATCAAATGCTGGAAGGTGGGATTAGAATAGGTGGATCGTTTTTCGGCCGGCACAGACACGATGGGGCAAGTGAACACTTTCTGTGCCTTAAATGTTCTATGATTCTATGAGCTGAAAGACGTGTGAAATTAGGTGATGTCACAGAGCTAGAATTATCCATGAATCCAAGTGATGTCTGCTTTTTTATGGGATATGTGGAACATTCCCTGTTCCAGTCTGACTCGGGCCCCCTCCCTCACCTCTTTTTCTGGTACATTGATGATTGTATCAGTTCTGTTTCCTGCTCTTGTCCTGAACTGTAAAATTTAATCAACTTTGCTTCCAATTTCCACCCTTCTCTCACCTTCACATGGTCCATCTCCAACTCTTCCCTTCCCTTCCTCGACTTCTCTGTCTCCTTTTCTGGGGATAGGCTTTCAAAAAATATTTATTAATAGCCCACTTGACTATGTCTTCGACTACACTTCCTCACACCATGCTTCCTGTAAGGACTCCTTTCCATTCTCCCAGATTCTCTTTCTCTATTGCATATCTGTTCTGAAGATGTAACCTTCCATACCAGTGTTTCTGATATGTCTTCCTTTTTCCTCGCCCGATGAATTCTCCCACTGTAATTAAGAGGGACCTCAACAGTGTCTGTCCGACTAACCATGTTTCTTCTCTCAGCCATTCACCTCTTCCCCAGAGACATGATAGGAATCCCCTTGTCCTCACCTTCCACCCCACCAGCTCCGTATTCAATGGAACATCCTTCACCATTTCCTCCACGTCCAGCGTTTCGCCACAACCAAAGATATCTTCGCCTCTCATTCCTCTAAATTCCAGCTCTCCCTCATCATCACCTCTCTCGATTCTTCCACCCTTGTTAAATTGTCAGACTCCTTGTCCGACATCCAGTACTGGATCAGCAGAAGTTGGTCTTGCTGACATACATTGGCTACCGGTCAAGCAGCGTCTGGAATTTAACATTTTCTTCCTTGTTTTCAAATCCCTCCATGGCCTCGACCCTCCCTATCTCTGTAATCTCCTCCAGTCCCACAAACTTCCGAGATATCTACACTCCTCCAATTCTGGCCTCTGGAGCATCCTCGATTTTAATCGCTCCTACATCAGCGGTCTTGCCCTCAACTGCCTGGGCTCTAAGCTGTGGAATTCCCTCCCTAAACCTCTCCGCCTCTCTACCTCACTTTCCACCTTTAAGACATTCCTCAAAACCTGGGTCTTTGATCAAGATTTTGGTCTTCTGCCCTGAAATCTCCTCATGTGTCAAATTTTGCTTTTTAACCCCCCTGTCAAGCTACTTGGGATATTTTATGATGTTAAAGGTGCTATATAAATATAGGTTGTTGTTGTTTGTGCTTTCACTATAACAGTTTCCTGACAACACAGCCTGCCTCAGGGACACAGCTTCAGGCACAACTTTCTTGTGATCTTCTCACATCCAAGATCACTCTTTACTTTCCTTCACATGTGTTTTAAATTCTGCTGTTTCTGATCACAGCACATGGACATTTTAAAGACCTTTGACTCATGGCCAATCTCCTGGAATTGCTCCTTTTCTGTCACTTGCATTCTGTTCATTTACTCTCCATTTCTTTCAATCACACCTTTCAACAGATCGATTAAGATGAAGACAGGATGTTTTGGATCTTGCTGTACTGACCTAGCTTGACAAAATTGCACATTTGAGCCCTCATTGGCAGCTATGTGGCACTGCCCATCACTCATCACCTCAACTGTTTAGAGAAAAGTGCCAACTTCCAGGTAAACAGAAGCCAGTCTTCAGTTAGTATCCCCCGTATCACAATATTCTCCAAGAAAGTATCATGAGCTGCTGGGCCGCTGTCCCTCTAAAGGCCGGCTCTGCTTTCACAGCTTGTTCACCAAGTGGTCCCATGGATAGAAATATATCTGGATTCAAGACACAAATGAACATTGATGTGAATGGGACCTGTGTCCCCAGGAACAGCAGTGGGAGCAGAGCAAACCTAACGGCGTAATATTGAGAATGGATGTTCGATGAGGCAATGCTGCAGGAAAATAATAATGGAATGGAAGGAGGAAAGTAAAGGAGGGATATTGACTGTGAAAGGAGGAGAAGCTGGGAGAAGAGACGGGTTTGAATTATGGAACATCAAGCACAGGCATGTGAGAGCGCGAGGATTTGAAGGAGCAAATTGTTTTCCATGAACAACAATTTGTTTCCAGTTGGAATCGATTGATTTTTCACTGTGTTCTGTTAACATGTGCAGCAGAGACCAGACGTTGATGCAGCCACAACTCAGTGTACTAACCATTGTGTGATCACGGTGCTACACATCAGCTGTGGGAGTTGTGCACAAACCAAAGCAATATCACAAATGACACTGAGAAAAGAAGGATTTTTGGTGAAGTGGATCAAAGACAAACCAATTCTGACCTTTCTGGCCCTCAAAACCACACCTCAGCAGAGCTGAGAGCCTTAACCTGCTCCTTCAATCATTGGGCCATGCCAGTTCTCACACTACTTTCAAAACGATTGTCCACATGCTCAGGAATCCTTAAGAATAACTTCATAACATGAATAATAACTTCTCCTTTAACTCCACACAAGAACACAAAAACACATGAAATAGGAGCAGAAGTAGACCATATGGCCCATCGAGCCTGCTCCGTCATTCAATACGATCACGGCTGATCTTGGGCTTCAATTCCACTTTCCTGCCCGCTCCCCATATCCCTTGATTCTATGTGAGATGAAAAGTCTCTCTATGCCAGCCTTAAATGTATTCAGTGATGGAGCATCCACAATCCTCTGGGGTAGAGAATTCCAAGGATTCACAACCCTTTGAATGTAGTAATTTCTCCTCATCTCAATCCTGAATGATTGGCCCCTTATCCTGAGACTGTGTCACTGTGTTCTAGATTCTCCGACCAGTGGGATCAATCTCTCAGCTTCTGCCCTATCAAGCTCTATCAGAATCTTGTATGTCTCAGTGAGATCGTCTCTCATGTTTCTAAACTCCAGAGAATTTAGGCCCAATTTACTCAGCCTCTCACCATAGGACAACCCCCTCATCCCAGGGACCAATGTAGTAAATCTTCACTGCACTGCCTCCTGTGCAAGTATATCCTTTCTTAAATGTAGAGACTAAAACTGCAAGTAGTATTCCAGGTGCAGTCTCACCAAAGTCCTGTAGAATTTTAGTAAGATTTCTTTATCCTGTACTCCAATCCCTTTGCAATAAAGGCCAACATGCCATTTGCCTTCCTAATAGCCTGCTGTACCTGCATGTTAACTTTGTGCACTTCCTTCAAATAAAAGGTGTTGCTATGGGTACCTGCATGGGTCCAATTTATGCCTATCTTTTTGTGGGGTATGTCGAACATTCCTTGTCCCAGTCCTACTCAGGTCCCTCCCCCAATTCTTTTTCCAGTACATTAATAACTGGATCGGTGCCATTTCCTGCTCCCACCTCAAACTGGAAAACATTATCAACTTTGCTTCCAATTTCCACCCTTCCCTCACATTTACATTGTTAAGACCAGGTGAGAAAGGTGTCTAGGGGTCTTTTCAGTCTTTACCTGGTCTTATCGTAGCAGGATTTAATTTTAAACACACTGTGTTTTGAGCCTCCCCTTGGTGAATCCTTGTTCACCACTCTCCAATTATAAGGCAAAGAAATGAGCACAAACAGGCATTCTTCGGTTTAAAGAAGTAAAAGTGGAATTTACTAAAACTTTAACTTAAACTCGTGCAGGTTGATGGGTAAATAGACCATTGTAAATTGCCCCTTGTGTAGGTAGGTGGTAGGAAAAATTGAGGGAAGGTGGGGAAGAAGTTGGGAATATGGGGTTAATGTTGGATTAGTATAAATGGATGATTGTTGGTCAGCATAGACCCGGTGGGCCATCGGGCTGTTTTCAGTGCGATATGACTCTATGTGGAACCTTATCAAAAGCCTTCTGAAGATCCAAATGCACCACATCCACTGGTTCTCCCTAGTCTTTGCTACTAGTTACATCCTCAAAAAACTCCAGTAGATTTGTGAAGCATAATTTTCCTTTCATAAATCAATGCTGACTTTGCCCAATCCCATTTATGCTCTCGAGGTGTTCTGCTATCACATCCTTTACAATTGACTCTAGCATTTTCCACACTACTGATGTGAAGCTAACTGGTCTGTAATTCCCTGTTTTTCTCCCTCTTTTTTTAAATAGTGGGGTGACATTTGTTAGCCTCCAATCTGTGGGAACTGCTCCAGAGTCTATAGAGTTTTGGAAGATGACCTCCAATGTATCCACTATTTCCAGGGCCACTTCCTTTCGTACTCTGGGATGTAGATTATCAGGCCATGGGGATTTTTCAGCCTTTAACCACATTATTTTCCCGAGCACTTTTTTTACTAATGCTGATTTCCTTTGGTTCCTCCCTCTCATTAGAACCTGAAATGGGAGCAGACAGTCCAGGAGCAAACAGCTTTCTGAGTTCAAATTTTTTGGAGCAAATTCAAATTCAAAAACATCCAGCAGCCAGTTAGCCATGTGACTAAACAGGTCTGTCCACGTCTGTTTGTGTATTCGGCCATCTTAGCAGTTAACCTGGAATGCAAGCCTCTCCACCTTCAACGTCTGGTAAACAAAAGTTCATTGTGGATTAGAGTGGAGCAGGGAGTGGCCCCTTTGTCCTTTCCAAGAGCTGCCTGTTACTATGAAAATGTCTTTCCAGTCAGGGGCTTGGCAACCTCTCGTAATCGGCCTTCTTTTCTTCCCAGCAACAATTTTAAAATTTAATGTCCATGTGGCAAAATATTTGTGCTCCATTGTTGGCAGGTGGGGGCCTGGATGACAACATGGTCCATCTCTGACACTTCCTTTCCCTTCCTCGACTTCTCTGGGTCGATCTTTAGGGATAGACTGTCCACTAATATTCATTATAAGCCCAACGACTCCCACAGCTACCTCGAATATACTTCCTCACATTCTGCTTCCTTTAAGGACTCCATTCCATTCTCCCAATTTCTCCATCCCCTAGGCATCTGTTCTGATGATGCAACCTTCCACAACAGCGCTTCTTTTTCCTCAACTGAGGATTCCACCTCACTGTGATTGACAGGGCCTTCAACCGTGTCCGAGCCATTTCCCACACTTCTGCCCTCACACCTTCACCTCCCTCCCAGAACCATGACAGGGTTCCCCTTGTCCTCGCTTTCCACCCCACCAGCCTCCACATGCAAAGGATCATCCTCCGTCATTTCCGCCACCTCCGGTATGATGCCACTGCCAAACATATTTTCCCCTCCCTTTCCCTGTCAGCATTCCGAAGGAATTGTTCCTTCCACAATACCCTGGTCCGCTCCTCCATTACTACCAACACCTTGTCCCCTTCCCACGGCACCTGCCCATGCAATCACAGGAGGTGTAATACCTGCCCTTTTACCTCCTCTCTCCTCACTATCCAAGGCTCCAAACACTCCTTTCAGGTGAAGCAGCGATTTACTTGTACTTCTTTCAATTTAGTGTACTGTATTCACTGCTCACAATGCAGTCTCCTCTACCTTGCAGCGACCAAACACAAATTGGGTGACAGCTTTGCGGAACACCGATGCTCAGCCATTAAACATGGCCTCCAGCTTCTGATCGCTTGCCATTTCAACACTCGCCCCTGCTCTCATGCCCACATTTCTGTCCTGGGCCTGCTGCAGTGTTCCAGCAAGCTCGAGTAACAGCACCTCATTTTCCCGTTAGACATGCTACAGCCTACCGGAATGAACATTAAGTTCAATAATTTCCAGAGTATGACTGGCCCTTTTTTTTTATTCTTAGTTTGTTTTGTTTCAAGTTTTTTTATCATGTGCCTGTCTACTTTAAGGGTTAATCTCTCAAGACGAGTTTTTTCTCTGTTTACATCTAGCAATTAATTGAAATTCCTGTTTCAGTTAAGAGGTCAGTTAGATTTCTTTCAGTTTTAAACAGGGGTATACTTCTTTTTGGCCTCCTTATCTCGAGAGACAATGGATAAGCGCCTGGAGGTGGTCAGTGGTTTGTGAAGCAGCGTCTGGAGTGGCTGTAAAGGCCAATTCTAGAGTGACAGGCTCTTCCACAGGTGCTGCAGAGAAATTTGTTTGTCGGGGCTGTTACACAGTTGGCTCTCCCATTGCGCCTCTGTCTTTTTTCCTGCCAACTACTAAGTCTCTTCGACTCGCCACACTTTAGCCCCGCCTTTATGGCTGCCCGCCAGCTCTAGCGGATGCTGGCAACTGACTCCCATGACTTGTGATCAATGTCACAGGATTTCATGTCGCGTTTTCAGACATCTTTAAAGTGGAGACATGGACGGCCGGTGGGTCTGATACCAGTGGCGAGCTCGCTGTACAATGTGTCTTTGGGGATCCTGCCATCTTCAATGCAGCTCACATGGCCACATGGTTATACTGATACTCTGAGAATCACTGTCGCTAGTTAATTAGGTTGCTGGCTTAAACTGGTTTCTGAGCTGTAGCAGAGCTCTAGCAGAGCTGACACAACATTGTTTTCAGAGTATAAATTCAGGGGACTCTCACTGCTGCTTGTCTGCATTGACTGTTGCTGGAGGGCACAGAGAATTAAGGAAGTTTGGTAATTGAGGGACTTCGGTAAGGAAGGGAACATTAACCAAGAAGAAAATAAATTTGAGAACGCAAAGTGTAAAGTGGGTGTTTGATGCATGAGGGAGGAGTTCCTTTCTTTCCTCTACCTTTCTTTAGCCTCCAGTAGCTCCTCTGTCTTCAGTACAGGGGAAGAAGTTGATTAGTAAGTAACTGGTATGTTATTTTACTTCTCATTGCAATAAAACTTTTAAAAAGTTATGTTGTGGCAGGTCAGCTTGGAAAAGTGGAATGTACGGCCTGCAGTATGTGGGAAGTCATGGACACAGCACGTGTCCCAGATGAACACATCTGTAGGACGTGTCACTGGCTGCAGCAGCTTGAACTCTGGGTTTCGGAACTTGAACAGTGGATGGAGTCACTGTTGTGCATCCGTGAGGCAGAGGACTAATTGGATAGCACATTGAGGGAGGTGGTCACAATGCAGGTTAGGAACATGCAGGCAGAGAGGGAATGGGTGACTGCCAGGCAGTCTAAGAGAACCAGGCAGGCAGTGCAGGAGACTTTCTTGCTAATCGGTTTTCCATTTTGGATACTGATGAGAGCGATGGTTCCTCGGGGGAGTGCAGCTGGAGCAAAGCCCATGGCACCACGGGTGGCTCAGCTGCACAGGAGGGGAGAAAGAAGATTGGAAGAGCAATAGTGATAGGGAATTGGATAGTCAGGGGATCAGACAGACATTTCTGCAGCAGTAAAAGTGACTCCAGGATGGTGTGTTACCTCCCTGATGCCAGGGTCAAGGATGTCATGGAGTGGCTGCAGGACATCCTTCTGGGGGAAGGTGAACAGTCAGAGGTCGTGGTCCGCATTGGTACCAATGACATAGGTAGGAAATGAGATGAGGTCATGAAAGCAGACTTTAGGGATTTCGGAAGGAAATTAAAAAGCAGGACCTCCAAAGCAGCAATCTCAGGATTACTCCCAGTGCCACGTGCCCGTGAGCATAGGAATAGGAGAATTGACCGATTGAACACGTGGCTAGAGAATTAGTGTAAGAGGGAGGGTATCAGATCTCTGAGGCATTGGGACTGGTTCTGGGGCAGGTGGGACCTTTAGAAGATGGACGGGTTACACCTTAACAGGACGGGAACTAATATCCTCACAGGGAGATTTGCTGGTGCTGTTGAGGAGGGTTTAAACCAGCATGTTAGGGGGATGGAAACCTGAGGGGGAGCTCAAATTGGAAGGAAGTAAAGCTGGTAACAGGAGGTAGAAAAGTAGCAAGTGACATTAGAAGGCAGGTGAAACAAAGGTGAGCATCAACCAGGCTTAGAATGCAGAATGTCAAGAAGACTAGGTTAAAGGCACTCTACCTGAATGTACGCAGCATTCACAACAAGGTAGATGATTTACAGGCCCAAATAGAGGTAAATGGGAATGATCTAATTGCTATAGAGGAAACTTGGTTACAGGGTGACCAAGCCTGGGAACTGAATATTCAAGGATATTCGACATTGTGGAAGGGCAGGCAAAAAGGAAAAGGAGGTGGTATTGCGCTGATAATAAGGGATGGGATCAGTACATTCATAACGAGGATCTCAGATCGGAAGAACAAAATGTGGAAACTGTTTGGGTGGAGCTATGTAACGCAAACAGCAAACATTGTTAAGAGTTGTTTATAGGCCATCAAACAGTAGTGGTAGTGTGAGGCATGGTTTTAATCAGGAGATTAGAGAAGCATGTGGCATGGGTAGTACAGTAATCATGGGTGAATTCAATCTGCATATAGACTGGGTAAACCGAATGAGCAATAATGTTGTGGAGGACAATTTTCTGGAGTGTGTTACGGATGGTTTTCTCCAGCAGTATGTTGAGGAACCAATTAGAGAGCAGGCTGTTTTAAATCTCGTATTATGTAATGAGAAAGGGCTAACTAATTAACTAATAATCTTGTTGTAAAAGAACCTTTAGGGATGAGTGACGATACGATAGAATTTTACATTGTTTGAAAGTGAGGTAGTTCAATCTGAAGCCAAGGTGTTAAATTTGAACAAACTAAATTCTGAAGGTATGAGGGGCAAATTGGTTGAGGTTGATTGGGAAAATACATTAAAAGGTATGACAGTACATAGACAATGGATAGTCTTTAAAGAAATATTGCATATTTTACATCAACGAGACATTCCTTCAAGGCGCAAAAAACCCCAAAAGTAACGGCAGTCAACCGTGATTAACAAAGGAAGTTAAGGATTGTACAAGATTAAAAGAAAAGGCCTATAAATTTGCCAGAAATAGTAGTAAACCTGAGGATTGGGAGGATCTTAGAATACAGCAAAGGAGAACCAAGAAACTGATAAAGAAAGGGAAAATAGAATATGAATGTAAGCTCACAAAAAAATATCAAAACGACCTGTTTGAACCTGTACAGGTACATAAAAAGGAAATGTTTGGCAAAGACAAATATGGGTCCATTTCAGGAAGAGTCAGGAGAATTTATAATGGGAACAGAGAAATGGCAGAGAAGCTAAATGATTACTTTGTGTCTGTCTTCACTGAGGAAAATATGAGAAATTTCCCAGAATTAGAGATCCAAGGGGTTCGTGGGAATGAGGAATTGAAGAAAATTAATATTAGTATTGGAGAAATTAATGGGGCTGAGGGTTGATAAGTCCCCAGGACCTGACATTCTACATCCAAGAGTTTTAAAAGAGGTAGTTTTGGAGATAGTGAATGCACTGGTGATCATCTTCCAAAATTCTATAGATTCTGGAACTGTCCCTGCAGATTGGAAGGTCGCAAATGTCACCCCACTATTTAAGAAGGGAGGGAGAGAGAAAACAGGGAATTACAGTCATTGGGAAAATGCTGGAATCTATTCTAAAGGATGTGATAAATGGACACTTGGATAACAATGATCTGATTGGACATAGTCAACATGGATTTATGAATGGGAAATCATGTTTGATGAACCTGTTGGAGTTTTTTGAGGATGCTACTGACAGAATTGAAAAAGGGGATTTAGTGGACATGATATACTTGGATTTTCAGAAAGCTTTTGATACAGTTCCCCACAAGAGATTGGTCAGCAAAATTAAAGCACACAGGATAGGAGATAATATACTGGCATGGATTAATGGTTGGTTAACGGGTATAAAGCAGAAAGTAGGAATAAACGGGTCATTCTCGTATTGGCAGGCTGTGTCTAGTGGGGTACCGCAGGGATCAATGCTTGAGCCCCAGATGTTCACAATATATATTAATGATTTGGATGTGGGCACTAAATGTAGATCTCCAAGTTTGCAGATGACACAAAACTAGGTGGGAATGTGTGTTGTGAGGAAGATGCAAAGTGGCTTCAATGGGATTTGGACAGACTTAGTGAGACGGCAAGAACGTGGCAGATGGAATATAATGTGGAAAAATGTGAGGTTATCCATTTTGGCAGGAGGAATAGGTGTGCAGACTATTTTTTAAATGGTAAGAGATTTGAAAGAGTAGATGCACAAAGGGACCTGGGTGTCCTTGTCAATAGTCACTGAAAACTAACATGCAGGTGCAGCAGGCAATTAGGAAGGCTAATGGTATGTTAGCCTTTATCGCAAGAGGATTTCAGTACAGGAGTAATGAAGTCTCGCTATAATTGTATACAAGCTTGCTGAGACCACACTTGGAGTACTGTTTGCAGTTTTCGTCCCCTGACCTTAGCAAGGATATTATTGCCAGAGCGGGAGTGCAACGAAGATTCACCAGACTTGTTCCTGGGATGGTGGGACTGTCCTATGAAGAGAGATTGGGGAAACTGGGCCTGTATTCCATAGAGTTTTGAAGAATTATAGGTGATCCCATTGAAACCTACAAAGTACTTCAAGGGATAGACAGGGTAGATACAGCTAAGATGTTTCCCCTGATTGGGGAGTCTAGAACCAGGGGACATAATTTCAAAATAAGGAAGAAGCCACTTAGGACAGAGACAAGGAGAAATTTCTTTACTCGGAAGGTTGTGAATATTTGGAATTTTCTACCCCAGAGGGCTGTGGAAGCTCAGTCATTGAGTATGTTTAAATCAGAGATTGACAGATTTCTAAATACCAATGACATAAGTGGATATGTGGATAGTGTGGGAAAAAAGTTCTGAAGTGGATGATCAGCCATGATCATATTGAATGGCGGGGAGGTTTGATGGGCTGAATGGCCTACTCCTGCTTCTATGTTCCTACAGTTTTTTTTCATGTTTGTGCTTTTGTCTCGGCTGTTCATTATTCAGTCATTAACACTCTCTCTGCACTAATGCTTTGTCTTTCACCACAGCATTAGCACACTCTCTTTGCCTTTGCTCCATGACCACCTTGTCAGTTAATCTCTCCGACCCTCTGTCCTGTCACACACCTTCCCTTTTTTTTCTCTCCTCCCCCACCACCTGCACACCTCTGCTTAAATCTATTACATTTCTAACCATTGCCAGTTGTGATGAAAGGTCACTGACCTGAAACTTTAACTTTGTTTCTCTCTCCACAGAGGCTGCCAGACCTGCTGAGTATTTTCAGCACTTTTTGTTTTTATTTCAGATTTCCAGAATCCACAGTATTTTGCTTTTCTCTGAAATCCTTTGGTGTTCTGTTGCTCATTGGTTCTGTGTCCTAATGGAGTGAGCATTGGTGTTTCTCATTAATGGCTGAACAAACCCATTCAGAGGTTGTGGGTTTGAATCCCAGCACAGTTGTGTTTCAGGTCAGTGTTTATTGGTTCTCATGCTGGACAGTGACATCTTTTAGCAGAACACTTTGCCCTTCAGGGAAAAGAAACTGCCGCTCCGATGCTTTCTGTCCGACAAATGATTTCAGTCCCACCTGTCTGACTTGATTCTTAATTCCCTCTGAGCTGATTGCTGAATGGCAAGAAATGACTCATCACCTGCTCTGGGCAACTTGCAAAATAAACCAATTAAAAAATGGCAGCAGCAGAATTGTATTCAACCACAAGCCGTAACCTCATGGCCCGGCAGATCCCTCACTCTACCATTACCATCCAGCAAAGGAACCAAGCCTGGTTCAATAAAGAGTGTTGGAGAGCATGCCAGGAGCAACACCAGGTATACATAAAAATGAGGCATCAGCCTGGTGAAGTTACAACACAGGACTACCTGTGAGCCAAACAGTGGAAGCAGCAGACGATTATCAGAGCTCGGCAATCCCACAACCAACAGATCAGATCTAAGCTCTGCAGTATTGCTACATCCTGTCGTCAATGGTGGTGGACAATTAAACAACTAACAGCTGGAGGAGGCTTCACAAATATCCTCATCATCAATGATGGAGGAGCCCAGCAAATCAGAGCAAAAGGCAAGGCTGAAGCATTTGTATCCATCTTCAGCCAGAAGTTCTGAGTGGATGATCCATCTCAGCCTCCTCCTGCAGCCCCCAGCATCACAGATGCCAGTCTTCAGCTAATTCGATTCACTCCATGTGATATCAAAAAATTTCTGAAGGCACTGGATACTGCAAAGGCTATGGGCCCTGACAATATTCCTTCTGTAGTTAAGAAGACTTGTGCCGCAGAACTAGCCATGCACTTAGCCAAGCTGTTCCATTATAGCTACAACACTGGCAGATACCCGACAATGTGGAAAATTTACCAGGCATATCCCGTACACAAAAAGAAAGACAAATTCAACCCGGCCAATTATGGCCCTATTAGTCCACTCTTGATCATTAGCAAAGTGATGGAAGGTGTCATTGACAACTGAGTAGCTTACTAAGCTATTGCCGAGTGCAGTGAAGAATCAATCCGATTGATGTGGGTCTGGAATCACATATCGGCCAGACCAGGTAATGACGGCAGATTTCCTTCTCTAAGGGATATTAGTCAATCAGATGGGATTTTACAAAAATCAATACTGGCTTCATGACTTAAACTAACATTTAATACCATTTTTAAAAATTAATTAATTTCAATTAGCTGCAAGAGTGGGTTTTGAATCCATTTCCCCAGGATATCACCCTGGAGCACCAGGTTACGAGCTTAATGATATGAACACGATGCCACTTTACATTCCCACAACCAGATAAATGGCTGCAGCAAGCACAACATTTATTCTGAATTTCAATCAAGAGCTGGTTGACACTCTCTAACTTTTTTGAAATGTCTGTCCAATGATTTCTGTGACGTTTATTCTGAAGGTTCTGATAGCAGCACTGTGCGAAAACAAAAGTGAATGTTAAACTAACAGTACGAACCGACAGCTGAGACTTCACAAACTGAATAGCTGCTTCATGCTTTTCAAAATTATTCAGCTACAATCTTCTTTAAAACTATATGTTTTTTTGATATTTTCACTGATAAGCTATTGTGCTGAGTCTGATAACCATGCTATGGATATAATATTGTTTTGCACTGTCTCGTGTTTAACTTTAGTCTGTTTACTTTCTAACTCCCTAAATAAAATCCAAAAACCTTAGAATTGCACAGTGCTGAGTTGTAATAGAAGCTTCTCAATAGAATCAACCCTTCATCTGAGTTGAGCAAGTTTGAATTATCTATTAATTCAAATTAAAATAATTTGAAAACCCATCCAATGCTGTTTCATGAACATTTTTATGGAAGTAAACCAGCTTAGTGCTGAAATTGATGATACTGAGACTCAGTGCCTTGATTCCAGTGTCATTTGGCCTCAATTGGTTCTCTTCAGCAAGGGAAGTTGGGCAGCCTGGTCTGTATTCCTCCCAGTTCCAGACAAAAAAGGTAGGAATGTCAAACTCTGGTGTAGAAAAACAGACAGCTATCCCATAAATTAAACTGCAGAGAATCATCCAACTCCTTGAGAAAACATTATGACAGGTCGGTGTGAGCAAAAAAGCTTTTGCTTCAGTGTGTGAAGCAACTTTGACTCCCACTGTGCTGGGTAACCAAATAAAGATAATTATATACGAATGTAATTATATTGACCCATTTCACAGGTTCCTTTTGAGGTTGATTTAATATTTAACTTTGTGCCACACAGATTAAACAAAAGTTTCAAAAGGGAATTGGATAAATACTTGAAAAAATGAAATGTGTAGACTGATGGGGAAGGAGCAGCGGAATGGGACTTATTGGATCGTTCTTTCAAAGAGCCATCACAGACATGATGGGAGGAATGACCTCCTTCTGTGCTGTAAGATTCTATGGCACACTCAATCCCCTGTTGGGCTTCAAAATTTTGTCATCGGCACTTAAAATACCCAACTGTCCTGCTCTACATGAATAGGAAGGGAATAGAGGGATATGGGCCCCGGAAGCGCAGAAGGTCTTAGTTTAGGCAGGCATCAAGATCGGCGCAGGCTTGGAGAGCCGAATGGCCTGTCCTGTGCTGTACTGTTCTTTGTCTGTGAGAAATGATTTACGCAGCAAAATTCCAGGGGCTGTAATGAAAAGTTTTTATTGTAATTCAAATTTAATTTCACATAAACTGTCTGTTGTATAATATTTTGGAATTAGCATATTCTGTCTCCTTGTAAGATTTTTCTTAACAGTCTTTGTCCTTTCAGGAGTTACAGGAGTAATGAGTGATGCAGACACCGTACCAACAAGTCAGCTCGAAGCCTTGAAAGCTGCTATGGACAAGCTGATGGGTAGTGAATGTAGATTTTATTTCCCTTTTGGTCCAAATCTTTTCTTTAAAAGGTATGACAGTAGACAGGCAATGGGTAGCATTTAAATAATTAATACATGCTCTACAACAACTACACATTCCATTGAACACAAAACCCGACAGGAAAAATGATCCAAACCGTGGCGAACGAGTAAATTAAATATTGCATGAGGCCAAAGGAAGAGGATTATAACATTGCCAAAAAAGTAGTAAGCCTGAGGATTGGAGGCATTTTAGAATTCATCAAAGGAGGACCAAGAAACTGATAAAGAAAGGGAAAATAGAATATGCAATTAAACTCGTGAGGAACATAAAAATGGGCTGTAAAAGTTTTTATAGGTATGTAAAAAGGAAAAGATTAACAAAGAAAAACGGGGGCCCATTACAGGGAAATTTATAATGGGCAATAAGGAAATGGCAAAGAAACTAAACAAATACTTTCTGTCTGTCTTCACGGAGGAAAATAGAAAAAGCCTCCCAGAAATTCTGCAGAGCCAAGGTACTAGTGAGAATGGGGAAGTGAAAAAAAGCATATTCATAAAAATAAGTACTGGAGAAACTAATGGGACTGAAAGTTGGTAAATCCTCTGGACTTGATGATCGACATCCCAGAGTGTTGAAAGAGGTGGCTGAAGAGATAGTGGATGTGTTGGTGATCATCTTCCAAAATTCTATAGATTTTGGAACATTTCTTGCAGATTGGAAGGTAGCAAATGCAACGCCACTATTTAAGAAAGGAGGGAGCGAGAAAACCAGGAACTACAGACCTGTGAGCCTGATGTCAGTGGTAGGGACAATGCTTGAATCTATTGGAAAGGATGTGATAACGGGACACTTAGAAAATAATGGTAGGATTGGGCAGGATCAACATAGATTAATGAAAGGAAAATCATGTTTGAGAAATCTGTTGGAGTCTTTTGAGGAGGTAATCACCAGAATAGATAAGGCCGAACCAGTGGGGGAATCTTCGGTTGAGGAACAAGAAAGACGTATCAGAAGTGCTGTTGTGGAAGGTAGCATCATCAGAGCAGATGCGTCGGAGACAGAGAAAATGGAAGATTGGATTGGAGTGTTTACAGAAGGCAGGGTGTGAAGAAGTGTAGTCGAGGTAGCTGTGGGAGTCGGTGGGCTGATAATGGATATTAGTAGACAGCCTATCCCCAGAGATGGAGACAGAGAAGTCGAGGAAGGGAAAGGAAGCGTCAGAGATGGACCAGGTAAAGGTGAGAGAATGGTGGAAATTAGAAGCAAAGTTGATAAAGTTTTCCAGTTCCAGACGGGAGCAGGAAACGGCACCGATACAGTCATCAATGTCCCGGAAGACGAGTTGGGGGAGGGGCCTGAGTAGGACTAGAACAAGGAATGTTCGACATATCCCACAAAAAGGCAGGCACAACTAGGACCCATGTGGGTACCTACAGCAACACCTTTCACTTGAAGGAAGTGAGTGGAGTTGAAGGAGAAGTTGTTCAATGTGAGAACAAGTTCAGGCAGGCGGAGGAGGTTGGTGGTGGATGGGGACTAGTTGGGCCTCTGTTCAGGGAAGAATTGGAGAGCCCTGAAACCATCCTGGTCGGGGATGGAGGTGTAGAGAGATTGGATGTCTATGGCGAAGAAGAGGCGGTTGTGGCCAGGAAACTGGAAATTGTCAGAATGACGTAGTGTGTCAGAAGAGTCATGGATGTAGGTGAGAGGAGACTGGACCAGCGGAGAAAAGATAGAGTCAAGATTGGAAGAAATAAGTTCAGTGGGGCAGGAGCAGGCTGACACAATGAGTCTGCCGGGACAGTCCTGTTTGTGGATTTTGGGAAGGAGGTGGAAGCAGGCTGACCGGGGTTGCGGGACTATGAGGTTGGAAGCTGTAGAGGGAAGATCTCCAGAAGAGATGAGGTCAGTGACAGTCCTGTGGACAGTCGCTTGATGTTTGGTGTTGGGGTCATGGTCCAAGGGGAGGTAGGAAGAAGGGTCTGAAAGTTGGCGTTGAGCCTCGACAAGGTAGAGGTCGGAACACCACACAACAACACAACCCTTGTATCTCAAAAATGCTCCCTTTCAGGATCAATCTCATTAAGTGATCATTGTTGATGAATATACAGCAAGGAAACATGAATCTGGATGCCCCCTGAATGACAATGACAATGACCTAAACAAGGTCAAAGTACCATCATGGAAGGGCAGTTAGTTAATGACTGACCAATCAGATGAACAGAAATGGGGTTTTACCTAATATGGCACAGAACCAAGCTGGGAAAGGTGTATAAAGTAAGAACTTGTAAGAACCCCGAAAGCACGCATCATCATCCAAACGAAGACAGAAGATAGACTTCAATCAAGAGACAAGGCATCGCAGTTAACCGGAGCAAAAACAAGAAATGCTGGAATCACTCAGCAGGTCTGGCAGCATCTGTGGAAAGAGAAGCAGAGTTAACGTTTCGGGTCAGTGACCCTTCTTCGGAACTGACAAGTTAACCGGAGGTTGAGGACCGGTGTTCCATTGTGAACACAACTGCTCACCACTGCCCTTTGCTAAATATCACAGTTTTGTGCTTATTGTAGAAAACGCAATAAAGTCTGTGAAGCTTGTGACAAACTACTCGTACCCGTGTGGTTTTGTAGCTAGTCTGAGCTGTAAGTCCCTTTTAGATCTGCTCTCCCAACTTAGACTGTAATTATAATTGACCCAAGTCTTACAATTAAATTAAAGCAAACTCCAGATCTTACAAGTGATGCCAAAACCCTGGACTTTGACAAGTACATAAACCGAGGGAGTTAAAGCATGTTTCACAAATGCAGGAACATTGTTTGGCCAGTGATAATTCTTACGGGGATAATCTCTTAGGAAGGGTGGTAGATTAAACTGACCCAGTGGTGTCTCTTTAAAATACATGCTATTTGGTGAAAGGATAGTGTAAAGAAGGGTTTCTGGGAAACATCTATAAAGTTGGTCACTAAATGTAATCTAGACGATATCCAATCCCTGTTAGAAGAGTACACACAAAAACATGAGCACGTTCCGTTTGGAAGGCTTTTGTTAAAGTCCCCCACAGGAGGTTGATTCGTAAAATTTAAGCACATGGGATAGGAGGTAATATACTGGCATGGATTAAGGATTGATTAACAGGCAGAAAGCAGAGTTTAGGAATAAACGGGTCATTCTCGCATTGGCAGTCTGTGACTCGTGGGTAGTACAAGGATCAAAACTTGGGCACCAGCTGTTCACAATATATATCAATGATTTGGATGTGGGCACCAAATGTAATATTTCCAAGTTTGCCGATGACACAAAACTCGATGGGAATGTGTGATCTGAGGAAGATGCAAAGTGGCTTCAAGGGGATTTGAACAGACTTAGTGTGTGGGCAAGAATGTGAGAGATGGAATATAATGTAGAAAAATGTGAGGTTATCCATGTTGGCAGGAAGAACAGATGTGCAGAGTATTTCTAAAATAGAAAGAAATTAGAAAGTGTAGATGTACAAAGAGACCTGGGTGTCTTTGTCAATAAGTTACTGAAAGCCAGCATGCAGGTGCAGCTCGCAATGAAGAAGGGTAATGGGATGTTAGAACAAAGAATAAAGAACAAAGAACAGGACAGCGCAGGAACAGGCCATTCGGCCCCTAAAGCCTGCGCCAATCTTGATGCCTGTCTAAACTAAAAAGTTCTGCACTTCCAGGGTCCGTATCCCTCTATTCCCATCCTATTCATGTATTTGTCAAGATGCCTCTTAAACGTCGCTATCGTACCTGCTTCCACCACCTTCCCAGGCAGCAAGTACCAGGCACATCCCCTCTAAACTTTGCCCCTCGCACCTTAAACCTATGTACCCGAGGAACTGACTCTTCCACCCTGGAAAAAGCTTCTGACTATCCACTCTGTCCATGCCGCTCATAACTTTATAAGCCTCTATCAGGTCGCCCCTGCACCTCCTTCGTTGCAGTGAAAACAATCCGAGTTTATCCAACCTCTCCTCATAGCTAATACCCTCCAGACCAGGCAACATCCTGGTAAACCTCTTCTGTACCTTCTCCAAAGCCTCCACATCCTTCTGGAAATGTGGCGACCTTTAGCCTTTATCGTAAGAGGATTTGAGTACTGGAGTAGCAAAGTCTTGCTTCAATTGTATAGAACCTTGGTTAGACTGCACCTGTGTGCATTTTTAATCCCCTTACCTTAGGATGGATATTATTGCCATAGAGTGAGTGCAACGAAGATTCATCAGATTTGCTACTGAGATGATGGGACTGCCCTATGAAAAGAGATTGGGGAAACTGGGCCTGTATTCTACAGAGTTTGCAAAAATGAGAGGTGATTTCATTGAAACCTTCAAAATACTTTGAAGGATAGACAGGGCAGATGCAGCTAAGATGTTTCCCTTGGTTGGGAAGTCTAGAACCAGGGGACACAATTTCAAAATAAGGGGGAAGCCACTTGGGACAGAGATGAGGAGAAATCTCTTTACTTAGAGGGTTGTGAATTTTTGGAATTCTCTACCCCAGAGGGCTGTGGAAGCTCAGTCATTGAGTATGTTTAAAGCAGAGATTGACAGATTTCTAAATACTAATGATATAAAGGGATATGGGTATAGTGTGGGAAAAAGGCTTTGAAGTGGATGATCAGCCTTGATCATGTTGAATTGCGGAGCAGGCTCAATGGGCTGAATGGCCTACTCCTGCTTCTGTGTTCCTATGTAAACAAACAGTAGAGTTTATCCAGGTTCAGGTCTTGGCTAAATGTTGGAAGAGTGACAGGGTTTTAAATCTAATCACACTCGCACTGTGTGCAGTGCAATGAGGAAGTGGTACAGTCACAGGTGAAACATACGGTAGCTCAAAGTGAACCGATCCAGCAGTAGCGGAAACTGCTGGAAATGTTACAAAATCAGCTAGCATCCTCTACTGCCACTCTGAGGAACAGGGGCTTGATGCCGTACAGGCTGGGGCAGCTCAGCAGTGGTTAGAGTTGGCGGAGAGGCATATTGTCACTCTCATCAGGAAAATACCCAGTTAACCCAGAAGTTAGAGGAATCATGGGGAGTCCTTAGAGAGCTACAGGAGTGACCCCACCGAGAGGCAGACCAATGCACCTGTCTGTCCTGCTAAGTTAACGACAACACGGAGGAGACGCGGTAGACCCGAGAGAAGGGGAGAAGGGGAACCAGGATCACCCGTCCCTCCTGTGGTGGAGGTTAATGAGGCCACTTCCATGCCCCATAGTTATGGAGATTTCAAAGCATTAACTGATCAATTGGCCCCAATCACAATTACAACTTTCCCCTTAGAATTAGCAGAGCGTTTTGACCTTTAAAATTTATAATCCCCAGTTGACTGAAAATACCATGCTATTGACTGGCAATGATTAGATAGATAAGAATGGAACCAGGTGAGTTCAGTCCCAACCAGCTGGACAACAGTGGAGAGACATTGGAGGAGTCCGGTGTGTTCAATAGTGTCAAAGGATGCAGACAGATTGAGAAGGATGAGGAGGGATAGTTTACCATTGTCACAGTCACATGGGATGTTTTTGTGACGTTGATAAGTTCCATTTTGTTACAGTCCAAGAGGAGGAAACCTGATTGTTTGGATTCAAACATGGCGTTCCGAGAAGGACGGGCACGGATTTGGGAGGTGACAAAACGTTCAAAGACTTTGGAGAGGAAAGGGAGTTTGGAAATGGGGTGGCAGTTTGCAAAGATGGAGGGGACAAGACTTGTGTTTATGAGGAGAGGGTTGACAACGGCAGATTTGGAGGACAGAGAGAGATAGAATCTGAAGAGAAGGAAATATTAACAATGTCAGCTAACATGGGGAGCAGGAGGGGAAGTTGGGTGATCAGCAGCTTAGTGGGAATAGATCTGAAGGAAAACAAGTGGGCCCCATGTTCAAGATGAGCTCAGTGAGTACACAACGGGAGCTAGGAAAGACATTCGAGAAAGATATGAGATCAGCGTTATGAGGGGGGACGCTGTTGACCAAGTTTGGGCCAGTGCACTAGGGGAAGGGAGGGAACTGGCATCTTAGTCTCATCTTAGTGACAAAGAAATCCATGGGCTCCTCACACTTACTGTTGGAGGTGAGGGTGGAAAGACGGTGGAGTGAAGTTTAAGACACCGGTGTGCGGTAGAGAAAAGAAGGCGGGGGTTATTTTCTCAGTGCAGGATGATCCAGGAATAGTGAACAGTTTCAGCAAATGAGAACAGGACCCAATAGAGCTTTATGTGACCTGGCCATGTTGCGAAACAAGTTGTCTGTCATATCCTTTCAATTCTGCATCCCTCGGAATTATGGGAGCTGAGATGAGGGCCGTACCAGGGGAAATGGCCAGAGTGAGAGAGAGAAATGGATTTATTTGGAGTGAGGTTTTCAAAGATTGATGTGAGGGTACAGTTGAGCAAATCGGTAGCTGTGGAAATGTTATGGAAAATGAAGTGAATTTGGGATGGTCCTTTTTCCGGGGCGGAGACAGAAGGAGGTAGGGTTGGGGTGCAGGAGGGGGATGTGGGTGGAGAGTGATACAAGGTTGCAGCCATGAAGATGATTTGGGAAGTCTACATGGAGACAGAGACTTAGGGAAGATTGGAGGGCAATGAATTCAGAGGAGGGAGAGAATGATGAGTTGAGATGGAGATTGAAATCACCAAGGATGAGATGTCATTCAGTGCAGAGGCTGAGGGAGCAAAGCAATGAAGATATCTCAGTGAGAATATTTTCATCGTCCATGGGAGGACGGTCGAGAACGAGGATTTTGATTGAGAGGTGAGAGGGGTGGAGCAACGGGAGATGGTGAAAGGCGGAGAAAGTGCGAGAGGAGTAGGGGGTCAGGCCAAGGTGTGATCTGGTGAAAAGTGCCACACAGCCATCACGTCAATCTCTATGGGGATTGTGGTGGAAGGTATAGATAGGTGGGGAGGCTTCATTTAGAGTCATCGAGTTTTACAGCACAGAAACAGGCCCTTCGGCTCATTTTGTCTGTGCCAGCCATTAAGCACCTATCTATTCTAATCCCATTTTCCATCACGTGGCCCGTAGCCTGATATGCTTTGCCATTTCAAGTGATCTTCTAAATATTTCTTAAATGTTTTGAGGGTTCCTGCCTCTACCACCTCTTCAGGCAGTGTGTTCCAGATTCCAACCGCCCTCTGGGTGAAAAAGGTTTTCCTCTCTAAACCTCCTGCTCCCAACTTAAATCTATGCCTCCTGGTTATTGATCCCTCAGCTAAGAGAAAAAGTTTTTTCCTATCTATCCTATCAATGCCCCTCATAATCTTGTTTACAACAATCAGGTCACCCCTCAGCTTTCCCTGTTCTCAGGGAAACAACCCTTTCCTATCCAGTCACTCTTCATAGCTGAAATGCTCCAGCCCAAGCAACATTCTGGTAAATCTTATCTGCACCCTCTCCAGTGCAGTCACATCCTTCCTACAGTGTGGCAACCAGAAGTATACACAGTACTCCAGCTGTGGCCTAACTAATGCTTTATACAGCTCCATCATAACCTCCCTGCTCTGAAATTCTATGCCTCAGCTAATAAAGGCAAGTATCCCATATGCCTTCCTAACCACCTTATCTACTTGTGCTGCTGCCTTCAGTGATCTACAGACAAGTACATCAAGGTCCCTCTGACCCCTCTGTACTTCCTAGGCTACTACCATCCATTGTATGTTCCCTTGCCTTATTAGTTCCCCCAAAATGCATCACCTCACACTTCTCAGGATTAAATTCCATTTGCCACTGCTCCGCCCATCTTAGCAGCCCATCTATATCGTCATGAAATCTAAGGCCTTCCTGCTAACTATTTACGACACCACTAATTTTCATGTCATCTGCAAACTTACTGATCATACTTCCTATAATTATGTCTAAATCATTAACGTACACTGCAAACAGCAAGGGTCCCAGCACTGATTCCTGTGGTACACCACTGGTCACAGGCTTCCACTTGCAAAATCAGTCCTAGACCATCACCCTCTGCCTCCTGCCACAAAGCCAATTTTGGATCCAATATGCCAAATTACCCTGGATCCCATGGTCTCTTATCTTTTTAACCAATCTCCCATACGGAACTTGTCAAAAGCCTTACTGAAGTGCATGTAGACTACGGCCTTACCCTGATCTACACATCAAGTCACATCCTCAAAAAATTCATTTCAGTTTCCCCTGACAAAGCCATGCTGACTGGCCCTGATTCATCCCTACCTTTCCATGTGGATATTAATCCTGTCCCTCAGAATTTTTCCAATAGTTTCCCTACCACTGATGTTGGACTCACTGCCCTTTAATTACCTGGTTTGTACCTGCTACCCTTCTTGAATAATGGTACCACATTCGCTGTCCTCCAATCCTCTGGTAGCTCTCCTATTGCCAGAGAGGATTTGAAAATTTGTGTCAGAGCCCCTGCTATCTCCTCCCTTGCTTCACATAACAGCCTGGGAGACATCTCATCTGGGCCTGGGGATTTATCCAGTTTGAAACCCGCTAAAACATCTCATACTTCCTCTCTTTCAATGCTGATTTGTTTAAGTATATCACAATCCCCCTCCCTGCTCTCTACACCGACATCATTCTTCTCCATAGTGAACACTAGGGGATGTGTTAGGCCAGGATGTCAATGAAATCATCCACAATAACGTCATGGATGGAAAGGGCCTTGATATTTTGGTGGGAGATGTGTAGCGGGATGGTGAGAGCTGATCCGCTGGCTGTCTATAGTGGGAGGGGTGAATTGAATGATAAAGATATTGGAAGATTAGCCCTCAGCGGGTGCACTGGGTGGGAGATTCAATGAAGGATGAGGATGGGGCAATTGGGATTGATGCTCGTAATGAGCGATCGCAGAGTACTTCGATGACCACTGTGGAGGATGCTGAGAGAGATAAAGTGGGAATCTGTAGGTTTATCCAATAAAACAGAGACATGGGGAGTGATCAGGGGACATGTTGTATATTAGGTTAATTTTATTCCATATGTATGATTAGCGTAAAGGAATTTCTGCATATGGCAGTTGTTCTACATTTACAAAAGGTACCTTAAATTAAATGCAAACTGAATCAAATCATCTCAGGTTGTCTTTAAAACAATGTGACTACAGAGACTGAGTGGAGAGAGGCTGGGTTCACATGTGTTCTATTTGTAAAAATCTTCCATTTTCCTCATTATTTTATAAACTTAGAAAGTACAGTGAAGGGATATTTCACCCCATTCTTCAGTTCCTCTCTAAACTTACTCTGGGTCACAGCATAAATAAAAGTGTTTGTGCAGCAACTCAGGAGCTGAAGCATAACCGCAAGGTGGTCGACAATGGGTGACATGTCTTCTGAAAAATTCCGGTACAGCAGACCAATTCTATTATACATCACAGTCACCAGTAACAGAACCCACAGAAAGATAAAGTTCCCCGATATCATAAAAAGTGAAGTGATTGATTTTCTTCTGTTCATTGTCTCTGGATCACTGTGACTCTCCCCACTGACCCGGTCCCGAAGTCTCTTGCGAATTCTCATGGTCACTAGAATGTGTCTGACAGTTAAAACATTGAGCATCAGAATCAGAATAAATGGTACACACGGGGTAAAAATATAATGTAACAATTCAATTGCTGCCCATACTGGTGAAAGCAGAACACTTCAGGGAATAATGCAGAACCAGGGGGCTCGCATACCCATATAGCTGCTTGAAAGCATAAAATACCAGAAAATATTCTTCACACAGAACAACACAGACATTGTTCCAATAATCACAGCCGCCGATTTCTCAGTGCAATATTTAGTTTTCAGTTTCTGGCAGCAAATGGCCACAAATCGATCAAAGGTGAAAGCGACGGTGAACCAGACAGAACAGTCCGTTGCTGCATAAAGTAGGACAGCGTGGATATTACACACTGGAATATCAAACAGAAAGTGAAACATTCTACGATAACTAATGGGAATTTGCCTCAGTATCAGATCGAAGATAATGACCAGTAGATCCGCCGCTGCCATGGCCACCAAGTAACGAGTGACACATTTGGAGAGACCACACTTTCCCCGAGACAGGATCACAATCGTCACGAAGTTAACTGGAAGGAAGAGGAAAAACAGGGACATTATCCATCAGGATGGGAGCAGGAATATCAATATGGTGGATCCACGGGTATAATAAATTGAAAGCTCACTGCATACCGCAATGGAATACAATGTGTTTGAACTTTATGATAAAAATAAGGCTTTGCACCAACTATCAGTCATGATTTGAGAAGTTCATATCTGAAGAGTTCAATAAATAAACAGAAAAACAAAATGCTTATGTTCATTCATAAATGTGCAGTGTTAAAATATGGTCTCCCTTGGTGTGCAGAGAGTAAACACACAGGTGCCTTGCAAAACTAAAGAGATCATTTCTTGGTCTGGTCAGTTACAATAGGAATTAGTTACCAGGGGATATGGTGGGGAAATTACCAGGGTCCCTCTCCTGATCAGTGACCCTTGGACATGCTGAGGTTTTAATCCCCCGGCTTCTGCTGCTGATCTATGACCGTGGGATATGATGCAGTTTGGGTTCCTATTTCAGATTCTTGACATTTAATCTCTGGCACCACCCCAATCCACCTGTTTTTGTGAATTAAGATTCAGCCTTTTGATGATTTGGCAAATTTGGATCTCAAATTCATTATTGCCTTAAGTTTTTAATATATATTGTGAATAGTTGAGGCCTCAGAACAGGTCATCTCGGCACATTGCTCACCACTTCCTTCCAATACAAGTACATTCTGATTATCCAAACTCTCTATGTTCTACTGCAGAACCAATCTTCTAACCAGGTCAATCATTTGCCTTCAATTCCAGGAGCTTTATTTTTAACTGACAATCTCTGCTGTGGAATCATATCGACTGCCTTCATTCATAGCCATTCCAAAAAAAACCTCAAATGATAAGGTTAGCACTACTAAAGTGTGCTTTTTAAAAAATTATTGTAATTTATTAAGGGCTTTAGATTGCAGTGGGTCGTGTTTGGAGTCGAGCAAGGCCCCGAATGTAATTAGTATTTTTTAAAGGGAGTAACTGATTAATCTAAAGTAAGTCATGACAAGAGAGCTCGCACCGGTGATATGCTCCTCCTGCGCTCTGTGGATAATCAGGGACGCTTCCAGTGTCCCTGATGACCATGTGTGCAGGAAGTGTATCCATCTGCAGCTCCTGGCTACATGCATTACGGAGCTGGAGCTGCGAGTGGATTCACTGTGGAGCATCCGCAATGCCGAGGGCATCGTGGATTGCATGTTTAACGAGGTGGTCACACTGCAGGTAATGGCCGTACAAGCAGTAAAGGGATGGGTGATCACCAGATGGAGTAGTAGGTGCAGGCAGGTAGTGCAGGGGTCCCCTGTGGCCATCCCCCTCTCAAACAGATATATCACTTTGGATACTGCTCGGGTGGGGGTGGGTGCATGGCATCCCTGGGAAGGCAGCAACAGCCAAGCTCGTGGCACCATGGATGGCTGCTGCACAGGCGAGGTGGAAGAAGAGGGGCAGGGCTGTCGTGATAGGGGATTCAATCGTAAGGGGAACAGACAGGCATTTATGTGGCCGCAAATGAGACTCCAGGATGGCATGTTGCCTCCCTGGTGCTAGGGTCAAGGATGTCTCGGAGTGGCTGCAGGATATTCTGAAGGGGGAGGGTGAACAGCCAGTGGTGGTGGTACATATTGGCATCAACAACACAGGTAGTAACAGGGATGAGGTCTTGCAAGATGAATTTTGTGAGTTAGGAGCTAAATTAAAAAGCAGGACCTCAAAGGTAGTAATCTCAGAATTACTTCCTGTACCACATGCTAGTGAGTATCGGAACAGGAGAATAGACCAGATGAATGCATGGCTGGAGAAATGGTGCAGGAGGGAGGGATTTAGATTCCTGGGACATCGGGACCAGTTCTGGGGAAGGTGGGACCTGCACAAGTGGGATGTGTTACACCCAGGCAGGACCAGAACCAATGTCCTCGCAGTGGCGTTTGCTCGTGCTGTTGGGGAGGATTTAAACTAGAATGGCAGGGGGATGGAAACCTGAGTGCGGAGGCTGAGGAGGAAACAAGGATGGAAAGGAAAGACAGAAAACTAAAAAGCAGAAGTGGAAAACATAGAAATCAAGGGCAAGACACAAATAGGGCCACAGTGCAAAAAAATGCTCAGGTGACGAAGAATGTTAAAAAGACAAGCCTAAAGGTATTGTGTCTCAATGCGCTGAGTATTTGCAATAATGTAGGTGAATTAAGTACGCAAATAGATGTAAATGGATACAATATAGTTGCGAATACGGAGACATGGTTGCAGGGTGACCAAGGATAGGAACTGAACATCGAGGGATATTCAATATTTGGGAAGGTCAGGCAAAAAAGGAAAGGAGGTGGTGTAGCATAATTAGTAAAAGAGAAGATCAATACAATAGTGAGGAAGGATATTAGCTCAGAGAATCCTGATGTGGAATCTGGATGGGTGGAGCTAAGAAACACCAAGGGGCAGAAAACGTTGGTGGGGGTTGTTTTCAGACCACCAAACAGCAATGGTGATGCAGAGGATGGCATGAAACAGGAAATTAGAGGAGCATGCAACAAGGGTGCAACTGTATTTATGGATGACTTTCATTTCCAGACAGATTGGGCAAACCAAATGAACAATAATGCTGTAGAGGAGGAATTCCTGGAGTGTGTACGTGATGGTCACTTGGACCAAAGGTTGAGCAACCTACGAGAGAACAGGCCATCCTAGAGTGATATTGTGTATTGAGAAAGGATTAGTTAACAATCTTGTTTGGCGGGGTCCCTAGGGGAAGAGCGACTATAACATGAGAGAATTCTTCATTTAGATGGAGAGTGACAGAGTTGATTCTGAGACTAAGGTCCTGAATCTAAATAAAGGAAATTATGATGGTATGAGACACGACACGAGTTGGGTCTGATAGTTTGGGGAACGCTACTTAAAGGGTTGACAGTGGACAGGCAATGGCTAGCATTTAAAGAGCGCATGGATGAATTACAACAATTGTTCATTCCTGTTTGGCGCAAAAATAAAACAGGAAGGCACAGTGGCGCAGTGGTTAGCACCGCAACCTCACAGCTCCAGGGACCCGGGTTCGATTCCGGGTACTGCCTGTGTGGAGTTTGCAAGTTCTCCCTGTGTCTGTGTGGGTTTTCTCCGGGTGCTCCGGTTTCCTCCCACAAGCCAAAAGACTTGCAGGTTGATAGGTAAATTGGCCGTTATAAATTGTCACTAATATAGGTAGGTGGTAGGGAAATATAGGGACAGGTGGGGATGTTTGGTAGGAATATGGGATTAGTGTAGGATTAGTATAAATGGGTGGTTGATGTTCGGCATAGACTCGGTGGGCCGCAAGGCCTGTTTCAGTGCTGTATCTCTAAAAAAAAAAGAAGGGTGGCTCATCCATGGCTTACAAAAGAAATTCGGTATAGTATTAGATCCAAGGAGGAGAAATATAAAATGGCCAGAACAAGCAGCAAACCTGAAGATTGGGAGCAGTTTCGAATTCAGCAAAGGCGACAAAGGGATTGATTAAAAAGGGGAAAATAGAGTAAGAGAATAAGCTTGCAGAGAACATAAAAACTGACTGTAAAAGCTTCTATATGTGAAGAGAAAAATAGTGAAGACAAATGTGGGTCCCTGACAGTCAGAAACGGGGGAATTTATGACGGGCAACAAATAAACGGCAGAACAATTAAATACATTCTTTGGGTCTGTTTTCAAAAAGGACACAAATTACTTCCCAGAATTGTTGGGGAACATAGGGTCCAGTGAGAAGGAGGAACTATATGAAATCAGTATTAGTAGGGAAATGGTGTTAGGGAAATGAATGGGATTGAAGGCCGAAAAATCCCCAGGGCCTGATAATCTGCATTCCAGAGTACTTCGGGAAGTGGCCCTTGAAATAGTAGAAGCATTGCTGGTCATTTTTCAAAATTCTGTAGACTCTGAAACAGTTCCAATGGATTGGACGGTACCTAATGTAACCCCACTATTTAAAAAAGGAGGCAGAGAGAAAACAGGGAATTATAGACCAGTTAGCCTGACATCAGTAGTGGGGGAAATGCCAAAGTCCATTATATAAGATGTAATAGCAGAGCACTTGGAAAGCAATGAAAGGATCGGACAAAGTCAACATGGATTTACAAAAGGGAAATCATGCTTCACAAATCTACTGGAATTTTTTAAGGATGTAACTAATAGAATAGATAAGGGAGAACCAGTGGATGTCGTGTATTTGGAATTTCAGAAGGCTTTCGATAAGGTCCCACATAGGAGATTAACATGCAAAATTAAATCACATGGGATTGGGGGTCGGGTACTGAAATGGAGAGAGAACTGTTTGGCAGACAGGAAACAAACGGTAGGAATAAATGGGTCTTTTTCCGAGTGGGAGGCAGTGACTAGTGGGGTAGCGCAGGGATCGGTGCTAGGCCCCCAGCTATTCACAATATATATTAATGAAATGGATGAGTGAATTAAATGTAATATATCCAAGTTTGCAGATGACACAAAGCTGGATGGGAGTGTGAGCTGTGAGGAGGATGCAGAGAAGCTCCAGTGTGATTTGGACAGGTTGAGTGAATGGGCAAATACATGGAAGATGCAGTATGATGTGGATAAATGTGAGGTTATCCACTTTGGTGGCAAAAGCAGAAAGGCAGATTATTATCTGGATGGCAATAGATTGGGAAAGCGGAAGGTGCAGCGAGACCTGGGTGTCCTTGTGCACCAGTCGCTGAAAGTAAGCATGCAGGTGCAGCAGGCAGTTAAGAAGGCAAATGATATGTTGGCCTTCACAGCGAAAGGATTCGAGTACAGGAGCAAGGATGTCTTGCTGCAATAATACAAGGTGTTGGTGACACCACATCTGGAGCATTGTGTGCAGTTTTGGTCTCCTTATCTGAGGAAGGACGTTCTTGCTATGGAGGGAGTGCAGCGAAGGTTCACCAGACTGATTCCTGGGATTGACGTATGAAGAGAGATTGGGTTGATTAGGCTTGTATCCGCTGGCGTTTAGAAGAATGAGAGAGGATCTCATAGAAACCTGCAAAATTTTAACAGGACTGGACAGACTAGATGCAGGAAGGATGTTCCCG
This sequence comes from Heterodontus francisci, assembly GCF_036365525.1. NCBI lineage: Eukaryota > Metazoa > Chordata > Chondrichthyes > Heterodontiformes > Heterodontidae > Heterodontus > Heterodontus francisci. The sequence continues at coordinate 30,294,608 of NC_090410.1, forward strand.
ATGGTGGGGGAGTCCAGGATGAGGGGTCACAATCTAAGGATAAGGGATAAGCCATTTAGGAGTGGGATGATGGGGGATTTCTTCACCCAGAGAGTGGTGAACCTGTGGAATTCTCTACCACAGAAAGCAGAGGCCAAATCATGAAATATATTCAAGAAAGAGTTCGATATAGTTCTTCAGGCTAAAGGAATCAAGGGATAAGGGGAGAAAGCGGGAACAGAGTACTGAGTTTGGACAATCAGCCATCATTGCATTGAATGGCGCTGCAGGCTCGAAGGGCCCGAATGGCCTACTCCTGCTCCTAGTTTCTATGTTGTCACCATTTGAATTATCTCCTCAAAAAAATCAGTTAGATTTGTTAGATTTTACCTATTCGTTAAAAATTCCATGCCGTTTTTTCCCAATTTTCTCAAATTGCTCTTAATGCTCAGTTACTCTGTCCTTCATTTCTGTAGTGGCAAACGAGACTCCAGGATGGCATGTTGTCTCCCTGGTGCTCGGGTCAAGGATGTCTCAGAGCGGCTGCAGGGCATTCTGAAAGGGGAGGGTGAACAGCCAGAGGTCGTGGTTCAGATTGGTACTCATGACATAGGCATGAAAAGAGATGAGGTCCTGCAAAGTGAATATAGGGAGTTAGGCAGAAGGTTAAAAAGCAGGAGATCTGGGGTTGTAATCTCAGGATTACTCCCTGTGTCACGTGCTAATGAGGGTAGGAATAGGAGGATTAGGCAAATGAATGCATGCTGAAGAGCTGGTGTAGGCAGGAGAGCTTCAGCTACTTGGATCATTGGGATCACTTCTGGTGCCGAGTGACCTGTACAAGAAGGACGAGTTGCATCTAAACTGGAGGGGGACCAATATCCTTGCGGGGAGGTTTGCGAGCACTACTCGGGAGGGTTTAAACTGGTCTTGCAGTGGGGTGGGACCCAAAGGAGTAGTCTCTCAGATGAGATAGTTGAGGCAAATGTAGTGGCTGAAGCAAGCAAGTCCAGTAGGCAGGCCGGGAAGAGGCAGGACAGGGAGCGTGGAAGGTCTGGTAGGCTGAACAGCATTTACTTTAATGCAAGAAGAATTCCAGGTAAGGCAGATGAACTCAGAGCATGGATTGGTACATGGGATTGTGATATTATAGCTATTACAGAAAAGTGGTTGAGGGATGGGCAGCTCAATGTTCCGGGGAACCGATCTTTCCGGTGTGACAGAGGTGGAGGTAAGAGAGGAGGGGGAGTTGCACTATTGATTAGGGAGGACATCACGGCAGTACGTAGAGAGGATATTCCGGGGGGAATGTCCAGCGAGGCCATATGGGTAGAACTTAGAAATAAGAAAGGGGTGATCACTTTGATGGGATTATACTATAGGCCCCCCCAATAGTCAGAGTGAAGTGGAGGAGCATATATGGAGGGAAATCACAGATAGGTGTAGGAATTATAGGGTTGTAATAGTAGGTGATTTTAACTTCCCTAATATTGACTGGGACTGCCTTAGTGCTGAGGGATCAGATGGGGAAGAATTTGTTAAGTGTGTCCAGGATAGTTTTCTGAAGCAGCGGCTAAAGAAGGGGCTATACTCGACCGTCTCTCAGGAAATGAGGATGGGCAGGTGGTTGATGTGTCAGTGGGGGAGCATTTTGAACCAGTGACCATAACTCTATTAGCTTCAAGATAGTTATGGAAAAGGATAGGACTGGTCCTCAGGTTGAAGTCCTAAATTGGGGGAAGGCTAATTTCGATGGCATCAGACAGGAACTCTCAAAAGTTGAATGGGAGAGGCTGTTTGCAGGTAAAGGGATGTCTGGCAAGTGGGAGGCTTTTAATCGTGAGATAGGAGGAGTTCACGGCCGGCATATTCATGTTAGATAGAAGGGCAAGACTGGCAAGTTTAGGGAACCTTGTTTGACGAGAGATATTGAGGGTCTGGTCAGGGCAAAGAAGGAGGCATATGTCAGGTGTAGGCAGATGGGATCGAGCGAGTCCCTCGAGGAGTATCGGGGATGTAGGACTAAACTTAAGAAGGAAATTAGGAGGGCAAAAAGGGGCCATGAGGTTTTCCTGGCTGCAGAGATAAAGGAGAATCCTAAAAGATTCTGTAAGTATATTAAGAGTAAAAGGGTAGCTCGGGAGAGAGTAGGTCCCCTGAAGGACCAGTGTGGCAATTTATATGTGGAGCCATGGGAAATGGGCGGGTTCTCAAATGAATATTTCTCATGCGTATTTACCGTGGAGAAGGTCATGGAAGCTGATGCGTTCAAGGGAGGGAACACCGACATCCTGGAGCATATCAACATTACAAAGGAGGAGGTGTTGGAGGTTTTGAAGTGCATTAAGGTGGATAAATCCACAGGGCCTGACCAGGTGTATCCTAGGATGCCATGGGAAGCAAGTGAGGAGATTGCTGGGGTCCTGGCAGAGATTTTTGTATCATCGTTAGCTACGAGTGAGGTATCGGAAGATTGGAGGATAGCTAATGTTGTGCCTTTATTTAATAAGGGCAGCAGGGATAAGCCAGGGAACTGCAGGCCGGTGAGCCTTATATCAATGGTGAGAAAGTTATTGGAAGGGATTCTGAGAGACAGGATTTATATGCATCTGGAAAGGCATGGTCTGATTAGGGATAGTCAGCATGGCTTTGGTGCGTGGGAAATCATGTCTCATGAATTTGATTGAGTTTTTCGAGGAGGTGACCAAGAGGATTGATGAGGGCAGGGCGATAGACGTTGTCTACATGGACATTAGCAAGGCCTTTGACAAGGTCCCGCATGGTAGGCTGGTCCAGAAGGTTCGAACACATGGGATCCAGGGTGAGCTGGCACATTGGATAGAAAATTGGCTTGGTGATAGGAGGCAGAGGGTGGTAGTGGAGGGTTGTTTTTCAGATTGGAGGCGGGTGACCAGTGCTGTGCCGCAGGGACCGGTGCTGGGCCCTCTGTTGTTTGTCATATATATTAATGACTTGGATGTGAATGTAAGGGGCATGATTATTAAGTTTGCAGATGACACCAAAATTGGTGGTATAGTGGACAGTGAAGAAGGTTGTCTCAGGTTACAACAGGATATTGATCGACTGGGAAAGTGGGCAAGGGAGTGGCAAATGGAATTTAATGCAGGCAAGTGTGAAGTGATGTATTTTGGGAAATTAAACCAGGGCAGGACATATACAGTGAATGGAAGGGCCCGGGGGAGTGTTCTTGAGCAGAGAGACCTTGGGGTGCAAGTACATAGTTCCCTGAAAGTGGCAACAAGGGTAGACAGGGTGGTGAAGAAGGCATATGGCATGCTTGCCTTCATCGGCCGAGGCACTGAGTACAAGAGTTGGGATGTCATGTTACAGTTGTACATAACGCTGTTTCGGCTGCATTTGGAGTCCTGTGTGCAGTTCTGGTCGCCACAGTACAGGAAAGCTGTGATTAAGCGAGAGAGGGTGCAGAAAAGATTCCCAAGGATGTTGCCTGGTTTGGAGGGCTTGAGTTATAAATTTAGATTGGATAGGCTGGGTTTGTTTTCCCAGGAGTGAAGGAGGCTCAGAGGGGACATGATGGAGGTATATAAAATTCTGAGAGGCATAGATAGGGCAGATAGCCAGAGTCTGTTTCTCATGGTAGGGGTGACTGAAACTAGAGGGCATAGATTTTAGGTGAGAGGGAGGAGCTTTAAAGGGGATCAAAGGGGTAAATGTTTGACACAAAGAATAGTGGGTATCTGGAATGAGCTGCCTGAGGAGGTGGTGAAGGCAGGAACAATAGCGACATTTAAGAGACATCTGGACAGGTATTTGAATGAGAAAGGCATAGAGGGATATGGAATTAATGCAGGCAGGTGGGATTAGTATAGATAGGCATTATGGTCGGCATGGACGCAGTGGGCCGAAGGGCCTGTTTCTATGCTTTACGACTCTATGACTATTATTGTTTTCTATTATACTTCTCTTGCTTCTGTTAATGTTAGTGAGTTCCAGTCCTTGATTCATTGTGGAATGTGAGCTCTTTTATCCATTTGCTCTACTGTGAAGACTGACACAAAGCAATTATGAAACAAGCCTGGAATTTCCTTCCTTTCATTGTCTTTCACATCAGCTTTTTTCAGCTTTTACTTATCTTTTTTTTACCGTTTTTGTTGTTCTTCATCTTTCTGACTGTTTCCTCGACCTACTCTATTCTTTAAATTTTTGTGTGTTCTTTCCTTTAGCTTTATGTTGTCTGTGACCTCTTTTGTCGACCATTGTGACCCTGGCTCCTGCTCCTGATCAGTGACACTGGGATACAGGGCAAAATTTAGTGCAGCCATTTGGAGCGGGCATGGAGGTGGTGGTGGGGGAGTGGGGGGGTAGAATAGTATTGGACAAGTCTCCCCTGAAATCTGACATTGTGACATCGGTTCTGGATCTAGTCAGTGTGGGGAAAGCATCAAGGCAGCATCACCGCCCCGATGCAACAGGAATGTACAACATGTTGTTTCAATGCATTTGCCTGTAATTTTTATGATTCAATGTGTGGCTTGGGATTAAATGGACCATGGATGGCCCTGACTGGCCTTCAGGACACAGGCCAAGACGGGGACTCTGTGCCGCAATGGATAGGCAGCCATGATCAGCACTGCACAGGGGATGAAGGGGGAGTGGAGCCCATTGCTAACCTACAGTGCTGTGCACTCTGCATGGTGGGGCAGAGTCTCGGGTGTTGAGCATGGGTTGGCACGGTGTCAGGTGATCTGCAAGAGGGTGCTGGGTATTGGATGTTCAGCAAGTGGATGGTGGGTGTTGGTGGCCTGCAAGTGGGGCTTGGTTTTTGGTGGCAGTATAGGGTGCCCAAACTGCTGGGTGAGAGGGTCAGCTACCATCAAGGGTGGGCACTGAGGCCCATTAGGCAGTCTGCCAGGAGAAGTAGCAAAGGGAAAACTGCCAAAGCAGCGGCATCTCTGCAAGGACAGCGCTCTGGAGGTCTACTTATCACCTGGCCTGGGTCTCATACACCCTGTCTTTTTGGACCCCTGTGTTATGATGAAGTGCCTCCGATGGAAGGAGGGCCAAGAAGCAGCTTCACCTGCCTGTGAAGCTCCACGAAGAGAGCAGGAGCAGCCGACGATGCCAAGAAGGACTAACCTGCGCTAGAGAGTGTACTGCAATCGAGTCAGCAACCTCCCAATGACCAAGCGGCATTGTCAGTGACGACTACGACTCTCCAGGGAGGCAGGCACCACCTTATGCACCCTCTTGTCAGACGAGTTACGACCTGTGGGATTTGGTGGGCAGCTTTTGCATCTCGCATTGAAAATCACCGCCGCACTTAACATTTACTCATCTGGATCATTCTCCAAGGCTCCACCGGGGACATCTCCCAGGCAATATCCCACCAGTACATCAAGGAGGTGACCAATGCCCTGTTCAAGAGAGCCAGTGACTGTGCGGGCTACTGAACCACCCTGACAGTCAGGCAGAGAGATCTATTGGATTCAAAGACATTGCTGGATTCCCTCAGGTACAAAGTGTGATCGACTGCACACATGTGGTCATTAAGGCTCCAACTGACCAGCCAGCCTCCTCCTTCAACAGGAAAAGCTTCCATTTGATCAACATTCAACTGGTCTGTGACCACCGAAAACAGATCTTTCAGGTGTGTGCCCACTTCCCGAAAAGCACCCACGATGCCTACATATTTCAACAGTCACAGGTACCACAGCTTTTCAGGCCCCTGCTCACCTTCAGGGATGGATTCTAGGGGACAAGAGCGACCCATTCAAGATATAGATTTTCAGCGCCTGTGAGGAAACCTTACACTGCAGCAGAGGAGAGGTACAACAGTTACCACCGCTCCACCCGAGTGACCACCGAGCAGCTCCTTGGGCTGCTGAAGATGAGATTCCATTGCCTGGATCGATCTGGTGGAGCCCTGCAGTATGCCCCAGTGAGGGTCTCGCATATCGTGGTGGTCTGCTGTGCTCTGCACATTCCAGCAGGGAGGAGGAGGGAGGCCTTGCATGACGAGGCCACGTGAACGCAATTCCTCCACTGACGAAGAGGAGGGTGATGGACAGGCAGCACTGGATGTTGAACCCCTTGCACTGGAGGCCAGGAACATTGAGCAACGCATCAAGGAGGCAAGAGACAATCTCATACTTACCCAGTTCCAGCCACCATGATGGTCACTCACAGAGAAAACAATAAAGACTGACCTCAATGCATGTAGTCTGTCGCCTCCTTTCCATTGGTGTTCCGTGCCTAGTGCCCAGCTGAAACACACACTAGAGCCCATGGGAGATCATATTTAAATGAGGCTGTGCTCACATTGGCATTTCACTGAGGGGGAAGGGGGAAGTCAGCAGCTCACAATTAGGGAATGATAGAATAATCACTTTTACACAATGAATGTTAATGACTTGAACAAAAGAACTTTATCTGAAGCATCACATGTCAGATATCAAACACCCGTGAACTCCCATGTGAGTCGAGGTGCTTTGCTTGTTACGATTGCGAGTGCTTCGACGAGGCGGGAACCATCGCCAGCAGCTGGGCTGGAGACAGGCTGCTGATCAGGCTGCCCCTTGGCCTGTGATGACTTTAGTAGCTGTCCTCTGGTTACCTGAGGCCTGGAAGGTCCCGGCTGCTCCAATCCCGACCTGACCTGAGCCCACCCCGACTCGACCCGACCCGAGCCTGACCCAACTTCTGTTTACTTACCTCCCAACATGGAACCACCACGAAGCTGCCGCGCATGCGTGATGATGTCTTGGTGACGTCACTCACTCACTGCGCAGACTCAGGTTCGTCCCAGATTTCCAGCTCAGGTAAGTTTTTTATTTTTAATACTTACCGGCACAGCACTGACCCTCCGTGTCTGGCCCGACCTGACTCGCTTTGGTCTCGGCCCGACCCGACCCGACCCGAACCCAAAAGCCAGAGCCTGAAGATGAGCCCTACCCGACCCGAACCCGACACATGTTGTCGGGTCCCGTCAGGTTCTGGTCGGGTCGCAGGCCTCTAACCCACAATACTCCGACTGTCAGAGATCACGACTGTCCCAGCCTCAGCCAGCTGCTCAGGCACCAGATTGTGACCCTGATTCTAAAATCGAGCAGAAACCCAATGAGGTGAAATTATCTGCACTGGTGGAAGGTGCCGGAGATTCATCGGACAGTGCATCCTGTGACTGTGGATCCTCCTCTGAAGTGGAATGATGTCCTCCTCCTAGTAGAATCTCCTGTGAACACCGACCTGCAAAACATGTGCGGTTCAGCATGAGCAGATCGTGTCATAGCAACCATGTGTGATGGGGTCTCTAGAAGTGATCTGTATGTTGATGGAAGACAATCCTCACTCTTTAGTGAGGAGACTCCAATCTAACCATCCGTTATTGAACGGCCGCCCTGGGACCCATTAGTTCAAGTGCCTCCTCCTCAGCCTTGGAGAGAGGTCTAATGTCTGGGATGCCTCCGCCAGTCAGTGATGTCTCCCTCCTATTATGGGCCCTCTTGTCCTGTAAGTGGAAAGAGGGAGGTAGTCATACTTCACAGAGAGATCGACATGACAGTTCTGCTCATGGCATCACCTCGCCCCCTCCTGGGGTATCCTGTATAGCTCACCCTCCCATCAGCTCTCGGGGGAGTTAATGGGGGTGAGCTGTGAAAGAGGGTGGTCTGTGGCCGACATTCAGCCATGCATCTGTCAGGATGAGGTGATGCTTAACCCCACTTGCCAGCGCTTCTGTGGTGCCTCCCTCCCTATGTCCCACTTTATAAGAACATAAGAGATGGGAGCAGGAGGAGGCCATTCGTCCCCTAAAACCTGCTCCGACATTTAACAAGATCTGATTGTCACATTCACCCCACTTTCCTGCTGCCCCCCCATAACTCCTGACTCCCTTGGAGATCAAAGATCTGTCTAACGCAGCCGTGAATATATTCAATGACCCAGCATCCACTGCTCTCTTGGGAAGAGAATTCCAAAAGATTAGTGACCCTCTGACAAATAAAATTCCTTCACATCTCTGTCTTATGAGAGAAACCCCTTATTTTTAAACTGTGCCTCCTAGTTCTAGATTTTCCCACAAGGGGAAATTTCCTTTCAGCATCTGACCTGACAAGCCTCCTCTGAATCTTGTATGTTTTAATAAGGTCAACTGTCAGTTGTCTAAACTCCAATGAGTATTTGCCCAACCTGCTCAACCTTTCCTCATAAGACAAGTCCTTCATCCCAGAAATCAGTGAGGTGAACCTTCTCTGAACTGCCTCCAGTGCAAGTATATCCCTCCTTATCTCGGGAGACCAATATTGTATGCAGTACTCTACCTGCTGTCTCATCAATGCCCTGTACAGTTGTAGTAAGAGTTTCATACTTTTATACTCCGCCCCCCTTGCAATAAATCCAACATACCATTTGCCTTCCTCATTACTTGCTGTACCTGCTTGTTACGTTCTTGTGATTCATGTACAAGGAACCCCATTTCCCTCTGCACTGCAGCATTCTGCAGTCTCTCTTCCGTTCAATAATATTCTGCTTTTCTATTCTTCCTGCCAAAGTGGACAACCTCACGATTTTCCACATTTCGTCAGTGGGTTCATAGATTCCAGCCCAAATACTTCACAATGATGACACTACAGTTATTGATTCTGTGTGTAATATTTGGACTAATATGAGTTCAGGCAAGGTATCACATCTCTGCTTATGGAGTCATAAATCAATTTGTGATTGTATAAAATACTTCACCATTGGTCCAAGAATGCAGAATACAATTGCCAGTCAGTTATACATGGTTGACAAATAATATGCCAAGTCCTGGTTTGGCCTGAGCTCTTTAGTGGAATATGGGAGTACTAACAAGGCAAGGGAATATACAATGGATGGTAGGACCCTAGGAAGTACAAAGGGTCAGAGAGACCTTGGTGTACTTGTCCATAGATCACTGAAGGCAGCAGCAAAGATAGATAAGGTGGTTAGGAAGGCATACGGGGTACTTGCCTTTATTAGCTGAAGCATAGAATATAAGAGAAAGGAAGTTATGATGGAGCCGTATAAAACACTAGTTAGGCCACAGCTGGAGTACTGTGTACAGTTCTGGGCTCCACACTATAGGAAGGATATGATTGCACTGGAGAGGGTGCAGTGGAGATTCACCAGGATGCTGCCTGGGCTGGAGCATTTCAGCTATGAAGAGAGACTGGGTAGGCCAGGGCCTATCTGCCCTTAGAGCAGAGAAGGCTGAGGGGGGAACCTGATTGAAGTATACAACATTATGAGGGGCATTGATAGGATAGATAAGAAGAAACCTTTCCCTTAGCGGAGGGGTCAATAACCAAGGGGCATAGATTTAAGGTAAGGGGCAGGTGGTTCAGAGGGGATTTGACAAAAAATGTTTTCATCCAGATGGTGGTTGGAATCTTGAACACACTGCCTGAAGTGTGACCAAGGCAGGAACCCTCACAACATTTAAGAAGTATGTAGATGAGCACTTGAAATGCCATAGTGTACAAGGCTAAGGGCCAAGTGCTGGAAAATGGGATTCGAATAGATAGGTGCTTGATGGCCAGCACAGACACAATGAGCCGAAGGGCCTGTTACTGTGCTGTATAACTCTATGACTCTATGGCTAAAGATGATAGCTACTTTACATTAGACGTTTCAATAAATACCAGTGGTATGGGGGTTAAGAAGGATGAACAAATCAGTTACAGTACATATGTTACTGTACTAAACGTTATCCAAAACCATTTCCTTATGTTCTCAAACAACATGATGGGAAGCTTGAGTGTGCGGCAACAAAACGTCTGCAATCAGGCTCCGTAAACTCAGGATGCTTTTTCACCCAGGATGGGCCCGTGTGTCAATAACAACGTTGTCAAACACAAGACACTCAAACCCAGGACATCAAGTGGTGCACACGAATATACGTTATGAAACTGTACCGGTTCCACTGATTTCACAAGTATGGCATTTCCTCAGGGGCGATGTGATAATGATTAAGTTGACTGGGTTTAAGTAGTGCTTGAATAAGGACAGGATTGTTTCTATAAATATACCGCTGGGATGTATTGGGAGGCAGAGAGAGAGAGTATAATATTCTCTCACACTTTTGCCAGAAAGGGCCCATTATGGATTGGAGGCAGGAGGAGCTGATGATGGGGCTACGTGAAACATATTAGATATAGAAAATCAATATTATGATCAAGGCAAATTAAAGGATTATTTTAAAGTGTTAGTGAGAAGTTTAAAAGTCTCAGCTGAATAGTTAAACGTTTGGGTTGTTGAATCATAAATAAGAAATCACTCAGTGATTTCTTCATCCTCAGGGTGGGACTGTAAGATCACCTAGTTTTATATAAATACATACATGGGATTTGGATTTGTTTTAATCTGATATGATTAAACGTGTTGGTTTCTTTTCACTTATAGACAGCTTGTAGATTTGTACTGCAACTAGAAATAATGAAAAGGTTAATGTTGTTCATTGTCAGGATGCTTTACAGTTTAATGTGTGAGGGCACAATTTAGCTGATGCTGTTGGATATTTTTGACAAAACTGTAAAATGTGTGTTTCGTGTTTCTTTACTTCTTTATGTAGCCACATTGTGGAACGAGATGACCAGGGCAGTCTTGAGACAAGATGTGAAACAACAGGAGAGGATGAGAAACAAGTTTCCATCTGTTGTTTAGTAGGAAATACCTCATTTCTGGGTGTCTTTTTCACAATAAGACTTGTCATGCCATAATGAATCAGCAATAAATAGCTTTGTGAGCAGCAGCCTATCAGAATCTTCAGCTTTTACTGTCATGTCCAGAATTTAAGCATAAGGGACCATTCTTACAAATAAAATAGGAAATGCAGGAGGATTTGTTGCAACAAAAGTTTATTAAGTATGTGAAACTGATTGCAGACATGACTGGTATAACAAGAAAAATCAATATGTTTCAATAAGGAACTAAACAATTGCTTGTGAGCAAATGGGATTTGAGGCGATTGGAAATGTAGCAACAGAATTCTGTTGATGTGTGGACCAGATATATTGAAGGTTGTCTCCTTCCATAACTAGTTGCCGTGTGACTATGTTGTTGTGTGACATAACTGCCATATTGAAGACAATCATTAAGTTTGATTTGGTCCCTGATGCCAGGGACTGGAACTTTGCCCTTTCCAGACTGGAGGATGGAATTCATACCTTGGTTACTGTGACTATTAACTCCACCTGTTACCTACTGGTGAAAAATAGCTGACAGTCTGTCTCTGGCTCAAAAATGTCCATAAACTTGTCCAGAGCCAGTGTCACCAGTAATGTAACTTTATGGCTATTGTTATGTGAGTAATGAAATAGGCAGCATCGTTTTGGATGAGCTAAATTTTATGGAGCTAGAATGTGGGAGACCAATGGGAGTGCATTGGAATAGTCAAGCCTCGAGTTACTAAAGACATGAATGAGGATTTCAGCAGTAGATGAGCTGAGTCAGTGGCAAAGTCAGGTGATGTGATGGAGGTGGAAATAGGCGGTGTTAGTGATGTTGAAGATATGAGGTCAGAAACTCACTTTGGGGTCAAATATGGCACCGAGGTTGTGAACAGTCTGGATTAGTCTCAGAAGGATACAGGGAGAGTAACTGGGGAATGGATTCTATACCAGTGAACTGAGGACAATCTTCCCAGTATTTAATTGGAGGAAATGTCTGCTCATCCAACACTGGATGTCGGTCAAGCAGTCTGACAATATAGAGACAGTGGAGGAGTTGAGAGAGGTGGTGGTCAGGTAGAGCTGGGTATCGTCAGTGTACATGTGAAAATTAATGATGTGCTTTCAGATGATGCCACTAAGGGGCAGCATGCAGTTGAGAAATAAGAGGGGACAAGGATAGATCCTCGGAGGATACAATAGGTAACGATGTGGGCGTGGGAAAAGAAACCATTGCAAGTGATTCTCTGGCAACGATGAGATAGATAAGAATGGAACCAGGCGAGTGCAGTCCCAACCAGCTGGACAACAGTGGAGAGGCAGCAGATCAGATGGTTTCATCTTAGTGACAAAGAATTCTCTCAACTCCTCACACTTACGGCTCAATTTTACCAGCCCCTTGACATCGTGGTTCGTGGGTGGAGGTGGGCCCATAAAATACTTGTGGGAGAGGCCTGCCATGACCCGTGATGGTGAGAAGGCCCTGTTGTATTTTACCGGTGGCAGAGAGGTCTCCGTGCACCCACCCCTCCCCCCGCCGCGTTGCAAAATGTATTCAAATAAATGTAAATAAACCTACCGAGACCAGGTGGCTCTCCCATGCCAATATTCCCGCCAGTGGCCGGATATCCTGTGCCTTCGGATCCCCATTTGGAGAACCGAGGCGAGACACTGGTGGGGAGGGGGGAGGAGTGTAATTCTCAGGGCGGGAGGGGGAGAAGCTGTGGGAACAGTCTTTTGATTGGTCGGGTGATGGTGAGAAGGGATTAAGGTTTAAAATTAATAAAGGTCGGGGGGAAAGGTCAGAGTCTGCATCAAAGCTTTTTTTCGGAGACAATGGACATTTAATAAATTGATTCTTCCATGGGGATGCAGGTGAGGGGAGTGAAAATGTGATTCCATGTGTAAGTTTAATTTTGAACTTTTGTTCCTTTTAAAAATGCAAATGTTAGTGAAGGGCTCAAAGCCCTTTAAAAATGGCACCGGCGTTTGTGCGGTGCAGCTGGACGCCGTCACTGGGGACAGAGTGGTCGCCCCCAGTACGTCATTGGGGACGGCCGTTCCACCTCCTCCATTTAAATGAGCCCCTTGGCGTTATATTGTGGGGGCTGAGCAGCAGAGAGGTCACACGTGATGTGCACCTTTGTTCAACGTCGCTGCCGAGAATGGTGGAGAGCAGGTAAAATTTAGCCCTTATTGTTCGAGGTGAGGATGGAGGAGACAGGGGAGTGAAGTTTAAATGAAGTAAAGAAAAGAAGACGGGGGTTATCTTCTCGTTGCAGGATGATCCCGGAAAAGTGAGCAGTTTCAGCAGATGAGAACAGGACCCAATAGAGCTTTATGTGACCTGGTGGTGTTGCTAAACAAGTTGTCTGTCATATCCTTTCAATTCGGCATTCCTTGGAATTATGGGAGCCGAGATGAGGGTCATACCAGGGGAAATGATCAGAGTGAGAGAGAGAAATGGATTTATTTGGAGCGAGGGCTTCAAAGATTGATGTGAGGGTGCAGTGGAGCAAATCGGTAACTGCAGAAATGTTGTGGAAAATGGAGGGTCAAAGGCGAGACAGTTGGGATTTTGAAAGTACAGTTGTAAGTGAATTCGGGGATGGTCTTTTTTCCAGGGGTGGATACAGAAGGAGGTCGGGTTGGGGCGTGGAAGGGGGATGTGGGTGGAGAGTGAGACAAGGAAGTGATCAGAGATGGCCTTCTCTGTGATTGAAGCGCGACTATGTGAGATGGCATGGTCAAGGTTGTAAACGTGAAGATGAGTTGGGAAGTTTACAGGGAGGGAGAGATTTAGGGAAGATTGGAGGGTAATGAACTCAGAGGAGAGAGAGAATGATGATTTGAGATGGAGATTGAAATCACCGAGGATGAGCTGCCATTCAGTGCAGAGGCTGAGGGAGCAAAGCAATGAAGATATCTCAGTATGAATACTTTAATTGTACTTGGGAGAATGGTAATGAACGAGGATTTTGATTGAGAGATGAGAGAGGTGGAGCAACAGGAGCTGCTGAAAAGGGAAGAAAGCGCCAGGGGAGTAGGGGATCAGGCCAAGGTGTGATCTGGTGATAAGTGCCACATTGCCACTGCGTCAATCTTCATACTGATTGTGGTGGAAGGTATAGCCAGGTGGGGAGGCTTCATTTAGGGGAAAGTATAATCAGCCCACAGTCAGGTTTCCATTGAGGCCATGATGTCACTGCAATCATCCACAATAACTTCATGGATGGAACGGGCATTGTTCGGACATTCTGGTGGGAGATGTGTAGAGGGGTGGTGAGAGCTAATCCAATGGCTGAGTACATAGGGTCAGCAGTGGGAGGGGTGAGATTGATGAGAAAGATGTTGGCAGTTTAGCCCTCAGCGGGTGCACTGGGTGGAAGATTCGGGGAAAGAGTAGGATGGGGCAAATGGGATTGATGCTTGTAATGAGTGAGTAACGAGTGCCTCGATGACCACTATGGAGGATGCTGGGAGAGATAAAGTGGGAAGCTGTAGACTTATCCAATAAAACAGAGACAGGGGAAGTGGTCACAGGAGATGTTCCATATTAGTTTAATTTTATTCTAAATGTATCTGTTTTGGAGAGTAAAACAAGCATGAGGTCTTCACAGGGAGCAGCCATGTTGAACACACTTTATTGACACCTTTCAACAGAGGGGGCAGCAGAGAGGCAGTATACAAATGTTCTACCATTACATACAATCAGCCAGTTTAATTCAGTTTACACTCTCTCCCCACGTAATCATTTGTTTTAAATTAACACCAGTATGTCTTTAACACAAATATCCTCATTTGCCAACATCTGTGTCGACTCTGAACCTTGACTTTGACGACCAACTCCACTTAATGGTTTGAACTGTGAAATTGATTATTAGTCTTAATCAAAGACCTTGACTCACTTTGTTCTAGTGGTGGGCTCTGTGATACCGGCAAGCTTTCAGTTTTGGTGTGACATTCACTTGCCTCCTGATTTTCACTTGGGACTGGAGGAATTTGGACTTTAGGAGGATTCTCATGCTCCCCCTTTGTCACATTCCTCTTTCAAGCAAATGATCGACATGACACTGACACAGTCTCTCTCCGATCTCCATGAGATACTTGAATGCTCCTAGTGTTTTTACAGCAAATTCAAATACATACTTATCCTTATCACCTCTGTCTTGCTTTTCTCTTACATTGCTATTGACATCTGGCTTAAGCAAACTAAATCATGTCTTGAGAGCATTTTAACCTCAAACTTGAAAGGTGAGCACCTGTTGTAGACTGTAGGGTCATTCTGTAAGAGAACAGAAAATTGCCTAGCCTGTGTCGAAGACAAACATGGAAATTACAGCCTCGCTTGTCACCTGGCAAATACTTCTGCAAAGAACTCTTCACCATTTGTACACTTCCTTCTGCAGCACCATTCAATGCTGGGTGATATGGTGGTATTAGAGTGTGTTTGACTCCATTATTACTCAGAAATATTTCAAACTGTTCTGACATAAACTGTGGACCATTATCCAACAACAACATCTCTGCCAATCCATAAATTGCAAAACAACTTCTCAAAACCTCAATAGTTTTGGCACTTGTGGTATTGGGCATAAACTCAACATTTGTCGCCTTGCTACAGTTAGCGACAGAAACAAAATACTCTTTACCTTCCACTTCAAATAAATCAACATGTACTCGTTCTCACATTTTTCTTGTCTTTGACCATGGAATAAAAGGAACTTTGATTGGATCATTTCTCATTCTGAGACACATTTCACAACTTTTCACTAACTCTGCAATATCTCGATCTACTTTTGGATTCCAAAAATAGCTTCTTGTTACTGCTTTCATAAGGACGATCCCTGTGTGCTCATGATGAAGTTCCTCGAACAATCTCTCTCTAAACCTTGGCAGAATAATGACTCTTAAACTCCATAGGAGACAACCTTGATCCACACTTAGTTCATATCTGTGTGTGAAATAATCCTGCAATTTCTCATCATCACACTCTTTACACCAACCATTCATAACATAATTGAGTACTTTACTGAGCACCACATCCTTGTGAGTTTCTTCTGAAATTTCTCTGGCAGACACTGGCATGTCATTTGTCTATGTAAAGTAATTTATAGATAACTGCTAAAAATGAATCAGTCTTCATGGGAAATCTCGAAAGACGCCCATATTTGCATGGTCTGCTGACTTACGATATTTAACATCGTATTGATGGGCCATCAAAATCAATGCCCATCTCTGAAGCTGTGCTACCACTAGAGATGGTGCTCCCTTCTTTGAACCAAATATGATCATAAGGACTTGGTGCTCAGTTAAGAAAGTGAACTTCCTGCCATAACAGTATTTATGGAACTTTGTAACACCATTTCTGATCACGAATGCCTCCTGAGTAATTTTGCTCTGACTTTGTTCAAGGATGTGAAGCATATGCTACAGACTTCTCCACATCATCTTCTTTTATGTGAGGTAAAACCACATCTAACCCCTGTGCTGAGGCATCACACGTTAAAACCAATGGCTTCTTGGGATCATAGTCGGTCAAGACAGCATCACTAGTCAGTACTTTCTTCACTTCTTCAAATGCTTTCTGACACTCCACAGAACACTCCCAGTCTATTCCATCTTTGAGCAGTCGATTCCAAAGAACGAATGTATTAGCTAAGTCAGGACGAACTTGGAACAATATACAACAATTCCTATGAATGTTCGAAGTTCCTCTTTGTTCTCTGGTCTTTTTGCTTTTAAAATCCCCTCGACATTTTCCTGCCTTGGGTGGATCCCTTCACCATCGATCTGGTCACCCTGTAATCTTACACTCGAGACCATGAAGCAACACCTGTGCTTTTTAGCTTTGATGCCATTCTGTTGAAGTTGATCTCGGGCTTTATTCAATCTTACAATGTGCTCTTTCTCTGCCTTAGTGCTCATTAAAATGTCATCCAAGAAGCAGCACACTCCATTCATCCCACTTAGTACCTGATCCATGACGCTCTGGAAGACTGAAGGAGCAGTGGACATGCCAAATGGTAACCTTTCATACTGGTACAACCCTTTGTGTGTATGAATGGTCAGCAATTCCTTGCTCTTGTCAGTTTATTCTAATTGCAAATATGTATTTGACACTTTTATTATACAGAAGATCTTTCCATTCACTAAAATAACAAACAAATCATCACTAGTGGGAAGTGGGTAAGTATCATTTTCAATCACATTATTTACCATTTGTTTATAAATCCTCAAATTCAAACAGACCCATCTACTTTGTGAACTATCATAATGGGTGCAGCCTATTCACTTCTCTTCACCGTTTTAATTGCCCGTGTTCTTTGTAATCTCTCCAGCTCTTTACTTATTACTTCTAATGGTGCATAAGGCATGAGCTTAGCTTTGCCAAATGCCGGCTGTACATTGTTCTTTTTCTTGACTTCAGCCTTGTGATGCCTAATTTTACCATTTGGTCCTCCTTGCACAAAGACCACTTTGTGCTCTCTTAGCACTTCCTCAATGTCAGACGTACTCTTACTGATCCCCACTGTAAATAACTCAGCTAGATTTAAATGTATGTTTTTAAGCCAATTCCTTCCTATCATGGGAACTTTGTTCATTCCTACCATTACCAATGGCAGATAATAGCTTGCATCACAGTATCCCACCTTAACATTCACTTCACCTAATATTGGAATACTGTTGTTGGAACCACTAGTCAGTTTCACACCAGTTTTTCAGAAGGGAATATAACTCAGGGACCTCTTGTACTCTCCTTCCGAGATAACAGATACTGCTGTGGCAATATCAATGACGAAAGTAAGTTGCAACACTCCAAATTTCATTTTTACTGTGGGTGCTGGAATTATATCTGCAGCACTTTTTCTCTCAACGTCCATATGTTGTTTATCTTGCTCTCTCACTGAGTACAACTCTTGATCTTCCTGTTCAATAACATGAAACTATGTTTCCATATCTATCATATGCACATTCGAAAACGTCCAGGCTCCTGGACTAGCTTTAAGTCTGCCATGACCTCGAGCTGATGCATTGCTGTGACCTGGAGCATTACTGTTTCCTCTACTCATGCTTGTAGTCTGGATATGACTGACTTTTCCACAGGTATAGCATTTTGAGTGGAAATAGGAACATTTGGATGGTTGGTGGCAATGATAGCATCTAAATTTCTGTCTCTGAGTCTGCGAACATGGCTGCCTGGTTCCGACTGAAATCTGGTGGACTTCCTCTGCCAGTTCAAGAAAAGAACTTCCTTGCAATCTGCAACTATCTCCTCCTGCCATTTCCATGGCTGTGGCCTCATCGCAGGCCTCCTTCCCTGTCAGCTTATTGCCTTTACTCAAAACTTTAGAGTGGATTTTGTTTTTCTTTAGACCTCCAATGAACGTGTCTCTAAGGTTGACTTCTAAGTTGGCACCATAACCACAGTGATGTAATTATTTCTTTCATTCAAGAATATAATCTGCAATAGACTCATTTGGCAACTACTTCCTTTCACAAAATACAACTCAGGGTGCAATTTTGTTCTCAATATGTAATGTGAGTCCAGAATCTCACTTATTTCAGATTAGTCCAAAGTACTGGGTTCTCGTGAGCAGCATTGGTTAAACACCACCTCGAAAAGATCTGGCACTATCATGGTGAGGAAAAGATACACTTTATCCGAATCTCCAATTTTGTTCCAAATGTGCAATCTTCGTTCATAATTCCACCAGTCCTCATTGTCAGTGTTGAATTCTCCCATTGTCCCAAAATACGTCTTCAGTGCCATATTTTTAAAAGTATGCACTCAATGAGTTGTAGCCGAACATGAATTGCAGGCCAATTAAGCAATCTTTCAAATCGCTCAAATTTCCTCAAATTCGACTTTGGAATTTCCAACACATGTTTCAGAATGTTCTCAGACTGCAATCACTCAAATGAGATGTAAAAAAAAAATCAATCTTCTCCCTTCATCATCATCTTTCTGTGTTGTAGATACAGAATAAAACTAACACGAGGTCTTAACTGGGAGCAACCATATTGAACACACTTTATTTGCACTTTTCAGCAGACAGGGCAGCAAAGAGACACGACACAAATGCTCTTCTATTACATGCAATCAGCCAGTTTAAGTCACAATACTACAGTATGATTAGTGTGAAGGATTTTCTGCTCTTTTGACACAAAAGCTGCCTTACATTAAATGCAAACTCAATCAAATCAATCTGTTTGGCTTCAAAACAACATGATTACAGAGACTGAGTGGGGAGAGGCTGGGTTCACGTGTGGTTTATATGTGAGAATCTTTCATTTTCTTTGTTGTTTTATAATCTTAGAAAGTACAGTGAAGGGATATTTCACCCCATTCTTCAGTTCCTCTCTAAACTTATTCTGAGTCACAGCGTAAATAAAAGTGTTTGTGCAGCAACTCAGGAGCTGAAGCATAAAACCAAGACATTCTACAATGGGTGACAGACCATCAGAATCAGTCAGGCCCAGCAGAGCAAATCTAGAATGAATCGTAGTCACCAGGAACAGAACCCATAGCAGGATAAAATTCCCCGATATCATAAAAAGTGAAGTGATTGATTTTCTTCTGTTAATTGTTTCTGGATCACTGTGACTCTCCCCACTGACCCGGTCCCGCAGTCTCTTGCGAATTCTGATGGTCACTAGAATGTGCCTGACAGTTAAAACATTGAGCATCAGAATCAGAATAAATGGTACACACGGGGTGAAAATATAATGTAGAAATTCAATTGCTGTCCATACTGGTGAAAACAGAACACTCCAGGAAAGAACGCAGAACCAGGGGGCTCGCATACCCATATAGCTGCTTGAAAGCATAAAGTACCAGAAAATATTCTTTACACAGAACAACACAGACATTGTTCCAATAATCACAGCCGCCGATTTCTCAGTGCAATATTTAGTTTTCAGTTTCTGGCAGCAAATGGCCACAAATCGATCAAAGGTGAAAGCGACAGTGAACCAGACAGAACAGTCCGTTGATGCATAAAGTAGGACAGCGTGGATATTACACACTGGAATATCAAGCAGGAATTGGAACTTTCTATAATAACTAATGGGAATGTGCCTCAGTATCAGATCGAAGATAATGACCAGTAGATCCGCCGCTGCCATGGCCACCAAGTAACGAGTGACACATTTGGAGAGACCACACTTTCCCCGAGACAGGATCACAATCGTCACTAAGTTAACTGTAAGGAAGGGGAAAAACAGGGACATTATACATCAGAATGGGAGCAGGAATATCAATATGGTGGATCCCTGGGTAGAATAATCATCTCCCCTGGTGCACTGTAAGTAAACACACTGACTGGTGCCATGCAAACCAAAGAGATCAATTCTCAGCTTGTTCAGTTACAATAGGAATCAGTGACACTGGGATATGGTGGGACAATTACCAAGGTCTCGCTCCTGATCAGTGACCCTTGGACATGCTGAGCTTTTAATCCCCCGGCTTCTGCTGCTGTTCTATGACCATGGGATATGATGCATGTTGGGTTCCTGTTTCAGATTCTTTGCATTTAAACTTTGGCACAACCCCAACCCATCAGTTTTTGTGAATTAAGATGCAGCCCTTTGTGTCTTCTGCAAACTTGGATAGATGGTTCTCAAGTTCATTATTATCTCATCTAAGTCATCAATAAATATTATGAATACTTGAGGCTCCACCACAGATCAATCAGCAGATTGATCGTCACTTCATTCCAATACAAGTTGTTCTGACCTCAGTGAGATCGTTAACATAAAAAGTACGAGATATGAACCCCAAGAACAATTTCAAGAATTACACAAGATTTCACGTTTTGAGACCCTTGTTATAACAACTAAACTAAAAGAAATCCCCAATTAACTAGACAGCACATTATAAGTAGCTGTTACCCCAAATTAACAAGAAATATAGTTTTGCTATTTATGACAATACTTGAAAACCTCACACCACACTTATATGTTACCTGGTTCTTTTTGATGGAGAAATTCTTTGTGGTTAAAGGTCCAAAACTCTTCCCATTTGCAATGAATTGGATCTCCCAGACTATTTCAAAAATCAGTGTCCTCTTCATTCACTTATCTGAGCATTTCTGACCTGGACGCCCATGGATAAGGTGTTTCCTGGTGATTCCACTGGTCCTCTATTCCCCACAAGCTTCGACTGTCAAAACAGGTTCAGGTCTTCAAAGCCTTTTACTGCAACAGGCGTCGGAGAGCAGGTGTCTGCTCTCTTTCTCTTTCTTGATCTGCTGCTGCTGGTTGTCTTTCTTCCAGCCTGTGTGAGGCTGCAACTGCTGAGTTCCATTCTTCCAGCCTGCCTTGAGGCCAAAAGCCGCTGGTTTCTTGACTTACAGCCTGTGTCATAGAGTCAGAGAGTCGTAGTGTTTTACAGCACAGAAACAGGCCCTTCGGCGCAATGCGCCTGCGCCGACCATCAAGCACCCATCCTAACTAATCCCATTTCCCCGCACTTGGACCGTAGCATTGTATACTATGGCATTTCAAATGCTCATCTAAATATTTCGTGAATGTCGTGAGTTTTCCTGCCTCTACCACCCCTTCAGGCAGTGTGTTCCAGCCACCCTCTGGCTGAAAAAATTCCTCCTCAATTCCCCTCTAAATCTCCTACCCCTGACCTTAAGTCTATGCCCCCAAGTTATTGACCCCTCCGCTAAGGGAAAAAGTTTCTTCCTTTCTATCCTATCAATGCCCCTCATAATTTTGTATACCTCAGTCAGGTCCCCCATCAGCCTTCTCCGCTCCAAGGAAAACAACCCCAACCTATCTAGTCTATCTTCATAACTGAAGTGCTCCAGCCCAGGCAACATCCTCGTGAATCTCCTCTGCACCCTCTGCATTGCAATCACATCCTTCCTATAGTGTGCCGACCAGAACTGTACACAGTACTCCAAATATGGCCTAACCAACGTTTTATACAGCTCCATCATAACCTCCCTGCTCTTATATTCTGTGCCTCGACTAATAAAGGCAAGTATCCCGTATGCCTTCCTAACTACCTTATCTACCTTATGTGATCTATTCATTCAGTGATCTATGGAAAAGCAACCCAACGTCCCTCTGACCCTCAGTACTCCCTAGGGTCCTACCATCCATCGTAGATTCCCTTGCCTTGTTAGTACTCCCAAAGTGCATCACCTCACACTTCTCAGGATTAAACTCCATTTGCCACTGCTCCGCCCATCTTACTAGCCCATCTATATCGTCCTGTAATCTAAGTCGTTCCTCCTCACTATTTAGGACACCACCAATTTTCGTGTCATCTGCAAACTTACTGATCATACCTCCTATATTCATGTCTAAATCATTAATGTACACTACAAACAGTAAGGGTCCCAGCCCTGATCCCTGTGGTACACCACTGGTCACAGGCTTCCACTCGCAGAAACAATCCTCGACCATCACACTCTGCCTCCTGCCACTAAGCCAATTTTGAATCCAATTTGCCAAATTACCCTGGATCCCATGGGCCTTTACTTTCTTAACCAATCTTACATGCGGGACCTTATAAAAAACCTTACTGAAGTCCATGTAGACTACATCAAATGCTTTACCCTCATCGACACACCTTGTCACCTCCTCAAAAAATTCAATAAAATTTGTTGGACACGATCTCCCCCTGATAAAGCCATGCTGACTATCCCTGATTAATCTCTGTCTCTCCAAGTGGTGATTATTCCTGTCTCTCAGAAATTTTTCCAATACTTTCCCTACCACTGATGTTAGACTCACCGGCCTCTAATTACTTGGTTTATCTCTGCTCCCCTTCTTAAATATTGGTACCACATTCGCTGTCCTCCAATCCTCTGGTACCTCTCATGCGGTCAGAGGGGATTTGAAAATTTGTGTCAGAGCCCCCGTTATCTCCTCCCTTGCCTCACATAGCAGACTGGGATACATCTCCTCTGGGCCTGGGGATTTATCCACCTTCAAGCCTGCTAAAACAGCTAATACTTACTCCTTTTCCATGCTAATTTGATCAACTATATCACAATCCCCTTCCCTGATCACTACACCTACATCGTCCCTCTCCATCGTGAACACAGATGAAAAGTAATCGTTCAAAACCTCATCTATGTCCTCCGGCTCCACACACTGGTTGCCTCGTTGATCCCTAATAGGCCCACATTTTCCCTGGTTATCCTCTTACCCCTAACATACTAATAAAACGCCTTGGGATTTTCCTTTATCTTGTCTGCCAGTGATTTTTCATGCCCCCTCGTCGCTCTCCTAATTACTTTTTTAAGTACTCCCCTCACTTTCTATACTCCTCTTGGGCCTCCGCTGCTCTCAGCACTCTGAATCTGCCATACGCCACCTTTTTTTTCCTTATCCAATCCTCGATATCCTTTGACATCCAGGGTTCCCTTGACCTGTTGCTCCTACTCTTCACCTTTACAGGAACATGCTGCACCTGAACCCTCACAATTTCCCTTCTAAATGACTCCCACTGATCTGATGTAAACTTTCCTATAAGAGGCTGCTCCCAGTTCACTTTGGCCAGATCCTGTTTTATCATATTGAAATCTACCTGCCCCCAACTCTTATTTCCAGACCCTCTATGTCCTTTTCCATAACAACCTTCAATCTGACAGAGCTATGGTCACTATCCCCGAAATTCTCCCCCACTGACACTTCTACCACTGGTCCGGCCTCATTCCCTCGGATTATGTCCAGTCCTGCTCCTCCTCCTGGAGGACTGTCTACGTGCTGCCTCAAAAAGCTCTCCTGAATGCACTTGAAGAATTCTGCCGCCTTTAAGCTTTTTGCACTAATACAATCCCCTCTAATATAGGGGAAGTTGACATCCCCTACTATTGTTACCCTATTATTATTGCACCTCTCTGAGATTTGCCTACATATCTGCTCCTCTACCACTGCCTGACCATTTGGAGGCCTGTAGTACACTCCCAGCCAAGTGATAGCCCCTTTTTTTGTTTTTAGGTTCTACCCATATGGCCTCATTAGAGGAACCTTCTCAGATATCATCCCTCCTTACTGCAGTAATTGTCTCTTTAATCAACAGTGAAATGTCACCTCCTCTTTCACCCCTCCCCTGTCATGTCTGAAGATTCCATACCCTGGGATATTAAGCTGCCAGTCCTGCCCTTCCGTCAACCATGTCTCAGTAATAACAATAATATCATATTCCCATGTGTTAATCAACACCCTCAATTCATCTGTCTTACTAGTAAGACTCTTTGTATTAAAATAGATACAATCCAGCCTTGCATTATTTGCCTGAGCGTTAACAGATCTATATTTACTCTGACCTCCGGACTGACTTAGCTTCTCATTGATATTTGATTGTACATCACCCCCTACTGTGCTTCCACTCTGTATCCCATCCCCCTGCCAAGTTAGTTTAACCACCCCGCCCCCGCTCCCCACCAACAGCACTAGAAAATCTCCCAGCAAGGATGCTGGTCCCGTTCTGGTTCAGGTGCAACCCGTCCATCTTATACAGATCCCACCGTCACCAGAAAGAGGCCCAGTGATCCAAGAATCTAAAGCCCTCCCTCCTGCACCATCTCCCCAACCATGCATTCATCTGCTCTAACCTCCTATTCATGTACTCACTAGCCCGTGGCACCGGAAGAACCCCAGAGATTACAACCTTTGAGGTCCTACTTTTTAAACTACTGCCTAGCTCCCTAAATTATTTTTGCAGGACCTCATCTCTCTTTCTACCTATGTCATTGGTACCAACGTGGATCACGGCCTCCAGCTGTGCACCCTCACCCTCCAGAATACTTTGTAGTTGCTCAGTGATCCAAGATCCTTGCACCAGGGAGGTAACATACCATCCTGGAATCACATCTGCGACCACAGAAATGCCTATCTGTTCCTCTAACCATAGAATCCCCTACCACTATTGCCCTCTTGTCCCTTTTTCTCCATCCCAGAGGAACCCTCTCCCTCATCGGTACTCAGAACTGAATACTGGTTAGAAAGTAGGATGTCCGCTGGGGACTCCTGCACTACCTGCCCTGACTTCTTGTCCGTCCGGCATCCGCCAAGTCACCCCTGACTGTGCTCGCCTCGGCACTGGCTTGACAAGTTAGGGTTAGGGTTTAAGGTAGTCCTCCACCTCATGGATGCACCATAGTGACTCCAGCCGCCGCTCGAGCTCTGAAACCTGAAGCTCAAGCATCTTCAACCGGAGACACTTTCTGCAGACATGTTCACCAAGGTCACATGGCATTTCCATGACTTCCCACATTGCACAGGAGGTACATTCCGCTTGGCCAAGCTGCCCCGCCATTACTTACTTTTACAATGAGAAAAAAAAACTTGCTAGTGTAATAACTTACCAGCTATTTACAATCGACTTTTATCCCCTGTACCTTTGAGGCTGAGGCAGAAAAAGAGCAAAGAGCAACTTCCACCGCCCCCAGCCAATTAAAATACCCACATTTGACTTTCGGCCTCACTCCATGCAATCAGCACTAGTAGAGCCAGTAAAAACTAAAAAAATTCAGGTAGATATCCTAGGGTTTTAATTTAAAAGGAACCTTTTTTTAACTCCAATCAATCACAGTTATCCCCAGACAATAACAGCTGCTGCCCACCGACCAATCAGCACCCAGGATTTCAGTGATGTCACTATTCTTATTTTTTTAACTAAATGCAAATAAGGCGGGCGCAAGAACAGTCAGAGAGTCCACCACCGCCCCAGGACGTCAGGTAGATGAAGGGCCTCGAGTCCCGCTCTTTATTTATAGGTTTTCAACCCTGTTCCTTTCAGGTCTGCCACCGCCCGGATGTCAGGTCGGTGAAGGGCCTCGAGCCCCACTCTTTATTTATAGGTTTTCAGCCCTGTTTCTTTCAGGTCCGCCACCACCCCAGACGTCAGGTAGGTGAAGGGCCTCGAGCCCCACTCTTTATTTATAGGTTTTCAGCCCTGTTCCATTCAGGTCCGCCACCACCCCAGACGTCAGGTAGGTGAAGGGCCTCGAGCCCCACTCTTTATTTATCGGGTTTCAGCCCTGTTCCATTCATGTCTGCCACTGCCAAGGATGTCAGGTATGTGAAGAGCCTCGAGCCCTGCTCTTTATTTATAGGTTTTCAGCCCTGTTCCATTCATGTCTGCCACTGCCAAGGACGTCAGGTAGGTGAAGGGCCTTGAGCCCCGCTCTTTATTTATAGGTTTTCAGCCCTATTCCATTCAGGTCCGCCGTTGTCCCCGGACGTCAGGTAGGTGAAGGGCCTCGAGTCCCACTCTTTATTTATAGGTTTTCAGCCCTATTTCATTCAGGTCCGCCACTGTCCCCGGACATCAGGTAGGTGTGCCTTTGGAAAGTCTGTTAAATTTATATGGATGCAGCAGTCGCAGGTTATTGTGTTGTTCTAAAATGCAGACATTAGAGGTCTAGTTTCACAAAAGACACTTGTGCCTTTTCATTGCTCCCAGCTGCCTGGCACATTAATATCTTTTGATTTACTGACTCTTGTTTTACAACCCAAATGTCTGGGAGGGCCAAATCCGTTGTTCTTCAGGGATTCGCCCTGCAATCTCTGTTTTTTGAAGAAAGTCTTTGATCTGTGTTCTCTGTTGCCCTGGTAACCTTTCGCAGAGTGGAGGTGAGGTCACCTGATCTTCAGAACTCCAACTTGAACATTTAAAAGTCACGATTGTTTTAAATATTATAATGTTACAAGGTTCAGTGTTCATAACAAAGTATGAATTTTACTGGCTGCTCAATGCCAAGGGTCGTGGCATGGGGGCTGGTAAAATTCAGTGGGGAGAGGCCCGCCTCAACCCGCAATGTCGAGAAGGGCCTGCCGCATATTACCAATGGTGGCGGGGAGACTTCGGTGTGGCCACCGCCCCAACCACCCCTTCCTCGTCGCTCAGCGGCGGCCCCCCAATTATAATATGTAAAACGCTGCTTACCTCTGCAGATTATGCATCCCGCTGCCGCTCGCTCCACACTTGCGCATATTATGTAGAACGGGCGGCCGTCACGTGCCGTCCCATTCACAATTCGAGAAGCCGGCGGGTTATCAGAAGCAGAAGGTTCACTACGGAAGGTAAGTTCAGTTTTCAGGGTTCTCACTCTGCATTCTGGAAGGGAGGATGAGGGGGGATTACAGGGGTCTCACTCTGCATTCTGGAAGAGTGGAGGAGAGGGATTACAGGGGCTCACTCTGCATTCTGGAAGAGTGGGGGGAATACAGGGGTCTCAGTCTGCATTCTGGAAGGGAGGAGGTAGGGGGATTACAGGGGTCACTCTGCATTCTGGAAGTGAGGAGGTAGGGGGATTACAGGGGTCTCACTCTGCATTCTGGAAGAGAGGAGGTAGGGTGATTACAGGGGGTCACTCTGCATTCTGGAAGGGAGGAGGGAGAGGGATTACAGGGGTCTCACTCTGGATTCTGGAAGGGAGGAGGGAGAGGGATTACAGGGGTCACTCTGCATTCTGGAAGAGAGGAGGTAGGGTGATTACAGGGGTCACTCTGCATTCTGGAAGGGAGGAGGGAGGGGGATTACAGGGGTCTCACTCTGCATTCTGGAAGGGAGGAGGAGAGGGGGATTACAGGGGTCTCACTCTGCATTCTGGAAGGGAGGAGGAGAGGGGAATTACAGGGGTCTCACTCTGCATGCTGGAAGAGAGGAGGGAGGGGGGGGATTACAGGGGTCTCACTCTGCATTCTGGAAGGGAAAAGAGGTGGCATGTCATTTGGGGCCTGCAGATGCACAGTGACTGTAATGGCGAGCTCCCCTTGGGATTGCTGAAGGGAAAGCTCTGCAGGCATGAAGGCAGGTACATATCTCACTCTGTAAAAAGTGTCCACTTTTTGTATCCTTCATTTATTCAAAGGTTCCTAACAGGGCAGGGATTGGTGTTGACGAGTACATCAGGTATTTCATGGATCAACTATGTGGCGTGGAATGGCATTGCCCATCTTGGCCAACACTCAAAGTGGTACAGCATGAACACATCAAGATCCAACCAGCTGCATCGATTGGCGAGGGCGGCACAGTGGCGCAGTTGTTGGCACTGCAGCCTCACAGCTCCAGGGACCCGGGTTCGATTCTGGGTACTGCCTGTGTGGAGTTTGCAAGTTCTCCCTGTGCCTTCGTGGGTTTTCTCCGGGTGCTCCGGTTTCCTCCCACAAGCCAAAAGACTTGCAGGTTGATAGGTAAATTTGCCATTATAAATTGTCACTAGTATAGGTAGGTGGTAGGGAAATATAGGGACAGGTGGGGATGTTTGGTAGGAATATGGGATTAGCGTAGGATTAGTATAAATGGGTGGTTGATGGTCGGCACAGACTCGGTGGGCCGAAGGGCCTGTTTCAGTGCTGTATCTCTAATCTAATCTAATCTAACTCTGCATTTATTCGTGTATGAAGGAGCAATGGCACTCTCATCACCCTGTATGTGGGGAGAGTGCCAGAAAGGATAGGAAGGTTAAGGTTATTTGGATGGTGGGGGCAATCGATGCAGCTGGTTGGATCTTGATGTGTTCATGCTGTACCACTTTGAGTGTTGGCCAAGATGGGCAATGCCATTCCACGCCACATAGTTGATCCATGAAATACCTGATGGACTCGTCAACAACAATCCCTGCCCTGTTAGGAACCTTTGAATAAATGAAGGATACAGCTTAATTTATCACATGGAAATGGCTCATCCTAAATAGTGTGAACCTCTCCTCCTGGGAGTCTGTATGCAAATCTAACAGGCACGTGCGGTCCATGTAGAGGCCCCCGGTTGTGAGCAGCAGTCCCCAAGGGGAGCTCACCATTACGGTTGCTGTGCATCTACAGGCCCCACATGACATGCCATCGGATGTCAGAGCACTGGTTTCAGAGGCGATTGTGCATTTAGAGAGGGTGGTGACATGTCTCTGTGCCCTGCTCAACGATGACCTGCAGCCCATGGGCTTCATTGGACATCCTATGCCTTTGTTCCGCAAAGCTTGACACCTTTGCAGCTTTTCAGGGGCCCACCAGAGACCTTTGTGGAGTCACAAAATCAGCAGTGCACCGTTGCATTAGGGAGGTCAGTGATACCCGGTACCAGAGGACAAGTGAGTATGTTCGCTTCAGGACGGACTCTCACAGCTGAGGCCCAGAGGGCCATCGGTTTCGGCACCATTGCCGGATAACCAAAGGTTTTAGGGTTCATAGACTGCACCAGGCCTCCCACCAGCTACCACCTGCAGACATCACCATTAAAGGAATCCTCTCAATCTAGGTGAAGCAGGGATGCTTCATGCAAGTCTGTGCCTGCTTCTCAGGCAGCTGCCATGACACCTGGGTCCTGTGCCATCCTAACTGCCACCACTCTTCACTGAACTGGCTCAGATAGAGGAGTGACTTCTTGGAAACAAGGGCTATCCCTTGCAGACATGGCTCCCGATACCAGTAACAAACCCCACCACTGCTGCAGAGGAGAGGTACAATGCCAGCAACTGAGCTACAATAGCCCCCATTGAGCAGGTGATTGACATGCTGAAAGAGCGCTTCCAATGCCTGGATAGATAGGGTGATGTCCTGTAATACAGGCCGAAAAGGTCAGCTCGTTTCTTTGCTGCTCTGCACAACGACACACCCACTAGGGGGCAGGCCTGGCATGATGAGGAGAGACGTCAACATGATTCCTCCTCAAACGATGAGGACGCTCTACAACAGGAAAGGCACAGTGAAGGGCTTCTGGCACCCAGGCAGTGCATGCAGGGCCAGCAGTGAGCTAAGGATGTACGGCAGTGGTTTATCAGACAAAGGCTCTCTGCTCCATAGGAACTGACATGAGCTCTGCAAGCCACACATCATCCTCGCTCACCTGCTGTGCACCAGTCCACATCTGCAGTATCTCTGTGTAAACCATTCGAGGCAGCTGCTGACTGAGCCAATGACCATGTCACTGCATCCGTGGAGACGATCATGAGTAATGGTGGCACAGCAATGATGTTATTGCATACATTGGCTCTCCTGTCGGTCCAATGGTGCGAAGGGATGTGACATTGGTGCTACATGCTGGCACATATCATTCACACAAAGAAAAGGACACACATGTTGATGAGGAACATTTCATAAAAAACATATTTACATTGCTGTGACACCTGTACATTCTCATTTGTGTCAGTGTGTTCTCTATAAATGCTGGCAAGTGCCCCATCTCTGTACAATCTCTGCGCTTGCAGCCTGACTGGAGGAAGGCTGCTGATCTAATTGCCCTTTGGCTGTGGATGAGCTTTGCACTCGTACACTGTGCGCAAGAGGCCCAGAGGGCCCCGGTTGGCTAGTTCAGTTTAGTTTAGAGATACAGCACTGAAACAGGCCCTTCGGCCCACCGAGTCTGTGCCGACCATCAACCACCCATTTATACTAATCCTACGCTAATCCCATATTCCTATCACATCCCCACCTGTCCTTATATATTTCCCTACCACCTACCTATACTAGGGGCAATTTATAATGGCCAATTAACCTATCAACCTGCAAGTCTTTGGCATGTGGGAGGAAACCAGAGCACCCAGAGGAAACCCACGCAGACACAGGGAGAACTTGCAAACTCCGCACAGGCAGTACCCAGAATCGAACCCGGGTCCCTGGAGCTGTGATGCTGCGGTGCTAACCACTGCGCCACTGTGCTGTAGAAGTTCTCGTTAATCCCCTTCTGGCATTGAACTCTTTGGCACTGGATGGCTCCACGGCTACTCACCTCCTCTGCCATCTCCAGCCAAATTTCCTTGTTCAGGTGGGAGGGGCTCTTTTTACCATCACTGGTGAAAAGGACCTCTGGCCTTGCACGCACAACCTGGAGGAGAGCGAGCAGGGAGACTTCGCTGCACTGTGGGGCCACCCTAGAGCACCCCCCTGCCATCTTCGGCTTTTGGTGCAGTCCTTCAAATGCAAAGGTGACTCCACCGTGTAACTGCTCAAACCTCTGGCTGCAAGGTTCGTCTTGCATATGTTTGAAAACCAATGCAGGACGAGTGATGAAATCTGTGCTATTGTCATGGTATTGCAACTATTACACATCGACGCATGTTCACGAACACTCTGCTTTCACAGCAGCTGATCATAGTTATTGGTGTAATCTTTCTAGTTGGCAATGCAGCTAGAATATGATTATATTTTCCTGTATTTTAACAATGGAGCTCAAGCTTCTTCAGCCAGTGACACTTCTTGCAAATGTCTTTGTTCAGGACACGTGGTGCATCCATGACTTCTTACATACTGCAGGACGTACATTCCAGTTGGCCAAGCCAACCTGCCAACATGTAACTTTAAAAACTTTTTAATGCAATGAGAAGTAAAATAACTTACCAATTACTCACCAATCAATTTTTTCCCCTGCACTGAAGAGAGAAGCAGCTACTGGAGGCTGTAAAAGGAGGGAGAAAGAAAGACAGAATCCGGACAAATGTGAGGTAATGCATTTTGGAAGATCTAATACAGGTGGGAAGTATACAGAAAATGGCAGAACCCTTAGGAGTATTGACAGGCAGAGAGATCTGGGCATACAGGTCCACAGGTCACTGAAAGTGGCAACACGTGGATAAGGTAGTCAAGAAGGCATCGGCATGCTTGCCTTCATCGGTCGGGGCATAGAGTATAAAAATTGGCAAATCATGCTGCAGCTGTACAGAACCTTAGTTAGGCCACACTTAGAATATTGTGTGCAATTCTGGTCGCCACACTACCAGAAGGATGTGGAGGCTTTGGAGAGGGTACAGAAGAGGTTTACCAGGATGTTGCCTGGTCAGGAGGGCATTGGCTATGAGGAGAGGCTGGGTAAACTCGGATTGTTTTCACTCGAACGACGGAGGTGGAGGGGCGACATGAT
This sequence comes from Heterodontus francisci, assembly GCF_036365525.1. NCBI lineage: Eukaryota > Metazoa > Chordata > Chondrichthyes > Heterodontiformes > Heterodontidae > Heterodontus > Heterodontus francisci. The sequence goes on from NC_090410.1 coordinate 30,326,081, forward strand.
AGAGGTTTACAAAGTTATGAGTGGCATGAGTGGCATGGAAAGAGCGGATAGTCAGAAGCTTTTTCCCAAGGTGGAAGAGTCAGTTACTAAGGGACATAGGTTTAAGGTGTGAGGGGCAAAGTCTAGAGGGGATGTGCGAGGCAAGTTCTTTACACAGAGGCTGGTGAGTGCCTGCAACTTGCTGCCGGGGGAGGTGGTGGAAGCAGGTACGATAGCGACATTTAAGAGGCATCTTGACAAATACGTGAATAGGGTGGAAATAGAGGGATACAGTCCCTGGAAGTGCAGAAGGTTTTAGTTTAGTCAGGCATCACGATCAGCGCAGGCTTGGAGGGCAGAATAGCCCGTTCCTGTGCTGTACTATTGTTTGTTCTAAGAAAGAAAGAAAGAAAGGAAGAAAGAAAGAAAGAAAGGAGCCCCTCCCTCAAGTGCTAAACTCTATGCACTCAAATTTATTTTATTCTGAATTTATGTTCCCCTGCTTATTGAATTCCCACAATTACTAAATTCCCTTCTTTACATTCTGTGCCCTCCAGCAGCACTCAGTGCAGACAAGTAGCACTGAGAGTCCCCTGATTTTATACTCTGAAAACAATGGTGTGTCAGCTTTGCTAGAGCTCTGCTACAGCTCAGAAACCAGTTTAAGCTAGCTAACTAATTATCTAGCTACAGATACTCAGAGTGTTAGCATACCCCTGTTTAAAACTGCAAGAAACCTAACTTACCTCTTATCTGAAGCAGGAATTTCAATTAATTGCTAAATGTAAACCAAACAAAAACAAGTCTTGAGAGATTAACCCTGAAAATTCATTCACTTACGAAACTCCCTTCTTCACACTCAGTGCACACCAATACATTTCTAACCTTTGCAAGTTCTGATGGAAGGTCACAGACCTGAAACGTGAACTCTGCTTCTCTCTCTCCACAGATGTTGAATAACCTGCCGAATATTTCAAGCACTTTCTGTTTTTATTTCAGATTTCCAGCATCTGCAGTATTTTGCTTTTATTTATGTCTACCTATCTGTCAATCTGTCTCGGTTTTAATCTCTCTGTCAATGTAGAGGTGGCAGGGGGCGGGTTGAGGGTGGTAGTGTTGGTGGAGGGTCACTACGATTAGGGACCAAAAATGAGACAAAGGTTTAGTTAAGTTTAGTTTAGAGATACAGCACTGAAACAGGCCCTTCGGCCCACCGAGTCTGTGCCGACCATCAACCACCCATTTATACTAATGCTACACTAATCCCATATTCCTACCACATCCCCACCTGTCCCTATATTTCCCTACCACCTACCTACACTAGGGGCAATTGCTAATGGCCAATTTACCTATCAACCTGCAAGTCTTTGGCTTGTGGGAGGAAACCGGAGCACCCGGAGGAAACCCACGCAACCACAGGGAGAACTTGCAAACTCTGGGCAGTGCCCAGAATTGAACCTGGGTCACTGGAGCTTTGAGGCTGCGGTGCTAACCACTGCGCCACTGTGCCGCCCATGTTTGGACATGGCTGAATTATAAAATGAGAAATTTTCATCTGTCTTTACCAAGGAATTAGATCTAGTCAAACTCACAGTGAAAGATGAGATAGTTGAGATGCTGGGTGGTGGAAAAATTGGTAAATAGGAGGTACTGGAGGGGTTCCCTAGACATAAGATTGATGAGTCACCAAGTCTGAATGGATGCTTAGGGAAGTAAGGGTGGAAATTGTAGCGGTACTGGCTGTAATTTTCTAATCCTCCTTAAATGCGGGGGTGGTTCCAGAGGGCTGGAAAATTGAAAAAGTTGCACCCTTTTCAAAGGGTGTCAGGATAAACCCAGCAGATTCAGGCCAGTCAGTTTAACCTCAGTGGTGTGAAAGGTTTTAAGATGATATTCCAGGACAAAATTAACTGTGACTTGGGCAAGTGTGGATTAATTCAGGAAAGTTAGAAAGGACATGTTAAAGATAAATCGTATTCAGCTAACGTAACTGATATTTTTGAGCTGATAACATAAAGGGTTGAATCGGGTGATGCAATTTTGATAAAATGCTTTAACAAAAAGGTATTTGATAAAGTGCATAATTACAGACTTGTCAGCAACACTGAACCCATGGACTAGAAGGATCTCTGATGACATGTATATAAAATTGGATAAGTGAGAGAAAACCTCGATGGTGGTGACCGGTTGTTTTTTTTTGATTGGAAGAAAGAAAACAGTGCTGCTCCCCAGGGACAGGTACTCAGACCACTGCTTTTCTTGATATATATTCATGAATTGGACTTGGGTGTACAGGGCACAATTTCAAAATGTGCAGCTGACATAAAACCTGGAAGTACTGTGAACTGTGTAACAGATAGAGGTAAGAGATCCCACAACCAACAGATCAATTCAAAGCTTTGCAGTCCTGCTGCATTCATTCATGAATGGTGGTGGAGAATTAAACAACTAACTGGAGGAGGAGGAACCAGAAATATCCCCATCCTCAATGATGGAGGAGCCCAGCACGTCAGTGCAAAAGACAAGGCTGAAACATTTGCAACTGTCTTCAGCCAGAGATGCCGATGGATGATCCATCTCGGCTTCTGCCTGAGGTTCCCAGCATCACAGATGCCAGTCTTCAGCCAATTCAATTCACTGCACATGATATAAAGAAATGGCTGAAGGCACTGCATACAGAAAAGGCGATGGTCCCTGAAAACAATCGATTGTAGTACTGAAGAGTTGTGCTCCAGAACTAGCTGTGCCTCTGGCCAAGATGTTCCAGTACAGCTACAACCCTGGCATCTAACCAACAATGTGCAAAATTACAAAACTATGTCTTGCCCACAAAAAGCAGGACACATCCAATCTAGCCACTTACCACTCCATCAGTCTACTCTCAATCATCTGCAAAGTGATGGAAAGCGTTATTGACGATGCTATCAAGCAGCATTTACTCAGCAATAACACACTCACTGATGCTCAGTTTAGTTCTGCCAGAGGCACTCAGCTCAGATTCATTACAGCCTTGGTCCAATCATGGACACAAGAGCGGAATTCGAGAGGTGAGGCGACAGTGTCTGCCCCTGACATCAAGGCAGCATTTGAACAGGTTTGACATCAAGGAGTCTGGGCAAAATTGAAGTCAGTGGAAATCAAGGGGAAAACTCTCCATTGGTGGAAATCATACCTAGCACAAAGGGTTGTGGTTGTTGGAGGCCAATAATCTTGGCCCCAGGACATTGCTGCAGGTTTTACTCAGGGTAGTGTCCTAGGCCCAATCATCTTCAGCTGCTTCATCAATGACCTTCCCTCCAATATACAATGAGAGGGGATGGTCAGAAGGGAGATGTTCACTGATGATTGGATAGTGTTCAGTACCTTTTGCAACTCCTTAGATACTGAAGCACTCTGTGCCCACATGAGCAAGACCTGGACGGCATTCAGACTTGGGCTGAAAAATGGCAAGTGACATTCGTGCCACACCAGTGCCAGACAATGACCATCTTCAACAAAAGTGAATGTAACTGTCTTCTCTTGACATTGAACAGCATTACCATCACTGAATCCCCCACAGTCAACAAACATCTGGGGGTCACCACTGTCTAGAAACTTAACTGGACTGGCCACATAAACACTATGACTACAAGATCAGATCAGAGTCTTGGAATTCTGTGGCGAGTAACTCACCTCCTGACTCCCCAAAGCCTGTCCACCATCTGCAAGGCACAAGTCAGGAGTGTGATGGAATCCTCTGCACTTGCCTGGATGGGTGCAGCTCCAACAACACTCAAGAAGCTCGACATCATCCAGGACAAAGCAACCTGCATGATTGGTATCTCATCCACCATTCACTCCCTTCACGCACAGTGGCAGCAGTGTGGACCATCTACAAGATGCACTGCAGCAACTCACTAAGCTTCCTTTGTCAGCACCTTCCAAACCCACGACCTCTACCACCTAGAGAAGAAGTGCAGCAGAGACATGGGAACACCACCTCCTGCAAGATTCCCTCCAAGTCACACACCATCCTGACTTGGAAATATAGCCTTCACTGTCACTGGGTCAAATTTCTGGAACTCCCTCCCGAAAAGGGGTGTGTTAGGGGTACACACACCACATGGATTGGTGCAGTTCAAGAAAGCAGCTCACCACCACTTTCTCAAGGACAATTGGAGATGGGTAATAAATGCTGGCCTTGCCAGTGATGCTTGCATCCCAAAAATGAATTTAAAAAAAAGATTGTGATTGACTTCAATAGGTCATAGACAGGCTGGTGGAATGGACAGAGATGTGGCAGATGAAATTTTATGCACACAGTAGTGCCGGTTGGAGGAAAAATGGAGTGAGACAATATTATCTAAAAGGTGCAGTTTTAAAGGGATTGGTGGAACAGAGAGGCCTGTGGGTATATGTGCACTACTCATGGAAGGTGGCAGGGAAGTTTGAGAAAGGAATTAAAAAGCTACACGTGTCCGGAACTTAATAAATAGAGGTGTAGTGAATAAAATCAAGGACATTTTAATGAACCTCTATAAAATATGGTTCATCCTAAACTGGTGTTTTGTGTCTAATTCTGGACACCGTACGTGAGGAAGGATGTGAAGGCCTTGGGGGAGAGTTGGGTGGTGAGTGCAGAAGAGATTTATGGGAATGATTTCAGGGTTGAGGGCGACCATGACTCATGGTCCTCCAGCCTTGGTCGTTATGGCATTAGAAGGATGAATGAGAATGGACAGAGACTGCTTGAGTTGTGTACCTATCATAACCTCTGCATCACCAACTTGTTCTTTCACACTAAACCCTGTCACCAGGTTTCTTGGAGGCACTCAAGAACACGTCGTTGGCACCAGCTGGACCTCATCGTCACAAGGCGAGCCTCTTTAAACAGCGTTCAAATCACATGCAGCTTCCACAGTGCGGACTGCGACAGTGACCACTCCCTGGTGTGCAGCAAGGTTAGACTCAAACCAAAGAAGCTATGTCACTCCAAGCAGAAGGGACGCCCGCGCATCAACACGAGTAGAATTTCTTATCCACAGCTGTTACATAAGTTTCTAAATTCACTTGAAAAAGCCCTTCAAAACACTCCTACAGGGGATGCAGAGACCAAGTGAGCCTATATCAGAGATGCCATCTATGACTCAGCAATGACCACCTATGACAAACGTGTGAAGTGGAATGCAGACTGGTTTCAATCTCACATTGACGAGCTGGAACCTGTCATAGCTGCTAAGTGCATTGCACTGCTGAACGGTGACTGCAACAACTACCGTGGAATCTCCCTGCTCAGCATATTGGGGAAAGTCTTTGCTCAAGTTGCTTTAAACAGGCTCCAGAAGCTGGCTGAGCGTGTCTACCCTGAAGCACAGTTTGTTTTTCGATCACAGAGATCCACCATTGACATGCTGTTCTCCCTACGCCAGCTACAGGAGAAATGCCAATGACAGATGCCTCTCTACATTGCTTTCATTGATCTCACCAAAGCCTTTGACCTCGTCAGCAGACGTGGTCTCTTCAAAATACTAGAAAGCCCCCAACGAGTTAACATCCGTAGCAATTAAAGCAGCCAGAAGCGTTGCATAAAGAACAGCCAGGCGCTGCGCAAATGACGACTGGCAACACCTATGCAGTCATATTCAGCTGACCTCTCACATCGGAAACATCAGAGGGATGTATGATGACATTGAGAGCTTTTGGGCCAACCATCAAGAAGATCGCCTTCCTCAAATCTAAATCAGGGGACACAATCACTGACCAATGCAAGCAAATGGACCGCTGGGTTGAGCACTCCCTGGAAGTGTACTCCAGGGAAAATGTTGTCACTGAGACCGCCCTCAATGCAGCCCAGCCTCTGCCAGTCATGGATGAGCTGGACGTACAACCATCAAAATTGGAAGTCAGTGATGCTATTTATTCTCTAGCCAGCGGAAAAGCCCCTGGGAAGGACGGCATTACCCCCGAAATAATCAAGAGTGCCAAGCCTGCTATACTATCAGCACTGTATGAACTGCTTTGCCTGTACTGGGACGAGGGAGCAGTACCACAGGACATGGGCAATGCCAATATCATCACCCTCTATAAGAACAAGGGTGACCGCAGTGACTGCAACAACTACCGTGGAATCTCCCTGCTCAGCATAGTGGGGAATGTCTTTGCTCAAGTCGCTTTAAACAGGCTCCAGAAGCTGGTTGACCGTGTCTACCCTGAGGCACAGTGTGGCTTTCGAGCAGAGAGATCGACCATTGACATGCTGTTCCCTCTTCACCAGCGACAGGAGAAATGCCGTGAACAACAGATGCCCCTCTACGTTGCTTTCATTGATCTCACCAAAGCCTGTGACCTCGTCAAAGGGTTGTTAATCTATGGAATTCCTTGCCCAGTGAAGTAGTTGACGCTACTTCATTAAACGCTTTTAAAGCTAAGGTAGATATCTTTTTGAACAATAAAGGAATTAAGGGATACGGTGAGAGAGCGGGTAAGTGGATCTGAGTCCACGAAAGGATCAGCCATGATCTTATTGAATGGCGGAGCAGGTTCGAGGGGCCGGACGGCCTACTCCTGCTCCTAGTTCTTATGTTATTATGTCCTTATGTCAGCTGACGTGGTCTCTTCAGACGACTAGAAAAGTTCGGATGCCCTCCAAAGCTACGAAGTATCTTCACCTCATTCCATGACAATATGAAAAGCACAATTCAGCATAGCAGTGCCTCATCAGACCCCTTTCCTATCCTGAGTGGCGTGAAACAGGGCTGTGTTCTCGCACCTACACTCTTTGGGATCTCCTTGTCCCTGCTGCTCTCATATGCGTTCACGTCTTCAGAAGAAGGAATTTTCCTCCACACAAGATCAGGTGGCAGGTTGTTCAACCTTGCCCTTCTAAGAGCGAAGACCAAAGTACGGAGAGTCCTCATCAGGGAACTCCTCTTTGCTGACGATGCTGCATTAACATCTCACACAGAACAGTGTCTGCAGAGACTCATCGACAGGATTGTAGCTGCCTGCAACGAATTTGGCCTAACCATCAGCCTCAAGAAAACGAACATCATGGGACAGAACATCAGAAAGTCTCCATCCATCCATATCATCTACCACGCTCTGGAAGTGGTTCAAGAGTTCACCTAACTAAGCTCAACTATCACCAGTAACCTGTCTCTAGATGCAGAAATCAACAAGTGCATGGGAAAGTCTTCCACCGCTATGTCCAGACTGGCCAAGAGACTGTGGGAAAATGGCACACTGACACGGAACACAAAAGTCCGAGTGTATCAAGCCTGTGTCCTCAGTACCTTGCTCTACGGCCGCGAAGCCTGGACAACGTTTGTCAGCCAAGTGCGACATCTCAATTCATTCCATCTTCGCTGCCTCCGGAGAATCCTTGGCATCAGGTGGCAGGACCGTATCTCCAACACAGAAGTCCTCGAGAAGGCCAACATCCCCAGCATATGCACCCTACTGAGCCAATGGTGCTTGAGATGGCTTGGCCATGTGAGCTGCATGGAAGATGGCAGGATCCCCAAGGACACATTGTGCAGTGAGCTCGTCACTGGTACCAGACTCACCGGCCGTCCATGTCTCCGCTTTAAAGACGTCTGCAAACGTGACATGAAGTCCTGTGACATTGATCACAAGTCATGGGAGTCAGTTGCCAGTGATTGCCAAAGCTGGCAGGCAGCCAAGAAGGTTTGGCTAAAGTGTGGCGAGTTGAAGAGACTTAGTAGGTGGCAGGAAAAAAGACAGAAGCACAAGGGGAGAGCCAACTGTGTAACAGCCCCGACAACCAATTTTATCTGTAGCACCTGTGGAAGAGTCTGTCACTCAGGAATTGGCCTTTATAGCCACTCCAGGCGCTGCTTCACAATCCACTGACCACCTCCAGGCGCTTATCCATTGTCTCTCGAGACAAGGAAGCCAAAGAAGGATGAACTGGTGTCACACTTATGAGAAATGCAATCGTAAAAAAGAATAAAACTGAAGAGTTATAAAAATGTACTTTGCCTTTTCAAGAAAATGGACAATGCTGCAAAAAATGGCTGCATGTATATTCAAACATGACCGCACTGTTTGTATGGAACAATGAATACCTTCAAAGCTAAGAGGTCTCAAATTCACCCATCCTATGTCCATCCTGAAAGATTCCTGAATTGAATGGGTTCTTCTGAAACAAAGAAGGTATGAAGTAGCCACATGCTAGACCATCGTGGCTCACCACATGGAGGGAAATCCCTTTCTCCTGGAAGAGGTGAGATGCAACAAACTTTTGGAATATGGTGGATTGTTCAATAAATACTTGATTTTCTGTTTTAAAACTACAAGAAAAACAGTTGTGGTCTGTTTATTTGACAAATAAAACATAAAGGGGTGAAACCCTAAAAACAAAAACACTTGCTGCTGTCAGGTGGGAGTTGAACAGTGGGAACCACCCAAACCCCTCACCACGTGGCCATAAACTGGGATTGTTCTCCTTAGCTCATAGAAGGGTGAGAAGAGATTCTGATGAAAGGTCACAGACTTGAAACATTAACTCTGTTTTTCACTCCACAGATGCTGCCTGACCTGCTGAGTATTTCTAGCATTTTCTGTTTTAGTTTCAGATTTCCAGCATCTGCAGTATTTTGCTTTGGTAGAAGGGTGAGAGATTTGATTGAGGTTTTCAAAATCATGAAGGTGGAGACAGAGCAGATAAAAGAAACTGTACCCATTGGTGGAAGGAACGAGAGCCAGAGGACACAGGTTTAAGGTGATTGGCGAAATATCCAGAGACGACATCAGGAAGAACTTTTTTACCGAGCGAGGGGTTAGGATCTGGAATGAACTGTCTGAAAGGGTGGTTGAGGCCGATTCAGTCGGAGGTTTGAAAAGGAAATTGGGTAAGTATATGAAGGAAAGAAATTTCAGGGATACGGGGAAGATGGGGGAGGGACGAGGTGGATTGCTCTTGCCGAGGCAACATGTTCTTGATGGGCCAAATGGCCCATGTATTCATTCATTCTATCTATCTATCTATCTATCTATCTATCTATCTATCTATCTATCTATCTATCTATCTATCTATCAAATAATTCACACAATGGGAGAATTTACACTTATATTACAAAGCTATTCTGATGAACAGTCACTATCAAGGGGCTGATGCTGTAACTGATGCTGAGATCTGCTCCCTCGGGTTTGAGAATGTATCAGGATGGAAGTGGGACAATATTAATCTGGTGCTATTCACCTGTGAGTGAGAACTGAATAGATTTCCACTTAATCGAGGGAATACAAATTCATAAAATGAGAAAGGAATCTACTTCCCACATTACTCCATTTACAATCAATTAGAATTAAAACCAGTTGGAATGATTTATCACCAATTAGAGTCGAAGAGTCATACAGCACAGAAAGAGGCCCTTCGGCCCATCGTGTCTGTGCCAGCCATCAAGCACCTACCTATTCTAATCCCATTTCCCAGCACTTGGCCATAGCCTTGTATGCTATGGCATTTCAAGTGTTTATCTAAATACTTCGTAAATGTAGTGAGCGTTCCTAACTCTACCACCTCTACAGGCAGTGCGTTCCAGATTCCAACCACTCTCTGGCTGAAATAATTTTTCCTCAAATCCCCTCTAAACCTCCTGCCCCTTACCTTAAATCTATGCCTCCTGGTTATTGACACCTTCACGAAGGGAAAAAGTTTCTTCCTATCTATTCTATCAATGCATCTCACAATCAGGTGCCCCCTCAGCCTTCTCTGCTCGAAGGAAAACAACCCTCACCTTTTCAGTCTTTTGTCATTGCTGAAATGCTCCAGCCCAGGCAACATCCTGGTGAATCTCCTCTGCACCCTCTCCAGTGCAATCACATCCTTCCTATAGTATGGTGCCCAGAACTATACACAGTACTCCAGCTATGGCCTGACTAGCATTTTATACAGCTCCATCATAACCTCCCTGCTCTTATATTCTATGCCTCGGCTAATAAAGGCAACTATCCCATATGGCTTCCTAACCATCTTATCTACCTGTGCTGCTGCATTCAGTGATCTATGGACAAATTTATCAAGGTCCCTCTGACCTTCTGTACTTCCTAGGATCCTACCATCCATTGTATACTCCCTTGCCTTGTTAGTCCTCCCAAAATGCATCACCTCTCACTTCTCAGAATTAAATTCCATTTGCCACTGCTCTGCCCATCTTACCTGCCCAACTATATCGTCCTGTAATCTAAGGCTTTCCTCCTCACTGTTCACGACACCACCAATTTTCATGTCATTCGCAAATTTACTGATCATACCTCCTATATTCATGTCTAAATCATTGGTGTACATGACAAACAGCAAGGGTCCCAGCACCGATCCCTGCAGTACACCACTCGTCACAGGCTTCCACTCGCAGAAACAACCCTCGACCATCACCCTCTGCCTCCTGCCACTAAGCCAATTTTGGATCCAATGTGCCAAATTGCCCTGGATCCCATGGGCTCTTACCATCATAACAAATCTCCGGACCTTATCAAAAGCCTTACTGAAGTCCATGTAACTACATCAACTGCTTTACCCTCATCTACACATCTAGTCACCTCCTTGAAAAATTCAATCCCTGCCTCTCCAAGTGGAGATTCATCCTGTCCCTCAGAATTTTTTCCAATAGTTTCCCAACCACTGATGTTAGACTCACTGGCCTATAATTACCTGGTTTATCCTTGTTACCCTTTTTGAATAATGGTACCACATTCGCTGTCCTCCAGTCCTCTGGTACCTCTCCTGTAGCCAGAGAGGATTTGAAAATTTGTGTCAGGGCCCTTGCTATCTCCTCCCTTGCCTCACATAACAGCCTGGGATACATCTCATCTGGGCCTGGGGGTTTATCCACTTTTAAGCCTGCTAAAACAGCTAATACTTCCTCCCTTTCAATGCTAATATGTTCAAGTATATTACAATCCCCCTCCATAATCTCTGCACCTACATCGTCCTTCTCCGTAGTGAACCCAGATGAAAAGTAATCATTTAAAATCGCACCTATATCCTCCGACTCCACACACAGATTGCCACGTTGGTTCCGAATGGGCCCCACTCTTTCCCTGGTTATCCTCTTGCCCTTAATTTACTGATAAAATGCCGGAGGATTTTCCTTTATCTTGCCTGCCAGTGTTTTTTCATGTCCCCTCTTCGCTCTCATAATTACTTTTTTAAGTACCGCCCTACACTTTCTATACTCCTCTAGTGCCTCTGCTGTTTTCAGTGCTCTGAATCTGCCATAATCCTCCTTTTTTTTATCCTGATCCAATCCTCTATATCCCTTGACATTCACGGTTTCCTGGACTTGTTGATCCTACCCTTTACCTTAACGGGTACATGTTGGCTCTGAATTCTCACGATTTCCTCTTTAAATGGCTCTGACAGGTCTGATGTAGACTTTCCTGCAAGTAGCTGCTCCCAGTCCACTCTGGCCAGATTCTGTTTTATCATAATGAAATCAGTCTTCCCCCAATTAAGTTCCTTTATTTCCGGTCCGTCTTTGTCCTTTTCCATAGCTACCTTATATTTTACAGTCATGGTCACTATCCCCGAAATGCTCCCCCACTGACACTTCTACCACTTGTCCAGATTTATTCCCTAGGATTAGGTCCAGTACTGCCCCTTCTCTTGTAGGACTTTCTGCGTGCTGGCTCAAAAAGCTTTCCTGTGTGCATTTTAAGAATTCCGCCCCCTTTAAGCCTTTGGCAGTAAAACTATCCCAGTTGATGTTAGGAAAGTTGAAATCCCCTGCTATTATTACCCTATTATTTTTACACCTCTCTGTGATTTACCTACATATCTACTCCTCTATCTCTCCCTGACTGTATGGAGACCTGTATTACACTCCCAGCCAAGTAATTGCCCCCTTTTTGTTTTTAAATTCTATCCATATGGCCTCATTTGAGGAACCTTCTAAGATATCATCCCTCCTTACTGCAGTAATTGACTCCTTGATCAACAGTGCAATACCACCTCATCTTTTATCCCCTCTCCTGTCACGCCTGAAGATTCTATACCCTGGAATATTGAGCTGCCAGTCCTGCCCGTCCCTCAACCATAGCAATAATATCATCATGCCATATGCTAATCAATGTGCTCAATTCATCTGCCTTACTAGTAAAATGCATTAACTTGCATTAAAATAGATGCAATCCTGCCTTGCATTTTTCACTTGTGCCTTAACATTATTTGCTCTGCCTTCCAGACTGACTCTGTTTCTCTTCAATATTTGACTGTGCATCACCCCCTACTGTACCTCCACTCTGTATCTCAACCCCTTGCCAAATTAGTTTAACACCCCCCCCCCCCCACAACAGCACGAGCAAACCTCCCAGCAAGGAGGTTGGTCCCGTTCCAATTCAGGTGCAATCCGTCCAACTTGTATAGGTCCCACCTTTACCAGAAACAGACGCAGTGATCCAGGAAACTAAAGCCCTCCCTCCTGCACCATCTCTTCAGCCACGTATTCATCTGCTCTACCCTCCCATTCCTATACTCACTAGCTCATGGCACTGGGAGTAATTCAGAGATTACAACCTTGAGGTCCTGTTTTTTAATCTGCTACCTAGCTCCCGAAATTTTTGTTGCAGTACCTCATCCCTCTTTCTACCTATGTTACTGGTACCAATGTGTCTCATGACCTCTGACTGTTCACCCTCCCCCTTCAGAATGTCCTGCAGCTGCTCCGTGACATCCTTGACCCGAGCACCAGGGAGGTAACATACCATCCTTGAGTCACATTTGCGGCCACAGAAATGCTTATCTGTACCCCGTATGATAAAATCCCCTATCACTGTAGCTCTCTCACTCCATTTCCTCCCCTCCTGTGCAGCTGAGCCACCTGTGGCGCCACAGACGTGGCTCTTGCTGCATTCCCTGAGAAGCTATCTCCTCCAACAGTATCCAAAGTGGAAAATCTGTTAGAAAGGGAGATGGACCCAGGAGAAACCTGCACTACCTGCCTAGTTCTTCTACTCTGCCTGGCAGTCACCCATTCCCTTTCTGTCTGAGCCGTCTTTACCTGCGGTGTGACCACCTCCCTGTACGTGCTATTCACAATGTTCTCAGACTCGCAGATGCTCCACAATGTTTCCAGCCGCAGCTCCAGATCCGAAACGCGGATTTCGTTTAGCTGCAGCTGGAGCCACTTTCTGCATACGTTTTCGTCCTGAAACTCTGTATCATTAATCTTATCCAGCAGACCTTAAATTATCCTTAAATCCATGCCTACATAAATTAAGCAGCTCCTGCCCGGTGTGCACAATGATAATCGGGGTGGAGGGTAGACCCTTCACCAGGAATAAAACCCGCCTGATTATCCTTCCCTTAAACTCAATGCAATGAATCTCAGGCTGGTTCTGTAAAGGACGTGCAATCCTTCTCAATCACCTTTTATTGCACCGCCCTCTTCAGGTGCTGTTTAACACCCAGATGGTAAAGAGTAAAATCTACTCCCAGGACTCAATGCAGAGAGCAGACTGTTCATCAAATAAATCACCCAGTAACATTGTCGAGGGAACAATGTACTTTCAGTCACACAGCAAGGAGAATAAACTGAATATATAGAATTGTTGGATATGGAAACTTGCATAATGAAGGCAGTGTTTACAGTTAAATATCATTTACATAATGAAATAGAAATATGGTTACTTTCAAGGAACCTGACAGCAATTGACTGAGTGAGGAAAAGAGTTAATGCAGTTACAGTATTAATACCTGGGCATAAAACTTACCAGGGACACCAATAACAGCGAGGGTGGGAAAATAAATATCCTGTATATCATTAAGTATTTCCGTGACCAAATATTCGAATGAACTAAACCGATTCATTCTTTCCATTTCTGCGGAACGCTAATCCTGGTTTGTGCTGGAGACCAAACTCTTCCTGACTCTGTAACTGAGTGAAGACTCTTATGTAAGGCAGGTGAAATCTCCATTGACATACTTATGAGGCAAGGAGACTGACATTACTGACAGTGACTGAACAAAAAGATTCTGTTATTCTCTTTTACACAACACATTGCAAAATCATAAATTATATTTAGCCAGATATTGCACAATGGAAAGTGAATCTCCCCAGAGTCCAGGGAAGAACAGAGTGGGTGAAATCCACAGTCTGACAGCATTGGGTGCAGTGAGAACAGATTTATTTACAGGTTTCCTGATATTTCTGTGATATAATGTGTTCTGTAATTTCAGAGAATTTCTATCCAATTCACAGGGTGGACTTTAAACTCAGCCAGTGAGACCAAACCATGTGGTATAGCCCCCGAGAATATTCTTTACTCATTTCAGGGTCAAACATCATTCTATTTCCATAGCCCTTAAAATGATGTCACACTCCCAGACCCTAAAGATTGTGCACACATGATTCAGAATCGCTCCAAGAAATACACAAACATTGACCCTGCACAGAGTTATATGTGCTCTAAACATTGAAACATTCCTGAGGATTTCCCACAATTATTGATTCCCATCCAGAGACCAGTGTGATTAGATTCCAAGAGCCCTGTCTCTATAAATGGTGATGCAATTATTGATAATAGAATAAATATTGACAATTACATCGGACTTACTCGAGTTAGTGGCAAAATACCTGGGGAACCATCCACAACTACTAACTGTTCCAACCCTGGGAAAGTATACTTACTCTCTTATTTCCAAAGGTCGAGTGCAAATAACTCACATTTCCAGGGATCCCCACCAGACAAAGAGCTAATTCTTGAATTTTAACCAGGGACCTCAGTTCGGTGGAGAGACTAAAGAAACTGGGCTGGTTCTCCATGGAGCAGGGAATAGTTAGTGTAGATTTAACAGAGATACTCAAAGCCATGAGGATTATTGACAGAATCGAGAGGAAGAAACTGTTTCCACTGGCAGGAGGGTCAATGACCAGATGACACAGATTTAGGACAATTAGCAAACAGTCAAAGGAATATCTGAGGGGAAATTTGATGCAGTGATTGTTGTGAGCTGGACTGCAGTATCTGAGAAAGTAGGAAGCAGATCCAATCGTAACTTTCCAAAGGAAGATATATATCGAACAGAAGATATTTGCACAGCTAAGGGAAACTATCACTGGAGAGTGCCAATGTAGGTCAGCGAGCACAGGTGTGATAGGTGAACGGGATTAAACATTACATACAGCAACTATAAATTCCATGAAGGCACAAAAAGTAAAGGTAGTAAACCATGGATAGCAAAGGAAGTTAAGGATTCTTTAAGAGTAAAAGAAAAGTCCTATAAAGTTGCCAGAAATAATAGTAAACCTGGGGATTGGGGTGCTTTTCGAATACAGAAAAGGAGGATGAAGAAACTGGTAAAGGAAGGGAGAATCGAATACGAGTGTAAGCTGGCAAAAAATATAACAACAGACTGTAAAAGCTTCCATAGGTACGTAAAAAGGAAACGTTTGGCAAAGACAAATGTGGATCCATTACAGGCAGAGTCAGGGGTATTTATAAAGGGGAATAGAGAAATGGCAGAGAAGCTAAATGATTACTTGGTGTCTGTCTTCACTGAGGAAGATACAAGAAATCTCCTAGAATGAGAGATCCGAGGAATTGTGGGAATGAAGAATTGAAGGAAATTACTATTTAACAAGAAGGTTGTACGGGATAAATTAATGGGGATGAATGTTGATAAGTCCCCAGGATCTGATATTCTACATCCCAGAGTGTTGAAAGAACTAGCTATGGAGATAATGGGTGCATTGGTGATTATCTTCCAAAATTCGATAGATTCTGGAGCAGTTCCTGCAAATTGGAAGGTCGCAAATGTCAGCCCACTATTTAAGAAGAGAGGGAGAGAGAAAACAAGGAATTACAGAGCTGTTAGATTGACATCAGTCATTGGGAAAACACTAGAATCTATTCTAAAGGATGTGATAAATGGACACTTGGATAATATTGATCTGATTGGGCACAGTCAACACGGATTTATGAATGGGAAATCATGTTTGACGAACCTGTTGGAGTTTTTTGAGGATGTTACTCACAGAATTGATAAAGGGGTTACAAACAAGAAATGCTGGAAATACTCAGCAGGTCTGGCATCAACTGTGGAGAGAAAAGCAGAGTGAACGTTTCAGGTCAGTGGCCCTTCATCAGAACTGGCAAATAGTAGAAATGTAAAAGGTTTTAAGCAAACAAAGCGGGGGTGGGGCAGGACCGAACATTGAGTTCAATAATTTAAGAACATGACAGGCCCACATTATTTTATCTTCGATATTTTTTATTTATTTTTTATTTATTTATTTTATTTTTGTTTGTTTAGTTTGTTTCTCCTGTGCCTACCCACTGTTTTTATTTTCATGTTTGTGCTTGGGGCCAGGGCTGTTCATTTTTCTGTCAATTAACACCCTCTCTGTATGAATGCTTTGTCTTTCACCACACCATTAACATACCGTTTGCCTTTGCTCCATGACCTTCTGGTCAGTTATTCTCTGTGACCTTGTCTTATCAACACCTTCCCTTTTGTTATCTGTTGCCCCACCCTCACTTTACATTTTTAAAACCTTTTACATTTTTAATATTTGCCAGTTCTGATGAAGGGTCACTGACCTGAAATGTCAAATCTGCATCTCGCTCCACAGATGCTGCCTGAGCTGCTGAGTATTTCCAGCATTTGTTGTTGTTATTTCAGATTTCCAGCATCTGCAGTATTTTGCTTTCATTATATTGATAACGGGGAGTCGGTGGACGTGACATGCTTGGATTTTCAAAAGGCCTTTGATAAAGTCCCCCACAGGAGGTTGGTGAGCAAAATTAAAGCAAATGGGATATGAGGTAATATTAAGGATTGGTTAACAGGCAGAAAACAGAGAGTAGGAATAAATAGGTCATTCTCGCATTGGCAGGCAGTGACGAGTGGGTAACGCAAGGATCAGTGCTTGGGGCCAAGCTGTTCACAATATATATCAATGATTTGGATGTGGGGACCAAATGTAGAATTTCCAAGTTCATGGATGACACAAAACTAGGTGGGAATTTGTGTTGTGAGGAAGATGCAAAGCAGCTTCAAGGAGATTTGGAAAGACTTAGTAAGTGGGAAAGAATGTGGCAGATGGAATATAATGTGGAAAAATGTGAGGTTATCCACTTTGGTTGGAGGAATAGAGTATTTCTTAAATGGTAAGAGATTAGAAAGTGTAAATGTACAAAGCCACCTGGGTGTCCTTATCAGTAAGTTACTGAAAGCTAACATGCAGGTTATTAGCAAGCAATTAAGATATCTAATGGTATGTTAGCCTATATCGCAAGAGGATTTGAGTACAGGAGTAATGAAGTCTTACTTCAATTGTATATAACCTTGGTTAGATCATACCTGAAGTACTGTGTGAAGTTTTGGTCCCCTTACCTTCGGAAGGATATTATTGCCACAGAGGGAGTGCAACAAAGGTTCACTAGACTTGTTCCCGGGATGGTGGGTCTGCCCTATGAAGAGAGATTGTGGAAACTGGGCTTATATTCTCTAGAAATTTGATCTCATTGAAGCCTCCAAAATACTTAAAGGATAGACAGGGTAGATGCAGCTAAGATTTTGCCCCTGTTTGGGGAGTCGAGAATCAGGGGACACAATTTCAAAATAAGGGTGAAGCCAATTAGGACAGAGATGAAGAGAAAGTTCATGACTCAGAGAATTGTGAATCTTTGGAATTCTCTACCGCAGAGGGCTGGAAGCTCAGTCATTGAGAATGTTTAAAGCAGAGATTGACAGATTTCTGAATACAAATGACAGAAGGAGATATGAGGATAGTGTGGGAAAAAGGCACTGAAGTGGATGATCTGCTCCTATGCTCCTAAGTGCAAGTTAGAGTATGGGCAGCAGAGTTTTCAATGACCTCTAGTTTATGGTACGCAGAATGTGGAGACCAGCCAGGAGCGTGTTGGAATAGTCAAGTCCAGAGGTAACAAAAGCACGAATGAGGTTTTCAGCAGCAGATGACCTGAGACAGAAGCAATGTCGAATGATGTTACAGAGGTGAAACAGGCCCTTCAGCCCACCGAGTCTGTGCCGACCATCAACCACCCATTTATACTAATTCTACATTAATCCCATTATCCGCTTATATTCCCACCTCCCCCGACCTATACTAGGAGCAATTTATAATGGCCAATTTACCTATCAACCTGCAAGTCTTTGGCTAGGGGAGGAAACTGGAGCACCCGGCAAAAACCCACACAGTCACAGAGAGAACTTGCAAACTCCATACAGGCAGTACCTAGCATTGAAACCGGGGTGCTGGAGATGTGAAGCTGCGGTGCTCACCACTGCACCATTGTGCCACCCAAATATGACAGTACGTTTGCGTTCTGACTGGTTCCGTTTCAGACTGTTGCCAGGGAGATGTACGGAGTTGATAGCTAGGCCACAGAGTTTGGAGCGGGGACCAAAAACAATGTCTTCAATCTTCCCAATATTTAATTGAAGGCAATTTCTGCTCACCCAGTACTGGATGTCAGATAAATAGTCTGATAATTTAACAACAGTGGAGGTTTGGAGATGGTGGTAGTGAGGTCGAGCAGGGTGTTGTCAGAGTAAATGTGAAAATGTAAGCGGTGCTTTCATGTGATGTCACTGAGCGGCAGCATGTAGACGAGAAATAGGAGGGGCCCAAGGAGAGATCCTTGGGGGACACCAGAGGTAACAATGCTGGAGCAGAGAGAAGACATTGCAAGTGAACCTCTGGCTACAATTATATCGATAAGAATGGAACCAGGTGAGTGCAGTCCCACCCAGCTGGATGATAGTGGAAAGACGTTCGAGCAGGATGGTGTATCAACTGTACCAAAAGCCACAGACAGGTCAAGAAGGAGGAGGAGGGATAGTTTACCTTTGTCACAGTCACATAGGAGGTCATTTGTGACTTTAACAAGTGTTGTTTTGGTATTTGGCAGAGGCAGAATCCGATTGGAGGATTCATAGCGTTCTGGGAAGGATGGGCACAGATTGAGGAAGTGACAACACATTCAGGACTTTGGAGAGGAAAGGGAGGTTTGGAAGGATATTGGAGTCAAGGGTTGTTTTTTGAGGAGAGGGTGATGATGGCAGATTTAAAGGAGAGAGGGAAAGCACCTGGTGAGAGAGAATTATTAACAATATCGGCTGACATGGGGACCAGGAGGGAAAGTTGAATGGTCAGCATTTTAGTGGTCGAAGAAGATGGAGGTGTATCTCATGACAAGATGAGCTCGGAAAGGGCAGGAGAGGAGATAGGAGAGAAACTAGAGAAAGATGTAAATTTGGGGCTAGGACAGGGGTAGCTTTAGAGGGAGTGTGACCTGGTGGGTGAGTGGAAGGGAGGGATGTGGCAGAGGGAGCTGATCAGATGGTTTCATTCTTACTGACAGAGAAGTCCATGAGTTCCTCAAACTTATTGTTGGAGGTGATGGTGAAGGGGACAATGGAGAAGGGTTCAAGAAGACTGTGTGCCGTAAAGAAAAGAAGCTGGATGTTATATTTGCATCCCAGGATCATCCTGGAATAGTGAGCAGTTTTAGCAGATGAGACTAGGACCCGATAGTGTTTTGTGTGGTCCAGCCAGATCTAGTGGTGGATGGTTAAACCAGTTGTCCACCATATCCTTTCAAATCTGCATCTCTTGGACTTAAAGGAGCAAAGATGAGGATCGTGCCAGGGAAATGGCTAGGCTGAGAGAGAACATAGGAACATATGATCAGGAGGAGGCCATTCAGCCCATCGAGTCAGCCTCGTCATTCAATATGATCATGGCTGATCATCCACTTCAGTGCCTTTTTCCCACACTATCCCCACATCCCCTGATGTCATTTGTATTTAGAAATCTGTCAATCTCTGCTTTAAACATACTCAATGACTGAGCTTCCACAGCCCTCTGCAGAAGGTAATTCCAAAGATTCACAACCCTCTGTTTAAAGAAACTTCTCCTCATCTCTGTCCTAAGTGGCTTCCCCTCATTTTGAAATTGTGTCCCCTGGTTCCAGACTCCCCAACCAGGGGAAACATCTTAGCTGCATCTCCTTGTCTATCCCTTTAAGTATTTTGGAGGTTTCAATGAGTTCACCTCTCATTTTTCGAAAATCCAGACGATACTGGTCCAGTTTCCCCAATCTCTCTTCATAGGACAGACCCACCATCCCGGGAAAAAGTCTGGTGAATCTTCGTTGCACTCCCTCTGTGGCAATAATATCCTTCCTACGGTAAGGGGACCAAAACTGCACACAGTACTCCAGGTGCAGACTAACCAACGTTCCATACAATTGAAGCAAGACTTTACTACTCCTGTACTCAAATCCTCTTGTGATAAAGGCTAACATACCATTAGCCTTCCTAATTTCTTGCTGCACCTACATTTTAGATTTCAGTGACTTATTGACAAGGACAACCAGGTCCCTTTGTACATCAACACTTTCTCATCTCTTACCATTTAAGAAATACTCTTCACATCTATTCCTCCTACCAAAGAGGATAACCTTACACTTTTCCACATGATATTCCATCTGCCACGTTCTTGCCCACTCACTAAGTCTGTCCAAATCCCATTGAAGCCGCTTTTCATCTTCCTCACAACACACATTCCCACCTAGTTTTGTGTCATCCGCGAACTTGGAAATACTACATTTGGTACTCACATCCAAATCATTGATATATGTTATGAACAGCTGGGGCCCAAGCACTGATCCTTGCAGTACCCCACTAGTCGCAGCCTGCCAATGCGAGAATGACGCATTTATTCCTATTCTCTGCTTTCTGCCTATTCACCAGTCCTTAATTCATGCCAGTATATTGCCTCTTTAATTTTGCTAATCAACCTCCTGTCGGGGACTTCATCAAAAGCCTTCCAAAAATCCAAGTACACCACATCTACTAACTCCCCTTTATCAATTCTATCAGTAACATCCTCAAAAAACTCCAACAGGTTCATCAAACCTGATTTCCCATTCATAAATCCATGTTGACTGTGCCCAATCAGATCATCATTGCCCAAATGTCCATTTATCACATCCTTCAGAATAGATTCAAGCATTTTCCCAACAACTGATAAAGAACCACGAACAAAGAACAACGAACAAAGAAAATTACAGCACAGGAACAGGCCCTTCGGCCCTCCAAGCCTACGCCGATCCAAATCCTCTATCTAAACCTGTCGCCTATTTTCTAAGGGTCTGCATCTCTTTACTTCCTGCCCATTCATGTTACTGTCTAGATACATCTTAAAAGACGCTATCGTGCCCGTGTCTACCACCTCCACTGGCAATGCGTTCCAGGCACCCACCACCCTCTGCGTAAAGAACTTTCCACGCATATCCCCCCTAAACTTTTCCCCTTTCACTTTGAACTCGTGCCCCCTTGTAATTGAATCCCCCACTCTGGGAAAAAGCTTCTTGCTATCCACCCTGTCTATACCTCTCATGATTTTGTACACCTCAATCAGGTCCCCCCTCAACCTCCGTCTTTCTAATGAAAATAATCTTAATCTACTCAACCTCTCTTCATAGCTAGCGCCCTCCATACCAGGTAACATCCTGGTGAACCTCCTCTGCACCCTCTCCAAAGCATCCACATCCTTTTGGTAATGTGGCGAACAGAACTGCACGCAGTATTCCAAATGTGGCCGAACCAAAGTCCTATACAACTGTAACATGACCTGCCAACTCTTGTACTCAATAACCCGTCCGATGAAGGAAAGCATGCCGTATGCCTTCTTGACCACTCTATTGACCTGCGTTGCCACCTTCAGCGAACAATGGACCTGAACACCCAAATCTCTCTGTACTTCAATTTTCCCCAGGACTTTTCCATTTACTGTATAGTTCACTCTTGAATTGGATCTTCCAAAATGCATCACCTCGCATTTGCCCTGATTGAGCTCCATCTGCCATTTCTCTGCCCAACTCTCCAGTCTATCTATATTCTGCTGCATTCTCTGACAGTCCCCTTCACTATCTGCTACTCCACCAATCTTAGTGTCATCTGCAAACTTGCGAATCAGACCACCTATACTTTCCTCCAAATCATTTATGTATATCACAAACAACAGTGGTCCCAGCACGGATCCCTGTGGAACACCACTGGTCACACGTCTCCATTTTGAGAAACTCCCTTCCACTGCTACTCTCTGTCTCCTGTTGCCCAGCCAGTTCTTTATCCATCAAGCTAGTACATCTTGGACCCCATGCGTCTTCACTTTCTCCATCAGCCTACCATGGGGAACCTTATCAAACGCCTTACTGAAGTCCATGTATACGACATCTACAGCCCTTCCCTCATCAATCAACTTTGTCACTTCCTCAAAGAATTCTATTAAGTTGGTAAGACATGACCTTCCCTGCACAAAACCATGTTGCCTATCTATGATAAGCCCATTTTCTTCCAAATGGGAATAGATCCTATCCCTCAGTATCTTCTCCAGCAGCTTCCCTACCACTGACGTCAGGCTCACCAGTCTATAATTACCTGGATTATCCCTGCTACCCTTCTTAAACAAGGGGACAACATTAGCAATTCTCCAGTCCTCCGGGACCTCACCCGTGTTTAAGGATGTTGCAAAGATATCTATGAAGGCCCCAGCTATTTCCTCTCTCACTTCCCACATAAACCTGGGATAGATCCCATCCGGACCTAGGGACTTGTCCACCTTAATGCCTTTTAGAATACCCAACACTTCCTCCCTCCTTATGCCAACTTGACCGAGAGTAATCAAACATCTGTCCCTAACCTCAACATCCGTCATGTCCCTCTCCTCGGTGAATACCGATGCAAAGTACTCGTTTAGAATCTCACCCATTTTCTCTGACTCCACGCATAACTTTCCTCCTTGGTCCTCGAGTGGGCCAATCCTTTCTCTGGTTACCCTCTTGCTTCTTATATATGAATAAAAGGCTTTGGGATTTTCCTTAACCCTGTTTGCTAAAGATATTTCATGACCCCTTTTAGCCCTCTTAATTCCTCGTTTCAGATTGCGCCTACAATCCCGATATTCTTTCAAAGCTTCGTCTTCCTTCAGCTGCCTCAACCTTATGTATGCTTCCTTTTTCCTCTTAGCTAGTCTCACAATTTCACCTGTCATCCATGGTTCCCTAATCTTGCCATTTCTACCCCTCATTTTCACAGGAACATGTCTCTCCTGCACGCTAATCAACCTCTCTTTAAAAGCCTCCCACATATCAAATGTGGATTTACCTTCAAACAGCTGCTCCCAATCTACATTCCCCAGCTCCTGCCGAATTTTGGTATAGTTGGCCTTCCCCCAATTTAGCACTCTTCCTTTAGGACCACTCTCGTCTTTGTCCATGAGTATTTTAAAGCTTACGGAATTGTGATCACTATTCCCAAAGTAGTCCCCTACTGAAACGTCAACCACCTGGCCCGGCTCATTCCCCAACACCAGGTCCAGTATGGCCCCTTCCCGAGTTGGACTATTTACATACTGCTCAAGAAAACCCTCCTGGATGCTCCTTTCAAATTCTGCTCCATCTAGACCTCTAACACTAAGTGAATCCCAGTCAATGTTGGGAAAATTAAAATCTCCTATCACCACCACCCTGTTGCTCCTACATCTTTCCATAATCTGTTTACATATTTGTACCTCTATCTCACGCTCGCTGTTGGGAGGCCTGTAGTACAGCCCCAACATTGTTACCGCACCCTTCCTATTTCTGAGATCTGCACATATTGCCTCACAGCTCGAGTCCTCCATAGTGCCTTCCTTCAGCACAGCTGTGATATCCTCTTTGACCAGTAATGCAACTCCTCCACCCCTTTTACCTCCCTCTCTATCCCGCCTGAAGTATCGGTATCCTGGGATATTTAGTTGCCAATCATGCCCTTCCCTTAACCAAGTCTCAGTAATAGCAATAACATCATACTCCCAGGTACTAATCCAAGCCCGAAGTTCATCTGCCTTACCTACTACACTTCTTGCATTAAAACACGTACACCTCAGACCACCAGTCCCTTTGCTTTCATCATCTGCTCCCTGCCTACTCTTTCCCTTAGTCACGCTGACTTCATTATCTAGTTCCTTACAGGCTTTAGTTACTACCTCCTTACTCTCCACTGACCTCATTTGGTTCCCATCCCCCTGCCACATTAGTTTAAACCCTCCCCAACAGCGTTAGCAAAAGCACCCCCAAGGACATTGGTTCCAGTCCGGCCCAGGTGTAGACCGTCCAATTTGTAATAGTCCCACCTCCCCCAGAACCAGTCCCAATGTCCCAAAAATCTGAACCCCTCCCTCCTGCACCATCTCTCAAGCCACGCATTCATCCTGACTATTCTTTCATTTCTACTCTGACTATCACGTGGCACTGGTAGCAATCCTGAGATTACTACCTCTGAGGTCCTACTTTTTAACTTGGCTCCTAACTCCCTAAATTCTGCTTGTAGGACTTCATCCCATTTTTTACCTATATCATTGGTGCCTACGTGCACAACAACAACTGGCTGTTCACCCTCCCCTTTCAGAATGTTCTGCAGCCGATCTGAGACATCCCTGCCCCGTGCACCTGGGAGGCAACATACCATTCTGAAGTCTCGTTTTCGACCACAGAACCGCCTATCTACTCCCCTATCTACATGTTCGTGAACATGCCTCGATGTGTGATAGTTGCAATACCATGACAACAGCACAGATTTCCTCACTCGTCCTGCATTGGTTTTCAAACATATGCAAGACAAACCTTGCAGTCAGAGGTTAGAGCAGTTACACGGTGGAGTCACCTTTGCATTTGAAGGACTGCACCAAAAGCCGAAGATGGCAGGGGGGTGCTCTAGGGTGGCCCCACAGTGCAGCGAAATCTCCCTGCTCGCTCTCCTCTAGGTTGTGCGGGCAAGGCCAGAGGTCCTTTTCACCAGTGATTGTAAAAAAAGAGCCCCTCCCACCTGAACAAGGAAATCTGGCTGGAGATGGCAGAGGAGGTGAGTAGTCATGGAACCATCCAGTGCCAAAGAGTTCAATGCCAGAAGGGGATTGGATATAGATTTCAGTAAGGCGTTTGATAAGGTTCCACACGGTAGGCTATTGCAGAAAATACGGAAGTATGGGGTTCAACGTGATTTGGAGCTTTGGATCAGAAATTGGCTAGCT
Organism: Heterodontus francisci; assembly: GCF_036365525.1. Classification (NCBI taxonomy): domain Eukaryota; kingdom Metazoa; phylum Chordata; class Chondrichthyes; order Heterodontiformes; family Heterodontidae; genus Heterodontus; species Heterodontus francisci. Next base: position 30,351,109 of record NC_090410.1, read on the forward strand.
GAAAGAAGACAGAGGGTGGTGGTTGATGGCAAATGTTCATCCTGGAGTTTAGTTACTAGTGGTGTACCGCAAGGATCTGTTTTGGGGCCACTGCTGTTTGTCATTTTTATAAATGACCTGGAAGAGGGTGTAGAAGGGTGGGTTAGTAAATTTGCGGATGACACTAAGGTCGGTGGAGTTGTGGATAGTGCCGAAGGATGTTGTAGGGTACAGAGGGACATAGATAGGCTGCAGAGCTGGGCTGAGAGATGGCAAATGGAGTTTAATGCGGAAAAGTATGAGGTGATTCACTTTGGAAGGAGTAACAGGAATGCAGAGTACTGGGCTAATGGGAAGATTCTTGGTAGTGTAGATGAGCAGAGAGATCTTGGTGTCCAGGTACATAAATCCCTGAAAGTTGCGACCCAGGTTAATAGGGCTGTTAAGAAGGCATATGGTGTGTTAGCTTTTATTTGTAGGGGGATCGAGTTTAGGAGCCACGAGGTCATGCTGCAGCTGTACAAAACTCTGGTGAGACCGCACCTGGAGTATTGCTTGCAGTTCTGGTCACCGCATTATAGGAAGGATGTGGAAGCTTTGGAAAGGGTGCAGAGGAGATTTACTAGGATGTTGCCTGGTATGGAGGGAAGGTCTTACGAGGAAAGGCTGAGGGACTTGAGGTTGTTTTCGTTGGAGAGAAGGAGGAGGAGAGGTGACTTAATAGAGACATATAAGATAATCAGAGGGTTAGATAGGGTGGATAGTGAGAGTCTTTTTCCTCGGATGGTGATGGCAAACACGAGGGGAAATAGCTTTAAGTTGAGGGGTGATAGATATAGGACAGATGTTAGAGGTAGTTTCTTTACTCAGAGAGTAGTAGGGGCGTGAAACGCCCTGCCTGCAACAGTAGTAGACTCGCCAACTTTATGGGTATTTAAGTGGTCATTGGATAGACATATGGATGAAAATGGAATAGTGTAGATCAGATGGTTTCACAGGTCGGCGCAACATTGAGGGCCGAAGGGCCTGTACTGCGCTGTAATGTTCTATGTTCTATGTTCTAAGGGGATTAACGAGAACTTCTACAGCCAACCAGGGCCCTCTAGGCCTCTTGCACACAGTGTACGAGTGCAAAGCTCATCCACAGCCAAAGGGCAATTAGATCAGCAGCCTTCCTCCAGTCAGGCTGCAAGCGCAGAGGTTGTACAGAGATGGGGCACTTGCCAGCATTTATAGAGAACACACTGACACAAATGAGAATGTACAGGTGTCACAGCAATGTAAATATGTTTTTTATGAAATGTTCCTCACCAACATGTGTGTCCTTTTCTCTGTGTGAATGATATGTGCCAGCATGTTGCGCCAATGTCACATCCCTTTGCACCATTGGACTGACAGGAGAGCCAATGTATGCAATAACATCATTGCTGTGCCACCATTACTCATGATCGTCTCCACGGATGCTGTGACATGGTCATTGGCTCAGTCAGCAGCTGCCTCTAATGGTTTACACAGAGATACTGCAGATGTGGACTGGTGCACAGCAGGTGAGCGAGGATGATGTGTGGCTTGCAAAGCTCATGTCAGTTCCTATGGAGCAGAAATGGCCCAAATATATAGGGTTGTACTTACCCAGCAGCCCCCTGGTCTCCGCCGAAAACAAAAAGAAATTAAGTTTCCTTTAAACTGACCTTCCCAGCTGCTCACTCGCTCGCACTCTCTGCTCCTGAAAAAGCTGCTGCAATGAAAGGCAAGTTATTTTAAACGGCCCAAATATACAGAGTTGTACTTACCCAGCAGCCCCCTGGTCTCCGCCGAAAACAAAAAGAAATTAAGTTTACTTTAAACTGACCTTCCCAGCTGCTCACTCGCTCGCACTCTATGCTCCTGAAAAAGCTGCTGCATTGAAAGGTAAGTTATTCTAAATGGCCCAATTATATAGGGTTTTACTTACCCAGCAGCCCCCTGGTCTCCGCCGAAAACAAAAAGAAATTAAGTTTACTTTAAACTGACCTTCCCAGCTGCTCACTCGCTCGCACTCCCTGCTCCTGAAAAAGCTGCTGCAATGAAAAGATGTCAGGCTAACAGGTCTGTAATCCCCTTTTTTTCTCACTCCCTCCCAATATTTTCACTGGGGACCAAAGCAGCAAAGGTGGAGGTGAGGATGTAGTCGAGCAAATCAGTAGCTGCAGAAATGTTGTGGCAAATGGATGGCGAAAGGCTAGAGAGTTGAGACTTTGAAAGTGCAATTGTGAGTGAATTGGGTATCGTTTTTCCCAGGCACAGTTACAGAAGGAGGTAAGGTTGGGAATGGAAGGGGGATGTGGGTGCAGGATGATATAAGGAAAATCATCAGAGCTGATCTTATCTGTGATTAAGAGGATAGGACCAACAAGGTAACGTGAGATGACAAGATCAATGTGGTGGCTGTGAATATGGGTTGGGGAGTTTATATGGAGGGAGAGATTTTGGGAGGATAAGAAGGCAGTGAACTCAGAGCAGAGAGAGAATGATGAGTTGAGATGAAGGTTGAAATCACCGAGGATGAGAAATCGTTCAGTTCAGAAGCTGTGGGAGAAAAGCAATTAAGATATCTCAGTGATAAAATTTTTATCATACTTGGGAGGGAGGGAGAGAATGAGGATTTTGAATGCGAGATGAGAAGGGTGGAACAAGGTGAGATGCTGAAAGGAGGAGAAAGTGCCAGGCGAGTAGGGGGTCAGGCCATAGTGTGATCTGGTGATAAGTGTCACATTGTCACCACGATAGTCTCAGTGAGACAGCCAGTGGAAGGCATAGCCAGGTAGGGAGGCTTCAGTTAGGGGGAAGGTGTCATCACCCCTCTGCCAGGTTTCCAGTAAGGCCATGATGTCAATGCAAGCAGACACAATACGTTCATGGATACCAAGGGCCTTGTTCACAAATGCACAGTAATTCTAGAGGGAAATGCACAAAGAGGTGGTGAGAGCAGAGTCTGCAGGGTCAGCAGTGGGAGGGGTGAGTTGGACAGGAAGGACTTTGGCAACACTAGCCTCCAGTGGGAGCTGCACTGAGTGGGAAGTTAGATGAAAGTGTAGGATGTGGCAATTGGGGTTTCTGCTCATAATGAGCCAGCACCAAGTGCCTCGATGAGCCTTTTGTGGATGCTAAGAGAGGCACAGAGGGAAGTTGTAGGTTTATCTAAGAGGGAATCAAGCCTGGTGCAGCAGCGAGAACATATGAACATACAAATTAGGAGCAGAAGTAGGCCATTTGGCCCCTCGGGCCTGCTCTGTCATTCAATAAGATCATAGCTGATCTATTTGTGTTTCAAATTCCCTGATACCCTTGATTCCCATGCCTAACAAGAATCTATCTACCTCCGCCTTAAAAATATTCAGTGACCCCGCCTCCACCACCTTCTGAGGCAGAGACTTCCAAAGTCGCACAACCCTCTGAGAGAAAGAATTTCTCCTCGTCTCTGTTCTAAGAGGACGACCCCTAATTTTAAAACAGTGCCCTCTAGTTCTGGACTCACCTACAAGAGGAAACATTATCCTCACATCCACCTTGTCAAGATCGTTCAGGATCTTATAAACTTCAATCGAGTCTCCTCTCACTCTTCTAAACTCCAATGAAAACAAGCCCAGTCTCTCCAACTTTTCCTTATAAGACAACCCACTCATTCCAGGTATCCTCTAGTAAACCTCCTCTGAACTGTCTCCAACGTAATTACATCAGTCCTTAAATAAGGAGACCAAAACTGCACACAGTATTCGAGATGTGGTCTCACCAATGCCCTGTATAACTGAAGCCTAAGATCCTTACTTTTGTTTTCAATTCCTCTCGCAATAAAGAATAGCAATTCATTAGCTTTCTTTATTCCCCGCTGTACATACATGCTAGCTTTTTGTGACTCATGCACTAGAACACCTAGATCCCTCTGCACCTTGGAATTCTGCAGTCGTTCTGCGCTTAAGTAATACTCTGCTTTTTTATTCTTCCTGCAAAGTGAACAACTTCACATTTTCCCACATTATACCCCATCTGCCAGATTTTTGCCCACTCACTTGACCTATCTATATTGGTTTGCAACCACCTTATGTCCTCTTCACAACATTCATTCCTATCTTTATGTGATTTGCAAATTTAGCAACCATGCCATCGCTCCACTCATCATATCCTGCCAATCAGAAAAGGACACCTTGGATTGCCCCTCTGCCATGTCCTTCAACTTCACTGGTCAATGCACAGTCTAAATAATTTAAGTTGCAGCTACAAGGTTATTTTATCAGCTGATGAAAGTAAGCAGGGCTGCCTGCCCTTTAAATCGGGCCCCAGCACCTGCTCCTCATCCGACCTGACGCCGATCCCGGTGCTGGGAATCCCACCCCCTCCACGTCATTTGCAGGTGGGAGGGGGGCATGCGCATCGTGTATATGATAATGAGCCGCCACACTCAATATCACAGCGGCTCCATGACGGGCGGTCTGCCCATTTTTAAAGCTCGTTGCTGAGATTGACGGCAAGCTGGTAAAACTCAGCCCATAGTCTGCTGATCCCACAAACAAACCAAGACATTTGAAATTCAGAGGCAGTGTGAACTCACATTTCCACAGGGAACTCCACTGTATCCCTTCCTCCAGTCCAAAAAAAACAACCGTTCATCATTACTCTCTGTTTCCTGTCACACAGCCAACTTTATATCCATGCTCCCACAATCCCTTTTATTCCATGGGCTTTAACTTTGCTGGTAAGAAAATTTTGTGCCAGTTTATTAAATTTCCAGAGCACAGATTTGTAAAATCTAACTTATATGTATCGACTAATTTTGACTTTAAAAAAAAAAAATTTTTGAAGGAATTTGAACATCAACCCACAGCGACAGGACTGGGCCAATTATGAGGTCATCATCAGCAGTGAGGTCATCCCCTGGCAGGTCACATGACAGCTGGAGCCACAAGGCATCACAAACAGATTTGTGACTGGATTAAAACCCAAAATCCGGTCACAATGGCTTTTCAAACAAAGATGTTGTTGCTTGAAAACACAACAGTTAAACTTTCTGTCTGACTGTGAGGAGAACTCGGGAAAAATTTACAAAACAAAATCCTTCAACAAAATATTCAAAAATCATCTAAATAGAAATCCTATGAGGAAAGGACAAGTTCGAGATATTGTCAGGATAAAGTAAACTGTTCGAACAGATTTTATTGAACTGAGTTGAACAGAACAAGTAAGTCAGCTTGGTAATTTTTATTAAAGTTCAGTTTGTTCAGTGATTGAATTTAATGCAAATAGAATTCCAGTGAAAAAGAAATGATTATTCAAGATAAACTTATACATTTGGAACAATAAATTGAAACAATTAAATTCTGAACAAGAACAAGAGTGAACCGAGAGGGCTCAAGGTCAGAGAGACAGTGAACTGCTAAACAGAGTGAATTGTAAAAAGAGTGAAGTCTTTAAATGTGGATTTGTTGAGAGTGGGAATTAGGTGCAGAGGGGTACGGAGCTGCTGTGTAATTTAAACCAAGGGACAACAGTAAAAGAGAAGGAGGGAGAACCAGAGGACTCTAAGTTCAAAAAGCTTTAAATAAATCGACAGTAAAATATTCATCCGTGGGCCATGGGCATCACTGGCAAGGCCAACATTTATTGTCCATCCCTAATTACCCTTGAAAAGCTGGTGGTGAGCAGCCTTCTTGAACCACTGCAGTCTGTGTGGTGTCAGTGCACTCATACTGCTGTTAGCAATGGAGTTCCAAGATTTTGACCCATTGCCAGTGAAGGGACTGTGATACAGTTCCATGTAAGGAAGGTGTGTGACCCAGAGGGGAACTTGCTGGTGCTGGTGTGCTCAAACATGCTGCTTTATCCTGGGTGGTGCCAAGCTTCTTGAGTGTTGTTGGAGCTGCACTCATCCAGGCGAGTGGAGAGTATTCCATCACACTCTTGACTTGTGCCTAGTAGACAGTGGACAGGCTTTGGGGAGTCAGGAGGTGAATTACTCACCGCAGGATTCCCAGCCTCTGAACTGCTCTTGAAGCCATTGTATTTATAGGGCTGGTCCAGTTAAATTTTTGATCAATGGTAACCCCCAGGATGCTGATGGTTGAGGATTCAGTGATGGTAATGCTTTTGATTTTGGGGGGGAGATAGTTAGATCCTCTCTTGTTGGAGATGGTCATTTCCTGGCATTTGTATGTTCTGAATGTTATTTGTCACTTATCAACCTGGATGTTTTCCAAGACTTGCTACCTGCAGGCATGGACTGCTTCAGTATCTGAGAAGTTGCCAAGGAGACTGAACACAGTGCAATCATCAGCAAACATTCCCACTTTTCACCTTCTGATGGAGGGAAGGTCATTGTCAAAGCAGCTGAAGATGGTTGGGCTTAGGACACTGCCCTGAGGAACTCCTGCAGCAACATCCTGGGGCTGAGAAGATTTGCCTCCCACAACCACAACCATCTTCCTTTGTGCTAAGTATCACTCCAGCCCATGGAAAGCTTTTCCTCTGATTCCCATTGACTTCAATTTTACTGGGGTGCCTTGATGCCACACCTGCAGAAGGAACATGGAGCAGGGAACAGTTAAATAATGCCCGAAGATCGCGGCCTACAGCACTTACCAGTGAGCGAGGAGCAGACAGGAGCGGACCTGCGGGAGGAACACGGACCAGGGAACAGTTGAATAATGCCCGAGGATCGCGGCCTACAGCACTTACCTTCCGGGAGAGCAGCAGACAGGAGCAGACCTGCGGGAGGAACACGGAGCAGAGAGCAGTTAAATAAAGCCCGAGGATCGCGGCCTACAGCACCTACCTTCTGGGAGAGCAGCGGACAGGAGCTCAGGTGTACCTGAGTTTGAAAAGAAGGTGAACAGTGACATCACAGGAATGTCGTAAGGTGATTGGTCCTTTTCCATGTTTTGGATGTGAGGAGGGATGATATACTAAATGAATCATCAAATGAGGTCATATGGGTTGAGCTCAGAAATAAAAAAAGCAGCAGCCACACTACTATGAGTATACTATATGCCCCCAAATAGTGAGAGGGAGATAGAAGAACAAATATGTAAGCAAATTTCTAAGTGCAAAAACAAGTAGGGCAATAACAGTTGGGGATTTCAACTACCCTAATATCAACCGAGATACAAAGAGTGTGAAGGGCACAGAGGGGACGAAATTCTTGAACTGCATTCAAGAGAGCTTTTTCAGCCAGCACGTAACAAGCCCAACGAGAGGGAGTGCAATTCCGGATTTAGTCTTCAGAAATGAAGCTGGGCAAGTGGATGAAGTAACAGTGGGGGATGATTTTGGAGATAGTGACCATTTAACAGTTAGTTTTAGCATAATCATGGAAAAGGACAAAGATAGAACAGGAGTAAAAGTTTTAAATTGGGGAAGGCAAATTTCATGGAACTGAGGTGATCTGGTGAAAGTGGACTGGATACAGATACTTGAAGGAAAATCAGTGGCAAACCAGTGGGAAGCATTCAAAAGCGAGATACGACAGGCACAGTGCAGACAGATGCCCACAAAGGAAAAGGGTGGTACTGCCAAATGTTATCCCCTCGTTATCTAGAAACTTACAGGGTAAGATAAAGCAGAAAAGGAAAGCTTATGACAGTCACAAAAAACTGAATACTTTAGAAAGCATAGAGGAGTATAGAAAGTACAGGGGTGAAGTAAGAAAGGAAATTAGGAAAGCAAAGAGAGGAGATGTAAAATTATTGGCAGGTAAAATCAAGGAAAACCCAAAGATGTTTTATCAGAACATTAAGAGCAAGAGAATAACTAAGGAAAGGGTAGGAACTATCAAAGATGTAAAAGGGAACTTATGCATGGATGCAGAAGATGTGGGCAGGGTTCTGAATGAGTTTGTTGTTTCTGTCTTCACAAAGGAGAGGGATGATGCAGACATTGTAGTAAAAGGGGAGGAGTGTGAAATATTAGATATGATAAGCATAAAGAGGGAGGAAGTACTGGAGGGTCTGACATTCTTGAAAGTGGATAAATCACCAAGGCTGGATGAATTGTATCCCAGGTTGTTAAAGGAAGCCAGAGAGGAATTGGTGGATGCTCTGAGGATCATCTGTAAATCCTCACTAGATACAGGCGAGGTACCAGAGGATTGGAGGTCTGCGGAAGTTGTATCGTTGTTTAAAAAGGGTGTGAGGGATAGACCAAATGATTATAGGCCTGTCATTCTGACCTCAGTAGTGGGCAAATTATTCGAATCAATTCTGAGAGATAGAATAAACTGTCACTTAGAAAGGCATGGATTAATCAGGATAGTCTGCATGGATTTGTTAAGGGATGGTTGTGTCTTACCAACTTAATCAATTTTTTTGTGGCAGTAACAGGGAGGATTGAGGAGGTTCGTGCAGTGGATGTGGTCTACATGAATTGTAATAAGACATTTGACAAGGTCCAACATGGCAGACTGGTCAGAAAAATAAAAGCCTATAAGATACAGGGGAATGTGGCAAGTTGGATCCAAAATTGGCTCAGTGACAGGAAACAAAGGGTAATGGTCGGCGGATGTTTTTACGAATGGAAGGTGGTTTCCAGTGGTGTTCCAAAGGGCTCAGTGTTGGATCCCTTGCTGTTTGTGGTATATATTAATGATTTGGACATAAATGTGGGAGGTATGATTGGGAAATTTGCTGATGACACATAAATTGGCCATGTTATTGATCGTGAAGACGGTAGCTGTAGACTCCAGAATAATATCAATGATTTGGTGGAGTGGGCGGAAAAGTGGCAAATAGAATTCAATCTGGACAGTGTGAGGTAATGCATTTGGGGAGGGAAAACAAATCAAGGGAGGATATTGAGAGACCTTGGAGTGCATGTCCACAGGTCCCTGAAGGTGGCAGGACAGGTAGATAAAGTGGTGAAGAAGACATATGCATTGCTTTCCTTTATTGGCTGAGGTATGGAATACAAAAGCAGGGATGTAATGCTGGATCTGTGTAAAATGCTGGTTTGGCCACACCTGGAGAATTGTGTACAGTTCTGGTCACTACATAGAATCATAGAAATATTATGGCACAGAAAGAGGCCACTTGGCCCATCTTGTCTGTGCCAGCCGAAAATGTTCCACCCATTCTAATCCCACCTTCCAGGATTTGGTCCGCAGCCCTACAGATTACGGCACTTGAGGTGCAAATCCAGACTTCTTTTAAATGAGTTGAGGGTTCCTGCCTCAACTATTCTTTCAGGCAGTTAGTTCCAGACTCCCACCATCCTCTGGGTGAAAACATTTTTCCTCATCTCCCCTCTATACCTTCTTCCAATCACTTTAATTCAATCACTAATCTGTTTACGGACAGGTGGTTGGAAAAACAGAGACATTTGTTTCGAAAAGAAAAGATTAACTACCTGTTGGTAACATAAGACACAAACACCCAACAGGTGCATTATTCGTTATGAACAAAATAAGTTAAAGATTGCGTTAGGTCAAAGGAAGTGGCTTATAAGGTCACCAGAAAAAGTGGTAAGTCCGAGGATTGGGAGAAATTTAGAATTGAACACAGGAGGACCAACAAACTGATAAAGGAAAAAGAGATTATGAATGCAAACTGGCTTGAAACATAAAGGCAGACTGTAAAAGCTTCTTTAGGGATGTGAAAAGGAAAATGAGCAAGGACGAATGTGGGTCTGACTGAAGGTCACTGGATACTGCAAAGGCCATGGGCCCTGACAACATTTTGGCAAAGTACTGAAGACTTGTGCTCCAGAACTTGCCATGCCCGTATCCAAGCTGTTCCAGTACAGCTACAGCACTGGCACCTACGAAACAAACTGGAAAATTGCCCAGGTATGTCCTGTACGCAAAAAGCAGGACAAATTCAATCCGGCCAATCGCCACCCAATTCGTCTACTCTTGATCATCAATAAAGTGATGGAAGGTGTCGTCGACAATGCTATCAAGTGGCATTTGCTTAGCAATATCCTGCTCAGTGACGCTCAGTTTGGGTTCTGCCAGGGCCACTCAGCTTCTGATCTCATAACAGCCTTGGTTCAAACATGGATCAACGAGATGAACTCAAGAGCTGAGGTGAGAGTGACTGCCCTTGACATCAAGGCAGCATTTGACCGAGTCTGGTATCAAGGAGCCCGAGCAAAACAAGAGTCAATGGGAATCAGGGGAAAAAATCTCCACTAGGTGGAGTCTTACCTAGTGCAAAGGAAGATGGTTGTGATTGTTGGAGGTCAATCATCTCAGCTCCAGGACATCACTGCAGGAGTTCTTCAGGGTAGTGTCCTAGGCTCAACCATCTTCAGCTGCTTCATCAATGACCTTCCGAACACCATCAGGTCAAAAGTGGGGATGTTCGCTGACAATTGCACAATGTTCAGCACCGCTCACGACTCCTCAGATACTGAAGCACGTGCAAGTGAGCATAGGAATAGGAGAATTCAGCAATTGAACACGTGGCTGGAGAACTGGTGTAAGAGGGAGGGCATCAGATTTCTAAGACAATGGAAGCAGTTCTGGGGCAGGTGGGACCTGTACAAGATGGACGGGTTGCATCTCAGCAGGACTGGGACGAATATCCTTGCAGGGAGATTTGCTAGTACTGATGTGGAGGGTTTAAACTAACATGTCAGGGGTGTGGGAACCAGGAGCAAGTATTAGAGAGGAATACCAAGGTGCACAGAATACTGGGGGAGATAGATAGCACGAGAGTAGGGAATAGTACATTATTAGGTGGGGTCAGAGAAAGGGAGAATGTAATAAAGTCTGAATCAAGGTTAATGTGCATGTATGTGAATGCACAGAGTGTGGTTAATAAGACTGGTGAGGTACAGGTGTTGATTGCCTTGTGGAAATTTGATGTTGTGGCGATAACAGAGACCTAGCTCAAAGGAGGGCAGGACTGGGTGTGAAATATTCTTGGATACAAGGTGTTCAGAAAAGATAGGAAAGGGAAACAGGGGGGAGGGGGTGGCAGTATTGTTTTAGGAGAGCATTGCAGTGCTGGGGAAAAAGGATGTGTAGAGAGGTCGAGGACAGAATCAATTTGGCTAGAGCTAAGGAAAAAAAAAGGTGCAGTTACATTGCTCAGTGTTGTCTATAGGCCACCAACTAGTGGGGAGGACATGGAGGAACAAATTTGCAAGGACATTACAGAGAGGTGCAACAATGATAGGGTAGCTTTAATGGGGGACTTTAATTATCCAAACATAGCCTGGGATAATAGTGGTGTAAAGAGCAGTGAAGGGCAAGAGTTCCCAGCGTGTGTTCAGGAAAGATTTTCTGCAACAGTATGTTGCTAGTCCAACAAGAAAGGAGGCACTGCTAGACCTGGTTCTTGGGAATGAGGTGGGCCAAGTATCATAGAGTCATACAGCACTGAAACAGACCCTTTGGCCCAACAAGTCTGCTCAACCATCAACCACCCATTTGTACTAATCCTACATTAATCCCATTTTCCCTCTCACATCCCCACCTTCCCTCAATTCTCCTACCACCTATCTACTCGAGGGGCATTTTTTTTTCTTATGACTAATTTGCCTATCAACCCACAAGTCTTTGGCATGTGGGAGGAAACCGGAGCACCCAGAAAAAACCCACACAGTCACAGGGAAAATGTGCAAACTCTGCCCAGGCAGTACCCAGAACCAAACCCGGATCACTGGAGCTGTGGTGCTAACCACTGCACCACTGTGCCACTCACGGTAGGAGAGTATTTAGGGGATAGTGATCATTGTATCGTAAGGTTTAGGCTGACTATGGAAAAGGACAAAGACCAATCCAGGGTAAGATTAATTAACTGGGGGAAGGCCAACTGTTAGCGGGAATGAATCCAGAAGAATCACTCGACACTCAGGTCTGCTCCAATGTCAAACAGTTAATTGAGTTACGCCAGTGGGGAGCAGGTCACTGGGCTGTCCAGATGCCTCTCCACCGAACAAAGGAAAATCATCAATACTTATACATTTTCAAACAGTTACTCAGCCCATCCCGGCTGGACATGGTCCAATCACAAAGATTATCGATCATATACATTGATTATTAGAGCCAATAGAAGTGGTTACCCGGCATGGAGGGACTGTACAACCTGCCCATAGACAGATAGGGGATTACTCATGATGTTTTCCATTCCCCATTATCCATTATCCTTGGTTCTCATGTACGCATAGCATCTTAGCTTGACCTCGTTACAGGCTGGTACCTTTGTCAGCATTCCACAAGGACATCTGCTTTGTCTTTGTTTAAATTTTGATTAGTCAGCTCTTGTGTGGAATGTGGTCAAGTTAACTAAGCCCCATGATGCCTTGCAACCTCCTCCATGTTCTTTAAGATTATATGTATCTACTTACTCAAATAACATTTGAACTATATATATATTACTGCAGGTGCCTCTGTGCTTGGGAATACCCTCCAACACCAACTTCCATTGGGTAAGAATTGAGCTGGGGTGAAAGCTGGCAGGAAAACTGATAGATGAACAATTGGCTACCTTCAAAGAAAAGATAGTTCAGGGACAGTCAAGGTATGTTCCCAGGAAGTGGAAAAGTAGGGAAAACAAATCCAGAATTCCTTGGATGACAAAAGAGATAGAGATTAAGATAAAGAAGAAAAAGTATGCTTCTGACAGATGCCAGGTAGAAAATCCTGGCAGGATCCCCAAGGACGCATCGTACAGCGAGCTCGTCACTGGTATCAGACCCACCAGCCGTCCATGTCTCCGCTTTAATGACATATGCAAACGTGACATGAAGTCCTGTGACATTAACCACAAGTCGTGGGAGTCAGTTGCCAGTGATCTCCAGAGCTGACAGACAACCATAAAGGCGGGGCGTGTGAGCAGCAAGTCAAAGAGACTTAGTAGTTGGCAGGAAAAAAGACAGAAGCGCAAGGGGAGAGCCAACTGTGTAACAGCCCCGACAACCAATTTTATCTGTAGCGCCTGTGGAAGAGTCTGTCACTGTAGAATTGGCCTTTATAGCCACTCCAGGCACTGTTCCACAAACCACTGACCACCTCGAGGCGCTTACCCATTGTCTCTCGAGACAAGGAGGCCAAAGAGGTAGAAAATACTATTGAGAACCAGGCTGAATATAGAAGGTTCAAAGGGGATGCGAAAAAGCAAATAAGAGAAGCAGAGAGCATGAGAAGAGACTGGCAGCCAGAATTAAAGGTAATTCCTAAGTTTTCTATAGGCATATAAATAGTAACAGGTTGGTAAAAGGAGGAGTGGGGCCTGATTAGAGACCAGAAAGGGGATTTACATATGGAGGCAGATGGCATAGCTGAAGTATTAAATCAATAATTTGCACCTGTCTTAAACAAAGATAAAGATGCAACCCAGGCAATGTTGAAAGAGGAGGTCAGTCAGACACTAGAGGGGTTTAAAATTAATAAAAAGGAAGTACCAGATAGGCTTTGTGAACTTAAAGTGGATAAAGCACCAGGGCCGGATGAGATGCATCCAAGGATACTGAGGGAATTGAGGTTGGAAATCGCAAAGGCACTGGCCATAATTTTTCAGTCTTCCTTCAACTCAGGTGTGGTGCCAGAGACTGGAGAACTGCAAACGTTACACCCTTGTTCAAAAAAGGGTGTCAGGATAAACCCAGTAACTACAGGCCAGTCAGGTTAACTTTGGTGCTGGGAAAACTTCAAGAAACAATAAATCGGGTCAAAATCAATAGTCACTGGACAAATGTGAGTTAATTAAGGAACGCCAGCATGGAATTCTTCAGGGAAAATCATGTTTAACTAACTTGCTGGAGTTTTCTGAGATGGTAACAGAGAGGGTTAATGAGGGCAATGCCATTGATGTGGTGTACATAGACTTTCAAAAGGCATTTGATGCAATACCACACAATAGACCTGTGAGCAAACTTGTAGCTCATGGAATAAAAGGGACAGTAGCAATCTGGATACAAAAATGGCTGAGTGACAGGAAACAAAGAGTAGTGGTTAATGGATGTTTTTTGGGCTGGAGGAAGTTTTGTAGTGGAGTTTCCCAGGTGTATATGTGCATAAGTCATTAAAGGTGCCAGGACAGGTTGAGAGAGCAGTTAATAAAGGATACAGTATCCTGGGCTTTATAAATAGAGGCATAGAGTACAAGAGCAAGGAAGTTATGTTGAACTAGTATAAGACACTAGTTTGGCCTCAGCTGGAGTATTGCATCCAATTTTGGGCGTCGAAGTTGAGGAACGATGGGAGGGCATTGGAAAGAGTACAGAAGATGTAAATGGGTATGATACAGTCAGGATTACAGAGACAAGTCTGAAGGGTGACCAGGGTTGGGAAATGAACATCCAAAGGTGTTCAGTATTTAAGAAGGACAGACGAAAAGCAAAAGGCGGTGGAGTTGCATTGCTGGTTAAAGAGGAAATTTACAGTGAAGAAAGATTTAGATTTTAGATTTAGATTAGAGATACAGCACTGAAACAGGCCCTTCGGCCCATCGAGTCTGTGCCGAACATCAACCACCCATTTATACTAATCCTACACTAATCCCATATTCCTACCAAACATCCCCACCTCTCCCTATATTTCCCTACCACCTACCTACACTAGTGACAATTTATAACGGCCAATTTACCTATCAACCTGCAAGTCTTTTGGCTTGTGGGAGGAAACCGGAGCACCCGGAGAAAACCCACGCAGACACCGGGAGAACTTGCAAACTCCACACAGGCAGTACCTGGAATCGAACCCGGGTCCCTGGAGCTATGAGGCTGCGGTGCTAACCACTGCGCCACTGTGCCGCCCTAAATATTAGTTCTGATGATGTGGAATCTGTATGGACAGAGCTGAGAAATACTAAGGGGCAAAAAATGTTAGTGGGGGTTGCATATAGACCCCCAAACCATAGTGGTGATGTTGGGAATGGCATTAAACAGGAAATTAGAGATGCATGCGATAAAGGAACATCTGTAATTATGGGTGACTTTAATCTGCATACAGAATGGGCAAATCAGATTAGTCACAATAGCGTAGAGGAGGAATTCTTGGAGTGTATACGGGATGGTTTTCTGGAGCAATATGTTGAGGAACCAACTAGAGAACAGGCCATCCTAGACTGGGTATTATATAATGAAAGTGGTATAATTGGCAATCTAATTGTGCGAGTCCCCTTGGGGATGAGCGACCATAATATGATAGATTTCTTCATCAAGATGGAGAGTGACAAAGTTGATTCTGAGACTAAGGTCCTGAAACTTAGTAAAGGAAACTACGAAGGTCTCAGGTGCGCGTTGGCTATGATGGATTGGGAAACATTACTTAAAGGAACGATGGTGGAAAAGCAATGGCAAACATTCAAAGAGTGCATGGATGAACTGTAACAATTGTTTATTCCTGTCTGGCACAAAAGTAAAACGGGAAAGGTAGCCAAACCAATGCTTACAAAGGAAATTAGAGATAGCATTAGATCCAAGGAAGAGGCATATAAATTCGCCAGAAAAAACAACAGACCTGAGGATTGGAAGCAGTTTAGAATTCAACAAAGGAGGACCAAGGAATTGATTAAGAAGGGGAAAATAGAGTATGAGAGCAAGCTTGCAGGAAACATAACAACTGATTGTAAAAGTTTCTCTAGGTATGTGAAGAGAAAAAGATTTGTGAAGACAAATATAGCTCCCTTACAGTCAGAAACAGGGAAATTTATTATAGGGAACAAAGAAATGGCTGACCAACTAAATGCATACTTTGGTTCTGTCTTCACAAAGGAGGGCACAAATATCATACCAGAAACATTGGGGAACAGAGGGTTTAGTGAGAGAGAGGAACTGAAGAAAATCAGTCTTAGTTGAGAAATGGTGTTGGGGAAATCGATGGGATTGAAGGCCGATAAATCCCCAGGGCCTGATGGTATGCAGCCCATAGTACTTAAGGAAGTGGCCCTAGAAATATTGGATGCATTGATGGTCATCTTACAAGATATTATAGACTCTGGAATAGTTCCTATAGATTGGAGGGTAGCTAATGTAACCCCACTATTTAAAAAGGGAGGTAGAGAGAAAGCACGGAATTATAGACCAGTCAGCCTGACGTCTGATATGGGGAAAATTCAAGAGTCCATTATCAAAGATTTTATAGCAGAGCACTTGGAGAACAGTGGTAGAATCGGACAGAGTTAGCATGGATTTACGAAAGGGAAATCATGTTCGACAAATGTACTAGAATTCTTCGAGGATGTAACTAGTAGAGTTGATGAGGCGTAGCCAGTGGATGTGGTTTATTTGGACTTTCAGAAGGCTTTCAACAAAGTCCCACATAAGAGATTAGCGTGTAAAATTAAAGCGCATGGGATTGGGGGTAGTGTATTGTGATGGATAGAAAATTGGTTGGCAGATAGGAAACAAAGAGTAGGGATAAATGGGTCTTTTTTTGAATGGCAGGCAGTGACTAGTGGGGTACAGCAGGGATCGGTGCTAGAAACCCAGCTATTCACAATATATATTAATAATTTAGATGAGGGAACTAAATGTAATATCTCCAAATTTGTAGATGACACAAATCTGAGTGGGAGGGTGAGTTGTGAGGAGGATGCAGAGAGACTTCAGGGTGATTTGGACAAGTTGAGTGATTGGGCATATGCATGACAGATGCAGTATAATGTGGATAAATGTGAGGTTTTCCACTTTGGTAGCAAAAACAGAAAGGCAGATTATTATCTGAACGGCTATAAACTGAGAGAGGGGAATATGCAGCGAGACCTGGGTGTTCTTGTACACCAATTGCCGACAGTAAGCATGCAGGTGCAACAGGTGGTAAAAAAAGGCAAATGGTATGTTGGCCTTCACAGCGAGAGTATTCGAGTACAGGAGCAGGGATATCTTGCTGCAATTATACAGGGCCTTGGTGAGGCCACACCTGGAATATTGTATGCAGTTTTGGTATCCTTATCTGAGGAAGAATATTCTTGCTGTAGAAGGAGTGCAGCGAAGGTTTACCAGACTGATTCCTGGGATGGAGGGACTGACGTCTGAGCAGAGATTGAGTTGGTTAGGATTATATTCGCTGGAGTTCAGAAGAGTGAAGGGGAAATCTATAAAATTCTAACAGGACTTGAGAGGGTAGATGCAGGAAGTAGGCCGAGGTGGATCATCCACTCGGCACTTCTGGCTGAAGATTGTTGCAAATGTCTTATCTTTTGCAGTAATGTTCTGGGCTCCCCTATCACTGAGGTCGGGATATATGTGGAGCCACCAATTAGTTGTTAAATTGTTCACCACCAGTCACGACTGGATGTGGCCGGACTGCAGAGCTTAGATCTGATCCGTTGGTTGTGGGATCATTTAGCTCTGTCTATCGCATGCTGCTTACACAGTTTGGCCACAACAAGGACTCCAATCCATTCTCCCAGTTACTCCGTCTCCGACGCATCTGCTCTGATGATGCTACCTTCCATGACGATGCTGCTGATATGACCTCCTTATTCCTCATCGAGGATTTTCCCCCCACTGTTGTTGACAGGGCCCTCAACCATGTCCGGCCCATTTCCCGCACTTCTACCCTCAACCCTTCCCCTCCCTCCCAGAACCGTGACAGGGTTCCCCTTGTCCTCACTTTCCACCCCATCAGCCTCCATATCCAAAGGATCATCCTGCGCCATTTCCGCCACCTCCAGCGTGATGCCACTACCAAACGCATCTTCCCCTCCCTTCCCCTGTCAGCATTCCGAAGGGATCGTTCCCTCCGCGACACCCTGGTCCACTCCTCCATTACCCCCACCACCTCGTCCCCGTCCCATGGCACCTTCCCCTGCAATCACAGGAGGTGTAATACCTGCCCATTTCCCTCCTCTCTCCTCACTATCCCAGGCCCCAAACACTCCTTTCAGGTGAAGCAGCGATTTACTTGTACTTCTTTCAATGTAGTATACTGTATTCGCTGCTCACAATGTGGTCTCCTCTATATTGGGGAGACCAAACGCAGAGTGGGTGACCACTTTGCAGAACACCTCCG
Source organism: Heterodontus francisci (assembly GCF_036365525.1). Lineage (NCBI taxonomy): Eukaryota > Metazoa > Chordata > Chondrichthyes > Heterodontiformes > Heterodontidae > Heterodontus > Heterodontus francisci. The sequence continues at coordinate 30,369,017 of NC_090410.1, forward strand.
CTCAGTCCGCAAGCAGGACCCTGACCTTCCGGTTGCTTGCCATTTCAAAACTCCCCCCTGCTCTCATGCTCACATCTCTGTCCTGGGATTGCTGCAGTGTTCCAGTGAACATCAATGCAAGCTCGAGGAACAGCATCTCACTTTCCGATTAGGCACACGACAGCCTGCCGGACTGAACATTGAGTTCAATCATTTCAGAGCATGACGGGCCCCCCATTTTACTTTTATTTTTAGTTATTTTTTCTTTTTTTACATTTTTTACAATTTTTTTCCTTTTATTTATTTCATTTCATTGTAGTTTGTGCAGTTTGCTTACCCACTGTATTTTTTCATGTTTGTACTTCCTGCTGCTCAATCTTCAGTTCATTAACACCCTATCTATACTAATGCTTTGTCTTTCAACACGCCATTAACTTACTGTTTGCCTTTGCTCCATGACCTCTTGGTCAGCTATGTGGCCTTGTCCAATCTACACCTTCTCCTTTGTTATCTCTTGCCCCACCCCCGGCTCACTTGCTTATAACCTTTGACATTTCTAATATTTGCTAGTTCCGAAGAAGGGTCACTGATCCGAAATGTTAACTCTGCTTCTCTTTCCACAGATGCTGCCAGACCTGCTGAGTGGTTCCAGCCTTTCTTGTTTTTATTTCAGATTTCCAGCATCCGCAGTATTTTGCTTTTATTATATTATATTGGCCACAACTAATCCTGGATTGTAGCTTCACTAGGTTGACACCACATTTTGAGGTATGCCTGGTGCTGCTCCTGGCATGCCCTGCTGCACTCTTCTTTAAACCAGGGTTGACCCCCCGGCTTGATGGTAAGGGTAGAGTGGGGGATATGCCAGGCCATGAGGTTACAGATTGTGGTTGAATACAATTCTGTTGCTGCCGATGGCCCACAGTGCCTCGTGGATGCCCAGTTTTGAGTTGCTAGATCTGTTCGAAATCTATCCCATATAGCACGGTGGTAGTGCCACACAGCACGATGGAGTGCCTCCTCAATGTGAAGACGGAGCTTTATCTCCACAAGGACTCTGCGGTGGTCTCTTCTATCAATACTGTCAGATTGGTGAGGATGAGGTCAAGTATGTTTTCCCTCCCCACCTGTCGCAGACCCAGTCTATCCGCTGTGTGCTTGAAGATTAGGCCAGTTCGGTCAGTAATGATGCTACCGAGCCACTCTGGGTGATGGACATTGAAGTCCCGCACCCAGATTACATTCTGTGTCCTTGCTACCCTCAGCGCTTCCACCTAGTGGTGTTCACCATGGAGGAGTTCTGATTCATCAGCTGAGGGTCAGCAGGAGGTGGGGGGGAGGGGCTGTCGGTGGCAATCAGCAGGAGGTTTCCTTGTCCGTTTTTGACTGGACATCACGTGGTCCAGAGTCGATGTTGAGGACTCCCAGGGCAACTCCCTTCCAACTGTATACCACTGTGCCGCCACCTCTGCTGGGTCTGTTCTGCCGGTGGGACAGGACATACTCAGGGATGGTGATGGTGGTGTCTGGGACCTATGATTCCGTGAGTATGACTATGACAGGCTGCTGCTTGACTCGCATCTGTGGGACAGCTCTCCCAATTTTGGCACAAGCCCCCAGATGTCAGTAAAGAAGACTTTGCACAGTTGATAGGGCTGGGTTTGCCGTTGTCATTTCTGGTACCTAGGTCAATACACCACCGCCTCACCAAATACTCTGCCCCTCTGTTTTTTCTACCAAAGTGGATCATTTCACACTTCATCACATTATATTCTGTCTGCCATGTTCTTTCCCATTCACTTATCCTGTCCCAATTCCCTTGCAGCCTTTTTACATCCTCCTCACAACTTACATTCACACCTCGTTTTGTGCCAGCAACAAATTTGGAAATATTACATTTGGTCCACATATCCAAATAATGAATATGGATTGTGAACAGCTGTGGCCCAATCACTGATCCTTGCGATACCCCACTAGTAACAGCCTGCCATCCTGAGAATGACCCAATTATTCCTACTCTCTGTTTTCTGCCCATTAACCAATTCGCAATCCATGCCAATATATTACCCCCAATTCCCATATGCTCTAATTTTGTTTACTAACCTCCTGTGTGAGACCTTGTTGAAAGCCTTCTGAAAATACAAATAACCAACTCCACAGGTTACAATATACAATTATCCAGTATCTGTTTATCCGTCTGCCTGTCTGCGGGGCCACTTGCCTCCCTGTCTGTCTATCTGTCTGCCGATCTGCGGGGGCTCCTGCCTGTCTGTCTGCCTGTCTGCTGGAGTGCCTGCCTCCCTATCTGTCTGTCTATCTGTCTGCCTGCCTGCCTGTCTGCAGGGGGATGTATATAAAATTGGATAAGTGAGAGAAAACTGAGATGTTGGTGAACGGTTGTTTTTTGTGATTGGAGGAAAGGAAACAGTGGTGTTCCCCAGGGACAGGTACTCAGACCATTGCTTTTTGTGGTTTCTATTCATGAATTGCACTTGGGTGTACAGGGCACAATTTCAAAATGTGCAGCTGACAAAACTTGGAAGTACTGTGAACTGTGCTATAGACAGAGCTAAGCGATCCCACAACCAACTGTTCAGATCAAAGCTTTGCAGTCCTGCCACATGCAGTCGTGAATGATGGTGAACAATTAAACAATTAATCAAAGGAGGAGACTTTACAAATATCCCCATCCTCAATGATGGAGGAGCCCAGCACATCAGTGCAAAAGACAAAGATGAAGCATTTACAACCATCTTCAGCCAGAAGTGCCAAGTGGATGATCCATCTCGGCCTCCTCCTCAGGTTCCCAGCATCACAGATGCCAGTCGGCAGCCAATGAATGCTAATGAATCGATAAAGACTCATTTTTTAATTTGATTAATTTAGATTAAATTAAAAGCTTATCGGTATACTCACCCCGGCTGGCTTTCTGTCTCCCCGCACTCTCTGTTGAATGTGACGCCAATTTTCAATTTTTGATTTAGAATTTGAATTTCTACTCTGCTCCCGCTGCTTTTTCTCCAGCCTCTGATCTTTTAGCGCTCTTTTTAAATCTCCGCTCTGCTTCCGCTGCTTCTCTCCAGCTATCAACTACACGGACAATTTTCACATCATCTGTAAACTTCTTAATCACACCTCAACGTTTAAGTCGAAATCATTGACAAAGACCACGAGCAACAAGGGACCCAGTATTGAGCCCGGGTGAACCCTAGTGGAAAAAAACATTCCAATAAAAAAAATACCCATCGACCATAACTCTTTGCTTTCTTCTGCTGAACAAGTTTTACATCCAACTTGCCAGTTTCCCTTGGATCCCATGAGCTTTCAATTTTCTGACCAGTCTGTCATGTGGAACCTTGTCAAAAGCCTTGCTACAATCCATGTCGACTACATCAAATACGCTACCCTCATCAACCTTCTTTTCAACTCTGCAAAAAATTCAAACAAGTTAGTCAAACACAACCTTCGCTTCCCAAATCCATACTGATTGTCCTTTATTAATTCCTACCTTTCTAAATGACGATTTATACTGCCTCTCAGAGATTTATCCAATAATTTGCCCATCACTTAGGTCAGGCTGACTGGCCTGTAATTATCTGGACTATCCCTTCCTCTATATTTAAACAATGCTGCAGTCGTCCAGTACTCTGGCACCAGGTCAGTTACCAGAGACAATTGGAAAATGATAGTCAGAGCCTTCACTTAAAAACTAAGGCAGATTTTATAATATATTATAGAGCAAGACAGAGAGAGAGAGACAGAAAGAGAGAAAGAGAGACCAGCAGGGAGGATATTGGTTCAAATTTGGAGCTGGGAAATTAAAACATATAATCGGGGTAGTGTAACAGCAGGTGTTGTAATAAGAGTATAAGCACAGAGCAGGACTAGAGGTAGTAATTACAATTGATCGTTTAGACAGGGTACTAAATAGATTGTTCAAAAGGGGAATAGAGAGGTGTTTTAGATCATGGATAAGCAGCTGCGACCTGTTGTTTGCAATTCCTGAGCCAGGTGGCTACTTCCTGTGTCTTGGGTGACCATGCGTGTATGACGTGTCTCCAGCTGCTTCAGCTCGATCTCAGGATTTCCGAGCCTGTGGGGCAGCTGGAATCACTGCGGAGCATCAGGGAGCAGGAGACTTTCCTGGATTGTATGTTCCAGGAGCTGGTCACCCCACAGGCAGTAGGAGTTCAGGATAGTAGGTGGGTGGCCATCCAGAAGATTAGGAAGAGGCAGGAAGTGCAGGAGTCTTTGGGATGTGTGTTACTCACAAACCAGTACTCAGCAGTGGAGAATGCTGGGAGTGAGGACACCTTGAAAGAGTGCAGTTCAGACTATGGCAATCATGGACATGGGACTGTACAGGAGGGAGCAGCAAAGGGCAGAAATGCAGTTGTTATAGGTGATTCCATGGTCAGGGGGACAGATAACATCTCTGAAACTGTTCTCATGAGTCCCGCATAGTGGGATGTCTCCCTGGTGCCAGGATAAAGGACATCATAGAGAGGGTGCAGAATATTCTGCACGGGGAAGGGACAGATCCAGATGTTGTGGTGCACGTTGGTACTAATGACACAGCAAGGGCAGGTATTGAGGTCCTGGGGTCAGATTTTCAGTAGCTAGGGAGGAAGTTAAAGAGTAGTACATCGAGGGTAGTAACCACTGGATTACTCCCAGTGCCACGTGCGAGTGAGAGTAGAATTCAGAAGATAGGGAGGATCAATGTGTGGCTTGAACATGGTGCATGGGATGGGAGGGGGGGTCAGATTCTTGGGGCTTTGGGACCAGTTCTCAGCAGGAGACATCAAATCAAAAGGGACAGATTGCAACTCACCAGGACTGGGGCCAATATCCTCACAGGAACATTCACTAGTGTGGTTGGGTAGGGTTTAAACTAAATTGGCGAGGGATGGGCAGCAGCATGTGAGCGTGTTAGACAATACTAGAGAAGGGAGTCGGTCCATATTAGATCGGAGCGGACTGAGAAGGACTACAAGGAATGTAAAGACAGAATTACAAAGCATGTGTGTAAATGCACAAAATGTGGTGAATAAGGTTGATGAGCTACAAGCACTAATAGCAGTGTAGGAATATGATGTTGGGGCAATAACGGAAACGTGGCGAGGACTGGGCATTTAATATACAAGAATATAAAGCGTTCAGAAAAGATGGAGAAGGAAAAAAGTGAGGTGGTGTGGCAGTATTGATAAGGGAAGACATTGCATTGTTGGAAAGAGAGGAAGCCCTTGAAGGGGCAAGGACAGAATCCATTTGGTTAGAGTTGAAAAGGAAGATGGATATGATCACATAACCTGGGGTATTCTATAATCCTCTAAATAGTGAGAAAGCGATAGAGGAACAAATCTGCAGGGGAATCAGAGAGCTGTTCAAGAACTATAGAGTGGTGATATTGGGGGAGTTTAATCACCCAAATATCGATTGGAATAATTCTAAAGGATAAGGAGGGGGAGGAATTTCTGAAATGTGTTCAGGTGAACTTCATCATATCGTAATGTTTTGACTCGTATTGCAGAAAAGCGAGGAACAAAATAAGATATAAGGTTGAAGACGGCTAATTTTAATGCGATGAGAAGGGTAGAATTGAACCAAAGTCTGACAAGAAGAGCTGCAGCAGAACAATGGGATATCTTTAATGAAGAGATGCTTCAGGTACAGGCTCGGAACATTCCACCAAGGGTGAAAGGTAAAAGAACCAATAACAGGGCTCCTTGGATGATAAAGGAAATAGAGTTTATGATGCAACAAAAACAAGAGGGTGTATGATGTCTGTCAGGTGAATTCTTCAAGTGAGAACCAGGCCATATACAATAAGTTGATAGGGAGGTGTAGAGGAAAATTAGACATGGCAAAGAGAGAATATGAGAATAAAATGGCAGTCAACATAAAAGGGAACCCAAAAATCTTCTACCGGCAGAGAAACAGTAAGCGGGTTGTAAGATGTGGAGTGAGGCCTATTAGGGATAAATAGAATAACACATGCTTAGAGGCGCAGGGCAAGGCTAATATACTTAATAAATACGTTTGAACAGTGTTCACTAAAGAATTGGAATCTGACAAAATATCAGTAGAAGAGGAGAGAGTAGAGACAATAGATGGGGTAGAAATTGAGAGGGGGGAGGTGCTAAAAAGGCTGACTAAGTTTAGGGTAGATAAGTCACCTGGTCCGGATGGTTTGCATCCCAGGTTGCTCAAGGAAGTGGGGATGGAGATAACGGAAGGGCCTGCCATAATCTTCCCTCGAATTGGGGGAGGTGCCAGAGGATTGGAGAGTGACAAATGTGACACCCTTATTTAAGAAAGGGCATAAGGACAGTCCGAGCAAGTACAGGCCAGTTAGTTTAACATCAATGATGGGTGAGGTTTTAGCAACAATAATCAAGGAAAAAATCAACACAGACTTGTAGAGGTTCGAGTTAATTAAGGACAGCCAGCATGAATTTGTAAAAGGGAGATCATGCTTAACTAATCTAATTGAATTCTTTGATGAAGTAACAGAGAAGGTTGATGAAGGGAACACAGTGGATGTTGTTTGTTTGGATTTTAAGAAAGCGTTTGATAAGGTACCACATAAAAGGATGATGAACACAATTAAGGTTCATAGAAGCAGAGGGTCAGTGTATAATTGGATTAAAAAAAAATGCTTCAGGACAGAAAACAGTGAGTTGTAATAAATGGTTATTTATCAGACTGGAGGATTGTAGATAGTGGTGTTCCCCAAGAGTCGAGACTGGGCCCACTGATTTTTTTTACTATATATAAATGACTTGGATCTTGGAATGCAGAGTAGAATCTCAAAATTAGCCGATCACCCCAAACTTGGAGGTGTGCCAAACAGTGAGTATGACATGAACGCCTGCAACAGGACATAGATAGGCGAGCAGAATGGGCAGAGATGTGGCAGATGGATTATTTACTTAATAGCACAGTTCTAAAGAGTGTGCAGGAACAGAGGGACCTGGGGGTGCATGTGCCTTGATCTTTGAAAGTGGCAGGATATAAAGAGAGTGGTTCGTAAAGCAGATGGGATATTGAGCTTCATAAATAGAGGCATTAAGTACAAAAGCAGAAAAGTTAAGCTGAACTTTTAGAAGGTTCTGGTTAGGCCCCAACTGGAGTATTGTGTCCAGTTCTGGTCACCACACTTCAAGAAGGATGTGAGGGTCTTTGAGAGGGTGCAGAGGGGATTTACCAGAATGGTTCCAGGGATGGAGAATTGTAGTTACAAGTTTAGGTTGGAAAAGCTAGGGTTGTTCTCCTCAGAACAAAGGAGATTGAGGGGAGATTTAATAGAAGTGTACAAGATGATGACAGGCTAAGATAAGTTAGACAAGGAAAATAAAACTGTTTTCATTAACAAATGAAACAAGGACTAAGGGACACAGATTGGGCAAGAGATGCAGGGGGAATATGAGGAAGAACTTTTTCACGCAGCAGTTGGTAATGACCTGGAACTCGCTACCCACAAGGGTTGTGGAAGCTGAGACAATCAATGACTTCAAAAGAAAATTAGATGGCCACTTGAAAGAAATAGACATGCAGGGCTACGGGGATTGAGTGAGGGAAAGGAACTGACTGGATAGCTCCATGGAGAGTTGGCATGGAGTCGAGAGGACGAATGGCTCCGTCTGTGCTGTAAATGACTCTATGACTCTCTGATGATGAGGAAGAAAACTGTAGACTGCAGAAAGACATCAGTGGACTGGTCAGGTGGGCAGAAAAGTGGAAAATGGAATTCAATCCAGGGAGGTGTGAGGTGATTTATTTGGGGAGGACAAACAAGGCAAACAAATACACAACAAATGTAGCAAACTGAAAATTGTAGAGGAACAGAGGAACCTCGGAGTGTATGGCTGCAGATCCCGGAAGGTAGCAGGCCTGGTAGATAAGGTGGTTACGAAGGCATACGGGACACTTCACTTTGTTGACTGGGACATACAATATACAGCAGGGATATTATGTTGAAGTGTATAAAATACTAGTAATACTGCAGCTATAGTACTGCATACTGTTCTGGTCACTGCATTACAGGAAGGATGCACTACAGAGGGCACGGAGGAGATCTATGGAATGTTGTGAGGAATGGAGAATATTAGCTCTGAGGAAAGATTGAACAGGCTGGAGCTCTTGTGTTTCGAACAGAGGAAATTGAGGGGATATTCAATTGAGATATTTAGAATGCTGAGGTGCCCAGATAGACTGGGTAGAAAGGTCCCATTTCACTGAGCAGAGAGGTCAGTAACCGGGGTGTAGATTTACAGTAATTGGCAGAAGGACTGGAGAGCAGTTTAAGAGATTTTTTGTCACCCAGAGGTCCGTGAGAGTTGCGCCCTCTCTAATGAAAAGGGTGGTAGAGGCAGAAATCCTCATTGCAATTAAAAAAAAACTTGGATATGGACCTGTAGTGCTGTAACCTACAGGGGTACGGATCAAGGACTGGAAAGTGAGATTAGGCTGGGTAACACTTCATTGGTCAGCACAGACATGATGGGCTGAAAGGCTACTTTCTGAGCCGTACATTTTCTATGTTTGCTATTTTTCGATGTGTTTATGTTTTTTTCTCTAATAGAATGACTCGTTGCATAATCAATAGTCCAATCAGTGCAGCCCCATTGGCTCCAGTGATCCCTTCACATCATTGCTCATGTACCAAGGCAATGAATTAAAAAGTGGGTAACTTTGCCTGGTGCCCTGACATCAAGCGGCACATTGACTGGCGTTTTGTTTCTCTGCCACATTGTTGTTTTTGTACGTTAACCGTGTCCTTCTCCAATCTTTACTGTCGATCCCAAACCCCACCCCCGCTCCGAGGTACCGTGAACTCACCTCCAAATCTTGGATCCTCACACAGGTCAAATGCAGGTCACCGACATTGCTCAGTAATTACTGATAATTTCACTAAGTGGATCGAGACATTCCCATAATAACTAACACACGGCTCACTGCAGCACACTTACTACTGAGTGAGGTGATCTGGAGGTGGGGATTAGTAATACAAGTGGATGTTGATAAAGGTTCACAATTCACAGGGATCTTCTTTCCAGCATTACAGGAAGCAATGGGAATTACACAAAAATTGCATGTTATCCCATCAGCCTCAGTCATCAGGGTGTTCGAAAGGGGAAATAGGACTTTGAAAATGATGCTTAACAGGTTTTTTGCAAATTACCCAACTGAGTGGACAACAACAACAACAAAACACAAACAAAATACTGCGGATGCTGGAAATCTGAAATAAAAACAGAAAATGCTGGAAATACGCAGCACGTCTGGCAGCATCTGAGAGGGGAGAAACAGAGTTAACGTTTCAGGTCGGTGACCCTTCATCAGAACTGGTGAAAGTTAGAAATGTAATAGGTTTTAAGGAGGTCAAATGTGGGAGTGTAGAAAAAGAACAAAAGGGAAGGTCTGTGATAGGGCTGAAGACGGGAGACATTAAATGACAAAAGAGTTGATGGTGCAGAGCCAAAGGGAATGGTAATGGGACAAGTAAACAAATAAAAGATGCATCTAGAGGAGGTGTCAATGACAGAATAATGAACAGTTGCTGTCTGAAAGCATAAACAAGAAAAAAAATTAAAGCTGAAACAAACGGGCAACTCTGCTGCCAATGTGCTTAATGGCTAAATGTTCTATCCCACACTGCACTGCAGGAGTGCCACCTTACCAAACAATGATGGGTGACTAATGTGTACCCCAGGACATCTCTTTGCTGCCACCAGAAACACCATTGATTCCGGGAGTGTTTTGGACACATGATTGGTTATTATGATTGACGATGACCAAGTCACTAATCAATATGTGGCCCATCAAACTGGCAAATCAAAAAATCAGATGAAGAATTACATCGATAAAAGGATGATACCTTTTAAATATGAAGCTGGTGACAATCTCTTGGTGTTACGCGATGGAAAAAAGGATCATGTGTTTGCACCAAAAAGACTAGGATGAGTTTCAATTGTGCATAAGGTGAACCCAGCTGTGGAAAGAGGAACGTAGAAACAGGAGAACCTGTTCCAGCATTCTGGAATTCCTTTGCGGGAAGAAGTGTTTCCTAATTTCACAACTGAAAGTCTGGCTCCAATTATTTGACAAGCCTCCTTGTTCTAGACTCACCAACCAGCAGAAATAGTTTCTCTCTATCTACCCTATCTTCCCCTTAATGTCTTGAAAAATTTGATAAAATCACCGTTAAGATGTTCTAAATTTGAGGGAATACAACTGTAGTTTGTGTCATATCTCCTCCTAATTTAAACGCTGGAGTCCAGGTATCATTCTGCTTCTGTTATAATACACTGGGAAAGAGAAACATCAAAGTACTGGGTGGTGTCACATTATCCAGTTGAAGACTGGAGTGTGGTCAGAAATTGTTTTGATCATTAATGGAGATACAATGCTTAACTTAAAGATATAAAGGGCTGGATTTTAAGAAGCCCTCGATGTCATGATCCGTGATGTGGAGGGGCCTGAAGATGGCTCTGGATGAGGCCGTCACGGACCTTGACAGCGGCAGGGCCCGGCCCGATCCTCCTGGTGATGACGAAGCTCTGTGACGGCCCCCTCCCCACCCCACCCCCACCACTGGGCAATGGGACCATAATTTAAATATTCAAATCAATAAAATTAATTCATTTAAATACACTTACCTGAGATCTTGAGGGCCCTCCGCAATCTTTGATGCGGTGTCCGGCACTCCCATGCTTTCAGATCCCAGTCCACGGAAACAAGACGCCACACTGGTGGGGAGGGGGGAGGAGGTAAGTTTATCAGTGTGTGGGGGGGGGCAGGGTCAAATTCACGGAATGGGTGTAGGGGATTATGGGAAGGGTTAAATCTTAAACTTTGTGCTGTTTGGGGGCGAAGGGCAGATGTAAAAGGTAAATGTTTTGGGAGAAAAGGCAAATAGTCATTCTAATTATTATTGGGGGTGGTAAATGGGCAAAAGAAATATATTTATTTAATTTTGTGATATATTTCTTTCAATATTTAAATCTGCCGGCAGGGCTGACGGTCCTTTAAAAACGACGCCAGCGCCTGCGCACAGACAGCTGACGCCGTTGCCGGGGACGGACAGCCCCCGCCCCCTCCTCCATGTGATTGGTTGGGCGGGCCGCCATTTTTTGAACTCACTGCCGAGATCGTCAGTGGGTTCATAGATTCCAGCCCAAAGACTTGACAATGATGACACTACAGGTATTGATTCTGTGTGTAATATTTGGACTAATCTGAGTTCAGGCAAGGTATCACATCTCTGCTTATGGAGTCATAAACCAATTTGTGATTGTATAAAATACTTCACCATTGGTCCAAGAATGCAGAATACAACTGCCAGTCAGTTATACATGGTTGACAAATAATATGCCAAGTCCTGGTTTGGCCTGAGCTCTTCAGTGGAATATGGGAGGACTAACAAGGCAAGGGAATATACAATGAATGGTAGGACCCTAGGAAGTACAGAGGGTCACAGAGACCTTGGTGTACTTGTCCATAGATCACTGAAGGCAGCATCAAAGATAGATAAGGTGGTTAGGAAGGCATACGGGGTACTTGCCTTTATTAGCTGAAGCATAGAAGATAAGAGAAAGGAGGTTATGATGGAGCCGTATAAAACACTAGTTAGGCCACAGCTGGAGTACTGTGTACAATTCTGGGCTCCACACTATAGGAAGGATATGATTGCACTGGAGAGGGTGCAGAGGAGATTTACCAGGATGTTGCCTGGGCTGGAGCATTTCAGCTATGAAGAGAGACTGGATAGGCCAGGGCCTATCTGCCCTTAGAGCAGAGAAGGCTGAGGGGGGACCTGATTGAAGTATACAAAATTATGAGGGGCATTGATAGGATAGATAGGAAGAAACCTTTCCCTTCGCGGAGGGGTCAATAACCAAGGGGCATAGATTTAAGGTAAGGGGCAGGTGGTTTAGAGGGGATTTGACAAAAAATGTTTTCATCCAGATGGTGGTTGGAATCTTGAACACACTGCCTGAAGTGTGACCAAGGCAGGAACCCTCACAACATTTAAGAAGTATGTTGATGAGCACTTGAAATGCCATAGTGTACAAGGCTAAGGGCCAAGTGCTGGAAAATGGGATTCGAATAGATAGGTGCTTGATGGCCAGCACAGACACAATGGGCCCAAGGGGCTGTTACTGTGCTGTATAACTCTATGACTCTATGGCTAAAGATGATGGCTACTTTACTTTGGACGTTTCAATAAATACCAGTGGTATGGGGGTTAAGAAGGATGAACAAATCAGTTACAGTACATATGTTACTGTACTAAACGTTATACAAAACCATTTCCTTATGTTCTCAAACAACATGATGGGAAGCTTGAGTGTGCGGCAACAAAACGTCTGCAATCAGGCTCCGTAAACTCAGGATGCTTTTTCACCCAGGATGGGCCCGTGTGTCAATAACAAGGTTGTCAAACACAAGACACTCAAACCCAGGACATCAAGTGGTGTACACGAATATACGTTATGAAACTGTACCGGTTCCACTGATTTCACAAGTATGGCATTTGCTCAGGGGCTATGTGATAATGATTAAGTTGACAGGGTTTAAGTAGCGCTTGAATAAGGACAGGATTGGTTCGATAAATATACCGCTGGGATGTATTGGGAGGCAGAGAGAGAGAGTATAATATTCTCTCACACTTTTGCCAGAAAGGGCCCATTATGGATTGGATGGCAGGAAGAGCTGATGATGGGGCTACGTGAAACATACTAGATTTCGAAAATCAATATTATGATCAAGGCAAATTAAAGGATTATTTTAAAGTGTTAGTGAGAAGTTTAAAAGTCTCAGCTGAATAGTTAAACGTTTGGGTTGTTGAATCATAAATAAGAAATCACTCAGTGATTTCTTCATCCTCAGGGTGGGACTGTAAGATCCCTTAGTTTTATATAAATACATACGTGGGATTTGGATTTGTTTTAATCTGATATGATTAAACGTGTTGGTTTCTTTTCACTTATAGACAGCTTGTAGATTTGTACTGCAACTAGAAATAATGAAAAGGTTAATGTTGTTCATTGTCAGGATGCTTTACAGTTTAATGTGTGAGGGCACAATTTAGCTGATGCTGTTGGATATTTTTGACAAAACTGTAGAATGTGTGTTTCGTGTTTCTTTACTTCTTTATGTAGCCACATTGTGAAACGAAATCACCAGGGCAGTCTTGAGACAAGATGTGAAACAACAGGAGAGGATGAGAAACAAGTTTCCATCTGTTGTTTAGTAGGAAATACCTCATTTCTGGGTGTCTTTTTCACAATAAGACTTGTCATGCCATAATGAATCAGCAATAAATTGTTTTGTGAGCAGCAGCCTATCACAATCTTCAGCTTTTACTGTCATGTCCAGAATTTAAGCATAAGGGACCATTCTTACAAATAAAATAGGAAATGCTGGAGGATTTGTTGCAACAAAAGTTTATTAAGTATGTGAAACAGATTGCAGACATGACTGGTATAACAAGAAAAATCAATATGTTTCAATAAGGAGTTAAACAATTGCTTGTGAGCAAATGGGATTTGAGGCGATTGGAAATGTAGCAACAGAATTCTGTGGATGTGTGGACCAGATATATTGAAGGTTGTCTCCTTCCATAACTAGTTGCCGTGTGACTATGTTGTTGTGTTACATAACTGCCATATTGAAGACAATCATTAAGTTTGATTTGGTCCCTGATGCCAGGGACTGGAACTTTGCCCTTTCCAGACTGGAGGATGGAATTCATACCTTGGTTACTGTGACTATTAACTCCACCTGTTACCTACTGGTGAAAAATAGCTGACAGTCTGTCTCTGGCTCAAAAATGTCCATAAACTTGTCCAGAGCCAGTGTTACCAGTAATGTAACTTTATGCTATTGTTATGTGAGTAATGAAATAGGCAGCATCGTTTTGGATGAGCTAAATTTTATGGAGCTAGAATGTGGGAGACCAATGGGAGTGCATTGGAATAGTCAAGCCTCGAGTTACTAAAGACATGAATGAGGATTTCAGCAGTAGATGAGCTGAGTCAGTGGCAAAGTCAGGTGATGTGATGGAGGTGGAAATAGGCGGTGTTAGTGATGTTGAAGATATGAGGTCAGAAACTCACTTTGGGGTCAAATCTGGCACCGAGGTTGTGAACAGTCTGGATTAGTCTCAGAAGGATACAGGGAGAGTAACTAGGGAATGGATTCTGTACCAGTGAACTGAGGACAATCTTCCCAGTATTTAATTGGAGGAAATGTCTGCTCATCCAACACTGGATGTCGGTCAAGCAGTCTGACAATATAGAGACAGTGGAGGAGTTGAGAGAGGTGGTGGTCAGGTAGAGCTGGGTATCGTCAGTGTACATGTGAAAATTAATGATGTGCTTTCAGATGATGCCACTAAGGGGCAGCATGCAGTTGAGAAATAATAGGGGACAAGGATAGATCCTCGGAGGATACAATAGGTAACGATGTGGGCGTGGGAAAAGAAACCATTGCAAGTGATTCTCTGGCAACGATGAGATAGATAAGAATGGAACCAGGCGAGTGCAGTCCCAACGAGCTGGACAACAGTGGAGAGGCAGCAGATCAGATGGTCTCATCTTAGTGACAAAGAATTCTCTCAACTCCTCACACTTACGGCTCAATTTTACCAGCCCCTTGACATCGTGGTTCGTGGGTGGAGGTGGGCCCATAAAATACTTGTGGGAGAGGCCTGCCATGACCCGTGACGGTGAGAAGGCCCTGTTGTATTTTACGGGTGGCAGAGAGGTCTCCGTGCACCCACCCCTCCCCCTGCCGCGTTGCAAAATGTATTCAAATAAATGTTAATAAACCTACCTAGACCAGGCGGCTCTCCCATGCCAATATTCCCGCCAGTGGCCTGATATCCTGTGCCTTCAGATCCCCATTTGGAGAACCGAGGCGAGACACTGGTGGGGAGGGGGGAGGAGTGTAATTCTCAGGGCGGGAGGGGGAGAAGCTGTGGGAACAGTCTTTTGATTGGTCGGGTGATGGTGAGAAGGGATTAAGGTTTAAAATTAATAAAGGTCGGGGGGAAAGGTCAGACTCTCCATCAAACCTTTTTTCGGAGACAATGGACATTTAATAAATTGATTCTTCCATGGGGATGCAGGTGAGGGGAGTGAAAATGTGATTCCATGTGTAAGTTTAATTTTGAACTTTTGTTCCTTTTAAAAATGCAAATGTTAGTGAAGGGCTCAAAGCCCTTTAAAAATGGCACCGGCGTTTGTGCGGTGCAGCTGGACGCCGTCACTGGGGACAGAGTGGTCGCCCCCAGTACGTCATTGGGGACGGCCGTTCCACCTCCTCCATTTAAATGTGCCCCTTGGCGTTATATTGTGGGGGCTGAGCAGCAGAGAGGTCACACGTGATGTGCACCTTTGTTCAACGTCGCTGCCGAGAATGGTGGAGAGCAGGTAAAATTTAGCCCTTATTGTTCGAGGTGAGGATGGAGGAGACAGGGGAGTGAAGTTTAAATGAAGTAAAGAAAAGAAGACGGGGGTTATCTTCTCGTTGCAGGATGATCCCGGAAAAGTGAGCAGTTTCAGCAGATGAGAACAGGACCCAATAGAGCTTTATGTGACCTGGTGGTGTTGCTAAACAAGTTGTCTGTCATATCCTTTCAATTCGGCATTCCTTGGAATTATGGGAGCCGAGATGAGGGTCATACCAGGGGAAATGATCAGAGTGAGAGAGAGAAATGGATTTATTTGGAGCGAGGGCTTCAAAGATTGATGTGAGGGTGCAGTGGAGCAAATCGGTAACTGCAGAAATGTTGTGGAAAATGGAGGGTCAAAGGCGAGACAGTTGGGATTTTGAAAGTACAGTTGTAAGTGAATTCGGGGATGGTCTTTTTTCCAGGGGTGGATACAGAAGGAGGTCGGGTTGGGGCGTGGAAGGGGGATGTGGGTGGAGAGTGAGACAAGGAAGTGATCAGAGATGGCCTTCTCTGTGATTGAAGCGCGACTATGTGAGATGACATGGTCAAGGTTGTAAACGTGAAGATGAGTTGGGAAGTTTACAGGGAGGGAGAGATTTAGGGAAGATTGGAGGGTAATGAACTCAGAGGAGAGAGAGAATGATGATTTGAGATGGAGATTGAAATCACCGAGGATGAGCTGCCATTCAGTGCAGAGGCTGAGGGAGCAAAGCAATGAAGATATGTCAGTATGAATACTTTAATTGTACTTGGGAGAATGGTAATGAACGAGGATTTTGATTGAGAGGTGAGAGAGGTGGAGCAACAGGAGCTGCTGAAAAGGGAAGAAAGCGCCAGGGGAGTAGGGGATCAGGCCAAGGTGTGATCTGGTGATAAGTGCCACATTGCCACTGCGTCAATCTTCATACTGATTGTGGTGGAAGGTATAGCCAGGTGGGGAGGCTTCATTTAGGGGAAAGTATAATCAGCCCTCAGTCAGGTTTCCATTGAGGCCATGATATCACTGCAATCATCCACAATAACTTCATGGATGGAACGGGCATTGTTCGGACATTCTGGTGGGAGATGTGTAGAGGGATGGTGAGAGCTAATCCACTGGCTGAGTACATAGGGTCAGCAGTGGGAGGGGTGAGATTGATGAGAAAGATGTTGGCAGTTTAGCCCTCAGCGGGTGCACTGGGTGGAAGATTCAGGGAAAGAGTAGGATGGGGCAAATGGGATTGATGCTCGTAATGAGTGAGTAACGAGTGCCTCGATGACCACTGTGGAGGATGCTGGGAGAGATAAAGTGGGAAGCTGTAGACTTATCCAATAAAACAGAGACAGGGGAAGTGGTCACAGGAGATGTTCCATATTAGTTTAATTTTATTCTAAATGTATCTGTTTTAGAGAGTAAAACAAGCATGAGGTCTTCACAGGGAGCAGCCATGTTGAACACACTTTATTGACACCTTTCAACAGAGGGGGCAGCAGAGAGGCAGTATACAAATGTTCTACTATTACATACAATCAGCCAGTTTAATTCAGTTTACACTCTCTCCCCATGTAATCATTTGTTTTAAATTAACACCAGTATGTCTTTAACACAAATATCCTCATTTGCCAACATCTCAGACTGTGTCGACTCTGAACCTTGACTTTGACGACCAACTCCACTTAATGGTTTGAACTGTGAAATTGATTATTAGTCTTAATCAAAGACATTGACTCACTTTGTTCTAGTGGTGGGCTCTGTGATACCGGCAAGCTTTCAGTTTTGGTGTGACATTCACTTGCCTCCTGATTTTCACTTGGGACTGGAGGAATTTGGACTTTAGGAGGATTCTCATGCTCCCCCTTTGTCACATTCCTCTTTCAAGCAAATGATCGACATGACACTGACACAGTCTCTCTCCGATCTCCACGAGATATTTGAATGCTCCTAGTGTTTTTACAGCAAATTCAAATACATACTTATCCTTATCACCTCTGTCTTGCTTTTCTCTTACATTGCTATTGACATCTGGCTTAAGCAAACTAAATCATGTCTTGAGAGCATTTTAACCTCAAACTTGAAAGGTGAGCACCTGTTGTAGACTGTAGGGTCATTCTGTAAGAGAACAGAAAATTGCCTAGCCTGTGTCGAAGACAAACATGGAAATTACAGCCTCGCTTGTCACCTGGCAAATACTTCTGCAAAGAACTCTTCACCATTTGTACACTTCTTTCTGCAGCACCATTCAATGCTGGGTGATATGGTGGTATTAGAGTGTGTTTGACTCCATTATTACTCAGAAATATTTCAAACTGTTCTGACATAAACTGTGGACCATTATCCAACAACAACATCTCTGCCAATCCATAAATTGCAAAACAACTTCTCAAAACCTCAATAGTTTTGGCACTTGTGGTATTGGGCATAAACTCAACATTTGTCGCCTTGCTACAGTTAGCGACAGAAACAAAATACTCTTTACCTTCCACTTCAAATAAATCAACATGTACTCGTTCTCACATTTTTCTTGTCTTTGACCATGGAATAAAAGGAACTTTGATTGGATCATTTCTCATTCTGAGACACATTTCACAACTTTTCACTAACTCTTCAATATCTCGATCTACTTTTGGATTCCAAAAATAGCTTCTTGTTACTGCTTTCATAAGGACGATCCCTGTGTGCTCATGATGAAGTTCCTCGAACAATCTCTCTCTAAACCTTGGCAGAATAATGACTCTTAAACTCCATAGGAGACAACCTTGATCCACACTTAGTTCATATCTGTGTGTGAAATAATCCTGCAATTTCTCATCATCACACTCTTTACACCAACCATTCATAACATAATTGAGTACTTTACTGAGCACCACATCCTTGTGAGTTTCTTCAGAAATTTCTCTGGCAGACACTGCCATGTCATTTGTCTCTGTAAAGTAATTTATAGGTAACTGCTAAAAATGAATCAGTCTTCATGGGAAATCTCGAAAGACGCCCATATTTGCATGATCTGCTGACTTACGATATTTAACATCGTACTGATGGGCCATCAAAATCAATGCCCATCTCTGAAGCTGTGCTACCGCTAGAGATGGTGCTCCCTTCTTTGAACCAAATATGATCATAAGGACTTGGTGCTCAGTTAAGAAAGTGAACTTCCTGCCATAACAGTATTTATGGAACTTTGTAACACCATTTCTGATCACGAATGCCTCCTGAGTAATTTTGCTCTGACTTTGTTCAAGGATGTGAAGCATATGCTACAGACTTCTCCACATCATCTTCTTTTATGTGAGGTAAAACCACATCTAACCCCTGTGCTGAGGCATCACACGTTAAAACCAATGGCTTCTTGGGATCATAGTCGGTCAAGACAGCATCACTAGTCAGTACTTTCTTCACTTCTTCAAATGCTTTCTGACACTCCACAGACCACTCCCAGTCTATTCCATCTTTGAGCAGTCGATTCCAAAGAACGAATGTATTAGCTAAGTCAGGACGAACTTGGAACAATATACAACAATTCCTATGAATGTTCTAAGTTCCTCTTTGTTCTCTGGTCTTTTTGCTTTTAAAATCCCCTCGACATTTTCCTGCCTTGGGTGGATCCCTTCACCATCGATCTGGTCACCCTGTAATCTTACACTCGAGACCATGAAGCAACACCTGTGCTTTTTAGCTTTGATGCCATTCTGTTGAAGTTGATCTCGGGCTTTATTCAATCTTACAATGTGCTCTTTCTCTGCCTTAGTGCTCATTAAAATGTCATCCAAGAAGCAGCACACTCCATTCATCCCACTTAGTACCTGATCCATGACGCTCTGGAAGACTGAAGGAGCAGTGGACATGCCAAATGGTAACCTTTCATACTGGTACAACCCTTTGTGTGTATGAATGGTCAGCAATTCCTTGCTCTTGTCAGTTTATTCTAATTGCAAATATGTATTTGACACTTTTATTATACAGAAGATCTTTCCATTCACTAAAATAACAAACAAATCATCACTAGTGGGAAGTGGGTAAGTATCATTTTCAATCACATTATTTACCATTTGTTTATAAATCCTCAAATTCAAACAGACCCATCTACTTTGTGAACTATCATAATGGGTGCAGCCTATTCACTTCTCTTCACCGTTTTAATTGCCCCTGTTCTTTGTAATCTCTCCAGCTCTTTACTTATTACTTCTAACGGTGCATAAGGCACGAGCTTAGCTTTGCCAAATGCCGGCTGTACATTGTTCTTTTTCTTGACTTCAGCCTTGTGATGCCTAATTTTACCATTTGGTCCTCCTTGCACAAAGACCACTTTGTGCTCTCTTAGCAATTCCTCAATGTCAGACGTATTCTTACTGATCTCCATTGTAAATAACTCAGCTAGATTTAAACGTATGTTTTTAAGCCAATTCCTTCCTATCACGGGGACTTTGTTCATTCCTACCATTACCAATGGCAGATAATAGCTTGCATCACAGTATTCCACCTTAACATTCACTTCACCTAATATTGGAATACTGTTGTTGGAACCACTAGTCAGTTTCACACCAGTTTTTCAGAAGGGAATATAACTCAGGGACCTCTTGTACTCTCCTTCCGAGATAACAGATACTGCTGTGGCAATATCAATGACGAAAGTAAGTTGCAACACTCCAAATTTCATTTTTACTGTGGGTGCTGGAATTATATCTGCAGCACTTTTTCTCTCAACGTCCATATGTTGTTTATCTTGCTCTCTCACTGAGTACAACTCTTGATCTTCCTGTTCAATAACATGAAACTATGTTTCCATATCTATCATATGCACATTCGAAAACGTCCTGGCTCCTGGACTAGCTTTAAGTCTGCCATGACCTCGAGCTGATGCATTGCTGTGACCTGGAGCATTACTGTTTCCTCTACTCATGCTTGTAGTCTGGATATTACTGACTTTTCCACAGGCATAGCATTTTGAGTGGAAATAGGAACATTTGGATGGTTGGTGGCAATGATAGCATCTAAATTTCTGTCTCTGAGTCTGCGAACATGGCTGCCTGGTTCCGACTGAAATCTGGTGGACTTCCTCTGCCAGTTCAAGAAAAGAACTTCCTTGCAATCTGCAACTATCTCCTCCTGCCATTTCCATGGCTGTGGCCTCATCGCAGGCCTCCTTCCCTGTCAGCTTATTGCCTTTACTCAAAACTTTAGAGTGGATTTTGTTTTTCTTTAGACCTCCAATGAACGTGTCTCTAAGGTTGACTTCTAAGTTGGCACCATAACCACAGTGATGTAATTATTTCTTTCATTCAAGAATATAATCTGCAATAGACTCATTTGGCAACTACTTCCTTTCACAAAATACAACTCAGGGTGCAATTTTGTTCTCAATATGTAATGTGAGTCCAGAATCTCACTTATTTCAGATTAGTCCAAAGTACTGGGTTCTCGTGAGCAGCATTGGTTAAACACCACCTCGAAAAGATCTGGCACTATCATGGTGAGGAAAAGATACACTTTATCCGAATCTCCAATTTTGTTCCAAATGTGCAATCTTCGTTCATAATTCCACCAGTCCTCATTGTCAGTGTTGAATTCTCCCATTGTCCCAAAATACGTCTTCAGTGCCATATTTTTAAAAGTATGCACTCAATGAGTTGTAGCCGAACATGAATTGCAGGCCAATTAAGCAATCTTTCAAATCGCTCAAATTTCCTCAAATTTGACAGTGGAATTTCCAACACATGTTTCAGAATGTTCTCAGACTGCAATCACTCAAATGAGATGTAAAAAAAAAATCAATCTTCTCCCTTCATCATCATCTTTCTGTGTTGTAGATACAGAATAAAACTAACACGAGGTCTTAACTGGGAGCAACCATATTGAACACACTTTATTTGCACTTTTCAGCAGACAGGGCAGCAAAGAGACACGACACAAATGCTCTTCTATTACATGCAATCAGCCAGTTTAAGTCACAATACTACAGTATGATGAGTGTGAAGGATTTTCTGCTCTTTTGACACAAAAGCTGCCTGACATTAAATGCAAACTCAATCAAATCAATCTGTTTGGCTTCAAAACAACATGATTACAGAGACTGAGTGGGGAGAGGCTGGGTTCACGTGTGGTTTATATGTGAGAATCTTTCATTTTCTTTGTTGTTTTATAATCTTAGAAAGTACAGTGAAGGGATATTTCACCCCATTCTTCAGTTCCTCTCTAAACTTATTCTGAGTCACAGCGTAAATAAAAGTGTTTGTGCAGCAACTCAGGAGCTGAAGCATAAAACCAAGACATTCTACAATGGGTGACAGGCCATCAGAATCAGTCAGGCCCAGCAGAGCAAATCTAGAATGAATCGTAGTCACCAGGAACAGAACCCATAGCAGGATAAAATTCCCCGATATCATAAAAAGTGAAGTGATTGATTTTCTTCTGTTAATTGTTTCTGGATCACTGTGACTCTCCCCACTGACCCGGTCCCGCAGTCTCTTGCGAATTCTGATGGTCACTAGAATGTGCCTGACAGTTAAAACATTGAGCATCAGAATCAGAATAAATGGTACACACGGGGTGAAAATATAATGTAGAAATTCAATTGCTGCCCATACTGGTGAAAACAGAACACTCCAGGAAAGAATGCAGAACCAGGGGGCTCGCATACCCATATAGCTGCTTGAAAGCATAAAGTACCAGAAAATATTCTTTACACAGAACAACACAGACATTGTTCCAATAATCACAGCCGCCGATTTCTCAGTGCAATATTTAGTTTTCAGTTTCTGGCAGCAAATGGCCACAAATCGATCAAAGGTGAAAGCGACAGTGAACCAGACAGAACAGTCGGTTGCTGCATAAAGTAGGACAGCGTGGATATTACACACTGGAATATCAAGCAGAAATTGAAACATTCTATAATAACTAATGGGAATGCGCCTCAGTATCAGATCGAAGACAATGACCAGTAGATCCGCCGCTGCCATGGCCACCAAGTAACGAGTGACACATTTGGAGAGACCATACTTTCCCCGAGACAGGATCACAATCGTCACTAAGTTAACTGTAAGGAAGGGGAAAAACAGGGACATTATACATCAGAATGGGAGCAGGAATATCAATATGGTGGATCCCTGGGTAGAACAATCATCTCCCCAGGTGCACTGAAAGTAAACACACTGACTGGTGCCATGCAAACCAAAGAGATCAATTCTCAGCTTGTTCAGTTACAATCGGAATCAGTTACACTGGGATATGGTGGGACAATTACCAAGGTCTCACTCCTGATCAGTGACCCTTGGACATGCTGAGCTTTTAATCCCCCGGCTTCTGCTGCTGTTCTATGACCATGGGATATGATGCATGTTGGGTTCCTGTTTCAGATTCTTTGCATTTAAACTTTGGCACAACCCCAACCCATCAGTTTTTGTGAATTAAGATGCAGCCCTTTGTGTCTTCTGCAAACTTGGATAGATGGTTCTCAAGTTCATTATTATCTCATCTAAGTCATCAATAAATATTATGAATACTTGAGGCTCCACCACAGATCAATCAGCAGATTGATCGTCACTTCATTCCAATACAAGTTGTTCTGACCTCAGTGAGATCGTTAACATAAAAAGTACGAGATATGAACCCCAAGAACAATTTCAAGAATTACACAAGATTTCACGTTTTGAGACCCTTGTTATAACAACTAAACTAAAAGAAATCCCCAATTAACTAGACAGCACATTATAAGTAGCTGTTACCCCAAATTAACAAGAAATATAGTTTTGCTATTTATGACAATACTTGAAAACCTCACACCACACTTATATGTTACCTGGTTCTTTTTGATGGAGAAATTCTTTGTGGTTAAAGGTCCAAAACTCTTCCCATTTGCAATGAATTGGATCTCCCAGACTATTTCAAAAATCAGTGTCCTCTTCATTCACTTATCTGAGCATTTCTGACCTGGACGCCCATGGATAAGGTGTTTCCTGGTGATTCCACTGGTCCTCTATTCCCCACAAGCTTCGACTGTCAAAACAGGTTCAGGTCTTCAAAGCCTTTTACTGCAACAGGCGTCGGAGAGCAGGTGTCTGCTCTCTTTCTCTTTCTTGATCTGCTGCTGCTGGTTGTCTTTCTTCCAGCCTGTGTGAGGCTGCAACTGCTGAGTTCCATTCTTCCAGCCTGCCTTGAGGCCAAAAGCCGCTGGTTTCTTCACTTACAGCCTGTGTCATAGAGTCATAGAGTCGTAGTGTTTTACAGCACAGAAACAGGCCCTTCGGCGCAATGCGCCTGCGCCGACCATCAAGCACCCGTCCTAACTAATCCCATTTCCCCGCACTTGGACCGTAGCATTGTATACTATGGCATTTCAAATGCTCATCTAAATATTTCGTGAATGTCGTGAGTTTTCCTGCCTCTACCACCCCTTCAGGCAGTGTGTTCCAGCCACCCTCTGGCTGAAAACATTCCTCCTCAATTCCCCTCTAAATCTCCTACCCCTGACCTTAAGTCTATGCCCCCAAGTTATTGACCCCTCCGCTAAGGGAAAAAGTTTCTTCCTTTCTATCCTATCAATGCCCCTCATAATTTTGTATACCTCAGTCAGGTCCCCCATCAGCCTTCTCCGCTCCAAGGAAAACAACCCCAACCTATCTAGTCTATCTTCATAACTGAAGTGCTCCAGCCCAGGCAACATCCTCGTGAATCTCCTCTGCACCCTCTCCATTGCAATCACATCCTTCCTATAGTGTGCCGACCAGAACTGTACACAGTACTCCAAATATGGCCTAACCAACGTTTTATACAGCTCCATCATAACCTCCCTGCTCTTATATTCTATGCCTCGACTAATAAAGGCAAGTATCCCGTATGCCTTCCTAACTACCTTATCTACCTTATGTGATCTATTCATTCAGTGATCTATGGAAAAGCAACCCAACGTCCCTCTGACCCTCAGTACTCCCTAGGGTCCTACCATCCATCGTAGATTCCCTTGCCTTGTTAGTACTCCCAAAGTGCATCACCTCACACTTCTCAGGATTAAACTCCATTTGCCACTGCTCCGCCCATCTTACTAGCCCATCTATATCGTCCTGTAATCTAAGTCGTTCCTCCTCACTATTTAGGACACCACCAATTTTCGTGTCATCTGCAAACTTACTGATCATACCTCCTATATTCATGTCTAAATCATTAATGTACACTACAAACAGTAAGGGTCCCAGCCCTGATCCCTGTGGTACACCACTGGTCACAGGCTTCCACTCGCAGAAACAATCCTCGACCATCACACTCTGCCTCCTGCCACTAAGCCAATTTTGAATCCAATTTGCCAAATTACCCTGGATCCCATGGGCCTTTACTTTCTTAACCAATCTTCCATGCGGGACCTTATCAAAAACCTTACTGAAGTCCATGTAGACTACATCAAATGCTTTACCCTCACACCTTGTCACCTCCTCAAAAAATTCAATAAAATTTGTTGGACACGATCTCCCCCTGATAAAGCCATGCTGACTATCCCTGATTAATCTCTGTCTCTCCAAGTGGTGATTATTCCTGTCTCTCAGAAATTTTTCCAATACTTTCCCTACCACTGATGTTAGACTCACCGGCCTCTAATTACTTGGTTTATCTCTGCTCCCCTTCTTAAATATTGGTACCACATTCGCTGTCCTCCAATCCTCTGGTACCTCTCATGCGGTCAGAGGGGATTTGAAAATTTGTGTCAGAGCCCCCGTTATCTCCTCCCTTGCCTCACATAGCAGACTGGGATACATCTCCTCTGGGCCTGGGGATTTATCCACCTTCAAGCCTGCTAAAACAGTTAATACTTACTCCTTTTCCATGCTAATTTGATCAACTATATCACAATCCCCTTCCCTGATCACTACACCTACATCGTCCCTCTCCATCGTGAACACAGATGAAAAGTAATCGTTCAAAACCTCATCTATGTCCTCCGGCTCCACACACTGGTTGCCTCGTTGATCCCTAATAGGCCCACATTTTCCCTGGTTATCCTCTTACCCCTAACATACTAATAAAACGCCTTGGGATTTTCCTTTATCTTGTCTGCCAGTGATTTTTCATGCCCCCTCGTCGCTCTCCTAATTACTTTTTTAAGTACTCCCCTCACTTTCTATACTCCTCTTGGGCCTCCGCTGCTCTCAGCACTCTGAATCTGCCATACGCCACCTTTTTTTTCCTTATCCAATCCTCTATATCCTTTGATATCCAGGGTTCCCTTGACCTGTTGCTCCTACTCTTCACCTTTACAGGAACATGCTGCACCTGAACCCTCACAATTTCCCTTCTAAATGACTCCCACTGATCTGATGTAAACTTTCCTATAAGAGGCTGCTCCCAGTTCACTTTGGCCAGATCCTGTTTTATCATATTGAAATCTACCTGCCCCCAACTCTTATTTCCGGACCCTCTATGTCCTTTTCCATAACAACCTTCAATCTTACAGAGCTATGGTCACTATCCCCGAAATTCTCCCCCACTGACACTTCTACCACTGGTCCGGCCTCATTCCCTCGGATTATGTCCAGTCCTGCTCCTCCTCCTGGAGGACTGTCTACGTGCTGCCTCAAAAAGCTCTCCTGAATGCACTTGAAGAATTCTGCCGCCTTTAAGCTTTTTGCACTAATGCAATCCCCTCTAATATAGGGGAAGTTGACATCCCCTACTATTGTTACCCTATTATTATTGCACCTCTCTGAGATTTGCCTACATATCTGCTCCTCTACCACTGCCTGACCATTTGGAGGCCTGTAGTACACTCCCAGCCAAGTGATAGCCCCTTTTTTTGTTTTTAGGTTCTACCCATATGGCCTCATTAGAGGAACCTTCTCAGATATCATCCCTCCTTACTGCAGTAATTGTCTCTTTAATCAACAGTGAAATGTCACCTCCTCTTTTACCCCTCCCCTGTCATGTCTGAAGATTCCATACCCTGGGATATTAAGCTGCCAGTCCTGCCCTTCCGTCAACCATGTCTCAGTAATAACAATAATATCATATTCCCATGTGTTAATCAACACCCTCAATTCATCTGTCTTACTAGTAAGACTCTTTGTATTAAAATAGATACAATCCAGCCTTGCATTATTTGCCTGAGCGTTAACAGATCTATATTTACTCTGACCTCCGGACTGACTTAGCTTCTCATTTATATTTGATTGTACATCACCCCCTACTGTGCTTCCACTCTGTATCCCATCCCCCTGCCAAGTTAGTTTAACCACCCCGCCCCCGCTCCCCACCAACAGCACTAGAAAATCTCCCAGCAAGGATGCTGGTCCCGTTCTGGTTCAGGTGCAACCCGTCCATCTTATACAGATCCCACCGTCACCAGAAAGAGGCCCAGTGATCCAAGAATCTAAAGCCCTCCCTCCTGCACCATCTCCCCAACCATGCATTCATCTGCTCTAACCTCCTATTCATATACTCACTAGCCCGTGGCACCGGAAGAACCCCAGAGATTACAACCTTTGAGGTCCTACTTTTTAATCTACTGCCTAGCTCCCTAAATTATTTTTGCAGGACCTCATCTCTCTTTCTACCTATGTCATTGGTACCAACGTGGATCACGGCCTCCAGCTGTGCACCCTCACCCTCCAGAATACTTTGTAGTTGCTCAGTGATCCAAGATCCTTGCACCAGGGAGGTAACATACCATCCTGGAATCACATCTGCGACCACAGAAATGCCTATCTGTTCCTCTAACCATAGAATCCCCTACCACTATTGCCCTCTTGTCCCTTTTTCTCCATCCCAGAGGAACCCTCTCCCTCATCGGTACTCAGAACTGAATACTGGTTAGAAAGTAGGATGTCCGCTGGGGACTCCTGCACTACCTGCCCTGACTTCTTGTCCGTCCGGCATCCGCCAAGTCACCCCCGACTGTGCTCGCCTCGGCACTGGCTTGACAAGTTAGGGTTAGGGTTTAAGGTAGTCCTCCACCTCATGGATGCACCATAGTGACTCCAGCCGCCGCTCGAGCTCTGAAACCTGAAGCTCAAGCATCTTCAACCGGAGACACTTTCTGCAGACATGTTCACCAAGGTCACATGGCATTTCCATGACTTCCCACATTGCACAGGAGGTACATTCCGCTTGGCCAAGCTGCCCCGCCATTACTTACTTTTACAATGAGAAAAAAAAACTTGCTAGTGTAATAACTTACCAGCTATTTACAATCGACTTTTATCCCCTGTACCTTTGAGGCTGAGGCAGAAAAAGAGCAAAGAGCAACTTCCACCGCCCCCAGCCAATTAAAATACCCACATTTGACTTTCGGCCTCACTCCATGCAATCAGCACTAGTAGAGCCAGTAAAAACTAAAAAAATTCAGGTAGATATCCTAGGGTTTTAATTTAAAAGGAACCTTTTTTTAACTCCAATCAATCACAGTTATCCCCAGACAATAACAGCTGCTGCCCACCGACCAATCAGCACCCAGGATTTCAGTGATGTCACTATTCTTATTTTTTTAACTAAATGCAAATAAGGCGGGCGCAAGAACAGTCAGAGAGTCCACCACCGCCCCAGGACGTCAGGTAGATGAAGGGCCTCGAGTCCCGCTCTTTATTTATAGGTTTTCAACCCTGTTCCTTTCAGGTCTGCCACCGCCCGGATGTCAGGTCGGTGAAGGGCCTCGAGCCCCACTCTTTATTTATAGGTTTTCAGCCCTGTTTCTTTCAGGTCCGCCACCACCCCAGACGTCAGGTAGGTGAAGGGCCTCGAGCCCCACTCTTTATTTATAGGTTTTCAGCCCTGTTCCATTCAGGTCCGCCACCACCCCAGACGTCAGGTAGGTGAAGGGCCTCGAGCCCCACTCTTTATTTATCGGGTTTCAGCCCTGTTCCATCCATGTCTGCCACTGCCAAGGATGTCAGGTAGGTGAAGAGCCTCGAGCCCTGCTCTTTATTTATAGGTTTTCAGCCCTGTTCCATTCATGTCTGCCACTGCCAAGGACGTCAGGTAGGTGAAGGGCCTTGAGCCCCGCTCTTTATTTATAGGTTTTCAGCCCTATTCCATTCAGGTCCGCCGTTGTCCCCGGACGTCAGGTAGGTGAAGGGCCTCGAGTCCCACTCTTTATTTATAGGTTTTCAGCCCTATTTCATTCAGGTCCGCCACTGTCCCCGGACATCAGGTAGGTGTGCCTTTGGAAAGTCTGTTAAATTTATATGGATGCAGCAGTCGCAGGTTATTGTGTTGTTCTAAAATGCAGACATTAGAGGTCTAGTTTCACAAAAGACACTTGTGCCTTTTCATTGCTCCCAGCTGCCTGGCACATTAATATCTTTTGATTTACTGACTCTTGTTTTACAACCCAAATGTCTGGGAGGGCCAAATCCGTTGTTCTTCAGGGATTCGCCCTGCAATCTCTGTTTTTTGAAGAAAGTCTTTGATCTGTGTTCTCTGTTGCCCTGGTAACCTTTCGCAGAGTGGAGGTGAGGTCACCTGATCTTCAGAACTCCAACTTGAACATTTAAAAGTCACGATTGTTTTAAATATTATAATGTTACAAGGTTCAGTGTTCATAACAAAGTATGAATTTTACTGGCTGCTCAATGCCAAGGGTCGTGGCATGGGGGCTGGTAAAATTCAGTGGGGAGAGGCCCGCCTCAACCCGCAATGTCGAGAAGGGCCTGCCGCATATTACCAACGGTGGCGGTAGGAGACTTCGGTGTGGCCACCGCCCCAACCACCCCTTCCTCGTCGCTCAGCGGCGGCCCCCCAATTATAATATGTAAAACGCTGCTTACCTCTGCAGATTATGCATCCCGCTGCCGCTCGCTCCACACTTGCGCATATTATGTAGAACGGGCGGCCGTCAAGTGCCGTCCCATTCACAATTAGAGAAGCCGGCGGGTTATCAGAAGCAGAAGGTTCACTACGGAAGGTAAGTTCAGTTTTCAGGGTTCTCACTCTGCATTCTGGAAGAGAGGATGAGGGGGGATTACAGGGGTCTCACTCTGCATTCTGGAAGAGTGGGGGGAGAGGGATTACAGGGGTCTCACTCTGCATTCTGGAAGAGTGGGGGGAATACATGGGTCTCAGTCTGCATTCTGGAAGGGAGGAGGAGGGGGGAATTACAGGGGTCTCACTCTGCATTCTGGAAGAGAGGATGAGGGGGGATTACAGGGGTCTCA
This sequence comes from Heterodontus francisci, assembly GCF_036365525.1. Lineage (NCBI taxonomy): Eukaryota > Metazoa > Chordata > Chondrichthyes > Heterodontiformes > Heterodontidae > Heterodontus > Heterodontus francisci. The sequence goes on from NC_090410.1 coordinate 30,398,568, forward strand.
CTCTGCATTCTGGAAGAGTGGGGGGAGAGGGATTACAGGGGTCTCACTCTGCATTCTGGAAGAGTGGGGGAAATACAGGGGTCTCAGTCTGCATTCTGGAAGAGAGGAGGAGGGGGGAATTACAGGGGTCTCACTCTGCATTCTGGAAGAGTGGGGGGAATACAGGGGTCTCACTCTGCATTCTGGAAGGGAGGAGGTAGGGGGATTACAGGGGTCACTCTGCATTCTGGAAGGGAGGAGGGAGAGGGATTACAGGGGTCTCACTCTGGATTCTGGAAGGGAGGAGGTAGGGTGATTACAGGGGTCACTCTGCATTCTGGAAGGGAGGAGGGAGGGGGATTACAGGGGTCTCACTCTGCATTCTGGAAGGGAGGAGGAGGGGGGGATTACAGGGGTCACTCTGCATTCTGGAAGTGAGGAGGTAGGGGGATTACAGGGGTCTCACTCTGCATTCTGGAAGAGAGGAGGTAGGGTGATTACAGGGGGTCACTCAGCATTCTGGAAGGGAGGAGGGAGAGGGATTACAGGGGTCTCACTCTGGATTCTGGAAGGGAGGAGGGAGAGGGATTACAGGGGTCACTGCATTCTGGAAGAGAGGAGGTAGGGTGATTACAGGGGTCACTCTGCATTCTGGAAGGGAGGAGGGAGGGGGATTACAGGGGTCTCACTCTGCATTCTGGAAGGGAGGAGGAGAGGGGGATTACAGGGGTCTCACTCTGCATTCTGGAAGGGAGGAGGAGAGGGGAATTACAGGGGTCTCACTCTGCATGCTGGAAGAGAGGAGGGAGGGGGGGATTACAGGGGTCTCACTCTGCATTCTGGAAGGGAAAAGAGGTGGCATGTCATTTGGGGCCTGCAGATGCACAGTGACTGTAATGGCGAGCTCCCCTTGGTATTGCTGAAGGGAAAGCTATGCAGGCATGAAGGCAGGTACAGATCTCACTCTGTAAAAAGTGTCCACTTTTTGTATCCTTCATTTATTCAAAGGTTCCTAACAGGGCAGGGATTGGTGTTGACGAGTACATCAGGTATTTCATGGATCAACTATGTGGCGTGGAATGGCATTGCCCATCTTGGCCAACACTCAAAGTGGTACAGCATGAACACATCAAGATCCAACCAGCTGCATCGATTGGCGAGGGTGGCACAGTGGCGCAGTTGTTGGCACTGCAGCCTCACAGCTCCAGGGACCCGGGTTCGATTCTGGGTACTGCCTGTGTGGAGTTTGCAAGTTCTCCCTGTGCCTTCGTGGGTTTTCTCCGGGTGCTCCGGTTTCCTCCCACAAGCCAAAAGACTTGCAGGTTGATAGGTAAATTTGCCATTATAAATTGTCACTAGTATAGGTAGGTGGTAGGGAAATATAGGGACAGGTGGGGATGTTTGGTAGGAATATGGGATTAGCGTAGGATTAGTATAAATGGGTGGTTGATGGTCGGCACAGACTCGGTGGGCCGAAGGGCCTGTTTCAGTGCTGTATCTCTAATCTAATCTAATCTAACTCTGCATTTATTCGTGTATGAAGGAGCAATGGCACTCTCATCACCCTGTATGTGGGGAGAGTGCCAGAAAGGATAGGAAGGTTAAGGTTATTTGGATGGTGGGGGCAATCGATGCAGCTGGTTGGATCTTGATGTGTTCATGCTGTACCACTTTGAGTGTTGGCCAAGATGGGCAATGCCATTCCACGCCACATAGTTGATCCATGAAATACCTGATGGACTCGTCAACAACAATCCCTGCCCTGTTAGGAACCTTTGAATAAATGAAGGATACAGCTTAATTTATCACATGGAAATGGCTCATCCTAAATAGTGTGAACCTCTCCTCCTGGGAGTCTGTATGCAAATCTAACAGGCACGTGCGGTCCATGTAGAGGCCCCCGGTTGTGAGCAGCAGTCCCCAAGGGGAGCTCACCATTACGGTTGCTGTGCATCTACAGGCCCCACATGACATGCCATCGGATGTCAGAGCACTGGTTTCAGAGGCGATTGTGCATTTAGAGAGGGTGGTGACATGTCTCTGTGCCCTGCTCAACGATGACCTGCAGCCCATGGGCTTCATTGGACATCCTATGCCTTTGTTCCGCAAAGCTTGACACCTTTGCAGCTTTTCAGGGGCCCACCAGAGACCTTTGTGGAGTCACAAAATCAGCAGTGCACCGTTGCATTAGGGAGGTCAGTGATACCCGGTACCAGAGGACAAGTGAGTATGTTCGCTTCAGGACGGACTCTCACAGCTGAGGCCCAGAGGGCCATCGGTTTCGGCACCATTGCCGGATAACCAAAGGTTTTAGGGTTCATAGACTGCACCAGGCCTCCCACCAGCTACCACCTGCAGACATCACCATTAAAGGAATCCTCTCAATCTAGGTGAAGCAGGGATGCTTCATGCAAGTCTGTGCCTGCTTCTCAGGCAGCTGCCATGACACCTGGGTCCTGTGCCATCCTAACTGCCACCACTCTTCACTGAACTGGCTCAGATAGAGGAGTGACTTCTTGGAAACAAGGGCTATCCCTTGCAGACATGGCTCCCGATACCAGTAACAAACCCCACCACTGCTGCAGAGGAGAGGTACAATGCCAGCAACTGAGCTACAATAGCCCCCATTGAGCAGGTGATTGACATGCTGAAAGAGCGCTTCCAATGCCTGGATAGATAGGGTGATGTCCTATAATACAGGCCGAAAAGGTCAGCTCGTTTCTTTGCTGCTCTGCACAACGACACACCCAATAGGGGGCAGGCCTGGCATGATGAGGAGAGACGTCAACAGGATTCCTCCTCAAACGATGAGGACGCTCTACAACAGGAAAGGCACAGTGAAGGGCTTCTGGCACCCAGGCAGTGTATGCAGGGCCAGCAGTGAGCTAAGGATGTACGGCAGTGGTTTATCAGACAAAGGCTCTCTGCTCCATAGGAACTGACATGAGCTCTGCAAGCCACACATCATCCTCGCTCACCTGCTGTGCACCAGTCCACATCTGCAGTATCTCTGTGTAAACCATTCGAGGCAGCTGCTGACTGAGCCAATGACCATGTCACTGCATCCGTGGAGACGATCATGTGTAATGGTGGCACAGCAATGATGTTATTGCATACATTGGCTCTCCTGTCGGTCCAATGGTGCAAAGGGATGTGACATTGGCGCTACATGCTGGCACATATCATTCACACAGAGAAAAGGACACACATGTTGGTGAGGAACATTTCATAAAAAACATATTTACATTGCTGTGACACCTGTACATTCTCATTTGTGTCAGTGTGTTCTCTATAAATGCTGGCAAGTGCCCCATCTCTGTACAATCTCTGCGCTTGCAGCCTGACTGGAGGAAGGCTGCTGATCTAATTGCCCTTTGGCTGTGGATGAGCTTTGCACTCGTACACTGTGCGCAAGAGGCCCAGAGGGCCCCGGTTGGCTAGTTTAGTTTAGTTTAGAGATACAGCACTGAAACAGGCCATTTGGCCCACCGAGTCTGTGCCGACCATCAACCACCAATTTTACTAATCCTACGCTAATCCCATATTCCTATCACATCCCCACCTGTCCTTATATATTTCCCTACCACCTACCTATACTAGGGGCAATTTATAATGGCCAATTAACCTATCAACCTGCAAGTCTTTGGCATGTGGGAGGAAACCAGAGCACCCAGAGGAAACCCACGCAGACACAGGGAGAACTTGCAAACTCCGCACAGGCAGTACCCAGAATCGAACCCGGGTCCCTGGAGCTGTGATGCTGCGGTGCTAACCACTGCGCCACTGTGCTGTAGAAGTTCTCGTTAATCCCCTTCTGGCATTGAACTCTTTGGCACTGGATGTCTCCACGGCTACTCACCTCCTCTGCCATCTCCAGCCAAATTTCCTTGTTCAGGTGGGAGGGGCTCTTTTTACCATCACTGGTGAAAAGGACCTCTGGCCTTGCCCGCACAACCTGGAGGAGAGCGAGCAGGGAGACTTCGCTGCACTGTGGGGCCACCCTAGAGCACCCCCCTGCCATCTTCGGCTTTTGGTGCAGTCCTTCAAATGCAAAGGTGACTCCACCGTGTAACTGCTCAAACCTCTGGCTGCAAGGTTCGTCTTGCATATGTTTGAAAACTAATGCAGGACGAGTGATGAAATCTGTGCTATTGTCATGGTATTGCAACTATTACACATCGACGCATGTTCACGAACACTCTGCTTTCACAGCAGCTGATCATAGTTATTGGTGTAATCTTTCTAGTTGGCAATGCAGCTAGAATATGATTATATTTTCCTGTATTTTAACAATGGAGCTCAAGCTTCTTCAGCCAGTGACACTTCTTGCAAATGTCTTTGTTCAGGACACGTGGTGCATCCATGACTTCTTACATACTGCAGGACGTACATTCCAGTTGGCCAAGCCGACCTGCCAACATGTAACTTTAAAAACTTTTTAATGCAATGAGAAGTAAAATAACTTACCAATTACTCACCAATCAATTTTTTCCCCTGCACTGGAGAGAGAGGCAGCTACTGGAGGCTGTAAAAGGAGGGAGAAAGAAAGACAGAATCCGGACAAATGTGAGGTAATGCATTTTGGAAGATCTAATACAGGTGGGAAGTATACAGAAAATGGCAGAACCCTTAGGAGTATTGACAGGCAGAGAGATCTGGGCATACAGGTCCACAGGTCACTGAAAGTGGCAACACGTGGATAAGGTAGTCAAGAAGGCATCGGCATGCTTGCCTTCATCGGTCGGGGCATAGAGTATAAAAATTGGCAAATCATGCTGCAGCTGTACAGAACCTTAGTTAGGCCACACTTAGAATATTGTGTGCAATTCTGGTCGCCACACTACCAGAAGGATGTGGAGGCTTTGGAGAGGGTACAGAAGAGGTTTACCAGGATGTTGCCTGGTCAGGAGGGCATTGGCTATGAGGAGAGGCTGGATAAACTCGGATTGTTTTCACTCGAACGACGGAGGTGGAGGGGCAACATGATAGAGGTTTACAAAGTTATGAGTGGCATGAGTGGCATGGAAAGAGCGGATAATCAGAAGCTTTTTCCCAAGGTGGAAGAGTCAGTTACTAAGGGACATAGGTTTAAGGTGTGAGGGGCAAAGTCTAGAGGGGATGTGCGAGGCAAGTTCTTTACACAGAGGCTGGTGAGTGCCTGCAACTTGCTGCCGGGGGAGGTGGTGGAAGCAGGTACGATAGCGACATTTAAGAGGCATCTTGACAAATACGTGAATAGGGTGGAAATAGAGGGATACAGTCCCTGGAAGTGCAGAAGGTTTTAGTTTAGTCAGGCATCACGATCAGCGCAGGCTTGGAGGGCTGAATGGCCCGTTCCTGTGCTGTACTATTGTTTGTTCTAAGAAAGAAAGAAAGAAAGGAAGAAAGAAAGAAAGAAAGGAGCCCCTCCCTCAAGTGCTAAACTCTATGCACTCAAATTTATTTTATTCTGAATTTATGTTCCCCTGCTTATTGAATTCCCACAATTACTAAATTCCCTTCTTTACATTCTGTGCCCTCCAGCAGCACTCAGTGCAGACAAGTAGCACTGAGAGTCCCCTGATTTTATACTCTGAAAACAATGGTGTGTCAGCTTTGCTAGAGCTCTGCTACAGCTCAGAAACCAGTTTAAGCTAGCTAACTAATTATCTAGCTACAGATACTCAGAGTGTTAGCATACCCCTGTTTAAAACTGCAAGAAACCTAACTTACCTCTTATCTGAAGCAGGAATTTCAATTAATTGCTAAATGTAAACAAAACAAAAACAAGTCTTGAGAGATTAACCCTGAAAATTCATTCACTTACGAAACTCCCTTCTTCACACTCAGTGCACACCAATACATTTCTAACCTTTGCAAGTTCTGATGGAAGGTCACAGACCTGAAACGTGAACTCTGCTTCTCTCTCTCCACAGATGTTGAATAACCTGCCGAATATTTCAAGCACTTTCTGTTTTTATTTCAGATTTCCAGCATCTGCAGTATTTTGCTTTTATTTATGTCTACCTATCTGTCAATCTGTCTCGGTTTTAATCTCTCTGTCAATGTAGAGGTGGCAGGGGGCGGGTTGAGGGTGGTAGTGTTGGTGGAGGGTCACTACGATTAGGGACCAAAAATGAGACAAAGGTTTAGTTAAGTTTAGTTTAGAGATACAGCACTGAAACAGGCCCTTCGGCCCACCGAGTCTGTGCCGACCATCAACCACCCATTTATACTAATGCTACACTGATCCCATATTCCTACCACATCCCCACCTGTCCCTATATTTCCCTACCACCTACCTACACTAGGGGCAATTGCTAATGGCCAATTTACCTATCAACCTGCAAGTCTTTGGCTTGTGGGAGGAAACCGGAGCACCCGGAGGAAACCCACGCAAACACAGGGAGAACTTGCAAACTCTGGGCAGTGCCCAGAATTGAACCTGGGTCACTGGAGCTTTGAGGCTGCGGTGCTAACCACTGCGCCACTGTGCCGCCCATGTTTGGACATGGCTGAATTATAAAATGAGAAATTTTCATCTGTCTTTACCAAGGAATTAGATCTAGTCAAACTCACAGTGAAAGATGAGATAGTTGAGATGCTGGGTGGTGGAAAAATTGGTAAATAGGAGGTACTGGAGGGGTTCCCTAGACATAAGATTGATGAGTCACCAAGTCTGAATGGATGCTTAGGGAAGTAAGGGTGGAAATTGTAGCGGTACTGGCTGTAATTTTCTAATCCTCCTTAAATGCGGGGGTGGTTCCAGAGGGCTGGAAAATTGAAAAAGTTGCACCCTTTTCAAAGGGTGTCAGGATAAACCCAGCAGATTCAGGCCAGTCAGTTTAACCTCAGTGGTGTGAAAGGTTTTAAGATGATATTCCAGGACAAAATTAACTGTGACTTGGGCAAGTGTGGATTAATTCAGGAAAGTTAGAAAGGACATGTTAAAGACAAATCGTATTCAGCTAACGTAACTGATATTTTTGAGCTGATAACATAAAGGGTTGAATCGGGTGATGCAATTTTGATAAAATGCTTTATCAAAAAGGTATTTGATAAAGTGCATAATTACAGACTTGTCAGCAACACTGAACCCATGGACTAGAAGGATCTCTGATGACATGTATATAAAATTGGATAAGTGAGAGAAAACCTCGATGGTGGTGACCGGTTGTTTTTTTTTGATTGGAAGAAAGAAAACAGTGCTGCTCCCCAGGGACAGGTACTCAGACCACTGCTTTTCTTGATATATATTCATGAATTGGACTTGGGTGTACAGGGCACAATTTCAAAATGTGCAGCTGACATAAAACCTGGAAGTACTGTGAACTGTGTAACAGATAGAGGTAAGAGATCCCACAACCAACAGATCAATTCAAAGCTTTGCAGTCCTGCTGCATTCATTCATGAATGGTGGTGGAGAATTAAACAACTAACTGGAGGAGGAGGAACCAGAAATATCCCCATCCTCAATGATGGAAGAGCCCAGCACGTCAGTGCAAAAGACAAGGCTGAAACATTTGCAACTGTCTTCAGCCAGAGATGCCGATGGATGATCCATCTCGGCTTCTGCCTGAGGTTCCCAGCATCACAGATGCCAGTCTTCAGCCAATTCAATTCACTGCACATGATATAAAGAAATGGCTGAAGGCACTGCATACAGAAAAGGCGATGGTCCCTGAAAACAATCGATTGTAGTACTGAAGAGTTGTGCTCCAGAACTAGCTGTGCCTCTGGCCAAGATGTTCCAGTACAGCTACAACCCTGGCATCTAACCAACAATGTGCAAAATTACAAAACTATGTCTTGCCCACAAAAAGCAGGACACATCCAATCTAGCCACTTACCACTCCATCAGTCTACTCTCAATCATCTGCAAAGTGATGGAAAGTGTTATTGACGATGCTATCAAGCAGCATTTACTCAGCAATAACACACTCACTGATGCTCAGTTTGGTTCTGCCAGAGGCACTCAGCTCAGATTCATTACAGCCTTGGTCCAATCATGGACACAAGAGCGGAATTCGAGAGGTGAGGCGACAGTGTCTGCCCCTGACATCAAGGCAGCATTTGAACAAGTTTGACATCAAGGAGTCTGGGCAAAATTGAAGTCAGTGGAAATCAAGGGGAAAACTCTCCATTGGTGGAAATCATACCTAGCACAAAGGGTTGTGGTTGTTGGAGGCCAATAATCTTGGCCCCAGGACATTGCTGCAGGTTTTACTCAGGGTAGTGTCCTAGGCCCAATCATCTTCAGCTGCTTCATCAATGACCTTCCCTCCAATATACAATGAGAGGGGATGGTCAGAAGGGAGATGTTCACTGATGATTGGATAGTGTTCAGTACCTTTTGCAACTCCTTAGATACTGAAGCACTCTGTGCCCACATGCAGAAAGACCTGGACGGCATTCAGACTTGGGCTGAAAAATGGCAAGTGACATTCGTGCCACACCAGTGCCAGACAATGACCATCTTCAACAAAAGTGAATGTAACTGTCTTCTCTTGACATTGAACAGCATTACCATCACTGAATCCCCCACAGTCAACAAACATCTGGGGGTCACCACTGTCTAGAAACTTAACTGGACTGGCCACATAAACACTATGACTACAAGATCAGATCAGAGTCTTGGAATTCTGTGGCGAGTAACTCACCTCCTGACTCCCCAAAGCCTGTCCACCATCTGCAAGGCACAAGTCAGGAGTGTGATGGAATCCTCTGCACTTGCCTGGATGGGTGCAGCTCCAACAACACTCAAGAAGCTCGACATCATCCAGGACAAAGCAACCTGCATGATTGGTATCTCATCCACCATTCACTCCCTTCACGCACAGTGGCAGCAGTGTGGACCATCTACAAGATGCACTGCAGCAACTCACTAAGCTTCCTTTGTCAGCACCTTCCAAACCCACGACCTCTACCACCTAGAGAAGAAGTGCAGCAGAGACATGGGAACACCACCTCCTGCAAGATTCCCTCCAAGTCACACACCATCCTGACTTGGAAATATAGCCTTCACTGTCACTGGGTCAAATTTCTGGAACTCCCTCCCGAAAAGGGGTGTGTTAAGGGTACACACACCACATGGATTGGTGCAGTTCAAGAAAGCAGCTCACCACCACCTTCTCAAGGACAATTGGAGATGGGTAATAAATGCTGGCCTTGCCAGTGATGCTTGCATCCCAAAAATGAATTTAAAAAAAAGATTGTGATTGACTTCAATAGGTCATAGACAGGCTGGTGGAATGGACAGAGATGTGGCAGATGAAATTTTATGCACACAGTAGTGCCGGTTGGAGGAAAGATAGAGTGAGACAATATTATCTAAAAGGTACAGTTTTAAAGGGAGTGGTGGAACAAAGAGGCCTGTGGGTATATGTGCACTACTCATGGAAGGTGGCAGGGAAGTTTGAGAAAGGAATTAAAAAGCTACACGTGTCCGGAACTTAATAAATAGAGGTGTAGTGAATAAAATCAAGGACATTTTAATGAACCTCTATAAAATATGGTTCATCCTAAACTGGTGTTTTGTGTCTAATTCTGGACACCGTACGTGAGGAAGGATGTGAAGGCCTTGGGGGAGAGTTGGGTGGTGAGTGCAGAAGAGATTTATGGGAATGATTTCAGGGTTGAGGGCGACCATGACTCATGGTCCTCCAGCCTTGGTCGTTATGGCATTAGAAGGATGAATGAGAATGGACAGAGACTGCTTGAGTTGTGTACCTATCATAACCTCTGCATCACCAACTTGTTCTTTCACACTAAACCCTGTCACCAGGTTTCTTGGAGGCACTCAAGAACACGTCGTTGGCACCAGCTGGACCTCATCGTCACAAGGCGAGCCTCTTTAAACAGCGTTCAAATCACATGCAGCTTCCACAGTGCGGACTGCGACAGTGACCACTCCCTGGTGTGCAGCAAGGTTAGACTCAAACCAAAGAAGCTATGTCACTCCAAGCAGAAGGGACGCCCGCGCATCAACACGAGTAGAATTTCTTATCCACAGCTGTTACATAAGTTTCTAAATTCACTTGAAAAAGCCCTTCAAAACACTCCTACAGGGGATGCAGAGACCAAGTGAGCCTATATCAGAGATGCCATCTATGACTCAGCAATGACCACCTATGACAAACGTGTGAAGTGGAATGCAGACTGGTTTCAATCTCACATTGACGAGCTGGAACCTGTCATAGCTGCTAAGTGCATTGCACTGCTGAACGGTGACTGCAACAACTACCGTGGAATCTCCCTGCTCAGCATATTGGGGAAAGTCTTTGCTCAAGTTGCTTTAAACAGGCTCCAGAAGCTGGCTGAGCGTGTCTACCCTGAAGCACAGTTTGTTTTTCGATCACAGAGATCCACCATTGACATGCTGTTCTCCCTTCGCCAGCTACAGGAGAAATGCCATGAACAGATGCCTCTCTACATTGCTTTCATTGATCTCACCAAAGCCTTTGACCTCGTCAGCAGACGTGGTCTCTTCAAAATACTAGAAAGCCCCCAACGAGTTAACATCCGTAGCAATTAAAGCAGCCAGAAGCATTGCATAAAGAACAGCCAGGCGCTGCGCAAATGACGACTGGCAACACCTATGCAGTCATATTCAGCTGACCTCTCACATCGGAAACATCAGAGGGATGTATGATGACATTGAGAGCTTTTGGGCCAACCATCAAGAAGATCGCCTTCCTCAAATCTAAATCAGGGGACACAATCACTGACCAATGCAAGCAAATGGACCGCTGGGTTGAGCACTACCTGGAAGTGTACTCCAGGGAAAATGTTGTCACTGAGACCGCCCTCAATGCAGCCCAGCCTCTGCCAGTCATGGATGAGCTGGACGTACAGCCATCAAAATTGGAAGTCAGTGATGCTATTTATTCTCTAGCCAGCGGAAAAGCCCCTGGGAAGGACGGCATTACCCCCGAAATAATCAAGAGTGCCAAGCCTGCTATACTATCAGCACTGTATGAACTGCTTTGCCTGTACTGGGACGAGGGAGCAGTACCACAGGACATGGGCAATGCCAATATCATCACCCTCTATAAGAACAAGGGTGACCGCAGTGACTGCAACAACTACCGTGGAATCTCCCTGCTCAGCATAGTGGGGAATGTCTTTGCTCAAGTCGCTTTAAACAGGCTCCAGAAGCTGGTTGACCGTGTCTACCCTGAGGCACAGTGTGGCTTTCGAGCAGAGAGATCGACCATTGACATGCTGTTCCCTCTTCACCAGCGACAGGAGAAATGCCGTGAACAAAGATGCCCCTCTACGTTGCTTTCATTGATCTCACCAAAGCCTGTGACCTCGTCAAAGGGTTGTTAATCTATGGAATTCCTTGCCCAGTGAAGTAGTTGACGCTACTTCATTAAACGCTTTTAAAGCTAAGGTAGATATCTTTTTGAACAATAAAGGAATTAAGGGATACGGTGAGAGAGCGGGTAAGTGGATCTGAGTCCACGAAAGGATCAGCCATGATCTTATTGAACGGCGGAGCAGGTTCGAGGGGCCGGACGGCCTACTCCTGCTCCTAGTTCTTATGTTATTATGTCCTTATGTCAGCTGACGTGGTCTCTTCAGACGACTAGAAAAGTTTGGATGCCCTCCAAAGCTACGAAGTATCTTCACCTCATTCCATGACAATATGAAAAGCACAATTCAGCATAGCAATGCCTCATCAGACCCCTTTCCTATCCTGAGTGGCGTGAAACAGGGCTGTGTTCTCGCACCTACACTGTTTGGGATCTCCTTGTCCCTGCTGCTCTCATATGCGTTCACGTCTTCAGAAGAAGGAATTTTCCTCCACACAAGATCAGGTGGCAGGTTGTTCAACCTTGCCCTTCTAAGAGCGAAGACCAAAGTACGGAGAGTCCTCATCAGGGAACTCCTCTTTGCTGACGATGCTGCATTAACATCTCACACAGAACAGTGTCTGCAGAGACTCATCGACGGGATTGTAGCTGCCTGCAACGAATTTGGCCTAACCATCAGCCTCAAGAAAACGAACATCATGGGACAGAACATCAGAAAGTCTCCATCCATCCATATCGGCTACCACGCTCTGGAAGTGGTTCAAGAGTTCACCTAACTAAGCTCAACTATCACCAGTAACCTGTCTCTAGATGCAGAAATCAACAAGTGCATGGGAAAGTCTTCCACCGCTATGTCCAGACTGGCCAAGAGACTGTGGGAAAATGGCACACTGACACGGAACACAAAAGTCCGAGTGTATCAAGCCTGTGTCCTCAGTACCTTGCTCTACGGCCGCGAAGCCTGGACAACGTTTGTCAGCCAAGTGCGACATCTCAATTCATTCCATCTTCGCTGCCTCCGGAGAATCCTTGGCATCAGGTGGCAGGACCGTATCTCCAACACAGAAGTCCTCGAGAAGGCCAACATCCCCAGCATATGCACCCTACTGAGCCAATGGTGCTTGAGATGGCTTGGCCATGTGAGCTGCATGGAAGATGGCAGGATCCCCAAGGACACATTGTGCAGTGAGCTCGTCACTGGTACCAGACTCACCGGCCGTCCATGTCTCCGCTTTAAAGACGTCTGCAAACGTGACATGAAGTCCTGTGACATTGATCACAAGTCATGGGAGTCAGTTGCCAGTGATTGCCAAAGCTGGCAGGCAGCCAAGAAGGTTTGGCTAAAGTGTGGCGAGTTGAAGAGACTTAGCAGGTGGCAGGAAAAAAGACAGAAGCACAAGGGGAGAGCCAACTGTGTAACAGCCCCGACAACCAATTTTATCTGTAGCACCTGTGGAAGAGTCTGTCACTCAGGAATTGGCCTTTATAGCCACTCCAGGCGCTGCTTCACAATCCACTGACCACCTCCAGGCGCTTATCCATTGTCTCTCGAGACAAGGAAGCCAAAGAAGGATGAACTGGTGTCACACTTATGAGAAATGCAATCGTAAAAAAGAATAAAACTGAAGAGTTATAAAAATGTACTTTGCCTTTTCAAGAAAATGGACAATGCTGCAAAAAATGGCTGCATGTATATTCAAACATGACCGCACTGTTTGTATGGAACAATGAATACCTTCAAAGCTAAGAGGTCTCAAATTCACCCATCCTATGTCCATCCTGAAAGATTCCTGAATTGAATGGGTTCTTCTGAAACAAAGAAGGTATGAAGTAGCCACATGCTAGACCATCGTGGCTCACCACATGGAGGGAAATCCCTTTCTCCTGGAAGAGGTGAGATGCAACAAACTTTTGGAATATGGTGGATTGTTCAATAAATACTTGATTTTCTGTTTTAAAACTACAAGAAAAACAGTTGTGGTCTGTTTATTTGACAAATAAAACATAAAGGGGTTAAACCCTAAAAACAAAAACACTTGCTGCTGTCAGGTGGGAGTTGAACAGTGGGAACCACCCAAACCCCTCACCACGTGGCCATAAACTGGGATTGTTCTCCTTAGCTCATAGAAGGGTGAGAAGAGATTCTGATGAAAGGTCACAGACTTGAAACATTAACTCTGTTTTTCACTCCACAGATGCTGCCTGACCTGCTGAGTATTTCTAGCATTTTCTGTTTTAGTTTCAGCTTTCCAGCATCTGCAGTATTTTGCTTTGGTAGAAGGGTGAGAGATTTGATTGAGGTTTTCAAAATCATGAAGGTGGAGACAGAGCAGATAAAAGAAACTGTTCCCATTGGTGGAAGGAACGAGAGCCAGAGGACACAGGTTTAAGGTGATTGGCGAAATATCCAGAGACGACATCAGGAAGAACTTTTTTACCGAGCGAGGGGTTAGGATCTGGAATGAACTGTCTGAAAGGGTGGTTGAGGCCGATTCAGTCGGAGGTTTGAAAAGGAAATTGGGTAAGTATATGAAGGAAAGAAATTTCAGGGATACGGGGAAGATGGGGGAGGGACGAGGTGGATTGCTCTTGCCGAGGCAACATGTTCTTGATGGGCCAAATGGCCCATGTATTCATTCATTCTATCTATCTATCTATCTATCTATCTATCTATCTATCTATCTATCTATCTATCTATCTATCTATCAAATAATTCACACAATGGGAGAATTTACACTTATATTACAAAGCTATTCTGATGAACAGTCACTATCAAGGGGCTGATGCTGTAACTGATGCTGAGATCTGCTCCCTCGGGTTTGAGAATGTATCAGGATGGAAGTGGGACAATATTAATCTGGAGCTTTTCACCTGTGAGTGAGAACTGAATAGATTTCCACTTAATCGAGGGAATACAAATTCATAAAATGAGAAAGGAATCTACTTCCCACATTACTCCATTTACAATCAATTAGAATTAAAACCAGTTGGAATGATTTATCACCAATTAGAGTCTAAGAGTCATACAGCACAGAAAGAGGCCCTTCGGCCCATCGTGTCTGTGCCAGCCATCAAGCACCTACCTATTCTAATCCCATTTCCCAGCACTTGGCCATAGCCTTGTATGCTATGGCATTTCAAGTGTTTATCTAAATACTTCGTAAATGTAGTGAGCGTTCCTAACTCTACCACCTCTACAGGCAGTGCGTTCCAGATTCCAACCACTCTCTGGCTGAAATAATTTTTCCTCAAATCCCCTCTAAACCTCCTGCCCCTTACCTTAAATCTATGCCTCCTGGTTATTGACACCTTCACGAAGGGAAAAAGTTTCTTCCTATCTATTCTATCAATGCATCTCACAATCAGGTGCCCCCTCAGCCTTCTCTGCTCGAAGGAAAACAACCCTCACCTTTTCAGTCTTTTGTCATTGCTGAAATGCTCCAGCCCAGGCAACATCCTGGTGAATCTCCTCTGCACCCTCTCCAGTGCAATCACATCCTTCCTATAGTATGGTGCCCAGAACTATACACAGTACTCCAGCTATGGCCTGACTAGCATTTTATACAGCTCCATCATAACCTCCCTGCTCTTATATTCTATGCCTCGGCTAATAAAGGCAACTATCCCATATGGCTTCCTAACCATCTTATCTACCTGTGCTGCTGCATTCAGTGATCTATGGACAAATTTATCAAGGTCCCTCTGACCTTCTGTACTTCCTAGGATCCTACCATCCATTGTATACTCCCTTGCCTTGTTAGTCCTCCCAAAATGCATCACCTCTCACTTCTCAGAATTAAATTCCATTTGCCACTGCTCTGCCCATCTTACCTGCCCAACTATATCGTCCTGTAATCTAAGGCTTTCCTCCTCACTGTTCACGACACCACCAATTTTCATGTCATTCGCAAATTTACTGATCATACCTCCTATATTCATCTCTAAATCATTGGTGTACATGACAAACAGCAAGGGTCCCAGCACCGATCCCTGCAGTACACCACTCGTCACAGGCTTCCACTCGCAGAAACAACCCTCGACCATCACCCTCTGCCTCCTGCCACTAAGCCAATTTTGGATCCAATGTGCCAAATTGCCCTGGATCCCATGGGCTCTTACCATCATAACTCAAGAAGTTGAAGCGCTTGTCAAGAGGAAGAGGGCGGCTTATGTTAGGATGAGACGTGAAGGCTCAGTTAGGGCGCTTGAGAGTTACAAGCTAGCCAGGAAGGATCTAAAGGGAGGGCTAAGAAGAGCAAGGAGAGGACACGAGAAGTCATTGGCGGATAGGATCAAAGAAAACCCTAAGGCTTTTTATAGGTATATCAGGAATAAACGAATGATAAGAGTTAGAACAGGGCCAATCAAGGATAGTAGTGGGAAGTTGTGTGCAGAATCAGAGGAGATAGGGGAAGCGTTAAATGAATATTTTTCGTCAGTATTTACAGTAGAGAAAGAAAATGTTGCCGAGGAGATTACTGAGATACAGCCTACTAGGCTAGATGGGATTGAGATTCACAAGGAGGAGGTGTTAGCAATTTTGGAAAGAGTGAAAATAGATAAGTCCCCTGGGCCAGATGGGATTTATCCTAGGATTCTCTGGGAAGCCAGGGAGGAGATTGCAGAGCCGTTGTTGTTGATCTTTAAGTCGTCATTGTCGACAGGAGTAGTGCCGGAGGACTGGAGGATGGCAAATGTTGTCCCCTTGTTCAAGAAGGGGAGTAGAGACAGCCCTGGTAATTATAGACCTGTGAGCCTTACTTCGGTTGTGGGTAAAATGTTGGAAAAGGTTATAAGAGACAGGATTTATAATCATCTTGAAAAGAATAAGTTCATTTGCGATAGTCAGCACGGTTTTGTGAAAGGTAGGTCGTGCCTCACAAACCTTATTGAGTTTTTCGAGAAGGTGACCAAACAGCTGGATGAGGGTAAAGCCGTGGATGTGGTGTATATGGATTTCAGTAAGGCGTTTGATAAGGTTCCCCACGGTAGGCTATTGCAGAAAATACGGAAGTATGGGGTTGAAGGTGATTTAGAGCTTTGGATCAGAAATTGGCTAGCTGAAAGAAGACAGAGGGTGGTGGTTGATGGCAAATGTTCATCCTGGAGTTTAGTTACTAGTGGTGTACCGCAAGGTTCTGTTTTGGGGCCACTGCTGTTTGTCATTTTTATAAACGACCTGGATGAGGGTGTAGAAGGGTGGGTTAGTAAATTTGCGGATGACACGAAGGTCGGTGGAGTTGTGGATAGTGTCGAAGGGTGTTGTAGGGTACAGAGGGACATAGATAGGCTGCAGAGCTGGGCTGAGAGATGGCAAATGGAGTTTAATGCGGAGAAGTGTGAGGTGATTCACTTTGGAAGGAGTAACAGCAATGCAGAGTACTGGGCTAATGGGAAGATTCTTGGTAGTGTAGATGAGCAGAGAGATCTTGGTATCCAGGTACATAAATCCCTGAAAGTTGCTACCCAGGTTAATAGGGCTGTTAAGAAGGCATATGGTGTGTTAGCCTTTATTAGTAGGGGGATCGAGTTTCAGAGCCACGGGGTCATAATGCAGCTGTACAAAACTCTGGTGAGGCCGCACCTGGAGTATTGCGTGCAGTTCTGGTCACCGCATTATAGGAAGGATGTCGAAGCTTTGGAAAGGGTGCAGAGGAGATTTACTAGGATGTTGCCTGGTATGGAAGGAAGGTCTTACGAGGAAAGGCTGAGGGACTTGGGGTTGTTTTCGTTAGAGAGAAGGAGGAGGAGAGGTGACTTAATAGAGACATACAAGATAATCAGAGGGTTAGATAGGGTGGATAGTGAGAGTCTTTTTCCTCGGATGAGGATGGCAAACACGAGGGGACATAGCTTTAAGTTGAGGGGTGAAAGATATAGGACAGATGTCAGAGGTAGTTTCTTTACGCAGAGAGTAGTAGGGGCGTGGAACGCCCTGCCTGCAACAGTAGTAGACTCGCCAACTTTAAGGGCATTTAAGTGGTCATTGGATAGACATATGGATGTAAATGGAATAGTGTAGGTCAGATGATCGGCGCAACATCGAGGGCCGAAGGGCCTGTACTGCGCTGTAATATTCTAATTCTAATTCTAATAACAAATTTCCGGACCTTATCAAAAGCCTTACTGAAGTCCATGTAACTACATCAACTGCTTTACCCTCATCTACACATCTAGTCACCTCCTTGAAAAATTCAATCAAGTTTGTTAGACACGATCTCGCCCTGACAAAGCCATGCTGACTATCCCTGATTAATCCCTGCCTCTCCAAGTGGAGATTCATCCTGTCCCTCAGAATTTTTTCCAATAGTTTCCCAACCACTGATGTTAGACTCACTGGCCTATAATTACCTGGTTTATCCTTGTTACCCTTTTTGAATAATGGTACCACATTCGCTGTCCTCCAGTCCTCTGGTACCTCTCCTGTAGCCAGAGAGGATTTGAAAATTTG
This sequence comes from Heterodontus francisci, assembly GCF_036365525.1. NCBI lineage: Eukaryota > Metazoa > Chordata > Chondrichthyes > Heterodontiformes > Heterodontidae > Heterodontus > Heterodontus francisci. The sequence continues at coordinate 30,416,295 of NC_090410.1, forward strand.
TGTCAGGGCCCTTGCTATCTCCTCCCTTGCCTCACATAACAGCCTGGGATACATCTCATCTGGGCCTGGCGGTTTATCCACGTTTAAGCCTGCTAAAACAGCTAATACATCCTCCCTTTCAATGCTAATATGTTCAAGTATATTACAATCCCCCTCCATAATCTCTGCACCTACATCGTCCTTCTCCGTAGTGAACCCAGATGAAAAGTAATCATTTAAAATCGCACCTATATCCTCCGACTCCACACACAGATTGCCACGTTGGTTCCGAATGGGCCCCACTCTTTCCCTGGTTATCCTCTTGCCCTTAATTTACTGATAAAATGCCGGAGGATTTTCCTTTATCTTGCCTGCCAGTGTTTTTTCATGTCCCCTCTTCGCTCTCATAATTACTTTTTTAAGTACCGCCCTACACTTTCTATGCTCCTCTAGTGCCTCCGCTGTTTTCAGTGCTCTCAATCTGCCATAATCCTCCTTTTTTTTATCCTGATCCAATCCTCTATATCCCTTGACATTCACGGTTTCCTGGACTTGTTGATCCTACCCTTTACCTTAACGGGTACATGTTGGCTCTGAATTCTCACGATTTCCTCTTTAAATGGCTCTGACAGGTCTGATGTAGACTTTCCTGCAAGTAGCTGCTCCCAGTCCACTCTGGCCAGATTCTGTTTTCTCATAATGAAATCAGTCTTCCCCCAATTAAGTTCCTTTATTTCCGGTCCGTCTTTGTCCTTTTCCATAGCTACCTTATATTTTACAGTCATGGTCACTATCCCCGAAATGCTCCCCCACTGACACTTCTACCACTTGTCCAGATTTATTCCCTAGGATTAGGTCCAGTACTGCCCCTTCTCTTGTAGGACTTTCTGCGTGCTGGCTCAAAAAGCTTTCCTGTGTGCATTTTAAGAATTCCGCCCCCTTTAAGCCTTTGGCAGTAAAACTATCCCAGTTGATGTTAGGAAAGTTGAAATCCCCTGCTATTATTACCCTATTATTTTTACACCTCTCTGTGATTTACCTACATATCTACTCCTCTATCTCTCCCTGACTGTATGGAGACCTGTAGTACACTCCCAGCCAAGTAATTGCCCCCTTTTTGTTTTTAAATTCTATCCATAGGGCCTCATTTGAGGAACCTTCTAAGATATCATCCCTCCTTACTGCAGTAATTGACTCCTTGATCAACAGTGCAATACCACCTCATCTTTTATCCCCTCTCCTGTCACGCCTGAAGATTCTATACCCTGGAATATTGAGCTGCCAGTCCTGCCCGTCCCTCAACCATAGCAATAATATCATCATGCCATATGCTAATCAATGTCCTCAATTCATCTGCCTTACTAGTAAAATGCATTAACTTGCATTAAAATAGATGCAATCCTGCCTTGCATTTTTCACTTGTGCCTTAACATTATTTGCTCTGCCTTCCAGACTGACTCTGTTTCTCTTCAATATTTGACTGTGCATCACCCCCTACTGTACCTCCACTCTGTATCTCAACCCCTTGCCAAATTAGTTTAACACCCCCCCCCACAACAGCACGAGCAAACCTCGCAGCAAGGAGGTTGGTCCCGTTCCAATTCAGGTGCAACCCGTCCAACTTGTATAGGTCCCACCTTTACCAGAAACAGACGCAGTGATCCAGGAAACTAAAGCCCTCCCTCCTGCACCATCTCTTCAGCCACGTATTCATCTGCTCTACCCTCCCATTCCTATACTCACTAGCTCATGGCACTGGGAGTAATTCAGAGATTACAACCTTGAGGTCCTGTTTTTTAATCTGCTACCTAGCTCCCGAAATTTTTGTTGCAGTACCTCATCCCTCTTTCTACCTATGTTACTGGTACCAATGTGTCTCATGACCTCTGACTGTTCACCCTCCCCCTTCAGAATGTCCTGCAGCTGCTCCGTGACATCCTTGACCCGAGCACCAGGGAGGTAACATACCATCCTTGAGTCACATTTGCGGCCACAGAAATGCTTATCTGTACCCCGTATGATAAAATCCCCTATCACTGTAGCTCTCTCACTCCATTTCCTCCCCTCCTGTGCAGCTGAGCCACCTGTGGGAGTGTACTACAGACATGGCTCTTGCTGCATTCCCTGAGAAGCTATCTCCTCCAACAGTATCCAAAGTGGAAAATCTGTTAGAAAGGGAGATGGACCCAGGAGAAACCTGCACTACCTGCCTAGTTCTTCTACTCTGCCTGGCAGTCACCCATTCCCTTTCTGTCTGAGCCGTCTTTACCTGCAGTGTGACCACCTCCCTGTACGTGCTATTCACAATGTCCTCAGACTCGCAGATGCTCCACAATGTTTCCAGCCGCAGCTCCAGATCCGAAACGCGGATTTCGTTTAGCTGCAGCTGGAGCCACTTTCTGCATACGTTTTCGTCCTGAAACTCTGTATCATTAATCTTATCCAGCAGACCTTAAATTATCCTTAAATCCATGCCTACATAAATTAAGCAGCTCCTGCCCAGTGTGCACAATGATAATCGGGGTGGAGGGCAGACCCTTCACCAGGACTAAAACCCACCTGATTATCCTTCCCTTAAACTCAATGCAATGAATCTCAGGCTGGTTCTGGAAAGGACGTGCAATCCTTCTCAATCACCTTTTATTGCACCGCCCTCTTCAGGTGCTGTTTAACACCCAGATGGTAAAGAGTAAAATCTACTCCCAGGACTCAATGCAGAGAGCAGACTGTTCATCAAATAAATCACCCAGTAACATTGTCGAGGGAACAATGTACTTTCAGTCACACAGCAAGGAGAATAAACTGAATATATAGAATTGTTGGATATGGAAACTTGCATAATGAAGGCAGTGTTTACAGTTAAATATCATTTACATAATGAAATAGAAATATGGTTACTTTCAAGGAACCTGACAGCAATTGACTGAGTGAGGAAAAGAGTTAATGCAGTTACAGTATTAATACCTGGGCATAAAACTTACCAGGGACACCAATAACAGCGAGGGTGGGAAAATAAATATCCTGTATATCATTAAGTATTTCCGTGACCAAATATTCGAATGAACTAAACCGATTCATTCTTTCCATTTCTGCGGAACGCTAATCCTGGTTTGTGCTGGAGACCAAACTCTTCCTGACTCTGTAACTGAGTGAAGACTCTTATGTAAGGCAGGTGAAATCTCCATTGACATACTTATGAGGCAAGGAGACTGACATTACTTACAGTGACTGAACAAAAAGATTCCGTTATTCTCTTTTACACAACACATTGCAAAATCATAAATTATATTTAGCCAGATATTGCACAATGGAAAGTGAATCTCCCCAGAGTCCAGGGAAGAACAGACTGGGTGAAATCCACAGTCTGACAGCATTGGGTGCAGTGAGAACAGATTTATTTACAGGTTTCCTGATATTTCTGTGATATAATGTGTTCTGTAATTTCAGTGAATTTCTATCCAATTCACAGGGTGGACTTTAAACTCAGCCAGTGAGACCAAACCATGTGGTATAGCCCCCGAGAATATTCTTTACTCATTTCAGGGTCAAACATCATTCTATTTCCATAGCCCTTAAAATGATGTCACACTTCCAGACCCTAAAGATTGTGCAAACATGATCCGGAATCGATCCAAGAAATACACAAACATTGACCCTGCACAGAGTTATATGTGCTCTAAACATTGAAACATTCCTGAGGATTTCCCACAATTATTGATTCCCATCCAGAGACCCGTGTGATTCGATTCCAAGAGCCCTGTCTCTATAAATGGTGATGCAATTATTGATAATAGAATAAATATTGACAATTACATCGGACTTACTCGAGTTAGTGGCAAAATACCTGGGGAACCATCCACAACTACTAACTGTTCCAACCCTGGGAAAGTATACTTACTCTCTTATTTCCAAAGGTCGAGTGCAAATAACTCACATTTCCAGGGATCCCCACCAGACAAAGAGCTAATTCTTGAATTTTAACCAGGGACCTCAGTTCGGTGGAGAGACTAAAGAAACTGGGCTGGTTCTCCATGGAGCAGGGAATAGTTAGTGTAGATTTAACAGAGATACTCAAAGCCATGAGGATTATTGACAGAATCGAGAGGAAGAAACTGTTTCCACTGGCAGGAGGGTCAATGACCAGATGACACAGATTTAGGACAATTAGCAAACAGTCAAAGGAATATCTGAGGGGAAATTTGATGCAGTGATTGTTGTGAGCTGGACTGCAGTATCTGAGAAAGTAGGAAGCAGATCCAATCGTAACTTTCCAAAGGAAGATATATATCGAACAGAAGATATTTGCACAGCTAAGGGAAACTATCACTGGAGAGTGCCAATGTAGGTCAGCGAGCACAGGTGTGATAGGTGAACGGGATTAAACATTACATACAGCAACTATAAATTCCATGAAGGCACAAAAAGTAAAGGTAGTAAACCATGGATAGCAAAGGAAGTTAAGGATTCTTTAAGAGTAAAAGAAAAGTCCTATAAAGTTGCCAGAAATAATAGCAAACCTGGGGATTGGGGTGCTTTTCGAATACAGAAAAGGAGGATGAAGAAACTGGTAAAGGAAGGGAGAATCGAATACGAGTGTAAGCTAGCAAAAAATATAACAACAGACTGTAAAAGCTTCCATAGGTACGTAAAAAGGAAACGTTTGGCAAAGACAAATGTGGATCCATTACAGGCAGAGTCAGGGGTATTTATAAAGGGGAATAGAGAAATGGCAGAGAAGCTAAATGATTACTTGATGTCTGTCTTCACTGAGGAAGATACAAGAAATCTCCTAGAATGAGAGATCCGAGGAATTGTGGGAATGAAGAATTGAAGGAAATTACTATTTACCAAGAAGGTTGTACGGAATAAATTAATGGGGATGAATGTTGATAAGTCCCCAGGATCCGATATTCTACATCCCAGAGTGTTGAAAGAACTAGCTATGGAGATAATGGGTGCATTGGTGATTATCTTCCAAAATTCGATAGATTCTGGAGCAGTTCCTGCAAATTGGAAGGTCGCAAATGTCAGCCCACTATTTAAGAAGAGAGGGAGAGAGAAAACAAGGAATTACAGAACTGTTAGATTGACATCAGTCATTGGGAAAACACTAGAATCTATTCTAAAGGATGTGATAAATGGACACTTGGATAATATTGATCTGATTGGGCATAGTCAACACGGATTTATGAATGGGAAATCATGTTTGACGAACCTGTTGGAGTTTTTTGAGGATGTTACTCACAGAATTGATAAAGGGGTTACAAACAAGAAATGCTGGAAATACTCAGCAGGTCTGGCATCAACTGTGGAGAGAAAAGCAGAGTGAACGTTTCAGGTCAGTTTCCCTTCATCAGAACTGGCAAATAGTAGAAATGTAAAAGGTTTTAAGCAAACAAAGCGGGGGTGGGGCAGGACCGAACATTGAGTTCAATAATTTAAGAACATGACAGGCCCACATTTTTATTTTATTTTCGATATTTTTTATTTATTTTTCATTTATTTATTTTATTTTTGTGTGTTTAGTTTGTTTCTACTGTGCCTACCCACTGTTTTTATTTTCATGTTTGTGCTTGGGGCCAGGGCTGTTCATTTTTCTGTCAATTAACACCCTCTCTGTACGAATGCTTTGTCTTTCACCACACCATTAACATACCGTTTGCCTTTGCTCCATGACCTTCTGGTCAGTTATTCTCTGTGACCTTGTCTTATCAACACCTTCCCTTTTGTTATCTGTTGCCCCACCCTCACTTTACATTTTTAAAACCTTTTACATTTTTAATATTTGCCAGTTCTGATGAAGGGTCACTGACCTGAAATGTCAAATCTGCATCTCGCTCCACAGATGCTGCCAGAGCTGCTGAGTATTTCCAGCATTTGTTGTTATTATTTCAGATTTCCAGCATCTGCAGTATTTTGCTTTTATTATATTGATAACGGGGAGTCAGTGGACGTGACATGCTTGGATTTTCAAAATGCCTTTGATAAAGTCCCCCACAGGAGGTTGGTGAGCAAAATTAAAGCACATGGGATATGAGGTAATATTAAGGATTGGTTAACAGGCAGAACACAGAGAGTAGGAATAAATGGGTCATTCTCGCATTGGCAGGCTGTGACGAGTGGGTAACGCAAGGATCAGTGCTTGAGGTCTAGCTGTTCACAATATATATCAATGATTTGGATGTGGGGACCAAATGTAGAATTTCCAAGTTCATGGATGACACAAAACTAGGTGGGAATTTGTGTTGTGAGGAAGATGCAAAGCAGCTTCAAGGGGATTTGGAAAGACTTAGTAAGTGGGAAAGAATGTGGCAGATGGAATATAATGTGGAAAAATGTGAGGTTATCCACTTTGGTTGGAGGAATAGAGTATTTCTTAAATGGTAAGAGATTAGAAAGTGTAAATGTACAAAGCCACCTGGGTGTCCTTGTCAGTAAGTTACTGAAAGCTAACATGCAGGTTATTAGCAAGCAATTAAGATATCTAATAGTATATTAGCCTATATCGCAAGAGGATTTGAGTACAGGAGTAATGAAGTCTTACTTCAATTGTATAGAACCTTGGTTAGATCATACCTGAAGTACTGTGTGAAGTTTTGGTCCCCTTACCTTAGAAAGGATATTATTGCCACAGAGGGAGTACAACAAAGGTTCACTAGACTTGTTCCCGGGATGGTGGGTCTGCCCTATGAAGAGAGATTGTGGAAACTGGGCTTATATTCTCCAGAAATTTGATCTCATTGAAGCCTCCAAAATACTTAAAGGATAGACAGGGTAGATGCAGCTAAGATTTTGCCCCTGGTTGGGGAGTCGAGAATCAGGGGACACAATTTCAAAATAAGGGTGAAGCCAATTAGGACAGAGATGAAGAGAAAGTTCATGACTCAGAGAATTGTGAATCTTTGGAATTCTCTACCGCAGAGGGCTGGAAGCTCAGTCATTGAGAATGTTTAAAGCAGAGATTGACAGATTTATGAATACAAATGACAGAAGGAGATATGAGGATAGTGTGGGGAAAAGGCACTGAAGTGGATGATCTGCTCCTATGTTCCTAAGTGCAAGTTAGAGTATGGGCAGCAGAGTTTTCAATGACCTCTAGTTTATGGTACGCAGAATGTGGAGACCAGCCAGGAGCGTGTTGAAATAGTCAAGTCTAGAGGTAACAAAAGCACGAATGAGGTTTTCAGCAGCAGATGACCTGAGACAGAAGCAAAGTCGAATGATGTTACAGAGGTGAAACAGGCCCTTCAGCCCACCGAGTCTGTGCCGACCATCAACCACCCATTTAGACTAATTCGACATTAATCCCATTATCCGATAATATTCCCACCTCCCCCGGACTATACTAGGGGCAATTTATAATGGCCAATTTACCTATCAACCTGCAAGTCTTTGGCTATGGGAGGAAACTGGAGCATCCGGCAAAATCCCACACAGTCACAGGGAGAACTTGCAAACTCTGCACAAGCAGTACCCAGAATCAAAACCGGGGTGCTGGAGATGTGAAGCTGCGGTGCTCACCACTGCGCCACTGTGCCGCCCAAATATGACAGTACGTTTGCGATCTGACTGGTTCCGTTTCAGACTGTTGCCAGGGAGATGTACGGAGTTGATAGCTAGGCAACAGAGTTTGGAGCAGGGACCAAAAACAATGTCTTCAATCTTCCCAATATTTAATTGAAGGCAATTTCTGCTCACCCAGTACTGGATGTCAGATAAATAGTCTGATAATTTAACAACAGTGGAGGTGTGGAGAGAGGTGGTAGTGAGGTCGAGCAGGGTGTTGTCAGAGTAAATGTGAAAATGTAAGCTGTGCTTTCATGTGATGTCGCTGAGCGGCAGCATGTAGACGAGAAATAGGAGGGGCCCAAGGAGAGATCCTTGGGGGACACCAGAGGTAACAGTGCTGGAGCAGAGAGAAGACATTGCAAGTGAATCTCTGGCTACAATTATATCGATAAGAATGGAACCAGGTGAGTGCAGTCCCACCCAGCTGGATGATAGTGGAAAGACGTTAGAGCAGGATGGTGTATCAACTGTACCAAAAGCCACAGACAGGTCAAGAAGGAGGAGGAGGGATAGTTTACCTTTGTCACAGTCACATAGGAGGTCATTTGTGACTTTCACAAGTGTTGTTTTGGTATTTGGCAGAGGCAGAATCCAATTGGAGGATTCATAGCTTTCTGGGAAGGATGGGCACAGATTGAGGAAGTGACAACACATTAAGGACTTTGGAGAGGAAAGGGAGGTTTGGAAGGATATTGGAGTCAAGGGTTGTTTTTTGAGGAGAGAGTGATGATGACAGATTTAAAGGAGAGAGGGAAAGCACCTGGTGAGAGAGAATTATTAACAATATCAGCTGACATGGGGACCAGGAGGGGAAGTTGAATGGTCAGCAGTTTAGTGGTCGAAGAAGATGGAGGTGTATCTCATGACAAGATGAGCTCGGAAAGGGCAGGAGAGGAGATAGGAGAGAAACTAGAGGAAGATGTAAATTTGGGGCTAGGACAAGGGGAGCTTTAAAGGGAGTGCGACCTGATGGGTGAGTGGAAGGGAGGGATGTGGCAGAGGGAGCTGATCAGATGGTTTCATTCTGACTGACAGAGAAGTCCATGAGTTCCTCACACTTATTGTTGGAGGTGATGGTGAAGGGGACAATGGAGAAGGGTTCAAGAAGACTGTGTGCCGTAAAGAAAAGAAGTTGGATGTTATATTTGCATCCCAGGATTATCCTGGAATAGTGAGCAGTTTTAGCAGATGAGACTAGGACCCGATAGTGTTTTGTGTGGTCCAGCCAGATCGAGTGGTGGATGGTTAAACCAGTTGTCCACCATATCCTTTCAAATCTGCATCTCTTGGACTTAAAGGAGCAAAGATGAGGATCATGCCAGGGAAATGGCTAGGCTGAGAGAGAACATAGGAACATATGATCAGGAGGAGGCCATTCAGCCCATCGAGTCAGCCTCGTCATTCAATATGATCATGGCTGATCATCCACTTCAGTGCCTTTTTCCCACACTATCCCAACATCCCCTTATGTCATTTGTATTTAGAAATCTGTCAATCTCTGCTTTAAACATATTCAATGACTGAGCTTCCACAGCCCTCTGCAGTAGGGAATTCCAAAGATTCACAACCCTCTGTTTAAAGAAACTTCTCCACATCTCTGTCCTAAGTGGCTTCCCCTTATTTTGAAATTGTGTCCCCTGGTTCTAGACTCCCCAACCAGGGGAAACATCTTAGCTGCATCTCCCTGTCTATCTCTTTAAGTATTTTGGAGGTTTCAATGAGTTCACCTCTCATTCTTCGAAACTCCAGACGATACTGGTCCAGTTTCCCCAATCTCTCTTCATAGGACAGACCCACCATCCCGGGAAAAAGTCTGGTGAATCTTCGTTGCACTCCCTCTATGGCAATAATATCCTTCCTACGGTAAGGGGACCAAAACTGCACACAGTACTCCAGGTGCAGACTAACCAACGTTCCATACAATTGAAGCAAGACTTTACTACTCCTGTACTCAAATCCTCTTGTGATAAAGGCTAACATACCATTAGCCTTCCTAATTTCTTGCTGCACCTACATTTTAGATTTCAGTGACTTATTGACAAGGACAACCAGGTCCCTTTGTACATCAACACTTTCTCATCTCTTACCATTTAAGAAATACTCTTCACATCTATTCCTCCTACCAAAGAGGATAACCTTACACTTTTCCACATGATATTCCATCTGCCACGTTCTTGCCCACTCACTAAGTCTGTCCAAATCCCATTGAAGCCGCTTTTCATCTTCTTCACAACACACATTCCCACCTAGGTTTGTGTCATCCGCGAACTTGGAAATACTACATTTGGTACTCACATCCAAATCATTGATATATGTTATGAACAGCTGGGGCCCGAGCACTGATCCTTTCAGTACCCCACTAGTCGCAGCCTGCCAATGCGAGAATGACGCATTTATTCCTATTCTCTGCTTTCTGCCTGTTCACCAGTCCTTAATCCATGCCAGTATATTGCCTCTTTAATTTTGCTAATCAACCTCCTGTCGGGGACTTCATCAAAAGCCTTCCAAAAATCCAAGTACTATCCATCTACTAACTCCCCTTTATCAATTCTATCAGTAACATCCTCAAAAAACTCCAACAGGTTCATCAAACCTGATTTCCCATTCATAAATCCATGTTGACTATGCCCAATCAGATCATCATTGCCCAAATGTCCATTTATCACATCCTTCAGAATAGATTCAAGCATTTTCCCAACAACTGATAAAGAACCACGAACAAAGAACAAAGAAAATTACAGCACAGGAACAGGCCCTTCGGCCCTCCAAGCCGACGCCGATCCAAATCCTCTATCTAAACCTGTCGCCTATTTTCTAAGGGTCTGTATCTCTTTACTTCCTGCCCATTCATGTATCTGTCTAGATACATCTTAAAAGACGCTATCATGCCCATGTCTACCACCTCCACTGGCAACGCGTTCCAGGCACCCACCACCCTCTGCGTAAAGAACTTTCCACGCATATCCCCCCTAAACTTTTCCCCTTTCACTTTGAACTCGTGACCCCTTGTAATTGAATCCCCCACTCTGGGAAAAAGCTTCTTGCTATCCACCCTGTCTATACCTCTCATGATTTTGTACACCTCAATCAGGTCCCCCCTCAACCTCCGTCTTTCTAATGAAAATAATCCTAATCTACTCAACCTCTCTTCATAGCTAGTGCCCTCCATACCAGGCAACATCCTGGTGAACCTCCTCTTCACCCTCTCCAAAGCATCCACATCCTTTTGGTAATGTGGCGACCAGAACTGCACACAGTATTCCAAATGTGGCCAAACCAAAGTCCTATACAACTGTAACATGACCTGCCAACTCTTGTACTCAATACTCCGTCCGATGACGGAAAGCATGCCGTATGCCTTCTTGACCACTCTATTAACCTGCGTTGCCACCTTCAGGGAACAATGGACCTGAACACCCAAATCTCTCTGTACATCAATTTTCCCCAGGACTTTTCCATTTACTGTATAGTTCACTCTTGAATTGGATCTTCCAAAATGCATCACCTCGCATTTGCCCTGATTGAACTCCATCTGCCATTTCTCTGCCCAACTCTCCAGTCTATCTATATTCTGCTGTATTCTCTGACAGTCCCCTTCACTATCTGCTACTCCACCAATCTTAGTGTCATCCGCAAACTTGCTAATTAGACCACCTATACTTTCCTCCAAATCTTTTATGTATATCACAAACAACAGTGGTCCCAGGACAGATCCCTGTGGAACACCACTGGTTACACGTCTCCATTTTGAGAAACTCCCTTCCACTGCTACTCTCTGTCTCCTGTTGCCCAGCCAGTTCTTTATCCATCTAGCTAGTACACCTTGGACCCCATGCGCCTGCACTTTCTCCATCAGCCTACCATGGGGAACCTTATCAAACACCTTACTGAAGTCCATGTATATGACATCTACAGCCCTTCCCTCATCAATCAACTTTGTCACTTACTCAAACAATTCTATTAAGTTGGTAAGACATGACCTTCCCTGCACAAAACCATGTTGCCTATCACTGATAAGCCCATTTTCTTCCAAATTGGAATAGATCCTATCCCTCAGTATCTTCTCCAGCAGCTTCCCTACCACTGACGTCAGGCTCACCGGTCTATAATTACCTGGATTTTCCCTGCTACCCTTCTTAAACAAGGGGACAACATTAGCCATTCTCCAGTCCTCCGGGACCTCACCCGTGTTTAAGGATGTTGCAAAGATATCTGTTAAGGCCCCAGCTATTTCCTCTCTCACTTCCCACAGTAACCTGGGATAGATCCCATCCGGACCTGGGGACTTGTCCACCTTAATGCCTTTTAGCATACCCAACACTTCCTCCCTCCTTATGCCGACTTGACCGAGAGTAATCAAACATCTGTCCCTAACCTCAACATCCGTCATGTCCCTCTCCTCGGTGAATACCGATGCAAAGTACTCGTTTAGAATCTCACCCATTTTCTCTGACTCCACGTATAACTTTCCTCCTTTGTCCTCGAGTGGGTCAATCCTTTCTCTAGTTACCCTCTTGCTCCTTATATATGAATAAAAGGCTTTGGGATTTTCCTTAACCCTGTTTGCTAAAGATATTTCATGACCCCTTTTAGCCCTCTTAATTCCTCGTTTCAGATTGCACCTACAATCCCGACATTGTTTCAAAGCTTCGTCTTCCTTCAGCTGCCTTGACCTTATGTATGCTTCCTTTTTCCTCTTAGCTAGTCTCACAATTTCACCTGTCATCCATGGTTCCCTAATCTTGCCATTTTTATCCCTCATTTTCACAGGAACATGTCTCTCCTGCACGCTAATCAACCTCTCTTTAAAAGCCTCCCACATATCAAATGTGGATTTACCTTCAAACAGCTGCTCCCAATCTACATTCCCCAGCTCCTGCCGAATTTTGGTATAGTTGGCCTTCCCCCAATTTAGCACTCTTCCTTTAGGACCACTCTCGTCTTTGTCCATGAGTATTTTAAAGCTTACGGAATTGTGATCACTATTCCCAAAGTAGTCCCCTACTGAAACGTCAACCACCTGGCCCGGCTCATTCCCCAACACCAGGTCCAGTATGGCCCCTTCCCGAGTTGGACTATTTACATACTGCTCGAGAAAACCCTCCTGGATGCTCCTTACAAATTCTGCTCCATCTAGACCTCTAACACTAACCAGTCAATGTTGGGAAAATTAAAATCTCCTATCACCACCACCCTGTTGCTCCTACATCTTTCCATAATCTGTTTACATATTTGTACCTCTATCTCACGCTCGCTGTTGGGAGGCCTGTAGTACAGCCCCAACATTGTTACCTCACCCTTTCTATTTCTGAGTTCTGCCCATATTGCCTCACTGCTCGAGTCCTCCATAGTGCCCTCCTTCAGCACAGCTGTGATATCCTCTTTGACCAGTACTGCAACTCCTCCACCCCTTTTACCTCCCTCTCTATCCCGCCTGAAGCATCGGTATCCTGGGATATTTAGTTGCCAATCATGCCCTTCCCTTAACCAAGTCTCTGTAATAGAAATATCATAATCCCAGGTACTAATCCAAGCCCTAAGTTCATCTGCCTTACCTACTACACTTCTTGCATTAAAACAAATACACCTCAGACCACCAGTCCCTTTGCTTTCATCATCTGCTCCCTGCCTACTCTTTCCCTTAGTCACGCTGACTTCATTATCTAGTTCCTTACAGGCTTTAGTTACTACCTCCTTACTCTCCACTGACCTCATTTGGTTCCCATCCCCCTGCCACATTAGTTTAAACCCTCCCCAACAGCGTTAGCAAAAGCACCCCCAAGGACATTGGTTCCAGTCCGGCCCAGGTGTAGACCGTCCAATTTGTAATAGTCCCACCTCCCCCAGAACCGGTCCCAATGTCCCAAAAATCTGAACCCCTCCCTCCTGCACCATCTCTCAAGCCACGCATTCATCCTGACTATTCTTTCATTTCTACTCTGACTATCACGTGGCACTGGTAGCAGTCATGAGATTACTACCTCTGAGGTCCGACTTTTTAACTTGGCTCCTAACTCCCTAAATTCTGCTTGTAGGACCTCATCCCGTTTTTTACCTAGATCATTGGTGCCTACGTGCACAACAACAACTGGCTGTTCACCCTCCCCTTTCAGAATGTTCTGCTGTCGATCTGAGACATCCCTGACCTGTGCACCTGGGAGGCAACATACCATTCAGGAGTCTCGTTTTCGACCACAGAACCGCCTATCTACTCCCCTATCTGCATGTTCGTGAACATGCGTCGATGTGTAATAGTTGCAATACCATGACAATAGCACAGATTTCATCACTCGTCCTGCATTGGTTTTCAAACATATGCAAGACAAACCTTGCAGCCAGAGGTTAGAGCAGTTACACGGTGGAGTCACCTTTGCATTTGAAGGACTGCACCAAAAGCCAAAGATGGCAGGGGGGTGCTCTAGGGTGGCCCCACAGTGCAGCAAAGTCTCCCTGCTCGCTCTCCTCCAGGTTGTGCAGGCAAGGCCAGAGGTCCTTTTCACCAGTGATAGTAAAAAGAGCCCCTCCCACCTGAACAAGGAAATCTGGCTGGAGATGGCAGAGGAGGTGAGTAGTCATGGAACCATCCAGTGCCAAAGAGTTCAATGCCAGAACGGGATTGGATATGGATTTCAGTAAGGCGTTTGATAAGGTTCCCCACGGTAGGCTATTGCAGAAAATACGGAAGTATGGGGTTGAAGGTGATTTAGAGCTTTGGATCAGAAATTGGCTAGCTGAAAGAAGACAGAGGGTGGTGGTTGATGGCAAATGTTCATCCTGGAGTTTAGTTACCAGTGGTGTACCGCAAGGATCTGTTTTGGGGCCACTGCTGTTTGTCATTTCTATAAATGACCTGGAAGAGGGTGTAGAAAGGTGGGTTAGTAAATTTGCGGATGACACTAAGGTCGGTGGAGTTGTGGATAGTGCCAAAGGATGTTGTAGGGTACAGAGGGACATAGATAGGCTGCAGAGCTGGGCTGAGAGATGGCAAATGGAGTTTAATGCGGAAAAGTGTGAGGTGATTCACTTTGGAAGGAGTAACAGGAATGCAGAGTACTGGGCTAATGGGAAGATTCTTGGTAGTGTAGATGAACAGAGAGATCTTGGTGTCCAGGTACATAAATCCCTGAAAGTTGCCACCCAGGTTAATAGGGCTGTTAAGAAGGCATATGGTGTGTTAGCTTTTATTAGTAGGGGGATCGAGTTTCGGAGCCACGAGGTCATGCTGCAGCTGTACAAAACTCTGGTGAGACCGCACTTGGAGTATTGCGTGCAGTTCTGGTCACCGCATTATCGGAAGGATGTGGAAGCTTTGGAAAGGGTGCAGAGGAGATTTACTAGGATGTTGCCTGGTATTGAGGGAAGGTCTTACGAGGAAAGGCTGAGGGACTTGAGGTTGTTTTCGTTAGAGAGAAGGAGGAGGAGAGGTGACTTAATAGAGACATATAAGATAATCAGAGGGTTAGATAGGGTGGATAGTGAGAGTCTTTTTCCTCGGATGGTGATGGCAAACATGAGGGGACATAGCTTTAAGTTGAGGGGTGATAGATATCGGACAGATGTTAGAGGTAGTTTCTTTACTCAGAGAGTAGTAGGGGCGTGGAACGCCCTGCCTGCAGCAGTAGTAGACTCGCCAACTTTAAGGGCATTTACGTGGTCATTGGATAGACATATGGATGAAAATGGAATAGTGTAGGTCAGATGGTTTCACAGGTCGGCGCAAAATCGAGGGCCGAAGGGCCTGTACTGCGCTGTAATGTTCTAATGTTCTAATTCTAATTCTAAAAAAAAGTGTGAGGTGATTCACTTTGGAAGGAGTAACAGGAATGCAGAGTACTGGGCTAATGGGAAGATTCTTGGTAGTGTAGATGAGCAGAGTGATCTTGGTGTCCAGGTACATAAATCCCTGAAAGTTGCCACCCAGGTTAATCGGGCTGTTAAGAAGGCATATGGTGTGTTAGCTTTTTTTAGTAGGGGGATCGAGTTTCGGAGCCACGAGGTCATGCTGCAGCTGTACAAAACTCTGGTGCGGCCGCACCTGGAGTATTGCGTGCAGTTCTGGTCACCGCATTATAGGAAGGATGTCGAAGCTTTGGAAAGGGTGCAGAGGAGATTTACTGGGATGTTGCCTGGTATGGAGGGAAGGTCTTACGAGGAAAGGCTGAGAGACTTGAGGTTGTTTTCATTAGAGAGAAAGAGGAGGAGAGGTGACTTAATAGAGACATATAAGATAATCAGAGGGTTAGATAGGGTGGATAGTGAGAGTCTTTTTCCTCGGATGGTGATGGCAAACACGAGGGGACATAGCTTTAAGTTGAGGGGTGATAGATATAGGACAGATGTCAGAGGTAGTTTCTTTACTCAGACAGTAGTAGGGGCGTGGAACGCCCTGCCTGCAACAGTAGTCGACTCGCCAACTTTAAGGGCATTTAAGTGGTCATTGGATAGACATATGGATGAAAATGGAATAGTGTAGGTCAGATGGTTTCACAGGTCGGCGCAACATCGAGGGCCGAAGGGCCTGTACTGCGCTGTAATGTTCTATGTTCTATGTTCTAAGGGGATTAACGAGAACTTCTACAGCCAACCGGGGCCAGCTAGGCCTCTTGCACACAGTGTACGAGTGCAAAGCTCATCCACAGCCAAAGGGCAATTAGATCAGCAGCCTTCCTCCAGTCAGGCTGCAAGCGCAGAGGTTGTACAGAGTTGGGCACTTGCCAGCATTTATCGAGAACACACTGACACAAATGAGAATGCACGGGTGTCACAGCAATGTAAATACGTTTTTTACGAAATGTTCCTCACCAACATGTGTGTCCTTTTCTCTGTGTGAATGATATGTGCCAGCATGTAGCGCCAATGTCACATCCCTTCGCACCTTTGGACCGACAGGAGAGCCAATGTATGCAATAACATCATTGCTGTGCCACCATTACTCATGATTGTCTCCACGGATGCTGTGACATGGTCATTGGCTCAGTCAGCAGCTGCCTCTAATGGTTTACACAGAGATACTGCAGATGTGGACTGGTGCACAGCAGGTGAGCGAGGATGATGTGTGGCTTGCAGAGCTCATGTCAGTTCCTATGGAGCAGAAACGGCCCAAATATATAGGGTTGTACTTACCCAGCAGCCCCCTGGTCTCCGCCGAAAACAAAAAGAAATTAAGTTTACTTTAAACTGACCTTCCCAGCTGCTCACTCGCTCGCACTCTCTGCTCCTGTAAAAGCTGCTGCAATGAAAGGCAAGTTATTTTAAACGGCCCGAATATATAGGGTTGTACTTACCCAGCAGCCCCCTGGTCTGCACCGAAAACAAAAAGAAATTAAGTTTACTTTAAACTGACCTTCCCAGCTGCTCACTCGCTCGCACTCTCTGCTCCTGTAAAAGCTGCTGCAATGAAAGGCAAGTTATTTTAAACGGCCCGAATATATAGGGTTTTACTTACCCAGCAGCCTCCTGGTCTCTGCCGAAAACAAAAAGAAATTAAGTTTACTTTAAACTGACCTTCCCAGCTGCTCACTCGCTCGCACTCTCTGCTCCTGAAAAAGCTGCTGCAATGAAAAGATGGAAGACTAACAGGTCTGTAATTCCCTTTTTTTCTCACTCTCTCCCAATATTTTCACTGGGGATCAAAGCAGCAAAGGTGGAGGTGAGGATGTAGTCGAGCAAATCAGTAGCTGCTGAAATGTTGTGGCAAATGGATGGCGAAAGGCTAGAGAGTTGAGACTTTGAAAGTGCAATTGTGAGTGAATTGGGGATAGTTTTTTCCCAGGCACAGTTACAGAAGGAGGTAAGGTTGGGAATGGAAGGGGGATGTGGGTGCAGGATGATATAAGGAAAATCATCAGAGCTGATCTTATCTGTGATTAAGAGGATAGGACCAACAAGGTAACGTGAGATGACAAGATCAATGTGGTGGCTGTGAATATGGGTTGGGGAGTTTATATGGAGGGAGAGATTTTGGGAGGATAAGAAGGCAGTGAACTCAGAGCAGAGAGAGAATGATGAGTTGAGATGAAGGTTGAAATCACTGAGGATGAGAAATCGTTCAGTTCAGAAGCTGTGGGAGAAAAGCAATTAAGATATCTCAGTGATAAAATTTTTATCATACTTGGGAGGGAGGGAGAGAATGAGGATTTTGAATGAGAGATGAGAAGGGTGGAACAAGGTGAGATGCTGAAAGGAGGAGAAAGTGCCAGACGAGTAGGGGGTCAGGCCATAGTGTGATCTGGTGATAAGTGTCACATTGTCACCACGATAGTCTCAGTGGGACAGCCAGTGGAAGGCATAGCCAGGCAGGGAGGCTTCAGTTAGGGGGAAGGTGTCATCACCCCTCTGCCAGGTTTCCAGTAAGGCCATGATGTCAATGCAAGCAGACACAATGCGTTCATGGATAGCAAGGGCCTTGTTCACAAATGCACAGTAATTCGAGAGGGAAATGCACAAAGAGGTGGTGAGAGCAGAGTCTGCAGGGTCAGCAGTGGGAGGGGTGAGTTGGACAGGAAGGACTTTGGCAACACTAGCCTCCAGTGGGGGCTGCACTGAGTGGGAAGTTAGATGAAAGTGTAGGATGTGGCAATTGGGGTTTCTGCTCATAATGAGCCAGCACCAAGTGCCTCAATGAGCCTTTTGTGGATGCTAAGAGAGGCACAGAGGGAAGTTGTAGGTTTATCTAAGAGGGAATCAAGCCTGGTGCAGCAGCGAGAACATATGAACATACAAATTAGGAGCAGAAGTAGGCCATTTGGCCCCTCGGACCTGCTCTGTCATTCAATAAGATCATAGCTGATCTATTTGTGTTTCAAATTCCCTGATAACCCTTGATTCCCATGCCTAACAAGAATCTATCTACCTCCGCCTTCAAAATATTCAGTGACCCCGCCTCCACCACCTTCTGAGGCAGAGACTTCCAAAGTCGCACAACCCTCTGAGAGAAAGAATTTCTCCTCGTCTCTGTTCTAAAAGGACCACCCCTAATTTTAAAACAGTGCCCTCTAGTTCTGGACTCACCTACAAGAGGAAACATCATCTTCACATCCACCTTGTCAAGATCGTTCAGGATCTTATAAACTTCAATCGAGTCTCCTCTCACTCTTCTAAACTCCAATGAAAACAAGCCCAGTCTCTCCAACTTTTCCTTGTAAGACAACCCACTCATTCCAGGTATCCTCTAGTAAACCTCCTCTGAACTGTCTCCAACGTAATTACATCAGTCCAGAAATAAGGAGACCAAAACTGCACACAGTATTCGAGATGTGGTCTCACCAATGCCCTGTATAACTGGAGCCTAAGATCCTTACTTTTGTTTTCAATTCCTCTCGCAATAAAGAATAGCATTCCATTAGCTTTCTTTATTACCCGCTGTACATACATGCTAGCTTTTTGTGACCCATGCACGAGAGCACCTAGATCCCTCTGCACCTTGGAATTCTGCAGTCGTTCTGCGCTTAAGTAATACTCTGCTTTTTTATTCTTCCTGCAAAGTGAACAACTTCACATTTTCCCACATTATACTCCATCTGCCAGATTTTTGCCCACTCACTTGACCTATCTATATTGGTTTGCAGCCACCTTATGTCCTCTTCACAACATTCATTTCTATCTTTATGTGATTTGCAAATTTAGCAACCATGCCATCGCTCCACTCATCATATCCTGCCAATCAGAAAAGGACACCCTGGATTGCCCCTCTGCCATGTCCTTCAACTCCACTGGTCAATGCACAGTCTAAATAATTTAAGTTGCAGCTACAAGGTTATTTTATCAGCTGATGAAAGTAAGCAGGGCTGCCTGCTCTTTAAATCGGGCCCCAACACCTGCTCCTCATCCGACCTGACGCCAATCCCGGTGCTGGGAATCCCACCCCCTCCACGTCATTTGCAGGTGGGAGGGGGGCATGCGCATCGTGTATATGAT
Organism: Heterodontus francisci; assembly: GCF_036365525.1. Lineage (NCBI taxonomy): Eukaryota > Metazoa > Chordata > Chondrichthyes > Heterodontiformes > Heterodontidae > Heterodontus > Heterodontus francisci. Next base: position 30,435,759 of record NC_090410.1, read on the forward strand.
AATGAGCCGCCACACTCAATATCATTGCGGCTCCATGACGGGCAGTCTGCCCATTTTTAAAGCTCGTTGCTGAGATTGACGGCGAGCTGGTAAAACTCAGCCCATAGTCTGCTGATCCCACAAACAAACCAAGACATTTGAAATTCAGAGGCAGTGTGAACTCACATTTCCACAGGGAACTCCACTGTATCCCTTACTCCAGTCCAAAAAAAACAACTGTTCATCATTACTCTCTGTTTCCTGTCACACAGCCAACTTTATATCCATGCTCCCACAATCCCTTTTATTCCATGGGCTTCAACTTTGCTGGTAAGAAAATTTTGTGCCAGTTTATTAAATTTCCAGAGCACAGATTTGTAAAATCTAACTTATATGTATCAACTAATTTTGACTTTAAAAAAAAAATAATGAGGTCATCATCAGCAGTGAGATCATCCCCTGACAGGTCACATGACAGCTGCAGCCACAAGGCATCACAAACAGATTTGTGACTGGATTAAAACCCAAAATCCTGTCACAATGGCTTTTCAAACAAAGATGTTGTTGCTTGAAAACACAACAGTTAAACTTTCTGTCTGACTGTGAGGAGAACTCGGGAAAAATTTACAAAACGTAATCCTTCAACAAAATATTCAAAAATCATCTAAATAGAAATCCTATGAGGAAAGGACAAGTTCGAGATATTGTCAGGATAAAGTAAGCTGTTCAAACAGATTTTATTGAACTGAGTTGAACAGAACAAGTAAGTCAGCTTGGTAATTTTTATTAAAGTTCAGTTTGTTCAGAGATTGAATTTAATGCAAATAGAATTCCAGTGAAAAAGAAATGATTATTAAAGATAAACTTATACATTTGGAACAATAAAGTGAAACAATTAAATTATGAACAAGAACTAGAGTGAACCGAGAGGGCTCAAGGTCAGAGAGACTGCTAAACAGAGTGAATTGTAAAAAGAGTGAAGTCTTTAAATGTGGATTTGTTGAGAGTGGGAATTAGGTGCAGAGGGGGACGGAGCTGCTGTGTACTTAAACCAAGGGACAACAGTAAAAGAGAAGGACGGAGAACCAGAGGACTCTAAATTCAAAAAGCTTTTAATAAATCGACAGTAAAATATTCATCCGTGGGCCATGGGCATCGCTGGCAAGGTCAGCATTTATTGTCCATCCCTAATTGCCATTAAAATGCTGGTGGTGAGCAGCCTTCTTGAACCACTGCAGTCTGTGTGGCGTCAGTACGCTCACAGTGCTGTTAGCAATGGAGTTCCAAGATTTTGACCCATTGCCAGTGAAGGGACTGTGATACAGTTCCATGTCAGGAAGGTGTGTGACCCAGAGGGGAACTTGCTGGTGGTGGTGTGCTCAAACAGGCTGCTTTATCCTGGGTGGTGTCAAACTTCTTGAGTGTTGTTGGAGCCGCACTCATCCATGCAAGTGGAGAGTATTCCATCACATTCCTGACTTGTGCCCAGTAGACAGTATACAGGCTTTGGGGAGTCAGGAGGTGAGCTACTCACTGCAGGATTCACAGCCTCTGAACTGCTCTTGACGCCACTGTATTTAAAGGGCTGGTCCAGTTAAATTTCTGATCAATAGTAACCCCCAGGATGCTGATGGTTGAGGATTCAGTGATGGTAATGCTGTTGATTGTGGGGGGGAGATAGTTAAATCCTCTCTTGTTGGAGATGGTCATTTCCTGGTATTTGTGTGTTCCGAATGTTATTTGTCACTTATCAACCTGGATGTTTTCCAAGACTTGCTACCTGCAGGCATGGACTGCTTCAGTATCTGAGAAGTTGCCAAGGAGAGTGAACACAGTGCAATCATCAGCAAACATTCAACTTTAAACCTTCTGATGGAGGGAAGGTCATTGTCAAAGCAGCTGAAGATGGTTGGGCTTCGGACACTGCCCTGAGGAACTCCTGCAGCAACATCCTGGGGCTGAGAAGATTTGCCTCCCACAACCACAACCATCTTCCTTGTGGGGCGGCACAGTGGCGCAGTGGTTAGCACCGCAGCCTCACAGCTCCAGGGACCCGGGTTCGATTCCGGGTACTGCCTGTGCGGAGTTTGCAAGTTCTCCCTGTGTCTGCGTGGGTTTTCTCCGGGTGCTCCGGTTTCCTCCCACAAGCCAAAAGACTTGCAGGTTGGTAGGTAAATTGGCCATTATAAATTGTCACTAGTATAGGTAGGTGGTAGGGAAATACAGGGACAGGTGGGGATGTTTGGTAGGAATATGGGATTAGTGTAGGATTAGTATAAATGGGTGGTTGATGGTCGGCACAGACTCGGTGGGCCGAAGGGCCTGTTTCAGTGCTGTATCTCTAATCTAATCTAATCTAATCTAATCAAGTATCACTCCAGCCCATGGAAAGCTTTTCCTCTGATTCCCATTGACTTCAATTTTACTGGGGTGCCTTGCTGCCACACCTGCAGAAGGAACATTGAGCAGGGAACAGTTAAATAATGCCCGAAGATCGCGGCCTACAGCACTTACTCCTGGGAGAGGAGCAGACAGGAGCGGAGCTGCGGGAGGAACACGGACCAGGGAGCAGTTAAATAATGCCCGAGGATCGCGGCCTACAGCACTTAACTTCCGGGAGAGCAGCAGACAGGAGCAGACCTGCGGGAGGAACACGGAGCAGAGAGCAGTTAAATAAAGCCCGAGGATCGCGGCCTACAGCACCTACCTTCTGGGAGAGCAGCGGACAGGAGCTCAGGTGTACCTGAGTTTGAAAAGAAGGTGAACAGTGACATCATAGGAAAGTCGTAAGGTGATTGGTCCTTTTCCATGTTTAGGATGTGAGGAGGGATGATATACTAAATGAATCATCAAATGAGGTCATATGGGTTGAGCTCAGAAATAAAAAAAGCAGCAGCCACACTACTATGAGTATACTATATGCCCCCAAATAGTGAGAGGGAGATAGAAGAACAAATATGTAAGCAAATTTCTAAGTGCAAAAACAAGTAGGGCAATAACAGTTGGGGATTTCAACTACCCTAATATCAACCGAGATACAAAGAGTGTGAAGGGCACAGAGGGGACGAAATTCTTGAACTGCATTCAAGAGAGCTTTTTCAGCCAGCACGTAACAAGCCCAACGAGAGGGAGTGCAATTTCAGATTTAGTCTTCAGAAATGAAGCTGGGCAAGTGGATGAAATAACAGTGGGGGATGATTTTGGACATAGTGACCATTTAACAGTTAGTTTTAGCATAATCATGGAAAAGGACAAAGATAGAACAGGAGTAAAAGTTTTAAATTGGGGGAGGCAAATTTCTTGGAACTGAGGTGATCTGGTGAAAGTGGACTGGATACAGATACTTAAAGGAAAATCAATGGCAAACCAGTGGGAAGCATTCAAAAGCGAGATATGACAGGCACACTGCAGACAGATGCCCACAAAGGAAAAGGGTGGTACTGCCAAATGTTATCCCCTAGTTATCTAGAAACTTACAGGGTAAGATAAAGCAGAAAAGGAAAGCTTATGACAGTCACAAAAAACTGAATACTTTAGAACGCATAGAGGAGTATAGAAAGTACAGGGATGAAGTAAGAAAGGAAATTAGGAAAGCAAAGAGAGGACATGTAAAATTATTGGCAGGTAAAATCAAGGAAAACGCAAAGATGCTTTATCAGTACATTAAGAGCAAGAGAATAACTAAGGAAAGGGTAGGACCTATCAGAGATGTAAAAGGGAACTTATGCGTGGATGCAGAAGATGTGGGCAGGGTTCTGAATGAGTTTGTTGTTTCTGTCTTCACAAAGGAGAGGGATAATGCAGACATTGTAGTAAAAGAGGAGGAGTGTGAAATATTAGATACGATAAGCATAAAGAGAGAGGAAGTACTAGAGGGTCTGACATCCTTGAAAGTGGATAAATCACCAAGGCCGGATGAATTGTATCCCAGGTTGTTAAAGGAAGCCAGAGAGGAATTGGTGGATGCTCTGAGGATCATCTGTAAATCCTCACTAGATACAGGCGAGGTACCAGAGGATTGGAGGTCTGCGGAAGTTGTACCGTTGTTTAAAAAGGGTGTGAGGTAAAGACCAAATGATTATAGGCCGGTCATTCTGACCTCAGTAGTGGGCAAATTATTCGAATCAATTCTGAGAGATAGAATAAACTGTCACTTAGAAAGGCATAGATTAATCAGGATAGTCTGCATGGATTTGTTAAGGGATGGTTGTGTCTTACCAACTTAATCAAATTTTTTGTGGCGGTAACAGGGAGGATTGATGATGTTAGTGCAGTGGATGTGGTCTACATGAATTTTAATAAGACATTTGACAAGGTCCAACATGGCAGACTGGTCAGAAAAATAAAAGCCGATAAGATACAGAGGGGAATGTGGCAAGTTGGATCCAAAATTGGCTCAGTGACAGGAAACAAAGGGTAATGGTCGACGGATGTTTTTACGGATGGAAGGTGGTTTCCAGTGGTGTTCCAAAGGGCTCAGTGTTGGATCCCTTGCTGTTTGTGGTATATATTAATGATTTGGACTTAAATGTGGGAGGCATGATTGGGAAATTTGCTGATGACACAAAAATTGGCCATGTCACTGATAGTGAAGACAGTAGCTGTAGACTCCAGAATAATATCAATGATTTGGTGGAGTGGGCGGAAAAGTGGCAAATAGAATTCAATCTGGACAAGTGTGAGGTAATGCATTTGGGGAGGGAAAACAAATCAAGGGAATACACAATAAACGGGAGGATATTGAGAGACCTTGGAGTGCATGTCCACAGGTCCCTGAAGGTGGCAGGACAGGTAGATAAAGTGGTGAAGAAGACATATACATTGCTTTCCTTTATTGGCTGAGGTATGGAATACAAAAGCAGGGATGTAATGCTGGAACTGTGTAAAATGCTGGTTTGACCACACTTGTAGTATTGTGTATAGTTCTGGTCACTACATAGAATCATAGAAATATTATGGCACAGAAAGAGGCCACTTGGCCCATCTTGTCTGTGCCAGCCGAAAATGTTGCACCCATTCTAAGCCCACCTTCCAGGATTTGGTCCGCAGCCCGACAGATTACTGCACTTGAGGTGCATATCCAGACTTCTTTGAAATGAGTTGAGGGTTCCTGCCTCAACTATTCTTTCAGGCAGTTAGTTCCAGACCCCCAACACCCTCTGGGTGAAAACATTTTTCCTCATCTCCCCTCTATACCTTCTTCCAATCACTTTAATTCAATCACTAATCTGTTTACGGACAGGTGGTTGGAAAAACAGAGACATTTGTTTCGAAAAAAAAAGATTAACTACCTGTTGGTAACATAAGACACAAACACCCAACAGGTGCATTATTCGTTATGAACAAAAGAAGTTAAAGATTGCGTTAGGTCAAAGGAAGTGGCTTATAAGGTCACCAGAAAAAGTGGTAAGTCCGAGGATTGGGAGAAATTTAGAATTGAACACAGGAGGACCAACAAACTGATAAAGGAAAAAGAGATTATGAATGCAAACTGGCTTGAAACATAAAGGCAGACTGTAAAAGCTTCTTTAGGGATGTGAAAAGGAAAATGAGCAAGGACGAATGTGGGTCTGATTGAAGGTCACTGGATACTGCAAAGGCCATGGGTCCTGACAACATTTTGGCAAAGTACTGAAGACTTGTGCTCCAGAACTTGCCGCGCCCGTATCCAAGCTGTTCCAGTATAGCGACAGCACTGGCATCTACCCAACAAAGTGGAAAATTGCCCAGGTATGTCCTGTACGCAAAAAGAAGGACAAATTCAATCCGGCCAATCGCCACCCCATTCGTCTACTCTTGATCATCAATAAAGTGATGGAAGGTGTCGTCAATGGTGTTATCAAGTGGCATTTGCTTAGCAATATCCTGCTCAATGACGCTCAGTTTGGGTTCTGCCAGGGCCACTCAGCTTCTGATCTCATTACAGCCTTGGTTCAAACATGGATCAACTAGATGAACTCAAGAACTGAGGTGAGAGTGACTGCCCTTGACATCAAGGCAGCATTTGACCGAGTCTGGTATCAAGGAGCCCGAGCAAAACAAGAGTCAATGGGAATCAGGGGAAAAAATCTCCACTGGGTGGAGTCTTACCTAGCGCAAAGGAAGACGGTTGTGATTGTTGGAGGTCAATCATCTCAGCTCCAGGGCATCACTGCAGGAGTTCCTCAGGGTAGTGTCCTAGGCTCAACCATCTTCAGCTGTTTCATCAATGACCTTCCCAACATCATCAGGTCAAAAGTGGGGATGTTCGCTGACATTTGCACAATGTTCAGCACCGTTCACGACTCCTCAGATACTGAAGCACGTGCAAGTGAGCATAGGAATAGGAGAATTCAGCAATTGAACACGTGGCTGGAGAACTGGTGTAAGAGGGAGGGCATCAGATTTCTAAGACATTGGAAGCAGTTCTGGGGCAGGTGGGACCTGTACAAGATGGACGGGTTGCATCTTAGCAGGAATGGGACGAATATCCTTGCAGGGAGATTTGCTAGTGCTGTTGGGGAGGGTTTAAACTAACATGTCAGGGGTGTGGGAACCAGGAGCAAGTATTAGAGAGGAATACCAAGGTGCACAGAATACTGGGGGAGATAGCACGAGAGTAGGGAATAGTACATTATTAGGTGGGGTCAGAGTAAGGGAGAAAGTAATAAAGTCTGAATCAGGGTTAATGTGCATGTATGTGAATGCACAGAGTGTGGTTAATAAGACTGGTGAGGTACAGGTGTTGATTGCCTTGTGGAAATTTGATGTTGTGGCCATAACAGAGACCTAGCTCAAAGGAGGGCAGGACTGGGTGTTAAATATTCCTGGATACAAGGTGTTCAGGAAAGATGGTCGCCCAAGACAAGGAAGTGTCCTGAAGTTCCCACATGGAACAGGAATTACAAGCTACAGGTCGCAGCTGCCCATCCATGATCGAAACAAAAAAACCCTTTCCCTTTTTGAATAATCTATTTAGTAGCCTGTTTAAACTATCAATTGCAATTACTACCTCTAGCCCTGCTCTGTGCTAATACTCTTAAAACACTAAATGTAACACTACCTCAATTGCATATTTTTAATTTCCAGCACCAATTTAAACCAGTACCCTCTCTGCCACCATTCCTTTCCACTCTCCTTATATTACAAAGCTATTCTGATGAACAGTCACTATCAAGGGGCTGATGCTGTAACTGATGCTGAGATCTGCTCCCTCGGGTTTGAGAATGTATCAGGATGGAAGTGGAACAATATTAATCTGGCGCTTTCCACCTGTGAGTGAGAACTGAATAGATTTCCACTTAAACAAGGGAATATAAAATGAGAAAGGAATTGACTTCCCACATTATTCCATTTACAATCAATTAGAATTAAGATCATTTGGAATGATTTATCACCAATTGCAACTCTGTATCATTAATCTTCTCCAGCAAATGTTAACTTATCCTTAAAGCCATGTCTACACCATATATTAATTAAGCAGCTCCTGTCCAGCGTGCACGATGATAATCAGGGTGGGGGAACAGACCCTTCATCAGAAATAAAACCCGCATGATTATCCTCCCCTTACAATCAATGCAATGAATCTCAGGCTGGTTCTGTAAAGGACGTGCAATCCTTCTTCATCACTTTTTTATTCCACCGTCCTCTTCAGGTGCTGTTTAACACCCAGATGGCAAAGAGTAAAATCTACTCCCAGGACTCAATGCAGAGAGCAGACTGTTCATCAAATAAATCACCCAGAAACATTATCGAGGGAACAATGTACTTTCAGTTACACAGCAAGGAGAATAAACTGAATATATAGAATTGTTGGATATGGAAACTTGCATAATGAAGACAATGTTTACAGTTAAATAACATTTACATCATGAAATAGAGGTATGGTTACTTACAAGGAACACTGACACCACCTAAGAGTCAGGAATGGAATTAACGTGGTTACAGTATTAATACCAGGGCAGAAAACTTACCAGGGACACCAATAACAGCGAGGGTGGGATAATAAATGTCCTGTATATCCAAAAGTGCCTTTCTGACCCAATGATCTATTGTATGAATCCGATTCATTCTTTCCATTTCTGCAGAACGTTGATCCCGGTTTGTGCTGGAGACCAAACTCTTACTGACTCTGTAACTGAGCGAAGACCCTTATGGAAGGCAGGAGAAATCTCCACTGACATAATTATGAGGCAAAGAGACTGACATTACTTACAGTGACTGAACAAAAAGATTCCGTTAGTCTCTTTTACACAACACATTGCAAAATCATAAATTATATTTAGCCAGATATTGCACAATAGAGAGTGAATCTCCCCAGAGTCCAGGGAAGAACAGACTGGGTGAAATCCACAGTCTGACAGCATTGGGTGCAGTGAGAACAGATTTATTTACAGGTTTCCTGATATTTCTGTGATATAATGTGTTCTGTAATTTCAGAGGATTTCTATCCAATTCACAGGATGGACTTTAAACTCAGCCAGTGAGACCAAGCCATGTGGTATAGCCCAAGAATATTCTTTACTCATCTCTGGGTCAAACATCATTCTACTTCCAAAGCCCTTAAATTTCTGTCACAATCCCAGACCCTAAAGATTGTGCAAACATGATCCGGAATCGCTCCAAGAAATACACAAACATTGTCCCTACACAGAGTCATATGTGGCCATGTAGCTGCTCTAAACATTGAAACATTCCTGAGGATTCCCAACAAGTATTGATTCCCATCCAGAGACCCATGTGATCAGATTCCAAGTGCCCCATCTCTATAAATGGTTATGTAATCATTGGTAATGGAATAAATATTTACAATTACACCGGACTTACTGGAGATGGTTGCACAATTCCTGGGAAACCATCCACAATTACTAACTGTTCCAGAAAACCCCTGGAAAGAGTTAACTCTCTAGCATTTCTTATACTTATTCTCTCATTTCCAGAGGCAGAGTGCAAATAATTCTCATTTCCAGACAAAGACCGAATTGCTGAATATTAACCAGGGACCTCAGTTGTGTGGAGAGACGAGAACAACTGGGATGGTTGAACTGAGAACAGAGAATGGTTCGTGTAGATTTAACAGAGATGCTCAAAATCATGAGGGATTTTTGAGAATAGAGAGGGAGAAACTGTTTCCACTGGCAGGAGGGTCAATAACCAGATGACACAGATTTAGAACAATTGGCAAAACAATCCAGGGAGGATATGAGGAGAAATTTGATGCAGTGATTTGAGGTGAGCTGGACTGCAGTATCTGAGAAAGAAGGACACAGATCTAATAGTAATTTTTCCAAAGGAAGTGGATATCTATCTAAAAGGCAAGATGAAGGGAAATGATCACTGGAGAGTGCCAATGTTGGTAAGTGAGCACAGGGGTGATAGGTGAACTGGACTAAGTGCGAGTTAGGATAGGGGCAGCAGAGTTTTCAATGGCCTCTAGTTTGCTCTACGTAGAATGTGGAGACCAGCCAGGAGTGTGTTGGAATAGTCAAGTCTAGAGGTAACAAAAGCATGAATGAGGTTTTCAGCAGCAGATGACCTGAGACAGGAGCAAAGTCGAATGACGTTACAGAGGTGGAAATGGGCGGTCTCAGTGATGGTGCAAATATGTGGAAGGAAGTTTATCTCAGGGTCAAATATAACACCAAGTTTGCGATCAGACTGGTTCAGTTTCAGACTTTTGCCAGTAAGACGTATGGAGTTGATAACTAGGAAATGGAGTTTGGAGCGGGGACCAAAAACAATGTCTACAATCTTCCCAATATTTAATTGAAGGCTATTTCTGCTCATCCAGTACTGGATGTCAGATAAGTTGTCTGATAATTGAACAACAGTGGAGGAGTTGAGAGAGGTGGTAGTGAGGTAGAGCAGGGTGTTATCAGCATAAATGTGAAAGTGTAAGCTGTGCTTTCATGTGATGTCACTGAGCGGCAGCATGTAGACGAGATATAGGAGGGGCCCACGGAGAGATCCCTGGGGGACACAGAGGTAACAGTGCTGGAGCAGAGAGAAGACATTGCAAGTGAATCTCTGGCTACAATTATAAGGATAAGAATGAAACCAGGTGAGTGCAGTCCCACCCAGCTAGACACAAGTGGAAAGGCGCTAGAGCAGGATGGTGTATCAACTGTACCAAAAACCACAGACAGGACAAGAAGGACGAGGAGGGAAAGTTTACATTTGTCACAGTCACATAGGAGGTCATTTGTGACTTTAACAAGTATTGTTTTGGTATTGTGGCAGGGGTGGAATCTGATTGGAGGGATCCAAACATGGAGCTCTGGGAAAGCTGGGCACAGATTAGGGAGGTGTCAACACAGTAAAGACTTTGGAGAGGAAAGGGAGGTTTGCAAAGATAGTGGGGTCAAGGGTTGTTCTTTGAGGAGAGGGTGAAGACGGCAGATTTAAAGGAGAGAGGGAAAGCACCTGATGAGAGAGAATTATTAACAATATCGGTTGACATGGGAACCAGGAGGGGAAGTTGAGTGGTCAGCAGTTTAGTGGTCGAAGAAGTTGGAGGTGTATCTCATGACAAGATGAGCTCGGAGAGGGTAGGAGAGGAGATAGGAGAGAAACTAGAGGAAGATGTGAATTTGGGGCTTGGACAGGGGGAGCTTTAGAGGGAGTGTGACCTGGTGGGTGAGTGGAAGGGAGGGATGTGGCAGAGGGAGCTGATCAGCTGGTTTCATTCTTAGTGACAGAGAAGTCCAAGAGTTCCTCACACTTATTGTTGGGGATGAGGGCGAAGGGGACAATGGAGAAGGGTTTAAGAAGACTGTGGGCAGTAAAAAAAAGAAGCTGGATGTTGTATTTGCATCCCAGGATCATCCTGGAATAGTGAGCAGTTTTAGCAGATGAGACTAGGACCCGATAGTGTTTTGTGTGGTCCAGCCAGATCTAGTGGTGGATGGTTAAACCAGTTGTCCACCATAATAATAAAAGCAAAATACTGCGGATGCTGGAAATCTGAAACAAAAACAAGAAATGCTGGATTCACTCAGCAGGTCTGGCAGCATCTGTGGAAACAGAAGCAGAGTTAACGTTTCGGGTCAGCGACCTAACCCAAACCCGCCCAGACTCGACCCAACCCGAGACTGACCCGACCATCCCTTTACTTACCTTCGGACCCGGAATCTCCACAAAGCTGCGGCACATGCACGATTACGTTATAGTGACGTCACTCCCTCACTGTGCAGACTCAATTTCGTCCCGGACTCCCAGCTCAGGTAAGTTTTTTAAATTTCAATACTTACCAGCAGAGTACTTACCGTGTGTGTCCAGGCTGACCTGACCCGACTCGACCCGGACTAGGCCCGACCCAACCCGAGCCCGTATGCCGTACCCAGAAGATAGGGCCGACCCGTCCCAAACCCTATACGTCGTCGGGTTCTGTCGGGTTCGAGTTGGGTTGCAGGCCTCTAAGTCCCGCCATCACGGGAACAAGTCTGATGAATCATCATTGCACTCCCTCTATGGCAATAATATCCTTCCTCAGGTAAGGGAACCAAAACTGCACACTGTGCTCCAAGTGCGGTCTATCCAAGGGTCTATATAACTGAAGCAATACTTCACTACTCCTGTACTCAAATCCTCTTGCAATAAAGGCGAACTTACCATTAGCCTTCTTAATTGCTTGCTGCACCTGCATGTTATTTGCAGTGACTTATAGACAAGGACACCCATGTCCCTTTGTACATTTAGACTTTCCAATCACTTCCCGTTTAAGAAATACTCTGCACATCTATTCCTCCTACCAAAATGTATAACCTCACATTTTTCCAGATTTTATTCCATCTGCCACATTCTTACCCACTCACGAAGTCTGTCCAAATCTCTTTGCAGCCCCTTTGCTCACAACAAACATTCCCACCTAGTTTTGAGTCATCCGTGAAATTAGAAATACTACAATTGGTCCCCACATCCAAATCATTGATAAATATTGTGAACAGCTGGGACCCAAGCACTGATCCCTACGGTATCCCAATAGTCACAGCCTGCCAACGTGAGAATGACCCGTTTATTCCTATTCTCTGTTTTCTGCCTGCTCACCAATCCTTAATTCATGCCAGTATATTACCTCCTATCCCATGTGCTTTAATTTTGCCAGGTCTGTAATCCCCTGTTTTCTCTCTCCCTCCCAATTTTTCACTGGGGACTAGGGCAGCAGAGGTAGAGGTGAGGATGTGTTGAGCAAATCAGTAGCTGCAGAAATGTTGTGACAAATGGAAGACCAAAGGCTAGATAGTTGGGATTAGAGTCACAGAGTCATAGAGTCGTACAGCATAGAAACAGGCTCTTCGGCCCACCACGTCCATGCCGACCATAATGCCTATCTATACGAATCCCACCTGCCTGCATTAATTCCATATCCCTCTATGCCTTGCTCATTCAAGTACCCATCCAGATGCCTCTTAAATGTCGCTACTGTTCCTGCCTCCACCACCTCCTCAGGCAGCTCATTCCAGATACCCATTATTCTTTGTGTCAAACATTTAGCTCTTTGATCTCCTTTAAACCTCCTCCCTCTCACCTTAAATCTATGCCCTCTAGGTTATTAGTCACCCCTACCATGGGAAACAGACTCTGGCTATCCACCCTATCTATGCCTCTCATAATTTTATATACCTCTATCATGTCCCCTCTCAGCCTCCTTCGCTCCAGGGAAAACAGAACCAGCCTATCCAATCTCTCTTTATAACTCAAGCCCTCCAAACCAGGCAACATCCTTGTGAATCTTTTCTGCACCCTCTCTAGCTTAATCACATCTTTCCTGTACTGCGGCGACCAGAACTGCACACAGTACTCCAAATGCGGCCTAACCAACGTTATGTACAACTTTTTATTTTTTTTATTTATTTTATTTATTTAGAGATACAGCACTGAAACAGGCCCTTCGGCCCACCAAGTCTGTGCCGACAATCAACCACCCATTTATACTAATCCTACAGTAATCCCATATTCCTACCACATCCCCACCTGTCCCTATATTTCCCTACCACCTACCTACAGTAGGGGCAATTTATAATGGCCAATTTACAGTAACACGACATCCCAACTCTTGTACTCAATGCCTCAGCCGATGAAGGCAAGTATGCCATATGCCTTCTTCATCACCCTGTCTACCTGTGTTGCCACTTTCAGGGAGCTATGTACTTGCAACCCAAGGTCTCGCTGCTCAAGTACACTCCCCCAGGCCCTGCTATTCACTGTATATGTCCTGTCCTGGTTTAACTTCCCAAAATGCATCACTTCACACTTGTCTGCGTTAAATTCCATTTGCCACTCCCTTGCCCATTTCCCCAGTTGATCTATATCCTGTTGCAAGCTTAGACAACCTTCTTCACTGTCCACTATACCACCAATTTTGGTGTCATCTGCAAATGATGTCATCTGATTGTGAGTGAATTGTGGATAATTTTTCCCAGGGAGGGTTGCAGAAGGAGGTAGGGTTGGGGCGTGGAAGGGGGATATGGGTGGAGGGTTATATAAGGAAATGATCAGAGCTGACCTTAACTGTGCTTAAGAGGATAGGACCAACAAGGTAACATGAAATGACAAGACAAAGGTGGTGGCTGTGAATATGGGTTGGGAAGTTTACATGGAGGGTGAGAGTTAAGGAGGATAAGGAAGCAGCAGACAGAGGTGAGAGAGAATGATGAGTTGAGATGGAGGTTGAAATCACCGAGGATGAGAAATCATTCAGTGCAGAGGCTGAGGGAGAAAAGTAATGAAGATATCTCAGTGATAACATTTTTGTCATACTTGGGAGGGCGATAGAGTATGAGGATTTTGAATGAGGTAAGAGTGGTGGAACAAGGTGAGATGCTCAAAGGAGGAGAAAGTGCCAGAGGAGGAGGGGGTCAATGTCATCTGATGATAAGTGCCACATTGACTACCTTGGACCGGAGCAGTGGCAATCAGCAGACGGACCTGGGAGGAGGTGGATCCAGAGCGGGAAAGAACGGGGCTCGAGGTCCTTCCCTACCTTGGACCGGAGCAGTGGCAGTCGGCAGGATCTCTGTCTGTGTCGGCCCGCGCTGAGTTTCAATAGAGGAAAAAAAGACTTACTGTGACATCACGGGAAATCTGTAAGCTGATTGGTTGGGTAAGTAACAGCTGTTAGTGTCTGTAAATAGCTTAAAAAATCAGGAGAAAGATTTTTTTCCAAAAAAAAAATCAAAACCTACCTTATAAGTGAAAAGGTGATTGGTGAGTAACTGCTGTTAGGGAGTATCAGTAAATAGCTGAGTTAGTAACGAAAGTAAAGAGAAAGGTAAGGTCTACAGTTTTTTTATATCGTAAGTCGTGATTTTTAGGGATTTAAGGTCCCTAATGTAAATAATCTCTAATTTTTGAGTAATTTGAGGGAGTAAATTAAGGGGAAGTCACGGCAGGGCAGATCAGCAGTGTGGAATGCTCCTGCTGTGCGATGTGGGAAGTCAGGGACGCCTCCAGTGTCCAGGATGAGCACGGGTGCAGAAAGTGTCTCCAGCTGCATTACTCGAAATCAGTGTGGCAGATCAGGTCCAGTGACGGGGGGGAGGGTGTAAAAGTGGAGGTGGCATTGCACTATTGATCAAGGAGTCAATTACTGCAGGATGGAGGGATGATATCTTAGAAGGTTCCTCAAATGAGGCCATATGGGTAGAACTTAAAAACAAAAAGGGGGCAATCACTTGGCTGGGAGTGTACTGCAGGCCTCCAAACAGACAGGGAGAGATAGAGGAGCAAATAGTAGGCAAATCTCAGAGAGGTGTACAAATAATAGGGTAATAATAGTAGGGGATTTCAACTTCCCCACTGTTAACTGGGATAGTCTTAGTGCAAAAGGCTTAAAGGGGGCAGAATTCTTAAAGTGCATCAAGGAGAGCTTTTTGAGCCAGCAGGTAGAAAGTCCTACAAGAGAAGGGGTGGTACTGGATCTAAGCTTAGGGAATGAAGCCGGACAAGTGGTAGAAGTGTCAGTGGGGGGCATTTCGGGAATAGTGACCGTAACTCTGTTAAATTTAAGGTAGTTATGGAAAAGGACAACGATGGACCGGAAAGACAGGTACTGAATTGGGGGAAGGCCGATTTCAATATGATAAAACAGGATCTGACCACAGTGGATTGGGAGCAGCTACTTGTAGTAAAGTCTACATCAGACCAGTGGGAGTCATTCAAAAAGGAAATAGTGAAAGCTCAGGGCCAACATGTTTTCGTTAAGGTGAAGGGTATGAACAAAAAGTCCAGGGAACCCTGGATGTCAAGGGATATAGAGGATTGGATAAGGAAAAAAAAGAGGCTTATGGCAGATTCAGAGTGCTGAAAACAGCGGAGGCCCTAGAGGATTACAGAAAGCACAGGGGGTACTTAAAAAAGTAATTAGGAGAGTGAAAAGGGGACATGACAAAACACTGGCGGACAAGATAAAGGGAAATCCCAAGGTGTTTTACAAGTATATTAAGGGCAAGAGGATAACCAGGGAAAGAGTAGGGCCCATCAGGGACCAAAGTGACAACTGTGTGTGGAGCCGGAAGACATAGGTGAGGTTTTAAATGATTTCTTTTCATCTGTGTTCACGATGGAGAAAGACAATGTAGGTGTAAAGATCAGGGAGGTGGATTGTGATGTACTTGAACAAATTAGCAATGGAAGGGAGGAGGTATTAACCATTTTAGCAGGCTTAAAATTGGATAAATCATCAGGCCCAGATGAGATGTATCGCAGGCTGCTAGGTGAGGCAAGGGAGGAGATCAAAGAACAAAAGAACAAAGATCAGTACACCACAGGAACAGGCCATTCGGCCCTCCAAGCCTGCACCGAGCTTGATCCCTGTCTAAACTAAAACCTTCTGCACTTCCGGGGTCCATATCCCTCTATTCCCATCCTATTCATGTATTTGTCAAGATGCCTCTTAAACGTCGCTATCATACCTGCTTCCACCACCTCCCCCGGCAGCAAGTTCCAGGCACTCACCACCCTCTGTGTAAAAAACTTGCGTCGCACATCCCCTCGAAACTTTGCCCCTAGTAACTGACACTTCCACCCTGGGAAAAAGCTTCTGACTATCAACTCTGTCCATGCCGCTCATAACTTTGTAAACATCTATCATGTCGCCCCTCCACCTCCGTCGTTCCAGTGAAAACAATCTGAGTTTATCCAACCTCTCCTCATAGCTCATATCCTCCAGACCAGGCAACATCGTGGCAAACCTCTTCGGTACCCTCTCCAAAGCCTCCACATCCTTCTGGTAGTGTGGCGACCAGAATTGCACACAATATTCTAAGTGTGGCCTAACTAAGGTTCTGTACAGCTGCAGCATGACTTGCCAATTTTTATACTCTATGCCACGACCGATGAAGGCAAGCATGTCGTATGCCTTCTTGACTACCTTATCCACCTGTGTTGCCACTTTCAGTGATCTGTGGACCTGTACGCCCAGATCTCTCTGCCTGTCAATACTCCGAAGGGTTCTGCCATTTACTGTATACTTCCCACCTGTATTAGACCTTCCAAAATGCATGACCTCACATTTGTCTGAGGCACTGACACACATTTTCAAATCCTCTCTGGCCACATGAGAAGTGCCAGAGGACTGGAGGGCAACAAATGTGGTACCATTATTCAAGAAGGGTAATAGGGATAAACCAGGTAATTACAGGCCAGTGAGTCTAACAGCAGTGGATAGGGACACTATTGGAAAAAATTCTAAGGGACAGAATTAATCTCCACTTGGAGAGGCAGGGATAGTCAGCATGTCTTTGTCAGGGGGAGATCATAGATCATAGAGAGACACAGCACTGAAACAGGCCCTTCGGCCCACCGAGTCTATGCAGACCAACAACCACCCATTTTTACTAATCCTACATTAATCCCATATTCCCTACCACATTCCCACCATTCTCCTACCACCTACCTACACTCGGAGCAATTTACAATGGCCAATTTACCTATCAAACTGCAAGTCTTTAGCTGTGGGAGGAAACCGGAGAACCTGGCAGAAACCCACGTGGTCACAGGGGGAACTTGCAAACTCCACACAGGCAGTACCCAGAATCGAACGCGGGTTGCTGGAGCTGTGAGGCTGCGGTGCTAATCACTGCGCCACTGTGCCGCCCAAAAGTGCAGCATGTCAAACAAATTTGATTGAATTTTTCGAGGAGGTAACTAGGTGTGTCGATGAGAGTAAACCAGTTGATGTAGACTACATGGACTTCAGTAAGGCTTTTGATAAGGTCACACATGGGAAATTGGTCAAGAAGGTAAGAGCCCATGGGATCCAGGGCAATTTGGTAAATTGGATCCAAAATTGGCTTTGTGGCAAGGAGGCAGAGCATGATGATCGAGGGTTGTTTTTGCGATTGGAAGCCTGTGACCAGTGATGTGCCAAAGGGATCAGTGATGGGACTCATGCTGTTTGTAGTGTACATTAATGATTTAGACGAGAATATAGGAGGTATGATCAATAAACCCGCAGATGACACAAAAACTGGTGGTGTCGTAAATAGTGAAGAGGAAAGCTTTAGATTAAAGGACGATGGAGATGGGCTGGTAAGATGGGCAGAGCAGTGGCAAATGGATTGTAATCCTGAGAAGTCTGAGGTGATTCACAAGGCAAAGGAACATACCATGGATGGTTGGATCCCAGGAAGTACAGAGGGTCATGTCCAAAGATCATTGAAGGGGGCAGCACAGGTAGATAAGGTGGTTAGGAAGGCATATGGGATACCTGCCTTTATTAGCCGATGCATAGAATATGCATAGAATTTGCTATCCTGAGTGGCGTGAAACAGGGTTGTGTTCTTGCACCTACACTGTTTGGGATGTTCTTCTCACTGCTGCTCTCACATGCGTTCAAGTCTTCAGAAGAAGGAATTTTCCTTCACACAAGATCAGGTGGCAGGTTGTTCAACCTTGCCTGTCTTAGAGCGAAGACCAAAGTACGGAAGATCCTCATTAGGGAACTCCTCTTTGCTGACGATGCTGCATTAACATCTCACACTGTAGAGTGTCTGTAGAGACTCATCAACAGGACTGCGGCTGCCTGCAACGAATTTGTCTGAACCATCAGCCTCAAGAAAACGTACATCATGGGACAGGACATCAGAAATGCTCTAGCCATCAATATCGGCGACCACGCTCTGGAAGTGGTTCAAGAGTTCACCTACCTAAGCTCAACTGTCACCAGTAACCTGTCTCTCGATGCAGAAATCAATAAGCGCATGGGAAAGGCGTCTGCTGCTATGTCCAGACTAGCCAAGAGGGTATGGGAAAATGGCGCACTGCCACGGAACACAAAAGTCCAAGTGTATCAAGCCTGTGCCCTCAGTACCTTGCTCTACGGCAGCGAGGCCTGGACAACGTATGTCAGCCAAGAGCGACGTCTCAACTCATTCCATCTTCGCTGCCTCCGGAGAATCCTTGGCATCAGGTGGCAGGACCGTATCTCCAATGCAGAAGTCCTCGAGGCGGCCAACATCCCCAGCATATACACTCTACTGAGCCAATGGCGCTTGAGATAGCTTGGCCATGTGAGCCGCATGGAAGATGGCAGGATCTCCAAGGATGCATTGTGCAGCGAGCTTGTCACTGGTATCTGACCCATCAGTCGTCCATGTCTCCGCTTTAAAGACGTCTGCAAATGCGACATGAAGTCTTGTGACATTGACCACAAGTCGTGGGAGTCAGTTGCCAGTGATCGCCAGAGCTGGCAGACAGCCATAAAGGCGGGGCTAAAGAGTGGCGAGTCGAAGAGACTTAGCAGTTGGCAGGAAAAAAGTCAGAAGCGCAAGGAGTGAACCAACTGTGTAACAACCCGACAATCAATTTTATCTGCAGCACCTGTGAAAGAGTTTGTCACTTGAGTATTGGCCTTTATAGCTACTCCAGGCGCTGCTCCACAAACCACTGACCACCTCTTGGCGCTTACCCATTGTCTTTCGAGACAAGGAGGCCAAAGAAGAAGAAGAATAGAATATAAGAGCAGGTAGGTTATGATGGAGCTGTATAAAATGCTAGTTAGGCCACAGCTGGAGTACTGTTGTACAGTTCTGGTCGCCTGACTATAGGAAGGATGTGTTTGCACTGGAGAGGGTGCAGAGGAGATTCACCAGGATGTTGCCTGGATTGGAGCATTTCAGCTATGAAGAGAGACTGGAGAGGCTAGAGTTGTTTTCCTTAGAGCAGAGAAGACTGAGGGGGGACCTGATTGCGATATACAGAATTATGAGGGACATAGACAGGTTAGATAGGAAGAAACTTTTTCCCTTCGCGGAGATGTCACTAACCAGGGGGCATAGATTTAGAGTAAGGGGCAGAAGGTTTAGAGGGGATTTGAGGAAAACATATTTTCATCCAGCTGGTGGTTGGAATGCTCTGAGCCCTGTATCAGAAGCCTGAAGTGGTGGTAGAGGCAGGAAATCCTCACAACATTTAAGAAGTATTTTGATGAGCACTTGAAATGCCAGAGCATACAAGGCTACAGGCCATATGCTGGAAATGGGATTAGAATAGATAGGTGCTTGATGGCCGGCACAGATATAATGGGCCGAAGGGCCTGTTTCTATTCGGTATAACTCTTGTCTCGATGACTCTATTGCCACCACGATACTCTCAGCAGGACAGGTGGTATAAGGTTTAGCCAGGCGGAGAGGCTTCAGTTAGAGGGAAGGTGTCATCACCCCTCAGCCAGGTTTCTATTCAGGTCATGATGTTGTTGTGGGACAACTCATTCAACACACGAGGAGACTCAGGTACAGGTTCAATCAATTTATTCAAGCGCATGCTGGGAGAGATACCACCTTCGGTATTCTGAGGTAATGCTCTAACTTTACATTCAAGAACACAAAGTAATATACTGTGCTCTTGTTACACAATACATTTAAACAACAGATAATTGATATGATTGACCACACACTTTAATTAAAACAATGGTGATTGATTCTAATGAACATACTTCCTCAGCCTTATCAATACACATACCAGATGGCTGCAAGCTGAGCCTTTTATCTCTTTGTTTCCCATTATACCAACATTCCATAGAAGCAGTTGATTGCATGGCCTTGAAGCCCCGGCTCCAATCTTCACCCCCTAATCCTAACCTTCGCCCTAACAGCTTCTCTGTTCTATTCTCAGTCTGACTATTATTTCTGCTGAGCGATTTTCCTAATACTCAGCTTGTTTCTACTTAACCCTTTCAGTCCCCCCCGTTTGGCCCTTCGCCTAGCCCAAGATGGGCAACAAGCCTACATCATAATGTGTGTTCAACCCTTGATGCTCTCCATTGCTCATTGATGCTGGCCAGGTATCGAGCTGAGGGTCGCAAAGACAATTGATTGCATCATCTGTAAGGGCCGGCCCTGCAGTTCTTCTTTGGCCTCCTTATCTCGAGAGACAGTGGGTAAGCGCCTGGAGGTGGTCAGTGGTGTGTGGAGCAGCGCCTGGAGTGGCTGTAAAGGCCAATTCTAGAGTGACAGGCTCTTCCACAGGTTTTAGTTTAGTTTAGTTTAGAGATACAGCACTGAAACAGGCCCTTCGGCCCACCGAGTCTGTGCCGACCATCAACCACCCATTTATACTAATCCCATATTCCGACCACATCCCCACCTGTCCCTATATTTCCCGGCCACCTACCTATACTAGGGGCAATTTATAATGGCCAATTTACCTACCAACCTGCAAGTCTTTTGGCTTGTGGGAGGAAACCGGAGCACCCGGAGAAAACCCACACAGACACAGGGAGAACTTGCAAACTCCAGACAGGCAGTACCCAGAATTGAACCCGGGTCGCTGGAGCTGTGAGGCTGCAGTGCTAACCACTGCGCCACTGCGCCACGGTGCTGCAGAGAAATTTGTTTGTTGGGGCTGTTGTTACACAGTTGGCTCTCCCCTTGCGCTTTTGCCTTTTTCCTGCCAATTGCTAAGTCTCTTCGACTCGCCACACTTTAGTCCCGCCTTTATGGCTGCCCGCCAGCTCTGGCGAATGCTGGCAACTGACTCCCACGACATGTGATCAATGTCACAGGACTTCATGTCACGTTTGCAGACATCTTTAAAGCGGAGACATGGACGGCCGGTGGGTCTGATACCAGTGGCGAGCTCGCTGTACAATGTCTCTTTGGGGATCCTGCCATCTTCCATGCGGCTCACATGGCCAAGCCATCTCAAGCACCGCTGACCCACTAGTGTGTATAAGCTGGGGATGTTGGCCGCCTCGAGGACCTGCCACCTGATGCTAAGGATTCTCCGGAGACAACGAAGATGGAATGAATTGAGACGTCGCCCTTGGCTGACATACGTTGTCAAGGCCTTGCTGCCATAGAGCAAGGTACTGAGGACACAGGCTTGATAC
This sequence comes from Heterodontus francisci, assembly GCF_036365525.1. Lineage (NCBI taxonomy): Eukaryota > Metazoa > Chordata > Chondrichthyes > Heterodontiformes > Heterodontidae > Heterodontus > Heterodontus francisci. The sequence goes on from NC_090410.1 coordinate 30,457,045, forward strand.
ACTCGGACTTTTGTGTTCCGTGTCAGTGTGCCATTTTCCCACACTCTCTTTGCCAGTCTGGACATAGCAGTGGAAGCCTTTCCCATGCGCTTGTTGATTTCTGCATCTAGAGACAGGTTACTGGTGATAGTTGAGCCGAGGTAGGTGAACTCTTGAACCACTTCCAGAGCGCGGTCGCCAATATTGATGGATGGAGCATTTCTGACGTCCTGTCCCATGATATTCGTTTTCTTGAGGCTGATGGTTAGGCCAAATTCGTTGCAGGCAGCCGCAAACCTGTCGATGAGACTCTGCAGGCACTCTTCAGTGTGAGATGTTAATGCAGCATCGTCAGCAAAGTGGAGTTCCCTGATAAGGACTTTCCGTACTTTGGACTTCACTCTTAGACGGGCAAGGTTGAACAGCCTGCCACCTGATCTTGTGTGGAGGAAAATTCCTTCTTCAGAAGACATGAACGCATGTGAAAGCAGCAGGGAGAAGAAAATCCCAAAAAGTGTGGGTGCGAGAACACAGCCCTGTTTCATGCCACTCAGGATAGGAAAGGGGTCTGATGAGGTGCCGCCATGTTGAATTGTGCCTTTCATATTGTCATGGAATGAGGTGATGATACTTCGTAGCTTTGGTGGACATTTCTAGTAGTCTGAAGAGACCACGTCTGCTGACGAGGTCAAAGGCTTTGGTGAGATCAATGAAAGCAACGTAGAGGGGCATCTGTTGTTCGCGGCATTTCTCCTGTATCTGACGAAGGGAGAACAGCATGTCAACGGTCGATCGCTCTGCACGAAAGCCACACTGTGCCTCAGGGTAGACGCGCTCGGCCAGCTTCTGGAGCCTGTTTAAAGCGACTCGAGCAAAGACTTTCCCCACTATGCTGAGCAGGGAGATTCCACGGTAGTTGTTGCAGTCACCGCGGTCACCTTTGTTCTTACAGAGGGTGATGATATTGGCATCGCGCATGTCCTGAGGTACTGCTCCCTCGTCCCAGCACAGGCATAGCAGTTCATGTAGTGCTGAGAGTATAGCAGGCTTGGCACTCTTGATTATTTCAGGGTAATGCTGTCCTTCCCAGGGGCTTTTCCGCTGGCTAGAGAATCAATGGCATCACTGAGTTCCGATTTTGTTGGCTGTATGTCCAGCTCATCCATGACTGGTAGAGGCTGGGCTGCATTGAGGGCAGTCTCAGTGACTACATTCTCCCTGGAGGACAGTTCTAGGTAGTGCTCAACCCATTTGTTTGTGTTGGTCAGTGATTATGTCACCTGATTTAGATGTGACGGGGGCGATCTTCTTGATGGTTGGCCCAAAAGCTCTCTTAACGCCATCATACATTCCTCTGATGTTTCCGGTGTCTGAGGCCAGCTGAATATGACTGCATAGGTGTTGCCAGTAGTCATTTGCGCAGCGCCTGGCTGCTCTTTGTGCAGTGCTTCTGGGGCTGCTGTTAGTGCCGCGGATGTTATCTCTCTGGGTGCTTTAATGTAGTTCAACAGTGCAATGCACTTAGCGGCTATGACAGGTTCCAGCTCTTCATTATGAGATTGAAACCAGTCTGCATGTCTCTTCGCACGTTTGCCGTAGGCGGTCAAAGCTGACTCATAGTTGGCGTCTCTGATGTGGGCCCACTTGGTCTCAGCATCCCCTGTGGGAGTGTTTTGAAGGGCTGTTACAAGTGAATTTAGAAATTTTTGTAACAGCTGTGGATGAGAAATTCTGCTCGTGTTGATGCGCGGGTGGCCCTTCTGCTTGGAATGATGCAACTTCTTTGGTATGAGTCTCACCTTGCTGCACACCAGGGAGTGGTCGGTGTTGCACTCCGCACTGTGGAAGCTGTGTGTGATTTGAACACTGTTTAAGGAGGCTCGCCTTGTGACGATGAGGTCTAGCTGGTGCCAACGACGCGATCTTGGGTGCCTCCATGAAACCTGGTGACAGGGTTTAGTGTGAAAGAACGAGTTGGTGATGCAGAGGTTATGATAGGTACACAACTCAAGCTGTCTCTGCCCGTTCTCGTTCATCCTTCCAACGCCATTGCGCCCAAGGCAGGAGGGCCATGAGTCATGGTCGGCCCCAACCCTGGCATTAAAGTCCCCCAGCAGGAACAGGTGTTCGGTGTTGGGGATGCTGCTAATGATGTTATGGAGTTGCTCGGAGAACTGGTCTTTAGCTTCAGGTGGGGAGCAGAGTGTTGGAGCATAGATGCTGAGTAGGTGTTCTGGACCAGAGGTGGTGAGCAGTCGGATGGACAGTATGCGTTCAGAGCCATTTGAGGGAGGCTCTATCATGCTGAGCAAGGAGTTTCTGATGGCGAAGCCCACTCCATGCTGTCTTGGTTCATCAGGATCCCTGCCCTGCCAGAAGAAGGTGTAGTCTTGCTCTGCTAGAGATCCACTCACGGGGAGGCGTGTTCTCCTGAAGTGCTGCAATGTCTACATTGAGTCTACTGAGCTCGTTGTTAATGATGGCGGTCTTCCGAGTATTGTTGATTTGTGTAAGGTCTTCCGACAGGCCAGGACACATAGTTCTGACGTTCCAGCTTGCAAAGCGAAGGGCTGGTACCTTCTTTCCTTTTTTCATGTTGTTTGGTGCGGTGATGCAGTCCATCTTTCGGGCAATGACCCTGAGCTTCAAGCACCCATTGAAGCAGGTGGTCTGTGGCGGTACAGAACCTTATTGACCGGAGGCTGCCCGGTTTGAGGCAGGCGGTAGCTGTCCAGTGAGGTGCGATGACCTCTCCCACCGACAAAGGCAACCCGTGGCACCCAATCTCTACGCCAATTTAGCTGGACTTATAACCTGTAACTGCTGCCTTCCGTGTTGTTTCAGTCGCTGTGAGGCAACTATGGAGTGACCGCTCCATGGCGCATGCCTGGGCGAATGTATGGAGGTTGAGAGTTGCCCAAGCGTCAAAACCCCCCTCTCGGCCTTTCTGGTGGGGTCCAAAGGAGTGCAGAGCACGACGTTTGGCACTGGCATGGCTGCAGGAACTGCCGGAAACATGCCAAAGGTGACACATGACCGCCTACGGGGTTCCGCTCCGAATTTTCTGTTAGGGTTTACTCCCTCAGCCTTGGTCTCTCCCGAGACGCCCACAAGGCAGTGGGGTTGTTAGGGCCCTACACAGGTGTAGGATGAAGCCGGTGGGAGGAGGGGGTGCGAGGGGGAGGGGGTGTGAGGGGAAGATGGTGCGAGGGGGAAGTTGGGAAGGAGTTGTGAGGGGGGAGGAGGGTGCGGGGGGAGGGGTGAGCTGAGAGAGTGGAGCTGGGAAGGGGGAGGGGGAGGTGGAAGGGGTGGGGAAGGGGAAGTGGGGTGAGCTGAGAGAGTGGAGTTGGGAAGGGGGAGGGGGGGTGGAAGGGGGGGGAAGGGGAAGGGGGGAGAGCTGAGACAGTGGAGCTGAGAAGGGGGAGGGGGTGGAAGGGTGGAAGGGGAAGGGGGGAAGTGGGGGGAAAGGAGGTGCAGGTAATAAGCCAGCTGCTCTTGGTGATGTTGGCTAAGGCAGGAATATCAGTCAGTGCACCAGGGAGCTCCCTTCTCTTCTTCGAACCATGCCACATGATCTTTACTTGCAAGTATGCAAGTAGAGCTGCCGGACGAAGCTGGCCAGGTTATTGTGCTTGAAATATTTTGGAAGCACTTCTTTCGCGAAATGTCCTTGGTCAAAAACATGGAAACTGTTCCCACTTGCGCTCCAGCAGATGAGATCATTGGTGTCAGGATCTACAATTAAAGTCCACAGTTTGGTGAGGAAGGCAGGCACATTACAGCCGTGTGCGTCCATCCAGAGCTGGAGACAGGCCGACAGAGCAGCTGTGGCCAGACAGCTGCCTTTCAGCCCGGCCGGGGTGTGGGGAACTGACGATTTAACACGAGGAGAGGAAAGCCGCTGGCTGGACTCAGTACTCAAAAATCACTGCTTGTACCTCAGAACTTCTCAACTGCTCAATAAGGAACAGTAATGAACAAGAGATCTCTCAGGGGCTCACAAACAGCTTTCCTAATTCCCGAGTTCTCATGTCCCCATACTACTGGCCTCTCCTTGTGTGTCCACCTCACCCTGTGGACTAAACACATTAAATATACAACCATCACTACTTGGGCAATAACTAAGATGTGGGAGATGATCCTGACCCGGGGGGTATCTGTACGTTTGAACCCCAATTCCACAGATCCTCCCACCATGTGGTAACATCGATCTGTTCGATCTCTTCTTCCAGCACCTTAGCTTGTTGTTGTAATGTATAATACACCCTATGGACCTGCTGTTAACCCTCACGGATGCCTGTGAGGTATGTGGCCGCTGGTGGGATAGAGTATGAGAACTGTCTCAAGTAAATGTGTGAGGTTTTCTTTTGTGTTCTCAGTGACCTGCAGGGTGACAGCTTCCCTTTTATATATTTCCACCAGCTCCACCTTGCCAACCCTCGCTGCGACCTGGGGGTGTAGATATACCATGTGATTAGTTATTGGACAGGATCTGTCGTGTCCCTACTGATAGTCTCGTTGTGTCGTAGTCAGACAATATCTCCCTTTTCCCACATATGCAATGTGAGTCATGTGGTGGGGGAACCAGCACGAGGGAAGAACATACTCGACCTCATCCTCACCAATCTGTCTGCCGCAGATGCATCTGTCCATGACAGTATTGGTAGGAGTGACCACCGCACAGTCCTTGTGGAGACGAAGTCCCGCCTTCACATTGAGGATACCATCCATCGTGTTGTGTGGCACTATCACCGTGCTGAATGGGATAAATTTTGAAAAGATCTAGCAATGCAAAACTGGGCATCCATGAGGCGCTGTGGGCCATCAGCAGCAGCAGAATTGTACTCAACCAAAATCTGTAACCTCATGACCCAGCATATCCCCCACTCTACCATTAACATCAAGCCAGGAGACCAACCCTGGTTCAATGAAGAGAGCAGGAGGGCATGCCAGGAGCAGCACCAGGCATACCTCAAAATGAGGTGTCAACCTGGCGAAGCTACAACCCAGGACTACTTGCATGCCAAACTGCGCAAGCAGCATGCGATGGACAGAGCTACGCAATCCCATAACCAACGGATCAGATCTACGTTCTGCAGTCCTGCCACATCCAGCCGAGAATGGTGGTGGACAATTAAACAATGAACTGGAGGAGGTGGCTCCATAATTATCCTCATCCTCAATGATGGGGGAGCCCAGCACATCAGTGCAAAAGATAAGGCTGAAGCATTTGCAACAATCTTCAGCCAGAAGTGTTGAGCTGATGATCCATCTCGGCCTCCTCCTGAAATCCCCAGCATCACAGATGCCAGACTTCAGCCAATTCGATTCACTCCACATGATATCAAGAAACGACTGAAGGCACTGGATACTGCAAAAGCTATGGGCCCTGACAATATTCCGGCAATAGTACTGAAGACCTGTGTTCCAGAACTTGCCGTGCCCCTAGCCAAGCTGTTCCAGTACAGCTGCAACACTGGCATCTACCCTGTAATGTGGAAAATTGCCCAGGTATGTCCTGTACACAAAAAGCAGGACAAATCCAACCCGGCCAACTACCGCCCCATTAGCCTCCTCTCAATCATCAGTAAAGTGATGGAAGTTGTCATCAACAGTGCCATCAAGCGGCACTTGCTTCGCAACAACCTGCTCAGTGACGCTCAGTTTGGGTTCCGCCAGGGCCACTGAGCTCCTGACCTCATTACAGCCTTGGTTCAAACATGGACAAAAGAGCTGAACTCAAGAGTTGAGGTGAGAGTGACTGCCCTTGACATCAAGGCAGCATTTGACCGAGTATGGCATCAAGGAGCCCTCACAAAACTGAGGTCAATGGGAATCAGGGGGAAAACCCTCCGCTGGCTGGAGTCATACCTGGCACAAAGGAAGATGGTTGTGGTTGTTGGAGGTCAATCATCTGAGCTCCAGGACATCACTGCAGGAGTTCCTCAGGGTAGTGTCCTAGGCCCAACCATCTTCAGCTGCTTCATCAATGACCTTCCTTCAATCATAAGGTCAGAAGTGGGGATGTTCGCTGATGATTGCACAATGTTCAGCACCATTCGTGACTCCTCAGATACTGAAGCAGTCCGTGTAGAAATGCAGCAAGACCTGGACAATATCCAGGCTTGGACTGATAAGTGGCAAGTAACATTCGCGCCACACAAGTGCCAGGCAATGACCATCTCCAACAAGAGAGAATCTAACCATCTCCCCTTGACATTCAATGGCATTACCATCGCTGAATCCCCCACTATCAACATCCTAGGGGCTACAGTTGACCAGAAACTGAACTGGAGTGGCCATATAAATACCGTGGCTACAAGAGCAGGTCAGAAGCTAGGAATCCTGAGGCGAGTAACTCACCTCCTGACTCGCTAAAGCCTGTCCACCATCTACAAGGCACAAGTCAGGAGTGTGATGGAATACTCTCCACTTGCCTGGATGGGTGCAGCTCCAACAACACTCAAGAAGCTCGACACCATCCAGGACAAAGCAGCCCGCTTGATTGGCACCCCATCTACAAACATTCACTCCCTCCACCACTGACGCACAGTGGCAGCAGTGTGTACCATCTACAAGATGCACTGCAGCAATGCATCAAGGCTCCTTAGACAGCACCTTCCAAACCCGCGACCTCTAGAAGGACAAGGGCAGCAAATACATGGGAACACCACCACCTGCAAGTTCCCCTCCAAGTCACACACCATCTTGACTTGGAACCATATCGCCGTTCCTTCACTGTCGCTGGGTCAAAATCCTGTAACTCCCTTCCGAACAGCACTGTGGGTGTACCTACCCCACATGGACTGCAGCGGTTCAAGAAGGCAGCTCACCACCACCTTCTCGAGGGCAATTAGGGATGGGCAATAAATGCTGGCCTGGCCAGCGACGCCCACAACCCATGAATGAATTTAAAAAAAGTTCTATTACTGCCCATATAGCTTCCATTGTACAATTAAATCCATTGCGTTAAATCCACATTTTGCGTCTTTGGTCATATATATATCGGGTGTGGGCACACTACAACAGAGACGCCTACACTACATCTGTCTAAAGTAGTACCTATCATTTCCCCCTCTATTTCTACTGCATATGGCAGTATATCATGATATCTTATGTAATAATCTTCCCAAATAACCCCAATTTTTTTTTACTTCGAACAGTATCTTACAGGGTATTGATTCTGGTATACCTGGGATTGTCAAGACCACACCTATCAATAGGCTGTTACTGACAACATATTTCTCATCAGCTTTATACACATGTGTTCAACCTCTGTGGTGTCAGGTCAAGTTGGATAAATGGGTATTGGACACCCACAGGGGAAGTTCACCCTCGTGGAATTGTCTCAAGCTCCCCCGAGTCTGCTCAAGCATCCAAGATCCATAAGTGCTGCAGACATCATTCCTAACTGCATCCTCCGAGATGTTCTGCCCTTCACCAATTAATTCATTAATAGTCCATGCATGACACTCAAGTCCCGCAATTAAATCCTCAGCTATCCGCGCCAGGTTTTGATCTGTACCAAGTTGTCCACTTTGGATCGTTTGTCCCCGTCTGAGGATTCCTTTAAGTTGGGCGCTTAGCATCCGGACTTTTGGTCCACAGAAGCCAAGTCAATGGAAATTACAACCGAGGTTCCTGAGTTAAACATCGATGCAGCATCATTTATTAGACTATGTTTCTGTCGGTACCTTCCCTGAGCGAGGGGTGCCCGCCCCCCACAACTTGGCTGTCCCCCTGAATTAAACCAAGAGACCTGTGTTCTTATTTGTTTCACTAAAGCCTCATACAAGGTTTGGGTTTCCACCGGGCACCACTGAAGTAATTTAATGTCAGAAATGTTCAGGACACCAGGCTCAGGGTGGACAGGGTTTTACTCGTTTTTGACAACACTGGTCCATTCTCTGGCCCAGGGCTCAACACTGGGCAAGGGGGATCCGTTAATTGTGTCCTCGGTGTTGGTGTTCTGTTCGTTACATCAGTTGAAGCTGTTGTGGCAAGAAGTGGGGTCATGAACTGTGGTGACTTTAGGCAAATTTGCCACAGTTCATGTCGGCCACTTAGGTGGATCCCATTGTCCCCCAAACTTGGCTCAAAGGTTTTACCCTTACTCATGGGATCACATCTGATCATCAAACAGTCTGGTACAAACAGCCAACAAAACTCACCCATCCCGTCGTATTGTGTCTCATTGAGAACGATGAACGCCTGAGTCAGGTTCTGGAATTGGAAACAGGCCCAATCAGGGGCTGAAGGGTGTCATCCTTTGTGACATCAACAGTTACTTCCCCGATGTCACAGCAGAAGCAAGTTAGGCTAAACTGTAATTACTTTAATGCAAGAAGCCTTACAGGTAAAGCAGATGAACTCAGAGCATGGATCGGTACATGGGATTGTGATATTATAGCTATTACAGAAACATGGTTGAGGGATGGGCAGGACTGGCAGCTCAATGTTCCGGTGTACCCATCCTTCCTGCATGATAGAGGTGGTGGTACGAGAGGAGGGGGAGTTGCACTATTGATTAGGGAGGACATCACGGCAGTACTTAGAGAGGATATTGCGGGGGGAATATCCAGCGAGGCCATGTGGGTAAAACTTAGAAATAAGAAAGGGGGTGATCACTTTGATGGGATTATAGTATAGGCCCCCCAATAGTCAGAGGAAAGTGGAGGAGCATATATGTCGAAGTCACAGATAGGTGTAGGAATTATAGGGTTGTAATAGTAGGTGATTTTAACTTCCCTAATATTGACTGGGACTGCCTTAGTGCTGAGGCATCAGATGGGGAAGAATTTGTTAAGTGTGTCCAGGATAATTTTCTGAAGCAGTATGTGGATGGCCCTACTAAAGAAGGAGCTACACTCGACCTCCTCTTAGGAAATGAGGATGGGCAGGTGGTTGATGTGTCAGTGGGGAGCACTTTGGTACCAGTGACCATAACTCTATTAGCTTCAAGATAGTTATGGAAAAGGATAGGACTGGTCCTCAGGTTGAAGTCCTAAATTGGGGGAAGGCTAATTTTGATGGCATCAGACAGGAACTCTCAAAAGTTGAATGGGAGAGGCTGTTTACAGGTTTAGGGATGCCTGGCAAGTGGGAGGCTGTTAAAAGTGAGATAGAAAGAGTTCAGGGCTGGCATGTTCCTGTTAGATGGAAGGGCAAGGCCGGCAAGTTGAGGGAACCTTGGTTGATGAGGGATATTGAGGGTCTGGTCAGGACAAAGAAGGAGGCATATGTCAGGTATAGGCAGCTGAGATCGAGCGAGTCCCTCGAGGAGTATTGGGGATGTAGGAGAACAATTCAGAAGGAAATTAGGAGGATGTAAAGGGGCCATGAGATTTCCCTGGCAGATAAGATGAAGGAGAATCCTAAAATATTCTGTAAGTATATGAAGAGTAAAAGTGTAACTAGGGAGAGAGTAGGTCCCCTGAAGGATCAGTGTGGCAATCTATGTGTGGAGCCACGGGAAATGAGCGAGGTCTGAAATGAATATTTCTTATGTTTATTTACCGTGGAGAAGGTCATGGAAGTTATTGAGTTCAAGGGAGGGAACACCGAATTCCTGGAACATATCAACATTACAAAGGAGGAGGTGTTGGAGGTCTTGAAACACATTAAGGTGGATAAATCCCCAGCATGCTCTGGGAAGCAAGGGTGGAGATTGCTGGGGCCCTGGCAGAGATTTTTGTATCATCATTAGCCATGGGTGAGGTACTGGAATACTGGAGGATAGCTAATGTTGTGCCTTTATTTAAGAAGGGCAGCAGGGATAGGCCAGGAAACTACAGGCCGGTGAGCCTTACATCAGTGGTGGGAAACTTATTGGAAGGGATTCTGAGAGACAGGATTTATATGCATCTGGAAAGGCATGGTCTGATTAGGGATAGTCAGCCTGGCTTTGTGCGTGGGAAATCATGTCTCATGAATTTGATTGAGTTTTTCGAGGAGGTGACCAAGGGGATTGATGAGGGCAGGGCGATGGACATTGTCTACATGGACTTTAGCAAGGCCTTTGACAAGGTCTCTCATGGTAGGCTGGTCCAGAAGGTTCAAACACATGGGATCCAGGGTGAGCTAGCAAATTGGTTACAAAATTGGCTTGGTAATAGGAGGCAGAGGGTGGTAGTGGAGGGTTGTTTTTCAGATTGGAGGCAGGTGACCAGTGGTGTGCCGCAGGGATCAGTGCTGGGCCCTCTGTTGTTTATCATATATATTCATGACCTGGATGTGAATGTAAGGGGCATGATTAGTAAGTTTGCAGATGACACCAAAATTGGTGGTATAGTGGACAGTGAAGAAGGTTGTCTAAGGTTACAATAGGATATAGATCGACTGGGAAAGTGGGCAAGGGAGTGGCAAATGGAATTTAACGCAGGCAAGTGTGAAGTGATGCATTTTGGGAAGTTTGAAAGTGGCAACACAGGTAGACAGGGTGGTGAAGAAGGCGTATGGCATGCTTGCCTTCATCGGCCGAGGCATTGAGTACAAGAGTTGGGATGTCATGTTACAGTTGTACATAACGTTGGTTAGGACGCATTTGGAGTACTGTGTGTAGTTCTGGTCGCCGCACTACAGGAAAGATATGATTAAGCTAGAGAGGTGCAGAAAAGATTCACAAGGATGTTGCCTGGTTTGGAGGGCTTGAGTTATAAAGAGAGATTGGATAGGCTGGGTCTGTTTTCCCTGGAGCGAAGGAGGCTGAGAGGGGATACGTTAGAGGTATATAAAATTATGAGAGGCATAGATAGGGTAGATAGCCAGAGTCTGTTTCCCATTGTAGGGGTGACTAAAACTAAGAAGGCATAGATTTAAGGTGAGAGGGAGGAGGTTTAAAGGGGATCAAAGGGGTAAATTTTTGACACAAAGAATAGTGGGTATCTGGAATGAGCTGCCTGAGGAGGTGGTGGAGGCAGGAACAGTAGCAACATTTAAGAGGCATCTGGACAGGTACTTGAATGAGCAAGGCATAGAGGGATATGGAATTAATGCAGGCAGGTGGGATTAGTATATATAGGCATTATTTTCGGCATGGACGTGGTGGGCCGAAGGGCCTGTTTCTTTGCTGTATGACTCTATCTGCTGTATACTAAGTTCCAGGATATTTGAGTTCCCCCTTCCATTCTGTCATTGAGTACAATTCAGCTGTCACTTAGTGCGTTGAACCTTCGCTGATTCCCAGTTCCAGCAGCATCTGTATTGTGGGTAATATTCTGTAAGATATAATGGGGTTTCCTGTCATCACTGGGCGGCCATGATTAAATTCTGCAAAACAGAATCAATAAGTTACAGGTTTCAGCTGCGTCCAGTGTTTCCAGCGTCTCTTCCCTCTAATGTCGACACAGGCCAAGGTGTAGCTGGTCATCTTTACCTCCTAGGGTCCTATCCACCTCGGTACAAGGTGTACCTAGGTATACTGTCAGTGTAAATATTAGCCCGCTTTCCTTCTGCCATTGCTAAGGCCTCTCTTAGGGCTCTCAGTTCTGCTACCTGAGCTGAAAGTTCTCTTGATAACTTTCCACTGCCGACAACATGCCCCCCTTCGTTAACAACTACCCAACTGGTACACGGGGTCCCATCCATGTATCTACGGGACCTGTCCACAAACAGGGTCATATCTACTTCTTTAATCTCCTCCTCCTTTAAGGTTCCAGGCGTCCCTTCCTCCATTCGAACAGAAACTGTGCTCCTCCCCTTCCTGCAGCATGCTCCCTGCTGGATTAACCCTGTTGTCATGGACTATCACGATCGCTCGATAACAGCACTGCTTCCCAGGGTGCCCATCTACTGTCAGATACTGTCTTAACTTTCCATATATTCAGTCATTCCACGATAGTTTGTCTTGTATGAAGAACTATCTTCCCTGTCATTATTTTAGGCTCGCAGACCTTCACTGCCCCTGATGCACAATCAATTGCTGCCACACAGCGGGGCATGCCGCTCACGATAGAGGAATGTTTCATTGAGAAATATCCTACCGGTCTCATGTGATCCCCGTTCTCTTGGGTTAATACCGTGCTATAGAAGTCGCCCTCGTTGTGGGCATACAGATGATATGGTTAGCCCATGCTGGGTAACCCTAGAGCTGGCACGCGCACGAGTGCCTGTTTTAACACAGTGTATGCTTGTTCCTGCTCCTCGCCCCATTCTATACTGTCCAGTGATGCCTTTCCCCTTTGGTCACATTCTGTCGGGGTGCTGCGATTCTTGCAAAATTCTCTACGAAGTTCCGACAATAGTTAAATAGGCCCAAACCTTCCTAACTCCTCTTACATCCACCGGTCTGGGCATTCTATTTATGGCCTCCTTCCAACTCGGGAGGAGCTCCCGCCTACCCTGGGTGACTCGGTACCCGACGTATTGGACCTCTTGTTGCCCCAATTGAGCTTTCTTCAGGCTTACCTTAAATCCCACCGTCTCCAGTAATTCCAAAATGTTCAGTAGAGCTCCTAATGCCCCAGGAGGTCTTTGAGGCAATCAAAAAGTCATCTATGTATTGGACTATGGTGCTACCCTCACCTATGTTTGCCTGACTCAAGGTGTTGCACATGACCCAGTGAAACATCGCAAGGCTATTGTGAAATCCCTGAGGTAATCACGCCCAGTTTTATTGTCAGTGCCCGACCGTGAATGTAAACTTGTCCTGGGATTCCTCATGCAACTGGATAGCCCAAAATCCGTTCACTTTGTCCAGTACATAGAAGACAGTATAATCTGACCCCAAGCCATTAAGTATAGCAACCGGACTAGCTACGATTGGGTGTTGTCTGGGTGTTACTTCATTCAGGGCTGTGTAATCTATAGTCAGTCGGTAAGATCCATCAGGCTTCCCGACCGGCCAAACGGGGGAATTTGTGGAACAATGTGTCCTCCTCACTATTCCTCCACGTTCCAGGCTCTGCACTATTTCCCACACTACCTCCTCCATCTGATGGGGTATTGCTTCCTTAGGGAATGTTCTGGTCCTGGTATATAGACGGGTGCCATAATAACCCTTCCACTGTCATGTTTGTGCTTTGCCCAATCCCTTGCCGGCACAGTATTCCCCAGGGACCATGGCGTTCCCATGGATCTGGGTCAGCCTAGGTCATTGCCACCACATTGCAAGCGATCATAGGGGTTTTCCTCCCTTTGAGTGGATCCCACATCAGTATCTTATGGTCTCCTGGGTTAATCAGAGCCCCCAACTCTATTAAAAGGTCCATCCCTAGGATACTCCCTTCTGTGGTTTTACATACCCATATTTGGATGGAGATCATTAATCTGTCGACTTCTATGGGGATAGTTTCATTGTGTTTTTCTTCAATTCTCGTTTCCACCACCACCCCACCCCCCACCCCCCATCCCAGATAAAGTTACTATTTGTGTTGTTGCTGGTAAATCCAGGTCTGTGATTGATACAGACGCCTCAGTGTCAATTAACATCCTGCACTGCCGGCCCCCTAACAGCACGTCAACAAACATTCTGGGGTTCCCGGCCCTGGATGATCTGAGGGCCGATATTCCCTATGTGTTGTTCCTGGCCATATCCTGGAACAGTTGCCGGACCTGGTCAGCTGTCAGGTCCTGTTGCCTTGATCTGCTACTAGAGATCTGTCTGGGCCCTTGTTTAAGACGGGGCAGTTCCTGAAGCAACATCTGTTTCACACCTGGACTGAAAGGGATTTGTGTTATTTTCTCTGTTACTTCCTGTGTTTCTAAGTCTTTATCCTGTTTGTTTTTTAATATTCTTTTGCAGGGTTTGGTTTGTACTGTCACAGGGGCCAATTTGGGAACTACGAGAGGGGTTGCCATGGGAACTACCTCCGCTCCCTCCTATGGAAACGGGTGTTGTCCAAATTCAGCTTCTCCTCTGCCAGACCTCCCCAATCAACCATATCATTGGTGGGTTTATCGGAGGCTGGGAGCACCACCGCCACCAGGAATCTTCCCTCTTTTTTTGTTGTATGTGGGCGTTCAGTCAGCTGCAAATTGTAAATATAATGTGGTCACAATGACCACCCCTTTCTGTTCCCTCTCCTTCTTATGACGTATCCACCAATTTTTCAGCCTCTTGGGTACTTCCTCTGGATCCCACCCATCCTTCTGCATCTTTTTAATAATCTTTGTGTGTTGCTCTGCCATAGATTTGGTGAAAGAGCCCTCCAGACCCCAATCAAAAGGTATTTCCTTATTCATCTTTACTTCTGACATTTTGCCAGCTTCTGAACGTTGCCCAGCGTGGTCTATTCCTCTCCTGACCGACACGCCTTCACATTCAGTTTACTTACAGTGAGTGGTTCTGACCTCTGTGCGGCTTCGGACTTGTTGTCCTGCCAGCACAGTTCTGCCTCCTTTACCTGGAGCCTCCCATCCTGAGTCCTCCTTAGATTCTTTGGATATTCGACCAGACTGTGCAGGCTAACTGCCCTAAATATACTCACCCGCCTGCAGTGCCGCTCCGATGGTCCACTGCGAGTATCGTGCCGACTACGCCAAACTGTTGTGGGGCAATCATCACATAAGGAGACTCAGGTACAGTTTCAATCGATTTATTCAAGCGTATGCAGGGAGGGTATTACCTCAGAATACCCGAGGTGGTGTCTCTCCCTGCGTACCCTTGAATAAATCGATTGAACCTGTACCTGAGTCTCCTCGTGTGGTGATTGAGTTGTCCCACAACACATGACCTGTACACAAAAAGCAGGACAAATCCAACCCGGCCAATTACTGCCCCATCAGTCTACTCTCAATCATCAGTAAAGTGATGGAAGGTGTCGTCAACAGTGCTATCAAGCAGCACTTGATTAGCAATATCCTGCTCACTGATGCTCAGTTTAGGTTCCACCAGGGGCACTCAGCTCCTGACCTCATTATCGCCTTGGTTCAAACATAGATGAAAGAGCTGAACTCCAGAGGCGAGGTGAGAATGATTGTCCTTGAAACTAAAGCAGCATTTGACCGAGTACGACATCAAGGAGCCCAAGCAAAACAGGAGTCAATGGGAATCGGGGGAAAAACTTGCATTGGTTGGAGTCATACCAAGTGCAAAGGAAGATGGTTGTGTTTGTTGGAGGTCAATCATCTCAACATCAGGACATCACTGCAGGAGTTCCTCAGGGTAGTGTCCTCGGCACAACTATCTTCCGTTGCTTCATCAATGACCTTCCTTCAATCATAAGGTCAGAAGTGGGGATGTTGGCTGATAATTGCACAATGTTCAGCACCATTCACGACTCCTCAGATACTGAAGCAGTCATGTAGAATTGCAGCAAGACCTGGGCAATATCCAGGCTTTGGCTGATAAGTAGAAAGTAACATTTGCACCACACGAGTGTCAGCAATAACAATGTCAAACAAGAAAGAATCTAACCATCTTCCCTTGACAATCAGTGGATTACGATCACTGAATCTCCCACTATCAATTTCCGAGGGATTACAATTGATCAGAAGCAGAACTAGAATAGCCACATAAATACCAAGACATGGTCATGGTTCTTAATGAATACTTTGCGTCTGGTTTCACAATACAGAGGGATGAAGCAGACATTGTTAATAAGGATGAGGAGTGTGAAGTATTGGATGGGATAAACAGAGTGAGGTTGGAAATATTTAGATGTTTAGCATCCTTTGAAGTAGATAAATCACCAGGCTCAGATGAAATGTAACTTAGGTTGCGAAGAGAAGGAAGGGAAGGAATAGTGAAGGCTCTGACAATCATTTTGCAATTGTCTCCAGCTACTGGCATAGTGCCAGAGTACTGGATGACTGCTAATGCTGTAACGTTGTTTCAAAATGGAGGAAGGGATAGTCCAGATAATTACAGGCCAGTCAGCCGAACCTTGGTGGTGGGCAAATTATCGGATAAATCTCTGAGAGGTAGAATAAATCATCATTTAGAAAGGTAGGGATTAATGAAGGACCATCAGTAAGGATTTGGTAAGGAAGGTCATGTTTGACTAGCATGATTAAATTTCTTGAGGAGGTAACAAGAAGGTTGATGAGGGTAACGCATTTGATGTCGTCTACATGGATTTTAACAAGGCTTTTAACAAGGTTCCACATGATGGACTGGTCAGAAAATTGAAAGCTTATGGGATCCAAGATAAAGTGGCAAGTTTGTTCCAAAGGTAGTTTAGTGATAGAAAGTAAAGGGTTATGGTCCATGGGTATTATTTTTACTGGAATGATTTTTTGCACTGGGGTTCCACAGGGCTCAATACTGGGTCCCTTGTTGCTCATGGTAGATGTCAATGATTTCGACTTATATGTCAGGGCATGATTAAGAAGTTTACAGATGATGCAAAAATTGTCTGTGTGATTAATGGCCGGAGAGAAAGCAGCGGAAGCAGAGTGGAGATTTAAAAAGCGCGCCAAATAATTGGAGGCTGGAGATAAAGGAATGGGAGCAGAACAGAAATTCGGAGACAAATCACAAATCAAAAAGTGATATCAGAGTGTTGTCACATTCAAGAGAGAGTGCGGGAGACAGAAAGCCAGCTGGGGTGAGTATATCGGTAAGCTTTTAATTTAATCTAAATTAATCCAATATTATATAAAACTTGATCAACTCATTAGCATAAAAACTAAAAACTAAGGCCGATTTTATAATTTATCATATGTAGAGAGAGAGAGACTAGCAGGGAGAGTATAGGTTCAAATTAGGAGCTTGGAAATTAAAAATATTCATTCGGGGTAGTGGAACAATAAGTGTTATAAAGAGAATCAACCCAGAGCAGGACTGGAGATATTAATTACAATTGACAGTTTAAACAGGGTATTAAATAGATTATTCAAAAAGGGAATCGAGGGTTTTTTTTAGATGAGGGATGAGTAGCTGCGACTTGTTGCTTGCAATTCCTGTTGATGTGGGAACTTCAGGACACTTCCTGTGTCTTGGGTGACCATGTGTGTATGAAGTTTCTCCAGCTGCTTCAACTTGAGCTCAGGATTTCCGAGCTTGTGGGGCAGCTGGAAACAGTGCAGAGCATCAGGGAGCAGAAGAGTTTCCTGGATTGTATGTTGCAGGAGCTGGTCACCCCACAGGCAGTAGGAGTTCACGATAGTAGGTGGGTGGCCATCCGGAAGAGTAGGAAGAGGAAGTGGAGGAGTCTTCAGGATGTGCGTTACTCACAAACCAGTACTCAGCTTTGCAGACTTCTGGGAGTGATAACACCTTGAAGGTGTGCAGTTCAGACCATGGCACCAATGGGCATGGGACTGTACAGGAGGGAGCAGTAAAGTGCAGAAATGCAGTTGTTATAGGTGATTCTATCGGCAGGGAGACAGATAGGCATCTCTGTTGCTGTTATCATGAGTCCCGCATGGTGTGTTGCCTCCCTGGTGCCAGGGTAAAGGACATCACAGAGAGGGTGCAGGATATTCTGTAGGGGGGTGGGAGTGAGCCAGCAGTTGTGGTACATGTTGGTACCAATGATAGAGCAAGGGCAGGTATTAAGGTCCCGGGGTCGGATTTTCAGGAACTAGGGCGGAAGTTCAAGAGTAGAACCTTGAGGGTAGTAACCTCTGGATTACTCCCAGTACTCTGTGCTAGCGAGAGTAGTAATAGGAAGATAGGGAGGATCAATGCGTGGTTTGAAGCATGATGCAGGAGGGAGGGCTTCCGATTCTTGGGGTAGTTGGACCTGTTCAAAAGGGATGGGTTGCACCTCACTGAGACTGGGACCAATATCCTCGTGGGGAGATTCACTAGTGTGGTTGGGTAGGGTTTAAACTAAATTGGTGAGGGATGGGCAGCAGCATATAGAAGTAGAATAGAGGAATAATGTGCATAATGTGAGAGTATTTGGCAGTACAAGAGAAGGGAATAGATCCATATTGGATGGGAGCAGACTGAGAAGGAGTACAAGGAATGCAAAGACAGGATTACAAATTCACAAAGTGTGGTGAATAAGGTTGGTGAGTTACAAGCACAAATAGCAGTATCAGAATATGATGTAGTGGCAATAATAGAAATATGGCTTAAAAATGGTGAGGACTGAATGCTTAATATACATGGACATAAAGCATTCAGGAAAGATAGAGAAGGGAAAAAGGGAGGCGGGATGGCAGTATTAATAAGGGAAGACATTACAGTGTTGAAAAGGGAGCAAGTCCTTGAGGGGGCAAGGACAGTATCCATTTGGTTATGGTTGAGAAGCAAAATGGGTATGATCATGTTACTGGGGTATTCTATCGGCCTCCAGACAGTGAAAGAAAGATAGAGGAGCAAATCTGCAGGGAAATCACAGAGATGTGCAAGAACTATAAAGTGTTTATGTTGGGGGACTTTAATGGTCCAAATATCTATCGGGATAATTATAAAGGGTCAGGAATTTCTGAAATGTGTTCAAGAGAACATCCTTGATCAGTATGTTCTCAGCCCAAATAGGAAGGAGGCATTGCTGGATCTTGTCCTGGGAGATGAGATGGGCCAAGTCTCTGTCAGGGAGCACTTCGGTAAGAGTGATCATCGTATCATAAGGTTTAGACTCGTAATGCAGAAAAGCAAGGAACAAGATAAGATAGAACGTCTATATTGAAAGAGGGCTAATTTCAATGCAATAAGAAAGGATCTAGCCAGGTTAAAATAGAACCAAAGACTGACAGGAAGAGCTGCGTCAGAACAATGGGTTCTCTTTTCGGAAGAGATGTTTCAGGTACAGGCTAGGAATATTCCAATAACAGTGAAAAGTAGGGGAACCAAGACTAGGGCTCCTTGGATGACGAGGAAGTTAGAGTTGATGATAAAACAAAAAAAGAGGACGTATGATGTATGCCAGGTGAATTCTTCAAATGAGAACCAAGCCATATACAATAAGTTGAGAGGGGTAGTGAAAAGGAAAATTAGACTGACAAAGAGAGAATATGAGAATAGAATGGCAGTCAACATAAAAGGAAACCCAAAAATCATCTACTGGCATGTAAATAGTAAGTAGGAAGGGGAGGATTGGGGCCTATTAGGGATAAAGAGGGTAATATGTGCTTAGAGATGCAGGGCAAGGCTAATATCGTTAATGAGTACTTTGTCTCGGTGTTCTCTAAGGAAGTGTAATTTAACAAAATATCAGTGGAAGAGGAGAGAGTAGAGGCAATGGATAGGGTAAAAATTGAGGGGCGGAGTTAGTAAAAATGCAGGCTATGCTGAGGATAGATAAGTCACCTGGTCCGGATGGCTTGCATTGTAGTTTGCTAAAGGAAGTGGGGATTGAGATAGCAAAAGGGTTTGCCATTATCTTCCAATCTTGCCGGGATACGGGAGAGGTGTCAGAGGATTGGCAAGTGGCAAATGTGACAACCTTATTCAAGAAAGGGTGCAAGGACAGTCCAAGCAAGTACAGGCCAGTTAGTTTAATGTCAGTGTTCGGTAAGGTTTGAGAAACAAAAATCAGGAAAAATATCAACTCACACTTGGAGAGGTTCAAGTTAATTAGGGGTAGCCAGCATGGATTTAGTTTAGTTTAGTTTAGAGATACAGCACTGAAACAGGCCCTTCGGCCTACCAAGTCTGTGCCGACCATCAACCACCCATTTTTACTAATCCTGCACTAATCCCACATTCCTCCCACATCCCCACATTTCCCTACCACCTACCTATACTCGAGGCAATTTATAATGGCCAATTAACCTATTAACCTGCAAGTCTTTGGCATGTGGGTGGAAACCGGAGCACCCGGAGGAAACCCACGCAGACACAGGGAGAACTTGCAAACTCCACACAGGCAGTACCCAGAATTGAACCCGGGTCGCTGGAGCTGTGAGGCTGCGGTGCTAACCACTGCGCCACTGTGCAAAGGCAAATCATGTTTGACTAATCGAGTTGAATTTTTTGATGAAGTAACAGAGAAGGTTGATGAAGGGAATGCAGTAGATGTTTTTTTGGATTTTAAGAAAGCATTTGTGAAGGTACCACATAAAAGGCTGGTGAACAAAATTGAGGCTCATGGAATAGGAGTGTCAGTGTCTAATTGGATTAAAAATTGGCTTAAGGACAGAAAAAATACGAGTCATAGTAAATTACTGTTTTTCAGACTGGAGGATGGTAGACAGCGGTGTTCCCCAAGGGTCAGTGCTGGGACCACTGCTTTTTAGCGACATATAAATCACTTGGATCTTGGAATACAGAGTAGAATTGAAAAATTTGCTGATGACACCAAACTTGGAGGTTTGGCAAACAGTGAGGATGATACGAACTGCGTGCAACAGGACATTGATACACCAGCAGAATGGGCAGAGAAGTGGCAGATGGAATTTATTATTGTCATGTGTGAGGTGATGCATTTTGGCAGAAAGAATAGGGAGAGGTAATATGTACTTAATGGCACAGTTCTAAAGAATGTGCAGGAACAGAGGGACCTGCATCGATCATTGAAGGTGGCAGGACATATTGAGAGATTGGTTTGTAAAGTTTATGGGATCTTGGGCTTCACAAATAGAGGCATTGAATATAAAAGCAGGGAGGTTATACTGAACCTTTATAAAGCTCTGGTTAGGCCCCAACTAGAGTACTGCATCCAGTTCTGGTCACCACACTTCAGGATGGATGTAATGGTTCTTGAGAGGATGCAGAGGAGATTTACCAGAATGGTTCCAGGGATGGAGAATTTTAGTTACAAGGTTAGGTTGGAAAAGCTGTGGTTGTTCTCCTCAGAAGAAAGATGATTGAGGGGAGATTTAATAGAAATGTACAAGATTCAGGCAGGCTGAGATAAGTTAGACAAGGAAAAACTGTTCCCATTAACTAATGGTACAAGCATTAGGGGGTACAGATTGAAGCTTTTGGGCAGGAGATGCAGGGGGAATATGAGAAAGAACCTTTTTATACAATGGGTGTTATGACCAGGTTTGAAAGGGGTCTAGGGGTCCCTTTCAGTCTTGCCTGGTTTAACCGTAACAGGGTTTAATTTTAAAAATACCATGTTTTTAGCTTCCCCTCAGTGAATTCATGTTCACTACTTTCCAATTGAAAGGCAAAGAAATCAATCAGGCAGGTTTTCTTAGATTTAAACAAGAAAGATGGAAGTTTATTAATCTTAAACTCTAATTTGGTTAACGACTACAAATATGTGACACAACCATGCAAGCATGCAAACGCAATAAACACACATGCCGAAAGAAACATGAAAAAGTAGAAAGAATAAAGAGGAAAAGTTTGAGGCAGTAGCTGCATTTCTATTTATGGTCCTTTGAGGTCAATGGAGAGTCTTTGGTTGCTGGTAAAGTCTTGCTGTTTCGTTGGGACCCAGTGCACTCTTTAAAATCTGTTTTGATGGAGGAGTCTTTTCTCTCTTGGGGTTTAGGTGATGCCAGTGAACCCGGAGATTAGTGAAAGAGAGAGAGAGAGAGAGAGAAAGAGGCTCTCTTCTTCCAAGTTCAGATGAAATCTGCAATCTGACCCAAGCTGTCCTGTGAGCAGTTTAAAACCAGACCTGAGCCAGCAGGTTAGTCATGTGAGTCGCTGTTTTAACAAACTCCTGTGTTTGTGGATTCCAAAGCTCTTGGTGGGGGGTTGTAATGCTCTCTCTTACACCCACAAGATATGGATCACCATTGGACAATTCAATCTCTGTTAATTGAATCAGTGAGCAATTCCCATTGCCTTTTCCCAGGCGACTGTCTCTTAGGATGCAAATTTCTTTCCAGCCACTGCTGATCTCTTTAAACAAGTCATCTCTCCATTCCAGCAACAGTTTAAAATTAATGTTCATGTGATGAAATTAATATGCCTCATTCTTGGCAGGTGGGGGTCTTCATGACATGGGTGATAATGACCCAAAATCACTGCCCATAAGGGTGGTGGAAGCGGAGACAATCTATCAAAAAGGGAATTGGATGGCCACTTGAAGGAAATATCTTGCAGGACAACGGGGATTGAGTGGGGGAAAGGGACAGCTCCTGGAAAGTTGTCATGGACTCTATGGGCCGAATGGCCTCCTTCTGTGCCGTAAATCACTCTATGACTCTGATGATGAGGGTGAAAACTGTAAACCACAGGAAGACATCATTGGACTGGTCAGGCAGGCAGAAAAGTAGAAAATGGAATTCAATCCAGGGAAGTGTGAGGTGATGTATTTGGGGAGGACAAACAAAGCAAATAAATACACAATAAATGTCAGAAAACTGAGAATTGTAGACGAACAGAGGGAACTTGGAGTGTAGGCCTACAGATCCCGGAAGGTAGCAGGACTGGTAGATAAGGTGGTTAAGAGGACATACGGGATACTTTTCTTGCTGGGCCGAAACACAGAACATAAGATCGGGAATATTATGCTAGAAGTGTATAAAACGCTAGTCAGATTGCAGCTATAATACTACATAATGTTCTGGTCACTGCATTACAGGAAGGATGTGGTTGCACTAAAGAGTGCACAGAGGAGATCTATGGGAATGCTGCAAGAAATGGAGAATATTAGCTATGAGGAAAGATTGAATAGACTGGGGTTCTTGTTTTTGGAACAGAGGAAGCTGATTTAATTGAGATGCTTATTTTATTCTATTTATTTATTTTATTTAGAGATACAGCACTGAAACGGGCCCTTCAGCCCACCAAGTCTGTGCCGACCATCAACCACCCATTTATACTAATCCCACATTAATCCCATATTCCTACCACATCCCCACCTTCCCTCAAATCCCCTACCACTTACCTATACTAGGGGCAATTTATAATGGCCAATTTACCTATCAACCTGCAAGTCTTTAGCTGTGGGACGAAACCGGAGCACCCAGCAGAAACCCAAGGGGTCACTGGGAGAACTTGCAAACTCCGCACAGGCAGTACCCAGAATTGAACCCGGGTTGCTGGAGCTGTGGTGCTAACCACTGCGCCACTGTGCCACCCCATGTATAGAAAGTTAAGCTGGGAATATAGATTTAATAGAAAGGTCCTATTTTCCTTAGCAGAGAGGTCAATAATCAGAGCCTAGATTTAAATTAACTGGCAGAAGGATTGGAGAGGATTTTAGGAGAATTTTTTTCACCCAGAGGGCCGTGAGGGTCTGGTCCTGTCTCCTGAAAAGGCTGGTCGATGCAGAAACCCTCATTTCAATAAAAAAAAAGACACTTGGATCTGGACTTGAAATGCTGTAACCTACAGGGCTATGGACCAAGAGCTTCAAAGTGGGATTAGGCCGGGGGGGAGGAAGTGCATAGTGGTAATGTCACTAGACTAGTAACCCAGAGCCCCAGGCTAATGCTCTGAGGACACGGGTTGGAATCCCACCGTGGCAGATAGTGGAATTTGAATTCAATTAATAAATCTTTAATTAAAAAGCTCGTCCAGTAGTGACCATGAAACCATTGCCCATCTTGTTCATTAATGTCCTTCAGGGAAGGAAATTTGCCGTCTTTACCTGGTCTGGCCTACATGTGACTTCAGACCATAGCAATGTTGTTGACTCTTAAATGCCCTTGAAATGGCCTAGCAAGCTACTCAGTTGTATCAAATTGCTACAAATTCTGAGAAAAGAAATGAAATCGGACAGACCACCTGGCATCGACCTAGGCACCGGCGGCAAACCCAGCCCTGTTGACCCTGTAAAGTCCCACAGACTAGTCAAGCAACAACTTGACATCGTCATACTCATGGAATCATACCTTGCAGACAATGTCTCAGACACCACCAGCACCATTCCTGCTGGTGGGACAGGATATACCCACCAGAGGTGGCAGAACAGTGTTATATATTTGGGAGTTGCCCTGGGACTCAACATTGACGACGGAGGACATGAAGTCTCATGGCATCAAGTCAAACATGGGCAAGAAAACCTCCTGCTGATTACTACCTACCGCACCACTGCACCCCCCGCCCCCCACCGCCCTTCCCCTCAGTTGATGAATCAGTGCTTCTCCATGTTGAACTCCAATTGGAAGAAGCACTAAGGGTAGTAAGGGCACAAAATGTTCTCCGGGTGGCAGACTTCAATGTCCACCACCAAGAGTGGCTCGATAGCTCTACTACTGTCCGAGCTGGTCTAAAGGGCATAGCTGCTAGACTGGATCTTTGGCAGGTGATGAGGGATCCAACACAAGGTAAAAACCTACTTGACCTCATCCTCATCAATCTACCTGTCACAGATATATCTGTCCATGGCAGTATTGGAAGAAGTGGCCACTGCCAGTCATTGTGGAGACAAAATCCTGTCTCCACCATTGTGTTGTGTGACACTCCCACCGTGCTAAATGGGATAAATTTCAAACTGATCTAGCAACTCAAAACTGGGCGTCCATGAGGCATTGTGGGCCCTCAGCTGCAGCAAAATTGTATTCAACTACAATCCGTAACCTCCTGGCCCGTCATATCCCCCACTCTACCATTACTTACCTTCCGGGAGAGCAGCAGACAGGAGTCCAGGCATGCCTGAGTTTGAAAAAAGTGAACAGTGACATCACAGGACAGCTGTCAGGTGATTGGTTGGTGAATGGTTGGTGAATAACTGCTATTAGGGATTATCTGCAAATAGCAGCGTTCGGACACGACTGCTAGGGTGTGCGTGCAAATAGCTACAAGTTCGAGAAAAAAATTAAATTTATGTAACTACCTTCTCAGCAATTAAGACACACATGCAGAAGGGAGAAGTTGGTGAGTCTACTGTTCTGTTTTATTTTGAACCAGTAAGGTTTATTACTGAGGTTATTATTACTATTGGTAGTATTTTAGATTGGTCGGGTTTATTAATAGTGGTAAGGTGGATTAGTTTTGGTAAGTGGACATCACAGGGAAACAGGTAGGTGATTGGCTGGATGAAACATCGAGCTACAAACAGCGTGAAAAGGGAGAGAGAGAGGCAAGGCACAGGGGCTAGTCGGTGAGTTTTCTGATAGGTATTTTCTTTATTTTCTTTTCACTGCTGATTTTTATTATTTTTCTAACATTTAAGTTTATCAACTAAATCTATTGTCTTGGATCCCTGCACAGGTCAAATGCAGGTCACCTACATTGCTCAATAATTAGTGACAATTTCACTAAGTGGATCGAGACATTCCCATGCATAACTAACACACCGCTCACTGCAGCACACTTAATACTGAGTGAGGTGATCTAGCAGAATAGGGACACAGCTAAACACAGGAAAGCGAACAAGTCAGAGGGAAGACAGCGGAAGTAAGTTTCAAGGGAGTAAGACCAGGAGGGAAGGCCTCTACTTTAATGCCAGGAGTATTGCAGGTAAAACGGATGAGTTAATGGCAATGATTGACAAGTGGAATTGTGATATAGTAGCCATCATGGAGACATGGTTGAGGGAGGGGCAGGATTGGCAGCTCAATATCCCAGGATATAGAATCTTCAGGCGAGACAGAGGAGGGGGTAAAAGAGGAGGGGGCATTGCAATATTAGTTAAGGAGTCAGTTACTGCAGTAAGGAGAGATGATTTCTTGGAGGGGGCATCAAATGAAGCTTTATGGGTAGAGTTTAGGAATAAAAAATGGACAGCCACATTGCTAGGTGTTTATTATAGACCCCCAGATAGTCAGCGGGAAATTGAGGAGCAAATATGTGCGCAGTTCGCAAAGGTGTGTAAAAATAATAGGGTAATTATATTAGGTGATTTCAACTTTCCCAACATTATTAGGGACAGTCATCATGTTAAGGGCTTAGATGGAGTGGAGTTCTTAAAATGTATACAGGAGAACTTTTTCGCTCAATATGTAAAGGATCCAACAAGGGCGGGTGCAGTGCTGGACCTAATTCTGGGGCCAGGTGGTTGATGTGTTGGTGGGGGAATATTTTGGTGATAGCGACCACAACATGGTACAATTTAAGCTTGTGATGGAGAAAGAAATAGACAAGTTGCAAAAAAAGGTTTTGGATTGGGGGAGAGCAAATTTTAGCAAAATAAGGCAGGATCTGGCCAAGGTAGACTGGAAAGAGTTACTTGTTGGGAAATCTACAGAAGAGCAGTGGGGGGCATTCAAAAAGGAAATGGGGAGGGTACAGGCCCTACATGTTCCCTCGAGGGAACATTGCTTTCACTGCAGCAGCTTATTCGGGAGCAGAGAGTGCGAGCCAGTGAGCAGCTGGGAAGGTCAGTTTCAGCTTAAACTTAACTCCCTTTTCATTTGGCCGGACCAAGGGGCTGCTGGGTAAGTAAAACCCTATATATTTGGGCCTTTTCTGAACCCGAAAAACTACACTGGTAGTGTCTCCCACCCGCCCTCCTCCTCTAATCAAAAAAAAAAGGACTCGGTGGTGTGTAGATAAGGTAAGGCTTTTTCTACTTTTTTTTTATCGTGTGATTGGTAAAAACTTTTCGTTCCTTTTTCATTTTTTCTAAGTTTCAGACGAAGTTAAGCTTAAGATTGAAAATAGCAGGAGATCTCAGACCCGTGTTATGCTCCTCTTGCTCAATGTGGGAGCTCAGGGACACGGCTGATGTCCCTGACTCCTTCATGTGCAGGAAGTGTGTCCAGCTGCAGCTCTTGTTAGACCGCATGATGGCTCTGGAGCTGCGGATGGACTCACTGTGGAGCATCCGCGATGCTGAGGAGGTCGTGGATAGCACGTTTAGTGAATTGGTCACACCGCAGATTAGGATTGCTGAGGGAGAAAGGGAATGGGCGACCAAAAGGCAGAGAAAGAGTAGGAAGGCAGCGCAGGTGTCTCCTGCAGTCATCTCCCTCCACAACAGGTATACCGTTTTGGATACTGTTGAGGGGGATGGCTCACCAGGGGAAGGCAGCAGTAGCCAGGTTCATGGCACCATGGCTGGCTCTGCTGTACAGAAGGGCAGCAAAAAGAGTGGAAGGGCTATAGTCATAGGGGATTCGATTGTAAGGGGAGTAGATAGGCGGTTCTGTGGTCGAAAACGAGACTCCCGAATGGTATGTTGCCCCCCAGGTGCACGGGTCAGGGATGTCTCAGATCGGCTGCAGAACATTCTGAAGGGGGAGGGTGAACAGCCAGACGTTGTTGGGCACATAGGCACCAATGATATAGGTAAAAAACGGGATGAGGTCCTACAAGCAGAATTTAGGGAGTTAGGAGCCAAGTTAAAAAGTAGGACCTCAGAGGTAGTAATCTCAGGATTGGTACCAGTGCCACGTGATAGTCAGAGTAGAAATGAAAGAAGAGTCAGGATGAATGCGTGGCTTGAGAGATGGTGCAGGAAGGAGGGGTTCAGATTTCTGGGACATTGGGACCGGTTCTGGGGGAGGTGGGACTATTACAAATTGGACGGTCTACACCTGGGCCGGACTGGAACCAATGACCTTGGGGGTGCTTTTGCTAACGCTGTTGGGGAGGGTTTAAACTAATGTGGCAGGGGGTTGGGAACAAAATGAGGAGGTCAGTGGACAGTAAGGAGGTAGTAACTAAAGCCTGTAAGGAACTAGATAATGAAGTCAGCGTGACAAAGGAAAAGAGCAGGCAGGGAGCAGATGATGAAAGCAAAGGGACTGGTGGTCTGAGGTGCATTTGTTTTAATGCAAGAAGTGTAGTAGGTAAGGCAGATGAACTTAGGGCTTGGATTAGTACCTGGGAGTATGATGTTAATGCTATTACTGAGACTTGGTTAAGGGAAGGGCAGAATTGGCAACTAAATATCCCAGGATATCGATGCTTCAGGCGGGATAGAGAGGGAGGTAAAAGGGGTGGAGGAGTTGCATTACTGGTCAAAGAGGATATCACAGCTGTGCTGAAGGAAGGCACTATGGAGGACTCGAGCTGTGAGGCAATATGGGCAGAACTCAGAAATAGGAAGGGTGCGGTAACAATGTTGGGGCTGCACTGCAGGCCTCCCAACAGCGAGCATGAGATAGAGGTACAAATATGTAAACAGATTATGGAAAGATGTAGGAGCAACAGGATGGTGGTGATAGGAGATTTTAATTTTCCCAACATTGACTGGGATTCTCTTAGTGTTAGAGGTCTAGATGGAGCAGAATTTATAAGGAGCATCCAGGAGGGTTTTCTCGAGCAGTATGTAAATAGTCCAACTCAGGAAGGGGCCATACTGGACCTGGTGTTGGGGAATGAGCCCGGCCAGGTGGTTGAAGTTTCAGCAGGGGACTACTTTGGGAATAGTGATCACAATTCCGTAAGTTTTAGAATACTCATGGACAAAGACGAGAGTGGTCCTAAAGGAAGAGTGCTAAATTGGGGGAAGGCCAACTATACCAAAATTCGGCAGGAGCTGGGGAATGTAGATTGGGAGCAGCTGTTTGAAGGTAAATCCACATTTGATATGTGGGAGGCTTTTAAAGAGAGGTTGATTAGCGTGCAGGAGAGACATGTTCCTGTGAAAATGAGGGGTAGAAATGGCAAGACTAGGGAACCATGGATGACAGGTGAAATTGTGAGACTAGCTAAGAGGAAAAAGGAAGCACATATAAGATCTAGGCGGCTGAAGAAAGACGAAGCTTTGGAAGAATATCGGGAATGTAGGACCAATCTGAAACGAGGAATTAAGAGGGCTAAAAGGGGTCATGAAATATCTTTAGCAAACAGGGTTAAGGAAAATCCCAAAGCCTTTTATTCATTTATAAGGAGCAAGAGGGTAACGAGAGAAAGGATTGGCCCACTCAAGGGCAAGGGAGGAAAGTTATGCGTGGAGTCAGAGAAAATGGGTGAGATTCTAAACGAGTACTTTGCATCGGTATTCACCGAGGAGAGGGACATGACGGATGTTGAGGTTAGGGACAGATGTTTGATTACTCGAGGTCAAGTCGGCAAAAGGAGGGAGGAAGTGTTGGGTATTCTAAAAGGCATTAAGGTGGACAAGTCCTCAGGGCCGGATGGGATCTATCCCAGGTTACTGTGGGAAGCGAGAGAGGAAATAGCTGGGGCCTTAACAGATATCTTTGCAGCATCCTTAAACGCGGGTGAGGTCCCGGAGGACTGGAGAATTGCTAATGTTGTCCCCTTGTTTAAGACGGGTAGCAGGGATAATTCAGGTAATTATAGACCGGTGAGCCTGACGTCAGTGGTAGGGAAGCTGCTGGAGAAGTTACTGAGGGATAGGATCTATTCCCATTTGGAAGAAAATGGGCTTATCAGTGATAGGCAACATGGTTTTGTGCAGGGAAGGTCATGTCTTACCAACTTAATAGAATTCTCTGAGGAAGTGACAAAGTTGATTGATGAGGGAAGGGCTGTAGATGTCATATACATGGACTTCAGTAAGGCGTTTGATAAGGTTCCCCATGGTAGGCTGATGGAGAAAGTGAAGTCGCATGGGATCCAGGGTGTACTAGCTAGATGGATAAAGAACTGGCTGGGCAACAGGAGACAGAGAGTAGCAGTGGAAAGGAGTTTCTCAAAATGGAGACGTGTGACCAGTGGTGTTCCACAGGGATCCGTGCTGGGACCACTGTTGTTTGTGATATACATAAATGATTTGGAGGAAAGTTTAGGTGGTCTGATTAGCAAGTTTGCAGACGACACTAAGATTGGTGGAGTAGCAGATAGTGAAGGGGACTGTCAGAGAATACAGCAGAATATAGATAGATTGGAGAGTTGGGCAGAGAAATGGCAGATGGAGTTCAATCAGGGTAAATGCGAGGTGATACATTTTGGAAGATCCAATTCAAGAGTGAACTATACAGTAAATGGAAAAGTCCTGGGGAAAATTGATGCACAGAGAGATTTGGGTGTTCAGGTCTATTGTTCCCTGAAGGTGGCAACGCAGGTCAATAGAGTGGTCAAGAAGGCATACGGCATGCTTTCCTTCATCGGACGGGGTAAGGAGTACAAGAGTTGGTAGGTCATGTTACAGTTGTATAAGACGTTGGTTCGGCCACATTTGGAATACTGCGTGCAGTTCTGGTCGCCACATTACCAAAAGGATGTGGATGCTTTGGAGAGGGTGCAGGGGAGGTTCACCAGGATGTTGCCTGGTATGGAGGGCGCTAGCTATGAAGAGACGTTGAGTAGATTAGGATTATTTTCATTAGAAAGGCGGAGGTTGAGGGGGGACCTGATTGAGGTGTACAAAATCATGAGAGGTATAGACAGGGTGGATAGCAAGAAGCTTTTTCCCAGAGTGGGGGATTCAAATACTAGGGGTCACGAGTTGAAAGTGAGAGGGGAAAAGTTTAGGGGGGATATGCGTGGAAAGTTCTTTACGCAGAGGGTGGTGGGTGCCTGTAACGCATTGCCAGCAGAGGTGGAAGATGCGAACACGATAGCGTCTTTTAAGATGTATCTAGACAGATACATGAATGGGCAGGAAGCAAAGAGATACAGACCCTTAGAAAATAGGCGACATGTTTAGGTCGAGGTTCTGGATCGGCGCAGGCTTGGAGGGCCGAAGGGCCTGTTCCTGTGCTGTAATTTTCTTTGTTCTTTTGTTTGAGGGTAATAGGTAGGAGCAACAAGCCCAGAGAACCGTGGATAAACAGAAACATTCAGGGTACACGAATATATGCTATGAAACTGTACCGGTTCCACTGATTTCACAAGTATGGCATTTCCTCAGGGGCTATTTGATAATGATTATGTTAACAGGGTTTAAGTAGTGCTTGAATAAGGACAGAATTGGTTCTCTTAATATACCACTGGGATGTATTGGGAGGCAGAGAGAAAGAGTTAATATTCTCTCCCACTTTTGCCAGAAAGGGCCCATTATGGATTGGAGGCAGGAGGAGCTGATGATGGGGCTACATGGAACATATTAGATATAGAAAATCAATATTATGATCAAGGCAAATTAAAGGATTACTTTTAAGTGTGAGTGAGAAGTTTAAAAGTCTCAGCTGAACAGTTAAATGTTTGGGTTGTTGAATCATAAATAAGAAATCACTCAGTGATTTCTTCATCCTCAGGGTGGGACTGTAAGATCACCTAGTTTTGTATAAATACATATGTGGGATTTGGATATGTTTTAATCTGATTAAACTTGTTGATTTCTTTTCACTTTTCGACAGCTTGTAGATTTGTACTGCAACTAGAAATAATGAAAAGGTTAATGTTGTTCATTGTCAGGATGCTTTACAGTCTAATGTGTCAGGGCACAATTTAGCTGATGCTGTTGGATATTTTTGCCAAAACTGTAGAATGTGTGATTCGTGTTTCTTTATTGCTTTATGTAGACACATTGTGAAACGGGATCACCAGGGCAGTCTTGAGACAGGATGTGAAACAACAGGAGAGGATGAGAAACACGTTTCTACTCATGTAGTAGGAAATACCTCATTTCTGGATGTCTTTTTCACAATAAGACTTGTCATGCCATAATGAAT
Organism: Heterodontus francisci; assembly: GCF_036365525.1. Taxonomy (NCBI): domain Eukaryota; kingdom Metazoa; phylum Chordata; class Chondrichthyes; order Heterodontiformes; family Heterodontidae; genus Heterodontus; species Heterodontus francisci. The sequence continues at coordinate 30,488,182 of NC_090410.1, forward strand.
CAGCAATAAATAGTTTTGTGAGCAGCAGCCTATCAGAATCTTCAGCTTTTACTGTCATGTCCAGAATTTAAGGATAAGGGACCATTCTTACAAATAAAATAGGAAATGCAGGAGGATTTGTTGTAACAAAAGTTTATTAAGTATGTGAAACAGATTGCAGACATGACTGGTATAACAAGAAAAATCAATATGTTTCAATAAGGAACTAAACAGTTGCTTGTGAGCAAATGGGATTTGAGGCGATTGGAAATGTAGCAACAGAATTCTGTGGATGTGTGGACCAGATATATTGAAGGTTGTCTCCTTCCATAACCAGTTACCGTGTGACTATGTTGCTGTGTTACATAACTGCCATATTGAAGACAATCATTAAGTGTGATTTGGTTCCTGATGCCAGGGACTGGAACTTTGCCCTTTCCAGACTGGGGGATATAATTCATACCTTGGTTACTGTGACTATTAACTCCACCTGTCACCTACTGGTGAAAAATAGCTGACAGTCTGTCTCTGGCTCAAAAATGCCCATAAACTTGTCCAGAGCCAGTGTCACCAGTAATGTAACTTTATGCTATTGTTATGTGAGTAATGAAATAGGCATCAGAGTTTTGGATGACTTCAATTTTATCGAGGAAAGAATGTGGGAGACCAATGGAAGTGCATTGGAATAGTCAAGCCTCGAGTTACGAAAGACATGAATGAGGATTTCAGCAGTAGATGAGCTGGGTCAGGGGAAAAGTCAGGTGATGTGATGGAGGTGGAAATAGGCGGTGTTAGTGATGTTGAAGATATGAGGTCAGAAACTCACTTTGGGATCAAATATGGTGCCGAGGTTGTGAACAGTCTGGATCAGTCTCAGAAGGTTGCCAGGGAGAGTAACTAGGGAATGGATTCTGTAGCAGGGAAGTGAAGACAATCTTCCCAGTGCTTAATTGGAGGAAATTTCTACTCATCCAACACTGGATGTCAGTCAAGCAGTCTGACAATATAGAGACAGTGGAGGAGTCGAGAGAGGTGGTGGTAGGGTAGAGCTGGGTGTTGTCTGTACATGTCATGGAGTCATAGAGTTATACAGCACAGAAACAGGCCCTGCGGTCCATCGTGTCTGTGCCATCCATCAAGCCTATCTATTCTAATCCCATTATCCTGCACTTGGCCAGTAACCTTGTATGCTATGGCGTTTTAAGTGCTCATCTAAATATTTCTAAAATGTTGTGAGGGTTCCTGCCTCTACCACCCCTTCAGGCAGTGTGTTCCAGATTCCAACAACCCTCTGGGTGAAAATTCCTTTCCTCAAGTCCCTTCTAAACCTTCTTCCCCTTACCTTAAGTCTATGCCTCCTGGTTATTGACCCCTCTGCTGAGAAAAAAGTTTCTTCCTATCAATGCCCCTCATAATGTTGTATACTTCAATCAGGTCCCCCCTTAGCCTTCTCTGCTCAAAGGAAAACAACCCGAGCCTATCTAGTCTCTCTTCATAGCTGAAATGCTCCAGCCCAGGCAACATCCTGGTGAATCTCCACTGCACCCTCTCCAGTGCAGTCACATCTTTCCGATAGTGTAGTGATCAGAACTGTGCACAGTAGTCCAGCTGTGGCCTAAGTAGTGTTTTATACAGCTCCATCATAACCTCCCTGCTCTTATATTCTGTGCCTCAGCTAATAAAGGCAAGTATCCCATATGCCTTCCTAACCACCTTATCCACCTGTGCTGCTGCCTTCAGTGATCTTTGGACAAGTACACCGAGGTCTCTCTGACCCTTTGTAATTCCTAGGGTCCTACCATCCATTGTATACTCCCTTGCCTTGTTAGTCCTCCCAAAATGCATCACCTCACACTTCTCAGGATTAAATTCCATTTGCCACTGCTCCGCCCATCTTACCAGCCCATCTATATCATCCTGTAGTCTAAGGCGTACCTCCTCACTATTTACGACACCACCAATTTTCGTGTCATCTGTGAACTGACTGATCATACCTCCTATATTCACGCTGAAATCATTAATGTACACTACAAACAGCAAGGGTCCCAGCACTGATCCCTGCGGTACACCACTGGTCCCAGGTTTCCACTCACAAAAACAACCCTCAACCATCACTCTCTGCAGCCTGCCACGAAGCCAATTTTGGATCCAATTTGCCAAATTGCACTGGATCCCATGGGCTCTTACCTTCTTAACTAATCTCCCATGCGAGACCTTATCAAAAGCTTTGCTGAAGTCCATGCAGACTAAGTCAACTTCTTTACCCTCATCTACACATCTAGTCACCTCCTCGAAAATTCAATCAAGTTTGTGAGAAACGATCACCCCTTGATAAAGCTATGCTGACTATCCCTGATTAATTCCTACCTCTTCAAGTGGAGTTTAATCCTGTCCCTCAGAATTTTTTCCAATACTTTTCCTACCACTGATGTTAACCCTCCCCTCTGTAACTACCTGGTTTATCCCTGCTACCTGTGAAAATTAATGATGTGTTTTCAGATGATGTCGCTAAGGGGCAGCATGCAGATGAGAAATAGGAGGGAGACAAGGATAGATCCTCAGAGGATACAATAGGTAACGATGTGGGAGTGGGAAAAGAAACCATTACAAGTGATTCTCTGGCAACGATTAGATAGATAAGAATGGAACCAGGCGAGTGCAGTCCCAACCAGCTGGACAACAGTGGAGAGGCAGCAGATCAGATGGTTTCATCTTAGTGACAAAGAATTCTCTGAACTCCTCAAACTTAGGGCTCAATTTTACCAGCCCCTCGACATCATGGGTTGTGGTGGGGGAACCCATAAAATACTTGTGGAAGAGGCCCGCTGCGACCCACAATGCTGAGAAGGCCCTGTCGCCTTTTACCTGCCTCGGTGCACCCACCCCTCCCACCCGCTGCCAAGGGGCGGGGCCTGCATTTGCATTGCAAAATGTATTCAATAAATGCAAATAAACCTACCTAGACCGGGCGGCCTTCCCACGCCAGCATTCCGCACAGTGGCCGAATGTCCCATGCCTTCGGATCCCCATTTGGGAAACGGAGGCGAGACACTGGTGGGGAGGGGTGAGGAGTGTAATTCTCAGGGGGGGAGACGGGGAAGCTGTGGGGGACAGTCTTTTGATTGGTGGGGTGATGGTGGGAAGGGGTTAAGGTCTAAAGTTAATAAAGGTCGGTGGGAAAGGCTGGAGTCTGCATCACAGTTTTTTCGGGGGATATGGTTATTTAATAAATCGATTCTTCCATGGGGAATGCAGGTGAGGGAAGTGAAAATGTGATTAAATGTGTAAGTTTAATTTTGAACTTTTGTTCCTTTTAAAACTGCTAGTGAAGGGCTCGAAGCCCTTTAAAAATGGCGCCGGTGATTGTGCGGTGGCACCGGTCACCGTTGCTGGGATACAGTAGCCGCCCCCTCTACATCATCAGGGGCAGCCGTTCCACCTCCTCCATTTAAATCAGCCCCCGGGTATAATATCGCTGGGGCTCAGCGGCAGAGAGGTCACGTGTGATGTGCACTTTTTTTCAAGGTCGCCGTTGGAAAGGCGGAGAGCAGGTAAAATTCAGCCCTTATTGTTAGAGGGGAGGGTGGAGGAGACAGGGGAGTGAAGTTTAAGAAGACGGTGTCCGGTCAAGAAAAGAAGGCGGGGTTATCTTCTCATTGCAGGATGATCCAGGAATAGTGAACGGTTTCAGCAGATGAGAACAGGACCCAATAGAGCTTTATGTGACCTGGCCGTGTTGCTAAACAAGTTGTCTGTCATATCCTTTCAATTCTGCATCCCTTGGAATTATGGGAGCTGAGATGAGGGCCATACCAGGGGAAATGACCAGAGTGAGAGAGAGAAATGGATTTATTTGGAGCGAGGTTTTCAAAGATTGATGTGAGGGTGCAGTGGAGCAAATCGGTAACTGCGGAAATGTTGTGGAAAATGGAAGGTCAAAGGCTCGACAGTTGGGATTTTTAATGTGCAGTTGTAAGTGAATTGGGGGATGGTCTATTTTCCGGGGTGGATACAGAAGGAGGTAGGGTTGGGGCGTGGAAGGGGTATGTGGGTGGAGAGTGATACAAGGAAGTGATCAGAGATTGCCTTATCTGTAATTGAAGCGCAACTATGTGAGATGGCATGGTCAAGGTTGTAACCGTGAAGATGAATTGGGAAATTAACATTGAGGGAGAGATTTAGGGAAGATTGGAAGGCGAAGATCTCAGTGGAGAGAGAGAATCATTAGTTGAGATGGAGATTGAAATCACCGAGGATGAGATGTCATTCAGTGCAGAGGCTGAGGGAGCAAAGCAATGAATATATCTCAGTGAGAATATTTACGTTGTACTTGGGAGGTCGGTAGATAACGAGGATTTTGATTGAGAGGTGAGAGGGGTGGAGCAGCGGGAGATGCTGAAAGGGGGAGAAAATGCCAGAGGAGTGGGGGGGGTTAGGCCAAGGTGTGATCTGGTGATAAGTGCCACACTGTCACTGCATCAATCTCCATGGGTATTGTGGTGAAAGGTCGAGCCAGGTGGGCAGGCTTCATTTAGGGGGAATGTGTTATCACCCCTCAGCCAGGTTTCCATTGAGGCCATGATGTCACTGCAATCATCCACAATAACTTCATGGATGGAAAAAGGCCTTGAACGGTCATTCTGGTGGGAGATGTGTAGAGGGATGATGAGAGCTGATCCATTGGCTGAGTCCATAATGTCAGCAGTGGGAGGGGTGAGTTTGATGAGAAAGATATTGGAAGATTAGCCCTCAGTGGGTGCGGAGATTCAGTGAAAGATTAGGATGGGGCAATTGGGATCGATGCTTGTAATGTGTGATCGCCGAGTGCCTCAATGACCACTGTGGAGGATGCAGAGAGCGATAAAGTGGGAAGCTGTAGACTTATCCAATAAAACAGAGATGGGGGAAGTGGTCACGGGAGATGTTCCAAATTAGTTTAATTTTATTCTAAATGTATGTGTTTTAGGGAGTAAAACGAACATGAGGTCTTCACTGAGAGCAGCCATGTTGAACACTCTTTATTTACACCTTTCAACAGAGGGGGCAGTAGAGAGGCAGTATACAAATGTTCTCCGATTACATACAATCAGCCAGTTTAATTCAGTTTACACTCTCTCCCCACGTAATCATTTGTTTTACATTAACACCAGTATGTCTTTAACACAAATATCATCACTGACAAGAAGTAATGAAAAGAACAACTTATTTCTTCTATAAAAGCAAAATACTGCGGAGGCTGGACATCTGAAATAAAAACAAGAAATGCTGGAATCACTCAGCAGGTCTGGCAGCATCTGTGGAAAGAGAAGCAGAGTTAACGTTTCGGGTCACGGACCCAAAACGTTAACTCTGCTTCTCTTTCCACAGATGCTGCCAGACCTGCTGAGTGATTCCAGCATTTCTTGTTTTTATGATAACTTATTTCTTCTTCCTTCCTACATAATTTCAATGAACCTATCTGGCTTCTTTCTCTTTCTGTCTGGGTATCTTCTTCCATTTTCATTAGCTTGACTCTGCTCTGCCAACATCTCAGACTGTGTCGACTCTGAACTTTGACTTTGACGACCAACTCCACTTCATGGTTTGAACTGTGAAATTGATTAGTTTTAATCAAAGACATTGACTCACTTTGTTCTAGTGGTGGGCTCTGTGATACCGGAAAACTTTCAGTTTTACTGTGACTTTCACTTTCCTCCTGATTTTCACTTGGGACTGGAGGAATTTGGACTTTAAGTCTATCATGACCTCGATCTGAAACATTGCTGCAACCTGGAGCATTACTGTTTCCTCTACTCAGACATGCAGTCTGGATATGACTGACGTTTCCACAGGCATAGCATTTTGAGTGGAAATGGGAACATTTGGATCGTTGGCAGTTACCATGGCAATGATAGCATCTAAATTTCTGATTCTGAGTCTGCAAACTTGGCTTCCTGGTTGCTGCTGAAATCTGGTGGACTTCCTCTGCCAGCTCAAGAAAAAAACTTTCTTGCAATCTGCAGCTATCTCAGCCTGCCATTTCTACGGCTGTGGCCTCATCGCAGGCCTCCTTCCCTCCCAGCTCACTGCCTTTACTCAAAATTTTAGAATGTATTCTCTCAAATGAGATGTAAAAAAAAAAATCAGTCCCATCCCTTCATTGTCACATTTCTGTGTTGTTGACACAGAATAAAACTAACATGAAGTCTTAACTGGAAGCAACCATCTTGAACACAATTTAATTACACCTTTCAACAGAGAGGGCTGCAGAGAGACACCACACAAATGCACTATTACATGCAATCAGCCAGTTTAATTCAGTATACTACAGTATGATTAGTGCAAAGGATTTTCTGCTCTATGTACACAAAAGGTGCCTTACATTAAATATAAACTCAATCAAATCAATCCGTTTGGCTTCAAAACAGCATGATTACAGAGACTGAGTGGAGAGAGGCTGGGTTCACATGTGGTTTATACGTGAGAATATTTCATATTCTTCATTATTTTAAAACCTTAGAAAGTGTAGTGAAGGGATATTTCACCCCATTCTTCAGTTCCTCTCTAAACTTACTCTGGGTCACAGAGTAAATAAAAGTGTTTGTGCAGCAACTCAGGAGCTGAAGCATAAACCCAAGTCGTTCTACAATGTGTGATGGACCTTCAGGATCAGTCAGGTCCAGCAGAACTAATCTAGAATGAATCGTAGACACCAGGAACAGAATCCATAGAAGGATAAAATTCCCCGATATCATAAAAAGTGAAGTGATTGATTTTCTTCTGCTCATTGTCTCTGGATCACTGTGACTCTCCCCACTGACCCGGTCCCGAAGTCTCTTGCGAATTCTGATGGTCACTAGAATGTGTCTGACAGTTAAAACATTGAGCATCAGAATCAGAATAAATGGTACACATGGGGTGAAAATATAATGTAGAAATTCAATTGCTGCCCATACTGGTGAAAACATAACACTCCAGGGAAGAACGCAGAACCAGGGGCCTCGAAAACGGATATAGCTGCTTGAAAGCATAAAATACCAGAAAATATTCTTCACACAGAACAACACAGACATTGTTCCAATTATCACAGCCGCCGATTTCTCAGTGCAATATTTAGTTTTCAGTTTCTGGCAGCAAATGGCCACAAATCGATCAAAGGTGAAAGCGACGGTGAACCAGACAGAACAGTCCGTTGCTGCATAAAGTAGGACAGCGTGGATATTACACACTGGAATATCAAACAGAAATTGAAACATTTTACGATAACTAATGGGAATTTGCCTCAGTATCAGATCGAAGATAATGACCAATAGATCTGCTGCTGCCATGGCCACCAAGTAACGAGTGACACATTTGGAGAGACCACACTTTCCCCGAGACAGGATCACAATCGTCACTAAGTTAACTGTAAGGAAGAGGAAAAACAGGGACATTATACATCAGGATGGGAGCAGGAATATCAATATAGTGGATCCATGGGTAGAATAATGGTCTCCCCTGGTACACTGAAAGTAAACACACTGACTGGTGCCATGCAAACCAAAGAGATCAATTCTCAGCTGGTTCAGTTACAATCGGAATCAGTTACACTGGGATATGGTGGGACAATTACCAAGGTCTCGCTCCTGATCAGTGACCCTTGGACATGCTGAGCTTTTAATCCCCCGGCTTCTGCTGCTGTTCTATGACCATGGGATATGATGTAAGTTGGTTTCCTGTTTCAGATTCTTTGCATTTAATCTTTGGCATGACCCCAACCTGTTTGTTTTTGTGAATTAAGATGCAGCCCTTTGTGTCTTCTGCAAACTTGGATATATGGTTCTCAGATTCATTATTATCTAATCTAAGTCATCAATAAATATTATGAATACTTGAGGCTCCACCACAGATCATCTCAGCAGATTGGTCGTCACTTCATTCCAATAAAAGTTGTTCTGACCTCACTGAGATCGTTAACATAAAAAGTACGAGATATGAACCTCAAGAGCAATTTCAAGAATTACACAACAAGATTTCATGTTTTGAGACCCTTGTTATAATAACTAAACTCAAAGAAATCCCCAATTAACAGCAGCTGTTACCCCAAATTAACAAGAAATATAGTTTTGCTATTAATTACAATGCTTGAAAACCTCACACCACATTTATATGTTATTAACTAACACCTCATCCCCGGGATGAAATGTTCGGGTCTTGGCGTGCTTGTCTTCCCATTTCTTTACAGTTGTTTGAGAAGCTTTCAGGTGTTCCTGAGCCGCTTTGAAGGCTCTCATTAGGGGATTCCCTGGTGGCAAACAAAAGATATTCTAGCCTTTTGTCCCAATCATGAGGATATTCCTGACGGTATTCCCTGATCATCATTTTGAAGTTCTGATCGTACATTTCTAAAGCTCCTTGTGTCTGTGGGTGGTTTGCTGAGGACTTTAACTGTGTTACATCCAAATTATGCATATATTTCTGAAAAATTATAGACATAAAATTGGAACCTTGATCCAACTGAATCTCAATCAGTAATCCACATCTGGTGAAGAACTGGTTAACTTCTCGACCACTATCTTCGCAGAAATTGTTCTCAAGGGAATGGCCTCAGGGAATTGAGTAGCCATATATATGATCGTGAGTATATTTTGGTCTCCCACTTTCGTTTTCGGTAAACATCCTACACAGTCTTCCAACACCCTACATAATGGTTCCCCCAAAACTGATATGAGAATTAGATGTGCCTGTTTTATAACAGATTATGGTTTTCCCACAATCTGGCACATCTGGCACATTTTATAAAACTGCATCACATCCTTGGAAAGACCTGGCCAATAAAAATGCTACCATAGATGCGATTGGATCTTCCGGATCCCCACATGTCCCACCATAGTAATTTCATGGGTCATGCTTCATCTGCAGGTCTGTCAGCAGGTCTCCACTTCCTCATCAGGATCTCATTTTTAATTTAATATTCTTCCAGAACTCCCTTTGCCTCAGTTTCCATTTGAGCCGATTGTGTCATTTGATTTAACTCTGGATTGGTTTGCTGACCCTTGATCAGAGAAGATTTATTAAACATTTCCTAAAGATTATTCAAATCCTCAAAGAAAGTTTCAGATATTTGGCTGTCTGTCTGTGGTGCCAATTTTACCTCCGAAAATTGAACTTGTTTCGTCATTGCTCCTGTCACTACACATGGAGAAAAACTTCCTGGAACCTTGTCCTGCAACTGTTCTGTCTCTTTGACTTCACTTGGTGTTTCAATGACTACAGGAGAAGTTACCACCTTCGCTCCGGCAGAATCACTCCCCAGGTGTAGATCAACTCAATCTACCATCAAACTATGAACAACTCCTACAGCTACCGTTCAAGACATGAGGTCACACTCCAGGTGCACCCAATACAAAGGTACAGGTAGATACTCCCCGCCAATGTAAACCTTGGCATTCAGTGTGCACTCTGGTGAAAAGTTATGCCTTTCCCAGCAAAGAGTTTGTGTGGCTCCTGTATCCCTACATATAACTATAGGTTTACCTGCGTTAATTGAGGGATAAGGAGTTATTTTTCTCCTTGACAAGAATTCCCAATAATTCTCAAGTATCTTGCTCACATTCCCCCTCAACTCACAGCAGTTTTTATACTTGGCCTTACAGCTGCAGTCAGAGCTACAGCTTGCTCTGTCATACTCTCAGTCAGGACCCTTTCTCTGAGTTGGCCTTGTGTGTCCCAATAACTCAGTGATGAGGGGGCATAGATTTAAAGTGATTGGTAGAAAAATTAGAGGGGAGATGTGAAAAAGATTTTTCACCCAGAGGGTGGTGATGGTCTGGAAGTCACTGCCTGAAAGGGTAGTTGAGGCAGAGACCCTCAACTCATTCAGAAGGAGTCTGGATATGCACCTCAAGTGCCGTAAGCTGCAGGACTATGGTCCAAATGCTGGAAGGTGGGATTAGAATAGGTGCATTTTTTTTCGGCCAGCACAGACATGATGGGCCAAGTGGCCTCTTTCTGTGCCTTCAACTTTCTATGATTCTATGGGTTTACCCCACAACTTCCAGCATTCTGCACAAAAGTGTCCCACCTTGTGGCAATGATAACACTTCGGCTTTCAGACCGCACTTCCATCCTCAATATCTTCCTTTCTGGCCTAATGAGGAGATCCTGGGGCATTCCCAGCTGTCTCTTCTTTTCCCTGGCTACTTGCCTTCTTTTCACCCTCCCATCTTCTATCCTTCTTCGGTTTGTGGGGGTGACAGACAAAGGGTTTGGGCTTGTAAACAAGCTCATAATCATCAGCAATCTCAGTTGCCTGTCTGGCTTTTGAAACCTTCTGGTTCTCTAAATGGGTTCTTATTAATGGAGAAAGTGATTTTTTACAATTCTTCCAGGAGAATTATTTCTCATACATGGCATTTACCTTTCGTGCTTACATCAAACGAACAAATTTGATTTGCTTTACCCTCTCATTCTATATAAGTCTGCCCAGTCTGTCTCCGGAGGTTTCAAAATTTCTGCTGGTAAGCTTCAGAGACTTTTTTGCCATCTTATAATCTGCGGAAGCCTTCTCAGAACGCATAGCAGAAACGTCATGAGCTCTGCCCATCAACCTTCTTTGCATGAGCAGTGCCCAGCTTTCCTTCGGCCACTTCACCTGTCTAGCTCACTTTTCAAAAGAAATGTAAAATGTGTCTACATCCCTTTCCTCAGACTTTGGGAGGCCTTGTGCAAATTTAAAATGCTCTCCACTGGGTCCTCGGCTGGACTCAGCTTCTTCCTCAGAACTTTCACTGGAATCAAAGACAGGCTTTTGTTTTAGTTTCAGCTTTTTTCATTCGATTTCCATTCCTTCTCTTTCACTTTCTTTTTGAAATTCTCATTCAAGTTTCTTCATTTCTTTTTCATTTTCAAGCTCAATGTTTTTCGTTTCCAATTCTCTTTCTTTCAGAAATGTTCTCTCTTTCACCCTTTCCTCTCTTTCCACTTTCAAGTTCAAGCTGCTTCATCTGCAACTGAATTTTAGCTAATTCAATTGAATTATCATCTGGTTTGCCTTTTTCTTCTTTCAATTTCAAATGCTATTACTTCAATTATGTCTGCTTTCTTAGCTCCTGGTTTCAACACTGATCCCAATTTTGCTGACAATTCTATTAGCTTATCCTTGGTTGTACAACTCTATAACTCTGTGACACTCAGGGATAAGTCATCCTTCTCCAGAAAGATCATAGAAACTAACAAATCCATTCTGGTCATGTAAACTTTACTCTAATGCACAAGAAACCCTTTCTTTTCCCTTTTCCTCTTTTCAGTTATTATTACGCCACTTAGAATTTCATCTCGTCAGCTTTGGCTGATCCAGCACAGAGCCCCCAATTATATGTTACAACTGGGGTGGGAGGAATGCGCTGTATTTTCTAGTTCCACTTCTCTACAGGTCACAGCATGTATTTATATGTTTACCCAGGATCCGATATAGTTGATCATCGACTCTACTCTTTCCCCCCGAATTAATTGCATCAACTAGATTTCTTTAATAACCAACAAAATGATCAATTGATAATAAACAAGACTTATCCAGAAAGGAAGCAAAATATTAACACACTGATTGAAATATAAACATTCCTTTTTACCTTAGCCACTCTCACACACACACACACATCAGTTAACTAAAAAGTAGAAATTTTCTCTGCAGAGCTATTTTACAAAAAGAATACTTTTGCGAAATACTTGCTAATTCTTGAAGAAAAAAGAGAAGATATTGAAGGATATCAGTTGTCTTTTTTAGTCTGGTGCCAAGTATATGGAGATTGATGACTGGGATCTTTTCTGGAGCAGTTCATTCTGGAGATGTCAAGCAGTAGTCTGGTATACATTCCAGGAGAAATGTTACATCAGGGATTTCAGTTATCCCACTCTGGATTTGCAGATTTGTCACTGAGTTAAAGAAAGATGAGCTGGTGTCTTATGTCTCAGCAGGCTGACCTCCAACTGCCTTCAAACACAGTCCGCACACCAACTGAACCTAAACAATATCTCAGAAGTGAAATCACAAACAGCAAGTCAGAACGTTCTGACAATGATACATCTTGACATGTCACTGCTCTGTAAACATCTTCCCCATGTCACCAAGGTTTCTGTTGTTTATTAAGCTTAAGGCATGTGATTTCGAGTAATGGTTATTTTCAAGCAAGACCTCTCAGTGATCCTTGTGAAAAACACATCCATCAAATCATTTCAGTTTTAAGTATAAGTCCTCAAAAAACATTCAAAAATGGAAGCACTGTCATAACACTTAGTTAAAAGTAGGAAAACCTGTCTGGTTGGTTTTGCTATGATCATCGCAAGTAAGTAATGACACACCTACTGAATTGGCCAGTACATCCACTTACAGAAAGAAAAAAACCTGTTGTCAACAAACAAGAGGAGGGACAAGAGGAAGGTCCTTTGACGCCTCCTCACTTGACCATAACGCACTCACTCTCCATCCATCCATCCATCCATCCATTCATCCACCCATCCATCTATCTGCCCATCTAATAATTCATGCAATGGGAGAATTTACACTTATATTACAAAGCTATTCTGATGAACAGTCACTATCAAGGGGCTGATGCTGTAACTGATGCTGAGATCTGCTCCTTCGGGTTTGAGAATGTATCAGGATGGAAGTGGGACAATATTAATCTGGTGCTTTCGACCTGTGAGTGAGAACTGAATAGATTTCCACTTAATCGAGGGAATATAAATCAATAAAATGAGAAAGGAATCTACTTCACACATTACCCCATTTGCAATCAATTAGAATTAAATTTAGTTGGAATGATTTATTGTCAATTGCAACTCTGTATCGTTAATCTTATCCAGCAGACCTTCAATTATCCTTAAAGCCATGTCTACACTTATCAATTAAGCAGTTCTTGTCCAGTGTGCACAATGATAATCGGGGTGGGGACAGACCCTTCACCGGGAATAAAACCCACCTGATTATCCTTTCCTTAAACTTACTGCAATGAATATCAGGCTGGTTCTGTAAAGGACGTGCAATCCTTCTCCATCACTTTTTTATTCTAACACCCTCTTCAGGCAGTGAGAGTCAAGAGTGAGTTAAGGTGAGTTACAATATTAATAGGGGGACATAAAACTTACCAGGAACACCAATAAAAGCAAGGGTGGGAAAATAAATACGCTCTATATCACGAAGCACCATACTGACATAATATTCCAGTGAACTAATCCGATTCATTCTTCCCATTTCTGCAGAACATTGATCCCGGTTTGTGCTGGAGACCAAACTCTTACTGACTCTGCAACTGAGCAAAGACCCTTATGTAAGGCAGGAGAAATCCCCATTGACATAATTATGAGTCAAGGAGACTGACATTACTTACAGTGACTGAACAAAAATATTCTGTTCATCTCAGTTACACAACACATTGCAATATCATAAATTATATTTAGCCAGATATTGCACAATGGAATGTGAATCTCCCCAGACTCCAAGGATGAACAGACTGGGTGAAATCTGCAGTGTTACAGCATTGAGTGCTGTGAGAACAGATTTATTTACAGGTTGCCCGCTTTTTCTGTGATATAATTTGTTCTGTAATTTCAGAGAATTTCTCTCCAATTCACAGGATGGACTTTAAACTCAGCCAGTGAGACCAAAACATGTGGTATAGCCCCGGGAATATTCTTTACTCAATTCTGGATCAAACATCATTTTATTTCCATCGTCCTTAAAATGCTGTCACACTCCCAGACCCTAAAGATTGGGCACACATGATCTGGAATCAGTCCAAAAAATACACAACCATTGAGCCGACACATAGTCATATGTGGCCATGTAGCTGCTCCAAACATTGAAACATTCCCGAGGATTCCCCACAAGTATTGATTCCCATTCAGAGACCCATGTGATTAGATTCCAAGAGCCCAATCTCTATAAATGGTGATGCAATCACTGGTAACGGAATAAATCCTTACAATTACATCAGACAATTCCTGGGAAACAATCCACAATTACGAACTGTTCCTGTAAACGCCTGTAAAGATCTCACTGTCAAGTGTTTCTTATACTTATTCTCTCATTTCCAGAGGCAGAGTGCAAATAATTCACATTTCCAGAGATCCCCACCAGACAAAGTCCTAATTCCTGAATTTTAACCAGTTAGAGAAACTGGGATGGTTTTCAATGGAACAGAGAATGGTTGGAGTAGATTTAACAGAGATGCTCACAATCATGAAGGATTTTGACAGAATCGAGACGGAGAAACTGTTTCCACAGGCAGGAGGGTGAATAACCAGATGACACAGATTGAGAACAAATGGCAAAACATCCAGGGAGGATATGAGAAAAAATTTGATGCAGGGATTTGTTTTGAGCTGGATTACAGTATCTGAGAAAGTAGGAAGCAGATCTAATAGTAACTTTCCAAAGAAGTGGATATATATTGAAAAGGAGATATTTGCATGGCTATGGGGGAATAGCAGCAGAGAGCTAATAATTGAATCTCTCTTTCAAAAAAAACGGCACAGACTCCTTCTGTACAGAATGTTAAAATGACTGTCTATAAACAATTTACATTTGTATAGCACCTTAATCATAATGAAACATCCCAAGGTGCTGCACAGGAGCGTTTAAAACAACATTTGACACCGAGTCACATCAGGAGATATTAGGTCAGATGACAAAAAGCTTGGACAAAGAGGTAGGTTTAAACGAGTGGCTGAAAGGAGGAATGCGAGGTGGCGAGGCAGATTGATTTCAGGAGGGAATTCCAGAGTTTAGGCCCTGGCAACTGAATGCATGGTCACCAATGGTGGAGCAATTAAAATTGGGGATTCTCAAGAGGCCAGATAGCACAGATATCTTGGAGGTTTTGTGGGATGGATGAGATTACAGAGATAGGGAGGGGTGAGGCAGTGGAGGGACTTGAAAACAAGAATGAGAATTTTAAAATTAAGGCATTCCTTGGCTGGGAGCCAATGTAGATCAGCGAGCACAGGGGTGACAGGGGAACAGGACTTGGTGCGAGTTAGGATACAGGCAGCAGGGTTTTGGATGAACTCAAGTTTAAGGGGAGTAAAATATAGTAGACCTGCCAGGAATGCATTGCAATGGTCAGTTCTAGAGGGAACAAAGGCATGAATGAGGGTTTCAGTGGCAGATGTGCTGAGACAGGGGTGAAATCAGGTGACGTCACAAGTGGAAATAGCCACGGGTCCCAGCTATGTCTGCATGTTGGTGGAATATGTGGAACATTCCTTATTTCAGTCTGACTTGGGCCCCCTCCATCACCTCTTTTTCTGGTACATTGATAACATTCCGGGAGCGGAGCCGACCTGCGGGGAAAACTCTGAGCTAGAAAAGAGGGTAAATAGAGTCCGAGGATCACGCCCTAGAGACTTACTGTCCGGGAGCAGAATGGAGAGGAGTGGACCTGTGGGGAGAACGCCGAGCGAGAGAAGAGGATAAATAGAGCCCGAGGATCATGGCCTAGACACTTCCCTTCCGGCAGCACAGAGCAGTCCAGACGCACCGGAGTTTTGAAAAAAAGAAGGAAAAAAGTCAACAGTGACATCACATGAAATTTGCAAGATGATTGGTTGGTGAGTAACTACTGTTAGGGAATAACTCTAAATAGCTGGGTAAGTAACCAAAGTAAAGAGAAAGGTCTACAGTTTTTTATATATATAGTAGGTAGTTTTTTGGGGGGATTCAAGGTGCCTAGTATAAATAATCTAATTTTTGGGTAATTTAAAGGAGTAAATTAAGGCTAAGTCATAGAGTCATACAGTTCTACAGCACAGAAACAGGACCTTCAGCCCATCGTGTCTGTGCTAGCCATCAAACACCTATCTATTCTAATCCCATTTTCCAGCACTTGGCCCGTAGCCTTGTTTCATGGCACGGCAGCTCGTCAGCGTGGAATGCTCCTCCTGTGCAATGTCGGAAGTAAGGGGCACTGCCAGTCTCCAGGGCAAACACCTGGAAGTGTCTTCAGCTGCAGCTACTTGAAATCCACGTTTCAGATCTGCAGCGGTGGCTGGAGACACTGTGGAGCATCCGCAAGGCGGAGATCATCGTGGATAGCACGTACAGGGAGGTGGTCACACTGTAGGTAAAGACTGCTCAGGCAGAAAGTGAATGGGTGACCACCAGGTTGAGTAGTAGGCGCAGGCAGGTAGTACAGGAGTCCCCTGTGGTCATCCCCCTCTCAAACAGATATACCGCTTTGGATACTGTTGGGGGAGATAGCTTCTCAGAGGAATGCAGCAAGACCCAAGTCTGTGGCACCATGGGTGGCTCAGCTGTACAGCAGGACGGAGAAAGTAGTGGGAGAGCTTTAGTGATGGGGGTTCTCTTGTAAGGGGTACAGATAGTCATTTATGTGGCCGCAAACGTGACTGCAGGATGGTATGTTGCCTCCCTGGTGCCAGGATCAAGGATGTCATGGAGCCGATGCAGGACATTCTGAAGGGGTGGCTGAACAGTCAGAGGTCATGGTACACATTGGTACTAACAACAGAGGTAGAAAGAGGGATGAGGTCCTGCAACAAGAATTTAGGGAGCTAGGTAGCAGATTCAAAAGCAGGACCTCAAAGTTGTAATCTTTGGATTATTCCCAGTGCTAGTGAGTATAGGAATAGGAAGATAGAGCAGATGAATGCGTGGCTAAAGAGATGGTGCAGGAGGGAGGGCTTTAGTTTCCTGGATCACTGGGTCTGTTTCAGGCAAAGGTGGGACCTGTACAAGTTGGACGGATTGCACCTGAACCGAATGGGACCAACATGCTTGCTGGGAGGTTTGCTTGTGATGTTGGCGGGGAGGGTGGTGCGGGGGTTAAACAAATTTGGCAGGGGGATGGGATACAGAGTGGAAGCAGAGTAGGGGGTGATACACAGTCAAATATAGAAGAGAAACTGAGTCAATCTGGAAGGCAGAGCAATATATAGACCTGTTAAGGTACAAGCGAATAATGCAAGGCTGGATTGCATCTATTTTAACGCAATGAGTCTGACTATTAAGGAAGATCAATTGAGGCATTAATTAACACATGGGAATTGCTATCACAGAGACATGGTTGAGGGAGGGGCAGGACTGGCAGCTCAATATTCCAGGGTATAGAATCTTTAGGCGTGACAGAGTGGGGTGTAAAAGAGGACGTGGCATTGCACTGTTGATCAAGGAGTCAATTACTGCAGTAAGGAGATATGATATCTTGGAAGGTTCCTAAAACGAGGTCATATGGGTAGAACTTAAAAACAAAAAGGGGGCAATCACTTGACTGGAAGTGTACAACAGGCCTCCAGTCAGGGAGAGATGGAGGAGCAGGTATGTCGGCAAATCTCAGAGAGGTGCAAAAATAATCGGGTAATAATAGTAGGGGATTTCAACTTCTCCAGTATTAACTGGAATAGTCTTAGTGCACAAGACTTAAAGGGGCGGAATTCTTAAAGTGCATAAAGGAGAGCTTTTTGAGCCAGCACGTAGAAAGTCCTACAAGAGAAGGGGCGGAGGTAGATAGATTCTTGTTAGGCAATGGAATCAAAGGTTATCGGGAGTAGCTGGGAGTGTGGAATTCAAGACACAAACAGATCAGTCATGATTTTATTGAATGGCAGAGCAGGCTAGAGGGGCCGAATGACCTACTTCTGCTCCTAATTTTTATGTTCGTGTGTTTGCATGAGTCGATAGGGAGAAACTGTTCAAGATTAGTGGAAGGGTCGAGATCAAGAGGACAGGAATTTAAAGTGACTGGCAAAAGAACTAACGGTGACATGAGAAAGAAACTTTTTTTCTGCAGTGAATGGTTTTGATCTGGAATGTACTGCCTGAGAATGTAGTGCAGGCAGATTCAATCAGGGCTTTCAAAAGGGAATTAGATAAAAACCTGAAGTGAAAAAATTGCAGGTCTATGGAGAAAGGGCAGGGGAGTGGGACTAGCTGAGTTGCTCTTGCAGAGAGCTATCAAAAACACGATGGACCAAATGGCCTTCTTCTGTGCTGTCGCCAATCTATGATTCTATGATTCTAACCACAATTAACACTTACTTTCCGACTCATTTCACTGTAAAATTATTTGGATTTCATGAAAAGCTGACAGCTATGAAACTGAAAATGAGCACCATGGAATTTTCTGTTCAGGACAGATGTTGTTGCAGGTAGAGGAATTCAGCATTTTCTCTGAAGTAATTTGTCCATGAGGAACCCAACTACATGGATTCAGTAGTGTAGCAGTTATCATGATCATTGCTAATGTTAAAATCCCCCGGATCAAACTCAGGCAAAAGACTGATGTTAGAATCTTGTTTTTCCTCTGAAATAAACAACCCCATTACATTTAACAAAAGTTCCACCAGATTCCTGGTGTCTTAGGCAAACAACTTTTTACACCAGTGTAAAATGAGCTGCAGGAAACAGCTTATCACCTGCAAAGTACAAATCAAATCATGAAAGGGTCGACTCCTTCAGTAAGAATTTGCTCCATTCTGCAAAAGAAGCTTCTGGCTTGATTAATGGTGATTAAAGCAATTGCTTTTTTCACATTGGATGCATGTCAGTAATTCAACCCAATGGCTGTACTGAAACTGTGTTATAAAAATCATTTTACTGACTGATAATCAAACCTGGGCCACAGCAGTGATAGCATCAAATAGTAAACTCGAGACCACCAGGAAAAGCTGTAACAGCTCTTGTGATTATTGGACTTGTTTGAACTGTAACTGCATTTCATGGCCCTGCAGATTACCGATTTATTTATTTGAATCCCTAATATTTAATCATCAATTGGGGTGCAGTTGTCTTTATTTCAAATGGATTTTGGAGGTTCTGCATTCCTCAAAATGCTACTTTTAAATTACATAAGAATTACATTTATCCAGAACGTAGACACATATAAAAATAATGGTAAATGACATAAACACAAATAGATGGGGGGGGGGGGGGGGGGGGGGGTGAATTTTATGTAGGTGATGGGGTCTTGGCCACCGGCTGAAGCACCAGCGAGAGCCCTGCGTCACCTCTTTGTGTGAAGGCCCGCCGCATTACCTGCCAAATAGGAACTTAAGTACTCTAGTAATTTCCTGACAACAAATGTTAGATTAACCAGTCTATCATTCCCTATTTTTCCTCTCTCACCTTTCTTAACCAGTAGAGTGACATGCACAATTTTCAAATCAACATAACAGCATAAGAAATACAATGAGTAGACCATTCAGCCCCTCGAGGTTATTCTGTCATTCAATACATCCATGGCTGATCTTCAAACTAAATTACACCTTCCTGTCTGATCCTGACATCCTTAATTCCCTTAGTAACCAAAAATCTAATGATTTCCCTCTTGAATATACTCAAGGACAGGGCATTCACAACTCTCTGCGGTAGAAAATGCCTAAGATTCATAACTGTGAGAGTCGAAATTTCTCCTCATCTTAGTCCCAAATGAACAACTGCTTAATCTGAGACTGTGACCCATGTTCTAAAATCCCCAGCAAGAGGAAACATTTTCTCAGCATCTAACCTGTCAATCTCCTTAAATGTTTTATGTGTTTCAATTAGATCACATCTCATTCTTCGAAACTCTTGAGAATATAGGCATAGTCTACTCAATCTCTCCTCATAGAACAATGCCCTTATCCCAGGAACCAGTCTTTGTTGTTCTCCCACTAGTCCAAGTGTAACCTTCCTTAGGTAAGGAGCCCAAAACTGTACTCCAGGTGTAGTCTCAGCAAAGTAGTAAGACTTTGTTACTCTTATACTCCAATCCCTTTGCAACAAAAGCTCACACACTATTGACCTTCCTGAAGGAATGGTTCCCAAGTTGAGAGAACTTTGAAAGAATATAATTTGGTCATCTGAAATATTCTCACCTACTTCCTGGAAAATCCTGGGATGCAAACCATCTGGTTCTGGGGATTTGTCACTCTTTAGTGTCATTATTTTTTTAATTTCTGTTATTTTGCTGCAGTAAATTTTGGTGAGACACTGTCCCTGATTCAATATCAATTTCCTTGCGATGTCACACATGCTGACCTCTGCCTCTATTGTAAATACTGATGCAAAGTTATTTTTCAACGTGTCTGCCATTTCCTTCGTTTCATTGACAATATTACCGTTCTCAGTTTTCAAAGAATCCACATTGCTCCTGAACACCCTCTTTTCCCGAATTTAACTGTAAACAAAATTCTGTTGATTTTGATATCCCATGCAAGTTTCTTTTTCATACGATCTTTTTGTAGCTCTTGCTATCTGTATTGTCACCCGTTGCTGTTTTTGCATCTTTACCAATCACCAGCATCTGTGCTTTTCTTTTGCATATTTGTGTGTCTTTTCATTAACTTTAATGTTGTCCCTTACATCTTTAGTTGTCCATGGCTGGTCATTGTTTTCTGACAAGGAGAGATCTCACTTTTTAGGGGTACAAACTGGTTCTATATCATATTAAATTCTTTTTGAACACCTCCCACTGATATTCTGTCATTTTACCCATTAACAGATTTGCCCAGTTTCCTGTGGACAGTCTCTGTCTCATCCCATTAAAGTCAGCCTTACCGAAATCTAAAATCTTAGTTTTACATTTCTTCCTTTCAAACACTACGTTGAACTTAATCATATTATGATCATTATAAGATAAATGTTCACACATCAATAGGCTCTTAACTAATTCAGGTTCATTTCTCATTACTAAATCTAATATGCTCTGCCTCTTGTTCGTTTTCGGATGGGTTGTTGCAGAAAACAATCCCAGACACACTGAAGGAATTTGTCTCTTTCTGACACGTGCTAGTCTGTTTATTCCAATCAAATGAAAGTTAAAATCTTCCATTAAACCCACTCTGCCTTTGCTACATGCTTGTCTAATCTCTGCATTTACAAGCTACCATTCCACAGATACTTCCAGGGATCTATACACAACTCCCACTAATCTTTAATCCTTTTCTACTTCTTAATTCCATGCACAAATTCTGCACTGCCTGCTTACCCTTCATTATATCCCCTCTTATCATTGAAGTGATATCATCCTTAATCACGAAGACTATTCTTCCCCCTCGACCATTTTCCCTATCTTTCCTGCAGATGTTATAACCTTGTATATTTAGCTCCCAGTCCTGACCATAATGCAGCCATGTCTCAAAAATCCCTGAATTCTGCAAAGATCCCTGTGGATCGGAAAACCACAAATAAAACACCCATGTTCAAGAAAAGAAAGACAGAAAGCGGGAAACTATGGCTGGAATTTAATGCCTCCCCCCCCTCCACCCAGGTGTGAGCGAGAAGGAGGGGGTACATTACCTACCATCACCTGCTGCTATTTACCAATGGCAGAAAAGGTGGAAAATGGCCCGCCCGCACAAGGCCAATTGAATCCCTTAAGTGGCCATTTAAGGGCCTCCTCCCGCCATCACTGGTATTTTACCAGTAGCAGATGGGCATTTTAGCGTGTGAGGAGGCCGTCCAGTAATACCTGCCGGACTCCTTGCAGGCTGGGGGACCCTCCTGATTAGGCCCCACATTAGCCCTGCCAGCAGCATGGGCTGCTCCTGCTAAAACTACCCCCTTTGCCCTGCTCTCTGACTCACTTCCCCCCAACTTGCTGGGGCCTAGCGATTGTCCCAAGCGAGCCCCAACCCCAATTACCTAATCCCAGCCCGTCATCCATTGTGTCGCCTCTCACTGGGTGCAGTCCCAGCAGTAAGCACCAGTCCCTGTGGCGCTGCTTTGCCTGAACAGCTGCTGGCTCTTTATTTGGCTGGAAGCTTTTGGAGGCAGGACTTGGTATCTCAGAGGGGCAGAAGTCCTGACTGAAGTCAATTCAGGGCCTGGGCCCACGTAAAATAGCAGCATGGCCTCCAGGCTCGGCAGCGGCAGGTTCTCCCCCAATATTTCAGCTGGTGGGCAGTGCTACCGCCTCAATGTTAAATTCTGGCCTAAAAACCAGTTAGACAAACATCTGTAATAAAAGCAGAAAGTGCTGGAAATACGCAGCAGGTCTGGCAGTATCTGTGGAGAGAAAAGCAGAATTAATGTTTCAGGTCTGTGACCATCAGTCTGTAGCTTAACATCTGTCATTGGGAAAATGCAGGAATCTATTATTAAGGACGTGGTAGCAGGACATTTAGAAAATCATTATGCAATTAGTGAATGTCAACATGGTTCTGTGACAGGAAAATCATGTTTGACAAATTTATTAGAGTTCTTTCAGGATGTAACAAACAGGATGAATAAAGGGGAACCAGTAGATGTAATGTATTGGGATTTCCAAAAGGCATTTGATAAGGTGCCACAGTGAGTTCGGCTAATATATTAGCACGCTCAGAGGATGGGATAATTAATAGGAAACAGAGAGTCGGGATAAATGGGCCTTTTTTGGGTTGTCAAACTGTAACTAGTAGTGTGTCACAGGGATCAGTGCTGGGGCCTCAACTATTTACAATCCAGATTAATGACTTGGATGAAGGGACTAAGTGTACTGCAGCTAAATTTGCTGACAATACAAAGATAGGTGGGAAAGCAAGTTGTGAGGAGGATACAAAGAGTCTGCAAAGGGATAGAGAGAGGTTGAGTGAGAGGGCAAAAATGTGGCAGATGGAATAAAATGTGAAGTTCTCCATTTTGGTCGGAAGAATAGAAAAGAAAAACATGATTTAAGTGTAAAGTGATTACAGAATGCTCCTGTACAAAGGGATCTGGGTGTCCATGAACATGAAACACAAAGGGCTGCATTTTAAAAGCCCGCCACCGAGATCGGTAGCGGACGGAAAAATTTGCAGCCTGCACACACGGGACACATCTTGCAGAATGCCACAATTCCAAACGCGGTGGCTGATTTGCATGGCAGGGACAGCCACCCCCATCCCCCATGACGTGGAGGGTGCGGGCAAGCCGTCCCTGGCAACGGCGTCCGGCGCCAATGCTCAGGCACCGGCACCATTTTTAAAGGGCCCTAAATCACAATTTAACTTTTTAAAGGGCCAGTTATATTACAGATAATAGAAATGAATAAAAACATCTTTTCATGCCGTCTGCCACACCCCCAATGGCATTACACATCATTCCTGCCCTTCCCCCCCAGAATACCTGCTGTGAAAATATGACCTTCCCCCCACCCCCACTCCAAAGTTCAGAACCTTTGTCCTTTACCCCTTCCCATCACTCCCCCAACCAATCCGAGGAGTTTGACCCTCTCCCACATTGAGAAATGTTCCTCCTCTCCCCTCCCCACAGGAGTCACGCCTCGTTTCCCCGAACAGGGATTCGAATGCACGGCATTGCAGGCCGGAATGAAGATCGGAACCTGCCCTCAGAATCACTGCAACTGGAATGTTAATGAAAGGTAAGTACTATTTGCATATTTAATGCGGGTCCATCGCCGAGCAGCAGGGGAGTTGCCACGAGGCCTCACCGCCACCGCTGAGATTGGTACAGACCCTGCCGGGGTCGGTGGCAGTCCTCATCTGTTGCAATCTTCATTCCCCCCTCTATCACCATTCTCCGTGTCAGAGAGCCTTTAAATTCCAGCCCAAAGTGTTAGCTTGCAGGTAAAGCAAGTAATTAGGAAGGAATGGAATGTTGGCCTTGATGACAAGGGGGATGGAGTATAAAAGCTGGGAAGTCTTACAACAACTGTACAGGGTGTGGCTGAGACCACAGCTAACGTATTGCATACAGTGTTGGTCTCCTTATTTAAGGAGGGGTATACTTGCACTGGAGGCAGTTTAGAGAAGGTTTCCGAGGTTAATTCCTGGGATAAATGGGCTTTCTTATGAGGAAAGCTTGAGCAGGTTGGGCCTATACTCATTGGAGTTTAAATGAATGAGAGGTGATTTTGTTGAAACATAAGATTCTGAGGGGGCTTGACATGATCAATGCTGACAGGTTGTTTCCCCTCGTGGGGGAATCTAGAACTGGGGGGCACAGTTTCAGAATAACAGGTCGCCCTTTTTAAGACGAAAATGAAGAGGAACTTCTCCTCTCAGAGGGTGATGAATCTTTGGAATTCTGTACTCCAGAGAACACTGGAGATTGAGTCATTGAATATATTCAAGGCTGAGATCGACAAATATTTGACCTATACTGGAGTCAAGGATTATGGGGAACAGTCAGAAAAGTGGAGTGAAGGCCTTGATCTGATCAGCCATGATCTTGTTGAATGGCCCAGCAGGCTTGAGTGGCTACTCCTGCTCCTATTTCTTATATTCTTATGCAATAAAGTTACAGTTAATTGTTAAATTGGGCTTGATAGCCATTACAAAGGGCAGTAATGTCACAGTTAGTTGTGCCATTGACCTAATAATCAATACATAAGGGTAAAAATCTGCACTTAATTGTTTAATTTCCCTTGATAATTAATACAATGTTGAATTTAGTTGCTATATTAGTCTTGATAACTAAAACACGGTTTATATTGTTACATTAAATTGTTATATTGAATTTGAAAACTATATGGAGGATAAAATATTGATATTTAATTGGCTAATTGGGCCTGATTACCAATGCACTGGGAAATAAAGTTACAGTTAATAGTTACATTGCCATGACAAGCATTATTACAGTTCATTGTTAAAGTGGGCTTAATACCCAATATGGAGGGCAGTCCATTTCCAGTTAATTATTAAAATTGACATGACAACAAGTGTACAATATTTCATTAATTAATTTGTTAACATTGTTAATTTAGCCTTGATCACTAATACACCGTGTATATATTTACAAATAATTCTTTAACTGGGTTTGATCATCAATACACCGAGGATGAAGTTACAGTTAATTGTTTAATTGGACATGAAGTCAATACACAGGAGAATAAAGTTACAGCTAATTGTTGTGTTGGAAAAGATAACAGGTATGCAGAGTAAAATGTTACATCGAAGGGCAGGGTTTATTCTGACCTTGGAGATGGGTACAGAGGTGGTGGGGCAAATAAAGCAGCAGGGGACGCTGCTCCTGATGTTGCCTGGCGATCTTTCTGCCCAGGCCAATTGAGGCCCTTTAATGGCCAATTAATGGCCACTTAAGGGCCTCTTCTCGCCTCCTCTTCAATTTTATTGAAGGCAGAGGGGACTTACACTGCATGGGGATGCCGCCAGTTAAAGCATCCTAGTGGGGTTGGGGGAGGAGTCCCTCCTTTGGGGGTAAACCAGAGTCCCTGGAAAGCCTGCCAGTGGTAATGGCCACCCCACCAGGAAGACCCCACCCCAGCCTCACTAACCACACACAGTCGCCGGGGCCTGTCTGAATGGGCCCGGCAACCCTCACCCCACTTACCTGCCCTGGAGTCTCCTCCTGTCTTCGTTGCTGCATGGGCTCCTGCAGTACTGGCAGTGACCTCTGCTCCCAGTGATGCTGCCAGTACTGCAGAGCTGCCGGCCTTCCAATTGGCCAGCAGCTCTGGAGGCGGGCACTCGTCCCTTAAAGGGACGGCATCCCCAATGGCAGGCATTGCCATCCCTGCCTCCTGACCCTCTGCCAAGGACCCGGTGGAATAAAATCCAGCCCTAATTGATAAATTTGTCTCGATAATGAATACTCAGAGTATACATTTACAATTAATTGTTGTATTGGACTTGATAGCAATAAGCAGGTGAATAATGTTCCAGTTAGAACAAAGAACAAAGAAAATTACAGTACAGGAACAGGCCCTTCGGCCCTCCAAGCCTGCGCCGATCCATTCAATTGGACATGATAACTAGTACACATGTATAATGTTACAGCTGAGTATTAATTTGGGTTTTATAGCCATTACTGAGGATATAAGGTTACAGTTAATTGTTAAGTTTGACATGATAACTAATCCACAGAATAATAAAGTTAAATTAATTCTTATGTTGTGTTTGATGACTAATACAGTGATTATAATATTAATTTTCAGATTGTTTGTAATATCAAGTGCACAGGGTACAAAGGTACAGTTAATTGCTAAATTGTACACAATAATTAATTCACAAGGGTATTGTTTTAAAGCTATTTTTTTATACACAAGGTGTAAACTTACAGTTACTTGTTGTATTGGACTTGATACACAATACATAGGCTATGCAGTTACAGTTACTTATTAAATTAAGCTTGAGAAAAATGCACAGGATAATAAATTTGCACTTAATTGGTCAAATGAATATAATGAATACACTGGCTCATAAAAGTAGTTAATTGCTAAATTGTTCTTGAAAACGAGCGTATGAGGTAGAAAACTACAGTTAGTTGTTAAATTGGAGATGATGATGCAGACACAGGGGAATATTGTTACAGTTAGTTGTTAAATTGGGCTTGAAAACTGGTACACAGACTATAAAACTACATTTAATTGTTAAATTGGTCATGATAACCAATGCACAGGGAATAAAGTTGTAGTTAATTATTAAATTGGACATGATAATTAATATATAGGGGAATAAAGTTGGTCAATTCTTTAATTGGTCTTGACAGCTATGACACAGGTTAGTGAAGTTACAGTTAATTGTTCAGTTGGACCTGTTAATGAATGCAATGAGGTTGAATCAACACTGAATTGCTATGTTGACCTTTATAAGTATTACACAGGTTATATTGTTACAGTAAATTGTTAGATTGGATTTGAAAACAATACTCAGGGGAATTTATTGACATGTAATTGGCTAATTGGGCCTGATAACCAAAGCATAGGCAAATAAAGATGGTTATTTGTAACTTTGCCAAGGTAAATATGACACAAGTTTTTTAAAATTTAACATGACAGCCAATACATAAAGTAATAAAGACATACTTAATTACCCAGAAACATAGAAACATAGAAAATTGGAGCAGGAGTAGGCCATTCGGCCCTTCGAGCCTGCTCCGCCATTCATTATGATCATGGCTGATCATCCAACTCAGTAGCCTGTTCTCATTTTCACCAAATATCCTTTGGTCCCTTTAGACCCAAGAGCTATATTTAACTCCTTCTTGAAAACATACAATGTTTTGGCCTCAACTGCTTTCTGTGGTAACGAATTCCACAGGTTCACCACTCTCTGGGTGAAGAAATTTCTCCTCATCTCAGTCCTGAAAGGTTTACCCCATATCCTTAGACTATGACCTCTGGTTCTGTACTCTCCCACCATTGGGAACATCTTTCCTGCATCTACCCTGTCAAGTCCTGTTAGAATTTTATAGGTTTCTATGAGAACCCCCCTCACTCTTCTGAACTCCAGTAAATATAATCCTAAGCGACTCAGTCTCTCCTCATATGTCAGTCCCACCAGGATTCAGTCTGGATTGATTAGAGATAGTCAGCATGGCTTTGTGAGGGGCAGGTCATGCCTCACAAGCCTTATTGAATTCTTTGAGGATGTGACAAAACACATTGATGAAGGAAGAGCAGTGGATGTGGTGTATATGGATTTTAGCAAGGCGTTTGATAAGGTTCCCCATGGTAGGCTCATTCAGAAAGTAAGGAGGCATGGGATACAGGGATAGTTGACTGTCTGGATACAAAATTGGCTGGCCCATAGAAGACAGAGGGTGGTAGTAGATGGAAAGTATTCAGCCTGGAGCTCGGTGACCAGTGGTGTTCCGCAGGGATCTGTTCTGGGACCTCTGCTCTTTGTGGTTTTTATAAATGACTTGGATGAGGAAGTGGAAGGCTGGGTTAGTAAGTTTGCCGATGACACAAAGGTTGCTGGAGTTGTGGATAGTGTGGAGAGCTGTTGTAGGTTGCAATGGGACATTGACAGGATGCAGAGCTGGGTTGAGAAGTGGCAGATGGAGTGCAACCTGGAAAAGTGTGAAGTGATTCATTTTGGAAGGTCGAATTTGAATGCAGAATACAGGCTTAAAGACCGGATTCTTGGTAGTGTGGAGGAACAGAAGGATCTTGGGGTCCACGTCCATAGATCCCTCAAAGTTGCCACCCAAGTTGATAGGGTTGTTAAGAAGGCGTATGGGGTGTTGGCTTTCATTAACAGGGTGATTGAGTTTAAGAGCCGCGAGGTTATGCTGCAGCTCTATAAAGCCCTGGTTAGACCACACTTGGAATATTGTGTTCAGTTCTGGTCGCCTCATTATAGGAAGGATGTGGAAGCTTTAGAGAGGGTGCAGAGGAGATTTACCAGGATGCTGCCTGGGCTAGAGGGCATGTCTTATGAAGAAAGGTTGAGTGAGCTAGGGCTTTTCTCATTGGAGCGAAGAAGGATGAGAGGTGACTTGATAGAGGTGTACAAGATGATGAGAGGCATAGATAGAGTGGATAGCCAGAGACTTTTTCCCAGGGCGGAAAGGGCTATCACCAGAGGGCATAATTTTAAGGTGATTGGAGGAAGGTTTCGGGGAGATGTCAGAGGTAGGTTCTTTGCACAGAGAGTGGTGAATGCACTGCCAGCGGTGGTAGTAGAAGCAGATACATTAGGGACATTTAAGCGACACTTGGATAGGTACATGGATGATAGTAGAATGAAGGGTATGTAGGTAGTTTGATCTTAGAGTAGGTTAAAAGGTTGGCACAACATGGTGGGCTGAAGGGCCTGTATTGTGCTGTACTGTTCTATGTTCTATGTAAACCTTCGCTGCACTCCATCGATAGCAAGAAAATCCTTCCTCAGATAAGGAGACCAAAACGGCACACAATATTCCAGGTGTGGCCTCACCAAGGCCCTGTATAATTGCAGCAAGACATCCCTGCTCCTGTACCCGAATCCTCTTGCCACAAAGGCCAACATACCATTTGCCTTTTGTACCTGCATGCTTACCTTCAGCGACTGGTGTACGGCCATCGACTATACTGAACTAAATAAGGTCACCCCCAAGGAACACCCAAGAGTGGCTGGTCCTGCTAGAAATTTTAACGGATTAAAACCAGAGCATAAAATCTTTACAGTATTGGATATAGCGAATGGGTTTTGGCCAATACCACTTGATTCTGGGTCACAGGATAGATTCGCATTTACTGCCAAAGGGAAGCAAAATACGTGGACAGGTTTGCCCCAGGGTTTCCACAAAAGCCCCAACATTTTCCACCGAATAATGAGTGGGCAGCTGGAGGAATGCAATGTGACCCCGTATGGGAGTGCAATCCTCCAATACGTGGACGACATTTTAATAGCGTCCGAATCCGAAAGGGGACACCTGGGGATACTATCAGTGGTCCTCCAGACTTTGGAAGAGGCAGGATTTAAGGCTAACCCCAGGAAAGCTCAGGTGGGACAGAGAACGGTTTTATATCTAGGGCATGACATAAGCCAGAATAGTCAAACCTTGCCCCAAGACAGGAAAGCTGCTAAAGCAGACATGCCCCGCCCAACCACCATTAATGGGGGGGTGCGGGCCAGGAAGGTCATGGGATTATTTAACTATTGCTGTAATTTTATTCCCCAATTTGTGGCTACCGCGGTACCCATTCAAAGGTTGGTCAAAGGGGGAAAGCCAGTATGAGGAAAGGTAGAATGGGGGTCGGAGCAAGAGAAAGCGCACTCAGAATTAAAAGCAAGTCTCATGACCGCACCGGCCCTTAAACTACCGGACATGTCAAAACCATTCCATATATATTACAACATCGACGGGGATTTTTATAACGCAGGAGTAGCCCAAGAGTCGGGGGGAGGCAAGCGACCTAAAGCCAATTACTCCACACAGGAATTCCCGGTGGTCCGGGGACTCCATCGGTGCATTGCCGTGCTAGACTGTGCAGCCTGGGCATTGAAAGTTAGTGAGCCTGTCACCATGTCCGGACAGATAGTGTTACATTCACGGCATTCCTTTGTGGAATTCCTCAATACAGGAAGGTTAAAAACAGTATCAGACTCTCGGAGAGCCACGTGGGAAGCAGTGCTATTACCAAAAGATAAGTCAATTCGAATCATACAGAATATCAAATACAACCCCTCAGAGAATCTGATTATAGAGGGAGAGTCACACCATTGTCAGACAGAAATTGATCAGGAAGCAACCGAAGGGATCTTGGATGAGCCCCTGGACAATTCAAATTGAATTTTATATGGAGACGGGTCTAGACGATTTATCAATGGACAGTTCCGGACAGGGTGGGCCATAGTGGACCAGACTGGGAAAACAGTTTTAAAGGGAGGGCTGGAGGGGACTTTCTCAGCCCAAGTGGCAGAAGTAATAGCACTCACAGAAGGCCTGTGATTAGTAAAGGAGAGGAGGGTTAACATATACACAGACACTCGATACGCTTTCGGTGTCGTACATGACTACATGGCAGCATGGAGCAGACGGGGCTGTGTTACTTCAGGAGGAGGGCATATAAAACACAAAAACATCATTCAGGAACTAGTGGAGGCGGCCAAGACCCCGCGGAAGCAACGGTTATAAAAATAAAAGCACACAGAAAGATAGAAACAGAGGCGCAGCATGGGTACATGTTAGCGGACGCAGACGCAAAAGAAGCAGCAGAAAACGTGATCCCAACAATTGGCCAAGGAGCAGCGATGGAGCCAGAGGAGATGAATATACAGAAAGTGCAGGCAGAAGCAAGTGTAGATGAAAGAAAGAAATGGGAACAGGAAGGGGCAAGCCAGAACGATGATGGGGTGTGGAGAAAGGGATCATTAGTTGTCGCACCAGAGTGTATACGAAATTCCCTCCTGAAACTGTACCATGAACCAGATCACAATGGGTGAGACAGTATGCTTGGCCGCCTCCTCTGAGATTGGTGGTTGTCCAGAATTGGCAGGGATGTGGCCAAGCACTGCCAACGATGTATTATTTGTGCACAGCACAACCCAGGTAAACCAATAAAGGTCCGAATGGCACATCAGCCACGTCCCAAGGGACCCTGGGAGAACATTCAGATAGACTTCACCGGACCCCTGCCCAACAGCTGGGAAAGAAATACTGCCTGGTGATCATAGATCAGTTTACCCAGTGGGTCAAAGCATTCGTGACCAGGGACTGCAGTGCACACACCGTGGCCCACATTCTAGACTTTGACATTATCCCTAGATGGGGGGGTGCCTCTACAGATCGATTCAGATTAAGGGACCCATTTCACGGGAAGTATTATGAAGAAGGCCTGTGGCCTCCTGGGAATACAAATGATTCCACATCCCATATCACCCCCAGAGTTCGGGAATGGTGAAACAAATGAATAGGATCCTCAAAACCGCCATATCCAAGGTGATAGCTGAGACAGGAAAAGGCTGAGTAGACTTACTCCCAGGCATTTTGATGAGACTCAGGGCCACCCCAAACCGAACAACAGGCCTGACTCCTTTTGAATTGATGACAGGAAGAGCTATGAGGCTCCCTGAAAGTATTATAGTAGGGGGAGCTGAGATGGGACCCCACAGGGATAAGATGAGGCAGTATGTGACCCAACTAGACCAACAATTGTGAAATCTACATCAGGGGGCAAGGGACCAACAAGCAATAAGAGATCTGGTGTCAAAGGGGGAGCCAAACTCTCACAAACCCACATCGCAGATGATCAAGTCTTTGTACAGGTTACCCCGGAAAAAATAGGATTTGCCCCATGGTGGATAGGGCCCTATGACATAATCATGACCAGTGACACATGCACATGCATAGATATGAAAGGGAAGGGCCGATAGAAACATTGGTCCCAACTGAAGGTATATAAAGACAACAGCAAGTGACAGACCCCGAAATAACATATACACTGACCACCACCTGTTATGCAAAGAGATACTGGGAATGGAAGAATACACTTGAGAATGGACTATTCGGGGGGCTGGGAATAATGGTCGTGTTGATTTGGATTATTATTACATGGGCTACTAACTGGGCAAGGATTGTGGGAAAAGAAGCCCAAGCACGATGGGACCAAATAGATAATTTCAAAAGAGTAGAGATGATAAGAATATAAAATAACTCCTGGATTCCCCAGGATGTGTTTGGTCCCCACAGGTAGACATGTATACCTCGTTCGGGGACACTCACAACATGGACAAGTACTAACACCTGGTGACTACCAGGATGGTGTGTTTAAATGACAGATATAACCACTAGTGGAGAATGGGAAGGAATGGACTACAGTGTCTGTGGGGCCTGATGCTAATATCCGGAGGCTTGGGAGAACGACCGGAGAGGAAGAACAATGACCAAGTGACGAATGTACAATGGATTAATATTAATATGGACTATATGAGCTATGGGGCATTGTACAACATGTTGGATGGGAAGTGTATACTGGCAAGTAAAGATCAAAATAGGGACCGAACCTACTTGAATGCATGGCTTATAATGAATCCGGGCAAAGATGTAGTATGTGTAACGTGCTCTACAGATGACCGTGCTAACTGCGTGACCAGACAGAAAGGGGGAGGGGTGACTGAGAGCTGTGACTTTGGAATTGTTTGTGCCCCTCCCACTGGGCAAAAGACGATAAGGAAAGTTGAAGGGAATAGGGATGTGTCTGGATACATCGAGCCCAGGGTAACACCAGCCTTATCATTGTACATATGTTTTCCCCCTGATCCGACAACACCTCGCCCTTTAACACTGTCCAAAACCCCTAAAGAACTTAAATGTCTCGGCAAGGGAGGAAATTGCTGGGGCCTTGACAGAAATCTTTGTAACCTCATTGGCTACAGGTGAGGTCACAGAGGACTGGAGAATAGCCAATGTTGTTCCTTCATTTAAGAAGGGTAGCAAGGATAATCCAGGAAATTACAGGCCGGTGAGCCTTATGCCAGTGGTAGGGAAATTATTGGAGAGGATTCTTCGGGACAGCATTTACTCCCATTTGGAAACAGATGGGCTTATTAGCGAGAGGCACCATGGTTTTGTGAAGGGGAGATCGTGTCTCACTAACTTGATTGAGTTTTTTGAGGAAGTGACGAAGATGATTGATGAAGGAAGGGCAGTGGATATTGTCCACGTGGACTTCAGTAAAGCCTTTGACAAGGTCCCTTAAGGCAGACTGATACAAAAGGTGAAGTCAGACGGGATCAGAGGTGAGCTGGCAAGATGGATCCAGAACTGGCTCGGTCATAGAAGACAGAGGGTAGCAGTGGAAGGGTGCGTTTCTGAATGGAGGGCTATGACTAGTGGTGTTCGGCAGGGATCAGTGCTGGGACCTTTGCTGTTTGGAGTATATATAAATGAAATGGAGGAAAATGTAGCTGGTCTGATTAGTAAGTTTGCGGACGACACAAAGTTTGGTGGAGCTGTGGATAGTGATGAGGATTGTCAAAGGATACAGCAGGATATAGGTCGCTTGGAGACTTGGGTGGGGAAATGGCAGATGAAGTTGAATCCAGACAAAGTGTGAGGTAACGCATTTTGGAAGGTCTAATACAGGTGGGAAGTATACAGTAAATGGCAGAACCCTGAAGAATATTGACAGGCAGAGAGATCTGGGCGTACAGGTCCACAGCTCACTGAAAGTGGCAACGCAGGTGGATAAGGTAGTCAAGAAGGCATACGGCATGCTTGCCTTCATCAGTCGGGGCATAGAGTATAAAAATTGGCTAGTCATGCTGCAGCTATACAGAACCTTAATGAGGCCACACTTGGAATATTGTGTACAATTCTGGTCGCCACACGACCAGAAGGATGTGGGGGCTTTGGGAGAGGGTACAGAAGAGGTTTACCAGGATGTTGCCTGGTCTGGAGGGTATTACCTATGAGGAGAGGTTGGATAAACTCGGATTGTTTTCACTGGAATGACAAAGGTGGAGGGGCAACCTGTTAGAGGTTTACAAAGTTATGAGTGGCATGGACAGAGTGGATAGTCAGAAGCTTTTTCCCAGGCTGGAAGAGTCAGTTACTAGGGGACATAGCTTTAGGGTGAGAGGGGCAAGGTTTAGAGGGGATGTGCGAGGCAAGTTTTTCACACAGAGGGTGGTGAGTGCCTGGAACTTGCTGCCGGGGGAGGTGGTGGAAGCAGGTCCGATAGTGACGTTTAAGAGGCATCTTGACAAATACATGACTAGGATGGGAATAGAAGTACATGGACCCCGGAAGTGCAGAAAGTTTTGGTTTAGACAGGCATCATGATTGGCGCACGCTTGAAGGGCTGAATGTTCTGTTCCTGTGCTGTACTGTTCTTTGTTCTTTGTTCTAATAGCAAAAAAACCCAACAATGGAATAGTCCTGTTGAATGAGGGAGAGATTTTGTCCGATAATGTAAAGCATGATATTGTGCCTTTGCTGATCAAGGTCTCAGGCATCCGGATGCCGGAGCAGTGTTCAGAGCAGGCAAAGACTATGTATAATATGTTAACTGATGTTGTGATGCGTCAAGTTGCTGATGTCACAGGGGCCACTAGGTTAATGGGGCAAAACCCATTTCATAAATACAAGAGAGAAATATTAAATGACAAAGTATCAGGGATCAATACTGGGACTTCTTTAATCATTTAGATATACAAGGGGTAAACAAGAATGTGGAATGACTTCGGAGGTTTATAAAGGAGCTCATAATTCAAGCTGAAAAGACCAAGCCAGTCTGGGGCAGCAGACAGTGGATATACAGTTAGATGGGGTAGTGGTGATGGAGGCACATGTTAAGACAATCAATCATTGAATGGACAGAGAATGGGAGCACACCGGAAAACTGAGACAAGGCCAGTTGTACCACACATACAGGCTGTGGATGGTGGGCCAGATATGAGACAAGCTCATTCAGGTCCAAAGTGGACCAGATTGGATTAACAGCACGTGGTTAGCACAATTAGCAGGATTCACGGAACGCTGGATAATTGTACCCTGAAGGTCTTAACAAGGGGGCTTAACCCTGTGGTCCCAGATTGCAAGGGCGGACAGGCTATAGGGATAGGAATGGTCCTAATGATTCCCATTGTAACCCCAAAGGTGGGACCCTCCCATCACTATCAGATGGAGAACATTGGCGTCATACAGGGCAATTCCTCCCTTTGATACTATACCAATGCTATACGAAGAAACAACACTTGATCGAGAACTCGAAGATGGAAGCTGGTGGGAGGAGGTATGGGACTGGGGAATGAATGTGAACATCCACCCCTGGATGAGAATAATATCACACATTTTAGTGGGAGTACAGTTAATACTGGCATTGGCATGGGGAACAATGGCTTGCAGACCTTGCAGGGGCTATACACTGAGGAAGAGAGCACACGCCCGAGCAAGGGAATGGCGTAGACTACAGGCTCCCATGGAACACTATAATTTGATCTGAATGACCAGAATTCCTGAAATCCCGTGACTGGCCAGCACAGATGAGGCAGGGAATACCGGGCAGTATAAAACATCAGAATAAGTCGGTTAATGGGCCGAGGGTTGGACCATTACCGAAAGGGGGGATTGTAAGGGCCAGCTGTGGCAGAAGCAGCAGTTAAATGAACAAAATGACAGGGATGGCTACAAAATGGCTGAAGAAGGAATTTGGCTGAAACAGCAGAATGTAGCCTGCCTTAGTAATGTGTAACACATAGTGAATTGTATTAGAGACTAGATTAATTAGCTGCCTCGGTAGAAACTAGATTAGAAATAACGTATACCAAAGGCCTTGAGAAAACAAGGCAGTTAAGCATACTCATAGACAAACCCAGCCAGCAGTTAGATAAGAAGAGGCCCTGGACACGCACTGATACAGGGTCTCATTGTTGTAAACAAGCTTAAAGTTCTACATCTGTTATTCTTCACCGAAAGAGATATGGGTACGACAGGACTTGATCACATAGTCACAAAATGATGAGACCCTCAGAATAAAGGGTAGAACATGCCCTGATCATGCATCCATGTGATAAGAAGACATCTAATCAATTGGACAATATCCAGCCGATATGGGCTGAGTAACTGTATTTAAAGTGTGTAATTTCTTCTGTTTGGTGGAGAGGTACCTGGACTGCTCAGAGGCCTGCACCCCACTGGTGTAAAACTATAAACTCTTTGACAGTTGAATCGTATCTGGGTGTCGAGTGATTCATTTAGTCATTCCACTCCAACAGGGAATTGAAAGTGAAACAAATAAAGGAGCCAGATTTCTTGTGTAATAAGGTAAGGTCTACACCATCAGAATGGCATTAGCAGTTGCAGCAGCTTTTTCTGGGAAAGGAGAAGGTGTCCCTCAGTGACTTGAAAGCTTTAACCAAGATTAAACTAAAAGAATTAGCAGCACAACTGGGGTTAGAATTGAAATCAGGTGCTAAAAAAGCAGAGATAATTGACATAATATCCCAATATTAGAAATTTGAAGAAGAAGAACAAGAAGATAGTTAGTCAGAGGGTGATGCACTTAAATTGGCTAAAATTCATTTCCAGTTCAAGCAACTGGAGCCTCAACAGGAAGAAAAAAAGCAATAAATTGAAACAACTTGAAGCTGAAAAAGAATTGAGAAAACTTGAACTTCAGAGAGAAAGTGCAAAAGTAGAGAGGGAATTGAGATTAAAAGAGATGGAATTCAGACAAAGAGGTGTCTTGACTCCAGGGAAAATTCTGGTCATGAAGCATCTGAATCCAGCCCAGGAACCCAGTGAAAAGCTATTTAAATTTATACAAGCTCTCCCTAAGTTTGAGGAAAGAGACAGAGAGGCATTTTTCATTTCATTTGAAAAAATAGCCAAAGAAATGAAATGGCCAAAGGAAAGCTGGACACTGCTTATGCAAAGCAGGTTGATGGGCAGAATTCATGAAGTTTGTTCCATGCTCCTGAATAGGCTTCTGCACATTATGAGATGGCAAAAAAGGCTATTCTCACTGCATATGAGTTAGTCCCTGAATCGTACTGACAGAAGTTTCGGATCCTCTGGAGACTGGCTGGCAAGACTTATGTAGAATTTGAGAGGATAAAGCAAATTAATTTTGATCGTTGTTGTTACGACCCAGTGAGAAGGGGTCAAAAGTTCCCTCTCAGCCTTCAACTGGTCTTACCGGAACAGGGTGTGATTTTAAACACACTGTTTTTAGTTCTCTCTTTTTGAATCCTTGTTCACTGCTTTCCAATTGTAAGGCAAAGAAATCAGCCAAACAGGTTTTCTTAGGTTTAAAGAAGAAAGGTTGAACTTTATTAAACTTAAACTCTAATTCGTTTAATGCCTACGGATACACACATGCAGATAGAGATAGAAAAGAGCAGAAGAAATAAAGTGTAAAAGTTTGAGGCAATATCTGAAGATGGTTTTGGTTGCTGTTCTTCGAGCTCACTGTACAGTCCTTGATTGTAGTAGGTCTTGCTTTTCATTGGGGTCCAGTATTCTTCTTAAAGCTTGTTCGATGTCGGAGACTCTTCTGTCTTGTGGTTCATGTCTTCAGTGGATTTAGAGTTCTGTGAGAAAGAGATGGAAGCAGACAGGAGAGGCTGTGGTGAGCCAGCTAGGAGAGGTCTTTACAATCCAGTAGCAAACAGTCTCTCTTGCTCTCAAACTGCCTGTACAATTCAAAAGAAAAACTTATGTTGCCCACCAGGTTAGTTATGTGACCAACTGGTTTGACTATGTCTGTTTGTGGATTTGCCATCTTAGCCGTCATCCTGGAATATGAGCTTCATCACTTTCAATGTCTGGAGATCAAAGCCCATTGTGGGTCGAATGTGTCAGGGACGAATATGTCTCCACAATCACTGTCTGTTAGTATATGAATGTTTGTTTCCAGCCATGGCTGATCTGTTTAACAAGTCATTTCCTCGCTCCAGCAACTGTTTAAAATCAATGTTCATATGACAAAATTGATATGCCTCATTCTTGGCAGGTGGGGATCTGCATGACAATTGGATACAGGCAGTAAAGGTGGAAGTCATGTATGTGAATCATAGAGAATTGATTTTCTTGGAAGAGTTTAAAAATTCAATCCCTCCAGTTGTGAGAACTCATGTAGAGAACCAGAAAGTTTTAAAAGCCAGACAAGCAGCAGAAATTGCTGATGATTTTGAGCTTGTGAATCAGCCAAAACACTTTGTCCATCACCACCACAATCCTGAGAAGGATAGAAAGTGAGAGAGTGAAAGGAAGGCGAGTAGATGGGGAGAAGAAGGAACAGCAGGGAATACCCCAGGATCCTCTCCTCAGGCCAGAAAGAAAGATGCTGAGGGTCGAAGTGAGATCCACAAATCAAAGTGTTATCATTGCCACAAGGTGGGACATTTTTGTTCAGAATTCTGGAAGTTGCGAGGTAAACCCATAGGACTTGGTGGTGTACACAAAACTAAGGCAGACAACGGGGCTCTGACTGAGAGTACAGCAGACCGGGCTGTGGGGTTGACGGCAGCTGTTAAACCAGATACAAAAACCAAAGTGAGCGTAAGGGTTGAGAATAAGATACCTGAAAGTTATCGGGAATTCTTGTTCAACAGCAAAGTAACTCCATATCCCTCAAGTGACGCAGGTAAACCTATTGTTTTTCTTTGGGATACAGGAGAAACCCAAACTCTTTTGCTGGGAAAAGGTATGACATTTCCACGAGAGAGTGCACTGAATGCTAAAATCTTAGTTAATGGTATTAGTGGGAAGTATATACCCGTACCTTTGTACTAAATGCACTTCGAGTGTGACCTCATGTCTGGGACAATAACTGTAGGAGTTGTCCATAGCTTGCCAGTAAAGGGAATTGACTTACTCATAGGGAATGATTTGGCTGGAGCAAAAGTATCAGTCTCTCCTGTAGACACAGAGAAACCAAGTGAAGTTAAAGGAACAGAACAATTATAGGAACAAGTTCCAGGAATATTTCCTGCATGTGTCGTGCAAAGAACAAAGAACAAAGAACTGTACAGCACAGGAACAGGCCATTCGGCCCTCCAAGCCTGCGCCGATCTTGATGCCTGCCTAAACTAACACCTTCTGCACATCCGGGGCCCATATCCCTCTATTCCCTTCCTATTCATGTATTTGTCAAGATGTCTCTTAAACGTCGTTATCGTACCTGCTTCCATCACCTCCCCTAGCAGCATGTTACAGGCACTCACCACCCTCTGTGCAAAAAACTTGCCTCACACATCCCCTCTAAACTTTGCCCCTCGCACCTTAAACCTATGTCCCCTCGTAACTGACTCTTCCACCCTGGGAAAAAGCTTCTGACTATCCACTCTGTCCATGCCGCTCATAACTTTGTAAACCTCTATCATGTCGCCCATCCACCTCCGTCGTTCCAGTGAAAACAATCCAAGTTTTTCCAACCTCTCCTCATTGCTAATGCCCTCCAGACCAGGCAACATCCCGGTAAACCTCCTCTGTACCCTCTCCAAAGCCTTCATGTCCTCCTGGTAGCGTGGCGACCAGAATTACACGCAATATTCTAAGTGTGGCCGAACTAAGGTTCTGTACAGCTGCAACATGACTTGCTAATTTTTATACTCTATGCCCCGACCGATGAAGGCAAGCATGCCGTATGCCTTCTTGACTACCTTATCCACCTGCGTTGCCACTTTTAGTGACCTGTGGACCTGTACGCCCAGATCTCTCTGCCTGTCAATACTCCAAAAGGTTCTGCCATTTACTGTATAACTCCCATCTGCATTAGATCTTCCAAAATGCATTACTTCACATTTGTCCGGATTAAACTGCATCTGCCATTTCTCCGCCCAAATCGTTAACCGATCTATATCCTGCTGTATCCTCTGACAATCCTCATCATTATCCTCAACTCCACCATCCTCTGTGTCGTCTGCAAACTTACTAATCAGACCAGCTACATTTTCCTCCACATCATTTATATATACTAACCAAAGCAATGGCTAAACAAGTTCCATTGTCGGATGTAAAATTGGCAGCGCAAACAGATAGCCGAGTTTCTGAAACTTGCCTTGGTGATTAGATAATCCAAATGAGAAGTTTAAGAAATCTGCTCTAATTGCAGCACAGTAAGCTGATCCAGAGCTACATAAAATCATACAGTCAGCTCTGACAGAAGCTCAGGCGAAAGGAATTCCAGAAGGCTATTATGTTGAAGACGGGGTTCTGAAGAGGAAATGCAGACTGCCTCATAGATCTGCAGATGAAGACTGGACGGTTGTTCGACTGGTAGTGGTACCACCTAAATATCACTGAGAATTATTAAGGTTAGCACAGGACATTCATCTAGCAGGACAGAGGGGATCCGGAAGACCAAATCACTTATAAATCAATATTATAATTGACCAGGCCTTAGAAAGGACATGAGGCAGTTTTGTAGGATATGCCATACGTGCCAAATGGTGGCCTAACCTAACACAAAATGGTGGCCTAACCTAACACAAAACCGGCACCCCTAATTGCCATACCAATTATTGAGGAAACATTTAGTAGGGTGTTGGTCGACTGCATAGGACCCTTGCCAAAAACAAAAGCAGAATATGAATATATACCCACTATCATAAATATCGCTACTCGATTTCCAGAGGCCATTCTTTTGAGGAAAATTACTGCTAAAGTAGAAGTAGAGAAGTTAACGGAATTTTTTATAAGATATGGATTACCACTTGAAGTTCAATCGGATCAAGGTGCCAATTTTAAGTCTAAAATATTTCAAGAAGCCATGGGCAATTTGGATGTCAAACAGTTAAAATCTTTAGCATTTGACCCAGACACAGGAAGCTTTAGAAAGGTACCATCAAACTCTCAAAACAATGATGAGGACATACTGTCATGAATATCCCCATGATTGGGATAAAGGGCTAGAATTTCTTTTATTTGCCACGAGTGATTCATCGAATGAGTCGACAGGTTTTAGTTCTTTTGAATTGGTTTATGGACATGAGATAAGAGGTCCTCTAAACTCATCAAAGACAGGTTCTTAGAACAAAGGAATGAATCTCCAGTACTAGACTCTGTATCCATGTTCCGGGAAAGGCCCATGAAAGCTTGCAATGTGGCTCAGGAACACCTGAATGCATCCCAATCCACGATGAAAAATGGGCAGATGAAAAGACAAAGAGTCAAACTTTTCAACCAGGGGATGAAGTATTTCTATTATTACCTTTCCAGGGTGAGCCATTAAAAACGTGGTTCAATGATTCGAATAAAGTGGTCAAAGGGTTGGTATAGTAAAATACTTGATTGACACCCCAGATCACCAGAAAAAGAATCGGCTGTGTCATATCAATATGTTAAATCAATATTATCGCAGGGAGGAGGATAAGCCAGTCCAAGTATGTCAGGTATTCGGGACAGATAAGAATGAAAGGAATAGTGAGGATGAGGCAGCAAGAGGCCGAGACAATACTCAAATTGAACCTCCTACTATCCGGGTAGTTAATACAGAATGGCGAGGAAAATTGGACAACAAGCTTTCGTACTTAAATGCAGAAAAACGAGAAGACCTAACAAGGCTACTCACAGCATTTAAAAGAGTTTGTAGGGATAAACCAGGGTGTACAACCTTTGCTACACATGATGTGGATGTAAAAGGGAATCTGTTCCTATAAATCAGCATCCTTAAATCCAGACAAACAGGCCCAAGTAAAAGCAGAAATCCCATACATGCTGAAAAACAACTTAACTGAATCAAGTCAAAGCAGCTGGAGTTCACCAATAGTATTAATGCCTAAACTTGACAGGTCAACCCGACATTGCACCTGGTTTGATGTCCTTTATTGTGGCGGACAAATAGAGTGTCTAATTTTCCTATTCTTAGGTAGAAAGAAAACTTTCTTGATATGCTGTGACCGATGGAGTAGTGGGACTGGATTAACAGTGCATTACTCCTGCCTTGGTCATGATAACAGACATACATGGGGTTGGGATTTGTTTTAATCTGATGTGATGACATTTGTTGGCTGCTTTTCACTTATAGACAGCTTGCAGATTAATACTGCAACTAGAAATAATGAAATAGTTAATGTTGTTCATTGTCAGGATGCTTTACGGTTTAATGTGTCAGGGCACAATTTAGCTAATGCTGTTAAATAGTTTTTGTCAAAACTGCAGGATGTCTGATTTGCATTTCCTTATTTCTTTATGTAGCCACATTGTGGAATGAGATCACCAGGGCAGTCTTGAGACAGGATTTGAAACAACAGGAGAGGATGAGAAACAAGTTTCCATCTGTTGTTTTGCAGGAAATACCTCATTTCTGGGTGTCTTTTTCACAATAAGACTTGTCATGCCATAATGAATCAGCAATAAATAGTTTTGTGAGCAATGGCCCAACAGGATTTTCAGCTTTTACTGTCATGTACACAACTTAAGCATAAGAGACCATTCTTACAACTTAAGGAAAATAAAATAGAAAATACAGGAGGATTTGTTGTAGTTAAAGGGTATTAAGTGTATGAAACATATTGCCGACATGACTGGTCGAACAATAAAAATCAATATGTTTCAATAAGGAGCTAAACAGTTGCCTGTGAGCAAATGGGATTTGAGGCTATTGGAAATGTAGCAACAGAATACTGTGGACGTGTGGACTAGATGCATTGAAGGTTGTCTCCTTCCATAACATGTTGCTGAGTGTCTATGTTGTTGTGTTACATAACTGGCATATTGAAGGCAGTCTT
This sequence comes from Heterodontus francisci, assembly GCF_036365525.1. Taxonomy (NCBI): domain Eukaryota; kingdom Metazoa; phylum Chordata; class Chondrichthyes; order Heterodontiformes; family Heterodontidae; genus Heterodontus; species Heterodontus francisci. The sequence goes on from NC_090410.1 coordinate 30,530,443, forward strand.
TATGAAGTTTTTTTTGGTTCCTGATGCCAAGGACTGGAACTTTACCATTTCCAGACTGGGGGATATAATTCATACCTTGGTTACTGCAATTGTTAACTCTATCAAGAGCCGACTGGTGAAACATAGCTGACAGTCTGTCTTAAATTCAAAAATGCCCATAAACTTGGACAGAGCCAGTGTCACCAGTAATGTAACTTCATGCTATTGTTATGTGAGTAATGAAATAGGCAGCATAGTTTAGGATGACCTGAATTTTATAGAGGGATGAATGTGTGAGACCAATGGGAGCGTGTTGGTAGTCAAGCCTGGAGGTACTAAAGACATGAGTGAAGATTTCAGCAGCAGATGAGCTGAGGCTGGGATAAGTTGGGTGATGTTATGGAGGTGGAAATAGGCAGTGTTAGTGATGATGAAGATAGGAGGTCAGAAGCTCACCTTGGGGTCAAACATGGTGAACAGTCTCGATTAGACTCAGAAGGTTACCAGGAAGAGTAACTAGGGAACGGAGTTTGTAGCGGGGGGACTGAAGACAGTGACTTCAATCTTCCCAGTATTTAATTCAAGGTTATTTCTGCTCATCCAGGACTGGATGTCGGTCAAGAGGTCTGACAATATAGAGACAGTGGAGAAGTTGAGAGAGGTGGTGGTCAGGTAGAGCTGGGTGTCATCAGTGTACTTGTGAAAACTAATGAGTGCTTTCGGATGATGTCACTGAGGGGCAGCATACAGATCAGAAATAAGATGAGGACAAGGATCGATCCTCGGGGGAAACCATAGATAATGGTGCGGGAGTGGGAAGAGAAGCCATTGCAAGTGATACTTTGGCAACAATTAGAAAGAAAAGAATGGAGCCGGGCAAATGCAGTCCCAACCAGCTGGATGACAGTGGAGAGACATTGGAGGAGTACGGTGTGTTCAAATCTGTCAAAGGGTGCAGAACTTGCAAAGGTGAGAAAAGAATTTGGTTTTAAGCAAGTGAAGGGGAGGGGGGAGTGGGGTGGGGGAGAGAACGAAGGGGAAAGTTTTTGATAGGACAGGAGAGATTAAATAACAAAGTCATCCTGGGACAAAGGCAAAGTGTGTGTTAATGCTTGAAGCCAATGGACAGCAAAATCGAGTGGGCTGTAAACTGGGTGGCCGTCCCGAACTCACCAAGTTCCTGCCCGGGGTGTACGAGGGGACATTGGGTTAAGATCTAGGCTGAAATTAGATGCAAAGAATAACAGAAAATTAAAACCACAAATTAGATACATCAAAATAAACATCAGCAATGAGATAGGTTGGAACAGGAGAGAGCGACAATCACTCTCAACGGATATACTTCTAACAAAGGAGGAAATCTAAACAAGAATCAGAGGAAGACACCGAGCCATGAGGAGAGAGTGGGTCTGGGGATTCATTTCTGGATTATTCCAGCAAACAGCTGAGATGGAGAGGAGAGGGTGAAACATCTCTTTCTGTGCAGCAAACATCTGCGTTGTGAAAGGGCAGTGGCAAAATTGACCAAAAGGGAACATTCTGTCATTACCTGTAGGACATGAAGATACCTGTCTTGTGAACACACATCAAGGATACAGAACCTTCTAGAGAGGAAGAGGGAGAACCTTTATAAAAAATCAGTGCTGGAAATAATAGCAGAATATTCTCTTTTACTCCCGGACATGAAAATGGCAGTAATGGATTGGCTGAGCGTTTTACACCCTGTCCAATTTCTGACATTGAATACTGGGGAAACCTTCAACTTGCGCTGATGAAATAAATGAGATGGTATTGGATGAGCCGTTGGCTGGAATTTAACGCCCACCCCTCACCCCAACACCAGGAGTGTGCTGGAAGGCAGGAGTGCCATGAAATCATGTGGGAGGTGGGGGGGAGATGGGGGGGTGGGGTTGTAGTGGGGGGGCCGTGCCGGTAACCTGTCCGCCCCCCACTGCTATTTTACCAGCGGGGAGGAAGGTGGCAAATGGCCACCCCAGGCCAATTGAGGCCCTTAACTGTCTAATTTATTGCCTCTTAAGGGACTGTTCCAGCAATACCAGCAGGAGTCAAACACTACAGCACCTGAGAAGCCCACCCAGTAATACCTGGTGACATCCTTGCAGGCTGCGGATGGCCCTCCTGACTGAGCACCCTGTGCCCAATGGAGGGCTCCTCGAAAGTACGGGCCATCCCTGGTAAGACTAATGCCTCGCCCTGCTCTCCGACACATGCCCCCCCTCACCGGGACCGAGCAATTAACCCCGACAAGCCCCAGCCCCACTTACCTGCTCCCAGGCCAGCATCCATCGCAGCTCCTCTCACAGGGTGCTTCCCCAGCAGTGGCCACCAGTCTCTATGGCACTGCTAGGACTGAAGAACTGCTGGGTCTCTGATTGGTCAGAAGTTCTTGGAGGTAGGACTTGCTGCCTCAGAGGGTGGAAGTCCTGACTGAAGCCAATTAAGGGCCTGAGCCACGAAAATAGCAGCGAGACCCCCAGGCCCAGTGGAGGTGGGCTCTCCCCCAACATTTGAGCCAGTGGGCAGGGCCACCCCCTCAATGTTAAATTTCACTATCCATTGCAATCAATTTAAAATAAATCTGTGAGAGCGGTATTATGGGAGGATGAGGTTATATTGCTTGTTTAACACTATCACAAAGAGACAATTATGCACATATCTGTCTATCCATCAGCCTGTCTGCGGATGTATCTGTCAGTCTGCTAAATACATCATCCATCTAACTGTCTGCCTGTCTGTCTGTCCTTCTGTCTGACTTTCTGCCTATCTGTCTGTCTCTTTGTTAACCTCTGTATCTAAGTTGAGGTGTGGGGGATGGGGGGTGCTGTGAGTATAGACCAAGACATCAGTGCAAAAGACAAGGATGAAGCATTTGCAACCATCATCAGCCAGAAGTGCTGAGTAGATGATCCATCTCAGCCTCTTCCTGAGGTTCCCAGCATCACAGATGCCAGTCTTCAGCCAATTCAATTCACTGCACAAGATATCAAAAAGGCTGAAGGCACTGGGTACAGAAAAGACTATGGGCCCTGATAACATCCTGGCTGTATTACTGAAGAGTTGTGCTCAGGAACTAGCTGTGCCCCTGGCCAAGCTGTTCCAGTACAATCCTGACATCTACCCAAAAGTATGGAAAATTGTCCAAGTATATCCTGTCCACAAAAAGCAAGAGAAATCCAATCCGGCCATTTACCGCCCATCAGTCTACTATCAATCATCTACAAAGTGATGGAGGGTGTCATTGACAGTGCTATCAAGCGGCACTTACTCAGCAATAACCCGCTCACTGATGCTCAGTTTGGTTCTGCCTGGGGAACTCTGCTCAGACAAAATTACAGTTTTGGTCCAATCATGGAAAAAAGAGTTCGAGAAGTGAGGTGAGAGCAGCTGCCCTTGACATCAAGGCAGCATTTGACCAAGTTTGGCATCAAGAGTCTCAGCAACATTGAAGTAATGGAAATCAGGGGAAAACACTCCACTGGTTGGAATCAAACGTGGCATAAAGGAAGATGGTTGTGGTTGTTGGAGGTCAATCATCTCAGCCCCAGGACACAGAGTCATTTATGGCAAAGAAGGAGGCCATTCGGCCATTAAGTCCATGATGGCTCTCCACGGAGCTATCCAGTCAGTCCCACACCCCTGCTCGATCCCCATAGCCCAGCAAGCTTATTTCCTTCCAGTGTTCATCTAATTTCCTTTTGAAGTCATTGATTGTCTCCACTTCCACCATCCTTGTGGACAGTCAGTTCCAGGTAATTGCCACCCACTGTGGAAAAAAAGTTCTTCCTCAGATCCCCCCTGCATCTCTTGTCCAAATCCTTCAGTCTGTGTCCCAAGACTTTGTACTATTAGTTAAAGAGAACAATTTTTCCTTGTCTAACTGATCGCAGCTTTCCATAATCTTGTGCACTTCTAATAAATCCTACCTCAATCTCCATTGTTCTAAGCAAAACAATCCCAGCTTTTGCAGCCGAAATCTGTAACTCAGATCCCCTATCCCTGGAGCCATTCTGGTAAATCTCCCCTGCATCCGCTCAAGGCCCCTCACACCTTCCTAAATTATGTGACCAGAACTGGGCGGCACAGTGGCGCAGTGGTTAGCACCGCAGCCTCACAGCTCCAGTGACCCGGGTTCAATTCTGGGTACTGCCTGTGTGGAGTTTGCAAGTTCTCCCTGTGTCTGCGTGGGTTTCCTCCGGGTGCTCCGGTTTCCGCCCATTTGCCAAAGACTTGCAGGTTGATAGGTAAATTGGCCATTATAAATTGCCCCTAGTATAGGTGGGAGGGAACTATAGGGACAGGCGGGGATGTGGTAGGAATATGGAATTAGTGCAGGATGAGTATGAATGGGTGGTTGATGGTCGGCACAGACTCGGTGGGCCGAATGGCCTGTTTCAGTGCTGTATCTCGAAACTAAACTAAACTAAAACTGGATGCAATCCTCCAGTTGGAACCTGACAAGAGCTTGACAAAGGTTCAACATAACTTCCCTACTTTTCTACTCAATGCCTCCACTTATGAAGCCCAATATCCCAACTGCTTTACTGTTTACCTGTTAGCCTTACATCAGTTGGGAAAATGGTAGAATCTGGTCCAGAGGATGTGATAAATGGACACTTGGATAATAATGAGCTGATTGGGCATAGTCAACATGGATTTATGAATGGGAAATTATGTTTGATGATCATGTTGGAGTGTTTTGATGATGTTACGAACAGAATTGATAAAGGGGAATCGGAGTCCATGGGTTTTCAGAAGGCTTTTGATAAAGTCCCCCACAGGAGATTGGTTCGCAAAATTAAAGTACATGGGATAGGAGGTAATATACTGGCATTGATTAAGGATTGGCTAACAGGCAGATAGCAGAGAGTAGGAATAAATGGGTCATTCTTACTTTGGCAGGCTGTGACTAGTGGAGTACTGCAGAGATCAGTGCTTGGGCCCCAGCTGTTCACAATATAAATATCAATGATTTGGCTGTGGGGACCAAATGTCGCATTTACAAGTTCACGGATGACACTAAACTAGGTGGGAATGTGTGTTGTGAGGAAGATGCAAAGTGGCTTCAAGGGGATTTGGAAAGATTAGTGAGTGGGCAAGAGCGTGGCAGATGGAATATAATGTGGAGAAATATGAAGTTATTCACTTTGGCAGGAGGAATAGATGTGCAGAGTATTTTTTAAATGGTAAGAGATTAGAAAGTATTGATTTACAAAGGAACCTGGGTGTCCTTGTCAATAAGTCACTGAAAGCTAACATGCAGGTGCAGCAAGCAATTAGGAAGGCTAATGGTATTTATTAAGAGATACAACACTGAAACAGGCCCTTCGGCCCACCGAGTCTGTGCCGACCATCAACCACCCATTTATACTAATCCTAGTATAAATCCTAGCAAGATGGCTCCTGGGCTGTAAGCTCCCTCGGAAGCTCCCTTGCTGTTCAACTCTATCCATGGCCATCTGCTCCCATTCTTAGTGTTTTCTCCCCCAATCTACCCTCTTAAACTGTTTCAACTCCCCTGGCTCTTTAAATCAGTTCATTTTAGCCCTAACTAAAAGCTAACAGTTAGTTTAGTTTCTGTTACCTGGGCCCACTGCCCTCCCCCAGTCACACCTGCTCTTTGTTTTCTCAATGAAATTGATCCGGATGAAACTGACGAGCACAGCTGTCGATACTTTAATCTCCGATCCTGATGTCTTCACTGTCCAGAGTGTCTGCGGCCACGGCGTGCGGTAAGTGCATTGAGGTGAAGAAGGAGCAGCGGGACCCGAGGGAAGCCTTGAGAAAAGGTGCCCCGAACACCCAAAAAACCCACGAACGGCTCCTCGGCCGCAAATTCAAAGCGCCCGCGGGAGATGGCTCGGAGAGCATCTGCAGCGCACTGTTGGCAATGCTATATGCCTTTATATAAACCACATCAAAAAAGCCCTTAGCGAATATAATCACCTTTGTAAGTCTGCCAAAAGATGCTTCACCTCCCGAAGGACGTGGATGAGCTTTCCGGACGTCGATAGTGAGAACTGAGGAAATGGCTTATTACCTGCATCCGCTTCCCCCCCGCCCCTTCCCCTGCCCCTTCCCCCCCCACCCCCCGTCCCCTTCCCTGCTCCACCCTCTCAGCTCACCCCCTCACAACCCCGTCCCAGCAGCCCCCTCTCACCATCTTCCCCCTGCACCCCCTTCCCCTGCACCCCCCCACCCACTTACAGCCCTCTTCCCAGCTCCCCCTCGCACCCCCCTCCCTCCACCCCTCCCCCTCGCATCCCCTCCTCTCACCGGCATCATCCTACACCTGGGTAGGAGCCCTAACAACCCCACTGCCTTGTGGGCATCTCGGGAGAGACCAAGGCTAAGGGAGTAAACCCTAACAGATAATCCGGAGCGGAACCCCGTAGGCGGTCATGTGTCACCTTTGGCATGTTTCCAGCAGTTCCTGCAGCCATACCGGTGCCAAACGTCGTGCTCTGCACTCCTTTGGACCCCACCAGAAAGGCCGAGAGGGAGGTTTTAACGACTGGGCAACTCTCAACCTCCATAAATTCGCCCAGGCATGCGCCATGGAGAGGTCACTCCACAGATGCCTCACAGCGACTGAAACAACACGGAAGGCAGCAGTTACGGGTTATAAGTCCAGATAAATTGGCGTAGAAACTGGGCGCCACGGGTTGCCTTTGTCGGTGGGAGAGGTCATTGCACCTCACTGGACAGCAACCTCTCGCCTCAAACCGGGCAGCCCCCGGTCAATAAGGTTCTGTCCCGCCACAGTCTACCTGCTTCAATGGGTGCTTGGAACTCAGGGACATTGCCCGAAAGGTGGACTGATACACCGCACCAAACAACACGAAAAAAGGAAAGAAGGTACCAACCCTTCGCTTTGCAAGATGGAACGTCAGAACTATGTGTCCTGGCCTGTCGGAAGACCTTACACAAATCACGATTCTCGGATGACCGCCATCATTAACAACGAGCTCAGAAGACTCAATGTAGACATTGCAGCACTTCAGGAGACACGCCTCCCCGCGAGTGGATCTCTAGCAGAGCCAGACTACACCTTCTTCTGGCAGAGCAGCCATCCTGAAGAACCAAGACAGCATGGAGTGGGCTTCGCCATCAGAAACTCCTTGCTCAGCATGATAGAGCCTCCCTCAAATGGCTCGGAACGCATACTGTTCATCCGACTGCTCACCACCTCTGGTCCAGTACACCTACTCAGCATCTAGGCTCCAACACTCTGCTCCCCACCTGAAGCTAAAGACCAGTTCTACGAGGAACTCCATAACATCATTAGCAGCATCCCCAACACCGAACACCTATTCCTACTGGGGGACTTTAATGCCAGGGTTGGGGCCGACCATGACTCATGGCCCTCCTGCCTTGGGCGCTATGGCGTTGGAAGGATGAATGAGAACGGGCAGAGACTGCTTGAGTTGTGTACCTATCATAACCTCTGCATCACCAACTCGTTCTTTCACACTAAACCCAGTCACCAGGTTTCATGGAGGCACCCAAGATCGCGTCGTTGGCACCAGCTAGACCTCATTGTCACAAGGCGAGCCGCCTTAAACCGTGTTCAAATCACACGCAGCTTCCACAGTGCGGACTGCGACACCGACCACTCCCTGGTGTGCAGCAAGGTTAGACTCAGACCAAAGAAGTTGCATCATTCCAAGCAGAAGGGCCACCCGCGCATCTACACGAGCAGAATTTCTCACCCACAGCTGTTACAAAAATTTCTAAACTCACTTATAACAGCCCTTCAAAACACTCCCACAGGGGATGCTGAGACCAAGTGGGCCCACATCAGAGACGCCATCTATGAGTCAGCCTTGACCACCTACGGCAAAAGTGCGAAGAGAAATGCAGACTGGTTTCAATCTCATAATGAAGAGCTGGAACCTGTCATCGCCGCTAAGTGCATTGCACTGTTGAACTGCATGAAAGCCCCCAACTATTTAACATCCGCAGCACTTAAAGCAGCCAGAAGCACTGCACAAAGAACAGCCAGGCGCTGCGCAAATGACTACTGGCAACACCTATGCAGTCATATTCAGCTGGCTTCAGACACCGGAAACATCAGAGGAATGTATGATGGCATTAAGAGAGCTCTTTGGCCAACCATCAAGAAGATCGCCCCCCTCAAATCTAAATCAGGGGACATAATCACTGACCAACGCAAACAAATGGACCGCTGGGTTGAGCACTACCTAGAACTGTACTCCAGGGAGAATGTTGCCACTGAGACTGCCCTCAATGCAGTCCAACCTCTGCCAGTCATGGATGAGCTGGACATACAGCCAACCAAATCGGAACTCAGTGATGCCATTGATTCTCTAGCCAGCAGAAAAGCCCCTGGGAAGGACAGCATTACCCCTGAAATAATCAAGAGTGCCAAGCCTGCTATACTCTCAGCACTACATGAACTGCTATGCCTGTGCTGGGACGAGGGAGCAGTACCCCAGGACATGCGCGATGCCAATATCATCACCCTCTATAAAAACAAAGGTGAACGCGGTGACTGCAACAACTACCGTGGAATCTCCCTGCTCAGCATAGTGGGGAAAGTCTTTGCTCGAGTCACTCTAAACAGGCTCCAGAAGCTGGCCGAGCGCGTCTACCCTGAGGCACAGTGTGGCTTTCGTGCAGAGAGATCGACCTGTTCTCCCTTCGTCAGATACAGGAGAAATGCCGTGAACAACAGATGCCCCTCGACATTGCTTTCATTGATCTCACCAAAGCCTTTGACCTCGTCAGCAGACGTGGTCTCTTCAGACTACTAGAAAAGATTGGATGCCCACCAAAGCTACTAAGTATCATCACCTCATTCCATGTCAATATGAAAGGCACAGTTCAACATGGTGGCTCCTCATCAGAGCCCTTTCCTATCCTGAGTGGCGTGAAACAGGGTTGTGTTCTCGCACCCAATCTTTTTGGCATTTTCTTCTCCCTGGTGCTTTCACATGCGTTCAATTCCTCTGAAGAAGGAATTTTCCTCCACACAAGATCAGGGGGCTGGTTGTTCAACCTTGCCCGTCTAAGAGCGAAGTCCAAAGTACGGAAAGTCCTCATCAGGTAACTCCTCTTTGCTGACGATTCTGCTTTAACATCTCACACTGAAGAGTGCCTGCAGAGTCTCATCGACAGGTTTGCGGCTGCCTGCAATGAATTTGGCCCAATCATCAGCCTCAAGAATACGAACATCATGAGGTAGGACATCAGAAATGCTCCATCCATCAATATTGGCGACCACGCTCTGGAAGTGGTTCAAGAGTTCACCTACTTAGGCTTAACTATCACCAGTAACCTGTCTCTCGATGCAGAAATCAACAAGCGCATGGGAAAGGCTTCCACTGCTATGTCCAGACTGGCCAAGAGAGTGTGGGGAAATGGCACACTGACACAGAACACAAAAGTCTGAGTGTATCAGGCCTGTGTCCTCAGTACCTTGCTCGATGGCAGCGAGGCCTGGACAACGTATGTCAGCCAAGAGCGACGTCTCAATTCATTCCACCTTCGCTGCCTCCGGAGAATACTTGGCATCAGGTGGCAGGACCGTATCTCCAACACGGATGTCCTCGAGGCGGCCAACATCCCCAGCTTATACACACTACTGAGTCAGCGGCGCTTGAGATGGCTTGGCCATGTGAGCCGCATGGAAGATGGCAGGATCCCCAAAGACACATTATACAGCGAGCTCGCCACTGGTATCAGACCCACCGGCCGTCCATGTCTCTGCTTTAAAGACGTCTGCAAACGCGACATGAAATCCTGTGACATTGATCACAAGTTGTGGGAGTCAGTTGCCAGCGTTCGCCAGAGCTGGCGGGCAGCCATATAGGCGGGGCTAAAGTGTGGCGAGTCGAAGAGACTTAGTAGTTGGCAGGAAAAAAGACAGAGGCGCAAGGGGAGAGCCAACTGTGGAACAGCCTCGACAAACACATTTTTCTGCAGCACCTGTGGAAGAGCCTGTCACTCTAGAATTGGCCTTTATAGCCATTCCAGGCGCTGCTTCACAAACCACTGACCACCTCCAGGCGCTTACCCATTGTCTCTCGAGACAAGGAGGCCAAAGAAGACACTAATCCCATATTCCTACCACATCCCCACCTGCCCCTATATTCCCCTGCCACCTACCTCTACAAGGGGCAATTTATAATGGCCAATTTACCTATCAACCTGCAAGTCTTTCGGTGGTGAGAGGAAACCGGAGTACCCGGCGAAAACCCAGGCAGACACAGGGAGAGCTTGCAAACTCCACACAGGCAGTACCCAGAATTGAACCCAGGTCGCTGGAGCTGTGAGGCTGCGGTGCTAACCACTGCACCACTGTGCCACCCATATGTTAGCCTTCATCGCAAAATGAATTGAATACAAGAAGTAGTGAAGTCTTGCTTCAAATGTATAGAACCATGATTAGTCTGCACTTGGAGTACTGTGTGCAGTTTTGGTCCCCTTACCTTAGCAAGGATTATTGCCATAGAGGGAGTGCAGTGAAGGTTCACCAGACTTCTTCCTGGAATGGTGGGATTGTCCTCTGAAGAGAGTTTGGGGAAACTGGGCTGTATTCTCTAGAGATCTGACGAATGAGAGGTGATCTCAATGAAACCTACAAAATACTTAAAGGGATAGACAGGGTAGATGCAGCTGAGATGTTTCCCCTGGTTGGGGAGTCTAGAACCAGGCGACACAATTTCAAAATAAGGGGAATAGAGATAAGGAGAAATTTCTTTATTCAGAGGGTTGTGAATCTTTGGAATTCTCTCCCCCAGAGGGCTGTGCAAGCTCAGTCGTTGAGCATGTTTAAAGCAGATATTGACAGATTTCTAAATACAAATGACATGAGGGGATATGAAGATATTGTGGGAAAAAGGTGTTGAAGTGAATGATCAGCCATGATCACATTGAATGGCGTGGCATGCTCGATGGGCTGAATGGCCTACTCCTGTTCCCATCTTCCCACTAACCACTCTCAACAGGTCCTGTCACCTTCAAAAATCGATACACATGTACCCGCAGGTCCCTCTGTTCATCCACACTCTTTAGAACTGTACCATTAAGTATATATTACCTCTCACTCTTCCTTCCGACAAAATGCATCACCTCACACTTTTCAATATTAAATTCCATTTGCCACCTCCCTGCCCATTCTGCTAGCCTATCACTATGTCCTGTTGCAGGTGGTTCTTATCATTCTCAGTGTTTGCCACAACTCCAATTTTGGTGTCATGTGCAAATTTTGAGATTCTATTCTGTTTTCCAAAATCCAAATCATTTATATATAACAAAAAGAGCAGTTGTCCCAGCACTGACCCTTAGGGAACACCACTGTCTACCATCCTCCAGTCTGAAAAATAGCCATTTGCTACAACTTGCTGTTTTCTGTCTTTAAACCAATTTTTTTTCATCCAGTTGGACAATGACCCTCCTATTCTTTAAGCCTCAATTTTATTAGCCAGTCTTTTATGTGCTACCTCATCAAATACTTTCTTAAAATCCATATAAACAACATCCACCACATTCCCTTCATCAACCTTCTCTGTTACATCATCAAAAAATTCATTTAGGCAAGCATGATTACGCTTTTACAAATCCGTGCTGGCTTTCCCTAATTAACTTGAATCGCTCCAAATGTCTGTTGAATTTTTCCTGATAATTGTTTCTAACACCTTATCCACTACTGATGCTAAACTAACTGGCCTGTAGTTGCTAGGACTCTCATTGCACCCTTTCTTGAATAAGGATTTCACATTTGTCACTTTCCAATCCTTTCGTTATCTCCATCTCCACTTTCTTTAGCAACCTGGGATGCAAGTCATCCTGACTTATCTAACCAAGCATAGTCAGCCTTTTTACTGCCTTCCCATCTCAATTTTTATCCTCTACTCTCTCCGCTTCCCCTGTATTTTGTCAGATTCCACTTCCTTAGTGAACCCTGATACAAAGTACTCATTAAGTATATATGTCTTGCCCTGCACCTCTCAGCATATATTACACTCTTTGTCTCTAATAGGCCCCACTCCACCTCTTACTATTTGCTTCCATTTTTGGGTCCTCTTTTATGTTGATTGCCATTCTATTCTCATATTCTCTCTTTGCCTGTCTTATTTTACTCTGCACCTCCCCTCTCTAATTATTGTATTTGGCCTGGTTCTCACTTGAAGAATTCACCTAACATGCATCATACACCCTCTTTTGTTCGAGGAAGGTACTGCCCTCGAAGGTGGAAATTTTAGTACTCGAGCACTGAAAACCACAAGAAAACCTGAAATGAAGTGTTTAAATTATTGGGAAGGATCAATTTAGTTTCCCGCTTCCAATTTCCCATTCGTCTTTGTGTTTGATCCCAGATGTGAACCCCCAAATTTCTGTTACGGTCAAGTGAGGAGGGGTCAAAAAGCTTCCCTCTTTTCCCTCTCCTTGTTTCACCACAACAGGTGGATGTACTGGTCAATTCAGTGAGTGTTTGATTCCTTACTTGCTATGATCATAACAAGAACCAACTGGAAAGGTTTTCTTGAGTTAACAAAGAAAGAGATTAACTTTATTGCATCCTAAACTGAACTAATAAAATAATAAACAATGCACGCGCACACACACACACACACACACACACACACACACACACTGGAGGTTTACACACACACAAATAGTTACAGAGTGGGGAAAGGTAGATTGGTTGAGTTAGTGTCCACAGAAAAAAGGGGTATATAGTCTGTGAAGTTTGATGATATGGCTGGCTTTTACCTGAATTCAGTGGTCCTGAGGCTTTTAGTTTGAAGAGACAGATGACTGGTTTGGTGGGTCTCTTGGAGACAGCGATGCAGATGATTTCCTCCAAAGGGGTTTCTGGTTGTAGCCGCAGTATGCAAATGTGGTCAGTCACCAGGCAGGAGTTGAAACCTTTAAGCTCGAATGCAGAGAAAAGGAGAAGGACCTCCTACTTGGGTCTGCATTTGTCAGAGTCCTGTTTCTCCCTTCTCTACTGCAGAAAGACACAAGCTTAAAACCACAAATGGGGAGGACTTGCACATGACAGTCACTCTGTGATTCAAAACATAGCAGTTAGCAATATTTCTCTCTTGTTAAAAAGAAAAAGTACAAACAGTTCCCTTAAACTTCCTGGGTCTTGGTTCTTTCTGGGAAATGCAGCCATTTCATCTCCCTCCTCACAGTCCTTTGCAGTGTAGGATACAGTGTTACAAACTAGGCGATCATCTGAAGCTGCCAGCAAAGTCATCCTTTTAGCTGGTCTTTTCAAATGTCTTTTAAACAAATTATAAATTCAGATCTCCAGCCAGTGGATTAAAAAACAGTATCATTCAACAAATCACATTGGCATAACAATATCCTGGTACATTGAGCACCCAATCCTTGCCATTTTTAATCCACATTTCCGTTATTGCTGCTACATCATATTCCCATACTACTATTTGTGCTTGTAACTTACGAACCTTAATCACCACATTTAATACATTTACACTCAACATTATAATCCTGTCTTTGTATTCTCATAGTCCTTCTCAGTCCACTCTCATCTCATACAGAACTACTCCCTATTCTAGTTCACTCTCACATTATGTACCTTATTCCTCCTTTTGACTACTATATGCTGGTGCCATCCCCCTGCCAATTTAGTTTAAACCCTCCCCAACCACACCATTGAATCTCCCTGCATGGACTTTAGTCCCAGTCCTGTTGATGCATAAGCTGTCTTTTTTAAATAGAAACATAGAAAAATAGGAGCAGGAGTAGGGGGATATGCGTGGAAAGTTCTTTACGCAGAGGGTGGTGGGCACCTGGAACGCATTGCCAGCTGAGGTGGTAGATGCGGGCACGATGGATTCTTTTAAGATGTATCTAGACAGATACATGAATGGGCAGGAAGAAAAGAGATACAGAACCTTAGAAAATAGGCGACATGTTTAGAGAGAGGATCTGGATCGGCGCAGGCTTGGAGGGCCGAAGGGCCTGTTCCTGTGCTGTAATTATCTTTGTTCTTTGTTCTTTGTTCTTTGTTCTTTGAGTAGGCCATTCGGCCCTTCAAGCCTGCTCCGCCATTCAATATGATCATGGCTGATCATCCAAACTCAGTACCCTGTTCCCGCTTTCTCCCCGATCACATTAGCCCTAAGAACTATATCTAACTCTTTCTTAAATATATTTAATGATTTGGCCTCAACTGCTTTCCTCAACCCTTATCCTTAGACTGTGACCCCTGGTCCTGAATCCCCCACCATCTGGAAAATCCTTCCTGCATCTAGTCTGTCCAGCCCTATTAGAATTTTGTAGTCAAGAGTGACTGCATCAAGGACACAGCTTCAGGCACAACTTTCTTGTGATCTTCTCACATCCAAGATCACTCTTTGCTTTCCTTCACACGTGTTTTAAATTCTGCCGTTTCTGATCACAGCACTTGGACATTTTAAAGACCTTTGACTCATGGTCAATCTCCTGTAATTGCTCCTTTTCTGCCACTAGCATTCTGTTCATTTATTCTCCATTTCTTTCAATAACATCTTTCAACAGATCGATTAAGATGAAGACAGGATGTTTTGGATCTTGCTGCACTGACCTAGCTGGACAAAATGGCACATTTGAGCCCTCATTGGCAGCTATGTGGCACTGCCCGTCACTCATCCAACTCAACTGTTCAGAGAAAAGCACCAACTACCAGGTAAACAGAAGCCAGTTTTCAGTTAGTATCCCCCCATCACAATATTCCCCAAGAAAGTACCATGAGCTGCTGGGCTGCTGTCCCTCGAAAGGCCGGCTCTGCTTTCACAGCTTGTTCACCAAGTGGTCCCATGGATAGTAATGTATCTGGATTCAAGACACAAATGAACATTGGTGTGAATGGGACCTGTGTCCCCAGGAACAGCAGAGGGAGCAGAGCAAACCTAACGGCGTAATATTGAGAATGGATGTTCGATGAGGCAATACTGCAGGAAAATGACAATGGAATGGAAGGAGGAAAGTAAAGGAGGGATATTGACTGTGAAAGGAGGAGAAGCTGGGAGAAGAGACGGGTTTGAATTATGGAGCATCAAGCACAGGCATGTGAGAGTGTGAGGATTTGAAGGAGCAAATTGTTTTCCATGAACAACAATTTGTTTCCAGTTGGAATAGATTGATTTTTCACTGTGTTCTGTTAACATGTGCAGCAGAGACCAGACGTTGATGCAGCCACAACTCAGTGTAATAACCACTGTGTGATCACGGTGCTACACATCAGCTGTGGGAGTTGTGCACAAACCAAAGCAATATCGCAAATGGCATTACTGAGAAACACACATCTTTAAAGGCAACATAATGAAAGCCAAGAGCTGTTCAGGTGATGAATACTCAGTGAATATTCAGTGACTGATGAATGCCATCCCACTGATCTGTCCAGATTTTGTGGGACAGTGTGTGAAGCAACTTCGACTCCGACTATGCTGGGCAACCAAATAAGGATAATTTTACGTCAATGTAATTTTAATTTACAGGTTCCTTTTGAGGTTGATTAATATTTACCTTTGTGCCACACAGATTAAATTACAAGTTTGAAAAGGGAATTGGATAAAGACAGAAAAAGTGAAATGTTTAGGCTGATGGGGAAGGAGCAGTGGAGTGGGAATTATTGGATAGTTCTTTCCAAAAGCCAGCACGGACATGATGGGCGGAATGACCTCCTTCTGTGCTGTAAGATTCTATGGCACACTCAATCTCCTGTTGGGCTTCAAAATTTTTCCATCAGCAATTAAAATACCCAACTGTCCTGCTCTGCATCCTTCCCCGTCTCAAACACATTTATTGACCTATCAGATCCTGGTTTTGTGTGGTTACCTACCATTGGGACTCTTGTCTGTGAGAAATGATTAACGCAGCAAAATTCCAGGGACTGTAATGAAAAGCTTTTGTTGCCATTGAAATTTAATTTCACATAAACTGTCTGTTGTATAATCTTTTGGAGTTAGCATATTCTGTCTCCTTGTAAGATTTTTCTTAACAGTCTTTGTCCTTTCAGGAGTTACAGGATGAGTGAGTGATGCAGACACAGTACCAACAAATCAGCTCGAAGCCTTGAAAGCTGCTATGGACAAGCTGATGGGTAGTGAATGTAGATTATATTTCCCTTTTGGTCCAAACCTTTACATTTAAAGGTATGAAGGTAGACAGGAAATGGCTAGCATTTAAAGAACTAATACATGCTTTACAACAACTATACATTCCATTGAACAGTTCTTGCAGATTGGAAGGTAGCAAAGGCAACGCCACTATTTAAGAAAGGAGGGAGAGAGAAAACCAGGAACTACAGACCTGTGAGCCTGACGTCAGTAGTATGGAAAATGCTTGAATCTATTGTAAAGGATGTGGTAACAGGACACTTTGAAAATAATGGTAGGATTGGGCAGTGTCAACACGGATTTATAAATCAGGCAACCTGACATCTGTAGTGGGGAAAATTCTAAAGTCCATTATCAAAGATTTTATAGCACAGCACTTCGAGAACAGTGGTAGAATTGGGCAGAGTCAGCATGGATTTACGAAAGGGAAATCATGCTTGACAAATCTACTAGAATTCTTCGAGGATGTAACTGGTAGAGTTGATGAGGGGGAGCCAGTGGATGTGGTTTATTTGGACTTTCAGAAGGCTTTTGACAAAGTCCCACAAAAGAGATTAGCGTGTAATAGTAAAGCGCATGGGATTGGCGGTAGTGTATTGCGATGGATAGAAAATTGGTTGGCGGACAGGAAACAAAGAGGAGAGATAAATGGGTCTTTTTCCGAATGGCAGGCAGTGACCAGTGGGGTACCGCAGGGACCCCAGCTATTTACAATATACATTCATGATTTGGATGACGGAACTAAATGTCATATCACCACATTTGCAGATGGCACAAAACTGGGTGGGAGGGTGAGTTGTGAGGAGGATGCAGAGAGGCTTCAGGATGATTTGGACAAGTTGAGTGAGTGGGCTAATGCAGATGCAGTATAATGTGGATAAATGTGAGGTTATCCACTTTAGTAGCAAAAACTGGAAGGCAGTCGGGGTAGTGGAGGAATGGACCAGGGTGCCGCGGAGGGAATGATCCCTTCGGAATGCTGACAGGGGAAGGGAGGGGAAGATGCATTTGGTAGGTGGCTGCAGGTGGTGGAAATGGCGGAGGATGATCCTTTGGATACGGAGGCTGATGGGGTGGAAAGTGAGGACAAGGGGAACCCTGTCGCTGCTCTGGGAGGGAGGGGAAGGGGTGAGTGTAGAGGTGCGGGAAATGGGCTGGACACAGTTGATGGCACTGTCGTACACAATTGGGGGAATCCTCGGTTGAAGAAAAAGAAAGACTTATCAGAAGTGCTGTCGTGGAAGGTAGCATCATCAGAGCAGATGCGTTGGAGACGGAGAAAATGGAAGAATTGAATGGAGTGTTTACAGGAGGCAGGGTGTGAAGAAGTGTAATCGAGGTAGCTGTGGCAGTCGGTGGGCTTATTTTTTTTTAGAATTAGAATATTACAGCGCAGTACAGGCCCTTCGGTCCTCGATGTTGCGCCGACCTGTGAAACCATCTGACCTACACTATTCCATTTTCATCCATATGTCTATCCAATGACCACTTAAATGCCCTTAAAGTTGGCGAGTCTACTACTGTTGCAGGCAGGGCGTTCCACACCCCTACAACTCTCTGAGTAAAGAAACTAACTCTAACATCTGTCCTATATCTATCAGCCCTCAACTTAAAGCTATATCCCCTCGTGTTTGCCATCACCATCCGAGGAAAAAGACTTTCACTATCCACCCTATCTAACCCTCTGATTATCTTATATGTCTCTATTACGTCACCTCTCCTCCTCCTTCTCTCCAACGAAAACAACCTCAAGTCCCTCAGCCTTTCCTCGCAAGACCTTCCAGGCAACATCCTAGTAAATCTCCTCTGCACCCTTTCCAAAGCTTCCACATCCTTCCTCTAGTGCGGTGACCAGAACTGCACGCAATACTCCAGGTGCAGTCTCACCAGAGTTTTGTACTGCTGCAGCATGACCTCGTGGCTCCGAAACTCGATCCCCCTACTAATAAAAGCTAACACACCATATGCCTTCGTAACAGCCCGATTAACCTGGGTGGCAACTTTCAGGGATTTATGTACCTGGACACCAAGATCTCTCTGTTCATCTACACTATCAAGAATCTTCCCATTAGCCCAGTACTCTGCATTCCTGTTACTCCTTCCAAAGTGAATCACCTCGCACTTTTCCGCATTAAATGGATATTAATAATGGATATTAGTAGACAGCCTATCCCCAGAGTTGGAGATAGAGAAGTCGAGGAAGGGAAGGGAAGTGTCAGAGATGGACCAGGTAAAGGTGAGAGAATGGTGGAAATTAGAAGCAAAGTTGATAAAGATTTCCAGTTCCGAGCGGGAGCAGGAAACGGCACCGATACAGTCAAAAATGTCCCGGAAGACGAGTTGGGGGAGGGGCCTGAGTAGGACTAGAACAAGGAATGTTCGACATATCCCACAAAAAGACAGGCATAACTAGGACCCATGTGGGTACCTACAGCAACACCTTTCACTTGAAGGAAGTGAGTGGAGTTGAAGGAGAAGTTGTTCAATGTGAGAACAAGTTCAGCCAGGCGGAGGAGGTTGGTGGTGGATGGGGACTGGTTGGGCCTCTGTTCAGGGAAGAATTGGAGAGCCCTCAAACCATCCTGGTCGGGGATGGAGGTGTAGAGAGATTGGATGTCTATGGCGAAGAAGAGGCGGTTGGGACCAGGCAACTGGAAATTGTCAGAATGACGTAGGGTGTCAGAAGAATCATGGATGCAGGTGGGAGGAAATTGGACCAGCGGAAAAAAGATAGTGTCAAGATAGGAAGAAATAAGCCCAGTGGGGCAGGAGCAGGCTGACACAATGGGTCTGCTGGGACAGTCCTGTTTGTGGATTTTGGGAAGGAGGTAGAAGCAGGCTGACCGGGGTTGCGGGACTATGAGGTTGGAAGCTGTGGAGGGAAGATCTCCAGAAGAGATGAGGTCAGTGACAGTCCTGTGGACAGTCGCTTGATGTTCGGTGTTGGAGTCATGGTCCAGGGGGAGGTGGGAAGAAGGGTCTGAAAGTTGTCGTTGAATCTCTACAAGGTAGAGGTCGGAACACCATACAACAACAGCACCACCCTTGTATCTCAAAAATGCTCCCTTTCAGGATCAATCTCATCAAGTGATCATTGTTGATGAATATACAGCAAGGAAACATGAATCTGGAGCCCCATGAATGACAATGACAATGATCTAAACAAGGTCAAAGTACCATCATGGAAGGGCAGTTAGTTAATGACTGACCAATTAGATGAACAGAAATGGGGTTTTACCTAATATGGCACAGAACCAAGCTGGGAAAGGTGTATAAAGTAAGAACTTGTAAGACCCCAAAAGCACGCATCATCATCCAAACGAAGACAGAAGATAGACTTCAATCAAGAGACAAGGCATCGCAGTTAACTGGAGGTTGAGGACCGGTGTTGCATCGTGAACACAACTGCTCACCACTGCCCTTTGCTCAGTAGCACGATTTTGTGCTTATTGTAGAAAATGTAATAAAGTCTGTGAAGCTTGTGAAAAACTACTCGTACCCGTGTGGTTTTGTAGCTAGTCTGAGCTGTAAGTCCCTTTTAGATCTGCTCTCCCAACTTAGACTGTCGTTGTAATTGACCAAGTCTTCCAATTAAATGAAAGCAAACTCCAGATCTTACAAGTGATGCTGAAACCCTGGACTTTGACAAGTACAGAAACCGAGGGAGTTAAAGCAAGTTTCACAAATGTCGGAACGTTGTTTGGTCAGTGATAATTCTTACGGGCATCATTTCTTAGGAAGGGTGGCAGATTAAACTGACCCAGCGGTGTCTATTTCAAGTACAAGCTATGTGGTGAAAGGCCAATGTAAGGAAGGGTTTCTGGGAAACATATGAGGAAAAGTTGGTCACTAAATGTAATCTAGACAATATCCAATCACTGTGAGAAGAGTACACACAAAAACATGAGCACGTTCCGTTCTGAAGGCTTTTGTTAAAGTCCCCCACAGGAGGTTGGTTCATAAAATTTAAGCACATGGGATAGGAGGTAATATACTGGCATGGATTAAGGATTGATTAACAGGCAGAAAGCAGAGTTTAGGAATTAACAGGTCATTCTCGCATTGGCAGTCTGTGACCAGTGGGTATTGCAAGGATCAATACTTGGGCACCAGCTGTTCACAATAT
Source organism: Heterodontus francisci (assembly GCF_036365525.1). Lineage (NCBI taxonomy): Eukaryota > Metazoa > Chordata > Chondrichthyes > Heterodontiformes > Heterodontidae > Heterodontus > Heterodontus francisci. The sequence continues at coordinate 30,550,669 of NC_090410.1, forward strand.
ATATCAATGATTTGGATGTGGGCACCAAATGTAATATTTCCAAGTTTGCAGATGACACAAAACTAGATGGGAATGTATGTTCTGAGGAAGATGCAAAGTGGCTTCAAGGGGATTTGAACAGACTTAGTGAGTGCGCAAGAATGTGGCAGATGGAATATCATGTGGAAAAATGTGAGGTTATCCATTTTGGCAGGAAGAATAGACGTGCAGAGTATTTCTTAAATAGGAAGAAATAAGAAAGTGTAGATGTACAAAGCGACCTGGGTGGCCTTGTCAATATGTTACTGAAAGCCAGCATGCAGGTGCAGCCTGGTAAACCTCTTCTGAACCTTCTCCAAAGCCTCCACAGCCTTCTGGTAGTGTGGCGACCTTTAGCCTTTATCTTAAGAGGATTCGAGTACAGGAAAAGCAAAGTCTTGCTTCAATTGTATAAAACCTTGATTAGACCGCACCTGTGTGCATTTTTGATCCCCTTACCTGAGGAAGGATATTATTGCCACAGAGCAAGTGCAACGAAGATTCATCAGATTTGTTACTGAGATAATGGGACTGTCCTGTGAAAAGAGATTGGGGAAACTGGGCTTGTATTCTACAGAGTTTGCAAAAATGAGCGGTAATCTCATTGAAACCTTCAAAATACTTCTAATGACAGACAGGGTAGATGCAGCTAAGATGTTTGCCCTGGTTGGGGAGTCTCGAACCAGGGGACACAAATTTCAAAATAAGGGGGAAGCCACTTCGGACAGAGATGAGGAGAAATCTCTTCACTTAGAGGGTTGTGAATCTTTGGAATTCTCTACCCCAGAGGGCTGTGGAAGCTCAGTCATTGAGTATGTTTAAAGCAGAGACTGACAGATTTCTAAATACTAAGAAAGGAATATGGGTATAGTGTGGGAAAAAGGCATTGAAGTGGATGATCAGCATTGATCATGTTGAATTGCTGAGCAGGCTCAATGGGCTGAATGGCCTACTCCTGCCCCTACGTTCCTATATAAAGAAAGAGTAGAGTTTATCCAGGTTCAGGTCTTGGCTAAATGTTGGAAGAGTGTCATGGTTTTAAATCTAATCACACTCGCACTGTGTGCAGTGCAATGAGGAAGTGGTACAGTCACAGGTGAAACAGATGGTAGCTCAAAGTGAACTGATCCAGCAGCAGCAGAAACTGCTGGAAATGTTACAAAATCAGCTAGCATCCTCTACTGCCACTCTGAGGGACAGGCACTTAATGCCGTACAGGCTGGGGCAGCTCAGCAGTGGTTAGTGTTGGCGGAGAGGCATATTGTCACTCTCATCAGGAAAACACCCAGTTAACCCAGAAAATAGAGGAATCATGGGGAGTCTTTAGAGAGCTACAGGAGTGACCCCACCGAGAGGCAGACCAATGCACAGTGCAGGTGCAACATTCAGTGACTGCGAGCAGATTATGGGAGCTGAGATGAGGGCCGTACCAGGGGAAATGACCAGAGTGAGAGAGAGAAATGGATTTATTTGGAGCGAGGTTTTCAAAGATTGATGTGAGGGTGCAGTTGAGCAAATCGGTAGCTGTGGAAATGTTGTGGAAAATGAAGTGAATTTGGGATGGTCCTTTTTCCGGGGCAGATACAGAAGGAGGTAGGGTTGGGGTGTAGGAGGGGGATGTGGGTGGAGAGTGATACAAGGAGGTGATCAGAGATGGCCTTATCTGTGATTTAATTGAGACCATGTAAGATGGTATGGTCAGGGTTGCAGCCGTAAAGATGATTTGGGAAGTTTACACGGAGAGAGAGATTTAGGGAAGATTGGAGGGCAATGAACTCAGAGGAGGGAGAGAATGATGAGTTGAGATGGCGATTGAAATCACAGAGGATGAGATGTCATTCAGTGCAGAGGCTGAGGGAGTAAGGCAATGAAGATATCTCAGTGAGAAGAATTTCATCGTCCATGGGAGGAATGCAGAGAATGAGGATTTTGATTGAGAGGTGAGAGGGGTGGAGGAACGGGAGATGGTGAAAGGAGAAGAAAGTGCAAGGGGAGGAGGGGGTCAGGTCAAGGTGTGATCTGGTGAAAAGTGCCACACAGCCACCACATCAATCTCTATGGGGATTGTGATGGAAGGTATAGCTAGGTGGGGAGGCTTCATTTAAAGTCATCAAGTTATACAGCACAGAAACAGGCCCTTCGGCCCATTTTGTCTGTGCCAGCCATTAAGCACCTATCTCTTCTAATCCCACTTTCCATCACGTGGCCTGTAGCCTGATATGTTTTGGCATTTCAAGTGATCTTTTAAATATTTCTTAAATGATTTGAGGTTACCTGCCTCTACCACCACTTCAGGCAGTGTGTTCCAGATTCCAACCACCCTCTGGGTGAAAAAAGTTTTCCCCTCTAAACCTCCTGCTCCTAACTTAAATCTATGTCTCCTGGTTATTGATCCCTCAGCTAAGAGAAAAAGTTTCTTCCCATCTATCCTATCAATGCCCCTCATAATTTTGTATACCTCAATCAGGTCGCCCCTCAGCTTTCCCTGTTCTAAGGGAAACAACCCAAGCCTATCCAGTCACTCTTCATAGCTGAAATGCTCCAGCCCAAGCAACATCCTGCTCAATCTCCTCTGCACCCTCTCCAGTGCCATCACATCTTTCCTACAGTGTGGCGACCAGAAGTGTACACAGTACTCCAGCTGTGGCCTAACTAACGCTTTATACAGCTCCATCATAACCTCCCTGCTCTGAAATTCTATGCCTCAGCTAATAAAGGCAAGTATCCCATATGCCTTCCTAACCACCTTATCTACTTGTGCTGCTGCCTTCAGTGATCTATAGACAAGTACACCAAGGTCCCTCTGACCCTTCTGTACTTCCTCGGGTACTACCATCCGTTGTATGTTCCCTTGCCTTGTTAGTTCCCCCAAAATGCATCACCTCACACTTCTCAGGATTAAATTCCATTTGCCACTGCTCCAGCCATCTTACCAGCCCATCTATATCGTCCTGTATTCTAAGGCTTTCCTCCTTACGATTTACGCCACCACCAATTTTCATCTCATCTGCAAATTTACTGATCATACTTCCTATATTCATGTCTAAATCATTAATGTACACTGCAAACAACAAGGGTCCCAGCACCGATTCCTGTGGTACACCACTGGTCACAGTCTTCCACTTGCAAAAACAATCCTGGACCATTACCCTCTGCCTCCTGCCACTAAGCTAATTTTGGATCCAATTTGCCAAATTACCCTGGATCCCATGGGCTCTTATCTTCTTAACTAATCTCCCATGCGGAACTTATCAAAAACCTTACTGAAGTGCATGTAGACTACGGCCTTACCCTCATCTACACATCAAGTCAAATCCTCAAAATATTCAATTAAGTTTGTTAAACACAATTTCCCCTGACAAAGCCATGCTGACTAGCCCTGATTAATCCCTGACTTTCCAAGTGGAGATTAATCCTGTCCCTCAGAATTTTTCCAATAGTTTCCCTACCACTGATATTAGATTCACTGCCCTTTAATTACCTGGTTTGTCCCTGCTGCCCTTCTTGAATAATGGTACCACATTCGCTGTCCTCCAATCCTCTGGTACCTCTCCTATGGCCATAGTCGATTTGAAATTTGTGTCAGAGCCCCTGCTATCTCCTCCCTTGCTTCACATAACAGCCTGGGATACATCTCATCTGGGCCTGGGGATTTATCCAGTTTTAAGCCCGCTAAAACATCTCATACTTCCTCTTTTTCAATGCTGATTTGTTTAAGTACAACACAATCCCCCTCCCTGCTCTCTACACCGACATCATTCTTCTCCATCGTGAACACGAGGGGACGTGTTAGGCCATGTTGTCAATGAAATCATCCACAATAACGTCATGGATGAAAAGGGCCTGAATATTTTGGTGGGAGATGTGTAGCGGGATGGTGAGAGCTGATCCACTGGCTGAGTCTATAGTGGCAGGGGTGAGTTGGATGATAAAGATATTGGAAGATTAGCCCTCAGCGGGTGCACTGGGTGGGAGATTCAATCAATGACTAGAATGGGGCAATTGGGATTGATGCTTGTAATGAGCGATCGCCGAGTACCTCAATGTCCACTGTGGAGGATGCTGAGAGAGATAAAGTGGGAAGCTGTAGGTTTATCCAATAAAACAGAGACATGGGGAGTGATCAGGGGACATGTTGCATATTAGTTTAATTTTATTCCGTATGTATGATTAGCGTAAAGGAATTTCTGCAGATGGCAGTTGCTCTGCGTTTGCAAAAGGTACCTTAAATTAAATGCAAACTCAATCAAATCATCTCAGTTTGTCTTTAAAACAATGTGATTACAGAGACTGAGTGGAGAGAGGCTGGGTTCACATGTGTTCTATATGTAAAAATCTTCCATTTTCCTCATTATTTTACAATCTTAGAAAGTGCAGTGAAGGGATATTTCACCCCATTCTTCAGTTCCTCACGAAACTTACTCTGGGTCACAGCATAAATAAAAGTGTTTGTGCAGCAACTCAGGAGCTGAAGCATAACCGCAAGGTGGTCAACAATGGGTGACATTTCTTTTGAAAAATTCTGGTACAGCAGACCAATTCTAACATACATCATATTCACCAGGAACAGAACCCAGAGAAAGATAAAATTCCCCGATATCATAAAAAGTGAAGTGATTGATTTTCTTCTGTTCGTTGTCTCTGGATCACTGTGACTCTCCCCACTGACCCGGTCCCGAAGTCTCTTGCGAATTCTGATGGTCACTAGAATGTGCCTGACTGTTAAAATATTGAGCATCAGAATCAGAATAAATGGTACACACGGGGTGAAAATATAATGTAACAATTCAATTGCTGTCCATACTGGTGAAAGCAGAACACTCCAGGGAATAACGCAGAGCCAGGGGGCTCGAAAACGGGTATAGCTGCTTGAAAGCATAAAGTACCAGAAAATATTCTTCACACAGAACAACACAGACATTGTTCCAATAATCACAGTTGCCGATTTCTCTGTGCAATATTTAGTTTTCAGTTTCTGGCAGCAAATGGCCACAAATCGATCAAAGGTGAAAGCGACAGTGAACCAGACAGAACAGTCCGTTGCTGCATAAAGTAGGACAGCGTGGATATTACACACTGGAATATCAAACAGAAATCGAAACATTCTCCGATAACTAATGGGAATTTGCCTCAGTATCACATCGAAGATAATGACCAGTAGATCCGCCGCTGCCATGGCCACCAAGTAACGAGTGACACATTTGGAGAGACCACACTTTCCCCGAGACAGGATCACAATCGTCACTAAGTTGACTGTAAGGAAGAGGAAAAGCAGGAACATTATACATCAGGATGGGAGCAGGAATATCAATATGGTGGATACATGGGTATCATAAATTGAAAGCTCACTACATAACACGATGGAATACAATGTGTTTGAATTTTATGATAAAAATAAGGCTTTGCACCAACTATCAGTCATGATTTGAGAAGTTCATATCTGAAGAGTCCAATAAATAAGCACAAAAATAAAATGCTTATGTTCATTCATAAATGTGCAGTGTTAAAATTTGTTCTCCCTTGCTGCGCAGAGAGTAAACACACTGGTGCCCTGTGAAACCAAAGGGATCAATTCTCAGCCTGATCAGTCACAATAGGAATCAGTTACCAGGGATATGATGGGGCAATTACCAGGGTCCCTCTCCTGATCAGTGACCCTTGGACATGCTGAGGTTTTAATTCCCCGGACTTTGCTGCTGATCTATGACCGTGGGATATGATACAGTTTGGGTTCCTGTTTCAGATTCTTTATATTTAATCTCTGGCACAACACCAATCCACCTGTTTTTGTGAATTAAGATTCAGCCTTTTGATGATTTGGCAAATTTGGATCTCAAATTCATTATTGTCTTAAGTTTTTAATTTATATTGTGAATAGTTGAGGCCTCAGAACAGGTCATCTTGGCACATTGCTAGCCACTTCCTTCCAACACAAATACATTCTAATTATCCAAACTCTCTATGTTCTACTGCATAACCAATCTTCTAACCAGGTCAATCATTTGCCTTCAATTCCAGGAGCTTTATTTTTAACTGACAATCTCTGCTGTGGAATCATATCGACTGCCTTCATTCATAGCCATTCCAAAAAAAAACTCAAGTGATAAGTTTAGCACTACTAAAGAGTGCTTTTTGTAAAATTAGTGTAATTTATTAAGGGCTTTAGATTGTAGTGGGTCGTGTTTGGAGTAGAACAAGGCCCCGAGTGTAATTAGTATTTTTTAAAGAGAGTAACTGATTAATCTAAAGTAAGTCATGGCAGGAGAGCTCACACCGGTGATATGTGGGAAATCAGGGACGCTTCCAGTGTCCCTGACGACCATGTGTGCAGGAAGTGTATCCATCTGCAGCTCCTGGCTACATGCATTACGGAGCTGGAGCTGTGAGTGGATTCACTGTGGAGCATCCGCAATGCTGAGGACATCGTGGATTGCACGTTTTGTGAGGTGGTCACACCGCAGGTAATGGCTGCACAGCAGAAAAGAGATGGGTGATCACCAGACGGAGTAGTAGGTGCAGGCAGGTAGTGCAGGAGTCCCCTGTGACCATCCCTCTCTCAAACAGATATACCACTTTGGATACTGTTGGGGGGGATGACCTCCCAGCGGAAAGCAGCAACAGCCAAGTTTGTGGCACCACGGAGGGCTCTGCGGCACAGCAGGCGATGAAAAGGGTTGGAAGAGCTATAGTGATAGGGGATTCTATCGTAAGGGGTGCAGATAGGTGTTTCTGTGGCCACAAACAAGACTCCTGGATGGTATATTGCCTCCATGGTGCGAGGGTCAAGAATGTCTCGGAGCGGTTGAAGGACATTCTGAAAGGGGAGGGTGAGCAGCCAGAGGTCATGGTCCATATTGGTAAGAATGACATAGGCATGAAAAGAGATGAGGTCCTGCAATGTGAATATCGGGAGTTAGGCAGAAGCTTAAAAAGCAGGACCTCTAGGGTTGTAATCTCAGGATTACTCCCTGTGCCACATGCTAATGAGGGTAGGAATAGGACGATTAGGCAAATGAATGCATGCTGAAGAGCTGGTGTAGGCGGGAGAGCTTCAGCTACTTGGATCATTGGGATCACTTCTGGTGCAGAGGTGACCTGCACAAGAAGGACGGGTTGCATCTAAACTGGAGGGAGACCAATATCCTTGCTGGGGGATCTGCTAGCACTACTCGGGAGGGTTTAAACTAGTCTTGCAGGGGTGTGGGACCCAAAGTAGTAGTCTCTCAGATGAGATAGTTGAGGCAAATGTAGAGGTTGAAGCAAGCAAGTCCAGTAGGCAGGCCGGGCAGGGGCAGGACAGGGAGCGTGGAAGGTCTGGTAGGCTGAACTGCATTTACTTTAGTTTAGATTTAGTTTAGTTTCGAGATACAGTACTGAAACAGGCCCTTCGGCCCACCGAGTCTGTGCTGACCATCAACCACCCATACAGAATAATCCTACACTAATCCCATATTACTACCACATCCTCACCTGTCCCTATAATTCCCTACCACCTACCTATACTGGGGGCAATTTATAATGGCCAATTTACCTACCAACCTGCAAGTCTTTTGGCTTGTGGGAGGAAGCCGGAGCACCCGGAGAAAACCCACGCAGACACAGGGAGAACTTGCAAACTCCACACAGGCAGCACCCAGAATTGAACCCGGGTCGCTGGAGCTGTGAGGCTGCGGTGCTAACCACTGCGCCACCGTGCCGCCCTATGCAAGAAAGCTTCCATGTAAGACAGATGAACTCAGAGCATGGATTGGTAGATGACATAGTGATATTATAGCTATTATGGAAAGGTAGTTGAGGGATGGGCAGCTCAATGTTCCGGGGTATCGATCTTTCCGGTGTGACAGAGGTGGAAGTAAGAGAGGAGAGGGAGTTGCACTATTGTTTAGGGAGAGCATCACGGCAGTACTTAGAGAGGATATCCCAGGGGGAATGTCCAGCGAGGCCATATGGGTAGAACTTAGAAATAAGAAAGGGGTGATCACTTTGATGGGATGAGACTATCGCCCCCCCCCAGTAGTCAGAGGGAAGTGGATGAGCATATATGGAGGGAAATCACAGATAAGTGTAGGAATTATAGGGTTGTAATAGTAGGTGATTTTAACTTCCCTAATATTGATTGGGACTGCCTTAGTGCTAAGGGATCAGATAGGGAAGAATTTGTTAAGTGTGTCCAGGATAGTTTTCTGAAGCAGTATGTGGATGGCCCTACTAAAGAAGGGGCTATACTCGACTTCCTCTAAGGAAATGAGGATGAGCAGGTGGTTGATGTGTCAGTGGGGGAGCACTTTGGGACCAGCGACCATAACTCTATTAGCTTCAAGATAGTTATGGAAAAGGATAGGACTCATCCTCAGGTTGAAGTCCTAAATTGGGGGAAGGCTAATTTCGATGACATCAGACAGGAACTCTCAAATGTTGAATGGGAGAGGCTGTTTCCAGGTAAAGGGACATCTGGCACTGGGAGGCTTTTAAAAGTGAGATAGGAAGAGTTCAGGGCCAACATGTTCCTGTTAGATGGAAGGGCAAGGCTGGCAAGTTTAGGGAACCTTGGTTGACGAGAGATATTGAGGGTCTGGTCAGGACAAAGAAGGAGGCACATGTCAGGTATACGCAGCTGGGATCGAGCCAGTCCCTCGAGGAGTATAGGGGATGTCGGACTACACTTAAGAAGGAAATTGGAAGGGCTAAAAGGGGCCATGAGGATTCCCTGGCAGCAGAGATCCTAAAAGATTCTGTATGTATTTTCAGAGTAAAAGGGTATCTCGGGAGAGAGTAGGTCCCCTGAAGGATCAGTGTGGCAATTTATGTGTGGAGCCACGGGAAATGGGCGAGTTCTTAAATGAATATTTCTCGTGCGCTTTTCGCGTGGAGAAGGTCATGAAAGCTGATGAGTTCAAGGGAGGGAACACCGACACCCTGGAGCATATCAACATTACAAAGGAGGAGGTGTGGGAGGTTTTGAAGCGCATTAAGGTGGATAAATCCCCAGGGCCTGACCAGGTGTATCCGAGGATGCTATGGGAAGCAAGTGAGGAGATTGCTGGGGCCCTGGCAGAGATTTTTGTATCATCGTTAGCCACGAGTGAGGTACCGGAAGACTGGAGGATAGCTAATGTTGTGCCTTTATTGAAGAAGAGCAACAGGGATAAGCCAGGGAACTACAGGCCGGTGAGCCTTTCATCAGTGGTAGGAAAATTATTGGAAAGGATTCTGAGAGACACGATTCATATGCATCTGGAAAGGCATGGTCTGATTAGGGATAGTCAGCATGGCTTTGGTGCATGGGAAATCATGTCTCATGAATTTGATTGAGTTTTTCGAGGAGGTGACCAAGAGGATTGATGAGGGCAGGGCGATGGACGTTGTCTACATGGACTTTAGCAGATCTTTGACAAGGTCCCGCATGGTAGGCTGGTCCAGAAGGTTCAAACACATGGGATCCAGGGTGAGCGAGCAAATTGGATAGAAAATTGGCTTGGTGACAGGAGACAGAGGGTGGTAGTCGAGGGTTGTATTTCAGATTGGAGGCCGGTGACCAGTGGTGTGCCGCAGGGACCGGTACTGGGCCCTCTGTTATTTGTCATATATATTAATGACTTGGATGTGAATGTCAGGAGCATGATTAGTAAGTTTGCAGATGACACCAAAATTGGTGGTATAGTGGACAGTGAAGAAGGTTGACTAAGGTTACAACAGGATATCGATCGACTGGGAAAGTGGGCAAGGGAGTGGCAAATGGAATTTAACGCAGGCAATTGTGAAGTGATGCATTTTGGGAAGTTAAACCAGGGCAGGACATATACAGTGAATGGCAGAGCACTGGGGAGTGTTGTTGAGCAGAGAGACCTTGGGGTGCAAGTACATAGTTCCCTGAAAGTGGCAACACAGGTAGACAGGGTGGTGAAGAAGGCGTATAGCATGCTTGCCTTCATCGGCCGAGGCACTGAGGACAAGAGTTGGGACGTCATGTTTCAGTGTTACATAATGTTGGTTAGGCCGCATTTGGAGTACGGTGTGCAGTTCTGGCCTCCACACTACAGGAAAGACGTGATTAAGCTAGAGAGGGTGCAGAAAAGATTCACAAGGATGTTGCCTGGTTTGGAGGGCTTGAGTTATAAAGATAAATTGGATAGGCTGGATCTGTTTTCCCAGGAGTGAAGGAGGCTGAGAGGGGACATGATAGAGGTATATAAAGTTATGAGAGGCATAGATAGGGTAGATAGCCAGAGTCTGTTTCTCATGGTAGGGGTGACTACAATGAGAGGGCATAGATTTAAGGTGAGAGGGGGGAGGTTTAAAGGGGATCAAAGGGGTAAATTTTTGACACAAAGAATTATGGGTATCTGGAATGAGCTGCTGAGGAGGTGGTGAAGGCAGGAACAATGGCGACATTTAAGAGACATCTGGACAGGTACTTGAATGAGAAAGGCATAGAGGGATATGGAATTAATGCAGGCAGGTGGGATTAGTATAGATAGGCATTATGGTCGGCATGGACGCGGTGGGCCTAAGGGCCTGTTTCTATGCTGTACGACTCTATGAATCTATTATTGTTTTCTAATATACTTCTCTTGTTTCTGTTAATTTTAGTGAGTTCCAGTCCTTGATTCATTGTGGAATGTGAGCTATATTATCCTCTTGCTCTGCTGTGAAGACTGACACAAGGCAATTTTGCAACAAGCCTGGAATTTCCTTACTTTCAGAATCTTTTACATCAGCTTTTTTCAGCTTTTACTTATCTTTATTTTTACCGTTTTTGTTGTTCTTCGTCTTTCTGACTGTTTCCTCGACCTACTCTATTCTTTAAATTTTTGTGTGTTCTTTCCTTTAGCTTTATGTTATCTGTCACCTCTTTTGTCGATGATTGTGAGCCTGGCTCCTGTTCCTGATCAGTGACACTGGGATACAGGGCACAATTTAGTGCAGCCATTTGGAGCGGGCATGGAGGTGGTGGTGGGGGGGATGGGGGGGTAGAATAGCATTGGACAAGTCTCCCCCGAAATCCGACATTGTGACATTGGTTCTGCATCTAGTCAGTGTTGGGAAAGCATCAAGGCAGCATCACCGCCCCGATGTAACAGGAATGTACAACATGTTGTTTCAATGCATTTGCCTGTAATTTTTATAATTCAATGTGGGGCTTGGGATTAAATGGACCATGGATGGCCCTGACTGGCCTTCAGGACACTGGCCATTGAATGCTGGTGGCACCGAGACAGGGACTCAGTGCCGCAATGGATAGGCAGCCATGATCAGCACTGCACAGGGGATGAAGGGGGAGTGGAGCCCATTGCTAACCTACAGTGCTGTACACTCTGCATGGTGGGGCAGAGTCTCGGGTGTTGTGCATGGGTTGGCAGGGTGTCAGGTGATCTGCAAGAGGCTGCTGGGTATTGGATGATCAGCAAGGGGATGGTGGGTGTTGGGTGACCTGCAAGGGGGGCTTGGTTTTGGGTGGCAGTATAGGGTGCTCAAACTGCTGGGTGAGAGGGTCGACTATCATCAAGGGTGGGCACTGAGGCCCATTAGGCAGTCTGCCAGGAGAAGGAGCAAAGGGAAAACTGCCAAAGCAGCGGCGTCTCTGCAAGGACAGCGCTCTGGAGGTCTACTTATCACCTGGCCTGGGTCTCATACACCCTGTCTTTTTGGCCCCCAGTGGTATGATGCAGTGCCTCCGATGGAAGAAGGGCCAAGAAGCAGCTTCACCTGCCTGTGAAGCTCCACGAAGAGAGCAGGAGCAGCCGACGATGCCAAGACGGACTAACCTGCGCTAGCGAGCGAACCGGACTCGAGTCAGCAACCTCCCAATGACCAAGCGGCATTGTCAGTGAAGACTATGGCTCTCCAGGGAGGCAGGCACCATCTTATGCACCCTGTTGTCGGATGAGTTACGACCTGTGGGATTTGGTGGGAAGCCTTTGCATCTCGCATTGAAAATCACCGCCGCACTTAACTTTCACTCGTCTGGATCATTCTCCAAGGTTCCACCGGGGACATCTCCCAGGCAATATCCCACCACTGCATCAAGGAGGTGACCAATGCCCTGTTCAAGAGAGCCGGTGACTGTGCGGGCTACTGAACCACCCTGACAGTCAGGCAGAGAGATCTATTGGATTCAAAGACATTGCTGGATTCCCTCAGCCAGCCGCCTCCTTCAACAGGAAAAGCTTCCATTTGATCAACATTCAACTGGTCTGTGACCACCGAAAACAGATCTTTCAGGTGGGTGCCCACTTCCCGAAAAGCACCCACGATGCCTACATATTTCAACAGTCACAGGTACCACAGCTTTTCAGGCCCCTGCTCATCTTCAGGGATGGATTCTAGGGGACAAGAGCGACCCATTCAAGATATAGATTTTCAGCGCCTGTGAGGAAACCTCACACTGCAGCAGAGGAGAGGTACAACATTTACCAGCACTCCACCCGAGTGACCACCGAGCAGCTCCTTGGGCTGCTGAAGATGAGATTCCTTTGCCTGGATCGATCTGGTGGAGCCCTGCAGTATGTCCCAGTGAGGGTCTCGCGTATCGTGGTGGTCTGCTGTGCTCTGCACATTCTAGCAGTGCAAAGAAGGGCGGCCTTGCATGACGAGGCCACGTGAATGCCATTCCTCTCCTGACGAGGAGGACGTGGAGGAGGGTAATGGACAGGCAGCACTGGATGGTGAACCCCTTGCACTGGAGGCCAGGAACATTGAGCGATGCATCAAGGAGGCAAGAGACAATCTCATACTTACCCAGTTCCAGCCACCATGATGGTAACTCACAGAGAAAACAATAAAGACTGAACTCAATGCATGGAGTCTGTCATCTCCTTTCCATTGGTGTTCTGTGCCTTGTGCCCTGCTGAAACACACACTAGTGCCCGTGGGAGATCATATTTAAATGAGGCTGTGCTTACATTGGCATTTCACTGAGGGGGAAGGGGGAAGTCAGCAGCTCACAATTAGGGAATGACAGAATAATCACTTTTACACAATGAACGTTAGAGACTTAAAAGAACTTTATCTGAAGCATCACATGTCAGATATCAAACACCCGTGAACTCCCATGTGAGTCGAGGTGCTTTGCTTTTAACGATTGCGAGTGCTTCTACGAGGCGGGAACCCATCGCCAGCAGCTGGGCTGGAGACAGGCTGCTGATCAGGCTGCCCCTTGGCCTGTGATGACTTTTGCAGCTGTCCTCTGATTACCTGAAGCCTCGAAGGCCCCAGCTGCCTGAGGCTATCCTGCACTGGTGCAGCTCTCTCCTCAGGCATCGCAGTTGCTGGAGCCGGGCTCACTGGCAGAGGGTCTGAGGAGTCACTGCCCACACTCAGAGCACCCTGAGGGGAGCCCCCAGCTGTGGAGGATAGTCACTCCTCCTCCCTTTCAAGGCTCGCATGAACCTCCCTGCGCAGAAAAGTACAAAGGATAGGAGAAGACTCCAGGTGCCTTGTCCTTCACTCACCTTGCCACTGCTTTTTCGAACTCATGGCCAAGGTGATTGTGTGCAGCTCTGGGCACATTTGTGGGATCTGACTCTTCATAAGGGTTGCCAACTTCTCAATGGAGGAATCCATACACTTCCATGCCTGAGACATGGCAGCACTCAAGGCATGATTGGACTTTACCATCATCCACTCATGGCTGCAAATTGCCTTTGGCATCTCTGCCAGATGTTGCCTTCCCTCAACTCTCTCTGAAACTCCAGTATGCCCTGTGCTGTCAACACCACAGTCCCGTCACGAGCCTAGGGCTCAGCATAGGCTTGGTCACCCACAATCCTCCGACTGTCAGAGACCACGACTGTCCCAGCCTCAGCCAGCTGCTCAGGCTGACCCTGATTGTGACCCTGATTCTAAAATCGAGCAGAAACCCAATGAGGTGAAATTATCTGCACTGGTGGAAGGTGCCGGAGATTCATTGGACAGTGCATCCTGTGACCATGGATCCTCCTCTGAAGTGGAATGATTAGATTAGATTAGAGATACAGCACTGAAACAGGCCCTTCGGCCCACCGAGTCTGTGCCGAACATCAACCACCCATTGAAACTAATCCTACACTAATCCCATATTCCTACCAAACATCCCCACCTGTCCCTATATTTCCCTACCACCTACCGACACTAGTGACAATTTATAATGGCCAATTTACCTATCAACCTGCAAGTCTTTTGGCTTGCGGGAGGAAACCGGAGCACCCGGAGAAAACCCACGCAGACACAGGGAGAACTTGCAAGCTCCACACAGGCAGTACCCGGAATCGAACCCGGGTCCCTGGAGCTGTGAGGCTGCAGTGCTAACCACTGCGCCACTGTGTCGCCCTCCTGTGATGTCCTCCTCCTAGTAGAATCTCCTGTGAACACCGACCTGCAAAACATGTGCGGTTCAGCATGAGCAGATTGTGTCATAGCAACCATGTGTGATGGGGTCTCTCGAAGTGATCTGCATGTTGATGGAAGACAATCCTCACTCTTTAGTCAGGAGACTCCAGTCTAACCATCTGTTATTGAGTGGCTGCCTTGGGACCCATTAGTTCAAGTGCCTCCTCCTCAGCCTTGGAGAGAGGTCTGATGTCTGGGATGCCTCCGCCAGTCAGTGATGTCTCCCTCCTATTATGGGCCCTCTTGTCCTGTAAGTGGAAAGAGGGAGGTAGTCATACTTCACAGAGAGATCGACATGACAGTTCTGCTCATGGCATCACCTCGCCCCCTACTGGGGTATCCTGTATAGCTCATCCTCCCATCAGCTCTCGGGGGAGTTAATGGGGGTGAGCTGTGAAAGAGGGTGGTCAGTGGCCGACATGCAGCCATGCATCTGTCAGGATGAGGTGATGCTTAACCCCACTTGCCAGCGCTTCTGTGGTGCCTCCCCCACTATGTCCCACTTTATAAGAACATAAGAGATGGGAGCAGGAGTAGGCCATTCGGCCCCTAAAACCTGCTCCGCCATTTAACAAGATCATGGATCCTCTGACTGTCACATTCACTCCACTTTCCTGCTGCCCCCCCATAACACCCGACTCCCTTGGAGATCAAAGATCTGTCTATGTTGAATAAATGTCCTGTTGGGCTTTTGTGCCTTAAGTTATGAACAGATAGTTAATCTTTTTTTACTGAACATATTTCTCTGCTTTTCCAAACACCTGTCTGTAAACAGATTAGTGATTGAATTTTCTCTCCCTTAAACCCTGACTCGTAAAGGACAGTCACAACAACACGGTTGTGAAAGTTAAATCAAAGAAGTCGGGTTTATTAACCCACTCTCTTAAACTTGGGAAGGGGCTTAACTCCGCAACGCAGGCTCACAAACATACAAAGAAATGTTAAAGGCATAAAAAAGGCAAGAACATTTACTAAATAGATAATTGACTTCACTGTACACGAAAATGTATTTCAGTTGAAACTAGAGTCCATTTGTAATTGTCAAAAAGTCCAAAAAAACAGGGGATCACTGACTGGAAATGCCGAGTGGGGGAGGAGCTGTTGAAAATACCTCTTCTCTTACTCTTTCTTTTTTTGCACTCTTGAAGGTAAATGGAGATTGTCATGTAGGCCCCCATCTGTCAGGAACGAGGCACATTAATTTCACCACATGGACATTAAACTTCAAATTGTTGCTGGGAAGAAAAGAGGGTCTGTTACAAGGAATTGCCAGGCCCCAAGCCGGAAAGATATTTTTGCATGCTAGCAGCCAGTGTTGGAACAAAGGAACCAGTCCTTGTTCCCAATACACAGAACAGATGTGGTTAGATCAGTTTAGTCACATGACTAACTGACTGTTGCAGTGTTTTGAACTGAGAATTTTAAATTGGAGAAACATTGTTTGAACAAATAAAGCTGTTTGCTCCTGGACTGAAAGGACCTCATGTCTGGCTCACCACAGCCTCTCCTGTCTGCTCGCATCTCTTTCTCATGGAACACTAAAAACCAGCTGAAGACACATGAACCCCAAGAGAGAAAAGTCTCCAACAGTGAACAAGGTTTGAGAAGAATACTGGGCCCCAACGAAAAGGAAAATCAACCTACAAAAGGACTATACAGTGAGCTTGAAGAACTGTAACAACCTCTTCAGATAATGCCTCAAACCTTTCTACTTTATTTTTCATCAGCTCCTTCCTGTCTCTATTTGCATGTGCATATCGCATATGCTTGCTAACGTGGGACGCAGTGTGTATCCATAGGCGTTAACTGAAATTAGAGTTTTTAGTTTAAGTTTAATAAATTTCACTTTTCTTCTTTGAAACTAAGAAAGCCTGTTTGTGCTAATTTCTTTGCCTTATAATTGGAAAGCGGTGAACAAGGATTCACCAAGTGAGAGCTCAGAACACGGTGTGTTTAAAAATCAAACCCTGTTACAGTAAGACCAGGTGAAGGTTGAGAGGGACCTGTAGACACCTTTCCCACCTGCTTTTAACAAGGTCTTTAATTGCTGATGTCACCATTTTTTGATGGGATGAAAGCTGGCAGAAAACAAGTTTTCTTGCAGACTGTGTCTTTTTAATTTTCTTTGTACTTAAAGGAAGGCCTGCGAGAAAATATGCAGCTTGAAGGGCAGCTGTGGTTTGCACGAGATGTTCCTTCCACTGCTACAGTTTCAAATTCAAGCAGGCTGAAAAGGGTGGCTTCTGGGTCCTGTGACTGGACCCCTTCAAGTCGCTGTCCCACCTGCTCTCGCTCCTCCATTTACCAAGTGGAATATAGAAGTAAAAACTTAAACATGCTGTATAAAATGGCAGTTGACATTAATAGCCAAGTGCACAAAACATAATTTACAGTTAGTTCTCATCGATTCATGACAATTTACAATTTGTTCTCATCTATTCATGACACTTAGAGGAATGCATATTTGTTGGAAACGGTGTAATACTTCTTTGAATACTCGCCATTGCCTGTTTACCATCAAATCTTTTAATGTATTTTCCCAATCCATCACAGCCAACTTGCTGCTCAAACCTTAGTTTACTTTGTTCAGTTTTATGATCATAGTTTCAGAATGAACTGTATCTCTTTCAAACTTAATGTAAAATTCTATCATATTGTGGTCACTATTTCCTGATGCCTCCATTACAGCAAGGTTATTAATTAGCCCTTTCTCATTACATAATAATAAATCTAAAATAGCCCGATCCCTTGTTTGTTCTTCAACATACTGCTCCAGAAACCCATCTTGTACACACTCCAGGAATTCATACTCCACTGCATTAGTGCTAATTAGGTTTAACCAATCTATATGTAATTGAAGTCACCCATTATTACTGTACTGCCCATGTTACATGCAGCTCTAATTTCCTGATGTATATTGTACCCAACATTACCACTAGAGTTTGGTGACCTATAAAAAATTTGCACAAATTTTTGCTGCCCCTTGCTGTTTCTTAGTTCACCCAAACTGATACTACATCTTGCTCCTCTGATCAAAGATCCTCTCACTAATGTACTGATCTCCTCCTTTATTAGCAACGTTACCTCACCTCTGTTCAGACTGTTCAGATCAAAGCTTTTCAGTCCTGCCACATGCATTTGTGAATGATGGTGAACAAGTAAACAACTAACCAATGGAGGCGGCTCCTCAGTGATGGGGAGCCCAACACATCAGTGCAAAAGACAAGGATGAAGCATGAACAATCTTCAATCAGAAGTGCTGAGTGGATGATCCATCTTGGCCTCTTCCTGAGGTTCCCAGAACAGCCAAATTGAAGTACTGGGGATCAGGGGAACACACTCCACTTGTAGGAATCAAACATGGCATAAAGGAAGATGGTTGTGATTGTTGGAGGTCAATCATCTCAGTCCCAGAACACAGAGTAAGATTCATTTATGGCACAGAATGAGGCTACAACCCATTAAGTCCATGCTGGCTCTCCACGGAGCTATCCAGTCAGTCACATTCTCCTGCTCGATCCCTGTCACCCTGCAAATTTATTTCTTTCACGTGGCCATCCAATTTCCTTTTGAAGTCATTGATCCTCTTCACTTTCGCCATCATTGTGGGCAGCAAGTTCAAAGTAATTACCACCCACTGCGTAAGAAAATTCTTCCTCATATTTCCCCTGCATCTCTTCTCCAAATCCTTCAATCTGTGTCCCTAGTCCTCATACCATTAGTTGAAGAAAACAATTTTTCTTTGTCTAACTTATTTCAGCTTGCCATAATCTTGTACACTTCTAATAAACCCTCCCTCAATTTCCATTGTTCTCAGGAAAACAATCCCAGCATTTCTAACCAAAAGCTGTAGCTAAAATCCCCTATCCCTGGAACCATTCTGGGAAATCTCTGCATCTGCTGAAGGCCCCTCACACCTTCCTAAAGTGTGTGACGAGAACTGGAAGCAATGCTCCAGTTGGAGCCTAACCGGAGCTTTACAAAGATTTAGAATAACTTCCCTGCTTTTATACTCAGTGCTTCTACCGATGAAGCCTGTTTTGACCAAGGTGGGAGTAATGCACTGTTGATTCAGTCCCACTACACCAGAGGTCACAGCATATTAGTAACATTTTATAACAATTTCTTAAGGATAATAAAATAATTGCGGTAATCTTCTGGTCGTATTTTCCTGGATCAGTGAGGTGCCCCAGAGTCGAATAGTCAGATGCCATTTGATGGCTCTCCAGGTGAAATTAATGAATAAACTATAGTGGGTAGGCATTCAAAGTAGTTCATCTGCAGCAGGCATCACATAGATCTTTCAGCAATAGTCTGTAGCAACAGGTCTATTTAAATTTTAAAGTAGCACAGTGGCGCAGTGGTTAGCACCACAGCCTCACAGCTCCAGCGACCCAGGTTTAGTTCTGGGTACTGCTTGTGCGGAGTTTGCAAGTTCTCCCTGTGACCCCACGTTTTCCTCCGGGTGCTCCAGTTTCCTCCCACATGCCAAAGACTTGCGGGTTGATAGGTAAATTGGCCATTGTAAATTGCCCCTAGTGTAGGTCGGTGGTATGAGAATTGAGGGAAAGTGGGGAAGTGAGAGGGAAATGGGATTAATGTAGGATTAGTATAAATGGGTGGTTGTTCGTTGGCGCGGACACGTTGGGCTGAAGGGCCTGTTTTGGTGCTGTATCTCTCTATGACTCTAACAGTAGAAACTTTCTTGAGATTTCAGGAACTTCCAAAAATACAAAAGTCAACAGGCCTTCCCCACAGAACACAACAACTAAGTAACTTAGTCTGGAGGCAGCAGAAACTTAACCCACTCAAAATACAGGCTTCCTTTCACCAAAGCAGGGTTTCTCCACAGAGTGTCGCAAATCCTTTTTATTTCTGATTCTCTACCTCTCTATTCAGGCATAAATAGCAACAAGGGTTTGTGCTCCCACACATTAGATTTTTGCAACTCCTTCAAAGTTCTTTTGACTTCATGAAGAGATTAACCTTTTACTTGATACAGGAATTATTCTTAAAGAGAACGTTTTCTCAGGGCTGTATTCCTGGCCAGTTTCCAGCAGTAACTATTAGCTGCTCACAGCTCCCCTGTTTTTTTTTCACACTGCCAAAATGAAACTGAAAGCCTTTTCAATAGGAGTCACAAGACCATCATAAAATATTCCTGTTGCTTGGAAACACATTGCCCTGCAGCCTGGACTTTCAAATACCACAATCCCTCCAGTCACTGTTCACAGAAAATTGCAACAGGCCTTAAAGGCACACAGATCTCAAGTTTTTTTTTGGAAAAATCAAAACTCTTATGGAAAAACCAAGATCCCATCAGTGTGACTGATCGCTCTCAATATGCCCTCCCACCTTCAAACATCAATTCACATGTACCCCCAGGTCCCACTGTTCCTCCACACTCCTTAGAACTGTGACATTAAGACAATATTGCCTCTCTCTGTTCATTCTGACAAAATGCATCACCTCACACTTGTCAATATTAAAATCGATCTGCCATCTGTCTGCCCTTTCTGCTAGCCTATCTATGTCCTGCTGCAGGTGGTTCATGTCATCCTCACTGTTTACCACACCTCCAAGTTTCATTTCATCTGCAGATTTGGAGATTCTACTCTGTATTCCAAGATCCAAGTCATTTATATACAGCAGGAACTCCAGTGGCCTAGCACTGACACTTCGGGAACACCACTGTCTATAATCCTCCAGTTTGAACAACAGCAATTTACTATGACAAAAACAAGAAATGCTGGAATCACTCAGCAGGTCTGGCAGCATCTGTGGAAAGAGAAGCAGAGTTAATGTTTCGGGTCAGTGACCCTTCTTCGGAACTGGCAAATATTAGAAAAGTCACAGATTATAAACAAGTGAGGTGGGGGTGGGGCAAGAGATAACAAAGGAGAAGGTGCAGATTGCACCAGGCCACATCGCTGACCAAAAGGTCACGGAGAAAAGGCAAACAATATGTTAATGGTGTGTTGAAAGACAAAGCATTAGTACAGATTAGGTGTGAATACACTGAATAGGTGTGAATCCAGCAAATTACTATGACCGGCTGTGTTCTGTCTTTAAGGCAATTTTTTATCCAATTGGACACTGACTATTCCATGAGCCTCAATTTTATTAGCCAGCCTTTTATGTGGTACCTTATCAAATACTTTCTTAAAATCCATATAAGCAACATTCACCAAATTCTTTTAATCAACCTTTTCTGTCACTTCGTCAAAAATTCAATTTTGTTGGTCAAGTTTCCCTTTTACAAATCCATAATGGCTTTCCTTAATAAATTCAAATCTCTCCATGTGTCTGTTGAATTTTTCCTCATTATTGTTTATAAAACCTTATCCTGATGCTAAAGTAACTGGCCTGTAGTTGCTTGGACTCAGCTTATACCCTTTCTTAAATAAGGATGTCACATTTATCACTCTCCAGCTCTTCCGTTAGCTCCATCTCCAAATTTATTTGCAGCCTGGGATGCAAGCCATCCTGACTTATCTAACCAAGCACAGTCAGCCTTTTTACTGCCTCCCCTGCCTCATTTTTTATCCTCTACTCTCTCCGCTTCTACCTGTATTTTGTCAGATTTCACTTCCTTAGTGATCCCTGATACAAAGTACTCATTAAGTATACAAGCCTTGCCCTGCACCTCTAAACATATATCACCCTCTTTGTCCCTAATAGGCCCCACTCCACCTCTTACTATCTGCTTACATGCTGGTGGAAAATGTTTGGGTCCTCTTTTATGTTGACTGTCATTCGATTCTCATATTCTCTCTTTGCCAGTCTTATTTTCCTCTTCAAATCCCCTCTCAACATATTGTATTTGGCCTGGTTCTCACTTGAAGAATTCACCTGACATGCATCATACACCCTCTTTTATTCTGGGAAGGTACTGCCCTCGAATGTGGACATTTGACTATTCGAGCACAGAAAACCTGTAATGAAGTTTTGAAATTATTGATAGGGATCAATTTTGTTTCCTGCTTCCAATTGCCTGTTTGTCTTTTTGTTTTATCCCAGATATGAGTCCCCAAATTTCTGTTACAGTCAAGTGAGGAGGGGTCGAAAAGCTTCCCTCTTTTCCCTCTCCTTGTTTGACCACAATGGGTTTAATTCTTTTTTAAAGTGGATGTAATGGCCAATTCAGTAGGTGTTTGATTCCTTACTTGCTATGATCATAACAAGAACCAACTGGAGAGTTTTTCTTGAGTTCACAAAGAAAAAGGTTAACATTATTGTACCTAAACTGAACTAATAAAATAATAAGCAATGCACCAACTTTCACTCACACACACACACTTGCACGCACCCACTCGAGGTTTCCACACACATAGTTAGGTGACAGAGTGGGGAAAGATAGATTGGTTAAGTTAGAGTCCATAGAAAAAAGGCATATGCAATCTGTGATGTTTGATAATTCAGCTGGCTTCAAGCTGAATTTGGTGGTCCTGAGGCTTTTAGTTTGAAGAGGTAGGTGACTGGTTTGGTGAGTCTCTTGGAGATAGCGATGCAGGTGATTTTCTTCAAAGGTTTTCTGGTTGTAGCTGCAGTATGCAAATGTGGGCAGTCACCGGGCAGGATTTGAAAGTTTTCCAGCTGGAATAGCTCCTGAAAATCTGTCCACGGGACCTCAATACCAGCCTTATCTATGTTGTTGCGATCAATGTGTATTGCTACTTCTGGCTCATTCCCTTCCCCCTTCAGAATATCCTGCACCCTCTCCAAGATATAGTTTACTCTGGCACCAGGGGGGCAATACACAGGGGGGCGGAACTCTCGATAACATTTAAAGAAATGCTTGTCTGACCTCCTGACTATGGAATTCCCTTCAACAACTTCATTTCTGCCCTTTGCTGCTCCCTCCTGTACAGTCCCATGCCCATTGGTGCCTCCTTCAAGGTGTCGTCACTCCCAGCAGTCTCCAAAGCTGGTTTGTGAGTAGCACACACCCCGAAGACTCCTGCATTTTCTGCCTCTTCCTAACCTTCTGGATAGCCACCCATCCTGAACTCCTACTGCCTGTGGGGTGACCAGTTTCTGGAGCATACAATCCAGGGAACTCTCCTGCTCCCTGATGCTCCGCGGTGATTCCAGCTGTCCCTCCAGCTCGGAAATCATAAGCTCGATCTGAAGATAGAGACA
This sequence comes from Heterodontus francisci, assembly GCF_036365525.1. Classification (NCBI taxonomy): domain Eukaryota; kingdom Metazoa; phylum Chordata; class Chondrichthyes; order Heterodontiformes; family Heterodontidae; genus Heterodontus; species Heterodontus francisci. Next base: position 30,573,196 of record NC_090410.1, read on the forward strand.
TGGTCGCCCAAGACTCATGAAGTGTCCTGAAGTTCCCACATGGAACAGGAATTGCAAGCAATAGGTCACAGCTGCCCATCCATGATCTAAACAAAAACCCGCTATTCCCTTTTTGAACGAACTATTTAGTAGCCTGTTTTAACTATCAATTGTAATTAATACCTCTGGTCCTGCTCTGTGCTTATACTCGTATTACAACACTTAGTTAATTTTCCAGCTCCTAATTCAAACCAGTATGGCACCACCCCACCCCCCGCCCCTTGCTGGTCTCTGTCCCCCTCACTCTGCTCTCACTCTCTCTCTGCTGCCAATTTTCTAGGCTCTCCTTATGATGAACAGTCACTACCAAGGGGCTGATGCTGAGATCTGCTCCCTCAGGTTTGAGAATGCATCAGGATGGAAGTGGGACAATATTAATCTGGCACTTTCCACCTGTCAGTGAAAACAGAATAGATTTCCACTTACTCAAGGGAATATGAATCAAAAAATGAGAAAGGAATCGACTTCACACATTATTCCATTTACAATCTTCTTTCTTTTGGGCCTCCTTATCTCGAGAGACAATGGATACGCGCCTGGAGGTGGTCAGTGGTTTGTGAAGCAGCGCCTGGAGTGGCTATAAAGGCCAATTCTGGAGTGACAGGCTCTTCCACAGGTGCTGCAGAGAAATTTGTTTGTTGGGGCTGTTGCACAGTTGGCTCTCCCCTTGCGCCTCTGTCTTTTTTCCTGCCAACTACTAAGTCTCTTCGACTCGCCACAATTTAGCCCTGTCTTTATGGCTGCCCGCCAGCTCTGGCGAATGCTGGCAACTGACTCCCACGACTTGTGATCAATGTCACACGATTTCATGTCGCGTTTGCAGACGTCTTTATAACAGAGACATGGACGGCCGGTGGGTCTGATACCAGTGGCGAGCTCGCTGTACAATGTGTCTTTGGGGATCCTGCCATCTTCCATGCGGCTCACATGGCCAAGCCATCTCAAGCGCCGCTGACTCAGTAGTGTGTATAAGCTGGGGATGTTGGCCGCTTCAAGGACTTCTGTGTTGGAGATATAGTCCTGCCACCTGATGCCAAGTATTCTCCGAAGGCAGCGAAGATGGAATGAATTGAGACGTCGCTCTTGGCTGGCATACGTTGTCCAGGCCTCGCTGCCGTAGAGCAAGGTACTGAGGACACAGGCCTGATACACTCGGACTTTTGTGTTCCGTGTCAGTGTGCCATTTTCCCACACTCTCTTGGCCAGTCTGAACATAGCAGTGGAAGCCTTACCCATGCGCTTGTTGATTTCTGCATCTAGAGACAGGTTACTGGTGATAGTTGAGCCTAGGTAGGTGAACTCTTGAACCACTTCCAGAGCGTGGTCGCCAATATTGATGGATGGAGCATTTCTGACATCCTGCCCCATGATGTTCGTTTTCTTGAGGCTGATGGTTAGGCCAAATTCATTGCAGGCAGACGCAAACCTGTCGATGAGACTCTGCAGGCATTCTTCAGTGTGAGATGTTAAAGCAGCATCGTCAGCAAAGAGGAGTTCAATCAGTTGAAAGTAAAATCAGTTGGAATGATTTATCACCAATTACAACGTTATATCATTAATCTTATCCAGCAAACCTTAAATGATCCTTAAAGCCATGTCGACACCATATATCAATTAAGCAGCTCCTGCCTGGTGTGCACAATGATAATCAGGGTGGAGGAACAGACCCTTCATCAGGAATAAAACCCGCCTGATTATCCTCCTCTTAAACTCAATGTAATGAATATCATGAAACATTTTTTCATGTTTGCACTTGCTGCTGTTCAATATTCAGTCCGTTAACACCTTTTCTGGACTAATGCTTTGTCTTTCAACACACCGTTAACATATTGTTTGCCTTTGCTCCATGACCTTCTGGTCAGCGATGTGGCCTTGTCCAATCTACACCTTCTCCTTTGTTATCTCTTGCCCCACCCCCACCTCACTTGCTTGTAACATGTGACATTTTTAATACTTGTCAGTTCCGAAGAAGGGTCACTGGCCCGAAATGTTTACTCTGCTTCTCTTTCCACAGATGCTGCCAGACCTGCAGAGTGGTTCCAGCATTTCTTGTTTTTATTTCAGATTTCCAGCATCCGCAGTATTTTGCTTTTATTGTAATGAATATCAGACTGGTTCTGTAAAGGACGTGCAATCTTTCTTCATCACTTTTTATTCCACCGCCCCCTTCAGGTGCTGTTTAACACTCAGATGGCAAAGAGTAAAATCTACTCCCAGGACTCAATGCAGAGAGCAGACTGTTCATCAAATAAATCACCCAGTAACATTATCGATGGAACAATGTACTTTCAATCACACAGCAAGCAGAATAAACTGAATACATAGAATTGTTGGATATGGAAACTTGCATAATGAAGGCAGTGTTTACAGTTAAATATCATCGACATATTTCTGGGGTAGGTGGGACCTCTACAAACAGGATGGTCTTCATCTGAACCAGAGGGGTACCAATATCCTGGGGGGGAGATTTGTTAGTGCTCTTCGGGGGGGTTTAAACTAAATCAGCAGGGGAATGGGAACCTAAATTGCAGTGCCAGTGTACAGGCTGTTGAGAGTAGTGAGGTAGGGGATAAGGTTACAGGGACGCAAGAGGGCACTGGCAAGCAAGAACTTGGTTTAAAGTGTGTCTACTTCAACGCCAGGAGCATCCGGAATAAGGTGGGTGAGCTTGCAGCATGGGTTGGTACCTGGGATCCTGATGTTGTGGCCATTTCGGAGACATGGGTAGAGCAGGGGCAGGAATGGATGTTGCAGGTTCCGGGATTTAGATGTTTCAGAAAGAACAGAGAAGAGGGTAAAAGAGGGGGCGGTGTGGCATTGTTAATCAAGGAAAGTATTACAGCGGCAGAAAGGACGTTTGAGGACTCGTCTACTGAGGTAGTATGGGCCGAGGTTAGAAACAGGAGAGGAGAGGTCACCCTGTTGGGAGTTTTCTATAGACCTCCGAATAGTTCCAGAGATGTAGAGGAAAGGATAGCGAAGATGATTCTCGACAGGAGCGAGAGTAACAGGGTAGTGGTTATGGGGGACTTTAACTTTCCAAATATTGACTGGAAATACTATAGTTCGAGTACTTTAGATGGGTCTGTTTTTGTCCAGTGTGTGCAGGAGGGTTTTCTGACACAGTATGTGGACAGGCCAACCAGGGGCGATGCCACATTGGATTTGGTACTGGGTAATGAACCCGGCCAGGTGTTCGATTTAGATGTAGGTGAGCACTTTGGCGATAGTGATCACAATTCGGTTAGGTTTACCTTAGCGATGGGCAGGGACAGGTATATACCGCAGGGCAAGAATTATAGCTGGGGGAAAGGAAATTATGACGCGATTAGGCAAGATTTAGGATGTGTAGGATGGGGAAGGAAACTGCAGGGGATGGGCACAAACGAAATGTGGAGCTTATTCAAGGAGCAGCTAATGCGTGTCCTTGATAAGTATGTACCTGTCAGGCAGGGAGGAAGTTGTCGAGCAAGGGAGCCGTGGTTTACTCAAGAAGTTGAAGCGCTTGTCAAGAGGAAGAGGGCGGCTTATGTTAGGATGAGACGTGAAGGCTCAGTTAGGGCGCTTGAGAGTTACAAGCTAGCCAGGAAGGATCTAAAGGGAGGGCTAAGAAGAGCAAGGAGAGGACACGAGAAGTCATTGGCGGATAGGATCAAAGAAAACCCTAAGGCTTTCTATAGGTATATCAGGAATAAACGAATGATAAGAGTTAGAACAGGGCCAATCAAGGATAGTAGTGGGAAGTTGTGTGCGGAATCAGAGGAGATAGGGGAAGCGTTAAATGAATATTTTTCGTCAGTATTTACAGTAGAGAAAGAAAATGTTGCCGAGGAGATTACTGAGATACAGCCTACTAGGCTAGATGGGATTGAGATTCACAAGGAGGAGGTGTTAGCAATTTTGGAAAGAGTGAAAATAGATAAGTCCCCTGGGCCAGATGGGATTTATCCTAGGATTCTCTGGGAAGCCAGGGAGGAGATTGCAGAGCCGTTGTTGTTGATCTTTAAGTCGTCATTGTCGACAGGAGTAGTGCCGGAGGACTGGAGGATAGCAAATGTTGTCCCCTTGTTCAAGAAGGGGAGTAGAGACAGCCCTGGTAATTATAGACCTGTGAGCCTTACTTCGGTTGTGGGTAAAATGTTGGAAAAGGTTATAAGAGACAGGATTTATAATCATCTTGAAAAGAATAAGTTCATTTGCGATAGTCAGCACGGTTTTGTGAAAGGTAGGTCGTGCCTCACAAAACTTATTGAGTTTTTCGAGAAGGTGACCAAACAGGTGGATGAGGGTAAAGCCGTGGATGTGGTGTATATGGATTTCAGTAAGGCGTTTGATAAGGTTCCCCACGGTAGGCTATTGCAGAAAATACGCAAGTATGGGGTTGAAGGTGATTTAGAGCTTTGGATCAGAAATTGGCTAGCTGAAAGAAGACAGAGGGTGGTGGTTGATGGCAAATGTTCATCCTGGAGTTCAGTTACTAGTGGTGTACCGCAAGGTTCTGTTTTGGGGCCACTGCTGTTTGTCATTTTTATAAACGACCTGGATGAGGGTGTAGAAGGGTGGGTTAGTAAATTTGCGGATGACACGAAGGTCGGTGGAGTTGTGGATAGTGTCGAAGGGTGTTGTAGGGTACAGAGGGACATAGATAGGCTGCAGAGCTGGGCTGAGAGATGGCAAATGGAGTTTAATGCGGAGAAGTGTGAGGTGATTCACTTTGGAAGGAGTAACAGCAATGCAGAGTACTGGGCTAATGGGAAGATTCTTGGTAGTGTAGATGAGCAGAGAGATCTTGGTATCCAGGTACATAAATCCCTGAAAGTTGCTACCCAGGTTAATAGGGCTGTTAAGAAGGCATATGGTGTGTTAGCCTTTATTAGTAGGGGGATCGAGTTTCAGAGCCACGGGGTCATGATGCAGCTGTACAAATCTCTGGTGAGGCCGCACCTGGAGTATTGCGTGCAGTTCTGGTCACCGCATTATAGGAGGGATGTCGAAGCTTTGGAAAGGGTGCAGAGGAGATTTACTAGGATGTTGCCTGGTATGGAAGGAAGGTCTTACGAGGAAAGGCTGAGGGACTTGGGGTTGTTTTCGTTAGAGAGAAGGAGGAGGAGAGGTGACTTAATAGAGACATACAAGATAATCAGAGGGTTAGATAGGGTGGATAGTGAGAGTCTTTTTCCTCGGATGAGGATGGCAAACACGAGGGGACATAGCTTTAAGTTGAGGGGTGAAAGATATAGGACAGATGTCAGAGGTAGTTTCTTTACGCAGAGAGTAGTAGGGGCGTGGAACGCCCTGCCTGCAACAGTAGTAGACTCGCCAACTTTAAGGGCATTTAAGTGGTCATTGGATAGACATATGGATGTAAATGGAATAGTGTAGGTCAGATGATCGGCGCAACATCGAGGGCCGAAGGGCCTGTACTGCGCTGTAATATTCTAACTCTAAAAAAAAAAAATAGAGATATGGTTACTTACAAGGAACCCAACACCAACTGACAATCAGGAGCAGAGTTAATGCAGGTACAGGATTAATACCTGGGCATAAAACTTACCAGGGACACCAATAACGGCGAGGGTGGGAAAATAAATATCCCCAAAATCCAGAAAAATCTGAAAGACCAAATCTTCAAGTGTATAAATCTGATTCATTCTTTCCATTTCTGCAGAACATTAATCCCAGTTTGTGCTGGAGACCAAACTCTTTCTGACTCTGTAACTGAGCGAAGACCCTTATGTAAGGCAGGAGAAATCCCCATTGACATAATTATGAGGCAAGGAGGCTGACATTACTTACAGTGACTGAACAAAAAGATTCCATTAATCTCTTTTACACAACACATTGCAATATCATAAATTATATTTAGCCAGATATTGCACAATGGAAAGTGAATCTCCCCAGAGTCCAGGGAAGAACAGACTGGGTGAAATCCACAGTCTGACAGCATTGGGTGCAGTGAGAACAGATTTATTTACAGGTTTCCCGATATTTCTGTGAGAGAATGTGTTCTGTAATTTCAGAGAATTTCTATCCAATTCACAGGATGGACTTTAAACTCAGCCAGTGAGACCAGACCATGTGGTACAGCCCCTGAGAATATTCCTTGCTCATTTCTGGAGATCCAGCTCACATATCATTCTATTTCCATCGCCCTTAAGACTCCAGGAGGTGGTGGTGTAATGGTAATGTCACTAGACTAGTAATTCAGAGCCCAGGCTAATGCTGTGGGAACATGGGTTTAAATCCCATAACAGCATGTAATGAAACTTGAATTCAATTAATAAATCTGGAATTAAAAAGCTAGTCTAATGGTGAGCATGAAACCCTGTTGATTGTCTTAGAAACCCGCTTGGTTCACTAATGTCATTTTGGGAAGAAAATCTGCTGGCCTTACCTGGTCTGGCCGACATGCGACTCTATCCCCACAGCAATGTGGTTGTCTCTTATAAGCCCTCTGAAAATGGCCTAGAAAGACACTCAGTTGTATCAAACTGCAAGCACTGTTGGTTTACATATAGCCCAATGAGAGCAATGGTTCAAGAAGGCAGCTCACCACCACCTTCTCAAGGGCATTTAGTGTTAGGCAATAAATGCTGGCATAGCCACTGATGCCCACGTCCCACGAATGAACAAATTCACTCTCACGTATTTCTTATACATATTCTCTCACTTCAAGAGGCAGAGTCACATTCCAAGGAATCCCCACCAAACAATGACCTAATTCCTGAATTTTGACCGAGGATCTTAGTAATGTGAAGAGAGGAGAGAAATTGGGATGGTTCCCCATAGAACAGAGACTAGTTCGTGTCGGTTTAACAGAGACGCTCACAATCATGAGGGATTGTGAAAGAATCGAGGGGGAGAAACTGTTTCCACTGGCAGGACACTGATTTAGAACAATTGGCAAAAACAATCCAGGGAGGAAAAGAGGAGTAATTTGATGCAATGATTTGTTGTGAGCTGGACGGCAGTATCTGAGAAAGTAGGAAGCAGATCCCATCGTAACTTTCCAAAGGAAGTGGATATATATTGAAAAGGAGGCATTTGCATGACGATGGGGAAATAGCAGCAGAGAGGTAATAGAGTGACACAGCACTGAAACAGGCCCTTTGGCCCACCAAGTCTGTGCCAACCATCAACCACCCATTTATACTAATTCTACATTCATCCCAATTACCCTGCCTTCCCTCAATTCTCCTCCCTACACAAGGGGCAATTTACAACGGCCAATTTACCTGTCAACCTGCAAGTCTTTGGCTGTGGGAGGAAACTGGAGCACCCGGCAGAAACACATGCGGTCACAGGGAGAACTTGCAAATTCCGCACAGGCAGTACCCAGAACCAAACCTGGGTCACTGGAGCTATGGTGCTAACCACTGCGCCACTGTGCCGCCCCATAATAATTGAATCTCTCTTTGAAAAAGATGGCACAGACTTCTTCAGCGTGGAATGCTAAAATGACTGTCGAAACAGCTACTATTTGCATTTGTATAGTACCTTCAACATAATAAAAACATCCTAAGGCTTTGCACCTCAGCATTTTAAAACCACATTTGACACCGAACCACATAAGGAGATATTAGGTCAGATGACAAAAAACTTGGACAAAGTGCGAGGCTTTAAGGATTGTTTTAAAGGAGGAAAGAGAGGTGGAGAAGCAGAGAGATTAAGGGAGGGAATTCCACATTTTAGGGCCTAAGCAGCTGGATGCATGTCCATCAATGGTGGAGCGATTAAAATTGGGAATGTTCAAAAGGCCAGAATTAGAAGTGCACAGGTATCTTGGAGGGTTTATGGGCTGGTGAAGATTACAGCGATAGGGAGTGGTGAGGCAATGGAGGGATTTGAAAGCAAGGATGAGGATTTTAAAATCAAGACATTGCTTGAGAGGGAGTCCATGTAGATCAGTGAGAACAGGGGTGATCGGGGAACAGGATTTGGTGCAGGTTCGGACTCAGGCAGCAGGGTTTTGGATGACCTCAAATTTAAGGAGAATAGAATGTGGAAGACCTGTCAGGAATGTGTTGGAATGATCAGTTCGAGAGGTAACAAAGGCATGAATGAGGGTTTCAGATGAGCTGAGGCAGGGGCTAAGTTGGGTGATGTCACAGAGGTGCAAACAGCCATGGGTCCTAGCTATGCTGCTTTTTTGTGGGATATGTGCAACAATCCTTATTCTGATGAAAGGTCACAGACCTGAAACATTAAGTCTGTCTCTATCTCCACAGATTCTGCTGACCTGGTGAGTATTTCCAGCACTTTCTGTTTTTATTCCTTTTTCCAGTCTGACTCGGGCCCTCTCGCTCACCTCTTTTTCTGGTACATTGATGATTGTATCAGTGACGGTTCCTGCTCTCATCCTGAACTGCAAAACATCATCAACTTTGCTTCGAAGTTCCACCTTTCTTTCACCTTCACATGATCCATGTCTGACTCTTCCCTTCCCTTCCTTGACTTCTCTGTCTCCATTTCTGGGTATAGGCTTTCAACAAATATTTATCTGAAGCTCAGTGACTCCCACACCTACATCAACTGCACTGGCTCACACCCTGCTTCCTGTCAAGAATCCATTCTATTCTCACAGCACACCATCTCCATTGCATCTGTTCTGATGACATAACCTTCCAGTGCTTCTGATATGTCTTCCTTTTCTCCTTAACCAAGGATTTCCCCACCACGAATAACCGGAGCCTCAACTGTGTCTGTCCCACTTCCAGCACATCTTCTGTCAGTCCTTCCCCTCCTTCCCAGAGACATGATAGGGTTCCCTCTGTCCTCACCTTCCACCCTACCAGCCTCTGTATTCAATGGATTATCCTTCACCGTTTTTGCTAGGTTCAGTGTGAAGCCACTACCAATCATATCTTACTTTCCCCTTTCAGCATTCCGAGGGGACTGTTTTTCCCACTACACTCTGCTCCGCTCCTCAATAACCCCCAACACCACCTCCCTTTCACACAGCACCTTTCTATGCAAGCACAGGAGATGTAAAACCTGCCGTTTTACCTCCTCTCTCCTCACCGTCCAAGATCGCATAACACTCCTTCCAGGCGAGACAGTGATTTTTGTGTACTTCTTTCAATTCAGTAAACTGTGTTCACTGCTCACAATGTGGTCTGCTCTACATTGGGGAGACTGAACACAGGTTGGGTGATCGCTTTCCAGGACACCTCCATTCTGTCTGCAAGTGTGACCCCGAGCTTCCAGTCGGCTGCCATTTTAATTCTCCATCTTGCTCTCACACTGACCTCTCTGTCCTTGGCCTACTGCAGTGTTCCATTGAAACTCAATGGAAGCTCGAGGAACAGCATCTCATCTTTTGATTAGGCACTTTACAGCCTTCCAGAATCAACAATGAGTTCAACAATTTCAGACCATAATCTCTGCCCCTTTTCTTTTTCTTTTCTTTGCATGTTTTGGTCTTACTGATGTAAATGTCTTGTTTTTGCTTTCTTACAGCAGCTGTTCATCATTCTGTCATTCATACCTTGTTTCGACATATCTTTTGTTTCTTTACTGGTCCCATGACAACTCCCTTTGGCCCTGCTCCACCAACTCTTTTCTCATTTAATCTCTCCTGTCTTCCACATTATCACAGACCATCTATTTTGTTTCTTTTCAACCTTCCCCGTTTCACCTGCTAAAAACCTATAACATTTCTAACTTTTCCCAGTTCTGATGAGAGTGGGGAGGTGTTGGAGGAGGATGCTGTGGTCAACTGTATCAAAGGCTGCAGACAGTAGAGAAGGACAATTAGGGATAGAAAATCTTTGTCACAGTCACATAGGATGTCACTTGTAACTTTGACAAGAGTTGAGTTGATACTATGGCAGGGGTGGAGGCCTGATTGGTGAGATTCAAACATGGAGTTCCGGGAAAGATGGGCACGGATTTGGGAGATGACAATCCTTCAAGTACTTTGGAGAGGAAAGGAGGTTGGATATGGGGTGGTAGTTTGCAAGGACAGTGGGGTGAGGGTTATTTTTTGAGGAAAGGGATAAAACTGCAGATTTGAAGGAGAGAAGGAATCGTTAACGACATTGTCGAACATGGGGACCAGGAGCGGTTATTGGCTGGTCAGCAGTTTATTGGAATAGGGTCAAGGAAGCAGGAGGTGGGTCTCATGGACAACATGAACTCAGAAAGGGACCAAGGGGAGATAGGAGAGAACCAGAGAAAGATGTGAGTTGTTCAGAGCGAAGGCAGATGGGAGTTTAGAGGAGGTTTGTCCTGGTGGGTTCGTGGAAAGGAGGAACATGGCGGAGGCAGCTGATCAGATGGTCTCACTCACACTTCCTCGCACTTATTGTTGGAGGTGAGGGTGGAGGAGACAGGGGTGTAAGATATGATAAATTGTCGGGGTTTAATGCTCATCTCAGATGGAGCCCAAGCTGGGACAGCGACATGAGAGTAGGGTGATCGAGGAGTACTGAAAGGTTTGGGTAGGGAATTGAGAGTACCTGAGAGGGGAGAAGTGAAAGTAGGCAGGACGATAGAAGAGAGGCATCTAGGAGGGGTAAAAAGAAACTCAGTTAAAAAGAAAGAACAAAGAGTGATGGGCTCGGGTCCAGGGTGGCAGCTAAAATACACATTCGAATGGACTCAGGGAAGCCTCAAGTTACATGGATCTGTTTATATAAAAATTAGGGAACATAAGTACCTGCCAATAGATGAGAAATGGAAGATAACAGGAAAGAGCCCAGAGTTAAAGACAGAGGTCCTGTGAGGGGATAACGATGATTGAGACAGGGTGGAGTCAGCACAGAGCATCATGAACTGTTGTCCAGTTCGGAGACAGGAATAGCGAGTGAAACCCAGAAGCTATTTGAGGGTCAGATTATTGCCTATATATGGATTACAGCCTACATATAGACTGTATGGCCAGACTTCCAAATAAAATTCTAGATATTGAATCAGTATTGGAGCTTGTGATATGAAGTCATTTCTCAGGATTATGTTGAATACTGAAGCACTCACCCAGACTTCGTAAAAGTCAGTACAATCACACTTTGAGAATTCCAGTTAATGTTGGCTCGTTCATGAGAAATACTGAATAAATTTTGCTTTCTATGAATACTTTGTTTTTCTTCATGGGATCATCAATGGCAAGGCCAGCCGTTATTGCCCATCCTTAATTGCCTTTGAGAAGGTGGTGGTGAGTTGCCCTCTTGAATCGTTGCAGTCCATGTGGTGTAGCTGCTCCTTCAGTGTTGTAAGGGAGCGAGATCCAGAATTCTGACCCAGTAACAATGAATGAATCGTGATATGGTTCCAAGTCAGGATGGTGTGAGACTTGGAGGGGAACTTGCAGGTGATGGTATTCCATGTGCCTGCTGCCCTTGTTCTTCAAGGTGGTAGAGGTTGTGTATTTGGAAAGTGCTGTCGAAGGAGCCTTGGCAAGGTGCTGCAGTGCATCTTTTAGAGGGTACACAATACTGTTACTGTGCAATGGTGGTGGAGGCAGTGAATGTTTAATGTGTTGGATGGGGTGTTGATCAAGCTGACTGTTTTGTCTTGGATGGTATCAAGCATCTTGAGTGTTGTTGCAGCTGTGCTCATACAGGCAAGTGCAGAATGTTCCAACCCACACCTGACATGTGCTTTGTCAATGGTGGACAGGATTTGGGGAGTAAGGAGGTGAGTTACTCACCACAGAATTCCAGCCTCTGACTTGCTCTTGTAGCCACAGTATTTATATGACTGGTCCCGTTAAGCTTCTGATCAATGGTGACCGCTCCCCTCCCCCACCCCCAGGATGCTGATGGTGGAAATTCAGCAATGGTAATGATGTTAAATCTTAAGCTGAGATGGTTCGATTCTCTTTTGTTGGAAATGGTCATTGCCTGGCATTTGTTTGACATGTATAAGCCAATGCATTATTTACCTAAATTGTATTAATCACTCTTTATCATGTAAACCTTGCTTTTATTTCTTTCATATTAATGAATGTAAGCTGGCTGTGGTGGAGTCCTGTGGGCAGAGTTTATCTCATGATGGTAGGAAGATGGAGCTATGAAGGGGGAATTCTGACTGAAGACATTATGACTGGGACAGTTTTAACTAAAACAGACAGGTTGCACAATGGTCAGCACCATTCACAACTCCTCAGATACTGAAGCAGTCCGTGTAGAAATGCAACAAGTCTTGGACAATATCGAGGCTTGGGCTGATAAGTGACAAGTAACATTCACGCCATACAAGTGCCAGACAATGATCATCTCCAAAAAGATAGAATCTACCCATCTCCCGTTTACATTCAATGGCATTATGATCACTGAATGCCCCACTATCAACATCCTGGGGGGTTACCATTGACCAAAAACATAACTGGAGTAGCATAACTGGAACACCACGGCTACAAGAGCAGGTCAGAGGCTTGGAATTCTGCAGTCTGTAACTCACCTCCTGACTCCCCAAAGCCTGTCCACCATCTACAAGGCACAAGTCAAGAATGTGATGACATACTCGCCACTTGCCTGGATGGGTGATGCTCCAACAACACTCAAGAAGCTCGTCACTATACAGGACAAAGCAGCCCACTTGATTGGTACCCCATCTAAAGACATTCACTCCCTCCACCACCGACGCACAGTGGCAGCATTGGGTACCATCTACAAGATGCACTGCAGCAACGCACCAAGGCTTCTTAGAGAGCACCTTCCAAACCCATGACCTTGACCTCCGAGAAGGACAAGGACAGCAGATATGTGGGAACACCACCACCTGAAAGTTTCCCTCCAAGCCACACACCATCCTGACTTGGAACTATATCGCCTTTCCTTCACTGTCGCTGGGTCAAAATCCTGGAACTGCCTTCCTCACAGCGCTGTGGGTATACCTACCCCAAATGGACTGCAGAGGCTCGAGAAGGCAGCTCACCACCACCTTTTCAAGGGAAATTAGCGAAGGGCAATAAATGCTGGCCTAGCCAGCGACTCCTAAATCCCAGGAACAAATAAAAAAACACACACAGGCATGTCAGGACATGTCCCTGAGGTGGTGAATTGCCACAGACACTTTGCCGACAGACAATGGCCACTCGAGAATGTGTGAATGGCCTTCTTCCTGCTCCAGGAAACAGTAATCACACCCATTATTGGCATGCAACTGGAGACACACTACCCCCCCTACCCCACTGCTGGGATATGACCAAGTGGGGGTTGGTTCTGAAAGGCTAAGGTGTGATTATTAATCCAATCGGATGATCCAATTTGAAGTATTACCTGATATGCCATGGGCCAGGGTCAGGAAGTTGTATAAAGTCACAGCCCTCAAGGACATTGTTACTGCAGTCGGTAGAGTGACCTGGTCAGCCATTCTGAAGTCATGACTGGAGATCTGTTGAAGGACTGTCCACCTGAGACCGACCCGAGCTTGCGGGATTGCGAAGCAACCAGTGTCATTGTGAGCATGTACCATTGCTTAGAGATTTAATAAAGGTGTATCACATTTACTGAAACAGTATCCAAGTCATTGTGTGCCATTGATATGAGGAGTAAAGACAAGAACCTTTAGACCAGAGAGGGGGTCTTACAAGTGGCGAGCCAGCCAGGAGTCTTGAAGATAAAGAAATGGCAGAAAATACCAGGGATGTGTTTGTCACGAAGTACGTGGCAGGGAAATTACCTCTTGAGCAGTCGGTGGGTTCGGGTTATCCTGGAGGGTGATGATCCGGTGGATGAGGCAGAACAGTGGACACAGGGGTCCACTTGTAAGCGGATCTTGATGAAGGCCCAGTTTGGCTGATGGCAGATCAGTGGCAGCACAGGAAAGATGAGGCTGAGAAAACAAAATTCAAGCAGGAGCTGGAGGAGAGAGATAAAGAAGCTCAGTGAATGGGATGTGGTTATTAATGGGTTAATGAAACAGCGAGCGGAAGAGAGAGAGATGAGGAAAAAAGACAGTGAACAATTGGAGCTGGAAAGGGAGCGGTGGTTAATCAGAATGGGCTGCATGGGAAGCAGAGCAGTGCCATAGGGCAGACAGAGCAGAACAAGAGGCTGAGGACATGAAGGCTGCACCGTGTTATACACCAACAGCATAAAGAGAAAGGCATGAAAGCAGATCACACTGAGTGTCAGAGTGAGATAGAGAGACTGAGAGAGAAGTTCCAGGTGTACAGGGGTGTTGTGTGTGTGATGGGTGTTGGTGAGGTAAAGATTACAGAAGTAGAGGAGGAGGAGGATTCTGGTACCGATGAGGATGACCCGCCGGTACCGGACGTGCAGGACAACGCCCGGCCAGAAAGTCTCCGGCCGCCTCTTGGCCCCTGTGAGATAACAGAGGTTTCTTCCTCCAGCTAACGACCATAATAGAATGCAACAAATAGTCAATCTTTACAACGTGAAGATGTATTTCTTCTGGATGGAGAAAACCTATTGACTCCTTTTACATCCTCGCACTTTCACAAGCCTGTGCTTCAGGCTCCAACATTCAAACCCACCCCTTCTCTCAGCTTATTCCTTCCACCATTAATACTGACAAACTTCCATTTCATTTCTCTCCAGCTCAGCCTCCTGTAACATTCACTTTCATGTTTTTAGGCCTTTAACATTGCTCAGTCAGCACCGCTGTTCCTCAGGTGTTCATGTTCCATTCCATCATCCAAAAGCACAGTGTTAGTTTCCACGTGTACGCTAATGACACCCAGCTCTCCCTCACCATCACCTCTCTCGACTCTTCCACCCTTGTTAAATTGTCAGACTCCTTGTCCGACATCCAGTACTGGATCAGCAGAAATTGGTCTTGCTGACATACATTGGCTCTCGATCAAGCAGCGTCTGGAATTTAACATTTTCCTCCTTGTTTTCAAATCCCTCCATGGCCTCGACCCTCCCTATCTCTGTAATCTCATCCAATCCCAAAAACCTCCGAGATATCCACACTCCTCTAATTCTGGCCTCTTGAGCATCCTCGATTTTAATCGCTCCACCATCGGCGGCCATGCCTTCAACTGCCTGGGCTCTAAGCTGTGGAATTCCCTCCCGAAACCTCTCTGCCTCTCGACCTCACTTTCATCCTTTAAGACACTCCTCAAAACCTATCTCTTTTTTGAGATTTTGTTCTTCTGCCCTAAAATCTCCTTCTGTGGTTCGGTGTCAAATTTTGCTTTATAATTCTCCTGTTAAGCTGCATGGGTTATTTTATGATGTTAAAGGTGCTTTATAAATATAAGTTGTTGTTGTTTGTGCTTTCACTATAACAGTTTCCTGACAACACACAGCCTGCCTCAAGGACAAAGCTTCAGGCACAACTTTCTTGTGATCTTCTCACATCCAAGATCACTCTTTACTTTCCTTCACATGTGTTTTAAATTCTGCCGTTTCTGATCACAGCACATGGACATTTTAAAGACCTTTGACTCATGGCCAATCTCCTGTAATTGCTCCTTTTCTGTCACGAGCATTCTGTTCATTTATTCTCCATTTCTTTCAATCACACCTTTCAACAGATCGATTAAGATGAAGACAGGATGTTTTGGATCTTGCTGCACTGACCTAGCTTGACAAAATGTCACATTTGAGCCCTCATTGGCAGCTATGTGGCACTGCCCATCACTCATCCACCTCAACTGTTTAGAGAAAAGCACCAACTACCAGATAAACAGAAGCCAGTTTTCAGTTAGTATCCCCCCATCACAATATTCCCCAAGAAAGTATCATGAGCTGCCGGGCCGCTGTCCCTCTAAAGGCCGGCTCTGCTTTCACAGCTTGTTCACCAAGTGGTCCCATGGATAGAAATGTATCTGGATTCCGGACACAAATGAACATTGGTGTGAATGGGACCTGTGTCCCCAGGAACAGCAGTGGGAGCAGAGCAAACCTAACGGCGTAATATTGAGAATGGATGTTTGATGAGGCAATGCTGCAGGAAAATGACAATGGAATGGAAGGAGGAAAGTAAAGGAGGGATATTGACTGTGAAAGGAGGACAAGCTGGGAGAAGAGAAGGGTTTGAATTATGGAACATCAAGCACAGGCATGTGAGAGCGCGAGGATTTGAAGGAGCAAATTGTTTTCCATGAGCAACAATTTGTTTCCAGTTGGAATAGATTGATTTTTCACTGTGTTCTGTTAACATGTGCAGCAGAGACCAGACGTTGATGCAGCCACAACTCAGTGTGATAACCACTGTGTGATCACGGTTATACACATCAGCTGTGGGAGTTGTGCACAAACCAAAGCAATATCACAAATGGCACTACTGAGAAACGAAGGATTTTTGTTGAAGTGGATCAAAGACAAACCAATTCTGGCCTTTCTGGCCCTCAAAACCACACCTCAGCAGAGTTGAGAGCCTTAACCTGCTCCTTCAATCACTGGGCCATGCCAGTTCTCACACTACTTTCAAAACGATTGTCCACATGCTCAGGAATCCTTAACAATAACTTCATAATATTAATAATAACTTCTCCTCTAACTCCACTCAAGAACACAAAAACACAAGAAATAGCCGCAGCAGCCGACCATATGGACCATCGAGCCTGCTCCAGCATTCAATCCGATCATGGCTGATCTTGGGCTTCAATTCCACTTTCCTGCCCACTCCCCATATCCCTTGATTCTCTGCGAGAGGAAAAATCTATCTATCCCAGCCTTAAATGTATTCAATGATGGATCATCCACAATCCTCTGGGGTAGAGAATTCCAAGGATTCACAACCCTTTGAATGTAGTAATTTCTCCTCATCTCAATCCTGAATGATTGACCCCTTATCCTGAGACTGTGTCACTGTGTTCTAGATTCTCCGACCAGTGGGAACAATCTCTCAGCTTCGACCCGATCAAGCCCTATCAGAATCTTGTATGTCTCAGTTAGATCGCCTCTCATGTTTCTCAGAGAATTTAGGCCCAATTTACTCAGCCTCTCATCATAGGACACCCCCCTCATCCCAGGGGCCGATTGAGTAAATCTTCGCTGCTCTGCCTCCAGAGCAAGTATCTCCTTTCTTAAATGTGGAGACCAAAACTGCAAGTATTATTCCAGGTGCGGTCTCACCAACGCCCTGTACATTTTTAGTAAAATTTCTTTATCCTGTACTCCAATCCGCTTGCAATCAAGGCCAACATGGCATTTACCTTCCTAATAGCCTGCTGCACCTGCATGTTAACTTTGTGCACTTCATTCAAATAAAAGGTGTTGCTATGGGTACCTGCATGGGTCCAATTTATGCCTATCTTTTTGTGGGGTACGTCGAACATTCCTTGTTCCAGTCCTACTCAGGTCCCTCCCCCAATTCTTTTTCCAGTACATTAATGACTGGATCGGTGCCATTTCCTGCTCCCACCCCAAACTGGAAAACTTTATCAACTTTGCTTCCAATTTCCACCCTTCTCTCATATTTACGTTTTTATGACCAGGTGAGAAAGGTGTCGAGGGGTCTTTTCAGTCTTCACCTGGTCTTATCGTAGCAGAGTTTAATTTTAAACAGACTATGTTTTGAGCTTCCCCTTGGTGAATCCTTGTTCACAACTCTCCAATTATAAGGCAAAGAAATGAGCACAAACAGTTCTTCTTAGGTTTAAAGAAGAAAAGAGGAATTTATTAAAACTCCAGCTTAAACTTTAGTTCAGTTAACGACTACGGACACACGCCGTGCCCCACTCCAGAATGCATAAGCAATACACACGTGCAAATAGAGACAGAAAAGAGCAGAAGAAAAAATGAAGTGGAGAGGTTTGAGGCAATATCAGAAGAGTTTCTTGTTACTGTGCTTCGAGCTCACTGTAGTCCTTCTGTCGGTAGATCTTGCTTTTCGTTGGGGCCCAGTATTCTTCTTAAACCTTGTTCACTATCGGAGACTTTTCTCTCTTGAGGTTCATGTGTCTTCAATGGGTCTTCAGTTCCGTGAGAAACATAGAAACAGAGAAAATTGGAACAGGAGTAGGCCATTCAGCACATCAGACCTGCTCCGCCATTCAAAAAAGATCATGGCTGATAGTCTAATTCAGTACCATGTTCCTGCTTTCTCCCCATATCCCTTGATCCCTTGGGCATTAAGAAATATATCTATCTCCTTCTGGAATATATATCATGACTTGGCCTCCACTGCCTTCTGTGATAGAGAATTCCACAGGTTTATCACCCTCTGAGTGAAGCAATTTCTCCTCATCTCTGTTCTAAATGGCATACCCCGTATCCTGAGACTGTGACCCCTGGTTCTGGACTCCCCGGCCATCAGGATCATCCTCCCTGCATCTAGCCTGTCTAGTCCCGTTAGAATTTGATAGGTTTCTATGAGATCCCCTTTCATTCTTCGAAACTCTAGTGAATATCGGCCTAGTCAACCCAATCTCTCCTCATACATCAATCCTATCATCCCAGAAATCAGCCGAGTAAATCTTCTTTGCACTCTCTCCATGGCAAGAATGTCCTTCTTCAGATAAGGAAATCAGAACTGCACACAATACTCCTGATGTGGTCTCACCAAGGCCCCATCTAACTGCATTAAGACATCTTGCTCCTGTACTCAAATCCTTTTGCAATGAAGGCCAACATACCATTTGCCTTCCTAATTGCTTGCTGCACCTGAATGTTTGCTTTCAGCGACTGGTGTACAAGGACACCCAGGTCTCATTGCACCTCCCCCTTTCCCAATCTATCACCATTCAGACAATCTGCCTTTCTGTTTTTACAACCAAAGCAAATACCCTCACATTTAACCATGTTATACTGCATCTGCCATGCTTTTGCCCACTCACCCAACTTGTCCAAATCACACTGGAGCCTCTTTGCATCCTCCTCACAGCTCACATTCCCCCCTTAGCTTTGTGTTGTTCTCAAACTTGGAAATGTTACATTTAGTTCCCTCACCCAGATAGGAGAGAGGTCTCTTCAGTTCAGGTGGAAACAGCTTTCTGAGTTCAAATTCTCTGTAGCAAGTTCAAATTCAAAAAACTCCAACAGCCATTTAGTCATGTGACTGAACTTGCCTAACCAAGTCTGTTTGTGTATTCGGCCATCTTAGCAGTTATCCTGGAATGCTCGCCTCTCCACCTTCAACATCCGGTAAACAAAAGTCCATTGTGGATTAAATTGGAGCAGGGAGTGGCCCCTTTGTCCTTTCCAAGCACTGTCTGTTACTATGAAAATGTCTTTCCAGTCAGGGGCTTGGCAACCTCGAGTAATAGGCCTTCTTTTCGTCCTAGCAACAATTTTAAAATTTAATGTCCATGTGGCAAAATATCTTTGCCCCATTGTTGGCAGGTGGGGGCCTGCATAACAACGTGGTCCATCTCTGACACTTCCTTTCCCTTCCTCAACTTCTCTGGCTCCATCTTTGAGGATAGACTGTCCACTAATATTCATTATAAGCCCACCGACTCCGACAGCTACCTCGAATATACTTCCTCACATTCTGCTTCCTTTAAGGACTCCATTCCATTCTCCCAATTTCTCCATCTCCGATGCATCTGTTCTGATGATGTAACCTTCCAATACAGCGCTTCTTTTTCCTCAACTGAGGATTCCCCTTCACTTTGGTTGACAGGGCCTTGAGCCGTGTCCGAGCCATTTCCCACATTTCTGCCCTCACACCTTCCCCTCCCTCCCAGAACCATGATAAGGTTCCCCTTGTCCTCACTTTCCACCCCACCAGCCTCCACATGCAAAGGATCATCCTCTGTCATTTCCGCCACCTCCAGAATGATGCCACTACCAAACATATTTTCCCCTCCCCTCCCCTGTCAGCATTCCAAAGGAACTGATCCTTCCACAATACCCTGGTCCACTCCTCCATTATCACCAAAACCTTGTCCCCTTCCCACGGCACCTGCCCATGCAATCGCAAGACGTGTAATACCTGCCCTTTTACCACCTCTCTTCTCACTATCCAAGGCTCCAAACACTCCTTTCAGGTGAAGCAGTAATTTACTTGTACCTCTTTCAATTTAGTGTATTCGCTGCTCACAACGCAGTCTCCTCTACCTTGCGGCGACCAAACGCGGATTGGGTGACAGCTTTGCGGAACACCTCCACTCAGTCAGTAAACATGGCCTCGTGCTTCTGATCACTTGCCATTTCAACACTCCCCCCTGCTCTCATGCCCACATTTCTGTCCTGGGCCTGCTGCAGTGTTCCAGCAAGCTCGAGGAACAGCACCTCATTTTCGAATTACACATGTTATAGCCTATCGGAATGAACATTAAGTTCAATAATTTCAGAGTATGACTGCCCTTTTTTTAATTTTTAGTTTGTTTTGTTTTATCATTTTTTTATCATGTGCCTGCCTACTTTAAGGGTTAATCTCTCAAGACGACTTGTTTTTCTGTTTACATCTAGCAATTAATTGAAATTCCTGTTTCAGTTAAGAGGTAAGTTAGGTTTCTTGCAGTTTTAAACAGGGGTATACTGATAATCTGAGAATAGCTGTAGCTAGTTAATTAGGTAGCTGGCTTAAACTGGTTTCTGAGCTGCAGCACAGCTCTCGTAGAGCTGACACAACATTGTTTTCAGAGTTTAAAGTCAGGGGACTCTCACCGCCGCTTGTCTGCATTGAGTGCTGCTGGAGGGCAGAGAGAATTAAGGGAGTTTGGTAATTGAGGGAGTTTGAGAAGGAAGTGAACATTAATCAAGAAGAAAATAAATTTGAGAGCACAAAGTGAGGGGTGATAGATATAGGACAGATGTCAGAGATAGTTTCTTTACTCAGAGAGCAGTAGGGGCGTGGAACGCCCTGCCTGCAACAGTAGTAGACACGCCAACTTTAAGGGCATTTAAGTGGTCATTGGATAGACAAATGGATGAAAATGGAATAGTGTATGTCAGATGGTTTCACAGGTCGGCGCAACATCGAGGGCCGAAGGGCCTGTACTGCGTTGTAATGTTCTAATTTTAAAAGTGTAAAGTGGGAGTTTGGTGCATGAGGGAGGGGTTCCTTTCTTTCTTCTACCTTTTTTCAGCCTCCAGAAGCTGCCTCTCTCTTCGGTGCAGGGGAAGAAGTTGATTGGTAAGTAACTGGTAAGTTATTTTAATCCTCATTGTAATAAAACGTTTTTAAAGTTACGTGTTGGCAGGTCAGCTTGGACAAGTGGAATGTAGGGCCTGGGATATGTGGGAAGTCATGGACACACCACGTGTCCTGGACGAACACATCTGCAGGAAGTGTCACTGGCTGCAGAAGCTTGAACTCTGGGTTTCGGAAATTGAACAGTGGTTGGAGTCACTGTTGTGCATCCACGGGGCAGAGGACTATGTGGATAGCACGTTTAGGGAGGTGGTCACAATGCAGGTTAGGAACAGGCAAGCAGAGAGGGAATGGGTGACTGCTTAGGAAGTCAAGAAAACCAGGCAGTCAGTGCAGGAACCACTCAGCAGGTCTGGTAGCATCTGTGGAAAGAGAAGCAGAGTTAACGTTTCGGGTGAGTGACCCTTCTTCAGAACTCGAAGAAGGGTCACTGAACTGAAACGTTAACTCTGCTTCTCTTTCCACAGATGCTGCCAGACCTGCTGAGTGGTTCCAGCATTTCTTGCTTTTATTTCAGATTTCCAGCACCCGCAGTATTTTGCTTTTATTTAAGTCAGTACAGGAGTCTTGCTTGCTAATCGGTTTTCCATTTTGGATACTGAAGAGAGCATTGGTTCCTCGGAGGAGTGCAGCCAGAGCAAATTCCATGACACCACGGGTGGCTCAGCTGCACAGGATGGGAGGAAGAAGAGTGGAAGAGCAATAGTGAGAGGGAATTCGATAGTCAGGGGATCAGACAGACATTTCTGCAGCAGTAAACGTGACTCCAGAATGGTATGTTGCCTCCCTGATGCCAGGGTCAAGGATGTCATGGAATGGCTGCAGGACATCCTTCTGGGGGAAGGTGAACAGCTAGAGGTCACATTGTGGTTCACATTGGCACCAATGGCATAAGTAGGAAGAGAGATGAGGTCCTGAAAGCAGACTTTAGGGAGTGAGGAAGGAAATTAAAAAGCAGGACCTCCAAAGCAGTAATCTCAGGATTACTCCCAGTGCCACATGCTAGTGAGCTTAGGAATAGGAGAAGTGACTGATTGAACACGTGGCTGGAGAATTAGTGGAGGAAGGAGGGCCTCAGATTTCTGAGGCATTGGGACAGGTTCTGGGGCAGGTGGGATCTGGACAAGATGGATGGGTTACACCTCAACAGGATGGGAACTAATATCCTAGCAGGGAGATTTGCTGGTGCTGTTGAGGAGGGTTTAAACCAGCGTGTTAGGGGGATGGGAACCTGAGGGGTAGCTCAAGTTGGAAGGAAGTAAAGCTGGTAACAGGACGTAGAAAAGTAGCAAGTGACATTAGAAGGCAGGTGAAACAAAGGTGAGCATCAACTAGGCTTATAATGCAGAATGTCAAGAAGACAAGGTTAAGGGCACTCTCCCTGAATATACACAGCATTCGCAACAAGGTAGATGATTTACAGGCCCACGGAGAGATAAATGGGTATGATCTTATTGCCATAGAGGAAACTTGGCAACAGGGTGACCAAGACTGGGAACTGAATATTCAATGTATTTGACATTTTGGAAGGACAGGCAAAAAGGGAAAGGAGGTGTTGTTGCGCTGATAAAAAGGGATGGGATCACTACATTAGTAAGGGAGGATCTCAGATGGGAAGAACAAAATGTGGAATCTGTTTGGGTGGAGCTAAGTAACAGCAAGGGACAGCAAACATTGTTGTTTGCAGGCCATCAAACCGCAGTGGTAACATGGGGTATGGTATTAATCAGGAAATTAGAGAAGCATGTGGCATGGGTAATGCAGTAATCATGGGTGAATTCAATCTGCATATAGACTGGGTAAATCTAATGAGCACTAATGCTGTGGAGGACATGTTTCTGGAGTGTGTTAGGGATGGTTTTCTCCAGCAGTATGTTGAGGAACCGATTAGAGAGCAGGCAATTGTAAATCTAGTATTATGAAATGAGAAAGGGCTAATTAATTCATTAATAATATTGTTGTCGAAGAACCTTTAGGGATGAGTGACCATTATACGATAGAATTTTACATTATGGTTGAAAGTGATGTAGTTCAATCTGAAGCCAGGTTGTTAAATTTGAACCAGCGGAATTCTGAAGGTATGAGGGGCAAATTGGCTGAGGTGGATTGGGAAAATACATTAAAAGGTATGACAGTGCATAGGCATTGGATGGTCTTTCAAGAAATATTACATAGTTTACAGCAATACTACATTCCTTCAGGTGCAAAAACCCCAAAAGTAATGACAGTCAACCGTGATTAACAAAGGAAGTTAAGGATTGTACAAGATTAAAAGAAAGGCCCATAAATTTGTCAGAAATAGTAGTAAACCTGAGGATTGGAAGGATCTTAGAATAGAACAAAGGAGAATCAAGAAACTGATAAAGAAAGGGAGAATAGAATATGAATATAAGCTTGCAAAAAATATAAAAACAGACTGAAAAGCTTCTACAGGTACATAAAAAGGAAATGCTTGGCTAAGACAAATATGGGTCCATTACAGGCAGAGTCAGGAGAATTTATAATGGGAACAGAGAAATGGCAGAGAAGCTAAATGATTACTTTGTGTCTGTCTTCACTGAGGAAAATCTTCGAAATATCCCAGAATTAGAGATCCAAGGGGTTACGGGGAATGAGGAATTGAAGAAAATTAATCTAGGTATTGGAGAAATTAATGGGGCTGAGGGTTGATAAGTCCCCAGGACCTGATATTCGACATCCAAGAGTGTTAAAAGAGGTAGCCATGGAGATACTGAATGCACTGGTGATCATCTTCCAAAATTCTATTGATTCTGGAGCAGTTCCTGCAGATTGGAAGGTTGAAAATATCACGCCACTATTTAAGAAGGGAGGGAGAGAGAAAACAGGGAATTACAGACCTGTTAGCCTGACATCAGTCAATCTGTTCTACAGGATGTGATAAATGGACACTTGGATAATAACGATCTGATTGGGCAGAGTCAACATGGATTTATGAATGGGAAATCATGTTTGAAAAACTGTCGGAGTTTTTTGAGGATGTTACTAACAGAATTGATAAAGGGGAGTTGTTGGACATGGTATGCTTGGATTTTCAGAAAGCTTTTGATAAAGTTCCCCACAGGAGATTGATTAGCAAAATTAAAGCACATGGGATAGGAGGTAATATACTGGCATGGATTAATGATTGGTTAACAGGCAGAAAGCAGAACGTAGGAATAAACGGGTCATTCTCACATTGGCAGGCTGTGACTCTTGGGGTACCGCAGGGATCAATGCTTGGGCCCCAGCTCTTCTCATTATATATTAATGATTTGGATGTGGGGACCAAATGTAGATTTCCAAGTTCGCAGATGACACAAAACTAGGTGGGAATATGTGCTGTGAGGAAGATGCAAAGCGGATTCAAGGGGAGTTGGACAGACTTAGTGATTGGGAAGAACGTGGCAGATGGAATATAATGTGGAAAAATGTGAGGTTATCCATTTTGGCAGGAGGACTTGATGTGCAGAGTATTTCTTAAGTGATAAGAGATCTGAAAGAGTGGATGTACAAAGGGACCTGGGTGTCCTTGTCAATAAGTCACTGAAAACTAACATGCAGGTGCAGCAAGCAATTAAGAAGGCTAATGGTATGTTAGCCTTTATCACAAGAGGATTTGAGCACAGGAGTAATGAATTCTTGTGATAATTGTATTGAAGCTTGGTTAGACTGCACTTGGAGTACTGTGTGCAGTTTTCGTCCCCTTACCTGAGCAAGGATATTATTGCCATCGAGGGAGTGCAATGAAGATTCACCAGACTTGTTCCTGGGATGGTGGAACTGTCCTATGAAGAGAGATTGAGGAAACTGGGCCTGTATTCTCTAGAGTTTCGAAGAATGATAGGTGATCTAATTGAAACCTACAAAAGACTTCAAGGGACAGACAGGGTAGATACAGCTAAGATGTTTCCCGTGGTTGGGGAGTCTAGAACCAGGGGACATAATTTCAAAATAAGGTGGAAACCACTTGGGACAGAGACAAGGAGAATTTTTTTCCTCAGAGGGTTGTGAATATTTGGAATTCTCTACTCCAGAGGGCTGTGGAAGCTCAGTCATTGCGTATGTTTAAAGCAGAGACTGACAGATTTCTAAATACCAATGACATAAGTGGATATGGGGATAGTGGAAGAAATAGGTTTGAAGTGGATGGTCAGCCATGATCATATTGAATGGCGGGGCAGGCTCGATGGGCTGAATGGCCGACTCCTGCTCCTATGTTCCTATGTTCCTGTGTGCCTGCAGTTTTTTGATGTTTGTGCTGTTGGCTAGGAGGTTCATTATTCAGTCATTAACACTCTCTCTACACTAATGCTTTGTCTTTCACCACAGCATTAGCACACACTCTTTGCCTTTGCCCGATGACTTCCTCGTCAGTTAATCTCTCCGACCCTCTGTCCTATCACACACCTTCCCTTTTGTTCTCTCCTTCACCACCCCCACCTCCGCTTAAAATCTATTACATTTCTAAACATTGCCAGTTGTGATGAAAGGTCACTGACCTGAAACTTTAACTCTGCTTCTCTCTCCACAGAGGCTGCCAGACCTGCTGAGTATTTTCAGTACTTTCTGTTTTTATTTCAGATTTCCAGAATCCACAGTATTTTGCTTTTCTCTGAAATCCTTTGGTGTCCTGTTGCTCATTGGTTGTGTGTCCTAATGGAGTGAGCATTGGTGTTTCTCATTAATGGCTGAACAAACCCATTCAGAGGTTGTGGGTTTGAATCCCAGCACAGTTGTGTTTCAGGTCAGTGTTTGTTGGTTCTCGTGCTGGACAGTGAGATCTTTCAGCAGAACATTTTGCCCTTCAGGGAACAGAAACTTCCGCTCCGATGCTTTCCGATTGCTTGCCATTTCAACACTCCCCCCTGCTCTCATGCTCACATCGCTGTCCTGGGATTGCTGCAGTGTTCCAGTGAACATCAACGCAAGCTCGAGGAACAGCATCTCATCGACTGATTAGGCACACTATAGCCTGCCGGACTGAACATTGAGTTCAATAATTTCAGAGCATGACAGCCCCCCATTATACTTTCATTTTTAGTTATTTTTCCTTCCTTTTTTTTGCATTCTTTTTTTTGCATTTATTTCATTTCATCTTAGTTTGTTCAGTTTGCTACCCACTGTTTTTTTTCAGGTTTGCACTTGCTGCTGTTCAATATTCAGTGTATTAACAGCTAATCTGTACTAATGCTTTGTCTTTCAACACACCATTAACATATTGTTTGCCTTTGCTCCGTGAACTTTTGGTCAGATATGTGGCCTGGTCCAATCTCGAACTCCTTTGTTATCTCTTGCCCCACCCCCACCTCACCTACTTATAACCTGTGAATTTTCCAATATTTGTCAGTTCCGAAGAAGGGTCACTGACCCGAAACGTTAACTCTGCTTCTCTTTTCACAGATGCTGCCAGACCTGCTGAGTGGTTCCAGCATTTCTTGTTTTTATTTCAGATTTCCAGCATCCGCAGCATTTTGCTTTTGTTTCAGTCCCACCTGTCTGACTTGATTCTTAATTTCCTCTGAGCTGATTGCTGAATGGCAAGAAATGACTCATCACCTGCTCTGGGCAACTTGCAAAATAAAGCAATTAAAAAATGGCAGCAGCAGAATTGTATTCAACCACAAACTGTAACCTCATGACCCGGCATATCCCTCACTCTACCATTACCATCCAGCAAAGGGACCAAGCCTGGTTCAATAAAGAGTGTAGGAGAGCATGCCAGGAGCAACACCAGGCATACTTAAAAATGAGGTGTCAGCCTGGTGAAGTTACAACACAGGGTTACTTGTACACCAAACAGTGGAATCAGCATGCAACAGACAGAGCTCAGCAATCCCACAACCAACAGATCAGATCTAAGCTCTGCAGTTTTGCTACATCCAGTCGTCAATGGTGGTGGACAATTAAACAACTAACAGCTGGAGGAGGCTCCACAAATATCCCCATCATCAGTCATGGAGGAGCCCAGCAAATCAGTGCAAAAGACAAGGCTGAAGCATTTGTATCCATCTTCAGCCAGAAGTGCTGAGTGGATGATCCATTTCTGCCTCCTCCTGAGATCTCCAGCATCACAGATGCCAGTCTTCAACTAATTCGATTCACTCCAGGTGATATCAAGAAATGGCTGAAGACACTGGATAGTGCGAAGGCTATGGGTCCTGACAATATTATGGCTGTAGTACTGAAGATTTGTGCTGCAGAACTATCCGTGCCCTTATCCAAGCTGTTCCATTATAGCTACAACACTGGCATCTAGTCGACAATGTGGAAAATTTACCAGGCATATCCTGTATACAAAAAGAAAGACAAATCCAACCCGGCCAATTCCAAGCCTATTAGCCTACTCTTGATCATTAGCAAAGTGATGGAAGGTGTCATTGACTGTGCTTTCAAGTGGCACATAAACAGTAACAATTGGCTCACAAACACTCAGTTTGAATTCCGCCAGGGCAATCAGATCCCAACCTCATTACAGCCTTGGTCCAAACATGGACAAAAATAACTGAACTGAAGAGGTGAGGTGACAGTGACTGCCCTTGACATCAAGGCAGCATTTGACCGAGCGTGGCCTCAAGGAACTCCAGCAAAACTAGAGTCAATGGGAATCAGAGGGAAAATGCTTCGCTGGTTGGAGTCATACCTAGCACAAAGGAAGATAGTTGTGGTGGTTGGAGGTCAATCGTCTCAACCCCGGGACATTGCTGCAGGAGTTCCTCAGGGTAGTGTCCGAGGCCCATCTCATTGCTTCATCAATGACCTTCCCTCCATCATAAGGTCAGAAAGGAGGTTGTTAGCTGATGGTTGCATCATGTTAAGTAGCATGCGCAACTCCTCAGATACTGAAGCAGTCCATGTCCATATACAGCAAGACCTGGAGAACATTCAGGCTTGGGCTGATACATGGCAAGTGGCATTTGCCCCACAGAAGTGCCAGGCAATGACCATCTCCAATAAGAGAGAATCTAACCATCTCCCCTTGACATTCAATGGCATTACAATTGTTGAACCACCACCTTTAACATCCTACGGGTGATCATGGACCAGAAACTGAACTGGAGCAGCTGCATAAATACTGTGGCTACCAGAGCAGGTCAAAAGCTGGGAATGCTGTGGGACGTAACTCAGCTCCTAACTCTCCAAAACCTATCCATCATCGAGAAGGCACAAGTCAGGAGTGTGATGGAATGTTCTCGACTTGCCTAAATGCTATTGTGTCATGGGTCTGGGCAGATTCTTTGTGGCTTTGGAGATCGTACTTCAGCGACACAGTCTCAGAGTCTTGTTTAAACCATATATTGTAGCCCTGGTGCAGCTGAGTGGACATTTCCTGATCACTTAATGAAAAGACCAGGTTTTGTCAGGAGGTGCAGAAGAGAATTGAAACCTGGGCAGCTCTCATTCTATTCACTGATGCAGATTTGGATCACTCTGTGAATGAATGGAAATGGAATGAAATTGTTTCCTGCACTCTTTCCTCATAGGAAGCCCCTTCACTCAGGTCACCTGTCCTGATCCAGCAGTCTAGTTGGAAAATCATCAATTGGCAAAATTATTCTAAGAAAATCAGTGAGTGTGAGAGAGCTTTTCTTTGTACAATCTAACTTTTTAGTTTTTACCTCTGTAGATGTACCAGCAGCAGATGAAAACCAATCTGAAGAAAGCAGGTAGGATCACACTTGGGGTTTCACTCACCAATCTCTATACTATGGTTGTCACTCGGTAATTCTAGTGCAAAATTTTCTCACAACCTCACAACAACCATTCTCTTTTTACTAGAATTTCAGAAAAGAGTAATGGACCCAGCAGTAAGACGATGCTTTTGTCCTTTTCAACTGTGGGTTGGCTGCTGAGGGGATTTGGATCGAAAAGGCACAGAAGCCAAATGCTAACAGTTACATTTTTATCACTGGTGGTGGGAGCAATTTAAGATGATGAATTGAGTGTCACAAAGAAGTGTATTATGCAATATTAAGGCATCATGACTTCTACCCCATACCGTATCAGAACCAATTTACTAATTGAGCCCAGTGACTGCTGGTTTCTGGTTGAAGAGTTAAAATTGTCTTTGATGGACATGTGGGGCTGAATTTTATCAGTAAGTGACGGCTTTACGATATGGAAGTCTCACCGCACAGCCCGCGTGATATCACAAGCAGGGGCTGATTTAAATAGAGGGGGTGGATCGGCCGCCTCTGATGACATCATCAGGGATGGCCACCACGTCCCCGGCAAAGGCGTCTGGCGTCACCGTGCATGTGCCGGTGCCATTTTTAAAGGGCTTGAAACCCTTCGCAAAAATTTACATTTTTAAAGGGATGTTAGATTTCATTTTCTTTAAATAAATAATTAGAAGATGGAAGCCCTTTCCTAATCCCCCCCCCAATGATCTATACATTGCCATGTATTCAGAAAACTTATTTTATTCCTGACTTGAACTTCCCCCCAACCTTCTCACATTTGTCCTTCAACACCTTCCCACCATCCCCACATCCAATAAAAAGTGTTTTCCCTGCTCCCCCACCCTCCCTGGTAATTTTATTCCGCGCCCCGCCCAACCAGTGTCTCGCCTCGGAACACCAACGGTGTTCTGAAGGCACGCGGGTCGTGGCCGGTTGGCTGTAATATTGATGTGGGACGGACGCCGTCAGCAGGTAAGTTAATTTGAATCTTACTAATGCTGATTTACATTTTGTAATGAAGGCCCCATTGCCATGCAGCAGGGGGTAGGGGGCCGCAACGAGGCCTCGCCGCCACTGCTAATATTCAGCGGGACCTTCTTGGCATCATAGGTTGTACTGGGCCGCTCCCGCTAGCATTTTAAGGGCCTCCCCACTACGACCCACACCGTCGAGGGGCTGGTATAATTCAGCCCGTGGTTCAGAAGAATCTTTCTTTCCCTCGCCTCCACTTATCAAATGACACTGACTCCTTGCTGGGGTCTGGTTCATTGGTGCTGGCTGCACCCCCCCGTTTAGCATTAAGTCATGGCTGTAACTGGAGTGAAAGGTCACAGACCGGAAACATTGGGCTGGATTTTAAGAAGCCCTTGACATTGTGATGGATATGTGGAGGACATGAAAGTGACTTCGGATGAGGCCCGATCATCCAGGCAGGGCCCGTACAATCCTCCTGGCGGTGGCAGTGAGGCTCAGGGGTGCCCCCTCCACCCGGCTTGCCGCTTGGCGATAGGACCACAATTAACATATTCAAAAGAATAAAAGTCATACATTTAAATATACTTACCTGAGATCTTGAGGACCCGCCATGATCTTCAGCCTGGTGGCTGGCACTCCTGCGCCTTCAGATCCCCGTCCGGGGAAACGAGGTGTGACACTGGTGGGGAGGGAAGAGGAGGTAGGTTTATCAGTGCGGGGGAAGGGAGGTGGGAACGAGGTGTAATACACATAATGGGTGTAGAGGATGGTGGGAAGGGTTGTGAAGTTGTGGGGGGGAAGATCAGATGTAAAAGGTAAGTATTTGGGGGGAATGAAGGACAAATACTTCTTGTAATTGTTGATGGAAGAGCTGGGAAAAGGGTAGAAGAAATTTATTTATTTGCTTTTGGGGGGATCTTGCTTTAAAAATGTAAATACGCCAGCAGGTTGGCTGCTCTTTAAAAATGGCGCCAGCGCCTGTGACCAGGCAACTGATGCCATTGCCGGTGACGAACATCCCGCCCCCTCCATGTGATTGGCGGGGTGGTGAGGTGGAGGCGGGATGCCCCAGTTATTCAAATGAGCCACCGCGCTTAAGATGCTGTCAGACCGGATGAGTATTTCCAGCACTTTCTGTTTTTAATTCAGATTTCCAGCATCTGCAGTGTTTTGCCTTTCTGATGTTATAGATGATATATAAATGCAAATTGTTGTTGCAGTGGCAATTGCATTATGAGTTTAACTTGTCAGACAGAGTGAAATGTAAAGTTTTTATTTCCTTCCGAGACTATTTATATGAATGGTGAAAATGCAGCTTGTACTGTCAGCCCAAACGAACTGGAGGTCGAGTGCTGTGAGAGGATTCATCTGTCGAGGACATGATTTTAATGTAGGAAATGATTTTTTTAAATACATTTTTGTGTATATTTTATATAAACTATCGAATACCATTAATCACATTTTATCCCCTTTTTGGTAGTGCATTTAACACAGTAATCTAAATACTGAGGCCCCTGAATATTTTCTCAGCTTCTTTGTCTGATTTTGGAGGTTCTCTAAATCCAAATAAGTGTCTCATGTTCTGTTTCTGTGCAGAATGTGATTATTCAGATGGAAAATGCTTTAGTTTTTCGACAGATTAGATTTCTAACTTTTGCCAGTTCTGATGAAAGGTCACAGACCTGAAACGTTAACTCTGTTTCTCTCTACACAGATGCTGCCAGACCTGCTGAGCATTTCCGGCACTTTCTATTCTCATTTCAGAGATGCTGCAGTGTTTGTTGCACTTGGTAACAGTGGTTTCATAATTCAGTTGCTTACAGGCTTGAGTTATGTGGCCTTCTCCAGGAGTATAAGCCTGTATGTTGCTGTCAAATGTTCTCTTTCCACAACTGGTTTAATTTTTTTTCCCTTAAACTAATCCCCACCCGGCGTCAAATTTTACCACTCGTCCTGAAGGCAGGTTCTACTTGCACCAATCACCTGCCAGTATTCACGTGTGAGCTTTGAGTTTGTTCACAGACCCCAGTCTGATCCGGCCCTCATCTGCCCTCCATGTAGAGCACCTCCAGGAGCTGGTGGCACTGAGTAGTTAATGGTGACAGGAAACCTGGCTACTTATCCCCTCATAACAGGCAACTCAGCAAAGACTGAGATTGAACCTGAGAACTTCCTGATCTGTGTGGCTCAGACTCAATGTATAAACTCACTGAGCTCTCAGGGAGCCAGTCTGAAAAATCAGCTGTGCGGTGAGATTGCTGCTCCATGGTTGAGTTTGTGTGAACAAGGGACATTTTTTTTAGCAGTTTTGTATATTTTAAGTCAGTGTGGGTTGGGGGAGGTGATATTTGAATTTTTCTCCCGGCCTGAACTGCAACTTGAGCTGCAGCAATCACAAGCTGTTGCTGTTTTTGTCCTCAACACAGAAATTGCTGAACCGATAATTGGTCATATTTTGCCATGGACAGAAAGTGAGTTCTGACTTCATAATATCTCGACACCACTTGTATAAATTTAGTTAATGAGGTTACAGATGGATATTGTGTTCTGTATATAATTGTTGCTTGTAACTAAATAGAAAGTAATTGAAACTATATTCTGTCTGTCAGGATTAAAGTTTGCTTTCCCAGGTTCTTGCATCACTAAGCACTGTTTCGATGCCCGTACTTCCTTTATATTTGTGTCAGATAACTTCATGCATCACTGAACATTTGGCCATTCACAAATTTCTTATCGAAAGTCTGAGAGCTGGAATGTTTTTCTTAAATTCATTTGTTTGTTTGTGTTCAGATTACTCGAATGAACCCGACTGTTACTCAGTTTATAGTTTGAGTTTGTTAAAAGCTGTAAAATCCATACTGCAGTTCAGAAGTTTCACCCTGCTTTCCCCCCGCCCCTTCCCAGGGCCAGTTTTCAGGTAGGGAGGGTCTGTTACTCTCGCACCAAGTGGAATAGAAGATTCCTGTATTTGGATTAATGCAGGGTTTGGGGCAAAGCCCCTTCAACCATTAATTCCATTCAAAAAGGACCATGTTTGATAATTGCATCTTCCTCAAGGTTGTAAAGACTGTCACCATCCTTAATGAGTCTTGATTAAATTTTGTTCACTCCATTACCTATCAGCAGTCTCCAAGGACATTTCTGTGGATGAAATTGACTTTTGACTTCAAAGAAGTCTACTTGGCTTGGAACAAAGATTTGAGTTAAATGATGCATAATAAGAACTACAAACTCTTTTAAAATGTCATTTATTATTGCTGCTTACAATTGTATAATCCTGACAAAGCTTAATCAAAAGCTGGACAAATCTACTGGATATTCAGACTGACCAAATGTAACTTGTTTCAAAAACGAGCCTCAGAAAGACCATGAAATAATAACACAAAGGTAGACATTCTGTTTTGTTGTGAGGGATGTCACTGGAGGCCAACGAGTGTTCATAAAATTCATTCTTAGACCTTTTTTTATATATCCAGTGTTTCAAAAGTGAATATCCAATGATTCAGAGATATTTCATCATTTCCAATTGGTTGATTATTTTTGGCCACTGACGTTGTCTTATCAAAAGAGTCACAAATGTGACTCCAGGATGGTATGTTGCCTCCCTGGTACTCAGGTCAAGGATGTCACGGAGCGGCTGCAGGACATTCTGAAACATTCAGAGTTTGAGGTACACATTGGTACCAACGATATAGGTAAAAAGAGGGATATGGTCCTGAAACAAGAATTTAGGGAGCTAAGTAGCAAATTAAAAAGCAGCACCTCAAAGGTTGTAATCTCTGGATTACTCCCTATGCCATGTGCTAGTGAGTATAGGAATAGGAGGATAGAGCAGATGTATGCATGGTT
Source organism: Heterodontus francisci (assembly GCF_036365525.1). Lineage (NCBI taxonomy): Eukaryota > Metazoa > Chordata > Chondrichthyes > Heterodontiformes > Heterodontidae > Heterodontus > Heterodontus francisci. The sequence goes on from NC_090410.1 coordinate 30,606,702, forward strand.
GAAGAGATGGTGCAGGAGAGAGGGCTTTAGTTTCCTGGATCACTGGGTCTGTTTCTGACAAAGGTGGGACCTGTACAGGTTGGACGGGTTGCACCTGAACCAGAACGGGCCCAATATCCTAGCTGGGAGGTTTGCTAGTGCTGTTGGGGGGGAGAGTGGGGGGAGGGTTAAACTAATTTGGCAGGGGAATGGGATACAGAGTGGAGGTACAGTAGGGGGTGTTGCACAGTCAAATATAAAAGAGAAACTGAGTCAGTCTGGAAGGCAGAGCAAAGATAGACCTGTTCAGGCACAAGTCAAAAATGCAAGGCTGGATTGCATCTATTTTAATGCAAGGAGTCTTACTAGTAAGACAGATGAATTGAGGGCATTGATTAACACATGGGATTATGATATTATTGCTATCACAGAGACATGTTTGAGGGAGGGGCAGAACTGGCAGCTCAATATTCCAGGGTATAGAATCATCAATCGTGACAGGGGAGGGGATAAAAGACGAGGTGGCATTGCACTGTTGATCAAGGAGTCAATTACTGCAGGAAGAAAGGATGATACCTTAGAAGGTTCTTCAAATGATGCCATATGGGTAGAACCTAAAAACAAAAAGGGGGCAATCACTTGGCTGGGAGTGTACTATAGGCCTCTAAACAGTCAGGGAGAGACAGAGGAGCAGATATGTAAGCAAATCTCAGACAGGTGTAAAAATAATAGGGTAATAATAGTAGGGGATTTCAACTTACCTAATATCAACTGGGATTGTCTTAGTGGAAATCGCTGAAAGGGGGCAGAATATTTAAAATGCATACAGCAGATTTTTTTGAGCCAGTACATAGAAAGTTCGACAAGAGAAGGGGCAGTACTGGACCTACTCCTAGGGAATGAAGCTGGACAAGTGGTAGAAGTATCAGTGGGGGGGCATTTCGGGGATAGTGACCATAACTCTGTAAGACTTAAGGTAGTTATGGAAAAGGACCAAGACAGGCAAGAAATAAAGGGACTGAATTAGGGGAAGGCCGATTTCAATGTGATAAAACAGGATCTGGCCAAACAGGATCTGGCCAAAGTGGATTGGGAGCAGCTACTTGTAGGAAAATCGATATCAGACCAGTGGGAGTCAGTCAAAGAGGAAATACTGAGGGTTCAGAGCCAACATGTATCCATTAAGGTGAAGGGTAGGACCAACCAGTCCATGGAACTGTGGATGTCAAGGGATATAGAGGATTGGATCAGGAAACAAAAAGGAGGCTTATGGCAGATTCGGAGTGCTGAAAACAGCAGAGGCACGAGAGGAGTATAGAAAGTGGAGGAGGTACTTAAAAAGGTAATGAGGAGAGCGAAGAGGGGACATGAAAAAACACTGGCGGGCAAGATAAAGGAAAATTCTAAGGCGTTTCATCAGTATATCAAGGGCAAGAGGATAACCAGGGAAAGAGTGGGGCCCATTAGGGACCAAAGTGGCAATCTGTGTGGGGAGCCGGAGGACATAGGTGAGGTTTTAAATGATTACTTTTCATCTGTGTTCACTATGGAGAAGGACAATGTAGGTGTAGAGATCAGGGAGGGGGATTGTGATATTCTTGTTCATATTAGCATTGAAAGCGAGGAAGTATTAGCTGGTTTAGTAGGCTCAAAAGTGGATAAATCCACAGGCTCAGATGAGATGTATCCCAGGCTGTTATGAGAGGCAAGGGAGGAGATAGCAGGAGCACTGACACAAATTTTCCAATCCTCTCTGGCCAACGGAGAGGTACCAGAGGACTGGAGGACTGCAAATGTGGTGCCATTATTCAAGAAGGGTAGCAGGGATAAACCAGGTAACTACAGGCCGGTGAGTCTAACATCAGTGGTTGGGAAACTATTGGAAAAATTCTGAGGGACAGGATTAATCTCCACATGGAGAGGCAGGGATTAATCAGGGATAGTCAGCATGGCTTTGTTCGAGGGAGATCGTGCCTTACTAACTTGATTGAATTTTTCGAGGCGGTGACTAGAAGTGTAGATGAGGGTAAAGCAGATGATATAGTCGACATGGACTTTAGCAAGGCTTTTGATAAAGTCCCGCATGGGAGATTGGTTAAGAAGGTAAGAGCCCATGGGATCCAGGGTAATTTGGCAAATTGGATCCGAAATTGGCTTAGTTGTAGGAGGCAGAGGGTGATGGTCGAGGGTTGTTACTGTGTTTGGAAGCCTGTGACCAGTGGTGAACCATAGGGATCGGTGCTGGGACCCTTGCTGTTTGTCGTGTACATTCATGATTTAGACATTAATATGGGAGGTATGATCAGTAAGTTCGCAGATGACACGAAATTTGGTGGTGTCTTAAATAGTGAGGAGGAAAGCGTTAGATTACAGGATGATATAGATGGGCTGGGAAGATGGGCGGAGCAGTGGCAAATAGAATTTAATCCAGAAAAGTGTGAGGTGATGCATTTTGGGAGGACTAACAAGGCAAGGGAATATACAATAGATGTTAGGACCCGAGGAAGTACAAAAGGTCAGAGGGACCTTGGTGTACTTATCCATAGATCACTGAAGGCAGCAGCACAGGTAGAGAAGGTGGTTAGGAAGGCATATGGGATACTTGCCATTATTAGCTGAGGCACAGAATATAAGATCAGGGAGGTTACAATGGAGATGTATAAAACACTTGTTAGGCCACAGCTGGAGTACTGTTTATAGTTCTGGTCACCACACTATAGGAAGGATGTGATGGCACTGGAGAGGGTGCAGAGGAGATTCACCAGGATGTTGCCTGGGCTGGAGCATTTCAGCTATGAGGAGAGACTTAAAAGGCTCGGGTTGTTTTCCTTCGAGCAGAGAAGTCTGAGGGGGGACGTGATTGAGCGAAACAAAATGATGAGGGGCATTGATATATTAGATGGGGAGAAACTTTTTCCCTTATCGGAGGAGTCAATAACCAGGGGACATAGATTTAAGGTAAGGGATAGGAGGTTTAGAGGGGATTTGAGGAACAATTTTTTCACCCAGAGGGTGGTTGGAATCGGGAACACACTGCCTGAAGAGGTGGTCGAGGCAGGGACAATCAAATAATTTAATAAGTATTTGGATGAGCACTTAAAACAGCATAGCATACAAGGCTACCGGCCAAGTGCTGGAAAATGGGATTAGAATAGTTAGGCCGGCACAGACATGATGGACCGAAGGGCCTGTTTCTGTGCTGTATTACTCTATGACTCTCTGAAAGTGTTATCAGTTCTCAGCCAGGATTCCAATGAGGCCATGATGTCGCTGCAATTATCCACAATAACTTCATTGTATGGAAAGGGCCTTGAACGGACATTCTGGTGGGAGATGTGTAGAGGGGTGGTGAGAGCTGATCCACTGGCTGAGTCCATAGCATCAGCAGTGGGAATGGTGAGTTGGATGAGAATGATATTGGTCGGGCATTTAGAAAAATTCAAGGTAATCAGGCAGAGTTAACATGGTTTTCTGAAAGGGAAATCATGTCTAACCAATTTATTGGAGTTCTTTGAGGGAGTTACATGTGCTGTGGATAAAGGGGAACCAGTGGATGTATTGTACTTAGATTTCCAGAAGGCATTTGATAAGCAGCCATGTCAAAGGTTATTGCAGCAAGGAAAAGCTCATGGTGTAGGGGGTAACATACTGGCATGGATAGAAGGTTGGTTAGCTAACAGAAAACAAGAGAGTAGGCATAAATGGGTCATTTTCTAGTTGGCAAGATGTAACGATTGGTGTGCCACAGGGATCTGTGCTGAGGCCTCAACTTTTTACAATTTATCTAAATGAGCTAAATGAAGGGACCGAAAGTATGGTTGCTGAATTTACTGATGACACAAAGATAGGTGGGAAAGTAACTTGTGAAGAGGATGTAAGGAGGATATAAAGGGATATAGATAGGTTAAGTGAGTGGGCAAACACCTGGCAAATAGAGTATAATATGGAAAAATATCAAATTGTCCACTTTGGCATGAAGAATAAAAAAGAAGCATATTATCTAAATGGTGAGAGACTGTGGAGCTCTGAGATGCAGAGCGACCTGGGTGTCCTACTGCATGAGTCGCAAAAGGTTAGTATGCAGGTACAGCACGTAAATAGGAAAGCTAATAGAATGTCAGCATTTATCACGAGGGGAATTGAATACAAAAGTAGGGAGGTTATGCTTCAGCTATTCAGGGCATTGGTGCAACTGCATCTGGAGTACTGTGTACAGTATTGTTCTCCTTATTTAAAGAAGGATATAAATACATTGGAGACAGTACAGAGAAGGTTTACTAGACTAATACCTGAAAGGGGTGGAATAAAAACAAGAAATGCTGGAAATATTCAGCAGGTCTGGCAGCACCTGTGGCGAGAGAAGCAGAGTCAACTCTGGGATTTCAGGACATTTCAGATTTCCAGCATCCGCAGCATTTTGCTTTTATGACCTGAAATGGGTGGGTTGTCTTACGAGGAAAGATTGGACAGGCTAGGTTTGTATCTGCTGGAATTTAGAAGAGTAAGAGGCGACTTGATTGAAACATATAAGATCCTGAGCGGTCTTGATAGTGTGGATGTGAAAAGGATGTTTCCCCTTGTGGGAGAATCTCAAACCAGGGGTCACTTTTTAAAAATAAGGGGTCGCCCATTTAAAACAGAGATGAGGAGAAATTATTTCTCTCAGAGGGTCGTGAGTCTTTGGAATTCTCTTCCTCAAAAGGTGGTGGAAGCAGAGTCTTTGAATATTTTTAAGGCAGAGGTAGATAGATTCATGATAAGCACAGGGCTGGAGGGTTATCGGGGGTAGGTGAAAATATGGAGTAATCAGTTCAGCCATGAACGTATTGAAAGGCGAAGCAGGCTCGAGGGGTCGAGTGGCCGACTCCTGCGTCTAATTCGTATGTTCATATGGAAAATTAGCCCTCAGTGGGTGCACTGGGTGGGAGATTCGGTGAAAGATTAGGATGGGACAATTGGGATTGATGATTGGAATGAGCGATCACCGAGTGCCTCGATGACCACTGTGGAGGATGCTGAGAGAGATAAAGTGGGAAGCTGTAGATTTTTCCAATTAAACCGTGACAGAGAGAGTGTTCATGGGACATGCTGCATATTAGTTTAATTTTATTCTATATGGATGATTAGCATAAAGGATTTTTTGCAGTTGCTCTACTTTTACAAAAGTCACCTTACATTAAATGCAAACTCAATCAAATCATCTTGGTTTGTCTTGAAAACAATCTGATTACAGAGAGGCTGGGTTCAAATGTGGTTCATGTGTGAAAATCTTCCATTTTTCTCAATATTTTATCATCTTAGAAAGTACAGTGAAGGGATATTTCACCCCATTCTTCAGTTCCTCTCTAAACTTACTTTGGGTCATAGCGTAAATAAAAGTGTTTGTGCAGCAACTCAGGAGCTGAAGCATAACTGCAAGCCATTCCACAATGGGTGAAGTGCCTTCAGAAACAATCAGCCACAGTAGAGCAATTCTAGTATGCATCGTAGTCACCAGGAACAGAACCCATAGAAGGATAAAATTTCCTGATATCATAAAAAGTGAAGTGATTGATTTTCTTCTGTTCATAGTCTCTGGATCACTGTGACTCTCCCCACTGACCTGGTCCCGAAGTCTCTTGCGAATTCTGATGGTCACTAGAATGTGCCTGACAGTTAAAACATTGAGCATCAGAATCAGAATAAATGGTACACACGGGGTGAAAATATAATGTAACAATTCAATTGCTGCCCATACTGGTGAAAACAGAACACTCAAGGGAAGAATGCAGAACCAGGGGCCTCGAAAACGGGTAAAGCTGCTTGAAAGCATAAAGTACCAGAAAATATTCTTGACACAGAACAACACAGACATTGTTCCAATAATCACAGCCGCTGATTTCTCAGTGCAATATTTAGTTTTCAGTTTCTGGCAGCAAATGGCCACAAATCGATCAAAGGTGAAAGCGACGGTGAACCAGACAGAACAGTCCGTTGCTGCATAAAGTAGGACAGCGTGGATATTACACACTGGAATATCAAACAGAAATTGAAACATTCTACGATAATTAATGGGAATTTGCCTCAGTATCAGATCGAAGATAATGACCAATAGATCCGCCGCTGCCATGGCCACCAAGTAACGAGTGACACATTTGGAGAGACCACACTTTCCCCGAGACAGGATCACAATCGTCACTAAGTTAACTGTAAGGAAGAGGAAAAACAGGACCATTATACATCAGGATGGGAGCAGGAATATCAATATGATGGATCCATGGGAATAATAAACTGAAAACTCACTACATCCCACAATGGAATACAATGCGTTTGAACTTTATGATGGAGATACGGCTTCGCACTAACTAACAGTAAAGATTTGAGAGTCCATGTCTGAAGAGTTCGATAAATGAACACAAAAACAAAATGCTTATGTTCATTCATAAATGTGCAATGTTAAAATATGGTCTCCCTTGGTGCACATTGAGTAAACACATTGGTGCCCTGTGAAACCAAAGAGATCAATTCTTTTTTTGGTCAGTGACAATAGGAATCAGTTACCAGGGGATATGGTGGGGCAATTACCAGGGTCTATCTCCTGATCAGTGACCTTTGGATATGCTGAGGTTTTAATCCCCCGGCTTCTGCTGCTGATCCATGACCGTGGGATATGAAGCAGGTTGAGTTCCTGTTTCAGATTCTTTACATTCAATCACTAGCTCGACCCCAACCCACCTGTTTTTGTGAATTAAGATTTCGTCCTTTGATGCTTCGGAAAACTGGGATATGTCGTGCTCAGTTTCATTGTGCTATCAATGTTACCAATATCGATTGTGAATAGTTGAAGCCTCAGAACAGTTCATCTTGGCACATTGCTAGTCACTTCCTTCCAGTACAAATACATTCCAATTATCCAAACTCTCTATGTTCTCCAGCATAACCAATCTTCTAACCAGGTCAATAATTTGCCTTAAATTCCAGGAGTTTTATTTTTAACTGATAATCTCTTTTGTGGAACCTGATCAACTGCCTTCTGGAAGTCCATATAAACTGCATCCATTGCCATTCCGTAGTCGACCATTTGAATTATCTCCTCCAAAAAATCAATAGGATTCATTAGATTTGACCAATCCTTTAAAAATTCCATGCTGTTTCTTCCTAATTACCTCAAATTGCTCTCAGTGCTCAGTGACTCTGTCCTGAATTGTCGATTCCAATAATTTCCCCACAACAGATGTTGCACCAGCAGGTCTATAATTTCTTGGATTCTCTCTCTCACTTTCCTTATTTGTTTCAATTTCTTAATTTGTAATCTTCTCATCTAAACAGACAATTTATGAATCAAGAGAACTTTGTAAAATATTGACTAAAACATTTGCAATTTCCTCAAGTACATTTTTAAAATCCAGTGGTGGAAACCATCAGGTTCTGGAGATCGTCAGTCTTTAGTGCCATTATTTTTTCTAATATTCTTCTCTTGCTTCTGTTAATTTTAGTGAGTTCCAGTCCTTGATTCATTGTGGAATGTGAGGTATATTATCCTCTTGCTCTCCTGTGAAGACTGACACAAAGCAATTATCCAACAATCCTGACATTTCCTTATTTTCATTATCTTTCACATCACCTGTTCTGCAGCTTTTAATATCTATTTTTTACTCTTTCTTTGTTGTTCATCATCTTTCTGACAGTTCCCCCGACCTACTCTATTGATTTCATTTTTGCATGTTCTTTCCTTTAGCTTAATGTTATCTGTCACCTCTTTTGTTGACCATTGTCTCCCTGGCTCCTGCTCCTGATCAGTGACACTGGGATACAGGGCACAATTTAATGCAGCCGTTTGGAGTGAGAATGGAGGTGGGGGGGCCGGAGAATAGCATCAGACAAGTCTCCCCCGAAATCCGACATTGTGATATCGGTTCTGGATCTAGTCAGTAACGAGAAAGCACCAAGATAGCATCGCTGCCCCGAAGTGACGGGAGTGCATTTGAAGTTGTACAACATGTTGTTTCAATGCATTTGCATGCAATTTTTATGATTCAATATGGTGCTTGGGATGAAATGGACCACGGGCGGATGTAAGATAAGATGCATGATGTGATCAACTGCAAGAATGTGGTCATTAAGTCTCCAACAGACCAGTCAGCCTCCTCCTTCAACAGGAAGAGCTTCCATTTGATCAACCTTAATCTGGTCTGCAACCATCGAAAATGTTTCCTGCAGGTGTGTTCCCACTTCCCGAGGAGCAGCCACGAGATGCCTACATATTTCAACAATCAAAGGTACCACAGGTTTTCAGGCCCCCGCTTGCCTTCAGGGATGGATTCTCAGGGACAAGGGCTACCCAGTGAAGACATGGCTTCTCAACACCTGTGAGGAAACCTCACACCACAGCAGAGGAGAGGTACAACAATTGCCACGGCTCCACCCAAGTGACCTTCGATCAGGCCATTGGGCTGCTGAAGATGAGATTCCTTTGCCTGGATCAATCCGGTGGAGCCCTGCAGTATGCCCCAGTGAGGGTCTTGTGTATCCTGGTGGTCTGCTGTGCTCTGCACATTCTAGCAGTGCAGAGGAGTGAGGCCTTGCACGATGAAGCCATGTGAACGCCACTCCTCCACTGACGAGGAGGGTGATGGACAGGCAGCACTGGATGTTGAACCCTTTGCATTGGAATCCAGGAACATTGAGCAACGCATCAAGGAGGCAAGAGACAATCTCATACTTACCCACTTCCAGCCACCATGATGGTCACTCACAGAGAAAACAATAAAGACTGACCTCAATGCATGTAGTCTGTCGCCTCCTTTCCATTGGTGTTCTGTGCCTAGTGCCCAGCTGAAACACACACCAGTGCCCATGGGAGATCATATTTAAATGAGGCTGTGCTTACATTGGCATTTCACTGAGGGGGAAGGGGGAAATCAGCAGCTCACAATTAGGGAATGATAGAATAATAACTTTTACACAATGAATGTTAATGACTTGAACAAAATAACTTTATCTGAAGCATCACATGTCAGATATCAAACACCCGTGAACTCCCATGTGAGTCGAGGTGCTTTGCTTTTTACAAAATTTGAGTGCTTCTACGAGGTGTGAACCCATCGCCAGCAGCTGGGCTGGAGGCAGGCTGCTGATCAGGCTGCCCCTTGGCCTGTGATGACTTTAGCAGCCGTCCTCTGGTTACCTGAAGCCTGGAAGGGCCTGGCTGCCTGAGGCATTCCTGCACTGATGCAGGTCTCTCCTCAGGCATCGCAGCTGCTGGTGCTGAGCTCACTGGCAGAGGGGCTGAGGAGTCACTGCCCACACTCAGAGCACCCTGTGGGGAGTCCCCAGCTGTGGAGGATAGTCACTCCTCCTCCCTTTCAAGGCTCGCCTGAACCTCCCTGCTCAGAGAAGTACGAGGGACTGGAGAATACGCCAGGTCCCTTGTCCTTCTCTCACCTTTCCACTGCTGTTTCCAACTCATGGCCAAGGTGATTGTGTACAGCTCTGGGCACATCTGTGGCATCTGACTCTCCATAAGGGTTGCCAACTTCTCAATGGAGGAATCCATACACTTCCATGCCTGAGACATGGCAGCACTCAAGGCATGGATGGACTTCACCATCATCCACTCATGGCTGCAGATTATTTTTGGCATCTCTGCCAGATGTTGCCTTACCTCAACTCTCTCTGAAACTCCAGCATGCTCTGTGCTGTCAACACCACAGTCCCTTCACGAGCCTCGGGCTCAGCGTAGGCTTGGTCACCCAGAATCCTCCGACTATCAGAGACCACGACTGTCCCAGCCTCAGCCGGCTGCTCAGGCACCAGATTGTGACCCTGATTCTAAAATCGAGCAGAAACCCAATGAGGTGAAATTATCTGCACTGGTGGAAAATGCCGGAGATTCATGGGACAGTGCATCCTCCGAAGTGGAATGATGTCCTCCGTCCAGTAGAGTCTCCTGTGGACACCGACCTGCAAAACATGTGTGGTTTAGCATGATCAAATTGTGTCATACCAACCATACATGATGGGGTGTCTAGAAGTGATCTGGATGTTGATGGAAGGCAATGCTCACTCTTTAATGTGGAGACTCCAGTCTAATCATTCGTTATTGAGCTGCTACCCTGGGACCCATTAGTTCAAGTGCTTACTCCTCAGCCTTGGAGAGAGGTCTGATGTCTGGGATGCCTCTGCCAGTCAGTGACGTCTTCTTCCTATTATGGGCCCTCTTGTCCTGTCAGTGGAAAGAGGGAGGTAGTCATACTTCACAGAGAGATCAACAAGACTGTTCTGCTCTTGGCATCACCTCGCCCCCTACTGGGGTATCCTCTATAGCTCACCCTCCTATCAGCTCTCGGGGGAGTGAATGGGGGTGAGCTGTGAAAGAGGGTGGTCAGTGGCCGACATGCAGCCATGCATCTGTCAGGATGAGGTGATGCTTCACCCCACTTGCCAGCGCTTCTGTGGTGCCTCCCTTCCTATGTCCCGCTTCATAAGAACATAAGAGATGGGAGCAGGAGTAGGCCATTCGGCCCTGAAAACCTGCTCCGCCATTTAACAAGATCATGGGTCCTCTGACTGTCACATTCACTCCACTTTCCTGCTGCCCCCCATAACTCCTGACTCCCTTGGAGATCAAAGATCTGTCCAACTCAGCCTTGAATATATTCAGTGACCCAGCCTCCACTGCTCTCTTGGGAAATTCCTCCACATCTCTGTCTTATAAGGGAGACCCCTTCGTTTTAAACTGTGCCCCCCAGTTCGAGATTTCCCCACAAGAGGAAACATCCTTTCAGCATCTGACCTGACAAGCCCCCTCAGAATCTTGTATGGTTCAATAAGATCACCTCTCAGTTGTCTGAACTCCAATGAGTATTTGCCCAACCTGCTCAACCTTTCCTTGTACGACAAGTCCTTCATCCCAGAAATCAGTGAACTGCCTCAAATGCAAGTATATCCCTCCTTATATAAGGAGACCAATATTGTATGCAGTACCCTACCTGCTGTCTCATCAATGCCCTGTACAGTTGTAGTAAGAGTTTCATACTTTTATGCTCCGTCCCCCTTGCAATAAATCTAACATACCATTTGCCTTCCTCATTACTTGCTGTACCTGCATGTTAAGTTCTTGTGATTCATGTACAAGGACCCCCACTTCCCTCTGCACTGCAGCATTCTGCAATCTCTTACTTTCAATAATATTCTGCTTTTCTATTCTTCCTGCCAAAGTGGAGAACTTCACAATTTCCCACATTATATTCCATCTGCCAAATTTTTGACCACTCCCTAACCTATCTATATCTCTTTGCAGACACCTTATGTCCTGCTCACAACTTGTTTTCCTACCCATCTTTGTATTGTCTGCAAATTTGTTTACAATACATTCAGTCGTTTTGTCCAAGTCATTAATATAGATCGTAAATAGTTAAGGCCCCAGCACTGATTCCTGTGGCAGTGTTTGCCAACCTGAAAATGCCACATTTATCTCAAATCTCGGTTTCCTGTGAATTGCCAATCCTCTTTCACAACAAGGTTGATGATTTGAAGGCACAAACAGTGGTAAATGTGGATGATTTAATTGTCATTACAGAGACATGGTTACAGGGTGACCAGGACTGGGAACTGAACATTCAGGGATATTGGTCATTTAGGAAAGATAGGCGGAGGGGAAAAGGAGGTGGGGTAACACTGTTAATAAAGGAGGAGATCAGTACATTAGTGTGAGAGGATCTTTGATCGAAGGAGCAAGATGTAGTATCAGTTTGGGTGAGCAAAGAAACAGCAAGGGGCAGCAAATATATGTGCAAATTTTCTATCGGTCACCAAACTCTAGTGGTAATGTTGGGCATGGTATATATCAGGAAATTAGAGCTGCATGTAACATGGGCAGTACAGTAATAATGGGTGACTTCAATTACATATAGATTGGCTAAACCTAATTAGCACTAATGCAGTGGAGTATGAATTCCTGGATGTGTGCAAGGTGGGTTTCTAGAACAGTATATTGAAGAACAAAACAGGGTTCGAGCTATTTTAGATGTAGTATTATGAACTCAGAAAGGGCTAATTACTAACCTTGCTGTAAAGGAGTCATCAGGAAATAGTGGCCACAATATGATATAATTTTACATTAAGTTTGAAAGAGATATAGTTAATTCTGAAACTAGGATCATAAAACGGAACCAAGGAAACTAAGGTTTGAGGGGCAACTTGAGTATGATGGATTGGGAAAATACATTAAAAGATTTGATGGGAGACAGGCAATGGCTAGGATTTAAATAAGTATTACACAGTTTACAACAAACATACATTCCTCCAAGTGTCAGGAATAGATGAGAACCAACTGTAAATTGTCATGAAGCAATGAGAACTGACTGTAAGTTGTGTTTTGCGCACTTGGCTATTAATGTCAACTGCCATTTTTTACAGTATGTCTAAGTTTTTACTTCTATATTCCACTTGTTAAAATGGAGGAGCGAGAGCAGGTGGGACAGCTACTTGAAAGGGTCCAGTCACAGGACCCAGAAGCCACCCTTTTCAGCCTGCTTGGATTTGAAACTGTAGCAGTGGAGGGAACATCTCGTGCAAACCACAGCTGCCCTTCAAGCTGCATATTGTCTCTGAGACCTTCCTGCAAGAAGCAAGAAAATTAAAAAGACACAGTCTACAAAAACAGCAAGAAAACTTGTTTTCTTCCAACTTTCACTCCATCAAAAATTGGTGACTTCAGCAATTAAAATTCTTGTTAAAAGTAGATGAGAAAGGTGTTGACAGGTCCGTCTCAACCTTTACCTGGTCTTACTCTCACAGGGTTTTTAAACATACTGTGTTTTGAACTCCCCTTGGTGAATCCCTGTTCATCGCTTTCCAATTATAAGGCAAGGAAATGAGCACAAACAGGCTTTCTTAGTTTTAAAGAAGAAAAGTGAAATTTATTAAACTTAAACTAAAACTTTAATTTTGTTAACACCTATGGATACACACTGCGTCCCACGTTAGCATGCATACAGATTACGCACATGCAAATAGAGACAGAAAAGAGCAGACAAAAAATAAAGTGGAAAGCTTTGAGGCATGATCTGAAGAGGTTGTGACAGTTCTTCAAGCTCACTGTATAGTCCTTTTGTAGGTTGATCTTCCTTTTCATTGGGACCCAGTATTCTTCTCAAACCTTGTTCACTGTAGGAGACTTTTCTATCTTGGGGTTCATGTGTTTTCAGCTGGTTTTTAGTGTTCCATGAGAAAGAGATGTGAACAGACAGGAGAGGCTGTGGCGAGTCAGCCATGGGGTCCTTTCAGTCCAGGAGCAAACAGCTTTCTTTTTTCAAACAATGTTTCTCCAATTTAAATCTATCAGTTCAAAACACTGCAACAGCCAGTTAGTTATGTGACTAACCTGGTCTGACCACATCTGTTCTGTGTGTTGGGAGCAGTGACTGGTTTCTTAGTTCCAACACTGGCTGCTAGTATGCAAAAATGACTTCTCGGCTTAAGGCCTGGCAATTCCTTGTAATAGGTCCTCTTTTCTTCCCAGCAACAGTTTGAAGTTTAATGTCCATGTGGCGAAATTAATGTGCCTCATTCTTGACAGGTGGGGGCCTGCATTACAACCTCCATTTACCTTCGAGAGTGCAAGAAGAAGAAAGAGTAAGAGAAGAGGTATTTTCAACAGCTCCTCCCCTGCTTGGCATTTCCAGTCAGTGATCTCCAGTTTTTTTGGACTTTTTGACAATTAAAAATGGACTCTAGTTTCAACTGAAGTTCATGTTAGTGTATAGTTAAGTCAATTATCTATTTAGTAAATGTTCTTGCCTTTTTTGTGCCTTTAACATTTCCTTGTATGTTTTTGACCATGCGTTGTGAAGTTAAGCACCTTCCCTAGTTTAAGAGTGTGTGTTAGTAAACCCTACTTCTTTGATTTAACTTTAGCAACTGTGTTGTTGTGACTGTCCTTTACTAAACAGGGTTTAAGGGAGGGAAAAATTCAATCACTAATCTGTATACCGATAGGTGGTTGGAAAAACAGAGAAATTTGTTTAGAAAAAAAAAGATTAACCACCTGTTCATAACAGAAGGAACAAAAACCCAACAGGAAAGGTGCATCAACCGTGGTGAACAAAAGAAGTTAAAGATTGCATTAGGTCAAAGGAAGTGGCTTATAAGGTCACCAGAAAAAGTGGTAAGCCCAAGGATTGGGAGCAATTTAGTATCAAACAAAGGAGGACCAAGAAACTGATAAAGGGAAAAGAGATTATGAATGCAAGCTAGTTCGAAACATAAAGGAGGATTGTAAAAGCTTCTTCAGGTATGTGAAAAGGAAAAGATAAGAAACGCCGACTGTGGGTCCATTGTAGACGGAGACAGGAGAGTTTGCGGTGGAGAATGAGGAAATTGCGGAGAGACTAAACAATTGCTTTGTGTCTGTCTTCAGAGAGGAAGACACAGAAAATTTATCAGAAAATTAGGGAACCAAGGGACTTGTAAAAATGAGGAACTGCTAGAAATTAGTATCAATAAAGAGGTAGTACTGGAAAAATTAACTGGATTGAGAGTTGATAAATCCCCTGGACCAGGTGAGTGACATCCCAGAGTGTTGAAAGAGGTGGCTATCGAGATAATGGATGCATTGGTGGTTATTCTTCAAAATTCTATAGATTTTGGAAGGGTTCCTAAAGACTGGAAAGTAGCAAATGTAACCCCACTAATTACGAAGGGAGCAAGAGTATAAACATAGATCTACAAATCTATTAGTTTGACGTCAGTAGTAGGGAAAATGTTAGAATCTATTGTAAAGGATGAAATAATTGGACACTTGGAAAATCATGATTTTTTTTTCATTTTTCATGTGATACGGGTATCACTGGCTTGGCCAGCATTTATTGCTTTTCCCTCATTGCCCTTGAGAAGGTGATGGTGAGCTGCCTTCTTGAATTGCCACAATCATTGGGTTGGAAGTACACCCAAAGTGCTGTTAGGAAGGGAATTCCAGGATTTTGACCCAGAAACAGTGAAGGAACGGCGATATAGTTCCGTCAGGATGGTGTGTGGTTGGAGGGGAACTTGCAGGTGGTGGTGTTCCCATGCATCTGCTGCCCTTGTTCTTCTCGGTGGTAGAGGTCGCAGGTTTGGAAGGTGCTGTTGAAGGGGTGCGTTACTGCAGTGCATCTTGTAAAGGGTACACACTGCTGCCACTGTGCGTCGGTGGTGGAGGGATTGAATGTTTGTGAATGGGGTGCCAATCAAGCAGGCTGCTTTGTCCTGGAAGGTGTCGAGCTTATTGCGTGTTGTTGGAGCTGCACCCATCCAGGCAAGTGGAGAGTATTCCAATGCACTTCTGACATGTGCCTTGTAGGCGGTAGACAGGCTTTGGGGAGTCAGGAGGTGAATTACTTGCCACAGGATTCCGAGCCTCTGACCTGCTCTTGTAGCCATGGTATTTATATTGCTACTCCAGTTCAGTTTCTGGTCAATGGTAATCCCCAGAATGTTGATAGTGAGGAATTCAGTGATTGTAATGCCATTGAATGTCAAGGGGATTTGGTTAGATTCTTTTTTATTTGAGATCGTCATTGCCTGGCACTTGTGTGGTGCGAATGTTACTTGCCACTTATCAGCCAAAGCCTGGATATTGTCCAGGTCTTGCTGCATTTCCACACGGACTACTTCAGTATCTGAGGAACCGTGAATGTGCATAACGTTTTGCAACCATCAGTAAACATCCCCACTTTTGACCTCATGATGGAGGAAAGGTCATTGATGAAGCAGCTGAAGATGATTGGGCCTTGGACACTACCCTGAGGAACTCCTGCATTGATGTCCTGGGGTTGAGATGATTGACCTCCAACAACCACTGAATTCTCCCTAATTCCCATTAACTTCAGTTTTGCTCGGGATCTTTGATGCCATACTCAGTCAAATGCTGCCTTGATGTCAAGGACAGTCACTCTCACCTCACCTCTTTTGTCCATGTTTGAACCAAGGCTGTAATGAGATCAGGAGTTGAGTGACCCTGGTGGAATCCAAACTGAGCAGGATATTGCTAAGCAAGTGCTGTTTGATAGCACTGTCAACAACACCTTCCATCATTTTACTGATAATTGAGAGTAGCCTCTTGCCGTGATGGAGTTCGGAGTAGAAATCTTGTTTTCGGAATCTTCTATCAGGCATGCGGACGATGTGACCCTTGCTATCCTCAGTGCTTCCTTCAAGTGGAGTAGTACTGATTCAGCATCTGATGGGGTATGGGGGCGCGCTAGATGATAATCAGCAGGTGGTTTCCTTGCCCGTGCTTGACTAGACTTCCTGGGGTCCGGACTCGATGTTGAGGACTCCCAGGGCAACTCCCTCCCGAAGGCATACCACTGTGCTGCCACCTCTGCTGGGACAGGACATACTCGGGCATGGTGGTGTCTGGGATGTACGATTCCGTGAGTATGACTATGACAGGCTGCTGCTTGACTAGTGTCTGTGGGACAGCTCTATCAATTTTGGCACAAGCCCCCAGATGTTAGTAAGGAGGACTTGGCAGGGTCGACAAGGCTGTGTTTACTGGTGTCATTTCCGGTGCCGAGGTCGGTGCTGGGTGGTCCGGTCTGGTTTCATTCCTTATTGACTTAGTAGCAGTTTGATACAACTGAGTGACTTGCTCGACCATTTCAGAGGGCATTTAAAAGTCAACCACATTTCAACGTTTAACTGTAGATTTTTATTAATTGAATTCAAATTCTACCTTCTACTGTGGTGGGATTTGAACCCATGTCCCCAGAGTAATACGCTGTGTCTCTGAGTTACTTGTCCAGTGACAATAACATTACGCCACTGCCTCCCCTATATGTTTGGGATATGATTGGGCAGAGTCAACATGGATTTATAAAAAGGGAAATCATGTTTGATAAACCTGTTGGAGTTTCTGGAGGATGTTACATGTAGAACAGATAAAGGAGTTGCAGTATGCTGATGACACTTGCGTATGTGCACACTCAGAGGCTGAACTTCAAAACCTCGTCGATGCAGTCACAAAGGCAAATGAAAGAATGGGCCTTAAGCTAAACATCCGGAAGACAAATGTCCTCTACCAGCCTGCTCCCACAGTGCAACACCACCCCCGACTATCAAGATGCATGGAGAATCACTGGATAATGTGAATCACTTCTCATACCTTGGGAGTCTCCTTTCAGCAATGGTAGACATCGAAGATGAAACTCAGTATTGCAGCCTTCAGTCATCTGAGGAAAAGAGTATTTGACGACAAAGACTTTAAATCTGGCACCAAGCTCGTGGTCTGCAGGGTCGCAGTGTTACCTGCACTCCTGTATGCGTTCGAAACATGGACACTGTACAGCACACATCTCAAAGAGCTAGAGAGATATTAACAGCAATGCCTCTGCAAAATCCGACAAATTCAGAGGCAGGAGAGGCACTGCAATGTCAGTGTCCTCTCTCAGGTCAACATTCCCAGTATTGAGACACTGGTCAATGGCTAGTCAGTTAGATTGGGTGGGCCATGTTGTCTGCACACCTGACACAAAGAACTCCCAAAACAAGCTCTCCGTCACAGCAAGAGGTTACCAGGAGGGCAGAGGAAACACTACAAGGATGTCTTCAAAGCCTCTCTGAAAAAATGTGACATCTCCACTGATTCATGGGAATCTCTTGCCCAAAATCGCGAAGAAGCATCCGAGAAGGTGCCAGCCTGTTTGAAAAACCCGACATGCCCAGGCAGTGACCAAGTGCAAACAGCAGAAGGAACATTTGGAAATTCAAGCATCTCATTCACTCCACTCACCAAACACCACCTACCCCACATGTGGCAGAGTGCGTGGATCCAGAATTGGACTATTCAGTCACCTTCGGGCCCACAACCCTGGAGTGGAAGCAAGTTATCCTCATTCCCAAGGGATTGCTCAAGAAGACAGTAAAGGAGAACCAGTGGATGTGGTGTATTTGGATTTTCAGAAGGCTTTTGATAAGGTCCCACACAGGAGGTTAGTAAATAAAATTACAGCACATGGGAATTGGGGGTAATATACTGGCATGGATTGAGAATTGGTTAACTGACAGAAATATTCCATCTGCCGCGTTCTTGCCCATTCACTTAGCCTGTCCATATTCCCTTGCAGCCTCCTTGCATCCTCCTCACAACATACATTCCCACCTCGTTTTGTGCCAGCAGCAAATTTGGAAATATTACATTTGGTCCACATATCCAAATCATGTATATGATTGTGAACAGCTGTGGCCCAAGCACTGATCCTTGCGGTACCCCACTAGTAACAGCCTGCCACCCTGAGAATGACCCATTTATTCCCACTCTCTTTTTTTGTCCATTAACCAATTCTCAATCCATGCCAGTATATTACACCCAATTCCCATGTGCTCTAATTTTATTTACTAACCTGCTGTGTGGGACCTTATAGAAAGCCTTCTGAAAATCCAAATTCACCAACTCCACAGGATACAATATACAATTATCCAATATCTGTTTATTTGTCTGCCTGTCTGCAGGGCCATCTGCCTCCCTGTCTGTCAGTCAGCAGGGGCACCTGCCTATCTGTCTGTCTGCCTGTCAGTCTGTCTACCTGCCTGCCTGTCTGTATGTCTGCCTGTCTGTCTGTCTGCCTGCCTGTGTGTCTGTCTATCTGTGTGCAGGGGCACCTGCCTGTCTGCCTGCCTGTGTGCAGAGGTGGGGTGCGATGCGGGGGTTGGGGGGGCGGGGGGTGGTGCGGGGGGCTGCAATTAGGGACCAAAAAGGAATCAAATGTTTGCACATGGTTAAGGTACAAAATGAGAAATTTGCAACTGCCTTTACCAAGGAATTAGATCCTGTCAAACTCACAGTGAAAGAGGAGATAGTTGAGATACTGGATGGGCTAAAATTGGATAAATAGGAGGTACTGGAGGGGTTGACTGGACTTAAGATCGATGAGTCACCAGGTCCAGATGGTTGCTTGGGAAGTAAGGGTGGAAATTGCAGAGGTTCTGGCTGTAATCTTCCAATCCATCTTAGATTCTGGAGTGGTTCCAGAGGGCAGGAGAATTGTAAATGTTACACCCTTTTCAACAAAGGGTGTCAAGATAAACCCAGCAGATTCAGGCCAGTCAGTTTAACCTCAGTGATGGGAAAGCTTTCAAAATGATAATCCAGGACAAAATTAACAAGTCACTTTGACAAGTGTGGATTAATTTAGGAAAGTCAGAATGGACTTAATAAAGACAAATAGTGTTCAGTTAACTTGACTGAGTTTTTAACCAGGTGACAGAAAGGGTTGAAGAGGGTGATGTGTTTGTTGTGGTGTATACAGACCTCCAAAAGGCATTTGATAAAGTGCCGCATTACAGGCTTGTCAGCACCATTGAACCCATGGACTAGAAGGGTCTCTGGTGGCATGTAGATAAAATTAGATAAGTGAGAGAAAACCGAGATGGTGGTGATATTTGATTGGAGGAAAGAAATCAGTGCTGTTTCCCCAGGAACAGGCACTCAGATCGCTGCTTTTCTTGATAAACTTTCATAAATTGGACTTGGGTGCACAGGGCACAATGTCAAAATGTGCAGATGACAAAACTTGGAAGTACTGTGAACTGTGCTATAGACAGAGTTCAATGATCCTGCAACCAAAATATTCACATCAAAGCTTTTCGGTCCTGCCACATGCATTTGTGAATGATGGTGAACAATTAATCAACTAATCAAAGGAGGCTCAATGATGGGGATCCCAACACATCGGTGCAAAAGATAAGGATGAAGCATGAACAATCTTCAGCCAGAGGTACTGAGTGGATGATACATCTCAACCTCTTCCTGAGGTTCCCAGCATCACAGATGCCAGTCTTCAGCCAAATCAATTCACTGCACATGATATCACGAAAGGCTGAAGGCACTGATTACAAAAAAGACGATGGGCCTTGAAAACATCCTGGCTGTATTACTGAAGAGTTGTTCTCAAGAACTAGCTGTGCCCCAGACCGAGCTGTTCCAGTACATTCCTGACATCTACCCAAAAATATGGAAAATTGCCCAAGTATATCCTGTCCACAAAAAACAGGACAAATCCAATCTGGCCATTTACCGCCCATCAGTCTACTATCAATCATCTACAAAGTGATGGAAGGTGTCATTGACATTGCTATCAAGCTGCACTTACTCAGCAATAACCCACTCACTGATGCTCAGTTTGGTTCTGTCAGGGGAACTCTGCTCGGACAAAATTACAGCTTTGGTCCAATCATGGAAAAAAGAGCTGAATTCGAGAAGTGAGGTGAGAGCAGCTGCCCTTCACATCAAGGCAGCATTTAACCAAGTTTGGCATCAAGAGTCTCAGCAAAATTGAAGTAAAAGTGATCAGGGGAACACGCTCCTCTGGCTGGAATCAATTGTGGCATAGAG
Organism: Heterodontus francisci; assembly: GCF_036365525.1. Classification (NCBI taxonomy): domain Eukaryota; kingdom Metazoa; phylum Chordata; class Chondrichthyes; order Heterodontiformes; family Heterodontidae; genus Heterodontus; species Heterodontus francisci. The sequence continues at coordinate 30,627,037 of NC_090410.1, forward strand.
GAAGGTAGTTGTAGTTGTTGGAGGTCAATCATCTCAGTCCCAGAACACAGAGTAAGAGTCATTTATGGTACAGAATGTTGCTACGACCCATTAAGTCCATGCTGGCTCTCCACGGAGCTATCCAGTCAGTCACATTCTCCTTCTCGATCCCCATTACCCTGCAAGTTTATTTCCTTCAAATGGCCATCCAATTTCCTTTTGAAGTCATTGATCATCTTCACTTCCACCATCCTTGTAGGCAGCAAGCTCCAGGTAATTACCATCCGCTGCGTAAAAAAATTCTTCCTCATATTTTCCCTGCATCTCTTGTTCAAATCCTTCAATCTGTGTCCCTAGTCCTGGTACCATTAGTTAAAGAAAAGCATTTTTCCTTGTCCAACTTATCTCAGCTTGCCATAATCTTGTACACTTCTAATAAACCCTCCCTCAATTTCCATTGTTCTAAGGAAAACAATCCCAGCATTTCTAACCAAAATCTGCAACTAAAATCCCCTATTCCTGGAACCATTCTCCTCTGCATCTGCTCAAGGCCCCTCAGACCTTCCTAAAGTGTGTGACTAGAACTAGATACAATGTTCCAGTTGGAGCCTAACCAGAGCTTTGCAAAGGTTTAGAATAACCTCTAAAATAAAAACAAAATTCCGAGTTCCGATGAAGGGTCACTGACCCGAAACGTTAACTCTGCTTCTCTTTCCACAGATGCTGCCAGACCTGCTGAGTGGCTCCAGCATTTCTTGTTTTTATTTTAGAATAACCTCCCTGCTTTTATACTCAGTGTCTCTACCTATGAAACCTGTTATGACCAAGGTGGGAGTAATGCACTGTTGATTCAGTCCCACTACTCTAAAGGTCACAGCATATTAGTAAAGTTATAATGTACTGGAAAAATAGCCAAATTAATCACTATTTATCCCCAGAATAAAATGCGCCAAACCAGGTTTTTTGAACAACAAAATTAACTATTTATTAATAAACTAAGTTTTAAATGATAATGAGATGAATCTATATGTATGAAAAGTTTTATAACTCCTTAATCTTCCTAACCCTCATGCACACACATACATTCAATTACCAATGGTTAACTGGGGAAAACGGTTATATTGATTTTATAAGTTTCTTAAGGATAATAAAATAATTGGGGTCATCTTCTGGTAGTATTTTCCTGGATCAGTGAGGTGTCCCAGAGTCGCATAGTCAGATGCCATTTGATGTCTCTCCAGGTGAAATTAATGAATCGTCTGTCGTGAGTAGGTGCTCAAAGTAGTTCATCGGCAGCAGGCATCACACAGATCTTTCAGCAATGGACTGTAGCAACAGGTCTATTTAAATTTTAAAGTAGCTGTCCAACAGTAGGAATGTTCTTGAGATTTCAGGAGCTTCCAAAAATACAAAAGTAAACAGGTCTTACCCTCAGCAAATGAGCCTTCCCCACAGAGCACAGCAATTATGTAACTCACTCTTGAGGCAGGGATTCTTGACTGGAGGCAACAGCAACTTGCCCACTCAAAATATAGGCTTCCTTTCACTTCAGCGGGTTTCTCCACAGAGTGTAGTCAATCCTCTTTTTTCTGGGTCTCTTCCTTGCTCTTCAGGCATAAATTGCAACAAGGGTTTTTGCTCCCATACATTAGATTTTTGCAACTCCTTCAAAGTTCTTTTGACTTTATGAAGAGATAAACCTTTTACTTGATACAGGAATTATTCTTCAAGAGGAAGTTTTCTCAGGGCTGTATTCCTGGCCAGTTTCCAGCAGTAACTAGCTCACAGCTCCCTGTTTTTTTTTCACTCTGCCAAAATGAAACTGAAAGCCTTTTCAATAGGAGCCACAAAACCAAGATCCCATCAGCGTGACTGATCACACTCAATATGCCCTCCCACCTTCAAAGTTCAATTCACATGTACCCCCAGGTCCCACTATTCCTCCACATTCCTTAGAACTGTGACATTAAGTCAATATTGCCTCTCACTTTTCCTTCTGACAAAATGCAACACCTCACACTTATCAGTATTAAATTCCATCTGTCGTCTCTCTCTGTCCATTCTCTAGCCTATCTGTGTCCTGTTGCAGGTGGTTCATGTCATCCTCACTGTTTGCCACACCTCCAAGTTTGGTGTCATCTGCAGATTTTGAGATTCTACTCTGTACTCCAGGATACAAGTCATTTAGAGATAGCAAGAAAACCAGTGGGCCCAGCACTGACCCTTAGGGAACACCAATGACTCCCATCCTCCAGTTTGAGAAACAGCAATTTACTGTGACGCACTGTCTTCTTTCTTTAAGCCAATTTTTAATCCAATTACAAGTCCATGATGGCTTTCCTTCATTAACTCAAATCACTCCAAGTGCCTGTTCAATTTTTCCTGATTATTGTTTCTGAACCTTATCCACCACTTATGCTAAACTAACTGGTCTGTAGTTGCGAGGACTCACCTTAACACCCTTTCTTAAATAAGGATGTTACATTTATCACTCTTCAGCTCTTCCATTATCTCCATCTCCACTTTCTTTTAGCAACCTGGGATGCAAGCTATCCTGACTTATCAAACCAAGCATAGCCAGCCTTCTTACTGCCTCCCAATCTCAATTTTTATCCTCCACTTTCTCCCCTTCTACGTGTATTTTGTCAGATTCCACTTCCTTAGTGAACCCTGATACAAAGTACTCATTAAGTATATAAGCCTTGCCCTGCATCCCTAAGAATATATTACACTCTTTGTCCCTAATAGGCCCCACTCCACCTCTTACTATCTGCTTACATTTTTGGGTCTCCTTTAATGTTGATTGCCATTCTTTTATCATATTCTCTCTTTGCCAGTCTTATTTTCCTCTTCACCTCCCCTCTCAACTTAATGCATTTGGCCTGGTTCTCACTTGAAGAATTCACCTGACATGCACCATACACCCTCTTTTGTTCTAGGAAGGTACTGCCCTCGAATGTGGACATTTTAGTATTCGAGCACAGAAAACCACATGAAAACCTGTAATGAAGTTTTTAAATTATTGATAGGGATCAATTTTGTTTCCTGCTTCCAATTTCCCATTTGTCTTTGTGCTTAATCCCAGATGTGAGTCCCCAAATTTCTGTTACGGTCAAGTGAGGAGGGGTCGAAAAGCTTCCCTCTTTTCCCTCTCCTTGTTTGATTACAACAGGTTTAATTCTTTTTTAAAGTGGATGTACTGGCCAATTCATTGGTGTTTGATTCCTTACTTGCTATGATCATAACAAGAACCAACCGGAGAGTTTTTCTTGAGTTAACAAAGAAAGAGGTTAACATTATTTTACCTAAACTGAACTAATAAAATAATAAACAATGCACCAACTTTCACTCACACATACACATACACACCCACCCACTAGAGGCTTACACACACACAAATAGGTTAAAGAGTGGGGAAAGATAGATTGGTTAAGTTAGAGTCCATCGAAAAGAGACATCTGCAGTCTGTGATGGTTGATAATTCTGCTGAATTTGGTGGTCCTGAAGCTTTTAGTTTGAAGAGGTAGGTGACTGGTTTGTTGGCCTCTTGCAGACAGTGATGCAGATGATTTCCTTCAAAGGGTTTCCGGCTATAGCTGCAGTCTGCCAAGGTGTTTAGTAACCAGGCAGGAATTGAAAGCTTTCAAGCTGGAATGGAAAGAGAAAGAGCAGGACTTCCCACTTGGGTCTGCATGTGTCAGAGTCCAGTTGCTTCTTGCTTCTCGACTGCAGAAAGACACAAGCTTAAAACTACAGATGGGTCGGGGTTTGTCACCTGACAGTCACTCAGCGATTCAAAACATAGCAGCTAGCAGTATCCTCTCTTGTTAAAAAGGAAAAGAACAAGCAGTTCCCTTAAACTTCCTGGGTCTTGGTTCTTGCTGGAAAATGCAGCCATTTCCTCTCCCTCCTCACAGTCCTTTGCAGCATAGGAAACAGTGTTGCAAACTAGATGATCATCTTCAGCTGCCAGCAAAGTCATCCTTTTAGCTGGTCTTTTCAAATGTCTTTCAAAAACATTATAAATTCAGATTTCCAGGCGGTGGATTAAAGAAAATGATCATTTAACAAATCACATTGGCGTGACAATATCCTGGTATATTGAGCACCCAATCCTTGCCACTTATAAGCCAATTTTTCATTCTTGCGACTACATCATATTCCCATATTGCTATTTGTGATTTTAACTCACTAACCTTAATCACGACACTTCGTGCATTTACACTGAGGCATTGTAATCTTTCTTTGCATTCCTCGTAGTCTTTCTCAATCCATCCAATCTAATATGGAACTACTTCCTTCTCTAGTACTGTCTAACACTCTAACCTTATGTACCTTATTCCTCTTTATGACTACTATATGCTGGTGCCCATCCCCCTGCCAATTTAGTTTAAACCCTCTCCAACTACAACAGTGAGTTTTCCTGCTCAGACTTTGGTCCCAGTCCTGGTGAGGTGCAATCGACTTCTTTTAAATAGGTGCCTTCTGCCTGTGAACTGCTCCCAATGCCCCAAGAAATTGAAGCCCTGCCTCCTGCACCATTCTTGAAGCCATGTATTGATCCTCCTTATCTTCCCATTTCTACTCTCGCTAATCAGTGGCACTGGGAGTAATCCAGCGATTACTACCTTTCAAGCTAATCCTTTTTTTCTTCCTCTCAGGCTCCTGAAAATCTGACCACAGGACCTCAATACCAGCCTTTGCTATGTTGTTGCTATCAATGTGTATTGCTACTTCTGGCTCATTCCCTTCCCCCTTCAGAATATCCTGCACCATCTCCATGATGTTGTTTACTCTGGCACCAGGGCTGGAATACACCATGCGGAACTCTCGATAACATTTAAAGAAATGTCTATCTGACCCCCTGACTATGGAATCACCTTGAACAACTTCATTTCTGCCCTTTGCTGTTCCCTCCTGTACAGTCCCTTGTCCATGGTTGCCATATTCTGAACTGCACTCCTTCAAGGTGTCGTCGTTCCCAGCAGTCTCCAAAGCTGAGTACTAGTTTGTGAGTAGCACACACCCCGAAGACTTCTGCACTTCCTGCCTCTTTGTAATCTTCTGGATGACCACCCATCCTGAACTCCTACTGCCTGTGGGGTGACCAGCTCCTGAAGCATACAATCCAGGAAACTGTCCTGCTCCCTGATGCTCCGCACTGATTCCAGCTGACCCTCAAGCTCTGAAACTCCTGAGCTCAAGCTGAAGCTATACACATGGTTGCCCAAGACTCACGAAGTGTCTTGAAGTTCCCACATGGAACTCAAGCAACAGGTCTTAGCTGCCCATCCATGATCGAAACAAAAACCCGCTATTCCCTTTTTAAACAAACTATTTAGTAGCCTGTTTAAATGATCAATTGTAATGAACACCTCTAGTCCTGCTCTGTGCTTATACTCTTATTGAAACACTTACTTAATTTTCCAGCTCCTAATTCGAACCAATACTCGCCCCGCACCGCACCCTCCACTGGTCTCTGCCTCTCTCACTCTGTCTCTCTCCTGCCGATCTTTTAAGCTCCCCTTATTTTACAAAGCTATTCTGATGAACAGTCACTATCAAGGGGTTGATGCTGTAACTGATGCTGAGATCTGCTACCTCGGGTTTGAGAATGTTTCAGAATGGAAGTGGACAATATTAATCTGGCACTTTCCACCTGTGAGTGAGAACAGAATAGATTGCATTGAGTTTAAAAGGAGGATAGTCAGGTTTTATTGAATAGATTTCCACAAACTCGAGGGAATATGAATCGAAGAATGAGAATGGAATCTACTTCACACATTACTCCATTTACAATCAATTGAAAGTAAAATCAGTTTGAATGATTTATCACCAATTGCAATGTTATATCATTAATCTTATCCAGCAACCCTTAAATGATCTTAAAAGCCATATCTGCATCATATATCAATCAATCAGCTTCTCTGAGGCATACACAATGATAATCAGGGTGGGGAAACAGACCCTTCAACAGGAATAAAACCCACCTGATTATCCTCCTCTTAAACTCAATGTAATGAATATCAGGCTGGTTCTATAAAGGACGTGCAAATTTTCTTCATCACTTTTTATTCCACCGCCCTCTTCAGGTGCTGTTTAACACCCAGGTGGTAAAGAATAAAATCTATACCCAGGACTCAATGCAGGGAGCAGACTGTTCTTCAAATAAATCACCCAGTAACATTGTCTAGGGAACAATGTACTTTCAGTCACACAGCAAGGAGAATAAACCGAATACATAGACTTGTTGGATGTAGAATCCTACAGAACGAAGACAGTGCTTACAGTTAAATATCGTCTACATAATGAAATCGAGATGTAGTTACTTACAAGGAACCCAACAGCAACTGACAGTCAGGAACAGAATAAACGCAGTTTAAGTATTAATACATGGGCATAACACTTACCAGGGACACCAATAACAGCAAGGGTGGGATAATAAATATCCTCAAAATCCACAAGAATCCAAATGACCAAATGTTCTAGTGTATGAATCCGATTCATTCTTTCAATTTCTGTGGAATATTGATCTCAGTTTGTGCTGAAGACCAAACTCTTACTGACTCTGTAACTGAGCGAAGATCCTTATGTAAGGCAGGAGAAATCTCCATTGACATAATTAAGAGTCAAGGAGGCTGACATTACTTACACTGACTGAACGAAAAGATTCCATTAATCTCATTTACACAACACATTGCAATATCATAAATTATATTTAGCCAGATATTGCACAATGGAAAGTGAATATCCCCAGAGTCAGGGAAGAACAGATTGGGTGAAATCCGGAGTCGGACAGCATTCGGTGCAGTGAGAAGAGATTTATTTATAAGCTTCCTGATATTTCTGTGATATAATGTGTTCTGTAATTTCAGAGAATTTCTATCCAATTCACAGGGTGGACTTGAAACTCAACCAGTGGGACCAAACCATGTGGTACAGCCCCGAGAATATTCTTTACTCATTTCTGGAGATCCGGGTCATTTCATTTCCAGAGCCCTTAAAATTCTGTCACGCTCCCAGACCCTAAAGATTGTGCACACGGGATCTGGAATTGCGCCAAGAAATACACAACCATTGACCCTACACATAGTCATTCGTGGTCATGTAGCTCCTCTAAACATTGAAACATTCCTGAGGATTCCCCACAATTATTGATTCCCATCCAGAGACCAGTGTGATTAGAATCCAAGAGCCCCGTCTTTATTAATGGTGATGCAATCATTCGTGACAGAATAAATATTTACAATTACATCGGACTTACTGGAGATGGTGGCATAATTCCTGGGAAACCATCCATAATTACTCACTTCCAGAGGCAGAGTCACATTCCTAGGGATCCCCACCAAACAAAGACCTAATTCTTGAATTTTGACCTAGGATCTGAGTTATGTGAAGAGACGAGAGAAACTGGGATGGTTCTCCACAGAACAGAGAATAGTTAGTGTAGATTTAACAAATACACTCAAAATCATGAGGGATGTTTGACAGAATCAAGAGGGAGAAACTGTGTCCACTGGCAGGAGGTCAATAACAGATGACACAGATTGAGAACAATTGGCAAACAATCCAGAGAGGATATGAGGAGAAATTTGATGCAGTGATTTGTTGTGAGCTGGACTGCAGTATCTGAAAAAGTAGGAAGCAGATCCAATCGTAACTTTCCAAAGGAAGTGGATATATATTGAAAAGGAGATATTTGCATGGCTGTGGGGGAATAGCAGCCGAGAGGTAATAACTGAATCTCTCTTTCAGAAAGATGGCACAGACTCCTTCTGTACAGAATGATAAAATGAATGTCTTGAAACAACTACTATTTGCATTAGTAGAGTGCCTTCGACATAATAAAAAAACTTCCCAAGGTGCTGCACATGAGCATTTTAAAACCACATTTGACACCGAGCCGCAAAAGGAGATATTAGGTCACTGTGGAGCATCCACGAGGCGGGGAGTAGCGTGGAGATCACACATTGAGAGGTGGTCACACCGCAGGCTCAGACTCCACAGGCAGGAAGGGAATGGGTGACCACCAGGCAGAGCAGGAGGACTAGGCAGGCAGTGCAGGAATCTTCTGTGGCTATTCCCCTGCAAAACAGATATACTGCTTTGGATACAGTTGGAGGGTATGGGCCTCTCAGGGGAAAGCAGCAACAGCCCAATCTATTGCACCACGGTTGGGAGGAATAATAATGTGGGAATGCAATAGTTATAGGGGATTCAATTGTAAGGGGAATAGATAGGCGTTTCTGTGGCCGCAAGAGAGACTCCAGGATGGTATGTTGCCTCCCTGATGCTCGGGTCAAGGATGTCTCAGAGCGGTTACAGGACATTCTGAAGGGGGAGGGTGAACAGCCAGTGGTCGTGGTACACATTGGTACAAATGACGTAGGTAAAAAAAAAGGTGAGGTCCTAAAAGCAGAATATAAGGAGTTAGGAAGCATGTTGAAAAGTAGGACCTCAAAGGTAGTGATTTCAGGATTACTACCAGTGCCGCGTGCTAGTTACAGTAGAAATAGCAGGAAAAATTGGATGAATATATGGCTGAAGAGATTGTGTGAGGAGGAGGGTTTTAGATTCCTGAGACATTGGGACTGGTCTGGGGAAGGTGGGACCTGTACAAACTGTACGGGTTTGACCTGGACAGGACAGGGACAGATGTCCTCGGGGGAGTATTTGCTAGAGTGGTTGGGGAGGGTTTAAAATAAAATGGCAGGGGGATGGGAACCTTTGCAAGGAGTCAGAGGAGGGGGGATCAAAGACAAGAACAAAAGACACTATGGGGAAAAAGAAAAGTGATAGACAGAGAAATCAAGGACAGGAATCAAACAGGGCCACACTGAGAAATGGTGGGAAGGGGACAAGTAATGTTAAAAATACAAGCCTTAAGGCTTTGTGCCTTAACGCGTAGAGCATTTGCAATAAAGTGGATGAATTAATCGTACAAATAGATGTAAACGAGTATGATATAGTTGGGATTACGGAGACATGGCTGCAGGGTGACCAGGGATGGGAAATGAACATCCAGGGTGTTCAGTATTTAGGAAGGACAGAAAAAGTAAAAGGCGGTGGAGTTGCATTGCTGGTTAATGAGGAAATTAACGCAATAGTGAGGAAGGATATTAGCTCTGACGATGTGGAATCTGTATGGGTAGAGCTGAGAAACACTAAGGGGCCAAAAACATTAGTGGGGGTTGTATATAGAATCCCAAACTGGAGTGGTGATGTTGGGAATAACTTTAAACAGGAAATTAGAGATGCATGCGATAAAGGAACATCTGTAATTATGGGTGAATTTAATCTGCATATAGATTGGGCAAATCAAATTAGTCACAATACAGTCGAGAAGGAATTCATGGAGTGTATACGGGATGGTTTTCTGGACCAATACATTGAGGATCCAACTTGAGAACAGGCCATTCTAGAATGGATATTGTGTAATGAGAGAGGAATAATTGACAATCTAGTTGTGCGAGACCCCTTGGGGATGAGCGACCATAATATGACAGAATTCTTCATCCATTTGGAGAGTGACTTAGTTGATTCTGAGACTAGGGTCCTGAATCTTAAAAAAGGAAACTATGAATGTATGAGGCACGTGTTGGCTATGATGGCTTGGGAAATGTTACTTAAAGGGATGACGGTGGATAGGCAATGGGAAACATTCAAAGAGTGCATGGATGAACTGCAACAATTGTTTATGTCTGGCCCAAAAGTAAAACAGGAAAGGTCGCCAAACCATGGCTTACAAGGGAAATTAGAAATGGCATTAGATCCAAGGAAGAGGCATACACATTTGCCAAAAAAAACAACAGACCTGAGGATTGGGAGCAGCTTAAAATTCAGCAGAGGAGGAGCAAGGTATTGATTAAGAAGGGGAAAATAGAGTACGAGAGCAAGCTTGTGGGAAACATAAAAACTGACTGTAAAAGTTTCTATAGGGATGTGAAGAGAAAAAGATTGGTGAAGACAAATGTAGGTCTCTTCCAGTCAGAAACATGGGAATTTATTATGGGAAACAAAGAAATGGCTAACCAACTAAATGCATACTTTGATTCTGTCTTCACAAAGGATGACACAAATATCTCACCAGAAATGTTGGGGAACACAGGGTTTAGTGATAGGGAGGAACTGAAGGAAATCAGTATTAGTAGAGAAATGGTGTTGGGAAAATTGAAGGGATTACAGGCCGATAAATCCCCAGGGCCTGATAATCTGCATCGCAGTGTAATTAAGGAAGTGGCCCGGGAAATAATGGATGCATTAGTGGTCATCTTCCAAGATTCTATAGACTCTGAAACAGTTCCTTCAGATTGGAGGGTAGCTAATGTAGCCCCACTATTTAAAAAGGGAGGTAGAGAGAAAATAGGAAATTATAGACCAGTCAGCCTGACGTCGGTAGTGGGGCATATTCTAGAGTCCATTGTCAAAGCTTTTATAGCAGAGCACTCGGAGAACAGTGGTAGAATCGGACAGAGTCAGCATGGATTTACGAAAGGGAAATCATGCTTGACAAATCTACGAGAATTCTTTGAGGATCTAACTAGCAGAGTTGACGAGGGGGAGACAGTGGATGTGGTTTATTTGGACTTTCAGATGGCTTTCGACAAAGTCCCACATAAGAGATTAGCACGTAAAATTAAAGCGCATGGGATTGGGGGTAGTGCATTGCGATGGATAGAAAATTGGTTGGCAGACAGGAAACAAAGATTAGGAATAAACGGGCCTTTTTCCGAATGGCAGGCAGTGACTAGTGGGGTACCGCATGGATTGGTGCTAGGACCCCAGCTATTCACAATAGATATTAATGATTTCGATGAGGGAACTAAATGTAATATCTCCAAATTTGCAGATGACACAAAACTGGATGGCAGGGTGAGTTGTGAGGAGGAAGGAGAGAGGCTTCAGGGTGATTTGGACAAGTTGAGTAAGTGGGCAAATGCATGGTAGATGCAGTATAATGTGGATAAATGTGTGTTTATCCACTTTGGTAGTAGAAACAGGATGGCAGATTATTATCTGAACGACTATAAACTTAGAGAGAGGGATATGCAACGAGACCTGGATGTTCTCGTACACAAGTTGCTGAAAGTAGGCATGCAGGTGCAACAGGCGGTTAAAAAAGGCAAATGGTACGTTGGCCTTCATAGCGAGAGGATTTGATTACAGGAGCAGGGATGTCTTGCTGCAATTATACAGGGCCTTGCTGAGGCCACACCTGGAAAACTGTGTGTAGTTTTGGTTTCCTTATCTGAGGAAGAATGTTCTTGCTATAGAGGGAATGCAGTGAAGGTTTACCAGACAGATTCCTGGGATGGCAGGACTGACTTATGAGGAGAGATTGAGTTGGTTAGGATTGTATTTGCTCGAGTTCAGAAGAGTTGGGGGATCTCAAAGAAACCTATAAAATTCAAACAGGACTTGACAGGATAGATGCAGGAAGGATGTTCCCGATGGTGGGGGAGTCCAGAACCAGGGGTCATAGTCTAAAAATACGTTGTAAACCTTTCAGGACTGAGATGAGCAGAAATTACTTCACCCAGAGAGTGGTGAGCCTGTGGAATTTGCAACCACGGAAAACAGTTGAGGCCAAAACATTGCATGTTTTCCAGAAGGAGAAAGATATAGCTCTTGGGGCGAAAGGGATCAAAGGGTATGGGGCGAAAGCGGGAACAGGTTACTGAGTTGGATGATCAGCCATGATCATAATGAATGGCAGAGCAGGCTCGCAGGGCCGAATGGCATACTCCTGCTCCTATTTTCTATGTTTCTATGTTTCTATATGACAAAATACTTGGACAAGGAGCTCGGCTTTAAAGATTGTTTTAAAGGAGGAAAGTGAGGTGGAGAGGCTGAGAAATTTAGAGAAGGAATTCCAGAGCTTAGGGCCGAAGCAGCTGAATGCATGTCCACCAATGGTGGAGTGATTAAAATTGGGGATGCTGAAGAGGCTAGAATTATAAGTGCACAGATATCTTGGAGGGTTTATAGGCTGGAGAAGATTACAGTGATAGGGAGGGGTGAGGCAATGGAGGGATTTGAAAGCAAGGATGAGGATTTTAAAATCAAGACATTGCTTGAGAGAGAGTCAATGTAGAGGTAGTTCTAGAGGTAACAAAGGCATGAATGAGGGTTTCACTGGCAGATGAACTGAGACAGGGGTGAAGTTGGGTGATGTCACAGAGGTGCAAATAGCCATGGGTCCTAGCTATGCTGCCTTTTTTGTGGGATATGTGCAACATTCCTTGTTCTGATGAAAGGTCACAGACCTGAAACGTTAACTCTGTCTCTATCTCCACAGATGCTGCTGACCTGGTGAGTGTTTCCAGCACTTGCTGTTTTTATTCCTTGTTCCAGTCTGACTCAGGCCCTCTCGCTCACCTCTTTTTCTGGTACATTGATGATTGTATCAGTGACGGTTCCTGCTCTCATCCTGAACTGCAAAACATTATCAACTTTGCTTCGAAGTTCCACCTTTCTTTCACCTTCACATGATCCATCTCCGACTCTTCCCTTCCCTTCCTTGACTTCTCTGTCTCCTTTTCTGGGTATAGGCTTTCAACAAATATTTATCAGAAGCTCAGTGACTCCCACACCTACATCAACTGCACTTGCTCACACCCTGCTTCCTGTCAGGACTCCATTCTCGTCTCACAGTACGCCATCTCCATTGCATCTGTTCTAATGATGTCACCTTACAGTGCTTCTGATATGTCTTTTTTACTTAACCAAGTATTCTGTCACCATGAATAACCGGAGCCTCGACCGTGCCTGTCCCACTTCCAGCACTTCTTCTGTCAGTCCTTCCCCTCCTTCCCAGAGACATGATAGGGTTCCCTCTGTCCTCACCTTCCACCCTACCAGCCTCTGTATTCAATGGATTATCCTTCACCATTTCTGTCATGTCCAGCGTGATGCCACCACCAAAGATATCTTCCCCTCCCCTTTCAGCATTCCGAGGGGACTGTTTTCTCCGCTACACTCTGCTCTGCTCCTCAATCACCCCCAACACCACCTCCCCTTCCCACAGCACCTTTCTATGCAAGCACAGGAGATGTAAAACCTGCCGTTTTACCTCCTCTCTCCTCATCATCCAAGGTCGCATAACACTCCTTCCAGGTGAGACAGTGATTTATGTGTACTTATTTCAATTTACTACACTGTGTCACTGCTCACAATGTGGTCTGCTCAACGTTGGGGAGACCAAACGCAGATTGGGTGATCGCCTTGCAGGACACCTCCATTCTGTCTGCAAGTGTGACCCCAAGCTTCCGGTCGCCTGCTATTTTAATTCTCCACCTTGTTCTCACACAGACCTCTCTGTCCTTGGCCTACTGCAGTGTTCCAGTGAAGCTCAATGGAAGCTCGAGGAACAGTATCTCATCTTTTGATTAGGCACTTTACAGCCTTCCAGAAACAACAGTGAGTTCAACAATTTCAGACCATAATCTCTGCCCCATTTCTTTTGACTTTTCTTTGCATGTTTCGGTCTTACTGTTGTTTATCCTTTGTTTTCACTTTCTGACACAGTTGCTCATCATTCTACCACTCACACCTCCTCTGGACACATCTTTTGTTTCTTTACTGGTCCCATTACCACTCCCTTTGGCCCTGCAACACCAACTCTTTATCATTTAATCTCTCATCTTCGACCTTATCACAGGGCATGCAATTTGGTCTTTTTCAACCTTCCCCGTTTCATCTGTTTAAAACCTATGACACTTCTAAATGTTCCTAGTTCTGATGACAGTGGGGAGATGTTGGAGGAGGATGCTGTGGTCAGCCATGTCAAAGGCTGCAGACAGCAGAGAAGGACAATTAGGGACAGAAAATCTTTGTCACAGTCACATAGGATGTCACTTGTAACTTTGACAAGAGTTGAGTTGATACTATGGCAGGGGTGGAGGCCTGATTGGTGGGATTCAAACATGGAGTTCCGGGAAAGATGGCACAGATCTGGGAAGTGACAATACTTCAAAGACTTTGGAGAGGAAAGGAGGTTGGATATGGGGTGGTAGTTTGCAAGGACAGTGAGGTGAGGGTGTTTTTTTGAGGAGAGGGATGATAACTGCAGATTTAAAGGAGAGAGGGAATCGTTAACGATATTGGCTAATATGGGGACCAGGAGGGGACGTTGGGTGTCAGCAGTTTATTGGAATAGGGTCAAGGGAGCAGGAGGTGGGTCTCATGGACAAGATGAACTCAGAAAGGGAATGAGGGGAGATAGGAGAGAACCAGAGAAAGATGTGAGTTGTTCAGAGCTAAGGGAGTGGGGAGTTTAGAGGAAGTTTGGTCTGGTGGGTTAGTGGAAAGGAGGAACATGGCAGAGGCAGCTGATCAGATGGTCTCAATCTCAGTGACAAAGAGGTCAATTATTTCCTGCACTTTTTGTTGGAGGTGAGGGCAGAGGAGACAGGGGTGTAAGATACGATAAGATTGTTGGGGTTAATGTCCCCTTCTAAGGCAGGAACAGACTTGGCAGCAAAGTTTTTGTTGTGAATCGACTTTATTGAGATAAAGGTAAGGACAAGTTTATTCAATTTTGAGATTAACTATTAGTCACAAACTCAGGCAGTGATTAACAGTTTAACGCAGATACCACCCCTATTAGAGACTGGATGGTAGAGTGCACAACTGGATGCTCTTGCAGCTTCTAGTCTTCAAGTTTCCTCTCTCTCTTTTTTGTTGTTCAAAAATTGCCTGCTGTACAGGGACAGAGACAAGACATCTTTTATCCTGGCTGCTTTCCAATTAACCATCCCGACACCCAATCATCCTTCGCTTTGTGTTTAAGGATGCCTTCTTAACCAATCAAGGATCATTCTTTGCCTGTTGATAACCTTTCGGATTTACATAGGTAATACCCCTTTGTGTTGACTATAGTATTTCATGCTTTTACAATCCGAGGTTCCTTATCTCATTCCGAGATAGATCTACATTTGTTCTCAGAGGAGCTGTTTCACTGTCTGCTGTCTGAGCCTCATCATTTTACTGCAAGTCAGCATTTTAAAACATGACATAATCTCCCAGAATCCCACTACCTTGACATCTTCTCCATACTGTGCCCTTAATTCGTCAGTTTTCCCAATTTACCATCCTGCAAAGAAGGGTTCTACTAAAGCTAAATGTTAGTTTATCATAATAAATCAGTTGTTAGTTTATAATAACTAGATTTTAGCATTTGGTATTCCGGTTAGTAAACTTTTAGTAATCTAATAATCTTACAGGGAAGAAGAGTTGAAGAAGACAATGTGTGGCAAAGAAAAGAAGCCGGTGTTATCTTTGCATTCCAGGCTGATCCTGCAACAAGGAGCTGTTTACGCAGATGGGAGCAGGACCCGATAGTATTTCACATGGTCCAGCAGATCTGGTGGTGACAATTTAGTTTTTAGTTTCGAGATACAGCACTGAAACAGGCCCTCCGGCCCACCGAGGCTGTGCCGACCATCAACAACCCATTTATACTAATCCTAAACTAATCCCATATTCCGACCACATCCCCACCTGTCCCTCTATTTCCCTACCACCTACCTATACTAGGGGCAATTTATAATGGCCAATTAGCTTATCAACCTGCAAGTCTTTGGCATGTGGGAGGAAACCGGAGCACCCGGAGGAAACCCATGCAGACACAGGGAGAACTTGCAAACTCCACACAGGCAATACCCAGAATTGAACCCGGGTCGCTGGAGCCATATCCCTATCCTCTCAAGTCTGCGTCCCTTAGACAAAAGGGAGTGGAGATGAGGATCGTACTGGGGGAATGGCCAGAGTAAGAGACAGTAATGTAATTATTGGGGACTGGGGCGTCAAAGATGGAGGTGAGGATGTGGGTGAGCAAATCAATAGCTGCAGAAATGTTGTGGCGAATGGAAGGCCAGAGGCAGAGAGTTGGTATTTTGAAAGTGCAGGTGTAAATGAACTGAGGGATAGTTTTTCCCAGGGACAGTTACAGAAGGAAGGGGGATGTGGGTGGAGGGTGATATGAGGAATTGATCAGAGCTGGCCTTATCTGTGATTGACAGGATGGGATTAGCAAGATGACAAGATCAAGGTGGTGGCCGTGAATATGGGTTGGGGAGTTTACATGGAGGGAAAGATTTAGGGAGGATACGAAGGCAGTGAACTCAGAGGAGAGAGAGAATAATGAGTTGAGGTGGAGGTTAAAATCGCTGAGGATGAGAAATCGTTCAGTGCAGAGGCTGAGGGAGAAAAGCAATGAAGATATCTCAGTGAGAAAATGTTCATTATACTTGAGAGGGCGGGAGAGAACGAGGATTTTGAACAAGAGGTGAGAGGGGTAGAACAAGGTGAGATACTCAAAGGAGGAGAAAGTTCCAGAGGAGTAGGGGGTCAGGCCATAGTGTGATCTGGTGATAAGCGCCACATTGTCACCACGATAGTCTCAGTGGGACAGGTGTCATGGAGTCATACAGCCCTGAAACAGGCCCTTCGGCCCACCGAGTATGTGCTGACCATCAACCACCCACTTATAATAATCCTACATTCATCCCATATTCCATACCACATCCCCAAAATTCTCCCACTTACTCTCGGGGAAATTTACAATGGCCAATTTACCTATCAACCTGCAAGTCTTTGGTTATGGGAGAAAAATGGAGCACCCAGCAGAAATGCATGCAGTCACAGGGAGAACTTGCAAACTCTGCACGGGCAGTATCCAGAACTGAACCCAGGTCGCTGGAGCTGTGATGCTAACCACTGCGCCACTGTACCGCACAGGTAATGATGATTTCCAAAAAGATAAAATCTAACCTTTCCCCCTTGACATTCAATGGCATTATGATCATTGAACCCCCCACTATCAACATCCTGGGGGTTACCATTGACCAAAAACTTAACTGGAGTAGCAGTATAAATACCATGGCAACAAAAGCAGGTCAGAAGCTAGGAATCCTGTGGTGAGCAACTCACCTCCTGACTCCCCAAAGCCTGTCCACCATCTACAAGGCACAAGTCAAGAATATGATGGAATACTCTTCACTTGCCTGGATGGGTGCAGCTCCAACAACACTCAAGAAACTCGACACTATCGAGAACAAAGCAGCCTACTTGATTGGCACCCCATCTACAAACATTCACTCCCTGCACCACCGATGCACCGTGACAGCAGTGTGTGCCATCTACAAGCTGCACAAAGGCATCTTAGACAGCACCTTCCAAATCTGCAACCTCCACCACCTAGAAGGACAAGGACAGCAGATACATGGGAACATCACCACCTGCAAGTTTCCCTCCAAGCCATATACCATCCTGACTTGGAACTATGCTGCCATTCCTTCACTGTCATTGGGTCAAAATCCTGGAACTCCCTTCCTAACTGTTTGTGCACCCATCCCACATGGACTGCAGCGGTCCAAAAATGTAGCTCACCACCACCTTCTCAAGGGCAATTAGAGATGGACAATAAATGCAGCCTAGCCAGCGACTCCTACATCCCAGCACAGTTGTGTTTCAGGTCAGTGTTTGTTGGTTCTCGTGCTGGACAGTGAGATCTTTCAGCAGAACATTTTGCCCTTCAGGGAACAGAAACTTCCGCTCCGATGCTTTCTGTCCTACAAATGGTTTCAGTCCCACCTGTCTGACTTGATTCTTAATTCCCTCTGAGCTGATTGCCGAATGGCAAGAAATGACTCATCACCTGCTCTGGGCAACTTGCAAAATAAACCAATTAAAAAATGGCAGCAGCAGAATTGTATTCAACCGCAAGCCGTAACCTCATGACCCGGCATATCCCTCACTCTACCATTACCATCCAGCAAAGGGACCAAGCCTGCTTCAATAAAGAGTGTAGGAGAGCATGCCAGGAGCAACACCAGGTATACATAAAAATGAGGTGTCAGCCTGGTGAAGTTACAACGCAGGGCTACTTGCAAGCCAAACAGTGGAATCAGCATGCAACAGACAGAGCTCAGCAATCCCACAACCAACAGATCAGATCTAAGCTCTGCAGTCTTGCTACATCCAGTCGTCAATGGTGGTGGACAATTAAACAACTAACAGCTGGAGGAGGCTCCACAAATATCCCCATCATCAGTGATGGAGGAGCCCAGCAAATCAGTGCAAAAGACAAGGCTGAAGCATTTGTATCCATCTACAGCCAGAAGTGCTGAGTGGATAATCCATTTCTGCCTCCTCCTGAGATCTCCAGCATCACAGATGCCAGTCTTCAACTAATTCGATTCACTCCAGGTGATATCAAGAAATGGCTGAAGACACTGGATAGTGCGAAGGCTATGGGTCCTGACAATATTATGGCTGTAGTACTGAAGATTTGTGCTGCAGAACTAGCTGTGCCCTAATCCAAGATGTTCCATTATAGCTACAACACTGGCATCTAGTCGACAATGTGGAAAATTTACCAGGCATATCCTGTATACAAAAAGAAAGACAAATCCAACCCGGCCAATTCCAATCCTATTAGCCTACTCTTGATCATTAGCAAAGTGATGGAAGGTGTCATTGACTGTGCTTTCAAGTGGCACATAAACAGTAACAACCTGCTCACAAACACTCAGTTTGAGTTCCGCCAGGGCAACTCAGATCCCGACCTCATTACAGCCTTGGTCCAGACATGGACAAAAATAACTGAACTGAAAAGGTGAGGTGACAGGGACTGCCCTTGACATCAAGGCAGCATTTGACCGAGCGTGGCCTCAAGGAACTCCAGCAAAACTAGAGTCAATGGGAATCAGGGGGAAAATGCTTCGCTGGTTGGAGTCATACCTAGCACAAAGGAAGATAGTTGTGGTGGTTGGAGGGCAATCATCTCAACCCCGGGACATTGCTGCAGGAGTTCCTCAGGGTAGTGTCTGAGCCCATCTCATTGCTTCATCAATGACCTTCCCTCCATCATCAGGTCAGAAAGGAGGTTGTTTGCTGATGGTTGCATCATGTTAAGTAGCATGCGCAACTCCTCAGATACTGAAGCAGTCCATGTCCATATACAGCAAGACCTGGAGAACATTCAGGCTTGGGCTGATACATGGCAAGTGGCATTTGCCCCACACAAGTGCCAGGCAATGACCATCTCCAATAAGAGAGAATCTAACCATCTCCCCTTGACATTCAATGGCATTACAATTGTTGAACCACCACCTTTAACATCCTGGGGGTGATCATGGACCAGAAACTGAACTGGAGCAGCTGCATAAATACTGTGGCTACCAGAGCAGGTCAAAAGCTGGGAATGCTGTGAGGCGTAATTCAGCTCCTAACTCTCCAAAACCTATCCATCATCGAGAAGGCACAAGTCAGGAGTGTGATGGAATGTTCTCGACTTGCCTAAATGCTATTGTATCATGGGTCTGGGCAGATTCTTTGTGGCTTTGGGGATCGTACTTCAGCGACACAGTCTCAGAGTCTTGTTGAAACCATATATTGTATCCCTGGTGCAGCTGAGTGGACATTTCCTGATCACTTAATGAAAAGACCAGGTTTTGTCAGGAGGTGCAGAAGAGAATTGAAACCTGGGCAGCTCTCATTCTATTCACTGATGCAGATTAGGATCAATCTGTGAATGAATGGAAATGGAATGAAATTCTTTCCTACACTCTTTCCTCATAGGAAGCCCCTTCACTCAGGTCACCTGTCCTGATCCAGCAGTCTGGTTGGAAAATCATCAATTGGCAAAATTATTCTAAGAAAATCAGTGAGTGTGAGAGAGCTTTTCTTTGTACAATCTAACTTTTTAGTTTTTACCTCTGTAGATGTACCAGCAGCAGATAAAAACTAATCTGAAGAAAGCAGGTAGGATCACACTTGGGGTTTCACTCACCAATCTCTATACTATGGTTGTCACTTGGTAATTCTAGTGCAAAATTTTCTCACAACCTCACAACGACCATTCTCTTTTCACTAGAATTTCAGAAAAGAGTAATGGACCCAGCAGTAAGATGATGGGTTTTGTCCTTTTCAACTGTGGGTTGTCTGCTGAGGGGATTTGAATTGAAAAGGCA
Source organism: Heterodontus francisci (assembly GCF_036365525.1). Lineage (NCBI taxonomy): Eukaryota > Metazoa > Chordata > Chondrichthyes > Heterodontiformes > Heterodontidae > Heterodontus > Heterodontus francisci. The sequence continues at coordinate 30,646,992 of NC_090410.1, forward strand.
CAGAAGCCAAATGCTAACAGTTACATTTTTATCACTGGTGGTGGGAGCAATTTAAGATGATGAATTGAGTGTCACAAAGAAGTGTATTATGCAATATTAAGGCTTCATGACTTCTACCCCATACCGTATCAGAACCAATTTACTAATTGAGCCCAGTGACTGCTGGTTTCTGGTTGAAGAGTTAAAATTGTCTTTGATGTTCATGTGGGGCTGAATTTTATCAGTAAGTGACGGCTTTCCGATACGGAAGTGCCACCGCACAGCCCGCATGATATCACAAGCAGGGGCTGATTTCAATAGAGGGGGTGGATCGGCCGCCTCTGATGACATCATCAGGGATGGCGGCTGTGTCCCCGGCAAAGGCGTCTGGCGTCACCGTGCATGTGGCGGTGCCAGTTTTAAAGGGCTTGAAACCCTTCACAAAAATTTACATTTTTAAAGGGATGTTAGATTTCATTTTCTTTAAATAAATAATTAGAAAATAGAAGCCCTTTCCTAATCCCCCCCCAATGATCTTTACATTGCCCGATATTCAGAAAACTTATTTTATTACTGACTTGAACTTCCCCCCAACCTTCTCACATTTGTCCTTCAAAACCTTCCCACCGTCCCCACATCCAATAAAAAGTGTTTTCCCTGCTCCCCCACCCCCCCTGGTAATTTTATTCCGCGCCCCGCCCAACCAGTGTCTCACCTCGGAACACCAACGGTGTTCTGAAGGCACGCGGGTTGTGGCCGGTTGGCTGTAATATTGGTGTGGGACGGACGCCGTCAGCAGGTAAGTTAATTTGAATCTTACTAATGCTGATTTGCATTTTGTAATGAAGGCCCCGTTGCCAAGCAGCAGGGGGTAGGGGGCCGCATCGAGGCCTCGCCGCCACTGCTAAGTTCCAGCGGGACCTTCTTGGCATCATAGGTTGTACTGGGCCGCTCCCGCTAGCATTTTAAGGGCCTCCCCGCCACGACCCACACCGTCGAGGGGCTGGTATAATTCAGCCCGTGGTTCAGAAGAATCTTTCTTTCCCTCGCCTCCACTTATCAAATGACACTGACTCCTTGCTGGGATCTGGTTCATTGGTGCCTACTGCACCCCGCCCCCGTTTAGCATTAAGTCATGGCTGTAACTGGAGTGAAAGGTCACAGACCGGAAACATTGGGCAGGATTTTAAGAAGCCCTTGACATTGTGATGGATATGTGGAGGACATGAAAGTGACTTCGGATGAGGCCCGATCATCCAGGCAGGGCCCGTCCAATCCTCCTGGCGGTGGCAGTGAGGCTCAGGGGTGCCCCCTCCACCCGGCTCGCCGCTTGGCGATAGGACCACAATTAACATATTCAAAAGAATAAAAGTCATACATTTAAATATACTTACCTGAGATCTTGAGGACCCGCCATGATCTTCAGCCTGGTGGCTGGCACTCCTGCGCCTTCAGATCCCCGTCCGGGGAAACGAGGTGTGACACTGGTGGGGAGGGAAGAGGAGGTAGGTTTATCAGTGCAGGGGAAGGGGAGGTGGGAACGAGCTCAAATACACATAATGAGTGTAGAGGATGGTGGGAAGGGTTGAACCTGAAACGTTGTGAAGTTGTGGGGGGGAAGATCAGATGTAAAAGGTAAGTATTTGGGGGGAATGAAGGACAAATACTTCTTGTAATTGTTGATGGAAGAGCTGGGAAAAGGGTAGAAGAAATTTATTTATTTGCTTTTGGGGGGATCTTGCTTTAAAAATGTATATACGCCAGCAGGTTGGCTGCTCTTTAAAAATGGCGCCAGCGCCTGTGACCAGGCAACTGATGCCATTGCCGGTGACGAACATCCCGCCCCCTCCATGTGATTGGCGGGGTTGTGAAGTGGAGGCGGGATGCCCCAGTTATTCAAATGAGCCACCGCGCTTAAGATGCTGTCAGAGCGGATGAGTATTTCCAGCACTTTCTGTTTTTAATTCAGATTTCCAGCATCTGCAGTGTTTTGCCTTTCTGATGTTATAGATGATATATAAATGCAAATTGTTGTTGCAGTGGCAATTGCATTATGAGTTTAACTTGTCAGACAGAGTGAAATGTAAAGTTTTTATTTCCTTCCTCGACTATTTATATGAATGGTGAAAATGCAGCTTGTACTGTCAGCCCAAACGAACTGGAGGTCGAGTGCTGTGAGAGGATTCATCTGTCGAGGACATGATTTTAATGTAGGAAATGATTTTTTTTATCCATATATGTGTATATTTTATATAAACTATAGAACACCATTAATCACATTTTATCCCTTTTTGGTAGTGCATTTAACACAGCAATCTAAATTCTGAGGCCTCTTAATATTTTCTCAGCTTCTTTGTCTGATTTTGGAGGTTCTCTAAATCCAAATAAATGTCTCATGTTCTGTTTCTGTGTAGAATGTGATTATTCAGATGGTAAATGCTTTAGTTTTTCGACAGATTAGATTTCTAACTTTTGCCAGTTCTGATGAAAGGTCACAGACCTGAAACGTTAACTCTGTTTCTCTCCACACAGATGCTGCCAGACCTGCTGAGCATTTCCGGCACTTTCTGTTCTCATTTCAGAGATGCTGCAGTGTTTGTTGCACTTGGTAACAGTGGTTTTATAATTCTGTTGCTTATAGGCTTGAGTTATGTGGCCTTCTCCAGGAGTATAAGCCTGTTTGTTCCTGTCAAATGTTCTCTTTCTGCAACTGGTTAAATTTTTTTCCCCTTAAACTACTCCCCACCCGGCGTCAAATTTTACCACTCGTCCTGAAGGCAGGTTCTACTTGCACCAATCTCCTGCCAGTATTCATGTGTGAGCTTTGAGTTTGTTCACAGACCCCAGTCTGATCCGGCCCTCATCTGCCCTCCATGTAGAGCACCTCCAGGAGCTGGTGGCACTGAGTAGTTAATGGTGACAGGAAACCTGGCTACTTATCCCCGCAGAACAGGCAACTCAGCAAAGACTGAGATTGAACCTGAGAACTTCCTGATCTGTGTGGCTCAGACTCAATGTCTAAACTCACTGAGCTCTCAGGGAGCCAGTCTGAAAAATCAGCTGTGCTGTGAGATTGCTGCTCCATGGTTGAGTGTGTATGAACAAAGGACATTTTTTTAGCAGTTTTGTATATTTTTAGTCAGTGTGGGTTGGGAGAGGTGATATTTGATTTTTTCTCCCAGCCTGAACTGTAACTTGAGCTGCAGCAATCACAAGCTGTTGCTGTTTTTGTCATCAATACAGAAATTGCTGAACCGATAATTGGTCATATTTTGCCACGGAGAGAAAGTGAGTTCTGACTATAAAATATCTCGACACCACTTGTATAAATTTAGTTAATGAGGTTACAGATGGATATTGTGTTCTGTCTATAATTGTTGCTTGTAACTAAATAGAAAGTAATTGAAACTATATTCTGTCTGTCAGGATTAAAGTTTGCTTTCCCGGTTTCTTGCATCACTAAGCACTGTTTAGATGCCCGTACTTCCTTTATATTTGTGTCAGATAACTTCATGCATCACTGAACAATTTAGCCATTCACAAATTTCTTATTGTGCGTCTGAGAGCTGGAATGTTTTTCTTAAATTCATTTGTTTGTGTTCAGATTATTCGAATGAACCCGACTGTTACTCAGTTTATAGTTTGAGTTCGTTAAAAGCTGTAAAATCCATACTACAGTTCAGAAGTTTCACCCTGCTTTCCCCCCGCCCCTTCCCATGGCCAGTTTTCAGGTAGGGAGGGTCTGTTACTATCACACCAAGTGGAATAGAAGATTCCTGTATTTGTATTAATGCAGGGTTTGGGGCAATGCCCCTTCAACCATTAATTCCATTCAATAAGGACCATATTTGATAATTACATCTACCTCAAGGTTGTAAAGACTGTCACCATCCTTAATGAGTCTTGATTAAATTTTGTTCGCCCCATTCCCTATCAGCAGTCTCCAAGGACATTTCTGTCGATGTAATTGACTTCTGAGTTCAAAGAAGTCTCCTTGGCTTGGAACAAAGATTTGAGTTAAATGATGCATAATAAGAACTACAAACTCTTTTTAAAATGTCATTTATTATTGCTGCTTACAATTGTATAATCCTGACAAAGCTTAATCAAAAGCTGGACAAATCTATTGGATATTCAGACTGACGAAATGTAACTTGTTTCAAAAACGATCTCCAGAAAGACCACAAAATAATAACACAAAGGTGGACATTTTGTTTTGTTGTGAGGGACGTCACTGGAGGCCAACGAGTGTTCATAAAATTCAGTCTTAGACCTTTTTTTACATATCCAGTGTTTCAAAAGTGAATATCTAATGGTTCAGAGATATTTCATCATTTCCAATTGGTTGATTATTTTTGGCCAGTGATGTTGTCTTATCAAAAGAGTCACAAATGTGACTCCAGGATGGTATGTTGCCTCCCTGGTACTCAGGTCAAGGATGTCACGGAGCGGCTGCAGGACATTCTGAAACATTCAGAGTTTGTGGTACACATTGGTACCAACGACATAGGTAAAAAGAGGGATATGGTCCTGAAACAAGAATTTAGGGAGCTAAGTAGCAAATTAAAAAGCAGGACCTCAAAGGTTGTAATCTCTGGATGACTCCCTATGCCATGTGCTAGTGAGCACAGGAATAGGAGGAGAGAGCAGATGAATGCATGGCTGAAGAGATGGTGCAGGAGAGAGGGCTTTAGTTTCCTGGATCACTGGGTCACTGGGTCTGTTTCTGACAAAGGTGGGACCTGTACAAGTTGGACAGGTTGCACCTGAACCAGAACGGGCACAATATCCTAGCTGGGTGGTTTGCTAGTGCTGTTGAGAGGGAGGGGGGGTAAACTAATTTGGCAGGGGAATGGGATACAGAGTGGAGGTACAGTAGGGGGTGCTGCACAGTCAAATATAAAAGAGAAACTGAGTCAGTCTGGAAGGAAGAGCAAATATTGACCTGTTAAGGCACAAGTGAAAAATGCAAGGCTGGATTGCATCTATTTTAATGCAAGGAGTCTTACTGGTAAGACAGATGAATTGAGGGCATTGATTAACACATGGGATTATGATATTATTGCTATCACAGAGACATGTTTGAGGGAGGGGCAGGACTGGCAGCTCAATATTCCAGGGTATAGAATCTTCAGGCGTGACAGGGGAGGGGATAAAAGAGGTGGCATTGCACTGTTGATCAAGGCGTCAATTACTGCAGGAAGAAAGGATGATACCTGAGAAGGTTCTTCAAATGATGCCATATGGGTAGAACTTAAAAACAAAAAGGGGGCAATACACTTGGCTGGAAGTGTACGATAGGCCTCCAAACAGTCAGGGAGAGACAGAGGAGCAGATATGTCGGCAAATCTCAGAGAGGTGTAAAAATAATAGGGTAATAATAGTAGGGGATTTCAACTTACCTAATATCAACTGGGATCGTCTCAGTGGAAATCGCTTAAAGGGGGCAGAATATTTCAAATGCATACAGCAGAGCTTTTTGAGCCAGTACGTAGAAAGGTCTACAAGAGAAGGGGCAGTACTGGACCTAATCCTAGGGAATGGAGCTGGACAAGTGGTAGAAGTTTCAGTGGGGGTGCATTTCGGGGATAGTGACCATAACTCTGGAAGACTTAAGGTAGTTATGAAAAAGGACAAAGACGGGCAAGAAATAAAGGTACTGAATTGGGGGAAGGCCGACTTCAATATGATAAAACAAGATCTGGCCAAAGTAGACTGTGAGCAGCTACTTGTAGGAAAATCGATATCAGACCAGTGGGAGTCATTCAAAGAGGAAATAGTGAGGGTTCAGAGCCAACATGTATCCATTAAGGTAAAGGGTAGGACCAACAAGTCCAGGGAACTGTGGATGTCAAGGGATATAGAGGATTGGATCAGGAAAAAAAAAAGAGGCTTATGGCCGATTCGGAGTGCTGAAAACAGTGGAGGCACTAGAGGAGTATAGAAAGTATAGGGGGGTACTTAAAAAAGTAATGAGGAGAGCGAAGAGGGGACATGAAAAAACACTGGCGGGCAAGATAAAGGAAAATCCTAAGGCGTTTCATAAGTATCTTAAGGGCAAGAGGATAACCAGGGAAAGAGTGGGGCCCATTCGGGACCAAAGTGGCAATCTGTGTGGGGAGTCGGAGGACATAGGTGAGGTTTTAAATGATTACTTTTCATCTGTGTTCACTATGGAGAAGGACAATGTAGGTGCAGAGATCAGGGAGGGGTATTGTGATATTCTTGATCATATTAGCATTGAAAGCGAGGAAATATAAGCTGGTTTAGCAGGCTCAAAAGTGGATAAATCCCCAGGCCCAGATGCGATGTATCCCAGGCTGTTATGAGAGGCAAGGGAGGAGATAGCAGGAGCACTGACACAAATTTTCCAATCCTCTCTGGCCACAGGAGAGGTACCAGAGGACTGGAGGACTGCAAATGTGGTGCCATTATTCAAGAAGGGTAGCAGGGATAAACCAGGTAACTACAGGCCAGTGAGACTAACATCAGTGGTTGGGAAACTATTGGAAAAATTCTGAGGGACAGGATTAATCTCCACTTGGAGAGGCAGGGATTAATCAGGGATAATCAGCATGGCTTTGTTAGAGGGAGATCGTGTCTAACTAACTTGATTGAATTTTTCGAGGCAGTGACTAGAAGTGTAGATGAGGGTAAAGCAGATGATATAGTCGACATGGACTTTTGTAAGGCTTTTGATAAAGTCCCGCATGGGAGATTGGTTAAGAAGGTAAGAGCCCATGGGATCCAGGGTAATTTGGCAAATTGGATCCAAAATTGGCTTAGTTGTAGGAGGCAGAGGGTGATGGTCGAGGGTTGTTACTGCGAGTGGAAGCCTGTGACCAGTGGTGAACCACAGGGATCGGTGCTGGGACCCTTGCTGTTTGTCGTGTACATTCATGATTTCGACATTAATATGGGAGGTATGATCAGTAAGTTCGCAGGTGACACGAAATTTGTTGGTGTCTTAAATCGTGAGGAGGAAAGCGTTAGATTACAGGATGCTATAGATGGGCTGGGAAGATGGGCGGAGCAGTGGCAAATAGAATTTAATCCAGAGAAGTGTGAGGTGATGCATTTTGGGAGGACTAACAAGGCAAGCGAATAAACAATGGATGGTTGGACCTAGGAATTACAAAAGGTCAGAAGGACCTTGGTGTACTTGTCCATAGATCACTGAAGGCAGCAGCACAGGTGGAGAAGGTGGTTAGGAAGGCATATGGGATACTTGCCTTTATTAGCCGAGGTACAGGATATAAGATCAGGGAGGTTACAATGGAGATGTATAAAACACTCGTTAGGCCACAGCTGGAGTACTGTTTATAGTTCTGGTCACCACACTACAGGAAGGATGTTATTGCACTGGAGAGGGTGCAGAGGAGATTCACCAGGATGTTGCCTGGAATGGAGCATTTCAGCCATGAGGAGAGACTTAAAAGGCTCGGGTTGTTTTCCTTTGAGCAGAGAAGTCTGAGGGGGGACATGATTGAGGGATACAAAATGATGAGGGACATTGATATATTAGATGGGGAGAAACTTTTTCCCTTATCGGAGGAATCAATAACCAGGGGACACAGATTTAAGGTAAGGGATAGGAGGTTTAGAGGGGATTTGAGGAACAATTTTTTCACCCAGAGGGTGGTTGGAATCAGGAACACACTGCCTGAAGAGCTGGTAGAGGCAGGGACAATCAAATAATTGAAGAAGTATTTGGATGAGCACTTAAAACGCCACAGCATACACGGCTACGGGCCAATGGTTGAAAATGGGATTAGAATAGTTAGGCCGGCACAGACACGATGGTCCGAAGGGCCTGTTTCTGTGCTGTATTACTCTGTGACTCGATGACTCTATGAAAGTGTTATCAGCTCTCAGCCAGGATTCCATTGAGGCCATAATGTCGATGGAATCATACACAATAACTTCATGGAGGGAAAGGGCCTTGAACGGACATTCTGGTGGGAGATGTGTCCAAGGGTGGTGAGAGCTGATCCACTGGCTGAGTCCATAGCATCAGCAGTAGGAGGGGTGAGTTGGATGAGAAAGATATTGGCAGGGCATTTAGAAAAAATCAAGGTAATCAGGCGGAGTCAACATGGTTTTCTGAAAGGGAAATCATGTTTAAACAATTTATTGGAGTTCTTTGAGGGACTTACATGTACTGTGGATAAAGGGGAACCAGTGGATGTATTGTACTTTTATTTCCAGAAGGCATTTGATAAGGCGCCAAATCAAAGGTTATTGCAGCAAGTAAAAGCTCATGGTGTAGGGGGTAACATACTGGCATGGATAGTAGGTTGGTTAGCTGACAGAAAACAGAGAGTAGGCATAAATGGGTCATTTTCTAGTTGGCAAGATGTAACGATTGGTGTGCCACAGAGATCTGTGCTGAGGCCACAACTTTTTACAATTTATATAAATGAGCTCGATGAAGGGACCAAAGGTATGGTTGCTAAATTTACTCATGACACAAAGATAGGTAGGAAAGTAACTTGTGAAGAGGATGTAAGGAGGCTACAAAGTGATATAGATAGGTTAAGTGAGTGGGCAAACACCTGGCAAATAGAGTATAATGTGGAAAAATATCAATTTGTCCACTTTGGCATGAAGAATAAAAAAGAAGCATATTATCTAAATGGTGAGAGACTGTGGAGCTCTGAGATGCAGAGTGACCTGGGTGTCCTACTGCATGAGTCGCAAAAGGTTCGTATGCAGGTACAGCACAGAAATAGGAAAGATAATAGAATGTCAGCATTTATCACGAGGGGAATTGAATACAAAAGTAGGGAGGTTATGCTTCAGCTGTACAGGGCATTGGAGCAAATACATCTGGAGTACTGTGTACAGTATTGTTCTCCTTATTTAAAGAAGGATATAAATACATTGGAGGCAGTACAGAGAAGGTTTACTGGACTAATACCTGAAAGGGGTGGAATAAAAACAAGAAATGCTGGAAATATTCAGCAGGTCTGGCAGCATCTGTGGAGAGAAAAGCAGAGTCAACTCTGGGATTTCAGGACATTTCAGATTTCCAGCATCCGCAGTATTTTGCTTTTATTACCTGAAATGGGTGGGTTGTCTTACGAGGAAAGATTGGACAGGCTAGGTTTGTATATGCTGGAATTTGGAAGAGTAAGAGGCGACTTGATTGAAAATAAAAGATCCTGAGGGGTCTTGATCGGGTGGATGTGAAAAGGATGTTTCCCCTTGTGAGAGAATCTCAAACCAGGGGTCACTGTTTAAAAATAAGAGGTCGCCCATTTAAAACAGAGATGAGGAGAAATTATTTCTCTCAGAGGGTCATGAGTCTTTGGAATTCTCTTCCTCAAAAGGCGGTGGAAGCAGAGTCTTTGAATATTTTTAAGGCAGAGGTAGATAGATTCATGATAAGCACAGGGCTGGAGGGTTATCGGGGGTAGGTGAAAATTTGGAGGAATCAGTTCAGCCATGAACTTATTGAAAGGCGAAGCAGGCTTGATGGGTCGAGTGGCCGACTCCTGTTTCTAATTCGTATGTTCATATGGAAAATTAGCCCTCAGTGGGTGCATTGGGTGGGAGATTCGGTGAAAGATTAGGATGGGACAATTGGGATTGATGATTGGAATGAGCGAGCACCAAGTGCCTCGATGACCACTGTGGAGGATGCTGAGAGAGATAAAGTGGGAAGCTGTAGGTTTATCCAATAAAACAGAGACAGAGAGAGTGGCCACGGGACATGTTGCATATTAGTTAAATGTTATTCTATATGTACGATTAGCATAAAGGATTTTTTGCAGTTGCTCTACTTTTACAAAAGTCACCTTACATGAAATGCAAACTCAATCAAATCATCTTGGTTTGTCTTTAAAACAATCTGATTACAGCGACTGAGTGGAGAGAGGCTGGATTCAAATGTGGTTCATGTGTGAAAATCTTCCATTTTTCTCAATATTTTATAATCTGAGGAAGTACAGTGAAGGGATATTTCACCCCATTCTTCAGTTCCTCTCTAAACTTACTCTGGGTCACAGCGTAAATAAAAGCGTTTGTGCAGCAACTCAGGAGCTGAAGCATAACTGCAAGCCATTGTACAATGGGTGACAGGCTATCAGAATCAATACGGCCCAGTAGAACAATTCTAGCATGCATCGTAGTCACCAGGAACAGAACCCATAGAAGGATAAAATTCCCCGATATCATAAAAAGTGAAGTGATTGATTTTCTTCTGTTCACTGTCTCTGGATCACTGTGACTCTCCCCACTGACCCGGTGCCGAAGTCTCTTGCGAATTCTGATGGTCACTAGAATGTGCCTGACAGTTAAAACATTGAGCATCAGAATCAGAATAAATGATACACACGGGGTGAAAATATAATGTAACAATTCAATTGCTGTCCATACTGGTGAAAACAGAACACTCCAGGGAATAATGCAGAACCAGGGGCCTCGAAAAGGGAAATAGCTGCTTGAAAGCATAAAGTACCAGAAAATATTTTTCACACAGAATAACACAGACATTGTTCCAATAATCACAGCTGCCGATTTCTCAGTGCAATATTTAATTTGCAGTTTCTGGCAGCAAATGGCCACAAATCGATCAAAGGTGAAAGCGACGGTGAACCAGACAGAACAGTCCGTTGCTGCATAAAGTAGGACAGCGTGGATATTACACACTGGAATATCAAACAGAAATTGAAACCTTCTACGATAATTAATGGGAATTTGCCTCAGTATCAGATCGAAGATAATGACCAGTAGATCCGCCGCTGCCATGGCCACCAAGTAACGAGTGACACATTTGGAGAGACCACACTTTCCCCGAGACAGGATCACAATCGTCACTAAATTAACTGTAAGGAAGAGGAAAAACAGGAACATTATAAATCAGGATGGGAGCAGGAATATCAATATGGTGGATCCATGGTTATAATAAACTGAAAGCTCACTACATCCCACGATGGAATACAATGTGTTTAAACTTTATGATGGAGATAAGGCTTCGCACTAACTATCAGTAAAGATTTGAGAATCCATGTCTGAAGAGTTCGATAAATGAACACAAAAACAAAATGCTTATGTTCATTCATAAATCTGCAATGTTATAATATGGTCTCCCTTGGTGCACGGTGAGTAAACACTGACTGGTGCCTTGCAAAACAAAAGAGATCAATTCTTGGTCTGGTCAGTTACAATAGGAATCAGTTACCAGGGGATATGGTGGGGCAATTACCAGGGTCCCTCTCCTGATCAGTGACCTTTGGCTATGCTGAGGTTTTAATCCCCCAGCTTCTGCTGCTGATCCATGACCTTGGGATATGATGCAGGTTGAGTTCCTGTTTCAGATTCTTTACATTCAATCACTGGCTCGACCCCAACCCACCTGTTTTTGTGAATTAAGATTCAGTCCTTTGATGCTTCGGAAAACTGGGATATGTCGTGCTCAGTTTCATTGTGTTATCAAAGTTACCAATATCGATTGTGAATAGTTCAAGCCTCAGAACAGTTCATCTTGGCACATTGCTCGTCACTTCCTTCCACTACTAATACATTCCAATTATTCAAACTCTCTATATTCTACTGCATAACCAATCTTCTCACCAGGTCAATAATTTGCCTTAAATTCCAGGAGTTCTATTTCTATTGCTCTTTTTGCAGCGGCGACAGGGAGAGTGAGGTGGCAGCTGGGTAAGTAAGTTTACAACTTATATAAACTTACCTTTTTGTTTTGGCGGTTTCTTTTTGCAGCGGCGACAGGGAGAGCGAGGTGGCAGCTGGTTAAGTAAGTCCTAGATATTTGGGCAGCGGCTGAACTCTCTTATCTAAGTTGAGACTAACTTAAGCTTAAGATTGAAAATGGCAGTAGATCTCAGATCCGTGTTATGCTCCTCTTGCTCAATGTGGGAGCTCAGGGACATGGCTGATGTCCCTGACTCCTTCACGTGCTGGAAGTGTGTCCAGCTGCAGCTCTTGGTAGACCACATGATGGCTCTGGAGCTGCGGATGGACTCACTTTGGAGCATCCGCGATGCTGAGGAGGTCGTGGATTGCACGTTGAGCGAATTGGTCACACCGCAGATTAGGATTGCTGAGGGTGAAAGGGAATGGGTGACCAAAAGGCAGAGAAAGAGCAGGAAGGCAGTGCAGGTGTCCCCTGCGGTCATCTCCCTCCAAAACAGGTATACCGTTTTGGATACTGTTGAGGGAGATGGCTCACCAGGGGAAGGCAGCAGTAGCCAGGTTCATGACACCGTGGCTGGCTCTGCTGTTTGGAAGGGCGGGAAAAAGAGTGGAAGGGCTAGAGTCATAGGGGATTCGATTGTAAGGGGAGTAGATAGGCGGTTCTGTGGTCGAAAACGAGACTCCCGAATGGTATGTTGCCTCCCAGGTGCACGGGTCAGGGATGTCTCAGATCGGCTGCAGAACATTCTGAAAGGGGAGGGTCAACAGCCAGTTGTCGTTGTGCACATAGGCACCAATGATATAGGGAAAAAACGGGATGAGGTCCTACAAGCAGAATTTAGTGAGTTAGGAGCCAAGTTAAAAAGTAGGACCTCAGAGGTAGTAATCTCAGGATTGCGACCAGTGCCACGTGATAGTCAGAGTAGAAATGAAAGAATAGTCAGGATGAATGCGTGGCTTGAGAGATGGTGCAGGAGGGAGGGGTTCAGATTATTGGGACATTGGGACCGGTTCTTGGGGAGGTGGGACTGTTACAAATTGGACGGTCTACACCTGGTCCAGACTGGAACCAATGTCCTTGGGGGTGCTTTTGCGAACGCTGTTGGGGAGGGTTTAAACGAATGTGGCAGGGGGATGGGAACCAAATGAGGAGGTCAGTGGACAGTAAGGAGGTAGTAACTAAAGCCTGTAAGGAACTAGATAATGAAGTCAGCGTGACTAAGGGAAAGAGTAGACAGGGAGCAGATGATGAACGCAAAGGAACTGGTGGTCTGAGGTGCATTTGTTTTAATGCAAGAAGTGTAGTAGGTAAGGCAGATGAACTTAGGGCTTGGATTAGTACCTGGGAGTATGATGTTGCTATTACTGAGACTTGGTTGAGGGCAGGGCATGATTGACAACTAAATATTCCAGGATATCGATGCTTCCGGCGGGATAGAGAGGGAGGTAAAAGGGGTGGAGGAGTTGCATTACTGGTCAAAGAGGATATCACAGCTGTGCTGAAGGAGGGCACTATGGAGGACTCGAGCAGTGAGGCAATATGGGCAGAACTCAGAAATAGGAAGGGTGCGGTAACAATGCGGTACTACAGGCCTCCCAACAGCGAGCGTGAGATAGAGGTACAAATATGTAAACAGATTATGGAAAGATGTAGGAGCAACAAGGTGGTGGTGATAGGAGATTTCAATTTTCCCAACATTGACTGGGATTCACTTCGTGTTAGAGGTCCAGATGGAGCAGAATTTGTAAGGAGCATCCAGGAGGGTTTTCTCGAGCAGTATGTAAATAGTCCAACTCGGGAAGGGGCCATACTGGACCTGGTGTTGGGGAATGAGCCCGGCCAGGTGGTTGAAGTTTCAGTAGGGGACTACTTTGGGAATAGTGATCACAATTCCGTAAGTTTTAGAATCCTCATGGACAAAGACGAGAGTGGTCCCAAAGGAAGAGTGCTAAATTGGGGGAAGGCCAACTATACCAAAATTCGGCAGGAGCTGGGGAATGTAGATTGGGAGCAGCTGTTTGGAGGTAAATCCACATTTGATATGTGGGAGGCTTTTAAAGAGAGGTTGATTAGCGTGCAGGAGAGACATGTTCCTGTGAAAATGAGGGATAGAAATGGCAAGATTAGGGAATCATGGATAACAGGTGAAATTGTGAGATGAGCTAAGAGGAAAAAGAAAGCATACATAAGGTCTCGGAGGCTGAAGAAAGACGAAGCTTTGAAAAAATATCGGGAATGTAGGACCAATCTGAAACGGGGAATTAAGAGGGCTAAATGGGGTCATGAAATATCTTTAGCAAACAGGGTTAAGGAAAATCCCAAAGCCTTTTATTCATATCGAAGGAGCAAGAGGGTAACTAGAGAAAGGATTGGCCCACTCAAGGACAAAGGAGGAAAGTTATGCGTGGAGTCAGAGAAAATGGGTGAGATTCGAAACGAGTACTTTGCATCGGTATTCACCGAGGAGAGGGACATGATGGATGTTAAGGTTAGGGACAGATGTTTGATTACTCTAGGTCAAGTCGGCATAAGGAGGGAGGAAGTGTCGGGTCTTCTAAAAGGCATTAAGGTGGACAAGTCCCCAGGTCCGGATGGGATCTATCCCAGGTTACTTTGGGAAGCGAGAGAGGAAATAGCAGGGGCCTTAACATATATCATTGCAGCATCCTTAAACACGGGGGAGGTCCCGGAGGACTGGAGAATTGCTAATGTTGTCCCCTTGTTTAAGAAGGGTAGCAGGGAAAATCCAGGTAATTATAGACCGGTGAGCCTGACGTCAGTGGTAGGGAAGCTGCTGGAGAAGATACTGAGGGATAGGATCTATTCCCATTTGGAAGAAAATGGGCTTATCAGTGATAGGCAACATGGTTTTGTGCAGGGAAGGTCATGTCTTACCAACTTAATAGAATTCTTTGAGGAAGTGACAAAGTTGATTGATGAGGGAAGGGCTGTAGATGTCATATACATGGACTTCAGTAAGGCCGTTGATAAGGTTCCCCATGGTAGGCTGATGGAGAAAGTGAAGGCGCATGGGGTCCAGGGTGTACTAGCTAGATGGATAAAGAACTGGCTGGGCAACAGGAGACAGAGAGTAGCAGTGGAAGGGAGTTTCTCAAAATGGAGACGTGTGACCAGTGGTGTTCCACAGGGGTCCGTGCTGGGACCACTGTTGTTTGTGATATACATAAACGATTTGGAGGAAAGTATAGGTGGTCTGATTAGCAAGTTTGCACACAACACTAAGATTGGTGGAGTAGCAGATAGTGAAGGGGACTGTCAGAGAATACAGCAGAATATAAATAGATTGGAGAGTTGGGCAGAGAAATGGCAGATGGAGTTCAATCAGGGCAAATGCGAGGTGATGCATTTTGGAAGATCCAATTCAAGAGTGAACTGTACAGTAAATGGAAAAGTCCTGGGGAAAATTGATGTCCAGAGAGATTTGGGTGTTCAGGTCCATTGTTCCCTGAAGGTGGCAACGCAGGTCAATAGAGTGGTCAAGAAGGCATACGGCATGCTTTCCTTCATCGGACGGGGTATTGAGTACAAGGGTTGGCAGGTCATGTTACAGTTGTATAAGACTTTGGTTCAGCCACATTTGGAAGACTGCGTGCAGTTCTGGTCGCCACATTACCAAAAGGATGTAGATGCTTTGGAGAGGGTGCAGAGGAGGTTCACCAGGATGTTGCCTGGTATGGAGGGCGCTAGCTATGAAGAGAGGTTGAGTACATTAGGATTATTTTCATTAGAAAGACGGAGGTTGAGGGGGGGACCTGATTGAGGTGTACAAAATCATGAGAGGTATAGACAGGTTGGAAAGCAAGAAGCTTTTTCCCAGAGTGGGGGATTCAATTACAAGAGGACACGAGTTCAAAGTGAGAGGGGAAAAGTTTAGGGGGGATATGCGTGGAAAGTTCTTTACGCAGAGGGTGGTGGGTGCCTGGAACGCGTTGCCAGCGGAGGTGGTAGACCCGGGCACGATAGCATCTTTTAAGATGTATCTAGACAGATACATGAATGGGCAGGAAGCAAAGAGATACAGATCCTTAGAAAATAGGCGACAGGTTTAGATAGAGGATCTGGATCGGCGCAGGCTTGGAGGACCGAAGGGCCTGTTCCTGTGCTGTAATTTTCTTTGTTCTTTGTTCTTTGTTCCAACTGACAATCTCTTTTGTGGAACCTGATCAACTGCCTTCTGGAAGTCCATATTAACTACGTCCATCGCCATTCCATTGTCTACCATTTGAATTATCTCCTCAAAAAAATCAACAAGATTCATTAGATTTGACCAATTCTTTAAAAATTCCATGCTGTTTTTTTCCCAATTACCTCAAATTGCTCGAAGTGCTCAGTGACTCTGTCCTGAATTGTAGATTCCAATAATTTCCCCACAACAGATGTTGCACCAGCAGGTCTATAATTTCTTGGATTCTCTCTCTCACCTTCCTTATTTGTTTTAATTTGTTAATTTGTAATTTTCTCATCTAAACGGACAATTCATGAATCAAGAGAACTTTGCAAAATATTGACTAAAACATTTGCAATTTCCTCAAGTACATTTTTAAAATCCAGTGGTGGAAACGGTCAGGTTCTGGAGATCGTCAGTCTTTACTGCCATTATTTTTTCTAATATTCTTCTCTTGCTTCTGTTAATTTTAGTGAGTTCCAGTCCTTGATTCATTGTGGAATGTGAGGTATATTATCCTCTTGCTCTACTGTGAAGACTGACACAAAGCAATTATCCAACAAGCCTGACAGTTTCTTATTTTCATTATCTTTCACATCACCTGTTCTGCAGCTTTTCATATCTATTTTTTACTCTTTCTTTGTTGTTCATCATCTTTCTGACAGTTCCCCCGACCTACTCTATTCATTTCATTTTTGTATGTTCTTTCCTTTAGCTTAATGTTATCTGTCACCTCTTTTGTTGACCATTGTCTCCCTGGATCCTGCTCCCGCTCAGTGATACTGGGATACAGGGGACAATTTATTGCAGCCGTTTGGAGTGAGAATGGAGGTGGGGAGGTGCCAGAGAATAGCATCAGACAAATCTCCCCCGAAATCCGACATTGTGATATCGGTTCCGGATTTAGTCAGTGGCGAGAAAGCACCAAGACAGCATCACTGCCCCGATGTGACGGGTGTGCATTTGAAGTTGTACAAAAGGTTGTTTCAATGCATTTGCATGTAATTCTTATGATTCAATATGGTGCTTGGGATGAAATGGACCACGGGCGGCCCTGACTTGCTTTCAGGATACTGGCCATTGAAAGCTGGTGGCACCGAGACGGGGACTCAGTGCTGCGACGGGCAGGCAGACATGATCAGCACTCAATGACCACCGGCATTGTCAATGAACACTGTGACTCACTGACTTTTACGCCCTGTTGTAGGACGAGTCACGACCTATGCGATTTAGTGGGCCACCTATGCTGAAAATCACCGTGTTCCTGGATCATTCCAAAATTCCACTGGGGACATGTGTGGTGTCTCCCAGGCAACAGCCCACCACTGCATCAAGGAGGTGACCAATGCCCTGTTAAAGAGAGCTGGTGACTATGTGCTCTACGGGACCTAACCTGACAGTCAGGCCGAGAGGGCTGTCAGATTCATGGCCATCACTGGATTCCCTCAGATGCAAGATATGATCAACGACATGAATGTGGTCATTAAGGCTCCAACAGACCAGTCAGCCTCCTCCTTCAACAGGAAGAGCTTCCATTCGATCAACATTCAACTTGTCTGCGACCATCGAAAATGTTTCCTGCAGTTCCCACTTCCCAAGGAGCAGCCGCGAGATGCCTACATATTTCAACAGTCACAGGTACCACAGCTTTTCAGGCCCCCTCTTGCCTTCAGGGATGGATTCTCAGGGACAAGGGCTACCCATTGAGGACATGGCTTCTCAACAGCTGTGAGGAAACCTCACACTGCTGCAGAGGAGAGGTACAACAATTGCCACGGCTCCACCCGAGTGACCATCGATCAGGCCATTGGGCTGCTGAAGATGAGATTCCTTTGCCTGGATCAATCCGGTGGAGCCCTGCAGTATGCCCCAGTGAGGGTCTTGTGTATCCTGGTGGTCTGCTCTGCTCTGCACATTCCAGCAGTGTAGAGGAGGGAGGCCTTGCACGATGAAGCCATGTGAACGCCATTCCTCCAATGACGAGGAGAGTGATGGACAGGCAGCACTGGATGTTGAACCCCTTGCAATGGAGGCCAGGAACATTGAGCGATGCATCAAGGAGTCAAAGGACAATCTCATACTTACCCACTTCCAGCCACCATGATGGTCACTCAAAGAGAAAACAATAAAGACTGACCTCAATGCATGTAGTCTGTCGCCTCCTTTCCATTGGTGTTCCGTGCCTAGTGCCCAGCTGAAACACACACTAGTGCCCATGGAAGATCATATTTAAATGAGGCTGTGCTTACATTGGCATTTCACTGAGGGGGAAGGGGGAAGTCAGCAGCTCACAATTAGGGAATGATAGAATAATCACTTTCACACAATGAATGTTAATGACTTGAACAAAAGAACTTTATCTGAAGCATCACATGTCAGATATCAAACGCCCGTGAACCCCCATGTGAGTCGAGGTGCTTTGCTTTTTACGATTGCGAGTGCTTCGACGAGGCGGGAACCACCGCCAGCAGCTGGGCTGGAGACAGGCTGCTGATCAGGCTGCCCCTTGGCCTGTAATGACTTTAGCAGCCGTCCTCTGGTTACCTGAGGCCTGGAAGTCCCCGGCTACCTGAGGCTTTCCTGCACTGATGCAGGTCTCTCCTCAGGCATCGCAGTTGCTGGAGCTGGGCTCACTGGCAGAGCGGCTAAGGAGCCATTGCCCACACTCAAAGCACCCTGAGGGGAGCCCCCAGCTGTGGAGGATAGTCACTCCCCCTCCCTTTCAAGGCTTACCTGAACCTCCCTGCTCAGAGAAATACAAAGGACAGGAGAAGACTCCAGGCGCCTTGTCCTTCTCTCACTTTGCCACTGCTGTTTCGAACTCATGGCCAAGGTGATTGTGTGCAGCTCTGGGCACATCTGTGGGATCTCTTCATAAGGGTTGCCAACTTCTCAATGGAGGAATCCATACACTTCCATGCCTGAGACATGGCAGCACTCAAGGCATGATTGGACTTCACCATCATCCACTCATGGCTGCAGATTGTCTTTGGCATCTCTGCCAGATGTTGCCTGACCTTAACTCTCTCTGAAACTCCAGTATGCCCTGTTCTGTCGACACCACAGTACCATCATGAGGCTCGGGCTCAGCATAGGCTTGGTCACCCACAATCCTCCGACTGTCAGAGACCACGACTGTCCCAGCCTCAGCCAGCTGCTCAGGCACCAGATTGTGACCCTGATTATAAAATCGAGCAGAAACCCAATGAGGTGAAATTATTTGCACTGTTGGAAAGTGCCGGAAATTCATTGGACAGTGCATCCTGTGACCATGGATCCTTCTCTGAAGTGGAATGATGTCCTCCTCCTAGTAGAGTCTCCTGTGAACACCGACCTGCAAAGCATGTGCGGTTCAGCATGAGCAGATCGTGTCATAGCAACCATGTGTGATAGGGTCTCTGGAAGTGATCTGTATGTTGATGGAAGACAATCCTCACTCTTTAGTGAGGAGATTCCAATCTAACCATCCGTTATTGAACAGCTGCCCTGGGACCCATTAGTTCAAGTGCCTCCTCTTCAGCCTTGGAGAGAGATCTGATGTCTGGGATGCCTCTGCCAGTCAGTGATGTCTCCCTCTTATTATTGGCCCTCTTGTCCTGTAAGTGGAAAGAGGGAGGTAGTCTTACTTCACAGAGAGATCGACATGACAGTTCTGCTCATGGCATCACCTCGTCCCCTACTGGGGTATCCTGTATAGCTCATCGTCCCATCAGCTCACGTGGGAGTTAATGGGGTGAGCTGTGAAAGTGGGTGGTCTGTGGCCGCAGTGCATCTGTCAGGATGAGGTGATGCTTAACTCCACTTGCCAGCAGTTCTGTGGTGCCTCCCTCCCTGTGCCCACTTCATAAGAACACGAGATGGGAGCAGGAGGAGGCCATTCGGCCCCTAAAACCTTCTCCGACATTTAACAAGATCATGGGTCCTCTGACTGTCACATTCACTCCACTTTCCTGCTGCCCCCCATAACTCCCGACTCCCTTGGAGATCAAAGATCTGTTTAACTCAGCCTTGAATATATTCAGTGACCCAGCCTCCACTGCTCTCTTGGGAAGAGAATTCCAAAGATTAGTGACCCTCTGACAAACAAAATTCCTCCACATCTCTGTCTTATAAGGGAGACCCCTTATTTTTAAACTGTACCTCCTAGTTCTATACTTCCCCACAAGGGGAAACTTCCTTTCAGCATCTAACCTGACAAGCCTCCTCAGAAACTTGTATGGTTTAATAAGATCACCACTCATTTGTCTAAACTCCGATGGGTATATGACCAACCCGCTCAAACTTTCCTTGTAAGACAAGCCCTTCATCCCAGAAATCAGTGAGGTGAACCTCCTCTGAACTGCCTCCAATGCAAGTATATCCTTCCTTATATAAGGAGACCAATACTGTATGCAGTACTCTACCTGCTGTCTCATCAATGCCCTGTACAGTTGTAGTAAGAGTTTCATACTTTTATAATCCGTCCCCCTTGCAATAAATCCAACATTCCATTTGCCTTCCTATTTACTTGCTGTACCTGCATGGTAAGTTCTTGTGATTCATGTACAAGGAACCCCATTTCTCTCTGCACTGCAGCATTCTGCAATCTCTCTTACTTTCAGTAATATTCTGCTTTTCTATTCTTCCTGCCAAAGTGGACAACCTCACGATTTCCCCCATTATACTCCATCTGCCAAATTTTGGACCACTCACTTAACCTATCTATATCTCTTTGCAGACACCTGATGTCCTCCTCACAACTTGTTTTCCTATCCATCTTTGTATCGTCTGCAAATTTGTTTACAATACTTTCAGTCGTTTTGTCCAAGTCATTAATATAGATCGTAAATAGTTAAGGCCCCAGCACTGATCCCTGTGGCTCAGTTTGCCAACCTGAAAATGCCACATTAGCTTAAGGCCCATTCTTTCATTTGCCTGTGTGAATTCATCGACGAGGGTTTGATGTTCAGCCTCTGAGTGTGCACATACGCAAGTGTCATCAGCATACTGCAACTCCTTTATCTTTTCTACATGTAACATCCTTCAAAAACTCCAACAGTTTTATCAAACATGATTTCCCTTTTTATAAATCCATGTTGACTCTGCCCAATCATATCCCAAACATATAGGGGAGGCAGTGGCATAATGTTATTGTCACTGGACGAGTAACCCAGAGACACAGGGCATTGCTTTAGGGACATGGGTTCGAATCCAACCATAGCAAAAGGTAGAATTTGGATTCAATTAATAAAAATCTATAATTAAAAACTAGAAATGCGGTTGACTTTTAAATGCCCTCTGAAATGGCCGAGTAAGTCACTCAGTTGTATCAAACCGCAACAAAGTCAATAAAGAATGAAACTGGACCAGAACACCCAGCATCGACCTGGGCACCGGAAATGACAACAGCAAACCCAGCCCTGTCAACCCTGCCACGTCCTCCTTACTAACATCTGGGGGCTTGTGACAGAATTGGTAGAGCTGTCCCACAGACACTAGTCAAGCAGCATCATGTCATAGTAATACTCACAGAATTGTACATTCCTGACACCACCATCACCATCCCCGAGTATGTCCTGGCCCAGCAGAGATGGCAGCACAGTGGTACACAGTCGGGAGGGAGTTGCCCTGGGAGTCCTCAACATTCACTCTGGACCCCATGAAGTCGAGTCAAACACATGCAAGGAGAGCACCTACTGATTATCACCGAGCAACCCCCACCCCCACCCCTTCTCAGCTGCTGAATCAGTAATGCTCCATGTTGAACTCCACTTGGAGGTAGCACTGAGGGTAGCAAGGGCCATATGGTCCGCATGCCTGACAGAAGACTCCCAAAACAAGCTTTCTATTCCGAGCTCCATCACGGCAAGGGGCTACTCTCAATCGTCAGTAAAGTGATGGAAGGTGTTGTTGACAGTGCTATCAAATGGCACTTGCTTAGCAATATCCTGCTCGGTTTGGGTTTGGCCTGGGCCACTCAACTCCTGATCTCATTACAGCTCATTGGAGTGGCGCAGTGGTTAGCACCGCAGCGTCACAGCTCCAGCGACCCGGGTTGAATTCTGGGTACTGCCTGTGTGGAGTTTGCAAGTTCTCCCTGTGTCTGCGTGGGTTTCCTCTGGGTGCTCCGGTTTCCTCCCACATGCCAAAAGACTTGCAGGTTGATAGGTTAATTGGCCATTATAAATTGCCCCTAGTATAGGTAAATGGCAGGCAAATATCGTGGGGATGTGGTTGGAATATGGAATTAGTGTAGGATTAGTATAAATGGGTGTTTGATGGTTGGCACAGACTCAGTGGGCCGAAGGGCCTGTTTCAGTGCTGTATCTCTGAACTAAACTAAACAAGCCTTGCTTCAAACATGGACAAAAGAGATGACGTGAGAGTGACTGTCCTTGACATCAAGGTAGCATTTGACTGAGGATGGCATCAAAGAGCCCTAGCAAAACTGGAGTCAATGGGAATTAGGGGGAAGATCAGTGATTATTGGAGGTCAATCATCTCAACCCTAGGACATCACTGTAGCAGGGTAGTGTCCGAGGCCCAACCATCTTCAGCTGCTTCATCAATTACCTTTCCTCCATCACAAGGTCAAAGGTGGGGATGTTCGCTGATGGCTGCAAAACGTGAAGCAAATTCACGGCTCCTCAGATACTGAAGCAGTCCATGTAGAAATGCAACAAGACCTGGACAATATCCAGGCTTGAGTTGATAAGTGGCAAGTAGCATTTGCAAGTGCCAGGCATTGACGGTCTCAAATAAAACAGAATCTAACCATCTCCCCTTGACAGTCAATGGCATTACAATGGCTGAATCCTTCACTTTCAACATCCTGGGGATTACCATTGATCAGAAACTGAACTGGAGTAGCAATATAAATACCATGGCTACAAGAGCAGGTCAGACGCGCGGAATCCTGTGGCACATAACTCACCTCCTGACTCCCCAAAGCCTATCTACCACCGACAGGGCACATGTCAGAAGTGTAATGGATTACTCTCCATTTGCCTGGATGGTTGCAGCTCCAACAACACACAAGAAGCTTGACACCTTCCAGGACAAAGCAACCACTTGATTGGCACCGCATTCACAAACATTCACTCCCTCCACCACCGACGCACAGTGGCAGCAGTGTGCACCATTTACAAGATGCTCGACAGTAATGCACGACAGCTCCTTCAACAGCACCTTCCAAACCTGCGACCTCTACCACTTAGAAGAACAAGGGCAGCAGATGCATGGCAACACCACCACCTGCAGGTTCCCCTCAATCACACACTGTCCTGACTTGGAACTATGTCATCGTTCCTTCATTGTCGCTGGGTCAAAATCCTGGAATTCCCTTCCTAACAGCACTTTTGTTGTACTTACACCCCAATGATTGTGGCAGTTCAAGAAGGCAGCTCACCATCACCTTCTCAAAGGCAATTAGGGATGGGTAATAAATGCTGGCAAAGCCAGTGACACCTGTATCCCATGAAAGAATGAAAAAAAAACATGATTTTCCAAGTGTCCAATTATCTCATCCTTTCCGATAGAATCTATCATTTTCCCTGCGACTGATGTTAAATTACCAGGTCTGCAGATCACTGTTTATATTCTTGCTCCCTTCATAATTAGTGGGGTTACATTTGCTACTTTCCAGTCTTGAGGAAACCTTCCAAACTCTGTAGAATTTTGAAGAATAACCACCAATGCATCCATTATCTATATGGCCACCTCCTTCAACACTCTAGGATGTTGCTCATCTGGTCCAGGGGATTTATCAACTTTCAATCCAGTTAATTTTTCAAGTACTACCTCTTTATTGATACTAATTTCTTGCAGTTCCTCATTTTTACAAGTCCCTTGGTTCCCTAATCTTTCTGGGAAATTTTCTGTGTCTTTCTCTCTGAAGACAGACACAAAGCAATTGTTTAGTCTCTCCGCCATCTCCTCATTCTCCACCGCAAACTCTCCTGTCTCCATCTACAATGGACCCACAGTCGGCGTTTCTTATCTTTTCCTTTTCACATGAAGAAGCTTTTACAATCCTCCTTTATGTTTCGAGCGAGCTTGCATTCATAATCTCTTTTTCCTTTATCAGTTTCTTGGTCTTCCTGTGTTCGATTCTAAATTGCTCCCAATCCTTGGGCTTGCCACTTTTTCTGCTGACCTTTTTAGCCACTTCCTTTCACCACAGTTGATGCACCTTTCCTGTTGGGTTTTAGTGCCTTATGTTATGAACAGGTAGTTAATTTTTTTTTCTGAACAAATTTCTCTGCTTTTCCAACCACCTGTCCATAAACATAGAACATAGAACATTACAGCGTAGTACAGGCCCTTCGGCCCTCGATGTTGCACCGACCTGTGAAACCATCTGACCTACACTATTCCATTTTCATCCATATGTCTATCCAAGGACCACTTAAATGCCCTTAAAGTTGGCGAGTCTACTACTGTTGCAAGCAGGGCGTTCCACGCCCCTTCTACTCTCTGAGCAAAGAAACTCCCTCTGACATCTGTCCTATATCTATCACCCCTCAACTTGAAGCTATGTCCCCTCGTGTTTGCCATCACCATCCGAGGAAAAAGACTCTCACTATCCACCCTATCTAACCCTCTGATTATCTTATATGTCTCTATTAAGTCACCTCTCCTCCTCCTTCACTCTAACGAAAACATCCTCAAGTCCCTCAGCCTTTCCTCGTAAGACCATCCCTCCATATCAGGCAACATCCTAGTAAATCTCCTCTGCACCCATTCCAAAGCTTCCACATCCTTCCTATAATGCGGTGACCAGAACTGCACGCAATACTCCAGGTGCGGCCGCACCAGAGTTTTGGACAGCTGCAGCATGACCTCGTGGCTCCGAAACTCGATCCCCCGACGAATAAAAGCTGACACACCATATGCCTTCTTAACAGCCCTAATAACCTGGGTGGCAACTTTCAGGGATTTATGTACCTGGACACCAAGATCGCTCTGCTCATCTACACTACCAAGAATCTTCCCATTAGCCCAGTACTCTGCATTCCTGTTACTCCTTCCAAAGTGAATCACCTCACACTTTTCCGCATTAAACTCCATTTGCCATCTCTCAGCCCAGCTCTGCAGCCTATCTATGTCCCTCTGTAACCGACAACATCCTTCGGCACTAACCACAACTCCACCAACCTTCGTGTCATCCGCAAATTTACGAACCCACCCTTCTACCCCGTCATCCAGGTCATTTATAAAAATGACAAACAGCAGTGGCCCCAAAACAGATCCTTGCGGTACACCCCGAGTAACTAATCTCCAGGATGAACATTTGCCATCAACCACCACCCTCTGTCTTCTTTCAGCTCGCCAATTTCTGATCCAAAGCATTAAATCACCTTCAATCCCATACTTCCGTATTTTCTGCAATAGCCTACCGTGGGGAACCTTATCAAACGCCTTACTGAAATCCATATACACCACATCCATGGCTTTACCCTCATCCACCTGTTTGGTCACCTTCTCAAAAAACTCAATAAGGTTTGTGAGGCACGACCTACCCTTCACAAAACCGTGCTGACTATCGCTAACGAACTTATCCTTTTCAAGATGATGATAAATCCTATCTCTTATAACCTTTTCCAACATTTTACTCACAACCGAAGTAAGGCTCAGAGTTCTATAATTACCAGGGCTGTCTCTACTCCCCTTCTTGAACAAGGGGACAACATTTGCTATCCTCCAGTCTTCCGGCACAATTCCTGTCGACAATGACGACATAAAGATCAAGGACAAAGGCTCTGGAATCTCCTCCCTGGCTTTCCAGAGAATCCTAGGATAAATCCCATCTGGCCCAGGGGATTTATCTATTTTCACACTTTCCAAAATTGCTAACACCTCCTCCTTGTGAACCTCAATCCCATCGAGCCTAGTAGTCTGTATCTCAGTATTCTCCTCGACAACATTTTCTTTCTCTACTGTAAATACTGACGAAAAATATTCATTTAACACTTCCCCTATCTCCTCTGATTCCACACACAACCTCCCACTACTATTCTTGATTGGCCCTAATCTAACTCTGGTCATTCTTTTATTCCTGATATACCTATAGAAAGCCTTAGGGTTTTCCTTGATCCTATCCGCCAATGACTTCTCATGTCCTCTCCTCGCTCTTCTTAGCTCTCCCTTTAGATCCTTCCTGGCTAGCTTGTAACTCTCAAGCGCCCGAACTGAGCCTTCACGTCGCATCCTAACATAAGCCTTCTTCTTCCTCTTGACAAGCTCTTCAACTTCTTTAGTAAACCACGGCTCCCTCGCTCGACAACTTCCTCCCTGCCTGACAGGTACATACTTATCAAGGACACGCAGTAGCTGCTCCTTGAATAAGCTCCACATTTCGATTGTGCCCATCCCCTGCAGTTTCCTTCCCCATCCTACACATCCTAAATCTTGCCTAATCGCATCATAATTTCCTTTCCCCCAGCGATAATTCTTGCCCTGCTGTATATGCCTGTCCCTGCCCATCACTAAGGTAAACCTAACCGAATTGTGATCACTATCACCAAACTGCTCACCTGCATCTAAATCTAACACCTGGCCGGGTTCATTACCCTGTTCCAAATCCAATGTGGCATCGCCCCTGGTTGGCCTGTCTACATACTGTGTCAGAAAACACTCCTGCACACACTGGACAAAAACTGACCCATCTAAAATACTCGAACTATAGTATTTCCAGTGATATTTGGAAAATTAAAGTCCCCCATAACAACGACCCTGTTACTCTCGCTCCTGTCGAGAATCATCTTCGCTATCCTTTCCTCTACATCTCTGGAACTATTCGGAGGTCTATAGAAAACTCCCAACAGGGTGACCTCTCCTCTCCTGTTTCTAACCTCGGCCCATACTACCTCAGTAGATGAGTCCTCAAACGTCCTTTCTGCCGCCGTAATACCCTCCTTGATTAACAATGCCACACCCCTCCTCTTTTGCCAGCTTCTCTGTTCTTACTGAAACATCTAAATCCCGGAACCTGCAACATCCATTCCTGTCCCTGCTCTACCCATGTCTCCGAAATGGCCACAACA
Source organism: Heterodontus francisci (assembly GCF_036365525.1). Classification (NCBI taxonomy): domain Eukaryota; kingdom Metazoa; phylum Chordata; class Chondrichthyes; order Heterodontiformes; family Heterodontidae; genus Heterodontus; species Heterodontus francisci. The sequence goes on from NC_090410.1 coordinate 30,673,840, forward strand.
TCGAGATCCCAGGTACCAACCCATGCTGCAAGCTCACCCACCTTATTCCGGATGCTCCTGGCGTTGAAGTAGACACACTTTAAACCAAGTTCTTGCTTGCCAGTGCCCTCTTGTGTCCTTGTAACCTTATCCCTGACCTCACTACTCTCAACATCCTGTACACTGGAACTACAATTTAGGTTCCCATCCCCCTGTTGAATTAGTTTAAACCCCCCCGAAGAGCACTCGCAAATCTCCCCCCCCCCAGGATATTGGTACCCCTCTGGTCCAGGTGAAGACCATCCTGTTTGTAGAGGTCCCACCTACCCCAGAAAGAGCCCCAATTATCCAGGAAACCAAAACCCTCCCTCCTACACCATCCCTGCAGCCACGTGTTCAACTCCTCTCTCTCCCTGTTCCTCGCTTCGCTCTCACGTGGCATGGGCAACAATCCAGAGATAACAACTCTGTTTGTTCTCGCTCTAAGCTTCCACCCTAGCTGCCTGAATTTCTGCCTTAAATCCCCATCTCTCTTCCAACCTATGTCGTTGATGCCTATGTGGACCATGACTTGGGGCTGCTCCCCCTCCCCCTTAAGGATCCCAAAAACACGATCCGAGACATCACGAACCCTGGCACCTGGGAGGCAACACACCAACCGTGAGTCTCTCTCGTTCCAACAGAACCTCCTATCTGTTCCTCTAACTATGGAGTCCCCCATGACTAATGCAGATCAGTGATTGAATTTTTCCCTCCCTTAAACTCTGACCAGGAAAGGACAGTCACAACAACACAGTTGTGAAAGTAAAATCAAAGAAGTAAGGTTTAATAACACACACTCTTGAACTTGGGAAGGGGCTTAACATCGCAATGCAGGCTCACAAACTTACAAGGAAATGTTAAAGGCATAAAAAAGGCAAGAATATTTACCAAATAGATAATTGACTTAACTGTACACAAAAATGCATTTCAGTTGAAACTAGAGTCCATTTTTAATTGTCAAAAAGCCCAAAATAACTGGAGATCACTGACTGGAAATGCCGAGGGCGGGAGGAGCTGTTGGAAATACCTCTTCTCTTACTCTTTCTTCTTCTTGCACTCTCGAAGGTAAATGGAGATTGTCATGTAGGCTCCCACCTGTCAAGAATGAGGCACATTAATTTTGCCACATGGACATTAAACGTCAAGTTGTTGCTGGGAAGAAAAGATGGTCTACTACAAGGAATTGCCAGGCCCCAAGCCGGAAAGATATTTTTGCATACTAGCAGCCAGTGTTGGGACAAAGAAACCAGTCCTTGTTCCCAATACACAGAACAGATGTGGTCAGACCAGTTTAGTCACATGACAAACTGGCTGTTGCAGTGTTTTGAAATGAGAATTTTAAATTGGAGAAACATTGTTTGAACAAAGAAAGCTGTTTGCTCCTGGACTGAAAGGACCTAATGGCTGACTCGCCACAGCCTCTCCTGTCTGCTCGCATCTCTTTCTCATGGAACACTAAAAACCAGCTGAAGACACATGAGCCCCAAGAGAGAAAAGTCTCCGACAGTGAACAAGGTTTGAGAAGAATACTGGGCCCCAACGAAAAGTAAGATCAACCTACAAAAGGACTACACAGTGAGCTTGAAGAACTGTAACAACCTCTTCAGATAATGCCTCAAACCTTTCTACTTTATTTTTCATCTGCTCCTTTCTGTCTCTATTTGCATGTGCATATCGCATATGCTTGCTAACGTGGGACGCAGTGTGTATCCATAGGCGTTAACTGAAATTAGAGTTTTTAGTTTAAGTTGAATAAATTTCACTTTTCATCTTTAAAACTAAGAAAGCCTGTTTGTGCTCATTTATTTGCCTTATAATTGGAAAGCGGTGAACAAGGATTCACCAAGCAGGATCTCAGAACATGGTGTGTTTAAAAATCAAACCCTGTTACAGTAAGACCAGGTAAAGGTTGAGAGGGACCTGTAGACACCTTTCGCACCTGCTTTTAACAAGGTTTTTAATTGCTGATGTCACCATTTTTTGATGGAATGAAAGCTGGCAGAAAACAAGTTTTCTTGCAGACTGGGTCTTTTTAATTTTCTTGCTTCTTGAAGAAAGGTCTCAGAGCAAACATGTAGCTTGAAGGGCAGCTGTGGTTTGCACAAGATGTTCCTTCCACTGCTACAGTTTCAAATTCAAGCAGGCTGAAAAGGGTGGCTTCTGGGTCCTGTGACTGGACCCCTTCAAGTAGCTGTCCCACCTGCTCTCGCTCCTCCATTTTAACAAATGGAATATGGAAGTAAAAACTGAAACATGCTGTATAAAATGGCAGTTGACATTAATAGCCAAGTGCACAAAACACAATTTACAGTCAGTTCTCATCGGTTCATGACAATTTACAGTTGGTTCTCATCTATTCATGACACTTTGAGGAATGCACATTTGTTGGAAACCGTGCAATACTTGTTTGAATACTAGCCATTGCCTGTTTACCATCAAATCTTTTCAATGTATTTTCCCAATCCATCACAGCCAACTTGCCGCTCAAACCTGAGTTTCCTTTGTTCAGTTTTATGATCCTAGTTTCAGAATGAACTGTCTCTCTTTCAAACTTAACGTAAAATTCTATCATATTGTGGTCACTATTTCCTGATGCCTCCTTTACAACAAGGTTATTAATTAGCCCTTTCTCATTACATAATAATAAATCTAAAATAGCCCGATCCCTTGTTTGTTCTTCAACATACTGCTCCAGAAACCCCTCTTGAACACACTCCAGGAAATCATACTCCACTGCATTGGTGCTAATTAGGTTTAACCAATCTATATGTAATTGAAGTCACCCATTATTACTGGACTGCCCATGTTACATGCAGCTCTAATTTCCTGATCTATATTGTACCCAACATTACCACTAGAGTTTGGTGACCTATAAAAAATTTGCACAAATTTTTGCTGCCCCTTGCTGTTTCTTAGTTCACCCAAACTGATACTACATCTTGCTTCTCTGATCAAAGATCCTCTCACTAATGTACTGATCTCCTCCTTTATTAGCAACGTTACCTCAACTCCTTTTCCCCTCCCCCTATCCTTCCTGAATGACAAATATCCCAGAATGTTCAGTTCCCAGTCCTGGTCACCCTGTAATCATGTCTCTGTCATGGAAATTAAATCATACACATTTCCCACTGTCTGTGCCTTCAAATCATCTATCTTGTTGTGAAAGAGGATTGGTAATGAACAGGGAGAGTTGGTGTATGCAGGGAGCCGGCTGGTGGAGGATCTTTCTCTTCCGGAGACAGAACTAAACAATCCTGCAACCAACTGTTCAGATCAAAGCTTTTCAGTCCTGCCACATGCATTTGTGAATGATGGTGAACAATTAAACAACTAACCAAAGAAGGCAGCTCCTCAATGATGGGGAGCCCAACACAACTGTGCAAAAGACAAGGATGAAGCAGGAACAATCTTCAACCAGAAGTGCTGAGTGGATGATCCATCTTGGCCTCTTCCTGAATGTCCCAGCACAGCCAAATTGAAGTAATGGGTATCAGGGAGACACACTCCACTGGTAGGAATCAAACATGGCATAAAGGAAGATGGTTGTGATTGTTGGAGTTCAATCATCTCAGTCCCAGAACACAGAGTAAGAGTCATTTATGGCACAGAATGAGGCAACGACCCATTAAGTCCATGCTGGCTCTCCACAGAACTATCCAGTCAGTCACATTCTCCTGCTCGATCCCCGTCACCCTGCAAATTTATTTCCTTTACGTGGCCATCAAATTTCCTTTTGAAGTCATTGATCATCTTCACTTTCGCCATCATTGTGGGCAGCAAGTTCCAGGTAATTACCACCCACTGCGTAAGAAAATTCTTCCTCATATTTCCCCTGCATCTCTTGTCCAAATCCTTCAATCTCTGTCCCTAGTCCTTGTACCATTAGTTGAAGAAAACAAGTTTTCCTGGTCTAACTTATTTCAGCTTGCCATAATCTTGTACACTTCTAATAAACCCTCCCTCAATTTCCATTGTTCTCAGGAAAACAATCCCAGCATTTCTAACCAAAATCTGTAACGAAAATCCCCTATCCCTGGAACCATTCTGGGAAACCTCCTCTTTATCCGCTGAAGGCCCCTCACACCTTCCTAAAGTGTGTGACCAGAACTGGAAGCAATGCTCCAGTTGGAGCCTAACCAGAGCTTTACAAAGGTTTAGAATAACTTCCCTGCTTTTATACGCAGTGCCTCTACCTATGAAGCCTGTTATGACCAAGGTGGGAGTAATGCACTGTTGATTCAGTCCCACTACTCCAGAGATCACAGCATATTAGTAAAGTTTCCATCTACTGGAAAAATAGCCAAATTAATCACTATTTATCCCCAGAATAAAACACGCCAAACCAGGTTTCTTGAACAACAAAATTAACTATTTATTAATAAACTAATTTTTAAATGATAATGAGATGAATCTACATGTATGAAAATTTTTATAACTCCTTATCTTCCGAACCCTCATGCACACACATACATATAATTACCAATTGTTAACTGAAGAAAATTGTTATATTGATTTTGTAACAGTTTCTTCAGGATAATGAAATAATTGGGGTAATCTTCTGGTCGTATTTTCCTGGATCGGTGAGGTGTCCCAGAGTCGAATAGTCAGATGCCATTTGATGTCTCTCCAGGTGAAATTAATGAATAGACGATAGTGGGTAGGCATTCAAAGTAGTTCATCTGCAGCAGGCATCACATAGATCTTTCAGCAACAGGCTGTAGCAGCAGGTCTATTTAAATTTTAAAGTAGCACAGTGGCACAGTGGTGAGCACCACAGCCTCACATCTCCAGCGACCCAGGTTTAGTTCTGGGTACTGCTTGTGCGGAGTTTGCAAGTTCTCCCTGTGACCGCATGGTTTCCTCCGGGTTCTCCGGTTTCCTCCCACATGCCAAAGACTTGCGGGTCGAGGGGTAAATTGGTCATTGTAAATTGACCCTAGTGTAGGTAGGTGGTATGAGAATTGAGGGAAGGTGGGGATGTGAGAGGGAAATGGGATTAATGTAGGATTAGTATAAATGGGTGGTTGCTGGTTGACGCGGACTCGTTGGGCTGAAGGGCCTGTTTCGGTGCTGTATCTCTCTATGACTCCAACAATAGGAACATTCTTGAGATTTCAGGAACTTCCAAAAATACAAAAGTCAACAGGCCTTCCCCACAGATCACAACAACTATGTAACTTAGTCTGGAGGCAGGGATTCTTGACTGGAGGCAACAGAAACTTGCCCCACTCAAAATACAGGCTTCCTTTCACCAAAGCAGGGTTTCTCCACAGAGTGTAGCAAATCCTTTCTTTTCCTGATTCTCTTCCTCTCTATTCAGGCTTAAATAGCAACAAGGGTTTTTGCTCCCAAACATTAGATTTTTGCAACTCCTTCAAAGTTCTTTTGACTTCATGAAGAGATTAACCTTTTACCTGACACAGGAATTATTCTTAAAGGGAACGTTTTCTCAAGGCTGTATTCCTGGCCAGTTTCCAGCAGTAACTATTAGCTGCTCACAGCTCCCCTGTTTTTTTTTTCACACTGCCAAAATGAAACTGAACGCCTTTTCAATAGGAGTCACAAGACCATCATAAAATATTCCTGTTGCTAAGAAACACATTGCCCTGCAGCCTGGACTTTCAAATACCACAATCCCTCCAGTCACTGTTCACAGAAAATACCATCAGGTCTTGAAGGCACACAGAACAAAAGAGAACAAAGAACAAAGAACAGTACAGCACAGGAACAGGCCATTTGGCCCTCCAAGGCTGCGCTGATCTTGATGCCTGCCTAAACTAACACCTTCTGCACTTCCGGGGCCCATATCCCTCGATTCCCTTCCTATTCATGTATTTGTCAAGATGTCTCTTAAACGTCGCTATCGTATCTGCTTCCACCACCTCCCCTGGCAGCAAGTTCCAGGCACTCACCACCCTCTGTGTAAAAAACTTGTCTCGCACATCCCCTCTAAACTTTGCCCCTCGCATCTTAAACCTATGTCCCCTAGTAACTGACACTTCCACCCTGGGAAAAAACGTCTGACTATCCACTCTGTCCATGCCGCTCATAACTTTGTAAACCTAACTAAGGTCATGTACAGCTGCAACACGACTTGCAAATTTTTATACTCTATGCCCCGACCGATGAAGGCAAACATACTGTATGCCTTCTTAACTACCTTATCCGCCTGCGTTGCAACTTTCAGTGACCTGTGGACATGTACGCCCAGATCTCTTTGCCTGTCAATACTCCTAAGGGTTCTGCCATTTACTGTATACCTCCCACCTGCATTAGACCTTCCAAAATGCATTATCTCACATTTGTCCAGATTAAACTCCATGTGCCATTTCTCCGCCCAAGTCTCAAACCGTTATATATCCTGTTGTATCCTCTGACAATCTTCATCATTATCCGCAAATCCACTTAGTTCTTTTCGACAAAAAAATCAAAACTCTTATGGCAAAACCAAGATCCCATCAGTGTGACTAATCACTCTCAATATGCCCTCCCACCTTCAAACATCAATTCACATGTACCCCCAGGTCCCACTGTTCCTCCACACTCCTTAGAACTGTGCCATTAAGACAATATTGCCTCTCTCTGTTCATTCTGACAAAATGCATCACCTCACACTTGTCAATATTAAAATCGATCTGCCGTCTGTCTGCCCATTCTGCCAACCTATCTATGTCCTGCTGCAGGTGGTTCATGTCATCCTCACTGTTTGCCACACCTCCAAGTTTCGTTTCATCTGCAGATTTGGAGATTCTACTCTGTATTCCAAGATCCAAGTCATTTATATACAGCAAGAAAACCAGTGGCCCAGCACTGACACTTAGGGAACACCAATGTCTACCATCCTCCAGTTTGAACAACAGCAATTTTCAATGACCCGCTGTGTTCTGTCTTTAAGCCAATTTTTTATCCAATTGGACACTGACTATTCCATGAGCCTCAATTTTATTAGCCAGCCTTTTATGTGGTACCTTATCAAATACTTTCTTAAAATCCATATAAATAACATTCGTCACATTCCTTGAATCAACCTTTTCTGTCACTTCGTCAAAAAATTGAATTTTGTTGGTCAAGCATGATTTCCCTTTTACAAATCCATGATGGCTTTCCTTAATTAGCTCAAATCTCTCCAGGTGTCTGTTGAATTTTTCCTCATTATTGTTTCTAAAACCTTATCCACCACTGATGCTAAACTAACTGGCCTGTAGTTGCCAGACTCACCTTACACCCTTTCTTAAATAAGAATGTCACATTTATCACTCTCCAGCTCTTCCGTTATCTCCATCTCCACTTTTTCTTTGCAGCCTGGGATGCAAGCCTTCCTGACTTATCTAACGAAGCATAGTCAGCTTTTTTACTGCCTCCCCTGCCTCATATTCTATCCTCTACTCTCTCCCCTTCTCCCTGTATTTTGTCAGATTCCACTTCCTTAGTGAACCCTGATACAAAGTACTCATTAAGTCTATGAGCCTTGCCCTGCACCTCGAAACATATATTACCCTCTTTGTCCCTAATAGGCCCCACTCCACCTCTTACTATCAGCTTACATGCTGGTGGAAAATGTTTGGGTCCTCTTTTATGTTGACTGTCATTCTATTCTCATATTCACTCTGCCAGTCTTATTTTCCTCTTCACCTCCCTCTCAACCTATTGTATTTGGCCTGGTTCTCACTTGAAGAATTCACCTGACATGCATCATACACCTTTTATTCTGGGAAGGTACTGCCGTCGAATGTGGACATTTGAGTATTCGAGCACTAAAAACCACAAGAAAACCTGTAATGAAGTTTTGAAATTATTGATAGGGATCAATTTTGTTTCCTGCTTCCAATTGCCTGTTTGTCTTTTTGTTTAATCCCAGATGTGAGTCCCCAAACTTCTGTGAAGGTCAAGTGAGGAGGGGTCAAAAAGCTTCCCTCTTTTCCCTCTCCTTATTTGACCACAATGGGTTTAATTCTTTTTAAAAGTGGATTTACTGGCCAATTCATTAGGTGTTTGATTCCTTACTTGCTGTGATCAAAACAAGAACCAACTAGCGAGTTTTTCTTGAGTTCACAAAGAAAAAGGTTAACTTTATTGTACCTAAACTGAACTAATAAAATAATAAGCAATGCACCGACTTTCACTCACACACACACACTTGCACACACCCACTCGAGGTTTACACACACATGGTTAGGTGACAGAGTGGGGAAAGATAAATTGGTTAAGTTAGAATCCATAGAAAAAAGGCATATGCAATCTGTGACGTTTGATAATTCAGCTGGCTTCAAGCTGAATTTGGTGGTCCTGAGGCTTGTAGTTTGAAGAGGTAGGTGACTGGTTTGGTGAGTCTCTTGGAGATAGCGATGCAGATGATTTTCTTCAAAGGTTTTCTGGTTGTAGCTGCAGTATGCAAATGTGGTCAGTCACCGGGCAGGATTTGAAAGTTTTCTAGCTGGAATGGAGAGAGAAAGAGGAGGACCTCCCACTTGGGCCTGCAGGTGTCAGAGTCCAGTTGCTTCTTGCTTCTCGATTGCAGAACGACACAAGCTTAAAAGCACAGATGAGGGAGGGGCTTGCCACATGACAGTCATTCAGTGATTCAAAACATAGCAGTTAGCAGTATTTCTCTCTTGTTAAAAAGAAAAAGAACAAACAGTTCCCTTAAACATCCTGGGTCTTTGTTCTTTCTGGGAAATGCAGCCATTTCCTCTCCCTCCTCACAATCCTTTGCAGTGCAGGATACAGTGCTGCAAACTAGGCGATCATCTTAAGCTACCAGCAAAGTCATCCTTTAGCTGTTCTTTTCAAAGTCTTTCAAAAACATTATAAATTCAGATCTCCAGGCAGTGGATTAAAGAAAATGATCATTTAACAAAGCACATTGGCGTGACAAATATCCTGGTATATTGAGCACCCAATCCTTGCCACTGAAAAGCCACATTTCCATTATTGTGACGACATCATATTCCCATACTGCTATTTGTGCTTATCACTCACTAACCTTAGTCACCACACTTCGTGCATTTACACTGAGGCATCGTAATCCTGTCTTTGCATTCCTCGTAGCCCTTCTCAGTCCATCCCAACTAATATGGAACTACTCCCTTGCCTAGTACTGACTAACACTCTCACCTTATGCACCTTATTCCTCTTTTTGACTACTATATGCTGGTGCCGTCCCCCTGCCAATTTAGTTTAAACCCTCTCCAACTACACCAGTGAGTCTCCCTGCGAGGACTTTGGTCCCAGTCCTGGTGAGGTGCAAGCAGCTTCTTTTAAATAGGTGCCTTCTGTCTGTCAACTGCTCCAATGCCCCAAGACATTGAAGCCCTCCCTCCTGCACCACTCTTCAAGCCATGTATTGATCCTCCCTATCTTCCCATTTCGACTCTCGCTAATCAGTGGCGCTAGGAGTGGCACATGGGGTGGCACAGTGGTTAGGGCTGCAGCCTCACAGCTCCTGTGACCCAGGTTCAGTTCTGGGTGCTGTCTGTGCGGAATTTGCAAATTCTCCATGTGACTGCGTGGGTTTCCACTGCAAACTCTGTTTTCCTCCCACAACCAAAGACTTGCAGGTTGGTAGGTAAATTGGCCATTGCAAATTGCCCCTAGTGTAGGTAGGTGGTAGGAGAATGGCGGGGATGTGGCAGGGAATATGGGATTAAATGTAGGATTAGTATAAATGGGTGGCTGTTGGTCAGCACAGACCTGGTGGGCCGAAAGGCCTGTTTCAGTGCTGTATCTCTAAGCTATTGTTATCAAGCTAATACTCTTTGTCATCCTCACTAACGCCTGAAAATCTGACCACAGGACCTCAATACCAGCCTTTGCTATGTTGTTGCCATCAATGTGCACAGTGACTTCTGGCTCATTCCCTTCCCCTTCAGAATATCCTGCACCCTCTCCAAGATATAGTTTACTCTGGCACCAGGGGGGCAATACACAGGGGGGCGGAACTCTCGCTAACATTTAAAGAAATGCTTGTCTGACCTCCTGACTATGGAATCCCCTATAACAACTTCATTTCTGCCCTTTGCTGCTCCCTCCTGTACAGTCCCATGCCCATTGGTGCCTCCTTCAAGGTTTCGTCACTCCCAGCAGTCTCCAAAGCTGGTTTGTGAGTAGCACACACCCCGAAGACTCCTGCACTTTCTGCCTCTTCCTAACCTTCTGGATGGCCACCCATCCTGAACTCCTACTTCCTGTGGGGTGACCAGCTCCTGGAGCATACAATCCAGGAAACTCTCCTGCTCCCTGATGCTCCGCAGTGATTCCAGCTGTCCCTCAAGCTCGGAAATCATAAGCTCGATCTGAAGCTATAGAAATGGTTGCCCAAGACTCATGAAGTGTCCTGAAGTTCCCACATGGAACAGGAATTGCAAGCAACAGGTCACAGCTGCCCATCCATGATCTAAACAAAAACCCGCTATTCCCTTTTTGAACAAACTATTTAGTAGCCTGTTTCAACTATCAATTGTAATTAATCCCTCTAGTCCTGCTCTGTGCTTATACTCGTATTACAACACTTAGTTAATTTTCCAGCTCCTAATTCAAACCAGTACGGCACCACCCCACCCCCTGCCCCTTGCTGAACAGTCACTACCAAGGGGCTGATGCTGTAACTGATGCTGAGATCTGCTCCCTTCGGTTTGAGAATGTATCAGGATGGAAGTGGGACAATATTAATCTGGCACTTTCCACCTGTCAGTGAAAACAGAATAGATTTCCACTTACTCAAGGGAATATGAATCAAAAAATGAGAAAGGAATCGATTTCACACATTATTCCATTTACAATCAGTTGAAAGTAAAATCAGTTGGAATGATTTATCACCAATTACAACGTTATATCATTAATCTTATCATGCAAACCTTAAATGATCCTTAAAGCCATGTTGACACCATATATCAATTAAGCAGCTCCTGCCCGGCATGCACAATGATAATCAGGGTGGAGGAACAGACCCTTCATCAGGAATAAAACCCGCCTGATTATCCTCCTCTTAAACTCAATGTAATGAATATCATGAAACATTTTTTCATGTTTGCACTTGCTGCTGTTCAATATTCAGTCCGTTAACACCTTTTCTGTACTAATGCTTTGTCTTTCAACACACCATTAACATATTGTTTGCCTTTGCTCCTTGACGTTTTGGTCAGCTATGTGGCCTTGTCCAATCTACACCTTCTCCTTTGTTATCTCTTGCCCCACCCCCACTTCACTTGCTTAGAACCTGTGACATTTTTAATATTTGTCAGTTCCGAAGAAGGGTCACTGGCCCGAACCGTTAACTCTGCTTCTCTTTCCACAGATGCTGCCAGACATGCAGAGTGGTTCCAGCATTTCTTGTTTTTATTTCAGATTTCCAGCATCCGCAGTATTTTGCTTTTATTATAATGAATATCAGGCTGATTCTGTAAAGGACGTGCAATCTTTCTTCATCACTTTTTATTCCACCGCCCTCTTCAGGCACTGTTTAATACCCAGATGGTAAAGAATAAAATCTACTCCCAGGACTCAATGCAGAGAGCAGACTGTTCATCAAATAAATCATCCAGTAACATTTTCGAGCGAACAATGTACTTTCAATCACACAGCAAGCATAATAAACTGAATACATAGAATTGTTGGATCTGGAAACTTGCATAATGAAGGCAGTGTTTACAGTTAAATATCATCTACATATTGAAATAGAGATATGGTTACTTACAAGGAACCCAACAGCAACTGACAATCAGGAGCAGAGTTAATGCAGTAACAGTATTAATACCTGGGCATAAAACTTACCAGGGACACCAATAACGGCGAGGGTGGGAAAATAAATATCCTCGAAATCCAGAAGAATCTTAAAGACCAAATCTTTAACTGTATAAAACCGATTTATTCTTTCCATTTCTGCAGAACATTGATCCCTGTTTGTGCTGGAGACCAAACTCTTACTGACTCTGACACTGAGCGAAGACCCTTATGCAAGGCAGGAGAAATCCCCATTGACATAATTATGAGGCAAAGAGACTGACATTACTTACAGTGACTGAACAAAAAGATTCCATTAATGTCTTTTACACAACACATTGCAATATCATAAATTATTTTTAGCCAGATATTGCACAATGGAAAGTGAATCTCCCCAGAGTCCAGGGAAGAACAGACTGGGTGAAATCCACAGTCTGACAGCATTGGGTGCAGTGAGAACAGATTTATTTACAGGTTTCCCGATATTTCTGTGATATAATGTGTTCTGTAATTTCAGAGAATTTCAATCCAATTCACAGGATGGACTTTAAACTCAGCCAGTGAGACCAAATCATGAGCTTTAACCCCTGAGAATATTCTTTACTCATTTCTGGAGATCCAGCTCACATATCATTCTATTTCCATCGCCCTTCAGACTCCAAGGGTTGGTGGTGTAATGGTAATGTCACTAGACTAGTAATTCAGAGCCCAGGCTAATGCTGTGGGAACATGGGTTTAAATCCCATAACAGCATGCAATGAAACTTGAATTCAATTAATAAATCTGGAATTAAAAAGCTAGTCTAATGGTGAGCATGAAACCATGTTGATTGTCATAGAAACTCGCTTGGTTCACTGATGTCATTTTGGGTAGAAAATCTGCTGGCCTTACCTGGTCTGACCTACATGTGACTCCGACCCACAGCAATGTGGTTGACTCTTAGAAGCCTTCTGAAAATGGCCCAGAAAGACACTCAGTTATATCAAACTGCAAGCACTGTTGGTTTACATGCAGCCCAATGAATGCAATGGTTCAAGAAGGCAGCTCACCACCACCTTCTTAAGGGCAATTAGGGATTGGCAATAAATGCTGGCATAGCCAGTGATGCCCACGTCCCACGAATGAACAAATTCACTCTCAAGTATATCTTATACATATTCTCTCACTTCCAGAGGCAGAGTCACATTCCAAGGAATCCCCACCAAAGACCTAATTCCTGAATTTTGACCTCGGATCTGAATTATGTGAAGAGATGAGAGAAACTGGGATGGTTCTCCACAGAACAGAGAATAGTTATTGTCGATTTCACAGAGATGCTCAAAATCATGAGGGATCTTTGACAGAATCGAGAGGGAGAAACTGTTTCCACTGGCAGGAGGGTCAATAACCAGATGACACAGATTTAGAACAATTGGCAAACAATCCAGGGAGGATATGAGGAGAAATTTGATGCAGTGATTTGTTGTGAGCTGGACTGCAGTATCTGAGAAAGTAGGAAGCAGATCCAATCGTAACTTTCCAAAGGAAGTGGATACATATTGAAAAGGAAATATTTGCATGGCGATGGGGGAATAGCAGCAGAGAGGTAATAGAGTGATCCAACACTGAAACAGGCCCTTTGGCCCACCGAGTCTGTGCCGACCATCAACCACCCATTTATACTAATCCTACATTCATCCCATATTCCCTACCTTCCCTCAATTCTCCTGCCAACACGAGGGGCAATTTACAATGGCCAATTTACCTGTCAACCTACAAGTCTTTGGCTGTGGGAGGAAACTGGAGCAGCCAGCAGAAACCCACACGGTCACAGGGAGGACTTGCAAACTCCGCGCAGGCAGTACCCAGAACCAAACCTGGGTCTCTGGAGCTGTGAGGCTATGGTGCTTACCACTGCGCCACTGTGCCGTCCCATAATAATTGAATCTCTCTTTCAAAAAGTTGGTACAGACTCCTTCAGTGTGGACTGATAAAATGACTGTCTTTTAACAGCTACTATTTGCATTTGCATAGTACCTACAGCATAATAAAAATGTCCGAAGGCTTTGCACCTGAGCATTTCAAAACCACATTTGACACCGAACTACATAAGGAGATATTAGGTCAGATGACAAAAAACTTGGACAAAGTGCGAGGCTTTAAGGATTGTTTTAAAGGAGGAAAGCGAGGTGGAGAGGCGGAGAGATTAAGAGAGGGAATTCCACATTTTAGGGCCTAAGCAGCTGAATGCATGTCCATCAATGGTGGAGCGATTAAAATTGGGAATGTTCAAAAGGCCAGAATTAGAAGTGCATAGGTATCTTGGAGGTTTATAGGCTGGTGAAGATTACAGTGATAGGGAGGGGTGAGGCAATGGAGGAATTTGAATGCAAGAATGAGGATTTTAAAATCAAGACATTGCTTGAGAGGGAGTCAATGTAGATCAGTGAGAACAGGGGTGATCGGGGAACAGGACTTGGTGCAAGTTCAGACACAGGCAGCAGGGTTTTGGATGACCTCAAGTTTAAGGAGAGTAGAATCTGGAAGACCTGTCAGGAATATGTTGGAATGATCAGTTCGAGAGGTAACAAAGGCATGAATGAAGGTTTCAGATGAGCTGAGGCAGGGGCTAAGTTGGATGGTGTCACAGATGTGCAAACAGCCATGGGTCCTAGCTAAGCTGCTTTTTTTTGGGATATGTGCAACATTCCTTGTTCTGATGAAAGGTCACAGACTTGAAACATTAACTCTGTCTCTATCTCCTCAGATTCTGCTGACCTGGTGAGTATTTCCATCACTTTCTGTTTTTATTCCTTGTTCCAGTCCAGCTCAGACCCTCTCGCTCACCTCTTTTTCTGGTACATTGATGATTGTATCAGTGACGGTTCCTGCTCTCATTCTGAACTGCAAAACATCATCAACTTTGCTTCGAAGTTCCACCTTTCTTTCACCTGCACATGATCCATCTCTGACTCTTCCCTTCCCTTCCTTGACTTCTCTGTCTCCATTTCTGGGTATAGGCTTTCAACAAATATTTATCTGAAGCTCAGTGACTCCCACACCTACGTCAACTGCACTTGCTCACACCCTGCTTCCTGTCAGGAATCCATTCTATTCTCACAGCACACCATCTCCATTGCATCTGTTCTGATGACATAACCTTCCAGTGCTTCTGATATGTCTTCCTTTTCTTCTTAACCAAGGATTTCCCCACCATGAATAACCGGAGCCTCAACCGTGTCTGTCCCACTTCCAGCACTTCTTCTGTCAGTCCTTCCCCTCCTTCCCAGAGACCTGATAGGGTTCCCTCAGTCCTCACCTTCCACCCTCCCAGCCTTTGTATTCAATGGATTATCCTTCACCGTTTTTGCCAGGTTCAGCGTGATGCCACTACCAATGATATCTTACTTTCCCCTTTCAGCATTCCGAGGGGACTGTTTTTCCCACTACACTCTGCTCCGCTCCTCAATCACCCCCAACACCACCTCCCTTTCACACAGCACCTTTCTATGCAAACAAAGGACATGTAAAACCTGCCATTTAACTCCTCTCTCCTCACCGTCCAAGGTCGCATAACACTCCTTCCAGACGAGACAGTGATTTATGTGTACTTATTTAAATTTACTACACTGTGTTCACTGCTCACAATGTGGTCTGCTCTACATTGGGGAGACTGAACACAGGTTGGGTGATCGCTTTGCAGGACAGCTCCATTCTGTCTGCAAGTGTGACCCCGAGCTTCCGGTCGCCTGCCATTTTAATTCTCCATCTTGCTCTCACACAGACCTCTCTGTCCTTGGCCTACTGCAGTGTTCCAATGAAACTCAATGGAAGCTCGAGGAACAGCGTCTCATCTTTTGATTGGGCACTTTACAGCCTTCCAGACTCAACAGTGAGTTCAACAATTTCAGACTATAATCTCTGCCCCTTTTCTTTTTTCTTTTCTTTGAATGTTTTGGCCTTACTGTTGTAAATGTCTTGTTTTTGCTTTCTGACAGCAGCTGTTCATCATTGTATCATTCACACCTCGTTTTGACAGATCTTTTGTTTCTTTACTGGTCCCATGACAACTCCCTTTGGCCCTGCTCCACCAACTCTTTTGTCATTTAATCTCTCCTGTCTTCCACATTATCACAGACCATCTATTTTGTTCCTTTTCAACCTTCCCCGTTTCACCTGCTAAAAACCTATTACATTTCTAACTTTTCCCAGTTCTGATGACAGTGGGGAGGTGTTGGAGGAGGATGCTGTGGTCAACTGTGTCAAAGGCTGCAGGCAGTAGAGAAGGACGATTAGAGATAGAAAATCTTTGTCACAGTCACATAGGATGTCACTTGTAACTTTGACAAGAGTTGAGTTGATACTATGGCAGGGGTGGAGGCCTGATTGGTGGGATTCAAACATGGAGTTCCGGGAAAGATGGGCACGGATTTGGGAGATGTCAATCCTTCAAGTACTTTGGAGAGGAAAGGAGGTTGGATATGGGGTGGTAGTTTGCAAGGACAGTGGGGTGAGGGTTATTTTTGCGGAGAGGGATGAAACTGCAGATTTGAAGGAGAGAGGGAATCGTTAACGATATCGTTGAACATGGGACCAGGAGCGGTTTATGGCTGGTCAGCAGTTTATTGGAATAGGGTCAAGGGAGCAGGAGGTGGGTCTCATGGACAAGATGAACTCAGAAAGGGAACGAGGGGAGATAGGAGAGAACCAGTGAAAGATGTGAGTTGTTCAGAGCTAAGGCAGTGGGGAGTTTAGAGGAAGATTGTCCAGGTGGGTTAGTGGAAAGGAGGAACATGGCAGAGGCAGCTGATCAGATGGTCTCAATCTCACCTCCTTGCACTTATTGTTGGAGGTGAGAGTGGAGGAGACAGGGGTGTAAGATATGATAGATGGAGCACAAGCTGGGACAGCGACATGGGAGTAGGATGATCGAGGAGTACTGAAAGGTTTGGGTTGGGAATTGAGAGTACCTGAGAGGGTCGAAGTGAAAGTAGGCAGGACGGTAGAAGAGAGGCATCTAGGAGGGGTAAAAAGAAAAGAAGTTAAAAAGAAAGAAAAAAGAGTGATGGGCTCGGGTCCAGGGTGGCAGCTAAAATACACATTCGAATGGACTCAGGGAAGCCTCAAGTTACATGGATCTGTTTATATAAAAATTAGGGAACATAAGTACCTGCCAATAGACGAGAAATGGAAGATAACAGGAAAGAGTCCAGAGTTAAAGACAGGGGTCCTGTGAGGGGATAACGCTGATGGAGACAGGGTGGAGTCAGCACAGAGCATCATGAACTGTTGTCCAGTTCGGAGACAGGAATAGCGAGTGAAACCCAGAAGCTATTTGAGGGTCAGATTATGGCCTAAATATGGATTACAACCTACATTTTGACTGTATGGCCAGACTTCCAAATAAGATTCTAGATATTGAATCAGTATTGAAGCTTGTGATATTAGGTCAATTCTCAGGATTATTTTGAATCCTGAAATACTCCCCCAAACCTCGTAAAAGTCAATACAATCACATGTTGAGATTTCCAGTTAATGTAGGCTCGTTCATGCGAAATACTGAATAAATTTTGCTTTCGATGAATACTTCTTTTATCTTCATGGGATCATCAATGGCAACGCCAGCAGTTATTTCCCATCCTTAATTGCCTTTGAGAAGGTGGTGGTGAGTTGCCCTCTTGAACCGTTGCAGTCCATGTGGTGTAGCTACTCCTTGAGTGTTGTAAGGGAGCGAGATCCAGAATTTTGACCCAGTGACAATGAATGAATCGTGATATGGTTCCAAGTCAGGATGGTGTGAGACTTGGAGGGGAACTTGCAGGTGATGGTATTCCATGTGCCTGCTGCCCTTGTTCTTCAAGGTGGTAGAGGTTGTGTATTTGGAAAGTGCTGTCGAAGGAGCCTTGGCAAGTTGCTGCAGTGCATCTTTTAGAGGATACACAATACTGTTACTGTGCAATGGTGGTGGAGGCAGTGAATGTTTAATGTGGTGGATGGGGTGTTGATCAAGCTGATTGTTTTGTCTTGGATAGTATCAAGCATCTTGAGTGTTGTTGCAGCTGTGCTGATTCAGGCAAGTGCAGAGTGTTCCAACACACTCCTGACATGTGCCTTGTCAATGGTGGACAGGCTTTGGGGAGTAAGGAGGTGAGTTACTCACCACAGAATTCCAGCCTCTGACCTGCTCTTGTAGCCACAGTATTTATATGACTGGTCCCGTTAAGTTTCTGATCAATGGTGACCGCTCCCCTCCCCCACCCCCAGGATGTTGATGGTGGGAAATTCAGCAATGGTAATGATGCTAAATCTCAAGCTGAGATGGTTCAATTCTCTTTTATTGGAAATGGTCATTGCCTGGCATTTTTGTGACATGTGTAAGCCAATGCATTATTTACCTGAATTGTATTACTCTTTATCGTGTAAACCGTGCTTTTATTTCTTTCATATTAATGAATGTAAGCTGGCTGTGGTGGAGTCCTGTGGGCAGAGTTTATCACATGGTGGTAGGAATATGGAGCTATGAAGGGGGAATTCTGACTGAAGACATTATTACTGGGACAGTTTTAACTAAAACAGACAGGTTGCACAATGTTCAGCACCATTCACAACTCCTCAGATACTGAAGCAGTCCGTGTAGAAATGCAACAAGTCTTGGACAATATCGAGGCTTGGGCTGATAAGTGACAAGTAACATTCACACCATACAAGTGCCAGACAATGATCATCTTCAAAAAGATAGAATCTACCCATTTCCCCTTGACATTCAATGGCATTATGATCGCTGAATGCCCCACTATCAACATCCTGGGGGCGTGGGGATTACCATTCACCAAAAACATAACTGGAGTAGCAATATAAATACCACGGCTACAAGAGCAGGTCAGAGGCTCGGAATCCTGCAGTGAGTAACTCACCTCCTGATTCCCCAAAGCCTGTCCACCATCTACAAGGCACAAGTCAAGAATGTGATGAAATACACCCCACTTTCCTGGATGGGTGATGCTCCAACAACACTCAAGAAGCTCGTCACTATACAGGACAAAGCAGCCCACTTGATTGGTACCCCATCTAAAGACATTCACTCCCTCCACCACCGACGCACAGTGGCAGCATTGGGTACTATCTACACGAAGCACTGCAGCAACACACCAAGGCTTAGATCATAAGATCATAAGAACTAGGAGCAGGAGTAGGCTGTCTGGCCCCTCGAGTCTGTTCTGCCATTCAATAAGATCATGGCTGATCTTTTCGTGGACTCAGATCCACTTACCCACTTTCTCACTGTATCCCTTAATTCCTTTATTGTTCAAAAAGATATCTACCTTAGCTTCAAAAACGTTTACTTAAGAAGTGTCAACTACTTCACTGGGCAAGGAATTCCATAGATTAACAACCCTCTGGGTGAAGAAGTTCCTTCTTAATTCAGTCCTAAATCTGCACCCTCTAATCTTGAGGCTATGCCCTCTTGTCCTAGTTTCACCTGCCAGTGGAAACATCCTCTCTACTTGTATCTTATCTATTCCCTTCATAATTTTCTATGTTTCTATAAGATCCCCCCTCATTCTTCTGAATTCCAATGAATATAATCCCAATCTACTCAGTCTCTCCTCATAAGCCAACCCCCTCAACTCCGGAATCAACCTAGTGAACCTCCTCTGCACCCTCTCCAGTGCCAGTACATCCTTTCTCAAGTAAGGAGACCAAAACTGCACACAGTACTCCAGGTGCGGCCTCACCAGTACCTTATACAGCTGTAACATAACCTCTCTGCTTTTAAACTCAATCCCTTTAGCAATGAAGGACAAAATTCCATTTGCCTTCCTAATTACTTGCTGTACCTGCTTCTCAAACAGCACCATCCAAACCCATGACCTTGACCTCCTAGAAGGACAAGGGCAGCAGATACATGGGAACACCACCACCTGAAATTTTCCCTCCAAGCCACACACCATCCTGACTTGGAACTATATCGCCTTTCCTTCACTGTCGCTGGGTCAAAATCCTGGAACTGCCTTCCTCACAGCGCTGTGGGTCTACATACCCCAAATGGACTGCAGAGGTTCAAGAAGGCAGCTCACCACCACCTTCTCAAGGGAAATTAGAGAAGGGCAATAAATGCTGGCCTAGCCAGTGACACCTAAATCCCAGGAACAAATAAAAAAACACACACAGACATGTCAGGACATGTCCCTGAGGTGGTGAATTGCCACAGACATTATGCCTACAGACAATGGCCACTCGAGAATGTGTGAATGGCCTTCTTCCTGCTCCAGGATACAGTAATCATACCCATTATTGGCATGCAACCAGAGACACACTACCCCCCCTACCCCACTGCTGGGATATGACCACGTGGGGGGTGGTCCTGAATAGCCAGGTTGTGATTATTAATCCAATCGGATGATCCGATTTCAAGTATTACCTGATATGCCATGGGCGAGGGTCAGGAAGTTGTATAAAGTCACAGCCCTCAAGGACATTGTTACTGCAGTCGGTAGAGTGACCTGGTCAGCCATTCTGAAGTCATGACTGGAGATCTGTTGAAGGACTGACCACCTGAGACTGATCCGAGCTCGCGGGATTCCGAAGCAACCAGTGTCATTGTCAGTATGTACCATTGCTTAGAGATTTCATGAAGGTGTATCACATTTACTGAAACAGTATCCAAGTCATTGTGTGCCATAGATTTGAGGAGTAAAGACAAGAACCTTTAGACCAGAGAGAGGGTCTTACAAGTGGCGAGCCAGCCAGGAGTCTTGAAGATAAAGAAATGGCAGAAAATACTATGGATGTGTTTGTCACGAAGTACGTGGCAGGGAAATTACCTCTTAAGCAGTCGGTGGGTTCGGGTTATCCTGGAGGGTGATGATCCGGTAGGTGAGGCAGAACAGTGGACACAGGGGTCCACTTGTAAGCGGATCTTGATGAAGGCCCAGTTTGGCTGATGGCAGATCAGTGGCAGCACAGGAAAGATGAGGCTGCGAAAACTAAATTCAAGCAGGAGCCGGAGGAGAGAGATAAAGAAGCTCAGTGAATGGGATGTGGTTATTAATGGGTTAATGAAACAGCGAGAGGAAGAGAGAGAGATGAGGAAAAAGGGCAGTGAACAATTTGAGCAGGAAAGGGAGCGGTGGTTAATCAGAACTCAATTTTCGGGAAGCCAGTATGTTAACAATCAGCACCAGTGTGATGAATGGGCTGCACGGGAAGCAGAGCAGTGCCATAGGGCAGACAGAGCAGAACAAGAGGCTGAGGACATGAAGGCTGCACAGTGTGAAACACCAACAGCATAAAGAGAAAGGCATGAAAGCAGATCACACTGAGTGTCAGAGTGAGATAGAGAGACTGAGAGAGAAGTTGCAGGTGTACAGGGGTGTTGTGTGTGTGATGGGTGTTGGCCAGGTAAAGATTGCAGAAGTAGAGGAGGAGGAGAATTCTGGTACCGATGAGGATGACCCGCAGGTATCGGACGGACAGCACGACGCTCGGCCAGAAAATCTCCGGCCTCCTTGGCCCCTGTGAGATAACAGAGGTCTCTTCCTCCAGCTAACGACGATAATAGAACGCAACAAATAGTCAATCTTTACAAAATGAAGATGTATTTCTTCTGGATGGAGAAAACCTATTGACTCCTCTTACATCCTCGCACTTTCACACGCCTGTGCTTCAGGCTCCAATATTCAAACCCACCCCTTCTCTCAGCTTATTCCTTCCACCATTAATACGGACAAACTTCCATTTCATTTCTCTTCAGCTAAGCCTCCTGTAACATTCACTTTCATGTTTTTAGACCTTTAACATTGCTCAGTCAGCACCGCTGTTCCTCAGGTGTTCATGTTCCATTCCATCATCCAGAAGCACAGTGTTAGTTTCCACGTGTACACTAATAACACCCAGCTCTCCCTCACCATCACCTCTCTCGACTCTTCCACCCTTGTTAAATTGTCAGACTCCTTGTCCAACATCCAGTACTGGATCAGCAGAAATTGGTCTTGCTGACATATATTGGCTCCCGGACAAGCAGCGTCTGGAATTTAACATTTTCCTCCTTGTTTTCAAATCCCTCCATGGCTATCTCTGTAATCTCCTCCAGCCCCACAAACCTCCGAGATATCTTCACTCCTCTAATTCTGGCCTCTTGAGCATCCTCGATTTTAATCGCTCCACCATTGGCGGCCGTGCCCTCAACTGCCTTGGCTCTGAGCTGTGGAATTCCCTCCCTAAACCTCTCTGCCTCTCGACCTCACTTTCCTCCTTTAAGACACTCCTCAAAAATTGTCTCTTTTTTGAGATTTTGTTCTTCTGCCCGAAAATCTCCTTATGTGGCTCGGTGTCATATTTTGCGTTATAACCCTCCTGTCCAGCTGCTTGGGATATTTTATGATGTTAAAGGTGCTATATAAATATAAGTTGTTGTTGTTTGTGCTTTCACTATAACAGTTTCCTGACAACACGCAGCCTGCTTCAAGGACACAGCTTCAGACACAACTTTCTTGTGATCTTCTCACATCCAAGATCACTCTTTACTTTCCTTCACACGTGTTTTAAATTCTACCGTTTCTGATCACAGCACATGGACATTTTAAAGACCTTTGACTCATGGCCAATCTCCTGTAATGGCTCCTTTTCTGTCACCAGCATTCTGTTCATTTATTCTCCATTTCTTTCAATCACATCTTTCAACAGATCGATTAAGATGAAGACAGGATGTTTTGGATCTTGCTGCAATAACCGAGCTTGACAAAATGACACATTTGAGCCCTCATTGGCAGCTATGTGGCACTGCCCGTCACTCATCACCTCAACTGTTTAGAGAAAAGCAGCAACTACCAGGTGAACAGAAGCCAGTTTTCAGTTAGTATCCCCCGAATCACAATATTCCCCAAGAAAGTATCATGAGCTGCCGGGCTGCTGTCCCTCTAAAGGCCGGCTCTGCTTTCACAGCTTGTTCACCAAGTTGTCCCATGGATAGAAATGTATCTGGATTCAAGACACAAATGAACATTGGTGTGAATGGGACCTGTGTCCCCAGGAACAGCAGTGGGAGCAGAGCAAACCTAAAGGCGTAATATTGAGAATGGATGTTCAATGAGGCAATGCTGCAGGAAAATGACAATGGAATGGAAGGAGGAAAGTAAAGGAGGGATATTGACTGTGAAAGGAGGAGAAGCTGGGAGAAGAGAAGGGTTTGAATTATGGAACATCAAGCACAGGCATGTGAGAGTGTGAGGATTTGAAGGAGCAAATTTTTTCCATGAACAACAATTTGTTTCCAGTTGGAATAGATTGATTTTTCACTGTGTTCTGTTAACATGTGCAGCAGAAACCAGACGTTGATGCAGCCACAACTCAGTGTAATAACCACTGTGTGATCACGGTGCTACACATCAGCTGTGGGAGTTGTGCACAAACCAAAGCAATATCACAAATGACAATACTGAGAAAAGAAGGATTTTTGTTGAAGTGGATCAAAGACAAACCAATTCTGGCCTTTCTGGCCCTCAAAACCACACCTCAGCAGAGCTGAGAGCCTTAACCTGCTCCTTCAATCACTGGGCCATGCCAGTTCTCACACTACTTTCAAAACGCTTGTCCACATGCTCAGGAATCCTTAACAATAACTTCATAATATTAATAATGACTTCTCCTTTAACTCCACTCAAGAACACAAAAACACATGAAATAGGAGCAGAAGTAGACCATATGGCCCATCGCGCCTGCTCCGTCATTCAACATGATCATGGCTGATCTTGGGCTTCAATTCCACTTTCCTGCCCGCTCCCCATATCCCTTGATTCCCTGTGAGACCAAAAATCTATCTACCGCAGCCTTAAATGTATTCAATGATGGATCATCCACAATCCTCTGGGGTAGAGAATTCCAAGGATTCACAACCCTTTGAATGTAGTAATTTCTCCTCATCTCAATCCTGAATGATTGGCCCCTTATCCTGAGACTGTGTCACTGTGTTCTAGATTCTCCGACCAGTGGGAACAATCTCTCAGCTTCTACCCTTTCAAGCCCTTTCAGAATCTTGTATGTCTCAGTTAGATCGTCTCTCATGTTTCTAAACTCCAGAGAATTTAGGCCCAATTTACTCAGCCTCTCATCATAGCACAACCCCCTCATCCCAGGGACCAATGTAGTGAATCTTCACTGCACTGCCTCCAGTGCAAGTATATCATTTCTTAAATGCGGAGACTAAAATTGCAAGTAGTATTCTTGGTGCGGTCTCACCAAAGTCCTGTACAATTTGAGTAAGATTTCTTTGTTCTGTCCTCCAATCCCTTTGCAATAAAGGCCAACATGCCATTTACCTTCCTTATAGCCTGCTGTACCTGCATGTTAACTTTGTGCACTTCCTTCAAATATGGGTACCTGCATGGGTCCTAGTTTTGCCTATCTTTTTGTGGAGTCTGTCGAACATTCCTTGTTCCAGTCCTACTCCGGTCCCTCCCCCAACTCTTTTTCCAGCACATTAATGACTGTATCAGTGCCATTTCTGGCTCCCACCCTGAACTAGAAAACTTTATCAACTTTGCTTCCAATTTCCACCCTTCTCTCACATTTACGTTGTTCCGACCAGGTGAGCAAGGTGTCTGGTGGTCTTTTTCAAACTTCACCTGGTCTTATTGTAATAGAGTTTGATTTTATACATACCCTGTTTTGAACTCACCCTTGGTGAATCCTTGTTCACCACTCTCCAATTATAAGGCAAAGCAACCAGCATAACCAGGCCTTCTTAGATTTAAAGAAGAAAAGTGAAATTTATTAAAACTTAAGTTTAAACTGTAATTCGGTTACTGCCTATGAACACACGGTCCGCCCCATGCTAGCATGTGTAGATGATACGCACATGCAAATAGAGACAGAAAAGAGCAGAATAAAAAATAAAGTAGAGAGATCTGAGGCAATATCAGAAGAGTTTCTTGTTCACTGTGCTTTGAGCTCACTGTAGTCCTTTTGTAGGTCGTCTTGCTTTTCGTTGGGGCCCAGTATTCTTCTTAAACCTTGTTCACTATCGGGAACTTTTCTCTCTTGGGGTTCATGTGTCTTCAATGGGTCTTCAGTTCTGTGAGAAACATAGAAAATAGGAGCAGGAGTAGGCCATTCGGCCCTTCTCCGCCATTCAAAACAGAAGCTCATGGTCTAATTCAGTACCCTGTTCCCGCTTTCTCCCCAATATCCCTTGAACACTTTGGCATTAAGAAATATATCAATCTCCTTCTTGAATATATTTAATGACCTGGCCTCCACTGCCTTCTGCGATAGAGAATTCCGACAGGTTCACCACCCTCTGAGTGAAGAAATTTCTCCTCATCTCGGTTCTAAATGGCATACCCCCCACCTTGAGACTGGGGCCCC
The DNA here is from genome assembly GCF_036365525.1 of Heterodontus francisci. Classification (NCBI taxonomy): domain Eukaryota; kingdom Metazoa; phylum Chordata; class Chondrichthyes; order Heterodontiformes; family Heterodontidae; genus Heterodontus; species Heterodontus francisci. Next base: position 30,698,923 of record NC_090410.1, read on the forward strand.
TGGTTCTAAACTCCCCAGCCATCAGGAGCCTCCTCCTTGCTTTTAGCTGTATAGTCCTTTCTGAATTTGATAGGTTTCTATGAGATCCCCTCTCTTTCTTTGAAACTCTAGTGAATATAGGCCCAGTCAAGCCAATCTCTCCTCATACATCAACCCTACCATCCCAGGAATTAGCCGAGTAAATCTTCTTTGCACCCCCTCCATGGCAAGACCATCCTTCCTCAGATAAGGAGACCAAAACTGCACACAATACTCCAGATGTGGTCTCACCAAGGCCCTGTATGACTGCAGTAAGACATCCTTGCTCCTGTACTCAAATCGTCTTGCAATAAAGGCCAACATACCATTCGCCTTCCTTATTGCTTGCTTCACCTGAATGCTTGCTTTCAACAACTGGTGTACAAGGACACCCAGGTCTCATTGCACCTCCCCCTTTCCCAATCTATCACCATTCAGATAATCTGCTTTTCTGTTTTTACAACCAAAGCAGATACCCTCACATTTATCCATGTTATACTGCATCTGCTATGCATTTGCCCAATCACCCAATTTGTCCAAATCACATTGGAGTCTCTTTGCATCCTCCTCATCCAGCTCACATTCCCCCCCGGCACCCCCCCACCCCCCGCACCCACACCCCCACCCCCAGCTTTGTGTTGTCTGCGAACATGGAAATGTTGCATTTAGTTCCCTCACCCAAGTCATACATATATATTGTGAATAGCTGGGTCCCAAGCACTGATACCTGCGGGACCCGACTAGTTACTGCCTGCCACCTGGAAAAAGTCCCGTGTATTCCTATTCTCTGTTTCCTGTCTGTCTGTCAAACAATTCACAATCCATGGCAATAATTACTCCCAATCCCCTGTGCTTTAATTGTGCACACTAATATCTTACGTGGGACCTTATCAAAAGCCTTCTGAAAATCCAAATACACCACATCCACTTGTTCTCCCTTATCTATGCTACCAGTTACATCCTAAAAAATCTCCAGTAGATTTGTTAAGCATGATTTCCCTTCGTAAACCCATGCTGACTTTGCCCAATCCCGTTTCTGCTCTCCAGCTGTTCTGCTATTGCATTTATAATAGACTCTAGCATTTTCCCCACTACTGATGTAAGATTAACTGGTCAGTAATTCCCTGTTTTTCTCATCCTCCTTTTTTAAATAGTGGGGTTACATTTGCCAGCCACCAATCTGTAGGAACTGCTCCAGAGTCTATAGAATTTTGGAAGATGACCTCCAATGCATCCACTATTTCCAGGGCCACTTCCTTTAGTACTCTGGGATGTAGATTATCAGTCCCTGGGGATTTGTCAGCCTTTAACCCCATTAATTTCCGTCCACATTTTTTTACTAATACTGATTTCCTTCGGTTCCTCCCTCTCATTAGATCCTGAGATGGGAGCAGACAGGAGAGAGGGCTTTTCAGTCCAGGAGCAAACAGCTGTCTTAGTTCAAATTCTCTGCAGCAAGTTCAAATTCAAAAAACTCCAACAGCCAGTTAGTCATGTTAGTAAACATGTCTGATCATGTCTGTTTGTGTATTCGGCCATCTCAGCAGTTAACCTGGAATGCTGGCCTCTCCACCTTCAGCGTCTGGAAACGTTAAATTGGATTAAATTGGAGCTGGGACTGGCCCCTTTGTCCTTTCCAAGCATTGTCTGTTACTATGCAAATGTCTTTCCAGTCAGGGGTTTGACAACCTCCTGTAATAGGCCTTCATTTTTTCCCAGCAACAACATTAAAATTTAATGTCCATGTGGCAAAATATTTGTGCTCCATTGTTGGCAGATGGGGGCCTGCGTGACAACGTGGTCCACCTCTGACACTTCCTTTCCCTTCCTCGACTTCTCTGGGTCGATCTTTCGGGATAGACTGTCCACTAATATTCATTATAAGCCCACCGACTCCCACCGCTACCTCGAATATACTTCCTCACATCCTGCTTCCTTTAAAGACTCCATTCCATTCTCCCAATTTCTCCATCTCTGAGGCATCTTTTCTGATGATGCAACCTTCCACAACAGCACTTCTTTTTCCTGAACTGAGGATACCCCCTCACTGTGATTGACAGGGCCTTGAACCGTGTCCGAGCCATTTCCCACACTTCTGCCCTCACAACTTCCCCTCCCTCCCGGAACCATGACAGGGTTCCCCTTGTCCTCACTTTCCACCCCACCAGCCTCCACATTTAAAGGATCGTCCTCTGCCATTTCCTCCACCTCCAGTATGATGCCACTACCAAACACATTTTCCCCTCCCCTCCCCTGTCAGTTTTCCGAAGGAATTGTTCCTTCCACAATACCCTGGTCCAGTCCTCCATTATCACCAACACTTCATCCCCTTCCCATGGCACCTGTCCATGCAATCGCAGGAGGTGTAATACCTGCCCTCTTACCTCCTCTCTCCTCACTATCCAAGGCTCTAAACACTCCTTTCAGGTGAAGCAGCGATTTGGCAGGTCAGCTTGGACAAATGGAATGTATGGCCTGCGGTATGTGAGAAGTCAAGGACACACCACGTGTCCGAGACGAACACATCTGCAGGAAGTGTCACTGGCTGCAGAAGCATGAACTCTGGGTTTCGGAATTTGAACAGTGGCTGGAGTCACTGTTGTGCATCCACAAGGCAGAGGACTACATGGATAGCACGTTTAGGGAGGTGGTCACAATGCAGGTTAGGAGCATGCAGGCAGAGAGGGAATGGGTGACTGCCAGGCAGTCTAAGAGAACCAGGCAGGCAGTGCAGGAGTCTTGCTTGCTAATCGGTTTTCCATTTTGGATACTGATGAGGGCGATAGCTCCTCGGGGGAGTGCAGCTGGAGCAAAGTCCATGGCACCACGGGTGGCTCAGCTGCACAGGAGGGGAGGAAGAAAAGTGGGAGCGCAATCGTGATAGGGAATTCGATAGTCAGGGGATCAGACAGACATTCCTGCAGCAGTAATCGTGACTCCAGGATGGTGTGTTGCCTCCCTGATGCCAGAGTCAAGGATGTCATTGAGCGGCTGCAGAGCATCCTTCTGGGGGAAGGTGAACAGCCAGAGGTCGTGGTTCACATTGGTACCAATTACATAGGTAAGAAGAGAGATGAGGTTCTGAAAGCAGAATTTATGGATTTCGGAAGGAAATTAAAAATCAGGACCTCCAAAGCAGTAATCTCAGGATTGCTCCCAGTGCCACGTGCCCGTGAGCATAGGATTAAGAGAAGTGACCGATTGAACACGTGATTGGAGAATTAGAGTAGGAGGGAGGGCATCAGATTTCTGAGGCATTGGGACCGGTTCTGGGGCAGGTGGGATCTGTCCAAGATGGACAGACTACACCTTAACAGGACGGGAACTAATATCCTCACAGGGAGATTTGCTGGTGCTTTTGAAGAGAGTTTAAACCAGTGTGTTAGGGGGATGGGAACCTGAGGGGTAGCTCAAATTGGAAGGAAGTAAAGCTGGTAACAGGAGGTAGAAAAGTAGCAAGTGACATTAGAAGGCACGTGAAACAAAGGCGAGAATCAACCAGGCTTAGAATGCAGAATGTCAAGAAGACAAGGTTAAGAGCACTCTACCTGAATGTACGCAGCATTCACAACAAGGGAGATGATTTACAGGCCCAAATAGAGGTAAATGGGTCTGATCTAATTAGAATTAGAATTAGAATTAGAACATTACAGCGCAGTACAGGCCCTTCGGCCCTCGATATTGCGCTCACCTGTGAAACCATCTGACCTACACTATTCCATTTTCATCCATATGTCGATCCAATGACCACTTAAATGCCCTTAAAGTTGACGAGTCTACTACTGTTGCAGGCAGGGCGTTCCACGCCCCTACTACTCTCTGAGTAAAGAAACTGCCTCTGACATCTATCCTATATCTATCACCCCTCAACTTAAAGCTATGTCCCCTCGCATTTGCCATCACCATCCGAGGAAAAAGACTCTCACTATCCACCCTATCTAACCCTCTGATTATCTTATATGTCTCTATTAAGTCACCTCTCCTCCTCCTTCTCTCCAACGAAAACAACCTCAAGTCCCTCAGCCTTTCCTCATAAGAGCTTCCCTCCATACCAGGCAACATCCTGGTAAATCTCCTCTGCACCCTTTCCATAGCTTTCACATCCTTCCTATAATGCGGTGACCAGAACTGCACGCAATACTCCAGGTGCGGTCTCACCAGAGTTTTGTACAGCTGCAGCATGACCTCGTGACTCCGAAACTCGATCCCCCTACTGATAAAAGCTAACACACCATATGCCTTCTTAACAGCCCTATTAACCTGGGTAGCAACTTTCAGGGATTTATGCACCTGGACACCAAGATCTCTCTGTTCATCTACACTACCAAGAATCTTCCCATTAGCCCAGTACTCTGCATTCCTGTTACTCCTTCCAAAGTGAATCACCTCGCACTTTTCCGCATTAAACTCCATTTGCCATCTCTCAGCCCAGCTCTGCAGCCTATCTATGTCCCTCTGTGCCCCACAACATCCTTCGGCACTATCCACAACTCCACCGACCTTAGTGTCATCCGCAAATTTACTAACCCACCCTTCGACCCCGTCATCCAGGTCATTTATAAAAATGACAAACAGCAGTGGCCCCAAAACAGATCCTTGCGGTACACCACTAGTAACTAAACTCCAGGATGCACATTTGCCATCAACCACCACCCTCTGTCTTCTTTCAGCTAGCCAATTTCTGATCCAAAGCTCGAAATCACCTTCAACCCCATACTTCCGTGTTTTCTGCAATAGCCTACCGTGGGGAACCTTATCAAACGCCTTACTGAAATCCATATACACCACATCCACTGCTTTACCCTCATCCACCTGTTTGGTCACCTTCTCGAAAAACTCAATAAGGTTTGTGAGGCACGACCTACCAGTCACAAAACCGTGCTGACTATCTCTAATGAACTTATTCTTTTCAAGATGATTATAAATCCTGTCTCTTATAACCTTTTCCAACATTTTACCCACAACCGAAGTAAGGCTCACAGGTCTATAATTACCAGGGCTGTCTCTACTCCCCTTCTTGAACAAGGGGACAACATTTGCTATCCTCCAGTCTTCCGGCACTATTCCTGTCGACAATGACGACATAAAGATCAAGGACAAAGGCTCTGCAATCTCCTCTCTAGCTTCCCAGAGAATCCTAGTTTAAATCCCATCTGGCCCAGGGGCCTTATCTATTTTCACACTTTCCAAAATTGCTAACACCTCCTCCTTGTGAACCTTTATCCCATCTAGCCTAGTAGCCTGAATCTCAGTATTCTCCTCGACAACATTTTCTTTCTCTACTGTAAATACTGACGCAAAATATTCATTTAACACTTCCCCTACCTCCTCTGATTCCACACACAACTTCCCACTACTATCCTTGATTGGCCCTAATCTAACTCTAGTTATTCTTTTATTCCTGATTTACCTATGGAAAGCCTTAGGGTTTTCCCTGATCCTATCCGCCAATGACTTCTCGTGTCCTCTCCTTGCTCTTCTTAGCTCTCCCTTTAGATCCTTCCTGGCTAGCTTGTAACTCTCAAGCGCCCTAACTGAGCCTTCACGTCTCATCCTAACATAAGCCTTCTTCTTCCTCCTGACAAGCGCTTCAACTTCTTTAGTAAACCACGGCTCCCTCGCTCGACAACTTCCTCCCTGCCTGACAGGTACATACTTATCAAGGACACGCAGTAGCTGCTCCTTGAATAAGCTCCACATTTCGATTGTGCCCATCCCCTGCAGTTTCCTTCTCCATCCTACGCATCCTAAATCTTGCCTAATCGCATCATAATTTCCTTTCCCCCAGCTATAATTTTTTGCCCTGCGGTATATACCTGTCCCTGCCCATCGCTAAGGTAAACCTAACCGAATTGTGATCACTATCACCAAAGTGCTCACCTACATCTAAATCTAACACCTGACCGGGTTCATTGCCCAGTACCAAATCCAATGTGGCATCGCCCCTGGTTGGCCTGTCGACATACTGTGTCAGAAAACCCTCCTGCACACACTGGAGAAAAACTGACCCATCTAAAGTACTCGAACTATAGTATTTCCAGTCGATATTAGGAAAGTTAAAGTCCCCCATAACAACTACCCTGTTACTCTCGCCCCTGTCGAGAATCATCTTCGCTATCCTTTCCTCTACATCTCTGGCCAAAGAGGAAACTTGGTTACAGGGTGGCCAAGACTGGGAACTGAATATTCGAGGATATTCGACATTTTGGAAGGACAGGCAAAAAGGAAAAGGAGGTGTTGTTGTCCTGATAATAAGGGATGGGTTCAATACATGAGTAAGGGAGGATCTCAGATCGGAAGAAGAAAATGTGGAATCTGTTTGGGTGGAGCGAAGTAACAGCAAACAGCAAACATTGGTAGGACTTGTTGATAGGCCATCAAACAGTAGTGGTAATATGGGGCATGATATTAATCAGGAAATTAGAGAAGCATGTGGCATGGGTAATACAGTGATCATGGGTGAATTCAATCTGCATATAGACTGGGTAAACCTAATGAGCAGTAATGCTGTGGAGGACAAGTTTCTGGAGTCTGTTCGGGATGGTTTTTTCCAGCAGTATGTTGAGGAACCGATTAGAGAGCAGGCTATTGTAAATCTAGTATTATGCAATGTGAAATGGCTAATTAATTAATAATCTTGTTGTAAAAGAACCTTTAGGGATGACTGACCATAATATGATAGAATTTTACATTATGTTTGAAAGTGAGGTAGTTCAATCTGAAGCCAGGGTGTTAAATTTGAACAAGCAAAATTCTGAAGGTATGAGGGGCAAATTGGCTGAGGTGGATTGGGAAAATATATTAAAAGGTGTGACAGCACATAGACAATGGATAGTCTTTAAAGAAATATTACATAGTTTACAGCAACTATACATTCCTTCAAGGCGCAAAAACCACAAAGGTAACGGCAGTCAACCGTGATTAACAAAGGAAGTTAAGGATTGTACAGGATTAAAAGAAAAGGCCAATAAATTTGCCAGAAACAGGAGTAAACCTGAGGATTGGGTTGATCTTAGAATACAGCAAGGGAGAACCAAGAAACTGAGAAAGAAAGGGAGAATAGAATATGAATGTAAGCTCACAAAAGATATAAAAACAGACTGAAAAGCTTCTGCAGGTACATAAAAAGGAAATGTTTGGCGAAGACAAATATGGGTCCATTACAGGCAGGGTCAGGAGAATTTATAATGGGAATAGAGAAATGGCAGAGAAGCTAAATGATTACTTTGTGTCTGTCTTCACTGAGGAAAATATGAGAAATTTCCCAGAATTGAAGAAAATTAATTTTAGTATTGGAGAAATTAATGGGGCTGAAGGTTGATAAGTCGCCAGGACCTGACATTCTACATCCAAGAATGTTAAAAGAGTAGCCATGGAGATAGTGAATGCACTGGTGATCATTTTCCAAAACTCTATAGATTCTGGAGCGGTTCCTGCAGATTGAAAGGTCGCAAATGTCACCCCACTATTTAAGAAGAAAGGGAGAGAGAAAACAGGGAATTACAGACCTCTTAGTCTTACATTAGTTGTTGGGAAAATGCTTGTATCTATTCTGGAGGATGTGATAAATGGACACTTGGATAATAATCATCAGATTGGGCAAAGTCAACATGGATTTATGAATGGGAAATCATGTTTGATGAATCTGTTGGAGTTTTTTGAAGATGTTACTAACAGAATTGATAAAGGGGAGTTGGTGGACATGGTATACTTGGATTTTCAGAAAGTTTTTGATAAAGTTCCCCACAAGAGATTGGTTAGCAAAATTAAAGCACGTGGGATAGGAGGTAATATACTGGCATGGATTAAGGATTGGTTAACAGGTAGAAAGTAGCAAGTAGCAATAAACGGGTCATTCCCATGTTGGCAGGCTGTGACTAGTGGGGTACTGCAGGGATCAGTCCTTGGGCCCCAGCTGATCACAATATATATTAATGATTTGGATGTGGGGACCAAATGTAGATTTCCAAGTTCGCAGATGACAGAAAACTAGGTGGGAATATGTGCTGTGAGGAAGGTGCAAAGCGGCTTCAATGGGATTTGGACAGACTTAGTGATCGGGCAAGAACGTGGCAGATGGAATATAATGAGGAAAAATGTGAGGTTATCCATTTTGGCAGGAGGAATTGATGTGCAGAGTATTTCTTAAATGGTAAGGGATTAGAAAGTGTCGACGTACAAAAGGACCTGGGTGTCCTTGTCAATAAGTCACTGAAAACTAACATGCAGGTGCAGCAAGCAACTAGGAAGGCTAATGGTATGTTAGCTTTATCGCAAGAGGATTTGAGTACAGGAGGAGTGAATTCTTGCTATAAATATATTGAAGCTTGGTTAGACTGCACTTGGTGGTACTGTGTGCAGTTTTGGTCCCCTTACCATAGGAAGGATATTATTGCCATCGAGGGAGTGCAACGAAGATTCACCAGACTTGACCTGGGATGGCGGGATTGTCCTATAAAGAGAGATTGGGGAAACTGGGCCTTTATTCTCTCGAGTTTCAAAGAATGATAGGTGATCCCATTGAAACGTAGAAAGTACTTCAATGGATAGAAAGGGTAGATGCAGCTAAGATGTTTCCCGTGGTTGGGGACTCTAGAACCAGGGGACATAATTTCAAAATAAGGGGGAAGCAACTTAGGACAGAGCCGAAAATAAATTTCTTTACTCAGAGGGTTGTGAATATTTGGAATTCTCTACTGCAGAGGGCGGTAGAGAATTCATTGAGTATGTTTAAAGCAGAGACTGACAGATTTCTAAATACCAATGACATAAGTGGATATGGGGATAGTGTAAGAAAAAGGCATTGAAGTAGATGATCAGCCATGATCATATTGAACGGCGGGGCAGGCTTGATGGGCTGAATGGCCTACTCCTGCTTCGATGTCTCTATGTTCCTGTGTTCCGACAGTTTTTTTTTGTGTTTGTGCTTTTGGCTAGGGCTGTTCATTATTCAGTCATTAACACTCACTCTACACTAATGTTTTGTCTTTCACCACAGCATTAGCACACTCTCTTTGCCTTTGCCCCAGGACCTCCTTGTCAGTTAATCGGGCTGAATGGCCTACTCCTGCTTCAATGTCTCTATGTTCCTGTGTTCCGACAGTTTTTTTTTGTGTTTGTGCTTTTGGCTAGGGCTGTTCATTATTCAGTCATTAACACTCACTCTACACTAATGTTTTGTCTTTCACCACAGCATTAGCACACTCTCTTTGCCTTTGCCCCAGGACCTCCTTGTCAGTTAATCTCTCCGGCCCTCTGTCCTATCACACACCTTCCCTTTTGTACTCTTCCCCCACCCCCCACCTCTGCTTAAAATCTATTACATTTCTAACCATTGCCCATTGTGATGAAAGGTCACTGACCTGAAACTTTAACTCTGCTTCTCTCTCCACAGAGGCTGCCAGACCTGCTGAGTATTTTCAGCACTTTCCATTTTTATTTCAGATTTCCAGAATCCACAGTATTTTGCTTTTCTCTGAAATCCTTTGGTGTCCTGTTGCTCATTGGTTCTGTGTCCTCATGGAGTGAGCATTGGTGTTTCTCATTAATGGCTGAACAAACCCATTCAGAGGTTGTGGGTTGAAATCCCAGCACAGTTGTGTTTCAGGTCAGTGTTTGTTGGTTCTCGTACTGGGCAGTGAGATCTTGCAGCAGAACACTTTGCCCTTCAGGGAACAGAAACTGCTGCACCGATGCTTTCTGTCCGACAAATGGTTTCAGTCCCACCTGTCTGACGTGATTCCTAATTCCCTCTGAGTTGATTGCCGAATGGCAAGAAATGACTCACCACCACCTCTGGTCAACTTGTAAAATAAACCAATTAAAAAATGGCAGCAACAGAATTGTATTCAACCACAAATTGTAACCTCATGACCCGGCATATCCCTCACTCTACCATTGCCATCCAGCAAAGGGACCAAGCCTGGTTCAATGAAGAGTGTAGGCGAGCCTGCCAGGAGCAACACCAGGCATAATTCAAAATGAGGTGTCAGCCTGGTGAAGTTACAACACAGGACTACTTGCGAGCCAAACAATGGAAGCAGCATGCAATAGACAGAGCTCAGCAATCCCACAACCAACAGATCAGATCAGATCTAAGCTCTGCAGCCTTGCTACATCCAGTCGTCACTGTTGGTGGACAATTTTAAGGCAAGAAGTGTCAGGAATAAGGGTGATGAACTTAAAGCATGGATCAGTACTTGGAGCTACGATGTTGTGGCCATTACGGAGACGTGGATATCACAGGGGCAGGAATGGATGTTGGATGTTCCGGGGTTTAGATGTTTCAAAAGGAATAGGGAGGGAGGTAAAAGAGGTGGGGGAGTGGCATTGCTAATCAGGGAAAGTATCACAGCTGCAGAAAGGGAGGTCTTCGAGGAGGGTTTGTCTACTGAGTCATTATGGGTGGAAGTCAGAAACAGGAAAGGAGCAGTCACTTTGTTGGGAGTTTTCTATAGACCCCCCAATAGCAACAGAGAACCGGAGGAACAGATTGGGAGGCAGATTTTGGAAAGGTGCAGAAGTAACAGGGTTGTAGTCATGGGTGACTTCAACTTCCTTAATATTGATTGGAACCTCCTTAGTGCAAATAGTTTGGATGGAGCAGTTTTTGTCAGGTGTGTCCAGGAAGGTTTCCTGACTCAATATGTAGATAGGCCGACTAGAGGGGAGGCTATGTTGGACTTGGTGCTTGGCAACGAACCAGGCCAGGTGGCAGATCTCTCGGTGGGAGAGCATTTCAGTTATAGTGATCACAACTCCCTGACCTTTACTATAGTCATGGAGAGGGACAGGAGCAGACGGGATGGGAAGATATTTAATTGGGGGCGGGGAAATTACATGCTATTAGGCAGGAACTGGGGAGCATAAATTGGGAACAGATGTTCTCAGGGAAATGCACGACAGAAATGTGGAGGTTGTTTAGGGAGCACTTGCTGCGACTGCTGGATAGGTTTGTCCCGATGAGGCAGGGAAGGGATGGCAGGGTGAAGGAACCTTGGATGACAAGAGATGTGGAACAGCTCGTCAAGAGGAAGAAGGAGGCTTACTTAAGGTTGAGGAAGCAAGGATCAGACAGGGCTATAGAGGGTTACAAGGTAGCCAGGAAGGAACTGAAGAATGGACTTAGGTAAGCTAGAAGGGGACATGAAAAAGTCTTGGCGGGTAGGATTAAGGAAAATTCCAAGGCGTTCTGCACTTAAGTGAGGAACAAGCGGATGGCCAGAGTGAGGGTAGGGCCAATCAGGGATAGTGGAGGGAACTTGTGCCTGAAGTCGGAGGAGGTAGGGGAGGTCCTAAATGAATACTTTGCTTCAGTATTCACTAGTGAGAGGGACCTGGTCGTTTGTGAGGACAGCATGGAACAGGCTGATATGCTCGAACAGGTTGAGGTTAAGAGGGAGGATGTGCTGGAAATTTTGAATGATATGAGGACAGATAAGTCCCCGGGGCCAGACGGGATATACCCAAGGATATTACGGGAAGGGAGGGAAGAGATTGCTGCGCCTTTGGCGATTATCTTTGCGTCCTCACTGTCCACTGGATTCGTACCAGATGATTGGAGGGTGGCAAATGTTGTTCCCTTGTTCAAGAAAGGGAATAGGGATAACCCTGGGAATTATAGACCAGTCAGTCTTATGTCGGTAGTGGGCAAATTATTGGAGAGAATTCTGACAGAAAGGATTTATGATTATTTGGATAAGCATGGTTTGATTAGAGACAGTCAGCATGGCTTTGTGAGGGGCAGGTCATGCCTCACAAGCCTTATTGAATTCTTTGAAGATGTGACAAAACACATTGATGAAGGAAGAGCAGTGGATGTGGTGTATATGGATTTTAGCAAGGCGTTTGATAAGGTTCCCCATGGTAGGCTCATTCAGAAAGTGAGGAGGCATGGGATTCAGGGAAAGCTGGCTGTCTGGATACAAAATTGGCAGGCCCATAGAAGACAGAGGGTGGTAGTCAATGGAAAGTATTCAGCATGGAGCTCGGTGACCAGTGGTGTTCCGCAGGGATCGGTTCTGGGACCTGTGTTTAGTTTAGAGATACAGCACTGAAACAGGCCCTTTGGCCCACCGAGTCTGTGCCGACCATCAACCACCCATTTATACTAATCCTACACTAATTCCATATTCCTACCACACCTGTCCCTATATTTCCCTGCCACCTACCTAAACTAGGGGCAATTTATAATGGCCAATTAACCTATCAACCTGTAAGTCTTTGGCATGTGGGAGGAAACCGGAGCACCCGGAGAAAACCCACGCAGACACAGGGAGAACTTGCAAACTCCACACAGGCAGTGCCCAGAATTGAACCTGGGTCGCTGGAGCAGTGAGGCTGCGGTGCTAACCACTGCACCACTGTGCCGCCCGCTCTGCTCTTTGTGATTTTTATAAATGACTTGGATGAGGAAGTGGAAGGCTGGGTTAGCAAGTTTGCCGATGACACGAAGGATGCTGTAGTTGTGGATAGTGTGGAAGGCTGTTGTAGGTTGCAACGGGACATTGACAGGATGCAGAGCTGGGCTGAGAAGTGGCAGATGGAGTTCAACCTGGAAAAGTGTGAAGTGATTCATTTTGGAAGGTCGAATTTGAATGCAGAATACTGGCTTAAAGACAGGATTCTTGGTAGTGTGGAGGAACAGAGGGATCTTGGGGTCCATGTCCATAGATCGCTCAAAGTTGCCACCCAAGTTGATAGGGTTGTTAAGAAGGCGTATGGTGTGTTGGCTTTCATGAACAGGGTGATTGAGTTTAAGAGTCACGAGATTATGCTGCAGCTCAATAGGCCCTGGTTCGACCACACTTGGAATATTGTGTTCAGTTCTGGTCGCCTCATTATAGGAAGGATGTGGAAGCTTTAGAGAGGGTGCAGAGGAGATTTACCAGGATGCTGCCTGGACTGGAGGGCATGTCTTACGAAGAAAGATTGAGGGAGCTGGGGCTTTTCTCATTGGAGCGAAGAAGGATGAGAGGTGACTTGAAAGAGGGGTACAAGATGATGAGAGGCATAGATAGAGTGGATAGCCAGAGACTTTTTCCCAGGGCGGAAATGGCTATCACCAGGGGGCATAATTTTAAGGTGATTGGAGGAAGGTTTCGGGGAGATGTCAGAGGTAGGTTCTTTACACAGAGAGTGGTGGGTGCGTGGAATGCGCTGCCAGCGGTGGTAGTAGAAGCAGATACATTCGGGACATTTAAGCGACTCTTGGATAGGTACATGGACGATAGTAGAATCAAGGGTATGTAGGTAGTTTGATCTTAGAGTAGGTTAAAGGTTCCGCACACCATCGTGGGCCGAAGGGCCTGTACTGTGCTGTACTATTCTATGTTCTATGTTCTATGTTCTAATTAAACAACTAACAGCTGCAGGAGACTCCACAAATATCCATATCCTCAATGATGGAGGAGCCCATCAAATCAGTGCAAAAGACAAGGCTGAAGCATTTGTATCCATCTTCAGCCAGAAGTTCCAAGTGGATGATCCATTTCTGCCTCCTCCTGAGGTCTCCAGCATCACAATTGTTGAATCCCCACCTTCAACATCCTGGGGGTGATCATGGACCAGAAACTGAACTGAAGCAGCCGCATAAATACTGTGGCTACCAGGGTAGATCAAAAGCTGGGAATGCTGTGGTGCTCATCTCATCTCCTGACTCCCCAAAGCCTATCCATCATCTATAAGGCACAAGTCAGGAGTGTGATGGAATATTCTCGACTTGCCTAAATGCTATTGTGTCATGGGTCTTGGCAGATTCTTTGTTGCTTTGAAGATTGTACTTCAGCGACACAGTCTCAGAGTCTTCTTTAAACCATATATTGTAGCCCTGGTGCAGCTGAGTGGACTTTTCTTGTTCACTTAATGAAAAGACCAGGTTTTGTCAGGAGGTGCAGAAGAGAATTGAAACCTGGGCAGCTCTCATTCTATTCACTGATGCAGATTTGGATCACTCTGTGAATGAATGGAAATGGAAGGAAATTCTTTCCTGCACTCTTTCCTCATAGGAAGCCCCTTCACTGAGGTCACCTGTCCTGATCCAGCAGTCTAGTTGGAAAATCATCAATTGGCAAAGTTATTCTAAGAAAATCAGTGAGTGTGAGAGAGCTTTTCTTTGTACAATCTAACTTTTTAGTTTTTACCTCTGTAGATGTACCAGCAGCAGATGAAAACCAATCTGAAGAAAGCAGGTAGGAGCACACTTGGGGTTTCACTCACCAATCTCTATACTATGGTTGTCATTCGGTAATTCTGGTGCAAAATTTTCTCACAACCTCACAACGACCATTCTCTTTTCACTAGAATTTCAGAAAAGAGTAATGGACCCAGCAGCAAGACAATGGGTTTTGTCCTTTTCAAATGTGGGTTGTCTGCTGAGGGGATTTGGATCGAAAAGGCACCGAAGCCAAATGCAAACAGTTACATTTTTATCACTGGTGGTGGGAGCAATTTAAGATGATGAATTGAGTGCCACAAAGAAGTGTATTATGCAATATTCAGGCATCATGACTTCTACCCCATACCGTATCAGAACCAATTTACTAATTCAGCCCAGTGACAGCTGGTTACTGGTTGAAGAGTTAAAATTGTCTTTGATGTACATGTGGGGCTGAATTTTATCAGTAAGTGGCTGCTTTCTGATATGGAAGTTCCACCGCACAGCCCGCGTGATATCACAAGCAGGGGCTGATTTAAATAGAGGGGGTGGATCGGCCGCCTCTGATGACCTCATCAGGAATGGCCGCCGCGTCCCCGGCAAAGGCGTCTGGCGTCACCGTGCATGTGGCGGTGCCATTTTTAAAGGGCAAAAATTTACATTTTTAAAGGGATATTAGATTTCATTTTATTTTAATAAATAATTAGAAGATGGAAGCCCTTTCCCAATCACCCCTAATGATCTTTACATTGCCCTATATTCAGAAAACTTATTTTATTCTTGAACTTCCCCCCAACCTTCTCATATTTCACATTCCCACCATCCCCACATCTAATAAAAAGTGTTTTCCCCACTCCCCCACCCCTCCCTGATAATTTTATTCCCCCCCACAACCAGTGTCTCGCCTCGGAACTCCAACGGTGTTCTGAAGGCACGCGGGTTGTGGCCGGTTGGCTGTAATATTGGCGTGGGACGGATGCCGTCAGCAGGTAAGTTAATTTGAATCTTATTAATGCTGATTTACAATTTGTAATGAAGGCCCCACTGCCAAGCAGCAGGGGGTGGGGGGCCACATCGAGGCCTCACCGCCACTGTTAATATCCAGCGGGGCCTTCTTGGCATCATTGGTTGAACCGGGCCGCTCCTGCTAGCATTTTAAGGGCCTCCCCACCACGACCCATAACGCCGAGGGGCTGATGTAATTCAGCCCGTGGTTCAGAAGAATCTTTCTTTCCCTCGCCTCCACTTATTAAATGACACTGACTCCTTGCTGGGGTCTGGTTCATTGGTGCTGGCTGCACCCCTCGGTTTAGCAGTAAGTCATGGCTGTAACTGGAGTGAAAGGTCACGGACCGGAAACTTTGGGCTGGATTTTAAGAAGCCCTTGACATTGTGATGCTTATGTGGAGGATATGGAAGTGACTTCGGATGAGGCCCGATCATCCAGGCAGGGCCCATCCAATCCTCCCGGCTGTGGCAGTGAGGCTCTGGGGTGCCCCCTCCACCCCACTCGCGGCTTGGCGTTAGGACCACAATTAACATATTCAAAAGAATAAAAGTAATACATTTAAATATACTTACCTGAGATCTTGAGGACCCGCCATGATCTTCAGCCTGGTGGCTTCAGATCCCCGTCCGGGGAAACGAGGTGTGACACTGGGTGGGGAGGGAAGAGGAGGTAGGTTTATCAGTGCGGGGGGAGGGGAGGTGGGAACGAGGTCAAATACACATAATGGGTGTAGAGGATGGTGGGAAGGGTTGAACCTGAAACGTTGTGAAGTTGTGGGGGTGAAGGTCAGATGTAAAAGGTAAGTATTTTGGGGGGATGAAGGACAAATACTTCTTGTAATGGTTGATGGAGGAGCTGGGAAAAGGGTAGAAGAAATGTATTTATTTGCTTTTTGGGGGGATCTTGCTTTAAAAATGTAAATACGCCAGCAGGTTGGCTGCTCTTTAAAAATGGCGCCAGCGCCTGTGACCAGGTGACGAACATCCCACCCCCTCCATGTGATTGGTGGGGTGGTGAGGTGGAGGCGGAATGCCCCAGTTATTCAAATGAGCCACCGCGCTTAAGATGCTGTCAGAGCGGATGAGTATTTCCAGCACTTTCTGTTTTTAATTCAGATTTCCAGCATCTGCAGTGTTTTGCCTATCTGATGTTATAGATGATATATAAATGCAAATTGTTGTTGTAGTGGCAATTGCATTATGAGTTTAACTTGTCAGACAGAGTGAAATGTAAAGTTTTTTTTTCCTTCCGAGACTATTTATATGAATGGTGAAAATGCAGCTTGTACTGTCAGCCCAAACGAACTGGAGGTCGAGTGCTGTGAGAGGATTCATCTGTCGAGGACATGATTTTAATGTAGGAAATGAATTTTTTTTATCCATATATGTGTATATTTTATATAAACTATAGAACACCATTAATCACATTTTATCCCTTTTTGGTAGTGCATTTAACACAGTAATTTAAATTCTGAGGCCTCTTAATATTTTCTCAGCTTCTTTGTCTGATTTTGGAGGTTCTCGAAATCCAAATAAATGTCTCATGTTCTGTTTCTGTGTAGAATGTGATTATTCAGATGGAAAATGCTTTAGTTTTTCGACAGATTAGATTTCTAACTTTTGCCAGTTCTGATGAAAGGTCACAGACCTGAAACGTTAACTCTGTTTCTCTCTACACAGATGCTGCCAGACCTGCTGAGCATTTCCGGCACTTTCTGTTCTCATTTCAGAGATACTGCAGTGTTTGTTGCACTTGGTAGCAGTGGTTTTATAATTCAGTTGCTTATAGGCTTGAGTTATGTGGCCTTCTCCAGGAGTATAAGACTGTATGTTCCTGTCAAATGTTCTCTTTCTGCAACTGGTTTAATTTTTTTTCCCTTAAACTACTCCCCAACCGGCGTCAAATTTTACCACTCGTCCTGAAGGCAGGTTCTACTTGCACCAATCACCTGCCAGTATTCACGTGTGAGCTTTGAGTTTGTTCACAGACCCCAGTCTGATCCGGCCCTCATCTGCCCTCCATGTAGAGCACCTCCAGGTGCTGGCGGCACTGAGTAGTTAATGGTGACAGGAAACCTGGTTACTTATCCCCTCATAACAGGCAACTCAGCAAAGACTGAGATTGAACCTGAGAACTTCCTGATCTGTGTGGCTCAGACTCAATGTATAAACTCACTGAGCTCTCAGGGAGCCAGTCTGAAAAATCAGCTGTGCTGTGAGATTGCTGCTCCATGGTTGAGTTTGTGTGAACAAGGGACATTTTTTGAGCAGTTTTGTATATTTTTAGTCAGTGTGGGTTGGGGGAGGTGATATTTGATTTTTTCTCCTGGTCTGAACTGCAACTTGAGCTGCAGCAATCACAAGCTGTTGCTGTTTTTGTCCTCAATACAGAAATTGCTGAACCGATAATTGGTCATGTTTTGCCACGGAGAGAAAGTGAGTTCTGACTTCATAATATCTCGACAATACTTGTATAAATTTAGTTAATGAGGTTACAGATGGATATTGTGTTCTGTATCTAATTGTTGCTTGTAACTAAATAGAAAGTAATTGAAACTATATTCTGTCTGTCAGGATTAAAGTTTGCTTTCCCGGGTTCTTCCATCACTAAGCACTGTTTAGATGCCCGTACTTCCTTTATATTTGTGTCAGATAACTTCATGCATCACTGAACAATTTGGCCATTCACAAATTTCTTATGGTAAGTCTGAGAGCTGGAATGTTTTTTTAAAATTCATTTGTTTGTGTTCAGATTACTCGAATGAACCCGACTGTTACTCAGTTTATAGTTTGAGTTCGTTAAAAGCTGTAAAATCCATACTAGAGTTCAGAAGTTTCATCCTGCTTTCCCCCCGCCCCTTCCCATGGCCAGTTTTCATGTAGGAAGGGTCTGTTACTCTCACACCAAGTGGAATAGAAGATTCCTGTATTTGTATGAATGCAGGGTTTGGGGCAAAGCCCCTTCAACCATTAATTCCATTCAATAAGGACCATGTTTGATAATTGCATCTTCCTCAAGGTTGTAAAGACTGTCACCATCCTTAATGAGTCTTGATTAAATTTTGTTCTCCCCATTACCTATCAGCAGTGTCCAAGGACATTTCTGTGGATGATATTGACTTCTGAGTTCAAAGAAGTCTACTTGGCTTGGAACAAAGATTTGAGTTAAATGATGCATAATAAGAACTACAAACTCTTTTTAAAATGTCATTTATTATTGCTGCTTACAATTGTATAATCCTGACAAAGCTTAAACAAAAGCTGGACAAATCTACTGGATATTCAGACTGACCAAATGTAACTTGTTTCAAAAACGAGCCTCAGAAAGACCATAAAATAATAAGACAAAGGTAGACATTCTGTTTTGTTGTGAGGAACGTCACTGGAGGCCAACGAGTGTTCATAAAATTCAGTCTTAGACCTTTTTTTATACATCCAGTGTTTCAAAAGTGAATATCTAATGGTTCAGAGATATTTCATTATTTCCAATTGGTTGATTATTTTTGGCCACTGACGTTGTCTTATCAAAAGAGTCACAAATGTGACTCCAGGATGGTATGTTGCCTCCCTGGTACTCAGGTCATGGATGTCACGGAGCGGCTGCAGGACATTCTGAAACATTCAGAGTTTGAGGGACACATTGGTACCAACGAGATAGGTAAAAAGAGGGATATGGTCCTGAAACAAGAATTTAGGGAGCTCAGTAGCAAATTAAAAAGCAGGACCTCAAAGGTTGTAATCTCTGGATTACTCCCTATGCCATGTGCTAGTGAGTATAGGAACAGGAGGATAGAGCAGATGAATGCATGGCTGAAGAGATGGTGCAGGAGAGAGGGCTTTAGTTTCCTGGATCACTGGGTCTGTTTCTGACAAAGGTGGGACCTGTACAGGTTGGACGGGTTGCACCTGAACCAGAACGGGCCCAATATCCTAGCTGGGAGGTTTGCTAGTGCTGTTGGGGGGGAGAGTGGGTGGAGGGTTAAACTAATTTGGCAGGGGAATGGGATACAGAGTGGAGGTACAGTAGGGGGTGCTGCACAGTCAAATATAAAAGAGAAACTGAGTCAGTCTGGAAGGCAGAGCAAAGATAGACCTGTTCAGGCACAAGTCAAAAATGCAAGGCTGGATTGCATCTATTTTAATGCAAGGAGTCTCACGAGTAAGACAGATGAATTGAGGGCATTGATTAACACATGGGATTATGATATTATTGCTATCACAGAGACATGCTTGAGGGAGGGGCAGAACTGGCAGCTCATTATTCCAGGGTATGGAATCATCAGTCGTGACAGGGGAGGGGATAAAAGACGAGGTGGCATTGCACTGTTGATCAAGGAGTCAATTACTGCAGGAAGAAAGGATGATACCTTAGAAGGTTCTTCAAATGATGCCATATGGGTAGAACTTAAAAACAAAAAGGGGGCAATCACTTGGCTGGGAGTGTACTATAGGCCTCTAAACAGTCAGGGAGAGACAGAGGAGCAGATATGTAGGCAAATCTCAGACAGGTGTAAAAATAATAGGGTTATAATAGTAGGGGATTTCAACTTACCTAATATCAACTGGGATTGTCTTAGTGGAAATCGCTTAAAGGGGGCAGAATATTTAAAATGCATACAGCAGATCTTTTTGAGCCAGTACGTAGAAAGTTCGACAAGAGAAGGGGCAGTACTGGGTGGCACAGTGGCGCAGTGGTTAGCACCGCAGCCTCACAGCTCCAGGGACCCGGGTTCGATTCTGGGTACTGCCTGTGTGGAGTTTGCAAGTTCTCCCTGTGTCTGCGTGGGTTTTCTCCGGGTGCTCCGGTTTCCTCCCACAAGCCAAAAGACTTGCAGGTTGATAGGTAAATTGGCCATTATAAATTGTCACTAGTATAGGTAGGTGCTGGGAAATATAGGGACAGGTGGGGATGTTTGGTAGGAATATGGGATTAGTGTAGGATTAGTATAAATGGGTGGTTGATGTTCGGCACAGACTCGGTGGGCCGAAGGGCCTGTTTCAGTGCTGTATCTCTAATCTAATCTACTCCTAGGGAATGAAGCTGGACAAGTGGTAGAAGTATCAGTGGGGGATCATTTCGGGGATAGTGACCATAACTCTGTAAGACTTAAGGTAGTTATGGAAAAGGACCAAGACAGGCAAGAAATAAAGAGACTGAATTGGGGGAAGGCCGATTTCAATGTGATAAAACAGGATCTGGCCAAACAGGATCTGGCCAAAGTGGACTGGGAGCAGCTACTTGTAGGAAAATCGATATCAGACCAGTGGGAGTCAGTCAAAGAGGAAATACTGAGGGTTCAGAGCCAACATGTATCCATTAAGGTGAAGGGTAGGACCAACCAGTCCATGGAACTGTGGATGTCAAGGGATATAGAGGATTGGATCAGGAAACAAAAAGGAGGCTTATGGCAGATTCGGAGTGCTGAAAACAGCAGAGGCACGAGAGGAGTATAGAAAGTGGAGGAGGTACTTAAAAAGGTAATGAGGAGAGCGAAGAGGGGACATGAAAAAACACTGGCGGGCAAGATAAAGGAAAATTCTAAGGCGTTTCATCAGTATATTAAGGGCAAGAGGATAACCAGGGAAAGAGTGGGGCCCATTAGGGACCAAAGTGGCAATCTGTGTGGGGAGCCAGAGGACAGAGGTGAGGTTTTAAATGATTACTTTTCATCTGTGTTCACTATGGAGAAGGACAATGTAGGTGTAGAGATCAGGGAGGGGGATTGTGATATTCTTGATCATATTAGCATTGAAAGCGAGGAAGTATTAGCTGGTTTAGAAGGCTCAAAAGTGGATAAATCCACAGGCCCAGATGAGATGTATCCCAGGCTGTTATGAGAGGCAAGGGAGGAGATAGCAGGAGCACTGACACAAATTTTCCAATCCTCTCTGGCCAAAGGAGAGGTACCAGAGGACTGGAGGACTGCAAATGTGGTGGCATTATTCAAGAAGGGTAGCAGGGATAAACCAGGTAACTACAGGCCGGTGAGTCCAACATCAGTGGTTGGGAAACTATTGGAAAAATTCTGAGGGACAGGATTAATCTCCACATGGAGAGGCAGGGATTAATCAGGGATAGTCAGCATGGCTTTGTTAGAGGGAGATCGTGTCTTACTAACTTGATTGAATTTTTCGAGGCGGTGACTCGAAGTGTAGATGAGGGTAAAGCAGATGATATAGTCGACATGGACTTTAGCAAGGCTTTTGATAAGGTCCTGCATGGGAGATTGGTTCAGAAGGTAAGAGCCCATGGGATCCAGGGTAATTTGACAAATTGGATCCAAAATTGGCTTAGTTACATGAGGCAGAGGGTGATGGTCAAGGGTTGTTAGTGCGAGTGGAAGCCTGTGGTCAGTGGTGTACCACAGGGATCGGTGCTGGGACCTTTGCTGTTTATATTGTACATTCATGATTTAGACATTAATATAGGAGGTATGATCAGTAAGTTCGCAGATGACACGAAATTTGGTGGTGTCTTAAATAGTGAGGAGGAAAGCGTTAGATTACAGGATGATATAGATGGGCTGGGAAGATGGGCGGAGCAGTGGCAAATAGAATTTAATCCAGAAAAGTGTGAGGTGATGCATTTTGGGAGGACTAACAAGGCAAGGGAATATACAATAGATGTTAGGACCCGAGGAAGTACAAAAGGTCAGAGGGACCTTGGTGTACTTGTCCATAGATCACTGAAGGCAGCAGCACAGGTAGAGAAGGTGGTTCGGAAGGCATATGGGATACTTGCCATTATTAGCTGAGGCACAGAATATAAGATCAGGGAGGTTACAATGGAGATGAATAAAACACTCGTTAGGCCACAGTTGGAGTACTGTTTATAGTTCTGGTCACCACACTATAGGAAGGATGTGATGGCACTGGAGAGGGTGCAGAGGAGATTCACCAGGATGTTGCCTGGGCTGGAGCATTTCAGCTATGAGGAGAGACTTAAAAGGCTCGGGTTGTTTTCCTTCGAGCAGAGTAGTCTGAGGGGGGACGTGATTGAGCGATACAAAATGATGAGGGGCATTGATATATTAGATGGGGAGAAACTTTTTCCCTTATCGGAGGAGTCAATAACCAGGGGACATAGATTTAAGGTAAGGGATAGGAGGTTTAGAGGGGATTTGAGGAACAATTTTTTCACCCAGAGGGTGGTTGGAATCGGGAACACACTGCCTGAAGAGGTGGTCGAGGCAGGGACAATCAAATAATTTAAGAAGTATTTGGATGAGCACTTAAAACAGCATAGCATACAAGGCTACCGGCCAAGTGCTGGAAAATGGGATTAGAATAGTTAGGCCGGCACAGACATGATGGACCGAAGGGCCTGTTTCTGTGCTGTATTACTCTATGACTCTCTGAAAGTGTTATCAGTTCTCAGCCAGGATTCCAATGAGGCCATGATGTCGCTGCAATTATCCACAATAACTTCATTGTATGGAAAGGGCCTTGAACGGACATTCTGGTGGGAGATGTGTAGAGGGGTGGTGAGAGCTGATCCACTGGCTGAGTCCATAGCATCAGCAGTGGGAATGGTGAGTTGGATGAGAATGATATTGGTCGGGCATTTAGAAAAATTCAAGGTAATCAGGCAGAGTTAACATGGTTTTCTGAAAGGGAAATCATGTATAACCAATTTATTGGAGTTCTTTGAGGGAGTTACATGTGCTGTGGATAAAGGGGAACCAGTGGATGTATTGTACTTAGATTTCCAGAAGGCATTTGATAAGCAGCCATGTCAAAGGTTATTGCAGCAAGGAAAAGCTCATGGTGTAGGGGGTAACATACTGGCATGGATAGAAGGTTGGTTAGCTAACAGAAAACAAGAGAGTAGGCATAACTGGGTCATTTTCTAGTAGGCAAGATGTAACGATTGGTGAGCCACAGGGATCTGTGCTGAGGCCTCAACTTTTTACAATTTATCTAAATGAGCTAAATGAAGGGACCGAAAGTATGGTTGCTGAATTTACTAATGACACAAAGATAGGTCGGAAAGTAACTTGTGAAGAGGATGTAAGGAGGATATAAAGGGACATAGATAGGTTAAGTGAGTGGGCAAACACCTGGCAAATAGAGTATAATATGGAAAAATATGAAATTGTCCACTTTGGCATGAAGAATAAAAAAGAAGCATTTATCTAAATGGTGAGAGACTGTGGAGCTCTGAGATGCAGAGTGACCTGGGTGTCCTACTGCATGAGTCGCAAAAGGTTAGTATGCAGGTACAGCACGTAAATAGGAAAGCTAATAGAATGTCAGCATTTATCACGAGGGGAATTGAATACAAAAGTAGGGAGGTTATGCTTCAGCTATACAGGGCATTGGTGCAACTACATCTGGAGTACTGTGTACAGTATTGTTCTCCTTATTTAAAGAAGGATGTAAATACATTGGAGGCAGTACAGAGAAGGTTTACTAGACTAATACCTGAAAGGGGTGGAATAAAAACAAGAAATGCTGGAAATATTCAGCAGGTCTGGCAGTATCTGTGGAGAGAGAAGCAGAGTCAACTCTGGGATTTCAGGACATTTCAGATTTCCAGCATCCACAGTATTTTGCTTTTATGACCTGAAATGAGTGGGTTGTCTTACGAGGAAAGATTGGACAGGCTAGGTTTGTATCTGCTGGAATTTAGAAGAGTAAGAGGCGACTTGATTGAAACATATAAGATCCTGAGGGGTCTTGATAGGGTGGATGTGAAAAGGATGTTTCCCCTTGTGGGAGAATCTCAAACCAGGGGTCACTTTTTAAAAATAAGGGGTCACCCATTTAAAACAGAGATGAGGAGAAATTATTTCTCTCAGAGGGTCGTGAGTCTTTGGAATTCTCTTCCTCAAAAGGTGGTGGAAGCAGAGTCTTTGAATATTTTTAAGGCAGAGGTAGATAGATTCATGATAAGCACAGGGCTGGAGGGTTATCGGGGGTAGGTGAAAATTTGGAGTCATCAGTTCAGCCATGAACTTATTGAAAGGCGGAGCAGGCTCGAGGGGTCGAGTGGCCGACTCCTGCGTCTAATTCGTATGTTCATATGGAAAATTAGCCCTCAGTGGGTGCACTGGGTGGGAGATTCGGTGAAAGATTAGGATGGGACAATTGGGATTGATGATTGGAATGAGCGATCACCGAGTGCCTCGATGACCACTGTGGAGGATGCTGAGAGAGATAAAGTGGGAAGCTGTAGATTTTTCCAATTAAACCGTGACAGAGAGAGTGTTCATGGGACATGCTGCATATTAGTTTAATTTTATTCTATATGGATGATTAGCATAAAGGATTTTTTGCAGTTGCTCTACTTTTACAAAAGTCACCTTACATTAAATGCAAACTCAATCAAATCATCTTGGTTTGTCTTTAAAACAATCTGATTACAGAGAGGCTGGGTTCAAATGTGGTTCATGTGTGAAAATCTTCCATTTTTCTCAATATTTTATCATCTTAGAAAGTACAGTGAAGGGATATTTCACCCCATTCTTCAGTTCCTCTCTAAACTTACTTTGGGTCATAGCGTAAATAAAAGTGTTTGTGCAGCAACTCAGGAGCTGAAGCATAACTGCAAGCCGTTCCACAATGGGTGAAGTGCCTTCAGAAGCAATCAGCCACAGTAGAGCAATTCTAGTATGCATCGTAGTCACCAGGAACAGAACCCATAGAAGGATAAAATTTCCTGATATCATAAAAAGTGAAGTGATTGATTTTCTTCTGTTCATGGTCTCTGGATCACTGTGACTCTCCCCACTGACCCGGTCCCGAAGTCTCTTGCGAATTCTGATGGTCATTAGAATGTGCCTGACAGTTAAAACATTGAGCATCAGAATCAGAATAAATGGTACACACGGGGTGAAAATATAATGTAACAATTCAATTGCTGCCCATACTGGTGAAAACAGAACACTCAAGGGAAGAATGCAGAACCAGGGTCCTCGAAAACCGGTAAAGCTGCTTGAAAGCATAAAGTACCAGAAAATATTCTTCACACAGAACAACACAGACATTGTTCCAATAATCACAGCTGCTGATTTCTCAGTGCAATATTTAGTTTTCAGCTTCTGGCAGCAAATGGCCACAAATCGATCAAAGGTGAAAGCGACAGTGAACCAGACAGAACAGTCCGTTGCTGCATAAAGTAGGACAGCGTGGATATTACACACTGGAATATCAAACAGAAATTGAAACATTCTACGATAATTAATGGGAATTTGCCTCAGTATCAGGTCAAAGATAATGACCAATAGATCCGCCGCTGCCATGGCCACCAAGTAACGAGTGACACATTTGGAGAGACCACACTTTCCCCGAGACAGGATCACAATCGTCACTAAGTTAACTGTAAGGAAGAGGAAAAACAGGACCATTATACATCAGGATGGGAGCAGGAATATCAATATGATGGATACATGGGAATAATAAACTGAAAACTCACTACATCCCACAATGGAATACAATGCGTTTGAACTTTATGATGGAGATACGGCTTCGCACTAACTAACAGTAAAGATTTGAGAGTCCATGTCTGAAGAGTTCGATAAATGAACACAAAAACAAAATGCTTATGTTCATTCACAAATGTGCAGTGTTAAAATATGGTCTCCCTTGGTGCACATTGAGTAAACACATTGGTGCCCTGTGAAACCAAAGAGATCAATTCTTTTTTTGGTCAGAGACAATAGGAATCAGTTACCAGGGGATATGGTGGGGCAATTACCAGGGTCTATCTCCTGATCAGTGACCTTTGGATATGCTGAGGTTTTAATCCCCCGGCTTCTGCTGCTGATCCATGACCGTGGGATATGATGCAGGTTGAGTTCCTGTTTCAGATTCTTTACATTCAATCACTAGCTCGACCCCAACCCACCTGTTTTTGTGAATTAAGATTTCGTCCTTTGATGCTTCGGAAAACTGGGATATGTGGCGCTCAGTTTCATTGTGCTATCAATGTTACCAATATCGATTGTGAATAGTTGAAGCCTCAGAACAGTTCATCTTGGCACATTGCTAGTCACTTCCTTCCAGTACAAATACATTCCAATTATCCAAACTCTCTATGTTCTCCAGCATAACCAATCTTCTCACCAGGTCAATAATTTGCCTTAAATTCCAGGAGTTTTATTTTTAACTGATAATCTCTTTTGTGGAACCTGATCAACTGCCTTCTGGAAGTCCATATAAACTGCATCCATTGCCATTCCATTGTCTACCATTTGAATTATCTCCTCCAAAAAATCAATAGGATTCATTAGATTTGACCAATCCTTTAAAAATTCCATGTTGTTTTTTCCTAATTACCTCAAATTGCTCTAAGTGCTCAGTGACTCTGTCCTGAATTGTCGATTCCAATAATTTCCCCACAACAGATGTTGCACCAGCAGGTCTATAATTTCTTGGATTCTCTCTCTCACTTTCCTTATTTGTTTCAATTTCTTAATTTGTAATCTTCTCATCTAAACAGACAATTTATGAATCAAGAGAACTTTGTAAAATATTGACTAAAACATTTGCAATTTCCTCAAGTACATTTTTAAAATCCAGTGGTGGAAACCATCAGGTTCTGTAGATCGTCAGTCTTTAGTGCCATTATTTTTTCTAATATTCTTCTCTTGCTTCTGTTAATTTTAGTGAGTTCCAGTCCTTGATTCATTGTGGAATGTGAGGTATATTATCCTCTTGCTCTCCTGTGAAGACTGACACAAAGCAATTATCCAACAATCCTGACATTTCCTTATTTTCATTATCTTTCACATCACCTGTTCTGCAGCTTTTAATATCTATTTTTTACTCTTTCTTTGTTGTTCATCATCTTTCTGACAGTTCCCCCGACCTACTCTATTCATTCCACTTTTGTATGTTCTTTCCTTTAGCTTAATGTTATCTGTCACCTCTTTTGTTGACCATTGTCTCCCTGGCTCCTGCTCCTGATCAGTGACACTGGGATACAGGGCACAATTTAATGCAGCCGTTTGGAGTGAGAATGGAGGTGGGGGGGCCGGGGAATAGCATCAGACAAGTCTCCCCAGAAATCCGACATTGTGATATCGGTTCTGGATCTAGTCAGTAACGAGAAAGCACCAAGACAGCATCGCTGCCCCGAAGTGACGGGAGTGCATTTGAAGTTGCACAACATGTTGTTTCAATGCATTTGCATGCAATTTTTATGATTCAATATGGTGCTTGGGATGAAATGGACCACGGGCGGATGTAAGATAAGATGCATGATGTGATCAACTGCAAGAATGTGGTCATTAAGTCTCCAACAGACCAGTCAGCCTCCTCCTTCAACAGGAAGAGCTTCCATTTGATCAACCTTTATCTGGTCTGCAACCATCGAAAATGTTTCCTGCAGGTGTGTTCCCACTTCCCGAGGAGCAGCCACGAGATGCCTACATATTTCAACAATCAAAGGTACCACAGGTTTTCAGGCCCCCGCTTGCCTTCAGGGATGGATTCTCAGGGACAAGGGCTACCCATTGAAGACATGGCTTCTCAACACCTGTGAGGAAACCTCACACCACAGCAGAGGAGAGGTACAACAATTGCCACGGCTCCACCCAAGTGACCTTCGATCAGGCCATTGGGCTGCTGAAGATGAGATTCCTTTGCCTGGATCAATCCGGTGGAGCCCTGCAGTATGCCCCAGTGAGGGTCTTGTGTATCCTGGTGGTCTGCTGTGCTCTGCACATTCTAGCAGTGCAGAGGAGGGAGGCCATGCACGATGAAGCCATGTGAACACCATTCCTCCACTGACGAGGAGGGTGATGGACAGGCAGCACTGGATGTTGAACCCTTTGCATTGGAATCCAGGAACTTTGAGCAACACATCAAGGAGGCAAGAGACAATCTCATACTTACCCACTTCCAGCCACCATGATGGTCACTCACAGAGAAAACAATAAAGACTGACCTCAATGCATGTAGTCTGTCGCCTCCTTTCCATTGGTGTTCCGTGCCTAGTGCCCAGCTGAAACACACACCAGTGCCCATGGGAGATCATATTTAAATGAGGCTGTGCTTACATTGGCATTTCACGAAGGGGGAAGGGGGAAGTCAGCAGCTCACAATTAGGGAATGATAGAATAATAACTTTTACACAATGAATGTTAATGACTTGAACAAAAGAACGTTATCTGAAGCATCACATGTCAGATATCAAACACCCGTGAACCCCCATGTGAGTCGAGGTGCTTTGCTTTTTACGATTGCGAGTGCTTCTACGAGGTGTGAACCCATCGCCAGCAGCTGGGCTGGAGACAGGCTGCTGATCAGGCTGCCCCTTGGCCTGTGATGACTTTGGCAGCCACCCTCTGGTTACCTGAAGCCTGGAAGGGCCTGGCTGCCTGAGGCATTCCTGCACTGATGCAGGTCTCTCCTCAGGCATCGCAGCTGCTGGTGCTGAGCTCACTGGCAGAGGGGCTGAGGAGTCACTGCCCACACTCAGAGCACCCTGTGGGGAGTCCCCAGCTGTGGAGGATAGTCACTCCTCCTCCCTTTCAAGGCTCGCCTGAACCTCCCTGCTCAGAGAAGTACGAGGGACTGGAGAATACGCCAGGTCCCTTGTCCTTCTCTCACCTTTCCACTGCTGTTTCCAACTCATGGCCAAGGTGATTGTGTACAGCTCTGGGCACATCTGTGGCATCTGACTCTCCATAAAGGTTGCCAACTTCTCAATGGAGGAATCCATACACTTCCATGCCTGAGACATGGCAGCACTCAAGGCATGGATGGACTTCACCATCATCCACTCATGGCTGCAGATTATTTTTGGCATCTCTGCCAGATGTTGCCTTACCTCAACTCTCTCTGAAACTCCAGCATGCTCTGTGCTGTCAACACCACAGTCCCTTCACGAGCCTCGGGCTCAGCGTAGGCTTGGTCACCCAGAATCCTCCGACTATCAGAGACCACGACTGTCCCAGCCTCAGCCGGCTGCTCAGGCACCAGATTGTGACCCTGATTCTAAAATTGAGCAGAAACCCAATGAGGTGAAATTATCTGCACTGGTGGAAAGTGCCGGAGATTCATGGGACAGTGCATCCTCCGAAGTGGAATGATGTCCTCCGTCCAGTAGAGTCTCCTGTGGACACCGACCTGCAAAACATGTGTGGTTTAGCATGATCAAATTGTGTCATACCAACCATACATGATGGGGTGTCTAGAAGTGATCTGGATGTTGATGGAAGGCAACGCTCACTCTTTAATGTGGAGACTCCAGTCTAATCATTCGTTATTGAGCTGCTACCCTGGGACCCATTAGTTCAAGTGCTTACTCCTCAGCCTTGGAGAGAGGTCTGATGTCTGGGATGCCTCTGCCAGTCAGTGACGTCTTCTTCCTATTATGGGCCCTCTTGTCCTGTCAGTGGAAAGAGGGAGATAGTCATACTTCACAGAGAGATCAACAAGACTGTTCTGCTCTTGGCATCACCCCGTCCCCTTCTGGGGTATCCTCTATAGCTCACCCTCCTATCAGCTCTCAGGGGAGTTAATGGGGGTGAGCTGTGAAAGAGGGTGGTCAGTGGCCGACATGCAGCCATGCATCTGTCAGGATGAGGTGATGCTTCACCCCACTTGCCAGCGCTTCTGTGGTGCCTCCCTTCCTATGTCCCGCTTCATAAGAACATAAGAGATGGGAGCAGGAGTAGGCCATTCGGCCCCGAAAACCTGCTCCGCCATTTAACAAGATCATGGGCCCTCTGATTGTCACATTCACTCCACTTTCCTGCTGCCCCCCATAACTCCTGACTCCCTTGGAGATCAAAGATCTGTCCAACTCAGCCTTGAATATATTCAGTGACCCAGCCTCCACTGCTCTCTTGGGAAATTCCTCCACATCTCTGTCTTATAAGGGAGACCCCTTCGTTTTAAACTGTGCCCCCTAGTTCGAGATTTCCCCACAAGAGGAAACATCCTTTCAGCATCTGACCTGACAAGCCCCCTCAGAATCTTGTATGGTTCAATAAGATCACCTCTCAGTTGTCTAAACTCCAATGAGTATTTGCCCAACCTGCTCAACCTTTCCTTGTAAGACAAGTCCTTCATCCCAGAAATCAGTGAACTGCCTCAAATGCAAGTATATCCCTCCTTATATAAGGAGACCAATATTGTATGCAGTACCCTACCTGCTGTCTCATCAATGCCCTGTACAGTTGTAGTAAGAGTTTCATACTTTTATGCTTCGTCCCCCTTGCAATAAATCTAACATACCATTTGCCTTCCTCATTACTTGCTGTACCTGCATGTTAAGTTCTTGTGATTCATGTACAAGGACCCCCACTTCCCTCTGCACTGCAGCATTCTGCAATCTCTCTTACTTTCAATAATATTCTGCTTTTCTATTCTTCCTGCCAAAGTGGAGAACTTCACAATTTCCCACATTATATTCCATCTGCCAAATTTTTGACCACTCCCTAACCTATCTATATCTCTTTGCAGACACCTTATGTCCTGCTCACAACTTGTTTTCCTACCCATCTTTGTATTGTCTGCAAATTTGTTTACAATACATTCAGTCGTTTTGTCCAAGTCATTAATATAGATCGTAAATAGTTAAGGCCCCAGCACTGATTCCTGTGGCAGTGTTTGCCAACCTGAAAATGCCACATTTATCTCAAATCTCGGTTTCCTGTGAATTGCCAGTCCTCTTTCACAACAAGGTTGATGATTTGAAGGCACAAACAGTGGTAAATGTGTATGATTTAATTGTCATTACAGAGACATGGTTACAGGGTGACCAGGACTGGGAACTGAACATTCAGGGATATTGGTCATTTAGGAAAGATAGGCGGAGGGGAAAAGGAGGTGGGGTAACACTGTTAATAAAGGAGGAGATCAGTACATTAGTGTGAGAGGATCTTTGATCGAAGGAGCAAGATGTAGTATCAGTTTGGGTGAGCAAAGAAACAGCAAGGGGCAGCAAATATATGTGCAAATTTTCTATAGGTCACCAAACTCTAGTGGTAATGTTGGGCATGGTATATATCAGGAAATTAGAGCTGCATGTAACATGGGCAGTACAGTAATAATGGGTGACTTCAATTATATAGATTGGCTAAACCTAATTAGCACTAATGCAGTGGAGTATGAATTCCTGGATGTGTGCAAGGTGGGTTTCTAGAACAGTATATTGAAGAACAAAACAGGGTTCGAGCTATTTTAGATTTAGTATTATGAACTCAGAAAGGGCGAATTAATAACCTTGCTGTAAAGGAGTCATCAGGAAATAGTGGCCACAATATGATATAATTTTACATTAAGTTTGAAAGAGATATAGTTCATTCTGAAACTAGGATCATAAAACGGAACCAAGGAAACTAAGGTTTGAGGGGCAACTTGAGTATGATGGATTGGGAAAATACATTAAAAGATTTGATGGGAGACAGGCAATGGCTAGGATTTAAATAAGTATTACATAGTTTACAACAAACATACATTCCTCCAAGTGTCACGAATAGATGAGAACCAACTGTAAATTGTCATGAACCAATGAGAACTGACTGTAAGTTGTGTTTTGCGCACTTGGCTATTAATGTCAACTGCCATTTTTTACAGTATGTCTAAGTTTTTACTTCTATATTCCACTTGTTAAAATGGAGGAGCGAGAGCAGGTGGGACAGCTACTTGAAAGGGTCCAGTCACAGGACCCAGAAGCCACCCTTTTCAGCCTGCTTGAATTTGAAACTGCAGCAGTGGAGGGAACATCTCGTGCAAACCACAGCTGCCCTTCAAGCTGCATATTGTCTCTGAGACCTTCCTGCAAGAAGCAAGAAAATTAAAAAGACACAGTCTACAAAAACAGCAAGAAAACTTGTTTTCTTCCAACTTTCACTCCATCAAAAATTGGTGACTTCAGCAATTAAAATTCTTGTTAAAAGTAGATGAGAAAGGTGTTGACAGGTCCGTCTCAACCTTTACCTGGTCTTACTCTAACAGGGTTTTTAAACATACTGTGTTTTGAACTCCCCTTGGTGAATCCCTGTTCATCGCTTTCCAATTATAAGGCAAGGAAATGAGCACAAACAGGCTTTCTTAGTTTTAAAGAAGAAAAGTGAAATTTATTAAACTTAAACTAAAACTTTAATTTTGTTAACACCTATGGATACACACTGCGTCCCACGTTAGCATGCATACAGGTTACGCACATGCAAATAGAGACAGAAAAGAGCAGACAAAAAATAAAGTGGAAAGGTTTGAGGCATGATCTGAAGAGGTTGTTACAGTTCTTCAAGCTCACTGTATAGTCCTTTTGTAGGTTGATTTTCCTTTTCATTGGGACCCAGTATTCTTCTCAAACCTTGTTCACTGTAGGAGACTTTTCTATCTTGGGGTTCATGTGTTTTCAGCTGGTTTTTAGTGTTCCATGAGAAAGAGATGTGAGCAGACAGGAGAGGCTGTGGCGAGTCAGCCATGGGGTCCTTTCAGTCCAGGAGCAAACAGCTTTCTTTTTTCAAACAATGTTTCTCCAATTTAAAACTATCAGTTCAAAACACTGCAACAGCCAGTTAGTTATGTGACTAACCTGGTCTGACCACATCTGTTCTGTGTGTTGGGAGCAGTGACTGGTTTCTTCGTTCCAACACTGGCTGCTGGTATGCAAAAATGACTTCTCGGCTTAAGGCCTGGCAATTCCTTGTAATAGGTCCTCTTTTCTTCCCAGCAACAGTTTGAAGTTTAATGTCCATGTGGCGAAATTAATGTGCCTCATTCTTGACAGGTGGGGGCCTGCATTACAACCTCCATTTACCTTCGAGAGTGCAAGAAGAAGAAAGAGTAAGAGAAGAGGTATTTCCAACAGCTCCTCCCCTGCTTGGCATTTCCAGTCAGTGATCTCCAGTTTATTTGGACTTTTTGACAATTGAAAATGGACTCTAGTTTCAACTGAAGTTCATGTTAGTGTATAGTTAAGTCAATTATCTATTTAGTAAATGTTCTTGCCTTTTTTGTGCCTTTAACATTTCCTTGTATGTTTTTGACTATGCGTTGTGAAGTTAAGCACCTTCCCTAGTTTAAGAGTGTGTGTTAGTAAACCCTACTTCTTTGATTTAACTTTAGCAACTGTGTTGTTGTGACTGTCCTTTACTAAACAGGGTTTAAGGGAGGGAAAAATTCAATCACTAATCTGTATACCGATAGGTGGTTGGAAAAACAGAGAAATTTGTTCAGAAAAAAAAAGATTAACCACCTGTTCATAACAGAAGGAACAAAAACCCAACAGGAAAGGTGCATCAACCGTGGTGAACAAAAGAAGTTAAAGATTGCATTAGGTCAAAGGAAGTGGCTTATAAGGTCACCAGAAAAAGTGGTAAGCCCGAGGATTGGGAGCAATTTAGTATCAAACAAAGGAGGACCAAGAAACTGATAAAGGGAAAAGAGATTATGAATTCAAGCTAGCTCGAAACATAAAGGAGGATTGTAAAAGCTTCTTCAGGTATGTGAAAAGGAAAAGATAAGAAACGCCGACTGTGGGTCCATTGTAGACGGAGACAGGAGAGTTTGCGGTGGAGAATGAGGAAATTGCGGAGAGACTAAACAATTGCTTTGTGTCTGTCTTCAGAGAGGAAGACACAGAAAATTTATCAGAAAATTAGGGAACCAAGGGACTTGTAAAAATGAGGAACTGCTAGAAATTAGTATCAATAAAGAGGTAGTACTGGAAAAATTAACTGGATTGAGAGTTGATAAATCCCCTGGACCAGGTGAGTGACATCCCAGAGTGTTGAAGGATGTGGCTATCGAGATAATGGATGCATTGGCGGTTATTCTTCAAAATTCTATAGATTTTGGAAGGGTTCCTAAAGACTGGAAAGTAGCAAATGTAACCCCACTAATTACGAAGGGAGCAAGAGTATAAACATAGATCTACAAAGCTATTAGTTTGACATCAGTAGTAGGGAAAATGTTAGAATCTCTTGTAAAGGATGAAATAATTGGACACTTGGAAAATCATGATTTTTTTTTCATTTTTCATGTGATACGGGTATCACTGGCTAGGCCAGCATTTATTGCTTTTCCCTCATTGCCCTTGAGAAGGTGATGGTGAGCTGCCTTCTTGAACTTCATTGGGTTGGAAGTACACCCAAAGTGCTGTTAGGAAGGGAATTCCAGGATTTTGACCCAGAAACAGTGAAGGAACGGCGATATAGTTCCGTCAGGATGGTGTGTGGTTGGAGGGGAACTTGCAGGTGGTGATGTTCCCATGCATCTGCTGCCCTTGTTCTTCTCGGTGGTAGAGGTCGCAGGTTTGGAAGGTGCTGTTGAAGGGGTGCGTTACTGCAGTGCATCATGTAAAGGGTACACACTGCTGCCACTGTGCGTCGGTGGTGGAGGGATTGAATGTTTGTGAATGGGGTGCCAATCAAGCAGGCTGCTTTGTCCTGGAAGGTGTCGAGCTTCTTGCATGTTGTTGGAGCTGCACCCATCCAGGCAAGTGGAGAGTATTCCAATGCACTTCTGACATGTGCCTTGTAGGCGGTAGACAGGCTTTGGGGAGTCAGGAGGTGAGTTACGTGCCACAGGATTCCGAGCCTCTGACCTGCTCTTGTAGCCATGGTATTTATATTGCTACTCCAGTTCAGTTTCTGGTCAATGGTAATCCCCAGAATGTTGATAGTGAGGAATTCAGTGATTGTAATGCCATTGAATGTCAAGGGGATATGGTTAGATTCTGTTTTATTTGAGATCGTCATTGCCTGGCACTTGTGTGGTGCGAATGGTACTTGCCACTTATCAGCCAAAGCCTGGATATTGTCCAGGTCTTGCTGCATTTCCACACGGACTACTTCAGTATCTGAGGAGCCGTGAATGTGCTTAACGTTTTGCAACCATCAGTAAACATCCCCACTTTTGACCTCATGATGGAGGAAAGGTCATTGATGAAGCAGCTGAAGATGATTGGGCCTTGGACACTACCCTGAGGAACTCCTGCATTGATGTCCTGGGGTTGAGATGATTGACCTCCAACAACCACTGAATTCTCCCTAATTCCCATTAACTTCAGTTTTGCTCGGGATCTTTGATGCCATACTCAGTCAAATGCTGCCTTGATGTCAAGGACAGTCACTCTCACCTCACCTCTTTTGTCCATGTTTGAACCAAGGCTGTAATGAGATCAGGAGTTGAGTGACCCTGGCGGAATCCAAACTGAGCAGGATATTGCTAAGCAAGTGCTGTTTGATAGCACTGTCAACAACACCTTCCATCATTTTACTGATAATTGAGAGTGGCCTCTTGCCGTGATGGAGTTCGGAGCAGAAAGCTTGTTTTCGGAATCTTCTATCAGGCATGCGGACGATGTGACCCTTGCTATCCTCAGTGCTTCCTTCAAGTGGAGTAGTACTGATTCAGCATCTGATGGGGTATGGGGGCGCGCTAGATGATAATCAGCAGGTGGTTTCCTTGCCCGTGCTTGACTAGACTTCCTGGGGTCCGGAGTCGATGTTGAGGACTCCCAGGGCAACTCCCTCCCGAAGGCATACCACTGTGCTGTCACCTCTGCTGGGACAGGACATACTCGGGGATGGTGGTGTCTGGGATGTATGATTCTGTGAGTATGACTATGACAGGCTGCTGCTTGACTAGTGTCTGTGGGACAGCTCTACCAATTTTGGCACAAGCCCCCAGATGTTAGTAAGGAGGACATGGCAGGGTCGACAGGGCTGGGTTTGCTGGTGTCATTTCCGATGCCTAGGTCGGTGCTGGGTGGTCCGGTCTGGTTTCATTCCTTATTGACTTAGTAGCAGTTTGATACAACTGAGTGACTTGCTCGACCATTTCAGAGGGCATTTAAAAGTCAACCACATTTCAACTTTTAACTGTAGATTTTTATTAATTGAATTCAAATTCTACCTTCTACTGTGGTGGGATTTGAACCCATGTCCCCAGAGTAATACGCTGTGTCTCTGAGTTACTTGTCCAGTGACAATAACATTACGCCACTGCCTCCCCTATATGTTTGGGATATGATTGGGCAGAGTCAACATGGATTTATAAAAAGGGAAATCATGTTTGATAAACCTGTTGGATTTTCTGGAGGATGTTACTTGTAGAACAGATAAAGGAGTTGCAGTATGCTGATGACACTTGCGTATGTGCACACTCAGAGGCCGAACTTCAAAACCTTGTCGATGCAGTCACAAAGGCAAATGAAAGAATGGGCCTTAAGCTAAACATCCGGAAGACAAAGGTCCTCTACCCGCCTGCTCCCTCAGTGCAACACCACCCCCGACTATCAAGATACATGGAGAATCACTGGATAATGTGGATCACTTCTCATACCTTGGGAGTCTCCTTTCAGCAATGGTAGACATCGAAGATGAAACTCAGTATCGCCTCCAGTGTGCCATCGCAGCCTTCAGTCATCTGAGGAAAAGAGTATTTGACGACAAGGACTTCAAATCTGGCACCAAGCTCGTGGTCTGCAGGGCCGCAGTGTTACCTGCACTCCTGTATGCGTTCGAAACATGGACACTGTACAGCACACATCTCAAAGAGCTAGAGAGATATTAACAGCAATGCCTCTGCAAAATCCGACAAATTCAGTGGCAGGAGAGGCACTGCAATGTCAGTGTCCTCTCTCAGGTCAACATTCCCAGTATTGAGACACTGGTCAATGGCTAGTCAGTTATATTGGGTGGGCCATGTTGTCTGCACACCTGACACAAAGAACTCCCAAAACAAGCTCTCCGTCACAGCAAGAGGTTACCGGGAGGGCAGAGGAAACGCTACAAGGATGTCTTCAAAGCCTCTCTGAAAAAATGTGACATCTCCACTGATTCATGGGAATCTCTTGCCCAAAATCCCGAAGAAGCATCCGAGAAGGTACCAGCCTGTTTGAACAACCCAACATGCCCAGGCAGCGACCAAGTGCAAACAGCAGAAGGAACATTTGGAAATTCGAGCATCTCATTCACTCCACTCACCAAACACCACCTACCCCACATGTGGCAGAGTGCGTGGATCCAGAATTGGACTATTCAGTCACCTTCGGGCCCACAACCCTGGAGTGGAAGCAAGTTATCCTCATACCCGAGGGATTGCACAAGAAGACAGTAAAGGAGAACCAGTGGATGTGGTGTATTTGGATTTTCAGAAGGCTTTTGATAAGGTCCCACACAGGAGGTTAGTAAATAAAATTACAGCACATGGGAATTGGGGGTAATATACTGGCATGGATTGAGAATTGGTTAACTGAGAGAAATATTCCATCTGCCGTGTTCTTGCCCATTCACTTAGCCTGTCCAAATTCCCTTGCAGCCTCCTTGCATCCTCCTCACAACATACATTTCTACCTAGTTTTGTGTCAGCAGCAAATTTGGAAATATTACATTTGGTCCACATATCCAAATCATGTATATGATTGTGAACAGCTGTGGCCCAAGCACTGATCCTTGCGGTACCCCACTAGTAACAGCCTGCCACCCTGAGAATGACCCATTTATTCCCACTCTCTTTTTTTGTCCATTAACCAATTCTCAATCCATGCCAGTATATTACACCCAATTCCCATGTGCTCTAATTTTATTTACTAACCTCCTGTGTGGGACCTTATAGAAAGCCTTCTGAAAATCCAAATTCACCAACTCCACAGGATACAATATGCAATGATCCAATATCTGTGTATTTGTCTGCCTGTCTGCAGGGCCATCTGCCCCCCTGTCTGTCAGTCAGCAGGGGCACCTGCCTATCTGTCTGTCTGCCTGTCAGTCTGTCTACCTGCCTGTCTGTATGTCTGCCTGTCTGTCTGTCTGCCTGCCTGTGTGTCTGTCTGTCTGTGTGCAGGGGCACCTGCCTGTCTGCCTGCCTGTGTGCAGAGGTGGGGTGCGATGCGGGGGTTGGGGGGGGGTGGGGATGCGGGGGGCTGCAATTAGGGACCAAAAAGGAATCAAATGTTTGCACATGGTTAAGGTACAAAATGAGAAATTTGCAACTGCCTTTACCAAGGAATTAGATCCTGTCAAACTCACAGTGAAAGAGGAGATAGTTGAGATACTGGATGGGCTAAAATTGGATAAATAGGAGGTACTGGAGGGGTTGACTGGACTTAAGATCGATGAGTCACCAGGTCCAGATGGTTGCTTGGGAAGTAAGGGTGGAAATTGCAGAGGTTCTGGCTGTAATCTTCCAATCCATCTGAGATTCTAGAGTCGTTCCAGAGGGCAGGAGAATTGTAAATGTTATACCCTTTTCAACAAAAGGTGTCAAGATAAACCCAGCAGATTCAGGCCAGTCAGTTTAACCTCAGTGATGGGAAAGCTTTCAAAATGATAATCCAGGACAAAATTAACAGTCACTTTGACGTGTGGATTAATTTAGGAAAGTCAGAATGGACTTAATAAAGACAAATAGTGTTCAGTTAACTTGACTGAGTTTTTAACCAGGTGACAGAAAGGGTTGAAGAGGGTGATGTGGTTGATGTGTTGTATCCAGACCTCCAAAAGGCATTTGATAATGTGCCGCATTACAGGCTTGTCATCACCATTGAACCCATGGACTAGAATGGTCTCTGGTGGCATGTAGATAAAATTAGATAAGTGAGAGAAAACCGAGATGGTGGTGAATGTTTATATTTGATTGGAGGAAAGAAATCAGTGCTGTTTCCCCAGGAACAGGCACTCAGATCGCTGCTTTTCTTGATATACTTTCATAAATTGGACTTGGGTGTGCAGGGCACAATGTCAAAATGTGCAGATGACAAAACTTGGAAGTACTGTGAACTGTGCTATAGACAGAGTTAAATGATCCTGCAACCAAAATATTCACATCAAAGCTTTTCGGTCCTGCCACATGCATTTGTGAATGATGGTGAACAATTAATCAACTAATCAAAGGAGGCTCAATGATGGGGATCCCAACACATCGGTGCAAAAGATAAGGATGAAGCATGAACAATCTTCAGCCAGAAGTACTGAGTGGATGATACATCTCAACCTCTTCCTGAGGTTCCCAGCATCACAGATGCCAGTCTTCAGCCAAATCAATTCACTGCACATGATATCACGAAAGGCTGAAGGCACTGATTACAAAAAAGACTATGAGCCTTGAAAACATCCTGGCTGTATTACTGAAGAGCTGTGCTCAAGAACTAGCTGTGCCCCCGGCCGAGCTGTTCCAGTACATTCCTGACATCGACCCAAAAATATGGAAAATTGCCCAAGTATATCCTGTCCACAAAAAACAGGACAACTCCAATCTGGCCATTTACCGCCCATCAGTCTATTATCAATCATCTGCAAAGTGATGGAAGGTGTCATTGACAGTGCTATCAAGCTGCACTTACTCAGCAATAACCCGCTCACTGATGCTCAGTTTGGCTCTGTCAGGGGAACTCTGCTCGGACAAAATTACAGCTTTGGTCCAATCATGGAAAAAAGAGCTGAATTCGAGAAGTGAGGTGACAGCAGCTGCCCTTCACATCAAGGCAGCATTTAACCAAGTTTGGCATCAAGAGTCTCAGCAAAATTGAAGTAATAGAGATCAGGGGAACACGCTCCTCTGGCTGGAATCAATTGTGGCATAGAGGAAGGTAGTTGTAGTTGTTGGAGGTCAATCATCTCAGCCCCAGAACACAGAGTAAGAGTCATTTATGGTACAGAATGTTGCTACGACCCATTAAGTCCATGCTGGCTCTCCACGGAGCTATCCAGTTCGTCACATTCTCCTACTCGATCCCCGTCACCCTGCAAATTTATTTCCTTCAAATGGCCACCCAATTTCCTTTTGAAGTCATTGATCATCTTCACTTCCACCATCCTTGTAGGCAGCAAGCTCCAGGTAATTACCATCCGCTGCCGAAAAAAATTCTTCCTCATATTTCCCCTGCATCTCTTGTTCAAATCCTTCAATCTGTGTCCCTAGTCCTGGTACCATCAGTTAAAGAAAAGCATTTTTCCTTGTCTAACATATCTCAGCTTGCCATAATCTTGTACACTTCGAATAAACCCTCCCTCAATTTCCATTGTTCTAAGGAAAACAATCCCAGCATTTCTAACCAAAATCTGCAACTAAAATCCCCTATTCCTGGAACCATTCTCCTCTGCATCTGCTCAAGGCCCCTCAGACCTTCCTAAAGTGTGTGACTAGAACTAGATACAATGTTCCAGTTGGAGCCTAACCAGAGCTTTGCAAAGGTTTAGAATAACCTCTAAAATAAAAACAAAATTCCGAGTTCTGATGAAGGGTCACTGACCCGAAACGCTAACTCTGCTTCTCTTTCCACAGATGCTGCCAGACCTGCTGAGTAGCTCCAGCATTTCTTGTTTTTATTTTAGAATAACCTCACTACTTCTATACTCAGTGCCTCTACCTATGAAGCCTGTTATGACCAAGGTGGGAGTAATGCACTGTTGATTCAGTCCCACTACTCCAGAGGTCACAGCATATTAGTAAAGTTATAATGTACTGGAAAAATAGCCAAATTAATCACTATTTATCCCCAGAATAAAATGCGCCAAACCAGGTTTCTTGAACAACAAAATTAACTATTTATTAATAAACTAAGTTTTAAATGATAATGAGATGAATCTACATGTATGAAAAGTTTTATAACTCCTTAATCTTCCTAACTCTCATGCACACACATACATTCAATTACCAATGGTTAACGGGGGGAAATGGTTATATTGATTTTATAACAGTTTCTTAAGGATAATAAAATAATTGGGGTAATCTTCTGGTAGTATTTTCCTGGATCAGTGAGGTGTCCCAGAGTCGCATAGTCGGATGCCATTTGATGTCTCTCCAGGTGAAATTAATGAATCGTCCATAGTGAGTAGGCGCTCAAAGTAGTTCATCTGCAGCAGGCCTCACACAGATCTTTCAGCAATGGACTGTAGCAACAGGTCTATTTAAATTTTAAAGTAGCAGTCCAACAGTAGGAATGTTCTTGAGATTTCAGGAGCTTCCAAAAATACAAAATTAAACAGGCCTTACCCTCAGCAAATGAGCCTTCCCCACAGAGCACAGCAATTATGTAACTCACTCTTGAGGCAGGGATTCTTGACTGGAGGCAACAGCAACTTGCCCACTCAAAATATAGGCTTCCTTTCACTTCAGCAGGGTTTCTCCACAGAGTGTAGCAAATTCTCTTTTTTCTGGCTCTTCCTTGCTCTTCAGGCATGAATTGCAACAAGGGTTTTTGCTCCCATACATTTGATTTTTGCAACTCCTTCAAAGTTCTTTTGACTTTATGAAGAGATTAACCTTTTACTTGATACAGGAATTTATCTTAAAGAGGAAGTTTTCTCAGGGCTATATTCCTGGCCAGTTTCCAGCAGTAACTAGCTCACAGCTCCCCTGGTTTTTTTTCACTCTGCCAAAATGAAACTGAAAACCTATTCAATAGGAGCCACAAAACCAAGATCCCATCAGCGTGACTGATCACACTCAGTATGCCCTCCCACCTTCAAAGTTCAATTCACATGTACCCCCAGGTCCCACTATTCCTCCACACTCCTTAGAACTGTGCCATTAAGTCAATATTGCCTCTCACTTTTCCTTCTGACAAAATGCAACACCTCACACTTATCAGTATTAAATTCCATCTGTCGTCTCTCTCTGTCCATTCTACTAGCCTATCTATGTCCTGTTGCAGGTGGTTCATGTCATCCTCACTGTTTGCCACACCTCCAAGTTTGGTGTCATCTGCAGATTTTGAGATTCTACTCTGTACTCCAGGATACAAGTCACTTAGAGAAATCAAGAAAACCAGTGGGCCCAGCACTGACCCTTAGGGAACACCACTGACTACCACCCTTCTGTTTGAGAAACAGCAATTTACTGTGACGCATGTATTCTTTCTTTAAGCCAATTTTTAATCCAATTGGACACTGACCTCCTATTCCATGAGCCTCAATTTTATTAGCCAGCCTGTTATGTGGTACCTTATCAAATGCTTTCTTAAAATCCACATAAACAACATCCACCACATTCCCTTCATCAACCTTTTCTGTCTCTTCATCAAAAAATTTAATTTTGTCAGTCAAGCATGATTTCCCTTTTACAAATCCATGCTGGCTTTCCTTCATTAACTCAAATCTCTCCAAGTGTCTGTTGAATTTTTCCTGATTATGGTTTCTAAACCTTATCCACCACTTATGCTAAACTAACTGGTCTGTAGTTGCTAGGACTCACCTTAACACCCTTTCTTAAATAAGGATGTCACATTTATCACTCTTCAGCTCTTCCATTATCTCCATCTCCACTTTCTTTCAGCAACCTGGGATGCAAGCTATCCTGACTTCTCTAACCAAGCACTGCCAGCCTTCTTACTGCCTCCCAATCTCAATTTGTATCCTCTACTTTCTCCCTTTCTCCCTGTATTTTGTCAGATTCCACTTCCTTAGTGAACCCTGATACAAAGTACTCATTAAGTATATAAGCCTTGCCCTGCATCTCTAAGAATATATTACACTCTTTGTCCCTAATGGGCCCCACTCCACCTCTTACTATCTGCTTACATTTTTGGGTCCCCTTTAATGTTGATTGTCATTCTATTCTCATATTCTCTCTTTGCCAGTCTTAATTTCCTCTTCACCTCCCCTCTCAACTTAATGCATTTGGCCTGGTTCTCACTTGAAGAATTCACCTGACATGCATCATACACCCTCTTTTGTTCTAGGAAGGTACTGCCCTCGAATGTGGACATTTTAGTATTCGAGCACAGAAAACCACAAGAAAACCTGTAATGAAGTTTTTAAATTATTGATAGGGATCAATTTTGTTTCCTGCTTCCAATTTACCGTTTGTCTTTGTGCTTAATCCCAGATGTGAGTCCCCAAATTTCTGTTACGGTCAAGTGAGGAGGGGTCGAAAAGCTCCCCTCTTTTCCCTCTCCTTGTTTGATTACAACAGGTTTAATTCTTTTT
This sequence comes from Heterodontus francisci, assembly GCF_036365525.1. Classification (NCBI taxonomy): domain Eukaryota; kingdom Metazoa; phylum Chordata; class Chondrichthyes; order Heterodontiformes; family Heterodontidae; genus Heterodontus; species Heterodontus francisci. The sequence goes on from NC_090410.1 coordinate 30,741,946, forward strand.
TAAAGTGGATGTACTGGCCAATTCATTGGTATTTGATTCCTTACTTGCTATGATCAAAACAAGAACCAACCGGAGAGTTTTTCTTGAGTTAACAAAGAAAGAGGTTAACATTATTTTACCTAAACTGAACTAATAAAATAATAAACAATGCACCAACTTTCACTCACACATACACATACACACACACCCACTAGAGGCTGACACACACACAAATAGGTTACAGAGTGGGGAAAGATAGATTGGTTAAGTTAGAGTCCATCGAAAAAAGGCATATGCAGTCTGTGATGGTTGATAATTCTGCTGAATTTGGTGGTCCTGAAGCTTTTAGTTTGAAGAGGTATGTGACTGGTTTGGTGGCCTCTTGCAGACAGTGATGCAGATGATTTCCTTCAAAGGTTTTCCGGCAAGAGCTGCAGTCTGCCAAGGTGGTTAGTAACCAGGCAGGATTTGAAAGCTTTCAAGCTGGAATGGAGAGAAAAAGAGAAGGACTTCCCACTTGGGTCTGCATGTGTCAGAGTCCAGTTGCTTCTTGCTTCTTGACTGCAGAAATACACAAGCTTAAAACTACAGATGGGGAGGGGTTTGTCACCTGACAGTCACTCAGCGATTCAAAACATAGCAGCTAGCAGTATTCCTCTCTTGTTAAAAAGGAAAAGAACAAGCAGTTCCCTTAGACTTCCTGGGTCTTGGTTCTTGCTGGAAAATGCAGCCATTTCCTCTCCCTCCTCACAGTTCTGAGCAGTATAGGATACAGTGTTGCAAACTAGCTGATCATCTTAAGCTGCCAGCAAAGTCATCCTTTTAGCTGGTCTTTTCAAATGTCTTTCAAAAACATTATAAATTCAGATTTCCAGGCGGTGGATTAAAGAAAATGATCATTTAACAAATCACATTGGCGTGACAATATCCTGGTATATTGAGCACCCAATCCTTGCCACTGATAAGCCAATTTTTCATGATTGCAACTACATCATATTCCCATATTGCTATTTGTGATTTTAACTCACTAACCTTAATCACCACACTTCGTGCATTTACACTGAGGCATTGTAATCTTTCTTTGCATTCCTCGTAGTCTTTCTCAATCCATCCAATCTAATATGGAACTACTTCCTTCTCTAGTACTGTCTAACACTCTCACCTTATGTACCTTATTCCTCTTTATGACTACTATATGCTGGTGCCCGTCCCCCTGCCAATTTAGTTTAAACCCTCTCCAACAACAACAGTGAGTTTTCCTGCTCAGACTTTGGTCCCAGTCCTGGTGAGGTGCAATCGACTTCTTTTAAATAGGTGCCTTCTGCCTGTGAACTGCTCCCAATGCCCCAAGAAATTGAAGCCCTGCCTCCTGCACCATTCTTGAAGCCATGTATTGATCCTCCCTATCTTCCCATTTCTACTCTCGCTAATCAGTGGCACTGGGAGTAATCCAGAGATTACTACCTTTCAAGCTAATCCTTTTTATCTTCCTCTCAGGCTCCTGAAAATCTGACCACAGGACCTCAATACCAGCCTTTGCTATGTTGTTGCTATCAATGTGTATTGCTACTTCTGGCTCATTCCCTTCCCCCTTCAGAATATCCTGCACCATCTCCATGATGTTGCCAGAGCACCAGGGCTGGAATACACCATGCGGAACTCTCGATAACATTTAAAGAAATGTCTATCTGACCCCTTGACTATGGAATCACAAATAACAACTTCATTTCTGCCCTTTGCTGCTCCTTCCTGTCCAGTCCCTTGTCCATGGTTGCCATATTCTGAACTGCACTCCTTCAAGGTGTCGTCGTTCCCAGCAGTCTCCAAAGCTGAGTACTAGTTTGTGAGTAGCACACACCCCGATGACTTCTGCACTTCCTGCCTCTTTGTAATCTTCTGGATGATCACCCATCCTGAACTCCTACTGCCTGTGGGGTGACCAGCTCCTGAAGCATACAATCCAGGAAACTGTCCTGCTCCCTGATGCTCCGCACTGATTCCAGCTGACCCTCAAGCTCTGAAACTCCTGAGCTCAAGCTGAAGCTATACACATGGTTGCCCAAGGTCACGAAGTGTCTTGAAGTTCCCACATGGAACTCAAGCAACAGGTCTTAGCTGCCCATCCATGATCGAAACAAAAACCCGCTATTCCCTTTTTAAACAAACTATTTAGTAGCCTGTTTAAATGATCAATTGTAATGAACACCTCTAGTCCTGCTCTATGCTTATACTCTTATTGAAACACTTACTTAATTTTCCAGCTCCTAATTCGAACCAATACTCGCCCCGCACCGCACCCCCCAATGGTCTCTGCCTCTCTCACTCTGTCTCTCTCCTGCCGATCTTTTAAGCTCCCCTTATTTTACAAAGCTATTCTGATGAACAGTCACTATCAAGGGGTTGATGCTGTAACTGATGCTGAGATCTGCTACCTCGGGTTTGAGAATGTTTCAGAATGGAAGTGGACAATATTAATCTGGCACTTTCCACCTGTGAGTGAGAACAGAATAGATTGCATTGAGTTTAAAAGGAGGATAGTCAGGTTTTATTGAATAGATTTCCACAAACTCGAGGGAATATGAATCGAAGAATGAGAATGGAATCTACTTCACACATTACTCCATTTACAATCAATTGAAAGTAAAATCAGTTTGAATGATTTATCACCAATTGCAATGTTATATCATTAATCTTATCCAGCAACCCTTAAATGATCTTAAAAGCCATATCTGCATCATATATCAATCAATCAGCTCCTGTGAGGCATACACAATGATAATCAGGGTGGGGAAACAGACCCTTCAACAGGAATAAAACCCACCTGATTATCCTCCTCTTAAACTCAATGCAATGAATATCAGGCTGGTTCCATAAAGGACGTGCAATCTTTCTTCATCACTTTTTATTCCACCGCCCTCTTCAGGTGCTGTTTAACACCCAGGTAGTAAAGAATAAAATCTATACCCACGACTCAATGCAGAGAGCAGACTGTTCTTCAAATAAATCACTCAGTAACATTGTCGAGGGAACAATGTACTTTCAGTCACACAGCAAGGAGAATAAACCGAATACATAGACTTGTTGGATGTGGAATCCTACAGAACGAAGACAGTGCTTCCAGTTAAATATCGTCTACATAATGAAATTGAGATGTATTTACTTACAAGGAACCCAACAGCAACTGACAGTCAGGAACAGAATAAACGCAGTTACAGTATTAATACATGGGCATAACACTTACCAGGGACACCAATAACAGCAAGGGTGGGATAATAAATATCCTCGAAATCCACAAGAATCCAAATGACCACATCTTCTAGTGTATGAATCCAATTCATTCTTTCAATTTCTGTGGAATATTGATCTCAGTTTGTGCTGAAGACCAAACTCTTACTGACTCTGTAACTGAGCGAAGATCCTTATGTAAGGCAGGAGAAATCTCCATTGACATAATTAAGAGTCAAGGAGGCTGACATTACTTACACTGACTGAACGAAAAGATTCCATTAATCTCATTTACACAACACATTGCAATATCATAAATTATATTTAGCCAGATATTGCACAATGGAAAGTGAATCTCCCCAGAGTCAGGGAAGAACAGATTGGGTGAAATCCGGAGTCGGACAGCATTCGGTGCAGTGAGAAGAGATTTATTTATAAGCTTCCTGATATTTCTGTGATATAATGTGTTCTGTAATTTCAGAGAATTTCTATCCAATTCACAGGGTGGACTTGAAACTCAACCAGTGAGACCAAACCATGTGGTACAGCCCCGAGAATATTCTTTACTCATTTCTGGAGATCCGGGTCATTTCATTTCCAGAGCCCTTAAAATTCTGTCACGCTCCCAGACCCTAAAGATTGTGCACACGGGATCTGGAATTGCGCCAAGAAATACACAACCATTGACCCTACACATAGTCATTCGTGGTCATGTAGCTCCTCTAAACATTGAAACATTCCTGAGGATTCCCCACAATTATTGATTCCCATCCAGAGACCAGTGTGATTAGAATTCATGAGCCCCGTCTTTATAAATGGTGATGCAATCATTCGTGACAGAATAAATATTTACAATTACATCGGACTTACTGGAGATGGTGGCATAATTCCTGGGAAACCATCCATAATTACTCACTTCCAGAGGCAGAGTCACATTCCTAGGGATCCCCACCAAACAAAGACCTAATTCTTGAATTTTGACCTAGGATCTGAGTTATGTGAAGAGACGAGAGAAACTGGGATGGTTCTCCACAGAACAGAGAATAGTTAGTGTAGATTAAACAAATACACTCAAAATCATGAGGGATGTTTGACAGAATCAAGAGGGAGAAACTGTGTCCACTGGCAGGAGGTCAATAACAGATGACACAGATTGAGAACAATTGGCAAACAATCCAGAGAGTATATGAGGAGAAATTTGATGCAGTGATTTGTTGTGAGCTGGACTGCAGTATCTGAAAAAGGAGGAAGCAGATCCAATCGTAACTTTCCAAAGGAAGTGGATATATATTGAAAAGGAGATATTTGCATGGCTGTGGGGGAATAGCAGCCGAGAGGTAATAACTGAATCTCTCTTTCAGAAAGATGGCACAGACGCCTTCTGTACAGAATGATAAAATGAATGTCTTGAAACAACTACTATTTGCATTAGGAGAGTGCCTTCGACATAATAAAAAAACTTCCCAAGGTGCTGCACATGAGCATTTTAAAACCACATTTGACACCGAGCCGCAAAAGGAGATATTAGGTCACTGTGGAGCATCCACGAGGCGGAGAGTATCGTGGAGATCACACATAGAGAGGTGGTTACACCGCAGGCTCAGACTCCACAGGCAGGAAGGGAATGTGTGACCACCAGGCAGAGCAGGAGGACCAGGCAGGCAGTGCAGGAATCTCCTGTGGCTATTCCCCTGCAAAACAGATATACTGCTTTGGATACAGTTGGAGGGTATGGGCCTCTCAGGGGAAAGCAGCAACAGCCCAATATATTGCACCACGGTTGGGAGGAGTAATAATGTGGGAATGCAATAGTTATAGGGGATTCAATTGTAAGGGGAATAGATAGGCATTTCTGTGGCCGCAAGAGAGACTCCAGGATGGTATGTTGCCTCCCTGATGCTCGGGTCAAGGATGTCTCAGAGCGGTTACAGGACATTCTGAAGGGGGAGGGTGAACAGCCAGTGGTCGTGGTACACATTGGTACAAATGACGTAGGTAAAAAAAAAGGTGAGGTCCTAAAAGCAGAATATAAGGAGTTAGGAAGCATGTTGAAAAGTAGGACCTCAAAGGTAGTGATTTCAGGATTACTACCAGTGCCACGTGCTAGTTACAGTAGAAATAGCAGGAAAAATTGGATGAATATATGGCTGAAGAGATTGTGTGAGGAGGAGGGTTTTAGATTCCTGAGACATTGGGACTGGTCTGGGGAAGGTGGGACCTGTACAAACTGTACGGGTTTCACCTGGACAGGACAGGGACAGATGTCCTAGGGGGAGTATTTGCTAGAGTGGTTGGGGAGGGTTTAAAATACAATGGCAGGGGGATGGGAACCTTTGCAAGGAGTCAGAGGAGGGGGGATCAAAGACAAGAACAAAAGACACTATGGGGAAAAAGAAAAGTGATAGACAGAGAAATCAAGGACAGGAATCAAACAGGGCCACACTGAGAAATGGTGGGAAGGGGACAAGCAATGTTAAAAATATAAGCCTTAAGGCTTTGTGCCTTAACGCGTAGAGCATTTGCAATAAAGTGGATGAATTAATCGTACAAATAGATGTAAACGAGTATGATATAGTTGGGATTACGGAGACGTGGCTGCAGGGTGACCAGGGATGGGAAGTGAACATCCAGGGTGTTCAGTATTTAGGAAGGACAGAAAAAGTAAAAGGCGGTGGAGTTGCATTGCTGGTTAATGAGGAAATTAACGCAATAGTGAGGAAGGATATTAGCTCTGACGATGTGGAATCTGTATGGGTCGAGCTGAGAAACACTAAGGGGCCAAAAACATTAGTGGGGGTTGTATATAGAATCCCAAACTGGAGTGGTGATGTTGGGAATAGCTTTAAACAGGAAATTAGAGATGCATGCGATAAAGGAACATCTGTAATTATGGGTGAATTTAATTTGCATATAGATTGGGCAAATCAAATTAGTCACAATACAGTCGAGAAGGAATTCATGGAGTGTATACGGGATGGTTTTCTGGACCAATACATTGAGGATCCAACTTGAGAACAGGCCATTCTAGAATGGATATTGTGTAATGAGAGAGGAATAATTGACAATCTAGTTGTGCGAGACCCCTTGGGGATGAGCGACCATAATATGACAGAATTCTTCATCCATATGGAGAGTGACTTAGTTGATTCTGAGACTAGGGTCCTGAATCTTAAAAAAGGAAACTATGAATGTATGAGGCACGTGTTGGCTATGATGGCTTGGGAAATGTTACTTAAAGGGATGACGGTGGATAGGCAATGGGAAACATTCAAAGAGCGCATGGATGAACTGCAACAATTGTTTATGTCTGGCCCAAAAGTAAAACAGGAAAGGTCGCCAAACCATGGCTTACAAGGGAAATTAGAAATGGCATTAGATCCAAGGAAGAGGCATACACATTTGCCAAAAAAAACAACAGACCTGAGGATTGTGAGCAGTTTAAAATTCAGCAAAGGAGGAGCAAGGGATTGATTAAGAAGGGGAAAATAGAGTACGAGAGCAAGCTTGTGGGAAACATAAAAACTGACTGTAAAAGTTTCTATAGGGATGTGAAGAGAAAAAGATTGGTGAAGACAAATGTAGGTCTCTTCCAGTCAGAAACATGGGAATTTATTATGGGAAACAAAGAAATGGCTAACCAACTAAATGCATACTTTGATTCTGTCTTCACAAAGGATGACACAAATATCTTACCAGAAATGTTGGGGAACACAGGGTTTAGTGATAGGGAGGAACTGAAGGAAATCAGTATTAGTAGAGAAATGGTGTTGGGAAAATTGAAGGGATTACAGGCCGATAAATCCCCAGGGCCTGATAATCTGCATCGCAGTGTAATTAAGGAAGTGGCCCGGGAAATAATGGATGCATTAGTGGTCATCTTCCAAGATTCTATAGACTCTGAAACAGTTCCTACAGATTGGAGGGTAGCTAATGTAACCCCACTATTTAAAAAGGGAGGTAGAGAGAAAATTGGAAATTATAGACCAGTCAGCCTGACGTCGGTAGTGGGGCATATTCTAGAGTCCATTGTCAAAGATTTTATAGCAGAGCACTCGGAGAACAGTGGTAGAATCGGACAGAGTCAGCATGGATTTACGAAAGGGAAATCATGCTTGACAAATCTACGAGAATTCTTTGAGGATCTAACTAGCAGAGTTGATGAGGGGGAGACAGTGGATGTGGTTTATTTGGACTTTCAGATGGCTTTCGACAAAGTCCCACATAAGAGATTAGCACGTAAAATTAAAGCGCATGGGATTGGGGGTAGTGCATTGCGATGGATAGAAAATTGGTTGGCAGACAGGAAACAAAGATTAGGAATAAACGGGTCTTTTTCCGAATGGCAGGCAGTGACTAGTGGGGTACCGCATGGATTGGTGCTGGGACCCCAGCTATTCACAATAGATATTAATGATTTCGATGAGGGAACTAAATGTAATATCTCCAAATTTGCAGATGACACAAAACTGGATGGCAGGGTGAGTTGTGAGGAGGAAGAAAGGAGGCTTCAGGGTGATTTGGACAAGTTGAGTTTGTGGGCAAATACATGGTAGATGCAGTATAATGTGGATAAATGTGTGTTTATCCACTTTGGTAGTAGAAACAGGATGGCAGATTATTATCTGAACGACTATAAACTTAGAGGGAGGGATATGCAACGAGACCTGGATGTTCTCGTACACAAGTTGCTGAAAGTAGGCATGCAGATGCAACAGGCGGTTAAAAAAGGCAAATGGTACGTTGGCCTTCATAGCGAGAGGATTTGATTACAGGAGCAGGGATGTCTTGCTGCAATTATACAGGGCCTTGGTGAGGTCACACCTGGAAAACTGTGTGTAGTTTTGGTTTCCTTATCTGAGGAAGAATGTTCTTGCTATAGAGGGAATGCAGTGAAGGTTTACCAGACAGATTCCTGGGATGGCAGGACTGACTTATGAGGAGAGATTGAGTTGGTTAGGATTGTATTTGCTCAAGTTCAGAAGAGTTGGGGGATCTCATAGAAACCTATAAAATTCAAACAGGACTTGACAGGATAGATGCAGGAAGGATGTTCCCGATGGTGGGGGAGTCCAGAACCAGGGGTCATAGTCTAAAAATACGTTGTAAACCTTTCAGGACTGAGATGAGCAGAAATTACTTCACCCAGAGAGTGGTGAGCCTGTGGAATTTGCAACCACGGAAAACAGTTGAGGCCAAAACATTGTATGTTTTCCAGAAGGAGAAAGATATAGCTCTTGGGGCGAAAGGGATCAAAGGGTATGGGGGGAAAGCGGGAACAGGTTACTGAGTTGGATGATCAGCCATGATCATAATGAATGGCAGAGCAGGCTCGCAGGGCCGAATGGCATACTCCTGCTCCTATTTTCTATGTTTCTATGTTTCTATATGACAAAATACTTGGACAAAGAGCTAGGCTTTAAAGATTGTTTTAAAGGAGGAAAGTGAGGTGGAGAGACTGAGAAATTTAGAGAAGGAATTCCAGAGCTTAGGGCTGAAGCAGCTGAATGCATGTCCACCAATGGTGGAGTGATTAAAATTGGGGATGCTGAAGAGGCGAGAATTATAAGTGCACAGGTATCTTGGAGGGTTTGGTGGCTGGTGAAGATTACAGTGACAGGAAGGGGTGAGGCAATGGAGGGATTTGAAAGCAAGGATGAGGATTTTAAAATCAAGACATTGCTTGAGAGGGAGTCAATGTAGATCAGTGAGAACAGGGATGATCGGGGAACAGGACTTGGTGCAGGTTCAGGCACAGGCAGCAGGGTTTTGGATGACCTCAAGTTTAAGGAAAGCAGAATGAGGGAGATCTGTCAGGAATGTGCTGGAATGATCAGTTCTAGAGGTAACAAAGGCATGAAAGAGGGTTTCACTGGCAGATGAACTGAGACAGGGGTGAAGTTGGGTGATGTCACAGAGGTGCAAATAGCCATGGGTTCTAACTATGCTGCCTTTTTGTGGGATATGTGCAACATTCCTTGTTCTGATGAAAGGTCACAGACCTGAAACGTTAACTCTGTCTCTATCTCCACAGATGCTGCTGACCTGGTGAGTGTTTCCAGCACTTGCTGTTTTTATTCCTTGTTCCAGTCTGACTCAGGCCCTCTCGCTCACCTCTTTTTCTGGTACATTGATGATTGTATCAGTGCCGTGTCCTGCTCTCATCCTGAACTGCAAAACATCATCAACTTTACTTCCAAGTTCCACCTTTCTTTCACCTTCACATGATCCATCTCTGACTCTTACCTTCCCTTCCTTGACTTCTCTGTCTCCTTTTCTGGGTATAGGCTTTCAACAAATATTTATCAGAAGCTCAGTGACTCCCACACCTACATCAACTGCACTTGCTCACACCCTGCTTCCTGTCAGGACTCCATTCTCGTCTCACAGTACACCATCTCCATTGCATCTGTTCTAATGATGTCACCTTACAGTGCTTCTGATATGTCTTTTTTACTTAACCAAGTATTCTGTCACCATGAATAACCGGAGCCTCGACCGTGCCTGTCCCATTTCCAGCACTTCTTCTGTCAGTCCTTCCCCTCCTTCCCAGAGACATGACAGGGTTCCCTTTGTCCTCACCTTCCACCCTACCAGCCTCTGTATTCAATGGATTATCCTTCACCATTTCTGTCATGTCCAGCGTGATGCCACCACCAAAGATATCTTCCCCTCCCCTTTCAGCATTCCGAGGGGACTGTTTTCTCCGCTACACTCTGCTCTGCTCCTCAATCACCCCCAACACCACCTCCCCTTCCCACAGCACCTTTCTATACAAGCACAGGAGATGTAAAACCTGCCGTTTTACCTCCTCTCTCCTCATCATCCAAGGTCGCATAACACTCCTTCCAGGTGAGACAGTGATTTATGTGTACTTATTTCAATTTACTACACTGTGTAACTGCTCACAATGTGGTCTGCTCAACGTTGGGGAGACCAAACGCAGATTGGGTGATCGCCTTGCAGGACACCTCCATTCTGTCTGCAAGTGTGACCCCGAGCTTCCGGTCGCCTGCTATTTTAATTCTCCACCTTGTTCTCACACAGACCTCTCTGTCCTTGGCCTACTGCAGTGCTCCAGTGAAGCTCAATGGAAGCTCGAGGAACAGTATCTCATCTTTTGATTAGGCACTTTACAGCCTTCCAGAAACAACAGTGAGTTCAACAATTTCAGAGCTTAATCTCTGCCCTATTTCTTTTGACTTTTCTTTGCATGTTTCGGTCTTACTGTTGTTTATCCTTTGTTTTCACTTTCTGACACAGTTGCTCATCATTCTACCACTCACACCTCCTCTGGACACATCTTTTGTTTCTTTACTGGTCCCATTACCACTCCCTTTGGCCCTGCAACACCAACTCTTTATCATTTAATCTCTCATCTTCGACCTTATCACATGGCATGCAATTTGCTCTTTTTCAACCTTCCCCGTTTCATCTGTTTAAAACCTATTACACTTCTAAATTTTCCCAGTTCTGATGACAGTGGGGAGGTGTTGGAGGAGGATGCTGTGGTCAGCCATGTCAAAGGCTGCAGACAGCAGAGAAGGACAATTAGGGACAGAAAATCTTTGTCACAGTCACATAGGATGTCACTTGTAACTTTGACAAGAGTTGAGTTGAGACTATGGCAGGGGTGGAGGCCTGATTGGTGGGATTCAAACATGGAGTTCCGGGAAAGATGGCACAGGTCTGGGAAGTGACAATACTTCAAAGACTTTGGAGAGGAAAGGAGGTTGGATATGGGGTGGTAGTTTGCAAGGACAGTGAGGTGAGGGTGTTTTTTTGAGGAGAGGGATGAAACTGCAGATTTGAAGGAGAGAGGGAATTGTTCACGATATTGGCTAATATGGGGACCAGGAGGGGACGTTGGGTGTCAGCAGTTTATTGGAATAGGGTCAGGGGAGCAGGAGGTGGGTTTCATGGACAAGATGAACTCAGAAAGGGAACGAGGGGAGATTGGAGAGAACCAGAGAAAGATGTGAATTGTTCAGAGCTAAGGGAGTGGGGAGTTTAGAGGTAGTTTGGTTTGGTGGGTTAGTGGAAAGGAGGAACATGGCAGAGGCAGCTGATCAGATGGTCTCAATCTCAGTGACAAAGAGGTCAATTATTTCCTGCACTTTTTGTCGCAGGTGAGGGCAGAGGAGACAGGGGTGTAAGATACGATAAGATTGTTGGGGTTTAATGTCCCCTTCTAAGGCAGGAACAGACTTGGCAGCAAAGTTTTTGTTGTGAATCGACTTTATTGAGATAAAGGTAAGAACAAGTTTATTCAATTTTCAGATTAACTATTAGTCACAAACTCAGGCAGTGATTAACAGTTTAATGCAGATACCACCCCTATTAGAGACTGGATGGTAGAGTGCAAAACTGGATGCTCTTGCAGCTTCTAGTCTTCAAGTTTCCTTGGGTCTCTCTCACTCTCTCTCTCTTTTTTGTTGTTCAAAAATTGCCTGCTGTACAGGGACAGAGACAAGACATCTTTTATCCTGGCTGCTTTCCAATTCACCATCCCGACACCCAATCATCCTTAGCTTTGTGTTTCAGGATGCCTTCTTAACCAATCAAGGATCATTCTTTGCCTGTTTATAACCTTTCGGATTTACATAGGTAATACCCCTTTGTGTTGACTATAGTATTTCATGCTTTTACAATCCGAGGTTCCTTATCTCATTCCGAGATAGATCTACATTTGTTCTCAGAGGAGCTGTTTCACTGTCTGCTGTCTGAGCCTCATCATTTTATTGCAAGTCAGCATTTTAAAACATGACATAATCTCCCAGAATCCCACTACCTTGACATCTTCTCCATACTGTGCCCTTAATTCGTCAGTTTTCCCAATTTACCATCCTGCAATGAAGGGTTCTACTAAAGCTAAATGTTAGTTTATCATAATAAATCAGTTGTTAGTTTATAATAACTAGATTTTAGCATTTGGTATTCCGGTTAGTAAACTTTTAGTAATCTAATAATCTTACAGGGAAGAAGGGTTGAAGAAGACAGTGTGTGGCAAAGAAAAGAAGCCGGTGTTATCTTTGCATTCCAGGCTGATCCTGCAACAAGGAGCTGTTTACGCAGATGGGAGCAGGACCCGATAGTATTTCACATGGTCCAGCAGATCTGGTGGTGACAATTTAGTTTTTAGTTTCGAGATACAGCACTGAAACAGGCCCTTCGGCCCACCGAGTCTGTGCCGACCATCAACAACCCATTTATACTAATCCTACACTAATCCCATATTCCTACCACATCCCCACCTGTCCCTATATTTCCCCACCACCTACCTATACTAGGGGCAATCTATAATGGTCAATTAACTTATCAACCTGCAAGTCTTTGGCATGTGGGAAGAAACCGGAGCACCTGGAGGAAACCCATGCAGACACAGGGAGAACTTGCAAACTCCACACAGGCAGTACCCAGAATTGAACCCGGGTCGCTGGAGCCATATCCATATCCTCTCAAGTCTGCGTCCCTTAGACAAAAGGGAGTGGAGATGAGGATCGTACTGGGGGAATGGCCAGAGTAAGAGACAGTAATGTAATTATTGGGGACTGGGGCATCAAAGATGGAGGTGAGGATGTGGGTGAGCAAATCAGTAGCTGCAGAAATGTTGTGGCGAATGGAAGGCCAGAGGCAGAGAGTTGGTATTTTGAAAGTGCAGGTGTAAATGAACTGAGGGATAGTTTTTCCCAGGGACAGTTACAGAAGGAAGGGGGATGTGGGTGGAGGGTGATGTGAGGAATTGATCAGAGCTGGCCTTATCTGTGATTGACAGGATGGGATTAGCAAGATGACAAGATCAAGGTGGTGGCCGTGAATATGGGTTGGGGAGTTTACATGGAGGGAAAGATTTAGGGAGGATACGAAGGCAGTGAACTCAGAGGAGAGAGAGAATAATGAGTTGAGATGGAGGTTAAAATCGCTGAGGATGAGAAATCGTTCAGTGCAGAGGCTGAGGGAGAAAAGCAATGAAGATATCTCAGTGAGAAAATGTTCATTATACTTGAGAGGGCGGGAGAGAACGAGGATTTTGAACAAGAGGTGAGAGGGGTAGAACAAGGTGAGATACTCAAAGGAGGAGAAAGTGCCAGAGGAGTAGGGGGTCAGGCCATAGTGTGATCTGGTGATAAGCGCCACATTGTCACCACGATAGTCTCAGTGGGACAGGTGTCATGGAGTCATACAGCCCTGAAACAGGCCCTTCGGCCCACCGAGTATGTGCTGACCATCAACCACCCACTTATAATAATCCTACATTCATCCCATATTCCATGCCACATCCCCAAAATTCTCCTACTTACTCTCGGGGAAATTTACAATGGCCAATTTACCTATCAACCTGCAAGTCTTTGGTTATGGGAGGAAAATGGAGCACCCGGCAGAAATGCATGCAGTCACAGGGAGAACTTGCAAACTCTGCACGGGCAGTATCCAGAACTGAACCCAGGTCGCTGGAGCTGTGATGCTAACCACTGCGCCACTGTACCGCACAGGTAATGATGATTTCCAAAAAGATAAAATCTAACCTTTCCCCCTTGACATTCAATGGCATTATGATCATTGAACCCCCCACTATCAACATCCTGGGGGTTACCATTGACCAAAAACTTAACTGGAGTAGCAGTATAAATACCATGTCAACAAAAGCAGGTCAGAAGCTCGGAATCCTGTGGTGAGCAACTCACCTCCTGACTCCCCAAAGCCTGCCCACCATCTACAAGGCACAAGTCAGGAATATGATGGAATACTCTTCACTTGCCTGGATGGGTGCAGCTCCAACAACACTCAAGAAACTCGACACTATCGAGAACAAAGCAGCCTACTTGATTGGCACCCCATCTACAAACATTCACTCCCTGCACCACCGATGCACCGTGACAGCAGTGTGTGCCATCTACAAGCTGCACAAAGGCATCTTAGACAGCACCTTCCAAATCTGCAACCTCCACCACCTAGAAGGACAAGGACAGCAGATACATGGGAACATCACCACCTGCAAGTTTCCCTCCAAGCCATATACCATCCTGACTTGGAACTATGCTGCCATTCCTTCACTGTCATTGGGTCAAAATCCTGGAACTCCCTTCCTAACTGTTTGTGCACCCATCCCACATGGACTGCAGCGGTTCAAAAATGTAGCTCACCACCACCTTCTCAAGGGCAATTAGAGATGGACAATAAATGCGGCCTAGCCAGCGACTCCTACATCCCAGCACAGTTGTGTTTCAGGTCAGTGTTTGTTGGTTCTCGTGCTGGACAGTGAGATCTTTCAGCAGAACATTTTGCCCTTCAGGGAACAGAAACTTCCGCTCCGATGCTTTCTGTCCTACAAATGGTTTCAGTCCCACCTGTCTGACTTGATTCTTAATTCCCTCTGAGCTGATTGCCGAATGGCAAGAAATGACTCATCACCTGCTCTGGGCAACTTGCAAAATAAACCAATTAAAAAATGGCAGCAGCAGAATTGTATTCAACCGCAAGCCGTAACCTCATGACCCGGCATATCCCTCACTCTACCATTACCATCCGGCAAAGGGACCAAGCCTGGTTCAAGAAAGAGTGCAGGAGAGCATGCCAGGAGCAACACCAGGTATACATAAAAATGAGGTGTCAGCCTGGTGAAGTTACAACGCAGGGCTACTTGCAAGCCAAACAGTGGAATCAGCATGCAACAGACAGAGCTCAGCAATCCCACAACCAACAGATCAGATCTAAGCTCTGCAGTCTTGTTACATCCAGTCGTCAATGGTGGTGGACAATTAAACAACTAACAGCTGGAGGAGGCTCCACAAATATCCCCATCATCAGTGATGGAGGAGCCCAGCAAATCAGTGCAAAAGACAAGGCTGAAGCATTTGTATCCATCTACAGCCAGAAGTGCTGAGTGGATGATCCATTTCTGCCTCCTCCTGAGATCTCCAGCATCACAGATGCCAGTCTTCAACTAATTCGATTCACTCCAGGTGATATCAAGAAATGGCTGAAGACACTGGATAGTGCGAAGGCTATGGGTCCTGACAATATTATGGCTGTAGTACTGAAGATTTGTGCTGCAGAACTATCCGTGCCCTTATCCAAGCTGTTCCATTATAGCTACAACACTGGCATCTAGTCGACAATGTGGAAAATTTACCAGGCATATCCTGCATACAAAAAGAAAGACAAATCCAACCCGGCCAATTCCAATCCTATTAGCCTACTCTTGATCATTAGCAAAGTGATGGAAGGTGTCATTGACTGTGCTTTCAAGTGGCACATAAACAGTAACAACCTGCTCACAAACACTCAGTTTGAGTTCCGCCAGGGCAACTCAGATCCCACCCGCATTACAGCCTTGGTCCAGACATGGACAAAAATAACTGAACTGAAGAGGTGAGGTGACAGGGACTGCCCTTGACATCAAGGCAGCATTTGACCGAGCGTGGCCTCAAGGAACTCCAGCAAAACTAGAGTCAATGGGAATCAGGGGGAAAATGCTTCGCTGGTTGGAGTCATACCTAGCACAAAGGAAGATAGTTGTGGTGGTTGGAGGGCAATCATCTCAACCACGGGACATTGCTGCAGGAGTTCCTCAGGGTAGTGTCTGAGCCCATCTCATTGCTTCATCAATGACCTTCCCTCCATCATAAGGTCAGAAAGGAGGTTGTTTGCTGATGGTTGCATCATGTTAACTAGCATGCGCAACTCATCAGATACTGAAGCAGTCCATGTCCATATACAGCAAGACCTGGAGAACTTTCAGGCTTGGGCTGATACATGGCAAGTGGCATTTGCCCCACACAAGTGCCAGGCAATGACCATCTCCAATAAGAGAGAATCTAACCATCTCCCCTTGACATTCAATGGCATTACAATTGTTGAACCACCACCTTTAACATCCTGGGGGTGATCATGGACCAGAAACTGAACTGGAGCAGCTGCATAAATACTGTGGCTACCAGAGCAGGTCAAAAGCTGGGAATGCTGTGAGGCGTAATTCAGCTCCTAACTCTCCAAAACCTATCCATCATCGAGAAGGCACAAGTCAGGAGTGTGATGGAATGTTCTCGACTTGCCTAAATGCTATTGTGTCATGGGTCTGGGCAGATTCTTTGTGGCTTTGGAGATCGTACTTCAGTGACACAGTCTCAGAGTCTTGTTTAAACCATATATTGTAGCCCTGGTGTGGCTGAGTGGACATTTCCTGATCACTTAATGAAAAGACCAGGTTTTGTCAGGAGGTGCAGAAGAGAATTGAAACCTGGGCAGCTCTCATTCTATTCACTGATGCAGATTAGGATCAATCTGTGAATGAATGGAAATGGAATTAAATTCTTTCCTACACTCTTTCCTCATAGGAAGCCCCTTCACTCAGGTCACCTGTCCTGATCCAGCAGTCTGGTTGGAAAATCATCAATTGGCAAAATTATTCTAAGAAAATCAGTGAGTGTGAGAGAGCTTTTCTTTGTACAATCTAACTTTTTAGTTTTTACCTCTGTAGATGTACCAGCAGCAGATAAAAACTAATCTGAAGAAAGCAGGTAGGATCACACTTGGGGTTTCACTCACCAATCTCTATACTATGGTTGTCACTCGGTAATTCTAGTGCAAAATTTTCTCACAACCTCACAACGACCATTCTCTTTTCACTAGAATTTCAGAAAAGAGTAATGGACCCAGCAGTAAGATGATGGGTTTTGTCCTTTTCAACTGTGGGTTTTCTGCTGAGGGGATTTGGATTGAAAAGGCACAGAAGCCAAATACTAACAGTTACATTTTTATCACTGGTGGTGGGAGCAATTTAAGATGATGAATTGAGTGTCACAAAGAAGTGTATTATGCAATATTAAGGCATCATGACTTCTACCCCATACCGTATCAGAACCAATTTACTAATTGAGCCCAGTGACTGCTGGTTTCTGGTTGAAGAGTTAAAATTGTCTTTGATGTACATGTGGGGCTGAATTTTATCAGTAAGTGACGGCTTTCCGATACGGAAGTGCCACCGCACAGCCCGCGTGATATCACAAGCAGGGGCTGATTTAAATAGAGGGGGTGGATCGGCCGCCTCTGATGACATCATCAGGGATGGCCGCCACGTCCCCGGCAAAGGCGTCTGGCGTCACCGTGCATGTGGCGGTGCCATTTGTAAAGGGCTTGAAACCCTTCACAAAAATTTACATTTTTAAAGGGATATTAGATTTCATTTTCTTTAAATAAATAATTAGAAAATAGAAGCCCTTTCCTAATCCCCCCCAATGATCTTTACATTGCCCTATATTCAGAAAACTTATTTTATTCCTGACTTGAACTTCCCCCCAACCTTCTCACATTTGTCCTTCAAAACCTTCCCACCATCCCCACATCCAATAAAAAGTGTTTTCCCTGCTCCCCCACCCCCCCTGGTAATTTTATTCCGCGCCCCGCCCAACCAGTGTCTCGCCTCGGAACACCAACGGTGTTCTGAAGGCACGCGGGTTGTGGCCGGTTGCCTGTAATATTGGCGTGGGACGGACGCCGTCAGCAGGTAAGTTAATTTGAATCTTACTAATGCTGATTTACATTTTGCAATGAAGGCCCCGTTGCCAAGCAGCAGGGGGTAGGGGGCCGCATCGAGGCCTCGCCGCCACTGCTAAGTTCCAGCGGGACCTTCTTGGCATCATAGGTTGTACTGGGCCGCTCCCGCTAGCATTTTAAGGGCCTCCCCGCCACGACCCACACCGTCGAGGGGCTGGTATAATTCAGCCCGTGGTTCAGAAGAATCTTTCTTTCCCTCGCCTCCACTTATCAAATGACACTGACTCCTTGCTGGGGTCTGGTTCATTGGTGCCTACTGCACCCCCCCCGTTTAGCATTAAGTCATGGCTGTAACTGGAGTGAAAGGTCACAGACCGGAAACATTGGGCAGGATTTTAAGAAGCCCTTGACATTGTGATGGATATGTTGAGGACATGAAAGTGACTTCGGATGAGGCCCGATCATCCAGGCAGGGCCCGTCCAATCCTCCTGGCGGTGGCAGTGAGGCTCAGGGGTGCCCCCTCCACCCGGCTCGCCGCTTGGCGATAGGACCACAATTAACATATTCAAAAGAATAAAAGTCATACATTTAAATATACTTACCTGAGATCTTGAGGACCCGCCATGATCTTCAGCCTGGTGGCTGGCACTCCTGCGCCTTCAGATCCCCGTCCGGAGAAACGAGGTGTGACACTGGTGGGGAGGGAAGAGGAGGTAGGTTTATCAGTGCAGGGGAAGGGGAGGTGGGAACGAGCTCAAATACACATAATGAGTGTGGAGGATGGTGGGAAGGGTTGAACCTGAAACGTTGTGAAGTTGTGGGGGGGAAGATCAGATGTAAAAGGTAAGTATTTGGGGGGAATGAAGGACAAATACTTCTTGTAATTGTTGATGGAAGAGCTGGGAAAAGGGTAGAAGAAATTTATTTATTTGCTTTTGGGGGGATCTTGCTTTAAAAATGTATATACGCCAGCAGGTTGGCTGCTCTTTAAAAATGGCGCCAGCGCCTGTGACCAGGCAACTGATGCCATTGCCGGTGACGAACATCCCGCCCCCTCCATGTGATTGGCGGGGTTGTGAGGTGGAGGCGGGATGCCCCAGTTATTCAAATGAGCCACCGCGCTTAAGATGCTGTCAGAGCGGATGAGTATTTCCAGCACTTTCTGTTTTTAATTCAGATTTCCAGCATCTGCAGTGTTTTGCCTTTCTGATGTTATAGATGATATATAAATGCAAATTGTTGTTGCAGTGGCAATTGCATTATGAGTTTAACTTGTCTGACAGAGTGAAATGTAAAGTTTTTATTTCCTTCCTCGACTATTTATATGAATGGTGAAAATGCAGCTTGTACTGTCAGCCCAAACGAACTGGAGGTCGAGTGCTGTGAGAGGATTCATCTGTCGAGGACATGATTTTAATGTAGGAAATGATTTTTTTTATACATATATGTGTATATTTTATATAAACTAAAGAACACCATTAATCACATTTTATCCCTTTTTGGTAGTGCATTTAACACAGTAATCTAAATTCTGAGGTCTCTTAATATTTTCTCAGCTTCTTTGTCTGATTTTAGAGGTTCTCTAAATCCAAATAAATGTCTCATGTTCTGTTTCTGTGTAGAATGTGATTATTCAGATGGAAAATGCTTTAGTTTTTCGACAGATTAGATTTCTAACTTTTGCCAGTTCTGATGAAAGGTCACAGACCTGAAACGTTAACTCTGTTTCTCTCCACACAGATGCTGCCAGACCTGCTGAGCATTTCCGGCACTTTCTGTTCTCATTTCAGAGATGCTGCAGTGTTTGTTGCACTTGGTAACAGTGGTTTCATAATTCAGTTGCTTATAGGCTTGAGTTATGTGGCCTTCTCCAGGAGTATAAGCCTGTTTATTCCTGTCAAATGTTCTCTTTCTCCAACTGGTTAAATTTTTTTTCCCTTAAACTACTCCCCACCCGGCGTCAAATTTTACCACTCGTCCTGAAGGCAGGTTCTACTTGCACCAATCACCTGCCAGTATTCATGTGCGAGCTTTGAGTTTGTTCACAGACCCCAGTCTGATCCGGCCCTCATCTGCCCTCCATGTAGAGCACCTCCAGGAGCTGGTGGCACTGAGTAGTTAATGGTGACAGGAAACCTGGCTACTTATCCCCGCATAACAGGCAACTCAGCAAAGACTGAGATTGAACCTGAGAACTTCCTGATCTGTGTGGCTCAGACTCAATGTCTAAACTCACTGAGCTCTCAGGGAGCCAGTCTGAAAAATCAGCTGTGCTGTGAGATTGCTGCTCCATGGTTGAGTTTGTGTGAACAAGGGACATTTTTTGAGCAGTTTTGTATATTTTGAGTCAGTGTGGGTTGGGGGAGGTGATATTTGATTTTTTCTCCCAGCCTGAACTGCAACTTGAGCTGCAGCAATCACAAGCTGTTGCTGTTTTTGTCCTCAATACAGAAATTGCTGAACCGATAAATGGTCATATTTTGCCATGGACAGAAAGTGAGTTCTGACTTTATAATATCTCGACACCACTCGGATAAATTTAGTTAATGAGGTTACAGATGGATATTGTGTTCTGTATATAATTGTTGCTTGTAACTAAATAGAAAGTAATTGAAACTATATTCTGTCTGTCAGGATTAAAGTTTGTTTTCCCGGGTTCTTGCATCACTAAGCACTGTTTAGATGCCCGTACTTCCTTTATATTTGTGTCAGATAACTTCATGCATCACTGAACAATTGGCCATTCACAAATTTCTTATCGTAAGTCTGAGAGCTGGAATGTTTATCTTAAATTCATTTGTTTGTGTTCAGATTACTCGAATGAACCCGACTGTTACTCAGTTTATAGTTTGAGTTCGTTAAAAGCTGTAAAATCCATACTACAGTTCAGAAGTTTCACCCTGCTTTCCCCCCGCCCCTTCCCAGGTCCAGTTTTCAGGTAGGAAGGGTCTGTTACTGTCACACCAAGTGGAATAGAACATTCCTGTATTTGGATTAGTGCAGGGTTTGGGGCAAAGCCCCTTCAACCATTAATTCCATTCAATAAGGACCATGTTTGATAATTGCATCTACCTCAAGGTTGTAAAGATTGTCACCATCCTTAATGAGTCTTGATTAAATTTTGTTCTCCCCATTACCTATCAGCAGTCTCCAAGGACATTTCTGTGGATGATATTGACTTTTGAGTTCAAAGAAGTCTCCTTGGCTTGGAACAAAGATTTGAGTTAAATGATGCATAATAAGAACTACAAACTCTTTTTAAAATGTCATTTATTATTGCTGCTGACAATTGTATAATCCTGACAAAGCTTAATCAAAAGCTGGACAAATCTACTGGATATTCAGACTGACCAAATGTAACTTGTTTCAAAAACGAGCCTCAGAGACCATAAAATAATAACACAAAGGTAGACATTCTGTTTTGTTGTGAGGAATGTCACTGGAGGCCAACGAGTGTTCATAAAATTCAGTCTCAGACCTTTTTTTATATATCCAGTGTTTCAAAAGTGAATATCTAATGGTTCAGAGATATTTCATCATTTCCAATTGGTTGATTATTTTTGGCCACTGACGTTGTCTGATCAAAAGAGTCACAAATGTGACTCCAGGATGGTATGTTGCCTCCCTGGTACTCAGGTCATGGATGTCACGGAGCGGCTGCAGGACATTCTGAAACATTCAGAGTTTGAGGTACACATTGGTACCAACGAGATAGGTAAAAAGAGGGAACAGGAGGATAGAGCAGATGAATGCATGGCTGAAGAGATGGTGCAGGAGAGAGGGCTTTAGTTTCCTGGATCACTGGGTCTGTTTCTGACAAAGGTGGGACCTGTACAAGTTGGACAGGTTGCACCTGAACCAGAACGGGCCCAATACCCTAGCTGGGAGGTTTGCTAGTCCTGTTGGGGGGGAGAGTGGGGGGGTAGGGTTAAACTAATTTGGCAGGGGAATGGGATACAGAGTGGAGGTACAGTAGGGGGTGATGCACAGTCAAATATAAAAGAGAAACTGAGTCAGTCTGGAAGGCAGAGCAAAGATAGACCTGTTAAGGCACAAATGAAAAATGCAAGGCTGGATTGCATCTATTTTAATGCAAGGAGTCTTACTAGTAAGACAGATGAATTGAGGGCATTGATTAACACATGGGATTATGATATTATTGCTATCACAGAGACATGTTTGAGGGAGGGGCAGGACTGGCAGCTCAATATTCCAGGGTATAGAATCATCATTCGTGACAGGGGAGGGGATAAAAGACGAGGTGGCATTGCACTGTTGATTAAGGAGTCAATTACTGCAGGAAGAAAGGATGATACCTTAGAAGGTTCTTCAAATGATGCCATATGGGTAGAACTTAAAAACAAAATGGGGGCAATCACTTGACTGGGAGTGTACTATGGGCCTCTAAACAGTCAGGGAGAGACAGAGGAGCAGATATGGAGGCAAATCTCAGACAGGTGTAAAAATAATAGAGTAATAATAGTAGGGGATTTCAACTTACCAAATATCAACTGGGATCGTCTTCGTGGAAATCGCTTAAAGGGGGCAGAATATTTAAAATGCATACAGCAGATCTTTTTGAGCCAGTACGTAGAAAGTTCTTCAAGAGAAGGGGCAGTACTGGACCTACTCCTAGGGAATGAAGCTGGACAAGTGGTAGAAGTATCAGTGGGGGTGCATTTCGGGGATAGTGACCATAACTCTGTAAGACTTAAGGTAGTTATGGAAAAGGACAAAGACGGGCTAGAAATAAAGGTACTGAATTGGGGGAAGGCCGATTTCAATATGATAAAACAAGATCTGGCCAAACAGGATCTGGCCAAAGTGGACTGGGAGCAGCTACTTGTAGGAAAATCGATATCAGATCAGTGGGAGTCATTCAAAGAGGAAATAGTGAGGGTTCAGAGCCAACATGTATCCATTAAGGTAAAGGGTAGGACCAACCAGTCCAGGGAACTGTGGATGTCAAGGGATATAGAGGATTGGATCAGGAAAAAAAAGGAGGCTTATGGCAGATTCGGAGTGCTGAAAACAGCGGAGGCACTAGAGGAGTGTAGAAAGTATAGGGGTTACTTAAAAAAGTAATGAGGAGAGCGAAGAGGGGACATGAAAAAACACTGGCGGGCAAGATAAAGGAAAATCCTAAGGTGTTTCATAAGTATATTAAGGGCAAGAGGATAACCAGGGAAAGAGTGGGGCCCATTAGGGACCAAAGTGGCAATCTGTGTGGGGAGCCAGAGGGCATAGATGAGGTTTTAAATGATTACTTTTCATCTGTGTTCACTATGGAGAAGGACGATGTAGGTGTAGAGATCAGGGAGGGGGATTGTGATATTCTTGATCATATTAGCATTGAAAGCGAGGAAGTATTAGCTGGTTTAGCAGGCTCAAAAGTGGATAAATCCCCAGGCCCAGATGAGATGTATCCCAGGCTTGGACCCAAAATGAGAGGCAAGGGAGGAGATAGCAGGAGCACTGACACAAATTTTCCAATCCTCTCTGGCCACAGAAGAGGTACCAGAGGACTGGAGGATTGCAAATGTGGTGCCATTATTCAAGAAGGGTAGCAGGGATAAACCAGGTAACTACAGGCCAGTGAGACTAACATCAGTGGTTGGGAAACTATTGGAAAAATTCTGAGGGACAGGATTAATCTCCACTTGGAGAGGCAGGGATTAATCAGGGATAGTCAGCATGGCTTTGTTGGAGGGAGATCGTGTCTAACTAACTTGATTGAATTTTTCGAGGCGGTGACTAGAAGTGTAGATGAGGGTAAAGCAGATGATATAGTCGACATGGACTTTAGTAAGGTTTTTGATAAGGTCCCGCATGGGAGATTGGTTAAGAAGGTAAGAGCCCATGGGATCCAGGGTAATTTGGCAAATTGGATCCAAAATTGGCTTAGTTGCAGGAGGCAGAGGGTGATGGTTGAGGGTTGTTACTGCGAGTGGAAGCCTGTGATCAGTGCTGTCCCACAGGGATCGGTGCTGGGACCTTTGCTGTTTGTAGTGTACATTCATGATTTAGACATTAATATGGGAGGTATGATCAGTAAGTTCGCCGATGACACGAAATTTGGTGGTGTCGTAAATAGTGAGGAGGAAAGCGTTAGATTACAGGATGCTACAGATGGGCTGGGAAGATGGGTGGAGCAGTGGCAAATGGAATTTAATCCAGAAAAGTGTGAGGTGATGCATTTTGGTAGGACTAACAAGGCAAGGGAATATACAATGGATGGTAGGACCCTAGGAAGTACAAAAGGTTAGAGGGACCTTGTTATACTTGTCCATAGATCACTAAAGGCAGCAGCACAGGTCAAGAAGGTGGTTAGGAAGGCATATGGGATACTTGCCATTATTAGCTGAGGCACAGAATATAAGATCAGGGAGGTTACAATGGAGATGTATAAAACACTCGTTAGGCAACAGCTGGAGTACTGTTTATAGTTCTGGTCACCACACTATAGGAAGGATGTGATGGCACTGGAGAGGGTGCAGAGGACATTCACCAGGATGTTACCTGGGTTGGAGCATTTCAGCTATGAGGAGAGACTTAAAAGGCTAGGGTTGTTTTCCTTTGAGCAGAGGAGTCTGAGGGGGGACGTGATTGAGGGATACAAAATGATGAGGGGCATTGATATATTAGATGGGGAGAAACTTTTTCCCTTATCGGAGGAGTCAATAACCAGGGGACATGGATTTAAGGTAAGGGATAGGAGGTTTAGAGGGGATTTGAGGAACAATTTTTTCACCCAGAGGGTGGTTGGAATCGGGAACACACTGCCTGAAGTGGTGGTAGAAGCAGGAACAATCAAATAATTTAAGAAGTATTTGGATGAGCACTTAAAACGCCATAGCATACAAGGCTACAAGCCAAGTGCTGGAAAATGGGATTAGAATAGTTAGGCCGGCACAGACACGATGGTCCGAAGGGCCTGTTTCTGTGCTGTATTACTCTGTGACTCGATGACTCTATGAAAGTGTTATCAGCTCTCAGCCAGGATTCCATTGAGGCCATGATATCGATGGAATCATCTACAATAACTTCATGGAGGGAAAGGGCCTTGAACGGACATTCTGGTGGGAGATGTGGAGAGGGGTGGTGAGAGCTGATCCACTGGCTGAGTCCATAGCATCAGCAGTAGGAGGGGTGAGTTGGATGAGAAAGATATTGGTAGGGCATTTAGAAAAATTCAAGGTAATCAGGCAGAGTCAACATGGTTTTCTGAAAGGGAAATCATGTTTAAACAATTTATTGGAGTTCTTTGAGGGACTTACATGTACTGTGGATAAAAGTGGATGTATTGTACTTTTATTTCCAGAAGGCATCTGATAAGCACAGGGCTGGAGGGTTATCGGGGGTAGGTGAAAATTTGGAGGAATCAGTTCAGCCATGAACTTATTGAAAGGCGGAGCAGGCTTGAGGGGTCGAGTGGCCGACTCCTGTTACTAATTTGTATGTTCATATGGAAAATTAGCCCTCAGTGGGTGCACTGGGTGGGAGATTCGGTGAAAGATTAGGATGGGACAATTGGGATTGATGATTGGAATGAGCGAGCACCGAGTGCCTCGATGACCACTGTGGAGGATGCTGAGAGAGATAAAGTGGGAAGCTGTAGGTTTATCCAATAAAACAGAGACAGAGGGAGTGGCCACGGGACATGTTGCTTATTAGTTTAATTTTATTCTATATGTATGATTAGCATAAAGGATTTTTTGCAGTTGCTCTACTTTTACAAAAGTCACCTGACATTAAATGCAAACTCAATCAAATCATCTTGGTTTGTCTTTTAAACAATCTGATTGCAGCGACCGAGTGGAGAGAGGCTGGGTTCACATGTGGTTCATGTGTGAAAATCTTCCATTTTCCTCATTATTTTATAATCTGAGAAAGTACAGTGAAGGGATATTTCACCCCATTCTTCAGTTCCTCTCTAAACTTACTCTGGGTCACAGCGTAAATAAAAGTGTTTGTGCAGCAACTCAGGAGCTGAAGCATAACTGCAAGCCATTGTACAATGGGTGACACGCCACCAGAACCCATCCGGCCCAGTAGAGCAATTCTAGCATGCATCGTAGACACCAGGAAGAGAACCCATAGAAGGATAAAATTCCCCGATATCATAAAAAGTGAAGTGATTGATTTCCTTCTGTTCACTGTCTCTGGATCACTGTGACTCTCCCTACAGACCCGGTCCCGAAGTCTCTTGCGAATTCTGATGGTCACGAGAATGTGCCTGACAGTTAAAACATTGAGCATCAGAATCAGAATAAATGATACACACGGGGTGAAAATATAATGTAACAATTCAATTGCTGTCCACACTGGTGAATACAGAGCACTCCAGGGAATAATGCAGAGCCAGGGGCCTCGAAAAGGGAAATAGCTGCTTGAAAGCATAAAGTACCAGAAAATATTTTTCACACAGAACAACACAGACATTGTTCCAATAATCACAGCCGCCGATTTCTCAGTGCAATATTTAGTTTTCAGTTTCTGGCAGCAAATGGCCACAAATCGATCAAAGGTGAAAGCGACGGTGAACCAGACAGAACAGTCCGTTGCTGCATAAAGTAGGACAGCGTGGATATTACACACTGGAATATCAAAAAGAAATTGAAACCTTCTGCGATAATTAATGGGAATTTGCCTCAGTATCAGGTCGAAGATAATGACCAGTAGATCCGCCGTTGCCATGGCCACCAAGTAACGAGTGACACATTTGGAGAGACCACACTTTCCCCGAGACAAGATCACAATTGTCACTAGGTTAACTGTAAGGAAGAGGGAAAAACAGGGACATTATACATCAGGATGGGAGCAGGAATATCAATATGCTGGATTCATGGTTATAATAAACTGAAAGCTCACTGCATCGCACGATGGAATACAATGTGTTTAAACTTTATGATGGAGAAAAGGCTTCGCACGAACGATCAGTAAAGATTTGAGAGTCCATGTCTGAAGAGTTAGATAAATGAACACAAAAGCAAAATGCTTATGTTCATTCATAAATGTGCAGTGTTATAATATGGTCTCCCTTGGTGAACGGTGAGTCAACACACTGACTGGTGCCTTGCAAAACCAAAGAGATCAATTCTTGGTCTGGTCAGTTACAATAGGAATCAGTTACACTGGGATATGGTGGGTCAATTACCAGGGTCCCTCTCCTGCTCAGTGACCTTTGGATATGCTGAGGTTTTAATCTCCCGGCTTCTGCTGCTGATCCATGACCATGGGATATGATGCAGGTTGAGTTCCTGTTTCAGATTCTTTGCATTCACTGGCTCAACCCCAACCCACCTGTTTTTGTGAATTAAGATTTAGTCCTTTGATGCTTCGGAAAACTGGGATATGTGGCTGTCAGTTTCATTGTGTTATCAAAGTTACCAATATCGATTGTGAATAGTTGAAGCCTCAGAACAGTTCATCTTGGCACATTGCGCGTCACTTCCTTCCAGTACAAATACATTCCAATTATTCAAACTCTCTATGTTCTACTGCATAACCAATCTTCTCACCAGGTAAATAATTTGCCTTAAATTCCAGAAGTTTTATTTCTAACTGACAATCTCTTTTGTGGAACCTGATCAACTGCCTTCTGGAAGTCCATATAAACTACGTCCATCGCCATTCCATTGTCTACCATTTGAATTATCTCCTCAAAAAAATCAATTAGATTCATTAGATTTGACCAATCCTTTAAAAATTCCATGCTGTTTTTTCCTAATTACCTCAAATTCCTCTAAGTGCTCAGTGACTCTGTCCTGAATTGTAGATTCCAATAATTTCCCCACAACAGATGTTGCACTAGCAGGTCTATAATTTCTTGGATTCTCTCTCTCACCTTCCTTATTTGTTTTAATTTCTTAATTTGTAATTTTCTCATCTAAACGGACAATTCATGAATCAAGAGAACTTTGTAAAATATTGACTGAAACATTTTCAATTTCCTCAAGTACATTTTAAAAATCCAGTGGTGGAAACCATCAGGTTCTGGAGATCGTCAGTCTTTAGTGCCATTCTTTATTCTAATATTCTTCTCTTGCTTCTGTTAATTTTAGTGAGTTCCAGTCCTTGATTCATTGTGGAATGTGAGGTATATTATCCTCTTGCTCTCCTGTGAAGACTGACACAAAGCAATTATCCAACAAGCCTGACATTTCCTTATTTTCATTATCTTTCACATCACCTGTTCTGCAGCTTTTAATATCTATTTTTTACTCTTTCTTTGTTGTTCATCATCTTTCTGACAGTTCCCCCGACCTACTCTATTCATTCCACTTTTGTATGTTCTTTCCTTTAGCTTAATGTTATCGGTCGCCTCTTTTGTTGACCATTGTCTCCCTGGATCCTGCTCCCGATCAGTGATACTGGGATACAGGGGACAATTTATTGCAGCCGTTTGGAGTGGGAATGGAGGTGGGGGGGCGGGAGAATAGCATCAGACAAGTCTCCCCCGAAATCCGACATTGTGATATCGGTTCCGCATCTAATCAGTGGCGAGAAAGCACCAAGACAGCATCACTTCCTAATGTGACGGGTGTGCATTTGAAGTTGTACAAAAGGTTGTTTCAATGTATTTGCATGTAATTCTTCTGATTCAATATGGTGCTTGGGATGAAATGGACCACGGGCGGCCCTGACTTGCTTTCAGGATACTGGCCATTGAAAGCTGGTGGCACCGAGATGGGGACTCAGTGCCGCGACGGCAGGCAGACATGATCAGCACTCAATGACCACTGGCATTGTCAGTGAACAC
Organism: Heterodontus francisci; assembly: GCF_036365525.1. Lineage (NCBI taxonomy): Eukaryota > Metazoa > Chordata > Chondrichthyes > Heterodontiformes > Heterodontidae > Heterodontus > Heterodontus francisci. Next base: position 30,770,406 of record NC_090410.1, read on the forward strand.
TGTGACTCACTGACTTTTACGCCCTGTTGTAGGACGAGTTACGACCTATGCGATTTAGTGGGCCACCTATGCTGAAAATCACCATGCTCCTCAACAATTACGTGTCTGGATCATTCCAAAATTCCTCTGGGGACATGTGTGGTGTCTCCCAGGCAACAGCCCACCACTGCATCAAGGAGGTGACCAATGCCCTGTTAAAGAGAGCTGGTGACTATGTGCTCTACGGGACCTAACCTGACAGTCAGGCCGAGAGGGCTGTCAGATTCATGGCCATCACTGGATTCCCTCAGATGCAAGATGTGATCAACGACATGAATGTGGTCATTAAGGCTCCAACAGACCAGTCAGCCTCCTCCTTCAACAGGAAGAGCTTCCATTCAATCAACATTCAACTTGTCTGCGACCATCGAAAATGTTTCCTGCAGTTCCCACTTCCCGAGGAGCAGCCGCGAGATGCCTCCATATTTCAACAGTCACAGGTACCACAGGTTTTCAGGCCCCCGCTTGCCTTCAGGGATGGATTCTCAGGGACAAAGGCTACCCAATGAAGACATGGCTTCTCAACAGCTGTGAGGAAACCTCACACTGCAGCACAGGAGAGGTACAACAATTGCCTTGGCTCCACCCGAGTGACCATCGCTCAGGCCATTGGGTTGCTGAAGATGAGATTGCTTTGCCTGGATCAATCTGGTGGAGCCTTGCAGTATGCCCCAGTGAGGGTCTTGTGTATCCTGGTGGTCTGCTGTGCTCTGCACATTCCAGCAGTGCAGAGGAGGGAGGCCTTGCACGATGAGGCCATGTGAACGCCATTCCTCCACTGACGAGGAGGGTGATGGACAGGCAGCAGAGGATGTTGAACCCCTTGCATTGGAGGCCAGGAACATTGAGCAACGCATCAAGGAGGCAAGAGACAATCTCATACTTACCCACTTCCAGCCACCATGATGGTCACTCACAGAGAGAACAATAAAGACTGACCTCAATGCATGTAGTCTATCGCCTCCTTTCCATTGGTGTTCCGTGCCTAGTGCCCAGCTGAAACACACACTAGTGCCCATGGGAGATCATATTTAAATGAGGCTGTGCTTACATTGGCATTTCACGAAGGGGGAAGGGGGAAGGGGGAAGTCAGCAGCTCACAATTAGGGAATGATAGAATAATCACTTTTACACAATGAACGTGAATGACTTGAACAAAAGAACTTTATCTGAAGCATCACATGTCAGATATCAAACACCCGTGAACCCCCATGTGAGTCGAGGTGCTTTGCTTTTTACGATTGCGAGTGCTTCTACGAGGTGTGAACCCATCGCCAGCAGCTGGGCTGGAGACAGGCTGCTGATCAGGCTGCCCCTTGGCCTGTGATGACTTTGGCAGCCGTCCTCTGGTTACCTGAGGCCTGGAAGTCCCCGGCTACCTGAGGCTTTCCTGCACTGATGCAGGTCTCTCCTCAGGCATCGCAATTGCTGGAGCTGGGCTCACTGGCAGAGGGGCTCTGGAGCCACTGCCCACACTCAAAGCACCCTGAGGGGAGCCCCCAGCTATGGAGGATAGTCACTCCCCCTCCCTTTCAAGGCTTACCTGAACCTCCCTGCTCAGAGAAATACAAAGGACAGGAGAAGACTCCAGGCGCCTTGTCCTTCTCTCACTTTGCCACTGCTGTTTCGAACTCATGGCCAAGGTGATTGTGTGCAGCTCTGGGCACATCTGTGGGATGTCTTCATAAGGGTTGCCAACTTCTCAATGGAGGAATCCATACACTTCCATGCCTGAGACATGGCAGCACTCAAGGCATGATTGGACTTCACCATCATCCACTCATGGCTGTGTATTGCCTTTGGCATCTCTGCCAGATGTTGCCTTACCTTAACTCTCTCTGAAACTCCAGTATGCCCTGTTCGGCGACACCACAGTACCATCATGAGCCTCGGGCTCAGCATAGGCTTGGTCACCCACAATCCTCCGACTGTCAGAGACCACGACTGTCCCAACCTCAGCCAGCTGCTCAGGCACCAGATTGTGACCCTGATTCTAAAATCGAGCAGAAACCCAATGAGGTGAAATTATCTGCACTGTTGGAAGGTCCCGGAAATTCATTGGACAGTGCATCCTGTGACCGTGGATCCTTCTCTGAAGTGGAATGATGTCCTCCTCCTAGTAGAGTCTCCTGTGAACACCGACCTGCAAAGCATGTGCGGTTCAGCATGAGCAGATCGTGTCATAGCAACCATGTGTGATAGGGTCTCTGGAAGTGATCTGCATGTTGATGGAAGATAATCCTCACTCTTTAGTAAGGAGACTCCAGTCTAACCATCCGTTATTGAGCAGCTGCCCTGGAACCCATTAGTTCAAGTGCCTCCTCCTTAGCCTTGGAGAGAGGTCTGATGTCTGGGATGCCTCCGCCAGTCAGTGATGTCTCCCTCTTATTATGGGCCCTCTTGTCCTGCAAGAGGAAAGAGGGAGGTAGTCTTACTTCACAGAGAGATCGACATGACAGTTCTGCTCATGGCATCACCTCGTCCCCTACTGGGGTATCCTGTATAGCTCATCCTCCCATCAGCTCACATGGGAGTTAATGGGGGTGAGCTGTGAAAGTGGGTAGTCTGTGGCCGACATGCATCTGTCAGGATGAGTTGATGCTTTACTCCACTTGCCAGCAGTTCTGTGGTGCCTCCCTCCCTGTGCCCCACTTCATAAGAACACAAGAGATGGGAGCAGGAGGTGGCCATTCGGCCCCTAAAGCCTGCTCCGAGATTTAACAAGATAATGGGTCCTCTGACTGTCACATTCACTCCACTTTCCTGCTGCCCCCCATAACTCCCGATTCCCTTGGAGATCAAAGATCTGTTTAACTCAGCCTTGAATATATTCAGTGACCCAGCCTCCACTGCTCTCTTGGGAAGAGAATTCCAAAGATTAGTGACCCTCTGACAAACAAAATTCCTCCACATCTCTGTCTTATAAGGGAGACCCCTTATTTTTAAACTGTGCCTCCTAGTTCTATACTTCCCCACGAGGGGAAACTTCCTTTCAGCATCTAACCTGACATGCCCCCTCAGAAACTCCGATGGGTATATGACCAACCCGCTCAACCTTTCCTTGTAAGACAAGCCCTTCATCCCAGAAATCAGTGAGGCTGAACCATCTCTGAACTGCCTCCAATGCAAGTATATCCTTCCTTATATAAGGAGACCAATATTGCATGCAGTACTCTACCTGCTGTCTCATCAATGCCCTGTACAGTTGTAGTAAGAGTTTCATACCTTTATACTCCGTTCCCCTTGCAATAAATCCAACATTCCATTTGCCTTCCTAATTACTTGCTGTACCTGCATGGTAAGTTCTTGTGATTCATGTACAAGGAACCCCATTTCTCTCTGCACTGCAGCATTCTGCAATCTCTCTTACTTTCAGTAATATTCTGCTTTTCTATTCTTCCTGCCAAAGTGGACAACCTCACGATTTCCCACATTATACTCCATCTGCCAAATTTTGGACCACTCACTTAACCTATCTATATCTCTTTGCAGACACTTTGTGTCCTCCTCACAACTTGTTTTCCTATCCATCTTTGTATCGTCTGCAAATTTGTTTACAATACATTCAGTCGTTTTGTCCAAGTCATTAATATAGATTGTAAATAGTTAAGGCCCCAGCACTGATCCCTGTGGCTCAGTTTGCCAACCTGAAAATGCCACATTAGCTTAAGGCCCATTCTTTCATTTGCCTGTGTGAATTCATCGACGAGGGTTTGATGTTCAGCCTCTGAGTGTGCACATACGCAAGTGTCATCAGCATACTGCAACTCCTTTATCTGTTCTACAAGTAACATCCTTCAAAAACTCCAACAGGTTTATCAAACATGATTTCCCTTTTTATAAATCCATGTTGACTCTGCCCAATCATATCCCAAACATATAGGGGAGGCAGTGGCATAATGTTATTGTCACTGGACAAGTAACCCAGAGACCCAGGGTATTGCTTTCGGGACATGGGTTCGAATCCAACCATCGCAAAAGGTAGAATTTGGATTCAATTAATAAAAATCTATAATTAAAAACTAGAAATGCGGTTGACTTTTAAATGCCCTCTGAAATGGCCGAGTAATTCACTCAGTTGTATCAAACCGCAACAAAGTCAATAAAGAATGAAACTGGACCAGACCACCCAGCATCGACCTAGGCACCGGAAATGACAACAGCAAACCCAGCCCTGTCAACCCTGCCACGTCCTCCTTACTAACATCTGGGGGCTTGTGACAAAATTGATAGAGCTGTCCCACAGCCACTAGTCAAGCAGCATCCTGTCATAGTAATACTCACAGAATCGTACATTCCTGACACCACCATCACCATCCGCGAGTATGTCCTGTCCCAGCACAGATGGCAGCACAGTGGTATACAGTCGGGAGAGAGCTGCCCTGGGAGTCCTCAACATTGACTCTGGACCCCATGAAGTCGAGACAAACACAGGCAAGGAGACCACCTACTGATTATCACCGAGCAATCCCCACCCCCACCCCTTCTCAGCTGCTGAATCAGTACTGCTCCATGTTGAACTCCACTTGGAGGTAGCACTGAGGGTAGCAAGGGCCATATGGTCCGCATGCCTGACAGAAGGCTCCCAAAACAAGCTTTCAATTCCGAGCTCCATCACGGCAAGGGGCTACTCTCAATCGTCAGTAAAGTGATGGAAGGTGTTGTTGACAGTGCTATCAAATGGCACTTGCTGAGCAATATCCTGCTCGGTTTGGGTTTGGCCTGGGCCACTCAACTCCTGATCTCATGACATCTCATTGGAGTGGCGCAGTGGTTAGCACCGCAGCCTCACAGCTCCAGCGACCCGGGTTCAATTCTGGGTACTGCCTGTGTGGAGTTTGCAAGTTCTCCCTGTGTCTGCGTGGGTTTCCTCCGGGTGCTCCGGTTTCCTCCCACATGCCAAAAGATTTGCAGGTTGATAGGTTAATTGGCCATTATAAATTGCCCCTAGTATAGGTAAATGGTAGGGAAATATAGTGGGGATGTGGTTGGAACATGGAATTAGTGTAGGATTAGTATAAATGGGTGGTTGATGGTTGGCACAGACTCGGTGGGCCGAAGGGCCTGTTTCAGTGCTGCATCTCTGAACCAAACTAAACAAGCCTTGCTTCAAACATGGACAAAAGAGATGACGTGAGAGTGACTGTCCTTGACATCAAGGTAGCATTTGACTGAGTATGGCATCAAAGAACCCGAGCAAAACTGCAGTCAATGGGAATTAGGGGGAAAATCAGTGATTATTGGAGGTCAATCATCTCAACCCTAGGACATCACTGTAGCAGGGTAATGTCCGAGGCCCAACCATCTTCAGCTGCTTCATCAATTACCTTTCCTCCATCACAAGGTCAAAGGTGGGGATGTTCGCTGATGGCTGCAAAACGTGAAGCAAATTCACGGCTCCTCAGATACTGAAGCAGTCCATGTCGAAATGCAACAAGACCTGGACATTATCCAGGCTTGAGTTGATAAGTGGCAAGTAGCATTTGCAAGTGCCAGGCATTGACGGTCTCAAATAAAACAGAATCTAACCATCTCCCCTTGACAGTCAATGGCATTACAATCGCTGAATCCTTCACTTTCAACATCGTGGGGATTACCATTGACCAGAAACTGAACTGGAGTAGCAATATAAATACCACGGCTACAAGAGCAGGTCAGACGCTCGGAATCCTGTGGCACATAACTCACCTCCTGACTCCCCAAAGCCTATCTACCACCGACAGGGCACATGTCAGAAGTGTAATGGATTGCTCTCCATTTGCCTGGATGGTTGCAGCTCCAACAACACAGAAGAAGCTTGACACCTTCCAGGACAAAGCAACCACTTGATTGGCACCCCATTCACAAACATTCACTCCCTCCACCACCGAAGCACAGTGGCAGCAGTGTGCACCATTTACAAGATGCTCTACAGTGATGTACGACAGCTCCTTCAACAGCACCTTCCAAACCTGCGACCTCAACCACTTAGAAGAACAAGGGCAGCAGATGCATGGCAACACCACCACCTGCAGATTCCCCTCAATCACACACTGTCCTGACTTGGAACTATGTCATCATTCCTACTTTGTCGCTGGGTCAAAATCCTGGAATTCCCTTCCTAACAGCACTTTTGGTGTACTTACACCCCAATGATTGTGGCCGTTCAAGAAGGCAGCTCACCATCACCTTCTCAAGGGCAATTAGGGATGGGTAATAAATGCTGGCCAAGCCAGTGACACCCGTATCCCATGAAAGAATGAAAAAAAACCATGATTTTCCAAGTGTCCAATTATCTCATCCTTTATGATAGAATCTATCATTTTCCCTACGACTGATGTTAAATTACCAGGTCTGCAGATCAGTCTTTATATTCTTGCTCCCTTCGTAATTAGTGCGGTTACATTTGCTACCTTCCAGTCTTGAGGAAACCTTTCAAACTCTGTCGAATTTTGAAGAATAACCACCAATGCATCCATTATCTATATGGCCACCTCCTTCAACACACTAGGATGTTGCTCATCTGGTCCAGGGGATTTATCAACTTTCAATCCAGTTAATTTTTCAAGTACTACCTCTTTATTGATACTAATTTCTTGCAGTTCCTCATTTTTCCAAGTCCCTTGGTTCCCTAATCTTTCTGGGAAATTTTCTGCGTCTTTCTCTCTGAAGACAGACACAAAGCAATTGTTTAGTCTCTCCGCCATCTCCTCATTCTCCACCACAAACTCTCCTGTCTCCGTCTACAATGGACCCACAGTCGGCGTTTCTTATCTTTTCCTTTTCACATGAAGAAGCTTTTACAATCATCCTTTATGTTTCGAGCGAGCTTGCATTCATAATCTCTTTTTCCTTTATCAGTTTCTTGGTCCTCCTGTGTTTGATTCTAAATTGCTCCCAATCCTTGGGCTTGCCACTTTTTCTGCTGACCTTATAAGCCACTTCCTTTGACCTAATGCAATCTTTAACTTCTTTTGTTCGCCACAGTTGATGCACCTTTCCTGTTGGGTTTTTGTGCCTTATGTTATGAACAGGTAGTTAATTTTGTTTTCTGAACAAATTTCTCTGCTTTTCCAACCACCTGTCCATAAACATAGAACATAGAACATTACAGCGCAGTACAGGCCCTTCGGCCCTCGATGTTGCGCCAACCTGTGAAACCATCTGACCTACACTATTCCATTTTCATCCATATGTCTATCCAATGACCACTTAAATGCCCTTAAAGTTGGCGAGTCTACTACTGTTGCAGGCAGGGCGTTCCACGCCCCTACTACTCTCTGAGTAAAGAAACTACCTCTGACATCTGTCCTATATCTATCACCCCTCAACTTAAAGCTATGTCCCCTCATGTTTGCCATCACCATCCGAGGAAAAAGACTCTCACTATCCACCCTATCTAACCCTCTGATTATCTTATATGTCTCTATTAAGTCACCTCTCCTCCTCCTTCTCTCTAACGAAAACAACCTCAAGTCCCTCAGCCTTTCCTCGTAAGACCTTCCCTCCATACCAGGCAACATCCTAGGAAATCTCCTCTGCACCCTTTCCAAAGCTTCCACATCCTTCCTATAATGCGGTGACCAGAACTGCATGCAATACTCCAGGTGCGGTCTCACCAGAGTTTTGCACAGCTGCAGCATGACCTCGTGGCTCCGAAACTCGATCCTTTACTAATAAAAGCTAACAGACCATATGCCTTCTTAACAGCCCTATTAACCTGGGTGGCAACTTTCAGGGATTTCTGTACCTGGACACCAAGATCTCTCTGCTCATCGACACTACCAAGAATCTTCCCATTAGCCCAGTACTCTGCATTCCTGTTACTCCTTCCAAAGTGAATCACCTCACACTTTTCCGCATTAAACTCCATTTGCCATCTCTCAGCCCAGCTCTGCAGCCTATCTGTGTCCCTCTGTAGCCTACAACATACTTCGGCACTATCCACAACTCCACCGACCTTCGTGTCATCCGCAAATTTACTAACCCACCCTTCTACCCCATCATCCAGGTCATTTATAAAAATGACAAACAGCAGTGGCCCCAAAACAGATCCTTGCGGTACACCACTAGTAACTGAACTCCAGGATGAACATTTACCATCAACCACCACCCTCTGTCTTCTTTCAGCGAGCCAATTTCTGATCCAAAGCACTAAATCACCTTCAATCCCATACTTCCGTATTTTCTGCAATAGTCTACCGTGGGGAAACTTATCAAACGCCTTACTGAAATCCATAGACACCACATCCACGGCTTTACCCTCATCCACCTGTTTGGTCACCTTCTCAAAAAACTCAATAAGGTTTGTGAGGCACGACCTACCCTTCACAAAACTGTGCTGACTATCGCTAACTAACTTATCCTTTTCAAGATGATTATAAATCCTATCTCTTATAACCTTTTCCAACATTTTGCCCACAACCGAAGTAAGGCTCAGAGTTCTATAATTACCAGGGCTGTCTCTACTCCCCTTCTTGAACAAGGGGACAACGTTTGCTATCCTCCAGTCTTCCGGCACTATTCCTGTCGACAATGGCGACATAAAGATCAAGGACAAAGGCTCTGCAATCTCCTCCCTGGCTTCCCAGAGAATCCTAGGATAAATCCCATATGGCCCAGGGGACTTATCTATTTTCACACTTTCCAAAATTGCTAACACCTCCTCCTTGTGAACCTCAATCCCATCTAGCCTAGTAGTCTGTATCTCAGTATTCTCCTCGACAATATTTTCTTTCTCTACTGTAAATACTGACGAAAAATATTCATTTAACGCTTCCCCTATCTCCTCTGATTCCACACACAACTTGCCACTACTATTCTTGCTTGGCCCTAATCTAACTCTGGTCATTCTTTTATTCCTGATCTACCTATAGAAAGCCTTAGGGTTTTCCTTGATCCTATCCGCCAATGTCCTCTCCTCGCTCTTCTTAGCTCTCCCTTTAGATCCTTCCTGGCTAGCTTGTAACTCTCAAGCGACCGAACTGAGCCTTCACGTCTCATCCTAACATAAGCCTTCTTCTTCCTCTTGACAAGCGCTTCAACTTCTTTAGTAAACCACGGCCCCCTCGCTCGACAACTTCCTCCCTGCCTGACAGGTACATACTGATCAAGGACACGCAGTAGCTGCTCCTTGAATAAGCTCCACATTTCGATTGTGCCCATCCCCTGCAGTTTCCTTCCCCATCCTACGCATCCTAAATCTTGCCTAATCGCATCATAATTTCCTTTCCCCCAGCGATAATTCTTGCCCCGCGGTATATACCTGTCCCTGCCCATCACTAAGGGAAACCTAACCGAATTGTGATCACTATCACCAAACTGCTCACCTACATCTAAATCTAACACCTGGCCGGGTTCATTACCCTGTTCCAAATCCAATGTGGCATCGCCCCTGGTTGGCCTGTCTACATACTGTGTCAGAAAACCCTCCTGCACACACTGGACAAAAACTGACTCATCTAAAGTACTCGAACTATAGTATTTCCAGTCAATATTTGGAAAATTTAAGTCCCCCATAACAACTACCCTGTTACTCTCGCTCCTGTCGAGAATCATCTTCGCTATCCTTTCCTCGACATCTCTGGAACTATTTGGAGGTCTATAGAAAACTCCCAACAGGGTGACCTCTCCTCTCCTGTTTCTAACCTCGGCCCATACTACCTCAGTAGACGAGTCCTCAAACGTCCTTTCTGCTGCCGTAATACTCTCCTTGATTAACAATGCCACACCCCCCCCCCTCTTTTACCAGCTTCTCTGTTCTTACTGAAACATCTAAATCCCGGAACCTGCAACATCCATTCCTGTCCCTGCTCTACCCATGTCTCCGAAATGGCCACAACATCGAGATCCCAGGTACCAACCCATGCTGCAAGCTCACCCACCTTATTCCGGATGCTCCTGGCATTGAAGTAGACACACTTTAAACCAAGTTCTTGCTTGCCAGTGCCCTCTTGTGTCCTTGTAACCTTATCCCTGACCTCACTACTCTCAACATCCTGTACACTGGAACTACAATTTCGGCTCCCATCCCCCTGCTGAATTAGTTCAAACCCCGCCGAAGAGCACTAGCAAATCTCCCCCCCCCCCCAGGATATTGGTACCCCTCTGGTTCAGGTGAAGACCATCCTTTTTGTGGAGGTCCCACCTACCCCAGAAAGAGCCCCAATTATCCAGGAAACCAAAACCCTCCCTCCTACACCATCCCTGCAGCCACGTGTTCAACTCCTCTCTCTCCCTATTCCTCGCTTCGCTATCACGTGGCACGGGCAACAACCCAGAGATAACAACTCTGTTTGTTCTCGCTCTAAGCTTCCACCCGAGCTCCCTGAATTTCTGCCTTAAATCCCCATCTCTCTTCCAACCTATGTCGTTGGTGCCTATGTGGACCATGACTTGGGGCTGCTCCCCCTCCCCCTTAAGGATCCCAAAAACACGATTCGAGACATCACGAACCCTGGCACCTGGGAGGCAACACACTATCCGTGAGTCTATCTCGTTCCAACAGAACCTCCTATCTTTTCCTCTACCTATGGAGTCCCCAATGACTGATGCAGATCAGTGATTGAATTTTTCCCTCCCTTAAACTCTGACCAGTAAAGGACAGTCACAACAACACAGTTGTGAAATTAAAATCAAAGAAGTAAGGTTTAATAACACACACTCTTGAACTTGGGAAGGGGCTTAACATCGCAATGCAGGCTCACAAACTTACAAGGAAATGTTAAAGGCATAAAAAAGGCAAGAAGATTTACCAAATAGATAATTGACTTAACTGTACACAAAAATGCATTTCAGTTGAAACTAGTGTCCATTTTTAATTGTCAAAAAGTCCAAAATAACTGGAGATCACTGACTGGAAATGCCGAGTGGGGGAGGAGCTGTTGGAAATACCTCTTCTCTTACTCTTTCTTCTTCTTGCACTCTCGAAGGTAAATGGAGATTGTCATGTCGGCCCCCACCTGTCAAGAATAAGGCTCATTAATTTTGCCACATGGACATTAAACGTCAAGTTGTTGCTGGGAAGAAAAGATGGTCTACTACAAGGAATTGCCAGGCCCCAAGCCGGAAAGATATTTTTGCATACCAGCAGTCAGTGGTGGGACAAAGAAACCAGTCCTTGTTCCCAATACACAGAACAGATGTGGTCAGACCAGTTTAGTCACATGACTAACTGGCTGTTGCAGTGTTTTGAACTGAGAATTTTAAATTGGAGAAACATTGTTTGAACAAAGAAAGCTGTTTGCTCCTGGACTGAAAGTACCTCATGGCTGACTCGCCACAGCCTCTCCTGTCTACTCGCATCTCTTTCTCATGGAACACGAAAAACCAGCTGAAGGCACATGAGCCCCAAGAGAGAAAAGTCTCCTACAGTGAACAAGGTTTGAGAAGAATACTGGGCCCCAACGAAATGGAAGATTAACCTACAAAAGGACGACACAGTGAGCTTGAAGAACTGTAACAACCTCTTCAGATAATGCCTCAAACCTATCTACTTTATTTTTCATCTGCTCCTTTCTGTCTCTATTTGCATGTGCATATCGCATATGCTTGCGAACGTGGGACGCAGTGTGTATCCATAGGCGTTAACTCAAATTAGAGTTTTTAGTTTAAGTTGAATAAATGTCACTTTTCTTCTTTAAAACTAAGAAAGCCTGTTTGTGCTCATTTATTTGCCTTATAATTGGAAAGCGGTGAACAAGGATTCACCAAGCAGGAGCTCAGAACACGGTGTGTTTAAAAATCAAACCCTGTTACAATAAGACCAGGTGAAGGTTGAGAGGGACCTGTAGACACCTTTCGCACCTGCTTTTAACAAGGTCTTTAATTGCTGATGTCACCATTTTTTGATGGAATGAAAGCTGGCAGAAAACAAGTTTTCTTGCAGACTGGGTCTTTTTAATTTTCTTGCTTCTTGAAGAAAGGTCTCAGAGCAAACATGTAGCTTGAAGGGCAGCTGTGGTTTGCACAAGATGTTCCTTCCACTGCTACAGTTTCAAATTCAAGCTGGCTGAAAAGGGTGGCTTCTGGGTCCTGTGACTGGACCCCTTCAAGTAGCTGTCCCACCTGCTCTCGCTCCTCCATTTTAACAAATGGAATATGGAAGTAAAAACTGAAACATATTGTATAAAATGGCAGTTGACATTAATAGCCAAGTGCACAAAACACAATTTACAGTCAGTTCTCATCGGTTCATGACAATTTACAGTTGGTCCTCATCTATTCATGACACTTTGAGGAATGCACATTTGTTGGAAACCGTGTAATACTTGTTTGAATACTAGCCATTGCCTGTTTACAATCAAATCTTTTCAATGTATTTTCCCAATCCATCACAGCCAACTTGCCGCTCAAACCTTAGTTTCCTTTGTTCAGTTTTATGATCCTAGTTTCAGAATGAACTGTCTCTCTTTCAAACTTAACGTAAAATTCTATCATATTGTGGTCACTATTTCCTGATGCCTCCTTTACAGCAAGGTTATTAATTAGCCCTTTCTCATCACATAATAATAAATCTAAAACAGCCCGATCCCTTGTTTGTTCTTCAACATACTGCTCCAGAAACCCCTCTTGAACACACTCACAGGAAATCATACTCCACTGCATTAGTGCTAATTAGGTTTAACCAATCTATATGTAATTGAAGTCACCCATTATTACTGTACTGCCCATGTTACATGCAGCTCTAATTTCCTGATGTATATTGTACCCAACATTACCACTAGAGTTTGGTGACCGATAAAAAATTTGCACAAATTTTTGCTGCCCCTTGCTGTTTCTTAGTTCACCCAAACTGATACTACATCTTGCTCCTCTGATCAAAGATCCTCTCACTAATGTACTGATCTCCTCCTTTATTAGCAACGTTACCTCAACTCCTTTTCCCCTCCTCCTATCCTTCCTGAATGACAAATATCCCAGAATGTTCAGTTCCCAGTCCTGGTCACCCTGTAACCATGTCTCTGTCATGGCAATTAAATCATACACATTTCCCACTGTTTGTGCCTTCAAATCATCTATCTTGTTGTGAAAGAGGATTGGTAATGAACAGGGAGAGTTGGTGTACGCTGTGGGAGCAGGCTGGTAGAGGATCTTTCTCTTCCGGAGACAGAACTAAACAATCCTGCAACCAACTGTTCAGATCAAAGCTTTTCAGTCCTGCCACATGCATTTGTGAATGATGGTGAACAATTAAACAACTAACCAAAGAAGGCAGCTCCTCAATGATGGGGAGCCCAACACATCTGTGCAAAAGACAAGGATGAAGCATGAACAATCTTCAACCAGAAGTGCTGAGTGGATGATCCATCTTGGCCTCTTCCTGAATTTCCCAGCACAGCCAAATTGAAGTAATGGGTATCAGGGAGACACACTCCACTGGTAGGAATCAAACATGGCATAAAGGAAGATGGTTGTGATTGTTGGAGTTCAATCATCTCAGTCCCAGAACACAGAGTAAGAGTCATTTATGGCACAGAATGAGGCTACGACCCATTAAGTCCATGCTGGCTCTCCACGGAACTATCCAGTCAGTCACATTCTCCTGCTCGATCCCCGTCACCCTGCAAATTTATTTCCTTTACGTGGCCATCAAATTTCCTTTTGAAGTCATTGATCGTCTTCACTTTCGCCATCATTGTGGGCAGCAAGTTCCAGGTAATTACCACCCACTGCGTAAGAAAATTCTTCCTCATATTTCCCCTGCATCTCTTGTCCAAATTCTTCAATCTGTGTCCCTAGTCCTTGTACCATTAGTTGAAGAAAACAAGTTTTCCTGGTCTAACTTATTTCAGCTTGCCATAATCTTGTACACATCTAATAAACCCTCCCTCAATTTCCATTGTTCTCAGGAAAACAATCCCAGCATTTCTAACCAAAATCTGTAACTAAAATCCCCTATCCCTGGAACCATTCTGGGAAACCTCCTCTTTATCCGCTGAAGGCCCCTCACACCTTCCTAATGTGTGTGACCAGCACTGGAAGCAGTGCTCCAGTTGGAGCCCAACCAGAGCTTTACAAAGGTTTAGAATAACTTCCCTGCTTTTATACGCAGTGCCTCTACCTATGAAGCCTGTTATGACCAAGGTGGGAGTAATGCACTGTTGATTCAGTCCCACTACTCCAGAGGTCACAGCATATTAGTAAAGTTTCCATCTACTGGAAAAATAGCCAAATTAATCACTATTTATCCCCAGAATAAAACACGCCAAACCAGGTTTCTTGAACAACAAAATTAACTATTTATTAATAAACTAAGTTTTAAATGATAATGAGATGAATCTACATGCATGAAAATTTTATAACTCCTTATCTTCCTAACCCTCATGCACACACATACATATAATTACCAATTGTTAACTGAAGAAAATTGTTATATTGATTTTATAACAGTTTCTTCAGGATAATGAAATAATTGGGGTAATCTTCTGGTCGAATTTTCCTGGATCGGTGAGGTGTCCCAGAGTCGAATAGTCAGATGCCATTTGATGTCTCTCCAGGTGAAATTAATGAATAGACTATAGTGGGTAGGCATTCAAAGTAGTTCATCTGCAGCAGGCATCACATAGATCTTTCAGCAATAGGCTGTAGCAGCAGGTCTATTTAAATTTTAAAGTAGCACAGTGGCACAGTGGTTAGCACCACAGCCTCACATCTCCAGCGACCCAGGTTTAGTTCTGGGTACTGCTTGTGCGGAGTTTGCAAGTTCTCCCTGTGACCGCATGGTTTCCTCCGGGTGCTCCGGTTTCCTCCCACATGCCAAAGACTTGCGGGTCGAGGGGTAAATTGGTCATTGTAAATTGACCCTAGTGTAGGTTGGTAGTATGAGAATTGAGGGAAGGTGGAGATGTGAGAGGGAAATGGGATTAATGTAGGATTAGTATAAATGGGTGGTTGCTGGTTGACGCGGACTCGTTGGGCTGAAGGGCATGTTTCGGTGCTGTATCTCTCTATGACTCCAACAATAGGAACATTCTTGAGATTTCAGGAACTTCCAAAAATACAAAAGTCAACAGGCCTTCCCCACAGATCACAACAACTATGTAACTTAGTCTGGAGTCAGGGATTCTTGACTGGAGGCAACAGAAACTTGCCTCACTCAAAATACAGGCTTCCTTTCACCAAAGCAGGGTTTCTCCACAGAGTGTAGCAAATCCTTTTTTTTCCTGATTCTCTTCCTCTCTATTCAGGCTAAAATAGCAACAAGGGTTTTTGCTCCCATACATTAGATTTTTGCAACTCCTTCAAAGTTCTTTTGACTTCATGAAGAGATTAACCTTTTACCTGATACAGGAATTAATCTTAAAGAGAACGTTTTCTCAAGGCTGTATTCCTGGCCAGTTTCCAGCAGTAACTATTAGCTGCTCACAGCTCCCCTGTTTTTTTTTTCACACTGCCAAAATGAAACTGAAAGCCTTTTCAATAGGAGTCACAAGACCATCATAAAATATTCCTGTTGCTTAGAAGCACATTGCCCTGCAGCCTGGACTTTCAAATACCACAATCCCTCCAGTCACTGTTCACAGAAAATACCATCAGGTCTTGAAGGCACACAGAACAAAAGAGAACAAAGAACAAAGAACAGTGCAGCACAGGAACAGGCCATTTGGCCCTCCAAGCCTGCGCTGATCTTGATGCCTGCCTAAACTAACACCTTCTGCACTTCCGGAGCCCATATCCCTCTATTCCCTTCCTATTCATGTATTTGTCAAGATGTCTCTTAAATGTCGCTATTGGATCTGCTGCCACCACCTCCCCTGGCAGCAAGTTCCAGGCACTCACCACCCTCTGTGTAAAAAACTTGTCTCGCACATCCCCTCTAAACTTTGCCCCTCGCATCTTAAACCTATGTCCCCTAGTAACTGACACTTCCATCCTGGGAAAAAACATCAGACTATCCACTCTGTCCATGCCGCTCATAACTTTGTAAACCTAACTAAGGTTCTGTACAGCTGCAACACGACTTGCAAATTTTTATACTCTATGCCCCGACCGATGAAGGCAAGCATACTGTATGCCTTCTTAACTACCTTATCCGCCTGCGTTGCAACTTTCAGTGACCTGTGGACATGTACGCCCAGATCTCTTTGCCTGTCAATACTCCTAAGGGTTCTGCCATTTACTGTATACCTCCCACCTGCATTAGACCTTCCAAAATGCATTACCTCACATTTGTCCAGATTAAACTCCATCTGCCATTTCTCCGCCCAAGTCTCAAACCGTTATATATCCTGTTGTATCCTCTGACAATCTTCATCATTATCCGCAAATCCACTCAGTTCTTTTCGACAAAAAAATCAAAACTCTTATGGCAAAACCAAGATCCCATCAGTGTGACTGATCGCTCTCAATATGCCCTCCCACCTTCAAACATCAATTCACATGTACCCCCAGGTCCGACTGTTCCTCCACACTCCTTAGAACTGTGACATTAAGTCAATATTGCCTCTCTCTGTTCATTCTGACAAAATGCATCACCTCACACTTGTCAATATTAAAATCGATCTGCCGTCTGTCTGCCCATTCTGCCAACCTATCTATGTCCTGCTGCAGGTGGTTCATGTCATCCTCACTGTTTACCACACCTCCAAGTTTCGTTTCATCTGCAGATTTTGAGATTCTACTCTGTATTCCAAGATCCAAGTCATTTATATACAACAAGAAAACCAGTGGCCCAGCACTGACACTTAGGGAACACCAATGTCTACCATCCTCCAGTTTGAACAACAGCAATTTTCAATGACCCGCTGTGTTCTGTCTTTAAGCCAATTTTTTATCCAATTGGACACTGACTATTCCATGAGCCTCAATTTTATTAGCCAGCCTTTTATGTGGTACCTTATCAAATACTTTCTTAAAATCCATATAAATAACATTCACCACATTCCTTGAATAAACCTTTTCTGTCACTTCGTCAAAAAATTGAATTTTGTTGGTCAAGCATGATTTCCCTTTTACAAATCCATGATGGCTTTCCTTAATTAGCTCAAATCTCTCCAGGTGTCTGTTGAATTTTTCCTCATTATTGTTTCTAAAACCTTATCCACCACTGATGCTAAACTAACTGGCCTGTAGTTGCCAGACTCACCTTACACCCTTTCTTAAATAAGAATGTCACATTTATCACTCTCCAGCTCTTCCGTTATCTCCATGTCCACTTTTTCTTTGCAGCCTGGGATGCAAGCCTTCCTGACTTATCTAACCAAGCACAGTCAGCTTTTTTACTGCCTCCCCTGCCTCATATTCTATCCTCTACTCTCTCCCCTTCTCCCTGTATTTTGTCAGATTCCACTTCCTCAGTGAACCCTGATACAAAGTACTCATTAAGTCTATAAGCCTTGCCCTGCGCCTCTAAACATATATTACCCTCTTTGTCCCGAATAGGCCCCACTCCACCTCTTAAAATCAGCTTACATGCTGGTGGAAAATGTTTGGGTCCTCTTTTATGTTGACTGTCATTCTATTCTCATATTCACTCTTTGCCAGTCTTATTTTCCTCTTCACCTCCCTCTCAATCTATTGTATTTGTCCTGGTTCTCACTTGAAGAATTCACCTGACATGCATCATACACCTTTTATTCTGGGAAGGTACTGCCGTCGAATGTGGACATCTTAGTATTCGAGCACTAAAAGCCACAAGAAAACCTGTAATGAAGTTTTTAAATTATTGATCAGGATCAATTTTGTTTCCTGCTTCCAATTGCCTGTTTGTCTTTTTGTTTAATCCCAGATGTGAGTCCCCAAATTTCTGTTAAGGTCAAGTGAGGAGGGGTCGAAAAGCTCCCCTCTTTTCCCTCTCCTTGTTTGACCACAATGGGTTTAATTCTTTTTTAAAGTGGATGTAATGGCCAATTCATTAGGTGTTTGAATCCTTACTTGCTCTGATCAAAACAAGAACCAAGTAGAGAGTTTTTCTTCAGTTCACAAAGAAAAAGGTTAACTTTATTGTACCTAAACTGAACTAATAAAATAATAAGCAATGCACCAACTTTCACTCACACACACACACTTGCACGCACCCACTCGAGGTTTCCACACACATGGTTAGGTGACAGACTGCAGACTGGGGAAAGATAAATTGGTTAAGTTAGAATCCATAGAAAAAAGGAATATGCAATCTGTGACGTTTGATAATTCAGCTGGCTTCAAGCTGAATTTGGTGGTCCTGAGGCTTGTAGTTTGAAGAGGTAGGTGACTGGTTTGGTCAGTCTCTTGGAGATAGTGATACAGATGATTTTCTTCAATGGTTTTCTGGTTGTAGCAGCAGTATGCAAATGTGGTCAGTCACCGGGCAGGATTTGAAAGTTTTCTAGCTGGAATGGAGAGAGAAAGAGGAGGACCTCCCACTTGGGCCTGCAGGTGTCAGAGTCCAGTTGCTTCTTGCTTCTCGATTGCAGAATGACACAAGCTTAAAAGCACAGATGAGGGAGGGGCTTGTCACATGACAGTCATTCAGTGATTCAAAACATAGCAGTTAGCAGTATTTCTCTCTTGTTAAAAAGAAAAAGAACAAACAGTTCCCTTAAACATCCTGGGTCTTTGTTCTTTCTGGGAAATGCAGCCATTTCGTCTCCCTCCTCACGGTCCTTTGCAGTGTAGGATACAGTGCTGCAAACTAGGCGATCATCTTAAGCTGCCAGCAAAGTCATCCTTAAGCTGTTCTTTTCAAAGTCTTTCAAAAACATTATAAATTCAGATCTCCAGGCAGTGGATTAAAGAAAATGATCATTTAACAAAGCACATTGGCGTGACAAATATCCTGGTATATTGAGCACCCAATCCTTGCCACTGAAAAGCCACATTTCCGTTATTGCGACTACATCATATTCCCATACTGCTATTTGTGCTTATCACTCACTAACCTTAATCACCACACTTCGTGCATTTACACTGAGGCATTGTAATCCTGTCTTTGCATTCCTCATAGCCCTTCCCAGTCCATCCCAACTAATATGGAACTACTCCCTTGCCTAGTCCTGTCTAACACTCTCACCTTATGCACCTTATTCCTCTTTTTGACTACTATATGCTGGTGCCGTTCCCCCTGCCAATTTTGTTTAAACCCTCTCCAACTACACCAGTGAGACTCCCTGCGAGGACTTTGTTCTCAGTCCTGGTGAGGTGCAAGCAGCTTCTTTTAAATAGGTGCCTTCTGCCTGTCAACTGCTCCAATGCCCCAAGACATTGAAGCCCTCCCTCCTGCACCATTCTTCAAGCCATGTATTGATCCTCCCTATCTTCCCATTTCGACTCTCGCTAATCAATGGCGCTAGGAGTGGCACATGGGGTGGCACAGTGGTTAGGGCTGCAGCCTCACAGCTCCTGTGACCCAGGTTCAGTTCTGGGTGCTGTCTGTGCGGAATTTGCAAATTCTCCATGTGACTGCGTGGGTTTCCACTGCAAACTCTGTTTTCCTCCCACAACCAAAGACTTGCAGGTTGGTAGGTAAATTGGCCATTGCAAATTGCCCCTAGTGTGGGTAGGTGGTAGGAGAATGGCGGGGATGTGGTAGGGAATATGGGATTAAATGTAGGATTAGTATAAATGGGTGGCTCTTGGTCAGCACAGACCTGGTGTGCCGAAAGGCCTGTTTCAGTGCTGTATCTCTAAGCTATTGTTATCAAGCTAATACTCTTTATCATCCTCACTAACGCCTGAAAATCTGACCACAGGACCTCAATACCAGCCTTTGCTATGTTGTTGCCATCAATGTGCACTGTTACTTCTGGCTCATTCCCTTCCCCTTCAGAATATCCTGCACCCTCTCCAAGATATAGTTTACTCTGGCACCAGGGGGGCAATACACAGGGGGGCGGAACTCTCGCTAACATTTAAAGAAATGCTTGTCTGACCTCCTGACTATGGAATCCCCTATAACAACTTCATTTCTGCCCCTTGCTGCTCCCTCCTGTACAGTCCCATGCCCATTGGTGCCTCCTTCAAGGTTTCGTCACTCCCAGCAGTCTCCAAAGCTGGTTTGTGATTAGCACACACCCCGAAGATCCTGCACTTTCTGCATCTTCCTAACCTTCTGGATGGCCACCCATCCTGAACTCCTACTGCCTGTGGGGTGTCCAGCTCCTGGAGCATAAAATCCAGGAAACTCTCCTGCTCCCTGATGCTCCGCAGTGATTCCAGCTGTCCCTCAAGCTCGGAAATCATAAGCTCGATCTGAAGCTATAGACATGGTTGCCCAAGACTCATGAAGTGTCCTGAAGTTCCCACATGGAACAGGAATTGCAAGCAACAGGTCACAGCTGCCCATCCATGATCTAAACAAAAACCCGCTATTCCCTATTTAAACAAACTATTTCGTAGCATGTTTTAACTATCAATTGTAATTAATACCTCTAGTCCTGCTCTGTGCTTATACTCCTAATTCAAACCAGTACGGCACCACCCCACCCCCCGCCCCTTGCTGAACAGTCACTACCAAGGGGCTGATGCTGTAACTGATGCTGAGATCTGCTCCCTTCGGTTTGAGAATGTATCAGGATGGAAGTGGGACAATATTAATCAGGCACTTTCCACCTGTCAGTGAAAACAGAATAGATTTCCA
Organism: Heterodontus francisci; assembly: GCF_036365525.1. NCBI lineage: Eukaryota > Metazoa > Chordata > Chondrichthyes > Heterodontiformes > Heterodontidae > Heterodontus > Heterodontus francisci. The sequence continues at coordinate 30,790,981 of NC_090410.1, forward strand.
CTTACTCAAGGGAATATGAATCAAAAAATGAGAAAGGAATCGATTTCACACATTATTCCATTTACAATCAGTTGAAAGTAAAATCAGTTGGGATGATTTGTCACCAATTACAACGTTATATCATTAATCTTATCCAGCAAACCTTAAATGATTCTTAAAGGCATGTCGACACCATATATCAATTAAGCAGCTGCTGCCCGGCGTGCACAATGATAATCAGGGTGGAGGAACAGACCCTTCATCAGGAATAAAACCCGCCTGATTATCCTCCTCTTAAACTCAATGTAATGAATATCATGAAACATTTTTTCATGTTTGCACTTGCTGCTGTTCAATATTCAGTCCGTTAACACCTTTTCTGTACTAATGCTTTGTCTTCCAACACACCATTAACATATTGTTTGCCTTTGCTCCTTGACGTTTTGGTCAGCTATGTGGCCTTGTCCAATCTACACCTTCTCCTTTGTTATCTCTTGCCCCACCCCCACCTCACTTGCTTATAACCTGTGACATTTTTAATACAAAGTAATTCATGACAACGCTACTTCATCGGATAACGTCATCAGGATGCGCCGCGTTGCGCACATGCGCAGACGGTGTCATGCCCCTTGCGCATGCGCTGCGGTCCGACTCTCCAGGACTGATTTGCGCATGCGCAAAGGACGCGTTACGCGCATGCGCACACAGTCTATTCATCTCTGCGCATGCGCTGCGGGCCAACCTGCCGGTAAGGTTGTGCGCATGCGCAGATGACGTCATCGCGTTATTTCGTCTTCCTCCTGACGCGCCAGTTTGGCCTCTGCGCATGCGTCAAAGCTTCGGCGCGACTTTTTGAAAGTGGAAGGAGCGGAGGTTTCGTCGGGCATCTTATCTGAATTATTTATTCGTTTTGGAGACTTGCTTCATTTTTATTTGACACAGGAGATTGTTCCAAGGTAAGTTGCTCTGCCTTTGTAAGTTGCTCTGAAAACATTTCCATTGTCTGGGCCACCGCATGTTCTCCAGTCCCTGTTGTGAGTTGCTCTGAAAACATTTCCATTGTCTGGGCCACCGCATGTTCTCCAGCCCTTGTTGTGAGTTGCTCTGAAAACATTTCCATTGTCTGCGCCACTGCAGGTAGCAGGATGAAGGCACAGTGACTGTGATTTCTGGCGCCAAACAGTACACACTGCAGATACATGATGGCCAGGTTACCTGCAGCTGCATCTTCTTCATTCAGACTTTGTTGCCCTGCAAACGTGCTGTTGTTGTGCAGAGGCATCTGGGTCTGCCTTTGGACAGGCTCACCCCCAATTGTCGCTGGCGTGCATCTTAGACACCAACGACGACAGGCATGGCTGCTGCCATTGTGATTACAGAGGAACAGCCAAGGCCCCTCAGCCACAATGAAAAATACCGCTTGCTTTCAGATCAATTGTACCAGCTGCAACAGGCCGTTCTGCAGAGTGGAACGGCAGCATTCATGAGGAGACTGGACTGGCTGCGGCAACAGACTCTCCGCTGGCAGCAAGGACTGGCTGATGAGATGGAGCCATTTACTATGCCCAACAATTGCCCGGAAGCACCTTCGGATGGAGGTGGCCGCGCGCTGGACATCAGTCACGTGTCACAAACCCTGGATCCTGAGCGTCTCACCCCCTGGCCTAATGATCTGATGGACCATACATATGCCTACCTGTTCAAATCTCCACTTCCCCTACCTGCGGTACCCTCTCCTTGCTGCTCAGTTACACAGTCACCTGCTCCTACACCCATCAGGGCAGTGCACATGGACACACAGTTACCTGCTCCTACACCCATCAGGGCAGTGCACATGGACACACAGTCACCTGCTCCTACACCCATCAGGGCAGTGCACATGGACACACAGTCACCTGCTCCTACACCCATCAGGGCAGTGCACATGGACACACAGTTACCTGCTCCTACACCCATCAGGGCAGTGCTCATGGACACACAGCCACCTGTTACCCCATCCGACGTTGAAACAACCATGCAGAGCCTTGTGAGACTCCGCAATTGCCAGTTGCTGCCTGTCAAGCAGAGAGGGCGTCCAAAGGGGTCAAGCACTTGGGGAACATTCAGCAAGAAGAGACTGAGCACTAAAAGAAACAAGCATGCCGTGTCCAGTGGTAGCAGAAATGTGAATGCTCTTGCTGTGAACACAACTGGTGATAGTAGTAGGCAGGATTAAATGGGAATGGATGGAAAGACGCACGAGTAACATAACCACTGGCAGGGAACTGCTGGGCTAAATGGCCAGCTTTATGTTCATAGCCCAAAAGAAATGTGCTTCTTTTCCAGCACCCTCACATCATTTATGTTTTCCCTGAGAGCAGCATTGAACCATCACGAGATAGGGGCAGTAACATCATCCTGCCTCCTGCAGCTGAGGTGGGTACTAAGTGATTCATTGGCGGTGTTATCAGTACATGCCTTAACCGCAGAACACAAAGCATGCTCAACAGTAATTTCATTGGAGGGAGGGAAGCTCTGACACTGATGTTCTTTCCTTATTTTCTTTCATGTAAAACGTGCCCTTGAGAAAACAATCCTTGACACTTAAGGACGGCATTCAAGCAAAGGAGGCAGTGCGGGAGAGGACGCAAGGATGTGATGATTCCTGCATCTGAGGTGGGTAATAAGTGGTTCATTGGCGACGTTATCAATTGGTGCCTTCACTGCAGAACTTAAAAAGGTGTGCGCAACAGTAATTTCAGTGGATGGAGGGAGGCAAGCTCTGACTCTGATTTGCTTTTCTTGTTTTCATGTAAAACATGCCGTCGAGAAAACAATCCTCGAGACTTACGGTCAGCATTCAAGCAACGAAGGCAACTGGATCATGCTGCGGAGCTCATCACGATGTGAAAAGGAACATTGCATTTATGGATGAATTGGGAATGAACATTGGGATGCACTTGGGGAACATTCACCAAGAATAGATTGAGCTCAGACTCTTGTGACTTTGCCTTCTTCACATGGACAATACAGTAGTGGAATAGAGAGCCAAGCTTTTATTCACCACAAGGCTCTCCAGGAACAATCTCTTCAGCTGTGCATAGCAGAGAATCGGCCTGTCTGTCTAACGGGAATGCTGGACACAACACTCATGTATCCATGCACAGCAGTTCCTCAGATACTTAATGAACTTAATAAAACTTTTCAATAATTAAACCCAGAATTGTTGAGGTTTTGTTTTGCATGCTATTTCCCCGACTTTGCAACTGCACTTCAGATATTCAACTATGGTGGGGGGGGGGGGGCATAGGGAGGGGTGTTTGAAGAGGGGGAGGGGTGGGGAGTGCGGGGAGGGGTGGGGAGAGGGAGCATGCAAAATGCAGGGACCAAACAGTTGCAATGCCTGAAGTACTGAGGAGATTTAGAGAAAGCAACTGGGTAGGGGAGAAAGCAACTGGATTGCGCATCCGCAGCTGGAGGGAACGGCTGAATGGAGAGGGCCGGAAGCGAGAGGCCGTAGAGAGCCGCGGGGAGCGAGCGTGCGAAGACCTTTGTGTCACCGGGTCCAGGGACTGGCCAGTAAGTCTTTTGCTGCACTCCTCTTCCGTTCCGCTGCTCCCCCCCCACTCTCTCCCCTTCCTCCCTCTCCCCCCAGCTCTCCCCCTCCCCCTTCCTTACCCCTCCCTCTCCCTCTTTCACCCCCCCTCCCTCTCCCTCCCCCCCTCCCTCTTTCTCCCCCCCTCCCTCTCCCTCTTTCTCCCCCCCTCCCTCTCCCTCTTTCTCCCCCCCTCCCTCTCCCTCCCCCCCTCCCTCTCCCTCTTTCTCCCCCCCTCCTCCCCGGCACCGCTACCGCTGGTCTCCCCGCGCTGCTCTCCCCGGCCCCCGCGCTGCTCTCCCCGGCCCCCGCGCTGCTCTCCACGGCCCCCGTGCTGCCTTTCCCGGCCCTCGCGCTGATCTCCCCGGCCCCCGTGCTGCCTTTCCCGGCCCTCGCGCTGATCTCCCCGGCCCCCGTGCTGCCTTTCCCGGCCCCCGCGCTGATCTCCCCGGCCCCCGCGCTGCTCTCCACGGCCCCCGTGCTGCCTTTCCCGGCCCCCGCGCTGATCTCCCCGGCCCCCGCGCTGATCTCCCCGGCCCGCTCCACTCTCTCACTCCGGCCATTGTATTCTGCCACGTGTTTGTTAGGTTTCATCTCTGTGATTTTTTGAATAGCGCCATCTTTGGTCCTGGCAGCTGCAACAGTCGCTGGCTATGACGTTTTCGTGGCACATGCTGCATCTGCGCATGTGCCAAAACAGCGCCACCTACCGATCGCGTTGTCAACAATTGCGGTCTTTTTAATATTTGTCAGTTCCGAAGAAGGGTCACTGGCCCGAAACGTTAACTCTGCTTCTCTTTCCACAGATGCTGCCAGACCTGCAGAGTGGTTCCAGCATTTCTTGTTTTTATTTCAGATTTCCAGCATCCGCAGTATTTTGCTTTTATTGTAATGAATATTAGGCTGCTTCTGTAAAGGACGTGCAATCTTTCTTCATCACTTTTTATTCCACCGCCCTCTTCAGGCACTGTTTAATACCCAGATGGTAAAGAATAAAATCTACTCCCAGGACTCAATGCAGAGAGCAGACTGTTCATCAAATAAATCATCCAGTAACATTTTCGAGCGAACAATGTACTTTCAATCACACAGCAAGCAGAATAAACTGAATACATAGAATTGTTGGATATGGAAACTTGCATAATGAAGGCAGTGTTTGCAGTTATATATCATCGACATATTGAAATAGAGATATGGTTACTTACAAGGAACCCAACACCAACTGACAATCGGGAGCAGAGTTAATGCAGTAACAGTATTATACCTGGGCATAAAACTTACCAGGGACACCAATAACGGCGAGGGTGGGAAAATAAATATCCTCGAAATCCAGAAGAATCTTAAAGACCAAATCTTCAAGAGTATAAATCTGATTCATTCTTTCCATTTCTGCAGAACATTGATCCCGGTTTGTGCTGGAGACCAAACTCTTACTGACTCTGTCACTGAGCGAAGACCCTTATGCAAGGCAGGAGAAATCCCCATTGACATAATTATGAGGCAGAGACTGACATTACTTACAGTGACTGAACAAAAAGATTCAATTAATGTCTTTTACACAACACATTGCAATATCATAAATTATATTTAGCCAGATATTGCACAATGGAAAGTGAATCTCCCCAGAGTCCAGGGAAGAACAGATTGGGTGAAATCCACAGTCTGACAGCATTGGGTGCAGTGAGAACAGATTTATTTACAGGTTTCCCGATATTTCTGTGATATAATGTGTTCTGTAATTTCAGAGAATTTCCATCCAATTCACAGGATGTACTTTAAACTCAGCCAGTGAGACCAAATCATGAGCTTTAACCCCTGAGAATATTCTTTACTCATTTCTGGAGATCCAGCTCACATATCATTCTATTTCCATCGCCCTTAAGACTCCAGGAGGTGGTGGTGTAATGGTAATGTCACTAGACTAGTAATTCAGAGCCCAGGCTAATGCTGTGGGAACATGGGTTTAAATCCCATAACAGCATGTAATGAAACTTGAATTCAATTAATAAATCTGGAATTAAAAAGCTAGTCTAATGGTGAGCATGAAACCATGTTGATTGTGTTCGAAACCCGCTTGGTTCACTGATGTCATTTTGGGAAGAAAATCTGCTGGCCTTACCTGGTCTGGCCGACATGTGACTCCGACCCACAGCAATGTGGTTGACTCTGAGAAGCCTTCTGAAAATGGCCCAGAAAGACACTCAGTTATATCAAACTGCAAGCACTGTTGGTGTACATGCAGCCCAATGAATGCAATGGTTCAAGAAGGCAGCTCACCACCACCTTCTCAAGGGCAATTAGGGATTGGCAATAAATGCTGGCATAGCCAGTGATGCCCACGTCCCACGAATGAACAAATTCACTCTCAAGTATATCTTATACATATTCTCTCCAGAGGCAAAGTCATATTCCAAGGAATCCCCACCAAAGACCTAATTCCTGAATTTTGACCTCGGATCTGAATTATGTGAAGAGATGAGAGAAACTGGGATGGTTCTCCACAGAACAGAGAATAGTTATTGTCGATTTAACAGAGATGCTAAAAATCATGAGGGATTTTTGACAGAATCGAGAGGGAGAAACTGTTTCCACTGGCAGGAGGGTCAATAACCAGATGACACAGATTTAGAACAATTGGCAAACAATCCAGGGAGGATATGAGGAGAAATTGATGCAGTGATTTGTTGTGAGCTGGACTGCAGTATCTGAGAAAGTAGGAAGCAGATCCAATCGTAACTTTCCAAAGGAAGTGGATATATATTGAAAAGGAGATATTTGCATGGCGATGGGGGAATAGCAGCAGAGAGGTAATAGAGTGATACAGCACTGAAACAGGCCCTTTGGCCCACCGACTCTGTGCCGACCATCAACCACCCATTTATACTAATCCTACATTCATCCCATAATCTCTACCTTCCCTCAATTCTCCTGCCAACACTTGGGGCAATTTACAATGGCCAATTTACCTGTCAACCTACAAGTCTTTGGCTGTGGGAGGAAACTGGAGCACCCAGCAGAAACCCACACGGTCACAGGGAGGACTTGCAAACTCCGCACAGGCAGTACCCAGAACCAAACCTGGGTCTCTGGAGCTGTGAGGCTATGGTGCTAACCACTGCACCACTGTGCCGTCCCATAATAATTGAATCTCTCTTTCAAAAAGTTGGTCCAGACTCCTTCAGTGTGGAATGATAAAATGACTGTCTTTTAACAGCTACTATTTGCATTTGTACAGTACCTACAGCATAATAAAAACGTCCGAAGGCTTTGCACCTGAGCATTTTAAAACCACATTTGACACCGAACTACATAAGGAGATATTAGGTCAGATGACAAAAAACTTGGACAAAGTGCGAGGCTTTAAGGATTGTTTTAAAGGAGGAAAGCGAGGTGGAGAGGCGGAGAGATAAAGAGAGGGAATTCCACATTTTAGGGCCTAAGCAGCTGAATGCTTGTCCATCAATGGTGGAGCGATTAAAATTGGGAATGTTCAAAAGGCCAGAATTGGAAGTGCACAGGTATCTTGGAGGTTTATAGGCTGGTGAAGATTACAGTGATAGGGAGGGGTGAGGCAATGGAGGAATTTGAAAGCAAGACTGAGGATTTTAAAATCAAGACATTGCTTGAGAGGGAGTCCATGTAGATCAGTGAGAACAGGGGTGATCGGGGGACAAGACTTGGTGCAAGTTCAGACACAGGCAGCAGGGTTTTGGATGACCTCAAGTTTAAGGAGAGTAGAATCTGGAAGACCTGTCAGGAATATGTTGGAATGATCAGTTCGAGAGGTAACAAAGGCATGAATGAGGGTTTCAGATGAGCTGAGGCAGGAGCTAAGTTGGATGGTGTCACAGAGGTGCAAACAGCCATGGGTCCGAGCTATGCTGCTTTTTTGTGGGATATGTGCAACATTCCTTGTTCTGATGAAAGGTCACAGACTTGAAATGTTAACTCTGTCTCTATCTCCACAGATTCTGCTGACCTGGTGAGTATTTCCATCACTTTCTGTTTTTATTCCTTGTTCCAGTCCAGCTCAGACCCTCTCGCTCATCTCTTTTTCTGGTACATTGATGATTGTATCAGTGACGGTTCCTGCTCTCATCCTGAACTGCAAAACATCATCAACTTTGCTTCGAAGTTCCACCTTTCTTTCACCTTCACATGATCCATCTCTGACTCTTCCCTTCCCTTCCTTGACTTCTCTGTCTCCATTTCTGGGTATAGGTTTTCAACAAATATTTATCTGAAGCTCCGTGACTCCCACACCTACATCATCTGCACTTGCTCACACCCTGCTTCCTGTTAGGAATCCATTCTATTCTCACAGCACACCATCTCCATTGCATCTGTTCTGATGACATAACCTTCCAGTGCTTCTGATATGTCTTCATTTTCTCCTTAACCAAGGATTTCGCCACCATGAATAACCGGAGCCTCAACCGTGTCTGTCCCACTTCTAGCACTTCTTCTGTCAGTCCTTCCCCTCCTTCCCAGAGACATGATAGGGTTCCCTCTGTCCTTACCTTCCACACTACCAGCCTTTGTATTCAATGGATTATCCTTCACCGTTTTTGCCTGGTTCAGCGCGATGCCACTACCAATGATATCTTACTTTCCCCTTTCAGCATTCCGAGGGGACTACACTCTGCTCTGTTCCTCAATCACCCCCAACACCACATACTCTATCACACAGCACCTTTCTATGCAAGCACAGGAGATGTAAAACCTGCCATTTTACCTCCTCTCTCCTCACCGTCCAAGTTCGCATAACACTCCTTCCAGGCGAGACAGTGATTTATGTGTACTTATTTCAATTTACTACACTGTGTTCACTGTTCACAATGTGGTCTGCTCTACATTGGGGAGACTGAACACAGGTTGGGTGATCGCTTTGCAGGACACCTCCATTCTGTCTGCAAGTGTGACCCCGAGCTTCCGGTCGCCTGCCATTTTAATTCTCCATCTTGCTCTCACACTGACCTCTCTGTCCTTGGCCTACGGCAGTGTTCCAATGAAACTCAATGGAAGCTCGAGGAACAGCATCTCATCTTTTGATTAGGTACTTTACAGCCGTCCAGACTCAACAATGAGTTCAACAATTTCAGACCATAATCTCTGCCCCTTTTCTTTTTTCTTTTCTTTGCATGTTTTGGTCTTACTGTTGTAAATGTCTTGTTTTTGTTTTCTGACAGCAGCTGTTCATCATTCTATCATTCACACCTCGTTTCGACAGATCTTTTGTTTCTTCTTTACTGGTCCCATGACAACTCCCTTTGGCCCTGCTCCACCAACTCTTTTGTCATTTAATCTCTCCTGTCTTCCACATTATCACAGACCATCTATTTTGTTCCTTTTCAACCTTCCCCATTTCACCTGCTAAAAACCTATAACATTTCTAACTTTTCCCAGTTCTGATGACAGTGGGGAGGTGTTGGAGGAGGATGCTGTGGTCAACTGTATCAAAGGCTGCAGACAGTAGAGAACGACGATTTGAGATAGAAAATCTTTGTCACAGTCACATCGGATGTCACTTGTAACTTTGACAAGAGTTGAGTTGATACTATGGCAGGGGTGGAGGCCTGATTTTTGGGATTCAAACATGGAGTTCCGGGAAAGATGGGCACGGATTTGGGAGATGACAATCCTTCAAGTACTTTGGAGAGGAAAGGAGGTTGGATATGGGGTGGTAGTTTGCAAGGACAGTGGGGTGAGGGTTATTTTTGCGGAGAGGGATGAAACTGCAGATTTGAAGGAGAGAGGGTATCGTTAAAGATATTGTCTAACATGGGGACCAGAAGCGTTTATTGGCTGGTCAGCAGTTTATTGGAATAGGGTCAAGGGAGCAGGAGGTGGGTCTAGTGGACAAGATGAACTCAGAAAGGGAACGAGGAGAGATAGGAGAGAACCAGAGAAAGATGTGAGTTGTTCAGAGCTAAGGCAGTGGGGAGTTTAAAGGACGTTTGTCCTGGTGGGTTAGTGGAAAGGAGGAACATGGCAGAGGCAGCTGATCAGATGGTCTCAATCTCACCTCCTTGCACTTATTGTTGGAGGTGAGAGTGGAGGAGACAGGGGTGTAAGATATCATAAATTGGAGGGGTTTAATGCTCATTTTCAGATGGAGCCCAAGCTGGGACAGCGACATGGGAGTAGGATGATCGAGGAGTACTGAAAGGTTTGGGTTGGGAATTGAGAGTACCTGAGAGGGTCGAAGTGAAAGTAGGCAGGACGATAGAAGAGAGGCATCTAGGAGGGGTAAAAAGAAAAGAAGTTAAAAAGAAAGAACAAAGAGTGATGGGCTCGGGTCCAGGGTGGCAGCTAAAATACACATTCAAATGGACTCAGGGAAGCCTCAAGTTACATGGATCTGTTTATATATAAATTAGGGAACATAAGTACCTGCCAATAGACGAGAAATGGAAGATGACAGGAAAGAGTCCAGAGTTAAAGACAGGGGTCCTGTGAGGGGATAACGCTGATGGAGACAGGGTGGAGTCAGCACAGAGCATCATGAACTGTTGTCGAGTTCGGAGACAGGAAAAGCAAGTGAAACCCAGAAGCTATTTGAGGGTCAGATTATGGCCTATGTATGGATTGCAGCCTTCATTTTGACTGTATGGCCAGACTTCCAAATAAGATTCTATATATTGAATCAGTATTGAAACTTGTGATATTAAGTCAATTCTCAGGATTATTTTGAATACTGAAGCACTCCCCCAAACCTCGTAAAAGTCTGTACAATCACACGTTGAGATTTCCAGTTCATGTCAGCTCGTTCATGCGAAATACTGAATAAATTTTGCTTTCTTTGAATACTTCTTTTATCTTCATGGGATCATCAATGGCAATGCCAGCAGTTATTTCCCATCCTTAATTACCATTGAGAAGGTGGTGGTGAGTTGCCCTCTTGAACCGTTGCAGTCCATGTGGTGTAGCTACTCCTTGACTGTTGTAAGGGAGCGAGATCCAGAATTTTGACCCAGTAACAATGAATGAATCGTGATATGGTTCCAAGTCAGGATGGTGTGAGACTTGGAGGGGAACTTGCAGGTGATGGTATTCCATGTGCCTGCTGCCCTTGTTCTTCAAGGTGGTAGAAGTTGTGTATTTGGAAAGTGCTGTCGAAGGAGCCTTGGCAAGGTGCTGCAGTGCATCTTTTAGAGGATACACAATACTGTTACTGTGCAATGGTGGTGGAGGCAGTGAATGTTTAATGTGGTGGATGGGGTGTTGATCAAGCTGATTGTTTTGTCTTGGATAGTATCAAGCATCTTGAGTGTTGTTGCAGCTGTGCGGATTCAGGCAAGTGCAGAGTGTTCCAACACACTCCTGACATGTGCCTTGTCAATCGTGGACAGGCTGTGGGGAGTAAGGAGGTGAGTTACTCACCACAGAATTCCAGCCTCTGACCTGCTCTTGTAGCGACAGTATTTATATGACTGGTCCCGTTACGTTTCTGATCAATGGTGACCGCTCCCCTCCCCCACCCCCAGGATGTTGATGGTGGGAAATTCAGCAATGGTAATGATGTTAAATCTCAAGCTGAGATGGTTCAATTCTTTTTTGTTGGAAATGGTCATTGCCTGGCATTTTTGTGACATGTGTAAACCAATGCATTATTTACCTGAATTGTATTAATCACTCTTTTTCATGTAAACCGTGCTTTTATTTCTTTCATGTTAATGAATGTAAGCTGGCTGTGGTGGAGTCCTGTGGGCAGAGTTTATCACATGGTGGTAGGAATATGGAGCTATGAAGGGGGAATTCTGACTGAAGACATTATTACTGGGACAGTTTTAACTAAAACAGACAGGTTGCACAATGTTCAGCACCATTCACAACTCCTCAGATACTGAAGCAGTCCGTGTAGAAATGCAACAAGTCTTGGACAATATCGAGGCTTGGGCTGATAAGTGACAAGTAACATTCACACCATACAAGTGCCAGACAATGATCATCTTCAAAAAGATAGAATCTACCCATTTCCCCTTGACATTCAATGGCATTATGATCACTGAATGCCCCACTATCAACATCCTGGCAGGGGGTGGGGACGGTGGGGGTGGTTACCATTGACCAAAAACATAACTGGAGTAGCAATCTAAATACCACAGCTACAAGAGCAGGTCAGAGGCTCGGAATCCTGCAGTGAGTAACTCACCTCCTGATTCCCCAAAGCCTGTCCACCATCTACAAGGCACAAGTCAAGAATGTGATGAAATACACCCCACTTTCCTGGATGGGTGATGCTCCAACAACACTCAAGAAGCTCGTCACGATACAGGACAAAGCAGCCCACTTGATTGGTACCCCATCTAAAGACATTCACACCCTCCACCACCGATGCACAGTGGCAGCATTGGGTCCTATCTACACGATGCACTGCAGCAACGCACCAAGGCTTAGATCATAAGATCATAAGATCATAAGAACTAGGAGCAGGAGTAGGCCGTCTGGCCCCTCGAGCCTGCTCCACTATTCAATAAGATCATGGCTGATCTTTTCGTCGACTCAGATCCACTTACCCGCTTTCTCACCGTATCCCTTAATTCCTTTATTGTTCAAAAAGATATCTACCTTAGCTTCAAAAATGTTAACTTTAGAAGTGTCAACTACTTCACTGGGCAAGGAATTCCATAGATTAACAACCCTCTGGGTGAAGAAGTTCCTTCTTAATTCAGTCCTAAATCTGCTCCCTCTAATCTTGCGGCTATGCCCTCTTGTCCTAGTTTCACCTGCCAGTGGAAACATCCTCTCTACTTGTATCTTATCTATTCCCTTCATAATTTTATATGTTTCTATAAGATCCCCCCTCATTCTTCTGTATTCCAATGAATATAATCCCAATCTACTCAGTCTCTCCTCATAAGCCAACCCCCTCAACTCCGGAATCAATCGAGTGAACTTCCTCTGCACCCTCTCCAGTGCCAGTCCATCCCTTCTCACGTAAGGAGACCAAAACTGCACACAGTACTCCAGGTGCGGCCTCACCAGTACCTTATACAGCTGTAACATAACCTCTCTGCTTTTAAACTCAATCCCTTTAGCAATGAAGGACAAAATTCCATTTGCCTTCCTAATTACTTGCTGTACCTGCATCTCAAACAGCACCTTCCAAACCCATGACCTTGACCTCCCAGAAGGACAAGGGCAGCAGATACGTGGGAACACCACCACCTGAAATTTTCCCTCCAAGCCACACACCATCCTGACTTGGAACTATATCGCCTTTCCTTCGCTGTCGCTGGGTCAAAATCCTGGAACTGCCTTCCTCACAGCACTGTGGGTATACCAACCCAAATGGACTGCAGAGGTTCAAGAAGGCAGCTCACCACCACCTTCTCAAGGGAAATTAGAGAAGGGCAATAAATGCTGGCCGAGCCAGCGGCTCCTAAATCCCAGGAACAAATAAAAAAAACACACACAGACATGTCAGGACATGTCCCTGAGGTGGTGAATTGTCACAGACACTATACCTACAGACAATGGCCACTCGAGAATGTGTGAATGGCCTTCTTCCTGCTCCAGGATACAGTAATCATACCCATTATTGGCATGCAACCAGAGACACACTACCCCACCACCCCCCCACCCCACTGCTGGGATATGACCACGTGGGGGGTGGTCCTGAATAGCCAGGTTGTGATTATTAATCCAATCGGATGATCCGATTTCAAGTATTACCTGATATGCCATGGGCCAGGGTCAGGAAGTTGTAGAAAGTCACAGCCCTCAAGGACATTGTTACTGCAGTCGGTAGAGTGACCTGGTCAGCCATTCTGAAGTCATGCCTGGAGATCTGTTGAAGGACTGACCACCTGAGACTGATCCGAGCTCGCGGGATTCCGAAGCAACCAGTGTCATTGTGAGTATGTACCATTGCTGAGAGATTTAATAAAGGTGTATCACATTTACTGAAACAGTATCCAAGTCATTGTGTGCCATTGATATGAGGAGTAAAGACAAGAACCTTTAGACCAGAGAGAGGGTCTTACAAGTGGCGAGCCAGCCAGGAGTCTTGAAGATAAAGAAATGGCAGAAAATACTATGGATGGGTTTTTCACGAAGTACGTGGCAGGGAAATTACCTCTTAAGCAGTCGGTGGGTTCGGGTTATCCTGGAGGGTGATGATCCGGTAGATGAGGCAGAACAGTGGACACAGGGGTGTTGTGTGTGTGATGGGTGTTGGCCAGGTAAAGATTGCAGAAGTAGAGGAGCAGGAGAATTCTGGTACCGCTGAGGATGACCCGCAGGTACCGGACGGACAGCACGACGCTCGGCCAGAAAGTCTCCGGCCGCCTCTTGGCCCCTGTGAGAAAACAGAGGTCTCTTCCTCCAGCTAACGACAATAATAGAACGCAACAAATAGTCAAACTTTACAAAGTGAAGATGTATTTCTTCTGGATGGAGAAAACCTATTGACTCTTTTACCATCCTCGCACTTTCACACGCCTGTGCTTCAGGCTCCAACATTCAAACCCACTCCTTCTCTCAGCTTATTCCTTCCACCATTAATACTGACAAACTTCCATTTCATTTCTCTCCAGCTAAGACTCCTGTGACATTCACTTTCATGTTTTTAGGCCTTTAACATTGCTCAGTCAGCACCGCTGTTCCTCAGGTGTTCATGTTCCATTCCATCATCCAGAAGCACAGTGTTAGTTTCCACGTGTACACTAATGACACCCAGCTCTCCCTCACCATCACCTCTCTCGACTCTTCCACCCTTGTTAAATTGTTCGACTCCTTGTCCGACATCCAGAACTGGATCAGCAGAAATTCGTCATGCTGACATACATTGGCTCCCGGACAAGCAGCGTCTGGAATTTAACGTTTTCCTCCTTGTTTTCAAATCCCACCATGGCCTCGACCCTCCCTATCTCTGTAATCTCATCCAGCCCCACAAACCTCGGAGATATCTGCACTCCTCCAATTCTGGCCTCTTGAGCATCCTCGATTTTAATCGCTCCACCATTGGCGGCCGTGCCCTCAACTGCCTGGGCTCTGAGCTGTGGAATTCCCTCCCTGAACCTCTCTGCCTCTCGACCTCACTTTCCTCCTTGAAGACACTCCTCAAAAACTGTCTCTTTTTTGAGATTTTGTTCGTCTGCCCGAAACTCTCCTTATGTGGCTCGGTGTCAAATTTTGCGTTATAACCCTCCTGTTAAGCTACATGGGATATTTTATTATGTTAAAGGTGCTTTATAAATATAAGTTGTTGTTGTTTGTGCTTTCACTATAACAGTTTCCTGACAACACGCAGCCTGCCTCATGGACACAGCTTCAGACACAACTTTCTTGTGATTTTCTCACATCCAAGATCACTCTTTACTTTCCTTCACACGTGTTTTAAATTCTACCGTTTCTGATCACAGCACATGGACATTTTAAAGACCTTTGACTCATGGCCAATCTCCTGTAATTGCTCCTTTTCTGCCACTAGCATTCTGTTCATTTATTCTCCATTTCTTTCAATCACATCTTTCAACAGATCGATTAAGATGAAGACAGGATGTTTTGGATCTTGCTGCACTGACCTAGCTTGACAAAATGACACATTTGAGCTCTCATTGGCAGCTATGTGGCACTGCCCATCACTCATCACCTCAACTGTTTAGAGAAAAGTGCCAACTACTAGGTAAACAGAAGCCAGTTTTCAGTTAGTATCCCCCCATCACAATATTCCCCAAGAAAGTATCATGAGCTGCCGGGCCGCTGTCCCTCTAAAGGCCGGCTCTGCTTTCACAGCTTGTTCACCAAACAGTCCCATGGATAGAAATGTATCTGGATTCAAGACACAAATGAACATTGGTGTGAATGGGACCTGTGTCCCCAGGAACAGCAGTGGGAGCAGAGCAAACCGAACGGCGTAATATTGAGAATGGATGTTCGATGAGACAATGCTGCAGGAAAACGACAATGGAATGGAAGGAGGAAAGTAAAGGAGGGATATTGACTGTGAAAGGAGGAGAAGCTGGGAGAAGAGAAGGGTTTGAATTATGGAACATCAAGCACAGGCATGTGAGAGTGCGAGCATTTGAAGGAGCAAATTGTTTTCCATGAGCAACAATTTGTTTCCAGTTGGAATAGATTGATTTTCACTGTGTTCTGTTAACATGTGCAGCAGAGACCAGACGTTGATGCAGCCACAACTCAGTGTACTGACCACTGTGTGATCACGGTGCTACACATCAGCTGTGGGAGTTGTGCACAAACCAAAGCAATATCACAAATGACACTACTGAGAAACGAAGGATTTTTGTTGAAGTGGATCAAAGACAAACCAATTCTGGCCTTTCTGGCCCTCAAAACCACACCTCAGCAGAGCTGAGAGCCTTAACCTGCTCCTTCAATCACTGGGCCATGCCACTTCTCACACTACTTTCAAAACGCTTGTCCACATGCTCAGGAATCCAGAACAATAACTTCATAATATTAATAATAACTTCTCCTTTAACTCCAATCAAGAACACAAGAACACATGTAATAGGAGCAGAAGTAGACCATATGGCCCATCGAGCTGCTCCGTCATTCAATATGATCATGGCTGATCTTGGGCTTCAATTCCACTTTCCTGCCCGCTCCCCATATCCCTTGATTCCCTGTGAGACCAAAAATCTATCTACCCCAGCCTTAAATGTATTCAATGATGGATCATCCACAATCCTCTGGGGTAGAGAATTCCAAGGATTCACAACCCTTTGAATGTAGTAATTTCTCCTCATCTCAATCCTGAATGATTGACCCCTTATCCTGAGACCGTGTCACTGTGTTCTAGATTCTCCGACCAGTGGGAACAATCTCTCAGCTTCTACCCTATCAAGCCCTTTCAGAATCTTGTATGTCTCAGTTAGATCGTCTCTCATGTTTCTGAACTCCAGAGAATTTAGGCCCAATTTACTCAGCCTCTCATCATTGGACAACCCCCTCATCCCAGGGACCAATGTAGTGAATCTTCGCTGCTCTGCCTCCAGTGCAAGTATATCCTTTCTTAAATGCGGAGACTAAAATTGCAAGTAGTATTCTTGGTGCGTTCTCACCAAAGTTCTGTACAATTTTAGTAAGATTTCTTTATCCTGTCCTCCAATCCCTTTGCAATAAAGGCCAACATGCCATTTACCTTCCTAATAGCCTGCTGGACCTGCATGTTAACTTTGTGCACTTCCTTCAAATAAAAGGTGTTGCTGTGGGTAACTGCATGGGTCCTAGTTTTGCCTATCTTTTTGTGGAGTATGTCGAACATTCCTTGTTCCAGTCCTACTCAGGTCCCTCCCCCAACTCTTTTTATAGTACATTAATGACTGGATCGGTGCCATTTCCGGCTCCCACCCTGAATTGGAAAACTTTATCAACTTTGCTTCCAATTTCCACCCTTCTCTCACATTTACGTTGTTCCGACCAGGTGAGCAAGGTGTCTGGTGGTCTTTTTCAAACTTCACCTGGTCTTATTGTAATAGAGTTTGATTTTATCCATACCCTGTTTTGAAATCACCCTTGGTGAATCCTTGTTCACCACTCTCCAATTATAAGGCAAAGAAACCAGCATAACCAGGCCTTCTTAGATTTAAAGAAGAAAAGTGAAATTTATTAAAACTTAAGTTTAAACTGTAATTTGGTTACCGCCTCTGAACACACGGTCCGCCCCAGGCTAGCATGTGTAGATGATACGCACATGCAAATAGAGACAGAAAAGAGCAGAATAAAAAATAAAGTAGAGAGATCTGAGGCAATATCAGAAGAGGTTCTTGTTCACTGTGCTTCGAGCTCACTGTAGTCCTTTTGTAGGTAGTCTTGCTTTTCGTTGGGGCCCAGTATTCTTCTTAAACCTTGTTCACTATCGGGAACTTTTCTCTCTTGGGGTTCATGTGTCTTCAATGGGTCTTCAGTTCTGTGAGAATCATAGAAAATAGGAGCAGGAGTAGGCCATTCGGCCCTTCTCCGCCATTCAAAACAGAAGCTCATGGTCTAATTCAGTACCCTGTTCCCGCTTTCTCCCCAATATCCCTTGAACCCTTTGGCATTAAGAAATATATCAATCTCCTTCTTGAATATATTTAATGACCTGGCCTCCACTGCCTTCTGCGATAGAGAATTCCGACAGGTACACCACCCTCTGAGTGAAGAAATTTCTCCTCATCTCGGTTCTAAATGGCATACCCCCTAACTTGAGACTGGGACCCCTGGTTATAAACTCCCCAGCCATCAGGAGCCTCCTCCTTGCATCTAGTCTGTCTAGTCCTGTCAGAATTTGATAGGTTTCTATGAGATCCCCTCTCATTCTTTGAAACTCTGGTGAATATAGGCCCAGTCAAGCCAATCTCTCCTCATACATCAACCCTACCATCCCAGGAATTAGCCGAGTAAATCTTCTTTGCAACCCCTCCATGGCAAGACCATCCTTCCTCAGATAAGGAGACCAAAACTGCACACAATACTCCAGATGTGGTCTCACCAAGGCCCTGTATGACTGCAGTAAGACATCCTTGCTCCTGTACTCAAATCGTCTTGCAATGAAGGCCAACATACCATTCGCCTTCCTTATTGCTTGCTTCCCCTGAATGCTTGCTTTCAACAACTGGTGTACAAGGACACCCAGGTCTCATTGCACCTCCCCCTTTCCCAATCTATCACCATTCAGATAATCTGCTTTTCTGTTTTTACAACCAAAGCAGATACCCTCACATTTATCCATGTTATACTGCATCTGCCATGCATTTGCCCAATCACCCAATCTGTCCAAATCACATTGGAGTCTCTTTGCATCCTCCTCATCCAGCTCACATTCCCCCCCGGCACCGGCTCCCCCCGCACCCACACCTCACCCCCAGCTTTGTGTCATCTGCGAACATGGAAATGTTACATTTAGTTCCCTCACCCAAGTCATACATAAATATTGTGAATAGCTGGGTCCCAAGCACTGATACCTGCGGGACCCGACTAGTTACTGCCTGCCACCTGGAAAAAGTCCCGTGTATTCCTATTCTCTGTTTCCTGTCTGTCTGTCAACCAATTCACAATCCATGGCAATAATTACTCCCAATCCCCTGTGCTTTAATTGTGCACACTAATATCTTACGTGGGACCTTATCAAAAGCCTTCTGAAAATCCAAATACACCACATTCACTTGTTCTCCCTTATCTATGCTACCAGTTACATCCTAAAAAATCTCCAGTAGATTTGTTAAGCATGATTTCCCTTCCTAAACCCATGCTGACTTTGCCCAATCCCGTTTCTGCTCTCCAGCTGTTCTGCTATCGCATTTATAATAGACTCTAGCATTTTCCCTACTACTGATGTAAGATTAACTGGTCAGTAATTCCCTGTTTTTCTCATCCTCCTTTTTTAAATAGTGGGGTTACATTTGCCAGCCACCAATCTGTAGGAACTGCTCCAGAGTCCATAGAATTTTGGAAGATGACCTCCAATGCATCCACTATTCCCAGGGCCACTTCCTTCAGTACTCTGGGATGTAGATTATCAGTCCCTGGGGATTTGTCAGCCTTTAACCCCATTAATTTCCCGAGCACATTTTTTTACTAATACTGATTTCCTTCGGTTCCTCCCTCTCATTAGATCCTGAGATGGGAGCAGACAGGAGAGAGGTCTTTTCAGTCCAGGAGCAAACAGCTGTCTTAGTTCAAATTCTCTGTAGCAAGTTCAAATTCAAAAAACTCCAACAGCCAGTTAGTCATGTTACTAAACAGGTCTGATCATGTCTGTTTGTGTATTCGGCCATCTTAGCAGTTAACCTGGAATGCTGGCCTCTCCACCTTCAACGTCAGGTAAACGTTAAATTGGATTAAATTGGAGCAGGGAGTGGCCCCTTTGTCCTTTCCAAGCATTGTCTGTTACTATGCAAATGTCTTTCCAGTCAGGGGTTTGACAACCTCCTGTAATAGGCCTTCATTTTTTCCCAGCAACAATTTTAAAATTTAATGTCCATGTGGCAAAATATTTGTGCTCCATTGTTGGCAGGTGGGGGCCTGCGTGACAACGTGGTCCATCTCTGACACTTCCTTTCCCTTCCTCGACTTCTCTGGGTCGATCTTTCGGGATAGACTGTCCACTAATATTCATTATAAGCCCACCGACTCCCACCGCTACCTCGAATATACTTCCTCACATTCTGCTTCCTTTAAGGACTCCATTCCATTCTCCCAATTTCTCCGTCTCTGAGGCATCTTTTCTGATGATGCAACCTTCCACAACAGCACTTCTTTTTCCTGAACTGAGGATACCCCCTCACTATGGTTGACAGGGCCTTGAACCGTGTCCGAGCCATTTCCCACACTTCTGCCCTCACACCTTCCCCTCCCTCCCGGAACCATGACAGGGTTCCCCTTGTCCTCACTTTCCACCCCACCAGCCTCCACATTTAAAGGATCGTCCTCTGCCATTTCCTCCACCTCCAGTATGATGCCACTACCAAACACATTTTCCCCTCCCCTCCCCTGTCAGTATTCCGAAGGAATTGTTCCTTCCACAATACCCTGGTCCAGTCCTCCATTATCACCAACACTTCATCCCCTTCCCATGGCACCTGTCCATGCAATCGCAGGAGGTGTAATACCTGCCCTCTTACCTCCTCTCTCCTCACTATCCAAGGCTCTAAACACTCCTTTCAGGTGAAGCAGCGATTTGGCAGGTCAGCTTGGACAAATGGAATGTATGGCCTGCGGTATGTGAGAAGTCAAGGACACACCACGTGTCCGAGACGAACACATCTGCAGGAAGTGTCACTGGCTGCAGAAGCATGAACTCTGGGTTTCGGAATTTGAACAGTGGCTGGAGTCACTGTTGTGCATCCACAAGGCAGAGGACTACATGGATAGCACATTTAGGGAGGTGGTCACAATGCAGGTTAGGAGCATGCAGGCAGAGAGGGAATGGGTGACTGCCAGGCAGTCTAAGAGAACCAGGCAGGCAGTGCAGGAGTCTTGCTTGCTAATCGGTTTTCCATTTTGGATACTGATGAGGGCGATGGCTCCTCGGGGGAGTGCAGCTGGAGCAAAGTCCATGGCACCACGGGTGGCTCAGCTGCACAGGAGGGGAGGAAGAAAAGTGGGAGCGCAATCGTGATAGGGAATTCGATAGTCAGGGGATCAGACAGACATTTCTGCAGCAGTAATCGTGACTCCAGGATGGTGTGTTACCTCCCTGATGCCAGAGTCAAGGATGTCATTGAGCGGCTGCAGAGCATCCTTCTGGGGGAAGGTGAACAGCCAGAGGTCGTGGTTCACATTGGTACCAATTACATAGGTAAGAAGAGAGATGAGGTTCTGAAAGCAGACTTTATGGATTTAGGAAGGAAATTAAAAATCAGGACCTCCAAAGCAGTAATCTCAGGATTGCTCCCAGTGCCACGTGCCCGTGAGCATAGGATTAAGAGAAGTGACCGATTGAACACGTGATTGGAGAATTAGAGTAGGAGGGAGGGCATCAGATTTCTGAGGCATTGGGACCGGTTCTGGGGCAGGTGGGATCTGTACAAGATGGACAGACTACACCTTAACAGGACGGGAACTAATATCCTCACAGGGAGATTTGCTGGTGCTTTTGAAGAGAGTTTAAACCAGCGTGTTAGGGGGATGGGAACCTGAGGGGTAGCTCAAATTGGAAGGAAGTAAAGCTGGTAACAGGAGGTAGAAAAGTGGCAAGTGACATTAGAAGGCACGTGAAACAAAGGCGAGAATCAACCAGGCTTAGAATGCAGAATGTCAAGAAGACAAGGTTAAGAGCACTCTACCTGAATGTACGCAGCATTCACAACAAGGTAGATGATTTACAGGCCCAAATAGAGGTAAATGGGTATGATCTAATTAGAATTAGAATTAGAATTAGAACATTACAGCGCAGTACAGGCCCTTCGGCCCTCGATATTGCGCTCACCTGTGAAACCATCTGACCTACACTATTCCATTTTCATCCATATGTCGATCCAATGACCACTTAAATACCCTTAAAGTTGACGAGTCTACTACTGTTGCAGGCAGGGCGTTCCACGCCCCTACTACTCTCTGAGTAAAGAAACTACCTCTGACATCTATCCTATATCTATCACCCCTCAACTTAAAGCTATGTCCCCTCGCATTTGCCATCACCATCCGAGGAAAAAGACTCTCACTATCCACCCTATCTAACCCTCTGATTATCTTATATGTCTCTATTAAGTCACCACTCCTCCTCCTTCTCTCCAACGAAAACAACCTCAAGTCCCTCAGCCTTTCCTCGTAAGACCTTCCCTCCATACCAGGCAACATCCGAGTAAATCTCCTCTGCACCCTTTCCATAGCTTTCACATCCTTCCTATAATGCGGTGACCAGAACTGCACGCAATACTCCAGGTGCGGTCTCACCAGAGTTTTGTATAGCTGCAGCATGACCTCGTGACTCCGAAACTCGATCCCCCTACTAATAAAAGCTAACACACCATATGCCTTCTTAACAGCCCTATTAACCTGGGTAGCAACCTTCAGGGATTTATGCACCTGGACATCAAGATCTCTCTGTTCATCTACACTACCAAGAATCTTCCCATTAGCCCAGTACTCTGCATTCCTGTTACTCCTTCCAAAGTGAATCACCTCGCACTTTTCCGCATTAAACTCCAATTGCCATCTCTCAGCCCAGCTCTGCAGCCTATCTATGTCCCTCTGTACCCTACAACATCCTTCGGCACTATCCACAACTCCACCGACCTTAGTGTCATCCGCATATTTACTAACCCACCCTTCTACCCCGTCATCCAGGTCATTTATAAAAATGACAAACAGCAGTGGCCCCAAAACAGATCCTTGCGGTACACCACTAGTAACTAAACTCCAGGATGCACATTTGCCATCAACCACCACCCTCTGTCTTCTTTCAGCTAGCCAATTTCTGATCCAAAGCTCGAAATCACCTTCAACCCCATACTTCCGTGTTTTCTGCAATAGCCTACCGTGGGGAACCTTATCAAACGCCTTACTGAAATCCATATACACCACATCCACTGCTTTACCCTCATCCACCTGTTTGGTCACCTTCTCGAAAAACTCAATAAGGTTTGTGAGGCACGACCTACCAGTCACAAAACCGTGCTGACTATCTCTAATGAACTTATTCTTTTCAAGATGATTATAAATCCTGTCTCTTATAACCTTTTCCAACATTTTACCCACAACCGAAGTAAGGCTCACAGGTCTATAATTACCAGGGCTGTCTCTACTCCCCTTCTTGAACAAGGGGACAACATTTGCTATCCTCCAGTCTTCCGGCACTATTCCTGTCGACAATGACGACATAAAGATCAAGGACAAAGGCTCTGCAATCTCCTCTCTAGCTTCCCAGAGAATCCTAGTTTAAATCCCATCTGGCCCAGGGGCCTGATCTATTTTCACACTTTCCAAAATTGCTAACACCTCCTCCTTGTGAACCTTTATCCCATCTAGCCTAGTAGCCTGAATCTCAGTATTCTCCTCGACAACATTTTCTTTCTCTACTGTAAATACTGACGCAAAATATTCATTTAACACTTCCCCTACCTCCTCTGATTCCACACACAACTTCCCACTACTATCCTTGATTGGCCCTAATCTAACTCTAGTCATTCTTTTATTCCTGATATACCTATGGAAAGCCTTAGGGTTTTCCCTGATCCTATCCGCCAATGACTTCTCGTGTCCTCTCCTTGCTCTTCTTAGCTCTCCCTTTAGATCCTTCCTGGCTAGCTTGTAACTCTCAAGCGCCCTAACTGAGCCTTCACGTCTCATCCTAACATAAGCCTTCTTCTTCCTCCTGACAAGCGCTTCAACTTCTTTAGTAAACCACGGCTCCCTCGCTCGACAACTTCCTCCCTGCCTGACAGGTACATACTTATCAAGGACACGCAGTAGCTGCTCCTTGAATAAGCTCCACATTTCGATTGTGCCCATCCCCCGCAGTTTCCTTCTCCATCCTACGCATCCTAAATCTTGCCTAATCGCATCATAATTTCCTTTCCCCCAGCTATAATTTTTGCCCTGCGGTATATACCTGTCCCTGCCCATCGCTAAGGTAAACCTAACCGAATTGTGTTCACTATCACCAAAGTGCTCACCTACATCTAAATCTAAGACCTGACCGGGTTCATTACCCAGTACCAAATCCAATGTGGCATCGCCCCTGGTTGGCCTGTCTACATACTGTGTCAGAAAACCCTCCTGCACACACTGGAGAAAAACTGACCCATCTAAAGTACTCGAACTATAGTATTTCCAGTCGATATTAGGAAAGTTAAAGTCCCCCATAACAACTACCCTGTTACTCTCGCCCCTGTCGAGAATCATCTTCGCTATCCTTTCCTCTACATCTCTGGCCAAAGAGGAAACTTGGTAACAGGGTGGCCAAGACTGGGAACTGAATATTCGAGGATATTCGACATTTTGGAAGGACAGGCAAAAAGGAAAAGGAGGTGTTGTTGTCCTGATAATAAGGGATGGGTTCAATACATGAGTACGGGAGGATCTCAGATCGGAAGAAGAAAATGTGGAATCTGTTTGGGTGGAGCGAAGTAACAGCAAACAGCAAACATTGGTAGGACTTGTTTATAGGCCATCAAACAGTCGTGATAATATGGGGCATGATATTAATCAGGAAATTAGAGAAGCATGTGGCATGGGTAATACAGTAATCATGGGTGAATTCAATCTGCATATAGACTGGGTAAACCTAATGAGCAGTAATGCTGTGGAGGACAAGTTTCTGGAGTCTGTTCGGGATGGTTTTTTCCAGCAGTATGTTGAGGAACCGATTAGAGAGCAGGCTATTGTAAATCTAGTATTATGCAATGTGAAATGGCTAATTAATTAATAATCTTGTTGTAAAAGAACCTTCAGGGATGACTGACCATAATATGATAGAATTTTAATATTATCTTTGAAAGTGAGGTAGTTCAATCTGAAGCCAGGGTGTTAAATTTGAACAAGCAAAATTCTGAAGGTATGAGGGGCAAATTGGCTGAGGTGGATTGGGAAAATATATTAAAAGGTGTGACAGCACATAGACAATGGATAGTCTTTAAAGAAATATTACATAGTTTACAGCAACTATACATTCCTTCAAGGCGCAAAAACCACAAAGGTAACGGCAGTCAACCGTGATTAACAAAGGAAGTTAAGGATTGTACAGGATTAAAAGAAAAGGCCAATAAATTTGCCAGAAACAGGAGTAAACCTGAGGATTGGGTTGATCTTAGAATACAGCAAGGGAGAACCAAGAAACTGATAAAGAAAGGGAGAATAGAATATGAATGTAAGCTCACAAAAGATATAAAAACAGACTGAAAAGCGTCTGCAGGAACATAAAAAGGAAATGTTTGGCGAAGACAAATATGGGTCCATTACAGGCAGTGTCAGGAGAATTTATAATGGGAATAGAGAAATGGCAGAGAAGCTAAATGATTACTTTGTGTCTGTCTTCACTGAGGAAAATATGAGAAATTTCCCAGAATTGAAGAAAATTAATTTTAGTATTGGAGAAATTAATGGGGCTGAAGGTTGATAAGTCGCCAGGACCTGACATTCTACATCCAAGAATGTTAAAAGAGTAGCCATGGAGATAGTGAATGCACTGGTGATCATTTTCCAAAACTCTATAGATTCTGGAGCGGTTCCTGCAGATTGAAATGTCGCAAATGTCACCCCACTATTTAAGAAGAAAGGGAGAGAGAAAACAGGGAATTACAGACCTGTTAGTCTTACATTAGTTGTTGGGAAAATGCTTGTATCTATTCTGGAGGATGTGATAAATGGACACTTGGATAATAATGATCAGATTGGGCAAAGTCAACATGGATTTATGAATGGGAAATCATGTTTGATGAATCTGTTGGAGTTTTTTGAAGATGTTACTAACAGAATTGATAAAGGGGAGTTGGTGGACATGGTATACTTGGATTTTCAGAAAGTTTTTGATAAAGTTCCCCACAAGAGATTGGTTAGCAAAATTAAAGCACGTGGGATAGGAGGTAATATACTGGCATGGATTAAGGATTGGTTAACAGGTAGAAAGTAGCAAGTAGCAATAAACGGGTCATTCCCATGTTGGCAGGCTGTGACTAGTGGGGTACTGCAGGGATCAGTCCTTGGGCCCCAGCTGATCACAATATATATTAATGATTTGGATGTGGGGACCAAATGTAGATTTCCAAGTTCGCAGATGACACAAAACTAGGTGGG
Organism: Heterodontus francisci; assembly: GCF_036365525.1. NCBI lineage: Eukaryota > Metazoa > Chordata > Chondrichthyes > Heterodontiformes > Heterodontidae > Heterodontus > Heterodontus francisci. Next base: position 30,816,725 of record NC_090410.1, read on the forward strand.
AATATGTGCTGTGAGGAAGGTGCAAAGCGGCTTCAATGGGATTTGGACAGACTTAGTGATCGGGCAAGAACGTGGCAGATGGAATATAATGAGGAAAAATGTGAGGTTATCCATTTTGGCAGGAGGAATTGATGTGCAGAGTATTTCTTAAATGGTAAGGGATTAGAAAGTGTCGACGTACAAAAGGACCTGGGTGTCCTTGTCAATAAGTCACTGAAAACTAACATGCAGGTGCAGCAAGCAACTAGGAAGGCTAATGGTATGTTAGCTTTATCGCAAGAGGATTTGAGTACAGGAGGAGTGAATTCTTGCTATAAATATATTGAAGCTTGGTTAGACTGCACTTGGTGGTACTGTGTGCAGTTTTGGTCCCCTTACCATCGGAAGGATATTATTGCCATCGAGGGAGTGCAACGAAGATTCACCAGACTTGACCTGGGATGGCGGGATTGTCCTATAAAGAGAGATTGGGGAAACTGGGCCTTTATTCTCTCGAGTTTCAAAGAATGATAGGTGATCCCATTGAAACGTAGAAAGTACTTCAATGGATAGAAAGGGTAGATGCAGCTAAGATGTTTCCCGTGGTTGGGGACTCTAGAGCCAGGGGACATAATTTCAAAATAAGGGGGAAACAACTTAGGACAGAACCGAAGAGAAATTTCTTTAATCAGAGGGTTGTGAATATTTGGAATTCTCTACCGCAGAGGGCTGTGGAAGCTCAGTCATTGAGTATGTTTAAAGCAGAGACTGACAGATTTCTAAATACAAATGACATAAGTGGATATGGGGATAGTGTCAGAAAAAGGCATTGAAGTAGATGATCAGCCATGATCATATTGAACGGCGGGGCAGGCTTGATGGGCTGAATGGCCTTCTCCTGCTTCGATGTCTCTATGTTCCTGTGTGCCGACAGTTTTTTTTTGTGTTTGTGCTTTTGGCTAGGGCTGTTCATTATTCAGTCATTAACACTCACTCTACACTAATGTTTTGTCTTTCACCACAGCATTAGCACACTCTCTTTGCCTTTGCCCCAGGACCTCCTTGTCAGTTAATCTCTCCGACCCTCTGTCCTATCACACACATTCCCTTTTGTACTCTTCCCCCACCCCCCACCTCTGCTTAAAATCTATTACATTTCTAACCATTGCCCATTGTGATGAAAGGTCACTGACCTGAAACTTTAACTCTGCTTCTCTCTCCACAGAGGCTGCCAGAGCTGCTGAGTATTTTCAGCACTTTCCATTTTTATTTCAGATTTCCAGAATCCACAGTATTTTGCTTTTCTCTGAAATCCTTTGGTGTCCTGTTGCTCATTGGTTCTGTGTCCTCATGGAGTGAGCATTGGTGTTTCTCATTAATGGCTGAACAAACCCATTCAGAGGTTGTGGGTTGAAATCCCAGCACAGTTGTGTTTCAGGTCAGTGTTTGTTGGTTCTCGTACTGGACAGTGAGATCTTGCAGCAGAACACTTTGCCCTTCAGGGAACAGAAACTGCTGCTCCGATGCTTTCTGTCCGACAAATGGTTTCAGTCCCACCTGTCTGACTTGATTCCTAATTCCCTCTGAGTTGATTGCCGAATGGCAAGAAATGACTCACCACCAGCTCTGGTCAACTTGTAAAATAAACCAATTAAAAAATGGCAGCAACAGAATTGTATTCAACCACAAATTGTAACCTCATGACCCGGCATATCCCTCACTCTACCATTGCCATCAAGCAAAGGGACCAAGCCTGGTTCAATGAAGAGTGTAGGCGAGCATGCCAGGAGCAACACCAGGCATAATTCAAAATGAGGTGTCAGCCTGGTGAAGTTACAACACAGGACTACTTGCGAGCCAAACAATGGAAGCAGCATGCAATAGACAGAGCTCAGCAATCCCACAACCAACAGATCAGATCAGATCTAAGCTCTGCAGCCTTGCTACATCCAGTCGTCACTGTTGGTGGACAATTTTAATGCAAGAAGTGTCAGGAATAAGGGTGATGAACTTAAAGCATGGATCAGTACTTGGAGCTACGATGTTGTGGCCATTACGGAGACGTGGATATCACAGGGGCAGGAATGGATGTTGGATGTTCCGGGGTTTAGATGTTTCAAAAGGAATAGGGAGGGAGGTAAAAGAGGTGGGGGAGTGGCATTGCTAATCAGGGATAGTACCACAGCTGCAGAAAGGGAGGTCTTCGAGGAGGGTTTGTCTACTGAGTCATTATGGGTGGAAGTCAGAAACAGGAAAGGAGCAGTCACTTTGTTGGGAGTTTTCTATAGACCCCCCAATAGCAACAGAGAACCGGAGGAACAGATTGGGAGGCAGATTTTGGAAAGGTGCAGAAGTAACAGGGTTGTAGTCATGGGTGACTTCAACTTCCCTAATATTGATTGGAACCTCCTTAGTGCAAATAGTTTGGATGGAGCAGTTTTTGTCAGGTGTGTCCAGGAAGGTTTCCTGACTCAATATGTAGATAGGCCGACTAGAGGGGAGGCTATGTTGGACTTGGTGCTTGGCAACGAACCAGGCCAGGTGGCAGATCTCTCGGTGGGAGAGCATTTCAGTTATAGTGATCACAACTCCCTGACCTTTACTATAGTCATGGAGAGGGACAGGAGCAGACGGGATGGGAAGATATTTAATTGGGGGCGGGGAAATTACATGCTATTAGGCAGGAACTGGGGAGCATAAATTGGGAACAGATGTTCTCAGGGAAATGCACGACAGAAATGTGGAGGTTGTTTAGGGAGCACTTGCTGCGACTGCTGGATAGGTTTGTCCCGATGAGGCAGGGAAGGGATGGTAGGGTGAAGGAACCTTGGATGACAAGAGATGTGGAACAGCTCGTCAAGAGGAAGAAGGAGGCTTACTTAAGGTTGAGGAAGCAAGGATCAGACAGGGCTATAGAGGGTTACAAGGTAGCCAGGAAGGAACTGAAGAATGGACTTAGGTGAGCTAGAAGGGGACATGAAAAAGTCTTGGCGGGTAGGATTAAGGAAAATTCCAAGGCGTTCTGCACTTAAGTGAGGAACAAGCGGATGGCCAGAGTGAGGGTAGGGCCAATCAGGGATAGTGGAGGGAACTTGTGCCTGAAGTCGGAGGAGGTAGGGGAGGTCCTAAATGAATACTTTGCTTCAGTATTCACTAGTGAGAGGGACCTGGTCGTTTGTGAGGACAGCATGGAACAGGCTGATATGCTCGAACAGGTTGAGGTTAAGAGGGAGGATGTGCTGTAAATTTTGAATGATATGAGGACAGATAAGTCCCCGGGGCCAGACGGGATATACCCAAGGATATTACGGGAAGTGAGGGAAGAGATTGCTGCGCCTTTGGCGATTATCTTTGCGTCCTCACTGTCCACTGGATTAGTACCAGATGATTGGAGGGTGGCAAATGTTGTTCCCTTGTTCAAGAAAGGGAATAGGGATAACCCTGGGAATTATCGACCAGTCAGTCTTATGTCGGTAGTGGGCAAATTATTGGAGAGAATTCTGACAGACAGGATTTATGATTATTTGGATAAGCATGGTTTGATTAGAGACAGTCAGCATGGCTTTGTGAGGGGCAGGTCATGCCTCACAAGCCTTATTGAATTCTTTGAAGATGTGACAAAACACATTGATGAAGGAAGAGCAGTGGATGTGGTGTATATGGATTTTAGCAAGGCGTTTGATAAGGTTCCCCATGGTAGGCTCATTCAGAAAGTGAGGAGGCATGGGATTCAGGGAAAGCTGGCTGTCTGGATACAAAATTGGCAGGCCCATAGAAGACAGAGGGTGGTAGTCGATGGAAAGTATTCAGCATGGAGCTCGGTGACCAGTGGTGTTCCGCAGGGATCGGTTCTGGGACCTGTGTTTAGTTTAGAGATACAGCACTGAAACAGGCCCTTTGGCCCACCGAGTCTGTGCCGACCATCAACCACCCATTTATACTAATCCTACACTAATTCCATATTCCTACCACACCTGTCCCTATATTTCCCTGCCACCTACCTATACTAGGGGCAATTTATAATGGCCAATTAACCTATCAACCTGTAAGTCTTTGGCATGTGGGAGGAAACCGGAGCACCCGGAGGAAACCCACGCAGACACAGGGAGAACTTGCAAACTCCACACAGGCAGTGCCCAGAATTGAACCTGGGTCGCTGGAGCAGTGAGGCTGCGGTGCTAACCACTGCACCACTGTGCCGCCCGTTCTGCTCTTTGTGATTTTTATAAATGACTTGGATGAGGAAGTGGAAGGCTGGGTTAGCAAGTTTGCCCATGACACGAAGGTTGCTGTAGTTGTGGATAGTGTGGAAGGCTGTTGTAGGTTGCAACGGGACATTGACAGGATGCAGAGCTGGGCTGAGAAGTGGCAGATGGAGTTCAACCTGGAAAAGTGTGAAGTGATTCATTTTGGAAGGTCGAATTTGAATGCAGAATACAGGCTTAAAGCCAGGATTCTTGGTAGTGTGGAGGAACAGAGGGATCTTGGGGTCCATGTCCATAGATCGCTCAAAGTTGCCACCCAAGTTGATAGGGTTGTTAAGAAGGCGTATGGTGTGTTGGCTTTCATGAACAGGGTGATTGAGTTTAAGAGTCACGAGATTATGCTGCAGCTCAATAGGCCCTGGTTCGACCACACTTGGAATATTGTGTTCAGTTCTGGTCGCCTCATTATAGGAAGGATGTGGAAGCTTTAGAGAGGGTGCAGAGGAGATTTACCAGGATGCTGCCTGGACTGGAGGGCATGTCTTACGAAGAAAGATTGAGGGAGCTGGGGCTTTTCTCATTGGAGCGAAGAAGGATGAGAGGTGACTTGAAAGAGGGGTACAAGATGATGAGAGGCATAGATAGAGTGGATAGCCAGAGACTTTTTCCCAGGGCGGAAATGGCTATCACCAGGGGGCATAATTTTAAGGTGATTGGAGGAAGGTTTCGGGGAGATGTCAGAGGTAGGTTCTTTACACAGAGAGTGGTGGGTGCGTGGAATGCGCTGCCAGCGGGGGTAGTAGAAGCAGATACATTCGGGACATTTAAGCGACTCTTGGATAGGTACATGGACGATAGTAGAATCAAGGGTATGTAGGTAGTTTGATCTTAGAGTAGGTTAAAGGTTCCGCACACCATCGTGGGCCGAAGGGCCTGTACTGTGCTGTACTATTCTATGTTCTATGTTCTATGTTCTAATTAAACAACTAACAGCTGCAGGAGACTCCACAAATATCCGTATCCTCAATGATGGAGGAGCCCATCAAATCAGTGCAAAAGACAAGGCTGAAGCATTTGTATCCATCTTCAGCCAGAAGTTCCAAGTGGATGATCCATTTCTGCCTCCTCCTGAGGTCTCCAGCATCACAATTGTTGAATCCCCACCTTCAACATCCTGGGGTTGATCATGGACCAGAAACTGAACTGAAGCAGCCGCATAAATACTGTGGCTACCAGGGTAGATCAAAAGCTGGGAATGCTGTGGTGCTCATCTCATCTCCTGACTCCCCAAAGCCTATCCATCATCGAGAAGGCACAAGTCAGGAGTGTGATGGAATATTCTCGACTTGCCTAAATGCTATTGTGTCATGGGTCTTGGCAGATTCTTTGTTGCTTTGAAGATTGTACTTCAGCGACAGAGTCTCAGAGTCTTGTTTAAACCATATATTGTATCGCTGGTGCAGCTGAGTGGAATTTTCTTGTTCACTTAATGAAAAGACCAGGTTTTGTCAGGAGGTGCAGAAGAGAATTGAAACCTTGGCAGCTCTCATTCTATTCACTGATGCAGATTAAAATCACTCTGTGAATGAATGGAAATGGAAGGAAATTCTTTACTGCACTCTTTCCTCATCGGAAGCCCCTTCACTCAGGTCACCTGTCCTGATCCAGCAGTCTAGTTGGAAAATCATCAATTGGCAAAGTTATTCTAAGAAAATCAGTGAGTGTGAGAGAGCTTTTCTTTGTACAATCTAACTTTTTAGTTTTTACCTCTGTAGATGTACCAGCAGCAGATGAAAACCAATCTGAAGAAAGCAGGTAGGAGCACACTTGGGGTTTCACTCACCAATCTCTATACTATGGTTGTCACTCGGTAATTCTGGTGCAAAATTTTCTCACAACCTCACAACGACCATTCTCTTTTCACTAGAATTTCAGAAAAGAGTAATGGACCCAGCAGCAAGACGATGGGTTTTGTCCTTTTCAAATGTGGGTTGTCTGCTGAGGGGATTTGGATCGAAAAGGCACCGAAGCCAAATGCAAACAGTTACATTTTTATCACTGGTGGTGGGAGCAATTTAAGATGATGAATTGAGTGCCACAAAGAAGTGTATTATGCAATATTCAGGCATCATGACTTCTACCCCATACTGTATCAGAACCAATTTACTAATTCAGCCCAGTGACTGCTGGTTTCTGGTTGAAGAGTTAAAATTGTCTTTGATGTACATGTGGGGCTGAATTTTATCAGTAAGTGACGGCTTTCCGATACGGAAGTCCCACCGCACAGCCCGCGCGATATCACAAGCAGGGGCTGATTTAAATAGAAGGGGTGGATCGGCCGCCTCTGATGACATCATCAGGGATGGCCGCCGCGTCCCCGGCAAAGGCATCTGGCGTCACCGTGCATGTGCCGGTGCCATTTTTACAGGGCAAAAATTTACATTTTTAAAGGGATATTAGATTTCATTTTATTTTAAAAAATAATTAGAAGATGGAAGCCCTTTCCCAAATCCCCCCTAATGATCTTCACATTGCCCTATATTCAGAAAACTTATTTTATTCCTGACTTGAACTTCCCCCCAACCTTCTCATATTTCACCTTCCCACCATCCCCACATCTAATAAAAAGTGTTTTCCCCTCTCCCCCACCCCTCCCTGATAATTTTAATCCCCCCCGCCCCCCAACCAGTGTCTCGCCTCGGAACTCCAACGGTGTTCTGAAGGCGCGCGGGTTGTGGCCGGTTGGCTGTAATATTGGCGTGGGACGGACGCCGTCAGCAGGTAAGTTAATTTGAATATTACAAATGCTGATTTACATTTTGCAATGAAGGCCCTGTTGCCAAGCAGCAGGGGGTAGGGGGCTGCATCAAGGCCTCGCCGCCACTGCTAAGTTCGATCGAGGCCTTCTTGGCATCATAGGTTGTACTGGGCCGCTCCCGCTAGCATTTTAAGGGTCTCCCCTCCATGACCCACACCGTCGAGGGGCTGGTATACTTCAGCCCATGGTTCAGAAGAATCTTTGTTTCCCTCACCTCCACTTATCAAATGACACTGACTCCTTGCTGGGGTCTGGTTCATTGGTGCTGGCTGCACCCCCCGGTTTAGCAGTAAGTCATGGCTGTAACTGGAGTGAAAGGTCACAGACCGGAAACATTGGGGTGGATTTTAAGAAGCCCTTGACATTGTTATGGATATGTGGAGGACATGAAAGTGGCTTCGGATGAGGCCCGATCATCCAGGCAGGGCCGTCCAATCCTCCCGGCGGTGGCAGTGAGGCTCTGGGGTGCCTCCTCCACCCCGATCGCCGTTTGGCGATAGGACCACAATTAACATATTCAAAAGAATAAAGGTAATACATTTAAATATACTTACCTGAGATCTTGAGGACCCGCCATGATCTTCAGCCTGGTGGCTGGCACTCCCGCGCCTTCAGATCCCCGTCCGGGGAAATGAGGTGTGACACTGGTGGGGAGGGAAGAGGAGGTAGGTTTATCAGTGCGGGGGAGGGGAGGTGGGAACGAGGTCAATTACACATAATGGGTGTAGAGGATGGTGGGAAGGGTTGAACCTGAAACGTTGTGAAGTTGGGGGCGGGGAAGATCAGATGTTAAAGGTAAGTATTTTGGGGGGATGAAGGACAAATACTTCTTGTAATTGTTGATGGAAGAGCTGGGAAAAGGGCAGAAGAAATTTATTTATTTGCTTTTGGGGGGATCTTGCTTTAAAAATGTAAATACGCCAGCAGGTTGGCTGCTCTTTAAAAATGGCGCCAGTGCCTGTGACCAGGCAACTGATGCCATTGCCGGTGATGAACATCCCGCCCCCTCCATGTGATTGGCGGGTGGAGGCGGGATGCCCCAGTTATTCAAATGAGCCACCACGCTAAAGATGCTGTCAGACTGGATGAGTATTTCCAGCACTTTCTGTTTTTAATTCTGATTTCCAGCAGTGTTTTGCCTTTCTGATGTTATAGATGCGATAGAAAAGCAAATTGTTGTTGTAGTGGCAATTGCATTATGAGTTTAACTTGTCAGACCGAGTGAAATGTAAAGTTTTTTTTTCCTTCCTGGACTATTTCTATGAATGGTGAAAATGCAGCTTGTACTGTCAGCCCAAACGAACTGGAGGTCGAGTGCTGAGAGAGGATTCATCTGTCGAGGACATGATTTTAATGTAGGAAATGATTTTTTTAATACATTTTTGTGTATATTTTAGATAAACTATAGAATACCATTAATCACATTTTATCCCTTTTTGGTAGTGCATTTAACACAGTAATCTAAATTCTGAGGGCCCTGAATATTTTCTCAGCTTCTTTGTCTGATTTTGGAGGTTCTCGAAATCCAAATAAATGTCTCATGTTCTGTTTCTGTGTAGAATGTGATTATTCAGATGGAAAATGCTTTAGTTTTTCTACAGATTAGATTTCTACCTTTTGCCAGTTCTGATGAAAGGTCACAGACCTGAAACGTTAACTCTGTTTCTCTCTACACAGATGCTGCCAGACCTGCTGAGCATTTCCGGCACTTTCTGTTCTCATTTCAGAGATGCTGCAGTGTTTGTTGCACTTGGTAACAGTGGTTTTATAATTCAGTTGCTTATAGGCTTGAGTTATGTGGCCTTCTCCAGGAGTATAAGCCTGTATGTTCCTGTCAACTATTGTCTTTCCACAACTGGTTTAATTTTTTTCCCTTAAACTACTCCCCACCCAGCGTCAAATTTTACCACTCGTCCTGAAGGCAGGTTCTACTTGCACCAATCACCTGCCAGTATTCATGTGTGAGCTTTGAGTTTGCTCACAGACTCCAGTCTGATCCGGCCCTCATCTGCCCTCCATGAAGAGCACCTCCAGGAGCTGGTGGCACTGAGTAGTTAATGGTGACAGGAAACCTGGCTACTTATCCCCTCATAACAGGCAACTCAGCAAAGACTGAGATTGAACCTGAGAACTTCCTGATCTGTGTGGCTCAGACTCAATGTATAAACTCACTGAGCTCTCAGGGAGCCAGTCTGAAAAATCAGCTGTGCTGTGAGATTGCTGCTCCATGGTTGAGTGTGTATGAACAAAGGACATTTTTTTAGCAGTTTTGTATATTTTTAGTCAGTGTGGGTTGGGGGAGGTGATATTTGATTTTTTCTCCCAGCCTGAACTGTAACTTGAGCTGCAGCAATCACAAGCTGTTGCTGTTTTTGTCATCAATACAGAAATTGCTGAACCGATAATTGGTCATATTTTGCCACGGAGAGAAAGTGAGTTCTGACTATAAAATATCTCGACACCACTTGTATAAATTTAGTTAATGAGGTTACAGATGGATATTGTGTTCTGTATATAATTGTTGCTTGGAACTAAATAGAAAGTAATTGAAACTATATTCTGTCTGTCAGGATTAAAGTTTGCTTTCCCGGTTTCTTCCATCACTAAGCACTGTTTAGATGCCCGTACTTCCTTTATATTTGTGTCAGATAACTTCATGCATCACTGAACAATTTAGCCATTCACAAATTTCTTATTGTAAGTCTGAGAGCTGGAATGTTTTTCTTAAATTCATTTGTTTGTGTTCAGATTACTCGAATGAACCCGACTGTTACTCAGTTTATAGTTTGAGTTCGTTAAAAGCTGTAAAATCCATACTACAGTTCAGAAGTTTCACCCTGCTTTCCCCCCGCCCCTTCCCATGGCCAGTTTTCAGGTAGGGAGGGTCTGTTACTATCACACCAAGTGGAATAGAAGATTCCTGTATTTGTATTAATGCAGGGTTTGGGGCAAAGCCCCTTCAACCATTAATTCCATTCAATAAGGACCATGTTTGATAATTACATCTACCTCAAGGTTGTAAAGATTGTCACCATCCTTAATGAGTCTTGATTAAATTTTGTTCGCCCCATTACCTATCAGCAGTCTCCAAGGACATTTCTGTGGATGATATTGACTTTTGACTTCAAAGAAGTCTACTTGGCTTGGAACAAAGATTTGAGTTAAATGATGCATAATAAGAACTACAAACTCTTTTTAAAATGCCATTTATTATTGCTGCTTACAATTGTATAATCCTGACAAAGCTTAATCAAAAGCTGGACAAATCTACTGGATATTCAGACTGACCAAATGTAACTTCTTTCAAAAACGATCCTCAGAAAGACCATGAAATAATAAGACAAAGGTAGACATTCTGTTTTGTTGTGAGGGATGTCACGGGAGGCCAACGAGTGTTCATAAAATTCATTCTTAGACCTTTTTTTACATATCCAGTGTTTCAAAAGTGAATATCTAATAGAGATATTTCATCATTTCCAATTGGTTGATTATTTTTGGCCACTGATGTTGTCTTATCAAAAGAGTCACAAATGTGACTCCAGGATGGTATGTTGCCTCCCTGGTACTCAGGTCAAGGATGTCACGGAGCGGCTGCAGGACATTCTGAAATATTCAGAGTTTGAGGTACACATTGGTACCAACGACATAGGTAAAAAGAGGGATATGGTCCTGAAACAAGAATTTAGGGAGCTAAGTAGCAAATTAAAAAGCAGGACCTCAAAGGTTGTAATCTCTGGATTACTCCCTCTGCCATGTGTTAGTGAGTATAGGAATAGGAGGATAGAGCAGATGAATGCATGGCTGAAGAGATGGTGCAGGAGAGAGGGCTTTAGTTTCCTGGATCACTGGGTCACTGTGTCTGTTTCTGACAAAGGTGGGACCTGTACAAGTTGGACGGGTTGCACCTGAACCAGAACGGGCCCAATATCCTAGCTGGGAGGTTTGCTAGTGCTGTTGGGGGGGAGTGGGGGGGGGGGGGGGGGTGTTAAACTAATTTGGCAGGGGAATGGGATACAGAGTGGAGGTACAGTAGGGGGTGATGCACAGTCAAATATAAAAGAGAAACTGAGTCAGTCTGGAATGCAGAGCAAAGATAGACCTGTTAAAGCACAAGTGAAAAATGCAAGGCTGGATTGCATCTATTTTAATGCAAGGAGTCTCACGAGTAAGACAGATGAATTGAGGGCATTGATTAACACATGGGATTATGATATTATTGCTATCACAGAGACATGTTTGAGGGAGGGGCAGGACTGGCAGCTCAATATTCCAGGGTATAGAATCTTCAGGCGTGACAGGGGAGGGGATAAAGGAGGAGGTGGCATTGCACTGTTGATCAAGGAGTCAATTACTGCAGGAAGAAAGGATGATACCTGAGAAGTTTCTTCAAATGATGCCATATGGGTAGAACTTAAAAACAAAAAGGGGGCAATCACTTGGCTGGAAGTGTACTGTAGGCCTCTAAACAGTCAGGGAGAGATAGAGGAGCAGATATGTCGGCAAATCTCAGAGAGGTGTAAAAATAATAGGGTAATAATAGTAGGGGATTTCAACTTACCTAATATCAACTGGGATTGTCTCAGTGGAATTCGCTTAAAGGGGGCAGAATATTTAAAATGCATACAGCAGAGCTTTTTGAGCCAGTACGTAGAAAGGTCGACAAGAGAAGGGGCAGTACTGGACCTAATCCTAGGGAATGAAGCTGGACAAGTGGTAGAAGTATCAGTGGGGGATCATTTCGGGGATAGTGACCATAACTCTGTAAGACTTAAGGTAGTTATGGAAAAGGACAAAGACGGGCCAGAAATAAAGGTACTGAATTGGGGGAAGGCCGATTTCAATATGATAAAACTGGATCTGGCCAAACAGGATCTGGCCAAAGTGGATGTGAGCAGCTACTTTTAGGAAAATCGATATCAGACCAGTGGGAGTCATTCAAAGAGGAAATAGTGAGGGTTCAGAGCCAACATGTATCCATTAAGGTAAACGGTTGGACCAACAAGTCCAGGGAACTGTGGATGTCAAGGGATATAGAGGATTGGATCAGGAAAAAAAAAGGAGGCTTATGGTCGATTCGGAGTGCTGAAAACAGCGGAGGCACTGGAGGAGTATAGAAAGTGTAGGGGGGTACTTAAAAAAGTAATGAGGAGAGCGAAGAGGGGACATGAAAAAACACTGGCGGGCAAGATAAAGGAAAATCCCAAGGCGTTTCATAAGTATCTTAAGGGCAAGAGGATAACCAGGGAAAGAGTGGGGCCCATTAGGGACCAAAGTGGCAATCTGTGTGGGGAGTCGGAGGACATAGGTGTGGTTTTAAATGATTACTTTTCATCTGTGTTCAGTATGGAGAAGGACAATGTAGGTGTAGCGATCAGGGAGGGGGATTGTGATATTCTTGATCATATTAGCATTGAAAGTGAGGAAGTATTAGCTGGTTTAGCAGGCTCAAAAGTGGATAAATCCCCAGGCCCAGATGAGATGTATCCCAGGCTGTTATGAGAGGCAAGGGAGGAGATAGCAGGAGCACTGACACAAATTTTCCAATCCTCTCTGGCCACAGGAGAGGTACCAGAGGACTGGAGGACTGCAAATGTGGTGCCATTATTCAAGAAGGGTAGCAGGGATAAACCAGGTAACTACAGGCCGGTGAGTCCAACATCAGTGGTTCGGGAACTATTGGAAAAATTCTGAGGGACAGGATTAATCTCCACTTGGAGAAGCAGGGATTAATCAGGGATAGTCAGCATGGCTTTGTTAGAGGGAGATCGTGTCTAACTAACTTGATTGAATTTTTCGAGGCGGTGACTAGAAGTGTAAATGAGGGTAAAGCAGATGATATAGTCGACATGGACTTTAGTATGGCTTTTGATAAGGTCCCGCATGGGAGATTGGTTAAGAAGGTAAGAGTCCATGGGATCCAGGGTAATTTGGCAAATTGGATCCAAAATTGGCTTATTTGCAGGAGGCAGAGGGTGATGGTCGATGGTTGTTACTGCGAGTGGAAGCCTGTGACCAGTGGTGAACCACAGGGATCGGTTGTGGGACCTTTGCTGTTTGTAGTGTACATTCACGATTTAGACATTAATATAGGAGGTATGATCAGTAAGTTCGCCGATGACATGAAATGTGGTGGTGTCTTAAATAGTGAGGAGGAAAGTGTTAGATTACAGGATGATATAGATGGGCTGGGAAGATGGGCGGATCAGCGGCAAATAGAATTTGATCCAGAGAAGTGTGAGGTGATGCATTTTGGGAGGACTAACAAGGCAAGGGAATAAACAATGGATGGTTGGACCTAGGAAGTACAAAAGGTCAGAGGGACCTTGGTGTACTTGTCCATAGATCACTGAAGGCAGCAGCACAGGTAGAGAAGGTGGTTAGGAAGGCATATGGGATACTTGCCTTTATTAGCCGAGGTACAGAATATAAGATCAGGGAGGTTACAATGGAGATGTATAAAACACTCGTTAGGCCGCAGCTGGAGTACTGTTTATAGTTCTGGTCACCACACGATAGGAAGGATGTGATTGCACTGGAGAGGGTGCAGAGGACATTCACCAGGATGTTGCCTGGGCTGGAGCATTTCAGCTATGAGGAGAGACTTAAAAGGCTCGGGTTGTTTTCCTTCGAGCAGAGAAGGCTGAGGGGGGACGTGAGTGAGGTATACAAAATGATGAGGGTCATTGAAAAATTAGATGGGGAGAAACTTTTTCCCTTTTCGGAGGAGTCAATAACCAGGGGACATAGATTTAAGGTAAGGGATAGGAGGTTTAGTGGGGATTTGATGAACAGTTTTTTCACCCAGAGGGTGGTTGGAATTGGGAACACACTGCCTGAAGTGGTGGTAGAGGTAGGGACAATCAAATAATTTAAGAAGTATTTGGATGAGCACTTAAAACGCCATAGCATAAACGGCTACGGGCCAAGTGCTTGAAAATGGGATTAGAATAGTTAGGCCGGCACAGACAGGATGGGCCGAAGGGCCTGTTTCTGTGCTGTATTACTCTATGACTCTATGACTCTATGAAAGTGTTATCAGCTCTCAGCCAGGATTCCATTGAAGCCATGATGTCGATGGAATCATACACAATAACTTCATGGAAGGAAAGGGCCTTGAACGGACATTCTGGTGGGAGATGTGTAGAGGGGTGGTGAGAGCTGATCCACTGGCTGAGTCCATAGCATCAGCAGTGGGAGGGGTGAGTTGGATGAGAAAGATATTGGCAGGGCATTTAGAAAAATTCAAGGTAATCAGGCAGAGTCAACATGGTTTTCTGAAAGGGAAATCATGTTTAAACAATTTATTGGAGTTCTTTGAGGGACTTACATGTACTGTGGATAAAGGGGAACCAGTGGATGTATTGTACTTTTATTTCCAGAAGGCATCTGATAAGGCGCCACATCAAAGGTTATTGCAACAAGTAAAAGCTCATGGTGTAGGGGGTAACATACTGGCATGGATAGAAGGTTGGTTAGCTAACAGAAAACAGAGAGTAGGCATAAATGGGTCATTTTCTAGTTGACAAGATGTAACGATTGGTGTGCCACAGGGATCTGTGCTGAGGCCTCAACTTTTTACAATTTATAGAAATGAGCTAGATGAAGGGACCGAAGGTATGGTTGCTAAATTTACTAATGACACAAAGATAGGTAGGAAAGTAACTTGTGAAGAGGATGTAAGGAGGCTACAAAGGGATATAGATAGGTTAAGTGAGTGGGCAAACACCTGGCAAATAGAGTATAATGTGGAAAAATATCAAATTGTCCACTTTGGCATGAAGAATAAAAAAGAAGCATATTATCTAAATGGTGAGAGACTGTGGAGCTCTGAGATGCAGAGCGACCTGGGTGTCCTACTGCATGAGTCGCAAAAGGTTAGTATGCAGGTACAGCACGTAAATAGGAAAGCTAATAGAATGTCAGCATTTATCACGAGGGGAATTGAATACAAAAGTAGGGAGGTTATGCTTCAGCTATACAGGGCATTGGTGCAACTGCAACTGGAGTACTGTGTACAGTATTGTTCTCCTTATTTAAAGAAGGATGTAAACACATTGGAGGCAGGACAGAGAAGGTTTACGAGACTAATACCTGAAAGGGGTGGAATAAAAACAAGAAATGCTGGAAATATTCAGCAGGTCTGGCAGCATCTGTGGAGAGAGAAGCAGAGTCAACTCTGGGATTTCAGGACAACTCAGATTTCCAGTATCCACAGTATTTTGCTTTTATGACCTGAAATGAGTGGGTTGTCTTACGAGGAAAGATTGGACAGGCTAGGTTTGTATCTGCTGGAATTTAGAAGAGTAAGAGGTGACTTGATTGAAACATATAAGATCCTGAGGTGTCTTGATAGGGTGGATGTGAAAAGGATGTTTCCCCTTGTGGGAGAATCTCAAACCAGGGGTCACTGTTTAAAAATAAGGGGTCACCCATTTAAAACAGAGATGAGGAGAAATTATTTCTCTCAGAGGGTCGTGAGTCTTTGGAATTCTCTTCCTCAAAAGGCGGTGGAAGCAGAGTCTTTGAATATTTTTCAGGCAGAGGTAGATAGATTCATGATAAGCACAGGGCTGGAGGGTTATCGGGGGTAGGTGAAAATTTGGAGTAATCAGTTCAGCCATGAACTTATTGAAACGCGAAGCAGGCTCGAGGGGTTGAGTGGCCGACTCCTGTTTCTAATTCGTATGTTCATATGGAAAATTAGCCCTCAGTGGGTGCACTGGGTGGGAGATTCGGTGAAAGATTAGGATGGGACAATTGGGATTGATGATTGGAATGAGCGAGCACCGAGTGCCTCGATGACCACTGTGGAGGATGCTGAGAGAGATAAAGTGGGAAGCTGTAGGTTTATCCAATAAAACAGAGACAGAGAGAGTGGCCACGGGACATGTTGCATATTAGTTTAATTTTATTCTATATGTATGATTAGCATAAAGGATTTTTTGCAGTTGCTCTACTTTTACAAAAGTCACCTGACATTAAATGCAAACTCAATCAAATCATCTTGGTTTGTCTTTAAAACAATCTGATTACAGAGAGGCTGGATTCACATGTGGTTCATGTGTGAAAATCTTCCATTTTCCTCATTATTTTATAATCTGAGAAAGTACAGTCAAGGGATATTTCACCCCATTCTTCAGTTCCTCTCTAAACTTACTCTGGGTCACAGCGTAATAAAAGTATTTGTGCAGCAACTCAGGAGCTGAAGCATAACCGCAAGCCGTTGTACAATGTGTGACTTGCCACCAGAAGCAATCCGGCCCAGTAGAACAATTCTCGCATGCATGGTAGTCACCAGGAACAGAACCCATAGAAGGATAAAATTCCCCGATATCATAAAAAGTGAAGTGATTGATTATCTTCTGTTCACTGTCTCTGGATCACTGTGACGCTCCCTGCTGACCCAGTCCCGAAGTCTCTTGCGAATTCTGATGTTCACTAGTATGTGTCTGACAGTTAAAACATTGAACATCAGAATCAGAATAAATGATACACACGGGGTGCGAGAGTAACAGGGTTGTTGTTATGGGGGACTTTAACTTTCCAAATATTGACTGTAAATACTATAGTTCGAGTACTTTAGATGGGTCAGTTTTTGTCCAGTGTGTGCAGGAGGGTTTTCTGACACAGTATGTAGATAGGCCAACCAGGGGCGATGCCACATTGGATTTGGTACTGGGTAATGAACTCGGCCAGGTGTTAGATTTAGATGGAGGTGAGCACTTTGGTGATAGTGATCACAATTCGGTTAGGTTTACCTTAGCGATGGGCAGGGACAGGTATATACCACAGGGCAAGAATTATAGCTGGGGGAAAGGAAATTATGATGCGATTAGGCAAGATTTAGGATGCGTAGGATGGGGAAGGAAACTGCAGGAGATGGGCACTATCGAAATGTGGAGCATTTTCAAGGAGCAGCTCCTGCGTGTCCTTGATAAGTATGTACCTGTCAGGCAGGGAGGAAGTTGTCGAGCGAGGGAGCCGTGGTTTACTAAAGAAGTTGAAGCGCTTGTCAAAAGGAAGAAGAAGGCTTATGTTAGGATGAGACGTGAAGGCTCAGTTAGGGCGCTTGAGAGTTACAAGCTAGCCAGGGAGGATCGAAAGGGAGAGCTAAGAAGAGCGAGGAGAGGACACGAGAAGTCATTGGCGGATAGGATCAAGGAAAACCCTAAGGCTTTCTATAGGTATATCAGGAATAAAAGAATGACTTGAGGTGGATTAGGGCCAATCAAGGATAGTAGTGGGAAGTTGTGTGTGGAATCAGAGGAGATAGGGGAAGTGTTAAATGAATATTTTTCGTCAGTATTTACAGTAGAGAAAGAAAATGTTGTCGAGGAGAATACTGAGATTCAGACAACTAGGCTAGATGGGATTGAGGTTCACAAGGAGGAGGTGTTAGCAATTTTGGAAAGTGTGAAAATAGATAAGTCCCCTGGGCCAGATGGGATTTATCCTCGGATTCTCTGGGAAGCCAGGGAGGAGATTGCAGAGCCTTTGTCCTTGATCTTTATGTCGTCATTGTCGACAGGAATAGTGCCGGAAGACTGGAGGATAGCAAATGTTGTCCCCTTGTTCAAGAAGGGGAGTAGAGATAGCCCTGGTAATTATAGAGCTGTGAGCCTTACTTCGGTTGTGGGTAAAATGTTGGAAAAGGTTATAAGAGACAGGATTTACAATCATCTTGAAAAGAATAAGTTCATTAGCGATAGTCAGCACGGTTTTGTGAAGGGTAGGTCGTGCCTCACAAACCTTATTGAGTTTTTCGAGAAGGTGACCAAACAGGTGGATGAGGGTAAAGCCGTGGATGTGTTGTATATGGATTTCAGTAAGGCGTTTGATAAGGTTCCCCACGGTAGGGTATTGCAGTAAATACGGAAGTTGAAGGTGATTTAGAGCTTTGGATCAGAAATTGGCTAGCTGAAAGAAGACAGAGGGTGGTGGTTGATGGCAAATGTTCATCCTGGAGTTTAGTTACTAGTGGTGTCCCGCAAGGATCTGTTTTGGGGCCACTGCTGTTTGTCATTTTTATAAATGACCTGGAAGAGGGTGTAGAAGGGTGGGTTAGTAAATTTGCGGATGACATGAAGGTCGGTGGAGTTGTGGATAGTGCCGAAGGATGTTGCAGGGTACAGAGGGACATAGATAGGCTGCAGAGCTGGGCTGAGAGATGGCAAATGGAGTTTAATGCAGAAAAGTGTGAGGTGATTCACTTTGGAAGGAGTAACAGGAATGCAGAGTACTGGGCTCATGGGAAAATTCTTGGTAGTGTTGTTGAACAGAGAGATCTTGGTGTCCAGGTACATAAATCCCTGAAAGTTGCTACCCAGGTTAATAGGGCTGTTGAGAAGGCATACGGTGTGTTATCTTTTATTAGTAGGGGGATCGAGTTTCGGAGCCACGAGGTCATGCTGCAGCTGTACAAAACACTGGTGAGACCGCACCTGGGGTATTGCGTGCAGTTCTGGTCACCGCATTATAGGATGGATGTGGAAGCTTTGGAAAGGGTGCAGAGGAGATTTACTGGGATGTTGCCTGGTATGGAGGGAAGGTCTTACGAGGAAAGGCTGAGGGACTTGAGGTTGTTTTCGTTGGAGAGAAGGAGGAGGAGAGGTGACTTAATAGAGACATATAAGATAATCAGAGGGTTAGATAGGGTGGATAGTGAGAGTCTTTTTGCTCGGATGGTGATGGCAAACACGAGGGAACATAGCTTTAAGTTGAGGGGTGATAGATATCGGACAGATGTCAGAGGTAGTTTCTTTACTCAGAGAGTAGTAGGGGCGTGGAACGCCCTGCCTGCAACAATAGTAGACTCGCCAACTTTAAGGGCATTTAAGTGGTCATTGGATAGACATATGGATGAAAATGGTTTCACAGGTCGGCGCAACATCGAGGGCCGAAGGGCCTGTACTGCGCTGTAATGTTCTAAAAAAAAATAATGTAACAATTCAATTGCTGTCCATACTGTTGAAAACAGAACACTCAAGGGAATAATGCAGAGCCAGGGGCCACGAAAAGGGAAATAGCTGCTTGAAAGCATAAAGTACCAGAAAATATTTTTCACACAGAACATCACAGACATTGTTCCAATAATCACAGCTGCCGATTTCTCAGTGCAATATTTAATTTTCAGTTTCTGGCAGCAAATGGCCACAAATCGATCAAAGGTGAAAGCGACGGTGAACCAGACAGAACAGTCCGTTGTTGCATAAAGTAGGACAGCGTGGATATTACACACTGGAATATCAAGCAGGAATTGGAACTTTCACTGATAACTAATGGGAATTTGCCTCAGTATCAGGTCGAAGATAATGACCAGTAGATCCGCCGTTGCCATGGCCACCAAGTAACGAGTGACACATTTGGAGAGACCACACTTTCCCCGAGACAAGATCACAATCGTCACTAAGTTAACTGAAAGTAAGAGGGAAAAACAGGGACATTATACATCAGGATGGGAGCAGGAATATCAATATGCTGGATTCATGGTTATAATAAACTGAAAGCTCACTACATCCCACGATGGAATACAATGCGTTTAAACTTTATGATGGAGAAAAGGCTTCGCACTAACTATCAGTAAAGATTTGAGAGTCCATGTCTGAAGAGTTTGATAAATGAACACAAAAACAAAATGCTTCTGTTCATTCATAAATGTGCAGTGTTATAATATAAAGAACAAAGAACAAAGAAAATTACAGCACAGGAACAGGCCCTTCGGCCCTCCAAGCCTGCGCCGATCCAGATCCTCTATCTAAACATGTCGCCTATTTTCTAAGGGTCTGTATCTCTTTGCTTCCTGCCCATTCATGTATCTGTCTCGATACATCTTAAAAGACGCTATCGTGCCCGCGTCTACCACCTCCGTTGGCAACGATTTCCAGGCACCCACCACCCTCTGCGTGAAGAACTTTCCACGCATATCCCCCCTAAACTTTTCCCCTCTCACTTTGAACTCGTGACCCCTAGTAATTGGGAAAAAGCTTCTTGCTATCCACCCTGACTATACCTCTCATGATTTTGTACACCTCAATCAGGTCCCCCCTCAACCTTCGTCTTTCTAATGAAAATAATCCTAATCTGCTCAACCTCTCTTCATAGCTAGCGCCCTCCATACAAGGTAACATCCTGGTGAACCTCCTCTGCACCCTCTTCAAAGCATCTACATCCTTTTGGTAATGTGGCGACCAGAACTGCACGCAGTATTCCAAATGTGGCCGAACCAAAGTCCTACACAACTGTAACATGACCTGCCAACCCTTGGACTCAATACCCCGTCTGATGAAGGAAAGCATGCCATATGCCTTCTTGACGACTCTATTGACCTGCGTTGCCACCTTCAGGGAACAATGGACCTGAACACCCAAATCTCTCTGTACATCAATTTTCCCCAGGACTTTTCCATTTACTGTGTAATTCACTCTTGAATTGGATCTTCCAAAATGCATCACCTCGCATTTGCCCTGATTGAACTCCATCTGCCATTTCTCTGCCCAACTCTCCAATCTATTTATATTCTGCTGTATTCTCTGACACTCCCCTTCACTATCTGCTACTCCACCAATCTTAGTGTCGTCTGCAAACTTGCTAATCAGACCACCTATACTTTCCTCCAAATCATTTATGTATATCACAAACAACAGTGGTCCCAGCACGGATCCCTGTGGAACACCACTGGTCACACGTCTCCATTTTAAGAAACTCCCTTCCAGTGCTACTCTCTGTCTCCTGTTGCCCAGCCAGTTCTTTATCCATCTAGCTAGTACACCCTGGATCCCATGCGACTTCACTTTCTCCATCAGCCTACCATGGGGAACCTTATCAAACGCCTTACTGAAGTCCATGTATATGACATCGACAGCCCTTCCCTCATCAATCAACTTTGTCACTTCCTCAAAGAATTCTATTAAGTTGGTAAGACATGACCTTCCCTGCACAAAACCATGTTGCCTATCACTGATCAGCCCATTTTCTTCCAAATGGGAATAGATCCTATCCCTCAGTATCTTCTCCAGCAGCTTCCCTACCACTGACGTCAGGCTCACCGGTCTATAATTACCTGCATTTTCCCTGCTACCCTTCTTAAACAAGGGGACAACATTAGCAATTCTCCAGTCTTCTGTGACCTCACCCGTGTTTAAGGATGCTGCAAAGATATCTGTTAAGGCCCCAGCTATTTCCTCTCTCGCTTCCCTCAGTAACCTGGGATAGATCCCATCCGGACCTGGGGACTTGTCCACCTTAATGCCTTTTAGAATACCCAACACTTCCTCCCTCCTTATGCCGACTTGACCTAGAGTAATCAAACATCTGTCCCTAACCTCAACATCCGTCATGTCCCTCTCCTCGGTGAATACCGATGCAAAGTACTCATTTAGAATCTCACCCATTTTCTCTGACTCCACGCATAACTTTCCTCCTTTGTCCTTGAGTGGGCCAATCCTTTCTCTAGTTACCCTCTTGCTCCTTATATATGAATAAAAGGCTTTGGGATTTTCCTTAACCCTGTTTGCTAAAGCTATTTCATGACTCCTTTTAGCCCTCTTAATTCATCGTTTCAGATTGGTCCTACATTCCCGATATTCTTTCAAAGCTTCGTCTTTCTTCAGCCGCTGAGACATTATGTATGCTTCCTTTTTCCTCTTAGCTAGTCTCACAATTTCACCTGTCATCCATGGTTCCCTAATCTTGCCCTTTCTATCCCTTATTTTCACAGGAACATGTCTCTCCTGCACGCTAATCAACCTCTCTTTAAAAGCCTCCCACATATCAAATGTGAATTTACCTTCAAACAGCTGCTCCCAATCTACATTTCCTTGGTCTCCCTTGGTGCACGGTGAGTAAACACACTGACTGGTGCCTTGCAAAATCAAAGAGATCAATTCTTGGTCTGGTCAGTTACAATGGGAATCAGTTACCAGGGGATATGGTGGAGAAATTACCAGGGTCCCTCTCCTGATCAGTGACCTTTGGATATGCTGAGGTTTTAATCCTCCGGCTTCTGCTGCTGATCCATGACCATGGGATATGATGCAGGTTGAGTTCCTGTTTCAGATTCTTTACATTTAATCACTGGCTCGACCCCAACCCACCTGTTTCTGTCAATTAAGATTTAGTCCTTTGATGCTACGGAAAACTGGGAGATGTGGCTCTCAGTTTCATTGTGTTATCAAAGTTACCAATATAGATTGTGAATAGTTGAAGCCTCAGAACAGGTCATCTTGGCACATTGCTCGACACTTCCTTCCAATACAAATACATTCCAATTATCCAAACTCTCTATGTTCTACTGCATAACCAATCTTCGAACCAGGTCAATCATTTGCCTTAAATTCCAGGAGTTTTATTTCTAACTGATAATCTCTTTTGTGGAACCTGATCAACTGCCTTCTGGAAGTCCATATAAACTACGTCCATCGACATTCCGTTGTCTACCATTTGAATTATCTCCTCAAAAAAATCAATAGGATTCATTAGATTTGTCCAATCCTTCAAAAATTCCATGCTGTTTTTTCCTAATTACCTCAAATTGCTCTAAGTGTGATGGAATACTCTCCACTTGCCTGGATGGGTACAGATCCAACAACACTCAAGAAATTTGAAACCATACAGGACAAAGTAGCCCGCTTGATTGGCTCCCCATCTACAAACATTCACTCCCTGCACCACCTACACACAGTGGCAGCAGTGTGCACCATCTACAAGATGCACTGCAGCCATGCACCAAGGCTCCTTCGACAGCACCTTCCAAACCCACGACCTCTACCAACTAGAAGGACAAGGGCAGCAAATGCATGGCAACACCACCCAAGTTCCCCTCCAAGTCACACACCATCCTAACTTGGAACTATATCGACTTTCGTTCGCTGTCACTGGGTCAAAATCCTGGAACAGAATCCTAACAGCACTGTTGGTGTATCTACCCCACAAGGACTGCAGCAGTTCAAGAAGGCAGCTCACCATCACCTTCTCAAGGGCAATTAGGGACGGGCAATAAATGCTGGCCTAGCCAGCGACGCCCACATCCCATGAATGACAAAAAAATACATACACACACACACCAGAGGTTTACACACATGCTAATAGGTTACAGAGTGAGGAATGATAGATTGGTTAAGTTAGAGTCTATAGAAAAAAGGCATTTACAGACTGTGACGTTTGATAATTCAGCTGGCTTCTAGGTGAATTTGATGGTCCTGAGGCTTTTAGTTTGAAGAGGTACGTGACTGCTTTGGTTGGTCTCTTGAAGACAGCGATTCAGATGATTTCCTTCAAAGGTTTTCTGGTTGTTGCTGCAGTATGCAAAGGTGGTCAGTCACCGGGCAGGATTTGAAAGCTTCCATGCTGGAATGGAGAGAGAGAACGACCTCCCACTTAGGTCTGCATGTGTCAGAGTCTAGTTGCTTCTCCCTTCTCCACTGCAGAAAGACACAAGCTTGAAACCACAGATGGGGAGGGGTTTGTCACATGACAGTCACTCAACGATTCAAAACATAGCAATTAGCAGTATCCCTCTCTCGTTAAAAAGAAAAAGAACAAATAATTCCCTGAAACATCCTGGGTCTTGGTTCCTGATGGGAAATGCAGCCATTTCATCTCCCTCCTCACAGTCCTTTGCAGTGTCGGATACAGTGTTGCAAACTAGGCGATCAGCTTAAGCTGCCAAAAAAGTCATCCTTTTAGCTGGTCTTTTCAAATGTGTTTTAAAAATATTATCAATTCAGATCTCCAGGCAGTGGACTAAAAAACATTATCATTTAACAAAACACATTGGCATGACAATATCCTGGTATATTGAGCACCCAATCCTTGCCACTTTTAAGCCACATTTCCGTAATTGCCACGACATCATATTCCCATCCTGCTATTTGTGCTTATAGCTCACCAACGTTGATCACCGCACTTCATGCATTTACACTGAGGCATTGTAATCTTTCTTTGCATTCCTCGTAGTCCTTCTCAGTTCATTGCATCGAATATGGAACTACTCCCTTCTCTAGTACTGTCTAACACTCTCACCTTAATTACCTTATTCCTCTTTATGACTACTATATGCTGGTGCCTGTCCCCCTGCCAATTTAGTTTAAACCCTCTCCAACTACAGCAGTGAGTCTCCCTGTGATGACTTTGGTCCGAGTCCTGGTGAGGCACAAGTGGCTTCTTTTAAATAGGTGCCTTCTGCCCCAGAAATGGTCCCAATGCCCCAAGAATCTGAAGCCAACCCTCCTGCACCATGCTTCAAGCCATGCTCTGCTCCTCCCTTTCTTCTCATTTCTACTCTCGCTAATCAGTGGCACTGGGAGTAGTCCAGAAATTACTACCTTTCAAGGTTATACTCTTTATCTTCCTCCCTAGCTCCTGAAAATCTGACCACAGGACCTCAATACCAGCCTTTGCTAAGGTGTTGCTACTTCTGGCTCATTCCCTTCCCCCTTCAGAATATCCTGCACCCTCTCCATGATGTCATTTACTCTGGCACCAGGGCAGCAAGACGCCATGCGGAACTCTCAATAACATTTAAAGAAATGTCTATCTGACCCCTGACTATGGAATCACCTAGAACAACTTCATTTCTGCCCTTTGCTACTCCCTCCTGTACAGTCCTCTTGCCCATTGGTTCCATGGTCTGAACTGCACTCCTTCAAGGGGCCGTCACTCCCAGCAGTCTCCAAAGCTGAATACTAGTTTGTGAGTAGCACACATCCCGAGGACTCCTGCAATTTCTGCCTCTTCTGAATCTTCTGGACAGCCACCCACCCTGAACTCCTACTGCCGGTGGGGTGACCAGCTCCTGGACCATACAATCCAGGAAACTCTCCTGCTCTCTGATGCTCTGCAGTGATTCCAGTTGTCCATCCGGCTCGAAAATCATAAGCTCCAGCTGAAGCTATAGACATGGTTGCCCAAGACTCATGAAGTGTCCTGGAGTTCCCACATGGAAAAGGAATTGCAAGCAACAGGTCACAGCTGCCCATCCATGATCTAAATAAAAACCCGCTATTCCCTTTTTGAACAAACTATTTAGTAGCCTTTTTAAAATATCAATTGTAATTAAAACCTCTAGTCCTGCTCTGTGCTTATTACAACACTTCTGCAATTTTCCAGCTCATAATTCGAACCCCACTTCCTCCCCCCGCCGCCACCCCCGCTGGTCTCTGTCTCTCTCTCACGCTCCCGATCTTTTAAGCTCCCCTAATATTACAAAGCTATTCTGATGCAGTATCTGATGCTGAGATCAGCTCCCTCGAGTTTGAGAACGTATCAGGATGGAAATGGGACAATATTAATCTGGCGCTTTCCACCTGTCAGTGAGAACAGAATAGATTCCGGAATTGTTGGGGCAGCACAGTGGCGCAGTGGTTAGCACCTCAGCCTCACAGCTCCAGTGACCTGGGTTCGATTCTGGGTACTGCATGTGTGGAGTTTGCAAGTTCTCTCTGTGACTGCATGGGTTTTCGCCGGGTGCGCCGGTTTCCTCCCGCAGTCAAAGACCTGCAGGTTGATAAGTAAATTGCCCCTAGCATAGGTAGGTGGTAGGGGAATTGAAGGAAGGTGGGGATGTGAGAGGGTAATGGGATTAATGTAGGAGTAGTATAAATGGATGGTTGATGGTTGGCACCAACTCGGTGCACCGAAGGGCCTGTTTTTTAAAAATTCATTCATGGGATGTGGGCAACGCTGGCCAGGCCAGCATTTATTGCCCATCCCTAATTGCCCTTGAGAAGGTGGTGGTGAGCTGCCTTCTTGAACCGCTGCAGTCCATTTGGGGTATGTATACCCACAGTGCAGTAAGGAAGGGAGTTCCAGGATTTTGACCCAGCAACAGTGAAGGAACGGCGATATAGCTCCAAGTCAGGATGGTGTGTGACCTGGATGGGAACTTGCAGGTGGTGGTGTTCCCATGTATTTTCTGCCCTTGTCCTTCTAGTTGGTAGAGGTCGTGGGTTTGGAAGGTGCTGTCTAAGGAGCCTTGGTGCATTGCTGCAGTGCATCTTGTAGATGGTACACACTGCTGCCACTGTGCGTCAGTGGTGGAGGGAGTGAATGTTTGTAGATGGGGAGCCAATCAAGTGGGCTGCTTTGTCCTGGATGATGTCGAGCTTCTTGAGTGTTGTTGGAACTGCACCCATCCAGGCGAGTGGAGAGTATTCCATCACACTCCTGACTTGTGCCTTATAGATGGTGAACAGGCTTTGGGGAGTCAGGAGGTGAGTTACTCGCCTCAGGATTCCTAGCCTCTGTCCTGCTCTTGTAGCCACAGTATTTATCTGGCTAATCCAGTTAAGTTTCTGGTCAATGGTAGCCCCCAGGATGTTGATAGTGGGGAATGCAGTGATGGTAATGCTGTTGAATGTCAAGGGGAGATGGTTAGATTCTCTCTTGTTGGAGATGGTCATTGTCTGGCACTTGTGTGGTGCGAATGTTACTTGCCACTGATCAGCCCAAGCTTGGATATTGTCCAAGTCTTGCTGCATTTCTACACGGACTGCTTCAGTATCTGAGGAGTGGCGAATGGTGCTGAACATTGTGCAATCATCAGCGAACATTCCGACTTCTGACCTTATGATTGAAGGAAGGTCATTGATGAAGCAGCTGAAGATGGTTGGGCCTCGGACACTACCCTGAGGTACTGCTGCAGTGATGTCCTGTAGCTTAGATGATTGACCTCCAACAACCACAACCATCTTCCTTTGCGCTAGGATTGATTCCAACCAGCGGAGGATTTCCCCCCTGATTCCTATTGACCTCAGTTTTGCTAGGTCTCCTTGATACCATACTTGGTTAAATGCTTGATGTCAAGGGCAGTCACTCTCACCTCATCTCTGGAGTTCAGCTCTTTTGTCCATGTTTGAACCAAGGCTGTAATGAGGTCAGGAGCTGAGTGGCCCTGGCAGAACCCAAACTGAGCGTCACTGAGCAGGTTATTGCTAAGCAAGTGCCGCTTGATGGCACTGTTGATGACACCTTCCATCACTTTACTGATGATTGAGAGTAGACTGATGGGGCGGTAATTGGCCGGGTTGGACTTGTCCTGTTTTTTTTGTAATCAGGAAATACCTGGGCAATTTTCCACATTGCAGGGTAGATGCCAGTGTTGTAGCTGTACTGGAACAGCTTGGCTAGGGGCGCGGCAAGTTCTGGAGCACAGATCTTCAGTGCTATTTCCGGAATATTGTCAAGGCCCATCGCTTTTGCGGTATCCAGTGCCTTCAGTCGTTTCTTGATATCAGGCGAGTGAATCGAATTGGCTGAATTCTGGCATCTGTGATGCTGGGGACTTCAGGAGGAGGCTGAGATGGATCATCAGCTTGGCATTTCTGGCTGAAGATTGTTGCAAATGCTTCAGCTTTATCTTTCGCACTGATGTGCTGGGCTCCCCCATCATTGAGGATGGGGATATTTGTGGAGCCAACTCCTCCAGTTAGTTGTTTAATTGTCCACCACCATTCGCGGCCGGATGTGGCAGGACTGCAGAG
The DNA here is from genome assembly GCF_036365525.1 of Heterodontus francisci. Classification (NCBI taxonomy): domain Eukaryota; kingdom Metazoa; phylum Chordata; class Chondrichthyes; order Heterodontiformes; family Heterodontidae; genus Heterodontus; species Heterodontus francisci. The sequence goes on from NC_090410.1 coordinate 30,844,204, forward strand.
CTTAGATCTGATCCATTGGTTATGGGATCACTTAGCTCTGTCTATCGCATGCTGCTTATGCAGTTTGGCATGCAAGTAGTCCCGGGTTGTAGCTTCACCAGGTTTACACCTCATTTTAAGGTATGCCTGGTGCTGCTCCTGGCATGCCCTCCTGCACTCTTCATTGAACCAGGGTTGGTCTCCTGGCTTGATGGTAATGGTTGAGTGGAGGATATGCCAGGCCATGAGATTACAGATTGTGGTTGAGTACAATTCTGCTGCTGCTGATGGCCCACAGCGCCTCATGGATGCCCAGTTTTGCATTGCTAGATCTGTTAGAAATCTGTCCAATTTAGCACAGTGATCGTGCCACACAAAACGATGAACGGTATCCTCAATGTGAAGGTGGGACGTCATCTCCACAAGGACTGTGCGGTGGTCACTCCTACCAGTACAGTCATGGACAGATGCATCTGCGGCAGGCAGATTGATGAGGACGAGGTCAAGTTTGTTTTTCCGTCATGTTGGTTCTCCCACCACTTGCCGCAGACCCAGTCTCGCATTTATGTCCTTTAGGACTCGGCCAGCTCGGTCTGTAGTGGTGCTACCGAGCCACTCTTGGTGATGGACATTGAAGTCCCCCCACCCAGAGTACATTTTGTGCCCTTGCTTCCTCCAAGTGGTATTCAACATGGAGGAGTACCGAGTCATCAGCTGAGGGAGGGCGGTAGGTGGTAATCACTAGGAGGCTACCTTGCCCATGTTTGACCTGATGCCATGAGACCTTATGGGGTCCGGAGTCGATGTTGAGGACTCCCAGGGCAACTCCCTCCCTACTGTATACCACTGTGCCACCACCTGCCGGTGAGTCAGGACATACCCGGGGATGGTGATGGCAGTGTCTGGGACATTGTCTGTCAGGTATCATTCCGTGAGTATGACTATGTCAGGCTGTTGCTTGACTAGTCTGTAGGACAGTTCTCCCAGCTTTGGCACAAGCCCCCAGATGTTAGTGAGGAGCACTTTGCAGGGTCGACAGGGATGGGTTTGCCGTTGTCGTTTCCAGTGCCTAGTCGATGCTGGGTGGTCCGTACGGATTCATTCCTTTTTATGGACTTTGTAGCGGTTAGATACAACTGAGTGGCTTGCTAGGCCATTTCAGAGGGCATGTAAGAGTTAACCACATTGCTGTGCGTCTGGAGTCACATGTCGGCCAGACCAGGTAAGGACAGCAGATTTCCTTCCCTAAAGGACATTAGTGAACCAGATGGGTTTTTACAACAATCGACAATGGTTTCATAGCCATCATTAGACGAGCGTTTTAATTCCAGATTTATTAATTAAGTTCAAATTCCACCTTCTGCTGATGTGGGATTCGAACCCATGTCCCCAGAGAAATACCCTGGGTCTCTGGGTTACTAGTCCAACGATAATACCACTACGCCACCGCCTACCCTATTTCAGTGCTGTATCTCTAAATAAAAATAAAAAATAAAAGATTTCCACTTACTGGAGGGAATATGAATCAAAAAATGAGAAAGGAATCTACTTCCCACATTACTCCATTTACAATCAATGAGAATTAAAATCAGTTGGAAGGATTTATCACCAATTACGTTATATCATGAATCTTAGCTAGTAAACCTTAAATGATCTTCAAAGCCATATCTACACCATATATCAATTAAGCAGCTGCTGTGAGGCATGCACGGTGATAATTGTGATGGGGGAACAGACCCTTCACCAGGAATAAAACCCACCTGATTATCCTTCCCTTAAACTCAATGCAATGAATATCAGGCTGGTTCTGCAAAGGACGTGCAATCCTTCTCCATCACTTTTTATTGCACTACCCTCTTCAGGCATTGTTTAAGAGTTGGTAAAGAGTAAAATCTACTCCCAGGACTCAATGCAGAGAGCAGACTGTTCATCAAATAAATTACCCAGTAACATTGTTGAGGTAACAATGTACTTTCAGTCACACAGCAAGGAGAATAAACTGAATACATAGACTTGTTGGATGTGGAAACTTGCATAATGAAGACAGTGCCTACAGTGAAATATCATCCACATAATAAAATAGAGATATAGTTACTTACAAGGAAACCAACAGCAACTGACAGTCAGGAGCAGAGTTAACGCAGTTACAGTATTAATACCTAGGCATAAAACTTCCCAGGGACACTAATAACAGCGAGGGGGGGATAATAAATATCTTTGAAATCCCCAAGAATCCTAATGACCACATGCTCTAGTGCATGAATCCGATTCATTCTTTCAATTTCTGTGGAATGTTGATCCCGGTTTGTGCTGCAGACCAAACTCTTACTGACTCTATAACTGAGCGAAGATCCTTATGTCAGGCAGGAGAAATCTCCATTGACATAATTATCAGGCAGAGAAACTGACATTACTTACAGTGACTGAACAAAAAGATTCCGTTAATCTCTTTTACACAACACATTGTAATATCATAAATTATATTTCGCTAGATATTTCACAATGGAAAGAGAATCTCCCCAGAGTCCAGGATGAACAGACTGGGTGAGATCCGCCATCTGACAGAATTGGGTGCAGTGAGAACAGATTTATTTACAGGTTTCCCGATATTTCTGTGATATAATGTGTTCTGTCATTTCAGAAAATTTCTATCCAATTCACAGGGTGGACTTTAAACTCAGCCACTGAGACCAAACCATGTGGTATAGCCCTGGGAATATTCTTTACTCATTTCTGGAGATCCAGGTCTAACATCATTTCATTTCCATAGCCCTTAAAATTCTGTCACACTCCCATACCCTAAATATTGTGCACACGGGATCCGGAATTGCACCAAGAAATACACAACCATTGACCCGACACACAGTGATTTGTGGCCATGTATCTGCTCTAAACTTTGAAACATTCCTGAGAATGCTACACAAGTATTGATTCCCATCCAGAGACCCGTGTGATTAGATTCCAAGAGCCCTGTCTCTATAAATGGTGATACAATCATTTGTGATAGAATAAATATTTACAATTACATCGGACTTACAGGAGATGTTGGCATAATTCTTGGGAAATCATCCACAATTACTAATTTCCAGTGGCAGAGTCACATTCCTAGGGATCCCCACCAAAGAAAGACCGAATTCCTGAATTTTGACATGGGATCTCAGTTATGTGAAGAGACGAGAGAAACTGGGATGTTTCTCCATAGAACAGGGACTAGTTAGTGTAGATTTAACAGAGACACTCAAAATCATGAGGGATTTTTAACAGAATCGAGAGGGAGAAACTGTTTCCACTGGCAGGAGGGTCAATAACCAGATGACACAGATTTAGAACAACTGGCAAACAGTCCAGGGAGGATATTTGAATGGCTATGGGGGAATAGCAGCAGAGAGGTAACAATTGAATCTCTCTTTCAAAAAGATGGCATAGACTCCTTCTGTGCGGAATGATAAGATGACTGTCCATAAAGAACTGCTGTTTGCATTTGTATAGTGCCTTCAACATCATGAGAAAATGACCCAAGGTGCTGCACACAAGCATTTTAAAACCACATTTGACACTGAGCCGCAAAAGGAGATATTAGGTCTGATGACAAAAAACTTGGACAAAGAGCTAGGCTTTAATGAATGTCTTGAAGGAGGAAAGTGAGGTGGAGAGGCTGAGATATTAAGAGATCTATTCCAGAGCCTCGGGCCGAAGCAGCTGAATGCATGTCCACCAATGGTGGAGCGATTAAAATTGGGGATGCTCAAGAGGCCAGAATTATAAGTGCACAGGTATCTTGGAGGGTTTATGGACCGGTGAAGATTACAGAGATAGGGAGGGGTGAGGCAATGGAGGGATTTGAAAGCAAGGATGAGGATTTTAAAATCAAGACATTGTTTGAGAGGGAGTCAATGTAGATCAGTGAGCACAGGGGTGATCGGGGAACAGGACTTGGTGCAAGTTCAGACACAGGCATCAGGGTTTTGGATGACCTCAAGTTTAAGGAGAGTAGAATGTGGAAGACCTGTCAGGAATGTGTTGGAATGATCAGTTCTAGAGGTAACAAGGGCATGAATGAGGGTTTACTGGCAGATGAGCTGAGACAGGGGCGAAGTTGGGCGATGCCAAGGAGGTGCAAACAGCCATGGGTCCTAGCTATGCCTGCCTTTTTGTGGGATATGTGCAACATTCCTTCCCTTCCTTGACTTCTCTATCTCCATTTCTGGGTATAGGCTTTCAACACATATTTATTAGAAGCTCAGTGTCTCCCACACCTACGTCAACTGCACTTGCTCACACCCTGCTTCCTGTCAGGATTCCATCCTATTCTCACAGTATGCCATCTCCATTGTATCTGTTCTGATGATGTCACCTTCCAGTGCTTCCTTTTTTCCTGAACCAATGATACCCCCACCATGAATAACTGGAGCCTCAACCGTCTCTGTCCCAGTTACAGCACTTCTTCTGTCAGTCCTACCCCTCCTTCCCAGAGACATGATAGGGTTCCCTCTGTCCTCACCTTCCACCCTACCAGCCTCTGTATTCAATGGATTATCCTGCACCGTTTCTGTCATGTTCAGCGTGATGCCATCACCAAAGATATCTTACCCTCCCCTTTCAGCATTCCAAAGGGACTGTTTTCTCCGCTACACTCTGCTCCGCTCCTCAATCACCCCCAACACCACCTCCCTTTCCCACAGCATCTTTCTATGCAAGCACAGGAGATGCAAAACCTGCCGTTTTACCTCCTCTGTCCTCACTGTCCAAGGCCGCATAACACTCCTTCCAGGCGAGACAGTGATTTATGTGTACTTCTTTCAATTCAGTAAACTGTTCACTGCTCACAATGCTGTCTGCCCTACATTGGGGAGACCGAACACAGATTGGGTGATCGCCTTGCAGGACACCTCCATTCTATATGCAAGTGTGACCCCGAGCTTCCAATCACCTGCCATTTTAATTCTCCACCTTGCTCTCACACTAACCTCTCTGTCCTTGACCTACTGCAGTGTTCCACTGAAACTCAATGGAAATTCGAGGAACAGCATCTCATCTTTTGATTAGGCACTTTACAGCCTTCCAGACTCAACATTGAGTTCAACAATTTCAGAGCATAATCTCTGCTCCATTTCTTTTTACTTTTCTTTGCATGTTTCGGTCCTACTCTTGTTTATCTCTTGTTTTTACTTTCTGACAGCAGCTGTTTATCATTCTATCATTCACACCTCCGCTAGACACATCTTTTGTTTTATTACTGGTCCCATTACCACTCCCTTTGGCTCTGCTCCACCAAATCTTTTGTCATTTAATCTCTCGTCTTCCACATTATCCCAGGCCACCAATTTAGTTCTTTTTCAACCTTCCCCGTTTCACCTGCTAAAAACCTATTACATTTCTAACTTCTCCCAGTTCTGATGACAGTGGGGAGGTGTTGGAGGTGGATGCTGTGGTCAACCATGTCAAAGGCTGCAGACAGTCGAGAAGGACAAGTCGGGATAGAAAATCTTTGTCACAGTCACATAGGATGTCACTTGTGACTTTGACAAGAGTTGTGCTGATACTATGGCAGGGGTGGAGGCCTGATTGATGGAATTCAAACATGGAGTTCCGGGAAAGATAGGCATGGATTTGGGACATGACAATCCTTCAAGGACTTTGGAGAAGAAAGGAGGTTGGATATGTGGTGGTAGTTTGCAAGGACAGTGGGGTGAGGGCTGTTTTTTGAGGCGAGGTGTGATAACTGCAGATTTGTAGGAGAGAGGCTGAGCACTGGAAGAGAGAGAACCGTTAACAATATCGGCTAATATGGGGACCAGGAGGGGACGTCGGCTGGTCAGCAGTTGATTGGAATAGGGTCAAGGGAGCAAGAGGTGGGTCTCATGGACAAGTTGAACTCAGAAAGGGAACGAGGGGAGATAGGAGAGAACCAGAGAAAGATGTGAGTTGTTCAGCGCTAAGGCAGTGGGGAGTTTAGAGGAAGTTTGGTCTGGTGGGCTAGTGGAAAGGAGGAACATGGCAGAGGCAGCTGATCAGATGGTCTCAATCTCAGTGACGTAGAAGCCATTGAGCTCCCCGCACTTATTGTTGGAGGTGAGGGTGGAGGAGGCAGGGGTGTAAGATAAGATAAGATTGTAGGGGTTTAATGTCCCCTTCTCAGGCCGGAACAGACTTGGCAGCAAAGCTTTTGTTGTGAATTGTCTTTATTGAGATAAAGGTAAGGACAAGTTTATTGAATTTTCTGATTAACTATTAATCACAAACTCAGGCAGTGATTAACAGTTTAACACAGATACCACCCCTATTAGAGACTGGATGGCAGAGTGCACAACTGGATGCTCTTGCAGCTTCTAGTCTTCAAGTTTCCTTGGGTCGCTCTCACTCTCTCTCTCTTTTCTCTTGTTGATGTTTGAAAATTGCCTGCTGTACAGGGACAGAGACAAGACATCTTTTATCCTGGCTGCTTTCCAATTAACCCTCCTGACACCCAATCATCCTTAGCTTTATGTTTAAGGATGCCTTCTTAATCAATCAAGGGTCATTCTTTGCCTGTTGATAACCTTTTGTGGAGCTGTCGGCTCATCCCAGAGGGAGCTGCGCCTGGGATGATTGCAGGACAGCAGGATTGTCGAGGAGTACGGCAAAGTTTGAGTGGGAAATTGGGAGGGTCGAGTTCCTGAGAGGGGAGAAGTGAAAGGAGGCATGACGATAGAAGAGAGGCATCTAGGAGGGGCAAAAAGAAAAGAAGTTAAAAAGAAAGAGCAGGGAGTGATGGGCTTGGGTCCAGAGCGGCAGCTAAAATGCACCTGCGAATGGACTCAGGGAAGCTTCAAGTTACATAGATCTGGTTACATAACAATAGGGAACATAAAATCGGACAGTAGACGGTAAACAGGAGATAACAGCAAAGAGTCCAGAGTTAAATACAGAGGTCCTGTGGTGGGATAATGATAATTGAGACAGGGTGGAGTCAGCACAGAGCATCATGAACTGTTGTTCGAGTTCGGAGTCAGGTGTAGTGAGTGAAGTCCAGAAGCTATTTGAGTGTCAGATTATGGCCTACATATGGATTACGGCCTACATATGGACAGTACAGCCAGACAACCATATAACATTCTAGATATTGAATCAGTATTGGAGCTTGTGATATTAAGTCAATTCTCAGGATTATTTTGAATACTGAAGCACTCCCCCGGACTTTGTAAAAGTCAGTAAAATCACAAGCTGAGAATTCCAGTTAATGTACACTCATTCATGAGAAATACTGAATAAATTTTGCTTTCCATGAATACTTTTTTTTGTTCATGGGATCATCAATGGAAAGGCCAGCAGTTATTGCCCATCCTTAATTGCCATTGAGAAGGTGGTGGTGAGCTGCCCTCTAGAACCGCTGCAGTCCATGTGGTGTAGCAATGCCCACAGTACTGTTAGGGAGTGAGATCCAGAATTTTGACCCAGTGACAATGAATGAATCGCGATACAGTTCCAAGTCAGGATGGTGTGAGACTTGGAAGGGAACTTGCAGGTGATGGTATTCCCAAGTACCTGCTACCCTTGTTCTTCAAGGTGGTAGAGGTGTGTTTAGAAAGTGCTGTCAAAGGAACCTTGGCAAGTTGCTGCAGTGCATCTTTTAGAGGGTACACAATACTGTTACTGTGCAATGGTGGTGGAGGCAGTGAATGTTTAATGTGTTGGATGGGGTGTTGATCAACCTGATTGTTTTGTCTTGGATGGTATCAAGCATCTTGAGTGTTGTTGCAGCTGTGCTCATACAGGCAAGTGCAGAATGTTCCAACACACACCTGACATGAGCCTTGTCAATGGTGGACAGGCTTTGGGGAGTAAGGAGGTGAGTTACTCACCACAGAATTCCAGCCTCTGACTTGCTCTTGTAGACACAGTATTTATATGACTGGTCCAGTTAAGTTTCTGATCAATGGTGACCGCTCCCCTCCCCCACCCCCAGGATGTTGATGGTGGGAAATTCAGCAATGGTAATGATGTTAAATCTCAAGCTGAGATACTTTGATTCTCTTTTGTTGGAAATGGTCATTGCCTGGCATTTGTGTGACATGTGTAAGCCAATGCATTATTTACCTAAATTGTATTAATCACTCTTTATCATGTAAACCGTGCTTTTATTTCTTTCATATTAATGAATGTAAGCTGGCTGTGGTGGAGTCCTGTGGGCAGAGTTTATCTCATGGTGGTAGGAAGATGGAGCTGTGAAGGGGGAATTCTGACTGAAGACATTATTACTGGGACAGTTTTCACGAAAACAGGCAGGTTGCACAATGGTCAGCACCATTCACAACTCCTCAGATACTGAAGCAGTCCGTGTAGAAATGCAACAAGAACTGGACAATATCCAGGCTTGGGCTGATAAGTGACAAGTAACATTCACGCCATACAAGTGCCAGACAATGATCATCTCCACAAAGATAGAATCTACCCATCTCCCCTTGACATTCAATGGCATTTTGATCACTGAATTCCCCCACTATCAACATCCTAGGGGTTACCATTGACTAAAGCTTAACTGGAGTAGCAATATAAATAGGATGGCTACAAGAGCAGTTCAGAGGCAAAGAATGCTGTGGAGAGTGACTCACCTCCTGACTCCTTAAAGCCTGTCCGCCATCTACAAGGCACAAGTCAGGAGTGTGATGGAATAGTCTCCACTTGCCTGCATGGGTGCATCTCCAACAGCACTCAAGAAGCTCAACACCATCCAGGACAAAGCAGCCCGCTTAATTGGCACCCCGTCCACATACATTCACTCACTCCACAGCGGCATAGTGGCGCAGTGGTTAGCACCGCAGCCTCACAGCCCCAGCGACCCGGGTTCAATTCTAGGTACTGCCTGTGTGGAGTTTGCAAGTTCTCCCTGTGTCTGCGTGGGTTTTCTCCGGGTGCTCCAGTTTCCTCCCACAAGCCAAAAGACTTGCAGGTTGGTAGGTAAATTGGCCATTATAAATTGCCCCTAGTATAGGTAGGTGGTAGGGAAATATAGGAACAGGTGGGGATGTGGTAGGAATATGGGATTCGTGTAGGATTAGTATAAATGGGTGGTTGATGGTCGGTACAGACTCGGTGGGCCGAAGGGCCTGTTTCAGTGCTGTATCTATAAACTAAGCTAAACTACCAACGCACAGTGGCAGCAGTGTGTAACAACAACAAGATGCACTGCAGCAGCTCACCAAATCTTCGTCGACAGCATCTTCCAATCCGCAACCTCTGCTACCTAGAAGGTCAAGGGTATCAGATACATGGGAACACCACCACCTGAAGGTTTTCCTCCAAACCACACATCATCCTGACTTGGAACTATATTGCCGTTTCTTCACTGGATCAAAATCCTGGAACTCCCTTCCGAACAGCACTGTTGGTGCACCGACCCCACATGGACGGCAGCGGTTCAAGAAGGCAGCTCACCACCTTCTTCTCAAGGGTAATTAGGGATGGGCAATAAATGCTGGCCTAGCCAGCAACACCCACTTCCCATGAACAAGTGAGAAAACACACACAGACATCTCAGGGCATGTCCCTGAGGTGGTGGATTGCCACATATACTATTCCTACAGACAATGGCCACAGGGGAATGTGTGAATGGCCTTCTTCCTGCCCCAGGATACAGTATTCATACCCATTATTGGCAGGGAACCCGAGACAACCCCCCCACCTGCAGAGGGCAAGATATGACCATGTAGAGGTGGTCCTGGATGGCCAGGTTAGGATTATTAACCAATCGTTTCATCCGATTTCTGTAGAGCAGTGTAAGGGTAATGGACAGGCATTTCTGTGGCCGCAAAAGGGACTCGATGATGATATGTTGTCTCCCTGGTGCTCGGGTCAAGGATGTCTCTGAGTGGCTGCAGGGCATTAAAAGGGTCAGGGTGAGCAGCCAGTTGTCAGGGTGCATATTGGGACCAACGACATAGGTGAAAAAAAGGATGAGGTCCTATAAGCTGAATATCGGGAGTTAGGACATAAAAAAGGAAACTATGAAAGTATGAGGCGCGAGTTGGCTATAATTTAGGGCGGCACAGTGGCGCAGTGGTTAGCACTGCAGCCTCACAGCTCCAGGGACCCGGGTTCGATTCTGGGTACTGCCTGTGTGGAGTTTGCAAGTTCTCCCCGTGTCTGCGTGGGTTTTCTCCGGGTGCTCCGGTTTCCTCCCACAAGCCAAAAGACTTGCAGGTTGGTAGGTAAATTGGCCATTATAAATTGTCACTAGTATAGGTAGGTGGTAGGGAAATATAGGGACAGATGGGGATGTTTGGTAGGAATATGGGATTAGTGTAGGATTAGTATAAATGGGTGGTTGATGGTCGGCACAGACTCGGTGGGCCGAAGGGCCTGTTTCAGTGCTGTATCTCTAATCTAATAGATTGGGAACTTTACTAAAAGGGTGGATAGGCAATGAATAATATGTAAAGAACGTGTGCATGAATTACAACAATTATTCATTTCTGTCTGGTGCAAAAATAAAACCGGAAGGTGGCTCAACTGTGGTTTACAAAAGAATTTAGGGATCGTTTTGGAGTCATAGAGTCGTACAGCATTGAAACAGGCTCTTCGGCCCACCACGTCCATGCCGACCATAATGTCCATCTATACTAATCCCACCTGCCTGCATTAATTCCATATCCCTCTATGCCTTGCTCATTCAAGTACCTGTTCAGATGCCTCTTCAATGCCGCTGCTGTTCCTGCCTTCACCACCTCCTCTGGCAGCTCATTCCAGATACCCACTATTCATTGTGTGAAAAATTGACCCCTTCGATCCCCTTTAAACCTCCTCCCCCTCACCTTAAATCTATGCCCTCTAGTTTTAGTCACCCCTACCATGGGAAATAGACTCTGGCTATCTACCCTATCTATGTCTCTCATAATGTTATATACCTCTATCATGTCCCCTCTCAGCCTCCTTCGCTCCAGGGAAAACAGACCCAGCCTATCCAATCTCTCTTTATTACTCAAGCCCTCCAAACCAGGCAACATCCTTCTGAATCTTTTCTGCACCCTCTCTAGCTTAATCACATCTTTCCCGTTGTGCGGCGACCAGAACTGCACACAGTACTCCAAATGTGGCCGAACCAATGTTATGTATAACTGTAACATGATGTCCCAACTCTTGTATTCAATGCTTTGGCCGATGAAGGCAAACATGCCATATGCCTTCTTCATCACCCTGTCTCCCTCTGTTGCCACTTTCAGGGAACTATGTACTTGCACCCCAAGGTCTCTCTGCTCAACAACACTTCCCAGGGCCCTGTCATTCACTGTATATGTCCTGCCCTGGTTTAACTTCCCAAAATGCATCACTTCGCACTTGTCTGCGTTAAATTCCATTTGCCAATTACTTGCCCACCTTCCCAGTTCACAGAATCACAGAATAATACAGTGCAGAAGAGGGCCTTTGGCTCATCGAGTCTGCACTGATGCATTAAAGACACCTGACCTGTCTACCTAATCCCATTTGCCAGCACTTGGCCCATAGCCTTGAATGTTATGACGTGCCAAGTGCTCATCCAAGTACTGTTAGATCCAAAGAGGAGGCATATAAAATTGCCAGAAAAAGCAGCAAGTATGAGGATTTGGAGCAGTTTCGAATTCAGCAAAGGAGGACAAAGAGGTTGATTAAGCCGGGGAAAATAGAGTATGAGAGTAAACTTGCAAGGAACATAAAAACTGTCTGTAAAATCTTCTATAAATATGTGAAAAACAAAAGATGAGTGAAGACAAATGTAGGTCCCGTACAGTCAGAAATGGGGGAAATTATAATGGGGAACAAAGAAATGGCAGAGCAATAAAACACATACTTTGGTTCTGTCTTCACAAAGGAGGACACAAATAACCTCCCAGAAATGTTAGGGAACCAAGGGTCTAATGAGAGGGAGGAACTGAAGGAAATCAGTATTAGTTAAAAAACAGTGCTTGGGAAATTAATGGGGTTAAAGGCTGACAAATCCCCAGGGCCTGATAATCTGCACTCCAGAGTACGAAAGGAAGTGCCCCTGGAAATAATGGATGCATTGGTGGTCATCTTCCAAAGTTCTATAGACTCTGGAGCACTTCCTACAGATTGGAGGGTGCAAATGTAACCCGACGATTTAAAAAAGGAGGGAGAGAAAACACAGGGAATTACAGACCAGTTAGTCTTACATCAGTAGTGGGGAAAATGCCAGAGTCTATTAGAAAGGATGTGATAGCAGAACACCTGGAAAGCATAAATGCGATTGGACAAAGTTAGCATGGGTTTACGAAAAGGAAATCATGCTTTACAAATCTACTGGTGTTTTTTGAGGATGTAGCTAGTAGAATAGTTAAGGGAGAACCAGTGGATGTGGTGTATTTGGATTTTCAGAAGGCTTTTGATCAGGTCCCACAGAAGATGTTAGTGTGCAAAATTAAAGCACATGGGATTGGGGGTAATTACTGGCATGGTTTGAGAATTGGTTGACAGACAGGAAACAGGGAGAAGGAATAAACGGGTCTTTTTCCAGGTGGCAGGCAGTGACCAGTGGGGTACCGCAGGGATCAGTGCTTGGGTCCCAGCTCGTCACAAGAGATGAATGACTTGGGTGAGGGAACTAAATGTAACATTTCAAAATTTGCAGATGACACAAAGCTGTGGGTGTGGGGGGGAGGGGGGTGGGGGGCCGGGAATATGAGCTGTAAGGAGGATGCAAAAAGGCTCCACTGTGATTTGGACAAGTTGGGTGAGTGGGCAAATGCATGGCAGATGCAGTATAACGTGGATAAATGTGAGGTTGTAAAATTTGGTTGTAAAAACAGAAAGGCAGTTTATTATCTGAATGGTGACTGATTGGGAAAGGGGAGCTGCAACAAGACCTGAGTGTCCTTGTACACCAGTTGCTGAAAGTAAGCATTCAGGTGCAGCAAGCAGTTAGGAAGGCAAATGGTATGTCGGCCTTAATGGCAAGAGGATTTGAGTACAGGAGCATGGATGTCTTACTGTAGTTATACAGGATCTTGGTGAGACCACATCTGGAGTATTGTGTGCAGTTTTGGTCTCCTTTTCTGAGGAAGGATGTTCTTGCCATGGAACGAGTGCAAAGAAGACTTACTTGGCTGATTCCTGGGATGGAAAGATTGACATCCGAGGAGAGATTGGGTCGACGAGGCCTATATTCACGAGAGTTTAGAAGAATGAGAGGGGATCTGATAGAAACCTATAACATTCAAACATGTCTAGACAGGCTAGATGCAAGGAGAATGTTCCCAATGGCAGGGGAGTCCAGAACCAGGGGTCGCAGTCTCAGGATATGGGGTAAGCCATTTAGAACCGAGATGAGTCGAATTTTTTTCACTCAGAGAGTGGTGAACCTGTGGAATTCTCTACTGCAGAAGGCAGTCATTAAATATATTCAAGAAGGAGATAGATATATTTCTTATTGCCAAAGGGATCAAGTGATATGGGGTGAAAGCGGGAACAGGGTACTGAATTAGACGATTAGCCATGATCTTTTCTCAATGGTGGAGAAGACCCAAAGGGCCAAATGGCCTACTCCTTCTCATATTTTCTATGTTTCTATGAGAGAGACAATCAGGAACGACAGACCTGTGATCTTGACATCAGTAGTAGGAAGAATGCTTGAATCTATTATAAAACATGTGGTAATTGGACACTTAGAAAATAATGGTTGGATTGGGCAGGTCAACATGGATTTATGAAAGGAAAATCATGTTTGAGAAATCTGTTGGAGTTTTTGAGGATGTAACCACCAGAATAGATAAGGGGGACCCAGTGGATGTGGTGTATTGGATTTTAAGAAGGTTTTCAATAAGATCCCACACAGGAGGGTAGAAACCAAAATCAGAGCACGTGGGATTGGGGTGATTTACTGGCATGGATTGAGAGTTGGTTAACGGACAGAAAACACAGAGCAGGAATAAATGGGACATTCTCAGCTTGGCAGGCTGTGACTAGTCGGGCACCGCAAGGATCAGTGCTTGGCCCCAGCTACTCACAATCTATATCAATGATTTGGATGTGGGGACCAAATGTAATATTTCCAAGTTTGCTGATGACACAAAACTAAGTGGGCAGGTGTGTTGTGAGGAAGATGCAAAAAAGGCTTCATGGGGATTTAGACAGGCTAAGTGAACATGGCAGATGAAATATCATGTGGAAACATGTGAAGTTATCCACTTTGGTAGCAAAAGCAGAAATGCAGAGTATTTCTTAAATGGTAAGAGATTGGGAAGTGTTGATGTCCAAAGGCTCCTGGGTGTCCGAGTTCATGAGTCACTGATAGCTAACATACAGGTAGAGCAAGCAATTGGGAAGGTAAATGGTATGTTGGTCTTTATTGAAAGAGGATTTGAGTACAGGTGCAAAGATGTCTTGTTGCAATTATATAGATCCTTGGAGAGACCGCACCTGGTGTATTGTGTCCCGATCTGGTCTCCTGACCAAGAGAAGGATATACTTACCACAGAGGAAATGCAACGAAGGTTCACCAGACTGATTCCTGGGATGGTGGGATTGCCCTATGAAGAAATATTGAGGAGGCTGGGCCTATATTCTCTCGAGTTTAAAAGAATGACAGGTGATCTCATTGAAGCATACAAAATTATTAAAAGGCTCGACCGGGTAGATGTAGGAATAATGTATCTCCTGGTTGGGGGGTCTAGAACAAAGGGACACAGTTTCAGAATATGAGGAAGGCTATTTGGGACTGGGATGAGGAAGAATTCCTGCACTCAGAGGGTGGTGAATCTTTGGAAGTCTCTATCCCACAGTGTGGTGGGGGCTCAGTCATTGAGTATGTTCAAGACAGAGATTGCTCGATTTCCAGATATTAAAGATATCAAGGGATATGGGGATGGTGTGGGAAATGTTTTGAGGTAGAAGATCAGCCATGTTAGGGGCAGGAATGGATGTTGGATGTTCCGGGGTTTAGATGTTTCAAAAGGAATAGGGAGGGAGGCAAAAGAGGTGGGGGAGTGGCATTGCGAATCAGGGATAGTATCACAGCTGCAGAAAGGGAGGTCGTCGAGGCGGGTTTGTCTACTGAGTCATCACGGGTGGAAGTCAGAAACAGGAAAGGAGCAGTCACTTTGTTGGGAGTTTTCTATAGACCCCCCAATAGCAACAGAGACATGGAGGAACAGATTGGGAGGCAGATTTTGGAAAGATGCAGAAGTAACAGGGTTGTTGTCATGGGTGACTTCAACTTCCCTAATATTGATTGGAACCTCCTTAGTGCAAATAGTTTGGATGGAGCAGTTTTTGTCAAGTGTGTCCAGGAAGGTTTCCTGACTCAATATGTAGATAGGCCGACTAGAGGGGAGACTATGTTGGACTTGGTGCTTGGCAACGAACCAGGCCAGGTGGCAGATCTCTCGGTGGGAGAGCATTTCGGTGATAGTGATCACAACGGCCTGACCTTTACTATAGTCATGGAAAGGGACAGGACCAGACAGGATGGGAAAATATTTAATTGGGGGAAGGGGAGTTACAATGCTATTAGGCAGGAACTGGGGAGCATAAATTGGGAACAGATGTTCTCAGGGAAATGCACGACAGAAATGTGGAGGTTGTTTCAGGAGCACTTGCTGCAACTGCTGGATAGGTTTATCCCGATGAGGCAGGGAAGGGATGGTAGGGTGAAGGAACCTTGGATGACAAGAGATGTGGAACAGCGAGTCAAGAGGAAGAAGGATGCTTACTTAAGGTTGAGGAAGCAAGGATCAGACAGGGCTCTAGAGGGTTACAAGGTAGCCAGGAAGGAACTGAAGAATGGACTTAGGAGAGCTAGAAGGGGACATGAAAAAGTCTTGGCGGGTAGGATTAAGGAAAATCCCAAAGCGTTCTACAGTTATGTGAGGAGCAAGAGGATGGCCAGAGTAAAGGCAGGGCCGATCAGGGGTAGTGGAGGGAACTTGTGCCTAGAGTCGGAGGAGGTAGGGGAGGTCCTAAATGAATACTTTGCTTCAGTATTCACCAGTGAGAGGGACCTGGTCGTTTGTGAGGACAGCGTGGAACAGGCTGATATGCTCGAACAGGTTGAGGTTAAGAGGGAGGATGTGCTGGAAATTTTGAATGCTTTGAGGACAGATAAGTCCCCGGGGCCAGACGGGATATACCCAAGGATATTACGGGAAGCGAGGGAAGAAATTTCTGCACCTTTGGCGATGATCTTTGCGTCTTTACTGTCCACTGGAGTAGTGCCGGATGATTGGAGGGTGGCAAATGTTGTTATTTGTTCAAGAAAGGGAATAGGGATAACCCTAGGAATTATAGACCAGTCAGTGTTACGTCAGTAGTGGGCAAATTATTGGAGAGGATTCTGAGAGACAGAATTTATGATTATTTGGAAAAGCATAGTTTGATTAGAGACAGTCAGCATGGCTTTGTGAGGGACAGGTCATGCCTCACAAGCCTTTTTGAATTCTTTGAAGATGTGACAAAACACATTGATGAAGGAAGAGCAGTGGATGTGGTGTATCTGGATTTTAGCAAGGCGTTTGATAAGGTTCCCCATGGTAGGCTCATTCAGAAAGTAAGGAGGCATGGGATACAGGGAAATTTGGCTGTCTGGATACAGAATTGGCTGGCCCAAAGAAGACAGAGGGTGGTAGTAGATGGAGAGTATTCAGCCTGGAGCTCGGTGACCAGTGGTGTTCCGCAGGGATCTGTTCTGGGACGTCTGCTCTTTGTGATTTTTCTAAATGACTTGGATGAGGAAGTGGACGGCTGGGTTAGCAAGTTTGCCGATGACACGAAGGTTGCTGGAGTTGTGGATAGTGTGGAGAGCTGTTGTAGGTTGCAATGGGACATTGACAGGATGCAGAGCTGGGCTGAGAAGTGGCAGATGGAGTTCAACCTGGAAAATGGTGAAGTGATTCATTTTGGAAGGTCGAATTTGAATGTGGAATACATGCTTAAAGACAGGATTCTTGGTAGTGTGGAGGAACAGAGGGATCTTGGGGTCCATGTCCATAGATCGCTCAAAGTTGCCGCCCAAGTTGATAAGAAGGCGTATGGTGTTTTGGCTTTCATTAACAGGGGGATTGAGTTTAAGAGCCACGAGGTTATGCTGCAGCTCAATAAGGCCCTGGTTCGACCACACTTGGAATATTGTGTTCAGTTCTGGTCGCCGCATTATAGGAAGGATGTGGAAGCTTTAGAGAGGGTGCAGAGGAGATTTACCAGGATGCTGCCTGGACTGGAGGGCATGTCCTACGAAGAAAGATTGAGGGAGCTGGGGCTTTTCTCATTGGAGCGAAGAAGGATGAGAGGCGACTTGATAGAGGGGTACAAGATGATGAGAGGCATAGATAGAGTGGATAGCCAGAGACCTTTTCCCAGGGCGGAAAGGGCTATTACCAGGGGCATAATTTTAAGGTGATTGGAGGAAGGTTTCAGGGAGATGTCAGAGGTAGGTTCTTTACACAGAGAGTGGTGGGTGTGTGGAATGCGCTGCCAGCGGTGGAAGTAGAAGCAGATACATTAGGGGCATTGAAGCGACTCTTGGATAGGTACATGGATGATAGTCGAATGAAGGGTCAGTAGTTAGTTTGATCTTAGAGTAGGTTAAAGGTTCGGCACAACATCGTGGGCCTGTACTGTGCTGTACTGTTCTATGTTCTATGTTCTATCTAGTTGAATGGTGGAAAAGGCTTGAGGCTCCGAATGGCCTACTCCTGCTCCTATTTCCCACATTCCTATGTTTAGGGGCCTACTTCACAACAGAAAGTATTTTATTTTCAAGAACATAGTGGTCTGTACTTGTGCAACTTTAACAGCCTCTTGATTTATTTATTTTTAATTATTTTTTTTATTGATTTAGAGATACAGCACTGAACCAAGCCCTTCGGCCCACCGAGTCTGTGCCGACCATCAACCACCCATTTATACTAATCCTACACTAATTCCATATTCCTACCACATCCCCACATTTCCCTCCCACCTACCTATACTAGGGGCAATTTATAAAGGCCAATTTACCTATCAATGTGCAAGTCTTTGGCATGTGGGAGGAAACCGGAGCACCTGGAGGAAACCCAGGCAGACACAGGGAGAACTTGCAAACTCCACACAGGCAGCACCCAGAATTGGACCCAGGTCGCTGGAGCTGTGAGGTTGCGGTGCTAACCACTGCGCCACTGGAGATCGATACTAATGGCATCTATACATAGAAGCTCATTTCTCCTGCATAAAACACTCACTTTTGTTTGTTTCCTCATGTTTTGGCTTGGGAAATGTCTAAAACATATCTTCCATGATCCTATTATAGTGAGAACATAAGGATTAAATTCACTCGTGCTTCAAAGTGGAAAATCAGCAGTCCAGTTTTGTCGCCATTATCTCTCAAAGGTACTTCCTCTGCGTGTGTTTCCCAGCTGTGAGTGCAGGATTAGTGAATTTACCCTCTCATTGTTGCATATTTGAAGGAGAGCAGAATAGTTCTCCCTGGTGTTCAAGACAATATTTAACTCTCAACAAACCTCACTAAAGCAGGTCATGTGATCATGATCACATTGCTGTGAACAGAAGAACAGAAGAAATAGGAGCAGGTGTAGGCCACATGGTCCCTGAAGCCTGCTCCTCCATTCAATAAGATCATGGATGATCTGGTCTTGGCCTCAACTTCACTTTCCTGCCTGTTCCCCAAAACCGTTGGGTCCCCTATAGTTCAAAATTCTACCTCAGCCACTAATATACTCAATGACTCAGCCTTCAAAGATTTCAAAGTATCACAAACACTCTGCAGGAAGAAATTCTTCCTCATCTCCACCTGAAGTGGGTGACACCTTATTCTGAAACTACGCCCCCTCGTTCTAGATCCCCCCATGAGGGGAAACATCCTCTCATCATCAACCTGTCAAACATCCTCAGAATCTTATATGTTTCAATGTGTTCACCTCTCATTCTTCAAAACTCCAATGAGTATAGGCCCAACCTGCTCAATCTTTCCCTTAAGACAACCCCTTCATCCCAGGAATCAGCCGAGTGAACCATCTCTGAACTGCCTCCAATGTAAGTATGTCTCTCCTCAAATAAGGCGACTAAAACTGTGCAAAGTACTCTAGCTGCAGTCTCACCAATGCCCTGTACAGTTGTCGCAAGACCTCACTACTTTTATACTCCATCCCCTTGTAATAACAGCCAACATTCTATTTGCATTCCTAATTAATTGCTGTACCTCCATGCTGACATTTTGTGTTTCATGTCTGAGGAAACCCAGTTCCCTCTGTACTGCAGAATTTTTCTTTCTTTTTTCAAAGACATAATTACTGTTCTGATGACTGGTCACAGAGCTGAAATGTTAACACTGCTTCTCTCTCCACAGATGCTGCTAGACCTGCTGAATATTTCCAAGACTGTAAACATGTCGAGCTAAATCGCTGTGAAACAGGACAAGCGCATATCATAGAGTCATTGAGTCGTACAGCATAGAAACAGGTCTTTCGGCCCACCGCGTCCATGCCGATCATAATGCCTATCTATACTAATCCCAACTGCCTGCATTAATTCCATATCCCACTATGCCTTGCTCATTCAAGTACCTGTCCGGATGCCTCTTAAATGTTGCTACTGTTCCTGCCTCCACCACCTCCTCTGGCAGCTCATTCCAGATATCCACTATTCTTTGTGTGAAAAATTTACCCCTTTTATCCCCTTTAAACCTCCTCCCTCTCACCTTAAATCTATGCCCTCTAGTTTTAGTCACCCCTACAATGGGAAACTGATTCTGGCTATCTACCATATCTATGTCTCTCAGAATTTTATATACCTCGATCATGTCCCCTCTCAGCCTACTTCACTCCAGGGAAAACAGACCCAGCCTATCCAATCTCTCTTTATAACTCAAGCCCTCCAAACCAGGCAACATCCTTGTGAATCTTTTCTGCACCCTCTCTAGCTTAATCACATCTTTCCTGTATTGCGGCGACCAGAACTGCACACAGTACTCCAAATGCTGCCTAACCAATGTTATGTACAACTGTAACATGACGTCCCAACTCTTGTACTCAATGCCTCGGCCGATGAAGGCAAGCATGTCATATGCCTTCTTCACCACCCTGTCTACCTGCGTTGCCACTTTCAGGGAACTATGTAATTGCACCCCAAGGTCTCTCTGCTCAACAACACTCCCCAGCGCTCTGCCATTCACTGTGTATGTCCTGCCCTGTTTTAATTTCCCAAAATGCATCACTTCACACTTGCCTGCATTAAATTCCATTTGCCAATCCATTGCCCACCTTCCCAGTCGATCTATATTCTGTTGTAACCTTAGACAACCTTCTTCACTGTCCACTATACCACCAATTTTGGTGTCATCTGCAAACTTACTAATCATGCCCCTTACATCCACATCCAAGTCATTAATATATATGACAAATAACAGAGGGCCCAGCACTGATCCCTGCGGCACACCACTGGTCACCGGCCTCCAATCTGAAAAACAACCCTCCACTACCACCCTCTGCCTCCTATCACCAAGCCAATTTTGTATCCAATTTGCTAGCTCACCCTGGATCCCATGTGTTCGAACCTTCTGGACCAGCCTACCATGTGGGACCTTGTCAAAGGCCTTGCTAAAGTCCATGTAGATAACGTCCATCGCTCTGCCCTCGTCAATCCTCTTGGTTACCTCCTCGAAAAACTCAATCAAACTCGTGAGACATGATTTCCCACGCACAAAGCCATGCTGACTATCCTTAATCAGACCATGCCTTTCCAGGTGCATATAAATCCTGTCTCTCAGAATCCCTTCCAATACTTTTCCCACCACTGATGTCCTGTAGTTCCCTGGCTTATCCCTGCTGCCCTTCTTAAATAAAGGCACAACATTAGCTATTCTCCAGTCTTCTGGTACCTCGCCTGTGGCTAACGATGATACAAAAATCTCTGCCAGGGCCCCAGCAATCTCCTCCTTTGCTTCCCATAGCATCCTAGGATACACCTGGTCAGGCCCTGGGGATTTATCCACCTTAATGCACTTCAAGATCTCCAACACCTCCTCCTTTGTAATGTTGATATGCTCCAGGATATCGGTGTTCCTTCCCTTGAACTCACGAGCTTCCATGATCTTCTGCATGGTAAATATGGATGAGAAATATTCATTTAAGACCTCGCCCATTTCCCGTGGCTCCACACATAGATTGCCACACTGATCCTTAAGGGGACCTACTCTCTCCCAAGCTACCCTTTTACTCGTAATATCCTTATAGAATCTTTTAGGATTCTCCTTTATCTCTGCTGCCAGGGAATCCTCATGGCCCCTTTTAGCCCTTCTAATTTCCTTCTTAAGTGTAGTCCGACATCCCCTATACTCCTCGAGGGACTCGCTCGATCCCAGCTGCCTATACCTGACATATGCCTCCTTCTTTGTCCTGACCAGACCCTCAATATCCCTCAACAACCAAGGTTCCCTAAACTTGCCAGTCTCGCCCTTCTATCTAACATGAACATGCCAGCCCTGAACTCTTCCTATCTCACTATTAAAAGCCTCCCACTTGCCAGATGTCCCTTTACCTGTAAACAGCCTCTCCCATTCAACTTTTGAGAGTTCCCGTCTGATGCCATTGAAATTAGCCTTCCCCCATTTTAGGACTTCAACCTGAGGACCAGTCCTATCCTTTTCCATAACTATCTTGAAGCTAATAGAGTTATTGTCACTGGTCCCAAAGTGCTCCCCCACTGACACATCAATCACCTGCCCATCCTCATTTCCTAAGAGGAGGTTGAGTGTAGCCCCTTCTCTAGTAGGGCCATCGACATACTGCTTCAGAAAACTATCCTGGACACACTTAACAAATTCTTCCCCAGCTGATCCCTTAGCACTAAGGCAGTCCCAGTCAATATTAAGGAAGTTAAAATCACCTGCTATTACAACCCTATAATTCGTACATCTATCTGTGATTTCCCGACATAAATGCTCCTCCACTTCTTTCTGACTATTGGAGGGCCTATCGTATAATCCCATCAAAGTGATCACCCCTTTCTGATTTCTAAGTTCGACCCATATGGCCTTGTTGGACATTCCCCCCGGGATATCCTCTCTAAGTACTGCCGTGATGTCCTCTCTAATCAATAGTGCAACTCCCCCTCCTCTCTTACCTCCACCTTTGTCACGCTGGAAAGATCGGTACCCAGGAACATTGAGCTGTCAGTCCTGCCCATCCCTCAACCACGTTTCTGTAATAGCTATAATATCACAATCCCATGTACCAATCCATGCTCTGAGTTCATCTGCCTTACCTGGAAAGCTTCTTGCATTAAAGTAAATGCAGTTCAGCGTACCAGACCTTCCACTCTCCCTGTCCTGACCCTGCCGGCCTGCCTACTGGACTTGCTTGCTTTAACCTGTACATTTTCCTCAACTATCTCATTTGAGAGACTACTACTTTGGGTCCCACCCCCAAGCAAGACTAGTTTAAACCCTCCCGAGTAGTGCTAGCAAACCCACCCGCAAGGATATTGGTCCCCCTCTAGTTTAGATGCAACCCGTCCTTCTTGTACAGGTCACCTCTGCACCAGAAGAGATCCCAATGATCCAAGTCGCTGAAGCCCTCCCAGCTCTTCAGCCATGCATTACTCAGAGGGTTGTGAATCTTTGTAATTCTCTACCCCAGAGGGCTGTGGAAGCTCAGTCATTGAGTATGTTTAAAGTACAGATTGATAGATTTCTAAATACCAATGAGATAAAGTGATATTGGGGATAGTGTGGGAGAAAGGCATTGAAGTGGATGATCAGCCATGATCGTATTGAATAGTGGAGCAGCTCAATGGGCTGAATGGCCTACTCCTGCTCCTATGTTCCTATGTAAAGAAATAGTCGAGTTTATCCAGGTTCAGGTCTTGGCTAAATGTTGGAAGAGTGACAGGGTTTTAAATCTAATCACACTCGCACTGTGTGCAGTGCAATGAGGAAGTGGTTCAGTCACAGGTGAAACAGATGGTAGCTCAAAGTGAACCAATCCAGCAGCAGCAGAAACTACTGGAAATGTTACAAAATCAGCTAGCATCCTCTACTGCCACTCTGAGGAACAGGCGCTTAATGCCGTACAGGCTGGGGCAGCTCAGCAGTGGTTAGAGTTGGCGGAGAGGCATATTGTCACTTTCATGCAGGAAAACACCCAGTTAACCCAGAAGTTAGAGGATTCATGGGGATTCTTTGGAGAGCTACAGGCGTGACCCCACTGAGAGACAGACCAATACACAGTGCAGGTCCAACATTCAATGACTGTGGAACCAGATGGTGAAGCAGCAGGCGGTTGCAGCCATCACGAAAGCAGAGCATCACATGGGATATACTGAGACAGGACAGGAGTCCTCAGTGGAGGACG
This sequence comes from Heterodontus francisci, assembly GCF_036365525.1. Lineage (NCBI taxonomy): Eukaryota > Metazoa > Chordata > Chondrichthyes > Heterodontiformes > Heterodontidae > Heterodontus > Heterodontus francisci. Next base: position 30,867,492 of record NC_090410.1, read on the forward strand.
ATGATGGGGAAGGAGAGCCTTTGCCTGTCTGTCCTGCTAAGTTAATGACAACACAGAAGAGACGGGGTAGACCCGAGAGAAGGGGAGAAGGGGAACCAGGTTCACCCGTCCCTCCTGAGGAGGAGGTTACTGAGGCCACTTCCATGCCCCATAGTTATGGAGATTTCAAAGCATTAACTGATCAATTGGCCCCAATCACAACGACAACTTTCCCCTTAGAATTCGCACAGCATTTAATGACGTTTAAAATTTATAATCCCCCAGTTGACTGACAATACCATGCTATTGACTGGCAATGATTAGATAGATAAGAATGGAACCAGGTGAGTTCAGTCCCAACCAACTGGACAACAGTGGAGAGACATTGGAGGAGACTGGTGTGTTCAAAAGTGTGCAGACAGATCGAGAAGGACAAGGAGGGATAGATAACCTTTGTCACTGTCACATGAAATGTTATTGTGACTTTGTAAAGGACCATTTCGTGACTGTGGCAGAGGAGGAAAGTTGATTGGAGGGATTTAAACATGGCATTCCAAGAAAGACGGGCACCGATTTGGGTGGTGACAACACGTTCACAGACTTTGGAGAGGAAAGGCTGTTTGGAAATGGGGTGGCAGTTTGCAAAGATGGAGTGGACAAGACTTGTTTCTTTGAGGAGAAGGTTGACGATGGCAGATTTAGAGGAGAGAGAGAGATAGAACCTGAAGAGAAGGAACTGTTAACAATGTCAGCTAACATGGGGACCAGGAGGGGAAGTTGGGTGTTCAGCAGTTTAGTGGGAATAGTTCTGAAGGACAAGATGAGCTCAGTGAGGGCACGAGGGGAGATAGGAGAGAAACTAGAGAAAGATGTGAGATCAGAGTTAGGAATGGGAGAAGCTTTAGACAAAATTTGGCCCAGTGGGCTAGGGGAAGGGAGGGAACTGACAGAGGTAGCTGATTGGATCGTCTCATATTAGTGACAAAGAAATCCATGAGCTCCTCACACTTACTGTTGGACATGAGGGTGGAGAGACAGGGGAGCAAAGTTTAAGAAGCCAGTGTGTAGTAGAGAATAGAAGGTGGGGGTTATCTTCTCATTGCAGGTTGATCCAGGAATAATGAACAGTTTCAGCAGATGAGAACAAGACCCAATAGAGCTTTATGTGATTTGGCCATGTTCCTAAACAAGTTGTCTGTCATATCTTTTCAATTCTGCATCCCTTGGAATTATGGGAGCTGAGATGAGGGCCGTACCAGGGGAAATGACCAGAGTGAGAGAGAGCAATGGATTTATTTGGAGCAAGGACTTCAAAGATTGATGTGAGGGTGCAGTCAAGCAAATCAGTAGTTGCGGAAATGTTGTGGAAAATGAAGTAAATTTTGGATGGTCTTTTTTCCAGGGGTGGATACAGACGGAGGTAGGGTTGGGCTTTGGGTGGCGGATGTGGGGGGGGGAGAGTGATACAAGGAAGTGATCAGAGATTGCCTTCCTTATCTGTTATTGAAGCGAGACCACGTGAGATGGCATGGTCAAGGTTGTAGCCCTGAAGATGAATTGGGAAGTTTTCATGGATGGAGAGATTTAGGGAAGATTGGAGGACGATAAACTCAGAGGAGAGAGAGATTAATGAGTTGAAATGGAGGTTGAAATCTCTGAGGAGGAAATGTCATTCAGAGCAGAGGCTGAGGGAGTAAAATAATGAAGATATCTCAGTAAGAATATTTTCATTGTACTTGGGAGGTCGGTAGAGAACGAGGATTTTGATTGAGAGGTGAGAGGGGTGGAGCAATGGGAGATGCTGAAAGAAGGAGAAAGTGCCAGAGGAGTAGGGGGTCAGGCCAAGGTGTGATTTGGTGATAAGTGCCACATTGTCACCGCGTCAATCTTCATGGGGATTGTGGTGAAAGGTATAGCCAGGTGGGGAGGCTTCATTTAGGGTGAATGTGTTATCACCCCTCAGCCAGGTTTCCATTGAGGCCATGATGTCACTGCAATCATCCACAATAACTTCATGGATGGAAAGGGCCGTGAACGGACATTCTGGTGGGAGATGTGCAGAGGGATGGTGAGAGCTGATCCACTGGCTGAGTCCATAGGGTCAGCAGTGGGAGGGGTGAATTGGATGATAAAGATATTGGAAGATTAGCCCTCAGCGGGTGCATTGGGTTTGAGATTCAGTGAAAGATTAGGATGGGGCAATTGGGATTGATGCACGTATTGAGCGATCGCCGAGAGCTTCAATGACCACTGTGGAGGATGCTGAGAGAGATAAAGTGGGAAGCTGTAGATTTACCCAATAAAACATAGACATGGGGAGTGATCACGGAACATGTTGCATTTCAGTTTAATTTTATTCTGCATAAATGATTTTCTGCATACGGCAGTTGCTCTACGTTTCCAAAAAGTACCTTACATTAAATGCAAACGCAATCAAATCATCTCAGTTTGTCTTTAAAACAACCTGATTACAGAGACTGAGTGGAGAGAGGCTGGGTTCACATGTTGTTTATGTGTGAAACTCTTCCATTATCCTCTTTATTTTATAATTTTAGAAAGTACAGTGAAAGGATATTTCACCCCATTCTTCAGTTCTTCTCTAAACTTACTCTGGGTAACAGCGTAAATAATAGTGTTTGTGCAGCAACTCAGGAGCTGAAGTGTAACTGCAAGTCGTTCTACAATGGGTGACAGGCCATCAGAATCAGTCAGGCCCAGCAGAGCAATTCTAACATCAATCAAAGTCACCACGAGCAGAACCCATAGAAGGATAAAATTCACTGATATTATAAAAAGTAAAGTGATTGATTTTCTTCTGTTCATTGTCTCTGGATCACTGTAACTCTCCCCACTGACCCGGTCCTGAAGTCTCTTGCGAATTCTGATGGTCACTAGAATGTGCCTGACAGTTAAAATATTGAGCATCAGAATCAGAATAAATGGTACACATGGGGTGAAAATATAATGTAACAATTCAATTGCTGTCCATACTGGTGAAAGCAGAACACTCCAGGAAACAACGCACAACCGGGGGCCTCGAAAACGGATATATCTGCTTGAAAGCATAAAGTACCAGAAAATATTTTTCACACAGAACAACACAGACATTGTTCCAATAATCACAGCTGCCAATTTCTCAGTGCAATATTTAGTTTTCAGTTTCTGGCAGCAAATGGCCACAAATCGATCAAAGGTGAAAGCGACAGTGAACCAGACAGAACAGTCCGTTGCTGCATAAAGTAGGACAGCGTGGATATTACACACTGGAATATCAAACACAAAGGGAAACGTTCTGCGATAACTAACAGGAATTTTCTTCAGTATCACATCGAAGATAATGACCAGTAGATCCGCCGTTGCCATGGCCACCAAGTAACGAGTGACACATTTGGAGAGACCACACTTTCCCCGAGACAGAATCACAATCGTCACTAAATTAACTGTAAGGAAGAGGAAAAACAGGGACATTATACATCAGGATGGGAGCAGGAATATCAATAGGATGGATACATGGGTAGAATAAACTGAAAGCTCACTGCATCCCATGATGGAATACAATGTGATAGAACTTCAGGATAGCAATAAGAGTTTGCACCAATTATCAGTAACAATTTGAGTAGTCCATATCTGAAGAGTTTAATAAATAAACACAAAAACAAAATGCTTATGTTCATTCATAAATCTGCAGTGTTAAAATATAGTCTTCCTGGTGCACAGAGATTAAACACACTGACTGGTGCCTTGCAAACCCAAAGAGATCAATTCTTGGTCTGGTCAGTTACAATAGGAATCAGTTACACAGGGATATGATGGGGCAATTACCAGGATCCCTCTCCTGATCAGTGACTGTTGGATATGCTGAGGTTTGAATCCCCAGGCTTCTGCTGTAGCTGATTCATGACCATGGGATTCCAGGATTCCTGATGCAAGGGTCATGTATATCACCGAGCGGCTACAGGACATTCTAGAGGTTGGGCGTGCACAGCCAGAGGTCATGGTCTACATTAGTACCAACAATATAGGAAGAAGGAGGGATGAGGTCCTGCAGGCTAAGTTTAGGCAGCTAGGAACGATATGAGCAAGTAGGACCTCAAATGTAGTTATCTCTGGATTACTCCCAAGGCCACGTGCTAGTGAGTATAGAAATAGAAAAATACACCAAATGAATGTGTGGCTGGAGAGATGGTGCAGGAGGGAGGGCTTCAGATTTCAGGGGCATTGGGACCAGTTCTGGTGATTGTGGGACCTGTACAAGCTGGACAATCTGCACCTGAACAGGATTGGAACAAATATCCTTGCAGGAAGTTTTGCTAGTGCTTTTGAAGATGGTTTAAACTAATGTGGCAGGAGGATGGGAACCTGAGCGCAGTCTTAGATAGGACAATTTCAGGGCAGGGAACCGGAGGCAGAAAATTAGCGAGTGACTCTGAAAGACAGAAAAAGCAAAGGTTAAAAAATGTGCAGCACAGCAATTTGACAGTGTTAAAGAGTATTTATTTAAATGCAAGGAGTAAAGTAAATAAAGCCGATGAACTGAGAGCACAAATCGACACATGGCAACATGATATCATTGCTATAATGGAAACTTGGCTTAAGGAGGGGCAAGAATGGCAACTCAACGTCCCTGGATATAGAGTTTTCAGGCAGGATAGAGAGGGAGATAAAAAAGGAGGGGTGTAGCATTATTCATTAAGGAATCAATAACAGCTTCGAGGAGGGATGATATGCTAAATGAATCATCAATGAGGCCATATGGGTGGAGCTCAGAAATAAAAAAGGGGCAGCCACACTACTAGATGTGTACTATAGACACAGGTAGGAGAACAAATATTAAGGCAAATTTCTGAGTGCAAAATCTATAGAGCAATAACAGTTGGGGATTTCAACTACCCCAATATCAACTGAGATACAAACAGTGTGAAGGGCACAGAGGGGATAAAATTCTTGAACTATGTTCAAGAGAACTTTTTTAGCCAGCACGTAACAAGCCCAACGAGAGAGGGCACAGTTCGAGAATTATTCAGTAATGAAGCTAGGCAAGTGGATGAAATAACAATGGGTGACCATTTTGGAGAAACAGTAAGTTTTTGCGTAATCATGGAAAAGGACAAAAATAAAACAGGAGTAAAAGTTCTAAATTGGAAGAAGGCAAATTTTAAGAAACTGAGAGGTGACCTGGCGAAAGTGGACTGGATACTGCTACTTGAAGGAAAATCAGTGGCAAACCAGTGGGAGATATTCAAAAGCGAGATACTACAGACACCACAAAGATAAAGGTTGGTACTGCCAAAAAAGGAGCCTCTTGGTTATCTAGAAGCATGCAGAGCAAGTTAAGGTAGAAAAAGAAAGCTTATGACAATCACAAAAATCTGAATACTTTAAAAAGTCTCGAGGAGTATAGATAGTGCAGGGGTGAAATAAAAAAGGAAATTATAAAAGCAAAGAGAGTATATCAAAAATTATTAGCAGGTAACATCAAGGAAAACCCAAAGATGTTTTATCAGTACATTAAGAGCAACAGGATAACTAAGGAAAGGGTAGGACCTATCAGAGATGTACAAGGGAACTTATGCATGGATGTAGAAGATGTGGGCAGGGTTCTTAACGAGTTTTTTGTCTCTGTCTTCACAAAGGAGAAGGTTGATGTAAACATTGTAGTTAAAGCGAAAGAGTGTGAAATATTAGATACGATAAGCAGAATGAGAGAGGAAGTACTTGAGTGCCTGACATCCTTGAAAGTGCATAAATCGCAAGGGCTGGATGGATTGCATCCCAGGTTGTTAAAGGACGCCAGGGAGGAAATAACGGATGCACTGAGAATCATCTTCAAATCCTCACTAGATACAGGAAAGGTACCAGATGATTGGAGGTCTGCGAAAGTTGTACCATTGTTTAAAAAGGGTGCAAGGGATAGGCCAAATAATTACAGGCCAGTCAGTCTGACCTCGGTGGTGGGTAAATTGTTAGAATGTATTCTGAGGGACAGGATAAACTACCACTTAGAAAGGCATGGATTAATCAGGGATAGTCAGCATGGATTTGTTAAGGAAAGGTCATGTCTTACTAAAGTAATAGAGTTTTTTGAGGAAGTAACAAGAAGGATTGATGAGGGTAGTGCAGTGAATGTGGTCTACATGGATTTTAGTAAGGCATTTGATAAGGTCCTACTTGGCAGACTGGTCCGTAAAATGAAAACACATGGAATACAGCAGAATGTGGCAGGTTGGATCCAGAATTGGCTCAGGGCAGGAAACAAAGGCTAGTAGTTGACGAATGAGTTTGTGAATGGAAAGCTGTTTCCAGTGTTGGGTTCCTTGCTGTTTGTGATATATATTAATGATTTGGTCTTAAACGGGGCAGCATGATTGGGAAATTTGCAGATGACATTAAAATTGGCCATGATGTTCACAGTGAAGAGGATAGCCATAGACTCCAGAATGATATCAATGGTTTGATTGAGTGGGCGGAAAAGTGGCAAATGAAATTCAAACTGGACAAGTGTGAGCTAATGCATTTGGGAGGGCAAATAAAATGAGGGAATACACAATAAATGTGAGGATATTGGGAGGGGTAGAAGAAGTGAGAGACCTTGGAATGCATGTCCACAGGTCCCTGAAGGTGGCAGGACATGTAGATACAGTGGTGAAGAAGGCATATGGAATGTTTTCCTTTATTGACCGAGGTATAGAATTCAAAAGCAGGGATGTAATGCTGGAACTGTATAAAACGCTGGTTAGGCCACAGTTGGAGTATTGCATACAGTTCTGGTCAAAACATTATAGAAAGGATATAATTGCTCTGGAGAGAGTACAGAGGAGATTTACAAGAATGTTGTCAAAGCTCGCAAGTTGCAGCTATGTGGAAAGATTGGATAGGCTGGGGCTGTTTTCCTTCGAACAGAGGAGGCTGAGGGGTGACTTAATACAAGTTTACAAATTTATAAGGGGCCTGAGAGGCAGGAAGGACCTGCATCCCCTGGAGGAGAGATCAATTATCAGGGGCACAGATTTAAGGTGATGAGTAGAAGGATTAGAGGGGACGTGAGGAAAATCTTTTTCACCCAGAGGGTGGTGAGAGTCTGGAATTCACGGCCAGGAATGGTGGTGGAGGCAGAAACCCTCAGTTCTTTTAAACGGTACCTGGACATGCACATGAGGTGCTGGCACTGGCAAGGCTATGGACCAGGTACTGGAAGGTGGGACTAGATTGGGCGGCTAGTTTTTTTTCGGCTGGCAAAGACACAATGGGCTGAATGGCCTCCTTCTGTGCTGTAATTTTTCTTTGGTTCTATGGTTCTATGGATTTGATGCAGGTTGGGTTCCTGTTTCAGATTCTTTACATTCAATCTCTGGCTCGACCCCAACCCACGTGTTTTTGTGAATTAAAATTTAGTCTTTTGATGCTTCGGAAAACTGGGATATATGGCTCTCAGTTTCATTGTGTTATCTAAGTTATCAAAATAGATTGTGAATAGTAGAGGCCTCAGAACAGATCATCTCGGCACATTGCTCGTCACTTCCTTCCAATACAAGTACATTCTGATTATCCAAACTCTCTATGTTCTACTGCATAGCCAATCTTCTAAGCAGGTCAATCATTTGCCTTCCAGGAGCTTTATTTTTAACTGACAATTTCTTTTGTGGAACCTTATTGACTGCCTTCTGGAAGTCCATATAAACTACATCCATAGCTATTCCGTTGTCTACCATTTGAATTATCTCCTCAAAAAAATCAATTAGATTCATTAGATTTGACTGATCCTTTAAAAATTCCATGCTGTTTCTTCCTAATTACCTCAAATTGCTCTAAGTGCTCAGTGACTCTGTCCTGAATTGTAGATTCCAATAATTTCCCCACAACAGATGTTGCACTAGCAGGTCTATAATTTCTTGGATTCCGTCTCTCACCTTCCTTATTTGTTTTAATTTCATATTTTGTCATTTTTCTCATCTAAACGGACAATTCATGAATCAAGAGAACTTTGTAAAATATTGACTAAAACATTTGCAATTTCCTCAACTTCATTTTTAAAATCCAGTGGTGGAAACCATCAGGTTCTGGAGATCGTCAGTCTTTAGTGACATTATTTTTTAGAATATTCTTCTCTTGTTTCTGTTAATTTTAGTGAGTTCCAGTCCTTGATTCATTGTGGAATGTGAGCTATATTATCCTCTTGCTCTGCAGTGAAGACTGACACAAAGCAATTATCCAACAATCCTGACATTTCCTTATTTTCATTATCTTTCACATCACCTTTTTGCAGATTTTACTATCTATTTTTTACTCTTTGTTGTTCATCATCCTTCTGCCATTTTCCTTGACCTACTCTAATCTTTAAATTTTTGTATGTTCTTTTCTTTAGCTTTATGTTATCTGTCGCCTCTTTTGTCGACCATTGTGACCCTGGCTCCTGCTCCTGATCAGTGACACTGGGATACAGGGCACAATTTAGTGCAGCTGTTTGGAGCGGGCATGGAGGTGGTTGGGGGGGGTGGGGGGAGGTGGTAGAATAGTGTTGGACAAGTCTCCCCCGAAATCCGACATTGTGACATCGGTTCTGGGTCTAGTCAGTGGTGGGAAAGCACCAAGGCAGCATCACCGCCCCGGTGCGATGGGAATGTCATTTAAATTGTAAAACAGGTTGTTTCAATGTATTTGCATGTAATTTTTATGATTCAATGTAGGGCTTGGGATCAAATGGACCATGGACAGCCCTGACATACCTTTAAAACACTGGCCATTGAAAGCTGGTGACACAGAGATGGGGACTCAGTGTCGTGACAGATAGGCAGCCATGATCAGCACTGCATAGGGGATGAAGCGGGAGTGGAGCCCATTGTCAACCTACAGTGCTGTACACTCTGCATGGTTGGACAGTGTCTCGGGTGTTGAGCAAGGGTCAGCAGGGTGTCCGGTGGTCTGCAAGAGGGGGCTTGGTTTTGGATGGCAGTATTGCGTGCCCATACTGCTGGGTGAGAGAGTCGGCTATCATCAAGGGTGGGCACCGAGGCCAATTAGGCAGTCTGCCAGGAGAAGTAGCAAAGGGAAAGCTACGGACAGCGCTTTGGATGCGTGAGTCTCATACACCCTGTCTTTTTGGATTCCCATGGCTTGATGCAGCGCCTCCGATGGAAGGAGGGTCAAGAGGCGGCTTCACCTGCCCGTGAAGCTCCACGATGAGAGCAGCAGCAGCCGACCATGCCAAGAAGGACTAACCTGTGCAAGAGAGTACCGGACTCGAGTCAGCAACCTCCCAATGACCAAGCGGCATTGACTGTGAAGACTGCAGCTCTCCAGGGAGTCAGTCACTGACTTAAACACCCTGCTGCAGGACAAGTTACGCCCTATGTGATTTGGTGGGCAGCCCATGCTGAAGATCATCGTGCTATTTAACAATTAGGTGTCTGGATCATTCCAAAGTTCCACTGGGGACATGTGTGGTGTCTCCCAGGCAACAGCCCACCACTGCATCAAGGAGGTGACCAATGCACTGCTCAAGAGAGCCAGTGAGTATGTGCTCTGCGGGACCTACCCTGACAGTCAGGCCGAGAGGGCTGTCGGATTCGGGGCATATGTGGTCATTAAGACTCCAACTAACCAGTCAGCCTCCTCCTTCAACAGGAAGAGCTTCCATTCAATCAACATTCAACTGGTCTGCGACCATCGAAAATGTTTCCTGAGAAGTATCCACGATGCCGACATATTTCAAGTCACAGGTACCACAGCTTTTCAGGTCCCTGCTCACCTTCAGGGATGGATTCTGGGAGACAAGAGCGACCCATTCAAGATATAGATTTTCAGCGCCTGTGAGGAAACCTCACACTGCAGCAGAGGAGAGGTACAACAGTTACCACCGCTCCACCCGAGTGACCACCAAGCAGCTCCTTGGGCTACTGAAGATGAGATTCCTTTGTCTGGATCGATCTGGTGGAGCCCTGCAGTATGTCCCAGTGAGGGTCTCGCGTATTGTGGTGGTCAGCTGTGCTCTGCACATTCTAGCAGTGAGGAGGAGGGAGGCCTTGCATGACAAGGCCATGAAAACGCCATTCCTCCACTGGAGGAGGGTGATGGACAGGCAGCACTGGATGGTGAACCCCTTGCACCGGAGGCCAGGAACATTGAGCGACGCGTCAAGGAGGCAAGAGACAATCTCATACTTACCCACTTCCAGCCACCATGATGGCCACTCATAGAGAAAACAATAAAGACTGACCTCAATGCATGTCGTCTGTCGCCTCCTTTCCATTGGTGTTCCGTGCCTAGCGCCCAGCTGAAACACACACTAGTGCCCATGGGAGATCATATTTAAATGAGGCTGTGCTTACATTGGCATTTCACTGAGGGGGAAGGGGCAAGTCAGCAGCTCATAATTAGGGAATGATAGAATAATCACATTTACACAATGAAGGTTAGAGACTTAAAAGAACTTTATCTGAAGCATCACATGTCAGATATCAAACACCCGTGAACTCCCATGTGAGTCGAGGTGCTTTGCTTTTTACGATTGCGAGTGCTTCTATGAGGTGTGAACCCATTGCCAGCAGCTGGGCTGGAGACAGGCTGCTGATCAGGCTGCCCCTTGGCCTGTGATGACTTTAGCAGCCTGGTTACCAGAGGCCATGGATCTGTCAGGATGAGATGATGCTTAATCCCATTCCCAGCGCTTCTGTGGTGCCTCCCGCCCCATGTGCCTCTTCATAAGAACATAAGAAATGTGAGCAGGAATAGGCCATTTGGCCCCTCTAGCCTGTTCCTCCACTTTCTTACTGCCCCCCATAACTCCTGACTTCCTTGTAGATCAAAGATCTTTCTAACAAGAAATGCTGGAAATACTCAGCAGGCCTTGCAGCATCTGTGGAGAGAGAAGCAGAGTTAATGTTTCAGGTCAGTGACCCTTCTTCAGATGCTGCCAGACCCGGTGAGTATTTCCATCATTTCTTGCTTTTATTTCCGATTTCCAGCATCTGCAGTATTTTGCTTTTAATTAGGATCTGTCTTACCCAGCCTTGAATATATTCAATGGCACAGCCTCCACTGCTCTCTGGAGAGAATTCCATAGATTTGTGACCCTCTGAGAGATGAAAATTGTCCTCAACACTGTCTTATCAGGGAGACCCCTTATTTTTAAACTGTGCCTCCTAGTTCTATATTCCCTCACAAGGGGAAACATCCTTTCAGCATCTAACCTGACAAGCCCCCTCAGAATCTTGTATGATTCAATAAGATCGCCTCTCATTCGTCTATACTCCATTGAGTATATGCCCAGCCTGCTCAACATTTCCTCATAAGACAACCCCTTCATCCCAGGAATCAGCATAGTGAACCGTCTCTGAACTGCCTCCAATTCAGGTATATCCTTCCTTATTTCAGGAGAGCAAAACTGTACGCAGTACTCTATGTGCGGTCTCACCAATGCCCTGTCCAGATTTAGCAAGGCTTTCATACTTTTATATTCCATCCCCCTTGTAATAAAGGCCAACATTGCATTTGCCTTCCTCATTACTTGCTGTACCTGCATGCTGACGTTTTGTGATTTATGTACAAGGACCCCCATTTCCCTCTGCACTGCAGCATTCTGCAGTCTCTCTCCATTTAAATCATCTTCTGCTTTTCTATTCTTCCTACCAAAGTCTGCAACCTCACGATTTCACACGTTATACTCCATTTGTCAAATTTTTGACCACTCATTTAACCTCTATCTATATCTTTTTTCAGACAACTTATGTCCCGCTCACAATTTGTTTTCCTACCTCTCTTTGTATCATCTGCAAATTTGGTTACATTACATTCAGGCACTTTGTCCAAGACATTAATATAGTTATATAAGATTGTATATAGTTAAGGCCCCAGCACTGATCCCTGTGGCACTGCACTAGTTACAGTTTGCCAACCTGAAAATGCCACATTTATCTTGACTCTCTGTGTTCTGTTAATTACCAATCCTCTTTTGCAACAAGGTAGATGATTTGAAGGCACAAATCGAGGTAAATGGGTCTGATTTAATTGCCATTCCGGAAACGTGGTTACAGGGTGACCAGCACTGAGAACTGAATATTTGTCATTTTGGAGGGATAGGCAGAGGGAAAAAGGAGGTGGGGTAACACTGTTAATAAGGGAGGAGATCCGTACATTAGTGAGAGAGGATCTTTGATCGAAGGAGCAAGATGTAGAATCAGTTTGGGTAAGCTAAGGAACAGCAAGGGGCAGCAAACATTTTTTATCGACAACCAAACTGTAGTGGTAATGCTGGGCAAGGTATATATCAGGAAATTAGAGCTGCATATAGCATGGGCGAGCTCAATTTACATATAGATTGGGTAAAGCTAATTAGCACTATGCTGTGGAGGATGAATTCCTGGAGCGTGTACAAGATGGGTTTCTGGAGCAGTATGTTGAAGAACCAACTAGTATCATGTAATGATCATAACCTTTCTGTAGAGGAGCCTTCAGGAATTAGTGACCACATTATGATAGAATTTTACATTAAGTTTGAAAGTAGTTCATTCTGAAACTGGGGTCTCAAAACTGAAAAAATGAAACTATGAAGGTGGAAATGAAAATACATTAAAAGGTTTGATACTGGACAGGCAATGGCTCGTATTTAAATAAGTATTACATGATTGACAACAAATATGCATTCCTCTCAGTGTAAGGGATAGATGAGAAACAACTGTAAATTGTCATGAACCAATGAGAACTGACTGTAAATTGTGTTTTGTGCACTTGGCTATTAATGTCAACTGCCATTTTATACGGCATCTTTACGTTTTTACTTCTATATTCCACTTGTTAAAATGGAGGAGGGAGAGCAGGTGGGACAGCTACTTGAAAGGGTCCAGTCACAGGACCCAGAAGCCACCCCACCCTGCTTGTTACATCTTCAAAGAATTCTGATAAATTTGTCAAAGACGATTTCCCTTTCATAAAACCATGCTGACTCTGCTGATTGCATTATGATTTTCTAAATGTCCTGCTATTACATCTTTCATAATGGATTCTAGCATTTTCCCAACGACAGATGTCAGGCTAGCTGTCCTATAGTTTCCTGCTTTCTGTCACACTGCCACCCACTTTCTTGGACAGAGGTGTTACTTTTGCAGTTTTCCAAACTGCTGGGACCTTTCCAAAATCTTGGGAATTTATCAAGATTACAACCATTGCATCCGCAGTGTCTACAGCCGCTTCTTTTAAGACCCTGGGTTTTAGACCATCATGTCCAGGGGACTTGTCAGTCTTTAGTCCCATTAGTTTTCCAAGTACTTTTACTTCAGTGATAGTTTTAAGTTCCTCCTCAGTTTTGCCCCTTGATTTTCTGCTATTCTTGGGATATTTTGTGTTTTGTAGAGTCATAGAGCGTCATAGAGTCGTACAGCATAGAAACAGGCCCTTCGGCCCACTGCGTCCATGCCGACCATATTGCCTATCTTTACTAATCCCACCTGCCTGCATTAATTCCATATCCCTCTATGCCTTGCTCATTCAAGTACCTGTCCAGATGCCTCTTTAATGTTGTTTGCATTCTCCTCACAACTTACATTCCCACTTAATTTTGTGCCATCAACAAATTTGGAATTATTACGCTTGGCCCTCATACCTAAATCATTGATGCAGTTGTGAAGAGCTGGGGCCCAAGCACTGATCCTTGTGGTACCCTGCTAATAACTGGACTGTTACCTGCCATCCAGAGAAAGACCCATTTATTCCTACTCTCTGTCTTCTGTTCATTAACCAATTCTCAATCCATGCCAGTACATTACCCCCAATTCCCATGTGCTCTAAATGTGGTTACTAACCTCTTGTAAGGGACTTTATTGAAAGCCTTCTGAAAATCCAAATTCACCAATCGGCAGGTTACAATATACAATTATCCAATTGTTTATCCATCTGCCTGTCTGCAGGGGTGCCTGCCTCCCTATCTGTCTGTCTGGCTGTGTGCAGAGGTGGGGGGCTGCGATTCAGGATAAAAAAGGAAACAAAGGTTTGGACATGGCTGAAGTACAAAATGAGGAATTAGATCAGAGTGAAAGAGGAGATATTTGAGATGCTGGGTGGGCTAAAAATTGATATATGGGAGGCACTGGGGTCGACTGGACTTAAGATCAATGAGTCACCAGGTCTGGATGGTTGCTTAGGGAAATAAGGGTGGAAATTGCAGAGGTACTTACTGTAATCTTCCAATCCTTCTTAAATGTGGAGTGGTTCCAGAGGGCTGGAGAATTGTAAATGTTACACCCTTTTCAGCAAAAGGTGTCAGGATAAACCCAGCAGATACAGGCCAGTCAGTTTCACCTCAGTGATGGGAAAAGTTTTAAGATGATAGTCCAGGACAAAATTAACAGTCACAAATGTGGATTAATTCAGGAAAGTCAGAACGGACTTAATAAAGACAAATCGTGTTCAGATAACTTGACTGAGTTTTTAACCAGGTAACAGAAAGGGTTGAAGAGGGTGATGTGGTTGATGTGGTGTAGATAGACTTCCAAAAGGCATTTGATAAAGTGCCGCATTACAGGCTTGTCAACACCATTGAACCCATGGACTAGAAGGGTCTCTGGTGACATGTAGATAAAATTGGATAAGTGAGAGAAAACCGAGATGATGGTGAACAGTTGCTTTTTTTTGTTTGGAGGAAAGAAAACATTGCTGTTCCCAAGGTACAGGTACTCAGACCACTGCTTTTCATGATTTCCATTCATGAATTGTACTTGAGTGTACAGGGCACAATTTCAAAATGTGAAGATGACACAAAACTTAGAAGTACTGTGAACTGTGCGACAGACAGAGCAAAGTGATCCCACAACTAACTGCTCAGATCAAAACTTTGCAGTCCTGCCAGATGCAGTCATGAATGGTGGTGAACAATTAAACAACTAACCAGAGGAGGGGGCTCCACAAATATCCTCATCCTCAATGATGGGGAGCCCAGCACGTCAGTGCAAAAAAAAGGTTGAAATATTTGCAACCACCTTCAGCCAGAAGTGTCGAGTGGATGATCCATCTCAGCCTCCCCCGAGGTCTTCAGCCAATTCAATTCACTGCACATGATATCAAGAAAGAGCTGAAGGTGCTGGATACAGAAAAGGTTATTGGCTCCTGGCTGTAGTACTGAAGAGTTTTGCTCAAGAGTGAGCTGTGCCCTGGCCAAGATACTCCAGAACAGCTACAATCCTGGCATCTACCCAACAAAGTAGAAAATTGCCCAAGTGTGTCCTGTTCACAAAAAGCAGTGCAATAAAATCTGGCCATGTCTCGTCCCATCAGTCGACTCTCAATTGTCAGTAAAGTGATGGAAGGTGTCATCGACAATGTTATCAAGCAGCACTTACTCAGCAATAACCCACTCATTGATGCTCAGTGAGATTTTGCCAGGGATATTTGGCTCGGACCTCATGACAGCCTTGGTCCAATCATGGACACAAGAGCTGAATTCGAGAGGTGAGGTGAAAGTGTCTGCCCTTGACATCAGAGCAACATTTGACCCAGTGTGGCATCAAGGAATCTCATTGAATTCAATGGAAATCGGGGGGAAAAGACTCCACAGGTTAGAATAACATCTAACACTAAGGAAGATGGTTATGGTTGTTGGAGGCCAATTATCTCAGCCCTAAGTCATCTCCGTGGGTTTTTCTCAGGGTAATATCCTGCCCCCAATCATCGTCAGCTGTTTCATCAATGACCTTCCCTCTAACATAAGATCAGAGGGGATGGTCAGAAGGGGGTGTTCATTGATAATTGCACCATGATCAGTACAATTTACACCTCCTCAGAGACTGAAGCAGTCCGTGCCGACTTGCAGCAAGACCTGGACAACATTCAAGCTTGGGCTAATAAGTGACAAGTGACATTCGTGCCACACCACTGCCAGACAATGACCATCTCCAACAAAAGTGAATCTAACCCTCTCCTCTTAACATTCAACTGCATTGCCATCACTGAATCCCTCACCATCAACAAACTTCCTGGGGGTTACCATTGACCAGAAGCTTAACTGAACCAGCAATATAAATACTGTGGCTACAACAGCAGGTCAAGGTCTGGGAATTCTGTGGCGAGTAACTCACCTCCCGAGTCTCAAAGCCTGTTAACCAGCTACAAGGCAGAAGTCTGGAGTGGCATTGAATATTCTCCACTTGCCTGGATGAGTGCAGCTCCAACAACACTCAAGAAGCTCAACACCATCCAGGACAAAGCAGCCCATTTAATTGGCATCCTATCCAACACCTTAAACATTCATTCCCTCCACCACCAGCACACAGTGGCGGCAGTGTGTACCATCTACAAGATGAACTGCAGCAACTCACCAAACATCTTTTGTCAGCACCTTCCAAACTGTGACCTCTACCACATTGAGAGGAAGGGCAGCAGACCAATGGGAACACCACCTTCTGCAAGTTCCTCTCCAAGTCACACACCGTCCTGATTTGGAAATTTATCCTTCACTGTCACTGGGTCAAAATCCTGGAACTCCCTCACTAAAATGCATTGAGTACCAAAGAAGGGAAGTTATTCTGAAATAAAAGCAAAATACTATGGATGCTGGAGAACTGAAAGCAAAAAAGAAAGTGTTAGAAATACTCAGCAGGTCTGGCAGCATTTGAGGAGAGAAAAGCAGAGTTAGCATTTCAGATCTGTGACCTTGCATCAGAAGTTCTGATGAGATGCTACCAGACCTGCTGAGTATTTCCAGAACTTTCTGAGGTTATTCTGAACCTTTGCAAAGCTCTGCTTAGGCCTCAGCTAGAGCTCTGCATCCAGTGCTGGTCACCATTCTTTATAAAAGATGTGAGGGTCATTGAGAGGGTGCAGAGGAGATTTACCAGAATGGTTCCAGGGACGGGGGAATTTAGTTGCAAAGTTAGGTTGGAAAAGATAGGATTGTTCTCCCTGGAGCAAAGGAGATTGAGGGGAGATTTAATAGAGGGATACAAGATCATGACAGGCTTAGATAAGCTAGACAAGGAAAAACTGTTCCCATTAACTAATGGTACAAGGACTCGGGGACACAGAGTGAAGGTTTTGGACAAGACATGCAGGGGGAATGTGAGGAAGGATATTTGTACATAGTGAGCGGTAATGGTCTGGAACTCACTGCCCATGAGGGTGGTGGAAGTGGAAACCACAATAACCACAGAATTCATTCCTTGACCTCTCCCCCTACAAAAATACTTACCTTGCGCACCTGACCCACCCCCAACCCACAGTTCATAAACTTTGAACTGCTCCCCTTCTCACCATCCCCTACATCAGTCACTTTAGTTTGACCCCGCTCCCCTCTCCTCCACACTGAAATCTTAATTTTTCCCCCACCCCACTCCCCACCCATGTTCAACCTCAGATCCCTGGAATGTAGGAATGCCGGCCACCTGCACCAATATCACTCCGGGATGGATGGCGGGAGTGTGTAAGTATTTTAATGAAATAACATATTTAAATTTGGCTCCCATCACCAAGCGGCCAGGGGGCTGCCATGAGGCCTCACTGCCGCCGGCAATATCGAGCTGGACCTTCCAGGTGTCAAGGCCCATGGCGGAAGGGTCACTGACCCGAAGCGTTAACTCTGCTTCTCTTTCCACAGATGCTGCCAGACCTGCTGAGTGGTTCCAGCATTTCTTGTTTTTATTACCATTCACCACCACTCTCTTACCTGTCTCTCAGTCACATTTATATCCATTGTCTTCAACTTCACTAACAAGCCTTTTATGTGGAATTTTATCAGCACCTTTCAGGAAGTCCATGTACACCACATCAAACACATCGCCCTCAGCAACTCTCTCTGTTACATCATCAAAACCACAGTCAAGTGAGTTAAACACGGTTTGCCCTTAACAAATCCATGCTGGTTTGCCTTAGTTAATGCACACTTGTCGAAGTGACTGTCAATTTTATACCGGATTATTGTTTCTGAAAGATTTTCCACTATTGAGTTTAAATTACTGGCCTTTATTTGCTGTGTTTATCCTTACACCCTTTTTGAACACCGGTGTAACATATGCAGTTCTCGTGACCTCTGGTGCCACCCCTGTATCTAAGGAGGATTGGAAAGTTATGGCCAGTGCCTCCGCAATTTCCACCCTTATTTCCTTCAATATCCTTGGATGCATCTGATCCGGTCCTGATGACTTATCAATGTTAGGGACAGCCAGATTTTCTAATTACTGCTCTTTATCAATTTTTAGTCAATCCAGTGCCTCAACTACCTCTTTTTTCACAGACATTGGTAAAGACAGGTGAAAAGCAAAGCTCCCTGACTCCATGCTAATCGGCCTAACTCCGCCTTTTACTATTCTTTTACTAATTATATGCATGTATAAGATTTTTGGATTCCCTTTTATGTTAGCTGCCACTCTCTTCTCATACTCTCTTTTTTCATAGAGCATAGAACATAGAACAGTACAGCACAGTACAGGCCCTTCGGCCCACGATGTTGTGCCGACCCTTTAACCTACTCTAAGATCAAACTACCTACATACCCTTCATTCTACTATCATCCATGTACCTATCCAAGAGTCGCTTAAATGTCCCTAATGTATCTGCTTCTACTACCACCGCTGGCAGCGCATTCCACGCACCCACCACTCTCTGTGTAAAGAACCTACCTCTGACATCTCCCCGAAACCTTCCTCCAATCACCTTAAAATTATGCCCCCTGGTGATAGCCCTTTCCGCCCTGGGAAAAAGTCTCTGGCGATCCACTCTATCTATGCCTCTCATCATCTTGTACCCCTCTATCAAGTCACCTCTCATCCTTCTTCGCTCCAATGAGAAAAGCCCTAGCTCACTCAACCTTTCTTCGTAAGACATGCCCTCCAGTCCAGGCAGCATCCTGGTAAATCTCCTCTGCACCCTCTCTAAAGCTTCCACATCCTTCCTATAATGAGGCGACCAGAACTGAACATTATATTCCAAGTGTGGTCTAACCAGGGCCGTATAGAGCTGCAGCAAAACCTCACGGCTCTTAAACTCAATCCCCCTGTTAATGAAAGCCAACACACCAGACGCTTTCTTCACAACCCTATCAGCTTGGGCGGCAACTTTGAGCGATCTATGGACATGGACCCCAAGATCCCTCTGTTCCTCCACACTACCAAGAATCCTGTCTTTAAGCCTGTATTCTGCATTCAAATTCGACCTTCCAAAATGAATCACTTCACACTTTTCCAGGTTGAACTCCATCTGCCACTTCTCAGCCCAGCTCTGCATTCTGTCAACGTCCCGTTGCAACCAACAACAGCCTTCCACACTATCCACAACTCCAGCAATCTTCGTGTCATCGGCAAACTTGCTAACCCAGCCTTCCACTTCCTCATCCAAGTCATTTATAAAAATCACAAAGAGCAGAGGTCCCAGAACAGATCCCTGCGGAACACCACTGGTCATCGAGCTCCAGGCTGAATACTTTCCATCTAACCAGCCGTCCTCTGGTTACCTGAGGCCTGGAAAGTCCCGGCTGCTCCAATCCCGACCCAACCTGAGCCCGCACCGACTCGGCCCAACCCGAGTCCGACCCGTCCATCTGTTTACTTACCTCCCAACACGGAACCTCTAAGAAGCTGCCGCGCATGCGTGATGATGTCTTGGTGACGTCACTCACTCACTGCGCAGACTCAGTTTCGTCCCAGATTCCCAGCTCAGATAAGTTTTTTACTTTTAATACTTACTGGTACAGCACTGACCCTGCATGTCCTACCCGACCCGACCCCGACTCGACTTGGTCTCGGCCCGACCCGACCCGATCCGAGCCCAAAAGCTGGAGCCTGAAAATGGGTCCGACCTGACCTGACCCGAACCCGACACATGTTGTCGGGTCCCGTCAGGTTCTGGATGGGTAGCAGGCTTCTAACCCACAATACTCCGACTGTCAGAGACCACGACTGTCCCAGCCTCAGCCAGCTGCTCAGGCACCAGAATGTGACCCTGATTCTAAAATCGAGTAGAAACCCAATGAGGTGAAATTATCTGCACTGGTGGAAGGTGCCGGAGATTCATTGGACAGTGCATCCTGTGACCGTGGAACCTCCAATGAAGTGGAATGATGTCCTCCTTCTAGTAGAGTCTCCTGTGAACACCGACCTGCAAAACATGTGTGGTTCAGCATGAGCAGATTGTGTCACAGCAACCATGTGTGATAGGGTCTCTAGAAGTGATCTGTATGTTGATGGAAGACAATCCTCACTCTTTAGTGAGGAGACTCCAGTCTAACCATCCGTTATTGAACGGCCGCCCTGGGACCCATTAGTTCAAGTGCCTCCTCCTCAGGCTTGGAGAGGTCCAATATCTGGGATGCCTCTGCTAATCAGTGATGTCTCCCTCCTATTATGGGCCCTCTTGACCTGTAAGTGGAAAGAGGGAGGTAGTCATACTTCACAGAGAGATCGACATGACAGTTCTGCTCTTGGCATCACCTCGCCCCCTACTGGGGTATCCTGTATAGCTCATCCTCCCATCAGCTCTCGGGGGAGTTAATGGGGTGAGCTGTGAAAGAGGGTGGTCAGTGGCCGACATGCAGCCATGCATCTCTCAGGATGAGGTGATGCTTAACCCCACTTGCCAGCGCTTCTGTGGTGTCTCCCTCCCTATGTCCCACTTCATAAGAACATAAGAGATGGGAGCAGGATTAGGCCATTCGGCCCCTAAAACCTGCTCCAACATTTAACAAGATCATGGGTCCTCTGACTGTCACATTCACTCCACTTTCCTGCTGCCCCCCCATAACTCCCGACTCCCTTGGAGATCAAAGATCTGTTCAACTCAGCCTTGAATATATTCAATGACCCAGCATCCACTGCTCTCTTGGGAAGAGAATTCCAAAGATTAGTGACCCTCTGACAGATAAAATTCCTCCACATCTCTGTCTTACGAGAGAAACCCCTTATTTTTAAATTGTGCCTCTTAGTTCTAGATTTCCCCACAAGGGGAAACTTCCTTTCAGCATCTAACCTGACAAGCCTCCTCAGAATCTTGTATGTTTCAATAAGATCACCTCTCAGTTGTCTAAACTCCAATGGGTATATGCCCAACCTGCTCAATCTTTCCTCATAAGACAAGTCCTTCATCCCAGAAATCAGTGAGGTGAACCTTCTCTGAACTGCCTCCAATGCAAGTCTCTCACTCCTTGGGAGTTCCGAAGAAGGGTCACTGACCCGAAACGTTAACTCTGCTTCTCTTTCCACAGATGCTGCCAGACCTGCTGAGTGAATCCAGCATTTCTTGTTTTTGTCTCACTCCTTATATAAGGAGACCAATACTGTATGCAGTACTCGACCTGCTGTCTCATCAATGACCTGTACAGTTGTAGTAAGAGTTTCATACTTTTATACTCTGTCCCCCTTGCAATAAATCCAACATTCCATTTGCCTTCCTCATTACTTGCTGTACCTGCATGTTAAGTTCTTGTGATTCATGTTGAAGGAACCCCATTTCCCTCTGCACTGCAGCATTCTGCAATTTCTCTTCTTTCAATAATATTCTGCTTTTCTATTCTTCCTGCCAAAGTGGACAACTTCACAATTTCCCACATTATACTCCATCTGCCAAATTTTTGACCATGCACTTAACCTATCTATATCTCTTTGCAGACACCTTATGTCCTGCTCACAACATATTTTCCTCCCTATCTTTGTATCGTCTGAAAATTTGGTTACAATACATTCAGTCGTTTTGACCAAGTCATGAATATAGATCGTAAATAGTTAATCAGTACATTAGTGAGTGTATCTAGGCCGAGCGTGTCTGCCCTGAGGCACAGTGTGGCTTTCGAGCAGAGAGAGCCGCCACTGATATGCTGTTCTCCCTTCACCAGGAGAAATGCCATGAACAACAGTTGCCCCTCTACGTTGCTTTCATTGATCTCACCAAAGCCTTTGACCTCGTCAGCAGACGTGGTCTCTTCAGACTACTAGAAAATATCGGATGTCCACCAAAGCTACTAAGTATCATCACCTCATTCCATGACAATATGAAAGGCACAATTCAGCATAGCGGCACCTCATCAGACCCCTTTCCTATCCTGAGTGGCGTGAAACAGGGCTGTGTTCTTGCACCCACACTGTTTGGGATTTTCTTCTCCCTGCTGCTCTCACATGCGTTCAAGTCTTCAGAATTATCCTCCACGCAAGATCAGGTGGCAGTTTGTTCAACCTTGCCCATCTTAGAATGAAGACCAAAGTACGGAAAGTCCTCATCAGGGAACTTCTCTTTGCTGACGATGCTGCATTAACATCTCACACTGAAGAGTGTCTGCAGGTTTGCGGCTGCCTGCAATGAATTTGGCCTAACCATTAGCGTCAAGAAAACGAACGTCATGGGACAGGACATCAGAAATGCTCCATCCATCAATATCGGCAACCACACTCTGGAAGTGGTTCAAGAGTTCACCTACCTAGGCTCAACTATCACCAGTAACCTGTCTCTCGATGCAGAAATCAACAAGCGCATGGGAAAGGCGTCTGCTGCTATGTCCAGATTGCCCAACAGAGTGTAGGAAAATGACACTGACACGGAACACAAAAGTCCGCGTGTATCAAGCCTGTGTCCTCAGTACCTTGCTCTACGGCAGCGAGGCCTGGACAACGTGTGTCAGCCAAGAGCGACGACTCAATTCATTCCATCTTCGCTGCCTCCGGAGAATCCTTGGCATCAGGTGGCAGGACCGTATCTCCAACACAGAAGTCCTCGAGGCGGCCAACATCCCCAGCTTATACACCCTACTGAGCCAGCGGCGCTTGAGATGGCTTGCCATGTGAGCCGCATGGAAGATGGCAGGATCCCCAAGGACACATTGTACAGCGAGCTCGCCACTGGTATCAGACCCACCGGCCACCCACGTCTCCGCTTTAAAGACGTCTGCAAACGTGACATGAAGTCCTGTGACATTGATCACAAGTCGTGGGAGTCAGTTGCCAGTGATCGCCAGAGCTGGCGAGCAGCCATAAAGGCGGGGCTAAAGTGTGACGAGTCGAAGAGACTTAGCAGTTGGCAGGAAAAAAGACAGAAGCGCAAGGGGAGAGCCAACTGCGAAACAGCCCTGACAACCAATTTTATCTGCAGCACCTGTGGAAGAGTCTGTCAAACTAGTATTGGCCTTTATAGCCACTCCAGGCGCTGCTCCACAAACCTCTGACTACCTCCAGGCGCTTACCCATTGTCTCCCGAGACAAGGAGGCCAAAGAAGAAGAAGAAAAAACAGTTAAGGCCCCAGCACTGATTCCTGTGCCAACCTGAAAATGCCACATTTATCTCAACTCTCGGTTTCCTGTGAATTACCAATCCTCTTTCACAACAAGGTAGATGATTTGAAGGCACAAACAGTGGTAAATGTGTTTGATTTAATTGCCATTACAGAGACATGATTACAGGGTGACCAGGACTGGGAACTGAATGTTCAGGGATATTTGTCATTCAGGAACGATAGGCAGGGAGGAAAAGGAGGTGGGGTAACGCAGTTAATAAAGGAGGAGATCAGTGCATTAGTGAATGTATCTTTGATCGAAGGAGCAAGATGTAGTATCAGTTTGGGCGAGCTAAGAAACAGCAAGCTGTGGCAAACATTGGAGTGATTTTTTATAGGTCACCAAACTCTAGTGGTAATGTTGGGTACAATATACATCAGGAAATTACAGCAGCATATAACATGGGCATTACAGTAATAATGGGTGACTTCAATTATATAGATTGGTTCCACCTAATTAGCACTAATGCAGTGGAGTATGAATTCCTGAATGTGTACAAGAGGGGTTTCTGGAGCAGTATGTTGAAGAACAAACGAGGGATCAAGCTATTTTAGATTTAGTATTATGTAATGAGAAAGGGCTAATTAATAACCTTGCTGTAAAGGAGTCATCAGGAAATAGTGAGCATAATTTGATAGAATTTTACATTAAGTTTGAAAGAGATATAGTTCATTCTGAAACTAGGATCATAAAACTGAACAACGGAAACTAAGGTTTGAGTGGCAATTGACTATGATAGATTGGCAAAATACATTAAAAGATTTGATGGTAGACAGGCAATGGCTAGTATTCAAAGAAGTATTACACAGTTTCCAACAAATATACATTCCTCCAAGTGTCACGAATAGATGAGAACCAACTGTAAATTGTCATGAACTGAAGAGAACTGATTATAAATTGTGCTTTGTGCACTTGGCTATTAATGTCAACGGCCATTTTATACAGCACGTCTAAGTTTTTACTTCTATATTCCACTTGTTAAAATGGAGGAGCGAGAGCAGGTGGGACAGCTACTTGAAGGGGTCCAGTCACAGGACCCAGAAGCCACCCTTTTCAGCCTGCTTGAATTTGAAACTGTAGCAGTGGAGGGAACATCTCTTGCAAACCACAGCTGCCCTTCAAGCTGCATATTTTCTCTCTGAGACCTTCCTTTAAGAACAAAGAAAATTAAAAAGTCACAGTCTGCAAAAACAGCAAGAAAACTTGTTTTCTGCCAGCTTTCATTCCATCAAAAAATGGTGACTTCAGCAATTAAAGACCTTGTTAAAAGCAGGTGAGAAAGGTGTCTACAGGTCCCTCTCAGCCTTTACCTGGTATTACTGCAACAGGCTTTGATTTTTAAACACGTCCTGTTTTGAGCTCCCCCTTGGTGAATCCTTGTTCACCGCTTTCCAATTATAAGGCAAAGAAATGAGCACAAACAGGCTTTCTTAGTTTTAAAGAAGAAAAGTGAAATTTATTAAACTGAATCTAAAAGCTCTAATTTCGGTTACTGCCTAAGGTTACTGTGCCCCACATTAGCATGCATACACGATATACACATGCAAATAGAGACAGAAAAGAGCAGATAAAAAATGAAGTGGAAAGGTTTAAGGCATTATCTGAAGATCTTGTTCAAGTTCTTCAAGCTCACCTTATCGTCCATTTGTAGGTTGATCTTCCTTTTTGTTGGGGCCCAGTATTCTTCTCAAACCTTGTCCACTGTAGGTGACTTTTCTCTCTTGGGGTTCATGTGTCTTCAGCTAGTTTTTTGTGTTCCATGAGAAAGAGATGCGAGCAGACAAGAGAGGCTGTGGCGAGTCAGCCATGAGGTCTTTTCAGCCCAGGAGCAAACAGCTTTCTTTTATCAAACAATGATTCTCGAATTTAAAACACTCAGTTCAAAACATTGCAACAGCCAGTTAGTCATGTGACTAACCTGGTCTGACCACATCTGTTCTGTGTATTAGGGGCAGGGACTGGTTCCTTTGTTCCAACACTGGCTGATAGAATGCAAAAATATCTTTCCGGCTTGGGGCCTGGCAATTCCTTGTAATAGACCCTCTTTTCTTCCCAGCAACAATTTGAAGTTTTATGTTCATGTGGCAAAATCAATGTGCCTCATTCTTGACAGGTGGGGGCCTGCATGACAACCTCCATTTACCTTCGAGAGTGCAAGAAGAAGAAAGAGTAAGAGAAAAGATATTTTCAACAGCTCCTCCCCCACTCGTCATTTCCAGTCAGTGATGTCCAGTTTTTTTGGACTTTTTGACAATTAAAAATGGACTCTAGTTTCAACTGAAACTAGGGACAATCCCTACAGTCAACGGTCCCAAAACAAGGTCACACTCCAAGAGCACCCTGTGTACAGGTGCAGGCAAACAATGCCCTCCAGTACAATTCACCACCATTTTGGTATTCACTGCACTCTCTGGGGGAAAGGTCAGGCCTTTTACCAGTAAAAGGGCTCTAGCTGCCCCTATGTCACTGAGAATTACTATGGGCTTGCTGGTCTCATTTGAGCGATATGGGGTTACATTCCCTTCAAACACAAAACCCTGATACCCTTCAGGAATCCTATTAGCTTTTCCTGCACTGGCCGTAGGAAGCTTCCTGGATTGCACTCTTACTGCAATTGAGGCCACAGCTTGCTCTGCTGTACTTTCCATCAGGTCCCTGTCTTCACTGAGCGGGTGTGCCCTGATTAACTGCATTTCCCTTTAGTTTCCAGCAGTCAGCTTTTAAATGCCCCGCTTTATGACAATAGAAGTCTCCGGGTTTCACTCTTGCTCACAGCACCTTCCTTTTTGGCTGGAGGAGGGTCCCTGTGTATCCTGATTTCCTTTCTCTCCTAGGACTGCCTGGGTGGAGATCACCTTCCCACCTTTTGTCCTTTTCAGATTTGTGGGGTGATTAGGAAAGGTTCTCCCCTGGGAAATTGACTCATAAATTAAAGCAAACTCACTGGCCAGAACGGCTGCTTGCCGGGCTCTCTGACCACACTGCTCCTCTACATGAGTCTTTATTGAGAGTGGGAGAGAGTTTTTAAATTTGTCTAACGAACTACTTCCCAGAGATTCTCATGGCTGAGCTATACTTCAAGAGCCCTCAGCCACTGGTCAAAAGCCAGCTGCTTACTTCTTTCAAACTCCAGGTTGATTAGCTTGCTTTTTGAGGGTTCTGAACCTTTGGTGATCGCTTCAGGTACTAATTCAAATGCCCAGAGGACAGCATTTTTGGTCAGTTCATAACTTGATGAACTCTCATTCGGCAGGAAGGAATTAAACTCATGGGCTTTTCCAGTTAGATTGCTTTGTCGTAAAATAAGGTCTCAGCTGGCCATTTTAGTTGCCTTGCCAGTTTCTCAAAAGACACAAAAAATTCCTCCATATCTTCCTCATTGAATTTTTGAATTGATTTGAGTGAGTTTTAGCAATTTTGTTCCCAGCCCAGAATTATGCTCCTCCATATTGGCCATGCTTTCACTGGGGATACTCTGTCAGCCACTAGTTAACTCAAGCCACTTCATCTTTTTCTTCGCATTCTTTGTGGAATATTCTTTCTCTCTCTCTCGTCTCTCATGTTCCTTCTCCTGTCTTTCTTTGTCTCTCTCCTCTTTCTCTCGTTCCGTATCCTATCTCTCTTTCTTTTCATGTTCCTTCTGGAAGGCTGTCTCTTTCCGCCTCTCCTGCCTCTCTCTCTCTTTTTCCGCCAATTCAAGTTTCTTTTGTTCCAAATATAACTTTGCTAGCAGTATCCTGTCTAGGTTTGCTTCTAACACTGCTTCTGCTTGTTCAGATTCAAGGGAAAAATGGTTGGCACTAGCCTTAGGAGTTCGGACTTCCGAGCTTTGCCATGTACAGTGATCCCACACTGCTCAGCTATTTTCCTCATCTCTTCCATAGACAGTGCTTTTACTTACCCCAAGTTACTTCATCCTGGCTTGGAGAGCTATTAGCTTCAGTTGCAGACATGTTAGTATTCAATCAGACACAACCACAAGAAAACCTGTGCTAAAATCTTGGTCTTTTTGCTTGGGAACAATTTGGCTTCCCACTTCCGATTTCTCTTGTTTGTCTGTGGCTCAATCCCAGACAAGCCCGCAAATTTCTGTTATTTTATTTTATTTTTATTTTATTTAGAGATACAGCACTGAAACAGGCCCTTCGGCCCACCGAGTCTGTGCCGACCAAGAACCACCCATTTATACTAACCCTACAGTAATCCCATATTCCCTACCTACACTAGGGGCAATTTACAATGGCCAATTTACCTATTACCTGCAAGTCTTTGGCAGTGGTGGCCAAGTGAGAAAGGTGTCTAGGGGTCCTTCTCAGCCTTCACCTGGTCTTACTGTAACAATTTATTTTAAACACACTATGTTTTCGCTCTCCCTTGGTGAATCCTTGTTCACCGCTTTTCAATTATAAGGCAAGTCCAACCCGGCCAATTACCGCCCCATCAGCCTACTCTCAATCATCAGTGAAGTGATGGAAAGTGTCATCAATAGTGCCATCAAGCGGCACTTGCTTAGCAATAACATGCTCAGTGACGCACATTTTGAGTTCTGCCAGGGCCTCTCAGCTCCTGACCTCATTACAGCCTTGGTTCAAACATGGTCAAAAGAGCTAAACGCGAGGTGAGGTGAGAGTGACTGCCCTTGACATCAAGGCAGCAGTTGACCGAGTATGGCATCAAGGAGCGCTAGCAAAACTGAGGTCAATGGGAATCAGGAGGAAAATCCTCCGCTGGACGGAGTCATAACGAGCGCAAAGGAAGATGGTTGTCGTTGTTGGAGGTCAATCATCTGAGCTTCAGGACATCACTGCAGGAGTTCCTCAGGGTAGCGTCCTAGGACCAACCATCTTCAGCTGCTTCATCAATGACCTTCCTTCAATCATAAGGTCAGAAGTGGGGATGTTCGCTGATGATTGCACAATGCTCAGCATCATTCGTGACTCCTCAGATACTGAAGCAGTCTGTGTAGAAATGCAGCAAGACCTGGACAATACCCAGCCTTGGGCTGATAGGTGGCAAGTAACATTCGCGCCACACAAGTGCCAGGCAATGACCATCTCCACCAAATGAGAATCTAACCATCTCCCCTTGACATTCAACAGCATTACCATCGCTGAATCCCCCACTATCAACATCCTTGGGGGCTACCATTGACCAGAAACTGAACTGGAGTAGCCATATAAATACCATGGCTACAAGAGCAGGTCAGAGGCTCGGAATCCTGAGGCGAGTAACTCACCTCCTGACTCCCCAAAGCCTGTCCACCATCTACAAGGCACAAGTCAGGAGTGTGATGGAATACTCTCCACTTGCCTGGATGGGTGCAGCTCCAACAACACTCAAGAAGCTCAACACCATCCAGGACAAAGCAGCCCGCTTGATTGGCACCCCATCCACAAACATTCACTCCCTCCACCACCGACGCACAGTGGCCGCAGTATGTACCATCTACAAGATGCATTGCAGCAATGCACCAAGGCTTCTTAGACAGCACCTTCCAAACCCGTGATCTCTACCAACTAGAAGGACAAGGGCAGCAAATACATGGGAACACCACCACCTGCAAGTTCCCCTCCAAGTCACACACCATCCTGACTTGGAACTATATCACCGTACCTTCACTGTCGCTGGGACAAAATCCTGGAACTCCCTTCCTAACAGCACTGTGGGTGTATCGACCCCACCTGGACTGCAGCGGTTCAAGACGGCAGCTCACCACCACCTTCTCAAGGGCAATTAGGGATGGGCAATAAATGCTGGCATAGCCAGCGACGCCCACATCCCATGAATGAATTAAAAAAAAGAAATGAGCTGAAACAGGCTTTCTTAGGTTTAAAGAATAAAAGTGAAATTTATTAAACATGAACTCTAATTTGGTTAATGCCGGTGTATACACTCCACACCCCACGTTCGGATGCATACACATTATGCACCTGCAAATAGAGACAGAGAAGAGCAGAAGAAAAATGAAGTGGAAAAGTTTGAGGCAATATCTGAAGAGTTGTTCGAGTTCTTCGAGCTCACTGTGAAGTCCGTTAGTAGGTTGATCTTACTATTTGTTGTGGCCCAGTATTCTTCTTAAACCTTGTTCACTGTTGGAGAATTTTCTCTCTTGGCGTTCATGTGTCTTCTGTTGACATTTGGAGTTCTGTGAGAAAGAGATGTGAGCAGACAGGAGAGGCTGTGGTGAGCCAGTCACAAGGTCTTTTCAGTCCAGGAGCAAACAGCTTTCTTTTTTCAAACACTGTTTCTCGAATTTCAAACTCTCAGTTCAAAACTCTGCAACAGCCAGTTAGTCATGTGACTAAACTAATCAGACCACGCCTGTTCAGTGTGTTGGAAGCAGTGACTGGTTCCTTTGTTCCAACACTGGCTGTTAGTCTGCAAAAATATCTTTCCGGCTTGGGGCCTGACAATTCCTTGCATTAGACCCTCTTTTCTTCCCAGCAACAATTTGAAGTTTAATGTCCATGTGGTGAAATTAATGTGCCTCATTCTTGACAGGTGGGGGCCTGCATGACAATCTCCATTTACCTTCGAGAGTGCAAAAGAAGAAAGAGTAAGAGAAGAGGTATTTTCAACAGCTCCTCCCCCACTCGGCATTTCCAGTCAGTGATCTCCAGTTTTTTTGGACTTTTTGACAACTAAAAATGGACTCTAGTTTCAACTGAAATTCATGTTTGTGTATACTTAAGTCAATTATCTATTTAGTAAATGTTCTTGCCTTTTTTATGCCTTGAACATTTCTTTGTATGTTTGTGAGCGTGCGTTGCGAAATTAAGCCCCTTCATGAGTTTAAGAGAGTGTGTTAATAAACCCTACTTTGATTTAAAATTTACAACTGTGGTGTTGTGACTATCCTTTACTAGTCAGAGTTTAAGGGAGGGAAAAATTCAATCACAATTCTGTTTCAGGACAGGTGGTTGGAACAACAGAGAAATTTGTTCAGAAAAAAAAGATTAACTACCTGTTCATAACATAAGGCACAAAAACCCAACAGGAAAGGTGCATCAACCGTGGTGAACAAAAGAAGTTAAAGATTGCATTAGATCAAAGGAAGTGGCTTATAAGGTCACCAGAAAAAGTGGTAAGCCCGAGGATTGGGAGCAATTTAGAATCGAACAAAGAAGGACCAAGAAACTGATAAAGGGAAAAGAGATTCTGAATGCAAGCTAGCTCAAAACATAAATGAGGACTGTAAAAGCTTCTTTAGGTATGTGAAAAGGAAAAGATAAGAAACGCCGACTGTGGGTCCATTGTAGGCGGAGACAGGAGAATTTG
Source organism: Heterodontus francisci (assembly GCF_036365525.1). Taxonomy (NCBI): domain Eukaryota; kingdom Metazoa; phylum Chordata; class Chondrichthyes; order Heterodontiformes; family Heterodontidae; genus Heterodontus; species Heterodontus francisci. The sequence goes on from NC_090410.1 coordinate 30,897,977, forward strand.
TGGTGGAGAATGAGGAAATGGCGGAGAGACTAAACAATTGCTTTGTGTCTGTCTTCAGAGAGAAAGACACAGAGAATCTCCCAGAAATATTTGGGAACCAAGGGACTTGTAAAAATGAGGAATTGCAAGAAATTAGTATCAATAAAGAGGTAGTCCTTGAAAAATTAACTGGATTGAGAGTTGATAAATCCCCTGGACCTGATGGGCAACATCCTAGAGTTGAAAGAGGTGGCTATAGAGATAATGGATGCATTGGTGGTTATTCTTCAAAATTCTATAGATTTTGGAAGGGTTCCTGCAGACTGGAAAGTAGCAAATGTAACCCCACTAATTACAAAGGGAGCAAGAGTATAAACAGAGGTCTACAAATCGATTAGTTTGACATCAGTAGTAGGGAAAATGTTAGAATCTGTTGTCAAGGATGAGATAATTGGACACTTGGAAAATAATGATTTTTTTTCATTCTTTCATGTGATACGGGTGTCACTGGCTAGGCCAGCATTCATTACCCATCCCTAATTGCCCTTGAGAATGTGATGGTGAGCTGCCTTCTTGAACTGCCACAATCATTGGGATGTAAGTACAACAAAAGTGCTGTTAGGAAGGGAATTCCAGAATTTTGACCCAGCGACAGTGAAGGAACGGCGATATAGTTTCAAGTTAGGATGGTTTGTGGCTGGAGGGGAACTTGCAGGTGTTGGTATTCCCATGCACCTGCTGCCCTTGTTCTTCTAGGTGGTAGAGGTCGCAGGTTTGGAAGGTGCTGTTGAAGGAGCTGTCGTGCATTACTGCAGTGCACCTTGTAAATAGTGCACACTGCTGGCACTGTGCGTCAGTGGTGAAGGGAGTGAATGTTTGTGAATGGGTTGCCAATCAAGCAGGCTGCTTTATCCTGGAAGGTGTCGAGCTTCTTGCATGTTGTTGGAACTGCACCCATCCAGGCAAGTGGAGAGTATTCCATTGCACTTCTGGCATGTGCCTTGTAGATGGTAGACTGGCTTTGGAGAGTCAGGAGGTGACTTACTTGCCACAGGATTTCGAGCTTCTGACCTGCTCTTGTAGCCATGGTATTTATATTGAAACTCCAGTTCAGTTTCTGGTCAACGGTCATCCCCAGGATGCTGATAGTGAGGAATTCAGTGATTGTAATGCCATTGAATGTCAAGGGGAGATGGTTAGATTCTGTTTTATTTGAGATCGTCATTGCCTGGCATTTGTGTTGTGCAAATGTTACTTGCCACCTATCAGCCCAAGCCTGGACTGCTTCAGTATCTGAGGAGCCACGAATGTGCTTAACGTTTTGCAACCATCAGCAAACATCCCCACTTTTGACCTAATGATGGAGGTAAGGTCATTGATGAAGCAGCTGAAGATGGTTGGGCCTCGGACACTACCCCGAGGAACTCTTGCAGTGATGTCCTGGGGTTGAGATGATTGACTTCCAACAACCACTGATTTCCCCCCTAATTGCCATTTTCTCCAGTTTTGCTAGGGTTCGTTGATGCTGCACTCAGTCAAATGCTGCCTTGATGTCAAGGACAGTCACTCTCACCTCACGTCTTTTGTCCATGTTTGAACCAAGGCTGTAATGAGCTCAGGAGTTGAGTGACCCTGGCAGAATCCAAACTGAGCAGGATATTGCTAAGTAAGTGCCGTTTGATAGCACTGTCAACAACACCTTCCATCATTTTACTGATAATTGAGAGTAGCCTCTTGCCCTGATGGAGCTTGGACTAGAAAGCTTGTATTGGGAATCTTCTGTCAGGCATGTGGACGATGTGGCCCTTGCTACCCTCAGTGCTTCCTTCAAGTGGAGTAGTACTGATTCAGCAGCTGAGGGGGTATGGGGGGCGCTAGATGATAATTAGTATGTGGTTTCCTTGCTTGTGCTTGACTCGACTTCCTGGGATCTGGAGTCGATATTGAGGACTCCCAGGGCAATTCCCTCCCAACTGCATACCACTGTGCCACCTCTGCTGGGACAGGACATACTCGGGCATGGTGGTGTCTGGGACATACAATTCCGTATGACTATGACAGGCTGCTGCTTGACTCGTGTCTGTGGGACAGCTCTACCAATTTTGGCACAAGCCCCCAGATGTTAGTTAGGAGGACTTGCCAGGGTCGAAAGGGGTGGGTTTGCTGTTGTCATTTCCGGTGCCTCGGTCGATGCTGGGTGGTCCAGTCTGGTTTCATTCCTTATTGACTTAGTTGCAGTTTGATACACTGAGTGACTTGTTCGACCATTTCAAAGGGCATTTAAAAGTCAACCACATTTCTAGCTTTTAATTTTAGATTTTTATTAATTGAATTCAAATTCTACCTTGTGCTGTGGTGGAATTTGAACCCATGTCCCCAAAGCAAAAACCTGGATCTCTGGGTGACTTGTCCAGTGACAATAACATCATGCCACTGCCTCCCCTATATGTTTGGGATGTATTTGGGCAGAGTCAACATGGATTTATAAAAAGGGAAATCATGTTTGATAAACCTGTTGGAGTTTTTGAAGGATGTTACATGTAGAACAGATAAAGGAGTTGCAGTATGCTGATGACACTTGCGTATTTGCACACTCAGAGGCTGAACTTCAAACCCTCGTCGATGAATTCACACAGGCAAATGAAAGAATGGGCCTTAAGCTAAACATCCGGAAGACAAATGTCCTCCACCAGCCTGCTCCCACAGTGCAACACCACCCCCGACTATCAAGATACACGGCGAATCACTGGATAATGTGGATCACTTCTCATACCTTGGGAGCCTCCTCTCAGCAATGGCAGACATCGACGATGAAACTCAGCATCGCCTCCAGTGCGCCAGCGCAGCCTTCGGTCATCTGAGGAAAACAGTGTTTGACGACAAAGAATTCAAACCTGGCACCAAGCTCATGGTCTGCAGGGTCACAGTGTTACCTGCCCTTCTGTATGCGTTCGAAACATGGACACTGTACAGCACACATCTCAAAGACCTGGAGAGATATTACCAGCAATGCCTCCGCAAAATCCTACAAATTCAGTGGCAGGACAGGCACTGCAATGTCAGTGTCCTCTCTCAGGTCAACATTCCCAGTATTGAGACACTGGCTAGTCAGTTACATTGGGTGAGCCATGTTGTCTGCAAACCTGACACAAAGAACTCCCAAAACAAGTTTTCTAATCCGAGCTCCGTCACAGCAAGAGGTTACCAGGAGGGCAGAGGAAACGTGACAAGGATGTCTTTAAAGTCTCTCTGAAAAAATGTGACATCTCCACTGATTCATGGGAATCTCTTGCCCAAGACCGCCCATAATCGAGAAGAAGCATCCGAGAAGGTGCCAGCCACTTCGAACAACCCGACATGCCCAGGCAGTGACCAAGTGCAAACAGCGGAAGGAACGTTGGGAAATTCGAGCATCTCATTCACTCGACTCACCAAACACCACCTGCCCCACATGTGGCAGAGTGTGTGGATCCAGAATTGGGCTATTCAGTCACCTTAGGGCCCACAACCCTGGAGTGGAAGCAAGTTATCCTCATGCCCCAGGAATTGCTTAAGAAGGCAGTAAAGGAGAACCAGTGGATGTGGTGTATTTGGATTTTCAGAAGGCTTTTGATAAGGTCCCACACAGGAGGTTGGCAAATAAAATTAGAGCACATGGGAATTGGGGGTAATATACTGGCATGGATTGAGAATTGGTTAATTGAGAGAAATATTCCATCTGCCATGTTCTTGCCCATTCACTTAGCCTGTCCAAATTCCCTTGCAGCCTCCTTGCATCCTCCTCACAACGAACATTCCCACCTAATTTTGTTCCAGCAGCAAATTTGGAAGTATTACATTTGGTCCACATAACCAAATCATGTATCTGATTGTGAACAGCTGGGGCCCAAGCACTGATCCTTGCGGTACCCGACTAGTAACAGCCTGCCACCCTGAGAATGACCCATTTATTCCCATTCTGTTTTTAGTCCATTAACTAATTCTCAGTCCATGCCAGTATATTACCCCCAATTTCGATGTGCTCTAATTTTATTTACTCACCTCCTGCGTGCAAACTTATCAAAAGCCTTCTGAAAATCCAAATTTACCAACTCCATAGGATACAATATACAATTATCCAATATCTGTTTATTTGTCTGCCTGTCTGCAGGACCATCTGCCTCTCTGTCTGTCTGTCTGCAGGGGCACCTACCTGTCTGTCTGTCTACCCACCTGGCTGTATGTCTGCCTGCCTTCCTGCAGTGTCGCCTGCCTGCCTGTCTGTCTGTGGGGGCGCTTCTGTCTGTCTGCCTGCCTGTGTGCCTGTCTGTGTGTGTGCAGAGGTGCCTTCCTGTCTGCCTGCCTGTGTGCAGAGGTGAGGAAGGGCGTGGGGTGGGGTGGGGGGCGGGGGCGGTGGGTGGGTAGTTGCAATTGCGGTGGGTGGGTAGTTGCAATTAGGAACCAAAAAGGAATCAAGGGTTTGGACATGGCTGAGGTACAATACGAGAAATTTGCATCTGTCTTCTCAAAGAAATTAGATCCTGTCAAACTCACAGTGAAAGAGGAGATAGTTAAGATGCTGGTTGGGCTAAAAATGGATAAATAGGAGGTACTGGAGGGCTTGACTGGACTTAAGATCGATGTATCACCAGGTCCGGATATTTGCTTAGGGAAGTAAGGATGGAAATTGCGGAGGTACTGGCTATAATCTTCCAATCCTTCTTAGATACTGGAGTGGTTCCAGAGGGTTGGAGATTGTTCAACAAAGGGTGTCAGGATAAGCCCAGCAGGTTCAGGCCAGTCAGTTTAACCTCAGTGATGGGAAACCTTCAAAGCGATAATCCAGGACAAAATTAACAGTCACTTGGACAAGTGTGGACTAATTTAGGGAAGTGAGAAAGGACATGTTAAAGACAAATTGTGTTCAATTAACTTGACTGAGTTTTTTTCACCAGGTGACAGAAAGGGTTGAAGAGGGTGATGTGGTTGATGTGGTGTATATAGATTTCCAAAAGGCACTTGATAAACTGCCACATTACAGGCTTGTCAGCACCATTGAACCCATGGACTAGAAGGGTCTCTGGTGGCATGTAGATAAAATTGGATAAGTGAGAGAAAACCGAGATGGTGGTGAACGGTTATATTTGATTGGAGGAAAGAAAACAGTGCCGTTCCCCAGGGACAGGTACTCAGACCACTGCTTTTCTTGCTATATATTCATGAATTGTACAGGGCACAATGTTAAAATGTGCAGATGACAAAACTTGGAAGTACTGTGATCTAGAGGCCCGCTACCCCACCCGAACCCAACGGGACCCGACGACATGTGTCGGGTTTGGGTTGGGTCGGGCCCATCTTCCGGTTCCGGCTTTCAGGCACAGGTCGGGTTGGGCTGCGCCCAGATCGAGTCAGGTCGGGTCGGGCCGGTCACACACGGTAAGTGCTCTGCTGGTAAGTATTAAAAATAAAAAAAACTCATCTGAGCTGGGAGTCCGGGACGAAACTGAGTCTGCGCAGTGAGCGAGTGACGTCACTATGACATCTCACGCATGCGCTGCAGCTTCTTGCAGTTTCAATGTCAGGAAGGTAAGTAAACAGATGGTCGGGTCGGACTCGGGGCAAAATCACAGGGACTTGGGCTGGGTTGGGCTCGGGCCCACGATGTTTCGGTCGGGTTCGGGTCGGGTTCTTTTTCCCGACCTAAAGCAGGCCTTAAATGTGAACTGTGCTACAGACAGAGCTAAAAGATCCTGCAACAGACAAGGATGAAGCATGAGCAATAATCTTCAGCCAGAAATACTGAGTGGATGAAACATCTCTTGCTGTTTGACCCTTGCTGTTTGTAGTGTACATTAATGATTTAGACGTGAATATAGGAGGTATGATTAGTAAGTTCGCAGATGTCACGAAAATTGGTGGTGTCGTAAATGGTGAGGAGGAAAGCCTTAGATTACAGGACGATATAGATGGGCTGGTAAGATGGGCAGAGCAGTGACAAATGGAACATGAAAAAACATTGGCGGTCGATATAAAGGAAAATCCTAAGACGTTTTATATTAAGGGCAAGAGGATAACCAAGGAAAGAGTAGGGCCCATTAGGGACCAAAGTGGCAATCTGTGTGTGGAGCTGGAGGACATAGGTGAGGTTTTAAATGATTCCTTTTCATCTGTTTTCACTGTGGAGAATGAAGATGTAGGTTTAGAGATCAGGGAGGGGGATTGCGATACACTTGAACATATGAACATTGAAAGGGAGGAGGTATTCGATGTTTTAGCGGGCTTAAAAGTGGATAAATCACCAGGCACAGATGAGATGTATCCCAGGCTGTTGTGTGAGGCAAGAGAGGTGATAGCAGGGGCTCTGGTATACAAAATTATGAGGGACATTGAGAGGTTCGGTCGGAAGAGTCTTTGTCCCTTAGCGGAGGGATCAATAACCAGGGGGCATAGATTTAAGGTAATGGGAAGGAGGTTTAGAGCGGATTTGAGGAAAAAAATTTTCACCCAGAGGGTGGTTGGAATCTGGAACGCAGTGCCTGAAGGGGTGGTGGAGGCAGGAACCCTCACAACATTTAAGGAGTATTTAGATGAGCACTTGAAACGCCGTACAAGGCTATGGGCCAAGCGCTGGAAAATGGGATTAGAAAAGTTAGTTGCTTGATAGCTGGCACAGACACGATGGGCTGAAGGGCCTGTTTCTGTGCTGTATAACTCTATGACTCTCTATGAACCTATCTCGGCCTCCACTTGAGGTTCCCAGCATCACAGATGCCAGTCTTCAGCCAAATCAATTCACTGCACATGATATCAAAAAAGGCTGAAGGCACTGGATACAGAAAAGACTATGGGCCCTGAAAACATCCTGGCTGAATTATTGAAGAGCTGTGCTCAAGAACTAGCTCTACCCCTGGCCGAACTGTTCCAGTACAATCCTGACATCTACCCAAAAATATGGAAAATTGCCCAAGTAGAACCTGTCCACAAAAAGCAGGACAAATCCAATCTGGCCATTTACCGTCCCATCATCTATTCTTGATCATCTGCAAAGTGATGGAAGGTGTCATTGACAGTGCCATCAAGCTGCACTTACTCAGCAATAACCCGCTCACTGATGCTCAGTTTGGTTCTGCCAGGGGAACTCTGCTTGGATAAAATTACAGCTTTGGTCCAATCATGGAAAGGCAGCATTAGACCAAGTTTGGCATCAAGGGTCTCAGCAAAATTGGAGTAATGGAGATCAGGGGAAAACACTCCACTGGTTGGAATCAAACATGGCATAAAGGAAGATAGTTGTGGTTGTTGGAGGCCTATCATCTCAGCCCCAGGACATAGAGTAAGAGTCATTTATGGCACAGAAGGAGACTGCAACCCATTAAGTCGATGCTGGCTGTCCACGGAGTTATCCAGTCAGTCACATTCTCCTGCTCGATCCCCGTCGCCCTGCAAATTTATTTCCTTCAAGTGGCCATCCAATTTCCTTTTGAAATCATTGATCGTCTCCACTTCCACCATCCTTGTGGGTAGCAAGTTCCAGGTAATTCCCGCTGCATAAAAAAGTACTTCCTCATATTTCAACTGAATCTCTTGTCCAAATCTTTCAATCTGTGTCCCGAGTCCTTGTACCATTAGTTAAAGAGAAAATTCTTTCCTTGTCTCAGCTTGCCATAATCTTGTACACCCCTAATAACTCCTCCCTGAAGTCTCATGGCATCAGGTCAAACATGGACTAGGAAACCTCCTGCTGATTACCACCTACCGCCCTCCCTCAATCCAAAAGAACATATCTGCTAGACCGGGTATGCGGCAGGTGGTGAGGGAACCAACAAGCGGGGAAAACATACTTGACCTCATCCTCACCAAGCTGCCTGCCGCAGGTGCATCTGCCCATGACAGTATTGGTAGGAGTGACCATCGCACAGTCGTTGTGGAGACGAAGTCCTGCCTTCACATTGAGGATACCGTCAGTTGTGTTGTGTGGCACTACCACTGTACTAAATGGGATAGATTTAGAACAGATCTGGCAATGCAAAACTGGGCATCCATGAGGCGCTGTGGGCCATCTGCTGCAGCAGCAGAATTGTACTCAACCACAATCTGTAACCTCATGACCCGGCATATCCCCCATTCTACCATTATCATCAAGCTAGGAGACCAACACTGGTTCAATGAATAGTGCAGGAGGGCATGCCAGGAGAGCACCAGGCATATCTCAAAATGAGGTGTCAACCTGGTGAAGCTACAGCACAGGACTATCTGCATTCCAAACTGCGTAAGCAGCATGCGATAGACAAAACTAAGCGATCCCATGACCAATGGGTCAGATCTAAGCTGTGCAGTCCTGCCACATCCAGCCGTGAATGGTGGTGGACAATTAAACAACTAACTGGAGGAGGTGGCTCCACAAATATTGCCATCCTTAATGATGGGGGAGCCCAGCACATCAGTGCGAAAGATTAGGCAGAAGCATTTGCAACAATCTTCAGCCAGAAGTGCCGAGTTGATGATCCATCTTGGCCTCCTCCTAAAGTCCCCAGCATCACGGATGCCAGTCTTCAGCCAATTCAATTCATTCCGCATGATATCAAGAAACAACTGAAGGCACTGGATACTGCAGAGGCTATGGGCCCTGACAATATTCCGGAATAGTACTGAACATCTGTGCTCCAGAACTTTCCACCCCCCTAGCCAAGCTGTTCCAGTACAGCTACAACACTGGCATCTACCCTGCAATGTGGAAAATTGCCCAGGTATGTCCAGTACACAAAAAGCAGGACAAGTCCAACCCGGCCAATTACCTCCCCATCAGCCTACTCTCAATCATCAATAAGTTGATGGAAGGTGTCATCAACAGTGCCATCAAGCAGCACTTGCTTAGCAATAACATGCTCAGTGACGCACATTTTGAGTTCTGCCAGGGCCACTCAGCTCCTGACCTCATTTCAGTCTTGGTTCAAACATGGACAAAAGAGCTGAACTCAAGAGGTGAGGGGAGATTGACTGCCCTTGATATCAAGGCAGCATTTGACCGAGTATGGCGTCAAGGAGCCCTCGCAAAACTGAGGTCAATAGGAATCAGGGGGAAAACCCACCGCTGACTGGAGTCATGCCTCGCGCAAAGGAAGATGGTTGTGGATGTTGGAGGTCAATCATCTGAGCTCCAGGACTTCACTGCAGGAGTATCTCCGGATAGTGTCCTAGGCCCAACCATCTTCAGCTGCTTCATCAATGACCTTCCTTCAATCATAAGGTCAGAAGTGGGGATGTTCGCTGATCATTGCACAATGTTCAGCACCATTCGTGACTCCTCAAATACTGAAGCAGTCTGTGTAGAAATGTAGCAAGATTTGGACAATATCCAGGCTTGGGCTGATAAGTGGCAAGTCACATTCGCGGCACACAAGTGCCAAGTAATGACCGTCTCCAACAAGAGAGAATCTAACCATCTCCCCTTGACATTCAATGGCATTACCATGGTTGAATCCCCCACTATCAACATCCGAGGGGCTACCATTGACCAGAAACTGAACTGGAGTAGCCATATAAATACTGTGGCTACAAGAGCAGGTCAGAGACTAGGAATCCTGCGGCGAATAACTCACCTCCTGACTCCCCACAGCCTGTCCATCATCTACAAGGCACAAGTCAGGAGTGTGATGGAATACTCTCCACTTGCCTGGATGGGTGCAGCTCCAACAACAGTCAAGAAGCTCGACACCATCTAGGACAAAGCAGCCCGCTTAATTGGCACCCCATCTACAAACATTCACTCCCTCCACCACCGACGCACAGTGGCAGCAGTGTGTACCATCTACAAGATGCACTGCAGCAATACACCAAGGCTCCTTCAACAGCACCTTTAACCCCGTGACCCCTACCAACTGGAAGGACAAGGGCAGCAAATGCATGGGAACACCACCACCTGCAAGTTCCCCTCCAAGTCACAAACCATCCTGACTTGGAACTATATCGCCGTTCCTTCACTGTCGCTGGGTCAAAATCCTGGAACTCCCTTCCTGACAGCATTAATTCACATGGACAACAATGGTTCAAGAAGGCAGCTCACCACCACCTTCTCAAGGGCAATTAGGGATGGGCAATAAATACTGGCCTGGCCAGTGATGCCCATATCCCATGAATGAATAAAAAAAACCACATACACTCACACATCAGAGGTTTACACACACACAAATCGGTTACAGAGCGGGGAAAGATAGATTGGTTGAGTTAGTGTCCAAAGAAAAAAGGCGCATACAGTCTGTGACGTTTGATAATTCCGCTGGCCTCTGGGTGAATTTGGTGGTCCTGAGGCTTTTAGTTTGAAGAGGTAGGTGACTGGTTTGGTTGGTCTCTTGGAGACAGCGATTCAGATGATTTCCTTCAAAGGTTTTCTGGTTGTAGCCACAGTATGCAGAGGTGGTCAGTCACCGGGCACGATTTGAAAGCTTTCATGCTGGAATGGAGAGAGAAAGAGAAGGACTTCCCACTTGGTTCTGCATGTGTCAGAGTCCAGTTGCACAAGCTTAAAACCACAGATGGGGAGGGGCTTGTCACATGATAGTCACTCAGTGATTCAAAACATAGCAGTTAAAAAGAAAAAGAACAAATAGTTCCCTTAACCTTCCTGGGTCTTGGTTCCTGCTGGGAAATGCAGCCATTTCATCTCCCTCCTCACAGTCCTTTACAGTGTCGGATACAGTGTTGCAAACTCAGTGATCATCTTTAGCTGCCAGCAAAGTCATCCTTTTAGCTGGTCGTTTCAAAAGTGTTTTAAAAAAATTATAAATTCAGATCTCCAGGCGGTGGATTAAAGAAAATTATCATTTAACAAAACACATTGGCATGACAATATCCTGGTATATTGAGCACCCAATCCTTGCCACTTATAAGCCACATTTCCATAATTGCCACAACATCATATTCCCATACTGCTATTTGTGCTTTTCACTCACCAACTTTAAACACCACACTTCATGCATTTACACTGAAGCATTGTAATCTTTCTTTGCATTCCTCGTAGTCCCTCTCAGTTCATCACATCGAATATGGAACTATTATGGAATATTGAACTAATATGGAACTTCTCTAGTACTGTATAATACTCTCACCTTATTCCTCTTTTTGACTACTATATTCTGCTGCCCATTCCCCTGCCAATTTAGTTGAAACCCTCTCCAACTACACCAGCGAGCCTCCCTGTGAGGACTTTGGTCCGAGTCCTGGTGATGCGCAAGTAGCCTCTTTTAAATAGGTCCCTTCTGCCCCAGAAATGGTCCCAATGACCCGAGAATCTGAAGCCCTCCCTCCTGCACCATGCTTCAAGCCACGCATTGATCCTCTCTGTCTTCCCATTTCTGCTCTCATTAACAGTGGCACTGGGAGTAATCCAGAGATTACTACCTTTCAAGGTTATACTCTTTATCTTCCTCCCTAGCTCCTGAAAATCTGACCACTGGACCTCAATACCAGCCTTTGCTATGTTGTTGCTACTTCTGGCTCATTCCCTTCCCCCTTCAGAATATCCTGCACCCTCTCCATGATGTTGTTTACTCTGGCACCAGGGCAGCAGGACACTATGCGGAACTCTCAGTAACATTTAAAGAAATGCCTATCTGACCCCTGACTATGGAATCACCTATAGCAACTTCATTTCAGCCCTTTGCTGCTCCCTCCTGTATAGTCCCATGCCCATTGTTTCCATGGTCTGAACTGCACTCCTTCAAGGTGCCGTCATTCCCAGCAGTCTCCAAAGCTGAGTACTAGTTTGTGAGTAGCACACATCCCGAGGACTCCTGCAATTTCTGCCTCTTCTGAATCTTCTGGATGGCCACCCATCCTGAACTCCGACTGCCTGTGGGGTGACCAGCTCCTGGAGTGTACAATTCAGGAAACTTTCCTGCTCCCTGATGCTCCGCAGTGATTCCAGCTGTTCATCCAGCTCGAAAATCATCAGCTCGAGCTGAAGCTATACACACGGGTGCCCAAGACTTTTGAAGTGTCCTGAAGTTCCCACATGGAACAGGAATTGCAAGCAACAGGTCACAGCTGCCCATCCATGATCGAAACAAAAACCCGTTATTCCCTTTGTGAACAAACTATTTAGTAGCCTGTTTGAATTATCAATTGTAATGAATATCTCTGGTCCTGCTCTGTGCTTATACTCTTATTGAAACACTTACTTAATTTTCCAGCTCCTATTTTGAACCAATACGCCCTTGTGGTCTCTGTCCCTCTCACTCTGTCTCTCTGCTGCTGATCTTTTAAGCTCCCTTATATTGCAAAGCTGTTCTGATGAACAGTCACTATCAAGGGGCTGATGCTGTAACTGATGCTGAGATTTGCTCCCTCGGGTTTGAGAATATATCAGGATGGAAGTGGGACAATATTAATCTGGTGCTTTCTACCTGTGAGTGAGAACAGAATAGATTTCCACTTAATCGAAGGAATATAAATCAATAAAATGAGAAAGGAATCTACTTCACACATTACTCCATTTCCAATCAGTTGGAAGTAAAATCAGTTGGAATGATTTATCATCAACTGCAACGTGAGATCATTAATCTTATCCAGCAAACCTTAAATGATCTTCAAAGCCATGTGTACACCAGATATCAATTCAGCAGCTCCTGTGAGGCATGCACAGTGATAAATGTGGTGGGGAAACAGACCCTTCACCAGGAATAAAACCCACCTGATTATCCTCCTCTTAAACTCAATGTAATGAATATCAGGCTGGTTCTGTAAAGGACGTGCAATCCTTCTTCATCGCTTTTTATTCCACTGCCCTCTTCAGGTGCTGTTTAATACCCAGATGGTAAAGAGTAAAATCTACTCCCAGGACTCAATGCAGAGAGCAGACTGTTCATCAAATAAATCACCCAGTAACATTGTCGAGGGAACAATGTACTTCCAGTCACACAGCAAGGAGAATAAACCGAATACACAGACTTGTTGGATGTGGAAACTTACATAATGAAGACTGTGTTTACAGTTAACCCAACAGCAACTGACAGTCAGGAATAGAGTTAACGCAGTTACAGTATTAAAAGCTGGGCATAAAACTTACCAGGAACGCCAATTACAGCGAGGGTGGAATAATAAATATCCTCAAAAGTCCTAAGAATCGTCATGACCACATGTTCTAGTGTATGAATCCGATTCTTTCTTTCAATTTCTGCGGAAGATGGATCCCGGTTTGTGAAGATCAAACTCTTACTGACTCTGTAACTGAGCGAAGACCCTTATGTAAGGCAGGAGAAATCTCCATTGACATAATTATGAGGCAAGGAGACTGACATTACTGACAGTGACTGAACAAAAAGATTCAATTAATTTCTTTTACACAACACATTGCAATATCATAAATTATATTTAGCCAGATATTGCACAATGGAAAGTGAATCTCCCCAGAGTCCAGGGAAGAACAGACTGGGTGAAATCCACAGTCTGACAGCATTGGGTGCAGTGAGAACAGATTTATTTACAGGTTTCCCGATATTTCTGTGATATAATGTGTTCTGTAATTTCAGTGAATTTCTATCCAACTCACTGGGTGGACTTTAAACTCAGCCAGTGAGACCAAACCATGTGGTATAGCCCCAAGAATATTCTTTACACATTTCTGGGTCAAACATCATTCTACTTCCATAGCCACTCCCAGACCCTAAAGATTGTGCACACGGGATCCGGAATTGCGCCAAGAAATACACAACCATTGACCCTACCAATCGTCATTTGTGGCCATGTAGCTGCTCTAAACATTGAAACATTCCTGAGGATTCCCCACAAGTATTGATTCCCATCCAGAGACCCGTGTTATTGGTTCTAAGGGCCCTATCTCTGTAAATAGTGATGCAATCATTCGTGACAGAATAAATATTTACAATTACATTGGACTTAGTGGAGATGGTGGCTCAATTCCTGGGAAACCATCCACAATTACTAATTTCCAGAGGCAGAGTCACATTCCTTGCGATCCCCACCAAAAAAACACCTCATTCCTGAATTTTGACCTGGGATCTCAGTTATGTCAAGAGACAAGAGAAACTGGGATGGTTCTCCATCGAACAGGGACTAGTTAGTGTAGATTTAACAGAGATGCTCAATATCATGAGGGATTTTTAACAGAATCAAGAGGGAGAAACTGTTTTCACTGGCAGGAGGGTCAATAACCAGATGACACAGATTTAGAACAATTGGCAAACTATCCAGGGAGGATATGATGAGAAATTTGATGCAGTGATTTGTTTTGAGCTGGACTACAGTATCGGAGAAAGTAGGAAGCAGATCCAATAGTAACTTTCCAAAGGAAGTGGATATATATTGAAAAGGAGATATTTGGATGGCTATGGGGGAATAGCAGCAGAGAGGTAATATTTGAATCTCTCTTTCAAAAAGACAGCACAGACACCTTCTGTGCGGAATGGTAAGATGACTGTCGATAAACAACAACTATTTGCATTTGTATAGTGCCTTGAACACAATAAAAAAAGGTCCCAAAGTGCTGCACATGAGCATTTTAAAACCACATTTGACACCAAGCCACAAAAGGAGATATTAGGTCAGATGACAAAAAACTTGGACAAAGAGCTAGGTTTTAATGAATGTCTTGAAGGAGGAAAGTGAGGTGGAGAGGCTGGGAGATGAAGAGAAGGAATTCCAGAGCCTCGGGCCTAAGCAGCTGAATGCATGTCCACCAATGGTGGAGTGAGTAAAATTGGGATGCTCAAGAGGCGAGAATTATAAGCGCACAGATATCTTGGAGGGTTTATGGGCTGGAGAAGATTACAGAGATAGGGAGGGGGTGAGGCGATGGAGGGATTTGAAAGCAAGGATGGGGATTTTAAAATCAAGACATTGCTTGAGAAGGAGTCAATGTAGATCAGTGAGAACAGGGGTGATCGGGCAACAGGACTTGATGCAAGTTTAGACACAGGCAGCAGGGTTTTAGATGACCTCAAGTTTAAGGAGAGTAGAATGAGGGAGATCTGTCAGGAATGTGTTGGAATGATCAGTTCCAGAGGTAACAAAGGCATGAATGAGGGTTTCACTGGCAGATGAGCTGAGACGGGCGAAGTTGGGTGATTTCACAGAGGTACAAATAGCCATGGGTCCTAGCTATACTGCCTTTTTATGGGATATGTGCAACATTGCTTGTTCTGATGAAAGGTCACAGACCTGAAACGTTAACTCTGTCTCTATCTCCACAGATGCTGCCGACCTGGTGAGTATTTCCAGCACTTTCTGTTTTCATTCCTTGTTCCAGTCCGACGCAGGCCCTCTCGCTCACCTCTTTTTCTGGTACATTGATGATTGTATCAGTGCCATTTCCTGCTCTCATCCTGAACTGTAAAACATCATCAACTTTGCTTCCAAGTTCCACCTTTCTTTCACCTTCACATAATCCATCTCCGACTCTTCCCTTCCCTTCCTTGACTTCTCTGTCTCCATTTCTGGGTATAGACTTTCAACAAATATTTATCTGAAGCTCAGTGACTCCCACACCTACATCAACTGCACTTGCTCACACCCTGCTTCCTGTCAGGACTCCATTCTATTCTCACAGCACGCCTTCTCCATTGCACGTGTTCTCATGATGTAACCTTCCAGTGCTTCTGATATGTCTTCCTTTTCTCCTTAACCAAAGATTCCCCCACCATGAATAACCGGGCCCTCGACTGTCTCTGTCCCACTTCCAGCACCTCTTCTGTCAGTCCTTCCCCTCCTTCCCAGAGACATGATAGGGTTCCCTCTGTCCTCACCTTCCACCCTACCAGCCTCTGTATTCAATGGATTATCCATCACCATTTCTGCCATGTCCAGTGTGATGCCACCATCAAAGATATCTTACTCTCCCCTTTCAGCATTCTGAGGGGACTGTTTTCTCTGCTACACTCTGCTGTGCTCCTCAATCACCCTCAGCACCACCTCCCCTTCCCACAGCACCTTTCTATGCAAACACAGGAGATGTAAAACCTGCCGTTTAGCCTCCTCTGTCCTCACCATCCAAGGCCGCATAACACTCCTTCCAGGCGAGACAGCGATTTATGTGTACTTATTTCAATTCAGTAAACTGTGTTCACTGCTCACAATGTGGTCTGCTCTACATTGGGGAGACCAAACGCAGATCGGGTGATCGCCTTGCAGGACACCTCCATTCCGTCTGCAAGACTGACACCGAGCTTCCAGTTACCTGCCATTTTAATTCTCCACCTTGTTCTCACACTGACCTCTCTGTCCTTGGCCTACTGCAGTGTTCCAATGAAACTCAATGAAAGCTCGAGGAACAGTATCTCATCTTTTGATTAGGCACTTTACAGCCTTCCAGACTCAACAGTGAGTTCAACAATTTCAGACCATAATCTCTGCCCCATTTCTTTTTTCTTTTCTTTGCATGTTTCAGTCTTACTGTTGTTTATCTCTTGTTTTTACTTTCTGACAGCAGCTGTTCATCATTCTAACATTTACACCTCCTCTAGACACATCTTTTGTTTCTTTACTGGTCCCATTACCACTCCCTTTGGCTCTGCTCCACCAACTCTTTTGTCATTTAATCTCTCGTCTTCAACCTTATCACAGACCATCCAGTTTGTTCTTTTTCAACCTTCCCCATTTCACCTGCTAAAAACTTATTACATTTCTAACTTTTCCCAGTTCTGATGAGAGTGGGGAGGTGTTGGAGGAGGATGCTGTGGTCAACTGTGTCAAAGGCTGCAGACAGTAGAGAAGGACAATTAGGGATAGAAAATCTTTGTCACAGTCACATAGGATGTCACTTGTAACTTTGACAAGAGTTGAGTTGATACTATGGCAGGGGTGGAGGCCTGATTTGTGGGATTCAAACATGGAGTTCCGGGAAAGATGGGCATGGATTTGGAACATGACAATCCTTCAAGTACTTTGGAGAGGAAAGGAGGTTAGATATAGGGTGGTAGTCTGCAAGGACAGTGAGTTGAGGGTTGTTTTTTGAGGAGAGGGATGATAACTGCAGATCTGAAGGAGAGAGGGACAGCACCAGAAGATAGAGAATCGTTAACAATATCGGCTAATATGGGGATCAGGAGGGACGTTGGGTGGTCAGCGGTTTATTGGAATAGGATCAGGAGGTGGGTCTCATGGATGAGATGAACTCAGAAATGGAACGAGGGGAGATGGGAGAGAGCCAGAGAAAGATGTGAGTTGTTCAGAGCTAAGGCAGTGGGGAGTTTAGAGGAAGTTGGCCTGGTGGGCTTGTGGAAAGGAGGAACATGGCAGAGGCAGCTGATCAGATGGTCTCAATCTCAGTGACAAAGAAGTCAATGAGTTCTCAGCACTTATTGTTGGAGGTGAGGGTAGAGGAGACAGGGGTGGAAGATAAGATAAGATTGTAGGGGTTTAATGCCCCCTTCTAAGGCAGGAACAGACTTGGCAGCAAAGTTTTTGTTGTGATTTGTCATTTGTCAGATGACGGTAAGGAGTGGTGCAGTGGTTAGCACTGCAGCTTCACAGCTCCGGCGACCTGGGTTCAATTCTGGGTGCTGCCTGTGTGGAGTTTGCAGGTTCTCCCTGTGATTGTGCAGGTTTTTGCTGGGTGCTCCCGTTTCCTCCCACAGCCAATGACTTACAGGTTGATAGGTAAATTAGCCGTTTTAAATTGCCCTTAGTATAGGTAGGGGAATATAGGGACATGTAGGAATGCAGGATTAGTATAAATGGGTGGTTGATGGTCGCCACACACTCAGTGGGCCGAAGGACCTGTTTCAGTGCTGTATCTCTAAATAAATAAATAAAGACAAGTTTATTCAATTTTCAGATTAACTATTAGTCACAAGCTGAGGCAGTGATTAACAGTTTAATGCAGATACCACCCCTATTAGAGACTGGATGGTAGAGCATACAAATGGTTGCTCTTGCAGCTTCTAGTCTTCAAGTTACTTTGGTTTCTCTCTCTCTCGCTTTTTTCTCTTGCTGTTTGAAAATTGCCTGCTGTACAGGGACAGAGACAAGACATCTTTTATCCTGGCTGCTTTCCAATTAACCCTCCCGACACCCAATCATCCTTAGCTTTGTGTTTAAGGATGCCTTCTTAACCAATCAAGGATCATTCTTTGCCTGTTGATAACCTTTCGGATTTACATAGGTAATACCCCTTTGTGTTGACTGTAGTATTTCATGCTTTTACAATACGAGGTTCCTTATCTCATTCCGAGCCAGATCTACATTTGTTCTCAGAGGAGCTGTTTCACTCTCTGCTCTCTGAGCCTCATCATTTTACCGCAAGTCAGCATTTTAAAACATGACATAATCTCCCAGAATCCCTCTACCTTGACATCTTCTCCATAATGTGTCCTTATTTCCTCAGTTTTCCCAATTTACCATCCCACAAAGAAGGGTTCTAATAAAGCTAAATGTTAGTTTATAATAATAAATCAGTTGTTAATTTATAATAGCGAGATTATAACAATTGGTATTCTGGTGAGTAAGCTTTTAGTAATCTAATAATCTTACAGGGGAGAGGGGTTGAAGAAGACAGTGTGTGGCAGAGAAAGAAGCCGGTGTTATCTTTGCATTCCAGGCTGATCCTGCAACAAGGAGCAGTTTACACAGATGGGAGCAGGACCCGATCGTATTTTACATGGTCCAGCTGATCTGGTGGTGACAATTGTCCATCATATCCTCTCAAGTCTGCGTCCCTTAGACAGAAGGGAGGGGAGATGAGGATCGTACTGGGGGAATGGCCAGAGTAAGAGACAGTAATGTAATTATTGGGGACTGGGGCATCAAAGGTGGAGGTGAGGGTGTGGGTGAGCAAATCAGTAGCTGCAGAAATGTTGTAGCGAATGGAAAGCCAGAGGCAGAGAGTTGGGATTTTGAAAGTGCACTTGTAAGTGAACTGGGGGATAGTTTTTCCCAGGAACAGTTACAGAAGGAGGTAGGGTTGGGGTGTGGAAGGGGGATGCGGGTGGAGGGTGAGATAGGGAATTGATCAGAGCTGACCTTATCTGTGATTGATCGGAAGGGATTAGCAAGATGACAAGATCAAGGTGGTGGCCGTGAATATGGGTTGGGGAATTTACAAGGAGGGAGAGATTTAGGGAGGATAAGAAGGCAGTTAACTCAAAGGAGAGAGAGAATGATGAGTTGAGGTGGAGGTTGAAATGACCAAGGATGAGAAATCGTTCAGTGCAGAGGCTGAGGGAGAAAAGCCGTGAAGATATCTCAGTGAGAAAATGTTCATTATACTTGGGAGGGCGGGAGAGAAGGAGGATTTTGAATGAGAGGTGAGAGGGGTGGAACAAGGTGAGATGTTCAAAGGAGGAGAAAGTGCCAGAGGAATAGGGGGTCAGGCCATAATGTGATCTGGTGATAAGTGCCACATTGTCACCACGATAGTCTCAGTGGGACAGGTGGTGGATGGTATAGCCAGGCAGAGAGGCTTCAGTTAGAGAGAAGGTGTTGTCACCCCTCAGCCAGGTTTCTGTTCAGACCATTATGTTGATGCAATCATACACAATAATTTCTGGGATGAAAAGGGCCTTGTTCACAACTGAATGGACGTTCTGGAGGGAGATGCATACAGGGGCTGTGAGAGCTGATCCACTGGCAGAATCCACAGGGTGAGCAGTGGGAGCGGTGAGATGGTCAGGAAGAAGATTTGTCAGGATAAGCCCCCAGCGGGCACACTTGGTGGGAATAGGGGTGAAGGAATAAGATAGGGTAATTGGGGTTAATGCTCATAATG
Source organism: Heterodontus francisci (assembly GCF_036365525.1). NCBI lineage: Eukaryota > Metazoa > Chordata > Chondrichthyes > Heterodontiformes > Heterodontidae > Heterodontus > Heterodontus francisci. Next base: position 30,917,652 of record NC_090410.1, read on the forward strand.
AGCCAGCACTGAGTTTCTTGATGATGTCTTCGGAGGAAGCCAAGAGAGGCACAGAGGGAAGCTGCAGACTCATCCCAGAGGGAGCTCAGCCTGGGACAGTGACAGGAGAGCAGGATTATTGAGGAGTGCGGAAAGGTTTGAGTAGGAAATTGGGAGGGTAGAGTATCTGCGAGGGGAATAGGTGAAAGGAGGCTAGGAGGAGTAAAAAGAAAAGAAGTTAAAAAGAAAGAGCAGGGAGTGACGGGCTCGGGTCCAGAGTGGCAACTAAAATGCACCCGCGAATGGACTCAGGGAAACCTCAAGTTACATAGATCTGGTTGCATAACAATAGGGAACATAAAATCTGACAGTAGACTGGAAACAGGAGATAACAGGAAAGAGTCCAGAGTTAAAGACCGAGGTCCCGTGGTGGGATAATGATGATGGAGACAGGATGGAGTCAGCATGGAGCATCATGAACTGTTGTTCGAGTTCAGAGGCAGGTGTAGCGAGTGAAATCCGGAAGTTATTTGAAGGTCAGATTATTGCCTATATATGGATTACAGTCGAAATATGGACTGTATGGTCAGACTTCCAAATAACATTGTAGATATTGAATCAATATTGGAGCTTGTGATATTAAGTCAATTCTCAAGATTACTTTGAATACTGAAGCACTCCCCCAGACCTCGTAAAAGTCAGTACAATCACACTCTGAGAATTCCAGTTAATGTACATTCATTCATAAGAAATACTGTATAAATTTTGCTTTCCAAGAAAACTTTTTTTTTTGTTCATGGGATCATCAATGGAAAGGCCAGCAGTTATTGCCCATCTCTAATTGCCATTGAGAAGGTGGTGGTGAGCTGCTCTCTTGAACCGCTGCAGTCCATGTAGGGTTGGTGCACCCACAGTGCTGTTAGAAAGGGAGTTCCAGGATTCTGACCCAGTGACACTGAATGAATTGCAATTTAGTTCCAAGTCAGGATGCTGTGAGACTTGAAGGGGAACTTGCAGGTGATGGTATTCCATGTGCCTGCTGCCCTTGTTCTTCAAGGTGGTAGAGGCTGTGTATTTGGAAAGTGCTGTCAAAAGAGCCTTGGCAAGTTGCTGCAGTGCATCTTTTAGAGGGTACACAATACTGTTACTGTCTAATAGTGGTGGAGGGAATGAATGTTTAATGTGATGGATGGGGTGTTGATCAAGCTGATTGTTTTGTCTTGGATGGTATCAAGCATCTTGAGTGTTGTTGCCGCTGTGCTCATACAGGCAAGTGCAGAGTGTTCCAACCCACACCTGACATGTGCCTTGTCAATGGTGGACAGGCTTTTGGGAGTAAGGAGGTGAGTTACTCACCACAGAATTCCAGCCTCTGACTTGCTCTTGTAGCCACAGTATTCAGTTAAGTTTCTGATCAATGGTGACCGCTCCCCTCCCCCACCCCCAGGATGTTGATGGTGGGAAATTCAGCAATGGTAATGATGTTAAATCTCAAGCTGAGATGATTTGATTCTCTTTTGTTGGAAATGGTCATTGCCTGGCATTTGTGTGACATGTATAAGCCAATGCATTATTTACCTAAATTGTATTAATCACTCTTTATCATATAAACCATGCTTTTATTTCTTTCATTTTAATGAAAGCTGGCTGTGGTGGAGTCCTGTGGGCAGAGTTTATCTCATGGTGCTTTGAAGATGGAGCTTCGAAGGGAGAATTCTAACTGAAGACATTATTAGTGGGACAGTTTTAACTAAAACAGAAATCTTGCACAACGTTCAGCACCATTCACAACTCCTCAGATACTGAAGCAGTCCGTGTAGAAATGCAACAAGACCTGGACAATATCCAGGCTTGGGCTGATGAGTGGCAAGTAACATTCACGCCATACAAGTGCCAGACAATGATCATCTCCAAAAAGATAGAATCTAACCTGTGCCCCTTGACATTCAATGGCATTATGATCACTGAATCCCCCACTATCAACATCCTGGGGGTAACCATTGACCAAAAACTTAACTGGAGTAGCAATATAAATATCATGGCTACAAAAGCAGGTCAGAAGCTAGGAATCCTGTGACGAGTAACTCACCTCCTGACTCCCCAAAGCCTGCCCACCATCTACAAGGCACAAGTCAGGAATATGATGGAATACTCTCCACTTGCCTGGATGGGTGCAGCTTCAATAATACTCAAGAAGCTTGACGCTATCCAGAACAAAGCAGCCCACTTGATTGGCACCCCATCCACAAGCATTCAGTCCCTCCACCACCGACACACAGTGGCAACAGTGTGTGCACCATCTACAAGATGCACTGCAGCAATGCACCAAGGATCCTCAGACAACACCTTCCAAACCTGCAACCTCTACCACCTAGAAGGACAAGAATAGCAGATACATGGGAACATCACCATCTGAAAGTTTCCCTCCAAGCTACACACCATCCTGACTAGGAATTATATTGCTGCTCCTTCACTGTCGCTGGAACTCCAAATCCTGGAACTATCTTCCTAATAGCACTGTTGGTGCACCTACACCACATGGACTGCAGCGGTTCAAGAATTCAGCTCACCACCACCTTCTCAAGGACAATTGGAGATGGACAATAATTGCGGCCTGGCCAGTGAATCCTACATCCCAGGAACAAATAAAAAAACACACACAAACATATCAGGACATGTCCCTGAGGTGGTGAATTGCCACAGACACCTTGCCTACAGACAATGACCACTCGGGAATGTGTGAATGGCCTTCTTCCTGCCCCAGGATACAGTAATCACACTCATTATTGGCATACAACCGGAGACACCCCCTTCCCCCCGCCCTTGCTGAGGTCAGGATATGACCACGTGGGGGTGGCCCTGGATGGCCAGGGTGGGATTATTAACCCAACTGGATGATCCGATTTCACGGATTACCTGATATACTAAGGGCTGGAGTCAGGAAGTTGTATAAAGTCACAGCCTTCAAGGACATTGTTATTGCAGTCGGTAGAGTGACCTGGTCAGCCATTCCGAAGTCACGCCTGAAGATCTGCTGAAGGACCGACCTGAGACTGACCCGAGTTCGCGGAATTCTGAAGCAATCAGTGTCATTGTGAGTATGTACCATTGCTTAGAGTTTTAATAAAGGTGTATCACATTTACTGAAACAGTATCCAAGTCATTGCGTGACATTGCTATGAGGAGTAAAGACAAGAACCATTAGACCAGAGGTGTTACAAGTGGCGAGCCAGCCAGGAGTTTTGAAGATAAAGAAATGGCAGAAAATACTATGGATGGGTTTGTCACAAAGTACTTGGCAGGGAAATTACCTCTTAAGCACTCGGTGTGTTCGGGTTATCCTGGAGGGTGATGATCCGGTAGATGAGGCAGAACAGTGGACACAGGGGTCCCTTGCAAGGGGATCTTGATGAAGGCCCAGTTTGGCTGATGGCAGATCAGTGGCAGCACAGGAAAGATGAGGCTGCGAAAACAAAATTCAAGCAGGAGCTGGAGGAGAGAGATAAAGAAGCTCAGTGAATGGGATGTGGTTATTCATGGGTTAATGAAATAGCGAGAGGAAGAGAGAGAGATGAGGAAAAAGAACAGTGAACAATTTGAGCTGGAAAGGGAGCGGTGGTTAATCAGAACTCAATTTTTGGAAAGCCAGTATGTTAACAATCAGCACCAGTGTGATGAATGGGCTGCACGGGAAGCAGAGCAGTGCCATCGGGCAGACAGAGCAGAACAAGAGGCTGAGGACATGAAGGCTGCACCATGTTATACACCAACAGCATAAAGAGAAAGGCATGAAAGCAGATCACACTGAGTGTCAGAGTGAGATAGAGAGACTGAGAGAGAAGTTCCAGGTGTACAGGGGTGTTGTGTATGTTGTGGGTGTTGGTGAGGTAAAGATTACAGACGTAGAGGAGGAGGAGGATTTCGGTACCGATGAGGATGACCCGCCGGTACCGGACGGGCAGGACAACGCCCGGCCAGAAAGTCTCCGGCCGCCCACGGCCCCTGTGAGATAACAGAGGTCACTTCCTCCAGCTAACGACCATAATTGAACGCAACAAATAGTCACTCTTTAAAACGTGAAGATGTATTCTTCTGGATGGAGAAAACCTATTGACTCCCTTTACATCCTCGCACTTTCAAATGCCTGTGCTTCAGGCTCCAACATTCAAACCCACCCCTTCTCTCAGCTTATTCCTTCCACCATTAATACTGACAAACTTCCATTTCATTTCTCTTCAGCTAAGCCTCCTGTAACATTCACTCTCATGTTTTTAGACCTTTAACATTGCTCAGTCAGCACCGCTGTTCCTCAGGTGTTCATGTTCCATTCCATCATCCAAAAGCAGTGTTAGTTTCCACTTTTACACTAATGACACCCAGCTCTCCCTCACCATCACCTCTCCCGACTCTTCCACCCTTGTTAAATTGTCAGACCCCTTGTCCGACATCCAGTACTGGATCAGCAGAAATTGGTCTTGCTGACATACATTGGCTCCCAGTCAAGCAGCGTCTTGATTTAACATTTTCCTCCTTGTTTTCAAATCCCTCCATGGCCTCGACCCTCCCTATCTCTGTAATCTCCTCCAGTCCCACAAACCTCTGAGATATCTGCACTCCTCTAATTCTGGCCTCTTGAGCATCGTCGATTTTAATCGCTCCACCATTGGCGGCCGTGCCTTCAACTGCCTGGGCTCTAAGCTGTGGAATTCCCTCCCTAAACCTCTCCGCCTCTCTACCTCACTTTCATCCTTTTAAACATTCCTCAAAACCTGTCTCTTTGTTCAAGATTTTGGTCTTCTGCCCTAAAATCTCCTTATGTGGCTCAGTGTCAAATTTTGCTTTTTAACCCTCCTGTTAAGCTACATGGGATATTTTATGTTAAAGGTGCTATATAAATATAAGTTGTTGTTGTTTGTGCTTTCACTATAACAGTTTCCTGACAACACGCAGCCTGCCTCAAGGATACAGCTTCAGACACAACTTTCCTGTTTTCTTCTCATATCCAAGATCACTCTTTACTTTCCTTCATACGTGTTTTAAATTCTGCTGTTTCTGATCACAGCACATGGACATTTTAAAGACCTTTGACTCATGGCCAATCTCCTGTAATTGCTCCTTTTCTGTCACCAGCATTCTGTTCATTTATTCTCCATTTCTTTCAATCACACCTTTCAACAGATCGATTAAGATGAAGACAGGATGTTTTGCATCTTGCTGCACTGACCAAGCTTGACAAAATGGCACATTTGAGCCCTCATTGGCAGCTATGTGGCACTGCCCGTCACTCATCCACCTCAACTGTTTGGAGAAAAGTGCCAACTACCAGGTAAACAGAAGCCAGTTTTCAGTTAGTATCCCCCCATCACAATATTCCCCAAGAAAGTATCATGAGCTGCTGGGCTGCTGTCCCTCTGAAGGCCGGCTCTGCTTTCACAGCTTGTTCACCAAGTGGTGCCATGGATAGGAATGTATCTGGATTCAAGACACAAATGAACATTGGTGTGAATGGGACCTGTGTCCCCAGGAACAGAAGTGGGAGCAGAGCAAACCTAACGGCGTAATATTGAGAACGGATGTTCGATGAGGCAATGCTGCAGGAAAATGACAATGGAATGGAAGGAGGAAAGTAAAGGAGGGATATTGACTGTGAAAGGAGGAGAAGCTGGGAGAAGAGACGGGTTTGAATTATGGAGCATCAAGCACAGGCATGTGAGAGCGCGAGGATTTAAAGGAGCAAATTGTTTTCCATGAACAACAATTTGTTTCCAGTTGGAATAGATTGATTTTTCACTGTGTTCTGTTAACATGTGCAGCAGAGACCAGACGTTGATGCAGCCACAACTCAGTGTACTGACCACTGTGTGATCAGGGTGCTACACATCAGCTGTGGGAGTTGTGCACAAACCAAAGCAATATCACGAATGGCATTACTGAGAAACACACATCTTTAAAGGCAACTTAATGAAAGCCAAGAGCTGTTCAGGTGATGAATACTCAGTGAATATTCAGTGAGTGATTAATGCCATCCCACAGATCTGTCCAGATATTTTTTTTCAGAATTTGTTGCTCATCTCTAATTTCCCTTCACAACTGAGTGTCTTACTAAACTATTTCAGAGCACAATGAAGAATCAACCCTATTGCTGTGGGTCTGGAGTTACATTTCGGCCAGACCAGGTATGGATGGCAGATTTACTTCTCTGAAGGATATTAGTGAATCAGATGGATTTTACAAAAATCAATGATAACTTCATGGTATCATTCCTGAAACCAGCATTTACATTGAATTTGATTAAATTTAAAAATTCAATCAGCTGCAGCAGTGGGTTTTGAACCGATTTCCCCAGGATATTAGCCTGGAACACCAGGTTACTAGCTACATGACATTAAGACTATGCCACTGTACATTACCGCAACCAGATAAATGGCTGCAGGAAGCACAACATTTATTCTGAATTTCAATGAAGAGCTGGTTGACACTCTCTAACATTTTTGAAATGTCTGTCCAATGATTTCAGTGACCTTTATTCTGAAGGCTCTGATTGCAGCACTGTGCTAAAACAAAAATGAATGTTAAACTAACTGTACGTACCGACAGCCGAGACTTCACAAACTGAATAGCTACTTCATGCTTTTCCAAATATTCAGCTATAATCTTGTTCAAAACTATATATTTTTTTGATATTTTCAATGATAAGCTATTGTGCTGAGTCTGATAACCATGCTATTGATATAATATTGTTTTGCACTGTCTCGTGTTTAACTTTAGTCTGTTTACTTTCCAACTCCCTAAATAAAATCCCAAAACCTTAGAATTGTTGACAGTGCTGAGTTGTAATAGAAGCTTCTCAATAGAATCAACCCTTCATCTGAGTTGAGCAAGTTTGAATTATCTATTAATTCAAATTAAAATAATTTGAAAACCCATCCAATGCTGTTTCATGAACATTTTTATGGAAGTAAACCAGCCCCCAGCTTAGTGCTGAAGTTGAAGATACTGAGACTCAGTGCCTTGATTCCAGTGTCATTTGGCCTCAATTGATTCTCTTCAGCAAGGGAAGTTGGGCAGCCTGGTCTGTATTCCTCCCAGTTCCAGACAAAAAAGGGAGGAATGCCCGGCTCTATTGAGAATATCAGACAGCTATCCCATAAATTAAACTGCAGAGAATCATCCAACTCCTTGAGAAACAATTATGACAGGCAGGTATGAGCAAAAAAGCTATTGCTTCAGTGTGTGAACCAAATAAGGATAATTTTATGTCAATGTAATTATATTGACCCATTACACAGGTTCCTTTGCAGTTGATTAATATTTAACTTTGTGCCACACAGATTAAATAACAAGTTTCAAAAGGGAATTGGATAAATGCTTGAAAAAGAGAAATGTGCAGACTGATGGGGAAGGAGCAGCGGAGTGGGAATTATTGGATAGTTCTTTAAAAGAGCCAGCACAGACATGATGTGCGGAATGACCTCCTTCTGTGCTGTAAGATTTTATGGCACACTCAATCCCCTGTTGGGCTTCAAAATTTTTCCATCAGCACTTAAAATACCCAACTGTCCTGCTCTGCATCCTTCCCTGTCTCAAACACATTTATTGACCTATCAGATCCTGGTTTTCTGTGGTTACCTACCATTGGGACTCTTGTCTGTGAGAAATGATTTACGCAGCAAAATTCCAGGGACTGTAATGAAAAGCTTTTGTTGTCATTGAAATTTAATTTTACATAAACTGTCTGTTGTATAATCTTTTGGAGTTAGCATATTCTGTCTCCTTGTTAGATTTTTAACTGTCTTTGTCCTTTCAGGAGTTTCAGGAGTAGTGAGTGATGCAGACACAGTACCAACAAATCAGCTCGAAACCTTGAAAGCAGCTATGGACAAGCTGATGGGCAGTGAATGTAGATTTTATTTCCCTTTTGGTCCAAACCTTTACATTAAAAGGTATGACGGGTGTTAACCGTGGCGCGGAGTCAACTCCCCCTTGTCCACAGCTACAGTTACTGGCTTAGTACAAAGAGGGGGAGCTCAGTCTTTTCTTTAACTATCAATTTACTTTATTCACGTTGTTGTACAATGTAAGAATAAGGCTTATACACTGAGACAAAAACATACAATTCCCTTGAGTTATACAGTTAATAACAAAACTAACTGGAATTCATAAGCACACCCACTAGGTTCCTCTGACCTTTCGCTGTCCTAGTCACAGAATACAAAGGATATTACCCGAAAAAGGCGTTCCATTCTCTCTCTCTTCTGCGTCGTTGCCGCATCGCTCACGCAGGGTCTTCCGCTTCCACAATAGTTGATCTCCGGAGTTTTCACTGGCTCTTTGCCCAAAAAGCTCTATTCTTATCCTGTTGCTTATCTCTCCAAATCTGAGCTGTGTCTTTTCGGTTGGCTTAAGCTTGATCACCTCGTTCACAGCTTCTCTTAATTGGCCCAGGCCCAAAGACCCCGGTATCACACCGTGTCCAAATAAGGCCCTTTTCCTGTGTCCTGTTCTTTGTCTTGTCCCATAAAGTAATTAGTTCAAACTGGTTTTTACCAGCACAGGCCAGTGTCCGAGCTCCAGGTTACTGAAGGTCAAACAATTCTAGCATTTTGTAACTGATTCTGTGTTTCTTGCAGCCCCTGACCAACATCTCCCCCCTCATGATCCAAAGATACTTATCTTAGGATCATCAAGTTTCTCTGCTCTGTGAACCATTCCTGAGAACGTCATTGTCCACCAATGAGTGTGCAATACTGTTACGTATAAAAAGATATGTTATAAAACTTAGTATATACTGTTATATTTCTCAGTTTTTTGTTTACATGGATAACCGTTCCTTCTGTTTCATTGTAGTCCCATCATCCAATCTTCGCAAAAGTTCATTTTTCCACCTTCTAAGCTGATATACATTGAATACAACAATTATTAGTGCACAAAGAATCACTATGACATCAATATGTGATACAATTCTGACCAATGGATGTATTCGAACATTAGATCCCCAATTCCAAAACCCTGGGTCACGCAACAGTTCATTTGCCTTGTCAGCATGAGTTCTAATTGTTTTAGTGTGTTTATTCCATTGATGAATTATCACTTTTGCCTCTTCTGCTATTTGTGCCCAATCTGCTGTCAGGTGTGGGATGGGTGGTAATTCAGTGGCAATATATTCCCGTACCTCTTGATCTGTATCAGTACGCTGGACTGTAAGATTCTCCTTTATCACTATCCTCTTCACAGGTACCTAACACTCTGTTAGTTAAGGTCAAAGGTCTGTTCCCTCCAGTATACCCAATGTCTTTCCCACGCACGCCAACCCATCCACTCCCGCATAATACAAATTTAAATCTTCTCGCTGTCCTTTGTTGCTTCGAACTATCTTGATCTGCCGAGCAAAGTTGTTTCTGGCCACGGGATAGTCTTCCCACGTCGCCACTGCTTCAGGCGCGTTCATTCGTCGTGATAGCTTCAATGCGGATTCACCCATAGTCCCAAATATGGTCAATCCAATTGCAATGCAATGTATCACCCTCTTCATTGTGGGCTGGACCTGTAATATACAAGTGTAATTTCTGCTCTTATTTACAGTTTCTTTCTTATCCTATTTTAAGTCCAGTCTCTCCATACACTGAGCCAGACTGTCTATAACTTGTTCCCAATTTGTTATTGATTCTAACCGTCCATTTCTCCTAGCCCACTTACTTTCCCTGTTTTCTTTATTTTTCTTTCGTTTTTTCTCACGAGTTCCCTCTGTATGTGGACGTACAACATCAGGTTGTCTATCAAACACTTCCGCTTGGATCCGCAATTGATCCTGCTCCTGATCTCCCTGACCTTCCATCGGAATATCGGTAGCATCAAGCATCACATGCCAACTGTGATTATCTTGTTTTTCTCCTACTAACTTTAACTGATTAATGTGATACCAGCCACTCTTGTCTGGTGCCATCAATACTTTGTATACAGATGGACTAGCTTTATCTACGATCTCATAGGGACCGGTGAACTTTGGACTCAAAAATGAGATGGGCTGGTATATTCTGATCATTACCCTTTGTCCGGGGCTTCAACTCTATCGGGCTGGCTTTCGCATCGAAATAAGCCTTACTTTGCTGTCTCTTCTTTCCCTGTTGGTGAGCTGCCACATAATTTGATTCCCTCACTGTTTCTACTAATTGTTGTACCCACTTTTCTGATATAATACTGTCCACCTCAGGTTCGGACAAGTCCAAACCTACCAACCCCTCCATTCCTCTCATGTCCCTTCCTGTCATGAGTTTATAGGGAGTAACCTGTTGATGAAGCTACGGTATTCCTAATTACCATCAACACATAGGGCAAAACAACCTGCCAGGTCTCCTTATGCTGCTGTACCATTTTAGCTATCATGTTTTTCAATGTCCGATTCATCCTTTCCACAATTCCACGAGACTGTGGTCCATAGGGGATGTGGAATCTCTGTTTAACCCCAAAGAGGGTCATTACATTTTGCATTACTTGGGCTGTAAAATGTGTTCCCTGATCTGATTCTGTGCTTCGGGGTAAATCCCATCGAGTGAATACCCTTTCTAACAGAATTTTCGCGGTGACTTTGGCTGTATTTGTTCTGGTTGGGAAAGCTTCCACCCATTTGGTAAACATATCTACTATTACTAGAAAGTATTTAAACTCTCCTGGAGTGGGGGGTAAGGGTCCTGCATAGTCTATCTGTAAATTAGTCCAAGGCCCTTCTACTGGTCCAGTATGTCGGACGGCCTCTTTCTTGACATTCCTATCGGGGTTGTGTTGTGCACAGATCAAACAATTCTTGACGTAGTGTTCCACATCACCTTTCATTCCAGGCCACCAGCGCACCTCCTTTATCCTTTCCAGGGTACTCTCTGTCCCTTTATGTCCCCATAAGTCATGGTACCAGTGGACTATTTGGTTTCGTCCTCCCTCTGGCACTACAAATTTTCCTTCACATAAAACTACTCCTTCCTGAATATATATCCCCTTGTACTCTTTGTATGTATCTGACTCTACTCCTTCTATCAGTTTTTTCAATTCTCCATCTTTCTTCTGCTCCTCTATCAAATCCATTACCTTAACTTGTTTTCCTTTCTGTTCCCCAATGTCCTCAATCGGTGGCTGCCATTCCTGCCCACTAACAGCACCTTGTTTGGCTAGCTCATCCGCTTTCCTGTTCCCTTCCGGAGTAAGTTTTGAATGAGCTTTTACTTTCGTGATCCCATATCCTTTCCCCTGTGCTCCTTCAAAGATGTATCTTAATCATGGAGCCGATGGAAGGGGCTTCCCATCCGCTGAAACAAAACCTCTCGCCTCCCATAAGGGAAAATGTTCCGTGAGGCTATTACAGACATACATGCTATCAGAATATATAACTGATCCGGGTGGGAAGTATTCCGGGTGGCCAACCACATATGCGATGGCTGCTAATTCTGCCGCCTACGCGCTCATGGTTTTAGGCAATCTTAAGGCTGCACTAAACTTCCTGACCGTGTTCGTCTTCTACATATATCCTGCACCCAGTCCTCCTCTCGCCATCCTGAACTGATGAGGAACCATCCACAAAAATTTTTAAGTGGGGTTCTTCTTTTCTCTTTTCATTTTTACTTTCTGTCCCCATTGCTTTCTCCAATCCGCTCCTACCACCTCCTTTTTGTTTTGATACAAATGGTCCCTTGGGATCATTTGCAACCATGACTTGACACTCATGTTTCTCTCCTTGATACACTGGGTTGTCTGCCAACATAGTGGTAGTTTTTACTCCTTTCACGCTTATGTTTCTTCCCTGCAACAATAGTGTCCACCTAGCAATTCGGTTCTGACTTACTGACCCATCTTTGATCCTACCGTCTAATAGTAACTGTACAGGAGTATGTCCTGTCAGTATTGTAAGTGAATTCAGTCCCACTATGTAAGTAAAATACTGTACTACCCAAAAAACTGCTGACAAATGTTTCTCGCACGTCGTATACCCCTGCTCTACCGGTGAAAGCATACGCGAGGCATACGCTACTGGTCTCAATTTCCCGTGTGTCTCCTGTAACAGAACTGCCGAGTGGGTCGTGTCTGTGGTCGCTACCTCCAATGAAAATGGCTCAGTTGGATTTGGGGTTTTCAGAGCAGGCGCAGCAGCTAGTGCCTGCTTGAAATCTGAAATGGCCTGTGTGTGTTCAGTTTTCCATTCCCACGCCACATTCTTCTTCAATAGTTCCATTAATGGGGCTGCTTTTGGAGCGAATCCATCAATGTGGTCCCTGCAATATCCCACCAAACCCAGGAAAGATCTCAACCCTTTTACATCCCTCGGGACAGGGAGTCTGCCAACTGCTACTACCCTTCGTTGTTCAATTTCTCTCTTTCCCGGTGTCAAGATCATTCCCAAGTAAGTAACCTTCTGTTTCATAACTTGCGCTTTTTTAGGGTTTACTTTTAGTCCCAATTCGTGTAACAATTGTAATAATTCACTTAGTAACTGATAATGTTCCTGTTCCGTTTCAGTTTGTAGCAGTAAATCGTCTACATACTGCACCAGACATTCAGGTTTGAGAACCTTTTTAACCCTCCCCTTAAACGTTGGTGAAATATAGATGGGGAATTATGAAATCCCTGTGGCAGGGCGGTCCATGTATATTGTTGTCCTTGAAAGGTAAACACAAATTTATATTGGCGTTCCTTCTCCAATGGAATAGACCAAAAACCGTTACTAATGTCTAAAACAGTGAACCACTGTGCATCCTCATTTTGTTTAACTACCGTCTCTGGGCTAGTTGCTACGGTAGGGGCCGTTAACGGGGTTACCTTATTTAATTCTCGATAGTCTATCGTTAGTCGCCAGCTGCCGTGCGGTTTCCTCACCGGCCAAATAGGCGAGTTGTTAGTGGAGGCTACCGGTCTTAATATCCCTTGTAGCAGTAAACTCTGTATCACCTTTCCTACCTCCTCTTCTGCCTGTTTTGGAAAACCATACTGCTTCTGTGGTTTGGGGTCTGGGCCCTGTATACACACACTCCCGGTCATTTTCCCACAATCATGTTTATGTCGAGCAAATACTACTGAAAACCGTGTGATATTTTGTTGGACTTCACTATCCCTACTCATTTCTTCTGGTCTTGTCCACAGTTCCCCAAACGTGCATATTCCCCCACCGGGACGGATGTGTGATCTATACTACCCATGCCCAAGGGCATTTGCCAAATCGTGCAATTAACAGGGTCAAAACAGAGTCCTGCTTTAACCATGTAATCACACCCTAATGGATGCTCTTGTTCTCTGGGTAACTCAATGAGAACCACTGAGTGCTCCATTGCTACGTCCTCCACACTGACTTCCAACGGTACGCTCACATATCCCACTTGTGAATGTCCTGTAAATCCACGTAAAACAAGTTTACTTTGAATTTCCCAATCTACTTCACTAACATTGGTGGTGTTTACGGTGGTTCGGGATCCTCCAGTGTCCCAAAGGACCGTAACAGGGCGGCCTCCAACACTACCATTCACTCGGGGTCTCCCTGTGTTATCCCACCGTGTGTCACACACCCATAACGGAGAGGCCTGCAACCGTCATTGTAGTTCAGGGTACAACCCCGAAGACGGTGCTATCTCTAGTATATCACATTGAGGATTTGACCTATTTGGTCCTTCCACAGGTAGGCTCTGGTGTTTGTTCTGGCCTCCTCCCAGACCTCCATTTTCTCGCCTCAGGTTTGGGCATTCTCTTTTGAAATGTCCCTCCTGACCACAATTATAGCAGTGGGTCAGCCCGCCCGGAATTCTCCCTGTTCCGAGGACGGATCCTCTCCCAATGCCTCTACCCCTTCCTCCTGTCTGAAAGGCTGGGTGGGGTGCCCCTTGTGTAGTTCCCCTCCCTTCATTTCTCCAGGTTATTGTCTGATCTTTTACAGGCATTGCCTTTCTCCCAGGGGCCTTGGAGAATTTTGTTGATTCCTTCTCCCATGCTCTAACCATCCTCCTGAGTACCCAAGCCTCAGTGTGCGTGTCAGAGGGATCAAATTGATCTAGTGCCCTTCTTGACTCCTGAGTGCCGTGCGACACCAGCGTTCTCAGCCATTGATTTCTAATCTCTGGCGTTGGATTGGCTCTGTCTAGGTTCGCGCCATATACCCCTTGAAATACTGCCCAGATGCGAGCCGCAAACGCGACAGGGTGTTCACCTTTTCTTTGATAGCATTTCGTTAGCGCCTCCAATGGGTCCCCTCTGTTCGCACCCATGACATTTAATACTTGTTTTTTTAAATCCTCATTTGTGCCTCTACTGAGTTTTTGTTCCTCCGGTAGGGCGGAGTGTATGTGTGGGTGTAGGCACATTATAATTAATTTTCTTTCTTCAGCATCATCTAAGCCGTGTATTCCTCTCTGTTGACGAACCGCTTGGAACAGCTCCCTAGGATCATCCCCGGGTGCGCACGTCCCAATATCTTTCGCAATATCCCTCAATTGCTGTACCCCCATTGGAGTGGAATATGTCATACACGGGCCAGCTGCCACCTGACCATCTGCCCCTATCGCTGCCCTAGTGGTCACAAGGGGGCTCCATGGGGACCGATGGCTCCTTTGGCTCTGGCTCATATGCTGGCGGAGGATCCTTGGGTAGAGGGTCTCCATCATCATAACCGTATCTAGCCGCTTCGTCTGCTAACTCATTCCAATCAATGCCCCCTTCACCATTCTCACTTCCTTTGCGTGCAAACGCACAGATTATACCTCTCTGCGTGGCTAGCTGCTCTTGCAGTCTCGCTATGTATTTTTTACACTTTGTGTGATCACCTGAATTACTTCTCTTTTCCTGAGCTGCTCTCTGAATCACATTCATGGCAGTTTTTAAATCACTACATTGTTGCTTCCATTCTTCCACCTCAGCTTTAGCTGCTTGGGCTTCTCCCTCTCACCTACTTTTTTCCCTAACTAGTTTTTCACACTAACTGATATTGGTTCATATGCATCAAATCTGCACTTCTCTGTCCCTGCAAATTAGTTACTTTTTCATTAAGGCGGGCTGCCTCCTCATTGAAGTTTTTTCATTTCCTCCTCGAGTCTGTTCTGCTCATTTTTAGCCTGCTGTTGGCATTCTATCCATTCCTCAAGTAAGCAGCCAATAACTATTGATTTCTGTATCTTTTTAAATTTCCTAGCTGACATCTTGGCTTGTGCAGTCTTCCAAAGGGCTTCCCCTACAGGTTTTCCCTTATCACTAGTGTGACCAGCATACGCTCCTTATTGCGGCCACTTCGCTATTACGTATTTTTGGAGGAATCCTTTCCAATCAAAACAATCCGGGTCTCCAAGGTTTGGAGATTCCCTTTGTTTCGTCATCTTATGTTAAAAGCTACAAATTAACCCCTAAGTTCCTGTTCTCTCTGTACTTTGCCAATTTGGTTCGGCTCGAGTCTCCCGCTGATTCAACGGAGAGATTTATCCTCGAGCCCACCCAGGGACACCAATTATGCTAACCGTGGCGTGGAGTCAACTCCCCCTTGTCCACAGCTACAGTTACTGGCGGAGTACAAAGAGGGGGAACTCAGTCCTTTCTTTAACTATCAATTTACTTTATTCACGTTGTTGGGCAATGGAAGAATAAGGCTTGTACACTTAGTTAGACAAAAACATACAACTCCCTTGAGCTACACAGTTAATAACAAAACTAGCTAGAATTCATAAGCACACCCACTAGGTTCCTCTGAACTTTCCCTGTCCGAGTCACAGAATACAAAGGATATTACCCGAAAAAGGGAGAGTTAACGCTGGCCAGCCGTTCCGTTCTCTCTCTCTCTCTCTCTCTTCTACGTCGTCGCCGCATCGCTCACGCAGGGTCTTCCACTTCCACAAAAGTTGATCTCCGAAGTTTTCACTGGCTCTATGCCCAAAAAGCTCTATTCTTATCCTGTTGCTTATCCCTCCAAATCTGAGCTGTGTCTTTCCAGTTGGCTTAAGCTTGATCACCTCGTTCACAGCTTCTCTTAATTGGCCCAGGCCCAAAGACCCCGTTATCACACCGTGTCCAAATAAGACCCTTTTCCTGTGTCCTGTCCTTTGTCTTGTCCCAGAAAGTGATTAGTTCAAACTGGTTTTTACAAGCACAGGCCAGTGTCCGAGCTCCAGGTTACTAAAGGTCAAACAATTCCAGCATTTTGTAACTGATTCTGTGTTTCTTGCAGCCCTGGCCAACACGGTAGACAGGCAATGGCTAGCATTTAAAGAATTAATACATGCTTTACAACAACTATACATTCCATTGAGCACAAAAACCTGACAGGAAAAATGATCCAAACCGTGGCTAACAAGTAAATTAAATATTGCATGAGGCCAAAGGAAGAGGATTATAACATTGCCAAAAAAGTAGTAAGCCTGAGGATTGGAGGCTTTTTGGAATTCATCAAAGGAGGACCAAGAAACTGATAAAGAAAGGGAAAATAGAATATGCAAGTAAACTAATGAGGAACATAAAAATGGACTGTAAAAGTTTTTATAGGTATGTAAAAAGGAAAAGATTAACAAAGAAAAATGGGGGCCCATTACAGGGAGAGACAGGAAAATCTATAATGGGCAATAAGGAAATGGCAAAGAAACGAAACAAATACTTTGTGTCTGTCTTCACGGAGGAAAATATAAAAAGCCTCCCAGAAATTCTACTGAGCCAAGGTACCAGTGAGAATGGGGAAGTGAAAAAAAGCATATTCTTAAAAAAAAGTACTGGAGAAATTAATGGGACTGAAAATTGGTAAATCCTCTGGACTTGATGATCAACATCCCAGAGTGTTGAAAGAGGTGGCTGAAGAGATCGTGGATGTGTTGGTGATCATCGTCCAAAATTCTATAGATTTTGGAACTGTTCTTGCAGATTGGAAGGTAGCAAATGCAACGCCACTATTTCAGAAAGGAGGGAGAGAGAAAACCAGGAACTACAGACCTGTGAGCCTGACGTCAGTGGTAGGGAAAATGCTTGAATCTATTGTGAAGGATGTGGTAACAGGACACTTAGAAAATAGTAGTGGGATTGGGAAGTGTCAACACGGATTTATAGGTCAGGCAGCCTGATATCTGTAGTGGGGAAAATTCCAGAGTTCATTATCAAAGATTTTATAGCAGAGCACTTCGAGAACAGTGGTAGAATCGGGAAGAGTCAACGTGGATTTACGAAAGGGAAATCATGCTTGACAAATCTACTAGAATTCTTTGAGGATGTAACTAGCAGAGTTGATTAGGGGGAGCCAGTGGATGTGGACTTTCAGAAGACTTTTGACAAAGTCCCACATAAGAGATTAGCGTAGAATAGTAAAGTGCATGGGATTGGGGGTAATGTATTGTGATGGATAGAAAATTGGTTGGCGGACAGGAAACAAAGAGTGGGTCTTATTCCGAATGGCAGGCAGTGACTAGTGGGGCACCGCAGGGATCCAGCTATTCACAATATACATTAATGATTTAGATGAGGGAACTAAATGTAATATCTCCACATTTGCAGATGGCACAAAACTGGGTGGGAGGGTAAGTTGTGAGGAGGATGCAGAGAGGCTTCAGGGTGATTTGGACAAGTTGAGTGAGTGGGCTAATTCATGGCAGATGCAGTATATTGTGGATAAATGTGAGGTTATCCACTTTAGTAGCAAAAACTGGAAGGCAGTAGGGGTAATGGAGGAGTGGACCAGGGTGTCGCGGATGAAATGATCCCTTCGGAATGCTGACAGGGGAAGGGAGGGAAAGATGCATTTGGTAGGTGGATGGAGGTGGTGGAAATGGCGGAGGATGATCCTTTGGATATGGAGGCTGATGGGGTGGAAAGTGAGGACAAGGGGAACCCTGTCGCTGTTCTCGGAGGGAGGGGAAGGGGTAAGTGTAGAGGTGCGGGAAATGGGCTGGACCCAGTTGATGGCACTGTCATACACAGTGGGGGGAATCCTCGGTTGAGGAAAAAGAAAGACATATCAGAAGTGCTGTCGTGGAAGATAGCATCATCAGAGCAGATGCGTCAGAGACGGAAAAAAAGGAAGAATGGAATGGAGTGTTTACAGGAGGCAGGGTGTGAAGAAGTGTAATTGAGGTAGCTGTGGGAGTCGGTGGGCTTATAATGGATATTAGTAGACAGCCTATCCTCAGAGATGGATATAGAGAAGTCGAGGAAGGGAAGGGAAGGGAGGTGTCAGAGATGGATCATGTAAAGGTGAGAGAAGGGTGGAAATTAGAAGCAAAGTTGATAAAGTTTTCCAGTTCCGGGCGGGAGCAGGAAACGGCACCGATACAGTCATCAATGTCCTGGAAGACGAGTTGTGGGAGGAGCCTGAGTAGGACTGGAACAAGGAATGTTCGACATATCCCACAAAAAGACAGGCATAACTGGGACCCATGTGGGTACCTACAGCAACACCATTCACTTGAAGGAAGTGAGTGGAGTTGAAGTAGAAGTTGTTCAATGTGAGAACAAGTTCAGGCAGACGGAGGAGGTTGGTGGTGGATGGGGACTGGTTTGGCCTCTGGTCAGGGAAGAATTGGAGAGCCCTCAAACCATCCTGGTGGGGGTTGGAGGAGTAGAGAGATTGGATGTCCATAGCAAAGAAGAGGCGGTTTGGGCCAGGAAACTGGAAATTGTCAGATTGACGTACGGTGTCAGAAGAGTCATGGATGTAGGTGGGAGGAAACTGGACCAGCGGAAAAAAGATAGAGTCAAGATAGGAAGAAATAAGTTCAGTGGGGCAGGAGCAGGCTGACACAATGTGTCTGCCGGGAAGCAGGTAGAAGCAGGCTGACCGGGGTTGCGGGACTATGAGGTTGGAAGCTGTGGAGGGAAGATCTCCAGAAGAGATGAGGTCAGTGACAGTCCTGTGGACAGTCGCTTGATGTTCGGTGTTGGGGTCATGGTCCAGGGGGAGGTGGGAAGAAGGGTCTGAAAGTTGGCGTTGAGCCTCTGCAAGGCAGAGGTCAGAACACCATACAACAACAGCACCACCCTTGTCTCTCAAAAATACACCCTTTCAGGATTAATCTCATCAAGTGATCATTGTTGATGAACATAGAGCAAGGAAACATGAATCTGGAGCCCCATGAATGACAATGACAATGACATAAACAAGGTCAAAGTACCATCATGGAAGGGCAGTTAGTTAATGACTGACCAATCAGATGAACAGAATGGGGTTTTACCTAATATGGCACTGAACCAAGCTGGGAAAGGTGTATAAAGTAAGAACTTGTAAGACCCCAAAAGCACGCATCATCATCCAAACGAAGACAGAAGATAGACTTCAATCAAGAGACAAGGCATCGCAGTTAACTGGAGGTTGAGGACCGGTGTTCCATCGTGAACACAACTGCTGACCACTGCCCTTTGCTAAGTTACACGATTTTGTGCTTATTGTAGAAAACGCAATAAAGTCTGTGAAGCTTGTGAAAAACTACTCGTACCCATGTGGTTTTGTAGCTCGTCTGTATAAGTCCCTTTTAGATCTGCTCTCCCAATTTAGACTGCAGTTGTAATTGACCCAAGTCTGACAATTGAATTAAAGCAAACTCCAGATCTTACAAGTGGTGCCGAAACCCTGGACTTTGACAAGTACATAAACCGAGGGAGTTAAAGCATGTTTCACAAATGTCGGAACATTGTTTGGTCAGTGATAATTCTTACGGGGATAATCTCTCAGGAAGGGTGGTAGATTAAACTGACCCAGTGGTGTCTCTTTAAAGTACAAGCTATGTCGTGAAAGGCCAGCGTAAAGAATGGTTTCTCGGATACATATATAAAGTTAGTCACTAAATATAACACAGACAGTATCCAATCCCTGTGAGAAGAGTAGACACAAAAACATGAGCACGTTCCGTTCAGAAGGCTTTTGTTAAAGTCCCCCACAGGAGGTTGGTTCATAAAATTAAAGCACATGGGATAGGAGGTAATATACTGGCATGGATTAAGGATTGATTAACAGGCAGAAAGCAGAGTTTAGGAATAAGCGGGTCATTCTCGCATTGGCAGTCTGTGACTAGTGGGTACTGCAAGGAGCAAAACTTGGGCACCAGCTGTTCACAATATATATCAATGATTTGGATGTGGGGACCAAATGTAATATTTCCAAGTTCGCAGATGACACAAAACTAGATGGGAATGTGTGTTCTGAGGAAGATGCAAAGTGGCTTCAAGAGGATTTGAACAGACTTAGTGAGTGGGCAAGAATGTGGCAGATGGAATATAATGTGGAAAAATGTGAGGTTATCCATTTTGGCAGGAAGAATAGACGTGCAGAGAATTTCTTAAATAGGAAGAAATTAGAAGGTGTAGATGTACAAAGCGACTTGGGTGTCTTTGTCAATAAGTTACTGAAAGCCAGCATGCAGGTGCAGCTAGCAATGAAGAAGGCTAATGGGATGTTCGAACAAAGAACAAAGAACAGTACAGCACAGGAACAGGCCATTCGGCCCTCCAAGCCTGCGCCGATCTAGATGCCTGTCCAAACAAAAATCTTTTGCACTTCCAGGGTCCAAATCCCTCTATTCCCATCCTATTCATATATTTGTCAAGATGCCTCTTAAACGTCACTATCGTACCTGCTTCTACCACCTCCCCCGGCAGTAAGTTCCAGGCACTCACCACACTTTGTGTAAAAAACTTGCCTCGCACAACCCCTCTAAACTTTGCCCCTCACACCTTAAACCTATGCCCCCAAGTAACTGACTCTTCCACCCTGGGAAAAAGCTACTGACTATCCACTCTGTCCATGCCGCTCATAACTTTATAAACCTCTATCAGGTCGCCCCTCCACTTCCGTCGTTCCAGTGTAAACAATCCGACTTTATCCAACCTCTCCTCATAGCTAATACCCTCCAGACCATGCAACATCCTGGTAAACCTCTTCTGTACCTTCTCCAAAGCCTCCACGTCCTTCTGGTAGTGTGGCAACCTTTAACCTTTATCGTAAGAGGATTTGAGTACAGGAGTAGCAAAGTCTTGCTTTAATTGTATAGGCCCTTAGTTAGACTGCACCTGTGTGCATTTTTGATCCCCTTACCTTAGGAAGGATATTATTGCCAAAGAGCAAGTGCAACGAAGATTCATCAGATTTGTTACTGAGATAATGGGACTGTCCTATGAAAAGAGATTGGGGAAACTGGGCTTGTATTTTACAGAGTTTGCAAAAATGACAGGTGATCTCATTGAAACCTTCAAAATACTTCTCAGGATAGACAGGGGAGATGCAGCTAAGATGTTTCCCCTGGTTGGGGAGTCTCGAACCAGGGGACACAAATTTGAAAATAAGGGATAAGCCAATTAGGACAGAGATGAGGAGAAATCTCTTTACTTAGAGGGTTGTGAATCTTTGGAATTCTCTACCCCAGAGGGCTGTGGAAGCTCAGTCATTGAGTATGTTTAAAGCAGAGATTGACAGATTTCTAAATACTAATGATATAAAGGAATATGGGTATAGTGTGGGAAAAAGGCATTGAAGTGGATGATCAGCATTGATCATGTTGAATTGCGGAGCAGGCTCAATGGTCTGAATGGACAACTCCTGCTCCTGTGTTCCTAAATAAAGAAACAGTAGAGTTTATCCAGGTGCAGGTCTTGGCTAAATGTTGGAAGAGTGACATGGTTTTAAATCTAATCACACTCGCACTGTGTGCAGTGCAATGAGGAAGTGGTACAGTCACAGGTGAAACAGATGGTTGCTCAAAGTGAACCGATCCAGCAGCAGCAGAAACTGCTGGAAATGTTACAAAATCAGCTCGCATCCTCTACTGCCACTCTGAGGAACAGGTGCTTAATGCCGTACAAGCTGGGGCAGCTCAGCAGTGGTTAGAGTTGGTGGAGTGGCATATTGTCACTCTCATCAGGAAAACACCCAGTTAACCCAGAAGTTAGAAGATACATGGGGAATCTTTAGAGAGCTACAGGAGTGACCCCACCGAGAGACAGACCAATGCACAGTGCAGGTGCAACATTCAGTGACTGCGGAACCAGATGGGGAAGCCGCAGGCAGTTGTCGCAGCCGTCACGAAAGCAGAGTATCACATGGGATATACTGAGACAGGACAGGAGTCCTCAGTGGAGGACGATGATGGGAAAGGGGAGCCTTTGCCTGTCTGTCCTGCTAAGTTAACGACAACACGGAGGAGACGGGGTAGACCCCAGAGAAGGGGAGAAGGGGAACCAGGATCACCCGTCCCTCCTGAGGAGGAGGTTACTGAGGCCACTTCCATGCCCCATAGTTGTGGAGATTTCAAAGCATTAACTGATCAATTGGCCCCAATCACAATTACAACTTTCCCCTTAGAATTAGCACAGCGTTTAATGTCCTTTAAAATTTATAATCCCTCGTTGACTGAAAATACCATGCTATTGACTGGCAATGATTAGTTAGGTAAGAATGGAACCAGGTGAGTTCAGTCCCAACCAACTGGACAACAGTGGAGAGCCATTGGAGGAGTCCGATGTGTTCAACATTGTCAAATGGTGCTGAAAGATCGAGAAGGACGAGGAAGGATCGTTTACCATTGTCACCGTCACATGGGATGTTTTTGTGATGTTGATAAGGTCCATTTTGTTACTGTGCAAGAGGAGGAATCCTGATTGGTTGGATTCAAACATGGAGTTCCGAGAAAGACGGGCATGGATTTGGGAGGTGACAAAACGTTCGAAGACTTTGGAGAGGAAAGGGAGTTTGGAAATGGGGTGGCAGTTTGCAAAGATGGAGGGGGCAAGACTTGTGTTTTTGAGGAGAGGTTTGACGATGGCAGATTTAGAGGACAGAAAGAGATAGAACCTGAAGAGAAGGAACTGTTAACAATGTCAGCTAACATGGGGAGCAGGAGGGGTAGTTGGGTGATCAGCAGCTTAGTGAGAATAGATTTGAAGGAAAACAGGTGGGCCCGATCTTCAAGATGAGCTCAGTGAGGACATGACGGGAGCTAGGATCGACATGAGAGAAAGATGTGAGATCAGCGTTATGAGGGGGGAAGCTGTAGACCACGTTTGGGCCAGTGGAATTGGCAGGGGCATCTGATCAGATCGTTTCATCTTAGTGACAAAGAAATCCATGAGCTCCTCACACTTACTGTTGGAGGTGAGGGTGGAGAGACAGTGGAATGAAGTTTAAGAAGCCAGTGTGCGGTAGAGAAAAGAAGACAGGGGTTATCTTCTCATTGCAGGATGATCCAGGAATGGTGAGCAGTTTCAGCAAATGAGAACAGGACCCAATAGAGCTTTATGTGACCTGGCCATGTTGCGAAACAAGTTGTCTGTAATATCCTTTCAATTCTGCATCCCTCAGAATTATGGGAGCCGAGATGAGGGCTATACCAGGGGAAATGACCAGAGTGAGAGGGAGAAATAGATTTATTTGGAGCGAGGTTTTCAAAGATGGATGTGAGGGTGCAGTTGAGCAAATCGGTAGCTGTGGAAATGTTGTGGAAAATGAAGTGAATTTGGGATGGTCCTTTTTCCGGGGCAGAAACAGAAGGAGGTAGGGTTGGGGTGCAGGAGGGGGATGTGGGTGGAGAATGATACAAGGAGGTGATGAGAGATGGCCTTCTCTGTGATTGAATTGAGACCATGGAAGATGGTATGGTCAAGGTTGCAGCCATGAAGATGATTTGGGAAGTTTATATGGAGAGAGAGATTTAAGGAAGATTGGACGGCAATGAACTCAGAGGAGGGAGAGAATGATGAGTTGAGATGGCGATTGAAATCACCAAGGATGAGATGTCAATCAGTGCAGAGGCCGAGGGAGTAAGGCAATGAAGATATCTCAGTGAGAATATTTTCATCGTCCATGGGAGGACTGTAGAGAATGAGGATTTTGATTGAGAGGTGAGAGGGGTGGAGCAACGGGAGTTGGTGAAAGGAGAAGAAAGTGCAAGAGGAGGAGGGGGTCAGGTCAAGGTGTGATTTTTAGAGATACAGCACTGAAACAGGCCCTTCGGCCCACCGAGTCTGTGCCGACCATCAACCACCCATTTATATTAATCCTACACTAATCCCACATTCCTACCACATCCCCACTTGTCCCTATATTTCCCTACCACCTGCCTATACTGGGGACTATTTATAATGGCCAATTTACCTACCAACCTGCAAGTCTTTTGGCTTGTGGGAGGAAACCGGAGCACCCGGAGAAAACCCACGCAGACACAGGGAGAACTTGCAAACTCCACACAGGCAGTACCCAGAATTGAACCCGGGTCACTGGAGCTGTGAGGCTGCAGTGCTAACCACTGCGCCACTGTGCCGCCCTTGATCTGGTGAAAAGTGCCACACAGCCATCACGTCAATCTCTATGGGGATTGTGGTGGAAGGTATAGCTGGGTGGGGAGGCTTCATTTAGAGTCATCGAGTTATACAGCACAGAAACAGGCCCTTCGGCCCATTTTGTTTGTGCCAGCCATTAAGCACCTATCTATTCTAATCCCATTTTCCATCACGTGGCCCGTAGCCTGATATGCTTTGGAATTTCAAGTGATCTTCTAAATATTTCTTAAATGTTTTGAGGGTTCCTGCCTCTACCATCTCTTCAGGCAATGTGTTCCAGATTCCAACCACCCTCTGGGTGAAAAAGGTTTTCCCCTCGAAACCTCCTGCTCCTAACTTAAATCTATGCCTCCTGGTTATTGATCCCTCCGCTAAGGGAAAATGTTTCTTCCCAGCTATCCTATCAATGCCCCTCATAATTTTGTATACCTCAATCAGGTCGCCCCTCAGCTTTCCCTATTCTAAGGGAAACAACCCTTGCCTATCCAGTCACTCTTCATAGCTGAAATGCTCCAGCCCAAGCAACATCCTGCTCAATCTCCTCTGCTTCCTCTCCAGTGCAATCACATCCTTCCTACAGTGTGGTGACCAAAACTGTACACAGTACTCCAGCTGTGGCCTAACTAATGCTTTATACAGCTCCATCATAACCTCCCTGCTCTGAAATTCTATGCCTCAGCTAATAAAGGCAAGTATCCAATATGCCTTCCTAACCACCTTATCTACCTGTGCTGCTGCCTTCAGTGATCTATAGACAAGTACACCAAGGTCCCTCTGACCCCTCTGTACTTCCGAGGGTCCGACCATCCGTTGCATGTTCCCTTGCCTTGTTAGTTCCCCCAAAATGCATAACCTCACACTTCTCAGGATTAAATTCCATTTACCACTGCTCCAGCCATCTTACCAGCCCATCTATATCGTCCTGTATTCTAAGGCTTTCCTCCTTACGATTTACGACACCACCAATTTTCGAGTCATCTGCAAACTTACTGAAGATACTTCCTATATTCACGACTAAATCATTAATGTACACTGCAAACAGCAAGGGTCCCAGCACCGATTCCTGTGGTACACCACTGGTCACAGTCTTCCACTTGCAAAAACAATCCTAGACCATTACCCTCTACCTCCTGCCACTAAGCTAATTTTGGATCCAATTTGCCAAATTACCCTGGATCCCATGGGCTCTTATCTTCTTAACTAATCTCCCATGTGGAACTTATCAAAAGCCTTACTGAAGTGCATGTAGACTACGGCCTTACCCTCATCTACACATCAAGTCACATCCTCAAAAAATTCAATTAAGTTTGTTAGACACACTTTCCCCTGACAAAGCCATGCTAACTAGCCCTGATTAATCCCTGCCGTTCCAAGTGGAGATTAATCCTGTCCCTCAGAATTTTTTTCCAATAGTTTCCCTCCAAATGATGTTATACTCACTGCCATTTAATTACCTGGTTTGTGCCTGCTACCCTTCTGGAATAATGGTACCACATTCACTGTCCTCCAATCCTCTGGTACCTCTCCTGTGGCCAGAGTGGATTTGAAACTTGTGTCAGAGCCCCTACTATCTCCTCCCTTGCTTCACATAACAGCCTGGGATACATCTCATCTGGGCCTGGGGATTTATCCAGTTTTAAGCCCGCTAAAACATCTCATACTTCCTCTCTTTCAATGCTGATTTGTTTAAGTATATCACAGTCCCCCTCCCTGCTCTCGACACCGACATCATTCTTCTCCATAGTCAACACGAGGGGACGTGTTAGGCCGTGATGTCAATGAAATCATCCACAATAACGACATGGATGGAAAGGGCCTTGATATTTTGGTGGGAGATGTGTAGCGGGATGGTGAGAGCTGATCCACTGGCTGAGTCTATAGTGGGAGGGGTGAGTTGGATGAAAAAGATATTGGAAGATTAGCCCTCAGCGTGTGCACTGGGTGGGAGATTCAATGAAGGATTAGGATGGGGCAATTCGGATTGATGCTCGTAATGAGCGGTCGCCGAGTACCTCGATGTCCACTGTGGAGGATGCTGAGAGAGATAAAGAGAAAAGGTGGGAAGCTGTAGGTTTATCCAATAAAACAGAGACACGGGGACTGATCAGGGGACATGTTGTATATTAGTTTAATTTTATTCCATATGTATGATTAGCGTAAAGGAATTTCTGCATATGGCAGTTGTTCTACTTTTACAAAAGGTACCTTAAAGTAAATGCAAACTGAATCTTTAAAACAATGTGATTGCAGAGACTGAGTGGAGAGAAGCTGGGTTCACATGTGTTCTATATGTAAAAATCTTCCATTTTCCTCATTATTTTATAATCTTAGAAAGTACAATGAAGGGATATTTCACCCCATTCTTCAGTTCCTCTCTAAACTTACTCTGGGTCACTGCATAAATAAAAGTGTTTGTGCAGCAACTTAGGAGCTGAAAAATAACCGCAAGGTGGTCGACAATGGGTGACATGATTTTTGAAGCATTCCGGTACAGCAGACCAATTCTAACATCCATCGTATTCACCAGTAACAGAACCCACAGAAAGATAAAATTCCCCGATATCATAAAAAGTGAAGTGATTGATTTTCTTCTGTTCATTGTCTCTGGATCACTGTGACTCTCCCCACTGACCCGGTCCCGAAGTCTCTTGCGAATTCTGATGGTCACTAGAATGTGCCTGACAGTTAAAACATTGAGCATCAGAATCAGAATAAATGGTACACACGGGGTGAAAATATAATGTAACAATTCAATTGCTGCCCATACTGGTGAAAGCAGAACACTCCAGGGAAGAATGCAGAACCAGGGGCCTCGAAAACGGGTATAGCTGCTTGAAAGCATAAAGTACCAGAAAATATTCTTCACACAGAACAACACAGACATTGTTCCAATAATCACAGCCGCTGATTTCTCAGTGCAATATTTAGTTTTCAGTTTCTGGCAGCAAATGGCCACAAATCGATCAAAGGTGAAAGCGACGGTGAACCAGACAGAACAGTCCGTTGCTGCATAAAGTAGGACAGCGTGGATATTACACACTGGAATATCAAACAGAAATCGAAACATTCTCCGATAACTAATGGGAATTTGCCTCAGTATCAGATCAAAGATAATGACCAGTAGATCTGCCGCTGCCATGGCCACCAAGTAACGAGTGACACATTTGGAGAGACCACACTTTCCCCGAGACAGGATCACAATCGTCACTAAGTTAACTGTAAGGAAGAGGAAAAACAGGAACATTATACATCAGGATGGGAGCAGGAATATCAATATGGTGGATACATGGGCAGAATAAATTGAAAACTCACTACATAACACGATGGAATACAATGTGTTTGAATTTTATGATAAAAATAAGGCTTTGCAACAACTATCAGTCATGATTTGAAAAGTTCATATCTGAAGAGTTCAATAAATAAACGCAAAAACAAAATGCTTATGTTCATTCATAAATGTGCAGTGTTAAAATATGGTCTCCCTTGGTGCGCACAGAGTAAACACTGACTGGTGCCTTGCAAAACCAAATAGTCGGTTACAATAGGAATTAGTTGCCAGGGGATATGCTGGGGCAATTACCAGGGTCACTCTCCTGATCAGTGAGCCTTGGACATGCTGAGATTTTAATTCCCCGGACTTTGCTGCTGATCCATGACTGTGGGATATGATACAGTTTGAGTTCCTGTTTCAGATTCTTTATATTTAATCTCTGGCACGACATCAATCCACCTGTTTTTGTGAATTAAGATTCAGCCTTTTGATGACTTGGCAAATTTGGATCTCAAATTCATTATTGTCTTAAGTTTTTAATATATATTGTGAATAGTTGAGACCTCAGAACAGGTCATCTTGGCACATTGCTGGTCACTTCCTTCCAATACAAATACATTCTGATTCTCCAAACTCTCTATGTTCTACTGCATAACCAATCTTCTAACCAGGTCAATCATTTGCCTTCAATTCCAGGAGCTTTATTTTTAACTGACAATCTCGGCTGTGGAATCATATCGACTGCCTTCATTCACAGCCATTCCAAAAAAAAACTCAAGTGATAGGTTTCGCACTACTAAAGTGTGCTTTTTGTAAAATTAGTGTAATTTATTAAGGGCTTTAGATTGTAGTGGGTCGTGTTTGGAGCAGAACAAGGCCCCGAGTGTAATTAGTATTTTTTAAAGGGAGTAACTGATTAATCTAAAGTAAGTCATGACAGGAGAGCTCGCACCGGTGATATGCTCCTCCTGCGCTATGTGGATAATCAGGGACGCTTCCAGTGTCCCTGACGACCATGTGTGCAGGAAGTGTATCCATCTGCAGCTCCTGGCGACATGCATTACGGAGCTGCAGCTGCGGGTGGATTCACCGTGGAGCATCCGCAATGCTGAGGACGTTGTGGTTTGCACGTTTAGTGAGGTGGTCACACCGCAGGTAATGGCTGCACAGCAGAAAAGAGATGGGTGATCACCAGGCGGAGTAGTAGGTGCAGGCAGGTAGTGCAGGAGTCCCCTGTGGCCATCCCTCTCTCAAACAGATATACCACTTTGGATACTGTTGGGGGGGATGACCTCCCAGGGGAAAGCAGCAACAGCCAAGATCGTGGCACCACGGAGGGCTCCGCGGCAAAGCAGGGGAGGAAAAGGCTTGGAAGAGCTATAGTGATAGGGGATTCTATCATCAGGGGTGCAGATAGGCGTTTCTGTGGCCACAAACGAGACTCCTGGATGGTATATTGCCTCCATGGTGCTAGGGACAAGAATGTTTCAGAGCGGCTGCAGGACATTCTGAAAGGGGAGGGTGAGCAGCCAGAGGTCATGGTCCATATTGGTACTAATGATATTGGCATGAAAAGAGATGAGGTCCTGCAATGTGAATATAGGGAGTTAGGCAGAAGGTTATAAAGCAGGACATCTGGGGTTGTAATCTCAGGATTACTCCCTGTGCCACGTGCTAATGAGGGTAGGAATAGGAGGATTAGGGAAATGAATGCATGCTGAAGAACTGGTGTAGGCAGGAGGGCTTCAGCTACTTGTATCATTGGGATCACTTCTGGTGCAGAGGTAACCTGTACAAGAAGGACGGGTTGCATCTAAACTGGAGGGAGACCAATATCCTTGCTGGGAGGTCTGCTAGCACTACTCGGGAGGGTTTAAACTAGTCTTGCAGGGGTGTGGGACCCAAAGTTGTCGTCTCTCAGATGAGATAGTTGAGGCAAATGCAGAGGTTGAAGCAAGCAAATCCAGTAGGCAGGCCGGGCAGGGGCTGGACAGGGAGCGTGGAAGGTCTGGTAGGCTGAACTGCATGTACTTTAGTTTAGATTGAGTTTAGTTGAGAGATACAGCACTGAAACAGGCCCTTCGGCCCACCGACTCTGTGCCGACCATCAACCACCCATACCGACTAATCCTACACTAATCCCATATTACTACCACATCCCCACCTGTCCCTATATTTCCCTACCACCTACCTATACTAGGGGCAATTTATAATGGCCAATTTACCTACGAACCTGCAAGTCTTTTGGCTTGTGGGAAGAAACCGGAGCACCCGGAGAAAACCCACGCAGACACAGGGAGAACTTGCAAATTCCACATAGGCAGTACCCAGAATTGAACCTGGGTCGCTGGAGCTGTGAGGCTGCGATGCTAACCACTGCGCCACTGTGCCGCCCTATGCAAGAAAGCTTCCATGTAAGGCAGATGAACTCAGAGCATGGATTGGTAGATGGCATAGTGACATTATAGCTATTACGGAAACGTAGTTGAGGGATGGGCAGCTCAATGTTCCGGGGTATCGATCTTTCCGGTGTGACAGAGGTGGAAATAAGAGAGGAGAGGGAGTTGCACTATTGATTAGGGAGAACATCACGGCATTATTTGGAGAAGATATCCCGGGGGGAATGTCCAGCGAGGCCATTTGGGGAGAACTTAGAAATAAGAAAGGGGTGATCACTTTGATGGGATGAGACTATAGCACCCCCCCATAGTCAGAGGGAAGTGGAGGAGCATATATGGAGGGAAATCACAGATAGGTGTAGGAATTATAGGGTTGTAATAGTTGGTGATTTAAACTTCCCTAATATTGATTGGGACTGCCTTAGTGCTAAGGGATCAGATGGGGAAGAATTTGTTAAGTGTGTCCAGGATAGTTTCCTGAAGCAGTATGTGGATGGCCCGACTAAAGAAGGGGCTGCACTCGATCTCCTCTCAGAAAATGAGGATGGGCAGGTGGTTGATGTGTCAGTGGGGGAGCACTTTGGGACCAGTGACCATAACTCTATTAGCTTCAAGATAGTTATGGAAAAGGATAGGACTCATCCTCAGGTTGAAGTCCTAAATTGGGGGAAGGCTAATTTCGATGGCATCAGACAGGAACTCTCAAATGTTGAATGGGAGAGGCTGTTTCCAGGTAAAGGGACGTCTGGCACTGGGAGGCTTTTAAAAGTGAGATAGGAAGAGTTCAGGGCCGACATGTTCCTGTTAGGTGGAAGGGCAAGGCTTGCAAGTTTAGGGAACCTTGGTTGACGAGAGATATTGAGGGTCTGGTCAGGACAAAGAAGGAGGCATATGTCAGGTATAGGCAGCTGGGATCGAGCGAGCCCCTCGAGGAGTATAGGGGATGTTGGACTACACTTCAGAAGGAAATTGGAAGGGCTAAAAGGGGCCATGAGGATTCCCTGGCAGCAGAGATAAAGGAGAATCCTAAAAGATTCTGTAAGTGTATTAAGAGTAAAAGGGTATCTGGGGAGAGAGTAGGTCCCCTGAAGGATCAGTGTGGCAATTTATGTGTGGAGCCATGGGAAATGGGCGTGTTCTTAATAGAACATTTCTCTTGCGTTTTTACCGTGGAGAAGGTCATGGAAGCTGATGAGTTCAAGGGAGGGAACACCGACACCCTGGAGCATATCAACATTACAAAGGAGGAGGTGTGGGAGGTTTTGAAGCGCATTATGGTGGATAATTCCCCAGGGCCTGACCAGGTGTATCCGAGGATGCTATGGGAAGCAAGTGAGGAGATTGCTGGGGCCCTGGCAGAGATTTTTGTATCATCGTTAGCCACGAGTGAGTTTCCGGAAGACTGGAGGATAGCTCATGTTCTGCCTTTATTTAAGAAGGGCAACAGGGATAAGCCAGGGAACTACAGGCCGGTGAGCCTTCCATCAGTGGTCGGAAAATTATTGGAAAGGATTCTGAGAGACACGATTCATATGCATCTGGAAAGGCATGGTCTGATTAGGGATAGTCAGCATGGCTTTGGTGCGTGGGAAATCATGTCTCACAAATTTGACTGAGTTTTTCGAGGAGGTGACCAAGAGGATTGATGAGGGCAGGGCGATGGACGTTGTCTACATGGACTTTAGCAAGATCTTTGACAAGGTCCCGCATGGTCAGCTGGTCCAGAAGGTTCGAACACATGGGATCCAGGGTGAGCTAGCAAATTGGATAGAAAATTGGCTTGGTGATAGGAGTCAGAGGGTGGTAGTGGAGGGTTGTTTTTCAGATTGGAGGCCAGTGACCAGTGGTGTGCCGCAGGGACCGGTGCTGGGCCCTCTGTTATTTGTCATATATATTAATGACTTGGATGTGAATGTAAGGGGCATGATTATTAAGTTTGCAGATGACACCAAAATTGGTGGTGTAGTGGACAGTGAAGAAGGTTGACTAAGGTTACAACAGGATATCAATCGACTGGGGAAGTGGGCAAGTGAGTGGCAAATGGAATTTAACGCAGGCAATTGTGAAGTGATGCATTTTGGGAAGTTAAACCAGGGCAGGACATATACAGTGAATGGCAGAGCACTGGGGAGTGTTGTTGAGCAGAGAGACCTTGGGGTGCAAGTACATAGTTCCCTGAAAGTGGCAACACAGGTAGACTGGGTGGTGAAGAAGGCGTATGGCATGCTTGCCTTCATTGGCCGAGACCCTGAGTACAAGAGTTGGGATGTCATGTTTCAGTGTCACATAACGTTGGTTAGGCCGCATTTGGAGTACTTTGTGCAGTTCTGGCCTCCACACTACAGGAAAGATGTGATTAAGCTGGAGAGGGTGCAGAAAAGATTCACAAGGATGTTGCCTGGTTTGGAGGGCTTGAGTTATAAAGATAGATTGGATCGGCTGGGTCTGTTTTCCCAGGAGTGAAGGAGGCTGAGAGGGGACATGATAGAGGTATATAAAATTATGAGAGGCATAGATAGGGTAGATAGCCAGACACTGTTTCTCATGTTAGAGGTGACTAAAACTAGAGGGCATAGATTTAAGGTGAGAGGGGGGAGGTTTAAAGGGGATCAAAGGGGTAAATTTTTGACACAAAGAATTATGGGTATCTGGAATGAGCTGCTGAGGAGGTGGTGAAGGCAGGAACAATAGCGACATTTAAGAGGCATCTGGACAGGTACTTGAATGAGAAAGGCATAGAGGGATATGGAATTAATGCAGGCGGGTGGGATTAGTATAGATAGGTATTATGGTCGGCATGGACGCGGTGGGCCTCAGGGCCTGTTTCTATGCTGTGCGACTCTATGATTCTATTATTGTTTTCTAATATACTTCTCTTGTTTCTGTTAATTTTAGTGAGTTCCAGTCCTTGATTCATTGTGGAATGTGAGCTATATTATCCTCTTGCTCTGCTGTGAAGACTGACACAAGGCAATTATGCAACAAGCCTGGAATTTCCTTACTTTCATTATCTTTTACATCAGCTTTTTTCAGCTTTTACTTATTTTTTTTTTACCTGTTCTTCTTGTTCTTCATCTTTTTGACTGTTTCCTCGACCTACTCTATTCTTTAAATTTTTGTGTGTTCTTTCCTTTAGCTTTATGTTATCTGTCACCTCTTTTGTCGACCATTGTGACCCTGGCTCCTGCTTCTGATCAGTGACACTGGGATACAGGGCACAATTTAGTGCAGCCTTTTGGAGCGGGCATGGAGGTGGTGGTGGGGGAGTGGGGGGGTAGAATAGTATTGGACAAGTCTCCCCCGAAATCCGACATTGTGACATCGGTTCTGGATCTAGTCAGTGGTGGGAAAGCATCAAGGCAGCATCACCACCCCGATGCAACAGGAATGTACAACATGTTGTTTCAATGCATTTGCCTGTAATTTTTATGATTCATTGTGTGGCTTGGGATTAAATGGACCATGGATGGCCCTGACTGGCCTTCAGGACACTGGCCATTGAATGCTGGTGGCACCGAGACAGGGACTCAGTGCCGCAATGGATAGGCAGCCATGATCAGCACTGCACAGGGGATGAAGGGGGAGTGGAGCCCATTGCTAACCTACAGTGCTGTGCACTCTGCATGGTGGGGCAGAGTCTCGGGTGTTGAGCATGGGTTGGCAGGGTGTCAGGTGATCTGCAAGAGGGTGCTGGGTATTGGATGATCAGCAAGGGGATGGTGGATGTTGGGTGACCTGCAAGAGGGGCTTGGTTTTGGGTGGCAGCATAGGGTGCTCAAACTGCTGGGTGAGAGGGTCGACTATCATCAAGGGTGGGCACTGAGGCCCATTAGGCAGTCTGCCAGGAGAAGTAGCAAAGGGAAAACTGCCAAAGCAGCGGCGTCTCTGCAAGGACAGCGCTCTGGAGGTCTACTTATCACCTGGCCTGGATCTCATACACCCTGTCTTTTTGGACCCCTGTTTTATGATGCAGTGCCTCCGATGGAAGGAGGGCCAAGAAGCAGCTTCACCTGCCTGTGAAGCTCCACGAAGAGAGCAGGAGTAGCCGACGATGCCAAGACGGACTAACCTGTGCTCGAGAATGAACCGGACTCGAGTCAGCAACCTCCCAATGACCAAGTGGCATTGTCAGTGAAGACTACGGCTCTCCAGGGAGGCAGGCACCATCTTATGCACCCTGTTGTCGGACGAGTTACGACCTGTGGGATTTGGTGGGCAGCCTTTGCATCTCGCATTGAAAATCACCACCGCACTTAAACTTTTACTCGTCTGGATCATTCTCCAAGGTTCCACCGGGGACATCTCCCAGGCACTATCCCACCACTGCATCAAGGAGGTGACCAATGCCCTGTTCAAGAGAGCCGGTGACTGTGCGGGCTACTGAACCACCCTGACAGTCAGGCAGAGAGATCTATTGGATTCAAAGACATTGCTGGATTCCCTCAGGTACAAAGTGTGATCGACTGCACACATGTGGTCATTAAGGCTCCAACTGATCAGCCAGCCTCCTCCTTCAACAGGAAAAGCTTCCATTTGATCAACATTCAACTGGTCTGTGACCACCGAAAACAGATCTTTCAGGTGTGTGCCCACTTCCCGAAAAGCACCCACGATGCCTACATACTTCAACAGTCACAGGTACCACAGCTTTTCAGGCCCCTGCTCACCTTCAGGGATTGATTCTAGGGGACAAGAGCGACCCATTTAAGATATGGATTTTCAGCGCCTGTGAGGAAACCTCACACTGCAGCAGAGGAGAGGTACAACAGTTATCACCGCTCCAACTGCGTGACCACCGAGCAGCTCCTTGGGCCGCTGAAGATGAATTTCCTTTGCCTGGATCGATCTGGTGGAGCCCTGCAGTATGTCCCAGTAATGGTCTCGCGTATCATGGTGGTCTGCTGTGCTCTGCACATTCCAGCAGTGCGGAGAAGGGAGGCCTTGCATGACGAGGGCACATGAATGTATTTCCTCCACAGACGAGGAGGACGTGGAGGAGGGTGATGGACAGGCAGCACTGGATGGTGAACCCCTTGCACTGGAGGCCAGGAACATTGAGCGATGCATAAAGGAGGCAAGAGACAATCTCATACTTACCCAGTTCCAGCCACCATGATGGTAACTCACAGTAAGGACAATAAAGACTGACCTCAATGCATGTAGTCTGTCGCCTCCTTTCCATTGGTGTTCCATGCCTAGTGCCCAGCTGAAACACACACTAGTGTCCATGGGAGATCATATTTAAATGAGGCTGTGCTTACATTGGCATTTCACTAAGGGGGAAGGGGGAAGTCAGCAGCTCACAATTAGGGAATGATAGAATAATCACTTTTACACAATGAACGTTCAAGACTTAAACAAAAGAACTTTATCTGAAGCATCACATGTCAGATATCAAACACCCGTGAACTCCCATGTGAGTCGAGGTGCTTTGCTTTTTACGATTGCGAGTGCTTCGACGAGGTGGGAACCATCGCCAGCAGCTGGGCTGGAGACAGGCTGCTGATCAGGCTGCCCCATGGCCTGTGATGACTTCAGCAGCCGTCCTCTGGTTACCTGAGGCCTAGAAGGCCCCAGCTGCCTGAGGCTTTCCTGCACTGCTGCAGGTCTCTCCTCAGGCATCGCAGTTGCTGGAGCTGGGCTCACTGGCAGAGGGGCTGTGGAGTCACTGCCCACACTCAGAGCACCCTGAGGGGAGCCTCCAGCTGTCGAGGATAGTCACTCCTCCTCCCTTTCAAGGCTCACCTGAACCTCCCTGCTCAGAGAAGTACAAAGGACAGGAGAAGACTCCAGGTGCCTTGTCCTTCACTCATCTTGCCACTGCTGTTTCGAACTCATGGCCAAGGTGATTGTGTGCAGCCCTGGGCACATTTGTGGGATCTGACTCTTCATAAGGGTTGCCAACTTCTCAATGGAGGAATCCATACACTTCCATGCCTGAGACATGGCAGCACTCAAGGCATGAATGGACTTCACCATCATCCACTCATGGCTGCAGATTGTTTTTGGCATCTCTGCCAGATGTTGCCTTACCTCAACTCTCTCTGAAACTCCAGTATGCCCTGTGCTGTCAACACCACAGTCCCGTCACGAGCCTAGGGCTCAGCATAGGCTTGGTCACCCACAATCCTCCGACTGTCAGAGACCACGACTGTCCCAGCCTCAGCCAGCTGCTCAGACTGACCCTGATTGTGACCCTGATTCTAAAATCGAGCAGAAACCCAATGAGGTGAAATTATCTGCACTGGTGGAAGGTGCCGGAGATTCATTGGACAGTGCATCCTGTGACTGTGGATCCTCCTCTGAAGTGGAATGATGTCCTCCTCCTAGTAGAGTCTCCTGTGAACACCGACCTGCAAAACATGTGCGGTTCAGCATGAGCAGATCGTGTCATAGCAACCATGTGTGATGGGGTCTCTCGAAGTGATCTGCATGTTGATGGAAGACAATCCTCACTCTTTAGTGAGGAGACTCCAGTCTAACCATCTGTCATTGAGTGGCTGCCCTGGGACCCATTAGTTCAAGTGCCTCCTCCTCAGCCTGAGAGAGAGGTCTGATGTCTGGGATGCCTCCGCCAGTCAGTGATGTCTCCCTCCTATTATGGGCCCTCTTGTCCTGTAAGTGGAAAGAGGGAGGTAGTCATACTTCACAGAGAGATCGACATGACAGTTCTGCTCATGGCATCACCTCGCCCCCTACTGGGGTATCCTATATAGCTCATCCTCCCATCAGCTCTCGGGGGTGTTAATGGGGGTTAGCTGTGAAAGAAGGTGGTCAGTGCAGCCATGCATCTGTCAGGATGAGGTGATGCTTAATCCCACTTGCCAGCGCTTCTGTGGTGCCTCCCCCACCATGTCCCACTTTATAAGAACATAAGAGATGGGAGCAGAAGTAGGCCATTCGGCCCCTAAAACCTGCTCCGCCATTTAACATGATCATGGGTCCTCTGACTGTCACATTCACTCCACTTTCCTGCTGCCCCCCCCATTACACCCGACTCCCTTGGAGATCAAAGATCTGTCTATTTAGTTTAGAGATACAGCACTGAAACAGGCCCTTCGGCCCACCGAGTCTGTGCCGACCATCAACCACCCATTTATACTAATCCTACACTAATCCCATATTCCTATCACATCCCCACCTGTCCCTATATATTTCCCTACCACCTACCTATACTAGGGGCAATTTATAATGGCCAATTAACCTATCAACCTGCAAGTCTTTGGCATGTGGGAGGAAACCGGAGCACCCGGAGGAAACCCACGTAGACACAGGGAGAACTTGCAAACTCCGCACAGGCAGTACCCAGAATCGAACCCGGGTCCCTGGAGCTGTGAGGCTGCGGTTCTAACCACTGCGCCACTGTGCCGCTCTATGTTGAATAAATTTCCTGTTGGGTTTTTGTGCCTGAAGTTATGAACAGATAGGGAATCTTTTTTTTCTGAACAAATTTCTCTGCTTTTCCAACCACCTGTCTGTAAACAGATTAGTGATTGAATTTTTCCCTCCCTTAAACCCTGACTAGTTAAGGACAGTCACAACAACACGGTTGTGAAAGTTAAATCAAAGAAGTCGGGTTTATTAACACACTCTCTTAAACTTGGGAAGGGATAATTGACTTAACTGTACACGAAAATGTATTTCAGTTGAAACTAGAGTCCATTTTTAATTGTCAAAAAGTCTAAAAAAACAGGGGATCACTGACTGGAAATGCCGAGTGGGGGAGGAGCTGTTGAAAATACCTCTTCTCTTACTCTTTCTTCTTCCTGCACTCTCGAAGGTAAATGGAGATTGTCATGTTGGCCCTCACCTGTCAAGAATGAGGCACATTAATTTCGCCACATGGACATTAAAATTCAAATTGTTGCTGGGAAGAAAAGAGGGTCTATTACAAGGAATTGCCAGGCCCCAAGCCGGAAAGATATTTTTGCATACTAGCAGCCAGTGTTGGAACAAAGGAACCATTCCTTGTTCCCAATACACAGAACAGATGTGGTTAGACCAGTTTAGTCACATGACTAACTGGCTGTTGCAGTGTTTTGAACTGAGAATTTTAAATTGGAGAAACATTGTTTGAACAAATAAAGCTGTTTGCTCCTGGACTGAAAGGACCTCATGGCTGGCTCACCACAGCCTCTCCTGTCTGCTCGCATCTCTTTCTCATGGAACACTAAAAACCAGCTGAAGACACATGAACCCCAAGAGAGAAAAGTCTCCGACAGTGAACAAGGTTTGAGAAGAATACTGAGCCCCAATGAAAAGGAAGATCAACCTACAAAAGGACTATACAGTGAACTCAAAGAACTGTAACAACCTCTTCAGATAATGCCTCAAACCTTCGTACTTTATTTTTCATCAGCTCCTTCCTGTCTCTATTTGCATGTGCATATCGCATATGCTTGCTGACATGGGGCGCAGTGTGTATCCATAGGCGTTAACTGAAATTAGAGTTTTTAGGTTAAGTTTAATAAATTTCACTTTTCTTCTTTAAAACTAAGAAAGCCTGTTTGTGCTCATTTCTTTGCCTTATAATTGGAAAGTGGTGAACAAGGATTCACCAAGCAGGAGCTTAGAACACGGTGTGTTTAAAAATCAAACCCTGTTACTGTAAGACCAGGTAAAGGTTGAGAGGGACCTGTAGACACCTTTCGCACCTGCTTTTAACAAGGTCTTTAATTGCTGACGTCACCATTTTTTGATGGGATGAAAGCTGGCAGAAAACAAGTTTTCTTGCAGACTGTGTCTTTTTCATTTTCTTGCTTCTTGAAGAAAGGTCTCCGAGAAAATATGCAGCTTGAAGAGCAGCTGTGGTTTGCACGAGATGTTCCTTCCACTGCTACAGTTTCAAATTCAAGCAGGCTGAAAAGGGTGGCTTCTGGGTCAAGAACAAAGAACAAAGAACAGTACAGCACAGCACAGGAACAGGCCATTTGGCCCTCCAAGCCTGCGCCGATCTTCATGCCTGCCTAAACTAACACCTTCTGCACTTCCGGGGCCCATATCCCTCTATTCCCTTCCTTTTCTTGTATTTGTCAAGATGTCTCTTAAATGTCGCTATCGTATCTGCTTCCACCACCTCCCCTGGCAGCATATTCCAGGCACTCACCACCCTCTGTGCAAAAAACTTGTCTCGCACATCCCCTCTAAACTTTACCCCTCGCACCTTAAACCTATGTCCCCTAGTAACTGACTCTTCCACCCTGGGAAAAAGCTTCTGACTATCCACTCTGTCCATGCTGCTCATAACTTTGTAAACCTCTATCATGTCGCCCCTCC
The DNA here is from genome assembly GCF_036365525.1 of Heterodontus francisci. Taxonomy (NCBI): domain Eukaryota; kingdom Metazoa; phylum Chordata; class Chondrichthyes; order Heterodontiformes; family Heterodontidae; genus Heterodontus; species Heterodontus francisci. The sequence continues at coordinate 30,956,826 of NC_090410.1, forward strand.
ACCTCCGTCGTTCCAGTGAAAACAATCCGAGTATTTCCAACCTCTCCTCATAGCTAATGCCCTCCAGACCAGGCAACATCCTGGTAAACCTCCTCTGTACTCTCTCCAAAGCCTCCACGTCCTTCTGGTAGTGTGGCGACCGCAATTGCACAAAATATTCGAAGAGTGGCCTAACTAAGGTTCTGTACAGCTGCAGCATGACTTGCCAATTTTGATACTCTATGCCCCGACCGATGAAGGCAAGCATGCCGTATGCCTTCTTGACTACCTTATCCACCTGCATTGCCACTTTCAGTAAACTGTGGGCCTGTCCGCCCAGATCGCTCTGCCTGTCAATACTCCTCAGGGTTCTGCCATTTACTTTATACCTCCCACCTGCATTAGACCTTCCAAAATGCATTACTTCACATTTGTCCGGATTAAACTCCATCTGCCATTTGTCAGCCCAAGTCTCCAACCAATCTTTATCCTGCTGTATCCTCTGACAATCCGCATCATTATCCTCAACTCCACCAACATTTGTGTCGTCCGCAAACTTACTAATCAGACCAGCTACATTTTCCTCCAAATCATTTATATATACTACAAACAGCAAAGGTCCCAGCACTGATCCCTGCGGAACACCACGAGTCACATTCCTCCATTCAGAAAAGCACCCTTCCACTGATTCTCTCTGTCCTCTGTGACCGAGCCAGTTCTGTATCCATCTTGCCAGCTCACATCTGATCCTGTGTGCCTTCACCTTTTGTACCAGTCTGCCATGCGGGACCTTGTCAAAGGCTTTACTAAAGTCCATATAGATAACATCCACTGCCTTTCCTTCATCAATCATCTTCGTCACTTCTTCAAAAAACTCAGTCAAATTAGTGAGACACCACCTCCCCTTCACAAAACCATGCTGTCTCTCGCTACTACGTTCGTTTGTTTCTAAATGTGACTGGACCCCTTCAAGTCGCTGTCCCACCTGCTCTCGCTCCTCCATTTTAACAAGTGGAATATAGAAGTAAAAACTTAGACATACTGTATAAAATGGCAGTTGACATTAATAGCCAAGTGCACAAAACATAATTTACAGTTAGTTCTCATCGGTTCATGACAATTTACAGTTGGTTCTCATCTATTCATGACACTTAGAGGAATGCATATTTGTTGGAAACCGTGTAATACTTCTTTAAATACTAGCCATTGCCTGTTTACCATTAAATCTTTTAATGTATTTTCCCAATCCATCACAGCCAACTTGCCGCTCAAACCTTAGTTTCCTTTGTTCAGTTTTATGATCCTAGTTTCAGAATGAACTGTATCTCTTTCAAACTTAATGTAAAATTCTATCATATTGTGGTCACTATTTCCTGATGCCTCCATTACAGCAAGGTTATTAATTAGCCCTTTCTCATTACATGATAATAAATCTAAAATAGCCCGATCCCTTGTTTGTTCTTCTACATATTGCTCCAGAAACCCATCTTGTACACACTCCAGGAATTCATACTCCACAGCATTAGTGCTAATTAGGTTTAACCAATCTGTATGTAATTGAAGTCACCCATTATTACTGTACTGCCCATGTTACATGCAGCTCTAATTTCCTGATGTATACTGTACCCAACATTACCACTAGAGTTCGGTGACCTATAAAAAATTAGCACAAATTTTTGCTGCCCCTTGCTGTTTCTTAAACTGATACTACATCTTGTTCCTCTGATCAAAGATCCTCTCACGAATGTACTGATCTCCTCCTTTGTTAGCAACGTTACCTCACCTCCTTTTCCCCTCCTCCTATCCTTCCTAAATGACAAATATCCCAGAATGTTCAGTTCCCAGTCCTGGTCACCCTGTAACCATGTCTCTGTCATGGCAATAAAATCATACACATTTCCCACTGTTTGTGCCTTCAAATCATTTACCTTGTTGTGAAATAGGAGTGGTCATGAACAGGGAGAGTTGGTGTAAGCTGTGGGAGCAGGCTGGTAGAGGATCTTTCTCTTCTGGAGACGGGACTAAACTTTCCTGCAACCAACTGTTCAGATCAAAGCTTTTCAGTCCTGCCACATGCATTTGTGAATGATGGTGAACAATTAAACAACTAACCAAAGGAGGCGGCTCCTCAATGATGAGAAGCCCAACACATCAGTGCAAAAGACAAGGATGAAACATGAACAATCTTCAACCAGAAGTGCTGAGTGGATGATCCATCTTGGCCTCTTCCTGAGCTTTTCAGCACAGCCAAATTGAAGTAATGGGGATCAGGGGAACACACTCCACTTGTTGGAATCAAACATGGCATAAAGGAAGATGGTTGTGATTGTTGGAGGTCAATCATCTCAGTCCCAGAACACAGAGTAAGAGTCATTTATGGCACAGAATGAGGCTACAACCCATTAAGTCCATGCTGGCTCTCCATGGAGCTATCCAGTCAGTCACATTCTCCTGCTCAATCCCCGTCACCCTGCAAATTTATTTCCTTCACGTGGCCATCCAATATCCTTTTGAAGTCATTGATCCTCTTCACTTTCGCCATCATTGTGGGCAGCAAGTTCCAAGTAATTACCATCCACTGCGTAAGAAAATTCTTCCTCATATTTCCCCTGCATCTCTTGTCCAAATCCTACAATCTGTGTCCCTAGTCCTTGTACCACTAGTAGAAGAAAACAATTTTTCTTTGTCTAACTTATTTCAGCTTGCCATAATCTTGTTCTCAGGAAAACAATCCCAGCATTTCTAACCAAAAGCTGTAACTAAAATCCCCTAACCCTGGAACCATTCTGGGAAATCTTTGCATCTGCTGAAGGCCCCTCACACCTTCCTAAAGTGTGTAACCAGAACTGGAAGCAATGCTCCAGTTGGAGCCTAACCAGAGCTTTACAAAGATTTAGAATAACTTCCCTGCTTTTATACTCAGTGCCTGTACCTATGAAGCCTGTTATGATCAAGGTGGGAGTAATGCACTGTTGATTCAGTCCCACTACACCAGAGGTCACAGCATATTAGTAACATTTTATAACAGTTTCTGAAGGATAATAAAATAATTGAGGTAATCTTCTGGTCGTATTTTCCTGGATCAGTGAGGTGTCCCAGAGTCGAATAGTCAGATGCCATTTGATGTCTCTCCAGGTGAAATTAATGAATAAACTATAGTGGGTAGGCATTCAAAGTAGTTCATCTGCAGCAGGCATCACATAGATCTTTCAGCAATAGGCTGTAGCAAAAGGTCTATTTAAGTTTTAAAGTAGCACAGTGGCGCAGTGGTTAGCACCACAGCCTCACAGCTCCAGCGACCCAGGTTTAGTTCTGGGTACTGCTTGTGCGGAGTTTGCAAGTTCTCCCTGTGACCCCATGGTTTCCTCCAGGTGCTCCGGTTTCCTCCCACATGCCAAAGACTTGCGGGATGATAGGTAAATTGGCCATTGTAAATTGCCCCGAGTGTAGGTAGGTGGTATGAGAATTGTGGGAAAGTGGGGATGTGAGAGGGAAATGGGATTAACGTAGTATTAGTATAAATGGGTGATTGTTGGTTGGCGCGGACCCGTTGGGCTGAAGGGCCTGTTTTGGTGCTGTATCTCTCTCTGACTCTAACAGTAGAAACTTTCTTGAGATTTCAGGAACTTCGAAAAATGCAAAAGTCAACAGGCCTTCCCCACAGAACACAACAACTATGTAACTTAGTCTGGAGGCAGGGATTCTTGACTGGAGGCAACAGAAACTTGCCCCACTCAAAATACAGGCTTCCTTTCACCAAAGCAGGGTTTCTCCACAGAGTGTAGCAAATCCTTGTTATTTCTGATTCTCTACCTCTCTATTCAGGCATAAATAGCAACAAGGGTTTTTGCTCCCATACATTAGATTTTTGCAACTCCTTCAAAGTTCTTTTGACTTCATGAAGAGATTAACCTTTTACTTAATACAGGAATAATTCTTAAAGAGAACGTTTTCTCAGGGCTGTATTCCTGGCAAGTTTCCAGCAGTAACTGTTAGCTGCTCACAGCTCCCCTGTTTTTTTTTTCACACTGCCAAAATGAAACTGAAAGCCTTTTCAATAGGAGTCACAAGACCATCATAAAATATTCCTGTTGCTTTGAAACACATTGCCCTGCAGCCTGGACTTTCAAATACCACAATCCCTCCAGTCACTGTTCACAGAAAATAGCAACATGTCTTAAAGGCACACAGATCTCTTAGTTTTTTTTGAAAAATCAAAACTCTTATGGCAAAATCAAGATCCCATCAGTGTGACTGATCACTCTCAGTATGCCCCCCCACCTTCAAACATCAATTCACATGTACCCCCAGGTCCCACTCTTCCTCCACACTCCTTAAATCTGTGCCATTAAGACAATATTGCCTCTCTCTGTTCATTCTGATAAAATGCATCACCTCACACTTGTCAATATTAATATCGATCTGCCGTCTCTCTGGCCATTCTGCTAGCCTATCTGTGTCCTGCTGCAGGTGGTCCATGTCATCCTCACTGTTTGCCACACCTCCAAGTTTCGTTTCATCTGCAGATTTGGAGATTCTACTCTGTATTCCAAGATCCAAGTCATTTATATATAGCAAGAAAACCAGTGGCCCAGCACTGACACTTCGGGAACACCACTGTCTATCATCCTCCAGTTTGAACATCAGCAATTTACTATGACCGGCTGTGTTCTGTCTTGAAGCCAATTTTTTATCCAATTGGACATTGACTATTCCATGAGCCTCAGTTTTATTAGCCAGCCTTTTATGTGGTACCTTATCAAATACTTTCTTAAAATCCATCCAAGCAACATTCACGAGATTCTTTTAATCAACCTTTTCTGTCACTTCGTCAAAAAATTCAATTTTTTTGGTCAAGTATAATTTCCCTTTTACAAATCCATGTTGGCTTTCCTTAATTAACTCACATCTCTCCAGGTGTCTGTTGAAATTTTCCTCATTATTGTTTCTAAAACCTTATCCTGATGCTAAACTGACTGGCCTGTAGTTGCTAGGACTCAGCTTTTCCCCTTTCTTGAATAAGGATGTCACATTTATCACTCTCCAGCTCTTCCATTAGCTCCATCTCCAAATTTATTTGCAGCCTGGGATGCAAGCCATCCTGACTTATCTAACCAAGCATAGTCAGCCTTTTTACTGCCTCCCCTGCCTCATTTTTTATCCTCTACTCTCTCCACTTCTACCTGTATTTTGTCAGATTTCACTTCCTTAGTGATCCCTGATACAAAGTACTCATTAAGTATATAAGCCTTGCCCTGCACCTCTCAACATATATTCCCCTCTTTGTCCCTAATAGGCCCCACTCCACCTCTTACTATCAGCTTACATGCTGGTGGAAAATGTTTGGGTCCTCTTTTATGTTGACTGTCATTCTATTCTCATATTCTCTCTTTGCCAGTCTTATTTTCCTCTTCACCTCCCCTCTCAACATATTGTATTTGGCCTGGTTCTCACTTGAAGAATTCACCTGACATGCATCATGCACCTTCTTTTATTCTGGGAAGGTACTGCCCTCGAATGTGGACATTTGAGTATTCGAGCACAGAAAACCTGTAATGAAGTTTTGAAGTTTTTGTTAGGGATCAATTTTGTTTCCTGCTTCTAATTGCCTGTTTGTCTTTTTGTTTAATCCCAGATGTGAGTCCCCAAATTTCTGTTACAGTAAAGTGAGGAGGGGTTGAAAAGCTTCCCTCTTTTCCCTCTCCTTGTTTGACCACAATGGATTTAATTCTTTTTTAAAGTGGATGTCATGGCCAATTCAGTAGGTGTTTGATTCCTTACTTGCTATGATCAAAACAAGAACCAACTGGAGAGATTTTCTTGAGTTCACAAAGAAAAAGGTTAACATTATTGTACCTAAACTGAACTAATAAAATAATAAGCAATGCACCAACTTTCACTCACACACACACACTTGCACGCACCCACTCGAGGTTTCCACACACACATTTAGGTGATCGAGTGGGGTACGATAGATTGGTTAAGTTAGAGTCCATAGAAAAAAGGCATATGCAATCTGTGACGTTTGATAATTCAGCTGGCTTCAAGCTGAATTTGGTGGTCCTGAGGCTTGTAGTTTGAAGAGGTAGGTGACTGGTTTGGTGAGTCTCTTGGAGATAGCGATGCAGATGATTTTCTTCAAAGGTTTTCTGGTTGTAGCTGCAGTATGCAAATGTGGACAGTCACCGGGCAGGATTTGAAAGTTTTCTAGCTGGAATGGAGAGAGAAAGAGGAGGACCTCCCACTTGGGTCTGCATGTGTCAGAGTCCAGTTGTTTTTTGCTTCTCGACTGCAGAAAGACACAAGCTTAAAAGCACAGATGGGGGAGGGGCTTGTCACATGACAGTCACTCAGTAATTCAAAACATAGCAGTTAGCAGTATTTCTCTCTTGTTAAAAAGGAAAAGAACAAACAGTTCCCTTAAACATCCTGGGTCTTTGTTCTTTCTGGGAAATGCAGCCATTTCCGCTCCCTCCTCACAGCCCTTTGCATTGTAGGATACAGTGCTGCAAACTAGGCGATCATCTTAATATGCCAGCAAAGTCATCCTTTTAGCTGGTCTTTGCAAATGTCTTTTAAAAAATTATAAATTCAGATTTCCAGTCAGTGGATTAAAAAACATTATCATTTAACAAAGCACATTGGCATGACCATATCCTGGTATATTGAGCACCCAATCTTTGCCACTTTTCAGCCACATTTCCGTTATTGCGACTACATCATATTCCCATACTGCTATTTGTGCTTCTCACTCACTAACCTTCATCACCACAATTCATGCCTTTACACTCAGGCATTGTAATCCTGTCTTTGCATTCCTCGTAGTCCTTCTCAGTCCATCCCAACTAATATGGAACTATTCCCTTCTTCTTTTTGACTACTATATGCTGGTGCCCGTCCCTCTGCCAATTTAGTTTAAACCCTCTCCAACTACACCAGTGAGTCTCCCTGCGAGGACTTTGTTCTCAGTCCTGGTGAGGTGCAAGCAGCTTCTTTTAAATCGGTGCCTTCTGCCTGTGAACTGTCCCCAATGCCCCAAGAAATTGAAGCCCTCCCTCCTGCACCAATCTTCAAGCCATGTATTGATCCTCCCTATCTTCCCATTTCTACTCTCGCTAATCAGTGGCACTAGGAGTGGCACATGGGGTGGCGCAGTGGTTAGGGCTGCAGACTCACAGCTTCAGTGACCCAGGTTCAGTTCTGGGTACTGTCTGTACGGAGTTTGCGAATTCTCCATGTGACTGCGTGGGTTTCCACTGCGTACTCTGGTTTCCTCCCACAACCAAAGACTTGAAGGTTGGTCGGTAAATTGGCCATTGTAAATTGCCCCTCGTGCAGGTAGGTGGTAGGAGAATTGTAGGGATGTGGTAGGGAATATTGGATTAAATGTAGGATTAGTATAAATGGGTGGTTGTTGGTCAGCACAGACTTGGTGGGCTGAAAGGCCTGTTTTAGTGCTGTATCTCTAAGCTATTGTTATCAAGCTAATACTCTTTATCATCCTCGCTAGCTCCTGAAAATCTGACCACAGGACCTCAATACCTGTCTTTGCTATGTTGTTGCTACTTCTGGCTCATTCCCTTCCCCTTCAGAATATCCTGCACCCTCTCCAAGATATAGTTTACTCTGGCACGAGGGCGGCAATACACAGGGGGGCGGAATTAGATTAGATGAGAGATACAGCACTGAAACAGGTCCTTCGGCCCACCGAGTCTGTGCCGAACATCAACCACCCATTTTATACTAATCCTACACTAATCCCATATTCCCAACAAACATCCCCACCTATCCCTATATTTCCCTACCACCTACCTATACTAGTGACAATTGAAAATGGCCAATTTACCTATCAACCTGCAAGTCTTTTGGCTTGTGGGAGGAAACCGGAGCACCCGGAGAAAACCCACGCAGACACAGGAACTCTCGATAACATTTAAAGAAATGCTTGTCTGACCTCCTGACTATGGAATCCCCAATAACAACTTGATTTCTGCCCTTTGCTGCTCCCTCCTGTACAGTCCCATGCCCATTGGTGCCTCCTTCAAGGTGTCGTCACTCCCAGCAGTCTCCAAAGCTGGTTTGTGAGTCGCACACACCCCGAAGAATCTTGCATTTTCTGCCTCTTCCTAACCTTCTGAATGGCCACCCACCCTGAACTCCTACTGCCTGTGGGGTGACCAGCTCCTGGAGCATACAATCCAGGAAACTCTCCTGCTCCCTGATGCTCCGCGGTGATTCCAGCAGTCCCTCAAGCTCGGAAATCATAAGCTCGATCTGAAGCTATAGACATGGTTGCCCAAGACTCATGAAGTGTCCTGAAGTTCCCACATGGAACAGGAATTGCAAGCAACAGGTCATAGCTGCCCATCCATGATCGAAACAAAAACCCGCTCTTCCCTTTTTGAACAAACTATTTAGTAGCCTGTTTTAACTATCAATTGTAATTAATACCTCTGGTCCTGCTCTGTGCTTATACTCGTATTACAACACTTAGTTAATTTTCCAGCTCCTAATTCAAACCAGTACGGCACCACCCCACCCCCCACCCCTTGCTGGTCTCCCCTTATGATGAACAGTCACTACCAAGGGGCTGATGCTGTAACTGATGCTGAGATCTGCTCCCTTAGGTTTGAGAATGTATCAGGATGGAAGTGGGACAATATTAATCAGGCACTTTCCACCTGTCAGTGAAAACAGAATAGATTTCCACTTACTCAAGGGAATATGAATCAAAAAATGAGAAAGGAATCGACTTCACACATTATTCCATTTACAATCAGTTGAAAGTAAAATCAGTTGGGATGATTTATCACCAATTACAACGTTATATCATTAATCTTATCCAGCAAACCTTAAATGATTCTTAAAGCCATGTCGACACCATATATCAATTAAGCAGCTCCTGCCCGGCGTGCACAATGATAATCAAGGTGGAGGAACAGACCCTTCATCAGGAATAAAACCTGCCTGATTATCCTCCTCTTAAACTCAATGTAATGAATATCATGAAACATTTTTTCATGTTTGCACTTGCTGCTGTTCAATATTCAGTCCGTTAACACCTTTTCTGTACTAATGCTTTGTCTTTCAACACACCATTAACATATTGTTTACCTTTGCTCCATGACCTTTTGGTCAGCTATGTGGCCTTGTCCAATCTACACCTTCTCCTTTGTTATCTCTTGCCCCACCCCCACCTCACTTGCTTATAACATGTGACATTTTTAATATTTGTCAGTTCCGAAGAAGGGTCACTGGCCCGAAACGTTAACTCTGCTTCTCTTTCCACTGATGCTGCCAGACCTGCTGAGTGGTTCCAGCATTTCTTGTTTTTATTTCAGATTTCCAGCATCCGCAGTATTTTGCTTTTATTGTAATGAACATCAGGCTGTTCTGTAAAGGAAGTGCAATCTTTCTTCATCACTTTTTATTCCACCGCCCTCTTCAGGTGCTGTTTAATACCCAGATGGTAAAGAATAAAATCTACTCCCAGGAGTCAATGCAGAGAGCAGACTGTTCATCAAATAAATCATCCAGTAACATTATCGAGGGAACAATGTACTTTCAATCACACAGCAAGCAGAATAAACTGAATACATACAATTGTTGGATATGGAAACTTGAATAATAAAGGCAGTGTTTACAGTTAAATATCATCTACATATTGAAATAGAGATATGGTCACTTACAGGGAACCCAACAGCAACTGACAATCAGGAGCAGAGTTAATGCAGGTACAGTATTAATACCTGGGCATAAAACTTACCAGGGACACCAATAACGGCGAGGGTGGGAAAATAAATATCCCCAAAATCCAGAAGAATCTGAAAGACCAAATCTTCAAGTGTATAAATCTGATTCATTCTTTCCATTTCTGCAGAACATTAATCCCAGTTTGTGCTGGAGACCAAACTCTTTCTGACTCTGTAACTGAGCGAAGACCCTTATGTCAGGCAGGAGAAATCCCCATTGACATAATTATGAGGCAAGGAGGCTGACATTACTGACAGTGACTGAACAAAAAGATTCCATTAATCTCTTTTACACAACACATTGTAATATCATAAATTATATTTAGCCAGATATTGCACAATGGAAAGTGAATCTCCCCAGAGTCCAGGGAAGAACAGACTGGGTGAAATCCACAGTCTGACAGCATTGGGTGCAGTGAGAACAGATTTATTTACAGGTTTTCCGATATTTCTGTGAGAGAATGTGTTCTGTAATTTCAGAGAATTTCTATCCAATTCACAGGATGGACTTTAAACTCAGCCAGTGAGACCAGACCATGTGGTACAGCCCCTGAGAATATTCCTTGCTCATTTCTGGAGATCCAGCTCACATATCATTCTATTTCCATCGCCCTTAAGACTCCAGGAGGTGATGGTGTAATGGTAATGTCACTAGACTAGTAATTCAGAGCCCAGGCTAATGCTGTGGGAACACGGGTTTAAATCCCATAACAGCATGTAATGAAACTTGAATTCAATTAATAAATCTGGAATTAAAAAGCTAGTCTAATGGTGAGCATGAAACCCTGTTGATTGTCTTAGAAACCCGCTTGGTTCACTAATGTCATTTTGGGAAGAAAATCTGCTGGCCTTACCTGGTCTGGCCGACATGCGACTCCATCCCCACAGCAATGTGGTTGTCTCTTATAAGCCCTCTGAAAATGGCCTAGAAAGACACTCAGTTACATCAAACTGCAAGCACTGTTGGTTTACATATAGCCCAATGAGAGCAATGGTTCAAGAAGGCAGCTCACCACCACCTTCTCAAGGGCATTTAGTGTTAGGCAATAAATGCTGGCACAGCCACTGATGCCCACGTCCCACGAATGAACAAATTCACTCTCACGTATTTCTTATACATATTCTCTCACTTCAAGAGGCAGAGTCACATTCCAAGGAATCCCCACCAAACAATGACCTAATTCCTGAATTTTGACCGAGGATCTTAGTAATGTGAAGAGAGGAGAGAAATTGGGATGGTTCCCCATAGAACAGAGACTAGTTCGTGTCGATTTAACAGAGACGCTCACAATCATGAGGGATTGTGAAAGAATCGAGGGGGAGAAACTGTTTCCACTGGCAGGACACTGATTTAGAACAATTGGCAAAAACAATCCAGGGAGGAAAAGAGGAGTAATTTGATGCACTGATTTGTTGTGAGCTGGACGGCAGTATCTGAGAAAGTAGGAAGCAGATCCCATCGTAACTTTCCAAAGGAAGTGGATATATATTGAAAAGGAGGTATTTGCATGACGATGGGGAAATAGCAGCAGAGAGGTAATAGAGTGACACAGCACTGAAACAGGCCCTTTGGCCCACCAAGTCTGTGCCGACCATCAACCACCCATTTATACTAATTCTACATTCATCCCAATTACCCTGCCTTCCCTCAATTCTCCTCCCTACACGAGGGGCAATTTACAACGGCCAATTTACCTGTCAACCTGCAAGTCTTTGGCTGTGGGAGGAAACTGGAGCACCCGGCAGAAACACATGCGGTCACAGGGAGAACTTGCAAATTCCGCACAGGCAGTACCCAGAACCAAACCTGGGTCACTGAAGCTATGGTGCTAACCACTGCGCCACTGTGCCGCCCCATAATAATTGAATCTCTCTTTCAAAAAGATGGCACAGACTTCTTCAGCGTGGAATGCTAAAATGACTGTCGAAACAGCTACGATTTGCATTTGTATAGTACCTTCCACATAATAAAAACATCCTAAGGCTTTGCATCTCAGCATTTTAAAACCACATTTGACACTGAACCACATAAGGAGATATTAGGTCAGATGACAAAAAACTTGGACAAAGTGCGAGGCTTTAAGGATTGTTTTAAAGGAGGAAAGAGAGGTGGAGAGGCAGAGAGATTAAGGGAGGGAATTCCACATTTTAGGGCCTAAGCAGCTGAATGCATGTCCATCAATGGTGGAGCTATTAAAATTGGGAATGTTCAAAAGGCCAGAATTAGAAGTGCAGAGGTATCTTGGAGGGTTTATGGGCTGGTGAAGATTACAGCGATAGGGAGTGGTGAGGCAATGGAGGGATTTGAAAGCAAGGATGAGGATTTTAAAATCAAGACATTGCTTGAGAGGGAGTCAATGTAGATCAGCGAGAACAGGGGTGATCGGGGAACAGGACTTGGTGCAGGTTCGGACTCAGGCAGCAGGGTTTTGGATGACCTCAAATTTAAGGAGAATAGAATGTGGAAGACCTGTCAGGAATGTGTTGGAATGATCAGTTCGAGAGGTAACAAAGGCATGAATGAAGGTTTCAGATGAGCTGAGGCAGGGGCTAAGTTGGGTGGTGTCACAGAGGTGCAAACAGCCATGGGTCCTAGCTCTGCTGCTTTTTTGTGGGATATGTGCAACATTCCTTGTTCTGATGAAAGGTCACAGACCTGAAACATTAAGTCTGTCTCTATCTCCACAGATTCTGCTGACCTGGTGAGTATTTCCAGCACTTTCTGTTTTTATTCCTTTTTCCAGTCTGACTCGGGCCCTCTCGCTCACCTCTTTTTCTGGTACATTGATGATTGTATCAGTGACGGTTCCTGCTCTCATCCTGAACTGCAAAACATCATCAACTTTGCTTCGAAGTTCCACCTTTCTTTCACCTTCACATGATCCATGTCTGACTCTTCCCTTCCCTTCCTTGACTTCTCTGTCTCCATTTCTGGGTATAGGCTTTCAACAAATATTTATCTGAAGCTCAGTGACTCCCACACCTACATCAACTGCACTTGCTCACACCCTGCTTCCTGTCAGGAATCCATTCTATTCTCACAGCACACCATCTCCATTGCATCTGTTCTGATGACATAACCTTCCAGTGCTTCTGATATGTCTTCCTTTTCTCCTGAACCAAGGATTTCGCCACCATGAATAACCGGAGCCTCAACCGTGTCTGTCCCACTTCCAGCACATCTTCTGTCAGTCCTTCCCCTCCTTCCCAGAGACATGATAGGGTTCCCTCTGTCCTCACCTTCCACCCTACCAGCCTCTGTATTCAATGGATTATCCTTCACCGTTTTTGCTAGGTTCAGTGTGAAGCCACTACCAATCATATCTTACTTTCCCCTTTCAGCATTCCGAGGGGACTGTTTTTCCCACTACACTCTGCTCCGCTCCTCAATAACCCCCAACACCACCTCCCTTTCACACAGCATCTTTCTATGCAAGCACAGGAGATGTAAAACCTGCTGTTTTACCTCCTCTCTCCTCACCGTCCAAGATCGCATAACACTCCTTCCAGGCGAGACAGTGATTTTTGTGTACTTCTTTCAATTCAGTAAACTGTGTTCACTGCTCACAATGTGGTCTGCTCTACATTGGAGAGACTGAACACAGGTTGGGTGATCGCTTTCCAGGACACCTCCATTCTGTCTGCAAGTGTGACCCCGAGCTTCCGGTCGCCTGCCATTTTAATTCTCCATCTTGATCTCACACTGACCTCTCTGTCCTTGGCCTACTGCAGTGTTCCAATGAAACTCAATGAAAGCTCGAGGAACAGCATCTCATCTTTTGATTAGGCACTTTACAGCCTTCCAGAATCAACAATGAGTTCAACAATTTCAGACCATAATCTCTGCCCCTTTTCTTTTTTCTTTTCTTTGCATGTTTTGGTCTTACTGATGTAAATGTCTTGTTTTTGCTTTCTGACAGCAGCTGTTCATCATTCTATCATTCATACCTTGTTTCGACAGATCTTTTGTTTCTTTACTGGTCCCATGACAACTCCCTTTGGCCCTGCTCCACCAACTCTTTTCTCATTTAATCTCTCCTGTCTTCCACATTATCACAGACCATCTATTTTGTTTCTTTTCAACCTTCCCCGTTTCACCTGCTAAAAACCTATAACATTTCTAACTTTCCCAGTTCTGATGAGAGTGGGGAGGTGTTGGAGGAGGATGCTGTGGTCAACTGTGTCAAAGGCTGCAGACAGTAGAGAAGGACAATTAGGGATAGAAAATCTTTGTCACAGTCACATAGGATGTCACTTGTAACTTTGACAAGAGTTGAGTTGATACTATGGCAGGGGTGGAGGCCTGATTGGTGAGATTCAAACATGGAGTTCCGGGAAAGATGGGCACGGATTTGGGAGATGACAATCCTTCAAGTACTTTGGAGAGGAAAGGAGGTTGGATATGGAGTGGTAGTTTGCAAGTACAGTGGGGTGAGGGTTATTTTTTGAGGAAAGGGATAAAACTGCAGATTTGAAGGAGAGAAGGAATCGTTAACGATATTGTCGAACATGGGGACCAGGAGCGGTTATTGGCTGGTCAGCAGTTTATTGGAATAGGGTCAAGGAAGCAGAAGGTGGGTCTCATGGACAAGATGAACTCAGCAAAGGAACGAGGAGAGATAGGAGAGAACCAGAGAAAGATGTGAGTTGTTCAGAGCTAAGGCAGTGGGGAGTTTAGAGGAGGTTTGTCCTGGTGGGTTAGTGGAAAGGAGGAACATGGCGGAGGCAGCTGATCAGATGGTCTCACTCACACTTCCTCGCACTTATTGTTGGAGGTGAGGGTGGAGGAGACAGGGGTGTAAGATATTATAAATTGTCGGGGTTTAATGCTCATCTCAGATGGAGCCCAAGCTGGGACAGCGACATGAGAGTAGGGTGATCGAGGAGTACTGAAAGGTTTGGGTAGGGAATTGAGAGTACCTGAGAGGGGAGAAGTGAAAGTAGGCAGGACGATAGAAGAGAGGCATCTAGGAGGGGTAAAAAGAAACTAAGTTAAAAAGAAAGAACAAAGAGTGATGGGCTCGGGTCCAGGGTGGCAGCTAAAATACACATTCGAATGGACTCAGGGAAGCCTCAAGTTACATGGATCTGTTTATATAAAAATTAGGGAACATAAGTACCTGCCAATAGACGAGAAATGGAAGATAACAGGAAAGAGTCCAGAGTTAAAGACAGAGGTCCTGTGAGGGGATAACGATGATTGAGACAGGGTGGAGTCAGCACAGAACATCATGAACTGTTGTCGAGTTCGGAGACAGGAAAAGCAAGTGAAACCCAGAAGCTATTTGAGGGTCAGATTATTGCCTATATATGGATTACAGCCGACATATAGACTGTATGGCCAGACTTCCAAATAAAATTCTAGATATTGAATCAGTATTGGAGCTTGTGATATGAAGTCATTTCTCAGGATTATGTTGAATACTGAAGCACTCACCCAGACTTCGTAAAAGTCAGTACAATCACACTTTGAGAATTCCAGTTAATGTTGGCTCGTTCATGAGAAATACTGAATAAATTTTGCTTTCTATGAATACTTCGTTTTTCTTCATGGGATCATCAATGGCAAGGCCAGCCCTTATTGCCCATCCTTAATTGCCATTGAGAAGGAGGTGGTGAGCTGCCCTCTTGAATCGTTGCAGTCCATGTGGTGTAGCTGCTCCTTCAGTGTTGTAAGGGAGCGAGATCCAGAATTTTGACCCAGTGACAATGAATGAATCGTGATATGGTTCCAAGTCAGGATGGTGTGAGACTTGGAGGGGAACTTGCAGGTGATGGTATTCCATGTGCCTGCTGCCCTTGTTCTTCAAGGTGGTAGAGGTTGTGTATTTGGAAAGTGCTGTCGAAGGAGCCTTGGCAAGGTGCTGCAGTGCATCTTTTAGAGGGTACACAATACTGTTACTGTGCAATGGTGGTGGAGGCAGTGAATGTTTAATGTGTTGGATGGGGTGTTGATCAAGCTGACTGTTTTGTCTTGGATGGTATCAAGCATCTTGAGTGTTGTTGCAGCTGTGCTCATACAGGCAAGTGCAGAATGTTCCAACCCACACCTGACATGTGCTTTGTCAATGGTGGACAGGATTTGGGGAGTAAGGAGGTGAGTTACTCACCACAGAATTCCAGCCTCTGACTTGCTCTTGTAGCCACAGTATTTATATGACTGGTCCAGTTAAGTTTCTGATCAATGGTGACCACTCCCCTCCCCCACCCCCAGGATGTTGATGGTGGGAAATTCAGCAATGGTAATGATGTTAAATCTCAAGCTGAGATGGTTCGATTCTCTTTTGTTGGAAATGGTCATTGCCTGGCATTTGTGTGACATGTATAAGCCAATGCATTATTTACCTGAACTGTATTAATCACTCTTTATCATGTAAACCGTGCTTTTATTTCTTTCATATTAATGAATGTAAGCTGGCTGTGGTGGAGTCCTGTGGGCAGAGTTTATCTCATGATGGTAGGAAGATGGAGCTATGAAGGGGGAATTCTGACTGATGACATTATTACTGGGACAGTTTTAACTAAAACAGACAGGTTGCACAATGTTCAGCACCATTCACAACTCCTCAGATACTGAAGCAGTCCATGTAGAAATGCAACAATTCTTGGACAATATCGAGGCTTGGGCTGATAAGTGACAAGTAACATTCACGCCATACAAGTGCCAGACAATGATCATCTCCAAAAAGATAGAATCTACCCATCTCCCGTTTACATTCAATGGCATTATGATCACTGAATGCCACACTATCAACATCCTGGGGGGTTACCATTGACCAAAAACATAACTGGAGTAGCAATATAAATACCACGGCTACAAGAGCAGGTCAGAGGCTTGGAATTCTGCAGTCTGTAACTCACCTCCTGACTCCCCAAAGCCTGTCCACCATCTACAAGGCACAAGTCAAGAATGTGATGACATACTCGCCACTTGCCTGGATGGGTGATGCTCCAACAACACTCAAGAAGCTCGTCACTATACAGGACAAAGCAGCCCACTTGATTGGTACCCCATCTAAAGACATTCACTCCCTCCACTACCGATGCACAGTGGCAGCATTGGGTACCATCTACAAGATGCACTGCAGCAACGCACCAAGGCTTCTTAGAGAGCACCTTCCAAACCCAGGACCTTGACCTCCGAGAAGGACAAGGACAGCAGATATGTGGGAACACCACCACCTGAAAGTTTCCCTCCAAGCCACACACCATCCTGACTTGGAACTATATCGCCTTTCCTTCACTGTCGCTGGGTCAAAATCCTGGAACTGCCTTCCTCACATCGCTGTGGGTATACCTACACCAAATGGACTGCAGAGGCTCGAGAAGGCAGCTCACCACCACCTTTTCAAGGGAAATTAGAGAAGGGCAATAAATGCTGGCCTTGCCAGCGACTCCTAAATCCCAGGAACAAATAAAAAAACACACACAGGCATGTCAGGACATGTCCCTGAGGTGGTGAATTGCCACAGACACTTTGCCTACAGACAATGGCCACTCGAGAATGTGTGAATGGCCTTCTTCCTGCTCCAGGATACAGTAATCACACCCATTATTAGCATGCAACTGGAGACACACTACCCCCCCTACCCCACTGCTGGGATATGACCAAGTGGGGGTTGGTTCTGAAAGGCTAAGGTGTGATTATTAATCCAATCGGATGATCCAATTTGAAGTATTACCTGATATGCCATGGGCCAGGGTCAGGAAGTTGTATAAAGTCACAGCCCTCAAGGACATTGTTACTGCAGTCGGTAGAGTGACCTGGTCAGCCATTCTGAAGTCATGACTGGAGATCTCTTGAAGGACTGTCCACCTGAGACTGACCCGAGCTTGCGGGATTCTGAAGCAACCAGTGTCATTGTGAGCATGTACCGTTGCTTAGAGATTTAATAAAGGTGTATCACATTTACTGAAACAGTATCCAAGTCATTGTGTGCCATTGATATGAGGAGTAAAGACAAGAACCTTTAGACCAGAGAGGGGGTCTTACAAGTGGCGAGCCAGCCAGGAGTCTTGAAGATAAAGAAATGTCAGAAAATACTATGGATGGGTTTGTCACGAAGTGCGTGGCAGGGAAATTACCTCTTCAGCAGTCGGTGGGTTCGGGTTATCCTGGAGGGTGATGATCCGGTAGATGAGGCAGAACAGTGGACACAGGGGTCCACTTGTAAGCGGATCTTGATGAAGGCCCAGTTTGGCTGATGGCAGATCAGTGGCAGCACAGGAAAGATGAGGCTGACAAAACAAAATTCAAGCAGAAGCTGGAGGAGAGAGATAAAGAAGCTCAGTGAATGGGATGTGGTTATTAATGGGTTAATGAAACAGCGAGAGGAAGAGAGAAAGATGAGGAAAAAAGACAGTGAACAATTGGAGCTGGAAAGGGAGCGGTGGTTAATCAGAATGGGCTCCATGGGAAGCAGAGCAGTGCCATAGGGCAGACAGAGCAGAACAAGAGGCTGAGGACATGAAGGCTGCACCGTGTTATACATCAACAGCATAAAGAGAAAGGCATGAAAGCAGATCACACTGAGTGTCAGAGTGAGATAGAGAGACTGAGAGAGAAGTTCCAGGTGTACAGGGGTGTTGTGTGTGTGATGGGTGTTGGTGAGGTAAAGATTACAGAAGTAGAGGAGGAGGAGGATTCTGGTACTGATGAGGATGACCCGCCGGTACCGGACATGCAGGACAACGCCCGGCCAGAAAGTCTCCGGCCGCCTCTTGGCCCCTGTGAGATAACAGAGGTTTCTTCCTCCAGCTAACGACCATAATAGAACGCAACAAATAGTCAATCTTTACAACGTGAAGATGTATTTCTTCTGGATGGAGAAAACCTATTGACTCCTTTTACATCCTCGCACTTTCACAAGCCTGTGCTTCAGGCTCCAACATTCAAACCCACCCCTTCTCTCAGCTTATTCCTTCCACCATTAATACTGACAAACTTCCATTTCATTTCTCTCCAGCTAAGCCTCCTGTAACATTCACTTTCATGTTCTCAGACCTTTAACATTGCTCAGTCAGCACCGCTGTTCCTCAGGTGTTCATGTTCCATTCCATCATCCAAAAGCACAGTGTTAGTTTCCACGTGTACGCTAATAACACCCAGCTCTCCCTCACCATCACCTCTCTTGACTCTTCCACCCTTGTTAAATTGTCAGACTCCTTGTCCGACATCCAGTACTGGATCAGCAGAAATTGGTCTTGCTGACATACATTGGCTCTCGATCAAGCAGCGTCTGGAATTTAACATTTTCCTCCTTGTTTTCAAATCCCTCCATGGCCTCGACCCTCCCTATCTCTGTAATCTCATCCAATCCCAAAAACCTCCGAGATATCCACACTCCTCTAATTCTGGCCTCTTGAGCATCCTCGATTTTAATCGCTCCACCATCGGCGGCCATGCCTTCAACTGCCTGGGCTCTAAGCTGTGGAATTCCCTCCCGAAACCTCTCTGCCTCTCGACCTCACT
Organism: Heterodontus francisci; assembly: GCF_036365525.1. Taxonomy (NCBI): domain Eukaryota; kingdom Metazoa; phylum Chordata; class Chondrichthyes; order Heterodontiformes; family Heterodontidae; genus Heterodontus; species Heterodontus francisci. Next base: position 30,976,029 of record NC_090410.1, read on the forward strand.
TTCATCCTTTAAGACACTCCTCAAAACCTATCTCTTTTTTGAGATTTTGTTCTTCTGCCCGAAAATCTCCTTCTGTGGTTCGGTGTCAAATTTTGCTTTATAATTCTCCTGTTCAGCTACATGGGATATTTTATTATGTTAAAGATGCTATATAAATATAAGTTGTTGTTGTTTGTGCTTTCACTATAACAGTTTCCTGACAACACACAGCCTGCCTCAAGGACAAAGCTTCAGGCACAACTTTCTTGTGATCTTCTCACATCCAAGATCACTCTTTACTTTCCTTCACATGTGTTTTAAATTCTGCCGTTTCTGATCACAGCACATGGACATTTTAAAGACCTTTGACTCATGGCCAATCTCCTGGAATTGCTCCTTTTCTGTCACCAGCATTCTGTTCATTTATTCTCCATTTCTTTCAATCACACCTTTCAACAGATCGATTAAGATGAAGACAGGATGTTTTGGATCTTGCTGCACTGACCTAGCTTGACAAAATGGCACATTTGAGCCCTCATTGGCAGCTATGTAGCACTGCCCATCACTCATCCACCTCAACTGTTTAGAGAAACGTGCCAACTACCAGGTAAACAGAAGCCAGTTTTCACTTAGTATCCCCCGTATCACAATATTCCCCAAGAAAGTATCATGAGCTGCCGGGCCGCTGTCCCTCTAAAGGCCGGCTCTGCTTTCACAGCTTGTTCACCAAGTGGTCCCATGGATAGAAATGCATCTGGATTCCGGACACAAATGAACATTGGTGTGAATGGGACCTGTGTCCGCAGGAACAGCAGTGGGAGCAGAGCAAACCTAACGGCGTAATATTGAGAATGGATGTTCGATGAGGCAATGCTGCAGGAAAATAACAATGGAATGGAAGGAGGAAAGTAAAGGAGGGATATTGACTGTGAAAGGAGGAGAAGCTGGGAGAAGAGAAGGGTTTGAATTATGGAGCATCAAGCACAGGCATGTGAGAGTGTGAGGATTTGAAGGAGCAAATTGTTTTCCATGAGCAACAATTTGTTTCCAGTTGGAATAGATTGATTTTTCACTGTGTTCTGTTAACATGTGCAGCAGAGACCAGACGTTGTTGCAGCCACAACTCAGTGTACTGACCATTGTGTGATCACGGTGCTACACATCAGCTGTGGGAGTTGTGCACAAACCAAAGCAATATCACAAATGACACTACTGAGAAAAGAAGGATTTTTGGTGAAGTGGATCAAAGACAAACCAATTCTGGCCTTTCTGGCCCTCAAAACCACACCTCAGCAGAGCTGAGAGCCTTAACCTGCTCCTTCAATCACTGGGCCATGCCAGTTCTCACACTACTTTCAAGACGATTGTCCACATGCTCAGGAATCCTTAAGAATAACTTCATAATATTAATATTAACTTCTCCTTTAACTCCACACAAGAACACAAAAACACATGAAATAGCCGCAGAAGTAGACCATATGGCCCATCGAGCCTGCTCCGCCATTCAATATGATCACGGCTGATCTTGGGCTTCAATTCCACTTTCCTGCCCGCTCCCCATATTTCTTGATTGCCTGTGAGACCAAAAATCTATCTATCCCAGCCATAAATGTATTCAATGATGGAGGATCCACAATCCTCTGGGGTAGAGAATTCCAAGGATTCACAACCCTTTGAATGTAGTATTTTCTCCTCATCTCAATCCTGAATGATTGGCCCCTTATTCTGAGACTGTGTTCCCGTGTTCTGGATTCTCCGACCAGTGGGAACAATCTCTCAGCTTCTACCCTATCAAGCCCTTTCAGAATCTTGCATGTATCAATTTGATCGCCTCTCATGTTTCTAAACTCCAGAGAATTTAGGCCCAATTTACTCAGCCTCTCATCATTGGACAACCCCCTCATCCCAGGGACCAATTTAGTAAATCTTCACTGCACTGCCTCCAGTGCAAGTATACCCTTTCCTGAAGGCGGAGACCAAAACTGCAAGTAGTATTCCAGGTGCGGTCTCACCAAAGCCCTGTAGAATTTTAGTAAGATTTCTTTATCCTGTACTCCAATCCCTTTGCAATAAAAGCCAACATGCCATTTACCTTCCTAATAGCCTGCTGCACCTGCATGTTAACTTTGTGCACCTCCTTCAAATAAAAGGTGTTGCTGTGGGTAACTGCATGGGTCCAATTTATGCCTATCTTTTTGTGGGGTATGTTGAACATTCCTTGTTCCCGTCCTACTCAGGTCCCTCCCCCAACTCCTTTTCCAGTACATTAATAACTGTATCGGTGCCATTTCCTGCTCCCACCCCAAACTGGAAAACTTTATCAACTTTGCTTCCAATTTCCACCCTTCCCTCACATTTATGTTGTTATGACCAGGTGAGAAAGGTATCGGGGTCTTTTCAGTCTTTACCTGGTCTTATCGTAGCAGGATTTAATGTTAAACACACTGTGTTTTGAAATTCCACTTGGTGAATCCTTGTTCACCACTCTCCAATTATAAGGCAAAGAAATGAGCACAAACAGGCCTTCTTCGGTTTAAAGATGTAGAAGTGGAATTTACCAAAACTTTAACTTAAACTCTAATCGGGTTAATAACTATGGACACACGCCATGCCGCACGCTAGAATGCATAGGCAAATGGAGACTGAAAAGAGCAGAAGAAAAAAAAAGTAGAGAAGTTTGAGGCAATATCAGAAGAGTTTCTTGTTACTGTGCTTCGAGCTCACTGTAGTCCTTTTGTCGGTAGATCTTGCTTTTCATTGGGGCCCAGTATTCTTCTTAAACCTTGTTCACTATCGGAGACTTTTCTCTCTTGGGGTTCATGTGTCTTCAATGGGTCTTCAGTTCCGTGAGAACGATAGAAACATAGAAAATAGGAGCAGGAGTAGGCCATTCGGCCCTTCAGAGCTGCTCCGCCATTCAAAAAAGATCTTGGCTGATGGTCTATTTCAGTACCATGTTTCCGCTTTCTCCCCATATCTCTTGATCCCTTGGGCATTAAAAAATATATCTATCTCCTTGTTGAATATATTTCATGACTTGGCTTCCACTGCCTTCTGCGATAGAGAGTTCCACATGTTCACCACCCTCTGACTGAAGAAATTTCACCTCATCTCGGTTCTAAATGGCATACCCCATATCCTGTGACTGTGACCCCTGGTTCTGGACTCCCCAGCCATTGGGAACATCCCCCCTGCATCTAGCCTGTCTAGTCCTGTTCGAATTTTATCGGTTTCTATGAGATCCCCTCTCATTCTCCTGAACTCGAGTGAATATAGGCCCAGTTGATCCAATCTCTCCTCACATGTCAATCCTGCCATCCCAGGAATCAGCCGAGTAAATCTTCTTTGCACTCCCTCCATGGCAAGAACATCCTCCCTCAGATCAGGAGACCAAAACTGCACACAATACTCCAGATGTGGTCTCACCAAGGCCCCGTATAACTACAGTAAGACATCCTTGATCCTGTACTCAAATCCTCTTGCAATGAAGGTCAACATACCATTCACCTTCCTAACTGCTTGCTGCACCTGAATGTTTGCTTTCAGTGACTGGTGTACAAGGACACCCAGGTCTCATTGCACCTACCCCGTTCCAAATCTATCACCATTCAGATAATAATCTGCCTTCCTATTTTTACAAACTAAGTGGATAATGTCACATTTATCCACTATATACTGCATCTGCCATGCATTTGCCCACTCACCCAACTTGTCCAAATCACACTGGAGCCTCTTTGCATCCTTCGCACAGCTCATATTCCCCACCTCTCCCACCTCCTCCAGCTTTGTGTTGCCTGCAAACTTGGAAGTGTTACATTTAGTTCCCTCACCCAAGTCATTAATATATATTGTGATAAGCTGCGTCCCAAGCACTGATACCTGCGGTACCCCACTAGTCACTGCCTGCCGTCTGGAAAAAGACCCATTTATTCCTACTCTCTGTTTCCTGTTTGTCAACCATTTCTCAATCCATGCCAGTAATTACCCTCAATCCCATATGCTTTAATTTTACATACTGGCCTCTTATATTGTGGCGCAGCGGTTGACACTGCAGCCTCACAGCTCCAGCGAGCTGTTCAGTTCTGGGTATTGCCTCTGCAGACATTGCAAGTTTTCCCTGTGACTGCATGGGTTTCTGTCAGGTGCTCTGGTTTTCTCCCACAGCCAAAGACTTGCAGGTTGATAGATAAATTGGCCATTGTAAATTGTCCCTTGTGTAGGTAGGTGGTAGGAAAAATTGAGGGAAGGTGGGGAAGCAGTAGGGAATATGGGGTTAATGTTGGATTAGTATAAATGGATGATTGTTGGTCAGTATAGACTCGATGGGCCATAGGGCCTGTTTCAGTGCGATGTGACTCTATGTGGGACCTTATCAAAAGCCTTCGGAAGATCCAAATGCACCACATTCACTGGTTCTCCCTAATCTTTGCTACTAGTTACATCCTCAAAAAATTCCAGTAGATTTGTGAAGCATAATTTTCCTTTCGTAAATCAATGCTGAATTTGCCCAATCCCATTTATGCTCTCGAGGTGTTCTGCTATCACATCCTTGACAATTGACTCGAGCATTTTCCACACTACTGATATAAGGCTAACTGGTCTGTAATTCCCTGTTTTTCTCTCCCTCTTTTTTTAAATTGTGGGGTTACATTTGCCAGCCTCCAATCTGTAGGAACTGCTTGAGAGTCTATAGAATTTTGGAAGATGACCTCCAATGTAGCCACTATTTCCAGGGCCACTTCCTTTCGTACTCTGGGATGTAGATTATCAGGCCCTGGGGATTTTTCAGCCTTTAACCACATTAATTTCCCTAGCACTTTTTTTACTAATGCTTGTTTCCTTTGGTTCCTCCCTCTCATTAGAACCTGAAATGGGAGCAGACAGTCCAGGAGCAAACAGCTTTCTGAGTTCAAATTTTTTGGAGCAAGTTCAAATTCAAAAACCTCCAGCAGCCAGTTGGCCATGTGACTAAACAGGTCTGTTCACGTCTGTTTGTGTATTCGGCCATCTTAGCAGTTAACCTTGAATGCAAGCCTCTCCACCTTCAATGTCTGGTGAACAAAAGTTCATTGTGGATTAGAGTGAAGCAGGGAGTGGCCCCTTTTTTCCTTTCCAAGCACTCCCTGTTACTATGAAAATGTCTTTCCAGTCAGGGACTTGGCAACCTCTTGTAATAGGCCTTCTTTTCTTCCCAGCAACAATTTTAAAATTTAATGTCCATGTGGTAAAATATTTGTGCCCCATTGTTGGCAGGTGGGGGCCTGGATGACAACATGGTCCATCTCTGACACTTCCTTTCCCTTCCTCGACTTCTCTGGCTCCATCTTTGAGGATAGACTGTCCACTAATATTCATTATAAGCCCATCGACTCCCACAGCTACCTCGAATATACTTCCTCACATCCTGCTTCCTTTAAGGACTCCATTCCATTCTCCCAATTTCTCCGTCTCCGAGGCATCTGTTCTGATGATGCAACCTTCCACAAAGCGGCTTCTTTTTCCTCAACCGAGGACTCCCCCTCACTGTGGTTGACAGGGCCTTCAACCGTGTCCAAGCCATTTCCCACACTTCTGCCCTCACACCTTCCCCTCCCTCCCAGAACCATGACAGGGTTCCCCTTGTCCTCACTTTCCACTCCACCAGCCTCCACATGCAAAGGATCATCCTCCGTCATTTCCGCCACCTCCAGTATGATGCCACTGCCAAACACATTTTCCCCGCCCCTCCCGTCAGTATTCCGAAGGAATTGTTCCTTCCACAATACCCTGGTCCACTCCTCCATTACTACCAACACCTTGTCCCCTTCCCACAGCACCTGCCCATGCAATCGCAGGAGGTGTAATACCTGCCTTTTTACCTCCTCACTATCCAAGGCTCAAAACACTTCTTTCAGGTGAAGCAGCGATTGACTTCTACTTCTTTCAATTTAGTGTACTGTATTCGCTGCTCGCAATGCAGTCTCCTCTACCTTGCGGCGACCAAATGCAGATTGGGTGACAGCTTTGCGGAACACCTCCGCTCAGTCATTAAACATGGCCTCCAGCTTCTGATCGCTTGCCATTTCAACATTCCCCACTACTCTCTTGCCCACATTTCTGTCTGGGCCTGCTGTAGTGTTCCAGCAAGCTCGAGTAACAGCACCACATTTTCCCGTTTGACATGCTACAGCTTACCGGAATGAACATTAAGTTCAATAATTTCTAGAGTATGACTGACCATTTTTTTTATTCTTAGTTTATTTTGTTTCAATTTTTTTTTATCATGTGCTTGTCTACTTTAAGGGTTAATCTCTCAAGACAAGTTGTTTTTCTGTTTACATCTAGCAATTAATTGAAATTCCTGTTTCAGCTAAGAGGTAAGTTAGGTTTCTTTCAGTTTTAAACAGGGGTATACTGATACTCTGAGAATCGCTGTCGCTAGTTCATTAGGTAGCTGGCTTAAACTGGTTTCTGAGCTGTAGCAGAGCTCTAGCAGAGCTGACACAACATTGTTTTCAGAGTATAAATTCAGGGGACTCTCACTGCTGCTTGTCTGCATTGACTGTTGCTGGAGGGCACAGAGAATTAAGGAAGTTTGGTAATTGAGGGAGTTCGGTAAGGAAGGAAACATTAATCAAGAAGAAAATAAATTTGAGTACACAAAGTGCAAAGTGGGTGTTTGGTGCATGAGCGAGGGGTTCCTTTCTTTCCTCCAGCTTTCTTTAGCCTCCAGTAACTGCCTCTGTCTTCAGTGCAGGAATAAAAGTTGATTGGTAAGTAACTGGTATTTTACTTCTCATTGTAATAAAACTTTTTAAAGGTTATGTTATGGCAGGTCAGCTTGGACAAGTGGAATGTACAGCCTGCAGTATGTGGATGTCATGGACACAGCACGTGTCCTGGACGAACACATCTGTAGAAAGTGTCACCGGCTGCAACAGCTTGAACTCTGGGTTTCGGAACTTGAATAGTGGCTGGAGTCACTGTTGTGCATCTGCGAGGCAGAGGACTACGTGGATAGCACATTTAGGGAGATGGTCACAATGCAGGTTAGGAGCATGCAGGCAGAGAGGGAATGGGTGACTGCCAGGCAGTCTAAGAGAACCAGGCAGGCAGTGCAGGAGTCTGGCTTACTAATCAGTTTTCCATTTTGGATACTAATGAGAGCGATGGTTCCACAGAGGAGTGCAGCCAGAGCAAAGTCCATGGCACCACGGGTGGCTCAGCTGCACAGGAGGGGAGGAAGAAGATTGGAAGAGCAATAGTGATAGGGAATTGGATAGTCAGGGGATCAGACAGACATTTCTGCAGCAGTAAACGTGACTCCAGGATGGTGTGTTACCTCCCTGATGCCAGGGTGAAGGATGTCATGGAGTGGCTGCAGGACATCCTTCTGGACAAAGGTGAACAGCTAGAGGTCACACTGTGGTTCACATTGGCACCAATGACATGGGTGGGAAGTGAGATGAGGTCCTGAAAGCAGACTTTAGGGAGTTAGGAAGGAAATTAAAAATCAGGACCTCCAAAGCAGTAATCTCAGGATTACTCCCAGTGCCACGTGCACGTGAACATAGGATTAGGAGAATTGACCGATTGAACACGTGGCTAGAGAATTAGTGTAGGAGGGAGGGTATCAGATTTTTGAGGCATTGGGACTGGTTCTGAGGAGGGTGGGACCTTTACAAGATGGACGGGTTACACCTTAACAGGACGGGAACTAATATCCTCGCAGGGAGATTTGCTGGTGCTGTTGGGGACAGTTTAAACCAGCATGTTAGAGGGATGGAAACCTGAGGGGTAGCTCAAATTGGAAGGAATTAAAGCTGGTAACAGGAGTTAGAAAAGTAGCAAGTGACATTAGAAGGCAGGTGAAACAAAGGCGAGAATCAACCAGGCTTAGAATGCAGAATGTCAAGAAGACAAGGTTAAAGGCACTCCACCTGAATGTACGCAGCATTCACAACAAGGTAGATGATTTACAGGCCCACATAGAGGTAAATGGGAATGATCTAATTGCCATAGAGGAAACTTGGTTACAGGGTGACCAAGACTGGGAAATGAATATTCAAGGGTATTCGACATTTCGGAAGGACAGGCAACAAGGAAAAGAAGGTGGTATTGCGCTGATAATAATGGATGGGGTCAGTACATTAATAAGGGAGGATCTCAGATCGGATCAACAAAATGTGGAAACTGTTTGGGTGGAGCTAAGTAACAGCAAACAGCAAACAGCAAACATTGGCAGGACTTGTTTATAGGCCATCAAACAGTAGTGGTAATATGGGGCATGGTATTAATCAGGAAATTAGAGAAGCATGTGGCATGGGTAATACAGTAATCATGGGTGAATTGAATCTGCATATAGACTGGGTAAACCTAATGAGCAGTAATGCTGTGGAGGGCAAGTTTCTGGAGTGTGTTAGGGATGGTTTTCTCCAGCAGTATGTTGAGGAACTGATTAGAGAGCAGGCAATTTTAAATCTCGTATGATGTAATGAGAAATGGCTAAGTAATGAATTAATAATCTTGTTGTAAAAGAACCTTTAGGGATGAGTGACCATTGTACGATAGAATTTTACATTATGTTTGAAAGTGAGGTAGTTCAATCTGAAGCCAAGGTGTTAGATTTGAACAAGCGAAATTCTGAAGGTATGAGGGGCAAATTGCCTGAGGTGGATTGGGAAAATACATTAAAAGGTATGACAGTGCATAGACAATGGATAGTCTTTAAAGAAATATTGCATATTTTACATCAACTATACATTCCTTCAAGGTGCAAAAAACCACAAAAGTAACGGCAGTCAACCGTGATTAACAAAGGAAGTTAAGGATTGTACAAGATTAAAAGAAAAGGCCTATAAATTTGCCAGAAATAGTAGTAAACCTGAGGATTGGGAGGATCTTAGAATACAGCAAAGGAGAACCAAGAAACTGATAAAGAAAGAGAGAATAGAATATGAATGCAAGCTTGCAAAGAATGTAAAAACGACCTGTAAAAGCTTCTACAGGTACATAAAAATGAAATATTTGGTGAAGACAAATATGGGTCCATTACAGGCAGGGTCAGGAGAATTTATAATGGGAACAGAGAAATGGCAGAGAAACTAAATGATTACTTTGTGTCTGTCTTCACTGTGGAAATTATGAAAAAATTTCCCAGAATTAGAGATCCAAGGGGTTAGTGGGAATGAGGAATTGAAGAAAATTAATATTAGTATTGGAGAAATTAATGGGGCTGAAGGTTGATAAGTCCCTATGTTGGTGAGGGGCTGCAAGAAATACAGAATCAGTTACAAACTGCTGGGATTGTTTGACCTGTCGTAACCTGGAGCTCAGACACTGGCCTGTGCTGGTAAAAAGCAGTTTGAACTAATTACTTTATGAGACAAGGCAAAGGATCAATCAAAGGAAAAGGGCCTTATTTGGACACAGTGTGAGACCGGGATCTTTGGGCCTGGGCCAATTACGAGAAGATGTGAACAAGGTGAGCAGTCTTAAGCCAACCGGAAAGACACAGCTCAGATTTGGAGAGATAAGCAATATGATAAGAAGAGAGCTTTTTGGACATAGAGCCAGCGAAAACTCCGGAGATCAACCATCGTGGAAGTGGAAGACCCTGCGTGAGCAACGCGGCGACGGCATAGAAGAGAAAACGGAATGCCTGGCCAGTGTTAACTCTCCCTTTTTCGGGTGTTATCCTTAAGTTTTCTGTGACTGAGTCAGGGAAAGGTCAGAGGAACCTAGTGGGTGTGCTTATTTTGTTATTAACTGTAAAACTCAGTTGGAGTTGCATGCTTTTGTCTAACTAAGTGTATAAGCCTTATTCTTACATTGTACAACAAAGAGAATAAAGTAAGTCGATAGTTAAAGAAAGGACTGAGTTTCCTCCTCTTTGTACTCAGCCATTAACTGTAGCTGTGGATTAAGCTGGAGGGTGGCTCTCTTGTAACCCGATATCCCCAAAGACCCAGCCTGAATTAAGAGGACTTCAGTCCCACGTGACGGCCAGGATCAAGTGGGTATAGGGAATAAAGGGGACAAGGGGGAGTTGACTCCGCGCCACGGTTTACACCCAGGACCTGACATTCTACATCCAAGAGTGTTAAAAGAGGTAGCCATGGAGATAAAGAATGCACTGGTGATCATCTTCCAAAATTCTATAGATTCTGGAACTGTTCCTGCAGATTGGAAGGTCGCAAATGTCACCCCACTATTTAAGAAGGGAGGGAGAGAGAAAACAGGGAATTACAGACCTGTTAGCCTTACATCAGTCATTAGGAAAATGCTAGAATCTATTCTAAAGGATGTGATAAATGGACACTTGGATAATAATGATCTGATTGGGCCTAGTCAACATGGATTTATGAATGGGAAATCATGTTTGATGAACCTGTTGGAGTTTTTTGATGATGTTACCAACAGAATTGATAAAGGGGATTTGGTGGACATGATATACTTGAATTTTCAGAAAGCTTTTGATAAAGTTCCACACAGGAGATTGGTTAGCAAAATTAAAGCACATGGGATAGGAGGTAATAAACTGGCATGGATTAATTATTGGTTAATGGGCAGAAAGCAGAAAGTAGGAATAAACGGGTCATTCTCGTATTGGCAGGCTGTGTCTAGTGGGGTACCGCAGGGATCAGTGCTTGGGCCCCAGCTATTCACAATATATATTAATGATTTGGATGTGGGGACTAAATGTAGATTTCCAAGCTCGCAGATGACACAAAACTAGGTGGGAATGTGTGCTGTGAGGAAGATGCATAGAGGCTTCAATGGGATTTGGACAGACTTAGTGAGAGGGCAAGAACGTGGCAGATGGAATATAATGTGGAAAAATGTGAGGTTATCCATTTTGGCAGGAGGAATTGATGTGCAGAGTATTTCTTAAATGGTAAGAGATTTGAAAGAGTAGATGTACAAAGGGACCTGGGTGTCCTTGTCAATAGTCACTGAAAACTAACATGCAGGTGCAGCAGGCAATTAGGAAGGCTAATGGTATGTTAGGATTTATCTCAAGAGGATTTGAGTACAGGAGTAATGAAGTCTTGCTATAATTGTTTGGAAGCTTGGTTAGACTGCACTTGGAGTACTGTTTGCAGTTTTCGTCCCCTGACCTGAGCAAGGATATTATTGCCAAAGAGGGAGTGCAACAAAGGTTCACCAGACTTGTTCCTGGGATGGTGGGACTGTCCTATGAAGAGAGATTGATGAAACTGGGCCTGCATTCTATAGAGTTTGGAAGAATTATAGGTGATCCCATTGAGACCTACAAAGTACTTCAAGGGATAGACAGGGCAGATACAGCTAAGATGTTTCCCCTGCTTTGGGAGTCTAGAACCAGGGGACATAATTTCAAAATAAGGGAGAAGTCACTTAGGACAGAGACAAGGAGAAATTTCTTTACTCGGAAGGTTGTGAATATTTGGAATTCTCTACCCCAGAGGGCTGTGGAAGCTCAGTCATTGAGTATGTTTAAATCAGAGATTGACAGCTTTCTAAATACCAATGACAAAAGTGGATATGGGGATAGTGTGGGAAAAAGGTACTGAAGTGGATGATCAGCCATGATCATATTGAATGGCGGGGAGGCTTGATGGGCTGAATGGCCTACTCCTGCTTCCCTGTTCCGATGTTCCTCCAGTTTTTTTTTCATGTTTGTGCTTTTGGCTAGAGGGGGTTCATTATTCGGTCATTACCACTCTCTCTGCACTAATGCTTTGTCTTTCACCACAGCATTAGCACACTCTCTTTGCCTTTGCCCCATGACCTCCTTGTCAGTTAATCTCTCTGGCCCTCTGTCCTGTCACACACCTTCCCTTTTTGTTATTCCCCACCTCCACTTAAAATCTATTACATTTCTACCCATTGCCAGTTGTGATGAAAGGTCACTGACCTGAAACTTTAACTCTGTTTCTCTCTCCACAGAGGCTGCCAGACCTGCTGAGTATTTTCAGCACTTTCTGTTTTTATTTCAGATTTCCATAATCCACAGTATTTTGCTTTTCTCTGAAATCCTTTGGTGTCCTGTTGCTCATTGGTTCTGTGTCCTAATGGAGTGAGCATTGGTGTTTCTCATTTATGGCTGAACAAACCCATTCAGAGGTTGTGGGTTTGAATCCCAGCACAGTTGTGTTTCAGGTCAGTGTTTGTTGGTTCTTGTGCTGGACAGTGAGATCTTTCAGCAGAACATTTTGGCTTTCAGGGAACAGAAACTGCCACTCCGATGCTTTCTGTCCTACAAATGGTTTTAGTCCTGCCTGTCTGACTTGATTCTTAATTCCTCTCAGCTGATTGACGAATGGCAAGAAATTACTCACCACCAGCTCTGGTCAACTTGCAAAATCAACCAATTAAAAATGGCAGCAGCAGAATTGTATTCAACCACAAGCCGTAACCTCATGGCCCGGCAGATCTCTCACTCTACCATTACCATCCGGCAAAGGGACCAAGCCTGGTTCAATAAAGTGTGTAGGAGAGCATGCCAGGAGCAACACCAGGCATACTTAAAAATGAGGCGTCAGCCTGGTGAAGTTACAACACAGGACTACTTGTATGCCAAACAATGGAAGCAGCATACTATTATCAGAGCTAAGCAATCCCACAACCAACAGATCAGATCTAAGCTCTGCAGTCTTGTTACATCCAGTCGTCAATGGTGGTGGACAATTAAACAACTAACAGCTGGAGGAGGCTCCAGAAATATCCTCATCATCAATGATGGAGGAGCCCAGCAAATCAGTGCAAAAGGCAAGGCTGAAGCATTTGCATCCATCTTCAGCCAGAAGTTCCGAGTGGATGATCCATCTCAGCCTCCTCCTGAGGTCCCCAGCATCACAGATGCCAGTCTTCAGCTAATTCGATTCAATCCACGTGATATCAGAAAATGGCTGAAGGCACTGGGTACTGCAAAGGCTATGGGCACTGACAAAATTCCTTCTGTAGTTAAGAAGACTTGTGCTCCAGAACTAGCCATGCTCTTAGCCAAGCTGTTCCATTATAGCTACAACACTGACATCTACCCGACAGTGTGGAAAATTTACCAGGCATATCCTGTACACAAAAAGAAAGACAAATCCAACCCGGCCAATTATGGCCCTACTAGTCCACTCTTGATCATTAGCAAAGTGATGGAAGGTGTCATTGACAACTGAGTAGCTTACTAAGCTATTGCCGAGTGCAGTGAAGAATCAATCCTGTTGCTGTGGGTCTGGAATCACATATAGGCCAGACCAGGTAATGACGGCAGATTTCCTTCTCCAAAGGATATTAGTCAATCAGATGGGATTTTACAAAAATCAATATTGGCTTCATGACTTAAACTAACATTTAATTCGATTTTTTAAAATTAATTAAATTCAATTAGTTGCAAGAGTGGGTTTTGAATCCATTTCCCCAGGATATCACCCTGGAGCACCAGGTTACTAGCTTAATGATATGAACACGATGCCACTATACATTCCCACAACCAGATAAATGGCTGCAGCAAGCACAACATTTATTCTGAATTTCAATGAAGAGCTGGTTGACACTCACTAACTTTTTTGAAATGTCTGTCCAATGATTTCAGTGACCTTTATTCTGAAGGCTCTGATAGCAGCACTGTGCTAAAACAAAAATGAATGTGAAACTAACTGTACGTGCCGACAGCCGAGACTTCACAAACTGAATAGCCACTTCATGCTTTTCCAAATTATTCAGCTATAATCTTCTTTAAAACTATATATTTTTGATATTATCAATGATAATGCTATTGATATAATATTGTCTTGCACTGTCTCGTGTTTAACTTTAGTCTGTTTACTTTCTAACTCCCTAAATAAAATCCAAAAACCTTCCAATTGCAGACAGTGCTGAGTTTTAATAGAAGCTTCTCAATAGAATCAACACTTCATTTGAGTTGAGCAAGTTTGAATTATCTATTAATTCAAATTAAAATAATTTGAAAACCCATCTAATGTTGTTTCATGAACATTTTTATGGAAGTAAACCAGCCCCCAGCTTAGTGCTGAAGTTGAAGATACCGAGACTCAGTGCCTTGATTCCAGTGCAATTTGGCCTCAATTGGTTCTCTTCAGCAAGGGAAGTTGGGCAGCCTGGTCTGTATTCATCCCAGTTCCAGACAAAAAAGGTAGGAATGCCAAACTCTGGTGGAGAAAAACAGACAGCTATCCCATAAATTAAACTACAGAGAATCATCCAATTCCTTGAGAAAAAATTATGACAGGCAGACATGAGCAAAAAGCTCTTGCTTCAGTGTGTGAAGCAACTTCGACTCCCACTGTGCTGGGCAACCAAATAAGGATAATTTTATACAAATGTAATTTTATTGACCCATTTCACAGGTTCCTTTTGAGGTTGATTTGATATTTAAATTTGTGCCACACAGATTAGACAACAAGTTTCAAAAGGGAACTGGATAAATACTTGAAAAAATGAAATGTGCAGACTGAGGGGAAGAAGCAACAGAGTGGGACTTATTGGATAGTTCTTTAAAAGAGCCAGCACAGACATGATGGGCGGAATGAGCTCCTTCTGTGCTGTAAGACTCTATGGCAGACTCAATCCCATGTTGGGCTTCCAAATTTCTCCATCAGCACTTAACATACCCAACTGTCCTGCTCTGCATCCTTCCCCGACTCCAACACATTTATTAACCTAAAGGATCCTGGTATTCTGTGGTTATCTACCATTGGGACCCTGGACACTACCAGAAGGATGTGGAGGCTTTGGAGAGAGTACAGAAGAGGTTTACCAAGATGTTGCCTGGTCTGGAGGGTATTAGCTATGAGGAGAAGTTGGATAAACTCGAATTGTTTTCACTGGAACAACGGAGGTGGAGGGGCGACATGATAGAGGTTTACAAAGTTTTGAGTAGCATGGATAGAGTGGATAGTCAGAAGCTTTTTCCCAGGGTGGAAGAGTCAGTTCCGAGGGGAAATAGGTTTAAGGTGCGAGGGGCAAAGTTTAGAGGGGAGGTGCGAGGCACGTTTTTTACGCAGAGGGTGGTGAGTGCCTGGAACTTGCTATCGGTGGAGGTGGTGGAAGCAGGGACGATAGCAACGTTTAAGAGGCATCTCGACAGATACATGAATAGGATGGGAATAGAGGGATACGGACCCTGGAAGTACAGAAGGTTTTAGTTTAGACAGGCATCAAGATCGGCGCAGGCTTGGAGGGGTAAATGGCCTGTTCCTGTGCTGTACTGTTCTTTGTCTGTGAGAAATGATTTACGCAGCATAATTCCAGGGGCTGTAATGAAAAGCTTTTGTTGTAATTGAAATTTAATTTCATATAAACTGTCTGTTGTATAATCTTTTGAAGTTAGCATATTCTGTCTCCTTGTAAGATTTTTAACTGTCTTTGTCCTTTCAGGAGTTACAGGAGTAATGAGTGATGCAGACACAGTACCAAGAAATCAGCTCAACGCCTTGAGAGCTACTATGGACAAGCTGATGGGTAGTGAATGTAGATTTTATTTCCCTTTTGGTCCAAACCTTTACATTAAAAAGGTATGACAGTGGACAGGCAATGGGTAGCACTTAAAGAATTAATGCTTGTTTTACAACCGGGTGGGACAGTGGTTAGCACCACAGCCTCACAATTTTGCATGAGGCCAAAGGAAGAGGCCTGCAATGTTGCCAAAAAACAGTAAGCCTGAGGATTGGAAGCATTTTAGAATTCATGAAAGAAACTGATAAAGAAAGGGAAAATAGAATATGCAAGTAAACTAGTGAGGAACATAAAAATGGGCTGTAAAAGCTCTTATAGTCATGTAAAAAGGAAAAGATTAACAAAGACACATGTCGGCCCATTACAGGGAGAGACAGGGAAATTTATAATGGGCAATAACGAATTGACAAAAAAACTAAACAAATACTTTGTGTCTGTCTTCATGGAGGAAGATATAAAAAGCCTCCCAGAAGTTCTACAGAGCCAAGGTACGAGTGAGAATGGGGAACTGAAAAAAATCATATTCGTAAAAAAAAGTACTGGAGAAATTAATGGGACTGAAAGTTGGTAACTCCTCTGGACTTGATGATTTACATCCCAGAATGTTGAAAGAGGTGGCTGTAGAGATAGTGGATGTGTTGGTGATCATCTTCCAAAATTCTATAGATTTTGGAACAGTTCTTGCAGATTGGAAGGTAGCAAATGCAACGCCACTATTTAAAGGAGGGAAAGAGAAAACCAGGAACTACAGACCTGTGAGCCTGACGTCAGTACCAGGGAAATTGCTTGAATCTATTTTAAAGGACACTTAGAAAATAATTGGGCAGGATCAACATGGATTTATGAAAGGAAAATCATGTCTGAGAAATCTGTTGGAGTTGTTGAGGATGTAACCACCAGAATAGATAAGGGGAAACCAGTGGAGGTGGTGTATTTGGATTTTCAGAAGGTTTTCAATCAGGTCCCACACAGGAGGGTAGTAAGGAAAATTGGAGCACATGAGATTGGGGGTGATTTAATTTCAAGGATTGAGAATTGGTTAACAGATAGAAAACAGAGAGTAGGAATAAATGGGTCATTCTCAGCTTGGCCGGCTGTGACTAGGAAGGGTCAGTGCTTGGCCCCAGCTACTCACAATCTATATCAATGATTTGGATGAGGAGACCAAATGTAATATTTCCAAGTTTGCTAATGACACAAAACTAAGTGGGCATGTGAGTTGTGAGGAGGATGCAAAAAGGTTTCAAGGGGATTTAGACAGGCTAAGTGAACATGGCAGATGGAATATAATGTGGAAACATGTGAAGTTATCCACTTTAGTAGGAAAAACCAAAATGAAGAGTATTTCTTAAATGGTGAGAGATTGGCAAGTGTTGATGTCTAAAGGCTCCTGGGTGGCCTAGTTCATGAGTCACTGAAAGCTAACATACAGATGCTACAAGCAATTGCGAAGGCACATGGTATGTTGGCCTTTATTGAAAGAGGATTTGAATACAGGTACAAAGATTATATAGAGCCTTGGTGAGACTGTAGCTGGTGTATTGTGTCCAGATCTGGTCGCCTTACCTATGGAAGGAGATACTTACCATAGAGGGAGTGCAACAAAGGTTCACCAGACTGATTCCTGGGATGGTGGGATTGTGCTATAAGGAAATATTGAGGAGGCGGCGGCACAGTGGTGCAGTGGTTAGCACCGCAGCCTCACAGCTCCAGGGACCCGGGTTCGATTCCGGGTACTGCCTGTGTGGAGTTTGCAAGTTCTCCCTGTGTCTGCGTGGGTTTTCTCCGGGTGCTCCGGTTTCCTCCCACAAGCCAAAAGACTTGCAGGTTGATAGGTAAATTGGCCATTATAAATTGTCACTAGTGTAGGTAGGTGGTAGGGAAATATAGGGACAGGTGGGGATGTTTGGCAGGAATATGGGATTAGTGTAGGATTAGTATAAATGGGTGGTTGATGTTCGGCACAGACTCGGTGGGCCGAAGGGCCTGTTTCAGTGCTGTATCTCTAATCTAATCTAATCTAATCTATATTCTCTCGAGTTTAGAAGAATGAGAGGTGATCTCATTGAAGCATACAAAATTATTACAAGGCTCGACAGGGCAGATGCAGGAACGATGTTTTCCCTGGTTGTGGGGGAGTCCAGAACAAAGGGACACATTCTCAGAATATGAGGTAGCCCAAATGGGACTTAGATCTGGAGGAATTTCTTCACTCAGAGGGTGAATCTTTGGAAGTTTCTACCCCAAATTGTGGTGGAGGCTCAGTCATTGAGTATGTTCAAGACAGAGATCACTCGATTTCTAGATATTAAAGATATCAAGGGATATGGGGATGGTGTGGGAAATGTGTTGAGGTAGAAGATCAGCCATGATCTCGTTGAATGGTGGAAAAGGCTCGAGGCTCCGAATTCCCTACTCCTGCTCCTATTTCCCACATTCCTATGTTTACCGGCCTACACTGCAACAGAAAGTGTTTTACTTTCAGGCACTTAGTAGTCTGTACTTGTGCAACTTTAACAGCCTCTTGGAAATGAAGTTAGATACTTACTGATGGCATCTATACATAGAAGCTCATTTCTCCTGCATAAAACACTCACCTTTGTTTGTTTGCTCATGTTTTGGTTTGGGAATTGTCTAAAACATATCTTCCATGATCCTATTATAGTGAGAACATAAGGATTAAATACACTCGTGCTTCAAAGTGGAAAATCAGCAGTCCAGTTTTGTAACCATCGTCTCTCAAAAGTACTCCCTCTGAGTGTGTCTCCCAGCTGTGAGTGCAGGATTAGTGAATTTACCCTCTCATTGTTGCATATTTGAAGAAGAGCAGAACAGTTCTCCCCGGTGTTCAAGACAATATTTATCTCTCAACATACATCATTAAAACAGGTCATGTGATCATGATCACATTGCTGTAAACAGAAGCACATAAGAAATAGGAGCAGGTGTAGGCCACATGGTCCCTGAAGCCTGCTCCTCCATTCAATAAGATCATGGCTGATCTGAGTCTTGGCCTCAACTTCACTTTCCTGTCTCTTCCCCAAAACCCTTGGGTCCCCTATAGTTCAAAAATCTACCTCAGCCTTGAATATATTCAATGAGTCAGCCTTCAAAGATTCCAAAGTATCACAAACACTCTGTGAGAAGAAATTCCTTCTCATCTCCATCTTAAATGGGTGACACTTTCTTCTGAAACTATGTTCTAGATCCCCCCATGAGGGGAAACATCCTCTCACCATTAACCCGTCAAACACCCTCAGAATCTTATATGTTTCAATGAGTTCACCTCTCATTCTTCAAAACTCCAATGAGTATAGGCCCAACCTGCTCAATCTTTCCCTTAAGACAACACCTTCATCCCAGGAATCAGTCTCGTGAACCTTCTCTGAACTGTCTCCAATGTAAGCATGTCCCTCCTCAAATAAGGTGACCAAAACTGTACACAGTACTCTAGCTGCAGTCTCACCAATGCCCTGTACAGTTGTAGTAAGACCTCCCTACTTTTATACTCCAGCCCCTTGTAACAGCGGCCAACATTCTATTTGCCTTCCTAATTAATTGCTGTACCTCCATGCTGACATTTTGTGTTTCATGTCTGAGGACACCCAGTTCCCTCTGTACTACAGAATTCTGCTTTCTTTTTTCTTTCTTTTTAAGGGACAGACTCACTATTCTGATGTCTGGTCACAGGCCTGAAACGTTAACACTGCTTCTCTCTCCACAGATGCTGCCAGACCTGCTGAATATTTCCAAGACTGTGAACAAGTCAAATAAATCGCTGTGAAACAGGACAAGCGCATATCAATCTCATTCAGTGATCATTGTTGATGAATATACAGCAAAGAAACATGAATCTGGAGCCTCCTGAATGACAATGACAATGACCTAAACAAGGTCAAAGTACCTTCATGGAAGGGCAGTTAGTTAATGACTAACCAATTAGATGAACAGAAATGGGGTTTTACCTAATATGGCACAGAACCAAGCTGGGAAAGGTGTATAAAGTAAGAACTTGTAAGACCCCAAAAGCACGCATCATCATCCAAACGAAGACAGAAGATAGACTTCAACCAAGAGACAAGGCATCGCAGTTAACTGGAGGTTGAGGACCGGTGTTCCATCGTGAACACAACTGCTCACCACTGCCTTTGCTAAGTATCACGGTTTTGTGATTATTGCAGAAAATGTAATAAAGTCTGTAAAGCTTGTGAAAGTACACTCGTACCCGTGTGGTTTTCTCGCTAGTCTGAGCTGTAAGTCCCTTTTAGATCTGCTCTCCCAACTTCGACTGTAGTTGTAATTGACCCAAGTCTTATAATTAAATTAAAGCAAACCCCAGATCTTACAAGTGGTGCTGACACCCGGGACTTTGACGAGTACATAAACCGAGACAGTTGAAGCAAGTTTCACAAATGTAGGAACATCGTGATAATTCTTACGGGGATAATCTCTTAGGAAGGGTGGTGGATTAAACTGACCCAGTGGTGTCTCTTTAAAATACAAGCTATGTGGTGAAAGGCCAGTGTAAAGAAGGGTTTCTGGGAAACATATTAGGTAAAGTTAGTCACTAATTGTAATCGAGACAATATCCAATCCCTGTTAGAAGAGTGCAGACAAAAACATGAGCACATTCCGTTCGGAAGGCTTTTGATGAAGTCCCCCACAGGTTAGCAAAATTAAAGCACATGTGATAGGAGGTAATACACTGGCATGGATTAAGGATTGGTTAACAGGCAGAAATCAGAGAGTAGAAATAAAGGGTCATTCTCACATTGACAGGCTGTGACTAGTGGGTACCGTAAGATCAGTACTTGGGCCCCACCTGTTCACGATATATCTCAATGATTTGGATGTGGGGAGCAAATGTAATATTTCCAAATTCGCAGATGACACAAAACTAAGTGGGAAAGTGTGTTGTGAGGAAGATGAACAGACTTAGTGAGTGGGCAAGAATGTGGCAGATGGAATATAATGTGGAAAAATGTGAGGTTATCCATTTTGGTAGAAGGAACAGATGTGGTGTATTTCTTAATTGGTAAGAGATTAGAAAGTGTAGATGTACAAAGAGACCTGGGTGGCCTTGTCAATAAGTCACTGAAAGCTAACGTGCAGTGCAGCAAGCAATGAGGAAGGCTAATGGTGTGTTAGCCTTTATCGCAAGAGGATTTGAGTACAGGAGTAGTGAAATCTTACTTCACTTGTATAGAACCTTGGTTCGACCACACCTGGAGCATTGTGTACAATTTAGATCCCCTTACCTGAGGAAGGATATTATTGCCATAGAGGAGTGCAACAAAGATTCATCAGATTTGTTCTCAGGATGGTGGGACTGTCCTATGAAAAGAGATTGGGGAAACTGGGATTGTATTCGATAGAGTTTTGAAGAATGAGAGGTGATCTCATTGAAACCTACAAAATATTTCAAGGGATAGACAGGGTAGATGCAGTTAAGATGTTTCCCCTGGTTGGGGAGTCCTGAACCAGGGGACACAATTTCAAAATAAGGGGGTTGCCACTTCGGACAGAGATGAGGAGAAATTTCTTTACCTAGAGGGTTGTGAATCTTTGGAATTCTCTACCCCAGAGGGCTGTGGAAACTCAGTCATTGAGTATGTTTAAAGTACAGATTGACAGATTTCTAAATACGAATGATATAAAGGGATATGGGTATAGTGTGGGAAAAAGGCATTGAAGTGGATGATCAGCCTTGATCATGTTGAATTGCGGAGCAGGCTCAATGGGCTAAATAGCCTACTCCTGCTCTGATGTTCTGATGTAAAGAAATAGTAGAGTTTACCCAGGTGCAGGTCTTGGCTAAATGTTGGAAGAGTGACAGGGCTTTAAATCTAATCACACTCGCAGAATCACACTGTGTGCAGTGCAGTGAGGAAGTGGTACAGTCACAGGTGAAACAGATGGTAGCTCAAAGTGAACCGATCCAGCAGCAGCAGAAGCTGCTGGAAATGTTACAAAATCAGCTCGCATCCTCCACTGCCACTCTGAGGAACAGGCGCTTAATGCCGTACAGGCTGGGGCAGCTCAGCAGTGGTTAGAGCTGGCGGAGAGGCATATTGTCACTCTCATTCAGGAAAACACCCAGTTTACCCAGAAGTTAGAGGAATCATGGAGAGTCCTTAGAGAGCTACAGGAGTGACCCGACCGAGAGACAGACCAATGCACAGTGCAGGTACAACATTCAGTGACTGTGGAAACAGATGCGGAAGCAGCAGGCGGTTGTAGCAGCCGTCACAAAAGCAGAGTATCACATGGGATATACTGAGACAGGACAGGAGTCCTCAGAGGAGGATGACGAAAGGGAAGGAGAGCTTTTTATGTCTGTCCTGCTAAGTTAATGACAACACAGAGGAGACAGGGTAGACCCGAGAGAAGGGGAGAAAGGAATCCAGGGCCGTCCATTCCTGCTGAGGAGGAGGTTACTGAGGCCACTTCCATGTCCCTTAGCTCTGGAGATTTCAAAGCATTAACTGATCAATTGGCCCCAATCACAACTGCAACTTGTCCCTTAGAATTAGCAGAGCGTTTCATAACCTTTCAAAATTATAATTCCCAGTTGACTGACAATACCATGGTATTTCCAGCAATGATTAGATAAATAAGAATGGAAACAGGTGAGTTCAGTCCTAACCAGTCAGACAACAGTGGAGAGACATTGGAGGAGTCCGGTGTGCTCAAAAGTGTGCAGACAGATCGAGAAGGACAAGGAGGGATAGATAACCTTTGTCACTGTCACATGGAATGTTATTGTGACTTTGTAAAGGACCATTTTGTGACTGTGGCAGAGGAGGAAAGTTAATTGGAGGGATTTAAACATGGAGTTCCAAGAAAGACGTGCACGGATTTGGGAGGTGACAACACGTTCAAAGACTATGGAGAGGGAAGAGATTTTGGAAATGGGGTGGAAGTTTGCAAAGATGGAGGGGACAAGACTTGTTTCTTTGAGGAGAGGGTTGATGATGGCAGATTTAGAGGAGAGAGAGAGATAGAACCTGAAGAGAAGGAACTGTGAACAATGTCAGCTCACATGGGGACCAGGAGGGGAAGTTGGGTGAACAGCAGTTTAGTGGGAATAGTTCTGAAGGACAAGATGAGCTCAGTGAGGGCACGAGGGGAGATAGGAGAGAAACTAGAGAAAGATGTGAGATCAGAGTTAGGAATGGGGGAAGCTTTAGACGAAATTTGGCCCAGTGGGCTAGGGGAAGGAAGGGAACTGGCAGAGGTAGCTGATTGGATCGTCTCATCTTAGTGACAAAGAAATCCATGAGCTCCTCACACTTACTGTTGGAGGTGAGGGTGGAGAGACAGTGGAGTGACGTTCAAGAAGTCGGTGTGAAGTAGAGAATAGAATGCGGGGGTTATCTTCTCATTGCAGGATGATCCAGGAATATTGAACAGTTTCAGCAGATGAGAACAGGACCCAATAGAGCTTTATGTGACCTGGCGGTGTTGCTAAACAAGTTGTCTGTCATATCTTTTCAATTCTGCATCCCTTGGAATGATAGGGGCTGAGATGAGAGCCGTACCAGAGGAAATGACCAGAATGAGAGAGAGCAATGGATTTATTTGGAGCTCGGTCTTCAAAGATGGATGTGCGGGTGCAGTCAAGCAAAACCATATTGCGGAAATGTTGTGGAAAATGAAGTGAATTTTGGATGGTCTTTTTTCCAGGGACGGATACAGACGGAGGTAGGGTTGGGCTTTGGGAGGCGGATGTGGGGGGAGAGTGATACAAGGAAGTGATCAGAGATTGCCTTCCTTATCTGTTATTGAAGCGAGACCACGTGAGATGGCATGGTCAAGGTTGTCACCGTGAAGATAAATTGGGAAGTTTCCATGGATGGAGAGATTAAGGGAAGATTGGACGGCAATATACTCAGAGAAGGGAGAGATTGATGAGTTGAGATGGAGATTGAAATCACCGAGGAGAAATGTCATTCAGTGCAGAGGCTGAGGGAGCAAAGCAATGAAGATATGTCGGTGAGAATATTTTCATCGCACTTGGGAGGTCGGTAGAGAACGCGGATTTTGATTGAGAGGTGAGAAGGGTGGAGCAGAAGGAGAAAGTGTCAGAGGAGGTGGAAGGGCGACAAGATAGAGGTTTACAGGATTGTGAGTGGCATGGACGGAGTGGATGGTCAGAGGCTTTTTCCCAGGGTGGAGGGGTCGGTTATAGGGGACATGGGTTTAAGGAGCGAGGGGCAAGGTTTGGAGGGGATGTGTGAGGCACAGAGGGTGGTGAGTGCCTGGAACTTGCTGCCGGGGGAGGTGGTGGAAACAGGTATGATAGCGACGTTTAAGAGGCATCTTGACAAATACATGAATCGGATGGGAATAAAGGGATACAGTCCCCGGAGGTGCAGAAGGTTTTAGACAGGCATCAAGATCGGTGCAGACTTGGAGGGCTGAATGGCCTGTTCCTGTGCTGTGCTGTTCTTTGTTATTTGTTCTTTTTGAGTAGGGGCTCAGGCCAAGGTGTGAACTGGTGATAAGTGACACACTGCCACCACATTAATCTTCACGGGGATTGTGGTGGAAGGTATAGCCAGGAGGGGAGGCTTCATTTAGGGGGAAAGTGTTATCACCCCTCAGCCAAGTTTCCATTGAGGCCATGATGTCGATGCAATCATCCACAATAACTTCATGGATGGAAAGGGCCTTGAACGGACATTCTGATGGGAGATGTGTAGAGGGGTGGTGAGAGCTGATCCACTGGCTGAGTCCATAGGGTCAGCAGTGGGAGGGGTGAGTTGGACGAGAAAGATATTGGAAGATTAGCCCTCAGCGGGTGCACTGGGTGGGAGATTCAGTGAAAGATTAGGATGGGGCAATTGGGATTGATGCTCGTAATGAGCGATCACCGAGTACCTCGATGACCACTGTGGAGGATGCTGAGAGAGATAAAGTGGGAAGGTGTGGGTTTATCCAGTAAAACAGAGACAGTGGAAGTGGGCACAGGAGATGTTCCAGATTAGTTTAATTTTATTCTCAATGTATTATTATCTTAAAGGATTTTCTGCATAAGGCAGTTGTTCTACGTTTACAAAAGGTACCTTACATTAAATGCAAACTCAATCTAATCATCTCAGTTTGTCTTAAAAACAACCTGATTACAGAGACTGAGTGGAGAGAGGCTGGGTTCATGTGTGGCTTATGTGTGAAAATCTTCCATTTTCCTCGTTATTTTATAATCTTAGAAAGTACAGTGAAGGGATATTTCACCCCATTCTTCAGTTCCTCTCTAAACTTACTCTGGGTCACAGCGCAAATAAAAGTGTTTGAACAGCAACTCAGGAGTTGAAGCATAACCGCAAGGTGGTCGACAATGGATGACACGCCATCAGAATCAGTCAGGCCCAGCAGAGCAATTCGTGCATAAACTGTAGTCATCAGGAACAGAACCCATAGAAGGATAAAATTTCCCGATATTATAAAAAGTGAAGTGATTGATTTTCTTCTGTTCATTGTCTCTGGATCACTGTGACTCTCCCCACTGACCCGGTCCCGAAGTCTCTTGCGAATTCTGATGGTCACTAGAATGTGCCTGACAGTTAAAACATTGAGCATCAGAATCAGAATAAATGGTACACACGGGGTAAAAATATAATGTAACAATTCAATTGCTGTCCATACTGGTGAAAACAGAGCACTCCAGGGAATAATGCAGAGCCAGGGACCTCGAAAACGGGCATAGCTGCTTGAAAGCATAAAGTACCAGAAAATATTCTTCACACAGAACAACACAGACATTGTTCCAATAATCACAGCTGCCGATTTCTCAGTGCAATATTTAGTTTTAAGTTTCTGGCAGCAAATGGCCACAAATCGATCAAAGGTGAAAGCGACAGTGAACCAGACAGAACAGGGGCGGCACAGTGGCGCAGTGGTTAGCACCGCAGCCTCACAGCTCCAGGGACCCGGGTTCGATTCTGGGTACTGCCTGTGCGGAGTTTGCAAGTTCTCCCTGTGTCTGCGTGGGTTTCCTCCGGGTGCTCCGGTTTCCTCCCACATGCCAAAGACTTGCAGGTTGATAGGTTAATTGGCCATTATAAATTGCCCCTAGTATAGGTAGGTGGTAGGGAAATATATAGGGACAGGTGGGGATGTGGTAGGAATATGGGATTAGTGTAGCATTAGTATAAATGGGTGGTTGATGGTCGGCACAGACTCGGTGGGCCGAAGGGCCTGTTTCAGTGCTGTATCTCTAAACTAAACAGAACAGTCCGTTGCTGCATAAAGTAGGACATCGTGGATATTACACACTGGAATATCAAACAGAAAGTGAAACATTCTCCGATAACTAATGGGAATTTGCCTCAGTATCAGATCGAAGATAATGACCAGTAGATCCGCCACTGCCATGGCCACCAAGTAACGAGTGACACATTTGGAGAGACCACACTTTCCCCGAGACAGGATCACAATCGTCACTAAGTTAACTGTAAGGAAGAGGAAAAACAGGGACATTTTACATCAGGATGGGAACAGGAATATCAATATGGTGGATCAATGGGTAGAATAAACTACATTCTGCGATGGAATACAATGTGATAGAACTTCAGGATCGCAATAAATCTTTGCACCGACTATCCGTAATAATTTCAGCAGTCCATATCTGAAGAGTTCGATAAATAAACACAAAAGCAAAATGCTCATGTTCATTCATAAATGTGTAGTTATAATATGGTCTCCCCTGGTGCACAGAGAGTAAACACACCGACTGGTGCCTTGCAAAACCAAAGAGATCAATTCTTGGTCTGGTCAGATACAATAGGAATCAGTTACCAGGAGATATGGTGGGGAAATTACCAGGATCCCTCTCCTGATCAGTGACCCTTGGATATGCTGAGGTTTTAATCCCCTGTCTTCTGCTGCAGCTGATTCATGACCATGGGATTCCAGGAAGGTGTGTTGCATCCCTGGTGCAAGGGTCATGGATATCACCGAGCGGCTACAGGACATTCTAGAGGGCGAGGGAGCACAGCCAGAAGTCAAGGTCTATATTGGTACCAACAATATAGGAAGAAGGAGGGATGAGGTCCTGCAGGCTGAGTTTAGGCAGCTAGAAACGAGATTAGCAAGCAGGAGCTCAATGGTAGCAGTCTCTGGAATACTCCGAAGGCCACATGCAAGCAAGTATTGAAATAGAAAAATACACCAAATGGATGTGTGGCTGGAGAGATGGTGCAGGAGGGAGGGCTTCAGATTTCTGGGGCATTGGGACCAGTTCTGGTGACTGTGGGACCTGTACAAGCTGGACGACGTGCACCTGAAAAGGACTGGGAAAAATATCCTTGCAGGAAGTTTTGCTAGTGCTGTTGAGGATGGTTTAAACTAGTGTGGCAGGGGGAAAGGAACCTGAACTCAGTCTTAGATAGGACAATTTCAGGACACGGAACCGGAGGCAGAAAATTTGTGAGTGACTCTGAAACACAGAAGAAGCAAAGGTTAAAAAGTGTGCAGCACAGGAATTTGGCAGTGTTAAAGAGTATTTATTCAAATGCAAGAAGTAAAGTAAATAAAGCCGATGAACTGCGAGCATAAATTGACACATGGCAACATGATATCGTTGCTAAACTTGGCTTAAGGAGGGGCAAGAATGGCAACTCAACATCCCTAGATATAGAGTTTTCAGGCAGGATAGAGAGGGAGATAAAAAAAAGGAGGGGTGCAGCATTATTCGTTAAGGAATCAATAACAGCTTTGAGGAGGGATAATATGCTAAATGAATCATCAATGAGGCCATATGGGTGGAGCTCAGAAATTAAAAAGGGCCAGCCAAACTACGAGATGTGTACTATAGACACAGGTAGGAGAACAAATATTAAGACAAATTTCTGAGTGCAAAATCTATAGAGCAATAATAGTTGGGGATTTCAACTACCCCAATATCAACTGAGATCCAAACAGTGTGAAGGGCACAGAGGGGACAAAATTCTTGAACTACAAGAGAACTTTTTTAGCCAGCACATAACACGCCCAATGAGAGAGGGCACAGTTCGAGATTTAGTCTTCACTAATGAAGCTGGGCAAGTGGATGAAATAACAATGGGTGACCATTTTGGAGATACAGTTAGTTTTTGCATAATCATGGAAAAGGACAAAAATAAAACAGGAGTAAATTAGAGGAAGGCAAATTTTAAGAAACTGAGAGGTGACCTGGTGAAAGTGGACTGGATACAGCGACTTGAAGGAAAATCAGTGGCAAACCAGTGTACAAAACATTCAAAAGCGAGATACTACAGGCACCACAAAGATAAAGGGTGGTTCTGCCAAAAAAGGAGCCTCTTGGTTATCTTGAAGCATACAGAGTAAGTTAAGGCAGAAAAAGAAAGCTTATGACAATCACAAAAATCTGAATACTTTAGAAAGCCTAGAGGAGAAGAGATAGTGCAGACGTGAAGTAAAAAAGGAAATTATAAAAGCAAAGAGAGGACATACCATGGAGAAGGTCATGAAAGCTAGTGAGTTCAAGGGAGGGAACACCGATATCCTGGAGCATATCAACATTACAAAGGAGGAGGTGTTGGAGGTTTTGAAGTGCATTAAGGTGGATAAATCCCCAGGGCCTGACCAGGTGTATCCCAGCATGCTCTGGGAAGCAAGGGTGGAGATTGCTGGGGCCCTGGCAGAGATTGTTGTATCATCGTTAGCCACGAGTGAGGTACCGGAAGACTGGAGGATAGCTAATGTTGTGCCTTTATTTAAGAAGGGCAGCAGGGATAAGCGAGGGAACTACAGCCCGGTGAGCTTAATATCAGTGGTGGGAAAGTTATTGGAAGGGATTCTGAGAGACAGGATTTATAAGCATCTGGAAAGGCATAGTCTGATTAGGGATAGTCAGCATGGCTTTGTGCGTGGGAAATCATGTCTCACGAATTTGATTGAGTTTTCCAAGGAGGTGACCAAAAGGATTGATGAGGGCAGGGCGATGGATGTTGTCTACATGGACTTTAGCAAGGCCTTTGACAAGGTCCCGCGTGGTAGGCTGGTCCAGAAGGTTCAAATACATGGGATCCAGGGTGAGCTAGGAAATTGGATAGAAAATTGGCTTGGTGATAGGAGGCAGAGGGTGGTAGTGGAGGGTTGTTTTTCAGATTGGAGGCCAGTGACCAGTGGTGTGCCGCAGGGATCGGTGCTGGGCCCTCTGTCATTTGTCATATATATTAATGAAGTGGATGTGAATGTAAGGGGCATGATTAGTAAGTTTGCAGATGACACCCAAATTGGTGGAAGAGTGGACAGTGAAGAAGGTTGACTAAGGTTACAACAGGATATCGATCGACTGGGGAAGTGGGCAAAGGACTGGCAAATGGAATTTAACACAGACAAGTGTGAAGTGATGCATTTTGGGAAGTTAAACCAGGGCAGGACATATACAGTGAATGGCAGAGCCCTGGGGAATGTTGTTGAACAGAGAGACCTTGGGGTGCAAGTACATAGTTCCCTGCAAGTGGCAACACAGGTGGACAGGGTGGTGAAGAAGGCGTATGGCATATTTGCCTTCATCGGCTGAAGCATTGAGTACAAGAGTTGGGACGTCATGTTACAGTTGTACATAACGTTGGTTGGGCCGCATTTGGAGTACTGTGTGCAGTTCTGGTCTCCGCACCACAGGAAAGATGTGAATAAGCTAGAGAGGGTGCAGAAAAGATTCACAAGGATGTTGCCTGGTTTGGAGGGCATGAGTTATGAAGAGAGATTGGATAGGCTGGGTCTGTTTTCCCTGGAGCGAAGTAGGCTGAGAGGGGACACGATCGAGGTATATAAAATTATGAGAGGCATAGATATGGTAGATAGCCAGAGTCTGTTTCCCATGGTAGGGGTGACTAAAACTAGAGGGCACAGATTTAAGGTGAGAGGGAGAAGATTTAAAGGGGATCAAAGGGGTAAATGTTTCACACAAAGAACAGTGGGTATCTGGAATGAGCTGCCTGAGGAGGTGGTGGAGGCAGGAACAGTCGCGACATTTAAGAGGCATCTGAACAGGTACTTGAATTAGCAAGGCATAGAGGGATATGGAATTAATGCAGGCAGGTGGGATCAGTATAGACAGGCATTATGGTCGGCATGGACGCGGTGGGCCGAACGGCCTGTTTCTATGCTGTACGACTCTATGACTCTGACAAGAAATCGGAGCAGAAGTAGACCACATAGCCCATCGAGCCTGCTCCGCCATTCAGTATGATTAAGGCTGATCTTGGTCTTCAATTCCACTTTTTCTTTTCTTCATTCATGGGATGCGGGCGTCGCTGGCCAGGCCAGCATTTATTGCCCATCCCTAATTGCCCTTGAGAAGGTGTGGTGAGCTGCCTTCTTGAACTAATGCAGTCCATTTGGGGTAGGTATACCCACAGTGCTGTTAGGAAGGGAGTTCCAGGAATTTGACCCAGCAACAGTGAAGGAACAGTGATATAGTTCCAAGTCAGGATGGTGAGTGACTTGGAGGGGAACTTGCAGGTCGTGGTGTTCCCATGTATTTGCTGCCCTTGTCCTTCTAGTTGGCAGTGGTCGCGGGTTTGGAAGGTGCTGTCTAAGGAGAATTGCTGCAGTGCATCTTGTAGACGGTATACACTGCTGCCACTGTGCGTCGGTGGTGGAGGGAGTGAATGTTTGTAGATGGGGTGCCAATCAAGCGGGCTGCTTTGTCCTGGATAGTGTCGAGCATCTTGAGTGTTGTTGGAGCTGCACCCATCCAGGCAAGTGGAGAGTATTCCATCACACTCCTGACTTGTGCCTTGTAGATGGCTTTGGGGAGTCAGAAGGTGAGTTACTCGCCTCAGGATTCCTAGCCTCTGACCTGCTCTTGTAGCCACGGTATTTATATGACTACTCCAGTTCAGTTTCTGGTCAATGGTAGCCCCTAAGATGTTGATAGTGGGGGATTCAGCGATGGTAATGCCATTGAATGTCAAGGGGAGACGATTAGATTCTCTCTTGTTGGAGATGGTCATTGCCTGGCACTTGTGTGGCGCGAATGTACTTGCCACTTATCAGCCCAAGCCTGGATATTGTCCAGGTCTTGCTGAATTTCTACACGGACTGCTTCAGTATCTGAGGATTGACGAATGGTGCTGAACATTGTGCAATCATCCGCGAACATCCCCACTTATGACCTGATGATCGAAGGAAGGTCATTGATGAAGCAGCTGAAGATGGTTGGGCCTAGGACACTATCCTGAGGCACTCCTGCAGTGATGTCCTGTAGCTCAGATGATTGACCTCCAACAACCACAACCATCTTCCCTTGCGCTAGGTATGACTCCAGCCTGCGGAGGGTTTTCCCCTTGATTCCCATTGACTTCAGTTTTGCTAGGGCTCCTTGATGCCATACTCGGTCAAATGCTGCCTTGATGTCAAGGGCAGTCACTCTCACCTCACCTCTTGAGTTCAGCCCTTTTGTCCGTGTTTGAACCAAGGCTGTAATGAGGTCAGGAGCTGAGTGGCCCTGGCGGAACCCAAACAGAGCGTCACTAAGCAGGTTATTGCTAAGCAACTGCCGCTTGATGGCACTGTTGATGACACCTTCCATCACTTTACTGATGATAGGGAGTAGGCTGATGTGCCGGTAATTGGCTGGGTTGGATTTCTCCTGCTTTTTGTATACAGGACATACCTGGGCAATTTTCCACATTGCAGGGTAGATGCCAGTGTTGTAGCTGTACTGGAACTGTTTGGCTAAGGGCTCGGCAAGTTCTGGAGCACAGGTCTTCAGTACTATTGCTGGAATATTGTCAGGGCCCATCGCTTTTGAAGTATCCAGTGACTTCATTCGTTTCTTGATATCACGCGGAGTGAATCGAATTGGCTGAATTCTGGCATCTGTGATGCTTGGGACTTCAGGAGGAGGCCGAGATGGATCATCAACTCAGCACATCTGGCTGATGATTGTTGCAAATGCTTCTGCCTTATCTTTCGCACTGATGTGCTGGGCTCCCCCATCATTGAGGATGGGGATATTTGTGGAGCCACCTCCTCCAGTTAGTTGTTTAATTGTCCACCGCCATTCATGGATGGATGTGGCAGGACTGCAGAGCTTAGATCTGATCCATTGGTTATGGGATCGCTTAGCTCTGTCTATCGCATGCTGCTTACACAGTTTGGCACGCAGAGAGTCCTGTATTGTAGCTTCACCAGGTTTACACCTCATGTTGAGGTATGCCTGGTGCTGCTCCTGGCATGCCCTCCTGCACTCTTCATTGAACCAGGGTTGGTCTCCTGGCTTGATGGTAATGGTAGAGTGGGGGATATGCCGGGCCATGAGGTTACAGATTGTGGTTGAGTACAATTCTGCTGCTGCTGATATCCCACAGCGCCTCATGGATGCCCAATTTTGCATTGCTAGATCTGTTCAAAATCTATCCCATTCAGCACGGTGATAGTGCCACACAACACGATGGATGGAATCCTCAATGTGAAGGCAGGACTTCGTCTCCACAAGGACTGTGTGGTGGTCACTCCTACCAATACAGTCATGGACAGAAGCATCTGCAGCAGGCAGTTTGGTGAGGACGAGGTCAAGTATGTTTTTCCCTCGTGTTGGTTCCCCCAACTCCTGCTGCAGAGCGAGTCAAGCAGCTATGTCCTTCAGGACTCGGCCAGCTCGGTCAGTAGTGGTGCTATCGAGCCACTCTTGGTGATGGACATTGAAGTCCCACACCCAGAGTACATTTTGTGCCCTTGCCACCCTCAGTGTTTCCTCCAAGTGGTGTCCAACATGGTCGAGTACTGAGTCATCAGCTGAGGGAGGGCGGTAGGTGGTAATCAGTAGGAGGTTACCTTGCCCATGTTTGACCTGATGCCATGTGACTTTGTGGGGTCCGGAGTCAATGTTGAGAACTACCAGGGCAAATCCTTCCCTACTGTATACCACTGTGCCCCCACCTCTGCTGGGTCTGTCCTGCCGGTGGGACAGGACATCCCCAGGGATAGTGATTGCAGTGTCTCGGACAGGAGTTACTCTTCCTTTTTATGTACTTTTTAAAGTTCTTATAATTTGTTTTATATTGCTGGCTCGCTTACTCTCATATTCTATTTTTTCCCTTTTTATCAACTTTTTGGTGGCCCTTTGCTGGTTTCTAAAACACTCCCAATCCTCATACCTGCAACTAATTTTGTAACATCATAAGCCTCTTCTTTTCGTCTAATACTCTCCTTAACTTCCTGAGTGAGCCACAGATGTGTCTTCCTTGATGAATCTTTGTTTTTGAATGGAATGTGCTTTTGTTGAAACCTTTGAATTGTTTCTTTAAATGTTTCCCACTCTTCATTTACCACCATACCTTCCAGTCTGTTTACCCAATTAACCTTAGCAGGTTTTTCTAAGTTTAAGATTCATGTTTGTGATTGAAATGTGTCACTTTCAAACTTAACATGAAATTCAATGGTATTAAGATCACTATTTCCCAGTGGATCTTTTACTATGACATTGCTTTTTAACCCTGCTTTTGTTACACAATGCGAGATCTACGATAGCTTTATGCCCAGTTAGTTCCAAAACATATTCCACAAATTCATCTTCTGGACCACTGTTGCCAATTTGATTGTCCCAATCTATATGCAGATTAAATTCATCAACAATTAATACATCACCTTTTTTACCTGCTTCAGTAATAACCAGTTTAATGTTCTGTCCAATAATATAACTAATGTTCGCCGGCCTGTAAACTACTCCCACAAGTGTTTTCTGACTCCTGCTATTCCTAACTTCCACCCAGACTGATTCTACTTCATGATCTTCTGAGGCCAGACCCCTTCTTATGAATGTCATTATGTCATCCTTTATTATCAGGGCTACCCCACCTCCTTTGCCATTCTGTCTGTCTCTCCGAAATATTGTTTACCCCAGAATATTCATTCCAAACCTTGATCTCCTTGTAACCATGTCTCAGTAATGGCAATTAGATCCAGATCATTTACCTCTGTTCTTGCCACTAGTCCATCTGTCTTCTTACAGATGCTTCATGCATTCAGATAATGGAACGTTAATTTCATTTTTTACCTCTGTTCCGAGCCTCCTCAATCTATCCTCCTAGGATAATCCCACCATCCCTGGAATTAGTTTGGTGAACCTTCATTGTGCTCTTTCAATGGCAAGTATATCCGTCCTTCGGTATGGAGACCAAAACCATACGCAATATTCCAGGTGCGGTCTTACCGGGCTTTATAGAATTGCAGCAAGACATCTTTACTCCTGTACTCAAATCCTTTTGCAATATCGGCCAACATATCATTTGTCTTCCCAATTGATTGCTGCACCTGCATGTTAGCTTTCAGTGACTCGCGAGCAAGGACAACCAAGTTCCTTTGGACATCAACATTTCCCAATCTCACACCATTTAAGAAATACCCTGCATTTCTGTTTTTTCTACCAAAGTGGATAACTTCACATTTTTCCACTTTATATTCCATCTGCCATGTTCTTGCCCACTCACTTAGCCTGTCTAAATCCCCTTGAAGTCTCTTTGCATTCTCCTCACAACTTACATTCCCACCTAGTTTTGTGCCATCAACAAATTTGGAATTATTACACTTGTTCCTCATATCCAAATTCCAGATTGTGAACAGCTGGGGACTAAGCACTGATCGAAAAATAACTCGGCTGTTGCCTGCCATCCAGAGAAAGACCCATTTATTCCTACTCTCTGTCTTCTGTCCATTAACCAATTCTCAATCCATGCCAGTACATTACCCCTAATTCCCATGTGTTCTAATTTTGCTTACGAAGCTCTTGTGTGGGACCTTATCGAAAGCCTTCTGAAAATCCAAATACACCAATTGACAGGTTACAATATACAATTATCCAATTGTTCATCCATCTGCCTGTCTGCAGGGGCGCCTGCCTCCTTATCTGTCTGTCTGTCTGTCTGCCTGAGGGGGCACCTGTCTGCCTGTCTGTCTGGCTGTGTGCAGAGGTTGGGGGCTGTGATTAGGGACCAAAACGGAAACAAACGTTTGGACATGGCTGAGGTACAAAATGAGGAATTAGATCCATTCAAACTCATTTAAAGAGGAGATAGTTGAGATGCTGGGTGATCTAAAAATTGATAAATGGGAGGCACTGGTGTTGACTGGACTGAAGATCAATGAGTCACCACGTCTGAATGGTTGCTTCGGGAAATAAGGATGGAAATTGCAGAGGTACTGACTGTAATCTTCCAATCCTTCTTAGATACTGGAGTGGTTTCTGAGGGTTGGAGAATTGTAAATGTTACACCCTGTTCAACAAAGGGTGTCAGGATAAACCCAGCAGATACAGGCCAGTCAGTTTAACCTCAGTGGTGTGAAAGGTTTTAAGATAATAATCCAGGACAAAATTATTAGTCACAAGTAAGGACTAATTCATGAAAGTCAGAATGGACTTAATAAAGACAAATCGTGTTCAGATAAGTTGACTGTATTTTTTAACCAGGTAACAGAAAGGGTTGAAGAGGGTGATGTGGTTGATGTGGTGTAGATAGATTTCCAAAAGGCATTTGATAAAGTGCCGCATTACAGGCTTGTCAGCACCATTGAACCCACGGACTAGAAGGGTCTCTGGTGACATGTAGATAAAATAGGATAAGTGAGAGAAAACCGAGATGATGGTGAACAGTTGCTTTTTTTTTGATTGGAGGAAAGAAAACATTGCTGTTCCCCAGGGACAGGTACTCAGACCACTGCTTTTCATGATTTCCATTCATGAATTGTACTTGAGTGTACAGGGCACAATTTCAAAATGTGAAGAAGACACAAAACGTAGAAGTACTGTGAACTGTGCGACAGACAGAGCAAAGTGATCCCACAACGAACTGCTCAGATCAAAGCTTTGCAGTCCTGCCAGATGCAGTCATGAATGGTGGTGGACAATTAAACAACTAACCAGAGGAGGGGGCTCCAATAACATCCCCATCCTCAATGATGGGGGGCCCAGCATGTCAGTGCAAAAAAAAGGCTGAAATATTTGCAACCACCTTCAGACAGAAGTGTTGAGTGGATGATCCATCTCAGCCTCTCCCAAGATCCCCAGCATCACAGATACCAGTCTTCAGCCAATTCAATTCACTGCACATGATATCAAGAAATAGCTGAAGGTGCTGGATACAGAAATGGTTATTGGCTCCTGGCTGTATTACTGAAGAGTTTTGAGCAACAGTGAGCTGTGCCCCAGCCAAGGTACTCTAGTACAGCTACAATCCTGGCATCTACCCAACAAAGTAGAAAATTGCCCAGGTGTGTACTGTTCACAAAAAGCAGTGCAATAAAATCTGACCGTGTTTCGCCCCATCAGTCTATTCTCAATTGTCAGTAAAGTGATGGAAGATATCATTGACAATGCTGTCAAGCAGCACTTACACAGCAATAATCCGCTCACTAATGCTCAGTGAGATTTTGCCAGGGATACTTGGCTCGGACCTCATGACAGCCTTGGTCCAATCATGGACACAAAAGCTGAATTTGAGAGGTGAGGTGAGAGCTGCTGCCCTTGACATCAGAGCAGCATTTGACCCAGTGTGGCATCAAGGAGTCTCATTGAAGTCAACGGAAATCAGGGGAAAATACTCCACTGGTTAGAATAATATCTAACACAAAGAAAAGAAAGAACATTATGGTTGTTGGAGGCCAATTATCTCAGCCCCAGGACATCTCAATGGGTTTTTCTCAGGGTAGTATCCTGGCCCCAATCATCCTCAGCTGTTTCATCAATGACCTTCCCTCTAACATAAGATCAGAGGGGATTGTCAGAAGGTGGGTGCTCACTGATAATTACACCATGATCAGTAAAATTCACAACTCCTCAGAGACTGAAGCAGTCCGTGCCGACTTGCAGCAAAACCTGGACAACATTCAAGCTTAGACGGATAAGTGACAAGTGACATTCGTGCCACACCACTGCCAGACAATGACCATCTCCAACAAAAGTGAATCTAACCCTCTCCTCTTGACATTCAACTGCATTGCCATCACTGAATCCCTCACCATCAACAAACTTCCTGGGGGTTACCATTGACCAGAAGCTTAACTGGACCAGCAATATAAATACTGTGACTACAAGAGCGAGTCAAAGGCTGGGGATTCTGTGGTGAGTAACTCACCTCCCGAGTCTCAAAGCCTGTTAACCAGCTACAAGGCAGAAGTCTGGAGTGGCATTGAATATTCTCCACTTGCCTGGATGAGTGCGGCTCCAACAACACTCAACACCATCCAGGACAAAGCAGCCCATTTAATCGGCATCCTATCCAACACCTTAAACATTCACTCCCTACACCACAAGTGCACAGTGGCAACAGCATGTACCATCTACAAGATGCACTGCAGCAACTCACCAAACATCTTTTGTCAGCACCTTCCAAACTGTGACCTGCACCAAATGAGAGGAAGGGCAGCAGGCCAATGGGAACACCACGTCCTGCAAGCTCTTCTCCAAGTCACACACCGTTCTGACTTGGAAATATATCCTTCACTGTCACTGGGTCAAAATCCTGGAACTCCCTCACTAAAAGGGGTGTGTTGGGGTACAGACACCACATGCATTGCAGCGGTTCAAGAAAGCAGCTCACCACCACCTTCTCACGGGCAATTTGGGATGGGTAATAAATACTGGCCTTGCCAGCAATGCCCACATCCTAAAAATGAATAAAAAATGGATAGTGATAGACACACTTACAGCACAACAATTTTGAAGATTAAGATGAAATGATGAGTCATTATTTTCCTTTGCAAACTTTGTGAAATATATTCCCCCTTACCTTTGTTGTGTTTTTAAAAAAAATGTCTGCATTACCTGGATAACTGCAGTTTGGGTCAGTTCCCCAGTGTATATTAGTAAATGGTTATTTCCTTCATGATGGAACTTAATGTAACAGAAAAAATGAAATTCCTTTTTGAACAACACAATGGTGGGATTATAAAAAGCTATAATACGAAGAATTGTGAGGTGATGCATTTTAGCAGAAGGAATAGGGTGAGGAAATATATATTAATGGCCCTGTTCTACAGAGTGTGGAGGGTCAGAGGAACCTGAGGGTGTATGTACATCAACCTTTGAAGTTGGCAGGACATATTGAGAGAACGGTTAGCAAAGCAGATGGGATTTGGGGCTTCATAAGTATTGAGTACAAAAGCAGGGAACTTATTCTGAAAAAGAAGCAAAATACTGTGGATGCTGGAAATCTGAAATCAAAAAAGCAAGCTCAAGAAATAATCATCAGGTCTGGCAGCATCTGTGGAGAGAAAAGCAGAGTTAGCATTTCAGATCTGTGACCTTTCATCAGAAGTTCTGATGAGATGCTGCCAGACCTGCTGAGTATTTCCAGAACTTTCTGAAGTTATTCTGAACCTTTGCAAAGCTCTGCTTCGGCCTCAGCTAGAGCTCTGCATCCAGTGCTGGTCAACATTCTTTATAAAAGATGTGAGGGTCATTGAGAGGGTGCAGAGGAGATTTACCAGAATGGTTCTGGGGATGGAGGAATTTAGTTACAAAGTTAGGTTGGAAAAGATAGGATTGTTCTCCCTGGAGCAAAGGAGCTTGAGGGGAGATTTAATAGAGATGTACAAGATCATGACAGGCTTAGATAAGCTAGACAAGGAAAAACTGTTTTCATTAACTAATGGTACAAGGACTAGGGGACAGAGAGTGAAGGTTTTGGACAAGACATGCAGGAGGAATGTGAGGAAGGACTTTTGTACACAGTGAACGGTAATGGTCTGGAACTCACTGCCCATGAGGGTGGTGGAAGTGGAAACAATCAATGATTTCAAAAGGAAATTGGATGGGCAATTGAGGAAATAAACTTGCTGGGATACGGGGATCGAACAGGGGAATGGGACTGACTGGATTTGTCCGGAGAGAGCCGACACAGACTGAATGGGATGAATAACCTCCTTCAGTGCCATAAATGATTCTGCATCTCTATGAATTCAACAGGTCATAGACAGGCTAGTGGAATGGACGGAGATGTGGCAGATAAAATTTAACACACAATCGTGCCAAATGATACATGTTGGAGGAAGAACAGTGTGAACAATGGGCTGCATTTTACATGTCTGCTGTTGAAATCGACAGCGGACGTAAACTATGGTGATCCGCCCACGTGGACCGCACGTCACGGAGCCGTCGTGATATTAAATGCGGCGGCTCATTTAAATGGCCGGGGCATATTCCGCCCGTGATGATGTGGATGGGATTAGGTGGTCTGTCCCCAGTAATTGTGTCAACAGCCTGTATACAGGTGCTGATGCCATTTTTAAAGGGCTTTGAGCCCTTCCATTTAATTTTAATACTCAAAGATATAGTGAATTGAAATTGTGTTGAAAAAATTAAATATATGTTCCTTGCCCCACACCCCCTCCCCCAATAACCAGAGAATTCATTCCTTGCCTTCTCCCCCCAACAAAAATACTTACCTTGTGCACCTGACCTTCCCCACCCCACAGTTCATAAACTTTTAACTGCTCTCCTTCTCACCATCCCCTACACCATTCACATTAGTTTGACCCCGCTCCCCCTCACCACCACACTGAAATCTTAACTTCTCTCCCACCCCTCACTCCCCACCCATGTTCCACCTCGGATCCCTGAATGTGGATCCAAAGACACGGGAGTGCCGGCCACCTGCACCAAGATCACTCTGGGATGGATGGCGGGGGTGGTTAAGTATTTTAATGAAATAACATATTTAAATTTGGCTCCCGTCGCTGAGCGGCCAGGGGGCCACCACGAGGCCTCGCTGCTGCCGGCAATATCGAGCTGGACCTTCCAGGTGTCAAGGCCCATGGTGGGCCTCTGCTGGAAGCATTTTCCACCCCCACCCACTCCCCCCCATCACCCCCCACCACGGCCCGACATCGGGGGCCTGTAAAATTCACCCTAATATTAACTAAAGGGTACAGTTTTAAAGCG
This sequence comes from Heterodontus francisci, assembly GCF_036365525.1. Classification (NCBI taxonomy): domain Eukaryota; kingdom Metazoa; phylum Chordata; class Chondrichthyes; order Heterodontiformes; family Heterodontidae; genus Heterodontus; species Heterodontus francisci. Next base: position 31,015,339 of record NC_090410.1, read on the forward strand.
TGTGGTGAACAGAGGGGGCTCGGGGTAAATGTGCACAACTCATTGAAGTTGGTAGAGCACATTGAGAAAGGAATTCAAAAGCTATTCGGGTCCTGAACTTGAAATAGAGGCAGAGTATATAAAAACAAGGAAATTATAGTGAACTTCTATAAAACACTGGCTCAACCACAACTGGTGTATTGTGCCCCATTTTGGGAACCACACTTTAGGAAGGATGTGAAGGCCTTGGGGGAGGGGTGGGTGGTGAGTGTAGAAGAGATTTATGAGAATGGTTCCAGGGATAAGGGACTTCAGTTACAGAGAGACATTGGAGAAACTGGGCTTGTTCTCCTTAGTACATTGAAGTGTGAGAAAGATTCTGATGAAAGATCAGAGACCTGAAACTCAGCTTTTCTCTCCACAGGTGCTGCCTGACCTGCTGAGTATTTACAGCATTTTCTGTTTTAGTTTTGGATTTTCAGCATCTGCAGTATTTTGCTTTGGTGGAAGCGTGAAAGATTTGATAGACGTTTTCAAAATTATGAGGGCGGAGACAGAGCAGATAGAAATAAACTGTTCCCATTGGTGAAAGGATTGAGAGCTAGAGGACACAGGTTTAAGGTGATTGACAAAATATCCAGAGACGACATGAGGAAGAACTTGTTACCTGGCGAGGGGTAAGGATCTGGAATGAACTGTCTGAAAGGGTGGTTGAGGCTGATTCAATAGGAGGTTTGAAAAGGGAATTGGGTTAGTATATGAAGGAAAAGAAATTGCAGGGATCTGGGGAAGGTGGGGGAGGGACGAGGTGGATTGCTCTTGCAGAGCCAGCATATACTCGGTGGGCCACATGGCCTCTTCCTGTGCTGTAAACATTCTATCTATCTATCTATCTATCTATCTATCTATCTATCTATCTATCTATCTATCTATCTATCTATCTATCTGTCTAATAATTCACACAATGGGAGAATTTATACTTATATTACAAAGCTATTCTGATGAACAGTCACTATCAAGGGGTTGATGCTGTAACTGATGCTGAGATCTGCTCCCTCGGGTTTGAGAATGTATCAGGATGGAAGTGGAACAATATTAATCTGGTGCTTTCCACCTGTGAGTGAGAACTGAATAGATTTCCACTTAATTGAGGGAATATAAATCAATAAAATGAGAAAGGAATCTACTTCACACATTACTCCATTTACAATCAATTGAAAGTAAAATCAGTTGGAATGATTTATCACCAATTGCAACTTTATATCATTAATCTTATCCAATAGACCTTAAGTTATCCTTAAAGCCATGTCTACACTTTAAATCAATTAAGCAGCTCCTGTCCGGCGTGCAATGATAATCGGGGTGGGGGACAGACCCTTCACCAGGAGTAAAACCCGCCTGATTATCCTCCTCTTAAAATCAAAGCAATGAATTTCAGTCTGCCTCTGTCAAGGACGTGCAATCCTTCTCCATCATTTTTTTTAAAACTGAACTGCCCTCTTCAGGCATTATTTAACACCCAGATGCTCTAAACATTGAAACATTCCTGAGGATTCCCTACAAGTATTGATTCCCATCCAGAGACCCATGTGCTTAGATTCCAAGAGCCCTGTCTGTATAAATGGTGATGCAATCATTGGTTTAACAGAAAAGCTCAAAATAATGAGGGATTTTGACAGAAATAGCAGCGAGGGTGGGATAATAAATCTCCTGTATATCCACAAGTGCCTGAATAACCAACTCTTCTAGTGAATAAATCCAATGGGTTTGTCTACTGAGTCATTATGGGTGGAAGTCAGAAACAGGAAAGGAGCAGTCACTTTGTTGGGAGTTTTCTATAGACCCCCCAATAGCAACAGAGACACGGAGGAACAGATTGGGAGGCAGATTTTGGAAAGGTGCAGAAGTAACAGGGTTGTAGTCATGGGTGACTTCAACTTCCCTAATATTGATTGGAACCTCCTTAGTGCAAATAGTTTGGATGGAGCAGTTTTTGTCAGGTGTGTCCAGGAAGGTTTCCTGACTCAATATGTAGATAGGCCGACTAGAGGGAAGACTATGTTGGACTTGGTACTTGGCAACGAACCAGGCCAGGTGGCAGATCTCTCGGTGGGAGAGCATTTCGGTGATAGTGATCACAACTCCCTGACCTTTACTCTAGTCATGGAGAGGGACAGGAGCAGACGGGATGGGGAAATATTTAATTGGGGGAGGGGGAATTACAATGCTATTCGGCAGGAACTGGGGAGCATAAATTGGGAACAGATGTTCTCAGGGAAATGCACAACAGAAATGTGGAGGTTGTTTAGGGAGCACTTGCTGCGACTGCTGGATAGGTTTGTCCCGATGAGACAGGGAAGGGATGGTAGGGTGAAGGAACCTTGGATGACAAGAGATGTGGAACAGCTAGTCAAGAGGAAGAAGGAAGCTTACTTAAGGTTGAGGAAGCAAGGATCAGACAGGGCTCTAGAGGGTTACAAGGTAGCCAGGAAGGAACTGAAGAATGGACTTAGGAGAGCTAGAAGGGGACATGAAAAAGTCTTGGCGGGTAGGATTAAGGAAAATCCCAAGGCGTTCTACACATATGTGAGGAACAAGAGGATGGGCAGGGAGGGGATAGGGCCGATCAGGGATAGTGGAGGGAACTTGTGCCTGGAGTCGGAGGAGGTAGGGGAGGTCCTAAATGAATACTTTGCTTCAGTATTCACTAGTAAGAGGGACCTGGTCGTTTGTGAGGACAGCATGGAACAGGCTGATATGCTCGAACAGGTTGAGGTTAAGAGGGAGGATGTGCTGGAAATTTTGAATGATATGAGGACAGATAAGTCCCCGGGGCCAGACGGGATATACCCAAGGCTATTACGGGAAGCGAGGGAAGAGATTGCTGCGCCTTTGGCGATGATCTTTGCGTCTTCACTGTCCACTGGAGTCGTACTGGATGATTGGAGGGTGGCAAATGGTGTTCCCTTGTTCAAGAAAGGGAATAGGGATATCCCTGGGAATTATAGACCAGTCAGTCTTACGTCGGTAGTGGGCAAATTATTGGAGAGGATTCTGAGAGACAGGATTTATGATTATTTGGAAAAGCATGGTTTGATTAGAGACAGTCAGCATTGCTTTGTGAGGGGCAGGTCATGCCTCACAAGCCTTATTTAATTCTTTGAAGATGTGACAAAACACATTGATGAAGGAAGAGCAGTGGATGTGGTGTATATGGATTTTAGCAAGGCGTTTGATAAGGTTCCCCATGGTAGGCTCATTCAGAAAGTAAAGAGGCATGGGATTCAGGGAAAGTTGGCTGTCTGGATACAAAATTGGCTGGCCGATAGAAGACAGAGGGTGGTAGTAGATGGAAAGTATTCAGCATGGAGCTCGGTGACCAGTGGTGTTCCGCAGGGATCTGTTCTGGGACCTCTGCTCTTTGTGATTTTTATAAATGACTTGGATGAGGAAGTGGAAGGCTGGGTTAGCAAGTTTGCCGATGACACAAAGGTTGCTGGAGTTGTGGATAGTGTGGAAGGCTGTTGTAGGTCGCAACGGGACATTGACAGGATGCAGAGCTGGGCTGAGAAGTGGCAGATGGAGTTCAACCTGGAAAAGTGTGAAGTGATTCATTTTGGAAGCTCGAATTTGAATGCGGAATACAGGCTGAAAGACAGGATTCTTAGTAGTGTGGAGGAACAGAGGGATCTTGGGGTCCATGTCCATAGATCACTCAAAGTTGCCACCCAAGTTGATAGGGTTTTTAAGAAGGCGTATGGTGTGTTGGCTTTCATTAACAGGGGGATTGAGTTTAAGAGCCGCGAGGTTATGCTGCAGCTCTATAAGGCCCTGATTCGACCACACTTGGAATATTGTGTTCAGTTCTGGTCGCCTCATTATAGGAAGGATGTGGAAGCTTTAGAGAGGGTGCAGAGGAGATTTACCAGGATGCTGCCTGGACTGGAGGGCATGTCCTACGAAGAAAGATTGAGGGAGCTAGTGCTTTTCTCATTGGAGCGAAGAAGGATGAGAGGTGACTTGATAGAGGGGTACAAGATGATGAGAGGCATAGATAGAGTGGGTAGTCAGAGACTTTTTGCCAGAGTGGAAAGGGCTATCACCAGGGGGCATAATTTTAAGGTGATTGGAGGAAGATTTCGGGGAGATGTCAGAGGTAGGTTCTTTACACAGAGAGTGGTGGGTGCGTGGAATGCGCTGCCAGCGGTGGGAGTAGAAGCAGATACATTCGGGACATTTAAGCGACTCTTGGATAGGTACATGGATGATAGTAAAATGAAGGGCAGGTAGTTCGTTTGATCTTCGAGTAGGTTAAAGGTTCGGCACAACATTGTGGGCCGAAGGGCCTGTACTGTGCTGTACTGTTCTATGTTCTATGTAACTGAACCCCTGTAGTCCAGGTATCATTCTTGTAAACCTACGTTGCATTCCCTCCAAGGTCAATATATCCTTCCGAGGGTGTGGTGCCCAGAACTGCTCACAGTACTCCAAGTGGGGTCTAACCAGGGTTTTGTACAGCTGCAGCATAACCTCTGTGTCTTTATACTCCAATCCTCTAGATATAAAGGTTAGCATTCCATTAGTCTTTTTGATTATTTTCTGCACTTGGTCCTGGCATTTTAAAGATCTATGCACCTGAACCCCCAAGTCTCTTTGGACATCCACTGTACTTAACCTCTTCCCATTTAGAAAGTACCCTGCTCTATCCTTTTTTGGTCCAAAATGGATAATCTCACACTTGCCCACATTGAAATCTATCTGCCACAGTTTTGCCCACTCATCTAGTCTGTCAATATCTCTTTGCAATTTTATGCTATCATCTGGACTGAATACAATGCCGCCTAATTTTGTATCATTAGCAAATTTGGATATATGACTTACTACGCCATCATCCAAGTTGTTAATGAATATGTGAATAATTGAGGCCCCAACACAGATCCCTGTGGGGAACCACTAGTCACATCCTGCCAATCAGAGTAGTTTAGTTTAGTTTAGTTTAGAGATACAGCACTGAAACAGGCCCTTCGGCCCACCGAGTCTGTGCCGACCATCAACCACCCATTTATACTAATGCGACACTAATCCCATATTCCTACCACATTCCCACCTGTCCCTATATTTCCCTACCACCTACCTATACTAGTGGCAATTTACAATGGCCAATTTACCTATCAACCTGCAAGTCTTTTGGCTTGTGGGAGGAAACCGGAGCACCCGGAGAAAACCCACGCAGACACAGGGAGAACTTGCAAACTCCACACAGGCAGTACCCAGAATTGAACCCGGGTCGCTGGAGCTGTGAGGCTGCAGTGCTAACCACTGCGCCACCGTGCCGCCATACTTATCCATTATCCCCACTCTCTGTCGCCTACCACTCAACCAACTTCCGAACCATGTCAATAATTTGCCCTCAACTCCATGGGCTTCTACCTTAGTTAACAGTCTCTTATGTGGGACTTTATCAAATGCTTTCTGGAAGTCCATATAAATAACATCCATAGACATTCCCCTGTCCATTACCTTAGTTGCCTCTTCAAAAGATTCAATGAGATTTGTCAAACATGACCTTCCCGTCATGAATCCATGTTGGCTGTCCCTGATTGACTGAAATTTTTCGAGGTGTTCAGGCACCCTATCCTGATTATAGACTCCAGCAACTTGTGCACCACAGATGTCAGGCTAACTGGTCTGTAATTTCTTTGGTTCCCCCTTTCACCCTTCTTAAAAATTGGAGTGACATGTGCAACTTTCCAATCCAGAGGGACCATTCTTGAATCTAGGGAACTCTGAAAGACAAAAGTTAGGGCATCTACAATGAGCTCCCCTACTTCCTTCAACACCCTAGGATGGAAACCGTCAGGTCCTGGAGATTTCTCATTCTTTAATTCCATTAATTTCCTTGTTACTGATGTTTTACTTACGTTAATTATACTGAGTCCCTGTCCCCTATCGGCTATTAATTTTTTTCGGGACATCCGGCAAGTTATCCTCCTTTTCAACTGTAAATACTGAGGCAAAATAATTGATCAACATGTCTGCCATTTCCCCATTATCAATGACAATATCTCCATTTTCAGCTTTTACTGAGCCTACATTGCTCTTGACCACCTGCTTTCCCTTTATGTAACTATAACATTTCTTCTTATTGATTTTGATGTCCGACTGATTAACGACTTGGATGCAGGGGCGACTGAGTTCTTAATGTTAGGGAACAGTCTAAGCCTCCCCTATGAAGCCTACATGAAAGCCAAGACCCTGATCAGTGGAGTGGGAGGAGGTTACCTATCTGTTCCCACCATTGAGTCCACCCACAGTGTGACCTAATCTCAGGCCGCTAAAGCGTGGGGATTGTCCCAGGGATACGCATCCTGCTGGGAAATGATTTAGCTGGCAGCAAGATAATAGCAACCCCTATAATCATAGACCAGCCCAGCGAAACCAGGGAAACCGAATAACTACAGGAGGAAGTTCCTGGTATCTTCCCCGATTGTGTAGTGACTTGGTCCCAAGCCAGACAGGCCAGATTATTTGAGAGGAAATCACTGCCCCAGCTGGATGAGCCGGAGGTCTGCTTAGCTGAAACTTTCTTTCAGGACCTATCTGAAGGGTAGGAGGTGCTCAGCCTAGCCTCCCTAATTGACAACCAGCAGGCAGATTCTAAATTAAAGTGCATAGTACAGACTGCTTGTTGTGAGGCAGAGGCCACCCCAGTCCCTGAGTGTTGCTACGTATGAGATGGGGTAGTAATGCGGAAGTGGAGACCTCCCAGGAGATCTGCAGAGGAATGGGCAGTGCTCCACCAGATTGTAGTGCCCCCAGAATACCGGTAAGGGATTTTATGGATATCTCATGCTATCCCTGTGGCTGGACATGTGGGTACTCGGAAAACTTTAGCCTGGGTAAGTCAACACTTTTTCTGGCCTCACATCTGGTCTGAAGTGGCCGATTAAACCTGCCATATTTACCAGGCTGCAGGCAAACCCCAGGCCACAATTAGACTGCCCCCCCCCTCTAACCCATTCCAGCATTTGGGAACCCTTTGACCAAATGTTGATAGACTGTGTGGGACCACTACCCAAAACCAAACCCAGTCAACCAGTGAGTGTTTGCCAGAAGGTTAAAATACCTGAGGGCAGCCAGGAGGAGTCCGTTGAGGAGGAGGAGACCCCGGTTGAACCCCCAGCTATCAAACTGGCAAACACAGAAATCTTAAAAGACTTAATCACCCAGCTGAAACCCCAAAAACAAACGCAGGAGGAGGACGTGTCCATCATGCTAAAAAAATCTGTAAAGATCAGGCAGGGTGTACCACCCGAGCAGTTCACAGCATGGATGTGGGAGACACACCACCAGTCAGGCAGTACCCCTGCCAGCTGAGCCCTGACAAGCTAGCTCAGGTTAGACAGGAAATCCAGTACATGCTGGATGGTGATGTGGGTGAGCCTACCCAGGGTAGTTGGAGCTCCCTCGTTGTCCTGGTCCCAAACCGAAAGGACCCATACCAGCCTGCTATTCCCTGTACGCTCCTTACCACCCTGCAGAGCATGGGTCCAGTATCCAAGGTACACATCTGACCAGTTATCAGACCAGCGCTCATACAGCAAATACAACATTAATGGTCAGTCTGAAAGTGGAACCAGCAACCATTGTCCATAATTTTCCAGAGACGTGTGAAAACATTCCTACAAATGTGACGCAATCAAGGCTTTCCCCAGGTGACCCTGACTTCACGACCTGCTACCCGACCCGACCCTGACGGGACCCAACGACATGTGTCGGGTTCGGATCGGGTTAGGTCACATTTCCGGGTCTGGCAAATGGGCTTGGGTCGGGTTTCCTTTGCAGACCCTTACCCTGACTTGCTCTTCCAGTGAAGCCATATCTATAATTAGAGGTGTGCTGCAGGAGAACTTAGGGAACTCATACAAATAGGGAGTACCTGGAGCAGGAGCATATTCATCAAAAGCCTGCTCATCTTCTGTTCCTAACTGGGATGGAGGTGGATCTGAATCCATCAATGAGCTCATCCGTCTTGGTGAACCTGCTTGTACATACAGCCACAAAAAGAGTACAGACCTACCTGAATTTTATCAGAATAGTATAAAGCAATCAGAACAGAAATTGAAGACATTGAACCAAGGGAAAATTAGGATTTGCTCTTTTCCTGCTAGTTCTGTTACTGTACCTGTACCTGACACTATTTGGGAAGAAATGCTGAAACCAGTAAGGTCTGCTGAAAATTTGCCTCCAGAAATGATCCCACTGTATTGGACTCTAATGTTCTGCAGCTTGGGGAATCCAAATGACACTGTATTGATTATCAAAAGCTGGCCCCAAACTTTATCACCCCAGTCGCCCCATTAATCGAGGTACCGAGACAAGAAGCAAACACCTTAGCAAAATTGAAGTCAATGGAAATCAGGGGAAAATACTCCACTGGTTGGAACATAACTAGCACAAAGGATGGTTCTGGTATTTGGAGGCCAACCATCTCAGTCCCAGAATGTAGAATAATAGTTATTTACGGCACAGAAGGAGACCATTTTGCCCAACATATCCATGTCGGCTCTCCAGGGAGCTGTCCAGTCAGTCCCACTCTCCCGCTCAATCCCCGTAGCCCTGCAAATTTATTTCCTTCAAATGGCCATTCAATTTCCTTTTGAAGTCAGTGAATGTCTCTGCTTCCACCACCCTTGTGGGCAGTGATTTACAGATCATTAACACCGGCTGTATAAAAAAGTTCTTCCTCATATTCCTCCTGCATCTCTTGCCCAAAACCTTCAATCTGTGTCTCCTAGTCCTTTTACCATTAGTTAATGGGAACAGTTTTTCTTTGCCTAACTTAGTTAAGCCTGATATGAACTTGTACACCTCTGTTAAATCTCTGCTCAATCTCCTTTGCTCTAAGGAGAATAACCCAAGCTTTTCCAACTTAACCTTGTAACTTAAATCCTCAATCCCTGGAACCATTCTGGAAAATCTCCTCTGCATCCTCTCAAGGACCCTCACACCGTCCTGAAGTGTGGTGACCAGAACTGGATGTCAAATTCTACTTGGGGCCGAACCAGAGCTTTATAAAGGTTCAGCATAACTTCTCTGCTTTAGTACTCAATGCTTCTACTTATGAAGCCCAAGATCCTATCTGCCTTCCTAAGCACTCTCTCAACATGTCCTGGCACCATCAAAGATTGATACACATGTACCCACCCCCCAGGTCGCTCTGTTCTTACACACTCTTTAGAACTGCGCCATTAAGTACATATTGCCTCTTCCTATTCCTTCTGCCAAAATGTATCACCTCACACTTGTCAGTATTAAATTCCATCTGCCACCTCTCTGCTCATTCTGCTATCCTATCTATGTCCTGTTGTAGGTGGTCTATGTCATCCTCACTGTTTGCCACACCTCCAAGTCCAGTGTCATCAGCCAGTTTTGAGATTCAACTTTGTATTCCAAGATTCAAGTCATTCATATATTGTAAAAAAAGCAGTGGCCCCAGCACTGACCCTTGGGGAACATCACTGTATCCCATCCTCCAGTCTGAAAATCAACCATTTACTACAACTCGCTGTTTTCTGTCGAAAAGACAACTTTTTATCCATTCGGGCACTGACTCTCCCTTTCCATGAGCCTCAATTTTGTTAACCAGCCTTTTATGTGGTAACGAATCAAACACTTTCTTTACATATAAACAACATCCACCGCTTTCCCTTCATCAACATTCTCTGTTACTTCACCAAAAAATTCAATTCCATTTGTCAAGCAGGATCTCCTTTTTCCAAATCCATGCTGGCTTTCCTTAACTAATTGGAGCAAAAGTATCTGTTAAATATTTCTTAATTATTGTTTCAAAACTTTATCCACCACTGATGTTCAACTAAATGGCCTGTAGTTCCTAGGACTGTGCTCACTGTCTTTTTTGAATAAGGGTGTTATATTTGCCACTCTCCAATCCCCTGGCACATCCCCCATATCGAGGGAAGATTGGAAGATTATAACAAGCCCTTCCACTATTTCCATCCCCACTTCCTTTAGCAACCTGGGATGCAGACCATCCAGACCAGGTGACTTATCTACCCTAAGCATAGCCAGCCTTTTTATTACCGCCCCTGTCTCAATTTTTACCCTATCCATTGCCTCTCCTTTGTTTACTTCTACCGATATTTTGTCAGATTCAACGTCCTGAGTGAACATTGATACAAAGAACTCATAACTAAATTAGCCTTCCTGAGCACCTCTAAACATATATTGCTCTGACTAGGGAATCACCCATAACAAGTGTATTTCTGCCCTTTACTGCTCCCTCCTGTACAGTCCCTTGTCCATTGGTGCCATGGTCTGGACTGCACTCCTTCAAGGCCTTGTCACTCCCAGCAGTCTCCAAAGCTGATTACTGGTTTGTGAGTATCACACATCTCTAAGACTCCTGCCTCTTCCTAATATTCCGGATGACCACCCACCTACGATCCTGAACTCCGACTGCCCATGGGTTGACCAGTTTCTGGAATGTACAATCCAGGAAACTCTCCTGTTCCCTGATCCGCTGCAGTAATTTCAGCTGCCCCTCAAGCTCGGAGTCCTGAGCTCGAGCTGAAGCAGCTGGAGATGCTTCCTACATACATGAGGCTGGAATTTGTGCTGGTGGCGGGGCTCCCAGTGTCAGAATGAAAATGCGGGAGTTCCCCGCCTTTGCCTTTTCATGCCCTCCGGAGCGAGACTCCGATCCTTTTAAGTCAAAGTTTCAGGAGGTGAGATACCCTTCCCTTTAAAGTCTTTAAAGAGACGGGAATCCTGCCTCCAAGAACTGCCGGCTAATCAGAGGGCTGGCAGCTCAGCAGTATCAGCATCACCACCGGGAGTGGTGGCCAGTACCAGAACCCACGCAGACACAGGGAGAACTTGCAAACTCCACACAGGCAGTACCCGGAATCGAACCCGGGTCCCTGGAGCTGTGAGGCTGCGGTGCTAACCACTGCGCCACTGTGCCGCCCCATATGTGGACATGTACCTGCTGTAAACAGAGAGGCATTCCTGAGGATTTTCCACAGGTATTGATTCCCATCCAGAGACGCGTGTGATTCGATTCCAAGAGCCCAATCTCTATAAATGGTGATGCAATCATTGGTAATGGAATAAATATTTATAATTAAAAATAACTTACTGGAGATGATGGCACAATTCCTGGGAAACTATCCACAATTACAAACTGTTCCAGAAAACCCCTGGTAAGAATTCACTCTCAAGCATTTCTTATACTTATTCTCTCGATTCCAGTGGCAGAGAGCAAATAATTCACATTTCCAGGGATCCCCACTAGAATTCCTGAATTTTTAACCAGGGTCCTCAGTTATGTGGATAGACGAGAGAAACTGGGATGGTTCTCCATAGAATAGAGAATGGTTAGTGTAGATTTAACAGAAACACGCAAAATTATGAGGGATTTTTGACAGAATCGAGAGGGAGAAACTGTTTCCACCGGCAGGAGGGTCAATAACCAGATGACACAGATTTAGAACAATTGGCAAAACAATCCAGGAAGGATATGAGAAGAAATTTGATGCAGTGATTTGAGGTGAGCTGGACTGCAGTATCTGAGAAAGAAGGACACAGATCTAATAGTAATTTTCCAAAGGAAGTGGATATTTATCTAAGAGGAGATACGAAGGGAAACGATCACTGGAGAGTGTCAATGTAAGTCAGTGAGCACATGGGTGATAGGTGAACCAGATTAATTGCGAGTTAGGATATGAGCAGCAGAGTTTTCAATGACCTCTAGTTTGCTCTACGTGGAATGTGAAGACCAGCCAGGAGTGTGTTGGAATAGTCAAGTCTAGAGGTAACAAAAGCATGAATGAGGTTTTCAGCAACAGATGACCTGAGACAGGAGCAAAGTCGAATGATGTTACAGAGGTGGAAATGGGCGGTCTCAGTGATGGTGCAAATATGTGGAAGGAAGTTTATCTCAGGGTCAAATATAACACCAAGTTTGTGATCAGACTGGTTAGTTTCAGATTGCTGTCAGGGAGATGTACAGAGTCGATAGCTAGGGAACGGAGTTGAGAGCAGGAACCAAAACCAATGGCTTCAATCTTCTCAATATTTAGTTGAAGGCAATTTCTGCTCACCCAGTGCTGGATGTCAGATAAATAGTCTGATAATTTAACAACAGTGGAGGAGTCGAGATGGGGGTAGTGAGGTAAAGCAGGGTGTTGTCAGAGTAAATGTGAAAATGTAAGCTGTGCTTTCATGTGATGTCACTGAATGGCAGCATGTAGACGGGATATAGGAGGGGCCCACGGAGAGATCCTTGGGGGACACCAGATGTAACAGTGCTGGAGCAGAGAGAAGACGTTGCAAGTGAATCTCTGGCTGCAATTATATCAATAAGAATGGAACCAGGTGAGTGCAGTCCCACCCAGCTGGACGATAGTGGAAAGGCGTTAGAGCAGGATGGTGCATCAACTGTACCAAAGCCACAGACAGGAGGGCGAAGAGGGATAGTTTACATTTGTCAGAGGTCATTTGTGACTTTGACAAGTATTGTTTTGGTATTGTGGCAGAGGCAGAATCTGATTGGAAGGATTCAAACATGGAGCTCTGGGAAAGCTGGGCACAGATTGGGGAGGTGTCAACACAGTAAAGATTTTGGAGAGGAAAGGGAGGTGTGCAAAGCTAGTGGGGTCAAGGGTTGTTCTTTGAGGAGAGGGTGATGACGGCAGATTTAAAGGAGAGAGGGAAAGCACCTGACGAGAGAGAACTATTAACAATATTGGCTGACATGGGGACCAGGAGGGAGCTGATCAGATGGTTTCATTCTTACTGACAAAGAAGTCCATGAGTTCCTCACACTTATTGTTGGAGGTGAGGGTGAAGGGGACAATGGAGAAGGGTTTAAGAAGACTGTGTGCAGTAAAGAATAGAAGCTGGATGTTGTATTTGCATCCCAGGATCATTCTGGAATAGTGAGCAGTTTTAGCAGACGAGACTAAGACCCAATAGTGTTTTGTGTGGTCCAGCCAGATCTAGTGGTGGATGGTTAAACCAGTTGTCCACCATATCCTTTCAAGTCTGCATCTCTTGGACTTAAAGGAGTGAGGATGAGGATCGTGCTGGGGGAATGGCTAGGGTGAGAGAGAACATAGGAACATAGGAGCAGGAGTAGGCCATTCAGCCCATCGAGTCTGCCCCATTATTCAATATGATCATGGCTGATCATCCACTTCAATGCCTTTTTCCCACACTAACCCCATATCCCCCATGTCATTTGTATTTAGAAATCTGTCAGTCTCTGCTTTAAACATACTCAATGACTGAGCTTCCACAGCCCTCTGCGGTAGAGAATTACAAAGATTCACAACCCTCTGAGTCAAGAAATTTCTCCTCATCTCTGTCCTAAGTGGCTTCCCCTTATTTTGAAATTGTGTCCCCTGGTTCTAGACTCCCCAACCAGGGGAAACATCTTAGCTGCATTTCCCTGCCTATCCATTTAAGTATTTTGGAGGTTTCAATTAGATCACCTCTCATTCTTCGAAACTCTCGACAATACAGGTCCAGTTTCTCCAATCTCTCTTCATCGGGCAGACCCGCCATCCTGGGAACAAGTCTGCTGAATCTTCGTTGCACTCCCTCTATGGCAATGATATCCTTCCTAAGGTAAGGGAACCTAAACTGCACACAGTACTCCAAGTGTGGTCTAACCTAGCTTCTATACAATTGAAGCAAGACTTCACTCCTCCTGTACTCAAATCCTCTTGCGATAAAGGCTAACATACCATTAGCCTTCCTAATTACTTGCTGCACCTGCATGTTAGCTTTCAGTGACTTATTGACAAGGGCACCCAGGTCCCTTTGTACATCTACACTTTATAATCTCTTACAATTTAAGAAATACTCTTCACATCTATATCTCCTACCAAAGTGGAAAACCTCACGTTTTTCCACATGATATTCTATCTGCCATGTTCTTGCCCACTCACTAAGTCTGTCCAAATCCCCTTGAAGCTGCTTTGCATCATCCTCACAACACACATTCCCACCTAGTTTTGTGTCATCTGCGAACTTGGAAATACTGCATTTGGTCCCCACATCCAAATCATTGATATATATTGTGAATAGCTGGGGCCCAAGCACTGATCCCTTCATTACCCCACTAGACACAGCCTGTCAATGTGAGAATGACCCATTTATTCCTATTCTCTGCTTTCTGCCTGTTCATCAATCCTTAATCCATGTCAGTATATTACCTCCTATCCCATGCACTTTAATTTTGCTAACCAACCTCATGTAGGGGTCTTCATCAAAAGCCTTCTGAAAATCCAAGTACACCACGTCCACTGACTCCCTTTTATCAATTCTATTTGTAACATCCTCAAAAAACTCCAACAGGTTCGTCAAACCTGATTTCCCATTCATAAATCCATGTTGACTCTGCCCAATCAGATCATTATTTTCCAAGTGTCCATTTATCACATCCTTCAGAATAGATACAAGCATTTTTCCAACAACTGATGGAAGGTTAACAGGTCTCTAATTCCCTGTTTTCTCTCTCCCTCAAAATGTTTTCACTGGGGACCAAAGCAGCAAAGGTGGAGGTGAGGATGTAGTCCAGCAAATCAGTAGCTGCTGAAATGTTGTGGCAAATGGATGGCGAAACGCTAGAGAGTTGGGGCTTTGAAAGTGCAATTGTGAGTGAATTGGGGATAGTTTTTTTCCCAGGCATGATTATAGAATGAGGTAGAGTTGGGCGTGGAAGGGGGATTTGGGTGGAGGCTGATATAAGGAAACGATCAGAGCTGATCTTATCTCTGATTAAGAGGATCGGACCAACAAGGTAACGTGAGATGACAAGATCAAGGTGGTGGCTGTGAATGGGAAGGTCATTGATGAAGCAGCTGAAAATGGTTGAGTCTCAGCCACTATCCTGAGGAGCACCTGCAGCAATGTCCTGGGGGTCGAGATGATTGGCATCCAACAACCACAACTTTGTGCTGGATATATCTCCAACCAGTCAAGGGTTTTCCTCTTGATTAGAATTGAATTTTACTGGAGCTCCTTGGTGCCACACTCGGTCAAATGTTGCCTTGATGGCGAGGATATTCATTCTCAACTCACTTCACTGGTCTTTCTGAAGTCAGGCACTGCCTCCAAGATCATACAATGATTACTGCTCAGAAGGAGACCATTCAGCCCATCATGTCCATGCCAGCTGTCTGCACAAGCAGCTCAGTTTGTCCCACCCCCTTGCTCTTTTCTCTGTAGTACTGCTAATATTTTCTTTTCAGATGATTATTCAATGCCTTTTTGAAATCCATGATTGAATCAGCCTCCACAACACTCTCAGGCAGTTCACTCCAGATCCTAACCGCGCACTGCGTAAAAACATTTTTCCTCATAACACCGTTGTTTTTTTTACCATTCACCTTAAATTGGTGTCCTCTGGTTCTCAACATTTCCATCAACAGGAACAATTTATTCCCACCTACTCTGTCCACACCCATCATGATTTTGAATACCTCTCTCAAATTTCCTCTCAACCTTCTCTTCTCGAAGGAGAACAGCCCCAGCTCCTCAAATCTATACATGTAAGTGAAGCACCTCATCCCTGGAATGATTCTTGTAAATCGTTTCTGTAACCTCCCTATTGCTTTCACATCCTTCCTAAAGTGTGGTGCCTGGAACTGGACACAATACTTCAATTGGGGCCAAACTAGTGTTTTATAAAGTTTCACCATAACCTCCTTGGTTTAGTACACTAAGCCCTATTTATAAGGCCCAGGATGCCCTGTGCTTTATGAACCAATTTCTCAACATGCTTTGCCATCTTCAATGATTTGTGCACATATACGCCCAGGTCCCTTTGTTGTTGCACCCCTTTTTGACTTTTATCCTTTATTTTATTTTGTCTTTTCTCATTCCTACAAACAATATGTATTGTTTCACACTTCTCTGCCACTTATCTGCTCATTTCACCAGCCTGTCTATGTTCTGGTGAAGTCTATCACTATCCTCCTCACAATTCACAATACTTCAATGTTTTGTTTCATCTGCAAATTTTGAAATTTTGCCCCCACACTCAAGTCTCGGTCATTAATATAGATCGAGAAAAGCAAGGGACCTATTACTGACCCCTACTGAATGGTGGACTGCTTTCCTGTTCAATTTTCATTTTTTTCACTTGAAACACAAGCATCAGTTGTAATAACCGTCAAATTAGATCTTTGATTTTAACAAGCCTATGTAACACAATCCAATATATATACTCAGTCAAATCATATCATATGATTTCACCTGAGCATATGATTCATTATTATTATGTTCACAATTCACTATAGGAACTCAGGTTCCAGTCTAACTACATCAAACAATGGTTTATACAAAACTCTTAGACCATTCTATCCTTTGCTCACTGCATTCCATGCACAATAAAACTAGATTACAAAAAGACTATAATGCAGACTTCAGATAACATGAAGCCAAGAAGATAGAATTATATTCATCTCAGTCTCTCCCAATGACTCAGTTACCTTGGTTATATGATCCACTTAAGATCTTCCATCACATTATTACTACAGTGCCCAAAACATCATCTCCCAGACCCTCAAGACATGGATGAGTGACATTCCCAATCCTTCAGCTCCTCAATCTTGCCTGAGGTCTGCTTCACAAAGCATCCCTGTTCAGGAGAAATGAAAGCTCCAGGAGAGGCGCACCATGCTCCCGGACGCAGGGAAGGCCTGGGCTCATATTGTCAGTGGCAGCAAGGCCTCGTGGTAGCCCTCCCCACCCGCCACTTGGCAACCGGAGCCCAATTTCAATATGCAAAGTGTTACTTACCTTGCCACATTATGCATCATGCTACCTCTTTGTAAACATTTCACATACTCAGCTGAACGTGCATCTCTCATGTGCCTTCCTGTTCCCCACTGATAAAAGCCGGCGGGGCAGAAATTGTCGTGCTGGAAGCCTGTGAAGGTTAGTGTTGCGAGACAGGTCTCATCTCCGCGTGCGTGTGTACGGAGGTGGGAGGGGGATGGCATTGCTGGGGGGCAGTACTCTGCCGATGTGTAGGGAGGTGGGAGGGAGGATGGCATTACTGGGGGTATAACTCTGCAGATGTGTAGGAAGGTGGGAGGGAGGATGGTATTACCGGGGGTATAACTCTGCAGATGTGTAGGAAGGTGGGAGGAGGGATGGTATTACAGGGGCACAACTCTGCAGGCATCAAGGGAGCTCCTGCATACCCTCCCTCCGTAAAAGGCGTCACTCTATGCCGTTGAATGTTGGTGTGAGTGAAGGATCACTGTCACTCCAGGAATGCTGTGTGTGGAGATGGTGGCAAAAACGGTAGGAGTTTAAAGGTTAACTGGCTGGAGGGCCAATCAATGCAGCTGCTACAATCTGAATGTGGTCATGCTGTTCCATTCTTAGTGAGAGCTAAGACGGGCAATGCCATGCTACACCACATAGTTGATGCATGAAAGCACTTGATGTACCAGCCAACATCGTTCTTTACCCTGTTAGGTACCTTTGAAGAAGTGAAGGAACGGAGTTTAATTGAAACTTGGAAATGGGGATGGTTCACCCTATATTCATTGATCTGCTTATCGTGAGGAGCCATATGCGCCACAGGCAAAACCAACAGGCCGGTGCAGCCCACATGGAAGCCCCTGGTCGTGAGCAGCCCCCAAGGAGAGCTTGCCACGACAGAACGCCATGCATCTACAGATCTCGCATGACATATCCGCAGACGTTTGAGCGCCATTGTCAGAGTTGACTGCGGATGTCAAGAGAGGCAGTGACACATCTCTGTGCCCTGCTCAACGATGACCTGCAACTGATGGGCTTCGGGGGACATCCTAAGCCTGTGGCCCTCAAAGTGACAGCGGCTCTTAACTTCTACACCTCTGCATTATTTCAGGGACCCACCGGAGACCTTTATGGGGTCACACAGTCAGCAGTGAACTGCTGCCTCAGGGAAGTCACCGATGCCCTGTACCAGAGGGCCAGGAACTATGTCTGCATCAGGATGGACCCTGAGAGCCAGGCCCA
This sequence comes from Heterodontus francisci, assembly GCF_036365525.1. Lineage (NCBI taxonomy): Eukaryota > Metazoa > Chordata > Chondrichthyes > Heterodontiformes > Heterodontidae > Heterodontus > Heterodontus francisci. The sequence goes on from NC_090410.1 coordinate 31,033,366, forward strand.
GTGGGATTCCCACAGGTGCAAGGGGTCATAGACTGCACCCACGTGGCCATCAAGGCTCCCGCCAGCTGGCTAGCTGCATACGTAAACTGAAAAGGCTTCCACTCCCTCAATGTGCAGCTGGTATGTGATCACTGGAAATGTTTCATGCAAATCTGTGCCCACTTTCCAGGCAGCTGTCATGAAGCCTTCATCCTGCACCAGTCCCAGCTGCCATTGCTATTCACTGAACTGGCTCACATCGAGGGGTGGCTTATTGGAGACAAAGGATACCCCTTGCAGACATGGCTCCTGACCCCAGTGAGAAACCCCACCAGTGATGCAGAGGAGAGATTCAACTCCATCCACGGCGCTACAAGAGCCACCATTGAGCAGGTGATCAGCATGCTGAAAATGTGCTTCTGCTGCCTGGATAGATCGGGTGGTGCCCTGCAGTATGAACCGGAAAGGGTAGCTCGTATAGTAGCTGTTTGCTGTGCTTTGCACAACCAAGCATTCAATAGGGGGGAGGCCTTGCAGGATGAGGTGTGACGTGAGCAGGACTCCTCCTTGGATAATGAGGATGTAGAGGATTTACAGCAAGAAAGGTCCGTGGGAGGACAGAGAGCATCCAGACACCACATGCAGGACGAGCAGTGAGCAAGGGATGCACAGCAACGCCTTTTTTATCAAAGGTTCTCCATGCTATAGAAATCAATATGTGCTCTGCAATCCACACAGCACCCTCATTCACCTGTTGTGCAGCAGTCTGTATCAGCAACATCTTTGAATCCACCATTACTCACAACATTTAAGAAGTATTTAGATGAGCACTTGAAATGCCATAACGTACAAATCTACGGGCCAAGTGCAGGAATATGGGATTAGAATAGTTGGGTGCTGGATGGCCGGCACAGACATGATGGACCGAAGGGCCTGATCCTGTGCTGTATAACTCTATGACTCTATGAATCTATTACTAGCAGCTGCAGACTGAGCCATTGTCCATGTTACTGCATCCGTGGAGATGTACATGAGTAATACAGGCATGGCAATGATGTTATTCAATACATTGGCAGTTCTGAAAGGCCAATGATGTAAAGGGAGGAGACACGATCGGTACATGCTGGCACACTTCATTCACACAGTTAAAATGACACACACATGTCAGTGAAAATGTAACTTTTTACAGTATACTGTCACCCATACAAACCCATTTGTGTCACAGTGTTTATTTGAAATGCTTTTGGGTGCTCCTTTGTGGTTTCACCTCTACGCCAGCCACCTGACTGGAGGAAGGCTCCTGATCTGATTGCCCTTTGGCTGTGGATGACTTTGGCGGTCGTCGTCTGCTCACACGAGACCTGGAGAATCCTGGATGGCTGAATGGCCTCCTTCTGTGCTGTAATTTTTCTATGCTTCTCTGCTGGGGGAATCCTACATCAATGCAAAAATCTCCTCAAATGTCATGGCTGTTGGAGTTTGACTCATCAGCAGAGGGGAGGAGGGACCGGTGTCCACATTGGAATCACCTTGAGGGAAGACCCCAGATATGGCACGCAGGCTCCCCTCCTCCATCTCAGGGCTCGTTTGAACCCGTCTGCTCTCCTGGGGTGGACGAAGGGCAGTAACAGTCTCCATGCCCTTGCTCCCTCTCTCGCCTAACCACTGATTTGAGGATCTGATGCCCTCGGCGAAGGATTGCAGGTTAGTGCATATTAATGGAATCTGCCTCACCTGGAGGGCTGCTGTTATCTCCGTGGATGAAGCCATGAGCTCGAAAGCCTGGGACATGGCAGCTGTCATGGCCTGGATAGACTCCCCCCTCCTTGTCCAGTCAAGGCTGCGCATGGCCAGTGGCAGCTTGACCAGATGTTGCCAGGACTGCTGCTGCAGCTCCAGGATGCCCTGTGCTGTTGACACCAGAGGGTCATCAGTAGCCTGGGGCTCAGCATGGGCCCTGGCCACCCACAGCCCTCCGACTGTCAGGGGTCTCGGCTGTCTCAGCCTCCGTCAGTTGCTCAGGCACCTGTGCAGTGCTCTCACCAGCTTGTGACCCAGACTCTAAGGCTGATCGGATTCCCATTGAGGTGAGTGTATCTGTGCTGGTGGAAGGTGCTGGAGTGTCCTGGGACACTGTTTCCTCGGAGCCCCAACCTCCCTGTCTTTGGCATGGCAGTGGCACACATGTTCCACTCTGTGTGGGGACACCCAGGGACAGTGAAGGTTCATGAAACAAAGTGCCACTTACTTTTGCTGAGCGAATCAGATCGCTCATCCTCTTGTGACACTGCACCCAGTCACGCCGGATGGCCCCATGGCTACTAACCTACTCTGCCACCTCCAGCCAGGCTGCCTTGGTCAGGCGGGAGGGCCTCTTCTTATCATCACTGGGGAAAAGGACCTCCTGCCTTGTCCACACACCTGGAGGAGGGTGAGCAGGGAGGTATCGCTGAATCATGGGGCCACCCTGGATTGCCCCTCTGCCATGTCCTTCAACTCCACTGGTCAATGCACAGTCTAAATAATTTAAGTTGCAGCTACAAGGTTATTTTATCAGCAGATGAAAGTAAGCAGGGCTGCCTGCCCTTTAAATCGGGCCCCAGCACCTGCTCCTCATCCGACCTGACGCCGATCCCAGTGCTGGGAATCCCACCCCCTCCACATCATTTGCAGGTGGGAGGGGGGCATGCGCATCGTGTATATGATAATGAGCCGCCACACTCAATATCACAGCGGCTCCATGACGGGCGGTCTGCCCATTTTTAAAGCTCGTTGCTGAGATTGACGGCGAGCTGGTAAAACTCAGCCCATAGTCTGCTGATCCCACAAACAAACCAAGACATTTGAAATTCAGAGGCAGTGTGAACTCACATTTCCACAGGGAAACTCCACTGTATCCCTTCCTCCAGTCCAATAAAAACAACCGTTCATCATTACTCTCTGTTTCCTGTCACACAGCCAACTTTATATCCATGCTCCCACAATCCCTTTTATTCCATGGGCTTCAACTTTGCTGGTAAGAAAATTTTGTACCAGTTTATTAAATTTCCAGAGCACAGATTTGTACAATCTAACTTATATGTATCGACTAATTTTGACTTTTTAAAAAAAAAAATTTTTGAATGAATTTGAACATCAACCCACAGCGACAGGACTGGGCCAATTATGAGGTCATCATCAGCAGTGAGGTCATCCCCTGGCAGGTCACATGACAGCTGCAGCCACAAGGCATCACAAACAGATTTGTGACTGGATTAAAACCCAAAATCCTGTCACAATGGCTTTTCAAATAAAGATGTTGTTGCTTGAAAAGACAACAGTTAAACTTTCTATCTGACTGTGAGGAGAACTCGGGAAAAATTTACAGAACTAAATCCTTCAACAAAATATTCAAAAATCATTGAAATAGAAATCCTATGAGGAAAGGACAAGTTCGAGATATTGTCAGGATAAAGTAAATTGTTCGAACACATTTTATTGAACTGAGTTGAACAGAACAAGTAAGTCAGCTTGGTAATTTTTATTAAAGTTCAGTTTGTTCAGTGATTGAATTTAATGCAAATAGAATTCCAGTGAAAAAGAAATGATTATTAAAGATAAACTTCTACATTTGGAACAATAAAGTGAAACAATTAAATTCTGAACAAGAACTAGATTGAACCGAGAGGGCTCAAGGTCAGAGAGACAGTGAACTGCTAAACAGAGTGAATTGTAAAAAGAGTGAAGTCTTTAAATGTGGATTTGTTGAGAGTGGGAATTAGGTGCAGAAGGAGACGGAGCTGCTGTGTAATTTAAACAAAGGGACAACAGTAAAAGAGAAGGAGGGAGAACCAGAGGACTCTAAATTCAAAAAGCTTTAAATAAATCGACAGTAAAATATTCATCCGTGGGCCATGGGCATCACTGGCAAGGCCAACATTTATTGTCCATCCCTAATTACCATTGAAAAGCTGGTGGTGAGCAGCCTTCTTGAACCACTGCAGTCTGTGTGGCGTCAGTACACTCACAGTGCTGTTAGCTATGGAGTTCCAAGATTTTGACCCATTGCCAGTGAAGGGACTGTGATACAGTTCCATGTAAGGAAGGTGTGTGACCCAGAGGGGAACTTGCTGGTGGTGGTTTATCCTGGGTGGTGTCAAGCTTCTTGAGTGTTGTTGGAGCCGCACTCATCCAGGCAACTGGAGAGTATTCCATCACATTCCTGACTTGTGCCCAGTAGACAGTGGACAGGCTTTGGGGAGTCAGGAGGTGAGCTACTCGCCGCAGGATTCCCAGCCTCTGAACTGCTCTTGACGCCACTGTATTTAAAGGGCTGGTCCAGTTAAATTTCTGATCAATGGTAACCCCCAGGATGCTGATAGTTGAGGATTCAGAGATTGTAATGTGGTTGAATGTTAAGGGAGACAGCTAGATCCTCTCTTGTTGGAAATTGTCATTTCCTGGTATTTCTGTGCCTCGAATGTTATTCGTCACTTATCAACCTGGATGTTGTCCAAGACTTGCTACCTGCAGGCATGGACTGCTTCAGTATCTGAGAAGTTGCCAAGGAGACTGAACACAGTGCAATCATCAGCAAACATTCCCACTTTTCACCTTCTGATGGAGGGAAGGTCATTGTCAAAGCAGCTGAAGATGGTTGGGCTTAGGACACTGCCCTGAGGAACTCCTGCAGCAACATCCTGGGGCTGAGAAGATTTGCCTCCCACAACCACAACCATCTTCCTTTGTGCTAAGTATCACTCCAGCCCATGGAAAGCTTTTCCTCTGATTCCCATTGACTTCAATTTTACTGGGGTGCCTTGATGCCACACCTGCAGAAGGAACATGGAGCAGGGAACAGTTAAATAAAGCCCGAAGATCGCGGCCTACAGCACTTACCCCCGGGAGAGGAGCAGACAGGAGCGGACCTGCGGGAGGAACACGGACCAGGGAGCAGTTAAATAAAGCCCGAGGATCGTGGCATACAGCACTTACCTTCCGGGAGAGCAGCAGACAGGAGCAGACCTGCGGGAGGAACACGGAGCAGAGAGCAGTTAAATAAAGCCCGAGGATCGCGGCCTACAGCACCTACCTTCTGGGAGAGCAGCAGACAGGAGCTCAGGTGTACCTGAGTTTGAAAAGAAGGTGAATAGTGACATCACTGGAAAGTCGTAAGGTGATTGGTCCTTTTCCATGTTTAGGATGTGAGGAGGGATGATATACTAAATGAATCATCAAATGAGGTCAGATGGGTTGAGCTCAGAAATAAAAAAAGCAGCAGCCACACTACTATGAGTATACTGTAAGCCCCCAAATAGTGAGAGGGAGATAGAAGAACAAATATGTAAGCAAATTTCTAAGTGCAAAAACAAGTAGGGCAATAACAGTTGGGGATTTCAACTACCCTAATATCAACCGAGATACAAAGAGTGTGAAGGGCACAGAGGGGACGAAATTCTTGAACTGCATTCAAGAGAGCTTTTTCAGCCAGCACGTAAAAAGCCCAACGAGAGGGAGTGGAATACCAGATTTAGTCTTTAGAAATGAAGCTGGGCAAGTGGATGAAATAACAGTGGGGGATGATTTTGGAGATAGTGACCATTTAACAGTTAGTTTTAGCATAATCATGGAAAAGGACAAAGATAGAACAGGAGTAAAAGTTTTAAATTGGGGAAGGCAAATTTCATGGAACTGAGGTGATCTGGTGAAAGTGGACTGGATACAGATACTTGAAGGAAAATCAGTGGCAAACCAGTGGGAAGCATTCAAAAGCGAGATACGACAGGCACAGTGCAGACAGATGCCCACAAAGGAAAAGGGTGGTACTGCCAAATTTTATCCCCTAGTTGTCTAGAAACTTACAGGGTAAGATAAAGCAGAAAAGGAAAGCTTATGACAGTCACAAAAAACTGAATACTTTAGAAAGCATAGAGGAGTATAGAAAGTACAGGGGTGAAGTAAGAAAGGAAATTAGGAAAGCAAAGAGAGGACATGTAAAATTATTGGCAGGTAAAATCAAGGAAAACCCAAAGATGTTTTATCAGAACATTAAGAGCAAAAGAATAACGAAGGAAAGGGTAGGACCTATCAAAGATGTAAAAGGGAACTTATGCATGGATGCAGAAGATGTGGGCAGGGTTCTGAATGAGTTTGTTGTTTCTGTCTTCACAAAGGAGAGGGATGATGCAGACATTGTAGTAAAAGGGGAGGAGTGTGAAATATTAGATATGATAAGCAAAAAGAGAGAGGAAGTACTGGAGGGTCTGACATTCTTGAAAGTGGATAAATCACCAAGGCCGGATGAATTGTATCCCAGGTTGTTAAAGGAAGCCAGAGAGGAATTGGTGGATGCTCTGAGGATCATCTGTAAATCCTCACTAGATACAGGCGAGGTACCAGAGGATTGGAGGTCTGCGGAAGTTGTATCGTTGTTTAAAAAGGGTGTGAGGGATAGACCAAATGATTATAGGCCGGTCATTCTGACCTCAGTAGTGGGCAAATTATTTGAATCAATTCTGAGAGATAGAATAAACTGTCGCTTAGAAAGGCATGGATTAATCAGGATAGTCTGCATGGATTTGTTAAGGAATGATCGTGTCTTACCAACTTAATCAAATTTTTTGTGGCAGTAACAGGGAGGATTGATGATGTTAGTGCAGTGGATGTGGTCTACATGAATTTTAGTAAGACATTTGACAAGGTCCAACATGGCAGACTGGTCAGAAAAATAAAAGCCTATAAGATGCAGGGGAATGTGGCAAGTTGGATCCAAAATTGGCTCAGTGACAGGAAACAAAGGGTAATGGTCGGCAGATGTTTTTACGAATGGAAGGTGGTTTCCAGTGGTGTTCCAAAGGGCTCAGTGTTGGATCCCTTGCTGTTGGTGGTACATATTAATGATTTGGACTTAAATGTGGGAGGCATGATTGGGAAATTTGCTGATGACACATAAATTGGCCATGTCATTGATAGTGAAGACGGTAGCTGTAGACTCCAGAATAATATCAATGATTTGGTGGAGTGGGCGGAAAAGTGGCAAATGGAATTCAATCTGGACAATGTGAGGTAATGCATTTGGGGAGGGAAAACAAATCAAGGGAATACACAATAAACGGGAGGATATTGAGAGACTTTGGAGTGCATGTCCACAGGTCCCTGAAGGTGGCATGACAGGTAGATAAAGTGGTGAAGAAGACATATGCATTGCTTTCCTTTATTGGCTGAGGTATGGAATACAAAAGCAGGGATGTAATGCTGGATCTGTGTAAAATGCTGGTTTGGCCACAGCTGGAGAATTGTGTACAGTTCTGGTCACTACATAGAATCATAGAAATATTATGGCACAGAAAGAGGCCACTTGGCCCATCTTGTCTGTGCCAGCCGAAAATGTTCCACCCATTCTAATCCCACCTTCCAGGAATTGGTCCGCAGCCCTACAGATTACGGCACTTGAGGTGCAAATCCAGACTTCTTTTAAATGAGTTGAGGGTTCCTGCCTCAACTATTCTTTCAGGCAGTTAGTTCCAGACTCCCACCATCCTCTGGGTGAAAACACTTTTCCTCATCTCCCCTCTAAACCTTCTACCAATCACTTTCATTCAATCACTAATCTGTTTACGGACAGGTGGTTGGAAAAACAGAGAAATTTGTTTCAAAAAGAAAAGATTAACTACCTGTTCGTAACATAAGACACAAAAACCCATCAGGTGCATTATTCGTTATGAACAAAAGAAGTTAAAGATTGCATTAGGTCAAAGGAAGTGGCTTATAAGGTCACCAGAAAAAGTGGTAAGTCCGAGGATTGGGAGAAATTTAGAATGAAACACAGGAGGACCAAGAAACTGATAAAGGAAAAAGAGATTATGAATGCAAACTGGCTTGAAACATAAAGGTAGACTGTAAAAGCTTCTTTAGGGATGTGAAAAGGAAAATGAGCAAGGACGAATGTGGGTCTGACTGAAGGTCACTGGATACTGCAAAGGCTATGGGCCCTGACAACATTTTGGCAAAGTACTGAAGACTTGTGCTCCAGAACTTGCCGCGCCCGTATCCAAGCTGTTCCAGTACAGCTACAGCACTGGCACCTACCCAACAAAGTGGAAAATTGCCCAGATATGTCCTGTACGCAAAAAGCAGGACAAATTCAATCCGGCCAATCGCCACCCAATTCGTCTACTCTTGATCATCAATAAAGTGATGGAAGGTGTCGTCGACAATGCTATCAAGTGGCATTTGCTTAGCAATATCCTGCTCAGTGACGCTCAGTTTGGGTTCTGCCAGGGCCACTCAGTTTCTGATCTCATAACAGCCTTGGTTCAAACATGGATCAACTAGATGAACTCAAGAGCTGAGGTGAGAGTGACTGCCCTTGACATCAAGGCAGCATTTGACCGAGTCTGGTATCAAGGAGCCCTAGCAAAACAAGAGTCAATGGGAATCAGGGGAAAAAATCTCCACTGGGTGGAGTCTTACCTAGTGCAAAGGAAGATGGTTGTGATTGTTGGAGGTCAATCATCTCAGCTCCAGGACATCACTGCAGGAGTTCTTCAGGGTAGTGTCCTAGGCTCAACCATCTTCAGCTGCTTCATCAATGACCTTCCGAACATCATCAGGTCAAAAGTGGGGATGTTCGCTGACAATTGCACAATGTTCAGCACCGCTCACGACTCCTCAGATACTGAAGCACGTGCAAGTGAGCAGAGGAATAGGAGAATTCAGCAATTGAACACGTGGCTGGAGAACTGGTGTAAGAGGGAGGGCATCAGATTTCTAAGACAATGGAAGCAGTTCTGGGGCAGGTGGGACCTGTACAAGATGGACGGGTTGCATCTCAGCAGGACTGGGACGAATATCCTTGCAGGGAGATTTGCTCGTGCTGATGTGGAGGGTTTAAACTAACATGTCAGGGGTGTGGGAACCAGGAGCAAGTATTAGAGAGAAATACCAAGGTGCACAGAATACTGGGGGAGATAGATAGCACGAGAGTAGGGAATAGTACATTCTTAGGTGGGGTCAGAGTAAGGGAGAAAGTAATAAAGTCTGAATCAGGGTTAATGTGCATGTATGTGAATGCACAGAGTGTGGTTAATAAGACTGGTGAGGTACAGGTGTTGATTGCCTTGTGGAAATTTGATGTTGTGGCTATAACAGAGACCTAGCTCAAAGGAGGGCAGGACTGGGTGTTAAATATTCCTGGATACAAGGTGTTCAGAAAAGATAGGAAAGGGAAACAGGGGGGAGGGGGTGGCAGTATTGTTTTAGGAGAGCATTGCAGTGCTGGGGAAAAAGGATGTGTAGAGAGGTCGAGGACAGAATCAATTTGGCTAGAGCTAAGGAAAAAAAAAGGTGCAGTTACATTGCTCAGTGTTGTCTATAGGCCACCAACTAGTGGGGAGGACATGGAGGAACAAATTTGCAAGGAAATTACAGAGAGGTGCAACAATGATAGGGTAGCTTTAATGGGGGACTTTAATTATCCAGACATAGACTGGGATAATAGTGGTGTAAAGAGCAGTGAAGGGCAAGAGTTCCTAGCGTGTGTTCAGGAAAGATTTTCTGCAACAGTATGTTGCTAGTCCAACAAGAAAGGAGGCACTGCTAGACCTGGTTCTTGGGAATGAGGTGGGCCAAGTATCATAGAGTCATACAGCATTGAAACAGACCCTTTGTCCCAACAAGTCTGCTCAACCATCAACCACCCATTTGTTCTAATCCTACATTAATCCCATTTTCCCTCTCACATCCCCACCTTCCCTCAATTCTCCTACCACCTATCTACTCGAGGGGCATTTTTTTTTCTTATGACTAATTTGCCTATCAACCCACAAGTCTTTGGCATGTGGGAGGAAACCGGAGCACCCAGAAAAAACCCACACAGTCACAGGGAAAATGTGCAAACTCCGCCCAGGCAGTACCCAGAACCAAACCCGGATCACTGGAGCTGTGGTGCTAACCACTGCACCACTGTGCCACTCACGGTAGGAGAGTATTTAGGGGATAGTGATCATTGTATCGTAAGGTTTCGGCTGACTATGGAAAAGGACAAAGACCAATCCAGGGTAAGATTAATTAACTGGGGGAAGGCCAACTGTTAGCGGGAATGAATCCAGAAGAATCACTCGACACTCAGGTCTGCTCCAATGTCAAACAGTTTATTGAGTTACGCCAGCGGGGAGCAGGTCACTGGGCTGTCCAGATGCCTCTCCACCGAACAAAGGAAAATCATCAATACTTATAACATTTTCAAACAGTTACTCAGCCCATCCCGGCTGGACATGGTCCAATCACAAAGATTATAGATCATATACATTGATTATTAGAGCCAATAGAAATGGTTACTCGGCATGGAGGGACTGTACAACCTGCCCATCGACAGATAGGGGATTACTCATGATGTTTTCCATTCCCCCTTATCCATTATCCTTGGTTCTCATGTACGCATCGCATCTTATCTTGACCTCGTTACAGGCTGGTACCTTTGTCAGCATTCCACAAGGACATCTGCTTTGTCTTTGTTTAAATTTTGATTAGTCAGCTCTTGTGTGGAATGTGGTCAAGTTAACTAAGCCCCATGATGCCTTGCAACCTCCTCCATGTTCTTTAAGATTAAATGTATCTACTTACTCAAATAACATTTGAACTATATATATATTACTACAGGTGCCTCTGTGCTTGGGAATACCCTACAACACCAACTTCCATTGGGTAAGAATGGAGCTGGAGTGAAAGCTGGCAGGAAAACTGATAGATGAACAATTGGCTACCTTCAAAGAAGAGATAGTTCAGGGACAGTCAAGGTATGTTCCCAGGAAGTTGAAAAGTAGGGAAAACAAATCCAGAATTCCTTGGATGACAAAAGAGATAGAGATTAAGATAAAGAAGAAAAAGTATGCTTCTGACAGATGCCAGGTAGAAAATCCTGGCAGGATCCCCAAGGACGCATCGTATAGCGAGCTCGTCACTGGTATCAGACCCACCAGCCGTCCATGTCTCCACTTTAAAGACATCTGCAAACGTGACATGAAGTCCTGTGACATCAACCACAAGTCGTGGGAGTCAGTTGCCAGTGATCTCCAGAGCTGACAGACAACCATAAAGGCGGGGCTAGTGAGCAGCAAGTCAAAGAGACTTAGTAGTTGGCAGGAAAAAAGACAGAAGTGCAAGGGGAGAGCCAACTGTGTAACAGCCCCGACAACCAATTTTATCTGCAGCGCCTGTGGAAGAGTCTGTCACTCTAGAATTGGCCTTTATAGCCACTCCAGGCACTGTTCCACAAACCACTGACCACCTCGAGGCGCTTACCCATTGTCTCTCGAGACAAGGAGGCCAAAGAGGTAGAAAATACTATTGAGAACCAGGCTGAATATAGAAGGTCCAAAGGGGATGTGAGAAAGCAAATAAGAGAAGCAGAGAGCATGAGAAGAGACTGGCAGCCAGAATTAAAGGTAATTCCTAAGTTTTCTATGGGCATATAAATAGTAACAGGTTGGTAAAAGGAGGAGTGGGCCTGATTAGAGACCAGAAAGGGGATTTACATATGGAGGCAGATGGCATAGCTGAAGTATTAAATCAATAATTTGCACCTGTCTTTACCAAAGATAAAGATGCAACCCAGGCAATGTTGAAAGAGGAGGTAAGTCAGACACTGGAGGGGTTTAAAATTATTAAAAAGGAAGTACCAGATAGGCTTTGTGAACTTAAAGTGGATAAAACACCAGGGCCGGTTGAGATGCATCCAAGGATACTGAGGGAAGTGAGGTTGGAAATCGCAAAGGCACTGGCCATAATTTTTCAGTCTTCCTTAGACTCAGGTGTGGTGCCAGAGACTGGAGAACTGCAAACGTTACACCCTTGTTCAAAAAAGGGTGTCAGGATAAACCCAGTAACTACAGGCCAGTCAGTTTAACTTTGGTGCTGGGAAAACTTCTAGAAACAATAAATCGGGTCAAAATCAATAGTCACATGGACAAATGTGAGTTAATTAAGGAACGCCAGCATGGAATTCTTTAGGGACAATCATGTTTAACTAACTTGCTGGAGTTTTCGGAGGCGGTAACAGAGAGGGTTGATGAGGGCAATGCTGTTGATGTGGTGTACATAGACTTTCAAAAGGCATTTGATACAGTACCACACAACAGACCTGTGAGCAAACTTATAGCTCATGAAATAAAAGGGACAGCAGCAATCTGGATACAAAAATGGCTGAGTGACAGGAAACAAAGAGTAGTGGTTAATGGATGTTTTTTGGGCTGGAGGAAGATTTATAGTGGAGTTTCCCGGGTGTATATGTGCATAAGTCATTAAAGGTGCCAGGACAGGTTGCGAGACCAGTTAATAAAGGATACAGTATCCTGGGCTTTATAAATTGAGGCATAGAGTACAAGAGCAAGGAAGTTATGTTGAACTAGTATAAGACACTAGTTTGGCCTCAGCTGGAGTATTGCGTCCAATTTTGGGCGTCGAACTTGAGGAACGATGGGAGGGCATTGGAAAGAGTACAGAAGATGTAAATGGGTATGATACAGTCAGGATTACAGAGACAAGTCTGAAGGGTGACCAGGGATGGGAAATGAACATCCAAAGGTGTTCAGTATTTATGAAGGACAGACGAAAAGCAAAGGGCGGTGGAATTGCATTGCTGGTTAAAGAGGAAATTAACAGTGAAGAAAGATATTAGTTCTGATGATGTGGAATCTGTATGGACAGAGCTGAGAAACACTAAGGGGCAAAAAATGTTAGTGGGGGTTGCATATAGACCCCCAAACCATAGTGGTGATGTTGGGAATGGCATTAAACAGGAAATTAGAGATGCATGCGATAAAGGAACATCTGTAATTATGGGTGACTTTCATCTGCATACAGATTGGGCAAATCAGATTAGTCACAATAGCATAGAGGAGGAATTCTTGGAGTGTATACGGGATGGTTTTCTGGAGCAATATGTTGAGGAACCAACTAGAACAGGGATTCGAAGGCACGGCATTGCAGGCCACCGGAATGAAGATTGGAACCTGCCCTCAGAATCACTGCAACTGGAATGTCAATGAAAGGTAAGTACCATTTGCATATTTAATGCGGGTCCCAATACCGAGCAGCAGGGGAGTCGCTACGAGGCCTCACCGCCACCGTTGAGATTGGTACAGACCCTGCCAGGGTCGTTGGCAGTCCTCATCTGTTGCAATCTTCATTCCCCCCTCTACCACCGTTCTCCGTGTCAGAGAGCCTTTAAAATCCAGCCCAAAGAGTTAGCTTGCAGGTAAAGCAAGTAATTAGGAAGGAATGGAATGTTGGCCTTGATGACAAGGGGGATGGAGTATAAATGCTGGGAAGTCTTGCAACATCTGTACAGGGCGTGGCTGAGACCTCACTTAACGTATGGCATACAGTGTTGGTCTCCTTATTTAAGGAGGGATATACTTGCACTGGAGGCAGTTTAGGGAAGGTTTACGAGGTTGATTCCTGGGATAAATGGGCTTTCTTATGAGGAAAGGTTGATCAGGTTGGGCCTATACTCATTGGAGTTTAAATGAATGAGAGGTGATTTTTTTGAAACATATGATTCTGAGGGGGCTTGACACGATAGATGCTGACAGGTTGTTTCCCCTCGTGGGGGGATATAGAACTAAGGGGCACAGTTTCAGAATAACAGGTCGCCCTTTTTAAGACAAAAATGAAGAGGAACTTCTCCTCTCAGAGGGTGATGAATCTTTGGAATTCTGTACTCCAGAGAACAGTGGAGGCTGAGTCATTGAATATATTCAAGGCTGAGATCGACAAATATTTGAACTCTCGTGGAGTCAAGGATGATGGGGAACTGTCATAAAAGTGGAGTTAAGGCCTTGATCTTATCAGCCATGATCTTATTGAATGGCCCAGCAGGCTTGAGTGGCTACTCCTGCTCCTATTTCTTTTATTCTTATGCAATAAAGTTACAGTTAATTGTTAAATTGGGCTTGATAGCCATTACAAAGGGTAGTAATGTCACAGTTAGTTATACCATTGACCTAATAACCAATACATCAGGGTAAGAATCTGCACTGAATTGTTAAATTTCCCTTGATAATTAATACAGTGTTGAATTTAGTTGCTATATTAGTCTTGATAACTAAAACACGGTTTATATTGTTACATTAAATTGTTATATTGAATTTGAAAACTATATGGAGGATAAAATATTGATATTTAATTGGTTAATTGGGCCTGATTACCAATGCACTGGGAAATAAAGTTACAGTTAATAATTACATTGCCATGACAAGCATTATTACAGTTAATTGTTAAAGTGGGCTTAATACCCAATATGGAGGGCAGTCCATTTCCAGTTAATTATTAAAATTGACATGACAACAAGTGTACAATATTTCATTAATTAATTTGTTAAAATTGTTAAATTAGCCTTGATCACTAATACACCGTGTATATATTTACAAATAATTCTTTAACTGGGTTTGATAATCAATACACCGAGGATGAAGTTACAGTTAATTGTTTAATTGGACATGAAGTCAATACACAGGAGAATAAAGTTACAGCTAATTGTTACGTTGGAAAAGATAACAGGTATGCAGAGTAAAATGTTACATCTAAGGGCAGAGTTTATTCTGACCTTGGAGATGGGTACAGAGGTGGTGGAGCAAATAAAGCAGCAGAGGACGCTGTTCCTGATGTTGCCGGGCGATCTTCCTGCCCAGGCCAATTGAGGCCCTTTAATGGCCAATTAATGGCCACTTAAGGGCCTCTTCTCGCCTCCTCTTCAATTTTATTGAAGGCAGAGGGGACTTCCACTGCATGGGGATGCCGCCAGTTAAAGCATCCTAGTGGGGTTGGGGGAGGAGTCCCTCTTTTGGGGGTAAACCAGAGTCCCTGGAAAGCCTGCCAGTGGTAATGGCCACCCCATCAGGAAGACCCCACCCCAGCCTCACTAACCACACACAGTCGCCGGGGCCTGTCTGAATGGGCCCGGCAACCCTCACCCCACTTACCTGTCCTGGAGTCTCCTCCTTTCTTCGTTGCTGCATGGGCTCCTGCATTACTGGCAGTGGCCTCTGCTCCCAGTGACGCTGCCAGTACTGCAGAGCTGCCGGCCTTCCAATTGGCCAGCAGCTCTGGAGGTGGGCGCTCGTCCCTTAAAGGGATGGCATCCCCAATGGCAGGCAGTTAATTGGCTCCCTGCCTCCTGACCCTCTGCCAGGGACCAGTTGGTGGAATAAAATCCAGCCCTAATTGATAAATTGGGCTTGATAATGAATACTCAATATACATTTACAATTAATTGTTATATTGGACATGATAACTAGTACACATGTATAATATTACAGCTGAGTATTAGTTTGGGTTTTATCGCCATTACTGAGGATATAAGGTTACAGTTAATTGTTAAATTTGACATGATAATTAATCCACAGAATAATAAAATTAAATTAATTCTTATGTTGTTGTTGATGACTAATACAGTGATTATAATATTAATTTTCTGATTGTTTGTGCACAGGGTATAAAGGTACAGTTAATTGCTAAATTGTGCACAATACTTAATTCACAAGGAAATGGTTTTAAAGCTAATTTTTTATACACAAGGTGTAAATTTACAGTTACTTGTCGTATTGGACTCGAAACACAACACGTAGGATATACAGTTACAGTTACTGATTAAACTGAGCTTGAGAAAAATGCAAAGGATAATAAATTTGCACATAATTGTTCAAATGAATATAATGAATACACTGACTCATATAATTAGTTAATTGCTAAATTGTTCTTGATAAGGAGTGCATGAGGTAGAAAACTACAGCTAGTTGTTAAATTGGGGATGACGATGCAGGCACAGGGGAATATTGTTACAGTTAATTGTTAAATTGGTCTTGAAAACTGGTACACAGACTATAAAACTACATTTAATTGTTAAATTGGTCATGATAACCAATGCATAGGGAATAAAGTTGTAGTTAATTATTAAATTGGACATGATAATTATTATATAGGGGAATAAAGTTGGTCAATTCTTCAATTGGGCTTGACAGCTATGACACAGGTTAGTGAAGTTACAGTTAATTGTTCAATTGGACCTGTTAATGAATGCAATGAGGTATGAATCAACACTGAATTGTTATATTGACCTAGATAATTATGACACAGGTTATATTGTTGCAGTAAATTGTTAGATACGACTTGAAAACAATACTCAGGGGAATTTATTGACATGTAATTGGCTAATTGGGCCTGATAACCAAAGCAGAGGCAAATAAAGATGGTGATTTGTAACATTGCCAAGGTAAGTATGACACAAGTTTTTTTTAAATTTAACATGACAGCCAATACATAAAGTAATTACCTAGAAACATAGAAAAATTGAAAATAGGAGCAGGAGTAGGCCATTCGGCCCTTCGAGACTGCTCCGCCATTCATTATGATCATGGTTGATCATCCAACTCAGTAGCCTGTTCTCGTTTTCACCAAATACCCTTTGATCCCTTCAGACCCAAAAGCGAAATTTAACTCCTTCTTGAAAACATACAATGTTTTGGCCTCAACTGCTTTCTGTGGTAATGAATTCCACAGGTTCACCACTCTCTGGGTGAAGAAATTTCTCCTCATCTCAGTCCTGAAAGGTTTACCCCGTATCCTTAGACGATGACCCCTTGTTCTGTACTCTCCCACCATTGGGGACATCCTTCCTGCATCTACCCTGTCAAGTCCTGTTAGAATTTTATAGGTTTCTATGAGATTCCCCCTCACCTTTCTGAACTCCAGCAAATATAATCCTAAGCGACTCAATCTCTCCCTCATACGTCAGTCTCGCCATCCCAGGAATCAGTCTGGTAAACATTCGCTGCACTCCATCGATAGCAAGAACATCCTTCCTCAGATAAGGAGACCAAAACGGCACACAATATTCCAGGTGTGGCCTCACCAAGGCCCTGTATAATTGCAGCACGACATCCCTGCTCCTGTCCTCGAATCCTCTCGCCACGAAGGCCAACATACCATTTGCCTTTTTTACCGCCTGTTGCACCTGCATGCTTACCTTCAGCGACTGGTGTACGGCCATCGACCATACTGAACTAAATAAGGTCACCCCCAAGGAACGCCCTATAGTGGCTAGTCCTGCTGCGAATTTTAAAGGATTAAAACCAGAGCATAAAATCTTTCCAGTGTTGGATATAGCGAATGGGTTTTGGCCAATACCACTTGATCCCGGGTCACAACATAGATTCGCGTTTACTGCCAAAGGGAAGCAATACACATGGACAAGTTTGCCCCAGGGTTTCCACAACAGCCGCAACATTTTCCACCGAATAATGAGTGGACAGCTGGAGGCATGCAACGTGACCCCGTATGGGAGTGCAATCCTCCAATATGGGGACCACATTTTAATAGCGTGCGAATCCGAAAGGAGACACCTGGGGGCACTATCAGTGGTCCCCCGGACTTTGGAAGAGGCAGGATTTAAGGCTAACCCCAGGAAAGCTCTGGTGGGACAGAGAACGGTTCGATATCTAGGGCATGACATAAGCCAGAATAGTAAGACCTTGCCCCAAGACAGGAAAGCTGCTGCAGCAGACATGCCCCGCCCAACCACCGTAAGGGGCTCAGGAAGGTCATGGAATTATTTAACTATTGCTGTAATTTGATTCCCCAATTTGTGACCACCGCGGAACCCATTCAAAGGTTAGTCAAAGGGAGAAAGCCAGGAATAGGAAAGGTAGAATGAGGGTCAGAGCAAGAGAAAGCGCACTCAGAATTAAAAGCAAGTCTCATGACCGCACCGGCCCTTAAACTACCGGACATGTCAAAACCATTCCATATATATTACAACATCGATGGGGATTTTTATAACGCAGGAGTAGCCCAAGAGTCGGGGGGAGGCAAGCGACCTATAGCCAATTACTCCACACAGGAATTCCCGGTGGTCCGGGGACTCCATCGGTGCATTGCCGTGCTAGAGTGTGCAGCCTGGGCAGTGAAAGTTAGTGAGCCCGTCACCATGTCCGGACAGATAGTGTTACATACACGGCATTCCTTTGTGGAATTACTAAACACAGGAAGGTTAAAAACAGTATCAGACTCTAGGAGAGCCACGTGGGAAGCAGTGCTATTACCAAAAGATAAGTCAATTCGAATCATATGGGATATCAAACACAACCTCTCAGAGAATCTGATTATAGAGGGAGAACCACACCATTTTATTTTATTTTTTTTATTTCGAGATACAGCACTGAAACAGGCCCTTCGGCCCACCGAGTCTGTGCCGACCATCAACCACCCATTTATACTAATCCTACACTAATTCCATATTCCTACCACATCCCCACCTGTCCCTATATTTCCCTACCACCTACCTATACTAGGGGCAATTTTATAAAGGCCAATTTACCTATCAACCTGCAAGTCTTTTGGCATGTGGGAGGAAACCGGAGCACCCGGAGGAAACCCACGCAGACACAGGGAGAACTTACAAACTCCACACAGGCAGCACCCAGAATTGAACCTGGGTCGCTAGAGCTGTGAGGCTGCAGTGCTAACCATTGCGCCACGAAAACATAATTCAGAAACTAGTCGAGGCGGCCAAGACCCTGCGGAAGCAACAGTTATAAAAATAAAAGCACACAGAAAGATAGAAACGGAGGTACAGCACGGGTACATGTTAGCGGACGCATACGCAGACGCAAAAGAAGCAGCAGAAAACGTGGTCCCAACAATTGGCCAAATAGCAGCGATGGGGCCAGAGGAGATGAATATACAGAAAGTGCAGGCAGAAGCAAGTGTAGATGAAAGAAAGAAATGGGAACAGGAAGGGGCAAGCCAGAACGATGATGGGGTGTGGAGAAAGGGATCATTAGTTGTAGCACCAGAGTGTAGATGAAATTCCCTCCTGAAACTGTACCATGAACCAGATCACAATGGGTGAGACAGTATGCTTGGCCGCCTCCTCTGAGATTGGTGGTTGTCCAGAATTGGCAGAGATGTGGCCAAGCACTGCCAATGATGTATTATTTGTGCACAGCACAACCCAGGTAAACCAATAAAGGTCCGAATGGCACATCAGCCACGTCCCAAGGGACCCTGGGAGAACATTCAGATAGACTTCACCAGACCCCTGCCCAACAGCTGGGGAAAGAAATACTGCCTGGTGATCATACATCAGTTTACCCAGTGGGTCAAAGCATTCCCGACCAGGGACTGCAGTGCACACACCGTGACCCACATTCTCGCCTTTGACATTATCCCTAGATGGGGGGTTGCCTCTACAAACCGATTCAGATCAAGGGACCCATTTCACGGGAAGTATTATGAAGAAGGCCTGTGGCCTCCTGGGAATACAACAACGATTCCACATCCCATATCACCCCCAGTGTTTGGGAATGGTGGAACGAATGAATAAGATCATCAAAACCGCCACATCCAAGGTGATAGCTGAGACAGGAAAAGGCTGAATAGACTTACTCCCAGGCATTTTGATGAGACTAAGGGCCACCCCAAACCAAACAACAGGCCTGACTCCTTTTGAATTGATGACAGAAAGAGCTGTGAGGCTCCCCGAAAGTATTATAGTAGGGGGAGCTGAGATGGGACCCCACAGGGATAAGATGAGGCAGTATGTGGCCCAACTAGACCAGCAATTGTGGAATCTACATCAGGAGGCAAGGGACCAACAAGCAACAAGAGATCTGGTGTCAAAGGGGGACCCAAACTCTCACAAACCCACATCGCAGATGACCAAGTCTTTGTACAGGTTACCCCGGAAAAAATAGGATTTGCCCCACAGTGGATAGGGCCCGATGACATAATCATGACCAGTGACACATGCACATGTCTAGATATGAAAGGGAAGGGCCGATAGAAACATTGGTCCCAACTGAAGGTATATAAAGACAACAGCAAGTGACAGACCCCGAAATAACATATACACTGACCACCACCTGTTCTGCAAAGATATACTGGGAATGGAAGAATACACTTGAGAATGGACTATTCGGGGGGCTGGGAATGATGGTAGTGTTGATAGGTGTTTGGATTATTATTAGATGGGCTACTAACTGGGCAAGGATTGTGGGAAATGAAGCCCAAGCACGATGGGACCAAATAGATAATTTCGAAAGAGTAGAGATGATAAGAATATAAATTAACTCCTGGATTCCCCACGATGTGTTCGGTCCCCACAGGTAGACATGTATAAATCGTTAGGGGACACTCACAACATGGACAAGTACTAACACCTGGTGACTACCAGGACGTTGTGTTTAAATGACAGCCAGAACCATGAGTGGAGAATGGGAAGAAATGGACTACAGTGTCTGTGAGGCCTGACGCTAATATCCGGAGGCTTGGGAAAACGAAAGGAGAAGAAGAACAAAGACCCGGTGACGAATGTACAACGGATTAATATTAATATGGACTATCTGAACTATGGGGCATTGTACAACATGTTGGATGGGAAGTGTATACTGGCAAGTAAAGATCAAAATAGGGACCGAACCTACTTGAATGCATGGCTTATAGTGAATCCGGGCAAATATGTAGTATGTGTACCGTGCTCCATGGATGACCGTGGTAACTGCGTGACCAGACAGAAAGGGGGAGGGGTGACTGAGAGCTGTGTCTTTGGAATTGATTGTGCCCCTCCCACTGGGCAACGGACGATAAGGAAAGTTGAAGGGAATATGGATGTGTGTGGATACATCGAGCCCAGGGTAAGACCAGCCTTATCATTGTACATAAGTTTTCCCCCTGATCCGACAACACCTCGCCCTTTAACACTGTCCACAACCCCTAAAGAACTTAAATGTCTCGGCAAGGGAGGAAATTGCTGGGGCCTTGACAGAAATCTTTGTAACCTCATTGGTTACAGGTGAGGTCCCAGAGGACTGGAGAATAGCCAATGTTGTTCCTTCGTTTAAGAAGGGTAGCAAGGATAATCCAGGAAATTATAGGCCGGTGTGCCTTATGCCAGTGGTAGGGAAATTATTGGAGAGGATTCTTCGGGACAGGTTTTACTCCCATTTGGAAACAAATGGACTTATTAGCGAGAGGCAGCATGGTTTTGTAAAGGGGAGGTCGTGTCTCACAAACTTGATTGAGTTTTTTGAGGAAGTGATGAAGATGATTGATGAAGGAAAGGCAGTGGATGTTGTCGACATGGACTTCAGTAAAGCCTTTGACAATGTCCCTCATGGCAGACTGGTACAAAAGGTGAAGTCACACAGGATCAGAGGTGAGCTGGCAAGATGGATACAGAACTGGCTCGGTCATAGAAGACAGAGCGTAGCAGTGGAAGGGTGCTTTTCTGAATGGAGGGCTGTAACTAGTGGTGTTTGGTAGGGATCAGTGCTGGGACCTTTGCTGCTTGTAGTAGAAATAAATGATTTGGAGGAAAATGTAGCTGGTCTGATTAGTAAGTTTGCGGATGACACAAAGGTTGGTGGATTTGTGGATAGTGATGAGGATTGTTAAAGGATACAGCAGGATATAGGTCGGTTGGAGACTTGTGCGGGAAAATGGCAGATGGAGTTTAATCTGGACAAGTGTGAGGTAATGCATTTTGGAAGGTCTAATACAGGTGAGAAGTATACAGTAAATGGCAGAACCCTTAGGAGTATTGACAGGCAGGGAGATCTGGGCGTACATGTCCACAGATCACTGAAAGTGGCAACGCAGGTGGATAAGGTAGTCAAGAAGGCATACGGCATGCTTGCCTTCATCAGTTGGGGCACAGCGTATAAAAATTGGCAAGTCATGCTGCAGCTGTACAGAACCTTAGTTAGGCCACACTTGGAATATTGCATACAATTATGGTCGCCACACTATCAGAAGGACGTGGAGGATTTGGAGAGGGTAAAGAAGAGGTTTGCCAGGATGTTGCCTGGTCTGGAGGGTATTAGCTAAGAGGAAAGGTTGGTTATATTCGGATTGTTTTCACTGGATCGACAGAGGTGGAGAGGCGACCTGTTTGAGGTTTACTAAGTTATCAGCGGCATAGATAGAGCGGATAGTCAGAAGCTTTTTCCCAGGGTGGAAGAGTCAGTTACGAGGGGACATAGGTTTAATGTGTGAGGGGCAAAGTTTAGAGGGGATGTGCGAGGCAAGTTTTTTTACACAGAGGGTGGTGAGTGCCTGGAACATGCTGTCAGGGGAGGTGGTGGAAGTAGGTACGATAGCGACGTTTAAGAGGCATCTTGACAAATACAGGACTAGGATGGGAATAGAAGTACATGGGCCCGGAAGTGCAGAAGGTTTTAGTTTCGACAGGCATCATGATCGGCGCAGTCTTGGACCGCTGAATGGTCTGTTCCTGTGCTGCATGGTTCTTTGTTCTTTGTTCTAATAGCAAAAGGACCCAACAGTGGAATATTCCTGTTGAATGAGGGAGGGATTTTGTACGATAATGTTCAGCATGAAATTGTGCCCTTGCTGATCAAGGTCTCAGGCATCCGGATGCCGGAGCAGTGTTCAGCGCAGGCAAAGACTATGTATAATATGTTAACTGATGTTGTGATATGTCAAGTTGCTGATGTCACAGGGGCCACTCAGTTAATGGGGCATTACCCATTTCATAAATACAAGAGAGAAATATTAAATGACGCAGTAACAGGGATCAATACTGGGACTTCTTTAATCAATTCTTGAGATATACAAGGGGTAAACAAGAATGTGGAATGACTTCAGAGGGTTATAAAGGAGCTCATAATTCAAGCTGAAAAGACCAGAACAAGCCCCCATCCCACACTTAGTCGAGGAACTAGGGGAGATAAGGCAGAGGACAGGACAGTCAGTAAAACTCCACCACCAGCTACAAAAGAAAAATGATACTCTCCAGGAAAACACCGAGTGAGAACTCGAAGATCGAAGTTGGTGGAAAGAGGTTATGGGACTGGGGAATGAATGTTAATATCCACCCCTGGATGAGAATAATATCACACATTTTAGTGGGAGTACAGCTAATACTGGCATTGGTACGGGGAACAATAGCTTACAGACCTTGCAGGGGCTATACACTGAGGAAGAGAGCACACGCCCGAGCAAGGGAATGGCGTAGACTACAGGCTCCCATGGAACACTATAATTTGATCTGAATGACCGGAATTCCCGAAATCCCATGACTGGCCAGCACGGATGAGGCAGGGAATACCGGGCTGTATAAAACATCAGAATAAGTCGGTTAATGGGCCTAGGGGTAGACCATTACCGAAAGCGGGGATTGTAAGGGCCAGCTGTGGCAGAAGCAGCAGTTAAATGAACAAAATAACAGGGATGGCTACAAAATGGCTGAAGAAGGAATTTGGCTGAAACAGCAGATTGTAGCCTGCCTTAGTAACATGCAAAACATAGTAAATTGTAGTAGAGTCTAGATTAATTAACTGCCTCGGTAGAAACTAGATTAGAAATAATGTATACCATAGGCCTTGACAAAACAAGGCAGTTAAGCATACTCATAGATAAATCCAGCCAGCAGTTAGATAAGAAGAGGCCCTGGACACGCACTGATACAGGGTCTCATTGTTCTAAACAAGCTTAAAGTTCTACATCTGTTATTCTTCACCGAAAGAGATAAGGGGTACGACAGGACTTGATCACATAGTTACAAGATGATGAGACCCTCAGAATATGGGGTAGAACATGCCCTGATCATGCGTCCATGTGGTTATGAGACCCCTAATCAATTAGACAATATCCAGCCGATATGGGCTGAGTAACTGTATTTAAACTGTGTAATTTCTTCTGTTTGGTGGAGAGGTTCCTGGACTGCCCAGAGGCCTGCACCCCACTGGTGTAAAACTATAAACTCTTTGACGGTTGAATTGCATCCGGGTGTCGAGTGATTCATTTAGTCATTCCACCCCAACAGGGAGTTGAAAGAGAAACAAATAAAGCAGCCAGATTTCTTGTGTAATAAGGTAAAGTCTACACCATCAGAATGGCATTAGCAGTTGCAGCAGCTTTTTCTGGGAAAGGAGAAGGTGTCCCTCAGTGACTTGAAAGCTTTAACCAAGATTAAACTAAAAGAATTAGCAGCACAACTGGGGTTAGAATTGAAATCAGGTGCTAAAAAAGCAGAGATAATTGACATAATATCCCAACATTAGAAATTTGAAGAAGAAGAACAAGAAGATAGTTAGTCAGAGGGTGAAGCAGTTGAATAGGCTAAAATTCATTTCCAGTTGAAGCAACTGGAGCTTCAACAGGAAGGAACAAAAGCAATAGAATTGAAACAACTTGAAGCTGAAAAAGAATTGAGAAAACTTGAACTTAAGAGAGAAAATGCAAAAGTAGAGAGGGAATTGAGATTAAAAGAGATGGAATTCAGACAAAGAGGTGTCTTGACTCCAGGGAAAATTCTGGTCATGAAGCATCTGAATCCAGCCCAGGACCCAGTGAAAAGTTCTTTAAATTTATGCAAGCTCTCCCTAAGTTTGAGGAAAGGGACATTGAGGCATTTGTCATTTCATTTGAAAAAATAGCCAAAGAAATGAAATGGCCAAAGGAAAGCTGGACACTGCTTATGCAAAGCAGGTTGATGGGCAGAGATCATGAAGTTTGTTCTCTGCTCCTGAATAGGCTTCTGCAGATTATGAGATGACAAAAAAGGCTATTCTCACTGCATATGAGTTAGTCCCTGAAGCTTCCTGACAGAAGTTTTGGAAGATTGGCTGGGCAGACTTATGTAGAATTTGAGAGGATAAAGCAAATTAATTCTGATCATTGTTGTTACGACCTAGTGAGAATGGGTCAAAAGTTCCCTCTCAGCCTTCACCTGGTCTTCCTGTAACAGGGTGTGATTTTAAACACACTGTGTTTTTAGTTCTCTCTTTTTGAATCCCTGTTCACTGTTTTCCAATTGTAAGGCAAAGAAATCAGCCAAACAGGTTTTCTAGGTTTAAAGAAGAAAGGTTGAACTTTATTAAACTTAAACTCTAATTCGGTTAATGCCTACGATACACACTTGCAGATAGAGACAGAAAAGAGCAGAAGAAATAAAGTGGAAACGTTTGAGGCAATATCTGAAGATGGTTTTGGTTTCTGTTCTTCGAGTTCACTGTACAGTCCTTGATTGTAATAGGTCTTGCTTTTCATTGGGGTCCAGTATTCTTCTTAAAGCTTGTTTGATGTAGGAGACTCTTCTCTCTTATGGTTCATGTCTTCAGTGGATTTGGAGTTCTGTGAGAAAGAGATGGAAGCTGACAGGACAGGCTGTGGTGAGCCAGCCGGGAGAGGTCTTTACAATCCAGTAGCAAACAGTCTCCTTGCTCTCAAACTACCTGGACGATTCAAAAAAAAACTCATGTTGCCCACCAGGTTAGTTATGTGACCAGCTGGTTTGACTATGTCTGTTTGTGGATTCAGCCATCTTAGCAGTCATCCTGGAATATGAGCTTCTTCACTTTCTGTGTCTGGAGATCAAAGCCCATTGTGGGTCGAATGTGTCAGGGAATGGTGCTTTGTCTCCACGATCACTGTCTGTTAGTATTTGAATGTTTATTTCCAGCCATGGCTGATCTGTTTAACAAGTCATTTCCTCGCTCCAGCAACAGTTCAAAACAAGCTTTATATGACAAAATTAATATGCCTCATTCTTGGTAGGTCTGGATCTGCATGACAATTAGATACAGGCAGTAAAGGTGGAAGTCACATCTGAGAACCTTAGAGAATTGCCTTTCTTGGAAGAGTTTAAAAATTCAATCCCTCCAGACGTGAGAACTCGTAGAGAACCAGAAAGTTTTAAAAGTCAGGCAAGCAGCAGAAATTGCTGATGATTTTGAGCTTGTGAATCAGCCAAAACACTTTGTCCATCAAACCACAAACCGGAGAAGGATAGAAAGTGAGAAGGTGAAAGGAAGACAAGTAGTTAGAGAGAAGAAGGAACAGCAGGGAATACCCCAGGATCCTCTCCTCAGGCCAGAAAGGAAGGTGCTGAGGGTCGAAGTGAGATCCACAAATCAAAGTGTTATCATTGTCACAAGGTGGGACATTTTTGTTCAGAATTCAGGAAGTTGCGAGGTAAACCCATAGGACTTGTTGGTATACACAAAACTAAGGCAGGGAAAGGACTCTGACTGAGAGTACAGCAGACCGGGCTGTGGGATTGACGGCAGCTGTTAAACCAGATACCAAAAACCAAAGTGAGTGTAGAGATTGAGAATAAGATACCTGTAGGTTAATGGGAATTCTTATTAAACTGAAAAGTAACTCCATATCCCTCAAGTGAGGCAGGCAATCCTATCATTATACTTAGGGATGCAGGAGCAACCCAAACTCTTTTGCTGGGGAAAGGTATAACATTTCCACTAAAGAGTGCACTGAATGCTAAAATCTTAGTTAATGGTATTGGTGGGGAGTATATACCCGTACCTTTGTACTACTGCACTGAGAGTGTGACCTCATGTCTGGGACAGTAACTGTAGGAGTTGGCCTTAGCTTGCCAGTAAAGGGAATTGACTTACTCATAGGGAATTATTTGGCTGGAGCAAAAGTATCAGTTTCTCCTGTGGACAAAGAGAAACCAAGTCAAGTTAAAGGAACAGAACAGTTACAGGAACAAGTTCCAGGAATATTTCCTGCGTGTGTAGTAACCCGAGCAATGGCTAAACAAGTTCCATTGTCGGATGTAAAATTGGCAACGCAAACAGATAACCAAGAATCTGAAACATTCCTTGGGGATTTAGATAATCCAAATAAGATCTTTAACAAATCTTCTATAATTGCAGCACAGCAAGCTGATCCAGAGTTACATAAAATCATACAGTCAGCTCTGATGGAAGCTGAGGTGAAAGGAATTCCAGAAGGCTATTATGTTGAAGACGGGGTTCTGAAGAGGAAATGCAGACTGCCTCATAGATCTGCAGATGAAGACTGGATGGTTATTCGACTGGTAGTGGTACCACCTAAATATCACTGAGAATTATTAAGGTTAGCACATGACATTCATCGAGCAGGACAGAGGGGATCCGGAAGACCAAATCACTTATAAATCAATATTATTATTAATCAGGCCTGACAAAGGACATGAGGCAGTTTTGTAAGATATACCATATGTGCCAAATGGTGGGAAAACCACAACCTACCACAAAACCGGCACACCTAATTGCCATACCAATTATTGAGGAACCATTTAGTAGGGTGTTGGTAGACTGCGTAGGACCCTAGCCAAAAACAAAAGCGGAATATCAATATATACTGACTATCATGGATATGGCTACTCGATTTCCAGAGGCCATTCTTTTGAGGACAATTACTGCTAAAGTAGAAGAGAGAAGTTCACCCAATTTTTTACAAGATATGGATTACCATTTGAAGTTCAATCGGATCAAGGTGCCAATTTTATGTCCAAGATATTTCAAGAAGCCATGGGCAATTTGGATATCAAACAGTTAAAATCTTTAGCATATGACCCAGACACAATAAGCGTTAGAAAGGTACCATCAAACTCTCAAAACAATGATGAGGACATTCTTTTGGGCCTCCTTATCTCGAGAGACAATGGATACGCGCCTGGAGGTGGTCAGTGGTTTGTGAAGCAGCGCCTGGAGTGGCTATAAAGGCCAATTCTGGAGTGACAGGCTCTTCCACAGGTGCTGCAGAGAAATTTGTTTGTTGGGGCTGTTGCACAGTTGGCTCTCCCCTTGCGCCTCTGTCTTTTTTCCTGCCAACTACTAAGTCTCTTCGACTCGCCACAATTTAGCCCTGTCTTTATGGCTGCCCGCCAGCTCTGGCGAATGCTGGCAACTGACTCCCACGACTTGTGATCAATGTCACACGATTTCATGTCGCGTTTGCAGACGTCTTTATAACGGAGACATGGACGGCCGGTGGGTCTGATACCAGTGGCGAGCTCACTGTACAATGTGTCTTTGGGGATCCTGCCATCTTCCATGCGGCTCACATGGCCAAGCCATCTCAAGCGCCGCTGACTCAGTAGTGTGTATAAGCTGGGGATGTTGGCCGCTTCAAGGACTTCTGTGTTGGAGATATAGTCCTGCCACCTGATGCCAAGTATTCTCCGAAGGCAGCGAAGATGGAATGAATTGAGACGTCGCTCCTGGCTGGCATACGTTGTCCAGGCCTCGCTGCCGTAGAGCAAGGTACTGAGGACACAGGCCTGATACACTCGGACTTTTGTGTTCCGTGTCAGTGCGCCATTTTCCCACACTCTCTTGGCCAGTCTGGACATAGCAGTGGAAGCCTTACCCATGCGCTTGTTGATTTCTGCATCTAGAGACAGGTTACTGGTGATAGTTGAGCCTAGGTAGGTGAACTCTTGAACCACTTCCAGAGCGTGGTCGCCAATATTGATGGATGGAGCATTTCTGACATCCTGCCCCATGATGTTCGTTTTCTTGAGGCTGATGGTTAGGCCAAATTCATTGCAGGCAGACGCAAACCTGTCGATGAGACTCTGCAGGCATTCTTCAGTGTGAGATGTTAAAGCAGCATCGTCAGCAAAGAGGAGTTCTCTGATGAGGACTTTCCGTACTTTGGACTTCGCTCTTAGACGGGCAAGGTTGAACAACCTGCCCCCTGATCTTGTGTGGAGGAAAATTCCTTCTTCAGAGGATTTGAACGCA
Organism: Heterodontus francisci; assembly: GCF_036365525.1. Taxonomy (NCBI): domain Eukaryota; kingdom Metazoa; phylum Chordata; class Chondrichthyes; order Heterodontiformes; family Heterodontidae; genus Heterodontus; species Heterodontus francisci. The sequence goes on from NC_090410.1 coordinate 31,061,880, forward strand.
TGTGAAAGCAGCAGGGAGAAGAAAATCCCAAAAAAGTGTGGGTGCGAGAACACAGCCCTGTTTCACACCACTCAGGATAGGAAAGGGCTCTGATGAAGAGCCACCATGTTGAATTGTGCCTTTCATATTGTCATGGAATGAGGTGATGATACTTAGTAGCTTTGGTGGACATCCGATCTTTTCTAGTAGTCTGAAGAGACCACGTCTGCTGACGAGGTCAAAGGCTTTGGTGAGATCAATGAAAGCAATGTAGAGGGGCATCTGTTGTTCACGGCATTTCTCCTGTATCTGACGAAGGGAGAACAGCATGTCAATAGTCGATCTCTCTGCACGAAAGCCACACTGTGCCTCAGGGTAGACGCGCTCGGCCAGCTTCTGGAGCCTGTTCAGAGCGACTCGAGCAAAGACTTTCCCCACTATGCTGAGCAGGGAGATTCCACGGTAGTTGTTGCAGTCACCGCGGTCACCTTTGTTTTTATAGAGGGTGATGATGTTGGCATCGCGCATGTCCTGGGGTACTGCTCCCTCGTCCCAGCACAGGCATAGCAGTTCATGTAGTGCTGAGAGTATAGCAGGCTTGGCACTCTTGATTATTTCAGGGGTAATGCTGTCCTTCCCAGGGGCTTTTCCGCTGGCTAGGGAATCAATGGCATCACTGAGTTCCGATTTGGTTGGCTGTATGTCCAGCTCATCCATGACTGGTAGAGGCTGGGCTGCATTGAGGGCAGTCTCAGTGACAGCATTCTCCCTGGAGTACAGTTCTAGGTAGTGCTCAACCCAGCGGTCCATCTGTTTGCGTTGGTCAGTGATTATGTCCCCCGATTTAGATTTGAGGGGGGTGATCTTCTTGATGGTTGGCCCAAGAGCTCTCTTCATGCCATCATACATTCCTCTGATGTTTCCGGTGTCTGAGGCCAGCTGAATATGACTGCATAGGTGTTGCCATACTGTCATGAATATCCCCATGATTGGGATAAAGGGCGAGAATTTCTTTTATTTGCCACGAGTGATTCATCGAATGAGTCGACAGGTTTTAGTTCTTTTGAATTGGTTTATGGACATGAGATAAGACGTCGTCTAAACTCATCAAAGACAGGTTCTTAGAACAAAGGAATGAATCTCCAGTACTAGACTCTGTATCCATGTTCTGGGAAAGGCCCACGAAAGCTTGCAATGTGGCTCAGGAACACACGAATGCATCCCAATCCATGTTGAAAAAATGGGCAGACGAAAAGACAAAGAGTCAAACTTTCCAACCAGGGGATGAAGTATTCGTATTATTACCTTTACAGGGTGAGCCATTAAAAGCATGTTTCAGTGATTCGTATCAAGTGGTCAAAAGGTTGGTATAGTAAAATACTTGATTGACACCCCAGATCACCAGAAAAAGAATCGGCTGTGTCATATCAATATGTTAAAGCAATATTATCGCAGGGAGGAGGATAAGCCAGTCCAAGTATGTCAGGTAATAGGGACAGATAAGAATGAAAGGAATAGTGAGGATGAGGAATCAAGAAGCCGAGGCAATACTGAAATTGAACCTCCTACCATCCGGGTTGTCAATACAGAATGGCTCGGAAAATTGGACAAATGCTTTCGGACTTAGATGCAGAAAAACGAGAAGACCTAACAAGTCTACACACAGCATTTAAAAGGGTCTGTAGGGATAAGCCAGGGTGTGCAACCTTTGCTACACATGATGTGGATGTAGGGGAATCCGTTCCCATAAAACAGCATCATTACCACTTAAATCCAGACAAATCAAAGCAGCTGGAGTTCACCAATAGTATTCATGCCTAAACCTGACATTGCACCTGGTTTGATGTCCTTTATTGTGGTGGACAAATAGAGTGTCTAATTTTGCTATTCTTAGGTAGGTAGAAAACTTTCTTGATATGCTGTGACCGATGGAGTAGTGGGACTGGATTAACAGTGCATTACCCCCGCCTTGGTCATGATAACATACATACATGGGGTTGGGATTTGATTTAATTTGATATGATGACATTTGTTGGCTGCTTTTCACTTATAGACAGCTTGTCGATTAAGACTGCAACTAGAAATAATGAAATAGTTCTTGTTGTTCATTGTCAGGATGTTTTACGGTTTAATGTGTCAGGGCACAACATAGCTGATGCTGTTAAATAGTTTTTGCCTCAACTGCAGGGTGTCTGATTCGCGTTTCTTTACTTCTTTATGTAGCCACATTGTGAAACGAGATCACCAGGGCAGTCTTGAGACAGGATGTGAAACAACAGGAGAGGATGAGAAACAAGTTTCCATCTGTTGTTTTTTCGGAAATACCTCATTTCTGGGTGTCTTTTTCACAATAAGACTTGTCATGCCATAATGAATCAGCAATAAATAGTTTTGTGAGCAATGGCCTAACAGGATTTTCAGTTTTTACTGTCATGTACACAATTTAAGCATAAGGGACCATTCTTACAACTTAAGGAAAATCAATTAGAAAATACAGGTAGATTTGTGATAGTAAAATGGTATTAAGTGAGTGAAACATATTGCCGACACGACTGGTCTAACAAGAAAAATCAATATGTTTCAATAAGGAGTTAAACAGTTGCTTGTGAGCAAATGGGATTTGAAGCTATTGGAAATGCAGCAACAGAATACTGTGGATGTGTGGACTAGATGTACTGAAGGTTGTCTCCTTCCATAACCAGTTGCTGAGTGACTATGTTGTTGTGTTACATAACTGCCATATTGAAGACAGTCTTTATGAAGTTTTTTTTTGTTCCTGATGCCAAGGACTGGAACTTTACCCTTTCCAGACTGGGGGATATAATTCATACCTTGGTTACTACAACTGTTAACTCTAAATATTGCCTACGAGTGAAACATAGCTGACAGTCTGTCTCTGGCTCAAAAATGCCCATAAACATGAACAGAGCCAGTGCCACCAGTAATGTAACTTCATGCTATTGTTATGTGAGTAATGAAATAGGCATCAGAGTTTAGGATGACCTCAATTTTATAGAGGGATGAATGTGCGAGACCAATGGGAGTTTGTTGGTAGTCAAGCCTGGAGGTGCTAAAGACATGAGTGAGGATTTCAGCAGCAGATGAGCTGAGGCTGGGATAAGTTGGGTGATGTTATGGAGGTGGAAATAGGCAGTGTTAGTGATGATGAAGATAGGAGGTCAGAAGCTCACCTTGGGGTCAAACATGGTGAACAGTCTGGATTAGACTCAGAAGGTTACCGGGAAGAGTAACTAGGGAACGGAGTTTGTAGCGGGGGACTGAAGACAGTGACTTCAATCTTCTCAGTATTTAATTCAAGGTTATTTCTGCTCATCCAGGACTGGATGTCGGTCAAGAGGTCTGACAATATAGAGACAGTGGCGAAGTTGAGAGAGGTGGTGGTCAGGTAGAGCTGGGTGTCATCAGTGTACTTGTGAAAACTAATGAGTGCTTTCGGATGATGTCACTGAGGGGCAGCATACAGATCAGAAATAAGATGAGGACAAAGATCGATCCTCGGGGGAAAACATAGATAATGGTGCAGGAGTGGGAAGAGAAGCCATTGCAAGTGATACTTTGGCAACAATTAGAAAGAAAAGAATGGAGCTGGGCAAATGCAGTCCCAACCAGCTGGATGACAGTGGAGAGACATTGGAGGAGTACGGTATGTTCAAATCTGTCAAAGGGTGCAGAACTTGCAAAGGTTAGAAAAGAATGAGGTTTTAAGCAAGTGAAGGGGAGGGGGGAGTGGGGTGGGGGAGAGAACGAAGGGGAAAGTTTTTGATAGGACAGGAGAGATTAAATAACAAAGCCATCCTGGGACAAAGGCAAAGTGTGTGTTAATGCTTGTTCTTCTTTTGGGCCTCCTTATCTCGAGAGACAATGGATACGCGCCTGGAGGTGGTCAGTGGTTTGTGAAGCAGCGCCTGGAGTGGCTATAAAGGCCAATTCTGGAGTGACAGGCTCTTCCACAGGTGCTGCAGAGAAATTTGTTTGTTGGGGCTGTTGCACAGTTGGCTCTCCCCTTGCGCCTCTGTCTTTTTTCCTGCCAACTACTAAGTCTCTTCGACTCGCCACAATTTAGCCCTGTCTTTATGGCTGCCCGCCAGCTCTGGCGAATGCTGGCAACTGACTCCCACGACTTGTGATCAATGTCACACGATTTCATGTCGCGTTTGCAGACGTCTTTATAACGGAGACATGGACGGCCGGTGGGTCTGATACCAGTGGCGAGCTCGCTGTACAATGTGTCTTTGGGGATCCTGCCATCTTCCATGCGGCTCACATGGCCAAGCCATCTCAAGCGCCGCTGACTCAGTAGTGTGTATAAGCTGGGGGTGTTGGCCGCTTCAAGGACTTCTGTGTTGGAGATATAGTCCTGCCACCTGATGCCAAGTATTCTCCGAAGGCAGCGAAGATGGAATGAATTGAGACGTCGCTCTTGGCTGGCATACGTTGTCCAGGCCTCGCTGCCGTAGAGCAAGGTACTGAGGACACAGGCCTGATACACTCGGACTTTTGTGTTCCGTGTCAGTGCGCCATTTTCCCACACTCTCTTGGCCAGTCTGGACATAGCAGTGGAAGCCTTACCCATGCGCTTGTTGATTTCTGCATCTAGAGACAGGTTACTGGTGATAGTTGAGCCTAGGTAGGTGAACTCTTGAACCACTTCCAGAGCGTGGTCGCCAATATTGATGGATGGAGCATTTCTGACATCCTGCCCCATGATGTTCGTTTTCTTGAGGCTGATGGTTAGGCCAAATTCATTGCAGGCAGACGCAAACCTGTCGATGAGACTCTGCAGGCATTCTTCAGTGTGAGATGTTAAAGCAGCATCGTCAGCAAAGAGGAGTTCTCTGATGAGGACTTTCCGTACTTTGGACTTCGCTCTTAGACGGGCAAGGTTGAACAACCTGCCCCCTGATCTTGTGTGGAGGAAAATTCCTTCTTCAGAGGATTTGAACGCATGTGAAAGCAGCAGGGAGAAGAAAATCCCAAAAAGTGTGGGTGCGAGAACACAGCCCTGTTTCACACCACTCAGGATAGGAAAGGGCTCTGATGAGGAGCCACCATGTTGAATTGTGCCTTTCATATTGTCATGGAATGAGGTGATGATACTTAGTAGCTTTGGTGGACATCCGATCTTTTCTAGTAGTCTGAAGAGACCACGTCTGCTGACGAGGTCAAAGGCTTTGGTGAGATCAATGAAAGCAATGTAGAGGGGCATCTGTTGTTCACGGCATTTCTCCTGTATCTGACGAAGGGAGAACAGCATGTCAATAGTCGATCTCTCTGCACGAAAGCCACACTGTGCCTCAGGGTAGACGCGCTCGGCCAGCTTCTGGAGCCTGTTCAGAGCGACTCGAGCAAAGACTTTCCCCACTATGCTGAGCAGGGAGATTCCACGGTAGTTGTTGCAGTCACCGCGGTCACCTTTGTTTTTATAGAGGGTGATGCTTGTGGTTCAAGACAAAACATTAGTAAAGAGAGAGTGTTCATAGCGGAATAATGAGCAGCTCCGATTACATGAAAAGAAGGCACATGGTGAAAAAATAATATATTACAAAGGTCAGTCATGCTCTGTAGTTATTGAACTCAATGTTCAGTCTGCAAGGCAGTAGAATGCTGAATCGAAAGATCAGGTGCTGCTCCTCGAGTTTGTGTTGATGTTCACTGGAACACTGGAGCAGGCCAAAGACACAAATGTTGGCATGAGAGTGGGGGGAGTGTTCAAATAGCAAGCAACCGGGAGCTCGGGGGCATGCTTTCAGACTGAGCAGTGGTGCTCAGCAAAATGATCATCCAATCTGTGACTGGTCTCCCCAATGTAGAGGAGACCGCATTGTGAGCAGCAAGTACAGTACACTAAATTCAAAGATGGACAAGTAAATTGCTGCTTCACCTGAAAGGAGTGTTTGGGGCCTTGGATAGTGAGGAGAGAGGAAGTTAAAGTGCAGGTATTACACCTTCTGCAATTGCATGGGAAGGTGTCGTGGGAAAGGGATGAGGTGTCGGTGGTAATGGAGGAGTGGATCAGGGTGTCGCAGAGGGAATGATCCCTTTGGAATGCTGGCAGTGGAGGGGAAGATGTATTTGGTGGCGACATCACGCTGGAGGTGGTAGAAATGGCAGAGGATGATCCTCTGGATGTGGAGGCTGGTGGGGTGGAAAGTGAGGACAAGGGGAACCCTGTCACAGTTCTGGGAGGGAGGGGAAGGTGTGAGGGCAGATATGGGGGAAATGGGCCAGACTCGGTTGAGGGCCCTGTCATCCACAGTGGGGGGGAATCCTCGGTTGAGGAAAAAGGACCAGCGGAGAAAATATAGAGTCAAGATAGGAAGAAATAAGTTCACTGGGGCAGGAACAGGCTGAAACGATGGGACTGCCAGGACAGTCCTGTTTGTGGATTTTAGGACCAACTGTGCAGTTTGTTTACCGCTGACTAAAACTGAAAGGAATGCCAATTTAATGTGAAAGTTAAGTTAAATGCTAAGTGTAACTTGACTCGATTTTAGAAAGAGATCAACCCTTGAAATTCCCACACTTACTAAATTCCCATGTTAGGCACTCTGTCACATAGCCATATGCAAGTGAGGTAAGGACAATGAATGAGGCCGTTGACCCATTTGCGACTCTGTACCCATGTTCAGGGGGTGACTCCATGGCTGCTGACCTCCTCTACAATCTCCATCCAGGCTAGCTCGGTCATGTGGGAGGACCTCTTTTTTGCATCACTGGAGAAGACTCCCACTCCCACCTTTCCCTTGCAGCCTGGAGGAGAATCTCGAGGGAGGCAGCGCTAAACCATGGGGTCAGCCGATGTCTTCCTTCAGTCATGGTTGCTGCAGGCTCGGGTTTAGCTCCCTGCCTATCAGGCAGCAAAGGCAGTAGAATGGGTCGTGATGCAGCAAAGGGCATTCAGGAAGGCACGCTTTCAAAACAGACAGGAGTGAATGTAGGGTTGGTAGGCCTTTAAAAATGGTGACACCACTACTCCCGAGTCATCTGACAGCGTATTTGGCATCTTGTCTCCCACCCCACCGTGCCCCGGGGATGCCCCGTGCCTCCAGTAAGCAAATGGCCATCGGCCACATGATCCCAATGGGACAGCTGCCCACATGACAAATGGGAACGGCACCCATTTCCGGGGGTCATTAAATTCAGCTCACAGTGTGGGTAATTCCCTGGGTGTTGTTCCTGATCACTGTGCGGTGTCTGCTGCTGACAAGTGTCTGCTTGAATGTTGGACCAGTAAAAGATTTAATCAGCCATGTTAGGTGCCACAGCAAAATCACCTTCTCCACCCTCTGCCCAACCTCAAACTTTATGAATGGTAAGTTGAGAGTGGGCTCCAGTACTGAAATCTAGCAAGGAACCTGTATAAACCCAGATTTAAAACTAACCCGACAAGCATGAATGGGGCGGGCTCGAGGCAGACGTCTGTTTTACATCCCATCCAATTATGGGCAACATTGAAGCCAATGGACAGCAAAATCGGGTGGGCTGTAAACCGGGTGGCCGTCCTGAACTCACCAAGTTCCTGCCCGGGGTGTACAAGGGGACATTGGGTTAAGATCTAGGCTGAAATTAGATGCAAAGAATAACAGAAAATTAAAACCACAAATTAGATACATCAAAATAAACATCAGCAATGAGATGGGTTGGAACAGGAGAGAGCGACAATCACTCTCAAAGGATATACTTCTAACTAAGGAGGAAATCTAAACAAGAATCAGAGGAAGACACCAAGCCATGAGGAGAGAGTGGGTCTGGGGATTCATTTCTGGATTATTCCAGCAAACAGCTGAGATGGAGAGGAGAGGGTGAAACATCTCTTTCTGTGCAGCAAACATCTGCGTTGTGAAAGGGCAGTGGCAAAATTGACCAAAAGGGAACATTCTGTCATTACCTGTAGGACATGAAGATACCTGTCTTGTGAACACACATGAAGGATACAGAACCTTCTAGAGAGGAAGAGGGAGAACCTTTATAAAAAATCAGTGCTGGAAATAATAGCAGAATATTCTCTTTTACTCCCGGACATGAAAATGGCAGCAATGGATTGGCTTAGCGTTTTACACCCTGTCCAATTTCCGACATTGAATATTGGGGAAACCTTCAACTTCCGCTGATGAAATAAATTCGATGGTATTGGATGAGCCGTTGGCTGGAATTTAACACCCACCCCTCACCCCAACACTGGTCGTGTGCTGGAAGGCAGGAGTGCCATGAAATCATGTGGGAGGTGGGGGGAGATGGGGGGGTGGGGTTGTAGTGGGGGGGCCGTGCCGGTAACCTGTCCGCCCCCCACTGCTATTTTACCAGCTGGGAGGAAGGTGGCAAATGGCCACCCCAGGCCAATTGAGGCCCTTAACTGTCTAGTTTATTGCCTCTTAAGGGCCTGTTCCAGCAATCCCAGCAGGAGTCAAACACGACAGCACCTGAGAAGCCCACCCAGTAATACCTGGTGACATCCTTGCAGGCTGGGGATGGCCCTCCTGACTGAGCACCCTGTGCCCCATGGAGGGCTCCTCGCCAGTACGGGCCATCCCTGATAATACTAATGCCTCGCCCTGCTCTCCGACACATGCCCCCCCCCCTCACCGGGGCCTAGCAATTAACCCCGACAAGCCCCAGCCCCACTTACCTGCTCCCAGGCCAGCATCCATCGCAGCTCCTCTCGCTGGGTGCTTCCCCAGCAGTGGCCACCAGTCTCTCTGGCACTGCTAGGACTGAAGAGCTGCTGGGTCTCTGATTGGTCAGAAGCTCCTGGAGGTGGAACTTGCTGCCTCAGAGGGTGGAAGTCCTGACTGAAGCCAATTAAGGGCCTGAGCCACGAAAATAGCAGCGAGACCCCCAGGCCCAGCGGAGGTGGGCTCTCCCCCAACATTTCAGCCAGTGGGCAGGGCCACCCCCTCAATGTTAAATTTCACTATCCATTGCAATCAATTTAAAATAAATCTGTGAGAGCGGTATTATGGGAGGCCGAGGTTATATTGCTTGTTTAACACTATCACAAAGAGACAATTATGCACATATCTGTCTATCCATCAGCCTGTCTGAGGATGTATCTGTCAGTCTGCGAAATACATCATCCATCTAACTGTCTGCCTGTCTGTCTATCCTTCTGTCTGACTTTCTGCCGATCTGTCTGCATCTTTGTTAACGTCTGTATCTAAGTTGAGGTGTGGGGGATGGGGGGTTCTGCGATTATAGACCAAGACATCAGTGCAAAAGACAAGGATGAAGCTTTTGCAACCATCGTCAGCCAGAAGTGCTGAGTAGATGATCCATCTCAGCCTCTTCCTGAGGTTCCCAGCATCACAGATGCCAGTCTTCAGTCAATTCAATTCACTGCACAAGATATTAAAAAGGCTGAAGGCACTGGGTACAGAAAAGACTATGGGCCCTGATAACATCCTGGCTGTATTACTGAAGAGTTGTGCTCAGGAACTAGCTGTGCCCCTGGCCAAGCTGTTCCAGCACAAACCTGACATCTACCCAAAAATATGGAAAATTGTCCAAGTATATCCTGTCCACAAAAAGCAAGAGAAATCCAATCCGGCCATTTACTGCCCATCAGTCTACTATCAATCATCTACAAAGTGATGGAAGGTGTCATTGACAGTGCTATCAAGCGGCACTTACTCAGCAATAACCCGCTCACTGTTGCTCAGTTTGGTTCTGCCTGGGGAACTCTGCTCAGACAAAATTACAATTTTGGTCCAATCATGGAAAAAAGAGCTGAATTCGAGAAGTGAGGTGAGAGCAGCTGCCCTTGACATCAAGGCAAAATTTGACCAAGTTTGGTATCAAGAGTCTCAGCAAAATTGAAGTAACGGAAATCAGGGGAAAACACTCCACTGGTTGGAATCAAACGTGGCATAAAGGAAGATGGTTGTGGTTGTTGGAGGTCAATCATATCAACCCCAGGACACAGAATCATTTATGGCAAAGAAGGAGGCCATTCAGCCATTAAGTCCATGATGGCTCTCCACGGAGCGATCCAATCAGTCCCACACCCCTGCTCGATCCCCGTAGCCCAGCAAGCTTATTTCCTTCCAGTGCTCATCTAATTTCCTTTTGAAGTCATTGATTGTCTCCACTTCCACCATCCTTGTGGACAGTGAGTTCCAGGTAATTGCCACCCACTGTGGAAAAAAAGTTCTTCCTCAGATCCCCCCTGCATTTCTTGTCCAAATCCTTCAGTCTGTGTCCCAAGACTTTGTACTATTAGTTAAAGAGAACAATTTTTCCTTGTCTAACTTATCGCAGCTTGCCATAATCTTGTACACTCCTAATAAATCCTCCCTCAATCTCCATTGTTCTAAGCAAAACAATCCCAGCATTTGCAGCCGAAATCTGTAACTAAGATCCCCTATCCCTGGAGCCATTCTGGTAAATCTCCTCTGCATCCGCTCAAGACCCCTCACACCTTCCTAAATTATGTGACCAGAACTGGATGCAATCCTCCAGCTGGAGCCTAACAAGAGCTTGACAAAGGTTCAACATAACTTCACTACTTTTCTACTCAATGCCTCCACTTATGAAGCCCAAAATCCCAACTGCTTTACTGTTTACCTGTTAGCCTTTCATCAGTTGGGAAAATGCTAGAATCTGGTCCAGAGGATGTGATAAATGGACACTTGGATAATAATGATCTGACTGGGAATAGTCAACATGGATTTATGAATGGGAAATTATGTTTGATGATCATGTTGGAGTGTTTTGAGGATGTTACGAACAGAATTGATAAAGGGGAATCGGAGTACATGGATTTTCAGAAGGCTTTTGATAAACTCCCCCACAGGAGATTGGTTCGCAAAATTAAAGCACATGGGAAAGGAGGTAATATACTGGCATTGATTAAGGATTGGCTAACAGGCAGATAGCAGAGAGTAGGAATAAATGGGTCATTCTTACATTGGCAGGCTGTGACTAGTGGAGTACTGCAGAGATCAGTGCTTGGGCCCCAGCTGTTCACAATATAAATATCAATGATTTGGATGTGGGGACCAAATGTAGCATTTCCAAGTTCGCGGATGACACAAAGCTAGGTGGCAATGTGTGTTGTGAGGAAGATGCAAATTGGCTTCAAGGGGATTTGGAAAGATTAGTAAGTGGGCAAGAACGTGGCAGATGGAATATAATGTGGAGAAATGTGAAGTTATTCACTTTGGCAGGAGGAATAGATGTGCAGAGTATTTTTTAAATGGCAAGAGATTAGAAAGTATTGATTTACAAAGGAACCTGGGTGTCCTTGTCAATAAGTCACTGAAAGCTAACATGCAGGTGCAGCAAGCAATTAGGAAGGCTAATGGTATTTATTAAGAGATCCAACACTGAAACAGGCCCTTCGGACCTCCGAGTCTGTGCCAACCATCAACCACCCATTTATACTAATCCTAGTATAAATCCTAGCAAGATGGCTCCTGGGCTGTAAGCTCCCGAGGAAGCTCCCTTGCTATTCAACTCTATCCATGGCCATCTGCTCCCATTCTTAGTGTTTTCTCCCCCAATCTACCCTCTTAAACTGTTTCAACTCCCCTGGATAATCCGGAGCGGAACCCTGGAAGGCGGTCATGTGTCACCTTTGGCATGTTTCCGGCAGTTCCTGCAGCCATACCGGTGCCAAACGTCGTGCTCTGCAATCCTTTGGACCCCACCAGAAAGGCCGAGAGGGGGGTTTTGACGACTGGGCAACTCTCAACCTCCATAAATTCACCCAGGCATGCGCCATGGAGAGGTCACTCCATAGTTGTCTCACAGCGACTGAAACAACACGGAAGGCAGCAGTTACAGGTTATACGTCCAGATAAATTGGCGTAGAAACTGGGCGCCACGGGTTGCCTTTGTCGGTGGGAGAGGTCATCGCACCTCACTGGACAGCGACCGCCCGCCTCAAACCAGGCAGCCCCCGGTCAATAATGTTCTGTCCCGCCACAGTCTACCTGCTTCAATGGGTGCTTGGAGCTCAGGGTCATTGCCCGAAAGGTGGACTGATACACCGCACCAAACAACACGAAAAAAGGAAAGAAGGTACCAGCCCTTCGCTTTGCAAGCTGGAATGTCAGAACTATGTGTCCTGGCCTGTCGGAAGACCTTACACAAATCAACGATTCTCGGAAGACCGCCATCATTAACAACGAGCTCAGTAGACTCAATGTAGACAATGCAGCACTTCAGGAGACACACTTCCCCACGAGTGGATCTCTAGCAGAGCAAGACTACACCTTCTTCTGGCAGGGCAGGGATCCTGAAGAACCAAGACAGCATGGAGTGGGCTTTGCCATCAGAAACTCCTTGCTCAGCATGTTAGAGCCTCCCTCAAATGGCTCGGAACGCATACTGTCCATCGAACTGTTCACCACCTCTGGTCCAGTACACCTACTCAGCATCTACGCTCCAACACACTGCTCCTCACCTGAAGCTAAAGATCAGTTCTACGAGGAACTCCATAACATCATTAGCAGCATCCCCAACACTGAACACCTATTCCTACTGGGGGACTTTAATGCCAGGGTTGGGGCCGACCATGACTCCTGGCCCTCCTGCCTTGGGCGCTATGGCATTGGAAGGATGAATGAGAACGGGCAGAGACTGCTTGTGTTGTGTACCTATCATAACCTCTGCATCACCAACTCATTCTTTTACACTAAAACCTGTCACCAGGTTTCATGGAGGCACCCAAGATCGCGTCGTTGGCACCAGCTAGACCTCATTGTCACAAGGCAAGCCACCTGAAACAGTGTTCAAATCACACGCAGCTTCCACAGTGCGGACTGCGACACCGACCACTCCCTGGTGTGCAGCAAGGTGAGACTCATACCAAAGAAGTTGCATCATTCCAAGCAGAAGGGCCACCCGCACATCAACACGAGCAGAATTTCTCACCCACAGCTGTCACACAAATTTCTAAATTCACTTGTAACAGCCCTTCAAAACACTCCCACAGGGGATGCTGAGACCAAGTGGGCCCACATCAGAGACGCCATCTATGAGTCAGCCTTGACCACCTCCACAAAAGTGCGAAGAGAAATGCAGACTGGTTTCAATCTCATAATGAAGAGCTGGAACCTGTCATAGCCGTTAAGCGCATTGCACTGTTGAACTACAAGAAAGCCCCCAGCGAGTTATCATCCGCAGCACTTAAAGCAGCCAGAAGCACTGCACAAAGAACAGCCAGGCGCTGCGCAAGCGACTACTGGCAACACCTATGCAGTCATGTTCAGCTGGCCTCAGACACCGGAAACATCAGAGGAATGTATGATGGCATTAAGACAGCTCTTGGGCCAACCATCAAGAAGATCGCCCCCCTCAAATCTAAATCAGGGGACATAATCACTGACCAACGCTAACAAATGGACCACTGGGTTGAGCACTACCTTGAACTGTACTCCAGGGAGAATATTGTCACTGAGACTGCCCTCAATGCAGCCCAGCCTCCACCAGTCAAGGATGAGCTGGGCATACAGCCAACCAAATCGGAACTCAGTGATGCCATTGATTCTCTAGCCAGCGGAAAAGCCCCTGGGAAGGACAACATTACCCCTGAAATAATCAAGAGTGCCAAGCCTGCTATACTCTCAGCACTACATGAACTGCTATGCCTGTGCTGGGACGAGGGAGCAGTACCCCAGGACATGCGCGATGCCAATATCATCACCCTCTATAAAAACAAAGGTGACCGTGGTGACTGCAACAACTACCGTGGAATCTCCCTGCTCAGCATAGTGGGGAAAGTCTTTGCTCGAGTCACTCTAAACAGGCTCCAGAAGCTGGCCGAGCGCGTCTACCCTGAGGCACAGTGTGGCTTTCGTGCAGAGAGATCGACCGTTGACATGCTGTTCTCCCTTCATCAGATACAGGGGAAATGCCGTGAACAACAGATGTCCCTCTGCATTGCTTTTAATGATCTCACCAAAGCCTTTGACCTCGTCAGCAGACGTGGTCTCTTCAGACTACTAGAAAAGATTGGATGCCCACCAAAGCTACTAAGTATCATCACCTCATTCCATTTCAATATGAAAGGCACAATTCAACATGGTGGCTCCTCATCAGATCCCTTTCCTATCCTGAGTGGCGTGAAACAGGGTTGTGTTCTCGCACCCAATCTTTTTGGCATTTTCTTCTCCCTGTTGCTTTCACATGCGTTCAAGTCCTCTGAAGAAGGAATTTTCCTCCACACAAGATCAGGGGGCAGGTTGTTCAACCTTGCCCGGATAAGAGCGAAGTCCAAAGTATGGAAAGCCCTCATCAGGGAACTCCTCTTTGCTGACGATTCTGCTTTAACATCTCACACTGAAGAGTGCCTGCAGAGTCTCATCGACAGGTTTGCGGCTGCCTGCAATGAATTTGGTCTAACCATCAGCCTCAAGAAAACGAACATCATGGGGCAGGACGTCAGAAATGCTCCATCCATCAATATTGGTGACCACGCTCTGGAAGTGGTTCAAGAGTTCACCGACCGAGGCTCAACTATCACCAGTAACCTGTCTCTAGATGGAGAAATCAACAAGCGCATGGGAAAGGCTTCCACTGCTATGTCCAGACTGGCCAAGAGAGTGTGGGGAAATGGCGCACTGACACGGAACACAAAAGTCCGAGTGGATCAAGCCTGTGTCCTCAGTACCTTGCTCTATGGCAGCGAGGCCTGGACAACATATGTCAGCCAAGAGCGACGTCTCAATTCATTCCATCTTCGCTGCCTCCGGAGAATACTTGGCATCAGGTGACAGGACCGTATCTCCAACACATAAGTCCTCGAAGCGGCCAACATCCCCAGCTTATACACACTACTGAGTCAACGGCGCTTGAGAGGGCTTGGCCATGTGAGCCGCATGGAAGATGGCAGGATCCCCAAAGACACATTGTACAGCGAGCTCGCCACTGGTATCAGACCCACCAGCCTTCCATGTCTCCGCTTTAAAGACGTCTGCAAACGCGACATGAAATCCTGTGACATTGATCACAAGTCGTGGGAGTCATTTGCCAACGTTTGCCAGAGCTGGCGGGCAGCCATATTGGCGGGGCTAAAGTGTGGCCAGTTGAAGGGACTTAGTAGTTGGCAGGAAAAAAAGACAGAGGCGCAAGGGGAGAACCAACTGTGTAACAGCCCCGACAAACAAATTTTTCTGTAGCTCCTGTGGAACAGCCTGTCACTCTAGAATTGACCTTTATAGCCACTCCAGGCGCTGCTTCATAAACCACTGACCACCTCCAGGCGCTTACCCATTGTCTCTCGAGACAAGGAGGACAAAGAAGACACTAATCCCATATTCCTACCACATCCCCACCTGCCCCTATATTCCCCTGCCACCTACCTATCCTAGGGGCAATTTATAATGGCCAATTTACCTGTCAACCTGCAAGTCATTCGGTGGTGAGAGGAAACCGGAGTACCCGGCGAAAACCCAGGCAGACACAGGGAGAGCTTGCAAGCTCCACACAGGCAGTACCCAGAGTTGAACCCAGGTCGCTGGAGCTGTGAGGCTGCAGTGCTAACCACTGCGCCACTGTGCCACCCATATGTTAGCCTTCATCGCAAAAGGATTTGAATACAAGAAGTAGTGAAGTCTTGCTTCAATTGTATAGAACCTTGATTAGTCTGCACTTGGAGTACTGTGTGCAGTTTTGGTCCCCTTACCTTAGCAAGGATTATTGCCATGGAGGGAGTGCAGTGAAGGTTCACCAGACTTATTCCTGGAATGGCGGGATTGTCCTCTGAAGAGAGTTTGGGGAAACTGGGCCGTATTCTCTATAGATTTGAAGAATGAGAGGTGATCTCAATGAAACCTACAAAATACTTAAAGGGATAGACAGGGTAGATGCAGCTGAGATGTTTCCCCTGGTTGGGGAGTCTAGAACCAGGCGACACAATTTCAAAATAAGGGGAATAGAGATAAGGAGAAATTTCTTTATTCAGAGGGTTGTGAATCTTTGGAATTCTCTACCCCAGAGGGCTGTGCAAGCTCAGTCGTTGGGTATGTTTAAAGCAGATATTGACGGATTTCTAAATACAAATGACATGAGGGGATATGAAGATAGTGTGGGAAAAAGGTGTTGAAGTGAATGATCAGCCATGATCACATTGAATGGCGTGGCAGGCTCGATGGGCTGAATGGCCTACTCCTGTTCCTATCTTCCTACTAACCACTCTCAACAGGTCCTGTCACCTTCAAAAATCAATACACATGTAACCGCAGGTCCCTCTGTTCATCCACACTCTTTAGAACTGTACCATTAAGTATATATTACCTCTCACTCTTCCTTCCGACAAAATGCATCACCTCACACTTGTCAATATTAAATTCCATTTGCCACCTCTCTGCCCATTCTGCTAGCCTATCACTATGTCCTGTTGCAGGTGGTTCTTATCATTCTCAGTGTTTGCCACAACTCCAATTTTGGTGTCATGTGCAAATTTTGAGATTCTATTCTGTATTCCAAAATCCAAATCATTTATATATAACAAAAAGAGCAGTTGTCCCAGCACTGACCCTTAGGGAACACCACTGTCTACCATCCTCCAGTCTGAAAAATAGCCATTTGCTACAACTTGCTGTTTTCTGTCTTTAAACCAATTTTTTTTCATCCAGTTGGACACTGACCCTCCTATTCTTTAAGCCTCAATTTTATTAGCCAGGCTTTTATGTGCTACCTCATCAAATACTTTCTTAAAATCCATATAAACAACATCCACCACATTCCCTTCATCAACCTTCTCTGTTACATCATCAAAAAATTCATTTAGGCAAGCATGATTACGCTTTTACAAATCCGTGCTGGCTTTCCCTAATTAACTTGAATCGCTCCAAATGTCTGTTGAATTTTTCCTGATAATTGTTTCTAACACCTTATCCACTACTGATGCTAAACTAACTGGCCTGAACTTGCCAGGACTCACCTTACACCCTTTCTTGAATAAGGATTTCACATTTGTCACTTTCCAATCCTTTCGTTATCTCCATCTCCACTTTCTTTAGCAACCTGGGATGCAAGTCATCCTGACTTATCTAACCAAGAATAGTCAGCCTTTTTACTGCCTTCCCGTCTCAATTTTTATCCTCTACTCTCTCCGCTTCCCCTGTATTTTGTCAGATTCCACTTCCTTAGTGAACCCTGATACAAAGTACTCATTAAGTATATATGTCTTGCCCTGCACCTCGAAGCATATATTACACTCTTTGTCCCTAATAGGCCCCACTCCACCTCTTACTATCTGCTTCCATTTTTGGGTCCTCTTTTATGTTGATTGCCATTCTATTCTCATATTCTCTCTTTGCCTGTCTTATTTTACTCTACACCTCCCCTCTCTACTTATTGTATTTGGCCTGGTTCTCACTTGAAGAATTCACCTAACATGCATCATGCACCCTCTTTTGTTCGAGGAAGGTACTGCCCTCGAAGGTGGAAATTTTAGTACTCGAGCACTGAAAACCACAAGAAAACCTGAAATGAAGTGTTTAAATTATTGGGAGGGATCAATTTAGTTTCCCGCTTCCAATTTCCCATTCGTCTTTGTGTTTGATCCCAGATGTGAACCCCCAAATTTCTGTTACGGTCAAGTGAGGAGGGGTCAAAAAGCTTCCCTCTTTTCCCTCTCCTTGTTTCACCACAACAGGTGGATGTACTGGTCAATTCATTGGTGTTTGATTCCTTACTTGCTATGATCATAACAAGAACCAACTGGAAAGGTTTTCTTGAGTTAACAAAGAAAGAGATTAACTTTATTGCATCCTAAACTGAACTAATAAAATAATAAACAATACACACACACACACACACACACACACACACACACACACACACACACACACACACTGGAGGTTTACACACACACAAATAGTTACAGAGTGGGGAAAGGTAGATTGGTTGAGTTAGTGTCCACAGAAAAAAGGGGTATATAGTCTGTGAAGTTTGATGATATGGCTGGCTTTTAGCTGAATTCAGTGGTCCTGAGGCTTTTATTTGAAGAGACAGATGACTGGTTTGGTGGGTCTCTTGGAGACAGCGATGCAGATGATTTCCTCCAAAGGGGTTTCTGGTTGCAGCCGCAGTATGCAAATGTGGTCAGTCACCAGGCAGGATTTGAAACCTTTATGCTGGAATGCAGAGAAAAGGAGAAGGACTTCCCACTTAGGTCTGCATTTGTCAGAGTCCTGTTTCTCCCTTCTCTACTGCAGAAAGACACAAGCTTAAAACCACAGATGGGGAGGACTTGCACATGACAGTCACTCTGTGATTCAAAACATAGCAGTTAGCAGTATTTCTCTCTTGTTAAAAAGAAAAAGTACAAACAGTTCCCTTAAACTTCCTGGGTCTTGGTTCTTTCTGGGAAATGCAGCCATTTCATCTCCCTCCTCACAGTCCTTTGCAGTGTAGGATACAATGTTACAAAGTAGGCGATCAACTGAAGCTGCCAGCAAAGTCATCCTTTTAGCTGGTCTTTTCAAATGTCTTTTAAACAAATTATAAATTCAGATCTCCAGTCAGTGGATTAAAAAACAGTATCATTCAACAAATCACATTGGCATAACAATATCCTGGTACATTGAGCACCCAATCCTTGCCATTTTTAATCCACATTTCCGTTATTGCTGCTACATCATATTCCCATACTGCTATTTGTGCTTGTAACTTACGAACCTTAATCACCACATTTAATACATTTACACTCAACATTGTAATCCTGTCTTTGTATTCTCATAGTCCTTCTCAGTCCACTCTCATCTAATACAGAACTACTCCCTATTCTAGTTCACTCTCACATTATGTACCTTATTCCTCCTTCTGACTCCTATATGCTGGTGCCATCCCCCCGCCAATTTAGTTTAAACCCTCCCCAACCACACCATTAAATCTCCCTGCATGGACTTTGGTCCCAGTCCTGTTGATGCATAAGCTGTCTTTTTTAAATAGAAACATAGAAAAATAGGAGCAGGAGTAGGCCATTCGGCCCTTCAAGCCTGCTCCGCCATTCAATACGATCATGGCTGATCATCCAAACTCAGTACCCTGTTCCCGCTTTCTCCCCGATCACATTAACCCGAAGAACTATATCTAACACTTTCTTAAATATATTTAATGATTTGGCCTCAACTGCTTTCCTCAACCCTTATCCTTAGACTGTGACCCCTAGTCCTGAACTCCCCCACCATCTGGAAAATCCTTCCTGCATCTAGTCTGTCCAGCCCTATTAGAATTTTGTAGTCAAGAGTGACTGCATCAAGGACACAGCTTCAGAAACAACTTTCTTGTGATCTTCTCACATCCAAAATCACTCTTTGCTTCCTTCACACGTGTTTTAAATTCTGCCGTTTCTGATCACAGCACATGGACATTTTAAAGACCTTTGACTCATGGCCAATCTCCTGTAATTGCTCCTTTTCTGCCACGAGCATTCTGTTCATTTATTCTCCATTTCTTTCAATAACATCTTTCAACAGATCGATTAAGATGAAGACAGGATGTTTTGGATCTTGCTGCACTGACCTAGCTTGACAAAATGGCACATTTGAGCCCTCATTGGCAGCTATGTGGCACTGCCCGTCACTCATCCACCTCAACTGTTCAGAGAAAAGCACCAACTACCAGGTAAACAGAAGCCAGTTTTCAGTTAGTATCCCCCCATCACAATATTCCCCAAGAAAGTATCATGAGCTTCTGGGCTGCTGTCCCTCGAAAGGCCGGCTCTGCTTTCACAGCTTGTTCACCAAACAGTCCCATGGATAGAAATGTATCTGGATTCAAGACACAAATGAACATTGGTGTGAATGGGACCTGTATCCCCAGGAACAGCAGTGGGAGCAGAGCAAACCGAAGGGCGTAATATTGAGAATGGATGTTCGATGAGGCAATACTGCAGGAAAATGACAATGGAATGGAAGGAGGAAAGTAAAGGAGGGATATTGACTGTGAAAGGAGGACAAGCTGGGAGAAGAGAAGGGTTTGAATTATGGAGCATCAAGCACAGGCATGTGAGAGTGCGAGCATTTGAAGGAGCAAATTGTTTTCCATGAGCAACAATTTGTTTCCAGTTGGAATAGATTGATTTTTCACTGTGTTCTGTTAACATGTGCAGCAGAGACCAGACGTTGATGCAGCCACAACTCAGTGTAATAACCACTGTGTGATCATGGTGCTACACATCAGCTGTGGAGGTTGGGCACAAACCAAAGCAATATCACGAATGGCATTACTGAGAAACACACATCTTTAAAGGCAACATAATGAAAGCCAAGAGCTGTTCAGGTGATGAATACTCTGAATATTCAGTGACTGATGAATGCCATCCCACGGATCTGTCCAGATTTTGTGGGACAGTGTGTGAAGCAACTTCGACTCCGACTATGCTGGGCAATCAAATAAGGATAATTTTACGTCAATGCAATTTTATTGCCCCATTACACAGGTTCCTTTTGAGGTTGATTAATATTTAACTTTGTGCCACACAGATTAAATTACAAGTTTCAAAAGGGAATTGGATAAAGACAGAAAAAGTGAAATGTTTAGGCTGATGGGGAAGGAGCAGTGGAGTGGGAATTATTGGATAGTTCTTTCCAAGAGCCAGCACGGACATGATGGGCGGAATGACCTCCTTCTGTGCTGTAAGATTCTATGGCACACTCAATCCCCTGTTGGGCTTCAAAATTTTTCCATCAGCAATTAAAATACCCAACTGTCCTGCTCTGCATCCTTCCCTGTCTCAAACACATTTATTGACCTATCAGATCCTGGTTTTCTGTGGTTACCTACCACTGGGATCCTTGTCTGTGAGAAATGATTAACGCAGCATAATTCCAGGGACTGTAATGAAAAGCTTTTGTTGCAATTGAAATTTAATTTCACATAAACTGACTGTTGTATAATCTTTTGGCATTAGCATATTCTGTCTCCTTGTAAGATTTTTCTTCACAGTCTTTGTCCTTTCAGGAGTTACAGGAGGAGTGAGTGATGCAGACACAGTACCAACAAATCAGCTCGAAGCCTTGAAAGCTGCTCTGGACAAGCTGATGGTTAGTGAATGCAGATTTTATTTCCCTTTTGGTCCAAACCTTTACATTTAAAGGCATGAAGGTAGACAGGAAATGGCTAGCATTTAAATAATTAAGACATGCTTTACAACAACTATACATTCCATTGAACACAAAACCCGACAGGAAAAATAGAACATAGAACATAGAATATTACAGCGCAGTACAGGCCCTTCAGCCCTCGATGTTGCGCCGACCTGTGAAACCATCTGACCTACACTATTCCATTTTCATCCATATGTCTATCCAATGACCACTTAAATGCCCTTAAAGTTGGCGAGTCTACTACTGTTGCAGGCAGGGCGTTCCACGCCCCTACTACTCTCTGAGTAAAGAAACTACCTCTAACATCTGTCCTATATCTATCACCCCTCAACTTAAAGCTATGTCCCCTCGTGTTTGCCATCACCATCCGAGGAAAAAGGCTCTCACTATCCACCCTGTCCAGCCCTCTGATTATCTTATATGTCTCTATTAAGTCACCTCTTCTCCTCCTTCTCTCTAACGAAAACAACCTCAAGTCCCTCAGCCTTTCCTCGTAAGACCTTCCCTCCATACAAGGCAACATCCTAGTAAATCTCCTCTGCACCTTTTCCAAAGCTTCCACATCCTTCCTATCATGCGGTGACCAGAACTGCACGCAATACTCCAGGTGCGGCCGCACCAGAGTTCTGTGCAGCTGCAGCATGACCTCGTGGCTCCTAAACTCGATCCCCCTACTGATAAAAGCTAACACACCATATGCCTTCTTAACAGCTCTATTAACCTGGGTGGCAACTTTCAGGGATTTATGTACCTGGACACCAAGATCTCTCTGCTCATCTACACTACCAAGAATCTTCCCATCAGCCCAGTATTCTGCAATCCTGTTACTCCTTCCGAAGTGAATCACCTCACACTTTTCCGCATTAAACTCCATTTGCCATCTCTCAGCCCAGCTCTGCAGCCTATCTATGTCCCTCTGTAACCTACAACATCCTTCGGCACTATCCACAACTCCACCGACCTTCGTGTCATCCGCAAATTTACTAACCCACCCTTCTACACCCTCATCCAGGTCATTTATAAAAATGACAAACAGCAGTGGCCCCAAAACAGATCCTTGCGGTACACCACTGGAAACTATACTCCAGGATGAACATTTACCATCAACCACCACCCTCTGTCTTCTTTCAGCTAGCCAATTTCTGATCCAAAGCACTAATTCACCTTCAATCCCATAATTCTGTATTTTCTGCAATAGCCTACCGTGGGGAACTTTATCAAACGCCTTACTGAAATCCATATAGACCACATCCACGGCTTTACCCTCATCCACCTGTTTGGTCACCTTGTCAAAAAACTCAATAAGGTTTGTGAGGCACGACCTACCCTTCACAAAACCGTGTTGACTATCTCTAATGAACTTATTCTTTTCAAGATGATTATAAATCCTATCTCTTATAACCTTTTTCAACATTTTACCCACAACTGAAGTAAGGCTCACAGGTCGATAATTACCAGGGCTTTCTCTACTCCCCTTCTTGAACAAGGGGACAACATTTGCTATCCTCCAGTCTTCTGGCACTATTCCTGTCGACAATGACGACATAAAAATCAAGGACAAAGGCTCTGCAATCTCCTCCCTGGCTTCCCAGAGAATCCTAGGATAAATCCCATCTGGCCCAGGGGACTTATCTATTTTCACACTTTCCAAAATTGCTAACACCTCCTCCTTGTGAACCTCAATCCCATCTAGCCTAGTAGTCTGTATCTCAGTATTCTCCTCGACAACATTTTCTTTCTCCACTGTAAATACTGACGAAAAATATTCATTTAACACTTCCCCTATCTCCTCCGATTCCACACACAACTTCCCACTACTATCCTTGATTGGCCCTAACCTATCTCTAGTCATTCTTTTATTCCTGATATACCTATAGAAAGCCTTAGGGTTTTCTTTGATCCTATCCGCTAATGACTTCTCGTGTCCTCTCCTTGCTCTTCTTATCTCTCCCTTTAGATCCTTCCTGGCTAGCTTGTAACTCTCAAGCGCCCTAACTGAGCCTTCACGTCTCATCCTAACATTAGCCTTCTTCTTCCTCTTGACAAGCTCTTCAACTTCTTTAGTAAACCACGGCTCCCTCGCTCGACAACTTCCTCCCTGCCTGACAGGTACATACTTATCAAGGACACGCAGTAGCTGCTCCTTGAATAAGCTCCACATTTCGATTGTGCCCATCCCCTGCAGTTTCCTTCCCCATCCTACGCATCCTAAATCTTGCCTAATCGCATCATAATTTCCTTTCCCCCAGCTATAATTCTTGCCCTGCTGTATATGCCTGTCCCTGCCCATCGCTAAGGTAAACCTAACCGAATTGTGATCACTATCACCAAAGTGCTCACCAACTTCTAAATCTAACACCTGGCCGGGTTCATTACCCAGTACCAAATCCAATGTGGCATCGCCCCTGGTTGGCCTGTCTACATACTGTGTCAGAAAACCCTCCTGCACACACTGGACAAAAACAGACCCATCTAAAGTACTCGAACTATAGTATTTCCAGTCAATATTTGGAAAGTTAAAGTCCCCCATAACCATTACCCTGTTACTCTCGCTGTTGTCAAGAATCATCTTTGCTATCCTTTCCTCTACATCTCTGGAACTATTCGGAGGTCTATAGAAAGCTCCCAACAGGGTGACCTCACCTCTCCTGTTTCTAACCTCAGCCCAGACTACCTCAGTAGACGAGTCCTCAAACGTCCTTTCCTCGATTAACAATGCCACACCCCCCCCTCTTTTACCCTCTTCTCTGTTCTTAGTGAAACATCTAAATCCCGGAACCCGCAACATCCATTCCTGTCCCTGCTCTACCCATGTCTCTGAAATGGCCACAACATCGAGATCCCAGGTACCAACCCATGCTGCAAGCTCACCCACCTTATTCCGGATGCTCCTGGCGTTGAAGTAGACATGTTTTAAACCAAGCTCTTGCTTGCCAGTGCCCTCTTGTGTCCTTATAACCTTATCTCTGCCCTCACTACTCTCAACATCCTGTACACTGGAACTACAATTTAGGTTCCCATTCCCCTGCTGAATTAGTTTAAACCCCCCCGAAGAGCACTAGCAAATCTCCCTCCCCAGGATATTGGTACCCCTCTGGTTCAGGTGAAGACCATCCTGTTTGTAGAGGTCCCACCGACCCCAGAAAGAGCCCCAATTATCCAGGAAACCAAAACCCTCCCTCCTACACCATCCCTGCAGCCACGTGTTCAACTCCTCTCTCTCCCTATTCCTCACTTCGCTAGCACGTGGCACGGGCAACAACCCAGAGATAACAACTCTGTTTGTTCTCGCTCTAAGCTTCCACCCTAGCTCCCTGAATTTCTGCCTTAAATCCCCATCTGTCTTCCTACCTATGTCGTTGGTGCCTATGTGTACCACGACTTGGGGCTGCTCCCCCTCCCCCTTGGGGATCCCAAAAACACGATCCGAGACATCACGTACCCTGGCACCTGGGAGGCAACACACCAACCGTGAGTCTCTCTCGTTCCCACAAAACCTCCTATCTGTTCCCCTAACTATGGAGTCCCCAATGACTAATGCTCTGCTCCTCTTACCCCTTCCCGTCTGAGCAACAGGGACAGACTCTGCGCCAGAGACCTGTATCCCATTGCCTACCCCTGGTAAGTCGTCTCCCCCAACAGTATCCAAAACGGTATACCTGTTGTTGAGAGAAACGGCCACAGGGGATCCCTGCACTGCCTGCTGGTTCCCTCTCCTTCCCCTGACGGTAACCCATCTACCTTCTTCTTTTACCTGAGGTGTGACTGCCTCCCGATAACTCCTCTCAATAATCCCCTCCGCCTCCCGAATGATCCGAAGTTCCTCCAGCTCCAGCTCCAGTTCCCTAACGCGGTCCTCGAGGAGCTGGAGCTGGGTGCACTTCCCGCAGATGCAGTCAGCAGGGACAGCCTTGGCAACCCTTACCTCCCACATTCTGCAGGAGGAACATTCAACTGCCTTAACCTCCATTCCCAGTATTCTAAATTCCCAAGTTTTTAACCAATCACACGATAGAACAAGAAGAGAAATAGAAAAAGCCTCACCTTACCTGCACACAACCGAGTCCTTTTTTTTGGTAAGAGGAGGAGGGCGGGTGGGAGACACTACAAGAGTAGTGTCTCGGGTTCAGAAACAGCCCAAATATATAGGTTTCTACTTACCCAGCAGTCCCTGCTCCACCGAAACTCCCGATGAAATTGACTTCCCAGCTTTTCACTTCTCGCTCGCAATGCCTGTGCTCCTGGAAAAGCTGCACAACGAAAAGGTAAAGAGAATTTACACAGCCCAAATATATAGGTTTCTACTTACCCAGCAGTCCCTGCTCCACAGAAACTCCCGATGAAATTGACTTCCCAGCTGTTCACTCCTCGCTCGCAATGCCTGTGCTCCTGGAAAAGCTGCACAACGAAAAGGGCAATGATCCAAACCGTGGCTAACAAGTGTATTAAATATTGCATGAGGACAAAGGAAGAGGCTTATAACATTGCCAAAAAAAATAGTAAGCCTGAGGAATGGAGGCTTTTTAGAATTCATCAAAGGAGGACCAAGAAACTGCTAAAGAAAGGGAAAATAGAATATGCAAGTAAACTAGTGAGGAACTTAAAAATGGACTGTAAAAGTTTTTATAGGTATGTAAAAAGGAAAAGATTAACAAAGAAAAATGGGGGCCCATTACAGGGAGAGACAGGGAAATTTATAATGGGCAATAAGGAAATGGCAAAGAAACTAAACAAATACTTTGTGTCTGTCTTCACAGAGGAAAATATAAAAAGCCTCCCAGAAATTCTGCAGAGCCAAGGTACGAGTGAGAATGGGGAACTGAAAAAAAGCATATCCGTAAAAAAAAGTACTGGAGAAATTATTGGGACTGAAAGTTGGTAAATCCTCTGGACTTGATGATCGACATCCCAGAGTGTTGAAAGAGGTGGCTGAAGAGATAGTGGATGTGTTGGTGATCATCTTCCAAAATTCTATAGATTTTGGAACAGTTCTTGCAGATTGGAAGGGAGCAAATGCAACGCCATTATTTAAGAAAGGAGGGAGCGAGAAAACCAGAAACTACAGACCTGCGAGCCTGACGTCAGTAGTAGGGAAAATGCTTGAATCTATTGTAAAGGATGTGGTAACAGGACACTTTGAAAATAATGGTAGGATTGGGCAGTGTCAACACAGATTTATAAATCAGGCAACCTGACATCTGACGTGGGTAAAATTCTAAAGTCCATTATCAAAGATTTTATAGCAGAGCACTTAGAGAACAGTGGTAGAATTGGGCAGAGTCAGCATGGACTTACGAAAGGGAAATCATGCTTGACAAATCTACTAGAATTCTTCGAGGATGTAACTGGTAGAGTTGATGATGGGGAGCCAGTGGATGTGGTTTATTTGGACTTTCAGAAGGCTTTCGACAAAGTCCCACAAAAGAGATTAGCGTGTAATAGTAAAGCGCATGGGATTGGCGGTAGTGTATTGCGATGGATAGAAAATTGGTTTGCGGACAGGAAACAAAGAGGAGAGATAAATGGGTCTTTTTCCGAATGGCAGGCAGTGACCAGTGGGGTACCGCAGGGACCCCAGCTATTCACAATATACATTAATAATTTGGATGAGGGAAGTAAATGTAATATCACCACATTTGCAGATGGCACAAAACTGGGTAGGAGGGTGAGTTGTGAGGAGGATGCAGAGAGGCTTCAGGATGATTTGGACAAGTTGAGTGAGTGGGCTAATGCAGATGCAGTATCATGTGGATAAATGTGAGGTTATCCATTTTAGTAGCAAAAACTGGAAGGCAGTAGGGATAATGGAGGAGTGGACCAGGGTGTCGCGGAGGGAATGATCCCTTCGGAATGCTGACAGGGGAAGGGAGGGGAAGATGCATTTGGTAGGTGGCTGCAGGTGGTGGAAATGGCGGAGGATGATCCTTTGGATACGGAGGCTGATGGGGTGGAAAGTGAGGACAAGGGGAACCCTGTCACTGCTCTGGGAGGGAGGGGAAGGGGTGAGTGTAGAGGTGCGGGAAATGGGCTGGACACAGTTGATGGCACTGTCGTACACAATGGGGGGACTCCTCGGTTGAGGAAAAAGAAAGACGTATCAGAAGTGCTGTCGTGGAAGGTCGCATCATCAGAGCAGATGCGTTGGGGACGGAGAAAATGGAAGAATGGAATGGAGTGTTTACAGGAGGCAGGGTGTGAAGAAGTGTATTCGAGGTAGCTGTGGGAGTCGGTGGGCTTATTTTTTTTTTAGAATTAGAACATTACAGCGCAGTACAGGCCCTTCGGCCCTCGATGTTGCTCTGACCTGTGAAACCATCTGACCTACACTATTCCATTTTCATCCATATGTCTATCCAATGACCATTTAAATGCCCTTAAAGTTGGCGAGTCTACTACTGTTGCAGGCAGGGTGTTCCACGCCCCTACTACTCTCTGAGTAAAGAAACTACCTCTAACATCTGTCCTATATCTATCACCCCTCAACTTAAAGCTATGTCCCCTCATGTTTGCCATCACCATCCGAGGAAAAAGACTCTCACTATCCACCCTATCTAACCCTCTGATTATCTTATATGTCTCTATTAAGTCACCTCTCCTCCTCCTTCTCTCCAACGAAAACAACCTCAAGTCCCTCAGCCTTTCCTCGTAAGACCTTCCCTCCATACCAGGCAACATCCGAGTAAATCTCCTCTGCACCCTTTCCAAAGCTTCCACATCCTTCCTATAATGCGGTGACCAGAACTGCACGCAATACTCCAGGTGCGGTCTCACCAGAGTTTTGTACAGCTGCAGCATGACCTCGTGGCTCTGAAACTCGATCCCCCTACTAATAAAAGCTAACACACCATATGCCTTCTTAACAGCCCTATTAACCTGGGTAGCAACCTTCAGGGATTTATGTACCTGGACACCAAGATCTCTCTGTTCATCTACACTGCCAAGAATCTTCCCATTAGCCCAGTACTCTGCATTCCTGTTTCTCCTTCCAAAGTGAATCACCTCACACTTTTCCGCATTGAATGGATATTAATAATGGATATTAGTAGACAGCCTATCCCCAGAGTTGGAGACAGAGAAGTCGAAGAAGGGAAGGGAAGTGTCAGAGATAGACCATGTAAAGGTGAGAGAAGGGTGGAAATTAGAAGCAAAGTTGATAAAGTTTTCCAGTTCCGAGCGGGAGCAGGAAACGGCACCGATACAGTCATCAATGTCCCGGAAGACGAGTTGGGGGAGGGGCCTGAGTAGGACTGGAACAAGGAATGTTCGACATATCCCACAAAAAGACAGGCATAACTAGGACCCATGTGGGTACCTACAGCAACACCTTTCACTTGAAGGAAGTGAGTGGAGTTGAAGGAGAAGTTGTTCAATGTGAGAACAAGTTCATCCAGGCGGAGGAGGTTGGTGGTGGATGGGGACTGGTTGGGCCTCTCGTCAGGGAAGAATTGGAGAGCCCTCAAACCATCCTGGTCGGGGATGGAGGTGTCGAGAGATTGGACGTCTATGGCGAAGAATAGGCGGTTGGGACCAGGAAACTGGAAATTGTCAGAATGACGTAGGGTGTCAGAAGAGTCATGGATGCAGGTGGGAGGAAACTGGACCAGCGGAAAAAAGATAGTGTCAAGATAGGAAGAAATAAGCCCAGTGGGGCAGGAGCAGGCTGACACAATGGGTCTGCTGGGACAGTCCTGTTTGTGGATTTTGGGAAGGAGGTAGAAGCAGGCTGACCGGGGTTGCGGGACTATGAGGTTGGAAGCTGTGGAGGGAAGATCTCCCGAAGAGATGAGGTCAGTGACAGTCCTGTGGACAGTCGCTTGATGTTCGGTGTTGGGGTCATGGTCCAGGGGGAGGTGGGAAGAAGGGTCTGAAAGTTGGCGTTGAGTCTCTACAAGGTAGAGATCGGAACACCAGACAACAACAACACCACCCTTGTCTCTCAAAAATACTCCCTTTCAGGATCAATCTCATGAAGTGATCATTGTTGATGAATATACAGAAAGGAAACCTGAATCTGGAGCCCCCTGAATGACAATGACAATGACCTAAACAAGGTCAAAGTACCATCATAGTTAAAGACTGACCAATTACATGAACAGAAATGGGGTTTTACCTAATATGGCACCGAACCAAGCTGGGAAAGGTGCATAAAGTAAGAACTTGTAAGACCCCAAAAGCACGCATCATCATCCAAACGAAGACAGAAGACAGACTTCAATCAAGAGACAAGGCATCGCAGTTAACCGGAGGTTGAGGACCGGTGTTCCATCGTGACCACAACTGCTCACCACTGCCCTTTGCTAAGTATCATGATTTTGTGCTTATTGTAGAAAATGTAATAAAGTCTGTGAAGCTTGTGAAAAACTACTCGCACCCGTGTGGTTTTCTCGCTAGTCTGAGCGCAAGGTCGCTTTTAGATCTGCTCTCCCAACTTAGACTGTCGTTGTAATTGACCAAGTCTTCCAATTAAATTAAAGCAAACTCCAGATCTTACAAGTGATGCCGAAACCCTGGACATTGACAAGTACATAAACTGAGGGAGTGAAAGCAAGTTTCACAAATGTCGGAACGTTGTTTGGTCAGTGATAATTCTTACGGGGATCATCTCTTAGGAAGGGTGGCAGATTAAACTGACCCAGTGGTGTCTATTTAAAGTACAAGCTGTGTGGTGAAAGGCCAATGTAAAGAAGGGTTTCTGGGAAACATATGAGGAAAAGTTGGTCACTAAATGTAATCTAGACAATATCCAATCCCTGTGAGAAGAGTACACACAAAAACATGAGCACTTTCTGTTCAGAAGGCTTTTGTTAAAGTCCCCCACAGGAGGTTGGTTCGTAAAATTTAAGCACATGGGTTAGCAGGTAATATACTGGCATGGATTAAGGATTGATTAACAGGCGGAAAGCAGAGTTTAGGAATAAACGGGTCGTTCTCGCATTGGCAATTTGTGACTAGTGGGTACTGCAAGGATCAATACTTGGGCACCAGCTGTTCACAATATATATCAATGATTTGGATGTGGGGACCAAATGTAATATTTCCAAGTTTGCAGATGACACAAAACTCGATGGGAATGTGTGTTCTGAGGAAGATGCAAAGTGGCGTCAAGGGGATTTGAACAGACTGAGTGAGTGCGCAAGAATGTGGCAGATGGAATATAATGTGGAAAAATGTGAGGTTATCCATTTTGGCAGGAAGAATAGACGTGCAGAGTATTTCTTAAATAGGAAGAAATTAGAAAGTGTAGATGTACAAAGCGACCTGGGTGTCTTTGTCAATAAGTTACTGAAAGCCAGCATGCAGGTGCAGCTAGCAATGAAGAAGGCTAATGGGATATTAGAACAAAGAACAAAGAACAGTACAGCACAGGGACAGGTCATTCGGCCCTCCAAGCCTGTGCCGATCTTAATTCCTGTTTAAACTAAAACCTTCTGCACTTCCAGGGTCCCTATCCCTCTATTCCCATCCTATTCATGTATTTGTCAAGATGCCTCATAAACTTCGCTATCGTATCTGCTTCCACCACCTCCCCCGGCAGCAAGTTCCAGGCACTCACTACCCTCTGTGTAAAAGACTTGCCTCGCACATCCCCTCTAAACTTTGCCCCTCACACCTTAAACCTATGTCCCCCAGTAACTGATTCTTCCACCCTGGAAAAAGCTTCTGACTATCCACTCTGTCCATGCCGCTTATCACTTTATAAGCCTCTATCAGGTCGCACCTGCACCTCCATCGTTCCAGTGAAAATAATCCGAGTTTATCCAACCTCTCCTCATAGCTAATACCCTCCAGACCAGGCAACATCCTTGTAAACCTCTTCTGTACCCTCTCCAAAGCCTCCACATCCTTCTGGTAGTTTGGCGACATTTAGCCTTTATCGTAAGAGGATTCGATTACAGGAGTAGCAAAGTCTTGCTTCAATTGTATAGAACCTTGATTAGACCGCACCTGTGTGCATTTTTGATCCCCTTACCTCAGGAAGGATATTATTGCCATAGAGCAAGTGCAACGAAGATTCATCAGATTTGTGACTGAGATGATGGTACTGTCCGATGAAAAGAGATTGGGGAAACTGGGCTTGTATTCTACAGAGTTTGCAAAAATGAGAGGTGATCTCACTGAACGTTCAAAATACTTCTCAGGATAGACAGGGTAGATGCAGCTAAGATGTTTCCCCCGGTTGGGGAGTCTAGAACCAGGGGACACAAATTTCAAAATAAGGGGGAAGCCACTTCGGACAGAGATGAGGAGAAATCTCTTCACTGAGAGGGTTGTGAATCTTTGGAATTCTCTACTCAGGAGGCCTGTGGAAGCTCAGTCATTGAGTATGTTTAAAGCAGAGATTGACAGATTTCTAAATACTCATGATATAAAGGGATATGGGTCTGGTGTGGGAAAAAGGCTTTGAAGTGGATGATCAGCATTGATCATGTTGAATAGCGGAGCAGGCTCAATGGGCTCAATGGCCTACTCCTGCTCCTACATTCCTATATAAAGAAGCAATTGCGTTTATCCAGGTTCAGGTCTTGGCTAAATGTTGGAAGAGTGACAGGGTTTTAAATCTAATCACACTCGCACTGTGTGCAGTGCAATGAGGAAGTGGTACAGTCACAGGTGAAAAAGATGGTTGCTCAAAGTGAACCAATCCAGCAGCAGCAGAAACTGCTGGAAATGTTACAAAATCAGCTAGCATCCTCTACTGCCACTCTGAGGAACAGGCGCTTAATGCCGTACAGGCTGGGGCAGCTCAGCAGTGGTTAGAGTTGGCAGAGAGGCAAATTGTCACTCTCATGCAGGAAAACACCCAGTTAACCCAGAAGTTAGAGGAATCATGGGGAGTCTTTAGAGAGCTACAGGAGTGACCCCACCGAGAGACAGACCAATGCACAGTGCAGGTGCAACATTCAGTGACTGCGGAGCAGATTATGGGAGCCGAGATGAGGGCCGTACCAGGGGAAATGACTAGAGTGAGAGAGAGAAATGGATTTATTTGGAGCGAGGTTTTCAAAGATTGATGTGAGGGTGCAGTTGAGCAAATCGGTAACTGTGGAAATGTTGTGGTAAATGAAGTGAATTTGGGATGGTCCTTTGTCCGGGGCAGATATAGAAGGAGGTAGGGTTGGGGTGTAGGAAGGGGATGTGGGTGGAGAATGATACAAGGAGGTGATCAGAGATGGCCTTATCTGCGATTGAATTTTCGTCTCATCTGCAAACTTACTGATCATACTTCCTATATTCATGTCTAAATCATTAATGTACACTGCAAACAGCAAGGGTCCCAGCACCGATTCCTGTGGTACACCACTGGTCACAGGCTTCCACTTGCAAAAACAATCCTGGACCATTACCCTCTGCCTCCTGCCACTAAGCCAATTTTGGATCCAATTTGCCAAATTACCCTGGATCCCATGGGCTCTTATCTTCTTAACTAATCTCCCATGCGGAACTTATCAAAAGCCTTACTGAAGTGCATGTAGACTCCGGCCTTACCCTCATCTACACTTCAAGGCACATCCTCAAAAAATTCAATTAAGTTTGTTGGACACAATCTCCTCCTGACAAAGCCATGCTGACTAGCCCTGATTAATCCCTGCCTTTCCAAGTGGAGATTAATCCTGTCCCTCAGAATTTTTTTCCAATAGTTTCCCTCCAACTGATGTTATCCTCACTGCCATTTAATTACCTGGTTTGTGCCTGCTACCCTTCTTGAATAATGGTACCACAATCACTGTCCTCCAATCCTCTGGTACCTCTCCTATGGCCAGAGAGGATTTGAAACTTGTGTCAGAGCCCCTGCTATCTCCTCCCTTGCTTCACATAACAGCCTGGGATACATCTCATCTGGGCCTGGGGATTTATCCAGTTTTAAGCCCGCTAAAACATCTCATACTTCCTCTCTTTCAATGCTGATTTGTTTAAGTATATCACAATCCCCCGCCCTGCTCTCTACACCTACATCATTCTTCTCCATAGTCAACACTAGGGGACGAGTTAGGCCGTGATGTCAATGAAATCATCCACAATAACGTCATGGATGGAAAGGGCCTTGATATTTTGGTGGGAGATGTGTAGCGGGATGGTGAGAGCTGATCCACTGGCTGAGTCTATAGTGGGAGGGGTGAGTTGGATGATAAAGATATTGGAAAATTAGCCCTCAGCACTGGGTGGGAGATTCAGTGAATGATTAGGATGGGGCAATTGGGATTGATGCTCGTAATGAGCGATCGCCGAGTACCTCAATGTCCACTGTTGAGGATGCTGAGAGAGATAAAGTGGGAAGCTGTAGGTTTATCCAATAAAACAGAGACATGGGGAGTGATCAGAGGACATGTTGCATATTAGTTTAATTTTATTCCATATGGATGATTAGCGTAAAGGAATTTCTGCATATGGCAGTTGCTCTACGTTTGCAAAAGGTACCTTAAATTAAATGCAAACTGAATCAAATCATCTCAGTTTGTCTTGAAAACAATGTGATTACAGAGACTGAGTGGAGAGAGGCTGGGTTCACATGTGTTCTTTATGTAAAAATCTTCCATTTTCCTCATTATTTTATAAGCTTCGAAAGTACAGTGAAGGGATAATTCACCCCATTCTTCAGTTCCTCACGAAACTTACTCTGGGTCACAGCATAAATAAAAGTGTTTGTGCAGCAACTCAGGAGCTGAAGCATAACCGCAAGGTGGTCGACAATGGGTGGCATTTCTTTGAAAAATTCCGGTACAGCAGACCAACTCTAACATACATCATATTCACCAGGAACAGAGCCCATAGAAAGATAAAATTCCCCGATATCATAAAAAGTGAAGTGATTGATTTTCTTCTGCTCATTGTTTCTGGATCACTGTGACTCTCCCCACTGACCCGGTCCCGAAGTCTCTTGCGAATTCTGATGGTCACTAGAATGTGCCTGACTGTTAAAATATTGAGCATCAGAATCAGAATAAATGGTACCCCCGGGGTGAAAATATAATGTAACAATTCAATTGCTGCCCATACTTGTGAAAGCAGAACACTCCAGGGAAGAATGCAGAACCAGGGGCCTCGAAAACGGGTATAGCTGCTTGAAAGCATAAAGTACCAGAAAATATTCTTCACACAGAACAACACAGACATTGTTCCAATAATCACAGCTGCCGATTTCTCAGTGCAATATTTAGTTTTCAGTTTCTGGCAGCAAATGGCCACAAATCGATCAAAGGTGAAAGCGACGGTGAACCAGACAGAACAGTCCGTTGCTGCATAAAGTAGGACAGCGTGGATATTACACACTGGAATATCAAACAGAAATCGAAACATTCTCCGATAACTAATGGGAATTTGCCTCAGTATCAGATCAAAGATAATGACCAGTAGATCTGCCGCTGCCATGGCCACCAAGTAACGAGTGACACATTTGGAGAGACCACACTTTCCCCGAGACAGGGTCACAATCGTCACTAAGTTAACTGTAAGGAAGAGGAAAAACAGGAACATTATACATCAGGATGGGAGCAGGAATATCAATATGGTGGATACATGGGCAGAATAAATTGAAAACTCACTACATAACACGATGGAATACAATGTGTTTGAATTTTATGATAAAAATAAGGCTTTGCAACAACTATCAGTCATGATTTGAAAAGTTCATATCTGAAGAGTTCAATAAATAAATGCAAAAACAAAATGCTTATGTTCATTCATAAATGTGCAGTGTTAAAATTTGTTCTCCCTTGGTGCGCACAGAGTAAACACTGACTGGTGCCTTGCAAAACCAAATAGATTAATTCTTAGTCTGGTCGGTTACAATAGGAATTAGTTACCAGGGGATATGCTGGGGCAATTACCAGGGTCACTCTCCTGATCAGTGACCCTTGGACATGCTGAGGTTTTAATTCCCCGGACTTTGCTGCTGATCCATGACCGTGGGATATGATACAGTTTGAGTTCCTGTTTCAGATTCTTGATATTTAATCTCTGGCACGACCCCAATCCACCTGTTTTTGTTAATTAAGATTCAGCCTTTTGATGATTTGGTAAATTTGGATCTCAAATTCATTATTGTCTTAAGTTTTTAATATATATTGTGAATAGTTGAGGCCTCAGAACAGGTCATCTCGGCACATTGCTGGTCACTTCCTTCCAATACAAGTACATTCTGATTATCCAAACTCTCTATGTTCTACTGCATAACCAATCTTCTAACCAGGTCAATCATTTGCCTTCAATTCCAGGAGCTTTATTTTTAAATGACAATCTCTGCTGTGGAATCATATCGACTGCCTTCATTCACAGCCATTCCAAAAAAAACTCAAGTGATAAGTTTAGCACTACTAAAGTGTGCTTTTTGTAAAATTAGTGTAATTTATTAAGGGCTTTAGATTGTAGTGGGTCGTGTTTGGAGTCGAACAAGGCCCCGAGTGTAATTAGTATTTTTTAAAGGGAGTAACTGATTAATCTAAAGTAAGTCATGGCAGGAGAGCTCACACCGGTGATATGCTCCTCCTGCGCTATGTGGATAATCAGGGACGCTTCCAGTGTCCCTGACGACCATGTGTGCAGGAAGTGCGGGTGGATTCACCGTGGAGCATCCGCAATGCTGAGGACGTTGTGGTTTGCACGTTTAGTGAGGTGGTCACACCGCAGGTAATGGCTGCACAGCAGAAAAGAGATGGGTGATCACCAGACGGAGTAGTAGGTGCAGGCAGGTAGTGCAGGAGTCCCCTGTGGCCATCCCTCTCTCAAACAGATATACCACTTTGGATACTGTTGGGGGGGATGACCTCCCAGGGGAAAGCAGCAACAGGCAAGATCGGAGGGCTCCGCGGCAAAGCAGGGGAGGAAAAGGCTTGGAAGAGCTATAGTGATAGGGGATTCTATCATCAGGGGTGCAGATAGGCGTTTCTGTGGCCACAAACGAGACTCCTGGATGGTATATTGCCTCCATGGTGCTTGGGACAAGAATGTCTCAGAGCGGCTGCAGGACATTCTGAAAGGGGAGGGTGAGCAGCCAGAGGTCGTGCTCCATTTTGGTACTAATGATATTGGCATGAAAAGAGATGAGGTCCTGCAATGTGAATATAGGGAGTTAGGTAGAAGGTTAAAAAGCAGGACATCTGGGGTTGTAATCTCAGGATTACTCCCTGTGCCACGTGCTAATGAGGGTAGGAATAGGAGGATTAGGCAAATGAATGCATGCTGAAGAACTGGTGTAGGCAGGAGAGCTTCAGCTACTTGGATCATTGGGATCACTTCTGGTGCAGAGGTAACCTGTACAAGAAGGACGGGTTGCATCTAAACTGGAGGGAGACCAATATCCTTGCTGGGAGGTCTGCTAGCACTACTCGGGAGGGTTTAAACTAGTCTTGCAGGGGTGTGGGACCCAAAGTTGTAGTCTCTCAGATGAGATAGTTGAGGCAAATGCAGAGGTTGAAGCAAGCAAATCCAGTAGGCAGGCCGGGCAGGGGCTGGACAGGGAGCGTGGAAGGTCTGGTAGGCTGAACTGCATGTACTTTAGTTTAGATTTAGTTTAGTTGAGAGATACAGCACTGAAACAGGCCCTTCGGCCCACCGAGTCTGTGCCGACCATCAACCACCCATACCGACTAATCCTACACTAATCCCATATTACTACCACATCCCCACCTGTCCCTATATTTCCCTACCACCTACCTATACTAGGGGCAATTTATAATGGCCAATTTACCTACGAACCTGCAAGTCTTTTGGCTTGTGGGAAGAAACCGGAGCACCCGGAGAAAACCCACGCAGACACAGGGAGAACTTGCAAATTCCACATAGGCAGTACCCAGAATTGAACCCGGGTCGCTGGAGCTGTGAGGTTGCAGTGCTAACCACTGCGCCACTGTGCCGCCCTATGCAAGAAAGCTTCCATGTAAGGCAGATGAACTCAGAGCATGGATTGGTAGATGGCATAGTGACATTATAGCTATTACGGAAACGTAGTTGAGGGATGGGCAGCTCAGTGTTCCGGGGTATCGATCTTTCCGGTGTGACAGAGGTGGAAGTAAGAGAGGAGGGGGAGTTGCACAAAAACAAGAAATGCTGGAATCACTCAGCAGGTCTGGCAGCATCTGTGGAAAGAGAAGCAGAGTTAACGTTTCGGGTCAGTGACCCTTCTTCGGAGGGGGAGTTGCACTATTGATTAGGGAGAACATCACGGCAGTATTTGGAGAAGATATCCCGGGGGGAATGTCCAGCGAGGCCATTTGGGGAGAACTTAGAAATAAGAAAGGGGTGATCACTTTGATGGGATGAGACTATAGCACCCCCCCATAGTCAGAGGGAAGTGGAGGAGCATATATGGAGGGAAATCACAGATAGGTGTAGGAATTATAGGGTTGTAATAGTAGTTGATTTTAACTTCCCTAATATTGATTGGGACTGCCTTAGTGCTAAGGGATCAAATGGGGAAGAATTTGTTAAGTGTGTCCAGGATAGTTTCCTGAAGCAGTATGTGGATGGCGCGACTAAAGAAGGGGCTGCACTCGATCTCCTCTCAGAAAATGAGGATGGGCAGGTGGTTGATGTGTCAGTGGGGGAGCACTTTGGGACCAGTGACCATAACTCTATTAGCTTCAAGATAGTTATGGAAAAGGATAGGACTCATCCTCAGGTTGAAGTCCTAAATTGGAGGAAGGCTAATTTCGATGGCATCAGACAGGAACTCTCAAATGTTGAATGGGAGAGGCTGTTTCCAGGTAAAGGGACGTCTGGCACTGGGAGGCTTTTAAAAGTGAGATAGGAAGAGTTCAGGGCCGACATGTTCCTGTTAGGTGGAAGGGCAAGGCTTGCAAGTTTAGGGAACCTTGGTTGACGAGAGATTTTGAGGGTCTGGTCAGGACAAAGAGGGAGGCATATGTCAGGTATAGGCAGCTGAGATCGAGCGAGCCCCTCGATGAGTATAGGGGATGTTGGACTACACTTCAGAAGGAAATTGGAAGGGCTAAAAGGGGCCATGAGGATTCCCTGGCAGCAGAGATAAAGGAGAATCCTAAAAGATTCTGTAAGTGTATTAAGATTAAACGGGTATCTGGGGAGAGAGTAGGTCCCCTGAAGGATCAGTGTGGCAATTTATGTGTGGAGCCATGGGAAATGGGCGTGTTCTTAATAGAACATTTCTCTTGCGTTTTTACCGTGGAGAAGGTCATGGAAGCTGATGAGTTCAAGGGAGGGAACACCGACACCCTGGAGCATATCAACATTACAAAGGAGGAGGTGTGGGAGGTTTTGAAGCGCATTATGGTGGATAATTCCCCAGGGCCTGACCAGGTGTATCCGAGGATGCTATGGGAAGCAAGTG
Organism: Heterodontus francisci; assembly: GCF_036365525.1. NCBI lineage: Eukaryota > Metazoa > Chordata > Chondrichthyes > Heterodontiformes > Heterodontidae > Heterodontus > Heterodontus francisci. The sequence continues at coordinate 31,100,241 of NC_090410.1, forward strand.
AGGAGATTGCTGGGGCCCTGGCAGAGATTTTTGTATCATCGTTAGCCACGAGTGTGGTACCGGAAGACTGGAGGAAAGCTCATGTTGTGCCTTTATTTAAGAAGGGCAACAGGGATAAGCCAGGGAACTGCAGGCCAGTGAGCCTTCCATCAGTGGCAGGAAAATTATTGGAAAGGATTCTGAGAACACGATTCATATGCATCTGGAAAGGCATGGTCTGATTAGGGATAGTCAGCATGGCTTTGGTGCGTGGGAAATCATGTCTCACAAATTTGACTGAGTTTTTCGAGGAGGTGACCAAGAGGATTGATGAGGGCAGGGGGATGGACGTTGTCTACATGGACTTTAGCAAGATCTTTGACAAGGTCCCGCATGGTAAGCTGGTCCAGAAGGTTCGAACACATGGGATCCAGGGTGAGCTCGCAAATTGGATAGAAAATTGGCTTGGTGATAGGAGTCAGAGGGTGGTAGTGGAGGGTTGTTTTTCAGATTGGAGGCCAGTGACCAGTGGTGTGCCGCAGGGACCGGTGCTGGGACCTCTGTTATTTGTCATATATATTAATGACTTGGATGTGAATGTAAGGGGCATGATTATTAAGTTTGCAGATGACACCAAAATTGGTGGTGTAGTGGACAGTGAAGAAGGTTGACTAAGGTTACAACAGGATATCAATCGACTGGGGAAGTGGGCAAGTGAGTGGCAAATGGAATTTAACGCAGGCAATTGTGAAGTGATGCATTTTGGGAAGTTAAACCAGGGCAGGACATATACAGTGAATGGCAGAGCACTGGGGAGTGTTGTTGAGCAGAGAGACCTTGGGGTGCAAGTACATAGTTCCCTGAAAGTGGCAACACAGGTAGACAGGGTGGTGAAGAAGGCGTATGGCATGCTTGCCTTCATTGGCCGAGACCCTGAGTACAAGAGTTGGGATGTCATGTTTCAGTGTCACATAACGTTGGTTAGGCCGCAATTGGAGTACTTTGTGCAGTTCTGGCCTCCACACTACAGGAAAGATGTGATTAAGCTGGAGAGGGTGCAGAAAAGATTCACAAGGATGTTGCCTGGTTTGGAGGGCTTGAGTTATAAAGATAGATTGGATCGGCTGGGTCTGTTTTCCCAGGAGTGAAGGAGGCTGAGAGGGGACATGATAGAGGTATATAAAATTATGAGAGGCATAGATAGGGTAGATAGCCAGACACTGTTTCTCATGTTAGAGGTGACTAAAACTAGAGGTCATAGATTTAAGGTGAGAGGGAGGAGGTTTAAAGGGGATCAAAGGGGTAAATTTTTGACACAAAGAATTATGGGTATCTGGAATGAGCTGCTGAGGAGGTGGTGAAGGCAGGAACAATAGCGACATTTAAGTGACAGCTGGACAGGTACTTGAATGAGAAAGGCATAGAGGGATATGGAATTAATGCAGGTGGGTGGGATTAGTATAGATAGGTATTATGGTCGGCATGGACGCGGTGGGCCTCAGGGCCTGTTTCTATGCTGTACAACTCTATGACTCTATTATTGTTTTCTAATATACTTCTCTTGTTTCTGTTAATTTTAGTGAGTTCCAGTCCTTGATTCATTGTGGAATGTGAGCTATATTATCCTCTTGCTCTGCTGTGAAGACTGACACAAGGCAATTTTGCAACAAGCCTGGAATTTCCTTACTTTCATTATCTTTTACATCAGCTTTTTTCAGCTTTTACTTATCTTTTTTTTTACCTGTTCTTCTTGTTCTTCATCTTTTTGACTGTTTCCTCGACCTACTCTATTCTTGAAATTTTTGTGTGTTCTTTCCTTTAGCTTTATGTTATCTGTCACCTCTTTTGTCGACCATTGTGACCCTGGCTCCTGCTCCTGATCAGTGACACTGGGATACAGGGCACAATTTAGTGCAGCCATTTGGAGCGGGCATGGAGGTGGTGGTGGGGGAGTGGGGGGGTAGAATAGTATTGGACAAGTCTCCCCCGAAATCCGACATTGTGACATCGGTTCTGGATCTAGTCAGTGGTGGGAAAGCATCAAGGCAGCATCACCGCCCCGATGCAACAGGAATGTACAACATGTTGTTTCAATGCATTTTGCTGTAATTTTTATGATTCATTGTGTGGCTTGGGATTAAATGGACCATGGATGGCCCTGACTGGCCTTCAGGACACTGGCCATTGAATGCTGGTGGCACCGAGACGGGGACTCAGTTCCGCAATGGATAGGCAGCCATGATCAGCACTGCACAGGGGATGAAGGGGGAGTGGAGCCCATTGCTAACCTACAGTGCTGTGCACTCTGCATGGTGGGGCAGAGTCTCGGGTGTTGAGCATGGGTTGGCAGGGTGTCAGGTGATCTGCAAGAGGGTGCTGGGTATTGGATGATCAGCAAGGGGATGGTGGATGTTGGGTGACCTGCAAGAGGGGCTTGGTTTTGGGTGGCAGCATAGGGTGCTCAAACTGCTGGGTGAGAGGGTCGACTATCATCAAGGGTGGGCACTGAGGCCCATTAGGCAGTCTGCCAGGAGAAGTAGCAAAGGGAAAACTGCCAAAGCAGCGACGTCTCTGCAAGGACAGCGCTCTGGAGGTCTACCTATCACCTGGCCTGGGTCTCATACACCCTGTCTTTTTGGACCCCTGTTTTATGATGCAGTGCCTCCGATGGAAGGAGGGCCAAGAAGCAGCTTCACCTGCCTGTGAAGCTCCACGAAGAGAGCAGGAGTAGCCGACGATGCCAAGACGGACTAACCTGTGCTCGAGAGTGAACCGGACTCGAGTCAGCAACCTCCCAATGACCAAGTGGCATTGTCAGTGAAGACTACGGCTCTCCAGGGAGGCAGGCACCATCTTATGCACCCTGTTGTCGGACGAGTTACGACCTGTGGGATTTGGTGGGCAGCCTTTGCATCTCGCATTGAAAATCACCACCGCACTTAAACTTTTACTCGTCTGGATCATTCTCCAAGGTTCCACCGGGGACATCTCCCAGGCACTATCCCACCACTGCATCAAGGAGGTGACCAATGCCCTGTTCAAGAGAGCCGGTGACTGTGCGGGCTACTGAACCACCCTGACAGTCAGGCAGAGAGATCTATTGGATTCAAAGACATTGCTGGATTCCCTCAGGTACAAAGTGTAATCGACTGCACACATGTGGTCATTAAGGCTCCAACTGATCAGCCAGCCTCCTCCTTCAACAGGAAAAGCTTCCATTTGATCAACATTCAACTGGTCTGTGACCACCGAAAACAGATCTTTCAGGTTTGTGCCCACGTCCCGAAAAGCACCCACGATGCCGACATATTTCAACAGTTACAGGTACCACAGCTTTTCAGGTCCCTGCTCACCTTCAGGGATTGATTCTCGGGGACAAGAGCGACCCATTTAAGATATGGATTTTCAGCGCCTGTGAGGAAACCTCACACTGCAGCAGAGGAGAGGTACAACAGTTACCACCGCTCCAACTGCGTGACCACCGAGCAGCTCCTTGGGCCGCTGAAGATGAGTTTCCTTTGCCTGGATCGATCTGGTGGAGCCCTGCAGTATGTCCCAGTAATGGTCTCGCGTATCATGGTGGTCTGCTGTGCTCTGCACATTCCAGCAGTGCGGAGAAGGGAGGCCTTGCATGACGAGGGCACATGAATGTATTTCCTCCACAGACGAGGAGGACGTGGAGGAGGGTGATGGACAGGCAGCACTGGATGGTGAACCCCTTGCACTGGAGGCCAGGAACATTGAGCGATGCATAAAGGAGGCAAGAGACAATCTCATACTTACCCAGTTCCAGCCACCATGATGGTAACTCACAGTAAGGACAATAAAGACTGACCTCAATGCATGTAGTCTGTCGCCTCCTTTCCATTGGTGTTCTGTGCCTTGTGCCCAGCTGAAACACACACTAGTGTCCATGGGAGATCATATTTAAATGAGGCTGTGCTTACATTGGCATTTCACGAAGGGGGAAGGGGGAAGTCAGCAGCTCACAATTAGGGAATGATAGAATAATCACTTTTACACAATGAACGTTCAAGACTTAAACAAAAGAACTTTATCTGAAGCATCACATGTCAGATATCAAACACCCGTGAACTCCCATGTGAGCCGAGGTGCTTTGCTTTTTACCATTGCGAGTGCTTCGACGAGGCGGGAACCATCGCCAGCAGCTGGGCTGGAGACAGGCTGCTGATCAGGCTGCCCCTTGGCCTGTGATGACTTTAGCAGCCGTCCTCTGGTTACCTGAGGCCGAGAAGGCCCCAGCTGCCTGAGGCTTTCCTGCACTGCTGCAGGTCTCTCCTCAGGCATCGCAGTTGCTGGAGCTGGGCTCACTGGCAGAGGGGCTGTGGAGTCACTGCCCACACTCAGAGCACCCTGAGGGGAGCCTCCAGCTGTAGAGGATAGTCACTCCTCCTCCCTTTCAAGGCTCACCTGAACCTCCCTGCTCAGAGAAGTACAAAGGACAGGAGAAGACTCCAGGTGCCTTGTCCTTCACTCATCTTGCCACTGCTGTTTCGAACTCATGGCCAAGGTGATTGTGTGCAGCCCTGGGCACATTTGTGGGATCTGACTCTTCATAAGGGTTGCCAACTTCTCAATGGAGGAATCCATACACTTCCATGCCTGAGACATGGCAGCACTCAAGGCATGAATGGACTTCACCATCATCCACTCATGGCTGCAGATTGTTTTTGGCATCTCTGCCAGATGTTGCCTTACCGCAACTCTCTCTGAAACTCCAGTATGCCCTGTGCTGTCAACACCACAGTCCCATCATGAGCCTGGGGCTCAGCATAGGCTTGGTCACCCACAATCCTCCGACTGTCAGAGACCACGACTGTCCCAGCCTCAGCCAGCTGCTCAGGCTGACCCTGATTGTGACCCTGATTCTAAAATCGAGCAGAAACCCAATGAGGTGAAATTATCTGCACTGGTGGAAGGTGCCAGAGATTCATTGGGCAGTGCATCCTGTGACTGTGGATCCTCCTCTGAAGTGGAATGATGTCCTCCTCCTAGTAGAGTCTCCTGTGAACACCGACCTGCAAAACATGTGCGGTTCAGCATGAGCAGATCATGTCATAGCAACCATGTGTGATGGGGTCTCTCGAAGTGATCTGCATGTTGATGGAAGACAATCCTCACTCTTTAGTGAGGAGACTCCAGTCTAACCATCTGTCATTGAGTGGCTGCCCTGGGACCCATTAGTTCAAGTGCCTCCTCCTCAGCCTTAGAGAGAGGTCTGATGTCTGGGATGCCTCCGCCAGTCAGTGATGTCTCCCTCCTATTATGGGCCCTCTTGTCCTGTAAGTGGAAAGAGGGAGGTAGTCATACTTCACAGAGAGATCGACATGACAGTTCTGCTCATGGCATCACCTCGCCCCCTACTGGGGTATCCTGTTTAGCTCATCCTCCCATCAGCTCTCGGGGGTGTTAATGGGGGTTAGCTGTGAAAGAAGGTGGTCAGTGCAGCCATGCATCTGTCAGGATGAGGTGATGCTTAATCCCACTTGCCAGCGCTTCTGTGGTGCCTCCCCCACCATGTCCCACTTTATAAGAACATAAGAGATGGGAGCAGGAGTAGGCCATTCGGCCCCTAAAACCTGCTCCGCCATTTAACATGATCATGGGTCCTCTGACTGTCACATTCACTCCACTTTCCTGCTGCCCCCCCATTACACCCGACTCCCTTGGAGATCAAAGATTTGTCTATTTAGTTTAGAGATACAGCACTGAAACAGGCCCTTCGGCCCACCGAGTCTGTGCCGACCATCAACCACCCATTTATACTAATCCTACACTAATCCCATATTCCTATCACATCCCCACCTGTCCCTATATATTTCCCTACCACCGACCTATACTAGGGGCAATTTATAATGGCCAATTAACCTATCAACCTGCAAGTCTTTGGCATGTGGGAGGAAACCGGAGCACCCGGAGGAAACCCACGCAGACACAGGGAGAACTTGCAAACTCCGCACAGGCAGTACCCAGAATCGAACCCGGGTCCCTGGAGCTGTGAGGCTGCGGTTCTAACCACTGCGCCACTGTGCCGCTCTATGTTGAATAAATTTCCTGTTGGGTTTTTGTGCCTGAAGTTATGAACAGATAGGGAATCTTTTTTTTCTGAACAAATTTCTCTGCTTTTCCAACCACCTGTCTGTAAACAGATTAGTGATTGAATTTTTCCCTCCCTTAAACCCTGACTAGTTAAGGACAGTCACAACAACACGGTTGTGAAAGTTAAATCAAAGAAGTCGGGTTTATTAACACACTCTCTTAAACTTGGGAAGGGATAATTGACTTAACTGTACATGAAAATGTATTTCAGTTGAAACTAGAGTCCATTTTTCATTGTCAAAAAGTCTAAAAAAACAGGGGATCACTGACTGGAAATGCCGAGTGGGGGAGGAGCTGTTGAAAATACCTCTTCTCTTACTCTTTCTTCTTCTTGCACTCTCGAAGGTAAATGGAGATTGTCATGTTGGCCCCCATCTGTCAAGAATGAGGCACATTAATTTCGCCACATGGACATTAAAATTCAAATTGTTGCTGGGAAGAAAAGAGGGTCTATTACAAGGAATTGCCAGGCCCCAAGCCGGAAAGATATTTTTGCATACTAGCAGCCAGTGTTGGAACAAAGGAACCATTCCTTGTTCCCAATACACAGAACAGATGTGGTTAGACCAGTTTAGTCACATGACTAACTGGCTGTTGCAGTGTTTTGAACTGAGAATTTTAAATTGGAGAAACATTGTTTGAACAAATAAAGCTGTTTGCTCCTGGACTGAAAGGACCTCATGGCTGGCTCACCACAGCCTCTCCTGTCTGCTCGCATCTCTTTCTCATGGAACACTAAAAACCAGCTGAAGACACATGAACCCCAAGAGAGAAAAGTCTCCGACAGTGAACAAGGTTTGAGAAGAATACTGAGCCCCAATGAAAAGGAAGATCAACCTACAAAAGGACTATACAGTGAACTCAAAGAACTGTAACAACCTCTTCAGATAATGCCTCAAACCTTCGTACTTTATTTTTGATCAGCTCCTTCCTGTCTCTATTTGCATGTGCATATCGCATATGCTTGCTGACATGGGGCGCAGTGTGTATCCATAGGCGTTAACTGAAATTAGAGTTTTTAGGTTAAGTTTAATAAATTTCACTTTTCTTCTTTAAAACTAAGAAAGCCTGTTTGTGCTCATTTCTTTGCCTTATAATTGGAAAGTGGTGAACAAGGATTCACCAAGCAGGAGCTTAGAACACGGTGTGTTTAAAAATCAAACCCTGTTACTGTAAGACCAGGTAAAGGTTGAGAGGGACCTGTAGACACCTTTCGCACCAGCTTTTAACAAGGTCTTTAATTGCTGACGTCACCATTTTTTGATGGGATGAAAGCTGGCAGAAAACAAGTTTTCTTGCAGACTGTGTCTTTTTCATTTTCTTGCTTCTTGAAGAAAGGTCTCCGAGAAAATATGCAGCTTGAAGAGCAGCTGTGGTTTGCACGAGATGTTCCTTCCACTGCTACAGTTTCAAATTCAAGCAGGCTGAAAAGGGTGGCTTCTGGGTCAAGAACAAAGAACAAAGAACAGTACAGCACAGCACAGGAACAGGCCATTTGGCCCTCCAAGCCTGCGCCGATCTTCATGCCTGCCTAAACTAACACCTTCTGCACTTCCGGGGCCCATATCCCTCTATTCCCTTCCTTTTCTTGTATTTGTCAAGATGTCTCTTAAATGTCGCTATCGTATCTGCTTCCACCACCTCCCCTGGCAGCATATTCCAGGCACTCACCACCCTCTGTGCAAAAAACTTGTCTCGCACATCCCCTCTAAACTTTACCCCTCGCACCTTAAACCTATGTCCCCTAGTAACTGACTCTTCCACCCTGGGAAAAAGCTTCTGACTATCCACTCTGTCCATGCTGCTCATAACTTTGTAAATCTCTATCATGTCGCCCCTCCACCTCCGTCGTTCCAGTGAAAACAATCCGAGTATTTCCAACCTCTCCTCATAGCTAATGCCCTCCAGACCAGGCAACATCCTGGTAAACCTCCTCTGTACTCTCTCCAAAGCCTCCACGTCCTTCTGGTAGTGTGGCGACCACAATTGCACAAAATATTCTAAGAGTGGCCTAACTAAGGTTCTGTACAGCTGCAGCATGACTTGCCAATTTTGATACTCTATGCCCCGACCGATGAAGGCAAGCATGCCGTATGCCTTCTTGACTACCTTATCCACCTGCATTGCCACTTTCAGTGAACTGTGGGCCTGTCCGCCCAGATCGCTCTGCCTGTCAATACTCCTCAGGGTTCTGCCATTTACTTTATACCTCCCACCTGCATTAGACCTTCCAAAATGCATTACTTCACATTTGTCCGGATTAAACTCCATCTGCCATTTGTCAGCCCAAGTCTCCAACCAATCTTTATCCTGCTGTATCCTCTGACAATCCTCATCATTATCCTCAACTCCACCAACATTTGTGTCGTCCGCAAACTTACTAATCAGACCAGCTACATTTTCCTCCAAATCATTTATATATACTACAAACAGCAAAGGTCCCAGCACTGATCCCTGCGGAACACCACGAGTCACATTCCTCCATTCAGAAAAGCACCCTTCCACTGATACTCTCTGTCCTCTGTGACCGAGCCAGTTCTGTATCCATCTTGCCAGCTCACATCTGATCCTGTGTGCCTTCACCTTTTGTACCAGTCTGCCATGCGGGACCTTGTCAAAGGCTTTACTAAAGTCCATATAGATAACATCCACTGCCTTTCCTTCATCAATCATCTTCGTCACTTCTTCAAAAAACTCAGTCAAATTAGTGAGACACGGCCTCCCCTTCACAAAACCATGCTGTCTCTCGCTACTACGTTCGTTTGTTTCTAAATGTGACTGGACCCCTTCAAGTAGCTGTCCCACCTGCTCTCGCTCCTCCATTTTAACAAGTGGAATATAGAAGTAAAAACTTAGACATACTGTATAAAATGGCAGTTGACATTAATAGCCAATTGCACAAAACATAATTTACAGTTAGTTCTCATCGGTTCATGACAATTTACAGTTGGTTCTCATCTATTCATGACACTTAGAGGAATGCATATTTGTTGGAAACCGTGTAATACTTCTTTAAATACTAGCCATTGCCTGTTTACCATTAAATCTTTTAATGTATTTTCCCAATCCATCACAGCCAACTTGCCGCTCAAACCTTAGTTTCCTTTGTTCAGTTTTATGATCCTAGTTTCAGAATGAACTGTATCTCTTTCAAACTTAATGTAAAATTCTATCATATTGTGGTCACTATTTCCTGATGCCTCCATTACAGCAAGGTTATTAATTAGCCCTTTCTCATTACATGATAATAAATCTAAAATAGCCCGATCCCTTGTTTGTTCTTCTACATATTGCTCCAGAAACACATCTTGTACACACTCCAGGAATTCATACTCCACAGCATTAGTGCTAATTAGGTTTAACCAATCTGTATGTAATTGAAGTCACCCATTATTACTGTACTGCCCATGTTACATGCAGCTCTAATTTCCTGATGTATACTGTACCCAACATTACCACTAGAGTTCGGTGACCTATAAAAAATTAGCACAAATTTTTGCTGCCCCTTGCTGTTTCTTAGTTCACCCAAACTGATACTACATCTTGTTCCTCTGATCAAAGATCCTCTCACTAATGTACTGATCTCCTCCTTTGTTAGCAACGTTACCTCACCTCCTTTTCCCCTCCTCCTATCCTTCCTAAATGACAAATATCCCAGAATGTTCAGTTCCCAGTCCTGGTCACCCTGTAACCATGTCTCTGTCATGGCAATAAAATCATACACATTTCCCACTGTTTGTGCCTTCAAATCATTTACCTTGTTGTGAAATAGGAGTGGTCATGAACAGGGAGAGTTGGTGTAAGCTGTGGGAGCAGGCTGGTAGAGGATCTTTCTCTTCTGGAGACGGGACTAAACTTTCCTGCAACCAACTGTTCAGATCAAAGCTTTTCAGTCCTGCCACATGCATTTGTGAATGATGGTGAACAATTAAACAACTAACCAAAGGAGGCGGCTCCTCAATGATGAGAAGCCCAACACATCAGTGCAAAAGACAAGGATGAAACATGAACAATCTTCAACCAGAAGTGCTGAGTGGATGATCCATCTTGGCCTCTTCCTGAGCTTTTCAGCACAGCCAAATTGAAGTAATGGGGATCAGGGGAACACACTCCACTTGTTGGAATCAAACATGGCATAAAGGAAGATGGTTGTGATTGTTGGAGGTCAATCATCTCAGTCCCAGAACACAGAGTAAGAGTCATTTATGGCACAGAATGAGGCTACAACCCATTAAGTCCATGCTGGCTCTCCATGGAGCTATCCAGTCAGTCACATTCTCCTGCTCAATCCCCGTCACCCTGCAAATTTATGTCCTTCACGTGGCCATCCAACATCCTTTTGAAGTCATTGATCCTCTTCACTTTCGCCATCATTGTGGGCAGCAAGTTCCAAGTAATTACCATCCACTGCGTAAGAAAATTCTTCCTCATATTTCCCCTGCATCTCTTGTCCAAATCCTTCAATCTGTGTCCCTAGTCCTCGTACCATTAGTAGAAGAAAACAATTTTTATTTGTCTAACTTATTTCAGCTTGCCATAATCTTGTTCTCAGGAAAACAATCCCAGCATTTCTAACCAAAAGCTGTAACTAAAATCCCCTAACCCTGGAACCATTCTGGGAAATCTTTGCATCTGCTGAAGGCCCCTCACACCTTCCTAAAGTGTGTAACCAGAACTGGAAGCAATGCTCCAGTTGGAGCCTAACCAGAGCTTTACAAAGATTTAGAATAACTTCCCTGCTTTTATACTCAGTGCCTCTACCTATGAAGCCTGTTATGATCAAGGTGGGAGTAATGCACTGTTGATTCAGTCCCACTACACCAGAGGTCACAGCATATTAGTAACATTTTATAACAGTTTCTTAAGGATAATAAAATAATTGAGGTAATCTTCTGGTCGTATTTTCCTGGATCAGTGAGGTGTCCCAGAGTCGAATAGTCAGATGCCATTTGATGTCTCTCCAGGTGAAATTAATGAATAAACTATAGTGGGTAGGCATTCAAAGTAGTTCATCTGCAGCAGGCATCACATAGATCTTTCAGCAATCGGCTGTAGCAAAAGGTCTATTTAAGTTTTAAAGTAGCACAGTGGCGCAGTGGTTAGCACCACAGCCTCACAGCTCCAGCGACCCAGGTTTAGTTCTGGGTACTGCTTGTGCGGAGTTTGCAAGTTCTCCCTGTGACCCCATGGTTTCCTCCAGGTGCTCCGGTTTCCTCCCACATGCCAAAGACTTGCGGGATGATAGGTAAATTGGCCATTGTAAATTGCCCCGACTGTAGGTAGGTGGTATGAGAATTGAGGGAAAGTGGGGATGTGAGAGGGAAATGGGATTAACGTAGGATTAGTATAAATGGGTGATTGTTGGTTGGCGCGGACCCGTTGGGCTGAAGGGCCTGTTTTGGTGCTGTATCTCTCTGTGACTCTAACAGTAGAAACTTTCTTGAGATTTCAGGAACTTTGAAAAATGCAAAAGTCAACAGGCCTTCCCCACAGAACACAACAACTATGTAACTTAGTCTGGAGGCAGGGATTCTTGACTGGAGGCAACAGAAACTTGCCCCACTCAAAATACAGGCTTCCTTTCACCAAAGCAGGGTTTCTCCACAGAGTGTAGCAAATCCTTTTTATTTCTGATTCTCTACCTCTCTATTCAGGCATAAATAGCAACAAGGGTTTTTGCTCCCATACATTAGATTTTTGCAACTCCTTCAAAGTTCTTTTGACTTCATGAAGAGATTAACCTTTTACTTAATACAGGAATAATTCTTAAAGAGAACGTTTTCTCAGGGCTGTATTCCTGGCAAGTTTCCAGCAGTAACTATTAGCTGCTCACAGCTCCCCTGTTTTTTTTTTCACACTGCCAAAATGAAACTGAAAGCCTTTTCAATAGGAGTCACAAGACCATCATAAAATATTCCTGTTGCTTGGAAACACATTGCCCTGCAGCCTGGACTTTCAAATACCACAATCCCTCCAGTCACTGTTCACAGAAAATAGCAACAGGTCTTAAAGGCACACAGATCTCTTAGTTTTTTTTGAAAAATCAAAACTCTTATGGCAAAATCAAGATCCCATCAGTGTGACTGATCACTCTCAGTATGCCCCCCCACCTTCAAACATCAATTCACATGTACCCCCAGGTCCCACTGTTCCTCCACACTCCTTAAATCTGTGCCATTAAGGCAATATTGCCTCTCTCTGTTCATTCTGATAAAATGCATCACCTCACACTTGTCAATATTAATATCGATCTGCCGTCTCTCTGTCCATTCTGCTAGCCTATCTGTGTCCTGCTGCAGGTGGTTCATGTCATCCTCACTGTTTGCCACACCTCCAAGTTTCGTTTCATCTGCAGATTTGGAGATTCTACTCTGTATTCCAAGATCCAAGTCATTTATATATAGCAAGAAAACCAGTGGCCCAGCACTGACACTTCGGGAACACCACTGTCTATCATCCTCCAGTTTGAACATCAGCAATTTACTATGACCGGCTGTGTTCTGTCTTGAAGCCAATTTTTTATCCAATTGGACATTGACTATTCCATGAGCCTCAGTTTTATTAGCCAGCCTTTTATGTGGTACCTTATCAAATACTTTCTTAAAATCCATCCAAGCAACATTCACGAGATTCTTTTAATCAACCTTTTCTGTCACTTCGTCAAATAATTCAATTTTTTTGGTCAAGTATAATTTCCCTTTTACAAATCCATGTTGGCTTTCCTTAATTAACTCAAATCTCTCCAGGTGTCTGTTGAAATTTTCCTCATTATTGTTTCTAAAACCTTATCCTGATGCTAAACTGACTGGCCTGTAGTTGCTAGGACTCAGCTTTTCCCCTTTCTTGAATAAGGATGTCACATTTATCACTCTCCAGCTCTTCCATTAGCTCCATCTCCAAATTTATTTGCAGCCTGGGATGCAAGCCATCCTGACTTATCTAACCAAGCATAGTCAGCCTTTTTACTGCCTCCCCTGCCTCATTTTTTATCCTCTACTCTCTCCACTTCTACCTGTATTTTGTCAGATTTCACTTCCTTAGTGATCCCTGATACAAAGTACTCATTAAGTATATAAGCCTTGCCCTGCACCTCTCAACATATATTCCCCTCTTTGTCCCTAATAGGCCCCACTCCGCCTCTTACTATCAGCTTACATGCTGGTGGAAAATGTTTGGGTCCTCTTTTATGTTGACTGTCATTCTATTCTCATATTCTCTCTTTGCCAGTCTTATTTTCCTCTTCACCTCCCCTCTCAACCTATTGTATTTGACCTGGTTCTCACTTGAAGAATTCACCTGACATGCATCATACACCCTCTTTTATTCTGGGAAGGTACTGCCCTCGAATGTGGACATTTGACTATTCGAGCACAGAAAACCTGTAATTAAGTTTTGAAATTATTGATAGGGATCAATTTTGTTTCCTGCTTCTAATTGCCTGTTTGTCTTTTTGTTTAATCCCAGATGTGAGTCCCCAAATTTCTGTTACAGTAAAGTGAGGAGGGGTTGAAAAGCTTCCCTCTTTTCCCTCTCCTTGTTTGACCACAATGGATTTAATTCTTTTTTAAAGTGGATGTAATGGCCAATTCATTAGGTGTTTGATTCCTTACTTGCTATGATCAAAACAAGAACCAACTGGAGAGATTTTCTTGAGTTCACAAAGAAAAAGGTTAACATTATTGTACCTAAACTGAACTAATAAAATAATAAGCAATGCACCGACTTTCACTCACACACACACACTTGCACACACCCACTCGAGGTTTACACACACATAGTTAGGTGATCGAGTGGGGTACGATAGATTGGTTAAGTTAGAGTCCATAGAAAAAAGGCATATGCAATCTGTGACGTTTGATAATTCAGCTGGCTTCAAGCTGAATTTGGTGGTCCTGAGGCTTGTAGTTTGAAGAGGTAGGTGACTGGTTTGGTGAGTCTCTTGGAGATAGCGATGCAGATGATTTTCTTCAAAGGTTTTCTGGTTGTAGCTGCAGTATGCAAATGTGGACAGTCACCGGGCAGGATTTGAAAGTTTTCTAGCTGGAATGGAGAGAGAAAGAGGAGGACCTCCCACTTGGGTCTGCATGTGTCAGAGTCCAGTTGTTTTTTGCTTCTCGACTGCAGAAAGACACAAGCTTAAAAGCACAGATGGGGGAGGGGCTTGTCACATGACAGTCACTCAGTAATTCAAAACATAGCAGTTAGCAGTATTTCTCTCTTGTTAAAAAGAAAAAGAACAAACAGTTCCCTTAAACATCCTGGGTCTTTGTTCTTTCTGGGAAATGCAGCCATTTCCGCTCCCTCCTCACAGCCCTTTGCATTGTAGGATACAGTGCTGCAAACTAGGCGATCATCTTAATATGCCAGCAAAGTCATCCTTTTAGCTGGTCTTTGCAAATGTCTTTTAAAAAATTATAAATTCAGATTTCCAGTCAGTGGATTAAAAAACATTATCATTTAACAAAGCACATTGGCATGACCATATCCTGGTATATTGAGCACCCAATCTTTGCCACTTTTCAGCCACATTTCCGTTATTGCGACTACATCATATTCCCATACTGCTATTTGTGCTTCTCACTCACTAACCTTCATCACCACAATTCATGCCTTTACACTCAGGCATTGTAATCCTGTCTTTGCATTCCTCGTAGTCCTTCTCAGTCCATCCCAACTAATATGGAACTATTCCCTTCTTCTTTTTGACTACTATATGCTGGTGCCCGTCCCTCTGCCAATTTAGTTTAAACCCTCTCCAACTACACCAGTGAGTCTCCCTGCGAGGACTTTGTTCTCAGTCCTGGTGAGGTGCAAGCAGCTTCTTTTAAATCGGTGCCTTCTGCCTGTGAACTGTCCCCAATGCCCCAAGAAATTGAAGCCCTCCCTCCTGCACCAATCTTCAAGCCATGTATTGATCCTCCCTATCTTCCCATTTCTACTCTCGCTAATCAGTGGCACCAGGAGTGGCACATGGGGTGGCGCAGTGGTTAGGGCTGCAGACTCACAGCTTCAGTGACCCAGGTTCAGTTCTGGGTA
This sequence comes from Heterodontus francisci, assembly GCF_036365525.1. Classification (NCBI taxonomy): domain Eukaryota; kingdom Metazoa; phylum Chordata; class Chondrichthyes; order Heterodontiformes; family Heterodontidae; genus Heterodontus; species Heterodontus francisci. The sequence continues at coordinate 31,115,376 of NC_090410.1, forward strand.
CTGTCTGTACGGAGTTTGCGAATTCTCCATGTGACTGCGTGGGTTTCCACTGCGTACTCTGGTTTCCTCCCACAACCAAAGACTTGAAGGTTGGTCGGTAAATTGGCCATTGTAAATTGCCCCTCGTGCAGGTAGGTGGTAGGAGAATTGTAGGGATGTGGTAGGGAATATGGGATTAAATGTAGGATTAGTATAAATGGGTGGTTGTTGGTCAGCACAGACTTGGTGGGCCGAAAGGCCTGTTTTAGTGCTGTATCTCTAAGCTATTGTTATCAAGCTAATACTCTTTATCATCCTCGCTAGCTCCTGAAAATCTGACCACAGGACCTCAATACCTGCCTTTGCTATGTTGTTGCTACTTCCGGCTCATTCCCTTCCCCTTCAGAATATCCTGCACCCTCTCCAAGATATAGTTTACTCTGGCACCAGGGCGGCAATACACAGGGGGGCGGAATTAGATTAGATTAGAGATACAGCACTGAAACAGGTCCTTCGGCCCACCGAGTCTGTGCCGAACATCAACCACCCATTTTATACTAATCCTACACTAATCCCATATTCCCAACAAACATCCCCACCTATCCCTATATTTCCCTACCACCTACCTATACTAGTGACAATTGAAAATGGCCAATTTACCTATCAACCTGCAAGTCTTTTGGCTTGTGGGAGGAAACCGGAGCACCCGGAGAAAACCCACGCAGACACAGGAACTCTCGATAACATTTAAAGAAATGCTTGTCTGACCTCCTGACTATGGAATCCCCAATAACAACTTGATTTCTGCCCTTTGCTGCTCCCTCCTGTACAGTCCCATGCCCATTGGTGCCTCCTTCAAGGTGTCGTCACTCCCAGCAGTCTCCAAAGCTGGTTTGTGAGTAGCACACACCACGAAGACTCCTGCACTTTCTGCCTCTTCCTAACCTTCTGGATGGCCACCCATCCAGAACTCCTACTGCCTGTGGGGTGACCAGCTCCTGGAGCATACAATCCAGGAAACTCTCCTGCTCCCTGATGCTCCGCGGTGATTCCAGCAGTCCCTCAAGCTCGGAAATCATAAGCTCGATCTGAAGCTATAGACATGGTTGCCCAAGACTCATGAAGTGTCCTGAAGTTCCCACATGGAACAGGAATTGCAAGCAACAGGTCACAGCTGCCCACCCATGATCGAAACAAAAACCCGCTCTTCCCTTTTTGAACAAACTATTTAGTAGCCTGTTTTAACTATCAATTGTAATTAATACCTCTGGTCCTGCTCTGTGCTTATACTCGTATTACAACACTTAGTTAATTTTCCAGCTCCTAATTCAAACCAGTACGGCACCACCCCACCCCCCACCCCTTGCTGGTCTCCCCTTATGATGAACAGTCACTACCAAGGGGCTGATGCTGTAACTGATGCTGAGATCTGCTCCCTTAGGTTTGAGAATGTATCAGGATGGAAGTGGGACAATATTAATCAGGCACTTTCCACCTGGCAGTGAAAACAGAATAGATTTCCACTTACTCAAGGGAATATGAATCAAAAAATGAGAAAGGAATCGACTTCACACATTATTCCATTTACAATCAGTTGAAAGTAAAATCAGTTGGAATGATTTATCACCAATTACAACGTTATATCATTAATCTTATCCAGCAAACCTTAAATGATTCTTGAAGCCATGTCGACACCATATATCAATTAAGCAGCTCCTGCCCGGCGTGCACAATGATAATCAAGGTGGAGGAACAGACCCTTCATCAGGAATAAAACCTGCCTGATTATCCTCCTCTTAAACTCAATGTAATGAATATCATGAAACATTTTTTCATGTTTGCACTTGCTGCTGTTCAATATTCAGTCCGTTAACACCTTTTCTGTACTAATGCTTTGTCTTTCAACACACCATTAACATATTGTTTACCTTTGCTCCATGACCTTTTGGTCAGCTATGTGGCCTTGTCCAATCTACACCTTCTCCTTTGTTATCTCTTGCCCCACCCCCACCTCACTTGCTTATAACATGTGACATTTTTAATATTTGTCAGTTCCGAAGAAGGGTCACTGGCCCGAAACGTTAACTCTGCTTCTCTTTCCACAGATGCTGCCAGACCTGCTGAGTGGTTCCAGCATTTCTTGTTTTTATTTCAGATTTCCAGCATCCGCAGTATTTTGCTTTTATTGTAATGAACATCAGGCTGTTCTGTAAAGGAAGTGCAATCTTTCTTCATCACTTTTTATTCCACCGCCCTCTTCAGGTGCTGTTTAATACCCAGATGGTAAAGAATAAAATCTACTCCCAGGAGTCAATGCAGAGAGCAGACTGTTCATCAAATAAATCATCCAGTAACATTATCGAGGGAACAATGTACTTTCAATCACACAGCAAGCAGAATAAACTGAATACATACAATTGTTGGATATGGAAACTTGAATAATAAAGGCAGTGTTTACAGTTAAATATCATCTACATATTGAAATAGAGATATGGTCACTTACAGGGAACCCAACAGCAACTGACAATCAGGAGCAGAGTTAATGCAGGTACAGTATTAATACCTGGGCATAAAACTTACCAGGGACACCAATAACGGCGAGGGTGGGAAAATAAATATCCCCAAAATCCAGAAGAATCTGAAAGACCAAATCTTCAAGTGTATAAATCTGATTCATTCTTTCCATTTCTGCAGAACATTAATCCCAGTTTGTGCTGGAGACCAAACTCTTTCTGACTCTGTAACTGAGCGAAGACCCTTATGTCAGGCAGGAGAAATCCCCATTGACATAATTATGAGGCAAGGAGGCTGACATTACTGACAGTGACTGAACAAAAAGATTCCATTAATCTCTTTTACACAACACATTGTAATATCATAAATTATATTTAGCCAGATATTGCACAATGGAAAGTGAATCTCCCCAGAGTCCAGGGAAGAACAGACTGGGTGAAATCCACAGTCTGACAGCATTGGGTGCAGTGAGAACAGATTTATTTACAGGTTTTCCGATATTTCTGTGAGAGAATGTGTTCTGTAATTTCAGAGAATTTCTATCCAATTCACAGGATGGACTTTAAACTCAGCCAGTGAGACCAGACCATGTGGTACAGCCCCTGAGAATATTCCTTGCTCATTTCTGGAGATCCAGCTCACATATCATTCTATTTCCATCGCCCTTAAGACTCCAGGAGGTGATGGTGTAATGGTAATGTCACTAGACTAGTAATTCAGAGCCCAGGCTAATGCTGTGGGAACATGGGTTTAAATCCCATAACAGCATGTAATGAAACTTGAATTCAATTAATAAATCTGGAATTAAAAAGCTAGTCTAATGGTGAGCATGAAACCCTGTTGATTGTCTTAGAAACCCGCTTGGTTCACTAATGTCATTTTGGGAAGAAAATCTGCTGGCCTTACCTGGTCTGGCCGACATGCGACTCCATCCCCACAGCAATGTGGTTGTCTCTTATAAGCCCTCTGAAAATGGCCTAGAAAGACACTCAGTTACATCAAACTGCAAGCACTGTTGGTTTACATATAGCCCAATGAGAGCAATGGTTCAAGAAGGCAGCTCACCACCACCTTCTCAAGGGCATTTAGTGTTAGGCAATAAATGCTGGCATAGCCACTGATGCCCACGTCCCACGAATGAACAAATTCACTCTCACGTATTTCTTATACATATTCTCTCACTTCAAGAGGCAGAGTCACATTCCAAGGAATCCCCACCAAACAATGACCTAATTCCTGAATTTTGACCGAGGATCTTAGTAATGTGAAGAGAGGAGAGAAATTGGGATGGTTCCCCATAGAACAGAGACTAGTTCGTGTCGATTTAACAGAGACGCTCACAATCATGAGGGATTGTGAAAGAATCGAGGGGGAGAAACTGTTTCCACTGGCAGGACACTGATTTAGAACAATTGGCAAAAACAATCCAGGGAGGAAAAGCGGAGTAATTTGATGCAATGATTTGTTGTGAGCTGGACGGCAGTATCTGAGAAAGTAGGAAGCAGATCCCATCGTAACTTTCCAAAGGAAGTGGATATATATTGAAAAGGAGGTATTTGCATGACGATGGGGAAATAGCAGCAGAGAGGTAATAGAGTGACACAGCACTGAAACAGGCCCTTTGGCCCACCAAGTCTGTGCCGACCATCAACCACCCATTTATACTAATTCTACATTCATCCCAATTACCCTGCCTTCCCTCAATTCTCCTCCCTACACTAGGGGCAATTTACAACGGCCAATTTACCTGTCAACCTGCAAGTCTTTGGCTGTGGGAGGAAACTGGAGCACCCAGCAGAAACACATGCGGTCACAGGGAGAACTTGCAAATTCCGCACAGGCAGTACCCAGAACCAAACCTGGGTCACTGAAGCTATGGTGCTAACCACTGCGTCACTGTGCCGCCCCATAATAATTGAATCTCTCTTTCAAAAAGATGGCACAGACTTCTTCAGCGTGGAATGCTAAAATGACTGTCGAAACAGCTACGATTTGCATTTGTGTAGTACCTTCCACATAATAAAAACATCCTAAGGCTTTGCACCTCAGCATTTTAAAACCACATTTGACACCGAACCACATAAGGAGATATTAGGTCAGATGACAAAAAACTTGGACAAAGTGCGAGGCTTTAAGGATTGTTTTAAAGGAGGAAAGAGAGGTGGAGAGGCAGAGAGATTAAGGGAGGGAATTCCACATTTTAGGGCCTAAGCAGCTGAATGCATGTCCATCAATGGTGGAGCGATTAAAATTGGGAATGTTCAAAAGGCCAGAATTAGAAGTGCAGAGGTATCTTGGAGGGTTTATGGGCTGGTGAAGATTACAGCGATAGGGAGTGGTGAGGCAATGGAGGGATTTGAAAGCAAGGATGAGGATTTTAAAATCAAGACATTGCTTGAGAGGGAGTCAATGTAGATCAGCGAGAACAGGGGTGATCGGGGAACAGGACTTGGTGCAGGTTCGGACTCAGGCAGCAGGGTTTTGAATGACCTCAAATTTAAGGAGAATAGAATGTGGAAGACCTGTCAGGAATGTGTTGGAATGATCAGTTCGAGAGGTAACAAAGGCATGAATGAAGGTTTCAGATGAGCTGAGGCTGGGACTAAGTTGGGTGGTGTCACAGAGGTGCAAACAGCCATGGGTCCTAGCTCTGCTGTTTTTTTGTGGGATATGTGCAACATTCCTTGTTCTGATGAAAGGTCACAGACCTGAAATATTAAGTCTGTCTCTATCTCCACAGATTCTGCTGACCTGGTGAGTATTTCCAGCACTTTCTGTTTTTATTCCTTTTTCCAGTCTGACTCGGGCCCTCTCGCTCACCTCTTTTTCTGGTACATTGATGATTGTATCAGTGACGGTTCCTGCTCTCATCCTGAACTGCAAAACATCATCAACTTTGCTTCAAAGTTCCACCTTTCTTTCACCTTCACATGATCCATGTCTGACTCTTCCCTTCCCTTCCTTGACTTCTCTGTCTCCATTTCTGGGTATAGGCTTTCAACAAATATTTATCTGAAGCTCAGTGACTCCCACACCTACATCAACTGCACTTGCTCACACCCTGCTTCCTGTCAGGAATCCATTCTATTCTCACAGCACACCATCTCCATTGCATCTGTTCTGATGACATAACCTTCCAGTGCTTCTGATATGTCTTCCTTTTCTCCTGAACCAAGGATTTCCCCACCATGAATAACCGGAGCCTCAACCGTGTCTGTCCCACTTCCAGCACATCTTCTGTCAGTCCTTCCCCTCCTTCCCAGAGACATGATAGGGTTCCCTCTGTCCTCACCTTCCACCCTACCAGCCTCTGTATTCAATGGATTATCCTTCACCGTTTTTGCTAGGTTCAGTGTGAAGCCACTACCAATCATATCTTACTTTCCCCTTTCAGCATTCCGAGGGGACTGTTTTTCCCACTACACTCTGCTCCGCTCCTCAATAACCCCCAACACCACCTCCCTTTCACACAGCATCTTTCTATGCAAGCACAGGAGATGTAAAACCTGCCGTTTTACCTCCTCTCTCCTCACCGTCCAAGATCGCATAACACTCCTTCCAGGCGAGACAGTGATTTATGTGTACTTATTTCAATTTACTACACTGTGTTCACTGCTCACAATGTGGTCTGCTCTACATTGGAGAGACTGAACACAGGTTGGGTGATCGCTTTCCAGGACACCTCCATTCTGTCTGCAAGTGTGACCCCGAGCTTCCGGTCGCCTGCCATTTTAATTCTCCATCTTGATCTCAGACTGACCTCTCTGTCCTTGGCCTACTGCAGTGTTCCAATGAAACTCAATGAAAGCTCGAGGGACAGCATCTCATCTTTTGATTAGGCACTTTACAGCCTTCCAGATTCAACAATGAGTTCAACAATTTCAGACCATAATCTCTGCCCCTTTTCTTTTTTCTTTTCTTTGCATGTTTTGGTCTTACTGATGTAAATGTCTTGTTTTTGCTTTCTGACAGCAGCTGTTCATCATTCTATCATTCATACCTTGTTTCGACAGATCTTTTGTTTCTTTACTGGTCCCATGACAACTCCCTTTGGCCCTGCTCCACCAACTCTTTTCTCATTTAATCTCTCCTGTCTTCCACATTATCACAGACCATCTATTTTGTTTCTTTTCAACCTTCCCCGTTTCACCTGCTAAAAACCAATAACATTTCTAACTTTCCCAGTTCTGATGAGAGTGGGGAGGTGTTGGAGGAGGATGCTGTGGTCAACTGTGTCAAAGGCTGCAGACAGTAGAGAAGGACAATTAGGGATAGAAAATCTTTGTCACAGTCACATAGGATGTCACTTGTAACTTTGGCAAGAGTTGAGTTGATACTATGGCAGGGGTGGAGGCCTGATTGGTGAGATTCAAACATGGAGTTCCGGGAAAGATGGGCACGGATTTGGGAGATGACAATCCTTCAAGTACTTTGGAGAGGAAAGGAGGTTGGATATGGAGTGGTAGTTTGCAAGTACAGTGGGGTGAGGGTTATTTTTTGAGGAAAGGGATAAAACTGCAGATTTGAAGGAGAGAAGGAATCGTTAACGACATTGTCGAACATGGGGACCAGGAGCGGTTATTGGCTGGTCAGCAGTTTATTGGAATAGGGTCAAGGAAGCAGAAGGTGGGTCTCATGGACAAGATGAACTCAGCAAAGGAACGAGGAGAGATAGGAGAGAACCAGAGAAAGATGTGAGTTGTTCAGAGCTAAGGCAGTGGGGAGTTTAGAGGAGGTTTGTCCTGGTGGGTTAGTGGAAAGGAGGAACATGGCGGAGGCAGCTGATCAGATGGTCTCACTCACACTTCCTCGCACTTATTGTTGGAGGTGAGGGTGGAGGAGACAGGGGTGTAAGATATGATAAATTGTCGGGGTTTAATGCTCATCTCAGATGGAGCCCAAGCTGGGACAGCGACATGAGAGTAGGGTGATCGAGGAGTACTGAAAGGTTTGGGTAGGGAATTGAGAGTACCTGAGAGGGGAGAAGTGAAAGTAGGCAGGACGATAGAAGAGAGGCATCTAGGAGGGGTAAAAAGAAACTAAGTTAAAAAGAAAGAACAAAGAGTGATGGGCTCGGGTCCAGGGTGGCAGCTAAAATACACATTCGAATGGACTCAGGGAAGCCTCAAGTTACATGGATCTGTTTATATAAAAATTAGGGAACATAAGTACCTGCCAATAGACGAGAAATGGAAGATAACAGGAAAGAGTCCAGAGTTAAAGACAGAGGTCCTGTGAGGGGATAACGATGATTGAGACAGGGTGGAGTCAGCACAGAGCATCATGAACTGTTGTCGAGTTCGGAGACAGGAAAAGCAAGTGAAACCCAGAAGCTATTTGAGGGTCAGATTATTGCCTATATATGGATTACAGCCGACAGATAGACTGTATGGCCAGACTTCCAAATAAAATTTTAGATATTGAATCAGTATTGGAGCTTATGATATGAAGTCATTTCTCAGGATTATGTTGAATACTGAAGCACTCACCCAGACTTCGTAAAAGTCAGTACAATCACACTTTGAGAATTCCAGTTAATGTTGGCTCGTTCATGAGAAATACTGAATAAATTTTGCTTTCTATGAATACTTCGTTTTTCTTCTTGGGATCATCAATGGCAAGGCCAGCCGTTATTGCCCATCCTTAATTGCCATTGAGAAGGAGGTGGTGAGCTGCCCTCTTGAATCGTTGCAGTCCATGTGGTGTAGCTGCTCCTTTAGTGTTGTAAGGGAGCGAGATCCAGAATTTTGACCCAGTGACAATGAATGAATCGTGATATGGTTCCAAGTCAGGATGGTGTGAGACTTGGAGGGGAACTTGCAGGTGATGGTATTCCATGTGCCTGCTGCCCTTGTTCTTCAAGGTGGTAGAGGTTGTGTATTTGGAAAGTGCTGTCGAAGGAGCCTTGGCAAGGTGCTGCAGTGCATCTTTTAGAGGGTACACAATACTGTTACTGTGCAATGGTGGTGGAGGCAGTGAATGTTTAATGTGTTGGATGGGGTGTTGATCAAGCTGACTGTTTTGTCTTGGATGGTATCAAGCATCTTGAGTGTTGTTGCAGCTGTGCTCATACAGGCAAGTGCAGAATGTTCCAACCCACACCTGACATGTGCTTTGTCAATGGTGGACAGGATTTGGGGAGTAAGGAGGTGAGTTACTCACCACAGAATTCCAGCCTCTGACTTGCTCTTGTAGCCACAGTATTTATATGACTGGTCCAGTTAAGCTTCTGATCAATGGTGACCGCTCCCCTCCCCCTCCCCCAGGATGCTGATGGTGGAAATTCAGCAATGGTAATGATATTAAATCAAGCTGAGATGGTTCGATTCTCTTTTGTTGGAAATGGTCATTGCCTGGCATTTGTTTAACATATGTAAGCCAATGCATTATTTACCTGAACTGTATTAATCACTCTTTTTCATATAAACCATGCTTTTATGTCTTTCATATTCATGAATGTAAGCTGGCTGTGGTGGAGTCCTGTGGGCAGAGTTTATCTCATGATGGTCGGAAGATGGAGCTATGAAGGGGGAATTCTGACTGAAGACATTATTACTGGGACAGTTTTAACTAAAACAGACAGGTTACACAATGGTCAGTACCATTCACAACTCCTCAGATACTGAAGCAGTCCGTGTAGAAATGCAACAAGAACTGGACAATATCCAGGCTTGGGCTGATAAGTGACAAGTAACATTCACGCCATACAAGTGCCAGACAATGATCATCTCCAAAAAGATAGCATCTACCCATCTCCCGTTTACATTCAATGGCATTATGATCACTGAATGCCACACTATCAACATCCTGGGGGGTTACCATTGACCAAAAACATAACTGGAGTAGCATAACTGGAACACCACGGCTACAAGAGCAGGTCAGAGGCTTGGAATTCTGCAGTCTGTAACTCACCTCCTGACTCCCCAAAGCCTGTCCACCATCTACAAGGCACAAGTCAAGAATGTGATGACATACTCTCCACTTGCCTGGATGGGTGATGCTCCAACAACACTCAAGAAGCTCGTCACTATACAGGACAAAGCAGCCCACTTGATTGGTACCCCATCTAAAGACATTCACTCCCTCCACCACCGACGCACAGTGGCAGCATTGGGTACCATCTACAAGATGCACTGCAGCAACGCACCAAGGCTTCTTAGAGAGCACCTTCCAAACCCATGACCTTGACCTCCGAGAAGGACAAGGACAGCAGATATGTGGGAACACCACCACCTGAAAGTTTCCCTCCAAGCCACACACCATCCTGACTTGGAACTATATCGCCTTTCCTTCACTGTCGCTGGGTCAAAATCCTGGAACTGCCTTCCTCACATCGCTGTGGGTATACCTACCCCAAATGGACTGCAGAGGCTCGAGAAGGCAGCTCACCACCACCTTTTCAAGGGAAATTAGAAAAGGGCAATAAATGCTGGCCTAGCCAGCGACTCCTAAATCCCAGGAACAAATAAAAAAACACACACAGGCATGTCAGGACATGTCCCTGAGGGGGTGAATTGCCACAGACACTTTGCCTACAGACAATGGCCACTCGAGAATGTGTGAATGGCCTTCTTCCTGCTCCAGGATACAGTAATCACACCCATAATTGGCATGCAACTGGAGACACACTACCCCCCCCTACCCCACTGCTGGGATATGACCATGTGGGGGTTGGTTCTGAAAGGCTAAGGTGTGATTATTAATCCAATCGGATGATCCAATTTGAAGTATTACCTGATATGCCATGGGCCAGGGTCAGGAAGTTGTATAAAGTCACAGCCCTCAAGGACATTGTTACTGCAGTCGGTAGAGTGACCTGGTCAGCCATTCTGAAGTCATGACTGGAGATCTGTTGAAGGACTGTCCACCTGAGACTGACCCGAGCTTGCGGGATTCCGAAGCAACCAGTGTCATTGTGAGCATGTACCATTGCTTCGAGATTTAATAAAGGTGTATCACATTTACTGAAACAGTATCCAAGTCATTGTGTGCCATTGATATGAGGAGTAAAGACAAGAACCTTTAGACCAGAGAGGGGGTTTTACAAGTGGCGAGCCAGCCAGGAGTCTTGAAGATAAAGAAATGGCAGAAAATACCAGGGATGTGTTTGTCACGAAGTACGTGGCAGGGAAGTTACCTCTTGAGCAGTCGGTGGGTTCGGGTTATCCTGGAGGGTGATGATCCGGTAGATGAGGCAGAACAGTGGACACAGGGGTCCACTTGTAAGCGGATCTTGATGAAGGCCCAGTTTGGCTGATGGCAGATCAGTGGCAGCACAGGAAAGATGAGGCTGAGAAAACAAAATTCAAGCAGGAGCTGGAGGAGAGAGATAAAGAAGCTCAGTGAATGGGATGTGGTTATTAATGGGTTAATGAAACAGTGAGCGGAAGAGAGAAAGATGAGGAAAAAAGACAGTGAACAATTGAAGCTGGAAAGGGAGCAGTGGTTAATCAGAATGGGCTGCATGGGAAGCAGAGCAGTGCCATAGGGCAGACAGAGCAGAACAAGAGGCTGAGGACATGAAGGCTGCACCGTGTTATACATCAACAGCATAAAGAGAAAGGCATGAAAGCAGATCACACTGAGTGTCAGAGTGAGATAGAGAGACTGAGAGAGAAGTTCCAGGTGTACAGGGGTGTTGTGTGTGTGATGGGTGTTGGTGAGGTAAAGATTACAGAAGTAGAGGAGGAGGAGGAGGAGGATTCCGGTACCGATGAGGATGACCCGCCGGTACCGGACGTGCAGGACAACGCCCGGCCAGAAAGTCTCCGGCCGCCCTTGGCCCCTGCGAGATAACAGAGGTCTCTTGCTCCAGCTAACGACTATAATAGAATGCAACAAATACTCAATCTTTACAACGTGAAGATGTATTTCTTCTGGATGGAGAAAACCTATTGACTCCTTTTACATCCTCGCACTTTCACACGCCTGTGCTTCAGGCTCCAACATTCAAACCCACCCCTTCTCTCAGCTTATTCCTTCCACCATTAATACTGACAAACTTCCATTTCATTTCTCTCCAGCTAAGCCTCCTGTAACATTCACTTTCATGTTTTTAGACCTTTAACATTGCTCAGTCAGCACCGCTGTTCCTCAGGTGTTCATGTTCCATTCCATCATCCAGAAGCAGTGTTAGTTTCCACGTGTACGCTAATGACACCCAGCTCTCCCTCACCATCACCTCTCTCGACTCTTCCACCCTTGTTAAATTGTCAGACTCCTTGTCCGACATCCAGTGCTGGATCAGCAGAAATTGGTCTTGCTGACATACATTGGCTCTCGATCAAGCAGCGTCTGGAATTTAACATTTTCCTCCTTGTTTTCAAATCCCTCCATGGCCTCGACCCTCCCTATCTCTGTAATCTCATCCAATCCCAAAAACCTCCGAGATATCCACACTCCTCTAATTCTGGCCCCTTGAGCATCCTCGATTTTAATCGCTCCACCATCGGCGGCCATGCCTTCAACTGCCTGGGCTCTAAGCTGTGGAATTCCCTCCCGAAACTTCTCTGCCTCTCGACCTCACTTTCATCCTTTAAGACACTCCTCAAAACCAATCTCTTTTTTGAGATTTTGTTCTTCTGCCCTAAAATCTCCTTCTGTGGTTCGGTGTCAAATTTTGCTTTATAATTCTCCTGTTAAGCTGCATGGGATATTTTATGATGTTAAAGGTGCTTTATAAATATAAGTTGTTGTTGTTTGTGCTTTCACTATAACAGTTTCCTGACAACACACAGCCTGCCTCAAGGACAAAGCTTCAGGCACCACTTTCTTGTGATCTTCTCACATCCAAGAGGGGATATGCCGGGCTATTAAGTTATAGATTGTGGTTGAGTACAATTCTGCTGCTACTGATGGCCCACAGCGCCTCATGGATGCCCAGTTTTGCATTGCTAGATCTGTTTGAAAGAAAGGGAGGCGGTGGCTTAGTGGTCTTGTCACGGGGCTGGTGGCCCGGAGGCCCGGGGTGTTGCTCTGGGGACGTGGGTTCGGGTCCCGCCGCAGCGGAGGGTGGAGTTTGGATTCAGTTGATAAATCTGGAATCTGAAAAAAAAGCTTGTCTAATGGTGCTACCGAGCCACTCTTGGTGATGGACATTGAAGTCCCCCATCCAGAGTACATTCTGTGCCCTTGCCATCCTCGTTGCTTCCTCCAAATGCTGTTCAACATGGAGGAGTACTGACCCATCAGCTGAGGGAGGGTGGTATTTGGTAATCAGCAGGAGGTTTCCTTGCCCATGTTTGACCTGATGCCATGAGACTTCATGGGGTCTGGAGTCGATGTTGAGGCCTCCCAGGACGACTCCCTCCCGACTGTATACTACTGTGCCGCCACCTCTGCTGGGTCTGTCCTGCCGGTGGGACGGGACACACCCGGTGATGTCTGGGACAGTGTAAGGTATGATTCCATGAGTATGACTCTCAGGCTGTTGCTTGATTAGTCTGTGGGACAGCTCTTCCAACTTAGGCACAATCCCCCCAGATGTTATAGACTCATATAGTCATAGAGTGATACAGCACTGAAACAGGCCCTTCGGCCCACTGAGTCTGTGCCGACCAACAACCACCCATTTATACTAATCCTACATTAATCTCATATTCCCTAATGCATCCCCACCATTCTCCTACCACCTACCTATTGGGGCAATTGACGATGGCAAGTCTTTGGCTGTGGGAAGTAACCGCAGCACCCGGCGGAAACCCACGCGGTCACAGGGAGAACTTGCAAACTCCGCACATGTGAGGAGGATTTTGCAGGGTTGAAGGGGCTGGGTTTGCCGTTGTCGTTTCCGGTGCCTTGGTCGATGCCGGGTGGTCCGTCCGGGTTCATTCCTTTTTATTGACTTCGTAGCGGTTAGATGCAGCTGAGTGGCTTGCTAGGCCATTTCAGAGGGCATGTAAGAGTCAACCACATTGCTTTGGGTCTAGAGTCACATATAGGCCAGACCAGGTAAGGACAGCCGATTTCCTTCCCGAAAAGACATTAGTGAACCAGATGGGTTTTTACAACAATCGACTATGGTTTCATGGTCGCCATTAGACTAGCTTTTACTTCCAGATTTTTCAATTGAGTTCGGGTTCCGCCTTCTGCTGTGGTGGGATTTGGGCCCGTGTCCCCAGGGCAGTGGCCTGGGTCTTTGGGTTGCCTGTCCAGTTACAATACCACTACGCCACCGTCTCCCCCCTCCCCCATCTCAGAGGGTTTTGGGGCTGGAGGTGATTAGAGATACGGAGGGGGTGAGTCCATGGAGGAATTTAAAAACAAGATAAAATAGCACAGAAGGAGACTACTTGGCCCATCATGTCCGTTCCAGCTCTCTGAAAGAGCTAATCCTGCTGCTCCACCCTTGAGTTTAGCAAGTTGAGAGTTGATCCAATTGAGGTGTTTTGAATGATAAAAGGATTCGATAGAGTAGATAGAGAGCCACGTTCCTCTGGTAGGGAATCTTTAACTAGGGAGTATAATTTTAAAATTAAAACTGGGTCATTGAGTAGTGAAATCAGGAAATTTGTGTTCTTTCTATACAACGGGTAGAGAAAATTTGGAACCCAATTCTCCCCCCTCCCACACACCAACCCAACCCTCAAGCAATGCTGCAGGTACTGGGGTTCAATTCAAATTTTCAAGTCTGAAATTTTGCAGCTTTTTATTGGTTAAGGTTATCAAGATATGGATCAAAGGTGGGTAAATGGATTTGAGTAACAGGTGAACCATGATCTAATTGATCGATTGGGCCGAGGTTAGAAACAGGAGAGGAGAGGTCACCCTGTTGGGAGTTTTCTATAGACCTCCGAATAGTTCCAGAGATGTAGAGGAAAGGATAGCGAAGATGATTCTCGACAGGAGCGAGAGTAACAGGGTAGTTGTTATGGGGGACTTTAACTTTCCAAATATTGACTGGAAATACTATAGTTCGAGTACTTTAGATGGGTCAGTTTTTGTCCAGTGTATGCAGGAGGGTTTTCTGACACAGTATGTAGACAGGCCAACCAGGGGCAATGCCACATTGGATTTGGTACTGGGTAATGAACCCGGCCAGGTGTTCGATTTAGATGTAGGTGAGCACTTTGGTGATAGTGATCACAATTCGGTTAGGTTTACCTTAGCGATGGGCAGGGACAGGTATATACCGCAGGGCAAGAATTATAGCTGGGGGAAAGGAAATTATGATGCGATTAGGCAAGATTTAGGATGCATAGGATGGGGAAGGAAACTGCAGAGGATGGGCACAATCGAAATGTGGAGCTTATTCAAGGAGCAGCTACTGCGTGTCTTTGATAAGTATGTACCTGTCAGGCAGGGAGGAAGTTGTCGAGCGAGGGAGCCGTGGTTTACTAAAGAAGTTGAAACGTTTGTCAAGAGGAAGAAGAAGGCTTATGTTAGGATGAGATGTGAAGGCTCAGTTAGGGCGCTTGAGAGTTACAAGCTAGCCAGGAAGGATCTAAAGGGAGAGCTTAGAAGAGCGAGGAGAGGACACGAGAAGTCATTGGCGGATAGGATCAAGGAAAACCCTAAGGTTTTCTATAGGTATATCAGGAATAAAAGAATGACTAGAGTTAGATTAGGGCCAATCAAGGATAGTAGTGGGAAGTTGTGTGTGGAATCAGAGGAGATAGGGGAAGCGTTAAATGAATATTTTTCGTCAGTATTTACAGTAGAGAAAGAAAATGTTGTCGAGGAGAATACGGAGATTCAGACTATAGGCTAGATGGGATTGAGGTTCACAAGGAGGAGGTGTTAGCAATTTTGGAAAGTGTGAAAATAGTTAAGTCCCCTGGGCCAGATGGGATTTATCCCAGGATTCTCTGGGAAGCCAGGGAGGAGATTGCAGAGCCTTTGTCCTTGATCTTTATGTCGTCATTGTCGAAAGGAATAGTGCCGGAAGACTGGAGGATAGCAAATGCTGTCCCCTTGTTCAAGAAGGGGAGTAGAGACAGCCCTGGTAATTACAGACCTGTGAGCCTTACTTTGGTTGTGGGTAAAATGCTGGAAAAGGTTGTAAGAGACAGGATTTATAATCATCTTGAAAAGAATAATTTCATTAGCGATAGTCAGCACGGTTTTGTGAAGGGTAGGTCGTGCCTCACAAACCTTATTGAGTTTTTTGAGAAGGTGACCAAACAGGTGGATGAGGGTAAAGCAGTGGATGTGGTGTATATGGATTTCAGTAAGGCGTTTGATAAGGTTCCCCACGGTAGGCTATTGCAGAAAATACGGAAGAAGGTGATTTAGTGTTTTGGATCAGAAATTGGCTAGCTGAAAGAAGACAGAGGGTGGTGGTTGATGGCAAATGTTCATCCTGGAGTTTAGTTACTAGTGGTGTACCGCAAGGATCTGTTTTGGGGCCACTGCTGTTTGTCATTTTTATAAATGACCTGGATGAGGGTGTAGAAGGGTGAGTTAGTAAATTTGCGGATGACACGAAGGTCGGTGGAGTTGTGGATAGTGCAGAAGGATGTTGTAGGTTACAGAGGGACATAGATCGGCTGCAGAGCTGGGCTGAGTGATGGCAAATGGAGTTTAATGCGGAAAAGTGTGAGGTGATTCACTTTGGAAGGAGTAACAGGAATGCAGAGTACTGGGCTAATGGGAAGATTCTTGGTAGTGTAGATGAGCAGACAGATCTTGGTGTCCAGGTACATAAATCCCTGAAAGTTGCCACCCAGGTTAATAGGGCTGTTAAGAAGGCATATGGTGTGTTAGCTTTTATTAGTAGGGGGATCGAGTTTCGGAGCCACGAGGTCATGCTGCAGCTGTACAAAACTCTGGTGCGGCCGCACCTGGAGTATTGCGTGCAGTTCTGGTCACCGCATTATAGGAAGGATGTGGAAGCTTTGGGAAGGGTGCAGAGGAGATTTACTAGGATGTTGCCTGGAATGGAGGGAAGGTCTTACGAGGAAAGGCTGAGGGACTTGAGGTTGTTTTCGTTGGAGAGAAGGAGGAGGAGAGGTGACTTAATAGAGACATATAAGATAATCAGAGGGTTAGATAGGGTGGATAGTGAGAGTCTTTTTCCTCGGATGGTGATGGCAAACACGAGGGGACATAGCTTTAAGTTGAGGGGTGATAGATATAGGACAGATGTCAGAGGTAGCTTCTTTACTCAGAGAGTAGTAGGGGCGTGGAACGCCCTGCCTGCAACAGTAGTAGACTCGCCAACTTTAAGGGCATTTAAGTGGTCATTGGATAGACATATGGATGAAAATGGAATAGTTTAGGTCAGATGGTTTCACAGGTTGGCGCAACATCGAGGGCCGAAGGGCCTGTACTGCGCTGTAATGTTCTATGTTAATCACTCTTTACTTTCCTTCACATGTGTTTTAAATTCTGCCGTTTCTGATCACAGCACATGGACATTTTAAAGACCTTTGACTCATGGCCAATCTCCTGGAATTGCTCCTTTTCTGTCACCAGCATTCTGTTCATTTATTCTCCATTTCTTTCAATCACATCTTTCAACAGATCGATTAAGATGAAGACAGGATGTTTTGGATATTGCTGCACTGACCTAGCTTGACAAAATGACACATTTGAGCTCTCATTGGCAGCAATGTGGCACTGCCCATCACTCATCCACCTCAACTGTTTGGAGAAAAGTGCCAACTACTAGGTAAACAGAAGCCAGTTTTCAGTTAGTATCCCCCCATCACAATATTCCCCAAGAAAGTATCATGAGCTGCTGGGCCGCTGTCCCTCTAAAGGCCGGTTCTGCTTTCACAGCTTGTTCACCAAACAGTCCCATGGATAGAAATGTATCTGGATTCAAGACACAAATGAACATTGGTGTGAATGGGACCTATGTCCCCAGGAACAGCAGTGGGAGCAGAGCAAACCGAACGGCGTAATATTCAGAATGGATGTTTGATGAGGCAATGCTGCAGGAAAATGACAATGGAATGGAAGGAGGAAAGTAAAGGAGGGATATTGACTGTGAAAGGAGAAGAGAAGGGTTTGAATTATGGAACATCAAGCACAGACATGTGAGAGTGCGAGCATTTGAAGGAGCAAATTGTTTTCCATGAGCAACAATTTGTTTCCAGTTGGAATAGATTGATTTTCACTGTGTTCTGTTAACATGTGCAGCAGAGACCAGACGTTGATGCAGCCACAACTCAGTGTACTAACCACTGTGTGATCACGGTGCTACACATCAGCTGTGGGAGTTGTGCACAAACCAAAGCAATATCACAAATGACACTACTGAGAAACGAAGGATTTTTGTTGAAGTGGATCAAAGACAAACCAATTCTGGCCTTTCTGGCCCTCAAAACCACACCTCAGCAGAGTTGAGAGCCTTAACCTGCTCCTTCAATCACTGGGCCATGCCAGTTCTCACACTACTTTCAAAACGATTGTCCACATGCTCAGGAATCCTGAAGAACAACTTCATAATATTAATAATAACTTCTCCTCTAACTCCACTCAAGAACACAAAAACACAAGAAATAGCTGCAGAAGCCAGCCCATCGAGCCTGCTCCAGCATTCAATCCGATCATGGCTGATCTTGGGCTTCAATTCCACTTTCCTGCCCACTCCCCATATCCCTTGATTCTCTGCGAGAGGAAAAATCTATCTATCCCAGCCTTAAATGTATTCAATGATGGATCATCCACAATCCTCTGGGGTAGAGAATTTCAAGGATTCACAACCCTTTGAATGTCGTAATTTCTCCTCATCTCAATCCTGAATGATTGACCCCTTATCCTGAGACTGTCACTGTGTTCTAGATTCTCCGACCAGTGGGAACAATCTCTCAGCTTCGACCCGATCAAGCCCTATCAGAATCTTGTATGTCTCAGTTAGATCGCCTCTCATGTTTCTCAGAGAATTTAGGCCCAATTTACTCAGCCTCTCATCATCGGACACCCCCCTCATCCCAGGGGCCGATTGAGTAAATCTTCGCTGCTCTGCCTCCAGAGCAAGTATATCCTTTCTTAAATGTGGAGACCAAAACTGCAAGTATTATTCCAGGTGCGGTCTCACCAACGCCCTGTACATTTTTAGTAAAATTTTTTTATCCTGTACTCCAATCCGCTTGCAATCAAGGCCAACATGGCATTTACCTTCCTGATAGCCTGCTGCACCTGCATGTTAACTTTGTGCACTTCATTCAAATAAAAGGTGTTGCTATGGGTACCTGCATGGGTCCAATTTATGCCTATCTTTTTGTGGGGTATGTCGAACATTCCTTGTTCCCGTCCTACTCAGGTCCCTCCCCCAATTCTTTTTCCAGTACATTAATGACTGGATCGGTGCCATTTCCTGCTCCCACCCCAAACTGGAAAACTTTATCAACTTTGCTTCCAATTTCCACCCTTCTCTCATATTTACGTTTTTATGACCAGGTGAGAAAGGTGTCGAGGGGTCTTTTCAGTCTTCACCTGGTCTTATCGTAGCAGAGTTTAATTTTAAACAGACTGTGTTTTGAGCTTCCCCTTGGTGAATCCTTGTTCACCACTCTCCAATTATAAGGCAAAGAAATGAGCACAAACAGTTCTTCTTAGGTTTAAAGAAGAAAAGAGGAATTTATTAAAACTCCAGCTTAAACTTTAGTTCAGTTAACGACTACGGACACACGCCGTGCCCCACTCTAGAATGCATAAGCAATACACACGTGCAAATAGAGACAGAAAAGAGCAGAAGTAAAAATGAAGTGGAGAGGTTTGAGGCAATATCAGAAGAGTTTCTTGTTACTGTGCTTCGAGCTCACTGTAGTCCTTCTGTCGGTAGATCTTGCTTTTCGTTGGGGCCCAGTATTCTTCTTAAACCTTGTTCACTATCGGAGACTTTTCTCTCTTGAGGTTCATGTGTCTTCAATGGGTCTTCAGTTCCGTGAGAAACATAGAAACAGAGAAAATTGGAACAGGAGTAGGCCATTCAGCACATCAGACCTGCTCCGCCATTCAAAAAAGATCATGGCTGATGGTCTAATTCAGTACCATGTTCCTGCTTTCTCCCCATATCCCTTGATCCCTTGGGCATTAAGAAATATATCTATCTCCTTCTGGAATATATATCATGACTTGGCCTCCACTGCCTTCTGTGATAGAGAATTCCCCAGGTTTATCACCCTCTGAGTGAAGCAATTTCTCCTCATCTCTGTTCTAAATGGCATACCCCGTATCCTGAGACTGTGACCCCTGGTTCTGGACTCCCCGGCCATCAGGATCATCCTCCCTGCATCTAGCCTGTCTAGTCCCGTTAGAATTTGATAGGTTTCTATGAGATCCCCTTTCATTCTTCGAAACTCTGGTGAATATCGGCCTAGTCAACCCAATCTCTCCTCATACATCAACCCTATCATCCCAGAAATCAGCCAAGTAAATCTTCTTTGCACTCTCTCCATGGCAAGAATGTCCTTCTTCAGATAAGGAAATCAGAACTGCACACAATACTCCAGATGTGGTCTCACCAAGGCCCCATATAACTGCATTAAGACATCTTGCTCCTGTACTCAAATCCTTTTGCAATGAAGGCCAACATACCATTTGCCTTCCTAATTGCTTGCTGCACCTGAATGTTTGCTTTCAGCGACTGGTGTACAAGGACACCCAGGTCTCATTGCACCTCCCCCTTTCCCAATCTATCACCATTCAGACAATCTGCCTTTCTGTTTTTACAACCAAAGCAGATACCCTCACATTTAACCATGTTATACTGCATCTGCCATGCTTTTGCCCACTCACCCAACTTGTCCAAATCACACTGGAGCCTCTTTGCATCCTCCTCACAGCTCACATTCCCCCCTTAGCTTTGTGTTGTTCTCAAACTTGGAAATGTTACATTTAGTTCCCTCACCCAGATAGGAGAGAGGTCTTTTCAGTCCATGTGGAAACAGCTTTCTGAGTTCAAATTCTCTGTAGCAAGTTCAAATTCAAAAAACTCCAACAGCCATTTAGTCATGTGACTGAACTTGCCTAACCAAGTCTGTTTGTGTATTCGGCCATCTTAGCAGTTATCCTGGAATGCAAGCCTCTCCACCTTCAACATCCGGTAAACAAAAGTCCATTGTGGATTAAATTGGAGCAGGGAGTGGCCCCTTTGTCCTTTCCAAGCACTGTCTGTTACTATGAAAATGTCTTTCCAGTCAGGGGCTTGGCAACCTCGAGTAATAGGCCTTCTTTTCGTCCTAGCAACAATTTTAAAATTTAATGTCCATGTGGCAAAATATTTTTGCCCCATTGTTGGCAGGTGGGGGCCTGCATAACAACGTGGTCCATCTCTGACACTTCCTTTCCCTTCCTCAACTTCTCTGGCTCCATCTTTGAGGATAGACTGTCCACTAATATTCATTATAAGCCCACCGACTCCTACAGCTACCTCGAATATACTTCCTCACATTCTGCTTCCTTTAAGGACTCCATTCCATTGTCCCAATTTCTCCATCTCCGATGCATCTGTTCTGATGATGTAACCTTCCAATACAGCGCTTCTTTTTCCTCAACTGAGGATTCCCCTTCACTTTGGTTGACGGGGCCTTGAGCCGTGTCCGAGCCATTTCCCACATTTCTGCCCTCACACCTTCCCCTCCCTCCCAGAACCATGATAAGGTTCCCCTTGTCCTCACTTTCCACCCCACCAGCCTCCACATGCAAAGGATCATCCTCTGTCATTTCCGCCACCTCCAGAATGATGCCACTACCAAACATATTTTCCCCTCCCCTCCTCTGTCAGCATTCCAAAGGAACTGATCCTTCCACAATACCCTGGTCCACTCCTCCATTATCACCAACACCTTGTCCCCTTCCCACGGCACCTGCCCATGCAATCGCAAGACGTGTAATACCTGCCCTTTTACCACCTCTCTCCTCACTATCCAAGGCTCCAAACACTCTTTTCAGGTGAAGCAGTAATTTACTTGTACCTCTTTCAATTTAGTGTATTCGCTGCTCACAATACAGTCTCCTCTACCTTGCGACGACCAAACGCGGATTGGGTGACAGCTTTGCGGAACACCTCCACTCAATCAGTAAACATGGCCTCGTGCTTCTGATCACTTGCCATTTCAACACTCCCCCCTGCTCTCATGCCCACATTTCTGTCCTGGGCCTGCTGCAGTGTTCCAGCAAGCTCGAGGAACAGCACCTCATTTTCGAATTACACATGTTATAGCCTATCGGAATGAACATTAAGTTCAATAATTTCAGAGTATGACTGCCCTTTTTTAAATTTTTAGTTTGTTTTGTTTTATCATTTTTTTATCATGTGCCTGCCTACTTTAAGGGTTAATCTCTCAAGACGACTTGTTTTTCTGTTTCCATCTAGCAATTAATTGAAATTCCTGTTTCAGTTAAGAGGTAAGTTAGGTTTCTTGCAGTTTTAAACAGGGGTATACTGATAATCTGAGAATAGCTGTAGCTAGTTAATTAGGTAGCTGGCTTAAACTGGTTTCTGAGCTGCAGCACAGCTCTCGTAGAGCTGACACAACATTGTTTTCAGAGTTTAAAGTCAGGGGACTCTCACCGCCGCTTGTCTGCATTGAGTGCTGCTGGAGGGCAGAGAGAATTAAGGGAGTTTGGTAATTGAGGGAGTTTGAGAAGGAAGTGAACATTAATCAAGAAGAAAATAAATTTGAGTGCACAAAGTGAGGGGTGATAGATATAGGACAGATGTCAGAGATAGTTTCTTCACTCAGAGAGCAGTAGGGGCGTGGAACGCCCTGCCTGCAACAGTAGTAGACACGCCAACTTTAAGGGCATTTAAGTGGTCATTGGATAGACAAATGGATGAAAATGGAATAGTGCATGTCAGATGGTTTCACAGGTCGGCGCAACATCGAGGGCCGAAGGGCCTGTACTGCGTTGTAATGTTCTAATTCTAAAAGTGTAAAGTGGGAGTTTGGTGCATGAGGGAGGGTTTCCTTTCTTTCTTCTACCTTTTTTAGCCTCCAGAAGCTGCCTCTCTCTTCGGTGCAGGGGAAGAAGTTGATTGGTAAGTAACTGGTAAGTTATTTTACTCCTCATTGTAATAAAACGTTTTTAAAGTTACGTGTTGGCAGGTCAGCTTGGACAAGTGGAATGTAGGGCCTGGGGTATGTGGGAAGTCATGGACACACCACGTGTCCGGGATGAACACATCTGCAGGAAGTGTCACTGGCTGCAGAAGCTTGAACTCTGGGTTTCGGAAATTGAACAGTGGTTGGAGTCACTGTTGTGCATCCACGGGGCAGAGGACTATGTGGATAGCACGTTTAGGGAGGTGGTCACAATGCAGGTTAGGAACAGGCAAGCAGAGAGGGAATGGGTGACTGCTTAGGAAGTCAAGAAAACCAGGCAGTCAGTGCAGGAACCACTCAGCATGTCTGGCAGCATCTGTGGAAAGAGAAGCAGAGTTAACGTTTCGGGTGAGTGACCCTTCTTCAGAACTCGAAGAAGGGTCACTGAACTGAAACGTTAACTCTGCTTCTCTTTCCACAGATGCTGCCAGACCTGCTGAGTGGTTCCAGCATTTCTTGCTTTTATTTCAGATTTCCAGCATCCGCAGTATTTTGCTTTTATTTAAGTCAGTACAGGAGTCTTGCTTGCTAATCGGTTTTCCATTTTGGATACTGAAGAGAGCATTGGTTCCTCGGAGGAGTGCAGCCAGAGCAAATTCCATGACACCACGGGTGGCTCAGCTGCACAGGATGGGAGGAAGAAGAGTGGAAGAGCAATAGTGAGAGGGAATTCGATAGTCAGGGGATCAGACAGACATTTCTGCAGCAGTAAACGTGACTCCAGAATGGTATGTTGCCTCCCTGATGCCAGGGTCAAGGATGTCATGGAATGGCTGCAGGACATCCTTCTGGGGGAAGGTGAACAGCTAGAGGTCACATTGTGGTTCACATTGGCACCAATGGCATAAGTAGGAAGAGAGATGAGGTCCTGAAAGCAGACTTTAGGGAGTGAGGAAGGAAATTAAAAAGCAGGACCTCCAAAGCAGTAATCTCAGGATTACTCCCAGTGCCACATGCTAGTGAGCTTAGGAATAGGAGAAGTGACTGATTGAACACGTGGCTGGAGAATTAGTGGAGGAAGGAGGGCCTCAGATTTCTGAGGCATTGGGACAGGTTCTGGGGCAGGTGGGATCTGGACAAGATGGATGGGTTACACCTCAACAGGACGGGAACTAATATCCTAGCAGGGAGATTTGCTGGTGCTGTTGAGGAGGGTTTAAACCAGCGTGTTAGGGGGATGGGAGCCTGAGGGGGAGCTCAAGTTGGAAGGAAGTAAAGCTGGTAACAGGACGTAGAAAAGTAGCAAGTGACATTAGAAGGCAGGTGAAACAAAGGTGAGCATCAACTAGGCTTATAATGCAGAATGTCAAGAAGACAAGGTTAAGGGCACTCTCCCTGAATATACACAGCATTCGCAACAAGGTAGATGATTTACAGGCCCACGGAGAGGTAAATGGGTATGATCTTATTGCCACAGAGGAAACTTGGCAACAGGGTGACAAAGACTTGGAACTGAATATTCAATGTATTTGACATTTTGGAAGGACAGGCAAAAAGGGAAAGGAGGTGTTGTTGCGCTGATAAAAAGGGATGGGATCACTACATTAGTAAGGGAGGATCTCAGATGGGAAGAACAAAATGTGGAATCTGTTTGGGTGGAGCTAAGTAACAGCAAGGGACAGCAAACATTGTTGTTTACAGGCCATCAAACCGCAGTGGTAACATGGGGGATGGTATTAATCAGGAAATTAGAGAAGCATGTGGCATGGGTAATGCAGTAATCATGGGTGAATTCAATCTGCATATAGACTGGGTAAACCTAATGAGCAGTAATGCTATGGAGGACAAGTTTCTGGAGTGTGTTAGGGATGGTTTTCTCCAGCAGTATGTTGAGGAACCGATTAGAGAGCAGGCTATTGTAAATCTAGTATTATGTAATGAGAAAGGGCTAATTAATTCATTAATAATATTGTTGTCGAAGAACCTTTAGGGATGAGTGACCATTATACGATAGAATTTTACATTATGTTTGAAAGTGATGTAGTTCAATCTGAAGCCAGGTTGGTAAATTTGAACCAGCGGAATTTTGAAGGTATGAGGGGCAAATTGGCTGAGGTGGATTGGGAAAATATATTAAAAGGTATGACAGTACATTGGCAATGGATAGTCTTTAAAGAAATATTACATAGTTTACAGCAATTCTACATTCCTTCAGGTGCAAAAACCCCAAAAGTAATGACAGTCAACCGTGATTAACAAAGGAAGTTAAGGATTGTACAAGATTAAAAGAAAGGCTCATAAATTTGTCAGAAATAGTAGTAAACCTGAGGATTGGAAGGATCTTAGAATACAACAAAGGAGAATCAAGAAACTGAAAAAGAAAGGGAGAATAGAATATGAATATAAGCTTGCAAAAAATATAAAAATGGACTGAAAAGCTTCTACAGGTACATAAAAAGGAAATGCTTGGCTAAGACAAATATGGGTCCATTACAGGCAGAGTCAGGAGAATTTATAATGGGAATAGAGAAATGGCAGAGAAGCTAAATGATTACTTTGTGTCTGTCTTCACTGAGGAAAATCTTCGAAATATCCCAGAATTAGAGATCCAAGGGGTTACGGGGAATGAGGAATTGAAGAAAATTAATCTAGGTATTGGAGAAATTAATGGGGCTGAGGGTTGATAAGTCCCCAGGACCTGATATTCTACATCCAAAAGTATTAAAAGACGTAGCCATGGAGATACTGAATGCACTGGTGATCATCTTCCAAAATTCTATTGATTCTGGAGCAGTTCCTGCAGATTGGAAGGTTGAAAATATCACGCCATTATTTAAGAAGGGAGGGAGAGAGAAAACAGAGAATTACAGACCTGTTAGCCTGACATCAGTCAATCTGTTCTGCAGGATGTGATAAATGGACACTTGGATAATAATGATCAGATTGGGCATAGTCAACATGGATTTATGAATGGGAAATCATGTTTGAAAAACTGTCGGAGTTTTTTGAGGATGTTACTAACAGAATTGATAAAGGGGAGTTGTTGGACATGGTATGCTTGGATTATCAGAAAGCTTTTGATAAAGTTCCCCACAGGAGATTGATTAGCAAAATTAAAGCACATGGGATAGGAGGTAATATACTGGCATGGATTAATGATTGGTTAACAGGTAGAAAGCAGAACGTAGGAATAAACGGGTCATTCTCACATTGGCAGGCTGTGACTCGTGGGGTACCGCAGGGATCAATGCTTGGGCCCCAGCTCTTCTCATTATATATTAATGACTTGGATGTGGGGACCAAATGTAGATTTCCAAGTTCGCAGATGACACAAAACTAGGTGGGAATATGTGCTGTGAGGAAGATGCAAAGCGGATTCAAGGGGAGTTGGACAGACTTAGTGATTGGGAAGAACGTGGCAGATGGAATATAATGTGGAAAAATGTGAGGTTATCCATTTTGGCAGGAGGACTTGATGTGCAGAGTATTTCTTAAGTGATAAGAGATCTGAAAGAGTGGATGTACAAAGGGACCTGGGTGTCCTTGTCAATAAGTCACTGAAAACTAACATGCAGGTGCAGCAAGCAATTAAGAAGGCTAATGGTATGTTAGCCTTTATCACAAGAGGATTTGAGCACAGGAGTAATGAATTCTTGTGATAATTGTATTGAAGCTTGGTTAGACTGCACTTGGAGTACTGTGTGCAGTTTTCGTCCCCTTACTTGAGCAAGGATATTATTGCCATCGAGGGAGTGCAATGAAGATTCACCAGACTTGTTCCTGGGATGGTGGAACTGTCCTATGAAGAGAGATTGAGGAAACTGGGCCTGTATTCTCTAGAGTTTCGAAGAATGATAGGTGATCTAATTGAAACCTACAAAAGACTTCAAGGGATAGACAGGGTAGATACAGCTAAGATGTTTCCCGTGGTTGGGGAGTCTAGAACCAGGGGACATAATTTCAAAATAAGGTGGAAACCACTTGGGACAGAGACAAGGAGAATTTTTTTCTTCAGAGGGTTGTGAATATTTGGAATTCTCTACCCCAGAGGGCTGTGGAAGCTCAGTCATTGCGTATGTTTAAAGCAGAGACTGACAGATTTCTAAATACCAATGACATAAGTGGATATGGGGATAGTGGAAGAAATAGGTTTGAAGTGAATGGTCAGCTATGATCATATTGAATGGCGGGACAGGCTCGATGGGCTGAATGGCCTACTCCTGCTCCTATGTTCCTATGTTCCTGTGTGCCTGCAGTTTTTTGATGTTTGTGCTGTTGGCTAGGAGGTTCATTATTCAGTCATTAACACTCTCTCTACACTAATGCTTTGTCTTTCACCACAGCATTCGCACACACTCTTTGCCTTTGCCCGATGACTTCCTCGTCAGTTAATCTCTCCGACCCTCTGTCCTATCACACACCTTCCCTTTTGTTCTCTCCCTCACCACCCCCACCTCCGCTTAAAACCTATTACATTTCTAAACATTGCCAGTTGTGATGAAAGGTCACTGACCTGAAACTTTATCTCTGCTTCTCTCTCCACAGAGGCTGCCAGACCTGCTGAGTATTTTCAGTACTTTCTGTTTTTATTTCAGATTTCCAAAATCCACAGTATTTTGCTTTTCTCTGAAATCCTTTGGTGTCCTGTTGCTCATTGGTTCTGTGTCCTAATGGAGTGAGCATTGGTGTTTCTCATTAATGGCTGAACAAACCCATTCAGAGGTTGTGGGTTTGAATCCCAGCACAGTTGTGTTTCAGGTCAGTGTTTGTTGGTTCTCGTGCTGGACAGTGAGATCTTTCAGCAGAACATTTTGCCCTTCAGGGAACAGAAACTTCCGCTCCGATGCTTTCCGATTGCTTGCCATTTCAACACTCCCCCCTGCTCTCATGCTCACATCGCTGTCCTGGGATTGCTGCAGTGTTCCAGTGAACATCAACGCAAGCTCGAGGAACAGCATCTCATCTACTGATTAGGCACACTATAGCTTGCCGGACTGAACATTGAGTTCAATAATTTCAGAGCATGACAGCCCCCCATTATACTTTCATTTTTCGTTATTTTTCCTTCCTTTTTTTTGCATTCTTTTTTTTGCATTTATTTCATTTCATCTTAGTTTGTTCAGTTTGCTTACCCACTGTTTTTTTTCAGGTTTGCACTTGCTGCTGTTCAATATTCAGTGTATTAACAGCTAATCTGTACTAATGCTTTGTCTTTCAACACACCATTAACATATTGTTTGCCTTTGCTCCGTGACCTTTTGGTCAGCTATGTGGCCTGGTCCAATCTCGAACTCCTTTGTTATCTCTTGCCCCACCCCCACCTCACCTACTTATAACCTGTGAATTTTCCAATATTTGTCAGTTCCGAAGAAGGGTCACTGACCCGAAACGTTAACTCTGCTTCTCTTTTCACAGATGCTGCCAGACCTGCTGAGTGGTTCCAGCATTTCTTGTTTTTATTTCAGATTTCCAGCATCCGCAGCATTTTGCTTTTGTTTCAGTCCCACCTGTCTGACTTGATTCTTAATTTCCTCTGAGCTGATTGCTGAATGGCAAGAAATGACTCATCACCTGCTCTGGGCAACTTGCAAAATAAAGCAATTAAAAAATGGCAGCAGCAGAATTGTATTCAACCACAAACTGTAACCTCATGACCCGGCATATCCCTCACTCTACCATTACCATCCAGCAAAGGGACCAAGCCTGCTTCAATATAGAGTGTAGGAGAGCATGCCAGGAGCAACACCAGGCAGACTTAAAAATGAGGTGTCAGCCTGGTGAAGTTACAACACAGGGTTACTTGTACACCAAACAGTGGAATCAGCATGCAACAGACAAAGCTCAGCAATCCCACAACCAACAGATCAGATCTAAGCTCTGCAGTTTTGTTACATCCAGTCGTCAATGGTGGTGGACAATTATACAACTAACAGCTGGAGGAGGCTCCACAAATATCTCCATCATCAGTGATGGAGGAGCCCAGCAAATCAGTGCAAAAGACAAGGCTGAAGCATTTGTATCCATCTTCAGCCAGAAGTGCTGAGTGGATGATCCATTTCTGCCTCCTCCTGAGATCTCCAGCATCACAGATGCCTGTCTTCAACTAATTCGATTCACTCCAGGTGATATCAAGAAATGGCTGAAGACACTGGATACTGCGAAGGCTATGGGTCCTGACAATATTATGGCTGTAGTACTGAAGATTTGTGCTGCAGAACTATCCGTGCCCTTATCCAAGATGTTCCATTATAGCTACAACACTGGCATCTAGTCGACAATGTGGAAAATTTACCAGGCATATCCTGTATACAAAAAGAAAGACAAATCCAACCCGGCCAATTCCAATCCTATTAGCCTACTCTTGATCATTAGCAAAGTGATGGAATGTGTCGTTGACTGTGCTTTCAAGTGGCACATAAACAGTAACAACTGGCTCACAAACACTCAGTTTGAATTCCGCCAGGGCAACTCAGCTCCCGACCTCATTACAGCCTTGGTCCAAACATGGACAAAAATAACTGAACTGAAGAGGTGAGGTGACAGTGACTGCCCTTGACATCAAGGCAGCATTTGACCGAGCGTGGCCTCAAGGAACTCCAGCAAACCTAGAGTCAATGGGAATCAGGGGGAAAATGCTTCGCTGGTTGGAGTCATACCTAGCACAAAGGAAGATAGTTGTGGTTGTTGGAGGTCAATCATCTCAACCCCGGGACATTGCTGCAGGAGTTCCTCAGGGTAGTGTCCGAGGCCCATCTCATTGCTTCATCAATGACCTTCCCTCCATCATAAGGTCAGAAATGGGGTTGTTTGCTGATGGTTGCATCATGTTAAGCAGCATGCGCAACTCCTCAGATACTGAAACAGTCCATGTCCATATACAGCAAGACCTGGAGAACATTCAGGCTTGGGCTGATACATGGCAAGTGGCATTTGCCCCACGCAAGTGCCAGGCAATGACCATCTCCAATAAGAGAGAATCTAACCATCTCCCCTTGACATTCAATAGCATTACAATTGTTGAACCACCACCTTCAACATCCTGGGGGTGATCATGGACCAGAAACTGAACTGGAGCAGCTGCATAAATACTGTGGCTACCAGAGCAGGTCAAAAGCTGGGAATGCTGTGGGGCGTAACTCAGCTCCTGACTCCCCAAAACCTATCCATCATCGAGAAGGCACAAGTCAGGAGTGTGATGGAATATTCTCGACTTGCCGAAATGCTATTGTGTCATGGGTCTGGGCAGATCCTTTGTTGCTTTTGAGATCGTACTTCAGCGACACAGTCTCAGAGTCTTGTTTAAACCATATATTGTATCCCTGGTGCAGCTGAGTGGACATTTCCTGATCACTTAACGAAAAGACCAGGTTTTATCAGGAGGTGCAGAAGAGAATTGAAACCTGGACAGCTCTCATTCTATTCACTGATGCAGATTTGGATCAATCTGTGAATGAATGGAAATGGAATGAAATTCTTTCCTACACTCTTTCCTCATAGGAAGCCCCTTCACTCAGGTCACCTGTCCTGATCCAGCAGTCTAGTTGGGAAAATCATCTGTTGGCAAAATTATTCGAAGAAAATCAGTGAGTGTGAGAGAGCTTTTCTTTGCACAATCTAACTTTTTAGTTTTTACCTCTGTAGATGTACCAGCAGCAGATGAAAACCAATCTGAAGAAAGCAGGTAGGATCACACTTGGGGTTTCACTCACCAATCTCGAGACTATGGTTGTCACTCGGTAATTCTAGTGCAAAATTTTCTCACAACCACACAACGACCATTCTCTTTTCACTAGAATTTCAGAAAAGAGTAATGGACCCAGCAGTAAGATGATGCTTTTGTCCTTTTCAGATGTGGGTTGTCTGCTGAAGGGATTTGGATCGAAAAGGCACAGAAGCCAAATGCTAACAGTTACATTTTTATCACTGGTGGTGGGAGCAACTTAAGATGATGAATTGAGTGTCACAAAGAAGTGTATTATGCAATATTAAGGCATCATGAATTCTACCCCATACCGTATCAGAACCAATTTACTAATTGAGCCCAGTGACTGCTGGTTTCTGGTTGAAGAGTTAAAATTGTCTTTGATGTACATGTGGGGCTGAATTTTATCAGTAAGTGACGGCTTTCCGATACGGAAGTGCCACCGCACAGCCCGCGTGATATCACAAGCAGGGGCTGATTTAAATAGAGGGGGTGGATCGGCCGCCTCTGATGACATCATCAGGGATGGCCGCCATGTCCCCGGCAAAGGCGTCTGGCGTCACCGTGCATGTGCCGGTGCCATTTTTAAAGGGCTTGAAACCCTTCACAAAAATTTACATTTTTAAAGGGATATTAGTTTTTATTTTCTTTAAATAAATAATTAGAAAATAGAAGCCCTTTCCTAATCCCCCCTAATGATCTTTACATTGCCCTATATTCAGAAAACTTATTTTATTCCTGACTTGAACTTCCCCCCAACCTTCTCACATTTGTCCTTCAACACCTTCCCACCATCCCCACATCAAATAAAAAGTGTTTTCCCTGCTCCCCCACCCCCCCTGGTAATTTTATTCCGCGCCCCGCCCAACCAGTGTCTCGCCTCGGAACTCCAACGGTGTTCTGAAGGCACGCGGGTTGTGGCCGGTTGGCTGTAATATTGGTGTGGGACGGACGCTGTCAGCAGGTAAGTTAATTTGAATCTTACTAATGCTGATTTACATTTTGTAATGAAGGCCCCGTTGCCAAGCAGCAGGGGGTAGGGGGCTGCATCAAGGCCTCGCCGCCACTGCTAATATTCAGCGGGACCTTCTTGGCATCATAGGTTGTACTGGGCCGCTCCCGCTAGCATTTTAAGGGCCTCCCCGCCACGACCCACACCGTCGAGGGGCTGGTATAATTCAGCCCATGGTTCAGAAGAATCTTTCTTTCCCTCGCCTCCACTTATCAAATGACACTGACTCCTTGCTGGGGTCTGGTTCATTGGTGCCTACTGCACCCCCCCGTTTAGCATTAAGTCATGGCTGTAACTGGAGTGAAAGGTCACAGACCGGAAACATTGGGCAGGATTTTAAGAAGCCCTTGACATCGTGATGGAGATGTGGAGGACATGAAAGTGGCTTCGGATGAGGCCCGATCATCCAGGCAGGGCCGTCCAATCCTCCCGACAGTGGCAGTGAGGCTCTGGGGTGCCCCCTCCACCCGGCTCGCCGCTTGGCGATAGGACCACAATTAACATATTCAAAAGAATAAAAGTAATACATTTAAATATACTTACCTGAGATCCTGAGGGCCCGCCACGATCTTCAGCCTGGTGGCTGGCACTCCCGCGTCTTCAGATCCCCGTCCGGGGAAACGAGGTGTGACACTGGTGGGGAGGGAAGAGGAGGTAGGTTTATCAGTGCGGGGGAGGGGAGGTGGGAACGAGGTCAAATACACATAACGGGTGTAGAGGATGGTGGGAAGGGTTGAACCTGAAACGTTGTGAAGTTGTGGGGGTGAAGGTCAGATGTCAAAGGTAAGTATTTTGGGGGAATGAACTACAAATACTTCTTGTAATTGTTGATGGAGGAGCTGGGAAAAGGGCAGAAGAAATTTATTTATTTGCTTTTTGGGGGGATCTTGCTTTAAAAATGTAAATACGCCAGCAGGTTGGCTGCTCTTCAAAAATGGCGCCAGCGCCTGTGACCAGGCAACTGATGCCATTGCCGGTGACGAACATCCCGCCCCCTCCATGTGATTGGCGGGGTGGTGAGGTGGAGGCGGGATGCCCCAGTTATTCAAATGAGCCACCGCGCTTAAGATGCTGTCAGAGCGGATGAGTATTTCCAGCACTTTCTGTTTTTAATTCAGATTTCCAGCATCTGCAGTGTTTTGTTTTTCTGGTGTTATAGATGATATATAAATGCAAATTGTTGTTGTAGTGGCAATTGCATTATGAGTTTAACTTGTCTGACAGAGTGAAATGTAAAATTTTTATTTCCTTCCTAGACTATTTATATGAATGGTGAAAATGCAGCTTGTACTGTCAGCCCAAACGAACTGGAGGTCGAGTGCTGTGAGAGGATTAATCTGTCGAGGACATGATTTTAATGTAGGAAATGATTTTTTTTATCCATATATGTGTATATTTTATATAAACTATAGAACACCATTAATCACATTTTATCCCTTTTTGGTAGTGCATTTAACACAGCAATCTAAATTCTGAGGCCTCTTAATATTTTCTCAGCTTCTTTGTCTGATTTTGGAGGTTCTCGAAATCCAGATAAATTTCTCATGTTCTGTTTCTGTGTAGAATGTGATTATTCAGATGGAAAATGCTTTAGTTTTTCGACAGATTAGATTTCTAACTTTTGCCAGTTCTGATGAAAGGTCACAGACCTGAAACGTTAACTCTGTTTCTCTCTGGACAGATGCTGCCAGACCTGCTGAGCATTTCCGGCACTTTCTATTCTCATTTCAGAGATGCTGCAGTGTTTGTTGCACTTGGTAACAGTGGTTTTATAATTCAGTTGCTTATAGGCTTGAGTTATGTGGCCTTCTCCAGGAGGATAAGCCTGTATGTTCCTGTCAACTATTGTCTTTCTACAACTGGTTTAATTTTTTTCACCTTAAACTACTCCCCACCCAGCGTCAAATTTTACCACTCGTCCTGAAGGCAGATTTTACCGACACCAATCACCTGCCAGTATTCATGTGTGAGCTTTGAGCTTGTTCACAGACCCCAGTCTGATCCGGCCCTCATCTGCCCTCCGTGTAGAGCACCTCCAGGAGCTGGTGGCACTGAGTAGTTAATGGTGACAGGAAACCGGGCTACTTATCCCCTCATAACAGGCAACTCAGCAAAGACTGAGATTGAACCTGAGAACTTCCTGATCTGTGTGGCTCAGACTCAATGTATAAACTCACTGAGCTCTCAGGGAGCCAGTCTGAAAAATCAGCTGTGCTGTGAGATTGCTGCTCCATGGTTGAGTTTGTGTGAACAAGGGACATTTTTTGTGCAGTTTTGTATATTTTGAGTCAGTGTGGGTTGGGGGAGGTGTTATTTGATTTTTTCTCCCAGCCTGAACTGCAACTTGAGCTGCAGCAATCACAAGCTGTTGCTGTTTTTGTCCTCAATACAGAAATTGCTGAACCGATAATTGGTCATATTTTGCCACGGAGAGAAAGTGAGTTCTGACTATAAAATATCTCGACACCACTTGTATAAATTTAGTTAATGAGGTTACAGATGGATATTGTGTTCTGTATATAATTGTTGCTTGTAACTAAATAGAAAGTAATTGAAACTATATTCTGTCTGTCAGGATTAAAGTTTGTTTTCCTGGGTTCTTGCATCACTAAGCACTGTTTAGATGCCCGTACTTCCTTTATATTTGTGTCACTTCATGCATCACTGAACAATTTGGCCATTCACAAATTTCTTATCGTAAGTCTGAGAGCTGGAATGTTTTTCTTAAATTCATTTGTTTGTGTTCATTTTACTCGAATGAACCCGACTGTTACTCAGTTTATATTTTGAGTTCGTTAAAAGCTGTAAAATCCATACTACAGTTCAGAAGTTTCACCCTGCTTTCCCCCCGCCCCTTCCCAGGGCCAGATCTCAGGTAGGAAGGGTCTGTTACTGTCACACCAAGTGGAATAGAACATTGCTGTATTTGTATTAATGCAGGGTTTGGGGCAAAGCCCCTTCAACCATTAATTCCATTCAATAAGGACCATGTTTGATAATTGCATCAACCTCAAGGTTGTAAAGACTGTCACCATCCTTAATGAGTCTTGATTAAATTTTGTTCGCCCCATTACCGATCAGCAGTCTCCAAGGACATTTCTGTGGATGATATTGACTTTTGAGTTCAAAGAAGTCTACTTGGCTTGGAACAAAGATTTGAGTTAAATGATGCATAATAAGAACTACAAACTCTTTTTAAAATGCCATTTATTATTGCTGCTTACAATTGTATAATCCTGACAAAGCTTAATCAAAAGCTGGACAAATCTACTGGATATTCAGACTGACCAAATGTAACTTGTTTCAAAAACGAGCCTCAGAAAGGCCACAAAATAATAACACAAAGGTAGACATTCTGTTTTCATGTGAGGGATGTCACTGGAGGCCAACGAGTGTTCATAAAATTCAGTCTTAGACCTTTTTTTATATATCCAATATTTCAAAAGTGAATATCTAATGGTTCAGAGATATTTCATCATTTCCAATTGGTTGATTATTTTTGGCCACTGACGTTGTCTTATCAAAAGAGTCACAAATGTGACTCCAGGATGGTATGTTGCCTCCCTGGTACTCAGGTCAAGGATGTCACGGAGCGGCTGCAGGACATTCTGAAACATTCAGAGTTTGTGGTACACATTGGTACCAACGATATAGGTAAAAAGAGGGATATGGTCCTGAAACAAGAATTTAGGGAGCTAAGTAGCAAATTAAAAAGCGGGACCTCAAAGGTTGTAATCTCTGGATTACTCCCTATGCCATGTGCAAGTGAGTATAGGAATAGGAGGATAGAGCAGATGAATGCATGGCTGAAGAGATGGTGCAGGAGAGAGGGCTTTAGTTTCCTGGATCACTGGGTCTGTTTCTGATAAAGGTGGGACCTATACAAGTTGGACGGGTTGGACCTGAACCAGAACGGGCCCAATATCCTAGCTGGGAGGTTTGCTCTTGCTGTTGGGGGGGAGAGTTGGGGGGGGGGGGTTAAACTAATTTGGCAGGGGAATGGGATACAGAGTGGAGGTACAGTAGGGGGTGATGCACAGTCAAATATAAAAGAGAAACTGAGTCAGTCTGGAAGGCAGAGCAAAGATAGACCTGTTCAGGCACAAGTGAAAAATGCAAGGCTGGATTGCATCTATTTTAATGCAAGGAGTCTTACTGGTAAGACAGATGAATCGAGGGCATTGATTAACGCATGGTATTATGATACTATTGCTATCACAGAGACATGTTTGAGGGAGGGGCAGGACTGGCAGCTCAATATTCCAGGGTATAGAATCTTCAGGCGTGACAGGGGAGGGGATAAAAGAGGAGGTGGCATTGCACTGTTGATTAAGGAGTCAATTACTGCAGGAAGAAAGGATGATACCTGAGAAGTTTCTTCAAATTATGCCATATGGGTAGAACCTAAAAACAAAAAGGGGGTAATCACTTGGCTGGGAGTGTACTATAGGCCTCTAAACAGTCAGGGAGAGACAGAGGAGCAGATATGTAGGCAAATCTCAGACAGGTGTAAAAATAATAGGGTAATAATAGTAGGGGATTTCAACTTACCTAATATCAACTGGGATTGTCTGAGTGGAAATCGCTTAAAGGGGGCAGAATATTTGAAATGCATACAGCAGAGCTTTTTGAGCCAGTACGTAGAAAGGTCTACAAGAGAAGGACAGTACTGGACCTAATCCTAGGGAATGAAGCTGGACAAGTGGTAGAAGTATCAGTGGGGGAGCATTTCAGGGATAGTGACCATAACTCTGTAAGACTTAAGGTAGTTATGGAAAAGGACAAAGACGGGCTAGAAATAAAGGTACTGAATTGGGGGAAGGCCGATTTCAATATGATAAAACTGGATCTGGCCAAACAGGATCTGGCCAAAGTGGACTGGGAGCAGCTACTTGTAGGAAAATCGATATCAGACCAGTGGGAGTCATTCAAAGAGGAAATAGTGAGGGTTCAGAGCCAACATGTATCCATTAAGGTAAAGGGTAGGACCAAACAGTCCAGGGAACTGTGGATGTCAAGTGATATAGAGGATTGGATCAGGAAAAGAAAAGGAGGCTTATGGTCGATTCGGAGTGCTGAAAACAGCGGAGGCACTAGAGGAGTATAGAAAGTGTAGGGGGTACTTAAAAAAGTAATGAGGAGAGCGAAGAGGGGACATGAAAAAACACTGGCGGGCAAGATAAAGGAAAATCCTAAGGCGTTTCATGAGTATATTAAGGGCAAGAGGATAACCAGGGTTGTCTTACGAGGAAAGATTGGACAGGCGAGGTTTGTATCTGCTGGAATTTAGAAGAGTAAGAGGCGACTTGATTGAAACATATAAGATCCTGAGGGGTCTTGATAGGGTGGATGTGAAAAGGATGTTTCCCCTTGTGGGAGATTCTCAAACGAGGGGTCACTGTTTAAAAATAAGGAGTCGCCCATTTAAAACAGAGATGAGGAGAAATTATTTCTCTCAGAGGGTCGTGAGTCTTTGGAATTCTCTTCCTCAAAAGGCGGTGAAAGCAGAGTCTTTGAATATTTTTAAGGCAGAGGTAGATAGATTCATGATAAGCACAGGGCTGGAGGGTTATCGGGGGTAGGTGAAAATTTGGAGGAATCAGTTCAGCCATGAACTTATTGAAAGGCGAAGCAGGCTCGAGGGGTCGAGTGGCCGACTCCTGCTTCTAATTCGTATGTTCCTATGGAAAATTAGCCCACAGCGGGTGCACTGGGTGGGAGATTCGGTGAAAGATTAGGATGGGACAATTGGGATTGATGATTGGAATGAGCGATCACCGAGTGCCTCGATGACCACTGTGGAGGATGCTGAGAGAGATAAAGTGGGAAGGTGTAGGTTTATCCAATAAAACAGAGACAGAGGGAGTGGTCACGGGACATGTTGCATATTAGTTTAATTTTATTCTGTATGTATGATTAGCATAAAGGATTTTTTGCAGTTGCTCTACTTTTACAAAAGTCACCTTACATGAAATGCAAACTCAATCAAATCATCTTGGTTTGTCTTTGAAACAATCTGATTACAGCGACTGAGTGGAGAGAGGCTGGATTCAAATGTGGTTCATGTGTGAAAATCTTCCATTTTCCTCATAATTTTATAATCTGAGAAAGTACAGTGAAGGGATATTTCACCCCATTCTTCAGTTCCTCTCTAAACTTACTCTGGGTCGCAGCGTAAATAAAAGTGTTTGTGCAGCAACTCAGGAGCTGAAGCATAACTGCAAGCCGTTGTACAATGGGTGACTCGCCACCAGAACCCATCCGGCCCAGTAGAACAATTCTGGCATGCATCGTAGTCACCAGGAACAGAACCCATAGAAGGATAAAATTCCCCGATATCATAAAAAGTGGTGATTGATTTTCTTCTGTTCATGGTCTCTGGATCACTGTGACTCTCCCTACTGACCCGGTCCCGAAGTCTCTTGCGAATTCTGATGGTCACTAGAATGTGCCTGACAGTTAAAACATTGAGCATCAGAATCAGAATAAATGATACACACGGGGTGAAAATATAATGTAACAATTCAATTGCTGTCCATACTGGTGAAAACAGAGCACTCCAGGGAATAATGCAGAGCCAGGGGCCTCGAAAACGGGTATAGCTGCTTGAAAGCATAAAGTACCAGAAAATATTTTTCACACAGAACAACACAGACATTGTTCCAATAATCACAGCCGCCGATTTCTCAGTGCAATATTTAATTTTCAGTTTCTGGCAACAAATGGCCACAAATCGATCAAAGGTGAAAGCGACGGTGAACCAGACAGAACAGTCCGTTGCTGCATAAAGTAGGACAGCGTGGATATTACACACTGGAATATCAAACAGAAATCGAAACATTCTACGATAACTAATGGGAATTTACCTCAGTATCAGGTCGAAGATAATAACCAGTCGATCCGCCGTTGCCATGGCCACCAAGTAACGAGTGACACATTTGGAGAGACCACACTTTCCCCGAGACAAGATCACAATCGTCACTAGGTTAACTGTAAGGAAGAGGGAAAAACAGGGACATTATACATCAGGATAGGAGCAGGAATATCAATATGCTGGATTCATGGTTATAATAATCTGAAAGCTCACTACATCCCACGATGGAAAACAATGTGTTTAAACTTTATGATGGAGAAAAGGCTTCGCACTAACTATCAGTAAAGATTTGAGAGTCCATGTCTGAAGAGTTCGATAAATGAACACAAAAGCAACATGCTTATGTTCATTCATAAATGTGCAGTGTTATAATATGGTCTCCCTTGGTGAACGGTGAGTAAACACACTGACTGGTGCCTTGCAAAACCAAAGAGATGAATTCTTGGTCTGGTCAGTTACAATAGGAATCAGTTACACTGGGATATGGTGGGGTAATTACCAGGGTCCCTCTCCTGATCAGTGACCTTTGGATATGCTGAGGTTTTAATCCCCCAGCTTCTGCTGCTGATCCATGACCATGGGAGATGATGCAGGTTGAGTTCCTGTTTCAGATTCTTTACATTCAATCACTGGCTCAACCCCAACCCACCTGTTTTTGTGAATTAAGATTTAGTCCTTTGATGCTTCGGAAAACTGGGATATGTGGCTCTCAGTTTCATTGTGTTATCAAAGTTACCAATATCGATTGTGAATAGTTGAAGCCTCAGAACAGTTCATCTTGGCACATTGCTCGTCACTTCCTTCCAATACAAATACATTCCAATTATTCAAACTCTCTATGTTCTACTGCAAAACCAATCTTCAAACCAGGTCAATAATTTGCCTTTAGTTTTATTTCTAACTGACAATCTCTTTTGTGGAACCTGATCAACTGCCTTCTGGAAGTCCATATAAACTACGTCCATCGCCATTCCATTGTCTACCATTTGAATTATCTCCTCAAAAAAATCAATAGGATTCATTAGATTTGACCAATCCTTTAAAAATTCCATGCTGTTTTTTCCTAATTACCTCAAATTCCTCTAAGTGCTCAGTGACTCTGTCCTGAATTGTAGATTCCAATAATTTCCCCACAACAGATTTTGCACCGGCAGGTCTATAATTTCTTGGATTCTCTCTCTCACCTTCCTTATTTGTTTTAATTTCTTAATTTGTAATTTTCTCATCTAAACGGACAATTCATGAATCAAGAGAACTTTGTAAAATATTGACTGAAACATTTTCAATTTCCTCAAGTACATTTTAAAAATCCAGTGGTGGAAACCATCAGGTTCTGGAGATCGTCAGTCTTAAGTGTCATTATTTTTTCTAATATTCTTCTCTTGCTTCTGTTAATTTTAGTGAGTTCCAGTCCTTGATTCATTGTGGAATGTGAGGTATATTATCCTCTTGCTCTACTGTGAAGACTGACACAAAGCAATTATCCAACAAGCCTGGCATTTCCTTATTTTCATTATCTTTCACATCACCTGTTCTGCAGCTTTTCATATCTATTTTTTACTCTTTCTTTGTTGTTCATCATCTTTCTGACAGTTCCCCCGACCTACTCTATTCATTTCATTTTTGTATGTTCTTTCCTTTAGCTTAATGTTATCTGTCACCTCTTTTGTTGACCATTGTCTCCCTGGATCCTGCTCCCGATCAGTGATACTGGGATACAGGGGACAATTTATTGCAGCCGTTTGGAGTGGGAATGGAGGTGGGGGGGCGGGAGAATAGCATCAGACAAGTCTCCCCCGAAATCCGACATTGTGATAACGGTTCCGCATCTAATCAGTGGCGAGAAAGCACCAAGACAGCATCACTGCCCCGATGTGACGGGTGTGCATTTGAAGTTGTACAACAGGTTGTTTCAATGCATTTGCATGTAATTTTTATGATTCAATATGGTGCTTGGGATGAAATGGACCACGGGCGGCCCTGACTTGCTTTCAGGATACTGGCCATTGAAAGCTGGTGGCACCGAGACGGGGACTCAGTGCCGCGACGGGCAGGCAGACATGATCAGCACTCAATGACCACTGGCATTGTCAGTGAAGACTGTGACTCACTGACTTTTACGCCCTGTTGTAGGACGAGTTACGACCGATGCGATTTAGTGGGCCACCTATGCTGGAAATCACCATGCTCCTTAACAATTACGTGTCTGGATCATTCCAAAATTCCACTGGGGACATGTATGGTGTCTCCCAGGCAACAGACCACCACTGCATCAAGGAGGTGACCAATGCCCTGTTAAAGAGAGCTGGTGACTTTGTGCTCTACGGGACCTAACATAACAGTCAGGCCGAGAGAGCTGTCAGATTCATGGCCATCACTGGATTCCCTCAGATGCAAGATGTGATCAACGACATGAATGTGGTCATTAAGGCTCCAACAGACCAGTCAGCCTCCTCCTTCAACAGGAAGAGCTTCCATTTGATCAACATTCAACTTGTCTGCAACCATCGAAAATGTTTCCTGCAGTTCCCACTTCCCGAGGAGCAGCCGCGAGATGCCTCCATATTTCAACAGTCACAGGTACCACAGCTTTTCAGGCCCCCTCTTGCCTTCAGGGATGGATTCTCAGGGACAAGGGCTACCCATTGAAGACATGGCTTCTCAACAGCTGTGAGGAAACCTCACACTGCAGCAGAGGAGAGGTACAACAATTGCCATGGCTCCACCCGAGTGACCATCGCTCAGGCCATTGGGCTGCTGAAGATGAGATTGCTTTGCCTGGATCAATCTGGTGGAGCCTTGCAGTATGCCCCAGTGAGGGTCTTGTGTATCCTGGTGGTCTGCTGTGCTCTGCACATTCCAGCAGTGCACAGGAGGGAGGCCTTGCACGATGAGGCCATGTGAACGCCATTCCACCACTGACGAGGAGGGTGATGGACAGGCAGCACTGGATGTTGAACCCCTTGCATTGGAGGCCAGGAACATTGAGCAACGCATCAAGGAGGCAAGAGACAATCTCATACTTACCCACTTCCAGCCACCATGATGGTAACTCACAGTAAGGACAATAAAGACTGACCTCAATGCATGTAGTCTGTCGCCTCCTTTCCATTGGTGTTCCGTGCCGAGTGCCCAGCTGAAACACACACTAGTGCCCATGGGAGATCATATTTAAATGAGGCTGTGCTTACATTGGCATTTCACTAAGGGGGAAGGGGGAAGTCAGCAGCTCACAATTAGGGAAAGATAGAATAATCACTTTTACACAATGAACGTTAATGACTTGAACAAAAGAACTTTATCTGAAGCATCACATGTCAGATATCAAACACCCGTGAACCCCCCAAGTGAGTCGAAGTGCTTTGCTTTTTACGATTGCGAGTGCTTCTTCGAGGTGTGAACCCATCGCCAGCAGCTGGGCTGGAGACAGGCTGCTGATCAGGCTGCCCCTTGGCCTGTGATGACTTTGGCAGCCGCCCTCTGGTTACCTGAGGCCTGGAAGGCCCCGGCTGCCTGAGGCTTTCCTGCACTGGTGCAGGTCTCTCCTCAGGCATCACAGTTGCTGGAGCTGGGCTCACTGGCAGAGGGGCTGAGGAGCAACTGCCCACACTCAAAGCACCCTGAGGGGAGGCCCCAGCTGTGGAGGATAGTCACTCCTCCTCCCTTTCAAGGCTCACCTGAATTCCCTGCTCAGAGAAGTACAAAGGACAGGAGAAGACTCCAGGTGCCTTGTCCTTATCTCACTTTGCCACTGCTGTTTCGAACTCATGGCCAAGGTGATTGTGTGCAGCTCTGGGCACATCTGTGGGATGTCTTCATAAGGGTTGCCAACTTCTCAATGGAGGAATCCATACACTTCCATGCCTGAGACACGGCAGCACTCAAGGCATGATTGGACTTCACCATCATCCACTCATGGCTGTGTATTGCCTTTGGCATCTCTGCCAGATGTTGCCTTACCTTAACTCTCTCTAAAACTCCAGTATGCCCTGTGCTGTCGACACCACAGTACCATCATGAGCCTAGGGCTCAGCGTAGGCTTGGTCACCCCAATCCTCCGACTGTCAGAGACCACGACTGTCCCAACCTCAGCCAGCTGCTCAGGCACCAGATTGTGACCCTGATTCTAAAATCGAGCAGAAACCCAATGAGGTGAAATTATCTGCACTGGCGGAAGGTGCCAGAGATTCATGGGACAGTGCATCCTCTGAAGTGTAATGATGTCCTCCTTCCAGTCGATTCTCCTGAGGTGATGCTTAACTCCACTTGCCAGCAGTTCTGTGGTGCCGCCCTCCCTGTGCCCCACTTCATAAGAACACAAGAGATGGGAGCAGGAGGAGGCCATTCGGCCCCTAAAACCTGCTCCGACATTTAACAAGATCATGGGTCCTCTGACTGTCACATTCACTCCACTTTCCTGCTGCACCGCCCCCCCCCACCGCATAACTCCCGACTCCCTTGGAGATCAAAGATCTGTCTAACTCAGCCCTGAATATATTCAATGACCCAGCATCCACTGCTCTCTTGGGAAGAGAATTCCAAAGATTAGTGACCCTCTGACAAACGAAATTCCTCCACATCTCTGTCTTAACCTCGAACCTGACAAGCCTCCTCAGAATTCTGTTTGTTTCAATAAGATCACCACTCATTTGTCTAAACTCCGATGGGTATATGACCAACCCGCTCAACCTTTCCTTGTGAGACAAGCCCTTGTTCCCAGAAATCAGCGAGGTGAACCTTCTCTGAACTGCCTCCAATCCAAGTATATCCCTCCTTGCATAGGGAGACCAATACTGTATGCAGTACTCTACCTGCTGTCTCATCAATGCCCTGTACAGTTGTAGTAAGAGTTTCATACTTTTATAATCCGTCCCCCTTGCAATAAATCCAACATTCCAGTTGCCTTCCTAATTACTTGCTGTACCTGCATGTTATGTTCTTGTGATTCATGTACAAGGACCCCCATTTCCCTCTGCACTGCAGCATTCTGCAATCTCTCTTACTTTCAGTAATATTCTGCTTTTCTATTCTTCCTGCCAAAGTGGACAACCTCAAGATTTCCCCCATTATACTCCATCTGCCAAATTTTGGACCACTCACTTAACCTATCTCTATCTCTTTGCAGGCACCTGATGTCCTCCTCACAACTTGTTTTCCTATCCATCTTTGTATCGTCTGCAAATTTGGTTACAATACTTTCAGTCGTTTTGTCCAAGTCATTAATATAGATCGTAAATAGTTAAGGCCCCAGCACTGATCCCTGTGGCTCAGTTTGCCAACCTGAAAATGCCACATTAGCTTAAGGCCCATTCTTTCATTTGCCTGTGTGAATTCATCAACGAGGGTTTGAAGTTCAGCCTCTGAGTGTGCACATACGCAAGTGTCATCAGCATACTGCAACTCCTTTATCTGTTCTACATGTAACATCCTTCAAAAACTCCAACAGGTTTATCAAACATGATTTCCCTTTTTATAAATCCATGTTGACTCTGCCCAATCATATCCCAAACATAAAGGGGAGGCAGTGGCGTAATGTTATTGTCACTGGACAAGTAACCCAGAGACCCAGGGTATTGCTTTAGGGACATGGGTTCGAATCCAACCATAGCAAAAGGTAGAATTTGAATTCAATTAATAAAAATCCCTAATTGAAAGCTAGAAATGCGGTTGACTTTTAAATTCCCTCTGAAATGGCCGAGTAAGTCACTCAGTTGTATCAAACCGCGACAAAGTCAATAAGGAATGAAACTGGACCAGACCACCCAGCATCGACCAAGGCACCGGAAATGACAACAGCAAACCCAGCCCTGTCCACCCTGCTACGTCCTCCTTACTAACATCTGGGGGCTTGTGACAAAATTGGTAGAGCTGTCCCACAGACACTAGTCAAG
Source organism: Heterodontus francisci (assembly GCF_036365525.1). Lineage (NCBI taxonomy): Eukaryota > Metazoa > Chordata > Chondrichthyes > Heterodontiformes > Heterodontidae > Heterodontus > Heterodontus francisci. The sequence continues at coordinate 31,159,285 of NC_090410.1, forward strand.
CAGCAGCCTGTCATAGTAATACTCACAGAATCGTACATTCCTGACACCACCATCACCATCCCCGAGTATGTCCTGTCCCAGCAGAGATGGTAGCACAGTGGTATACAGTCAGGAGGGAGTTGTCCTGGGAGTCCTCAACATTGACTCTGGACCCCATGAAGTCTCGTCAAACACAGGCAAGGAAACCACCTACTGATTATCACCGAGCAACCCCCACCCCCACCCCTTCTCAGCTGCTGAATCAGTACTGCTCCATGTTGAACTCCACTTGGAGGTAGCACTGAGGGTAGCAAGGGCCATATGGTCCGCACGCCTGACAGAAGGCTCCCAAAACAAGCTTTCTATTCCGAGCTCCATCACGGCAAGGGGCTACTCTCAATCATCAGTAAAGTGATGGAAGGTGTTGTTGACAATGCTATCAAATGGCACTTGCTTAGCAATATTCTGCTCAGTTTGGGTTTGGCCTGGGCCACTCAACTCCTGATCTCATTCCAGCGTTGCTTCAAACATGAACAAAAGAGATGACGTGAGATTGACTGCCCTTGACATCAAGGCAGCATTTGACTGAGTCTGGCATCAAAGAGACCTAGCAAAACTGGAGTCAATGGGAATTAGGGGAAAATCAGTGATTATTGGCGGTCAATCATCTCAACCCTGGGACATCACTGGAGCAGTTCCTCGGGGTAGTGTCCGAGGCCCAACCATCTTCAGCTGCTTCATCAATTACCTTTCCTCCATCATAAGGTCAAAAGTGGGGATGTTCGCTGATGACTGCAAAACGTGAAGCAAATTCACGGCTCCTCAGATACTGAAGCAGTCCATGTAGAAATGCAACAAGACCTGGACAATATCCAGGCTTGAGTTGATAAGTGGCAAGTAACGTTCGCAAGTGCCAGGCATTGACGATCTCAAATAAAACAGAATCTAACCATCTCCCCTTGACAGTCAATGGCATTACAATCGCTGAATCCTTCACTTTCAACATCCTGGGGATTACCATTGACCAGAAACTGAACAGGAGTAGCAATATAAATACCATGGCTACAAGAGCAGGTCAGACGCTCGGAATCCTGCGGCACATAACTCACCTCCTGACTCCCCAAAGCCTATCTGCCACCGACAGGGCACATGTCAGAAGTGTAATGGAACACTCTCCATTTGCCTGGATGGGTGCAGCTCCAACAACACACTAGAAGCTTGACACCTTCCAGGACAAAGCAACCACTTGATTGGCACCCCATTCACAAACATTCACTCCCTCCACCAACGACGCACAGTGGCAGCAGTGTGCACCATTTACAAGATGCTCGACAGTAATGCACGACAGCTCCTTCAACAGCACCTTCCAAACCTGCGACCTCTACCACTTAGAAGAACAAGGGCAGTAGATGCATGGCAACACCACCACCTGCAAGTTCCCCTCAATCACACACTATCCTGACTTGGAACGATGTCTTCGTTCCTTCACTGTTGCTGGGTCAAAATCCTGGAATTCCCTTCCGAACTGCACTTTTGGTGTACTTACACCCCAATGATTGTGGCAGTTCAAGAAGGCAGCTCACCATCACCTTCTCAAGGGCAATTAGGGTTGGTTAATAAATGCTGGCCAAGCCAGTGACACCCGTATCCCATGAAAGATGATAAAAAACCATGATTTTCCAAGTGTCCAATTATCTCATCCTTTACAATAGATTCTATCATTTTCCCTGCGACTGATGTTAAATTACCAGGTCTGCAGATCACTCTTTCTACTTTTGCTCCCTTCGTAATTAGTGGGGTTACATGTGCTACTTTCCAGTCTTTAGGAACCCTTCCAAACTCTGTAGAATTTTGAAGAATAACCACCAATGCATCCATTATCTATATGGCCACCGCCTTCAACACTCGAGGATGTTGCTCATCAGGTCCAGGGGATTTATCAACTTTCAATCCAGTTAATTTTTCAAGTACTATCTCTTTATTGATACTAATTTCTAGCAATTCCTCATTTTTACAAGTCCCTTGGTTCCCTAATCTTTCTGGGAAATGTTCTGTGTCTTTCTCTCTGAAGACAGACACAAAGCAATTGTTTAGGCTCTCCGCCATCTCCTCATTCTCCACCGCAAACTCTCCTGTCTCCATCTACAATGGACCCACAGTCAGCGTTTCTTATCTTTTCTTTTTCACGTGAAGAAGCTTTGACAATCATCCTTTATGTTTCGAGCTAGCTTGCATTCATAATCTCTTTTTCCTTTATCAGTTTCTTGGTCCTCCTGTGTTCGATTCTAAATTGCTCCCAATCCTCGGGCTTACCACTTTTTCTGGTGACCTTATAAGCCACTTCCTTTGACCTAATGCAATCTTTAACTTCTTTTGTTCGCCACGGTTGATGCACCTTTCCTGTTGGGTTTTTGTGCCTTATGTTATGCACAGGTAGTTAATCTTTTTTTTCTGAACAAATTTCTCTGCGTTTCCAACCACCTGTCCATAAACAGATCAGTGATTGAATTTTTCCCTCCCTTAAACTCTGACGAGTAAAGGACACTCACAACAACACGGTTATGAAAGTAAAATCAAAGAAGTAAGGTTTAATAACACACATTCTTGAACTTGGGAAGGGGCTTAACATCGCAACGCAGGCTCACAAACATACAAGGAAATGTTAAAGGCATAAAAAAGGCAAGACGATTTACCAAATAGATAATTGACTAAACTGCACACAAAAATGCATTTCACTTGAAACTAGAGTCCATTTTTAATTGTCAAAAAGTCCAAAAAAACTGGAGATCACTGACTGGAAATGCCGAGGGCGGGAGGAGCTGTTGGAAATACCTCTTCTCTTACTCTTTCTTCTTCTTGCACTCTCGAAGGTAAATGGAGATTGTCATGCACGCCCCCACCTGTCAAGAATGAGGCACATTAATTTTGCCACATGGACATTAAACTTCAAATTGTTGCTGGGAAGAAAAGATGGTCTACTATAAGGAATTGCCAGGCCCCAAGCCAGAAAGATATTTCGGCATACTAGCAGCCAGTGTTGGGACAAAGAAACCAGTCCTTATTCCCAATACACAGAACAGATGTGGTCAGACCAGTTTAGTCACATGACTAACTGGCTGTTGCAGTGTTTTGAACTGAGAATTTTAAATTGGAGAAACATTGTTTGAACAAAGAAAGCTGTTTGCTCCTGGACTGAAAAGACCTCATGGCTGTCTCACCACAGCCTCTCCTGTCTGCTCGCATCTCTTTCTCATGGAACAGTAAAAACCAGCTGAAGACACATGAACCCCAAGAGAGAAAAGTCTCCGACAGTGAACAAGGTTTGAGAAGAATACTGAGCCCCAATGAAAAGGAAGATCAACCTACAAAAGGACTATACAGTGAACTCAAAGAACTGTAACAACCTCTTCAGATAATGCCTCAAACCTTCGTACTTTATTTTTGATCAGCTCCTTCCTGTCTCTATTTGCATGTGCATATCGCATATACATGCTAACGTGGGACGCAGTGTGTATCCATAGGCGTTAACTCAAATTAGAGTTTTTAGTTTAAGTTTAATAAATGTCACTTTTCTTCTTTAAAACTAAGAAAGCCTGTTTGTGCTCATTTCTTTGCCTTATAATTGGAAAGCGGTGAACAAGGGAGCTTAGAACACGGTGTGTTTAAAAATCAAACCCTGTTACAGTAAGACCAGGTGAAGGTTGAGAGGGACCTGTAGACACCTTTCGCACCTACTTTTAACAAGGTCTTTAATTGCTGATGTCACCATTTTCTGATGGAATGAAAGCTGGCAGAAAACAAGTTTTCTTGCAGACTGTGTCTTTTTAATTTTCTTGCTTCTTGAAGAAAGGTCTCAGAGAAAATATGCAGCTTGAAGGGCAGCTGTGGTTTGCACGAGATGTTCCTTCCACTGCTACAGTTTCAAATTCAAGCAGACTGAAAAGGGTGGCTTCTGGGTCCTGTGACTGGACCCTTTCAAGTAGCTGTCCCACCTGCTCTCGCTCCTCCATTTTAACAAGTGGAATATAGAAGTAAAAACTGAAACATACTGTATAAAATGGCAGTTGACATTAATAGCCAAGTGCACAAAACACAATTTACAGTCAGTTCTCATCGGTTCATGACAATTTACAGTTGGTTCTCATCAATTCATGACACTTTGAGGAATGTATATTTGTTGGAAACCGTGTAATACTTCTTTAAATACGAGCCATTACCTGTTTACAATCAAATCTTTTAATGTATTTTCCCAATCCATCACAGCCAACTTGCCGCTCAAACCTTAGTTTCCTTTGTTCAGTTTTATCATCCTAGTTTCAGAATGAACTGTCTCTCTTTCAAACTTAACGTAAAATTCTATCATATTGTGGTCACTATTTCCTGATGCCTCCTTTACAGCAAGGTTATTAATTAGCCCTTTCTCATTATATAATAATAAATCTAAAGTAGCCCAATCCCTTGTTTGTTTTTTCAACATACTGCTCCAGAAACACATCTTGTACACACTCCAGGAATTCATACTCCACTGCATTAGTGCTAATTAGGTTTAACCAATCTGTATGTAATTGAAGTCACCCATTATTACTGTACTGCCCATGTTACATGCAGCTCTAATTTCCTGATGTATATTGTACCCAACATTACTACTGGAGTTTGGTGACCTATAAAAAATTTGTACAAATTTTTGCTGCCCCTTGCTGTTTCTTAGTTCACCCAAACTGATACTACATCTTGTTCCTCTGATCAAAGATCCTCTCACTAATGTACTGATCTCCTCCTTTATTAGCAACGTTACCTCAGCTCCTTTTCCCCTCCTCCTATCCTTCCTAAATGACAACTATACCGGAATGTTCAGTTCCCAGTCCTGGTCACCCTGTAACCATGTCTCTGTCATGGCAATTAAATCATACACATTTCCCACTGTTTGTGCCTTCAAATCATTAACCTTGTTGTGAAAGAGGATTGGTAATGAACAGGGAGAGTTGGTGTATGCTGTGGGAGCAGGCTGGTCGAGGATCTTTCTCTTCCCGAGACAGAACTAAACAATCCTGCGACCAACTGTTCAGATCAAAGCTTTTCAGTCCTGCCACATGCATTTGTGAATGATGGTGAACAATTAAACAACTAACTAAAGGAGGCAGCTCCTCAATGATGGGGAGCACAACACATCAGTGCAAAAGACAAGGATGAAACATGAACAATCTTCAACCAGAAGTGCTGAGTGGATGATCCATCTTGGCCTCTTCCTGAATTTCCCAGCACAGCCAAATTGAAGTAATGGGGATCAGGGAAACACACTCCACTGGTAGGAATCAAACATGGCATAAAGGAAGATGGTTCTGATTGTTGGAGTTCAATCATCTCAGTCCCAGAACACAGAGTCAGTCATTTGTGGCACAGAATGAGGCTACGACCCATTAAGTCCATGCTGGCTCTCCACGGAGCTATCCAGTCAGTCACATCCTCCTTCTCGATCCCCGTCACCCTGCAAATTTATTTCCTTTACGTGGCCATCAAATTTCCTTTTGAAGTCATTGATCGTCTTCACTTTCGCCATCATTGTGGGCAGCAAGTTCCAGGTAATTACCAACCACTGCATAAGACAATTCTTCCTCATATTTCCCCTGCATCTCTTGTCCAAATCCTTCAATCTATGTCCCTAGTCCTTGTACCATTAGTTGAAGTAAACAATTTTTCTTTGTCTAACTTATTTCAGCTTGCCATAATCTTGTACACTTCTACTAAACCCTCCCTCAATTTCCATTGTTCTCAGGAAAACAATCCCAGCATTTCAAACCAAAATCTGTAACTAAAATCCCCGATCCCTGGAACCATTCTGGGAAACTTCCTCTTTATCCGCGGAAGGCCCCTCACACCTTCCTAATGTGTGTGACCAGAACTGGAAGCAATGCTCCAGTTGGAGCCGAACCAGAGCTTTCCAAAGATTTAGAATAACTTCCCTGCTTTTATACTCAGTGCCTCTACCTATGAAGCCTGTTATGACCAAGGTGGGAGTAATGCACTGTTGATTCAGTCCCACTACCCCAGAGGTCACAGCATATTAGTAAAGTTTCCATCTACTGGAAAAATAGCCAAATTAATCACTATTTATCCCCAGAATAAAACACGCCAAACCAGGTTTCTTGAACAACAAAATTAACTATTTATTAATAAACTAAGTTTTAAATGAAAATGAGGTGAATCTACATGTATGAAAAGTTTTATAACTCCTTATCTTGCTTCACTTGTATGGAACCTTGGTTAGACCGCACCTGGAGTACTGTGTGCGGTTTTGATCCCCTTCCCTGAGGAAGGTTATTATTGCCGTAGATGGAGTGCAGCGAAGGTTCATCAGATTTGTTCCTGGGATGGTGGGACTGTCCTATGAAAAGGGATTGGGGAAAATGGGCCTGTATTCTATAGAGTTTCGAAGAATGAGAGGTAATCTCATTGAAACCTCCAAAATACTTCAAGGGATAGACAGGGTAGATGCAGCTAGGATGTTTCCCCTGGTTGGGGAGTCTCGAACCAAGGGACACAATTTCAAAATAAGGGGGAAGCCACTTAGGACAGAGATGAGGAGAAATCTCTTTACTAAGAGGGCAGTGAATCTTTGGAATTCTCCACCTCAGAGGGCTGTGGAAGCTCAGTCATTAAGTGTGTTTAAAGCAGAGATTGACAGATTTCTAAATACTAATGATATAAAGGGATATGGGTATAGTGTGGGAAAAAGGCATTGAAGAGGATGATCAGCCTTGATCGTATTGAATGGTGGAGCAGGTTCGATGGGCTGAATGGCCTGCTCTTGCACCTATGTCCCAGGGAAAGAGTTGGCCCACTTCAGGACAGAGGAGGGAATCTATGCGTGGAGCCAGAGGAAATGGGCGACGTACTAAATGAGTAGTTTGCATCAATATTCAGCAAAGAGAAGGACCTGGTGGATGATGAGTCTAGGGAAGGGAGTGTAGATAGTCTGGGTCATGTCGATATCAAAAAGGAGGAGGTGTTGGGCGTCTTGAAAAACATTAAGGTAGATAAGTCCCCAGGGCCTGATGGGATCTACTCCAGAATACTGAGGGAAGCAAGGGAGGAAATTGCTGGGGCGTTGACAGAAATCTTTGTATCCTCATTGGCTGCAGGTGAGGTCCCAGAGGACTGGAGAATAGCCAGTGTTAGTCCTTTGTTTAAGAAAGGTAGCAAGGATAATCCAGGAAATAACAGGCCGGTGAACATTACGGCAGTGGGAGGGAAATTATTGGAGTGAATTCTTCGGGACAGGATTTACTCCCATTTGGAATCAAGTGACCTTATTAGCGAGAGGCAGCATGGTTTTGTGAAGGGGACTTCGTGTCTCACTAACTTGATCGAGTTTTTTGAGGAAGTGACAAAGATGATTGATGAAGGAAGGGCAGTGGATGTTGTCTACATGGACTTCAGTAAAGCCTTTGACAAGGTCCTGCATGGCAGACTGGTACAAAAGGTGAAGTCACACGGGATCAGGGGTGAGCTGGCTCGGCCATAGAAGACAGAGGGTATCAGTGGATGGGTGTTTTTCTGAATGGAGGGATGTGACTAGTGGTGTTCTGCACGGATCAGTGCTGGGACCTTTGCTGTTTGTAGTATATATAAATGATTTAGAGGAAAATGTAGCTGGGCTGATAAGTAAGTTTGTGGACGACACAAAGGTTGGTGGAGTAGCGGATAATAATGAGGATTGTCAGAGGATACAGCAGGATATAGATCGGTTGGAGAATTGGGCGGAGAAATGGCAGATGGAGTTTAATCTGGACAAATGTGAAGTAATGCATTTTGGAAGGTCTAATGCAGGTGGGAGGTATACAGTATATGGCAGAACCCTTCGGAGTATTGACAGGCAGAGAGATCTGGGCGTACAGGTCCACAGGTCACTGAAAGTGGCAACGCAGGTGGCTAAGGTAGTCAAGAAGGCATACGGCATGCTTGCCATCATTGGTCGGGGCATAGAGTATAAAAATTGGCAAGTCATGTTGCAGCTCGACAGAACCTTAGTTAGGCCACACTTGGAATATTGCATGCAATTCTGATCGCCACACTGCCAGAAGGACGTGGAGGCTTTGGAGATGGTACAGAAGAGGTTTACCAGGATGTTGCCTGGTCTGGACGGTATTAGCTATGAGGAGAGGTTGGATAACCTCGGATTGTTTTCACTGGAACGACGGAGGTGGATGGGTGACCTGATAGAGGTTTACAAAGTTATGAGTGGCATGGACAGAGTGGATAGTCATAAGCTTTTTCCCAGGGTGGAAGAGTCAGTTACTAGGGGGCATAGGTTTAAGGTGTGAGGGGCAAAGTTTAGAGGGGATGTGCGAGGCAAGTTTTTTGCACAGAGGGTGGTGAGTGCCTGGAACCTGCTGCCAGGGGAGGTGGTGGCAGCAGATACGATAGCAACGTTTAAGAGACATCTTGACAAATACATGAATAGGATGGGAATAGAGGGATACGGTCCACGGAAGTGCAGAAGGTTTTAGTTTAGGCGGGCATCAAGATCGGCGCAGGCTTGGAGGGCCGAATGGCCAGTTCCTGTGCTGTACTGTTCTTTGCTCTTTGTTCTTTGACAAGGTCCCTCATGGCACAGGTACAAAAGGTGAAGTCACACGGGATCAGAGGTGAGCTGGCAAAATGGATACACAACTGGCTCGGTCATAGAAGACAGAGTGTAGCAATGGAAGGGTGCTTTTCTGAATAGAGGGAATTGACGAATTGTGTTCCGCAGGGATCAGTGCTGGGACCTTTGCTGTTTGTAGTATATATAAATGATTTAGAGGAAAATGTAGCTGGGCTGATTAGTAAGTTTGCGGACGACACAAAGGTTGGTGGAGTTGCGGATAGCGATGAGGATTGTCAGAGGATACAGCAGGATATAGATCGGTTGGAGACTTGGGCGGAGAAATGACAGATGGAGTTTAATCTGGACAAATATGAGGCAATGCATTTTGGAAGGTCTAATACAGGTGGGAAGTATACAGTAAATGGCAAAACCCTTAGGAGTATTGACAGGCAGAGTGATCTGGGCGTACAGGTCCACAGGTCACTGAAAGTGGCAACGCAGGTGGATAAAATAGTCAAGAAGGCATACGGCATGCTTGCCTTCATCGGTCGGGGCATTGAGTATAATAATTGGCAAGTCATGCTGCAGCTGTACAGAACCTGAGTTAGGCCACACTTGGAATATTGCATACAATTCTGGTCGCCACACTACCAGAAGGATGTGGAGGCTTTGGAGAGGGTACAGAAGAGGTTTACCAGGATGTTGCCTGGTCTGGTGGGTATTAGCTATGAGGAGAGGTTGTTTTCACTGGAACGACGGAGGTGGAGGGGCGACCTGATAGAGGTTTACAAAGTTATGAGCGGCATGGGCAGAGTGGATAGTCAGAAGCTTTTACCCAGGGTGCAAGAGTCAGTTACTAGGGGACAAAATTGTAAGGTTAGAGGGGCAAACTTTAGAGGGTATGTGCGAGGCAAGATTTTTACAGAGGGTGGTGAGTGCCTGAAACTTGCTGCCAGGGGAAGTGGTGGAAGCAGGGACGAGAGCGACGTTTAAGAGGCATCTTGACAAATACATGAAAAGAATGGGAATAGAGGGATACGGACCCTGGTAGTGAGAATGGCCTGTTCCTGTGCTGTACTGTTCTTTGTTCTTTTATGTCCGTATGGAAAGAAACAATGGAGTTTATCCAGGTGCAGGTCTTGGATAAATGTTGGAAGAGTGACAGGGCTTTAAATCTAATCACACACGCAGAATCACACTGTGCAGTGCAATGAGGAAGTGGTACAGTCACAGGTGAAACAGACAGTAGCTCAAAGTGAACCGATCCAGCAGTAGCAGAAGCTGCTGGAAATGTTACAAAATCAGCTAGCATCCTCTACTGCCACTCTGAGGATCAGGCGCTTAATGCCGTACAGGCTGGGGCAGCTCAGCAGTGGTTCGAGTTGGCGAAGAGGCATATTGTCACTCTCAAGCAGGAAAACACCCAGTTGACCCAGAAGGTAGAGGAATCATGGGGAGTCCTTAGAGAGCTACAGGAGAGACAGACCAATACACAGTGCAGGTCCACCATTCAGTGACTGTGGAACCAGATGGGGAAGCAGCAGGCGGTTGTAGCAGCCGTCACGAAAGCAGAGTATCACATGGGATATACTGAGACAGGACAGGAGTCCTCAGAGGAGGATGATAATGGGGAAGGGGAGCCTTTGCCTGTCTGTCCTGCTGTGCTAACGACAACACAGAGGAGACGGAGTAGACCCGAGAGAATTTGAGAAGGGGAACCAGGATCACCCGTCCCTCCTGAAGAGGAGGTCACTGAGGCCACTTCCATGCCCCTTAGCTCTGGAGATTTCAAAGCATTAACTGAAAAATTGGGTCCAATCACAACTACAAAGTTGTGGGGAAAAGTTTAGGGGGGATATGCGTGGAAAGTTCTTTACGCAGAGGGTGGTGGGTGCTTGGAACGCGTTGCCAGCGGAGGTGGTAGACGCGAACACGATAGCGTCTTTTAAGATGTATCTGGACAGATACATGAATGGGCAGGAAGCAAAGAGATACAGACCCTGAGAAAATAGGCGACATGTTTAGGTGGAGGATCTGGATCGGCGCAGGCTTGGAGGGCCGAAGGGCCTGTTCCTGTGCTGTAATCTTCTTTGTTCTTTGTTCTACAACTTGCCCCTTAGAATAAGCACAGGGTTTAATGGCCTTTAAAAATTATAATCCCCAGTTGACTGACAATACCATGGTATTGACTGGTAATGATTAGATTGATAAGAATGGAACCAGGTGAGTTCAGTCCTATCCAACTGGATGACAGTGGAGACACGTTGGAGTTCCGGTGTGTTCAAAAGTGTCAAAGGATGCAAGCAGATCGAGAAGAACGAGGAGGGATAGTTTACATTTGTCACAGTCACATGGGATGTTTTTGTGACTTTGATAAGGTCCATTTTGTTACTTTGACAGAGGAGGAAACCTGATTGGAGGGATTCAAACATGGAATTCTGAGAAAGACGGGCACGGATTTGGGAGGTGACAAAACGTTCAAAGACTTTGGAGAGGAAAGGGAGTTTGGAAATGGGGTGGCAGTTTGCAAAGATGGAGAGGACAAGACCTGTTGTTTTGAGGAGAGAGTTGATGATGGCAGATTTAGAGGAGAGAGAGAGATAGAACCTGAAGAGAAGGAACTGTTAACAATGTAAGCTAACATGGGGAGCAGGAGGGGAAGTTGTGTGATCAGCAGCTTAGTGGGAATAGTTTTGAAGGAAAAGTGGTGGGTCCCATGGACAAGATGAGCTTAGAGAGAGCACGAGGGGAGCTAGGAGGGATATTAGAGAAAGATGTGAGATCAGAGTTAGGATGGAGGAAGCTTTAGACGAGGTTTGGCCCAGTGGGCAAGGGGAAGGGAGGGAAGTGGCAGAGGTAGCTGATTGGATCGTCTCATCTTAGTGACAAAGAAATCCATGAGCTCCTCACACTTACTGTTGGAGATGAAGTTGGAGAGACAGGGGAGGGAAGTTTAAGAAGCCGGTGTGCAGTAGAGAAAAGAAGGCGGGGCTATCTTCTCATTGCAGGATGATCCAGGAATAGTGAGCAATTTCAGAAGATGAGAACAGGACCCAGTAGAGCTTTATGTGACCTGGCGGTGTTGCGAAACAAGTTGTCGGTCATATCCTTTTGATTCTGCATCCCTGGGAATTATGGGAGCTGAGAGGAGGGCTGTACCAGGGGAAATGACCAGAGTGAGAGAGAGAAATGGATTTATTTGGAGCGAGGTCATCAAAGATTGATGTGAGGGTGCAGTGGAGCCAATCAGTAGCTGTGGAAATGTTGTGGAAAATGAAGTGAATTTTGGATAGTCTTTTTTCAGCGGCAGATACAGAAGGAGGTCGAGTTGGGGTGTAGGAGGCGGATGTGGGTGGAGAGTGACACAAGGAAGTGATCAGAGATGGCCTTCTGTGTGATTGAGGTGAGACCACGTGAGATGGCATGGTCAAGGTTGCAGCCATGAAGATGATTTGGGAAGTTTTCATGGAGGGAGAGATTTAGGGAAGACTGGGGGTTAATGAACTCAGAGGAGGGAGAGAATGATGAGTTGAGATTTTTTTTTTAGAATTAGAACATTACAGCGCAGTACAGGCCCTTCAGCCCTCGATGTTGCGACGACCTGTGAAACCATTTGACCTACACTATTCCATTTTCATCCATATGTCTATCCAATGACCACTTAAATGCCCTTAATGTTGGCGAGTCGACTACTGTTGCAGGCAGGGCGTTCCACGCCCCTACTACTCTCTGAGTAAAGAAACTACTTCCAACATCTGTCCTATATCTATCACCCCTCAACTTAAAGCTATGTCCCCTCGTGTTTGTCATCACCATACGGGGAAATAGACTCTCACTATCCACCCTATCTAACCTTCTGATTATCTTATATGTCTCGATTAAGTCACCTCTCCTCCTCCTTCTCTCTAACGAAAATAACCTCAAGTCCCTCAGCCTTTCCTCGTAAGACCTTCCCTCCATACCAGGCAACATCCTAGTAAATCTCCTCTGCACCCTTTCCAAAGCTTCCATATCCTTCCAATAATGCGGTGACCAGAACTGCACGCAATACTCCAGGTGCGGCCGCACCAGAGTTTTGTACAGCTGCAACATGACCTCGTGGCTCCGAAACTCGATCCCCCTACTAATAAAAGCTAACACACCATATGCCTTCTTAACAGCCCTATTAACCTGGGTGGCAACTTTCAGGGATTTATGTACCTGGACACCAAGATCTCTCTGTTCATCTACACTACCAAGAATCTTCCCATTCGCCCAGTACTCTGCATTCCTGTTACTCCTTCCAAAGTGAATCACCTCACACTTTTCCGCATTAAACTCCATTTGCCATCTCTCAGCCCAGCTCTGCAGCCTATCTATGTCCCTCTGTAACCTACAACATCCTTCGGCACTATCCACAACTCCACCGACCTTCGTGTCATCCGCAAATTTACTAACCCACCCTTCTACACCCTCATCCAGGTCATTTATAAAAATGACAAACAGCAGTGGCCCCAAAACAGATACTTGTGGTACACCATTTGTAACTAAACTCCAGAATGAACATTTGCCACCACCCTCTGCCTTCTTTCAGCTCGCCAATTTCTGATCCAAAGCTCTAAATCACCTTCAATCCCATACTTCCGTATTTTCTGCAATAGCCTACCGTGGGGAACCTTATCAAACGCCTTACTGAAATCCATATGCACCACATCCACTGCTTTACCCTCATCCACCTGTTTGGTCACCTTCTCAAAAAACTCAACAAGGTTTGTGAGGCACGACCTACCCTTCACAAAACCGTGCTGACTATCTCTAATGAACTTATTCGTTTCAAGATGATTATAAATCCTATCTCTTATCACCTTTTCCAACATTTTACCCACAACCGAAGTAAGGCTCACAGGTCTATAATTACCAGGGCTGTCTCTACTCCCCTTCTTGAACAAGGGGACAACATTTGCTATCCTCCAGTCTTCCGGCACTATTCCTGTCGACAATGACGACATAAAGATCAAGGACAAAGGCTCTGCAATCTCCTCCCTGGCTTCCCAGAGAATCCTAGGATAAATCCCATCTGGCCCAGGGGACTTATCTATTTTCACACTTTCCAAAATTGCTAACACCTCCTCCTTGTGAACCTCAATCCCATCTAGCCTAGTAGTCTGTATCTCAGTATTCTCCTCGACAACATTTTCTTTCTCTACTGTAAATACTGACGAAAAATATTCATTTAACGCTTCCCCTATCTCCTCTGATTCCACACACAACTTCCCACTACTATCCTTGATTGGCCCTAATCTAACTCTAGTCATTCTTTTATTCCTGATATACCTATAGAAAGCCTTAGGGTTTTCCTTGATCCTATCTGCCAATGACTTCTCGTGTCCTCTCCTCGCTCTTCTTCGCTCTCCCTTCAGATATTTCCTGGCTAGCTTGTAACTCTCAAACGCCCTAACTGAGCCTTCACGTCTCATCCTAACATAAACCTTCTTCTTCCTCTTGACAAACGCTTCAACTTCTTTAGTAAACCACGGCTCCCTCGCTCGACAACATCCTCCCTGCCTGACAGGTACATACTTATCAAGGACACGCAGTAGCTGCTCCTTGAATAAGCTCCACATTTCGATTGTGCCCATCCCCTGCAGTTTCCTTCCCCATCCTACGCATCCTAAATCTTGCCTAATCGCATCATAATTTCCTTTCCCCCAGCTATAATTCTTGCCCTGCGGTATATACCTGTCCCTGCCCATCACTACGGTAAACCTAACCGAATTGTGATCACTATCACCAAAGTGCTCACCTACATCTAAATCTAACACCTGGCTGGGTTCATTACCCAGTACCAAATCCAATGTGGCATCGCCCCTGGTTGGCCTGTCTACATACTGTGTCAGAAGACCCTCCTGCACACACTGGACAAAAACTGACTCATCTAAAGTACTCGAACTATAGTATTTCCAGTCAATATTTGGAAAGTTAAAGTCCCCCATAACAACTACCCTGTTACTCTCGCTCCTGTCGAGAATCATCTTCTCTATCCTTTCCTCTACATCTCTGGAACTATTCGGAGGTCTATAGAAAACTCCCAACAGGGTGACCTCTCCTCTCCTGTTTCTAACCTCGGCCCATACTACCTCAGTCGACAAGTCCTCAAACCTCCTTTCTGCCGCTGTAATACCCTCCTTGATTAACAATGCCACACCCCCCCTCTTTTACCATCTTCTCTGTTCTTACTGAAACATCTAAATCCCGGAAACTGCAACATCCATTCCTGCCCCTGCTCTACCCATGTCTCCGAAATGGCCACAACATCGAGATCCCAGGTACCAACCCATGCTGCAAGCTCACCCACCTTATTCCGGATGCTCCTGGCGTTGAAGTAGACACACTTTCAACCAAGTTCTTGCTTGCCAGTGCCCTCTTGCGTCCTTGTAACCTTATCCCTGACCTCACTACTCTCAACATCCTGTGCACTGGAACTACAATTTAGGTTCCCATTCCCCTGCTGAATTAGTTTAAACCCCCCCGAAGAGCACTAGCAAATCTCCCCCCCATGATATTGGTACCCCTCTGGTTCAGGTGAAGACCATCCTGTTTGTAGAGGTCCCACCTACCCCAGAAAGAGCCCCAATTATCCAGGAAACCAAAACCGTCCCTCCTACACCATCCCTGCAGCCACGTGTTCAACTCCTCTCTCTCCCTATTCCGCGCTTCGCTAGCACGTGGCACGAGGAACAACCCAGAGATAACAACTCTGTTTGTTCTCGCTCTAAGCTTCCACCCTAGCTCCCTGAATTTCTGCCTTAAATCCCCATCTCTCTTCCTACCTATGTCGTTGGTGCCTATGTGGACCACGACTTGGGGTTGCTCCCCCTCCCCCTTAAGGATCCCAAAAACACGATCCGAGACATCACGAACCCTGGCACCTGGGAGGCAAAACATCAACCGTGAGTCTCTCTCGTTCCCACAGAACCTCCTATCTGTTCCTCTAACTATGGAGTCCCCAATGACTAATGCTCTGCTCCTCTTCCCCTTTCCCTTCTGAGCAACAGGGACAGACTCTGTGCCAGATACCTGTACCCCATTGCTTCCCCCTGGTAAGTCGTCCCCCGCAACAGTATCCAAAACGGTATACCTGCTGTTGAGGGAAACGGCCACAGGGGATCCCTGCACTGCCTGCTGGTTCCCTCTCCTTCCCCTGACGTTAACCCATCTACCTACCTCTTTTACCTGAGGTGTCACTACCTCCCTATAACTCCTCTCAATAACCCCCTCCGCCTCCCGAATGATCCGAAGTTCATCCAGCTCCAGTTCCCTAACGCGGTTCTCGAGGAGCTGGAGTTGGGTGCACTTCCCGCAGATGCAGTCAGCAGGGACACTCTTGGCGACCCTTACCTCCCACATTCTGCAGGAGCAACATTCAACTGCCTTTACCTCCATTCCCACTATTCTAAATTCCCAACAAATCTACTGAAAAACCAAAAAAAAAAGTCAAAACTTGTTAGCTTATCAATCCGATGGACAGAACTTTTTAAATAAAAAGCTGACTTTATCAACACACCAGAGTCCTTTTTTTTTGGTTAGAGGAGGAGGATGGGTAGGAGACACTACCCGAGTATTAAAGATGCTGTACGGATGCAAATTGTTGTTGTAGCAATTGCATTTTGAGTTTAACTTGTCAGACAGAGTGAAATGTTGATTTTTGTTTTCCTTCCTGGACTATTTATATGGATGGTGAAAATGCAGCTTGTACTGTCAACACAGACAGACTGGAGGTCGAGTGCTGTGAGAGGATTCATCTGTTGAGGACATGATTTTAATTTAGGAAATGATGTGTTTTTCTACATATATGTGTATATTTAATGTAAACTATAGAATACCATTAATCACATTTTATCCCCTTTTGGTCGTGCATTTAACACAGCAATCTAAATTCTGAGGTCTCTTAATATTTTCTCAGCTTCTTTGTCTGATTCTAAATCCAAATAAATTTCTCATGTTCTGCTTCTGTGTAGAATGTGATTAGTCAGATGGAAAATGATTTCGTTTTTCTACAGATTAGATCCTTGTGAAAGCTGCAGGTTGACACAGTCCTGAGGAGCTGATCACCAACAGTACTAATCTTATTACATCGAGACTACTTGACAGGAGCAGAACTGCTGCAGTGATATAAGAGCAAAATAGAACATAGAACATAGAATAGTACAGCACAGTACAGGCCCTTCGGCCCACGATGGTGTGCGGAACCTTTAACCTACTCGAAGATCAAACTACCTACATACCTTTCATTCTACTATCGTCCATGTACCTATCCAAGAGTCACTTAAATGTCCCGAATGTATCTGCTTCTACTACCACCGCTGGCAGTGCATTCCACGCACCCACCACTCTCTGTGTAAAGAACCTACCTCTCACATCTCCCCTAAACCTTCCTCCAATCACCTTAAAATTATGCCCCCTGGTGATAGCCCTTTCCACCCTGGGAAAAAGTTTCTGGCTATCCACTCTATCTCTGCCTCTCATCATCTTGTACACCTCTATCAAGTCACCTCTCACCCTTCTTCGCTCCAATGAGAAAAGCCCTAGCTCCCTCAACCTTTCTTCATAAGACATGCCCTCCAGTCCAGGCAGCATCCTGGTAAATCTTCTCTGCACCGTCTCTAAAGCTTCCACATCCTTCCTATAATGAGGCGACCAGAACTGAACACAATATTCCAAGTGTGGTCTAACCAGGGCTTTAGAGAGCTGCAGCATAACCTCGCGGCTCTTAAACTCAATCCCCCTGTTAATGAAAGCCAACACACCATACGCCTTCTTAACAACCCTATCAACTTGGGTGGCAACTTTGAGGGATCTATGGACGTGGACCCCAAGATCCCTCTGTTCTTCCACACTGCCAAGAATCCTGTCTTTAAGCCTGTATTCTGCATTCAAATTCGACCTTCCAAAATGAATCACTTCACACTTTTCCAGGTTGAACTCCATCTGCCACTTCTCAGCCCAGCTCTGCATCCTGTCAATGTCCCGTTGCAACCTACAACAGCCCTCCACACGATCCACAACTCCAGCAACCTTTGTGTCATCGGCAAACTTGCTAACCCAGCATTCCACTTCCTCATCCAAGTCATTTATAAAAATCACAAAGAGCAGAGGTCCCAGAACAGATCCCTACGGGACACTACTGGTCACCGAGCTCCAGGCTGAATACTTTCCATCGACTACCACCCTCTGTCTTTCATGGGCCAGCCAATTCTGTATCCAGACAGCCAAATCTCCCTGTATCCCATGCCTCCTTACTTTCTGAATGAGCCTACCATGGGAAACCTTATCAAACGCCTTGCTAAAATCCATAGACACCACATCCACTGCTCTTCCTTCATCAATGTGTTTTGTCACATCCTCAAAGAATTCAATAAGGCTTGTGAGGCATGACCTGCCCCTCACAAAGCCATGCTGACTGTCTCTAATCAAACTATGCTTTTCCAAATAATCATAAATCCTGTCTCTCAGAATCCTCTCCAATAATTTGCCCACCACCGATGGAAGACTGACTGGTCTGTAATTCCCAGGGTTATTCCTATTCCCTTTCTTGAACAAGGGAATAACATTTGCCACCCTCCAATCATCTGGTACTACTCGAGTGGACAGTGAATACGCAAAGATCATCGCCAAAGGCGCGGCAATCTCTTCCCTCGCTTCCCGTAATATCCTTGGGTATATCCCGTCTGGCCCCGGGGACTTATCTATCCTCATGTCTTTCAAAATTTCCAACACATCCTCCTGCTTAACATCAACCTGTTCGAGCATATCAGCCTGTTTCACGCTGTCCTCACAAACGACAAGGTCCCTCTCACGAGTGAATACTGAAGCAAAATATTCATTTAGGACCTCCCCTACCTCCTCCGCCTCCAGGCACAAGTTCCCTCCACTATCCCTGATCGGTCCTACCCTCACTCTGGCTATCCTCTTGTTCCTCACATAAGTGTAGAACGCCTTGGGATTTTCCTTAATCCTACCAGCCAAGACTTTTTCATGTCCCCTTCTAGCTCTCCTAAGTCCATTCTTCAGTTCCTTCCTGGCTACCTTGTAACCCTCTAGAGCCCTGTCTGTTCCTTGCTTCTTCAACCTTAAGTAAGCTTCCTTCTTCCTCTTGACTCGCTGTTCCACATCTCTTGTCATCCAAGGTTCCTTCACCCTACCATCCCTTCCTTGCCTCATCGGGACAAACCTATCCAGCAGTCGCAGCAAGTGTTCCCTAAACAACCTCCACATTTCTGTCTTGCATTACTCTAGACAGATGCTGCCAGACCTGCTGAGTATTTCCGGCACTTTCTGTTCTCCTTTCATCTGCAGTATTTTGCTCTTATTTTAGTGTTTAATTCACTGCTACTTCTCTTCCAGGAATGCCAACCTTGAAGAAGTTCTGCTCTTCTCTCCGATGGGATTTCCATTTGTCTATCTCTCCTGCCCTCGGTCCTATTGCAGTTCAGAAATTTCTCTATTGAGAACAAAAACAGTAACAGCTTGTGATTGGTGCAGCTCAAGTTGCAGTTCAGGCTGGGAGAAAAAATCAAATATCACCTCCCCCAACCCACACTGACTAAAAATATACAAAACTGCTCAAAAAATGTCCCTTGTTCAGAAACACTTTTGTTTTTCTTTCCACCTCCCCCCTTTCACTTGGTCAAAGACTGTTACATTTCCAACTTTTGCCAGTTCTGATGAAAGGTCACAGACCTGAAACGTTAACTCTGTTTCTCTCTGCACAGATGCTGCCAGACCTGCTGAGTATTTCCGGCACTTTCTCATTTCAGAGATGCTGCAGTGTTTGTTGCACTTGGTAACAGTGGTTTTATAATTCAGTTGCTTATAGGCTTGAGTTATGTGGTCTTCTCCAGGAGTATAAGCCTGTATGTTCCTGTCAAATATTCTCTTTCTGCAACTTTTTTTTCCCCTTAAACTACTCCCCACCCGGCGTCAAATTTTACCACTCGTCCTGAAGGCAGGTTGTACTTGCACCAATCACCTGCCAGTATTCATGTGTGAGCTTTGAGTTTGTTCACAGACCCCAGTCTGATCCGGCCCTCATCTGCCCTCCATGTAGAGCACCTCCAGGACCTGGTGGCACTGAGTAGTTAATGGTGACAGGAAACCTGGCTACTTATCCCCTCATAACAGGCAACTCAGCAAAGACTGAGATTGAACCTGAGAACTTCCTGATCTGTGTGGCTCAGACTCAATGTATAAACTCACTGAGCTCTCAGGGAGCCAGTCTGAAAAATCAGCTGTGCTGTGAGATTGCTGCTCCATGGTTGAGTTTGTGTGAACAAGGGGCATTTTTTGAGCAGTTTTGTATATTTTTAGTCAGTGTGGGTTGGGGGAGGTGATATTTGAATTTTTCTCCCGGTCTGAACTGCAACTTGAGCTGCAGCAATCACAAGCTGTTGCTGTTTTTGTCCTCAATACAGAAATTGCTGAACCGATAATTGGTCATATTTTGCCATGGAGAGAAAGTGAGTTCTGACTTTATAATATCTCGACACCACTTGTATAAATTTAGTTAATGAGGTTACAGATGGATATTGTGTTCTGTATCTAATTGTTGCTTGTAACTAAATAGAAAGTAATTGAAACTATATTCTGTCTGTCAGGATTAAAGTTTGCTTTCCTGGGTTCTTGCATCACTGAGCACTGTTTAGATGCCCGTACTTCCTTTATATTTGTGTCAGATAACTTCATGCATCACTGAACAGTTTGGCCATTCACAAATTTCCTATTGTAAGTCTGAGAGCTGGAATGTTTTTCTTAAATTCATTTGTTTGTGTTCAGATTACTCGAATGAACCCGACTGTTACTCAGTTTATATTTTGATTTTGTTAAAAACTGTGAAATCCATACTACAGTTCAGAAGTTTCACCCTGCTTTCCCCCCGCCCCTTCGCATGGCCAGTTTTCAGGTAGGAAGGGTCTGTTACTGTCACACCAAGTGAAATAGAAGATTCCTGTATTTGTATTAATGCAGGGTTTGGGGCAATGCCCCTTCAACCATTAATTCCATTCAATAAGGACCATGTTTGATAATTACATCTACCTCAAGTTGATCAAGACTGTCACCATCCTTAATGAGTCTTGATTAAATTTTGTTCTCCCCATTACCTATCAGCAGTCTCCAAGGACATTTCTGTGGATGATATTGACTTTTGAGTTCAAAGAAGTCTACTTGGCTTGGAACAAAGATTTGAGTTAAATGATGCATAATAAGAACTACAAACTCTTTTTAAATGCCATTTATTATTGCTGCTTACAATTGTATAATCCTGACAAAGCTTAAACAAAAGCTGGACAAATCTATTGGATATTCAGACTGACCAAATGTAACTTATATCAAAAACGAACTGCGGAAAGACCATAAAACAATAAGACAAAGGTCGACAGTCTGTTTTGTTGTGAAGAATGTCACTGGAGGCCAATCAGTGTTCATAAAATTCAGTCTTAAACCTTTTTTTATACATGCAGTGTTTCAAAAGTGAATATCTAATGGTTCAGAGATATTTCATCATTTCCAATCTGTCGATTATTTTTGGCCTCTCAAGTTGTCTTATCAAAATGCAGCGCAAAGAGGCAGCAGATGCATTGAGGGCCTGCTTTGCTTTAAGCCCAGATATGTTGAAATATTCATCAGCTCTAGTGTACTCGAGTGAGATGAATACAGAGCTGTCGTATCTTTGCAACATCTTTAAAGGCAACTTAATGAAATTCGAGAGCTGTCCAGGTGATGAAGACTGGATTTTTTTTTATTTCAGTGACTGACTAATGCTGTCTAGTTTTTTTTATCCTTTCAGCATTTGTTGCTCATCTCTAATTTCCCTTGACAATTGAATGGCTTACTAAACTATTTTAGACCACAGTTAAGAGTCAACTCTATTGCTGTGGGTCTGGAGCTACTTATCGGCCAGACCAGGTAAGGACAGCAGATTTCCTTCTCGAAAGGGTATTAGTGAATCAGATGGTATTTTACAAAAATCAATATTGGCTTCATTACTGAAACTACCATTTAATTCCACTTTTTAAAATTTAATTCAATTAGCTACTGTGGTGGGCTTTGAACCCATTTCCCCAGGATATTGCCCTGGAGCAGCAAGTTACTAGCTTAGTGACATTAAGACTATGCCACTGCATAACCAGATAAATGGCTTCAGCAAGCACAACATTTATTCTGAATTTCAATGAAGAGCTAGTTGACACTCTATAACTTTTCTGAAATGTCTGTCCAATGATTTCAGTGACCTTTATTCTGAAGGGTCTGAAAGCTGCACTGTGCTGAAACAAAAATAAATGTTAAATTAACAGTACGTACAAACAGTCGAGACTTCACAAACTGAATAGCCACTTCATGCTTTTCCAAATTATTCAGCTATAATCTTCTTTAAAGCTACTTTTTTAAGTTATCAATGATAAGCTATTGTGCTGATTCTGATAACCATGCTATTGATATAATATTGTCTTGCACTGTCAAGCGTTTAACTTTAGTCTGTTTACTTTCCAACTCCCTAAATAAAATCCAAAAACCTTAGAATTGTAGACAGTGCTGAGTTTTAATAGAAGCTTCTCAATAGAATCAACCCTTCATTTGAGTTGAGCAAGTTTGAATTATCTATTAATTCAAATTAAAATAATTTAAAAACCCATCCAAAACTCTTTCATGAACATTTTTATGGAAGTAAACCAGCCCCCAGCTTAGTGCTGAAGTTGATGATACCGAGACTCAGTGCCTTGATTCCAGTGTCATTTGGCCTCAATTGGTTCTCTTCAGCAAGGGAAGTTGGGCAGCCTGGTCTGAATTCCTCCCAGTTCCAGACAAAAAAGGGAGGAATGTCAAACTCTGATGGAGAAAAACAGACAGCTATCCCATAAATTAAACTACAGAGAATCATCCAACTCCTTGAGAAAAAATTATGACAGACAGGTATAAGCAAAAAAGCTCTTGCTTCAGTGTGTGAAGCAACTTCGACTCCGACTATGCTGGGCAACCAAATAAGGATAATTTTACGTCAATGTTATTTTATGCCAATGTAATTATATTGACCCATTACACAGGTTCCTTTGCAGTTGATGAATGTTTAACTTTGTGCCAAACAGATTAAATAACAAGTTTCAAAAGGGAATTGGATAAATCCTTGAAAAAGAGAAATGTGTAGACTGATGGGGAAGGAGCAGCGGAGTGGGACTTATTGGATAGTTCTTTAAAAGAGCCAGCACAGACATGATGGGCAGAATGACCTCCTTCTGTGCTGTAAGATTCCATGGCACACTCAATCCCCTGTTGGGATTCAAAATTTTGCCATCGGCACTTAAAATACCCAACTGTCCTGCTCTGCATCCTTCCCTGTCTCCAACACATTTATTGACCTATCAGATCCTGGTTTTCTGTGGTTACCTACCATTGGGATCCTTGTCTGTGAGAAATGATTTACGCAGCAAAATTCCAGGGACTGTAATGAAAAGCTTTTGTTGCAATTGAAATTTAATTTCACATAAACTGTCTGTTGTATAATCTTTTGGAGTTAGCATATTCTGTCTTCTTGTAAGAATTTTCTTAACAGTCTTTGTCCTTTCAGGAGTTACAGGAGTAGTGAGTGATGCAGACACAGTACCAACAAATCAGCTCGAAGCCTTGAAAGCTGTTATGGACAAGCTGATGGGCAGTGAACATAGATTTTATTTCCCTTTTGGTCCAAACCTTTACATTAAAAGGTATGACGGTAGGCAGGAAATGGCTAGCATTTAAAGAATTAATACATGCTTTACAACAACTATACATTCCATTGAACACAAAACCCGACAGGAAAAATGATCCAAACCGTGGCTAACAAGTAAATTAAATATTGAATGAGGCCAAAAGAAGAGGCTTATAACATTGCCAAAAAAGTAGTAAGCCTGAGGATTGGGAGCATTTTAGAATTCATCAAAGGAGGACCAAGAAACTGAAAAAGAAAGGGAAAATAGAATATGCAATCAAACTCGTGAGGAACATAAAAATGGACTGTAAAAGTTTTTATATGCATGTAAAAAGGAAAAGCTGAACAAATAAAAATGGGGGCCCATTACTGGGAGAGACAGGGAAATTTATAATGGGCAATAAGGAAATGGCAAAGAAACTAAACAAATACTTTGTGTCTGTCTTCATGGAGGAAAATAAAAAAGCCTCCCAGAAATTCTGCAGAGCCAAAGTACTAGTGAGAATGGGGAAGTGAAAAAAAGCATATTCGTAAAAAAATGTACTGGAGAAACTAATGGGACTGAAAATTGGTAAATCCTCTGGACTTGATGATCGACATCCCAGAGTGTTGAAAGAGGTGGCTGAAGAGATAGTGGATGTGTTGGTGATCATCTTCCAAAATTCTATAGATTTTGGAACAGTTCTTGCAGATTGGAAGGTAGCAAATGCAACGCCACTATTTAAGAAAGGAGGGAGAGAGAAAACCAGAAACTACAGACCTGTGAGCCTGACGTCAGTAGTAGGGAAAATGCTTGAATCTATTGTAAAGGATGTGGTAACAGGACACTTAGAAAATAAGGGTAGGATTGGGCAGTGTCAACACGGATTTATAAATCAGGCAGCCTGACATCTGTAGTGGGGAAAATTCCAGAGTCCATTATCAAAGATTTTATAGCAGAGCACTTAGAGAACAGTGGTAGAATCGGAAGAGTCAACATGGATTTACGAAAGGGAAATCATGCTTGACAAATCTACTAGAATTCTTGGAGGATGTAACTCGTAGAGTTGATGAGGGGGAGCCAGTGGATGTGGTTTATTTGGACTTTCAGAAGGCTTTCGACAAAGGACCACAAAAGAGATTAGCGTGCAATAGTAAAGTGCATGGGATTGGGGGTAGTGTATTGTGATGGATAGAAAATTGGTTGGAGGACAGGAAACAAAGAGTAGAGATAAATGGGTCTTTTTCCGAATGGCAGGCAGTGACTGGTGGAGTACCTCAGGGACCCCAGCTATTCACAATATAAATTAATGATTTAGATGAAGGAACTAAATGTAATATCTCCACATATACAGGTGACACAAAACTGGGTGGGAGGGTGAGTTGTGAGGAGGATGCAGAGAGGCTTCAGGGTGATTTGGACAAGTTGAGTGAGTGGGCTAATGCATGGCAGATGCTGTATAATGTGGATAAATGTGAGGTTATCCACTTTTGTAGCAAAAACTGGAAGGCAGTAGGGGTAATGGAGGAGTGGACCAGGGTGTCGTGGAGGGAATGATCCCTTCGGAATGCTGACAGGGGAAGGGAGGGAAAGATGCATTTGGTAGGTGGCTGGAGGTGGTGGACATGGCGGAGGATGATCCTTTGGATATGGAGGCTGATGGGGTGGAAAGTGAGGACAAGGGGAAACCTGTTGCTGTTCTGGGAGGGAGGGCAAGGGGTGAGTGCAGAGGTGTGGGAAATGGGCTGGACACAGTTGATGGCGCTGTCATACACAATGGGGGGAACCTCATATGAGGAAAAAGAAAGACATATCACAAGTCTTGGGGCGGCACAGTGGTGCAGTGGTTAGCACCGCAGCCTCACAGCTCCAGGGACCCGGGTTCGATTCCGGGTACTGCCTGTGTGGAGTTTGCAAGTTCTCCCCGTGTCTGCGTGGGTTTTCTCCGGGTGCTCCGGTTTCCTCCCACAAGCCAAAAGACTTGCAGGTTGATAGGTAAATTGGCCATTATAAATTGTCACTCGCATAGGTAGGTGGTAGGGAAATATAGGGACAGGTGGGGATGTTTGGTAGGCATATGGGATTAGTGTAGGATTAGTATGAATGGGTGGTTGATGTTCGGCACAGACTCGGTGGGCCGAAGGGCCTGTTTCAGTGCTGTATCTCTAATCTAATCTAAAAAAAAAAAGTGCTGTAGTGGAAGGTAGCATCATCAGAGCAGATGCCTCCGAGACGGAGAAAATGGAAGAATGGAATGGAGTGTTTACAGGAGGCAGAGTGTGAAGAAGTGTAATCGAGGTAGCTGTGGGAGTCGGTGGGCTTATAATGGATATTCGTAGACAGCCTATCCCCAGAGATGGAGACAGAGAAGTCGAGGAAGGGAATGAAAGTGTCAGAGATGGACCATGTAAAGGTGAGAGAAGGGTGGAAATTAGAAGCAAAGTTGATGAAGTTTTCCAGTTCCGAGCGGGAGCAGGAAACGGCACCGATACAGTCATCAATGTCCCGGAAGACGAGTTGGGGGAGGAGCCTGAGTAGGACTGGAACAAGGAATGTTTGACATATCCCACAAAAAGACAGGCATAACAAGCATAACCATGTGGGTACCTACAGCAACACCTTTTACTTGAAGAAAGTGAGTGGAGTTGAAGGAGAAGTTGTTCAATGTGAGAACAAGTTCAGGCAGGCGGAGGAGGTTGGTGGTGGATGGGGACTGGTTGGGCCTCTGTTCAGGGAAGAATTGGAGAGCCCTCAAACCATCCTGGTCGGGGATGGAGGTGTAGAGAGATTGGACGTCTATGGCGAAGATCTCCAGAAGAGATGAGGTCAGTGACAATCCTGTGGACAGTCGCTTGATGTTCGGTGTTGGGGTCATGGTCCAGGGGGAAGTAGGAAGAAGGGTCTGAAAATTGGCATTGAGCCTCTACAAGATAGAGATCGGAACACCATACAACAACAACACCACCCTTGTCTCTCAAACATACTCCCTTTCATGATCAATCTCATTCAGTGATCATTGTTGATGAATCTACAGCAAGGTAACATGAATCTGGAGCCCCCTGAATGACAATGACCTAAACAAGGTCAAAGTACCATCATGGAAGGGCAGTTAGTTAATGACTGACCAATCAGATGAACAGAAATGGGGTTTTACCGAAGATGGCACAGAACCAAGCTGGGAAAGGTGTATAAAGTATGAACTTGTAAGACCCCAAAAGCACGCATCATCATCCAAACGAAAACAGAAGATAGACTTCAATCAAGAAACAAGGCATCGCAGTTAACCGGAAGTTGAGGACCATCGTGAACACAACTGCTCACCACTGCCCTTTGCTAAGTATCACGATTTTGTGCTTATTGTAGAAAACATAATAAAGTCTGTGAAGCTTGTGAAAGTACCCTTGCACCCGTGTGGTTTTCTCGCCAGTCTGAGCTGTAAGTCCCTTTTAGATCTGCTCTCCCAACTTAGACTGTCGTTGTAATTGACCCAAGTCTTACAATTAAATTAAAGCAAATCCCAAATCTTACAAGTGATGCCGAAACCCTGGACTTTGACAAGTACATAAACCGAGGGAGTTAAAGCAACTTTCACAAATGTAGGAACATTGTTTGGCCAGTGATAATTTTTACGGGGATAATCTCTTAGGAAGGGTGGTAGATTAAACTGACCCACTGGTGTCTATTTAAAGTACAAGCTATGGAGTGAAAGACCAGTGTAAAGAAGAGTTTCTGGGAAACATATATAAAGTTAGTCACTAAATGTAACACAGACAGTATCCAATCCCTGTTAGAAGAGTGCGTACAATAAAAACATGAGCACGATCCGTTTGGAAGGCTTTTGTTAAAGTGCCCCACAGGAGGTTGGTTCGAAAAATTAAAGCACATGGGATAGGAGGTAATATACTGGCATGGATAAAGGATTGATTAACAGGCAGAAAGCAGAGTTTAGGAATAAATGGGTTATTCTCGCATTGGCAGTCTGTGACTAGTGGGTACTGCAAGGAGCAAAACTTGGGCACCAGCTGTTCACAATATATATCAATGATTTGGATGTGGGCACCAAATGTAACATTTCCAAGTTCGCAGATGACATAAAACTAGATGGGAATGTGTGTTGTGAGGAAGATGCAAAGTGGCTTCAAGAGGATTTGAACAGACTTAGTGAGTGGGCAAGAATGTGGCAGATGGAACATAATGTGGAAAAATGTGAGGTTATCCATTTTGGCAGGAAGAATAGAGGTGCAGAGTATTTCTTAAATTGGAAGAAATTAGAAAGTGTAGATGTACAAAGCGACCTGGGTGTCTTTGTCAATAAGTTACTGAAAGCCAGCATGCAGGTGCAGCTAGCAATGAAGAAGGCTAATGGGATGTTCGAACAAAGAACAAAGAACAGTACAGCACAGGAACAGGCCATCCGACCCTCCAAGCCTGCGCCGATCTTAATCCCTGTCTGAACTAAAACCTTCTGCACTTCCAGGGTCCATATCCCTTTTTTCCCATCCTATTCATGTATTTGTCAAGATGCCTCTTAAATGTCGCTATCGAACCTGCTTCCACCACCTCCCCTGGCAGCAAGTTCCAGGCACTCACCACCCTCTGTGCAAAGAACTTACCTCGTACATTCCCTCTAAACTTTGCCCCTCACACCTTAAACCTATGTCCCCCAGTAACTGACTCTTCCACCCTGGCAAAAAACTTCTGACTATCCACTCTGTCCATGCCGCTCATACCTTCATAAACCTCTATCATGTCGCCCCTCCACCTCCGTCGTTCCGGCGTAAACAATACGAGTTTATCCAACCTCTCCTCATAGCTAATACCCTCCAGACCAGGCAACATCCTGGTAAACCTCTTCTGTACCTTCTCCAAAGCCTCCACATCCTTCTGGTAGTGTGGCGACCTTTAGCCTTTATCGTAAGAGGATTTGATTACAGGAGCAGCAAAGTCTTGCTTCAATTGTTTGGAACCTTGATTAGACCGCACCTGTGTGCATTTGTGATCCCCTTACCTGAGGATGGATATTATTGCCAGAGAGCAAGTGCAACGAAGATTCATCAGATTTGTTACTGAGATAATGGGACTGTCCTGTGAAAAGAGATTGGGGAAACTGGGCTTGTATTCTACAGAGTTTGCAAAAATGAGAGGTGATCTCATTGAAACCTTCAAAATACTTCCAAGGATAGACAGGGTAGATAAGATCTTTCCCCTGGTTGGGGAGTCTAGAAACAGGGGACACAAATTTCAAAATAAGGGGGAAGCCACTTGGGACAGAGATGAGGAGCAATCTCTTCACTTCGAGGGTTGTGAATTTTTGGAATTCTCTACCCCAGAGGGCTGTGGAAGCTCAGTCATTGAGTATGTTTAAAGCAGAGATTGATAGATTTCTAAATACTAATGATATAAAGGGATATGGGTATCGTGTGGGAAAAAGGCATTGAAGTGGATGATCAGCCTTGATCATGTTGAATTGTGGAGCAGGCTTAATAGGCTGAATGGACTACTCCTGCTCCTACGTTCCTATATAAAGAAACAGTAGCGTTTCTCCAGGTTCAGGTCTTGGCTAAATGTTGGAAGAGTGACATGGTTTTAAATCTAATCACACTCGCACTGTGTGCAGTGCAATGAGGAAGTGGTACAGTCACAGGTGAAACAGATGGTAGTTCAAAGTGAACCGATCCAGCAGCAGCAGAAACTGCTGGAAATGTTACAAAATCAGCTAGCATCCTCTACTGCCACTCTGAGGAACAGGCGCTTAATGCCGTACAGGCTGGGGCAGCTCAGCAGTGGTTAGAGTTGGCGGAGAGGCATATTGTCACTCTCATGCAGGAAAACACCCAGTTAACCCAGAAGTTAGAGGAATCATGGGGAGTCCTGAGAGAGCTACAGGAGTGATCCCACCGAGAGACAGACCAATGCACAGTGCAGGTCCAACATTCAGTGACTGCGGAACCAGATGGGGAAGCAGCAGGCGGTTGTAGCAGCCGTCACAAACGCAGAGTATTACATGGGATATACTGAGACAGGACAGGAGTCCTCAGTTGAGGACGATGATGAGGAAGGGAGACTTTGGCTGTCTGTCCTGCTAAGTTAACAACAACACGGAGGAGACGGGGTAGACCCGAGAGAAGGGGAGAAGCGGAACTAGGATCACCCATCCCTCCTGAGGAGGAGGTTACTGAGGTCACTTCCATGCCCCAGAGCTCTGGAGATTTCAAAGCATTAACTGATCAATTGGCCCCAATCACAATTACAACTTTCCCCTTAGAATTAGCACAGCGTTTAATGACCTTTAAAATTTATAATCCCCAGTTGACTGAAAATACCATTGTATTGATGGGCAATGATTGGATAGATAAGAATGGAACCAGATGAGTTCAGTCCCAACCAGCTGGACAACAGTGGAGAGACATTGGAGGAGTCCGGTGTGTTCAAAAGTGTCAAAGGGTGCTGACAGATCGAGAAGGACGAGGAGGGATAGTTTACCATTGTCACAGTCACATGGGATGTTTTTGTGACGTTGATCAGGTCCATTTTGTTACTGTGCAAGAGGAGGAAACCTGATTGGTTTATTCAAACATGGCGTTCCGAGAAAGACGGGCACAGATTTGGGAGGTGACAAAACGTTCAAAGACTTTGGAGAGGAAAGGGAGTTTGGAAATGGGGCGGCAATTTGTGAAGCTGGAGGGCGCAAGACTTGTTTTTTTGAGGAGAGGGTTGTTGACGGCAGATTTAGAGGAGAGAGAAAGATAGAACCTGAAGAGAAGGAACTGTTAACAATGTCAGCTTACATGGGGAGTAGGAAGGGAAGTTGGGTGATCAGCAGCTTCGTGGGAATAGATTGGAAGGAAAATAGGTGGGCCCCATCTTCAAGATGAGCTCAGTGAGGGCATGACGGGAGCAAGGATAGACATGAGAGAAAGATGTGAGATCAGAGTTATGAGGGGGGAAGCTTCAGACCAAGTTTGGGCCAATGGAATTGGCAGAGGCATCTGATCGGATCGTCTCAACTTAGTGACAAAGAAATCCATGAACTCCTCACACTTACTGTTGGAGGTGAGCGTGGAGAGACAGTGGTGTGAAGTTTAAGAAGCCGGTGTGCAGTAGGGAAAAGAAGACAGAGGTTATTTTATCATTGCAGGATGATCCAGGAATAGTGAGCAGTTTCAGCAAATGAGAACAGGACCCAATAGAGCTTTATGTGACCTGGCCGTGTTGCTAAACAAGTTGTCTGTCATATCCTTTCAATTCTGCATCCCTCAGAATTATGGGAGCCGAGATGAGGGCTATACCAGGGGAAATGACCAGAGTGAGAGAGAGAAATAGATTTATTTGGAGCGAGGTTTTCAAAGATTGATGTGAGGGTGCAGTTGAGCAAATTGGTAGCTGTGGAAATTTTGTGGAAAATGAAGTGAATTTGGGATGGTATTTTTTCCGGGGCAGATACAGAAGGAGGTAGGGTTGGGGTGTAGGAGGGGAATGTGGGTGGAGAATGATACAAGGAGGTGATCAGAGATGGCCTTATCTGTGATTTAATTGAGACCATGTAAGATGGTATGGTCAGGGTTGCAGCCGTAAAGATGATTTGGGAAGTTTACACGGAGAGAGAGATTTAGGGAAGATTGGAGGGCAAAGAACTCAGAGGAGGGAGAGAATGATGAGTTGAGATGGTGATTGAAATCACCGAGGATGAGATGTCATTCAGTGCAGAGGCTGAGGCAGCAAAGCAATGAAGATATCTCAGTGAGAATATTTTCATCGTACATGGGAGGACTGTAGAGAACAAGGATTTTGATTGAGAGGTGAGAGGGGTGGAGCAACGGGAGATGGTGAAAGGAGAAGAAAGTGCAAGAGGAGGAAGGGGTCTGGCCAAGATGTGATCTGGTGAAAAGTGCCACACAGCCACCACGTCAATCTCTATGGGGATTGTGGTGGAAGGTATAGCTAAGTGCGGAGGCTTCATTTAGAGTCATCGAGTTATGCAGCACAGAAAGAGGCCCTTTGGCCCATTTTGTCTGTGCCAGCCATGAAGCACTTATCTATTCTAATCTCATTTTCCATCACGTGGCCCGTAGCCTGATATGCTTTGGTATTTCAATTGATCTTCTAAATATTTCTTAAGTGTTGGGTGTTCCTGATTCTACCACCTCTTCAGGCAGTGTGTTCCAGATTCCAACCACCCTCTGGGTGAAAAAAGTTTTCCTCCACTCCCCTCTAAACCTCCTGCTCCTCACTTAAATCTATGCCTCCTGGTCATTGATCCCTCCGCTAAGAGAAAAAGTTTCTTCCCATCTATCCTATCAATGCCCCTCATAATTTTGCATACCTCAATCAGGTCGCCCCTCAGCTTTCCCTGTTCCAAGGGAAACAACCCGAGCCTATCCAGTCACTCTTCATAGCTGAAATGCTCCAGCCCAAGCAACATCCTGGTAAATCTCCTCTGCACCCTCTCCAGTGCAATCACATCTTTCCTACAGTGTGGCGACCAGAAGTGTACACAGTACTCCAGCTATGGCCTAACTAACACTTTATACAGCTCCATCATAACCTCCCAGCTCTGAAATTCTATGCCTCAGCGAATAAAGGCAAGTATCCCATTTACCTTCCTAACCATCTTATCTACCTGTGCTGCTGCCTTCAGTGATCTATAGACAAGTACACCAAGGTCCCTCTGACCCCTCTGTACTTCCTCGGGTCCTACCATCCGTTCTATGTTCCCTTGCCTTGTTAGTTCCCCCAATCTCAGGATTAAATTCCATTTGCCACTGCTCCAGCCATCTTACCAGCCCATCTATATCATCCTGTAATCTCAGGCTTTCCTCCTTACTATTTACGACACCATCAATTTTCGTGTCATCTGAAAACTTACTGATCATACTTCCTGTATTAACGTCTAAATCATTAATGTACACTGCAAACAGCAAGGGTCCCAGCACCGATTCCTGTGGTACACCACTGGTCACAGGCTTCCACTGCAAAAACAATCCAAGACCATTACCCTCTGCCTCCTGCCACTAAGCCAATTTTGGATCCAATTTGCCAAATTACCCTGGATCCCATGGGCTCTTATCTTCTTAACTAATCTCCCATGCGGAACTTATCAAAAGCCTTACTGAAGTGCATGGAGACTGCGGCCTTACCCTCATCTACTCATCAAGTCACATGCTAAAAAATTCAATTAAGTATGTTAGACACAATTTCCCCTGACAAAGCCATGCTGACTAGCCCTGATTAATCCCTGCCTTTCCAAGTGGAGATTAATCCTGCCCCTCAGAATTTTTCCAATAGTTTCCTGACCACTGATGTTAGACTCACTGCCCTTTAATTACCTGGTTTGTCCCTGCTACCCTTCTTGAATAATGGTACCACATTCGCTGTCCTCCAATCCTCTGGTACCTCTCCGATGGCCAGAGTGGATTTGAAACTTGTGTCAGAGCCCCTGCTATCTCGTAAAAGAAAAGCAAAATACTGCTGATGCTGGAAATCTGAAATAAAAACAAGAAATGCTGGAACCACTCAGCAGGTCTGGCAGCATCAATGAAAAGAGAAGCAAAGTTAACGTTTCGGGTCAGTGACCCTTTTCGGAACTCCGAAGAAGGGTCACTGACCCGAAACGTCAGCTCTGCTTCTCTTTTCACAGATGCTGCCAGACCTGCTGAGTGGTTCCAGCATTTCTTGTTTTTATCCCTGCTATCTCCTCCCTTTCTTCACATAACAGCCTGGGATACATCTCATCTGGGCCTGGGGATTTATTCAGTTTTAAGCCCGCTAAAACATCTACTACTTCCTCTCTTTCAATGTTGATTTGTTTAAGTATATCACAATCCCCCTCCCTGCTCTCTACACCTACATCATTCATCTCCATAGTGAACACTGGGGGAAGTGTTCGGCCGTGATGTCAATGAAATCATCCACAATAACGTCTTGGATGGAAAGTGCCTTGATATTCTGGTGGAAGATGTGTAGCGGGATGGTGAGAGCTGATCCACTGGCTGAGTCTGTAATGGAAGGGGTGTGTTGGATGATAAAGATATTGGAAGATTAGCCCTCAGCAGGTGCACTGGGTGAGATTCGGTGAAAGATTAGGATGGGGCAATTGGGATTGATGCTCGTAATGAGCGATCGCCGAGTGCCTCGATGTCCACTGTGGAGGATGCTGAGAGAGATAAAGTGGGAAGCTGTATGTTTATCGAAAAAAACAGACATGGGGAGTGATCAGGGGACATGTTGCATCTTCGTTTAATTTTATTCCATATGTATGATCAGCATAAATGAATTTCTGCAGATGGCAGTTGTTCTACATTTACAAAAGGTACCTTAAATTAAATGCAAACTCAATCAAATCATCTCAGTTTGTCTTTAAAACAATGTGATTCCAGAGACTGAGTGGAGAGAGGCTGGGTTCACATCTGTTCTATGTGTGAAAATCTTCCATTTTCCTCATTATTTTACAATCTTAGAAAGTGCAGTGAAGGGATATTTCACCCCATTCTTCAGTTCCTCTCTAAACTTACTCTGGGTCACAGCGTAAAAAGAAGTGTTTATGCAGCAACTCAGGAGCTGAAGCATAAACGCAAGGTGTTCTACAATGTGTGACATGTCTTTTGAAAAATTCCAGTACAGCAGACCAATTCTAGCATACATCGTAGTCACCAGGAACAGAGCCCATAGAAAGATAAAATTCCCCGATATCATAAAAAGTGAAGTGATTGATTTTCTTCTTTTCATTGTCTCTGGATCACTGTGACTCTCCCCACTGACCCGGTCCCGAAGTCTCTTGCGAATTCTGATGGTCACTAGAATGTGTCTGACAGTTAAAACATTGAGCATCAGAATCAGAATAAATGGTACACACGGGGTGAAAATATAATGTAACAATTCAATTGCTGCCCATACTGGTGAAAGCAGAACACTCCAGGGAACAATGCAGGGCCAGGGGCCTCGAAAACGAATATAGCTGCTTGAAAGCATAAAGTACCAGAAAATATTCTTTACACAGAACAACACAGACATTGTTCCAATAATCACAGCTGCCGATTTCTCAGTGCAATATTTAGTTTTCAGTTTCTGGCAGCAAATGGCCACAAATCGATCAAAGGTGAAAGCGACAGTGAACCAGACAGAACAGTCCGTTGCTGCATAAAGTAGGACAGCGTGGATATTACACACTGGAATATCAAACAGAAATTGAAACATTCTACGATAACTAATGGGAATTTGCCTCAGTATCAGATCGAAGATAATGACCAGTAGATCCGCTGCTGCCATGGCCACCAAGTAACGAGTGACACATTTGGAGAGACCACACTTTCCCCGAGATAGGATCACAATCGTCACTAAGTTAACTGTAAGGAAGAGGAAAAACAGGAACATTTTACATCAGGATGGGAGCAGGAATATCAAAATGGTGGATACATGGTTATAATAAATTGAAAGCTCACTACATAACACGATGGAATACAATGTGTTTAAATTTTATGATAAAAATAAGGTTTTGCACCAACTATCAGTCATGATTTGAGAAGTTCATATCTGAAGAGTTCAATAAATAAACACAAAAACAAAATGCTTATGTTCATTCATAAATGTGCAGTGTTAAAATATGGTCTCCCTTGGTGCGCCGAGTGTAAACACACTGATGCCTTGCAAAACCAAAGAGATCAATTCTTGGTCTGGTCAGTTACAATAGGAATCAGTTACCAGGGGATATGGTGGGGTAATTACCAGGATCCCTCTCCTGATCAGTGACCCTTGGACTTGCTGAGGTTTTAATCCCCCGGCTTCTGCGACTGATCCATGACCATGGGATATCATGCAGGTTGAGTTCCTGTTTCAGATTATTTACATTTATTCTCTGGCACAACCCCAATCCACCTGTTTTTGTGAATTAAGATTCAGCCTTTTGATGATTTGGCAAATTTGGATCTCAAATTCATTATTGTCTTAAGTTTTTAATATGTATTGTGAATAGTTGAGGCCTCAGAACAGGTCATCTTGGCACATCGCTAGCCACTTCCTTCCAATGCAAATACATTCCGATTATCCAAACTCTCTATGTTCTACTGCAGAACCAATCTTCTGACCAGGTCAATCATTTGCCTTCAATTCTAGGAGCTTTCAAAACAGGGTGGTGGTGATAGGAGATTTTAATTTTCCCAACATTGACTGGGATTCACTGAGTGTTAGAGGTCTAGATGGAGCAGAATTTGTAAGGAGCATCAAGGAGGGTTTTCTCGAGCAGTATGTAAATAGTCCAACTAGGGAAGGGGCCATACTGGACCTGGTGTTGGGGAATGAGCCCGGCCAGATGGTTGAAGTTTCAGTAGGGGACTACTTTGGGAATAGTGATCACAATTCCGTAAGTTTTAGAATACTCATGGACAAAGACGAGAGTGGTCCGAAAGGAAGAGTGCTAAATGGGGGGAAGACCAATAACACAAAAATTCGGCAGGAGCTGGGGAATGTAGATTGGGAACAGCTGTTTGAAGGTAAATCCACATTTGATATGTGGGAGGCTTTTAAAGAGAGGTTGATTAGCGTGCAGGAGAGACATGTTCCTGTGAAAATGAGGGGTAGAAATGGCAAGATTAGGGTACCATGGATGACAGGTGAAATTGTGAGACTAGCTAAGAGGAAAAAGGAAGCATACATAAGGTCTAGGAGGCTGAAGAAAGACGAAGCTTTGAAAGAATATCGGGAATGTAGGACCAATCTGAAAGGAGGAATTAAGAGGGCGAAAAGGGGTCATGAAATATCTTTTGCAAACAGGGTTAAGGAAAATCCCAAAGCCTTTTATTCATATATAAGGAGTAAGAGGGTAACTAGAGAAAGGACTGGCCCACTCAAGGACAAAGGAGAAAAGTTATGCGTGGAGTCAGAGAAAATGGGTGAGATTCTAAACGAGTACTTTGCATCGGTATTCACCGAGGAGAGGGACATGACGGATGTTGAGGTTAGGGACAGATGTTTGATTACCCTAGGTCAAGTCGGCATAAGGAGAGAGGAAGTGTTGGGTATTCTAAAAGGCATTAAGGTGAACAAGTCCCCAGGTCCGGATGGGATCTATCCCAGGCGAGAGAGGAAATAGCTGGGGCCTTAACAGATATCTTTACAGCATCCTTCAACACGGGTGAGGTCCCGGAGGACTGGAGAATTGCTAATGTTGTCCCCTTGTTTAAGAAGGGTAGCAGGGATAATCCAGGTAATTATAGACCGGTGAGCCTGACGTCAGTGGTAGGGAAGCTGCTGGAGAAGATACTGAGGGATAGGATCTATTCCCATTTGGAAGAAAATGGGCTTATCAGTGATAGGCAACATGGTTTTGTGCAGGGAAGGTCATGTCTTACCAACTTAGAGGAAGTGACAAAGTTGATTGATGAGGGAAGGGCTGTAGATGTCATGTACGTGGACTTCAGTAAGGCGTTTGATAAGGTTCCCCATGGCAGGCTGATGGAGAAAGTGAAGGCGCATGGGGTCCAGGGTGTACTAGCTGGATAGATAAAGAACTGGCTGGGCAACAGGAGACAGAGAGTAGCAGTGGAAGGGAGTTTCTCAAAATGGAGACGTGTGACCAGTGGTGTTCCACAGGGATCTGTGCTGGGACCACTGTTGTTTGTGATATACATAAATGATTTGGAAGAACATATAGGTGGTCAGATTAGCAAGTTTGCAGATGACACTAAGATTGGTGGAGTAGCAGATAGTGAAAGGGGACTGTCAGAGAATACAGCAGAATATGTTTAATTGTCCACCACCATCCATGGCTGGATGTGGCAGGACTGCAGAGCTTAGATGTGATCCGTTGGTTATGGGATCGCTTAGCTCTATCGCATGCTGCTTACGCAGTTTGGCATGCAGATAGTCCTGTGTTGTAGCTTCACCAGGTTGACACCTCATTTTGAGGTATGCCTGGTGCTGCTCTTGCACTCTTCATTGAACCAGGGTTTTTCTCCTGTCTTGATGGTAATGGTAGAGTGGGGGATATTCCAGGCCATGAGGTTACATATTGTGGTTCAGTACAATTCTGCTGCTGCTGATGGCTCACAGCACCTCATGGATGCCCAATTTTGCATTGCTAGATCTGTTCAAAATCTATCCCATTTAGCACGGTGATAGTGCCACACAACACGATGGATGGAATCCTCAATGTGAAGGCGGGACTTCGTCTCCACAAGGACTGTGCGGTGGTCACTCCTGCCAATACAGTCACGGACAGAAGCATCTGCAGCAGGCAGATTGGTGAGGACGAGGTCAAGTATGTTTTTCCCTCGTGTTGGTTCCCCCACCACATGCCGCCGACCGTGTCTAGCAGCTATGTCCTTTAGGACTCGGCCAGCTCGGTCAGGAGTGGTGCTATCGAGCCACTCTTGGTGATGAACATTGAAGTCCCCCACCCAAAGTCCATTTTGTGCCCTTGCCACCCTCAGTGTTTAATTCAAGCGGCGTCCAACATGGTCGAGTACTGAATCATCAGCTGAGGGAGGGCGGTAGGTGGTAATCAGTAGGTGGTTACCTTGCCCATGTTTGACCTGATGCCATGTGCCTTCATAGGGCCCGGAGTCAATGTTGAGGACTCCCAGTGCTACTCCCTCCCTACTGTATACCACTGTGCCACCACCTCTGCTGGGTCTGTCCTGCCGGTGGGACAGGACATACCCAGGGATAGTGACTGGGACATTAGTTACTATGTAACATTAGTTTTTATGTACTTTTTAAAATTATTACAGTCTGTTTATATATTGCTGGCTCGCTTACTCTCATATTCTATTTTTTCCCTTTTTATCAACTTTTCGGTGGCCCTTTGCTGGTTTCTCAAACACTCCCAAACCTTATACCTGCAACTTTTTTTGTAACATCATAAGCCTCTTCTTTTAGTCTAATACTCTCCTTAACTTCCTGAGTGAGCCACAGATGTGTCTTCCTTGATAAATTTTTGTTTTTGAATGGAATGTGCTTTTGTTAAAGCCTTTGAATTGTTTCTTTAAATGTTTCCCACCCTTCATTTACCACCATACCTTCTAGTCTGTTAACCAATTAACCTTAGCAAGTTCTTCTAAATTTAAGATTCATGTTTGTGATTGAAATGTGTCACTTTCAAACTTCACATGAAATTCAATGGTATTAAGATCACTATTTCCCAGTGGATCTTTTACTATGACATTGCTTATTAACCCTACTTTGTTACACAATGCGAGATCTAAGATAGCTTTATGCCTAGTTAGTTCTACAACATATTCTCCAAATTCATCTTCTGGACCACTGTTGCCAATTTGATTGTCCCAATCTATATGCACATTAAATCACCAACAATTAATACATTACCTTTTTTACGTGCTTCAGTAATAACCAGTGTAATGTTCTGTCCAGTAATATAAATACTGTTAGGGGGCCTGTAAACTACTCCCACAAGTGTTTTCTGACTCCTGCTATTCCTAACTTCCACCCAGACTGATTCTACTTCATGATCTTCTGAGGCCAGACCCCTTCTTATGAATGTCATGATGTCATCCTTTATTATCAGGGCTACCTCTCCTCCTTTGCCATTCTGTCTGTCTCTCCGAAATATTGTGTACCCCAGAATATTCATTTCCAAACCTTGATCTCCTTGTAACCATGTCTCAGTAATGGCAATTCGATCCAGATCATTTACCTCTGTTCTTGCCACTAGTCCATCTGTCTTCTTACAGATGCTTCATGCATTCAGATAATGGAACTTTAATTTCATTTTTTACCTCTGTTCCCAGCCTCCTCAATCTATCCTCATAGGATGATCCCACCATCCCTGGAATTAGTTTGGTGAACCTTCATTGCGCTCTTTCAATGGCAAGTATATCCGTCCTTCAGTATGGAGACCAAATCCATACGCAATATTCCAGGTGCGGTCTTACCGAGGCTTTATAGAATTGCAGCAAGACATCTTTACTCCTGTACTCAAATCCTTTTGCAATATCGGCCAACATATCATTTGTTTTCCCAATTGATTGCTGCACCTGCATGTTAGCTTTCAGTGACTCGCGATCAGGGACAACCAAGTTCCTTTGGACATCAACATTTCCCAATCTCTCACCATTTATGAAATACCCTGCATTTCTGTTTTTTTCTACCAAAGTGGATAGCTTCACATTTTTCCACTTTATATTCCATCTGCCATGATCTTGCCCACTCACTGAGCCTGTCTAAATCCCCTTGAAGTCTCTTTGCATTCTCCTCACAACTTACATTCCCACCTAGTTTTGTGCCATCAACAAATTTGGAATTATTACACTTGGTCCTCATATCCAAACTGCAGATTGTGGACAGCTGGGGACTAAGCACTGATCCTACAAATAACTAGGCTGTTGCCTGCCATCCAGAGAAAGTCCCATTTATTCCTACTCTCTGTCTTCTGTCCATTAACCAATTCT
Organism: Heterodontus francisci; assembly: GCF_036365525.1. Classification (NCBI taxonomy): domain Eukaryota; kingdom Metazoa; phylum Chordata; class Chondrichthyes; order Heterodontiformes; family Heterodontidae; genus Heterodontus; species Heterodontus francisci. The sequence goes on from NC_090410.1 coordinate 31,198,950, forward strand.
CAATCCATGCCAGTACATTACCCCTAATTCCCATGTGTTCTAATTTTGATTACGAAACTCTTGTGTGGGACCTTATCGAAAGCCTTCTGAAAATCCATATACACCAATTGACAGGTTACAATATACAATTATCCAATTGTTCATCCATCTGCCTGTCTGCAGGGGTGCCTGCCTCCTGATCTGTCTGTATGTCTGTCTGTATGTCTGTCTGACTGTCTGTCTGTCTGCCTGAGGGGGCACCTGCCTGCCTGTCTGTCTGGCTGTGTGCAGAGGGTGGGGGCTGCGATTAGGGACCAAAACAGAAACAAATGTTTGGACATGGTTGAGGTACAAAATGAGGAATTCGATCCTGTCAAACTCATTTCAAGAGGAGATAGTTGAGATGCTGGGTGAGCTAAAAATTGATAAATGGGAGACACTGGTGTTGACTGGACTGAAGATCAATGAGTCACCACGTCTGGATGGTTCCTTAGGGAAATCAGGGTGGAAATTGCAGAGGTACTGACTGTAATCTTCCAATCCTTCTGAGATACTGGAGTGGTTTCTGAGGGTTGGAGAACAGTGGCACTGTGGTTAGCACCACAGCCTCACAACTCCAGCAACCCGCGTTCAATTCTGGGTACTGCCTGTGCAGAGTTTGCAAGTTCTCCCTGTGACCGCGTGGGTTTTCGTTGGGTGCTCTGGTTTCCTCCCACAGCTAAAGACTTGCAGATTGATAGGAAAATTGGCCATTATAAATTCCCCCTAGTATAGGTAGGTGGTAGGAGAATTGTGGGGATGTGGTAGGAATATGGGATTAATGTAGGATTAGTATAAATGGGTGGTTGATGGTCGGCACAGACTGGGTGGGCCGAAGGGCCTGTTTCAGTACTGTATCTCTAAATAAATTGTAAATGTTACACCCTGTTCAACAAAGGGTGTCAGGATAAACCCAGCAGATACAGGCCAGTCAGTTTAACCTCAGTGATGGGAAAGGTTTTAGGATGATAATCCAGGACAAAATTAACAGTCACAAGTGTGGATTAATTCATGAAAGTCAGAATGGACTTAATAAAGACAAATCGTGTTCAGATAAGTTGACTGAGTTTTTAACCAGGTAACAGAAAGGGTTGAAGAGGGTGATGTGGTTGATGTGGTGTAGATAGACTTCCAAAAGGCATTTGATAAAGTGCCGCATTACAGGCTTGTCAGCACCATTGAACCCATGGACTAGAAGGGTCTCTGGTGGCATGTAGATAAAATTAGATAAGTGAGAGAAAACCGAGATGATGGTGAACAGTTGCTTTTTTTTGATTGGAGGAAAGAAAACAGTGTTGTTTCCCAAGGTACAGGTACTCAGACCACTGCTTTTCATGATTTCCATTCATGAATTGTACTTGAGCGTATCGGGCACAATTTCAAAATGTCAAGATGACACAAAACTTAGAAGTACTGTGAACTGTGCGACAGACAGAGCTAAGTGATCCAACAACTAACTGCTCAGATCAAAACTTTGCAGTCCTGCCAGATGCAGTCATGAATGGTGGTGGACAATTAAACAACGAACCAGAGGAGGGGGCTCCACAGACTTCCCCATCCTCAATGATGGGGAGCCCAGCATGTCAGTGCAAAAAAAAGGCTGAAATATTTGCAACCACCTTCAGACAGAAGTGTTGAGTGGATGATCCATCTCGGCCGCCCCTGAGGTCCCCAGCATCATAGATACCAGTCTTCAGCCAATTCAATTCACTGCACATGATATCAAGAAACAGCTGAAGGTGCTGGATACAGAAAAGGTTATTGGCTCCTGGCTGCAGTATTGAAGCGTTTTGCTGAAGAGTGAGCTGTGCCCCAGCCAAGGTACTCCAGAACAGCTACAATCCTGGCATCTACCCAACAAAGTAGAAAATTGCCCAGGTGTGTACTGTTCACAAAAAGGAGTGCAATAAAATCTGGCCGTGTATCGCCCCATTAGTCTACTCTCAGTTGTCAGTAAAGTGATGGAAGATGTCATTGACAATGCTATCAAGCAGCACTTACACAGCAATAACCCGCTCATTGATGCTCAGTGAGATTTTGCCAGGGATACTTGGCTCGGACCTCATGACAGCCTTGGTCCAATCACAGACACAAAAGCTGAATTTGGGAGGTGAGGTGAGAGTTGCTGCCCTTGACATCAGAGCAGCATTTGACCCAGTGTGACATCAAGGAATCTCATTGAAGTCAATGGAAATCAGGGGGAAAGGACTCCACAGGTTAGAATAATATCTAACACTAAGAAAAGAAAGAAGATTATGGTTGTTGGAGGCCAATTATCTCAGCCCCAGCACATCTCCGTGGGTTTATCTCAGGGTAGTATCCTGGCCCCAATCATCCTCAGCTGTTTCATCAATGACCTTCCCTCTAACATAAGATTGGAGGGGATGGTCAGAAGGGGGGTGTTCACTGATAATTACTCCATGATCAGTACAATTCACAACTCCTCAGAGACTGAAGCAGTCCGTGCCGACTTGCAGCAAGACCTGGACAGCATTCAAGGTTGGGCTGATAAGTGACAAGTGACATTCGTGCCACACCACTGCCAGCCAATGACCATCTCCAACAAAAGTGAATCTAACCCTCTCCTCTTGACATTCAACTGCATTGCCATCACTGAATCCCTCACCATCAACAAACATCCTGGGGGTTATCAATGACCAGAAGCTTAACTGGACCAGCAATATAAATACTGTGGCTACAAGAGCGGGTCTAAGGCTGGGAATTCTGTGACGAGTAACTCTCCTCCCGAGCCTCAAAGCCTGTTAACCAGCTACAAGGCAGATGTCTGGAGTGGCATTGAATATTCTCCACTTGCCTGGATGAGTGCGGCTCCAACAACACTCAAGAAGCTCAACACCATCCAGGACAAAGCAGCCCATTTAATCGGCATCCTATGCAACACCTTAAACATTCACGCCCTTCAACACCATCGCACAGTGGCAAAAGTATGTACCATCTACAAGATGCACTGCAGCAACCCATCAAGCATCTTGTCAGCATCTTCCAAACTGTGACCACTAACACCTAGAGAAGAAGGGCAGCAGACCAATGGGAACACCACCTCCTGCAAGTTCCTCTCCAAGTCACACACCGCCCTGACTTGGAAATATATCCTTCACGGTCACTGGGTCAAAATCCTGGAACTCCCTCACTAAAAGGGGTGTGTTGGGGTACATTTACCACATGCATTGCAGCGGTTCAAGAAAGCAGCTCACCACCACCTTCTCTTGGGCAATCAGGGATGGGTAATAAATACTGGCCTTGCCCGCAAAGCTCGCATCCTAAAAATGAATAAAAAATGGATAGTGATAGACACACTTACAGCACAACAATTTTTAAGATTAAGATGAAATGATGTGTCATTATTTTCCTTTGCAAACTTTATGAAAAAATATTCCCCCTTACCTTTGTTGTGTTTTTAAAAATGTTTCTGCATTATCTGGGTAACTGCAGTTTTGGTCAGTTCCCCAGTGTATATTAGTAAATGGTTATTTCCTTCATGATGGAACTTAATTTTGAACTACACAATGGTGGGATTATAAAAAGCTATAATACGAAGAATTGTGAGGTGATGCATTTTAGCAGAAGGAATAGGGTGAGGAAATATATATTAATGGCCCTGTTCTACAGAGTGTGGAGGAGCAGAGGAACCTGAGGGAGTATGTCCATCATCCTTTGAAGTTGGCAGGACATATTGAGAGAACGGTTAGCAAAGCAGATGGGATTTGGGGCTTCATAAATAGAGGTATTGAGTACAAAAGCAGGGAAGTTATTCTGAAATAAAGGCAAAATACTGGAAATACTCAGCGGATCGGGCAGCATCTGTGGAGAGAAAAGCAGAGTTAGCATTTCAGATCTGTGACCTTTCATCAGAAGTTCTGATGAGATGCTGCCAGACCTGCTGAGTATTTCCAGAACTTTCTGAGGTTATTTTGAACCTTTGCAAAGCTCTGCTTCGGCCTCAGCTAGAGCTCTGCATCCACTGCTGGTCACCATTCTTTATAAAAGATGTGAGGGTCATTGAGAGGGTGCAGAGGAGATTTACCAGAATGGTTCTGGGGATGGAGGAATTTAGTTACAAAGTAAGATTGGAAAAGATAGGATTGTTCTCCCTGGAGCAAAGGAGATTGAGGGGAGATTTAATAGAGATGTACAAGAACATGGGTGGCACAGTGGCGCAGTGGTTAGCACCACAGACTCACAGCTCCAGCGACCTGGGTTCAATTCTGGGTACTGCCTGTGTGGAGTTTGCAAGTTCTCCCTGTGTCTGCGTGGGTTTTCTCGGGTGCTCCGGTTTCCTCCCACATGCCAAAAACTTGCAGGTTGAAAGGTAAATTGGCCATTATAAATTGTCCCTAGTATAGGTAGGTGGTAGGGGAATATAGGGACAGGTGGGGATGTGGTAGGAATATGGAATTAGTGTAGGATTAGTATAAGTGGGTGGTTAATGGTCAGCACAGACTCGGTGGGCCGAAGGGCCTGTTTCAGTGCTGTATCTCTAAACTAAACTAAACATGATAAGCTGGACAAGGAAAAACTGTTCCCATTAACTAATGGTACAAGGACTAGGGGACACAGATTGAAGGTTTTGGACAAGACATGCAGGAGGAATGTGAGGAAGGACTTTTGTACACAGTGAGCGGTAATGGTCTGGAACTCACTGCCCATGAGGGAGGTGGAAGTGGAAACAATCAATGATTTCAAAAGGAATTTGGATGGGCAATTGAGGAAATAAACTTGCTGGGATACGGGGATCGAGCAGGGGAATGGGACTGACTTGATTTGTCCGGAGAGAGCCGGCACAAACTCAATGGGATGAATGACCTCCTTCTATGTCATTAATGATTCTGCATCTCTATGAATTCAACAGGTCATAGACAGGCAAATGGAATGGACGGAGATGTAGCAGATAAAATTTAACACACAATCGTGCCAAATGACACATGTTGGAGGAAGAACAGTGTGAACAATGGGCTGCATTTTACATGTCTGCTGTTGAAATCGACAGCGGACGTAAACTATGGTGATCCGCCCACGTGGACTGCACGTCACGGAGCCGTCGTGATATTAAATGCGGCGGCTCATTTAAATGGCCGGGGCATATTCCGCCCGTGATGATGTGGATGGGATTAGGTGGTCTGTCCCCAGTAATTGTGTCAGCAGCCTGGACACAGGTGCTGGTGCCATTTTTAAAGGGCTTTGAGCCCTTCCATTTAATTTTAATACTCAAAGATATAGTGAATTGAAATTGTGTTGAAAAAATTAAATATATGTTCCTTGTCTCACACCCACTCCCCCAATAACCAGAGAATTCATTCCTTACCCTCTCCCCCCATAAAATACTTACCTTGTGCACCTGACCTTCCCCACCCCACAGTTCATAAACTTTTAACTGCTCTCCTTCTCACCATCCCCTACACCAGTAACATTAGTTTGACCCCGCACCCCTCACCACCACACTGAAATCTTAACTTCTCTCCCACCCCCCACACCCCAACCACGTTCCACCTCGGATCCCCTGATGGGGATCCAAAGACACGGGAGTGCCGACCACCTGCACCAAGATCACTCTGGGATGGATGGCGGGGGCGGTTAAGTATTTTAATGAAATAACATATTTAAATTTGGCTCCCGTCACAGAGCGGCCAGGGGGCAGCCACGAGGCCTCGCTGCCGCTGGCAATATCGAGCTGGACCTTCCAGGTGTCAAGGCCCATGGCGGGCCTCTGCTGGAAGCATTTTCCACCCCCACCAACTCCCCCCCATCACCCCCCACCGCGGCCCGACGTCGGGTGCCTGTAAAATTCACCCCAATAATAATTAAAGGGAACAGTTTTAAAGGGTGTGGTGAACAGAGGGGGCTCGGGGTAAATGTGCACAACTCATTGAAGGTGGTAGAGCACACTGAGAAAGGAATTCAAAAGCTATTCGGGTCCTGAACTTGAAATAGAGGCAGAGTATATAAAAACATGGAAATTATAGTGAACTTCTATAAAACACTGGCTCAACCACAACTGGTGTATTGTGCCCCATTTTGGGAACCGCACTTTAGGAAGGATGTGAAGCTCTTGGGGGAGGGGTGGGTGGTGAGCGTAGAAGGGATTTATGAAAATGGCTCCAGGGATGAGGGACTGCAGTTGCAGGGAGACATTGGAGAAACTGGGCTTGTTCTCCTTAGTGCATTGAAGTGTGAGAAAGATTCTGATGAAAGATCAGAGACCTGAAACTCAGTTTTTCTCTCCACAGGTGCTGCCTGAACTGGTGAGTATTTCCAGCATTTTCTGTTTTAGTTTCAGATTTCCAGCATCTGCAGTATTTTGCTTTGGTGGAAGGGTGAGAGATTTGATAGAGGTTTTCAAAATCATGAGGGCAGAGACAGAGCAGATAGAAAGAAACTGTTCCCATTGGTGGAAGGATTGAGAGCCAGAGGACACAGGTATAAGGTGATTGGCAAAATATCCAGAGGCAACATGAGGAAGAACTTTTTTACCAAGCGAGGGGTTAGGATCTGGAATGAACTGTCTGAAAGGGTGGTTGAGGCTGATTCAATCGGAGGTTTGAAAAGGGAATTGGGTAAGTATATGAAGGGAAAGAAATTGCAGGGATACGGGGAAGATTTGGGACAGACGAGGTGGATTGCTCTTGCAGAGACAACATGTTCTTGATGGGCGAAATGGCCTCTTCCTGTGCTGTAACCATTCTATCTATCTATCTAATAATTCACACAATAGAATATACACTTATATTACAAAGCTATTCTGATGAACAGTCACTATCAACTGGCTGATGCTGTAACTGATGCTGAGATCTGCTCCGTCGGGTTTGAGAATGTATCAGGATGGAAGTGGAACAAGATTAATCTGGTGCTTTCCACCTGTGAGTGAGAACTGAATAGATTTCCACTTAATTGAGGGAATATAAATCAATAAAATGAGAAAGGAATCGACTTCACACATTACTCCATTTACAATCAATTGAAAGTAAAATCAGTTGGAATGATTTATCACCAATTGCAACTTTATATCATTAATCTTATCCAATAGACCTTAAGTTATCCTGAAAGCCATGTCTACACTTTATACTAATTAAGCAGCTCCTGTCCAGTGTGCACAATGATAATCAGGGTGGGGGACAGACCCTTCACCAGGAATAATACCCACCTAATTATCCTCCTCTTAAACTCAGTGCAATGAATATCAGGCTGGTTCTGCAAAGGACGTGCAATCCTTCTCCATCACGTTTTATTGCACCGCCCTCTTCAGGTGCTGTTTAACACCCAGAAATAAAGAGAAAATCTACTCCCAGGCCTCAATGCAGAGAGCAGACTGTTCATCAAATAAATCACCCAGTAACATTGTCGAGGGAACAATGTACTCAGTCACACAGCAAGGAGAATAAATTGAATACATAAAAATGTTGGATGTGAAAACTTGCACAATGAAAATAGTGTTTACAGTTAAAACATTTACATAATGAAATAAAGGTATGGTTACTTTCAAGGAACACTGGCAGCAACTGACAGAGTAAGGAATAGAATTAATGTGTTTACTCTATTGCTACCGAGACATAAAACTTACCAGGGACACCAATAACAGCGAGGGTGGGATAATAAATCTTCTGTATACCCACAAGTGCCTGAACAACCAAATCTTCCAGTGAATAAATCCAATTCTTTCTTTCCATTTCTGTGGATCCCAGTTTGTGTTGGAGACCAAACTCTTACTGACTCTATAACTGTGCGAAGACCTTTATGTAAGGCAGGAGAAATCTCCATTGACATAATTATGGGGCAAAGAAACTGACATTACTTACAGTGACTGAACAAAAAGATTCCGTTAATCCCTTTTACACGACACATTGCAATATCATGAATTATATTTAGCCAGATATTGCACAATGGAAAGTGAATCTCCCCAGAGTCCAGGGAAGAACAGACTGGGTGAAATCTACAGTCTGACAGCATTGGGTGCAGTGAGAAAAGGTTATTTACAGGTTTCCCGATATTTCTGTGATATAATGTGTTCTGTAATTTCAGTGCATTTCTCTCCAATTCACAGGGTGGACTTTAAATTCAGCCAATGAGACCAAACCATGTAGTTTAGCCCCAGAGAATATTCTTCACTCATTTCTTAGTGAAACATCATTCAATTTCTATAATCCTTAAAGTGCTGTCACACTCTGAGACCCTAAAGATTGTGCACATGTGATCCGGATTTACTCCAAAAAATAAACAATCATTGACCCTACACATGGTCATATGTGGCAGGGACATTATACATCAGGATGGGAGCAGGAATATCAATATGGTGGATCCCTGGGTAGAATAATGGTCTCCCCTGGTGCACTGAAAGTAAACACACTGACTGGTGCCATGCAAACCAAAGAGATCAATTCTCAGCTTGTTCAGTTACAATCGGAATCAGTTACACTGGGATATGGTGGGACAATTACCAAGGTCTCGCTCCTGATCAGTGACCCTTGGACATGCTGAGCTTTTAATCCCCCGGCTTCTGCTGCTGTTCTATGACCATGGGATATGATGCATGTTGGGTTGCTGTTTCAGATTCTTTGGCACAACCCCAACCCATCAGTTTTTGTGAATTAAGATGCAGCCCTTTGTGTCTTCTGCAAACTTGGATAGATGGTTCTCAAGTTCATTATTATCTCATCTAAATCATCAATAAATATTATGAATACTTGAGGCTCCACCACAGATCATCTCAGCAGATTGATCATCACTTCATTCCAATACAAGTTGTTCTGACCTCAGTGAGATCGTTAAGATAAAAAGTACGAGCTATGAACCCCAAGAACAATTTCAAGAATGACACAAGATTTCACGTTTTGAGACCCTTGTTATAATAACTAAACTAAAAGAAATCCCCAATTAACTAGACAGCACATTATAAGTAGCTGTTACCCCAAATTAACAAGAAATATAGTTTTGATATTTATGACAATATTGAAAACCTCACACCACACTTATATGTTACCTGGTTCTTTTTGATGGAGAAATCCTTTGTGGTTAAAGGTCCAAAACTCTTCCCATTTGCAATGAATTGGATCTCCCAGACTATTTCATAAAATCAGTGTCCTCTTCATTCACTTATCTGAGCATTTCTGACCTGGACGCCCATGGATAAGGTGTTTCCTGGTGATTCCACTGGTCCTCTATTCCCCACAAGCTTCAACTTTCAAAACAGGTTCAGGTCTTCAAAGCCTTTTACTGCAACAGGCGTCGGAGAGCAGGTGTCTGCTCTCTCTCTCTTTCTTGATCTGCTGCTGCTGGTTGTCTTTCTTACAGCCTGTGTGAGGCTGCAACTGCTGAGTTCCATTCTTCCAGCCTGCCTTGAGGCCAAAAGCCGCTGGTTTCTTCACTTACAGCCTGTGTCATAGAGTCATAGAGCCGTAGTGTTTTACAGCACAGAAACAGGCCCTTCATCGCAATGCGCCTGCGCCGACCATCAAGCACCCGTCCTAACTAATCCCCTTTCCCCGCACTTGGACCGTAGCATTGTATACTATGGCATTTCAAGTGCTCATCCAAATATTTCTTGAATGTTGTGAGTGTTCCTGCCTCTACCACCCCTTCAGGCAGTGTGTTCCAGCCACCCTCTGGCTGAAAAAATTCCTCCTCAATTCCCCTCTAAATCTCCTACCCCTGACCTTAGGTCTATGCCCCCTAGTTATTGACCCCTCCGCTAAGGGAAAAAGTTTCTTCCTATCTATCCTATCAATGCCCCTTATAATTTTGTATACCTCAGTCAGGTCCCCCATCAGCCTTCTCCGCTCCAAGGAAAACAACCCCAACCTATCTAGTCTGTCTTCATAACTGAAATGCTCCTGCCCAGGCAACATCCTAGTGAATCTCCTCTGCACCCTCTCCATTGCAATCACATCCTTCCTATCGTGTGCCGACCAGAACTGTACACGGTACTCCAAATGTGGCCTAACCAGCGTTTTATACTGCTCCATCATAACCTCCCTGCTCTTATATTCTATGCCTCGACTAATAAAGGCAAGTATCCCGTATGACTTCCGAACTACCTTATCTACCTTATGTGCTGCATTCAGTGATCTATGGACAAGCACCCCAACGTCCCTCTGACCCTCAGTACTCCCTAGGGTCCTACCATCCATCGTAGATTCCCTTGCCTTGTTAGTACTCCCAAAGTGCATCACCTCACACTTCTCAGGATTAAACTCCATTTGCCACTGCTCCGCCCATCTTACTAGTCCATCTATATCGTCCTGTAATCCATGTCGTTCCTCCTCACTATTTAGGACACCACCAATTTTCGTGTCATCTGCAAACCTACTGATCATACCTCCTATATTCATGTCTAAATCATTAACGTACACTACAAACAGTAAGGGTCCCAGCCCTGATCCCTGTGGTACACCACTGGTCACAGGCTTCCACTCGCAGAAACAATCCTCGACCATCACACTCTGCCTCCTGCCACTAAGCCAATTTTGAATCCAATTTGCCAAATTACCCTGGATCCCATGGGCCTTTACTTTCTTAACCAATCTTCCATGTGGGACCTTATCAAAAGCCTTACTGAAGTCCATGTAGACTACATCAAATGCTTTACCCTCATCTACACACCTTGTCACCTCCTCAAAAAATTCAATAAAATTTGTTGGACACGATCTCCCCCTGACAAAGCCATGCTGACTATCCCTGATTAATCTCTGTCTCTCCAAGTGGTGATTATTCCTGTCTCTCAGAAATTTTCCCAATACTTTCCCTACCACTGATGTTAGACTCACCGGCCTCTAATTACTTGGTTTATCCCTGCTACCCTTCTTAAATATTGGTACCACATTCGCTGTCCTCCAATCCTCTGGTACCTCTCATGCGGCCAGAGAGGATTTGAAAATTTGTGTCAGAGCCCCCGTTATCTCCTCCCTTGCCTCACATAGCAGACTGGGATACATCTCGTCTGGGCCTGGGGATTTATCCACCTTCAAGCCTGCTAAAACAGCTAATACTTACTCCTTTTCCATGCTAATTTGATCAACTATATCACAATCCCCTTCCCTGATCACTACACCTACATCGTCCCTCTCCATCGTGAACACAGATGAAGAGTAATCGTTCAAAACCTCATCTGTGTCCTCTGGCTCCACACATTGGTTGCCTCGTTGATCCCTAATGGGCCCACATTTTCCCTGGTTATCCTCTTACCCCTAACATACTAATAAAACGCCTTGGGATTTTCCTTTATCTTGTCTGCCAGTGATTTTTCATGCCCCCTCTTCACTCTCCTAATTACTTTTTTAAGTACTCCCCTCACTTTCTATACTCCTCTAGGGCCTCCGCTGCTCTCAGCACTCTGAATCTGCCATACGACACCTTTTTTTTCCTTATCCAATCCTCTATATCCTTTGATATCCAGGGTTCCCTTGACCTGTTGCTCCTACTCTTCACCTTTACAGGAACATGCTGCACCTGAACCCTCACAATTTCCCTTCTAAATGACTCCCACTGATCTGATGTAGACTTTCCTATAAGAGGCTGCTCCCAGTTCACTTTGGCCAGATCCTGTTTTATCATATTGAAATCTGCCTGCCCCCAATTCAGTACTCTTATTTCCGGACCCTCTATGTCCTTTTCCATAACAACCTTCAATCTTACAGAGCTATGGTCACTATCCCCGAAATTCTCCCCCACTGACACTTCTACCACTGGTCCGGCCTCATTCCCTAGGATTATGTCCAGTCCTGCTCCTCCTCCTGGAGGACTGTCTACGTGCTGCCTCAAAAAGCTCTCCTGAATGCACTTGAAGAATTCTGCCCCCTTTAAGCTTTTTGCACTAATACTATCCCCTCTAATATAGGGGAAGTTGAAATCCCGTACTATTATTACCCTATTATTGCCTACATATCTGCTCCACTACGACTGCCTGACTGTTTGGAGGCCTGTAGTGCACTCCCAGCCAAGTGATAGCTCCTTTATTTATTTTTAGGTTCTACCCATATGGCCTCATTAGAGGAACCTTCTAAGATATCATCCCTCCTTACTGCAGTAATTGTCTCTTTAATCAACAGTGAAATGTCACCTCCTCTTTTACCCCTCCCCTGTCATGTCTGAAGATTCTATACCCTGGGATATTAAGCTGTCAGTCCTGCCCTTCCATCAACCATGTCTCAGTAATAACAATAATATCATATTCCCATGTGTTAATCAACACCCTCAATTCATCTGTCTTACTAGTAAGACTCCTTGTATTAAAATAGATACAATCCAGCCTTGCATTATTTGCCTGAGCGTTAACAGGTCTACATTTACTCTGACCTCCAGACTGACTTAGCTTCTCATTTATATTTGATTGTACATCACCCCCTACTGTGCTTCCACTCTGTATCCCATCCCCCTGCCAAATTAGTTTAACCCCCACCCCCTCCCCACCAACAGCACTAGCAAACCTCCCAGCAAGGATGCTGGTCCCGTTCTGGTTCAGGTGCAACCCATGTATCTTATACAGATCCCACCGTCACCAGAAAGAGGCCCAGTGATCCAAGAATCTAAAGCCCTCCCTCCTGCACCATCTCCCCAACCATGCATTCATCTGCTCTAACCTCCTATTCATACACTCACTAGCCCGTGGCACCGGAAGAACCCCAGAGATTACAATCTTTGAGGTCCTACTTTTTAATCTACTGACTAGCTCCCTAAATTATTTTTGCAGGACCTCATCTCTCTTTCTACCTATGTCATTGGTACCAGCATGGACCACGACCTCCGGCTGTGCACCCTCACCCTCCAGAATACTTTGTAGTTGCTCAGTGATCCAAGATCCTTGCAACAGGGAGGTAACATACCATCCTGGAATCACATCTGCGACCACAGAAATGCCTATCTGTTCCTCTAACCATTGAATCCCCTACCACTATTGCCCTCTTGTCCCTTTTTCTCCATCCCAGAGGAACCCTCTCCCTCATCGGTACTCAGAACTGAATACTGGTTAGAAAGTAAGATGTCCGCTGGGGACTCCTGCACTACCTGACCTGACTTCTTGTCCGTCCGGCATCTGCCAAGTCACCCCCGACTGTGCTCACCTCGGCACTGGCTTGACAAGTTAGGGTTAGGGTTAAGGTAGTCCTCCACCTCACGGATGCACCATAGTGACTCCAGCCGCCGCTCGAGCTCTGAAACCTGAAGCTCAAGCTTCTTCAACCGGAGACACTTTCTGCAGACATGTTCACCAAGGTCACATGGCATTTCCATGACTTCCCACATTGCACAGGAGGTACATTCCGCTTGGCCAAGCTGCCCCGCCATTACTTACTTTTACAATGAGAAAAAAAAACTTGCTCGTGTAATAACTTACCAGCTGTTTACAATCGACTTTTATCCCCTGTACCTTTGAGGCTGAGGCAGAAAAAGAGCAAAGAGCAACTTCCACCGTCCCCAGCCAATTAAAATACCCACATTTGACTTTCAGCCTCACTCCATGCAATCAGCACTATTATAGCCAGTAAATACTAAAAATTTTCAGGTAGATATCCTAGGGTTTTAATTTAAAAAGAACCTTTTTTTAACTCCAATCAATCACAGTTATCCCCAGACAATAACAGCTGCTGCCCACCGACCAATCAGCACCCAGGATTTCAGTGATGTCACTATTCTTGTTTTTTTTACTAAATCCAAACAAAGCGGGCGCAAGAACAGTCAGAGAGTCCACCACCGCCCCAGGACGTCAGGTAGGTGAAGGGCCTGGAGCCCCTCTATTTATTGATAGGTTTTCAGCCCTGTTCCTTTCAGGTCTGCCACCGCCCAGACGTCAGGTAGGTGAAGGGCCTCGAGCCCCTCTACTTATTTATAGGGTTTCAGCCCTGTTCCTTTCAGTTCCGCCACCACCCCAGACGTCAGGTAGGTGAAGGGCCTCGAGCACTGCTCTTTATTTATAGATTTTCAGCCCTGTTCCTTTCAGGTCCACCACTGTCCCCGGACGTCAGGTCAGTGAAGGGCCTCGAGCCCCACTCTTTATTTATAGGTTTTCAGCCCTATTTCATTCAGGTCTGCCGCTGTCCCCGGACATCAGGTAGGTGTGCCTTTGGAAAGTCTGTTAAATTTATATGGATGCAGCAGTCGCAGGTTATTGTGTTGTTCTAAAATGCAGACACCAGAGATCTAGTTTCACAAAATACACTTGTGCCTTTCCATTGCTCCCAGCTGCCTGGCACATTAATATCTTTTGATTTATTGACTCTTGTTTTACAACCCAAACGTCTGGGAGGGCCAAACCCATTGTTCTTCAGGGATTCGTCCTGCAATCTCTGTTTTTCAGAAGAAAGTCTTTGATCTGTGTTCTCTGTTGCCCTGGTAACCTTTCGCAGAGTGGAGGTGAGGTCACCTGATCTTCAGAACTCCAACTTGAACATTTAAAAGTCACGATTGTTTTAAATATAATAGTGTTACAAGGTTCAGTGTTCATAACAAAGTATGAATTTTACTGGCTGCTCAATGCCATGGGTCGTGGCATGGGGGCTGGTAAAAGTCAGTGAGGAGAGGCCCGCCTCAACCCGCAACGTCGAGAAGGGCCTGCCGCATATTACCAACGGTGGCGGTAGGAGACTTCGGTGTGGCCACCGCCCCAACCACCCCTTCCTCGTCGCTCAGCGGCGGCCCCCCAGTTATAATATGTAAAACGCTGCTTACCTCTGCAGATTATGCATCCCGCTGCCGCTCGCTCCACACTTGCGCATATTATGTGGAACAGGCGGCCGTCACGTGCCGTCCCATTCATGATTTGAGAAGCCGGCGGGTTATCAGAAGCAGAAGGTTCACTACGGAAGGTAAGTTCAGTTTTCAGGGGTCTCACTCTGCATTCTGGAAGAGAGGAGGAGGGGGGAATTACAGGGGTCTCACTCTGCATTCTGGAAGGGAGGATGAGGGGGGATTACAGGGGTCTCACTCTGCATTCTGGAAGGGAGGAGGAGGGGGGAATTACAGGGGTCTCACTCTGCATTCTGGAAGGGAGGAGGAGGGGGGATTACAGGGGTCTCACTCTGCATTCTGGAAGGGAGGAGGAGGGGGGAATTACAGGGGTCTCACTCTGCATTCTGGAAGGGAGGAGGAGGGGGGAATTACAGGGGTCTCACTCTGCATTCTGGAAGGGAGGAGGAGGGGGGAATTACAGGGGTCTCACTCTGCATTCTGGAAGGGAGGAGGAGGGGGGATTACAGGGGTCTCACTCTGCATTCTGGAAGGGAGGAGGAGGGGGGATTACAGGGGTCTCACTCTGCATTCTGGAAGAGAGGAGGAGGGGGGAATTACAGGGGTCTCACTCTGCATTCTGGAAGAGAGGAGGAGGGGGGAATTACAGGGGTCTCACTCTGCATTCTGGAAGGGAGGAGGAGGGGGGATTACAGGGGTCTCACTCTGCATTCTGGAAGGGAGGAGGAGGGGGGAATTACAGGGGTCTCACTCTGCATTCTGGAAGGGAGGAGGAGGGGGGAATTACAGGGGTCTCACTCTGCATTCTGGAAGGGAGGAGGAGGGGGGATTACAGGGGTCTCACTCTGCATTCTGGAAGGGAGGAGGAGGGGGGAATTACAGGGGTCTCACTCTGCATTCTGGAAGGGAGGAGGAGGGGGGAATTACAGGGGTCTCACTCTGCATTCTGGAAGGGAGGAGGAGGGGGGAATTACAGGGGTCTCACTCTGCATTCTGGAAGAGAGGAGGAGGGGGGAATTACAGGGGTCTCACTCTGCATTCTGGAAGAGAGGAGGAGGGGGGAATTACAGGGGTCTCACTCTGCATTCTGGAAGAGAGGAGGAGGGGGGAATTACAGGGGTCTCACTCTGCATTCTGGAAGGGAGGAGGAGGGGGGAATTACAGGGGTCTCACTCTGCATTCTGGAAGAGAGGAGGAGGGGGGAATTACAGGGGTCTCACTCTGCATTCTGGAAGCGAGGAGGAGGGGGGGAATTACAGGGGTCTCACTCTGCATTCTGGAAGAGAGGAGGAGGGGGGAATTACAGGGGTCTCACTCTGCATTCTGGAAGCGAGGAGGAGGGGGGGAATTACAGGGGTCTCACTCTGCATTCTGGAAGGGAGGAGGGGGGAATTACAGGGGTCTCACTCTGCATTCTGGAAGAGAGGAGGAGGGGGGAATTACAGGGGTCTCACTCTGCATTCTGGAAGAGAGGAGGGAGGGGGATTACAGGGGTCTCACTCTGCATTCTGGAAGAGAGGAGGAGGGGGGAATTACAGGGGTCTCACTCTGCATTCTGGAAGGGAGGAGGAGGGGGGAATTACAGGGGTCTCACTCTGCATTCTGGAAGGGAGGAGGGAGGGGGGATTACAGGGGTCTCACTCTGCATTCTGGAAGGGAGGAGGGAGGGGGATTACAGGGGTCTCACTCTGCATTCTGGAAGAGAGGAGGGAGGGGGGGATTACAGGGTTCTCACTCTGCATTCTGGAAGGGAGGAGGGGGGGATTACAGGGGTCTCACTCTGCATTCTGGAAGAGAGGAGGGAGGGGGATTACAGGGGTCTCACTCTGCATTCTGGAAGGGAGGAGGGAGGGGGATTACAGGGGTCTCACCCTGCATTTTGGAAGGGAGGAGGGAGGGGGATTATAGGAGTCTCACTCTGCATTCTGGAAAAGAGGAGGGAGGGGGGGATTACAGGGGTCTCACTCTGCATTCTGGAAGGTAGGAGGAGGGATTACAGGGGTCTCACTCTGCATTCTGGAAGGGAGGAGGGGGGGATTACAGGGGTCTCACTCTACATTCTGGAAGGGAGGAGGGGGGGATTACAGGGGTCTCATTCTACATTCTGGAAGGGAGGAGGGAGGGGGATTACAGGGGTCTCACTCTGCATTTTGGAAGAGAGGAGGGAGGGGGATTACAGGGGTCTCACTCTGCATTTTGGAAGAGAGGAGGGAGGGGGATTACAGGGGTCTCACTCTGCATTCTTGAAGGGAGGAGGGAGGGGGATTACAGGGGTCTCACTCTGCATTCTGGAAGAGAGGAGGGAGGGGGGGATTGCAGGGGTCTTACTCTGCATTCTGGAAGAGAGGAGGGAGGGGGATTACAGGGGTCTCACTCTGCATTCTGGAAGAGAGGAGGGAGAGGGGATTGCAGGGGTCTCACTCTGCATTTTGGGAAGAGAGGAGGGAGGGGGATTACAGGGGTCTCACTCTGCATTCTGGAAGAGCGGAGGGAGGGGGGGATTACAGGGGTCTCACTCTGCATTCTGGAAGAGAGGAGGGAGGGGTTTAAAGGGGTCTCACTCTGCATTCTGGAAGGGAGGAGGGAGGGGGGGATTACAGGGGTCTCACTGCATTCTGGAAGAGAGGAGGGAGGGGGATTACAGGGGTCTCACTCTGCATTCTGGAAGAGAGGAGGGAGGGGGATTACAGGGGTTTCACTCTGCATTCTGGAAGGGGGGTGGGAATACAGGGGTCTCACTCTGCATTCTGGAAGAGAGGAGGGAGGGGGATTACAGGGGTCCCACTCTGCATTCTGGAAGAGAGGAGGAGGGAGGGGGATTACAGGGGTCTCTCTGCATTTTGGAAAGGAGGAGGGAGGGGGATTATAGGGGTCTCACTCTGCATTCTGGAAGGGAGGAGGGTGGGATTACAGGGGTCTCGCTCTGCATTCTGGAACGGAGGAGGGAGGGGGATTATAGGGTCTCACTCTGCATTCTGGAAGGGAGGAGGGGGGGATTACAGGGGTCTCACTCTGCATTCTGGAAGAGAGGAGGGAGGGGGGGATTACAGGGGTCTCACTCTGCATTCTGGAAGAGAGGAGCGAGGGGGATAACAGGTGCCTCACTCTGCATTCTGGAAGAGAGGAGGGAGGGGGGGATTACAGGGGTCTCACTCTGCATTCTGGAAGAGAAGAGCGAGGGGGATTACAGGTGTCTCACTCTGCATTCTGGAAGAGAGGAGGGAGGGGGGGATTACAGGGGTCTCACTCTGCATTCTGGAAGGGAGGAGGGAGGGGGGATTTCAGGGGTCTCTCTCTGCATTCTGGAAGAGAGGAGGGAGGGGGGGATTACAGGAGTCTCACTCTGCATTGTGGAAGCGAGGCGGGAGCGGGGGATTACAGGGGTCTCACTCTGCATTCTGGAAGGGAGGAGGGAAGGGGGGATTACAGGGGTCTCACTCTGCTTTCTGGAAGGGAGGAGGAGGGGGGGATTACAGGGGTCTCACTCTGCATTCTGGAAGGGAGGAGGAGTGGGGGGTATTACAGGGGTCTCACTCTGCATTCTGGAAGGGAGGAGGAGAGGGGGGATTACAGGGGTCTCACTCTGCTTTCTGGAAGGGAGGAGGGAAGGGGGGTTTACAGGGGTCTCACTCCGCATTCTGGAAGGGAGGAGGGAGGGGGGATTACAGGGGTCTCACTCTGCATTCTGGAAGAGAGGAGGGAGTGGATTACAGGGGTCTCACTCTGCATTCTGGAAGGGAAAAGAGGTGGCATGTCATTTGGGGCCTGTAGATGTACAGTGACTGTAATGGCGAGCTCCCCTTGGGATTACTGGATGGAAAGCTCTGCAGGTATGAAGACAGGTACATGTCTCTATCTGTAAACAGTGTACGCTCTGCATTTATTTGTGTATGAAGGAGCAACGGCACTTTCATCACCCTGTATGTGGGGAGAGTGCCAGAAAGGATAGGAAGGTTAAGGTTATTTGGATGGTGGAGGCAATCGATGCAGCTGGTTGGATCTTGATGTGTTCATGCTGTACCACTTTGCATGTTGGCCAAGATGGGCAATGCCATTCCACGCCACATAGTTGATCCATGAAATACCTGATGTACCCGTCAACACCAATCCCTGCCCTGTTAGGAACCTTTGAATAAATGAAGGATACAACTTAATTTATCACATGGAAATGGCTCATCCTAAATAGTGTGACCCTCTCCTCCTGAGAATCTGTATGCAAATCCAACAGGCAGATGCGGTCCAGGTAGAGGCCCCCGGTTGTGAGCAGCAGTCCCCAAGGGGAGCTCACCATTACGGTTGCTGTGCATCTACAGGCCCCACATGACATGCCATCGGATGTCAGAGCACTGGTTTCAGAGGCGATTGTGCATTTGGAGAGGGTGGTGACACGTCTCTGTGCCCTGCTCAACGATGACCTGCAGCCCATGGGCTTCAGTGGACATCCTATGCCTTTGCTCCTCAAAGTGGCAGCGGTTCTTAAGCTTGACACCTTTGCAGCTTTTCAGGGGCCCACCAGAGACCTTTGTGAAGTCACACAGTCAGCAGTGCACCGTTGCATTAGGGAGGTCAGTGATACCCGGTACCGGAGGACAAGTGAGTATGTCCGCTTTAGGATGGACTCTCACAGCTGGGCCCAGAGGGCCATCGGTTTCGGCACCATTGCCGGATAACCAAAGGTTTTAGGGTTCATAGACTGCACCAGGCCTCCCACCAGCTACCACCTGCAGACATCGCCATTAAAGGAATCCTCTCAATCTAGGTGAAGCAGGGATGCTTCATGCAAGTCTGTGCCTGCTTCTCACCAGCTGCCATGACACCTGGGTCCTGTGCCATCCTAACTGCCACCACTCTTCACTGAACTGGCTCAGATAGAGGAGTGACTTCTTGGAATCAATGGCTATCCCTTGCAGACATGGCTCCCGCTACCAGTAACAGACCCACCACTGCTGCAGAGGAGAGATACAATGCCAGCAACTGAGCTACAATAGCCCCCATTGAGCAGGTGATTGGCATGCTGAAAGAGCGCTTCCAATGCCTGGATAGATAGGGTGATGTCCTGTAATACAGGCCGAAAAGGTCAGCTCGTTTCTTTGCTGCTCTGCACAACGACGCACCCAATAGGGGGCAGGCCTGGCATGATGAGGAGAGACGTCAACAGGATTCCTCCTCAAACGATGAGCATGCTGAGGATATACAACAGGAAAGGCACAGTGAAGGCTTATGGCACCCAGGCTGTGCATGCAGGGCCAGCAGTGAGCTAAGGATGTACGGCAGTGGTTTATCAGACAAAGGCTCTTTGCTCCATAGGAACTGACATGAGCTCTGTAAGCCACACATCATCCTCGCTCACCTGCTGTGCACCAGTCCACATCTGCAGTATCTCTGTGTAAACCATTAGAGGCAGCTGCTGACTGAGCCAATGACCATGTCACTGCATCGTGGAGATGATCATGAGTAATGGTGGCACAGCAATGATGTTTTTGCATACATTGGCTCTCCTGTCGGTCCAATGGTGCAAAGGGATGTGACATTGGCGCTACATGCTGGCACATATCATTCACACAGAGAAAAGGACACACATGTTGGTGAGGAACATTTCATAAAAAACATATTTACATTGCTGTGACACCTGTACATTCTCATTTTTAGTTTAGTTTAGAGATACAGCACTGAAACAGGCCCTTCGGCCCACCACATCCCCACCTGTCCCTACCACCTACCTGTACTAGTGGCAATTTATAATGGCCAATTTACCTACCAACCTGCAAGTCTTTTGGCTTGTGGGAGGAAACCGGAGCACCCGGAGAAAACCCACGCAGACACAGGGAGAACTTGCAAACTCCACACAGGCAGTACCCAGAATTGAACTCGGGTCGCTGGAGCTGTGAGGCTGCGGTGCTAACCACTGCGCCACTGTGCTGCCCGTTGAAAATGTTCAATTATTCAAGAAAAGCATGCCCAAATATTGATGCAACCAACGAAAGTCTACACACAAATATATATTACACCAAGACATCCCAAGCAGCTACTTTTCACTTTTTATTCGTTCTTGGGACGTGGGCATCTAATCGCCCATGAGAAGGTGGTGCTGAGCTGCCGCCTTTAACCGCAGTAGTCCTTGGAGTGTAGCCACACCACCAGTGCGGTTAGGAAGGTCTGTAACCAGACCACAGGTTAAGCAAGTTGGAGGAAAAGCTACTCAGCAGCCACAATCTGCTGTCTATTTCAGCTCACATGGAGCAGAAACATTGGCATCGGCTTGTTAGCACAGAAACAGGGCATTTGGCTTGGTCCAGCTGGGAATACAGAAACCACCCAAAGGCTGAGGGGGGCTGACACATTCAGCAATGTCATGGAATAAGACTACAGGAGTCAAGCAGGAAAAATAACCTAGCTGGATGCCCAATATTAAGCTTATTCGATCTAAACTAGCTCAAGAAGGAAATGCGAGCCAGGTAGATCATTTACAGCTATGATAAAATAAAATTTTACTTGTGTCAGTGTGTTCTCTATAAATGCTGGCAAGTGCCCCATCTCTGTACAACCTCTGCGCTTGCAGCCTGACTGGTGGAAGGCTGCTGATCTAATTGCCCATTGGCTGTGGATGAGCTTTGCACTCGTACACTGTGTGCAAGAGGCCTAGAGGGCCCTGGTTGGCTGTAGGAGTTCTCGTTAATCCCCTTCTGGCATTGAACTCTTTGGCACTGGATGGTTCCATGGCTACTCACCTCCTCTGCCATCTCCCACCAGATATCCTTGTTCAGGTGGGAGGGGCTCTTTTTACCACCACTGGTGAAAAGGACCTCTGGCCTTGCCTGCACAACCTGGAGGAGAGCGAGCAGGGAGACTTTGCTGCACTGTGGGGCCACCCTAGAGCACCCCCCTGCCATCTTCGGCTTTTGGTGCAGTCCTTCAAATGCAAAGGTGACTCCACCGTGTAACTGCTCTAACCTCTGGCTGCAAGGTTTGTCTTGCATATGTTTGAAAACCAATGCAGGACGAGTGATGAAATCTGTGCTATTGTCATGGTATTGCAACTATTACACATCGACGCATGTTCATGAACACTCTGCTTTCACAGCAGCTGATCATAGTTATTGGTGTAATCTTTCTAGTTGGCAATGCAGCTAAAATATGAGCATATTTTCCTGTATTTTAACAATGTAGCTCAAGCTTCCTCAGCCAGTGACACTTCTTGCAAATGTCTTTGTTCAGGACACGTGGTGCATCCATGACTTCTTACATACTGCAGGACGTACATTCCAGTTGGCCAAGCTGACCTGCCAACATGTAACTTTAAAAACTTTTTAATGCAATGAGAAGTAAAATAACTTACCAATTACTCACCAATCAATTTTTTCCCCTGCACTGAAGAGAGAGGCAGCTAGTGGAGGCTGTAAAAGGAGGGAGAAAGAAAGACAGAATCCGGACAAATGTGAGGTAATGCATTTTGGAAGATCTAATACAGGTGGGAAGTAGACAGAAAATGACAGAACCCTTAGGAGTATTGACAGGCAGAGAGATCTGGGCGTACAGGTCCACAGGTCACTGAAAGTGGCAACACGTGGATAAGGTAGTCAAGAAGGCATCGGCATGCTTGCCTTCATCGGTCGGGGCATAGAGTATAAAAATTGGCAAATTATGCTGCAGCTGTACAGAACCTTAGTTAGGCCACACTTAGAATATTGTGTGCAATTCTGGTCGCCACACTACCAGAAGGATGTGGAGGCTTTGGAGAGGGTACAGAAGAGGTTTACCAGGATGTTGCCTGGTCTGGAGGGCATTGGCTAGGAGGAGAGGCTGGATAAACTCGGATTGTTTTCACTCGAACGACGGAGGTGGAGGGGCGACATGATAGAGGTTTACAAAGTTATGAGTGGCATGAGTGGCATGGAAAGAGCGGATAGTCAGAAGCTTTTTCCCAGGGTGGAAGAGTCAGTTACTGGGGGACATAGGTTTAAGGTGTGAGGGGCAAAGTCTAGAGGGGATGTGCGAGGCAAGTTCTTTACACAGAGGGTGGTGAGTGCCTGCAACTTGCTGCCGGGGGAGGTGGTGGAAGCAGGCACGATAGCGACATTTAAGAGGCATCTTGACAAATACGTGAATAGGGTGGAAATAGAGGGATATGGTCCCTGGAAGTGCAGAAGGTTTTAGTTTAGTCAGGCATCACGATCAGCGCAGGCTTGGAGGGCTGAATGGCCCGTTCCTGTGCTGTACTGTTGTTTGTTCTTTGAAAGAAAGAAAGAAAGAAAGAAAGAAAGAAAGAAAGAAAGAAAGAAAGAAAGAAAGGAGCCCCTCCCTCAAGCGCTAAACTCTATGCACTCAAATTTACTTTATTCTGAATTTAAATTCCCCTGCTTATTGAATTCCCACAATTACTAAATTCCCTTCTTTACATTCTGTGCCCTCCAGCAGCACTCAGTGCAGACAAGTAGCACTGAGAGTCCCCTGATTTTATACTCTGAAAACAATGGTGTGTCAGCTTTGCTAGAGCTCTGCTACAGCTCAGAAACCAGTTTAAGCTAGCTAACTAATTATCTAGCTACAGATACTCAGAGTGTTAGCATACCCCTGTTTAAAACTGCAAGAAACCTAACTTACCTCTTATCTGAAGCAGGAATTTCAATTAATTGCTAAATGTAAACCAAACAAAAACAAGTCTTGAGAGATTAACCCCGAAAATTCATTCACTTACGAAACTCCCTTCTTCACACTCAGTGCACACCAATACATTTCTAACCTTTGCAAGTTCTGATGGAAGGTCACAGACCTGAAACGTAAACTCTGCTTCTCTCTCTCCACAGATGTTGAATAACCTGCCGAATATTTCAAGCACTTTCTGTTTTTATTTCAGATTTCCAGCATCTGCAGTATTTTGCTTTTATTTATGGCTACCTATCTGTCAATCTGTCTCAGTTTTAATCTCTCTGTCAATGTAGAGGTGGCAGGGGGCGGGTTGAGGGTGGTAGTGTTGGTGGAGGGTCACTATGATTAGGGACCAAAAATGAGACAAAGGTTTAGTTTAGTTTAGAGATACAGCACTGAAACAGGCCCTTCGGCCCACCGAGTCTGTGCCGACCATCAACCACCCATTTATACTAATGCTACACTAATCCCATATTCCTACCACATCCCCACCTATATTTCCCTATATTTCCCTACCACCTACCTACACTAGGGGCAATTGCTAATGGCCAATTTACCTGTCAACCTGCAAGTCTTTGGCTTGTGGGAGGAAACCGGAGCACCCAGAGGAAACCCACGCAAACACAGGGAGAACTTGCAAACTCTGGGCAGTGCCCAGAACTGAACCTGGGTCACTGGAGCTGTGAGGCTGCGGTGCTAACCACTGCGCCACTGTGCCGCCCATGTTTGGACATGGCTGAATTATAAAATGAGAAATTTGCATCTGTCTTTACCAAGGAATTAGATCTTGTCAAACTCACAGTGAAAGATGAGATAGTTGAGATGCTGGGTGGTGGAAAATTTGATAAATAGGAGGTACTGGAGGGGTTCCCTAGACATAAGATTGATGAGTCACCAAGTCTGAATGGATGCTTAGGGAAGTAAGGGTGGAAATTGTAGCGGTACTGGCTGTAATTTTCAAATCCTCCTTAAATGCGGGGGTGGTTCCAGAGGGCTGGAAAATTGAAAAAGTTGCACCCTTTTCAAAGGGTGTCAGGATAAACCCAGCAGATTCAGGCCAGTCAGTTTAACCTCAGTGGTGTGAAAGGTTTTAAGATGATATTCCAGGACAAAATTAACTGTGACTTGGGCAAGTGTGGATTAATTCAGGAAAGTTAGAAAGGACATGTTAAAGACAAATCGTATTCAGCTAACGTAACTGATATTTTTGAGCTGATAACACAAAGGGTTGAATAGGGTGATGCAATTTTGATAAAATGCTTTATCAAAAAGGTATTTGATAAAGTGCATAATTACAGACTTGTCAGCAACACTGAACCCATGGACTAGAAGGATCTCTGATGACATGTATATAAAATTGGATAAGTGAGAGAAAACCTAGATGGTGGTGACCGGTTGTTTTTTTTTGATTGGAGGAAAGAAAACAGTGCTGTTCCCCAGGGACAGGTACTCAGACCACTGCTTTTCCTGATATATATTCATGAATTGGACTTGGGTGTACAGGGCACAATTTCAAAATGTGCAGCTGACATAAAACCTGGAGGTACTGTGAACTGTGTAACAGATAGAGGTAAGAGATCCCACAACCAACAGATCAAATCAAAGCTTTGCAGTCCTGCTGCATTCATTCATGAATGGTGGTGGAGAATTAAACAACTAACTGGAGGAGGAGGAACCAGAAATATCCCCATCCTCAATGATGGAGGAGCCCAGCACGTCAGTGCAAAAGACAAGGCTGAAGCATTTGTTGTAGGGTACAGAGAGACATAGATAGGCTGCAGAGCTGGGCTGAGAGATGGCAAATGGAGTTTAATGCGGAGAAGTGTGAGGTGATTCACTTTGGAAGGAGGAACAGCAATGCAGAGTACTGGGCTAATGGGAAGATTCTTGGTAGTGTAGATGAGCAGAGAGATCTTGGTGTCCAGGTACATAAATCCCTGAAAGTTGCTACCCAGGTTAATAGGGCTGTTAAGAAGGCATATGGTGTGTTAGCTTTTATTAGTAGGGGGATTAAGTTTCGGAGCCACGAGGTCATGATGCAGCTGTACAAAACTCTGGTGAGGCCGCACCTTGAGTATTGCATGCAGTTCTGGTCACCGCATTATAGGAAGGATGTGGAAGCTTTGGAAAGGGTGCAGAGGAGATTTACTAGGATGTTGCCTGGTATGGAGGGAAGGTCTTACGAGGAAAGGCTGAGCGACTTGGGGTTGTTTTCGTTAGAGAGAAGGAGGAGGAGAGGTGACTTAATAGAGACATACAAGATAATCAAAGGGTTAGATAGGGTGGATAGTGAGAGTCTTTTTCCTCGGATGATGATGGCAAACACGAGGGGACATAGCTTTAAGTTGAGGGGTGAAAGATATAGGACAGATGTCAGAGGTAGTTTCTTTATGCAGAGAGTAGTAGGGGCGTGGAACGCCCTGCCTGCAACAGTAGTAGACTCGCCAACTTTAAATGCATTTAAGTGGTCATTGGATAGACATATGGATGAAAATGGAATAGTGTAGGTCAGATGGTTGGCGCAACATCGAGGGCCGAAGGGCCTGTACTGCGCTGTAATGTTCTAATTCTAATTCTAATTCTAACTGTCTTCAGCCAGAGGTGCCGATGGATGATCCATCTCGGCTTCTGCCTGAGGTTCCCTGCAGCACAGATGCCAGTCTTCAGCCAATTCAATTCACTGCACATGATATAAAGAAATGGCTGAAGGCACTGGATACAGAAAAGGCGATGGTCCCTGAAAACAATCGATTGTAGTACTGAAGAGTTGTGCTCCAGAACTAGCTGTGCCTCTGGCCAAGATGTTCCAGTACAGCTACAACCCTGGCATCTAACCAACAATGTGGAAAACTATGTCTTGCCCACAAAAAGCAGGACACATCCAATCTAGCCACTTACCACTCCATCAGTCTACTCTCAATCATCTGCAAAGTGATGGAAAGTGTTATTGACGATGCTATCAAGCAGCATTTACTCAGCAATAACACACTCACTGATGCTCAGTTTGGTTCTGCCAGAGGCACTCAGCTCAGATTCATTACAGCCTCGGTCCAATCATGGACACAAGAGCAGAGTTCGAGAGGTGAGGCGAGAGTGTCTGCCCCTGACATCAAGGCAGCATTTGAACAAGTTTGGCATCAAGGAGTCTGGGCAAAATTGAAGTCAGTGGAAATCAAGGGGAAAACTCTCCATTGGTTGAAATCATACCTAGCACAAAGGGTTGTGGTTGTTGGAGGCCAATAATCTTGGCCCCAGGACATTGCTGCAGGTTTTACTCAGGGTAGTGTACTAGGCCCAATCATCTTCAGCTGCTTCATCAATGACCCTCCCTCCAATATACAATGAGAGGGGATGGTCAGAAGGGAGATGTTCACTGATGATGGGATAGTGTTCAGTACCTTTTGCAACTCCTTAGATACTGAAGCACTCTGTGCCCACATGCAGCAAGACCTGGACGGCATTCAGACTTGGGCTGAAAAATGGCAAGTGACATTCGTGCCACACCAGTGCCAGACAATGACCATCTTCAACAAAAGTGAATGTAACTGTCTTCTCTTGACATTGAACAGCATTACCATCACTGAATCCCCCACAATCAACAAACATCTGGGGGTCACCACTGTCTAGAAACTTAACTGGACTGGCCACATAAATACTATGACTACAAGATCAGATCAGAGTCTGGGAATTCTGTGGTGAGTAACTCACCTCCTGACTCCCCAAAGCCTGTCCACCATCTGCAAGGAATAAGTCAGGAGTGTGATGGAATCCTCTGCACTTGCCTGGATGGGTACAGCTCCAACAACACTCAAGAAGCTCGACATCATCCAGGACAAAGCAACCTGCATGATTGGTATCTCATCCACCATTCACTCCCTTCACGCACAGTGGCAGCAGTGTGGACCATCTACAAGATGCACTGCAGCAACTCACCAAGCTTCCTTTGTCAGCACCTTCCAAACCCACGACCTCTACCACCTAGAGAAGAAGTGCAGCAGAGACATGGGAACACCACCTCCTGCAAGATTCCCTCCAAGTCACACACCATCCTGACTTGGAAATATAGCCTTCACTGTCACTGGGTCAAATTTCTGGAACTCCCTCCCTAAAAGGGGTGTGTTAGGGGTACACACACAACATGGATTGGTGCAGTTCAAGAAAGCAGCTCACCACCACCTTCTCAAGGACAATTGGAGATGGGCAATAAATGCTGGCCTTGCCAGTGATGCTTGCATCCCAAAAATGAATTTAAAAAAAAGATAGTGATTGACTTCAATAGGTCATAGACAGGCTGGTGGAATGGACAGAGATGTGGCAGATGAAATTTTATGCACACAGTAGTGCCGGTTGGAGGAAAGATAGAGTGAGACAATATTATCTAAAAGGTGCAGTTTTAAAGGGATTGGTGGAACAGAGAGGCCCGTGGGTATATGTGCACTACTCATGGAAGGTGGCAGGGAAGTTTGAGAAAGGAATTAAAAAGCTACACGTGTCCGGAACTTAATAAATAGAGGTGTAGTGTATAAAAGCAAGGACATTTTAATGAACCTCTATAAAATATGGTTCATCCTAAACTGGTGTTTTGTGTCCAATTCTGGACACCGTACGTGAGGAAGGATGTGAAGGCCTTGGGGGAGAGTTGGGTGTTGAGTGCAGAAAAGATTTATGGGAATGATTTCAGGGTTGAGGGCGACCATGACTCATGGTCCTCCTGCCTTGGGCACTATGGCATTAGAAGGATGAATGAGAATGGACAGAGACTGCTTGAGTTGTGTACCTATCATAACCTCTGCATCACCAACTTGTTCTTTCACACTAAACCCTGTCACCAGGTTTCTTGGAGGCACCCAAGAACACGTCGTTGGCACCAGCTGGACCTCATCGTCACAAGGCGAGCCTCTTTAAACAGCGTTCAAATCACACGCAGCTTCCACAGTGCGGACTGCGACAGTGACCACTCCCTGGTGTGCAGCAAGGTTAGACTCAAACCAAAGAAGCTACATCACTCCAAGCAGAAGGGCCGCCCGCGCATCAACACTAGTAGAATTTCTTATCCACAGCTGTTACATAAGTTTCTAAATTCACTTGAAAAAGCCCTTCAAAACACTCCTACAGGAGATGCAGAGACCAAGTGAGCCTACATCAGAGATGCCATCTATGACTCAGCAATGACCACCTATGGCAAACGTGTGAAGTGGAATGCAGACTGGTTTCAATCTCACATTGACGAGCTGGAACCTGTCATAGCCGCTAAGTGCATTGCACTGCTGAACGGTGACTGCAACAACTATCGTGGAATCTCCCTGCTCAGCATAGTGGGGAAAGTCTTTGCTCGAGTTGCTTTAAACAGGCTCCAGAAGCTGGCTGAGCGTGTCTACCCTGAAGCACAGTTTGTTTTTCGATCACAGAGATCCACCATTGACATGCTGTTCTCCCTTCGCCAGCTACAGGAGAAATGCCGTGAACAGATGCCTCTCTACATTGCTTTCATTGATCTCACCAAAGCCTTTGACCTCGTCAGCAGACGTGGTCTCTTCAGACTACTAGAAAGCCCCCAACGAGTTAACATCCGTAGCATTTAAAGCAGCCAAAAGCGTTGCACAAAGAACAGCCAGGCGCTGCGCAAATGACTACTGGCAACACCTATGCAGTCATATTCAGCTGACCTCTCACACCGGAAACATCAGTGGAATGTATGATGACATTAAGATAGCTTTTGGGCCAACCATCAAGAAGATCGCCTTCCTCAAATCTAAATCAGGGGACACAATCACTGACCAATGTAAGCAAATGGACCACTGGGTTGAGCACTACCTGGAAGTGTACTCCAGGGAAAATGTTGTCACTGAGACCGCCCTCAATGCAGCCCAGCCTCTGCCAGTCATGGATGAGCTGGACGTACAGCCATCAAAATTGGAACTCAGTGATGCCATTTATTCTCTAGCCAGCGGAAAAGCCCCTGGGAAGGATGGCATTACCCCCGAAATAATCAAGAGTGCCAGGCCTGCTATACTATCAGCACTGTACGAACTGCTTTGCCTGTACTGGGACGAGGGAGCAGTACCACAGGACATGGGCGATGCCAATATCATCACCCTCTATAAGAACAAGGTTGACCGCAGTGACTGCAACAACTACCGTGGAATCTCCCTGCTCAGCATAGTGGGGAAAGTCTTTGCTCGAGTCGCTTTAAACATGCTCCAGAAGCTGGCTGAGCGCATCTACCCTGAGGCACAATGTGGATTTCGAGCACAGAGATCCACCATTGACATGCTATTCTCCCTTCACCAGCGACAGGAGAAATGCCGTGAACAACAGATGCCCCTCTACATTGCTTTCATTGATCTCACCAAAGCCTTTGACCTCGTCAAAGGGTTGTTAATCTATGGAATTCCTTGCCCAGTGAAGTAGTTGATGCTACTTCATTAAACGTTTTTAAAGCAAAGGTAGATATCTTTTTGAACAATGAAGGAATTAAGGGATACGGTGAGAGAGCGGGTAAGTGGATCTGAGTCCACGAAAGGATCAGCCATGATCTTATTGAATGGCGGAGCAGGATCGAGGGGCCGGACGGCCTACTCCTGCTCCTAGTTCTTATGTTCTTATGTCCTTTTGTCAGCTGACGTGGTCTCTTCAGACGACTAGAAAAGTTCGGATGCCCTCCAAAGCTACCAAGTATCTTCACCTCATTCCATGACAATATGAAAAGCACAATTCAGCATAGCAGTGCCTCATCAGACCCCTTTCCTATCCTGAGTGGCGTGAAACAGGGCTGTGTTCTCGCACCTACACTGTTTGGGATCTCCTTGTCCCTGCTGCTCTCATATGCGTTCACGTCTTCAGAAGAAGGAATTTTCCTCCACACAAGATCAGGTGGCAGGTTGTTCAACCTTGCCCTTCGAAGAGTGAAGACCAAAGTACGGAAAGTCCTCATCAGGGAACTCCTCTTTGCTGACGATGCTGCATTAACATCTCACACAGAACAGTGTCTGCAGAGACTCATCGACAGGATTGTAGCTGCCTGCAACGAATTTGGCCTAACCATCAGCCTCAAGAAAATGAACATCATGGGACAGAACGTCAGAAATGTTCCATCCATCCATATCGGCTACCACGCTCTGGAAGTGGTTCATGGGTTCACCTAACTAAGCTCAACTGTCACCAGTAACCTCTCTCTCGATGCAGAAATCAACAAGTGCATGGGAAAGTCTTCCACTGCTATGTCCAGACTGGCCAAGAGACTGTGGGAAAATGGCACACTGACACGGAACACAAAAGTCCGAGTGTATCAAGCCTGTGTCCTCAGTACCTTGCTCTACAGCCGCGAAGCCTGGACAACGTTTGTCAGCCAAGTGCGACATCTCAATTCATTCCATCTTCGCTGCCTCCGGAGAATCCTTGGCATCAGGTGGCAGGACCGTATCTCCAACACAGAAGTCCTCGAGGCGGCCAACATCCCCAGCATATGCACCCTACTGAGCCAATGGCGCTTGAGATGGCTTGGCCATGTGAGCTGCATGGAAGATGGCAGGATCCCCAAGGACACATTGTACAGTGAGCTCGTCATTGGTACCAGACCCACCGGCCGTCCATGTCTCCGCTTTAAAGACGTCTGCAAATGTGACATGAAGTCCTGTGACATTGATCACAAGTCATGGGAGTCAGTTGCCAGTGATTGCCAAAGCTGGCAGGCAGCCAAGAAGGCAGGGCTGAAGTGTGGCGAGTTGAAGAGACTTAGCAGTTGGCAGGAAAAAAGACAGAAGCGCAAGGGGAGAGCCAACTGTGTAACAGCCCCGACAACCAATTTTATCTGTAGCACCTGTGGAAGAGTCTGTCACTCAGGAATTGGCCTTTATAGCCACTCCAGGCGCTGCTTCACAATCCACTGACCACCTCCAGGCGCTTATCCATTGTCTCTCGAGACAAGGAGGCCAAAAAAGGATGAACTGGTGTCACGCTTATGAGAAATGCAATCGTAAAAAAGAATAAAACTGAAGAGTTATAAAAATGTACTTTGCCTTTTCAAGAAAATGGACAATGCTGCAAAAAATGGCTGCATGTATATTCAAACATGGCCGCACTGTTTGTATGGAACAATGAATACCTTCAAAGCTAAGAGGTCTCAATTTCACCCATCCTATGTTCATCCTGAAAGATTCCTGAATTGAATGGGTTCTTCTGAAACAAAGAAGGTATGAAGTAGCCACATGCTAGACCATTGTGGGTCACCACATGGAGGGAAATCCCTTTCTCCTGGAAGAGGTGAGATGCAACAAACTTTTGGAATAAGGTGGATTGTTCAATAACGACTTGATTTTCTGTTTTAAAACTACAAGAAAAACAGTTGCTGTCTGTTTATTTGACAAATAAAACATAAAGGGGTTAAACCCTAAAAACAAAAACACTTGCTGCTGTCAGGTGGGAGTTGAACAGTGGGAACCACCCAAACCCCTCACCACGTGGCCATAAACTGGGGTTGTTCTCCTTAGCGCATAGAAGGGTGAGAAGACATTCTGATGAAAGGTCACAGACTTGAAACATGAACTCTGTTTTTCACTCCACAGATGCTGCCGAACCTGCTGAGTATTTCTAGCATTTTCTGTTTTAGTTTCAGATTTCCAGCATCTGCAGTATTTTGCTTTGGTAGAAGGGTGAGAGATTTGATTGAGGTTTTCAAAATCATGAAGGTGGAGACAGAGCAGATAAAAGAAACTGTTCCCATTGGTGGAAGGAACGAGAGCCAGAGGACACAGGTTTAAGGTGATTGGCGAAATATCCAGAGACGACATCAGGAAAAACTTTTTTACCGAGCTAGGGGTTAGGATCTGGAATGAACTGTCTGAAAGGGTGGTTGAGGCCGATTCAGTCGGAGGTTTGAAAAGGAAATTGGGTAAGCATTTGAAGGAAATAATTTTCAGGGATACGGGGAAGATGGGGGAGGGACGAGGTGGATTGCTCTTGCCGAGGCAACATGTTCTTGATGGGCCAAATGGCCCACGTATTCATTCATTCTTTCTATCTATCTATCTATCTATCTATCTATCTATCTATCTATCTATCTATCTATCTATCTATCTATCAAATAATTCAAACAATGGGAGAATTAACACTTATATTACAAAGCTATTCTGATGAACAGTCACTATCAAGGGGCTGATGCTGTAACTGATGCTGAGATCTGCTCCCTCGGGTTTGAGAATGTATCAGGATGGAAGTGGGACAATATTAATCTGGTGCTTTTCACCTGTGAGTGAGAACTGAATAGATTTCCACTTAATCGAGGGAATATAAATTCATAAAATGAGAAAGGAATCTACTTCCCACATTACTCCATTTACAATCAATTAGAATTAAAACCAGTTGGAATGATTTATCACCAATTAGAGTCTAAGAGTCATACAGCACAGAAAGAGGCCCTTCGGCCCATCGTGTCTGTGCCGGCCTTCAAGCACCTACCTATTCTCATCCCATTTTCCAGCACTTGGCCATAGCCTTGTATGCTATGGCATTTCAAGCGTTCATCTAAATACTTCGTAAATGTAGTGAACGTTCCTAACTCTACCACCTCTTCAGGCAGTGCGTTCCAGATTCCAGCCACTCTCTGGCTGAAATAATTTTTCCTCAAATCCCCTCTAAACCTCCTGCCCCTTACCTTAAATCTATGCCCCCGGGTTATTGACACCTTCACTAAGGGAAAAAGTTTCTTCCTATCTATTCTATCAATGCACCTCACAATTTTGTATAACTCAATCAGGTGCCCCCTCAGCCTTCTCTGCTCTAAGGAAAACAACCCTCACCTTTTCAGTCTTTTGTCATTGCTGAAATGCTCCAGCCCAGGCAACATCCTGGTGAATCTCCTCTGCACCCTCTCCAGTGCAATCACATCCTTCCTATAGTGTGGTGCCCAGAACTATACACAGTACTCCAGCTATGGCCTGACTAGCATTTTATACAGCTCCATCATAACCTCCCTGTTCTTATATTCTATGCCTCGGCTAACAAAGGCAACTATCCCATATGCCTTCCTAACCACCTTATCTACCTGTGCTGCTGCATTCAGTGATCTATGGACAAATACATCAAGGTTCCTCTGACCTTCTGTACTTCCTAGGATCCTACCATCCATTGTATACTCCCTTGCCTTGTTAGTCCTCCCAAAATGCATCACCTCACACTTCTCAGGGTTAAATTCCATTTGCCACTGCTCTGCCCATCTTACCTGCCCAACTATATCGTCCTGTAATCTAAGGCTTTCCTCCTCACTATTCACGACACCATCAATTTTCATGTCATTCGCAAACTTACTGATCATACCTCCTATATTCATGTCTAAATCATTAGTGTACATGACAAACAGTAAGGGTCCCAGCACCGATCCCTGCAGTACACCACTAGTCACAGGCTTCCACTCGCAGAAACAACCCTCGACCATCACCCTCTGCCTCCTGACACTAAGCCAATTTTGGATCCAATTTGCCAAATTGCCCTGGATCCCATGGGCTCTTACCATCATAACAAATCTCCGGACCTTATCAAAAGCCTTACTGAAGTCCATGTAACTACATCAACTGCTTTACCCTCATCTACACATCTAGTCACCTCCTTGAAAAATTCAATCAAGTTTGTTAGACACGATCTCGCCCTGACAAAGCCATGCTGACTATCCCTGATTAATCCCTGCCTCTCCAAGTGGAGATTCATCCTGTCCCTCAGAATTTTTTCCAATAGTTTCCCAACCACTGATGTTAGACTCACTGGCCTATAATTACCTGGTTTATCCTTGCTACCCTTTTTGAATAATGGTACCACATTCACTGTCCTCCAGTCCTCTGATACCTCTCCTGTGGCCAGAGAGGATTTGAAAATTTGTGTCAGGGCCCTTGCTATCTCCTCCCTTGCCTCACATAACAGCCTGGGATACATCTCATCTGGGCCCGGCGGTTTATCCACTTTTAAGCCTGCTAAAACAGCTAATACTTCCTCCCTTTCAATGCTAATATGTTCAAGTATATTACAATCCCCCTCCATAATCTCTGCACCTACATCGTCCTTCTCCGTAGTGAACCCAGATGAAAAGTAATCATTTAAAATCGCACCTGTATCCTCCGACTCCACACACAGATTGCCACGTTGGTTCCGAATGGGCCCCACTCTTTCCCTGGTTATCCTCTTGCCCTTAATTTACTGATAAAATGCCCTAGGATTTTCCTTTATCTTGCCCGCCAATGCTTTTTCATGTCCCCTCTTCGCTCTCATAATTACTTTTTTAAGTACCGCCCTACACTTTCTATACTCCTCTAGTGCCTCCGCTGTTTTCAGTGCTCTGAATCTGCCATAATCCTCCTTATTTTTTTCCTGATCCAATCCTCTATATCCCTTGACATTCACGGTTTCCTGGACTTGTTGATCCTACCCTTTACCTTAACGGGTACATGTTGGCTCTGAATTCTCACGATTTCCTCTTTAAATGGCTCTGACAGGTCTGATGTAGACTTTCCTGCAAGTAGCTGCTCCCAGTCCACTCTGGCCAGATTCTGTTTTATCATAATGAAATCAGTCTTCCCCCAATTAAGTTCCTTTATTTCCAGTCCGTCTTTGTCCTTTTCCATAGCTACCTTATATTTTACAGTCATGGTCACTATCCCCGAAATGCTCCCCCACTGACACTTCTACCACTTGTCCAGATTTATTCCCTAGGATTAGGTCCAGTACTGCCCCTTCTCTTGTAGGACTTTCTACGTGCTGGCTCAAAAAGCTCTCCTGTGTGCATTTTAAGAATTCCGCCCCCTTTAAGCCTTTGGTAGTAAGACTATCCCAGTTGATGTTAGGAAAGTTGAAATCCCCTGCTATTATTACCCTATTATTTTTACACCTCTCTGTGATTTACCTACATATGTACTCCTCTATCTCTCCCTGACTGTATGGAGACCTGCAGTATACTCCCAGCCAAGTAATTGCCCCCTTTTTGTTTTTAAATTCTATCCATAGGGCCTCATTTGAGGAACCTTCTAAGATATCATCCCTCCTTACTGCAGTAATTGACTCCTTGATCAACAGTGCAATACCACCTCATCTTTTATCCCCTCTCCTGTCACGCCTGAAGATTCTATACCCTGGAATATTGAGCTGCCAGTCCTGCCCGTCCCTCAACCATAGCAATAATATCATCATGCCATATGCTAATCAATGTCCTCAATTCATCTGCCTTACTAGTAAAATGCATTAACTTGCATTAAAATAGATGCAATCCTGCCTTGCATTTTTCACTTGTGCCTTAACATTATTTGCTCTGCCTTCCAGACTGACTCTGTTTCTCTTCAATATTTCACTGTGCATCACCCCCTACTGTACCTCCACTCTGTATCTCAACCTCTTGCCAAATTAGTTTAACACCCCCCCACAACAGCACTAGCAAACCTCCCAGCAAGGAGGTTGGTCCCGTTCCGATTCAGGTGCAACCCGTCCAACGTGTATAGGTCCCACCTTTACCAGAAACAGACGCAGTGATCCAGGAAACTAAAGCCCTCCCTCCTGCACCATCTCTTCAGCCACGTATTCATCAGCTCTACCCTCCCATTCCTATACTCACTAGCTCATGGCACTGGGAGTAATCCAGAGATTACAACCTTGAGGTCCTGTTTTTAAATCTGCTACCTAGCTCCCGAAATTTTTGTTGCAGTACCTCATCCCTCTTTCTACCTATGTCACTGGTACCAATGTGTCTCATGACCTCTGACTGTTCACCCTCCCCCTTCAGAATGTCCTGCAGCTGCTCCGTGACATCCTTGACCCTAGCACCAGGGAGGTAACATACCATCCTTGAGTCACATTTGCGGCCACAGAAATGCTTATCTGTACCCCGTATGATAAAATCCCCTATCACTGTAGCTCTCTCACTCCATTTCCTCCCCTCCTGTGCAGCTGAGCCACCTGTGGCGCCACAGACGTGGCTCTTGCTGCATTCCCTGAGAAGCTATCTCCTCCAACAGTATCCAAAGTGGAAAATCTGTTAGAAAGGGAGATGGACCCAGGAGAAACCTGCACTACCTGCCTAGTTCTTCTACTCTGCCTGGCAGTCACCCATTCCCTTTCTGTCTGAGCCGTCTTTACCTGCAGTGTGACCACCTCCCTGTACGTGCTATCGACGATGTTCTCAGACTCGCAGATGCTCCACAATGTTTCCAGCCGCAGCTCCAGATCCGAAACGCGGATTTCGTGTAGCTGCAGCTGGAGACACTTTCTGCATACGTTTTCGTCCTGAAACTCTGTATCATTAATCTTATCCAGCAGACCTTAAATTATCCTTAAATCCATGCCTACATAAATTAAGCAGCTCCTGCCCGGTGTGCACAATGAT
Organism: Heterodontus francisci; assembly: GCF_036365525.1. Taxonomy (NCBI): domain Eukaryota; kingdom Metazoa; phylum Chordata; class Chondrichthyes; order Heterodontiformes; family Heterodontidae; genus Heterodontus; species Heterodontus francisci. The sequence continues at coordinate 31,235,659 of NC_090410.1, forward strand.
AATCGGGGTGGAGGGCAGACCCTTCACCAGGAATAAAACCCGCCTGATTATCCTTCCCTTAAACTCAATGCAATGAATCTCAGGCTGGTTCTGGAAAGGACGTGCAATCCTTCTCAATCACCTTTTATTGCACCGCCCTCTTCAGGCAGTGTTTAACACCCAGATGGTAAAGAGTAAAATCTACTCCCAGGACTCAATGCAGAGAGCAGACTGTTCATCAAATAAATCACCCAGTAACATTGTCGAGGGAACAATGTACTTTCAGTCACACAGCAAGGAGAATAAACTGAATATATAGAATTGTTGGATATGGAAACTTGCATAATGAAGGCAGTGTTTACAGTTAAATATCATTTACATAATGAAATAGAAATATGGTTACTTTCAAGGAACCTGACAGCAATTGACTGAGTGAGGAAAAGAGTTAATGCAGTTACAGTATTAATACCTGGGCATAAAACTTACCAGGGACACCAATAACAGCGAGGGTGGGAAAATAAATATCCTGTATATCATTCAGTATTTCCGTGACCAAATATTCGAATGAACTAAACCGATTCATTCTTTCCATTTCTGCGGAACGTTAATTCTGGTTTGTGCTGGAGACCAAACACTTACTGACTCTGTAACTGAGTGAAGACTCTTATGTAAGGCAGGTGAAATCTCCATTGACATACTTATGAGGCAAGGAGACTGACATTACTTACAGTGACTGAACAAAAAGATTCTGTTATTCTCTTTTACACAACACATTGCAATATCATAAATTATATTTAGCCAGATATTGCACAATGGAAAGTGAATCTCCCCAGACTCCAGGGAAGAACAGACTGGGTGAAATCCACAGTCTGACAGCATTGGGTGCAGTGAGAACAGATTTATTTACAGGTTTCCCGATATTTCTGTGATATAATGTGTTCTGTAATTTCAGTGAATTTCTATCCAATTCACAGGGTGAACTTTAAACTTAACCAGTGAGACCAAACCATGTGGTATAGCCTCCGAGAATATTCTTTACTCATTTCAGGGTCAAACATCATTCTATTTCCATAGCCCTTAAAATTCTGTCACACTTCCAGACCCTAAAGATTGTGCACACGTGATCCGGAATCGATCCAAGAAATACACAAACATTGACCCTGCACAGAGTTATATGTGCTCTAAACATTGAAACATTCCTGAGGATTCCCCACAATTATTGATTCCCATCCAGAGACCCGTGTGATTAGATTCCAAGAGCCCTGTCTCTATAAATGGTGATGCAATTATTGATAATAGAATAAATATTGACAATTACATCGGACTTACTCGAGTTAGTGGCAAAATACCTGGGGAACCATCCACAACTACTAACTGTTCCAACTCTGGGAAAGTATACTTACTCTCTTATTTCCAAAGGTAGAGTGCAAATAACTCACATTTCCAGGGATCCCCACCAGACAAAGAGCTAATTCTTGAATTTTAACCAGGGACCTCAGTTCGGTGGCGAGACTAAAGAAACTGGGCTGGTTCTTCATGGAGCAGGGAATAGTTAGTGTAGATTTAACAGAGATGCTCAAAGCCATGAGGATTATTGACAGAATCGAGAGGAAGAAACTGTTTCCACTGGCAGGAGGGTCAATGACCAGATGACACAGATTTAGGACAATTAGCAAACAGTCAAAGGAATATCTGAGGGGAAATTTGATGCAGTGATTGTTGTGAGCTGGACTGCAGTATCTGAGAAAGTAGGAAGCAGATCCAATGGTAACTTTCCAAAGGAAGATATATATCGAACAGAAGATATTTGCACAGCTAAGGGAAACTATCACTGGAGAGTGCCAATGTAGGTCAGCGAGCACAGGTGTGATAGGTGAACGGGATTAAACATTACATACAGCAACTATACATTCCATGAAGGCACAAAAAGTAAAGGTAGTAAACCATGGATAGCAAAGGAAGTTAAGGATTGTATAAGATTAAAAGAAAAGTCCTATAAAGTTGCCAGAAATAATAGTAAACCTGGGGATTGGGGTGCTTTTCGAATACAGAAAAGGAGGATGAAGAAACTGGTAAAGGAAGGGAGAATCGAATATGAGTGTAAGCTAGCAAAAAATATAACAACAGACTATAAAAGCTTCCATAGGTACGTAAAAAGGAAACGTTTGGCAAAGACAAATGTGGATCCATTACAGGCAGAGTCAGGAGTATTTATAAAGGGGAATAGAGAAATGGCAGAGAAGCTAAATGATTACTTGATGTCTGTCTTCACTGAGGAAGATACAATAAATCTCCTAGAATGAGAGATCCGAGGAATTGTGGGAATGAAGAATTGAAGGAAATTACTATTTAACAGGAAGGTTGTAAGGGATAAATTAATGGGGATGAATGTTGATAAGTCCCCAGGATCTGATATTCTACATCCCAGAGTGTTGAAAGAACTAGCTATGGAGATAATGGGTGCATTGGTGATTATCTTCCAAAATTCGATAGATTCTGGAGCAGTTCCTGCAAATTGGAAGTTTGCAAATGTCAGCCCACTATTTAAGAAGAGAGGGAGAGAGAAAACAAGGAATTACAGAGCTGTTAGATTGACATCAGTCATTGGGAAAACACTAGAATCTATTCTAAAGGATGTGATAAATGGACACTTGGATAATATTGATCTGATTGGGCACAGTCAACACGGATTTATAAATGGGAAATCATGTTTGGCGAACCTGTTGGAGTTTTTTGAGGATGTTACTCACAGAATTGATAAAGGGGTTACAAACAAGAAATGCTGGAAATACTCAGCAGGTCTGGCATCAACTGTGGAGAGAAAAGCAGAGTGAACGTTTCAGGTCAGTGGCCCTTCATCAGAACTGGCAAATAGTAGAAATGTAAAAGGTTTTAAGCAAACAAAGCGGGGGTGGGGCAGGACTGAACATTGAGTTCAATAATTTAAGAACATGACAGGCCGATATTTTTATTTTATTTTCGATATTTTTTATTTATTTTTTATTTATTTATTTTATTTTTGTGTGTTTAGTTTGTTTCTCCTGTGCCTACCCACTGTTTTTATTTTCATGTTTGTGCTTGGGGCCAGGGCTGTTCATTTTTCTGTCAATTAACACACTCTCTGTACGAATGCTTTGTCTTTCACCACACCATTAACATACCGTTTGCCTTTGCTCCATGACCTTCTGGTCAGTTATTCTCTGTGACCTTGTCTTATCAACACCTTCCCTTTTGTTATCTGTTGCCCCACCCTCACTTTACATTTTTAAAACCTTTTACATTTTTAATATTTGCCAGTTCTGATGAAGGGTCACTGACCTGAAATGTCAAATCTGCATCTCTCTCCACAGATGCTGCCAGACCTGCTGAGTATTTCCAGCATTTGTTGTTATTATTTCAGATTTCCAGCATCTGCAGTATTTTGCTTTCATTATATTGATAACGGGGAGTCGGTGGACGTGACATGCTTGGGTTTTCAAAAGGCCTTTGATAAAGTCCCCCACAGGAGGTTGGTGAGCAAAATTAAAGCACATGGGATATGAGGTAATATTAAGGATTGGTTAACAGGCAGAAAACAGAGAGTAGGAATAAATGGGTCATTCTCGCATTGGCAGGCTGTGACGAGTGGGTAACGCAAGGATCAGTGCTTGGGGCCTAGCTGTTCACAATATATATATCAATGATTTGGATGTGGGGACCAAATGTAGAATTTCCAAGTTCACGGATGACACAAAACTAGGTGGGAATTTGTGTTGTGAGGAAGATGCAAAGCAGCTTCAAGGGGATTTGGAAAGACTTAGTAAGTGGAAAAGAATGTGGCAGATGGAATATAATGTGGAAAAATGTGAGGTTATCCACTTTGGTTGGAGGAATAGAGTATTTCTTAAATGGTAAGAGATTAGAAAGTGTCGATGTACAAAGCCACCTGGGTGTCCTTGTCAGTAAGTCACTGAAAGCTAACATGCAGGTTATTAGCAAGCAATTAAGATATCTAATGGTATGTTAGCCTATATCGCAAGAGGTTTTGAGTACAGGAGTAATGAAGTCTTACTTCAATTGTATAGAACCTTGGTTAGATCATACCTGAAGTACTGTGTGAAGTTTTGGTCCCCTTACCTTAGGAAGGATATTATTGCCACAGAGGGAGTGCAACAAAGGTTCACTAGACTTGTTCCCGGGATGGTGGGTCTGCCCTATGAAGAGAGATTGTGGAAACTGGGCTTATATTCTCTGGAAATTTGAAGAATGAGAGGTGATCTCATTGAAGCCTCCAAAATACTTAAAGGATAGACAGGGTAGATGCAGCTAAGATTTTGCCCCTGGTTGGGGAGTCGAGAATCAGGGGACACAATTTCAAAATAAGGGGGAAGCCAATTAGGACAGAGATGAAGAGAAAGTTCATGACTCAGAGAATTGTGAATCTTTGGAATTCTCTACCCCAGAGGGCTGGAAGCTCAGTCATTGAGTATGTTTAAAGCAGAGATTGACATATTTCTGAATACAAATGACAGAAGGAGATATGAGGATAGTGTGGGAAAAAGGCACTGAAGTGGATGATCTGCTCCTCTATTCCTAAGTGCAAGTTAGAGTATGGGCAGCAGAGTTTTCAATGACCTCTAGTTTATGGTACGCAGAATGTGGAGACCAGCCAGGAGCGTGTTGGAATAGTCAAGTCTAGAGGTAACAAAAGCACGAATGAGGTTTTCAACAGCAGATGACCTGAGACAGAAGCAAAGTCGAATGATGTTACAGAGGTGAAACAGGCCCTTCAGCCCACCGAGTCTGTGCCAACCATCAACCACCCATTTATACTAATTCTACATTAATCCCATTATCCTCTAAAATTCCCACCTCCTCCTACCTATACTAGGAGCAATTTATAATGGCCAATTTCCCTATCAACCTGCAAGTCTTTGGCTAGGGGAGGAAACTGGAGCACCTGGCAATAACCCACACAGTCACAGGGAGAACTTGCAAACTCCATACAGGCAGTACCTAGCATTGAAACCGGGGTGCTGGAGATGTGAAGCTGCGGTGCTAACCACTGCGCCACTGTGCCACCCAAATATGACAGTACGTTTGCGATCTGACTGGTTCCGTTTCAGACTGTTGCCAGGGAGATGTACGGAGTTGATAGCTAGGCCACAGAGTACATCCTCAAAAAACTCCAACAGGTTCATCAAACCTGATTTCCCATTCATAATCCCAATCAGATCATCATTGCCCAAATGTCCATTTATCACATCCTTCAGAATAGATTCAAGCATTTTCCCAACAACTGATAAAGAACCACGAACAAAGAACAAAGAACAAAGAAAATTACAGCACAGGAACAGGCCCTTTGGCCCTCCAAGCCTGCGATGATTCAAATCCTCTATCTAAACCTGTCGCCTATTTTCTAAGGGTCTGTATCTCTTTACTTCCTGCCCATTCATGTATCTATCTAGATACATCTTAAAAGACGCTATCGTGCCCGCGTCTACCACCTCCACTGGCAATGCGTTCCAGGCACCCACCACCCTCTGCGTAAAGAACTTTCCATGCATATCCCCCCTAAACTTTTCCCCTTTCACTTTGAACTAGTGCCCCCTTGTAATTGAATCCCCCACTCTGGGAAAAAGCTTCTTGCTATCCACCCTGTCTATACCTCTCATGATTTTGTACACCTCAATCAGGTCCCCCCTCAACCTCCGTCTTTCTAATGAAAATAATCCTAATCTACTCAACCTCTCTTCATAGCTAGCGCCCTCCATACCAGGTAACATCCTGGTGAACCTCCTCTGCACCCTCTCCAAAGTATCCACATCCTTTTGGTAATGTGGCGACCAGAACTGCACGCAGTATTCCAAATGTGGCCGAACCAAAGTCCTATACAACTGTAACATGACCTGCCAACTCTTGTACTCAATACCCCGTCCGATGAAGGAAAGCATGCCTTCTGCCTTCTTGACCACTCTATTGACCTGCGTTGCCACCTTCAGGGAACAATGGACCTGAACACCCAAATCTCTCTGGACATCAATTTTCCCCAGGACTTTTCCATTTACTGTATAGTTCACTCTTGAATTGGATCTTCCAAAATGCATCACCTCGCATTTGCCCTGATTGAGCTCCATCTGCCATTTCTCTGCCCAACTCTCCAGTCTATCTATATTCTGCAGCATTCTCTGACAGTCCCCTTCACTATCTGCTACTCCACTAATCTTAGTGTCATCTGCAAACTTGCTAATCAGACCACCTATACTTTCCTCCAAATCATTTATGTATATCACAAACAACAGTGGTCCCAGCACGGATCCCTGTGGAACACCACTGGTCACACGTCTCCATTTTGAGAAACTCCCTTCCACTGCTACTCTCTGTCTCCTGTTGCCCAGCCAGTTCTTTATCCATCTAGCTAGTACACCTTGGACCCCATGCGCCTTCACTTTCTCCATCAGCCTACCATGGGGAACCTTATCAAACGCCTTACTGAAGTTCATGTATACGACATCTACAGCCCTTCCCTCATCAATCAACTTTGTCACTTCCTCAAAGAATTCTATTAAGTTGGTAAGACATGACCTTCCCTGCACAAAACCATGTTGCCTATCACTGATAAGCCCATTTTCTTCCAAATGGGAATAGATCCTATCCCTCAGTATCTTCTCCAGCAGCTTCCCTACCACTGACGTCAGGCTCACCGGTCTATAATTACCGGGATTATCCCTGCTACCCTTCTTAAACAAGGGGACAACATTAGCAATTCTCCTGTCCTCTGGGACCTCACCCGTGTTTAAGGATGTTGCAAAGATATCTATTAAGGCCCCAGCTATTTCCTCTCTCACTTCCCACAGAAACCTGGGATAGATCCCATCCGGACCTGGGGGACTTGTCCACCTTAATGCCTTTTAAAATACCCAACACTTCCTCCCTCCTTATGGCAACTTGACCTAGAGTAATCAAACATCTGTCCCTAACCTCAACATCCGTCATGTCCCTCTCCTCGGTGAATACCGATGCAAAGTACTCGTTTAGAATCTCACCCATTTTCTCTGACTCCACGCATAACTTTCCTCCTTTGTCCTCGAGTGGGCCAATCCTTTCTCTAGTTACCCTCTTGCTTCTTATATATGAATAAAAGGCTTTGGGATTTTCCTTAACCCTGTTTGCTAAAGATATTTCATGACCCCTTTTAGCCCTCTTAATTCCTCGTTTCAGATTGCGCCTACAATCCCGATATTCTTTCAAAGCTTCGTCTTCCTTCAGCTGCCTCGACCTTATGTATGCTTCCTTTTTCCTCTTAGCTAGTCTCACAATTTCACCTATCATCCATGGTTCCCTTATCTTGCCATTTCTACCCCTCATTTTCACAGGAACATGTCTCTCCTGCACGCTAATCAACCTCTCTTTAAAAGCCTCCCACATATCAAATGTGGATTTCCCTTCAAACAGCTGCTCCCAATCTACATTCCCCAGCTCCTGCCGAATTTTGGTATAGTTGGCCTTCCCCCAATTTAGCACTCTTCCTTTAGGACCACTCTCGTCTTTGTCCATGAGTATTTTAAAGCTTACGGAATTGTGATCACTATTCCCAAAGTAGTCCCCTACTGAAACGTCAACCACCTGGCCCGGCTCATTCCCCAACACCAGGTCCAGTATGGCCCCTTCCTGAGTTGGACTATTTACATACTGCTCGAGAAAACCCTCCTGGATGCTCCTTTCAAATTCTGCTCCATCTAGACCTCTAACACTAAGTGAATCCCAGTCAATGTTGGGAAAATTAAAATCTCCTATCACCACCACCCTGTTGCTCCTACATCTTTCCATAATCTGTTTACATATTTGTACCTCTATCTCACGCTCGCTGTTGGCAGGCCTGTAGTACAGCCCCAACATTGTTACCGCACCCTTCCTATTTCTGAGTTCTGCCCATATTGCCTCACAGCTCGAGTCCTCCATAGTGCCTTCCTTCAGCACAGCTGTGATATCCTCTTTGACCAGTAATGCAACTCCTCCACCCCTTTTACCTCCCTCTCTATCCCGCCTGAAGCATCGGTATCCTGGGATATTTAGTTGCCAATCATGCCCTTCCCTTAACCAAGTCTCAGTAATAGCAATAACATCATACTCCCAGGTACTAATCCAAGCCCTAAGTTCATCTGCCTTACCTACTACACTTCTTGCATTAAAACAAATACACCTCAGACCACCAGTCCCTTTGCTTTCATCATCTGCTCCCTGCCTACTCTTTCCCTTAGTCACGCTGACTTCATTATCTAGTTCCTTACAGGCTTTAGTTAATACCTCCTTACTCTCCACTGACCTCATTTGGTTCCCAACCCCCTGCCACATTAGTTTAAACCCTCCCCAACAGCGTTAGCAAAAGCACCCCCAAGGACATTGGTTCCAGTCCGGCCCAGGTGTAGACCGTCCAATTTGTAATAGTCCCACCTCCCCCAGAACCAGTCCCAATGTCCCAAAAATCTGAACCCCTCCCTCCTGCAACATCTCTCAAGCCACGCATTCATCCTGACTATTCTTTCATTTCTACTCTGACTATCACGTGGCACTGGTAGGAATCCTGAGATTACTACCTCTGAGGTCCTACTTTTTAACTTGGCTCCTAACTCCCTAAATTCTGCTTGTAGGACCTCATCCCATTTTTTACCTATATCATTGGTGCCTACGTGCACAACAACAACTGGCTGTTCACCCTCCCCTTTCAGAATGTTCTGCAGCCGATCTGAGACATCCCTGACCAGTGCACCTGGGAGGCAACATACCATTCTGAAGTCTCGTTTTCGACCACAGAACCGCCTATCTACTCCCCTATCTACATGTTCGTGAACATGCGTCGATGTGTAATAGTTGCAATACCATGACAACAGCACAGATTTCCTCACTCGTCCTGCATTGGTTTTCAAACATATGCAAGACAAACCTTGCAGCCAGAGGTTAGAGCAGTTACACGGTGGAGTCACCTTTGCATTTGAAGGACTGCACCAAAAGCCGAAGATGGCAGGGGGGTGCTCTAGGGTGGCCCCACAGTGCAGAGAAATCTCCCTGCTCGCTCTCCTCCAGGTTGCGCGGGCAAGGCCAGAGGTCCGTTTCACCAGTGATTGTAAAAAAAGAGCACCTCCCACCTGAACAAGGAAATCTGGCTGGAGATGGCAGAGGAGGTGAGTAGTCATGGAACCATCCAGTGCCAAAGAGTTCAATGCCAGAAGGGGATTGGATATAGATTTCAGTAAGGCGTTTGATAAGGTTCCCCACGGTAGGCTATTGCAGAAAATACGGAAGTATGGGGTTGAAGGTGATTTAGAGCTTTGGATCAGAAATTGGCTAGCTGAAAGAAGACAGAGGGTGGTGGTTGATGGCAAATGTTCATCCTGGAGTTTAGTTACTAGTGGTGTACCGCAAGGATCTGTTTTGGGGCCACTGCTGTTTGTCATTTCTATAAATGACCTGGAAGAGGGTGTAGAAGGGTGGGTTAGTAAATTTGCGGATGACACTAAGGTCGGTGGAGTTGTGGATAGTGCCGAAGGATATTGTAGGGTACAAAGGGACATAGATAGGCTGCAGAGCTGGGCTGAGAGATGGCAAATGGAGTTTAATGCGGAAAAGTATGAGGTGATTCACTTTGGAAGGAGTAACAGGAATGCAGAGTAATGGGCTAATGGGAAGATTCTTGGTAGTGTAGATGAACAGAGAGATCTTGGTGTCCAGGTACATAAATCCCTGAAAGTTGCCACCCAGGTTAATAGAGCTGTTAAGAAGGCATATGGTGTGTTAGCTTTTATTAGTAGGGGGATCGAGTTTCGGAGCCATGAGGTCATGCTGCAGCTGTACAAAACTCTGGTGAGACCGCACCTGGAGTATTGCGTGCAGTTCTGGTCACCGCATTATAGGAAGGATGTGGAAGTTTTGGAAAGGGTGCAGAGGTGATTTACTAGGATGTTGCCTGGTATGGAGGGAAGGTCTTACGAGGAAAGGCTGAGGGTCTTGAGGTTGTTTTCGTTGGAGAGAAGGAGGAGGAGAGGTGACGTAATAGAGACATATAAGATAATCAGAGGGTTAGATAGGGTGGATAGTGAGAGTCTTTTTCCTCGGATGGTGATGGCAAACACGAGGGGACATAGCTTCAAGTTGAGGGGTGATAGATATAGGACAGATGTTAGAGGTAGTTTCTTTACTCAGAGAGTAGTAGGGGCGTGGAACGCCCTGCCTGCAACAGTAGTAGACTCGCCAACTTTAAGGGCATTTAAGTGGTCATTGGATAGACATATGGATGAAAATGGAATAGTGTAGGTCAGATGGTTTCACAGGTCGGCGCAACATCGAGGGCCGAAGGGCCTGTACTGCGCTGTAATGTTCTAATGTTCTAATTCTAATTCTAAAAAAATGTGTGAGGTGATTCACTTTGGAAGGAGTAACAGGAATGCAGAGTACTGGGCTAATGGGAAGATTCTTGGTAGTGTAGATGAGCAGAGAGATCTTGGTGTCCAGGTACATAAATCCCTGAAAGTTGCCACCCAGGTTAATAGGGCTGTTAAGAAGGCATATGGTGTGTTAGCTTTTATTAGTCGGGGGATCGAGTTTCGGAGCCACGAGGTCATGCTGCAGCTGTACAAAACTCTGGTGAGACCGCACCTGGAGTATTGCGTGCAGTTCTGGTCACCGCGTTATAGGAAGGATGTGGAAGCTTTGGAAAGGGTGCAGAGGAGATTTACTAGGATGTTGCCTGGTATGGAGGGAAGGTCTTACGAGGAAAGGCTGAGGGACTTGAGGTTGTTTTCGTTAGAGAGAAGGAGGAGGAGAGGTGACGTAATAGAGACATATAAGATAATCAGAGGGTTAGATAGGGTGGATAGTGAGAGTCTTTTTCCTCGGATGGTGATGGCAAACACGAGGGGACACAGCTTTAAGTTGAGGGGTGATAGATTTAAGACAGAAGTCAGAAGTAGTTTCTTTACTCAGAGAGTAGTAGGGGCGTGGAACGCCCTGCCTGCAGCAGTAGTAGATTCGCCAACTTTAAGTGCATTTAAGTGGTCATTGGATAGACATATGGATGAAAATGGAATAGTGTTGGTCAGATGGTTTCACAGGTCAGCGCAACATCGAGGGCCGAAGGGCCTGTACTGCACTGTAATGTTCTATGTTCTATGTTCTATGGGGATTAACGAGAACTTCTACAGCCAACCAGGGCCCTCTAGGCCTCTTGCACACAGTGTACGAGTGCAAAGCTCATCCACAGCCAAAGGGCAATTAGATCAGCAGCCTTCCTCCAGTCAGGCTGCTAGCGCAGAGGTTGTACAGAGATGGGGCACTTGCCAGCATTTATAGAGAACACACTGACACAAATGAGAATGTACAGGTGTCACAGCAATGTAAATACGTTTTTTACGAAATGTTCCTCACCAACATGTGTGTCCTTTTCTCTCTGTGAATGATCTGTGCCAGCATGTAGCGCCAATGTCACATCCCTTTGCACCATTGGACCGACAGGAGAGCCAATGTATGCAATAACATCATTGCTGTGCCACCATTACTCATGATCGTCTCCACGGATGCTGTGACATGGTCATTGGCTCAGTCAGCAGCTGCCTCTAATGGTTTACACAGAGATACTGCAGATGTGGACTGGTGCACAGCAGGTGAGCGAGGATGATGTGTGGCTTGCAGAGCTCATGTCAGTTCCTATGGAGCAGAAACGGCCCAAATACATAGGGTTGTACTTACCCAGCAGCCCCCTGGTCTCTGCCGAAAACAAAAAGAAATTAAGTTTACTTTAAACTGACCTTCCCAGCTGCTCACTCGCTCGCACTCTCTGCTCCTGAAAAAGCTGCTGCAATGAAAGGCAAGTTATTTTAAACAGCCCAAATATATAGAGTTGTACTTACCCAGCAGCCCCCTGGTCTCCGCCGAAAACAAAAAGAAATTAAGTTTACTTTAAACTGACCTTCCCAGCTGCTCACTCACTCGCACTCTCTGTTCCTGTAAAAGCTGCTGCAATGAAAGGCAAGTTATTTTAAACCGCCCAAATATATAGGGTTGTACTTACCCAGCAGCCCCCTGGTCTCCGCCGAAAACAAAAAGATATTAAGTTTACTTTAAACTGACCTTTCCAGCTGCTCACTCGCACGCACTCTCTGCTCCTGAAAAAGCTGCTGCAATGAAAAGATGTAAGGCTAACAGGTCTGTAATCCACTTTTTTTCTCACTCCCTCCCAATATTTTCACTGGGGACCAAAGCAGCAAAGGTAGAGGTGAGGATGTAGTCGAGCAAATCAGTAGCTGCTGAAATGTTGTGGCAAATGGATGGCGAAAGGCTAGAGAGTTGAGACTTTGAAAGTGCAATTGTGAGTGAATTGGGTATAGTTTTTCCCAGGCACAGTTACAGAAGGAGGTAAGGTTGGGAATGGAAGGGGGATGTGGGTGCAGGATGATATAAGGAAAATCATCGGAGCTGATCTTATCTGTGATTAAGAGGATAGGACCAACAAGGTAACGTGAGATGACAAGATCAATGTGGTGGCTGTGAATATAGGTTGGGGAGTTTATATGGAGGGAGAGATTTTGGGAGGATAAGAAGGCAGTGAACTCAGAGCAGAGAGAGAATGATGAGTTGAGATGAAGGTTGAAATCACCGAGGATGAGAAATCGTTCAGTTCAGAAGCTGTGGGAGAAAAGCAATTAAGATATCTCAGTGATAAAATTTTTATCATACTTGGGAGGGAGGGAGAGAATGAGGATTTTGAATGAGAGATGAGAAGGGTGGAACAAGGTGAGATGCTGAAAGGAGGAGAAAGTGCCAGGCGAGTAGGGGGTCAGGCCATAGTGTGATCTGGTGATAAGTGTCACATTGTCACCACCATAGTCTCAGTGGGACAGCCAGTAGAAGGCATAGCCAGGCAGGGAGGCTTCAGTTAGGGGGAAGGTGTCATCACCCCTCAGCCAGGTTTCCAGTAAGGCCATGATGTCAATGCAAGCAGACACAATACGTTCATGGATAACAAGGGCCTTGTTCACAAATGCACAGTAATTCTAGAGGGAAATGCACAAAGAGGTGGTGAGAGCAGAGTCTGCAGGGTCAGCAGTGGGAGGGGTGAGTTGGACAGGAAGGACTTTGGCAACACTAGCCTCTAGTGGAGCTGCACTGAGTGGGAAGTTAGATGAAAGTGTAGGATGTGGCAATTGGGGTTTCTGCTCATAATGAGCCAGCACCAAGTGCCTCGATGAGCCTTTTGTGGATGCTAAGAGAGGCACAGAGGGAAGTTGTAGGTTTATCTAAGAGGGAATCAAGCCTGGTGCAGCAGCGAGAACATATGAACATACAAATTAGGAGCAGAAGTAGGCCATTTGGCCCCTCGGGCCTGCTCTGTCATTCAATAAGATCATAGCTGATCTATTTGTGTTTCAAATTCCCTGATAACCCTTGATTCCCATGCCTAACAAGAATCTATCTACCTCCGCCTTAAAAATATTCAGTGACCCCGCCTCCACCACCTTCTGAGGCAGAGACTTCCAAAGTCGCACAACCCTCTGAGAGAAAGAATTTCTCCTCGTCTCTGTTCTAAAAGGACGACCCCTAATTTTAAAACAGTGCCCTCTAGTTCTGGACTCACCTACAAGAGGAAACATTATCCTCACATCCACCTTGTCAAGATCGTTCAGGATCTTATAAACTTCAATCGAGTCTCCTCTCACTCTTCTAAACTCCAATGAAAACAAGCCCAGTCTCTCCAACTTTTCCTTGTAAGACAACCCATTCATTCCAGGTATCCTCTAGTAAACCTCCTCTGAACTGTCTCCAATGTAATTACATCAGTCCTTAAATAAGGAGACCAAAACTGCACACAGTATTGGAGATGTGGTCTCACCAATGCCCTGTATAACTGAAGCCTAAGATCCTTACTTTTGTTTTCAATTCCTCTCGCAATAAAGAATAGCAATCCATTAGCTTTCTTTATTACCTGCTGTACATACATGCTAGCTTTTTGTGACTCATGCACTAGAACACCTAGATCCCTCTGCACCTTGGAATTCTGCAGTCGTTCTGCGCTTAAGTAATACTCTGCTTTTTTATTCTTCCTGCAAAGTGAACAACTTCACATTTTCCCACATTATACTCCATCTGCCAGATTTTTGCCCACTCACTTGACCTATCTATATTGGTTTGCAACCACCTTATGTCCTCTTCACAACATTCATTCCTATCTTTATGTGATTTGCAAATTTAGCAACCATGCCATCGCTCCACTCATCATATCCTGCCAATCAGAAAAGGACACCCTGGATTGCCCCTCTGCCATGTCCTTCAACTCCACTGGTCAATGCACAGTCTAAATAATTTAAGTTGCAGCTACAAGGTTATTTTATCAGCTGATGAAAGTAAGCAGGGCTGCCTGCCCTTTAAATCGGGCCCCAGCACCTGCTCCTCATCCGACCTGACGCCGATCCCGGTGCTGGGAACCCCACCCCCTCCACGTCATTTGCAGGTGGGAGGGGGGCATGCGCATCGTGTATATGATAATGAGCCGCCACACTCAATATCACAGCGGCTCCATGACGGGCGGTCTGCCCATTTTTAAAGCTCGTTGCTGTGATTGACGGCAAGCTGGAAAAACTCAGCCCATAGTCTGCTGATCCCACAAACAAACCAAGACATTTGAAATTCAGAGGCAGTGTGAACTCACATTTCCACAGGGAACTCCACTGTATCCCTTCCTCCAGTCCAAAAAAAACAACCGTTCATCATTACTCTCTGTTTCCTGTCACACAGCCAACTTTATATCCATGCTCCCACAATCTATTTTATTCCATGGGCTTTAACTTTGCTGGTAAGAAAATTTTGTGCCAGTTTATTAAATTTCCAGAGCACAGATTTGTAAAATGTAACTCATATATATCGACTAATTTTGACTTTTAAAAAAAAAAATTTTTGAAGGAATTTGAACATCAACCCACAGCGACAGGACTGGACCAATTATGAGGTCATCATCAGCAGTGAGGTCATCCCCTGGCAGGTCACATGACAGCTGGAGCCACAAGGCATCACAAACAGATTTGTGACTGGATTAAAACCCAAAATCCTGTCACAATGGCTTTTCAAACAAAGATGTTGTTGCTTGAAAACACAACAGTTAAACTTTCTGTCTGACTGTGAGGAGAACTCGGGAAAAATTTACAAAACAAAATCCTTCAACAAAATATTCAAAAATCATCTAAATAGAAATCCTATGAGGAAAGGACAAGTTCGAGATATTGTCAGGATAAAGTAAACTGTTCGAACAGATTTTATTGAACTGAGTTGAACAGAACAAGTAAGTCAGCTTGGTAATTTTTATTAAAGTTCAGTTTGTTCAGTGATTGAATTTAATGCAAATAGAATTCCAGTGAAAAAGAAATGATTATTAAAGATAAACTTCTACATTTGGAACAATAAAGTGAAACAATTAAATTCTGAACAAGAACTAGAGTGAACCGAGAGGGCTCAAGGTCAGAGAGACAGTGAACTGCTAAACAGAGTGAATTCTAAAAAGAGTGAAGTCTTTAAATGTGGATTTGTTGAGAGTGGGAATTAGGTGCAGAGGGGTACGGAGCTGCTGTGTAATTTAAACCAAGGGACAACAGTAAAAGAGAAGGAGGGAGAACCAGAGGATTCTAAATTCAAAAAGCTTTAAATAAATCGACAGTAAAATATTCATCCGTGGGCCATGGGCATCACTGGCAAGGCCAGCATTTATTATCCATCCCTAATTACCCTTGAAAAGCTGGTGGTGAGCAGCCTTCTTGAACCACTGCAGTCTGTGTGGTGTCAGTACACTCATACTGCTGTTAGCAATGGAGTTCCAAGATTTTGACCCATTGCCAGTGAAGGGACTGTGATACAGTTCCATGTAAGGAAGGTGTGTGACCCAGAGGGGAACTTGCTGGTGCTGGTGTGCTCAAACAGGCTGCTTTATCCTGGGTGGTGCCAAGCTTCTTGAGTGTTGTTGGAGCTGCACTCATCCAGGCGAGTGGAGAGTATTCCATCACACTCTTGACTTGTGCCTAGTAGACAGTGGACAGGCTTTGGGGAGTCAGGAGGTGAATTACTCACCGCAGGATTCCCAGCCTCTGAACTGCTCTTGAAGCCATTGTATTTATAGGGCTGGTCCAGTTAAATTTTTGATCAATGGTAACCCCCAGGATGCTGATGGTTGAGGATTCAGTGATGGTAATGCTGTTGATTTTGGGGGGGAGATAGTTAGATCCTCTCTTGTTGGAGATGGTCATTTCCTGGCATTTGTGTGTTCTGAATGTTATTTGTCACTTATCAACCTGGATGTTTTCCAAGACTTGCTACCTGCAGGCATGGACTGCTTCAGTATCTGAGAAGTTGCCAAAGAGACTGAACACAGTGCAATCATCAGCAAACATTCCCACTTTTCACCTTCTGATGGAGGGAAGGTCATTGTCAAAGCAGCTGAAGATGGTTGGGCTTAGGACACTGCCCTGAGGAACTCCTGCAGCAACATCCTGGGGCTGAGAAGATTTGCCTCCCACAACCACAACCACAACCATCTTCCTTTGTGCTAAGTATCACTCCAGCCCATGGAAAGCTTTTCCTCTGATTCCCATTGACTTCAATTTTACTGGGGTGCCTTGATGCCACACCTGCAGAAGGAACATGGAGCAGGGAACAGTTAAATAAAGCCCGAAGATCGCGGCCTACAGCACTTACCAGTGGGCGAGGAGCAGACAGGAGCGGACCTGCGGGAGGAACACGGACCAGGGAACAGTTGAATAATGCCCGAGGATCGCGGCCTACAGCACTTACCTTCCGGGAGAGCAGCAGACAGGAGCAGACCTGCGGGAGGAACACGGAGCAGAGAGCAGTTAAATAAAGCCCGAGGATCGCGGCCTACAGTACCTACCTTCTGGGAGAGCAGCGGACAGGAGCTCAGGTGTACCTGAGTTTGAAAAGAAGGTGAACAGTGACATCACAGGAATGTCGTAAGGTGATTGGTCCTTTTCCATGTTTAGGATGTGAGGAGGGATGATATACTAAATGAATCATCAAATGAGGTCATATGGGTTGAGCTCAGAAATAAAAAAAGCAGCAGCCACACTACTATGAGTATACTGTAAGCCCCCAAATAGTGAGAGGGAGATAGAAGAACAAATATGTAAGCAAATTTCTAAGTGCAAAAACAAGTAGGGCAATAACAGTTGGGGATTTCAACTACCCTAATATCAACCGAGATACAAAGAGTGTGAAGGGCACAGAGGGGACGAAATTCTTGAACTGCATTCAAGAGAGCTTTTTCAGCCAGCACGTAACAAGCCCAATTAGAGGAAGTGCAATTCCAGATTTAGTCTTCAGAAATGAAGCTGGGCAAGTGGATGAAATAACAGTGGGGGATGATTTTGGACATAGTGACCATTTAACAGTTAGTTTTAGCATAATCATGGAAAAGGACAAAGATAGAACAGGAGTAAAAGTTTTAAATTGGGGAAGGCAAATTTCATGGAACTGAGGTGATCTGGTGAAAGTGGACTGGATACAGATACTTGAAGGAAAATCAGTGGCAAACCAGTGGGAAGCATTCAAAAGCGAGATACGACAGGCACAGTGCAGACAGATGCCCACAAAGGAAAAGGGTGGTACTGCCAAATGTTATCCCCTAGTTATCTAGAAACTTACAGGGTAAGATAAAGCAGAAAAGGAAAGCTTATGACAGTCACAAAAAACTGAATACTTTAGAACGCATAGAGGAGTATAGAAAGTACAGGGATGAACTAAGAAAGGAAATTAGGAAAGCAAAGAGAGCACATGTAAAATTATTGGCAGGTAAAATCAAGGAAAACCCAAAGATGTTTTATCAGTACATTAAGAGCAAGAGAATAACTAAGGAAAGGGTACGACCTATCAGAGATGTAAAAGGGAACTTATGCATGGATGCAGAAGATGTGGGCAGGGTTCTGAATGGGTTTGTTGTCTCTGTCTTCACAAAGGAGAGGAATGATGCAGACATTGTAGTAAAAGAGGAGGAGTGTGAAATATTAGATATGATAAGTATAAAGAGAGAGGAAGTACTAGAGGGTCTGACATTCTTGAAAGTGGATAAATCACCAAGGCCGGATGAATTGTATCCCAGATTGTTAAAGGAAGCCAGAGAGGAATTGGTGGATGCTCTGAGGATCATCTGTAAATCCTCACTAGATACAGGCGAGGTACCAGAGGATTGGAGGTCTGCGGAAGTTGTACCGTTGTTTAAAAAGGGTGTGAGGGATAGACCAAATGATTGTAGGCCGGTCATTCTGACCTCAGTAGTGGGCAAATTATTCGAATCAATTCTGAGAGATAGAGTAAACTGTCACTTAGAAAGGCATAGATTAATCAGGATAGTCTGCATGGATTTGTTAAGGGATGGTTGTGTCTTACCAACTTAATCAAATTTTTTGTGGCAGTAACAGGGAGGATTGAGGAGGTTCGTGCAGTGGATGTGGTCTACATGAATTTTAATAAGACATTTGACAAGGTCCAACATGGCAGACTGGTCAGAAAAATAAAAGCCTATAAGATGCAGGGGAATGTGGCAAGTTGGATCCAAAATTGGCTCAGTGACAGGAAACAAAGGGTAATGGTCGACGGATGTTTTTACGAATGGAAGGTGGTTTCCAGTGGTGTTCCAAAGGGCTCAGTGTTGGATCCCTTACAGTTTGTGGTATATATTAATGATTTGGACTTAAATGTGGGAGGCATGATTGGGAAATTTGCTGATGACACAAAAATTGGCCATGTCATTGATAGTGAAGACAGTAGCTGTAGACTCCAGAATAATATCAATGATTTGGTGGAGTGGGCGGAAAAGTGGCAAATAGAATTCAATCTGGACAGTGTGAGGTAATGCATTTGGGGAGGGAAAACAAATCAAGGGAATACACAATAAACGGGAGGATATTAAGAGACCTTGGAGTGCATGTCCACAGGTCCCTGAAGGTGGCAGGACAGGTAGATAAAGTGGTGAAGAAGACATATGCATTGCTTTCCTTTATTGGCTGAGGTATGGAATACCAAAGCAGGGATGTAATGCTGGAACTGTGTAAAATGCTGGTTTGACCACACCTGTGCTATTGTGTATAGTTCTGGTCACTACATAGAATCATAGAAATATTATGGCACAGAAAGAGGCCACTTGGCCCATCTTGTCTGTGCCAGCCGAAAATGTTGCACCCATTCTAAGCCCACCTTCCAGGATTTGGTCCGCAGCCCGACAGATTACTGCACTTGAGGTGCTTATCCAGACTTCTTTTAAATGAGTTGAGGGTTCCTGCCTCAACTATTCTTTCAGGCAGTTCGTTCCAGACCCCCAACACCCTCTGGGTGAAAACATTTTTCCTCATCTTCCCTCTATACCTTCTTCCAATCACTTTAATTCAATCACTAATCTGTTTACGGACAGGTGGTTGGAAAAACAGAGACATTTGTTTCGAAAAAAAAAGATTAACTACCTGTTGGTAACATAAGACACAAAAACCCAACAGGTGCATTATTCGTTATGAACAAAAGAAGTTAAAGATTGCGTTAGGTCAAAGGAAGTGGCTTATAAGGTCACCAGAAAAAGTGGTAAGTCCGAGGATTGGGAGAAATTTTGAATTGAACACAGGAGGACCAAGAAACTGATGAAGGAAAAAGAGATTATGAATGCAAACTGGCTTGAAACATAAAGGCAGACTGTAAAAGCTTCTTTAGGGATGTGAAAAGGAAAATGAGCAAGGACAAATGTGGGTCCTGACAACATTTTGGCAAAGTACTGAAGACTTGTTCTCCAGAACTTGCCGCGCCCGTATCCAAGCTGTTCCAGTATAGCTACAGCACTGGCACCTACCCAACAAAGTGGAAAATTGCCCAGGTATGTCCTGTACGCAAAAAGCAGGGCAAATTCAATCCGGCCAATCGCCACCCCATTCGTCTACTCTTGATCATCAATAAAGTGATGGAAGGTGTCGTCAATGGTGTTATCAAGTGGCATTTGCTTAGCAATATCCTGCTCAATGACGCTCAGTTTGGGTTCTGCAAGAGCCACTCAGCTTCTGATCTCATTACAGCCTTGGTTCAAACATGGATCAACTAGATGAACTCAAGAGCTGCTGTGAGAGTGACTGCCCTTGACATCAAGGCAGCATTTGACCGAGTCTGGTATCAAGGAGCCCTAGCAAAACAAGAGTCAATGGGAATCAGGGGAAAAAATCTCCACTGGGTGGAGTCTTACCTAGCGCAAAGGAAGATGGTTGTGATTGTTGGAGGTCAATCATCTCAGCTCCAGGGCATCACTGCAGGAGTTCCTCAGGGTAGTGTCCTAGGCTCAACCATCTTCAGCTGTTTCATCAGTGACCTTCCCAACATCATCAGGTCAAAAGTGGGGATGTTCGCTGACATTTGCACAATGTTCAGCACCGCTCACGACTCCTCAGATACTGAAGCACGTGCAAGTGAGCATAGGAATAGGAGAATTCAGCAATTGAACACGTGGCTGGAGAACTGGTGTAAGAGGGAGGGCATCAGATTTCTAAGACATTGGAAGCAGTTCTGGGGCAGGTGGGACCTGTACAAGATGGACGGGTTGCATCTTAGCAGGAATGGGACGAATATCCTTGCAGGGAGATTTGCTAGTGCTGTTGGGGAGGGTTTAAACTAACATGTCAGGGGTGTGGGAACCAGGAGCAAGTATTAGAGAGGAATACCAAGGTGCACAGAATACTGGGGGAGATAGCACGAGAGTAGGGAATAGTACATTATTAGGTGGGGTCAGAGTAAGGGAGAAAGTAATAAAGTCTGAATCAGGGTTAATGTGCATGTATGTGAATGCACAGAGTGTGGTTAATAAGACTGGTGAGGTACAGGTGTTGATTGCCTTGTGGAAATTTGATGTTGTGGCCATAACAGAGACCTAGCTCAAAGGAGGGCAGGACTGGGTGTTAAATATTCCTGGATACAAGGTGTTCAGGAAAGATGGTCGCCCAAGACAAGGAAGTGTCCTGAAGTTCCCACATGGAACAGGAATTACAAGCTACAGGTCGCAGCTGCCCATCCATGATCGAAACAAAAAAACCCTTTCCCTTTTTGAATAATCTATTTAGTAGCCTGTTTAAACTATCAATTGCAATTACTACCTCTAGCCCTGCTCTGTGCTAATACTCTTAAAACACTAAATGTAACACTACCTCAATTGCATATTTTTAATTTCCAGCACCAATTTAAACCAGTACCCTCTCTGCCACCATTCCTTTCCACTCTCCTTATATTACAAAGCTATTCTGATGAACAGTCACTATCAAGGGGCTGATGCTGTAACTGATGCTGAGATCTGCTCCCTTGGGTTTGAGAATGTATCAGGATGGAAGTGGAACAATATTAATCTGGCGCTTTCCACCTGTGAGTGAGAACTGAATAGATTTCCACTTAAACAAGGGAATATAAAATGAGAAAGGAATTGACTTCCCACATTATTCCATTTACAATCAATTAGAATAAAGATCATTTGGAATGATTTATCACCAATTGCAACTCTGTATCATTAATCTTCTCCAGCAAATGTTAACTTATCCTTAAAGCCATGTCTACACCATATATTAATTAAGCAGCTCCTGTCCAGCGTGCACGATGATAATCAGGGTGGGGGAACAGACCCTTCATCAGAAATAAAACCCGCATGATTATCCTCCCCTTACAATCAATGCAATGAATCTCAGGCTGGTTCTGTAAAGGACGTGCAATCCTTCTTCATCACTTTTTTATTCCACCGTCCTCTTCAGGTGCTGTTTAACACCCAGATGGCAAAGAGTAAAATCTACTCCCAGGACTCAATGCAGAGAGCAGACTGTTCATCAAATAAATCACCCAGAAACATTATCGAGGGAACAATGTACTTTCAGTTACACAGCAAGGAGAATAAACTGAATATATAGAATTGTTGGATATGGAAACTTGCATAATGAAGACAATGTTTACAGTTAAATAACATTTACATCATGAAATAGAGGTATGGTTACATACAAGGAACACTGACACCACCTAAGAGTCAGGAATGGAATTAACGTGGTTACAGTATTAATACCAGGGCAGAAAACTTACCAGGGACACCAATAACAGCGAGGGTGGGATAATAAATGTCCTGTATATCCAAAAGTGCCTTTCTGACCCAATGATCTATTGTATGAATCCGATTCATTCTTTCCATTTCTGCAGAACGTTGATCCCGGTTTGTGCTGGAGACCAAACTCTTACTGACTCTGTAACTGAGCGAAGACCCTTATGGAAGGCAGGAGAAATCTCCACTGACATAATTATGAGGCAAAGAGACTGACATTACTTACAGTGACTGAACAAAAAGATTCCGTTAGTCTCTTTTACACAACACATTGCAAAATCATAAATTATATTTAGCCAGATATTGCACAATAGAGAGTGAATCTCCCCAGAGTCCAGGGAAGAACAGACTGGGTGAAATCCACAGTCTGACAGCATTGGGTGCAGTGAGAACAGATTTATTTACAGGTTTCCTGATATTTCTGTGATATAATGTGTTCTGTAATTTCAGAGGATTTCTATCCAATTCACAGGATGGACTTTAAACTCAGCCAGTGAGACCAAGCCATGTGGTATAGCCCAAGAATATTCTTTACTCATCTCTGGGTCAAACATCATTCTACTTCCAAAGCCCTTAAATTTCTGTCACAATCCCAGACCCTAAAGATTGTGCAAACATGATCCGGAATCGCTCCAAGAAATACACAAACATTGTCCCTACACAGAGTCATATGTGGCCATGTAGCTGCTCTAAACATTGAAACATTCCTGAGGATTCCCAACAAGTATTGATTCCCATCCAGAGACCCATGTGATCAGATTCCAAGTGCCCCATCTCTATAAATGGTTATGTAATCATTGGTAATGGAATAAATATTTACAATTACACCGGACTTACTGGAGATGGTTGCACAATTCCTGGGAAACCATCCACAATTACTAACTGTTCCAGAAAACCCCTGGAAAGAGTTAACTCTCTAGCATTTCTTATACTTATTCTCTCATTTCCAGAGGCAGAGTGCAAATAATTCTCATTTCCAGACAAAGACCGAATTGCTGAATATTAACCAGGGACCTCAGTTGTGTGGAGAGACGAGAACAACTGGGATGGTTGAACTGAGAACAGAGAATGGTTCGTGTAGATTTAACAGAGATGCTCAAAATCATGAGGGATTTTTGAGAATAGAGAGGGAGAAACTGTTTCCACTGGCAGGAGGGTCAATAACCAGATGACACAGATTTAGAACAATTGGCAAAACAATCCAGGGAGGATATGAGGAGAAATTTGATGCAGTGATTTGAGGTGAGCTGGACTGCAGTATCTGAGAAAGAAGGACACAGATCTAATAGTAATTTTTCCAAAGGAAGTGGATATCTATCTAAAAGGCAAGATGAAGGGAAATGATCACTGGAGAGTGCCAATGTTGGTAAGTGAGCACAGGGGTGATAGGTGAACTGGACTAAGTGCGAGTTAGGATAGGGGCAGCAGAGTTTTCAATGGCCTCTAGTTTGCTCTACGTAGAATGTGGAGACCAGCCAGGAGTGTGTTGGAATAGTCAAGTCTAGAGGTAACAAAAGCATGAATGAGGTTTTCAGCAGCAGATGACCTGAGACAGGAGCAAAGTCGAATGACGTTACAGAGGTGGAAATGGGCGGTCTCAGTGATGGTGCAAATATGTGGAAGGAAGTTTATCTCAGGGTCAAATATAACACCAAGTTTGCGATCAGACTGGTTCAGTTTCAGACTTTTGCCAGTAAGACGTATGGAGTTGATAACTAGGAAATGGAGTTTGGAGCGGGGACCAAAAACAATGTCTACAATCTTCCCAATATTTAATTGAAGGCTATTTCTGCTCATCCAGTACTGGATGTCAGATAAGTTGTCTGATAATTGAACAACAGTGGAGGAGTTGAGAGAGGTGGTAGTGAGGTAGAGCAGGGTGTTATCAGCATAAATGTGAAAATGTAAGCTGTGCTTTCATGTGATGTCACTGAGCGGCAGCATGTAGACGAGATATAGGAGGGGCCCACGGAGAGATCCCTGGGGGACACAGAGGTAACAGTGCTGGAGCAGAGAGAAGACATTGCAAGTGAATCTCTGGCTACAATTATAAGGATAAGAATGAAACCAGGTGAGTGCAGTCCCACCCAGCTAGACACAAGTGGAAAGGCGCTAGAGCAGGATGGTGTATCAACTGTACCAAAAACCACAGACAGGACAAGAAGGACGAGGAGGGAAAGTTTACATTTGTCACAGTCACATAGGAGGTCATTTGTGACTTTAACAAGTATTGTTTTGGTATTGTGGCAGGGGTGGAATCTGATTGGAGGGATCCAAACATGGAGCTCTGGGAAAGCTGGGCACAGATTAGGGAGGTGTCAACACAGTAAAGACTTTGGAGAGGAAAGGGAGGTTTGCAAAGATAGTGGGGTCAAGGGTTGTTCTTTGAGGAGAGGGTGAAGACGGCAGATTTAAAGGAGAGAGGGAAAGCACCTGATGAGAGAGAATTATTAACAATATCGGTTGACATGGGAACCAGGAGGGGAAGTTGAGTGGTCAGCAGTTTAGTGGTCGAAGAAGATGGAGGTGTATCTCATGACAAGATGAGCTCGGAGAGGGTAGGAGAGGAGATAGGAGAGAAACTAGAGGAAGATGTGAATTTGGGGCTTGGACAGGGGGAGCTTTAGAGGGAGTGTGACCTGGTGGGTGAGTGGAAGGGAGGGATGTGGCAGAGGGAGCTGATCAGCTGGTTTCATTCTTAGTGACAGAGAAGTCCAAGAGTTCCTCACACTTATTGTTGGGGATGAGGGCGAAGGGGACAATGGAGAAGGGTTTAAGAAGACTGTGGGCAGTAAAAAAAAGAAGCTGGATGTTGTATTTGCATCCCAGGATCATCCTGGAATAGTGAGCAGTTTTAGCAGATGAGACTAGGACCCGATAGTGTTTTGTGTGGTCCAGCCAGATCTAGTGGTGGATGGTTAAACCAGTTGTCCACCATAATAATAAAAGCAAAATACTGCGGATGCTGGAAATCTGAAACAAAAACAAGAAATGCTGGATTCACTCAGCAGGTCTGGCAGCATCTGTGGAAAGAGAAGCAGAGTTAACGTTTCGGGTCAGCGACCTAACCCAAACCCGCCCAGACTCGACCCAACCCGAGACTGACCCGACCATCCCTTTACTTACCTTCGGACCCGGAATCTCCACAAAGCTGCGGCACATGCACGATTACGTTATAGTGACGTCACTCCCTCACTGTGCAGACTCAATTTCGTCCCGGACTCCCAGCTCAGGTAAGTTTTTAAAATTTCAATACTTACCAGCAGAGTACTTACCGTGTGTGTCCAGGCTGACCTGACCCGACTCGACCCGGACTTGGCCCGACCCAACCCGAGCCCGTATGCCGTACCCAGAAGATAGGGCCGACCCGTCCCAAACCCTATACGTCGTCGGGTTCTGTCGGGTTCGAGTTGGGTTGCAGGCCTCTAAGTCCCGCCATCATGGGAACAAGTCTGATGAATCATCATTGCACTCCCTCTATGGCAATAATATCCTTCCTCAGGTAAGGGAACCAAAACTGCACACTGTGCTCCAAGTGCGGTCTATCCAAGGGTCTATATGACTGAAGCAATACTTCACTACTCCTGTACTCAAATCCTCTTGCAATAAAGGCGAACTTACCATTAGCCTTCTTAATTGCTTGCTGCACCTGCATGTTATTTGCAGTGACTTATAGACAAGGACACCCATGTCCCTTTGTACATTTAGACTTTCCAATCACTTCCCGTTTAAGAAATACTCTGCACATCTATTCCTCCTACCAAAATGTATAACCTCACATTTTTCCAGATTTTATTCCATCTGCCACATTCTTACCCACTCACGAAGTCTGTCCAAATCTCTTTGCAGCCCCTTTGCTCACAACAAACATTCCCACCTAGTTTTGAGTCATCCGTGAAATTAGAAATACTACAATTGGTCCCCACATCCAAATCATTGATAAATATTGTGAACAGCTGGGACCCAAGCACTGATCCCTACGGTATCCCAATAGTCACAGCCTGCCAACGTGAGAATGACCCGTTTATTCCTATTCTCTGTTTTCTGCCTGCTCACCAATCCTTAATTCATGCCAGTATATTACCTCCTATCCCATGTGCTTTAATTTTGCCAGGTCTGTAATCCCCTGTTTTCTCTCTCCGTCCCAATTTTTCACTGGGGACTAGGGCAGCAGAGGTAGAGGTGAGGATGTGTTGAGCAAATCAGTAGCTGCAGAAATGTTGTGACAAATGGAAGACCAAAGGCTAGATAGTTGGGATTAGAGTCACAGAGTCATAGAGTCGTACAGCATAGAAACAGGCTCTTCGGCCCACCACGTCCATGCCGACCATAATGCCTATCTATACGAATCCCACCTGCCTGCATTAATTCCATATCCCTCTATGCCTTTCTCATTCAAGTACCCATCCATATGTCTCTTAAATGTCGCTACTGTTCCTGCCTCCACCACCTCCTCAGGCAGCTCATTCCAGATACCCATTATTCTTTGTGTCAAACATTTAGCTCTTTGATCTCCTTTAAACCTCCTCCCTCTCACCTTAAATCTATGCCCTCTAGGTTATTAGTCACCCCTACCATGGGAAACAGACTCTGGCTATCCACCCTATCTATGCCTCTCATAATTTTATATACCTCTATCATGTCCCCTCTCAGCCTCCTTCGCTCCAGGGAAAACAGAACCAGCCTATCCAATCTCTCTTTATAACTCAAGCCCTCCAAACCAGGCAACATCCTTGTGAATCTTTTCTGCACCCTCTCTAGCTTAATCACATCTTTCCTGTACTGCGGCGACCAGAACTGCACACAGTACTCCAAATGCGGCCTAACCAACGTTATGTACAACTTTTTATTTTTTTTATTTATTTTATTTATTTAGAGATACAGCACTGAAACAGGCCCTTCGGCCCACCAAGTCTGTGCCGACAATCAACCACCCATTTATACTAATCCTACAGTAATCCCATATTCCTACCACATCCCCACCTGTCCCTATATTTCCCTACCACCTACCTACAGTAGGGGCAATTTATAATGGCCAATTTACAGTAACACGACATCCCAACTCTTGTACTCAATGCCTCAGCCGATGAAGGCAAGTATGCCATATGCCTTCTTCATCACCCTGTCTACCTGTGTTGCCACTTTCAGGGAGCTATGTACTTGCAACCCAAGGTCTCGCTGCTCAAGTACACTCCCCCAGGCCCTGCTATTCACTGTATATGTCCTGTCCTGGTTTAACTTCCCAAAATGCATCACTTCACACTTGTCTGCGTTAAATTCCATTTGCCACTCCCTTGCCCATTTCCCCAGTTGATCTATATCCTGTTGCAACCTTAGACAACCTTCTTCACTGTCCACTATACCACCAATTTTGGTGTCATCTGCAAATGATGTCATCTGATTGTGAGTGAATTGAGGATAATTTTTCCCAGGGAGGGTTGCAGAAGGAGGTAGGGTTGGGGCGTGGAAGGGGGATATGGGTGGAGGGTTATATAAGGAAATGATCAGAGCTGACCTTAACTGTGCTTAAGAGGATAGGACCAACAAGGTAACATGAAATGACAAGATAAAGGTGGTGGCTGTGAATATGGGTTGGGAAGTTTACATGGAGGGTGAGAGTTAAAGAGGATAAGGAAGCAGCAGACAGAGGTGAGAGAGAATGATGAGTTGAGATGGAGGTTGAAATCACCGAGGATGAGAAATCATTCAGTGCAGAGGCTGAGGGAGAAAAGTAATGAAGATATCTCAGTGATAACATTTTTGTCATACTTGGGAGGGCGATAGAGTATGATGATTTTGAATGAGGTGAGAGTGGTGGAACAAGGTGAGATGCTCAAAGGAGGAGAAAGTGCCAGAGGAGGAGGGGGTCAATGTCATCTGATGATAAGCGCCACATTGACTACCTTGGACTGGAGCAGCGGCAGTCGGCAGGATCTCTGTCTGTGTCGGCCCGCGCTGAGTTTCAAAAGAGGAAAAAAAGACTTACTGTGACATCACGGGAAATCTGTAAGCTGATTGGTTGGGTAAGTAACAGCTGTTAGTGTCTGTAAATAGCTTAAAAAATCAGGAGAAAGATTTTTTTCCAAAAAAAAAATCAAAACCTACCTTATAAGTGAAAAGGTGATTGGTGAGTAACTGCTGTTAGGGAGTATCAGTAAATAGCTGAGTTAGTAACGAAAGTAAAGAGGAAGGTAAGGTCTACAGTTTTTTTATATCGTAAGTCGTGATTTTTAGGGATTTAAGGTCCCTAGTGTAAATAATCTCTAATTTTTGAGTAATTTGAGGGAGTAAATTAAGGGGAAGTCACGGCAGGGCAGCTCAGCAGTGTGGAATGCTCCTGCTGTGCGATCTGGGAAGTCAGGGACGCCTCCAGTGTCCAGGATGAGCACGTGTGCAGAAAGTGTCTCCAGCTGCAGCTACTCGAAATCAGTGTTGCAGATCAGGTCCAGTGACTGGGGGGAGGGTGTAAAAGTGGAGGTGGCATTGCACTATTGATCAAAGAGTCAATTATTGCAGTAAGGAGGGATGATATCTCAGAAGGTTCCTCAAATGAGGCCATATGGGTAGAACTTAAAAAAAAAAAAGGAATTTGGCCGAACCATCAGCCTCAAGAAAACGAACATCATGGGACAGGACATCAGAAATGCTCCAGCCATCAATATCGGCGACCACGCTCTGGCAGTGGTTCAAGAGTTCACCTACCTAAGCTCAACTGTCACCAGTAACCTGTCTCTCGATGCAGAAATCAACAAGCGCATGGGAAAGGCTTTCACTGCTATGTCCAGACTGGCCAAGAGAGTGTGGGAAAATGGCGCACTGACACGGAACACAAAAGTCCAAGTGTATCAAGCCTGTGCCCTCAGTACCTTGCTGTACGGCAGCGAGGCCTGGACAACGTATGTCAGCCAAGAGCGACGTCTCAACTCATTCCATCTTCGCTGCCTCCGGAGAATCCTTGGCATCAGGTGGTAGGCCCGTATCTCCAACGCAGAAGTCCTCGAGGCGGCCAACATCCCCAGCATATACACCCTACTGAGCCAATGTCGCTTGAGATAGCTTGGCCATGTGAGCCGCATGGAAGATGGCAGGATCCCCAAGGATGCATTGTACAGCGAGCTTGTCACTGGTATCTGACCCATCAGTCGTCCATGTCTCCGCTTTAAAGACGTCTGCAAATGCGACATGAAGTCTTGTGACATTGACCACAAGTCGTGGGAATCAGTTGCCAGTGATCGTCAGAGCTGGCAGACAGCCATAAAGGCGGGGCTAAAGAGTGGCGAGTCGAAGAGACTTAGCAGTTGGCAGGAAAAAAGTCAGAAGCGCAAGGAGTGAACCAACTGTGTAACAACCCGACCACCAATTTTATCTGCAGCACCTGTGGAAGAGTTTGTCACTCGAGTATTGGCCTTTACAGCTACTCCATGCGCTGCTTCACGAACCACTGACCACCTCTAGGCGCTTACCCATTGTCTTTCGAGACAAGGAGGCCAAAGAAGAAGACGAATAGAATATAAGAGCAGGTAGGTTATGATGGAGCTGTATAAAATGCTAGTTAGGCCACAGCTGGAGTACTGTTGTACAGTTCTGGTCGCCTGACTATAGGAAGGATGTGTTTGCACTGGAGAGGGTGCAGAGGAGATTCACCAGGATGTTGCCTGGATTGGAGCATTTCAGCTATGAAGAGAGACTGGAGAGGCTAGAGTTGTTTTCCTTAGAGCAGAGAAGACTGAGGGGGGACCTGATTGCAATATACAGAATTATGAGGGACATTGACAGGTTAGATAGGAAGAAACTTTTTCCCTTCGCGGAGATGTCACTAACCAGGGGGCATAGATTTAGAGTAAGGGGCAGGAGGTTTAGAGGGGATTTGAGGAAAACATATTTTCATCCAGCTGGTGGTTGGAATGCTCTGAGCCCTGTATCAGAAGCCTGAAGTGGTGGTAGAGGCAGGAAATCCTCACAACATTTAAGAAGTATTTTGATGAGCACTTGAAATGCCAGAGCATACAAGGCTACAGGCCATATGCTGGAAATGGGATTAGAATAGATAGGTGCTTGATGGCCGGCACAGATATAATGGGCCGAAGGGCCTGTTTCTGTTCTGTATAACTCTTGTCTCTATGGCTCTATTGCCACCACGATACTCTCAGCAGGACAGGTGGTATAAGGTTTAGCCAGGTGGAGAGGCTTCAGTTAGAGGGAAGGTGTCATCACCCCTCAGCCAGGTTTCTATTCAGGTCATGATGTTGTTGTGGGACAACTCATTCAACACACGAGGAGACTCAGGTACAGGTTCAATCAATTTATTCAAGCGCATGCTGGGAGAGATACCACCTTCGGTATTCTGAGGTAATGCTCTAACTTTACATTCAAGAACACAAAGTAATATACTGTGCTCTTGTTACACAATACATTTAAACAACAGATAATTGATATGATTGACCACACACTTTAATTAAAACAATGGTGATTGATTCTAATGAACATACTTCCTCAGCCTTATCAATACACATACCAGATGGCTGCAAGCTGAGCCTTTTATCTTTGTTTCCCATTATACCAACATTCCATAGAAGCAGTTGATTGCATGGCCTTGCAGCCCCGGCTCCAATCTTCACCCCCTAATCCTAACCTTCGCCCTAACAGCTTCTCTGTTCTATTCTCAGTCTGACTATTATTTCTGCTGAGCGATTTTCCTAATACTCAGCTTGTTTCTACTTAACCCTTTCAGTCCCCCCCGTTTGGCCCTTCGCCTAGCCCAAGATGGGCAACAAGCCTACATCATAATGTGTGTTCAACCCTTGATGCTCTCCATTGCTCATTGATGCTGGCCAGGTATCGAGCTGAGGGTCGCAAAGACAATTGATTGCATCATCTGTATGGGCCGGCCCTGCAGTTCTTCTTTGGCCTCCTTATCTCGAGAGACAGTGGGTAAGCGCCTGGAGGTGGTCAGTGGTGTGTGGAGCAGCGCCTGGAGTGGCTGTAAAGGCCAATTCTAGAGTGACAGGCTCTTCCACAGGTTTTAGTTTAGTTTAGTTTAGAGATACAGCACTGAAACAGGCCCTTCGGCCCACCGAGTCTGTGCCGACCATCAACCACCCATTTATACTAATCCCATATTCCTACCACATCCCCACCTGTCCCTATATTTCCCGACCACCTACCTATACTAGGGGCAATTTATAATGGCCAATTTACCTACCAACCTGCAAGTCTTTTGGCTTGTGGGAGGAAACCGGAGCACCCGGAGAAAACCCACACAGACACAGGGAGAACTTGCAAACTCCAGACAGGCAGTACCCAGAATTGAACCCGGGTCGCTGGAGCTGTGAGGCTGCAGTGCTAACCACTGCGCCACTGCGCCACGGTGCTGCAGAGAAATTTGTTTGTTGGGGCTGTTGTTACACAGTTGGCTCTCCCCTTGCGCTTTTGCCTTTTTCCTGCCAATTGCTAAGTCTCTTCGACTCGCCACACTTTAGTCCCGCCTTTATGGCTGCCCGCCAGCTCTGGCGAATGCTGGCAACTGACTCCCACGACATGTGATCAATGTCACAGGACTTCATGTCACGTTTGCAGACATCTTTAAAGCGGAGACATGGACGGCCGGTGGGTCTGATACCAGTGGCGAGCTCGCTGTACAATGTGTCTTTGGGGATCCTGCCATCTTCCATGCGGCTCACATGGCCAAGCCATCTCAAGCACCGCTGACCCAGTAGTGTGTATAAGCTGGGGATGTTGGCCGCCTCGAGGACCTGCCACCTGATGCTAAGGATTCTCCGGAGACAACGAAGATGGAATGAATTGAGACGTTGCCCTTGGCTGACATACGTTGTCAAGGCCTTGCTGCCATAGAGCAAGGTACTGAGGACACAGGCTTGATACACTCGGACTTTTGTGTTCCGTGTCAGTGTGCCATTTTCCCACACTCTCTTTGCCAGTCTGGACATAGCAGTGGAAGCCTTTCCCATGCGCTTGTTGATTTCTGCATCTAGAGACAGGTTACTGGTGATAGTTGAGCCGAGGTAGGTGAACTCTTGAACCACTTCCAGAGCGCGGTCGCCAATATTGATGGATGGAGCATTTCTGACGTCCTGTCCCATGATATTCGTTTTCTTGAGGCTGATGGTTAGGCCAAATTCGTTGCAGGCAGCCGCAAACCTGTCGATGAGACTCTGCAGGCACTCTTCAGTGTGATATGTTAAAGCAGCATTGTCAGCAAAGAGGAGTTCCCTGATAAGGACTTTCCGTACTTTGGACTTCACTCTTAGACGGGCAAGGTTGAACAGCCTGCCACCTGATCTTGTGTGGAGGAAAATTCCTTCTTCAGAAGACATGAACGCATGTGAAAGCAGCAGGGAGAAGAAAATCCCAAAAAGTGTGGGTGCGAGAACACAGCCCTGTTTCATGCCACTCAGGATAGGAAAGGGGTCTGATGAGGTGCCGCCATGTTAAATTGTGCCTTTCATATTGTCATGGAATGAGGTGATGATACTTCGTAGCTTTGGTGGACATTTCTAGTAGTCTGAAGAGACCACGTCTGCTGACGAGGTCAAAGGCTTTGGTGAGATCAATGAAAGCAACGGAGAGGGGCATCTGTTGTTCGCGGCATTTCTCCTGTATCTGACGAAGGGAGAACAGCATGTCAACGGTCGATCGCTCTGCACGAAAGCCACACTGTGCCTCAGGGTAGACGCGCTCGGCCAGCTTCTGGAGCCTGTTTAAAGCGACTCGAGCAAAGACTTTCCCCACTATGCTGAGCAGGGAGATTCCACGGTAGTTGTTGCAGTCACCGCGGTCACCTTTGTTCTTACAGAGGGTGATGATATTGGCATCGCGCATGTCCTGAGGTACTGCTCCCTCGTCCCAGCACAGGCATAGCAGTTCATGTAGTGCTGAGAGTATAGCAGGCTTGGCACTCTTGATTATTTCAGGGTAATGCTGTCCTTCCCAGGGGCTTTTCCGCTGGCTAGAGAATCAATGGCATCACTGAGTTCCGATTTTGTTGGCTGTATGTCCAGCTCATCCATGACTGGTAGAGGCTGGGCTGCATTGAGGGCAGTCTCAGTGACAACATTCTCCCTGGAGGACAGTTCTAGGTAGTGCTCAACCCATTTGTTTGTGTTGGTCAGTGATTATGTCACCTGATTTAGATGTGACGGGGGCGATCTTCTTGATGGTAGGCCCAAAAGCTCTCTTAACGCCATCATACATTCCTCTGATGTTTCCGGTGTCTGAGGCCAGCTGAATATGACTGCATAGGTGTTGCCAGTAGTCATTTGCGCAGCGCCTGGCTGCTCTTTGTGCAGTGCTTCTGGGGCTGCTGTTAGTGCCGCGGATGTTATCTCTCTGGGTGCTTTAATGTAGTTCAACAGTGCAATGCACTTAGCGGCTATGACAGGTTCCAGCTCTTCATTATGAGATTGAAACCAGTCTGCATGTCTCTTCGCATGTTTGCCGTAGGCGGTCAAAGCTGACTCATAGATGGCGTCTCTGATGTGGGCCCACTTGGTCTCAGCATCCCCTGTGGGAGTGTTTTGAAGGGCTGTTACAAGTGAATTTAGAAATTTTTGTAACAGCTGTGGATGAGAAATTCTGCTCGTGTTGATGCGCGGGTGGCCCTTCTGCTTGGAATGATGCAACTTCTTTGGTATGAGTCTCACCTTGCTGCACACCAGGGAGTGGTCGGTGTTGCAGTCCGCACTGTGGAAGCTGTGTGTGATTTGAACACTGTTTAAGGAGGCTCGCCTTGTGATGATGAGGTCTAGCTGGTGCCAACGACGCGATCTTGGGTGCCTCCATGAAACCTGGTGACAGGGTTTAGTGTGAAAGAACGAGTTGGTGATGCAGAGGTTATGATAGGTACACAACTCAAGCAGTCTCTGCCCGTTCTCGTTCATCCTTCCAACGCCATTGCGCCCAAGGCAGGAGGGCCATGAGTCATGGTCGGCCCCAACCCTGGCATTAAAGTCCCCCAGCAGGAACAGGTGTTCGGTGTTGGGGATGCTGCTAATGATGTTATGGAGTTGCTCGGAGAACTGGTCTTTAGCTTCAGGTGGGGAGCAGAGTGTTGGAGCATAGATGCTGAGTAGGTGTACTGGACCAGAGGTGGTGAGCAGTCGGATGGACAGTATGCGTTCAGAGCCATTTGAGGGAGGCTCTATCATGCTGAGCAAGGAGTTTCTGATGGCGAAGCCCACTCCATGCTGTCTTGGTTCATCAGGATCCCTGCCCTGCCAGAAGAAGGTGTAGTCTTGCTCTGCTAGAGATCCACTCGCGGGGAGGCGTGTTCTCCTGAAGTGCTGCAATGTCTACATTGAGTCTACTGAGCTCGTTGTTAATGATGGCGGTCTTCCGAGTATTGTTGATTTGTGTAAGGTCTTCCGACAGGCCAGGACACATAGTTCTGACGTTCCAGCTTGCAAAGCGAAGGGCTGGTACCTTCTTTCCTTTTTTCATGTTGTTTGGTGCGGTGATGCAGTCCATCTTTCGGGCAATGACCCTGAGCTTCAAGCACCCATTGAAGCAGGTGGTCTGTGGCGGTACAGAACCTTATTGACCGGAGGCTGCCCGGTTTGAGGCGGGCGGTAGCTGTCCAGTGAGGTGCGATGACCTCTCCCACCGACAAAGGCAACCCGTGGCACCCAATCTCTACGCCAATTTAGCTGGACTTATAACCTGTAACTGCTGCCTTCCGTGTTGTTTCAGTCGCTGTGAGGCAACTATGGAGTGACCGCTCCATGGCGCATGCCTGGGCGAATGTATGGAGGTTGAGAGTTGCCCAAGCGTCAAAACCCCCCTCTCGGCCTTTCTGGTGGGGTCCAAAGGAGTGCAGAGCACGACGTTTGGCACCGGCATGGCTGCAGGAACTGCCGGAAACATGCCAAAGGTGACACATGACCGCCTACGGGGTTCCGCTCCGAATTTTCTGTTAGGGTTTACTCCCTTAGCCTTGGTCT
Source organism: Heterodontus francisci (assembly GCF_036365525.1). Lineage (NCBI taxonomy): Eukaryota > Metazoa > Chordata > Chondrichthyes > Heterodontiformes > Heterodontidae > Heterodontus > Heterodontus francisci. The sequence continues at coordinate 31,270,714 of NC_090410.1, forward strand.
CTCCCGAGACGCCCACAAGGCAGTGGGGCTGTTAGGGCCCTACACAGGTGTAGGATGAAGCCGGTGGGAGGAGGGGGTGCGAGGGGGAGGGGGTGTGAGGGGAAGATGGTGCGAGGGGGAAGTTGGGAAGGAGTTGTGAGGGGGGAGGAGGGTGCGGGGGGAGGGGTGAGCTGAGAGAGTGGAGCTGGGAAGGGGGAGGGGGAGGTGGAAGGGGTGGGGAAGGGGAAGTGGGGTGAGCTGTGAGAGTGGAGCTGGGAAGGGGGAGGGGGGGTGGAAGGGGGGGGAAGGGGAAGGGGGGAGAGCTGAGAGAGTGGAGCTGAGAAGGGGGAGGGGGTGGAAGGGGGGAAGGGGAAGGGGGGAAGTGGGGGGAAAGGAGGTGCAGGTAATAAGCCAGCTGCTCTTGGTGATGTTGGCTAAGGGAGGAATATCAGTCAGTGCACCAGGGAGCTCCCTTCTCTTCTTCGAACCATGCCACATGATCTTTACTTGCAAGTATGCAAGTAGAGCTGCCGGACGAAGCTGGCCAGGTTATTGTGCTTGAAATATTTTGGAAGCACTTCTTTCGCGAAATGTCCTTGGTCAAAAACATGGAAACTGTTCCCACTTGCGCTCCAGCAGATGAGATCATTGGTGTCAGGATCTACAATTAAAGTCCACAGTTTGGTGAGGAAGGCAGGCACATTACAGCCGTGTGCGTCCATCCAGAGCTGGAGACAGGCCGACAGAGCAGCTGTGGCCAGACATCTGCCTTTCAGCCCGGCCGGGGTGTGGGGAACTGACGATTTAACACGAGGAGAGGAAAGCCGCTGGCTGGACTCAGTACTCAAAAATCACTGCTTGTACCTCGGAACTTCTCAACTGCTCAATAAGGAACAGTAATGAACAAGAGATCTCTCAGGGGCTCACAAACAGCTTTCCTAATTCCCGAGTTCTCATGTCCCCATACTACTGGCCTCTCCTTGTGTGTCCACCTCACCCTGTGGACTAAACACATTAAATATACAACCATCACTACTTGGGCAATAACTAAGATGTGGGAGATGATCCTGACCCGGGGGGTATCTGTACGTTTGAACCCCAATTCCACAGATCCTCCCACCATGTGGTAACATCGATCTGTTCGATCTCTTCTTCCAGCACCTTAGCTTGTTGTTGTAATGTATAATACACCCTATGGACCTGCTGTTAACCCTCACGGATGCCTGTGAGGTATGTGGCCGCTGGTGGGATAGAGTATGAGAACTGTCTCAAGTAAATGTGTGAGGTTTTCTTTTGTGTTCTCAGTGACCTGCAGGGTGACAGCTTCCCTTTTATATATTTCCACCAGCTCCACCTTGCCAACCCTCGCTGCGACCTGGGGGTGTAGATATACCATGTGATTAGTTATTGGACAGGATCTGTCGTGTCCCTACTGATAGTCTCGTTGTGTCGTAGTCAGACAATATCTCCCTTTTCCCACATATGCAATGTGAGTCATGTGGTGGGGGAACCAGCACGAGGGAAGAACATACTCGACCTCATCCTCACCAATCTGTCTGCCGCAGATGCATCTGTCCATGACAGTATTGGTAGGAGTGACCACCGCACAGTCCTTGTGGAGACGAAGTCCCGCCTTCACTTTGAGGATACCATCCATCGTGTTGTGTGGCACTATCACCGTGCTGAATGGGATAAATTTTGAAAAGATCTAGCAATGCAAAACTGGGCATCCATGAGGCGCTGTGGGCCATCAGCAGCAGCAGAATTGTACTCAACCAAAATCTGTAACCTCATGACCCAGCATATCCCCCACTCTACCATTAACATCAAGCCAGGAGACCAACCCTGGTTCAATGAAGAGAGCAGGAGGGCATGCCAGGAGCAGCACCAGGCATACCTCAAAATGAGGTGTCAACCTGGCGAAGCTACAACCCAGGACTACTTGCATGCCAAACTGCGCAAGCAGCATGCGATGGACAGAGCTACGCAATCCCATAACCAACGGATCAGATCTACGTTCTGCAGTCCTGCCACATCCAGCCGAGAATGGTGGTGGACAATTAAACAATGAACTGGAGGAGGTGGCTCCATAATTATCCTCATCCTCAATGATGGGGGAGCCCAGCACATCAGTGCAAAAGATAAGGCTGAAGCATTTGCAACAATCTTCAGCCAGAAGTGTTGAGTTGATGATCCATCTCGGCCTCCTCCTGAAATCCCCAGCATCACAGATGCCAGACTTCAGCCAATTCGATTCACTCCACATGATATCAAGAAACGACTGAAGGCACTGGATACTGCAAAAGCTATGGGCCCTGACAATATTCCGGCAATAGTACTGAAGACCTGTGTTCTAGAACTTGCCGTGCCCCTAGCCAAGCTGTTCCAGTACAGCTGCAACACTGGCATCTACCCTGCAATGTGGAAAATTGCCCAGGTATGTCCTGTACACAAAAAGCAGGACAAATCTAACCCGGCCAACTACCGCCCCATTAGCCTCCTCTCAATCATCAGTAAAGTGATGGAAGTTGTCATCAACAGTGCCATCAAGCGGCACTTGCTTCGCAACAACCTGCTCAGTGACGCTCAGTTTGGGTTCCGCCAGGGCCACTGAGCTCCTGACCTCATTACAGCCTTGGTTCAAACATGGACAAAAGAGCTGAACTCAAGAGGTGAGGTGAGAGTGACTGCCCTTGACATCAAGGCAGCATTTGACCGAGTATGGCATCAAGGAGCCCTCACAAAACTGAGGTCAATGGGAATCAGGGGGAAAACCCTCCGCTGGCTGGAGTCATACCTGGCACAAAGGAAGATGGTTGTGGTTGTTGGAGGTCAATCATCTGAGCTCCAGGACATCACTGCAGGAGTTCCTCAGGGTAGTGTCCTAGGCCCAACCATCTTCAGCTGCTTCATCAATGACCTTCCTTCAATCATAAGGTCAGAAGTGGGGATGTTCGCTGATGATTGCACAATGTTCAGCACCATTCGTGACTCCTCAGATACTGAAGCAGTCCGTGTAGAAATGCAGCAAGACCTGGACAATATCCAGGCTTGGACTGATAAGTGGCAAGTAACATTCGCGCCACACAAGTGCCAGGCAATGACCATCTCCAACAAGAGAGAATCTAACCATCTCCCCTTGACATTCAATGGCATTACCATCGCTGAATCCCCCACTATCAACATCCTAGGGGCTACAGTTGACCAGAAACTGAACTGGAGTGGCCATATAAATACCGTGGCTACAAGAGCAGGTCAGAAGCTAGGAATCCTGTGGCCAGTAACTCACCTCCTGACTCGCTAAAGACTGTCCACCATCTGCAAGGCACAAGTCAGGAGTGTGATGGAATACTCTCCACTTGCCTGGATGGGTGCAGCTCCAACAACACTCAAGAAGCTCGACACCATCCAGGACAAAGCAGCCCGCTTGATTGGCACCCCATCTACAAACATTCACTCCCTCCACCACTGACGCACAGTGGCAGCAGTGTGTACCATCTACAAGATGCACTGCAGCAATGCATCAAGGCTCCTTAGACAGCACCTTCCAAACCCGCGACCTCTAGAAGGACAAGGGCAGCAAATACATGGGAACACCACCACCTGCAAGTTCCCCTCCAAGTCACACACCATCTTGACTTGGAACCATATCGCCGTTCCTTCACTGTCGCTGGGTCAAAATCCTGTAACTCCCTTCCGAACAGCACTGTGGGTGTACCTACCCCACATGGACTGCAGCGGTTCAAGAAGGCAGCTCACCACCACCTTCTCGAGGGCAATTAGGGGATGGGCAATAAATGCTGGCCTGGCCAGCGACGCCCACAACCCATGAATGAATTTAAAAAAAGTTCTATTACTGCCCATATAGCTTCCATTGTACAATTAAATCCATTGCGTTAAATCCACATTTTGCGTCTTTGGTCATATATATATCGGGTGTGGGCACACTACAACAGAGACGCCTACACTACATCTGTCTAAAGTAGTACCTATCATTTCCCCCTCTATTTCTACTGCAATTAGCAGTATATCATGATATCTTATGTAATAATTTTCCCAAATAACCCCAATTTTTTTTTACTTCGAACAGTATCTTCCAGGGTATTGATTCTGGTATACCTGGGATTGTCAAGACCACACCTATCAATAGGCTGTTACTGACAACATATTTCTCATCAGCTTTATACACATGTGTTCAACCTCTGTGGTGTCAGGTCAAGTTGGATAAATGGGTATTGGACACCCACAGGGGAAGTTCACCCTCGTGGAATTGTCTCAAGCTCCCCCGAGTCTGCTCAAGCATCCAAGATCCATAAGTGCTGCAGACATCATTCCTAACTGCATCCTCCGAGATGTTCTGCCCTTCACCAATTAATTCATTAATAGTCCATGCATGACACTCAAGTCCCGCAATTAAATCCTCAGCTATCCGCGCCAGGTTTTGATCTGTACCAAGTTGTCCACTTTGGATCGTTTGTCCCCGTCTGAGGATTCCTTTAAGTTGGGCGCTTAGCATCCGGACTTTTGGTCCACAGAAGCCAAGTCAATGGAAATTACAACCGAGGTTCCTGAGTTAAACATCGATGCAGCATCATTTATTAGACTATGTTTCTGTCGGTACCTTCCCTGAGCGAGGGGTGCCCGCCCCCCACAACTTGGCTGTCCCCCTGAATTAAACCAAGAGACCTGTGTTCTTATTTGTTTCACTAAAGCCTCATACAAGGTTTGGGATTCCACCGGGCACCACTGAAGTAATTTAATGTCAGAAATGTTCAGGACACCAGGCTCAGGGTGGACAGGGTTTTACTCGTTTTTGACAACACTGGTCCATTCTCTGGCCCAGGGCTCAACACTGGGCAAGGGGGATCCGTTAATTGTGTCCTCGGTGTTGGTGTTCTGTTCGTTACATCAGTTGAAGCTGTTGTGGCAAGAAGTGGGGTCATGAACTGTGGTGACTTTAGGCAAATTTGCCACAGTTCATGTCGGCCACTTAGGTGGATCCCATTGTCCCCCAAACTTGGCTCAAAGGTTTTACCCTTACTCATGGGATCACATCTGATCATCAAACAGTCTGGTACAAACAGCCAACAAAACTCACCCATCCCGTCGTATTGTGTCTCATTGAGAACGATGAACGCCTGAGTCAGGTTCTGGAATTGGAAACAGGCCCAATCAGGGGCTGAAGGGTGTCATCCTTTGTGACATCAACAGTTACTTCCCCGATGTCACAGCAGAAGCAAGTTAGGCTAAACTGTAATTACTTTAATGCAAGAAGCCTTACAGGTAAAGCAGATGAACTCAGAGCATGGATCGGTACATGGGATTGTGATATTATAGCTATTACAGAAACGTGGTTGAGGGATGGGCAGGACTGGCAGCTCAATGTTCCGGTGTACCCATCCTTCCTGCATGACAGAGGTGGTGGTACGAGAGGAGGGGGAGTTGCACTATTGATTAGGGAGGACATCACGGCAGTACTTAGAGAGGATATTGCGGGGGGAATATCCAGCGAGGCCATGTGGGTAAAACTTAGAAATAAGAAAGGGGGTGATCACTTTGATGGGATTATAGTATAGGCCCCCCAATAGTCAGAGGAAAGTGGAGGAGCATATATGTCGAAGTCACAGATAGGTGTAGGAATTATAGGGTTGTAATAGTAGGTGATTTTAACTTCCCTAATATTGACTGGGACTGCCTTTGTGCTGAGGCATCAGATGGGGAAGAATTTGTTAAGTGTGTCCAGGATAATTTTCTGAAGCAGTATGTGGATGGCCCTACTAAAGAAGGAGCTACACTCGACCTCCTCTTCGGAAATGAGGATGGGCAGGTGGTTGATGTGTCAGTGGGGAGCACTTTGGTACCAGTGACCATAACTCTATTAGCTTCAAGATAGTTATGGAAAAGGATAGGACTGGTCCTCAGGTTGAAGTCCTAAATTGGGGGAAGGCTAATTTTGATGGCATCAGACAGGAACTCTCAAAAGTTGAATGGGAGAGGCTGTTTACAGGTTTAGGGATGCCTGGCAAGTGGGAGGCTGTTAAAAGTGAGATAGAAAGAGCTCAGGGCTGGCATGTTCCTGTTAGATGGAAGGGCAAGGCCGGCAAGTTGAGGGAACCTTGGTTGATGAGGGATATTGAGGGTCTGGTCAGGACAAAGAAGGAGGCATATGTCAGGTATAGGCAGCTGAGATCGAGCGAGTCCCTCGAGGAGTATTGGGGATGTAGGAGAACAATTCAGAAGGAAATTAGGAGGATGTAAAGGGGCCATGAGATTTCCCTGGCAGATAAGATGAAGGAGAATCCTAAAATATTCTGTAAGTATATGAAGAGTAAAAGTGTAACTAGGGAGAGAGTAGGTCCCCTGAAGGATCAGTGTGGCAATCTATGTGTGGAGCCACGGGAAATGAGCGAGGTCTGAAATGAATATTTCTTATGTTTATTTACCGTGGAGAAGGTCATGGAAGTTATTGAGGTCAAGGGAGGGAACACCGAATTCCTGGAACATATCAATATTACAAAGGAGGAGGTGTTGGAGGTCTTGAAACGCATTAAGGTGGATAAATCCCCAGCATGCTCTGGGAAGCAAGGGTGGAGATTGCTGGGGCCCTGGCAGAGATTTTTGTATCATCATTAGCCATGGGTGAGGTACTGGAATACTGGAGGATAGCTAATGTTGTGCCTTTATTTAAGAAGGGCAGCAGGGATAGGCCAGGAAACTACAGGCCGGTGAGCCTTACATCAGTGGTGGGAAACTTATTGGAAGGGATTCTGAGAGACAGGATTTATATGCATCTGGAAAGGCATGGTCTGATTAGGGATAGTCAGCCTGGCTTTGTGCATGGGAAATCATGTCTCATGAATTTGATTGAGTTTTTCGAGGAGGTGACCAAGGGGATTGATGAGGGCAGGGCGATGGACATTGTCTACATGGACTTTAGCAAGGCCTTTGACAAGGTCCCTCATGGTAGGCTGGTCCAGAAGGTTCAAACACATGGGATCCAGGGTGAGCTAGCAAATTGGTTACAAAATTGGCTTGGTAATAGGAGGCAGAGGGTGGTAGTGGAGGGTTGTTTTTCAGATTGGAGGCAGGTGACCAGTGGTGTGCCGCAGGGATCAGTGCCGGGCCCTCTGTTGTTTATCATATATATTAATGACCTGGATGTGAATGTAAGGGGCATGATTAGTAAGTTTGCAGATGACACCAAAATTGGTGGTATAGTGGACAGTGAAGAAGGTTGTCTAAGGTTACAATAGGATATAGATCGACTGGGAAAGTGGGCAAGGGAGTGGCAAATGGAATTTAACGCAGGCAAGTGTGAAGTGATGCATTTTGGGAAGTTTGAAAGTGGCAACACAGGTAGACAGGGTGGTGAAGAAGGCGTATGGCATGCTTGCCTTCATCGGCCGAGGCATTGAGTACAAGAGTTGGGATGTCATGTTACAGTTGTACATAACGTTGGTTAGGACGCATTTGGAGTACTGTGTGTAGTTCTGGTCGCCGCACTACAGGAAAGATGTGATTAAGCTAGAGAGGTGCAGAAAAGATTCACAAGGATGTTGCCTGGTTTGGAGGGCTTGAGTTATAAAGAGAGATTGGATAGGCTGGGTCTGTTTTCCCTGAAGTGAAGGAGGCTGAGAGGGGATACGTTAGAGGTATATAAAATTATGAGAGGCATAGATAGGGTAGATAGCCAGAGTCTGTTTCCCATTGTAGGGGTGACTAAAACTAAGAAGGCATAGATTTAAGATGAGAGGGAGGAGGTTTAAAGGGGATCAAAGGGGTAAATTTTTGACACAAAGAATAGTGGGTATCTGGAATGAGCTGCCTGAGGAGGTGGTGGAGGCAGGAACAGTAGCGACATTTAAGAGGCATCTGGACAGGTACTTGAATGAGCAAGGCATAGAGGGATATGGAATTAATGCAGGCAGGTGGGATTAGTATATATAGGCATTATTTTCGGCATGGACGTGGTGGGCCGAAGGGCCTGTTTCTTTGCTGTATGACTCTATCTGCTGTATACTAAGTTCCAGGATATTTGAGTTCCCCCTTCCATTCTGTCATTGAGTACAATTCAGCTGTCACTTAGTGCGTTGAACCTTCGCTGATTCCCAGTTCCAGCAGCATCTGTATTGTGGGTAATATTCTGTAAGATATAATGGGGTTTCCTGTCATCACTGGGCGGCCATGATTAAATTCTGCAAAACAGAATCAATTAGTTACAGGTTTCAGCTGCGTCCAGTGTTTCCAGCGTCTCTTCCCTCTAATGTCGACACAGGCCAAGGTGTAGCTGGTCATCTTTACCTCCTAGGGTCCTATCCACCTCGGTACAAGGTGTACCTAGGTATACTGTCAGTGTAAATATTAGCCCGCTTTCCTTCTGCCATTGCTAAGGCCTCTCTTAGGGCTCTCAGTTCTGCTACCTGAGCTGAAAGGTCTCTTGATAACTTTCCACTGCCGACAACATGCCCCCCTTCGTTAACAACTGCCCAATTGGTACACGGGGTCCCATCCATGTATCTACGGGACCTGTCCACAAACAGGGTCATATCTACTTCTTTAATCTCCTCCTCCTTTAAGGTTCCAGGCGTCCCTTCCTCCATTCGAACAGAAACTGTGCTCCTCCCCTTCCTGCAGCATGCTCCCTGCTGGATTAACCCTGTTGTCATGGACTATCACGATCGCTCGATAACAGCACTGCTTCCCAGGGTGCCCATCTACTGTCAGATACTGTCTTAACTTTCCATATATTCAGTCATTCCACGATAGTTTGTCTTGTATGAAGAACTATCTTCCCTGTCATTATTTTAGGCTCGCAGACCTTCACTGCCCCTGATGCACAATCAATTGCTGCCACACAGCGGGGCATGCCGCTCACGATAGAGGAATGTTTCATTGAGAAATATCCTACCGGTCTCATGTGATCCCCGTTCTCTTGGGTTAATACCGTGCTATAGAAGTCGCCCTCGTTGTGGGCATACAGATGATATGGTTAGCCCATGCTGGGTAACCCTAGAGCTGGCACGCGCACGAGTGCCTGTTTTAACACAGTGTATGCTTGTTCCTGCTCCTCGCCCCATTCTATACTGTCCAGTGATGCCTTTCCCCTTTGGTCACATTCTGTCGGGGTGCTGCGATTCTTGCAAAATTCTCTACGAAGTTCCGACAATAGTTAAATAGGCCCAAACCTTCCTAACTCCTCTTACATCCACCGGTCTGGGCATTCTATTTATGGCCTCCTTCCAACTCGGGAGGAGCTCCCGCCTACCCTGGGTGACTCGGTACCCGACGTATTGGACCTCTTGTTGCCCCAATTGAGCTTTCTTCAGGCTTACCTTAAATCCCACCGTCTCCAGTAATTCCAAAATGTTCAGTAGAGCTCCTAATGCCCCAGGAGGTCTTTGAGGCAATCAAAAAGTCATCTATGTATTGGACTATGGTGCTACCCTCACCTATGTTTGCCTGACTCAAGGTGTTGCACATGACCCAGTGAAACATCGCAAGGCTATTGTGAAATCCCTGAGGTAATCACGCCCAGTTTTATTGTCAGTGCCCGACCGTGAATGTAAACTTGTCCTGGGATTCCTCATGCAACTGGATAGCCCAAAATCCGTTCACTTTGTCCAGTACATAGAAGACAGTATAATCTGACCCCAAGCCATTAAGTATAGCAACCGGACTAGCTACGATTGGGTGTTGTCTGGGTGTTACTTCATTCAGGGCTGTGTAATCTATAGTCAGTCGGTAAGATCCATCAGGCTTCCCGACCGGCCAAACGGGGGAATTTGTGGAACAATGTGTCCTCCTCACTATTCCTCCACGTTCCAGGCTCTGCACTATTTCCCACACTGCCTCCTCCATCTGATGGGGTATTGCTTCCTTAGGGAATGTTCTGGTCCTGGTATATAGACGGGTGCCATAATAACCCTTCCACTGTCATGTTTGTGCTTTGCCCAATCCCTTGCCGGCACAGTATTCCCCAGGGACCATGGCGTTCCCATGGATCTGGGTCAGCCTAGGTCATTGCCACCACATTGCAAGCGATCATAGGGGTTTTCCTCCCTTTGAGTGGATCCCACATCAGTATCTTATGGTCTCCTGGGTTAATCAGAGCCCCCAACTCTATTAAAAGGTCCATCCCTAGGATACTCCCTTCTGTGGTTTTACATACCCATATTTGGATGGAGATCATTAATCTGTCGACTTCTATGGGGATAGTTTCATTGTGTTTTTCTTCAATTCTCGTTTCCACCACCACCACCCCCCACCCCCCATCCCAGATAAAGTTACTATTTGTGTTGTTGCTGGTAAATCCAGGTCTGTGATTGATACAGACGCCTCAGTGTCAATTAACATCCTGCACTGCCGGCCCCCTAACAGCACGTCAACAAACATTCTGGGGTTCCCGGCCCTGGATGATCTGAGGGCCGATATTCCCTATGTGTTGTTCCTGGCCATATCCTGGAACAGTTGCCGGACCTGGTCAGCTGTCAGGTCCTGTTGCCTTGATCTGCTACTAGAGATCTGTCTGGGCCCCTGTTTAAGACGGGGCAGTTCCTGAAGCAACATCTGTTTCACACCTGGACTGAAAGGGATTTGTGTTATTTTCTCTGTTACTTCCTGTGTTTCTAAGTCTTTATCCTGTTTGTTTTTTAATATTCTTTTGCAGGGTTTGGTTTGTACTGTCACAGGGGCCAATTTGGGAACTACGAGAGGGGTTGCCATGGGAACTACCTCCGCTCCCTCCTATGGAAACGGGTGTTGTCCAAATTCAGCTTCTCCTCTGCCAGACCTCCCCAATCAACCATATCATTGGTGGGTTTATCGGAGGCTGGGAGCACCACCGCCACCAGGAATCTTCCCTCTTTTTTTGTTGTATGTGGGCGTTCAGTCAGCTGCAAATTGTAAATATAATGTGGTCACAATGACCACCCCTTTCTGTTCCCTCTCCTTCTTATGACGTATCCACCAATTTTTCAGCCTCTTGGGTACTTCCTCTGGATCCCACCCATCCTTCTGCATCTTTTTAATAATCTTTGTGTGTTGCTCTGCCATAAATTTGGTGAAAGAGCCCTCCAGACCCCAATCAAAAGGTATTTCCTTATTCATCTTTACTTCTGACATTTTGCCAGCTTCTGAACGTTGCCCAGCGTGGTCTATTCCTCTCCTGACCGACACGCCTTCACATTCAGTTTACTTACAGTGAGTGGTTCTGACCTCTGTGCGGCTTCGGACTTGTTGTCCTGCCAGCACAGTTCTGCCTCCTTTACCTGGAGCCTCCCATCCTGAGTCCTCCTTAGATTCTTTGGATATTCGACCAGACTGTGTAGGCTAACTGCCCTAAATATACTCACCCGCCTGCAGTGCCGCTCCGATGGTCCACTGCGAGTATCGTGCCGACTACGCCAAACTGTTGTGGGGCAATCATCACATAAGGAGACTCAGGTACAGTTTCAATCGATTTATTCAAGCGTATGCAGGGAGGGTATTACCTCAGAATACCCGAGGTGGTGTCTCTCCCTGCGTACCCTTGAATAAATCGATTGAACCTGTACCTGAGTCTCCTCGTGTGGTGATTGAGTTGTCCCACAACACATGACCTGTACACAAAAAGCAGGACAAATCCAACCCGGCCAATTACTGCCCCATCAGTCTACTCTCAATCATCAGTAAAGTGATGGAAGGTGTCGTCAACAGTGCTATCAAGCAGTACTTGATTAGCAATATCCTGCTCACTGATGCTTAGTTTAGGTTCCACCAGGGGCACTCAGCTCCTGACCTCATTATCGCCTTGGTTCAAACATAGATGAAAGAGCTGAACTCCAGAGGCGAGGTGAGAATGATTGTCCTTGAAACTAAAGCAGCATTTGACCGAGTGCGGCATCAAGGAGCCCAAGCAAAACAGGAGTCAATGGGAATCGGGGGAAAAACTTGCATTGGTTGGAGTCATACCAAGTGCAAAGGAAGATGGTTGTGTTTGTTGGAGGTCAATCATCTCAACTTCAGGACATCACTGCAGGAGTTCCTCAGGGTAGTGTCCTCGGCACAACCATCTTCCGTTGCTTCATCAATGACCTTCCTTCAATCATAAGGTCAGAAGTGGGGATGTTGGCTGATAATTGCACAATGTTCAGCACCATTCACGACTCCTCAGATACTGAAGCAGTCATGTAGAAATGCAGCAAGACCTGGGCAATATCCAGGCTTTGGCTGATAAGTAGAAAGTAACATTTGCACCACACGAGTGTCAGCAATAACAATGTCAAACAAGAAAGAATCTAACCATCTTCCCTTGACAATCAGTGGATTACGATCACTGAATCTCCCACTATCAATTTCCGAGGGATTACAATTGATCAGAAGCAGAACTAGAATAGCCACATAAATACCAAGACATGGTCATGGTTCTTAATGAATACTTTGCGTCTGGTTTCACAATACAGAGGGATGAAGCAGACATTGTTAATAAGGATGAGGAGTGTGAAGTATTGGATGGGATAAACAGAGTGAGGTTGGAAATATTTAGATGTTTAGCATCCTTTGAAGTAGATAAATCACCAGGCTCAGATGAAATGTAACTTAGGTTGCGAAGAGAAGGAAGGGAAGGAATAGTGAAGGCTCTGACAATCATTTTGCAATTGTCTCCAGCTACTGGCATAGTGCCAGAGTACTGGATGACTGCTAATGTTGTAACGTTGTTTCAAAATGGAGGAAGGGATAGTCCAGATAATTACAGGCCAGTCAGCCGAACCTTGGTGGTGGGCAAATTATCGGATAAATCTCTGAGAGGTAGAATAAATCATCATTTAGAAAGGTAGGGATTAATGAAGGACCATCAGTAAGGATTTGGTAAGGAAGGTCATGTTTGACTAGCATGATTAAATTTCTTGAGGAGGTAACAAGAAGGTTGATGAGGGTAACGCATTTGATGTCGTCTACATGGATTTTAACAAGGCTTTTAACAAGGTTCCACATGATGGACTGGTCAGAAAATTGAAAGCTTATGGGATCCAAGATAAAGTGGCAAGTTTGTTCCAAAGGTAGTTTAGTGATAGAAAGTAAAGGGTTATGGTCCATGGGTATTATTTTTACTGGAATGATTTTTTGCACTGGGGTTCCACAGGGCTCAATACTGGGTCCCTTGTTGCTCATGGTAGATGTCAATGATTTCGACTTATATGTCAGGGCATGATTAAGAAGTTTACAGATGATGCAAAAATTGTCTGTGTGATTAATGGCCGGAGAGAAAGCAGCGGAAGCAGAGTGGAGATTTAAAAAGCGCGCCAAATAATTGGAGGATGGAGATAAAGGAATGGGAGCAGAACAGAAATTCGGAGACAAATCACAAATCAAAAAGTGATATCAGAGTGTTGTCACATTCAAGAGAGAGTGCGGGAGACAGAAAGCCAGCTGGGGTGAGTATATCGGTAAGCTTTTAATTTAATCTAAATTAATCCAATATTATATAAAACTTGATCAACTCATTAGCATAAAAACTAAAAACTAAGGCCGATTTTATAATTTATCATATGTAGAGAGAGAGAGACTAGCAGGGAGAGTATAGGTTCAAATTAGGAGCTTGGAAATTAAAAATATTCATTCGGGGTAGTGGAACAATAAGTGTTATAAAGAGAATCAACCCAGAGCAGGACTGGAGATATTAATTACAATTGACAGTTTAAACAGGGTATTAAATAGATTATTCAAAAAGGGAATCGAGGGTTTTTTTTAGATGAGGGATGAGTAGCTGCGACTTGTTGCTTGCAATTCCTGTTGATGTGGGAACTTCAGGACACTTCCTGTGTCTTGGGTGACCATGTGTGTATGAAGTTTCTCCAGCTGCTTCAACTTGAGCTCAGGATTTCCGAGCTTGTGGGGCAGCTGGAAACAGTGCAGAGCATCAGGGAGCAGAAGAGTTTCCTGGATTGTATGTTGCAGGAGCTGGTCACCCCACAGGCAGTAGGAGTTCACGATAGTAGGTGGGTGGCCATCCGGAAGAGTAGGAAGAGGAAGTGGAGGAGTCTTCAGGATGTGCGTTACTCACAAACCAGTACTCAGCTTTGCAGACTTCTGGGAGTGATAACACCTTGAAGGTGTGCAGTTCAGACCATGGCACCAATGGGCATGGGACTGTACAGGAGGGAGCAGTAAAGTGCAGAAATGCAGTTGTTATAGGTGATTCTATCGGCAGGGAGACAGATAGGCATCTCTGTTGCTGTTATCATGAGTCCCGCATGGTGTGTTGCCTCCCTGGTGCCAGGGTAAAGGACATCACAGAGAGGCTGCAGGATATTCTGTAGGGGGGTGGGAGTGAGCCAGCAGTTGTGGTACATGTTGGTACCAATGATAGAGCAAGGGCAGGTATTAAGGTCCCGGGGTCGGATTTTCAGGAACTAGGGCGGAAGTTCAAGAGTAGAACCTTGAGGGTAGTAACCTCTGGATTACTCCCAGTACTCTGTGCTAGCGAGAGTAGTAATAGGAAGATAGGGAGGATCAATGCGTGGTTTGAAGCATGATGCAGGAGGGAGGGCTTCCGATTCTTGGGGTAGTTGGACCTGTTCAAAAGGGATGGGTTGCACCTCACTGAGACTGGGACCAATATCCTCGTGGGGAGATTCACTAGTGTGGTTGGGTAGGGTTTAAACTAAATTGGTGAGGGATGGGCAGCAGCATATAGAAGTAGAATAGAGGAATAATGTGCATAATGTGAGAGTATTTGGCAGTACGAGAGAAGGGAATAGATCCATATTGGATGGGAGCAGACTGAGAAGGAGTACAAGGAATGCAAAGACAGGATTACAAATTCACAAAGTGTGGTGAATAAGGTTGGTGAGTTACAAGCACAAATAGCAGTATCAGAATATGATGTAGTGGCAATAATAGAAATATGGCTTAAAAATGGTGAGGACTGAATGCTTAATATACATGGACATAAAGCATTCAGGAAAGATAGAGAAGGGAAAAAGGGAGGCGGGATGGCAGTATTAATAAGGGAAGACATTACAGTGTTGAAAAGGGAGCAAGTCCTTGAGGGGGCAAGGACAGTATCCATTTGGTTATGGTTGAGAAGCAAAATGGGTATGATCATGTTACTGGGGTATTCTATCGGCCTCCAGACAGTGAAAGAAAGATAGAGGAGCAAATCTGCAGGGAAATCACAGAGATGTGCAAGAACTATAAAGTGTTTATGTTGGGGGACTTTAATGGTCCAAATATCTATCGGGATAATTATAAAGGGTCAGGAATTTCTGAAATGTGTTCAAGAGAACATCCTTGATCAGAATGTTCTCAGCCCAAATAGGAAGGAGGCATTGCTGGATCTTGTCCTGGGAGATGAGATGGGCCAAGTCTCTGTCAGGGAGCACTTCGGTAAGAGTGATCATCGTATCATAAGGTTTAGACTCGTAATGCAGAAAAGCAAGGAACAAGATAAGATAGAACGTCTATATTGAAAGAGGGCTAATTTCAATGCAATAAGAAAGGATCTAGCCAGGTTAAAATAGAACCAAAGACTGACAGGAAGAGCTGCGTCAGAACAATGGGTTCTCTTTTCGGAAGAGATGTTTCAAGTACAGGCTAGGAATATTCCAATAACAGTGAAAAGTAGGGGAACCAAGACTAGGGCTCCTTGGATGACGAGGAAGTTAGAGTTAATGATAAAACAAAAAAAGAGGACGTATGATGTATGCCAGGTGAATTCTTCAAATGAGAACCAAGCCATATACAATAAGTTGAGAGGGGTAGTGAAAAGGAAAATTAGACTGACAAAGAGAGAATATGAGAATAGAATGGCAGTCAACATAAAAGGAAACCCAAAAATCATCTACTGGCATGTAAATAGTAAGTAGGAAGGGGAGGATTGGGGCCTATTAGGGATAAAGAGGGTAATATGTGCTTAGAGATGCAGGGCAAGGCTAATATCGTTAATGAGTACTTTGTCTCGGTGTTCTCTAAGGAAGTGTAATTTAACAAAATATCAGTGGAAGAGGAGAGAGTAGAGGCAATGGATAGGGTAAAAATTGAGGGGCGGAGTTAGTAAAAATGCAGGCTATGCTGAGGATAGATAAGTCACCTGGTCCGGATGGCTTGCATTGTAGTTTGCTAAAGGAAGTGGGGATTGAGATAGCAAAAGGGTTTGCCATTATCTTCCAATCTTGCCGGGATACGGGAGAGGTGTCAGAGGATTGGCAAGTGGCAAATGTGACAACCTTATTCAAGAAAGGGTGCAAGGACAGTCCAAGCAAGTACAGGCCAGTTAGTTTAATGTCAGTGTTCGGTAAGGTTTGAGAAACAAAAATCAGGAAAAATATCAACTCACACTTGGAGAGGTTCAAGTTAATTAGGGGTAGCCAGCATGGATTTAGTTTAGTTTAGTTTAGAGATACAGCACTGAAACAGGCCCTTCGGCCTACCAAGTCTGTGCCGACCATCAACCACCCATTTTTACTAATCCTGCACTAATCCCACATTCCTCCCACATCCCCACATTTCCCTACCACCTACCTATACTCGAGGCAATTTATAATGGCCAATTAACCTATTAACCTGCAAGTCTTTGGCATGTGGGTGGAAACCGGAGCACCCGGAGGAAACCCACGCAGACACAGGGAGAACTTGCAAACTCCACACAGGCAGTACCCAGAATTGAACCCGGGTCGCTGGAGCTGTGAGGCTGCGGTGCTAACCACTGCGCCACTGTGCAAAGGCAAATCATGTTTGACTAATCGAGTTGAATTTTTTGATGAAGTAACAGAGAAGGTTGATGAAGGGAATGCAGTAGATGTTTTTTTGGATTTTAAGAAAGCATTTGTGAAGGTACCACATAAAAGGCTGGTGAACAAAATTGAGGCTCATGGAATAGGAGTGTCAGTGTCTAATTGGATTAAAAATTGGCTTAAGGACAGAAAAAATACGAGTCATAGTAAATTACTGTTTTTCAGACTGGAAGATGGTAGACAGCGGTGTTCCCCAAGGGTCAGTGCTGGGACCACTGCTTTTTAGCGACATATAAATCACTTGGATCTTGGAATACAGAGTAGAATTGAAAAATTTGCTGATGACACCAAACTTGGAGGTTTGGCAAACAGTGAGGATGATACGAACTGCGTGCAACAGGACATTGATACACCAGCAGAATGGGCAGAGAAGTGGCAGATGGAATTTATTATTGTCATGTGTGAGGTGATGCATTTTGGCAGAAAGAATAGGGAGAGGTAATATGTACTTAATGGCACAGTTCTAAAGAATGTGCAGGAACAGAGGGACCTGCATCGATCATTGAAGGTGGCAGGACATATTGAGAGATTGGTTTGTAAAGTTTATGGGATCTTGGGCTTCACAAATAGAGGCATTGAATATAAAAGCAGGGAGGTTATACTGAACCTTTATAAAGCTCTGGTTAGGCCCCAACTAGAGTACTGCATCCAGTTCTGGTCACCACACTTCAGGATGGATGTAATGGTTCTTGAGAGGATGCAGAGGAGATTTACCAGAATGGTTCCAGGGATGGAGAATTTTAGTTACAAGGTTAGGTTGGAAAAGCTGTGGTTGTTCTCCTCAGAAGAAAGATGATTGAGGGGAGATTTAATAGAAATGTACAAGATTCAGGCAGGCTGAGATAAGTTAGACAAGGAAAAACTGTTCCCATTAACTAATGGTACAAGCATTAGGGGGTACAGATTGAAGCTTTTGGGCAGGAGATGCAGGGGGAATATGAGAAAGAACCTTTTTATACAATGGGTGTTATGACCAGGTTTGAAAGGGGTCTAGGGGTCCCTTTCAGTCTTGCCTGGTTTAACCGTAACAGGGTTTAATTTTAAAAACACCATGTTTTTAGCTTCCCCTCAGTGAATTCATGTTCACTACTTTCCAATTGAAAGGCAAAGAAATCAATCAGGCAGGTTTTCTTAGATTTAAACAAGAAAGATGGAAGTTTATTAATCTTAAACTCTAATTTGGTTAACGACTACAAATATGTGACACAACCATGCAAGCATGCAAACGCAATAAACACACATGCCGAAAGAAACATGAAAAAGTAGAAAGAATAAAGAGGAAAAGTTTGAGGCAGTAGCTGCATTTCTATTTATGGTCCTTTGAGGTCAATGGAGAGTCTTTGGTTGCTGGTAAAGTCTTGCTGTTTCGTTGGGACCCAGTGCACTCTTTAAAATCTGTTTTGATGGAGGAGTCTTTTCTCTCTTGGGGTTTAGGTGATGCCAGTGAACCCGGAGATTAGTGAGAGAGAGAGAGAGAGAGAGAGAAAGAGGCTCTCTTCTTCCAAGTTCAGATGAAATCTGCAATCTGACCCAAGCTGTCCTGTGAGCAGTTTAAAACCAGACCTGAGCCAGCAGGTTAGTCATGTGAGTCGCTGTTTTAACAAACTCCTGTGTTTGTGGATTCCAAAGCTCTTGGTGGGGGGTTGTAATGCTCTCTCTTACACCCACAAGATATGGATCACCATTGGACAATTCAATCTCTGTTAATTGAATCAGTGAGCAATTCCCATTGCCTTTTCCCAGGCGACTGTCTCTTAGGATGCAAATTTCTTTCCAGCCACTGCTGATCTCTTTAAACAAGTCATCTCTCCATTCCAGCAACAGTTTAAAATTAATGTTCATGTGATGAAATTAATATGCCTCATTCTTGGCAGGTGGGGGTCTTCATGACATGGGTGATAATGACCCAAAATCACTGCCCATAAGGGTGGTGGAAGCGGAGACAATCAATCAAAAAGGGAATTGGATGGCCACTTGAAGGAAATATCTTGCAGGACAACGGGGATTGAGTGGGGGAAAGGGACAGCTCCTGGAAAGTTGTCATGGACTCTATGGGCCGAATGGCCTCCTTCTGTGCCGTAAATCACTCTATGACTCTGATGATGAGGGTGAAAACTGTAAACCACAGGAAGACATCATTGGACTGGTCAGGCAGGCAGAAAAGTAGAAAATGGAATTCAATCCAGGGAAGTGTGAGGTGATGTATTTGGGGAGGACAAACAAAGCAAATAAATACACAATAAATGTCAGAAAACTGAGAATTGTAGACGAACAGAGGGAGCTTGGAGTGTAGGCCTACAGATCCCGGAAGGTAGCAGGACTGGTAGATAAGGTGGTTAAGAGGACATACGGGATACTTTTCTTGCTGGGCCGAAACACAGAACATAAGATCGGGAATATTATGCTAGAAGTGTATAAAACGCTAGTGAGATTGCAGCTATAATACTACATAATGTTCTGGTCACTGCATTACAGGAAGGATGTGGTTGCACTAAAGAGTGCACAGAGGAGATCTATGGGAATGCTGCAAGAAATGGAGAATATTAGCTATGAGGAAAGATTGAATAGACTGGGGTTCTTGTTTTTGGAACAGAGGAAGCTGATTTAATTGAGATGCTTATTTTATTCTATTTATTTATTTTATTTAGAGATACAGCACTGAAACGGGCCCTTCAGCCCACCAAGTCTGTGCCGACCATCAACCACCCATTTATACTAATCCCACATTAATCCCATATTCCTACCACATCCCCACCTTCCCTCAAATCCCCTACCACTTACCTATACTAGGGGCAATTTATAATGGCCAATTTACCTATCAACCTGCAAGTCTTTAGCTGTGGGACGAAACCGGAGCACCCAGCAGAAACCCAAGGGGTCACTGGGAGAACTTGCAAACTCCGCACAGGCAGTACCCAGAATTGAACCCGGGTTGCTGGAGCTGTGGTGCTAACCACTGCGCCACTGTGCCACCCCATGTATAGAAAGTTAAGCTGGGAATATAGATTTAATAGAAAGGTCCTATTTTCCTTAGCAGAGAGGTCAATAATCAGAGCCTAGATTTAAATTAACTGGCAGAAGGATTGGAGAGGAGTTTAGGAGAATTTTTTTCACCCAGAGGGCTGTGAGGGTCTGGTCCTGTCTCCTGAAAAGGCTGGTCGATGCAGAAACCCTCATTTCAATAAAAAAAAAGACACTTGGATCTGGACTTGAAATGCTGTAACCTACAGGGCTATGGACCAAGAGCTTCAAAGTGGGATTAGGCCGGGGGGGAGGAAGTGCATAGTGGTAATGTCACTAGACTAGTAACCCAGAGCCCCAGGCTAATGCTCTGAGGACACGGGTTGGAATCCCACCGTGGCAGATAGTGGAATTTGAATTCAATTAATAAATCTTTAATTAAAAAGCTCGTCCAGTAGTGACCATGAAACCATTGCCCATCTTGTTCATTAATGTCCTTCAGGGAAGGAAATTTGCCGTCTTTACCTGGTCTGGCCTACATGTGACTTCAGACCATAGCAATGTTGTTGACTCTTAAATGCCCTTGAAATGGCCTAGCAAGCTACTCAGTTGTATCAAATTGCTACAAATTCTGAGAAAAGAAATGAAATCGGACAGACCACCTGGCATCGACCTAGGCACCGGCGGCAAACCCAGCCCTGTTGACCCTGTAAAGTCCCACAGACTAGTCAAGCAACAACTTGACATCGTCATACTCATGGAATCATACCTTGCAGACAATGTCTCAGACACCACCAGCACCATTCCTGCTGGTGGGACAGGATATACCCACCAGAGGTGGCAGAACAGTGTTATATATTTGGGAGTTGCCCTGGGACTCAACATTGACGACGGAGGACATGAAGTCTCATGGCATCAAGTCAAACATGGGCAAGAAAACCTCCTGCTGATTACTACCTACCGCACCACTGCACGCCCCCCCCCGCCCCCCACCGCCCTTCCCCTCAGTTGATGAATCAGTGCTTCTCCATGTTGAACTCCAATTGGAAGAAGCACTAAGGGTAGTAAGGGCACAAAATGTTCTCCGGGTGGCAGACTTCAATGTCCACCACCAAGAGTGGCTCGATAGCTCTACTACTGTCCGAGCTGGTCTAAAGGGCATAGCTGCTAGACTGGATCTTTGGCAGGTGATGAGGGATCCAACACAAGGTAAAAACCTACTTGACCTCATCCTCATCAATCTACCTGTCACAGATATATCTGTCCATGGCAGTATTGGAAGAAGTGGCCACTGCCAGTCATTGTGGAGACAAAATCCTGTCTCCACCATTGTGTTGTGTGACACTCCCACCGTGCTAAATGGGATAAATTTCAAACTGATCTAGCAACTCAAAACTGGGCGTCCATGAGGCATTGTGGGCCCTCAGCTGCAGCAAAATTGTATTCAACTACAATCCGTAACCTCCTGGCCCGTCATATCCCCCACTCTACCATTACTTACCTTCCGGGAGAGCAGCAGACAGGAGTCCAGGCATGCCTGAGTTTGAAAAAAGTGAACAGTGACATCACAGGACAGCTGTCAGGTGATTGGTTGGTGAATGGTTGGTGAATAACTGCTATTAGGGATTATCTGCAAATAGCAGCGTTCGGACACGACTGTTAGGGTGTGCGTGCAAATAGCTACAAGTTCGAGAAAAAAATTAAATTTATGTAACTACCTTCTCAGCAATTAAGACACACATGCAGAAGGGAGAAGTTGGTGAGTCTACTGTTCTGTTTTATTTTGAACCAGTAAGGTTTATTACTGAGGTTATTATTACTATTGGTAGTATTTTAGATTGGTCGGGTTTATTAATAGTGGTAAGGTGGATTAGTTTTGGTAAGTGGACATCACAGGGAAACAGGTAGGTGATTGGCTGGATGAAACATCGAGCTACAAACAGCGTGAAAAGGGAGAGAGAGAGGCAAGGCACAGGGGCTAGTCGGTGAGTTTTCTGATAGGTATTTTCTTTATTTTCTTTTCACTGCTGATTTTTATTATTTTTCTAACATTTAAGTTTATCAACTAAATCTATTGTCTTGGATCCCTGCACAGGTCAAATGCAGGTCACCTACATTGCTCAATAATTAGTGACAATTTCACTAAGTGGATCGAGACATTCCCATGCATAACTAACACACCGCTCACTGCAGCACACTTAATACTGAGTGAGGTGATCTAGCAGAATAGGGACACAGCTAAACACAGGAAAGCGAACAAGTCAGAGGGAATACAGCGGAAGTAAGTTTCAAGGGAGTAAGACCAGGAGGGAAGGCCTCTACTTTAATGCCAGGAGTATTGCAGGTAAAACGGATGAGTTAATGGCAATGATTGACAAGTGGAATTGTGATATAGTAGCCATCATGGAGACATGGTTGAGGGAGGGGCAGGATTGGCAGCTCAATATCCCAGGATATAGAATCTTCAGGCGAGACAGAGGAGGGGGTAAAAGAGGAGGGGGCATTGCAATATTAGTTAAGGAGTCAGTTACTGCAGTAAGGAGAGATGATTTCTTGGAGGGGGCATCAAATGAAGCTTTATGGGTAGAGTTTAGGAATAAAAAATGGACAGCCACATTGCTAGGTGTTTATTATAGACCCCCAGATAGTCAGCGGGAAATTGAGGAGCAAATATGTGCGCAGTTCGCAAAGGTGTGTAAAAATAATAGGGTAATTATATTAGGTGATTTCAACTTTCCCAACATTATTAGGGACAGTCATCATGTTAAGGGCTTAGATGGAGTGGAGTTCTTAAAATGTATACAGGAGAACTTTTTCGCTCAATATGTAAAGGATCCAACAAGGGCGGGTGCAGTGCTGGACCTAATTCTGGGGCCAGGTGGTTGATGTGTTGGTGGGGGAATATTTTGGTGATAGCGACCACAACATGGTACAATTTAAGCTTGTGATGGAGAAAGAAATAGACAAGTTGCAAAAAAAGGTTTTGGATTGGGGGAGAGCAAATTTTAGCAAAATAAGGCAGGATCTGGCCAAGGTAGACTGGAAAGAGTTACTTGTTGGGAAATCTACAGAAGAGCAGTGGGGGGCATTCAAAAAGGAAATGGGGAGGGTACAGGCCCTACATGTTCCCTCGAGGGAACATTGCTTTCACTGCAGCAGCTTATTCGGGAGCAGAGAGTGCGAGCCAGTGAGCAGCTGGGAAGGTCAGTTTCAGCTTAAACTTAACTCCCTTTTCATTTCGGCGGACCAAGGGGCTGCTGGGTAAGTAAAACCCTATATATTTGGGCCTTTTCTGAACCCGAAAAACTACACTGGTAGTGTCTCCCACCCGCCCTCCTCCTCTAATCAAAAAAAAAAGGACTCGGTGGTGTGTAGATAAGGTAAGGCTTTTTCTACTTTTTTTTTATCGTGTGATTGGTAAAAACTTTTCGTTCCTTTTTCATTTTTTCTAAGTTTCAGACGAAGTTAAGCTTAAGATTGAAAATAGCAGGAGATCTCAGACCCGTGTTATGCTCCTCTTGCTCAATGTGGGAGCTCAGGGACACGGCTGATGTCCCTGACTCCTTCATGTGCAGGAAGTGTGTCCAGCTGCAGCTCTTGTTAGACCGCATGATGGCTCTGGAGCTGCGGATGGACTCACTGTGGAGCATCCGCGATGCTGAGGAGGTCGTGGATAGCACGTTTAGTGAATTGGTCACACCGCAGATTAGGATTGCTGAGGGAGAAAGGGAATGGGCGACCAAAAGGCAGAGAAAGAGTAGGAAGGCAGCGCAGGTGTCTCCTGCAGTCATCTCCCTCCACAACAGGTATACCGTTTTGGATACTGTTGAGGGGGATGGCTCACCAGGGGAAGGCAGCAGTAGCCAGGTTCATGGCACCATGGCTGGCTCTGCTGTACAGAAGGGCAGCAAAAAGAGTGGAAGGGCTATAGTCATAGGGGATTCGATTGTAAGGGGAGTAGATAGGCGGTTCTGTGGTCGAAAACGAGACTCCCGAATGGTATGTTGCCCCCCAGGTGCACGGGTCAGGGATGTCTCAGATCGGCTGCAGAACATTCTGAAGGGGGAGGGTGAACAGCCAGACGTTGTTGGGCACATAGGCACCAATGATATAGGTAAAAAACGGGATGAGGTCCTACAAGCAGAATTTAGGGAGTTAGGAGCCAAGTTAAAAAGTAGGACCTCAGAGGTAGTAATCTCAGGATTGGTACCAGTGCCACGTGATAGTCAGAGTAGAAATGAAAGAAGAGTCAGGATGAATGCGTGGCTTGAGAGATGGTGCAGGAGGGAGGGGTTCAGATTTCTGGGACATTGGGACCGGTTCTGGGGGAGGTGGGACTATTACAAATTGGACGGTCTACACCTGGGCCGGACTGGAACAAATGACCTTGGGGGTGCTTTTGCTAACGCTGTTGGGGAGGGTTTAAACTAATGTGGCAGGGGGTTGGGAACAAAATGAGGAGGTCAGTGGACAGTAAGGAGGTAGTAACTAAAGCCTGTAAGGAACTAGATAATGAAGTCAGCGTGACAAAGGAAAAGAGCAGGCAGGGAGCAGATGATGAAAGCAAAGGGACTGGTGGTCTGAGGTGCATTTGTTTTAATGCAAGAAGTGTAGTAGGTAAGGCAGATGAACTTAGGGCTTGGATTAGTACCTGGGAGTATGATGTTAATGCTATTACTGAGACTTGGTTAAGGGAAGGGCAGAATTGGCAACTAAATATCCCAGGATATCGATGCTTCAGGCGGGATAGAGAGGGAGGTAAAAGGGGTGGAGGAGTTGCATTACTGGTCAAAGAGGATATCACAGCTGTGCTGAAGGAAGGCACTATGGAGGACTCGAGCTGTGAGGCAATATGGGCAGAACTCAGAAATAGGAAGGGTGCGGTAACAATGTTGGGGCTGCACTGCAGGCCTCCCAACAGCGAGCATGAGATAGAGGTACAAATATGTAAACAGATTATGGAAAGATGTAGGAGCAACAGGATGGTGGTGATAGGAGATTTTAATTTTCCCAACATTGACTGGGATTCTCTTAGTGTTAGAGGTCTAGATGGAGCAGAATTTATAAGGAGCATCCAGGAGGGTTTTCTCGAGCAGTATGTAAATAGTCCAACTCAGGAAGGGGCCATACTGGACCTGGTGTTGGGGAATGAGCCCGGCCAGGTGGTTGAAGTTTCAGCAGGGGACTACTTTGGGAATAGTGATCACAATTCCGTAAGTTTTAGAATACTCATGGACAAAGACGAGAGTGGTCCTAAAGGAAGAGTGCTAAATTGGGGGAAGGCCAACGATACCAAAATTCGGCAGGAGCTGGGGAATGTAGATTGGGAGCAGCTGTTTGAAGGTAAATCCACTTTTGATATGTGGGAGGCTTTTAAAGAGAGGTTGATTAGCGTGCAGGAGAGACATGTTCCTGTGAAAATGAGGGGTAGAAATGGCAAGACTAGGGAACCATGGATGACAGGTGAAATTGTGAGACTAGCTAAGAGGAAAAAGGAAGCACATATAAGATCTAGGCGGCTGAAGAAAGACGAAGCTTTGGAAGAATATCGGGAATGTAGGACCAATCTGAAACGAGGAATTAAGAGGGCTAAAAGGGGTCATGAAATATCTTTAGCAAACAGGGTTAAGGAAAATCCCAAAGCCTTTTATTCATTTATAAGGAGCAAGAGGGTAACGAGAGAAAGGATTGGCCCACTCAAGGACAAGGGAGGAAAGTTATGCGTGGAGTCAGAGAAAATGGGTGAGATTCTAAACGAGTACTTTGCATCGGTATTCACCGAGGAGAGGGACATGACGGATGTTGAGGTTAGGGACAGATGTTTGATTACTCGAGGTCAAGTCGGCAAAAGGAGGGAGGAAGTGTTGGGTATTCTAAAAGGCATTAAGGTGGACAAGTCCTCAGGGCCGGATGGGATCTATCCCAGGTTACTGTGGGAAGCGAGAGAGGAAATAGCTGGGGCCTTAACAGATATCTTTGCAGCATCCTTAAACGCGGGTGAGGTCCCGGAGGACTGGAGAATTGCTAATGTTGTCCCCTTGTTTAAGAAGGGTAGCAGGGATAATTCAGGTAATTATAGACCGGTGAGCCTGACGTCAGTGGTAGGGAAGCTGCTGGAGAAGTTACTGAGGGATAGGATCTATTCCCATTTGGAAGAAAATGGGCTTATCAGTGATAGGCAACATGGTTTTGTGCAGGGAAGGTCATGTCTTACCAACTTAATAGAATTCTCTGAGGAAGTGACAAAGTTGATTGATGAGGGAAGGGCTGTAGATGTCATATACATGGACTTCAGTAAGGCGTTTGATAAGGTTCCCCATGGTAGGCTGATGGAGAAAGTGAAGTCGCATGGGATCCAGGGTGTACTAGCTAGATGGATAAAGAACTGGCTGGGCAACAGGAGACAGAGAGTAGCAGTGGAAAGGAGTTTCTCAAAATGGAGACGTGTGACCAGTGGTGTTCCACAGGGATCCGTGCTGGGACCACTGTTGTTTGTGATATACATAAATGATTTGGAGGAAAGTTTAGGTGGTCTGATTAGCAAGTTTGCAGACGACACTAAGATTGGTGGAGTAGCAGATAGTGAAGGGGACTGTCAGAGAATACAGCAGAATATAGATAGATTGGAGAGTTGGGCAGAGAAATGGCAGATGGAGTTCAATCAGGGTAAATGCGAGGTGATACATTTTGGAAGATCCAATTCAAGAGTGAACTATACAGTAAATGGAAAAGTCCTGGGGAAAATTGATGCACAGAGAGATTTGGGTGTTCAGGTCTATTGTTCCCTGAAGGTGGCAACGCAGGTCAATAGAGTGGTCAAGAAGGCATACGGCATGCTTTCCTTCATCGGACGGGGTAAGGAGTACAAGAGTTGGCAGGTCATGTTACAGTTGTATAAGACGTTGGTTCGGCCACATTTGGAATACTGCGTGCAGTTCTGGTCGCCACATTACCAAAAGGATGTGGATGCTTTGGAGAGGGTGCAGAGGAGGTTCACCAGGATGTTGCCTGGTATGGAGGGCGCTAGCTATGAAGAGACGTTGAGTAGATTAGGATTATTTTCATTAGAAAGGCGGAGGTTGAGGGGGGACCTGATTGAGGTGTACAAAATCATGAGAGGTATAGACAGGGTGGATAGCAAGAAGCTTTTTCCCAGAGTGGGGGATTCAAATACTAGGGGTCACGAGTTGAAAGTGAGAGGGGAAAAGTTTAGGGGGGATATGCGTGGAAAGTTCTTTACGCAGAGGGTGGTGGGTGCCTGGAACGCATTGCCAGCAGAGGTGGAAGATGCGAACACGATAGCGTCTTTTAAGATGTATCTAGACAGATACATGAATGGGCAGGAAGCAAAGAGATACAGACCCTTAGAAAATAGGCGACATGTTTAGGTCGAGGATCTGGATCGGCGCAGGCTTGGAGGGCCGAAGGGCCTGTTCCTGTGCTGTAATTTTCTTTGTTCTTTTGTTTGAGGGTAATAGGTAGGAGCAACAAGCCCAGAGAACCGTGGATAACCAGAAACATTCAGGGTACACGAATATATGCTATGAAACTGTATCGGTTCCACTGATTTCACAAGTATGGCATTTCCTCAGGGGCTATTTGATAATGATTATGTTAACAGGGTTTAAGTAGTGCTTGAATAAGGACAGAATTGGTTCTCTTAATATACCACTGGGATGTATTGGGAGGCAGAGAGAAAGAGTTAATATTCTCTCCCACTTTTGCCAGAAAGGGCCCATTATGGATTGGAGGCAGGAGGAGCTGATGATGGGGCTACATGGAACATATTAGATATAGAAAATCAATATTATGATCAAGGCAAATTAAAGGATTACTTTTAAGTGTGAGTGAGAAGTTTAAAAGTCTCAGCTGAACAGTTAAATGTTTGGGTTGTTGAATCATAAATAAGAAATCACTCAGTGATTTCTTCATCCTCGGGGTGGGACTGTAAGATCACCTAGTTTTGTATAAATACATATGTGGGATTTGGATTTGTTTTAATCTGATTAAACTTGTTGATTTCTTTTCACTTTTCGACAGCTTGTAGATTTGTACTGCAACTAGAAATAATGAAAAGGTTAATGTTGTTCATTGTCAGGATGCTTTACAGTCTAATGTGTCAGGGCACAATTTAGCTGATGCTGTTGGATATTTTTGCCAAAACTGTAGAATGTGTGATTCGTGTTTCTTTATTGCTTTATGTAGACACATTGTGAAACGGGATCACCAGGGCAGTCTTGAAACAGGATGTGAAATAACAGGAGAGGATGAGAAACAAGTTTCTACTCATGTAGTAGGAAATGCCTCATTTCTGGATGTCTTTTTCACAATAAGACTTGTCATGCCATAATGAATCAGCAATAAATAGTTTTGTGAGCAGCAGCCTATCAGAATCTTCAGCTTTTACTGTCATGTCCAGAATTTAAGGATAAGGGACCATTCTTACAAATAAAATAGGAAATGCAGGAGGATTTGTTGTAACAAAAGTTTATTAAGTATGTGAAACAGATTGCAGACATGACTGGTATAACAAGAAAAATCAATATGTTTCAATAAGGAATTAAACAGTTGCTTGTGAGCAAATGGGATTTGAGGCAATTGGAAATGTAGCAACAGAATACTGTGGATGTGTGGACTAGATATATTGAAGGTTGTCTCCTTCCATAACCAGTTACCGTGTGACTATGTTGCTGTGTTACATAACTGCCATATTGAAGACAGTCATTAAGTGTGATTTGGTTCCTGATGCCAGGGACTGGGACTTTGCCCTTTCCAGACCGGGGGATATAATTCATACCTTGGTTACTGTGACTATTAACTCCACCTGTCACCTACTGGTGAAAAATAGCTGACAGTCTGTCTCTGGCTCAAAAATGCCCATAAACTTGTCCAGAGCCAGTGCCACCAGTAATGTAACTTTATGCTATTGTTATGTGAGTAATGAAATAGGCAGCATAGTTTTGGATGACTTCAATTTTATCGAGGAAAGAATGTGGGAGACCAATGGAAGTGCATTGGAATAGTCAAGCCTCGAGTTACGAAAGACATGAATGAGGATTTCAGCAGTAGATGAGCTGGGTCAGGGGAAAAGTCAGGTGATGTGATGGAGGTGGAAATAGGCGGTGTTAGTGATGTTGAAGATATGAGGTCAGAAACTCACTTTGGGATCAAATATGGTGCCGAGGTTGTGAACAGTCTGGATCAGTCTCAGAAGGTTGCCAGGGAGAGTAACTAGGGAATGGATTCTGTAGCAGGGAAGTGAAGACAATCTTCCCAGTGCTTAATTGGAGGAAATTTCTACTCATCCAACACTGGATGTCAGTCAAGCAGTCTGACAATATAGAGACAGTGGAGGAGTCGAGAGAGGTGGTGGTAGGGTAGAGCTGGGTGTTGTCTGTACATGTCATGGAGTCATAGAGTTATACAGCACAGAAACAGGCCCTGCGGTCCATCGTGTCTGTGCCATCCATCAAGCCTATCTATTCTAATCCCATTATCCTGCACTTGGCCAGTAACCTTGTATGCTATGGCGTTTTAAGTGCTCATCTAAATATTTCTAAAATGTTGTGAGGGTTCCTGCCTCTACCACCCCTTCAGGCAGTGTGTTCCAGATTCCAACAACCCTCTGGGTGAAAATTCCTTTCCTCAAGTCCCTTCTAAACCTTCTTCCCCTTACCTTAAGTCTATGCCTCCTGGTTATTGACCCCTCTGCTGAGAAAAAAGTTTCTTCCTATCAATGCCCCTCATAATGTTGTATACTTCAATCAGGTCCCCCCTTAGCCTTCTCTGCTCAAAGGAAAACAGCCCGAGCCTATCCAGTCTCTCTTCATAGCTGAAATGCTCCAGCCCAGGCAACATCCTGGTGAATCTCCACTGCACCCTCTCCAGTGCAGTCACATCTTTCCGATAGTGTAGTGATCAGAACTGTGCACAGTAGTCCAGCTGTGGCCTAAGTAGTGTTTTATACAGCTCCATCATAACCTCCCTGCTCTTATATTCTGTGCCTCAGCTAATAAAGGCAAGTATCCCATATGCCTTCCTAACCACCTTATCGACCTGTGCTGCTGCCTTCAGTGATCTTTGGACAAGTACACCGAGGTCTCTCTGACCCTTTGTAATTCCTAGGGTCCTACCATCCATTGTATACTCCCTTGCCTTGTTAGTCCTCCCAAAATGCATCACCTCACACTTCTCAGGATTAAATTCCATTTGCCACTGCTCCGCCCATCTTACCAGCCCATCTATATCATCCTGTAGTCTAAGGCGTACCTCCTCACTATTTACGACACCACCAATTTTCGTGTCATCTGTGAACTGACTGATCATACCTCCTATATTCACGCTGAAATCATTAATGTACACTACAAACAGCAAGGGTCCCAGCACTGATCCCTGCGGTACACCACTGGTCCCAGGTTTCCACTCACAAAAACAACCCTCAACCATCACTCTCTGCAGCCTGCCACGAAGCCAATTTTGGATCCAATTTGCCAAATTGCACTGGATCCCATGGGCTCTTACCTTCTTAACTAATCTCCCATGCGAGACCTTATCAAAAGCTTTGCTGAAGTCCATGCAGACTAAGTCAACTTCTTTACCCTCATCTACACATCTAGTCACCTCCTCGAAAATTCAATCAAGTTTGTGAGAAACGATCACCCCTTGATAAAGCTATGCTGACTATCCCTGATTAATTCCTACCTCTTCAAGTGGAGTTTAATCCTGTCCCTCAGAATTTTTTCCAATACTTTTCCTACCACTGATGTTAACCCTCCCCTCTGTAACTACCTGGTTTATCCCTGCTACCTGTGAAAATTAATGATGTGTTTTCAGATGATGTCGCTAAGGGGCAGCATGCAGATGAGAAATAGGAGGGAGACAAGGATAGATCCTCAGAGGATACAATAGGTAACGATGTGGGAGTGGGAAAAGAAACCATTACAAGTGATTCTCTGGCAACGATTAGATAGATAAGAATGGAACCAGGCGAGTGCAGTCCCAACCAGCTGGACAACAGTGGAGAGGCAGCAGATCAGATGGTTTCATCTTAGTGACAAAGAATTCTCTGAACTCCTCAAACTTAGGGCTCAATTTTACCAGCCCCTCGACATCATGGGTTGTGGTGGGGGAACCCATAAAATACTTGTGGAAGAGGCCCGCTGCGACCCACAATGCTGAGAAGGCCCTGTCGCCTTTTACCTGCCTCGGTGCACCCACCCCTCCCACCCGCTGCCAAGGGGCGGGGCCTGCATTTGCATTGCAAAATGTATTCAATAAATGCAAATAAACCTACCTAGACCGGGCGGCCTTCCCACGCCAGCATTCCGCACAGTGGCCGAATGTCCCATGCCTTCGGATCCCCATTTGGGAAACGGAGGCGAGACACTGGTGGGGAGGGGTGAGGAGTGTAATTCTCAGGGGGGGAGACGGGGAAGCTGTGGGGGACAGTCTTTTGATTGGTGGGGTGATGGTGGGAAGGGGTTAAGGTCTAAAGTTAATAAAGGTCGGTGGGAAAGGCTGGAGTCTGCATCACAGTTTTTTCGGGGGATATGGTTATTTAATAAATCGATTCTTCCATGGGAAATGCAGGTGAGGGAAGTGAAAATGTGATTAAATGTGTAAGTTTAATTTTGAACTTTTGTTCCTTTTAAAACTGCTAGTGAAGGGCTCGAAGCCCTTTAAAAATGGCGCCGGTGATTGTGCGGTGGCACCGGTCACCGTTGCTGGGATACAGTAGCCGCCCCCTCTACATCATCAGGGGCAGCCGTTCCACCTCCTCCATTTAAATCAGCCCCCGGGTATAATATCGCTGGGGCTCAGCGGCAGAGAGGTCACGTGTGATGTGCACTTTTTTTCAAGGTCGCCGTTGGAAAGGCGGAGAGCAGGTAAAATTCAGCCCTTATTGTTAGAGGGGAGGGTGGAGGAGACAGGGGAGTGAAGTTTAAGAAGACGGTGTCCGGTCAAGAAAAGAAGGCGGGGTTATCTTCTCATTGCAGGATGATCCAGGAATAGTGAACGGTTTCAGCAGATGAGAACAGGACCCAATAGAGCTTTATGTGACCTGGCCGTGTTGCTAAACAAGTTGTCTGTCATATCCTTTCAATTCTGCATCCCTTGGAATTATGGGAGCTGAGATGAGGGCCATACCAGGGGAAATGACCAGAGTGAGAGAGAGAAATGGATTTATTTGGAGCGAGGTTTTCAAAGATTGATGTGAGGGTGCAGTGGAGCAAATCGGTAACTGCGGAAATGTTGTGGAAAATGGAAGGTCAAAGGCTCGACAGTTGGGATTTTTAATGCGCAGTTGTAAGTGAATTGGGGGATGGTCTATTTTCCGGGGTGGATACAGAAGGAGGTAGGGTTGGGGCGTGGAAGGGGTATGTGGGTGGAGAGTGATACAAGGAAGTGATCAGAGATTGCCTTATCTGTAATTGAAGCGCAACTATGTGAGATGGCATGGTCAAGGTTGTAACCGTGAAGATGAATTGGGAAATTAACATTGAGGGAGAGATTTAGGGAAGATTGGAAGGCGAAGATCTCAGTGGAGAGAGAGAATCATTAGTTGAGATGGAGATTGAAATCACCGAGGATGAGATGTCATTCAGTGCAGAGGCTGAGGGAGCAAAGCAATGAATATATCTCAGTGAGAATATTTACGTTGTACTTGGGAGGTCGGTAGATAACGAGGATTTTGATTGAGAGGTGAGAGGGGTGGAGCAGCGGGAGATGCTGAAAGGGGGAGAAAATGCCAGAGGAGTGGGGGGGGTTAGGCCAAGGTGTGATCTGGTGATAAGTGCCACACTGTCACTGCATCAATCTCCATGGGTATTGTGGTGAAAGGTCGAGCCAGGTGGGCAGGCTTCATTTAGGGGGAATGTGTTATCACCCCTCAGCCAGGTTTCCATTGAGGCCATGATGTCACTGCAATCATCCACAATAACTTCATGGATGGAAAAAGGCCTTGAACGGTCATTCTGGTGGGAGATGTGTAGAGGGATGATGAGAGCTGATCCATTGGCTGAGTCCATAATGTCAGCAGTGGGAGGGGTGAGTTTGATGAGAAAGATATTGGAAGATTAGCCCTCAGTGGGTGCGGAGATTCAGTGAAAGATTAGGATGGGGCAATTGGGATCGATGCTTGTAATGTGTGATCGCCGAGTGCCTCAATGACCACTGTGGAGGATGCAGAGAGCGATAAAGTGGGAAGCTGTAGACTTATCCAATAAAACAGAGATGGGGGAAGTGGTCACGGGAGATGTTCCAAATTAGTTTAATTTTATTCTAAATGTATGTGTTTTAGGGAGTAAAACGAACATGAGGTCTTCACTGAGAGCAGCCATGTTGAACACTCTTTATTTACACCTTTCAACAGAGGGGGCAGTAGAGAGGCAGTATACAAATGTTCTCCGATTACATACAATCAGCCAGTTTAATTCAGTTTACACTCTCTCCCCACGTAATCATTTGTTTTACATTAACACCAGTATGTCTTTAACACAAATATCATCACTGACAAGAAGTAATGAAAAGAACAACTTATTTCTTCTATAAAAGCAAAATACTGCGGAGGCTGGACATCTGAAATAAAAACAAGAAATGCTGGAATCACTCAGCAGGTCTGGCAGCATCTGTGGAAAGAGAAGCAGAGTTAACGTTTCGGGTCACGGACCCAAAACGTTAACTCTGCTTCTCTTTCCACAGATGCTGCCAGACCTGCTGAGTGATTCCAGCATTTCTTGTTTTTATGATAACTTATTTCTTCTTCCTTCCTACATAATTTCAATGAACCTATCTGGCTTCTTTCTCTTTCTGTCTGGGTATCTTCTTCCATTTTCATTAGCTTGACTCTGCTCTGCCAACATCTCAGACTGTGTCGACTCTGAACTTTGACTTTGACGACCAACTCCACTTCATGGTTTGAACTGTGAAATTGATTAGTTTTAATCAAAGACATTGACTCACTTTGTTCTAGTGGTGGGCTCTGTGATACCGGAAAACTTTCAGTTTTACTGTGACTTTCACTTTCCTCCTGATTTTCACTTGGGACTGGAGGAATTTGGACTTTAAGTCTATCATGACCTCGATCTGAAACATTGCTGCAACCTGGAGCATTACTGTTTCCTCTACTCAGACATGCAGTCTGGATATGACTGACGTTTCCACAGGCATAGCATTTTGAGTGGAAATGGGAACATTTGGATCGTTGGCAGTTACCATGGCAATGATAGCATCTAAATTTCTGATTCTGAGTCTGCAAACTTGGCTTCCTGGTTGCTGCTGAAATCTGGTGGACTTCCTCTGCCAGCTCAAGAAAAAAACTTTCTTGCAATCTGCAGCTATCTCAGCCTGCCATTTCCACGGCTGTGGCCTCATCGCAGGCCTCCTTCCCTCCCAGCTCACTGCCTTTACTCAAAATTTTAGAATGCATTCTCTCAAATGAGATGTAAAAAAAAAATCAGTCCCATCCCTTCATTGTCACATTTCTGTGTTGTTGACACAGAATAAAACTAACATGAAGTCTTAACTGGAAGCAACCATCTTGAACACAATTTAATTACACCTTTCAACAGAGAGGGCTGCAGAGAGACACCACACAAATGCACTATTACATGCAATCAGCCAGTTTAATTCAGTATACTACAGTATGATTAGTGCAAAGGATTTTCTGCTCTATGTACACAAAAGGTGCCTTACATTAAATATAAACTCAATCAAATCAATCCGTTTGGCTTCAAAACAGCATGATTACAGAGACTGAGTGGAGAGAGGCTGGGTTCACATGTGGTTTATACGTGAGAATATTTCATATTCTTCATTATTTTAAAACCTTAGAAAGTGTAGTGAAGGGATATTTCACCCCATTCTTCAGTTCCTCTCTAAACTTACTCTGGGTCACAGAGTAAATAAAAGTGTTTGTGCAGCAACTCAGGAGCTGAAGCATAAACCCAAGTCGTTCTACAATGTGTGATGGACCTTCAGGATCAGTCAGGTCCAGCAGAACTAATCTAGAATGAATCGTAGACACCAGGAACAGAATCCATAGAAGGATAAAATTCCCCGATATCATAAAAAGTGAAGTGATTGATTTTCTTCTGCTCATTGTCTCTGGATCACTGTGACTCTCCCCACTGACCCGGTCCCGAAGTCTCTTGCGAATTCTGATGGTCACTAGAATGTGTCTGACAGTTAAAACATTGAGCATCAGAATCAGAATAAATGGTACACATGGGGTGAAAATATAATGTAGAAATTCAATTGCTGCCCATACTGGTGAAAACATAACACTCCAGGGAAGAACGCAGAACCAGGGGCCTCGAAAACGGATATAGCTGCTTGAAAGCATAAAATACCAGAAAATATTCTTCACACAGAACAACACAGACATTGTTCCAATTATCACAGCCGCCGATTTCTCAGTGCAATATTTAGTTTTCAGTTTCTGGCAGCAAATGGCCACAAATCGATCAAAGGTGAAAGCGACGGTGAACCAGACAGAACAGTCCGTTGCTGCATAAAGTAGGACAGCGTGGATATTACACACTGGAATATCAAACAGAAATTGAAACATTTTACGATAACTAATGGGAATTTGCCTCAGTATCAGATCGAAGATAATGACCAATAGATCTGCTGCTGCCATGGCCACCAAGTAACGAGTGACACATTTGGAGAGACCACACTTTCCCCGAGACAGGATCACAATCGTCACTAAGTTAACTGTAAGGAAGAGGAAAAACAGGGACATTATACATCAGGATGGGAGCAGGAATATCAATATAGTGGATCCATGGGTAGAATAATGGTCTCCCCTGGTACACTGAAAGTAAACACACTGACTGGTGCCATGCAATCCAAAGAGATCAATTCTCAGCTGGTTCAGTTACAATCGGAATCAGTTACACTGGGATATGGTGGGACAATTACCAAGGTCTCGCTCCTGATCAGTGACCCTTGGACATGCTGAGCTTTTAATCCCCCGGCTTCTGCTGCTGTTCTATGACCATGGGATATGATGTAAGTTGGTTTCCTGTTTCAGATTCTTTGCATTTAATCTTTGGCATGACCCCAACCTGTTTGTTTTTGTGAATTAAGATGCAGCCCTTTGTGTCTTCTGCAAACTTGGATATATGGTTCTCAGATTCATTATTATCTAATCTAAGTCATCAATAAATATTATGAATACTTGAGGCTCCACCACAGATCATCTCAGCAGATTGGTCGTCACTTCATTCCAATACAAGTTGTTCTGACCTCACTGAGATCGTTAACATAAAAAGTACGAGATATGAACCTCAAGAGCAATTTCAAGAATTACACAACAAGATTTCATGTTTTGAGACCCTTGTTATAATAACTAAACTCAAAGAAATCCCCAATTAACAGCAGCTGTTACCCCAAATTAACAAGAAATATAGTTTTGCTATTAATTACAATGTTTGAAAACCTCACACCACATTTATATGTTATTAACTAACACCTCATCCCCGGGATGAAATGTTCGGGTCTTGGCGTGCTTGTCTTCCCATTTCTTCACAGTTGTTTGAGAAGCTTTCAGGTGTTCCTGAGCCGCTTTGAAGGCTCTCATTAGGGGATTCCCTGGTGGCAAACAAAAGATATTCTAGCCTTTTGTCCCAATCATGAGGATATTCCTGACGGTATTCCCTGATCATCATTTTGAAGTTCTGATCGTACATTTCTAAAGCTCCTTGTGTCTGTGGGTGGTTTGCTGAGGACTTTAACTGTGTTACATCCAAATTATGCATATATTTCTGAAAAATTATAGACATAAAATTGGAACCTTGATCCAACTGAATCTCAATCAGTAATCCACATCTGGTGAAGAACTGGTTAACTTCTCGACCACTATCTTCGCAGAAATTGTTCTCAAGGGAATGGCCTCAGGGAATTGAGTAGCCATATATATGATTGTGAGTATATTTTGGTGTCCCACTTTCGTTTTCGGTAAACATCCTACACAGTCTTCCAACACCCTACATAATGGTTCCCCCAAAACTGATATGAGAATTAGAGGTGCCTGTTTTATGGCAGATT
The DNA here is from genome assembly GCF_036365525.1 of Heterodontus francisci. Taxonomy (NCBI): domain Eukaryota; kingdom Metazoa; phylum Chordata; class Chondrichthyes; order Heterodontiformes; family Heterodontidae; genus Heterodontus; species Heterodontus francisci. The sequence goes on from NC_090410.1 coordinate 31,307,478, forward strand.
GTGGTTTTCCCACAATCTGGCACATCTGGCACATTTTATAAAACTGCATCACATCCTTGGAAAGACCTGGCCAATAAAAATGCTACCATAGATGCGATTGGATCTTCCGGATCCCCACATGTCCCACCATAGTAATTTCATGGGTCATGCTTCATCTGCAGGTCTGTCAGCAGGTCTCCACTTCCTCATCAGGATCTCATTTTTAATTTAATATTCTTCCAGAACTCCCTTTGCCTCAGTTTCCATTTGAGCCGATTGTGTCATTTGATTTAACTCTGGATTGGTTTGCTGACCCTTGATCAGAGAAGATTTATTAAACATTTCCTTCAGATTATTCAAATCCCCAAAGAAAGTTTCAGATATTTGGCTGTCTGTCTGTGGTGCCAATTTTACCTCCGAAAATTGAACTTGTTTCGTCATTGCTCCTGTCACTACACATGGAGAAAAACTTCCTGGAACCTTGTCCTGCAACTGTTCTGTCTCTTTGACTTCACTTGGTGTTTCAATAACTACAGGAGAAGTTACCACCTTCGCTCCGGCAGAATCACTCCCCAGGTGTAGATCAACTCAATCTACCATCAAACTATGGACAACTCCTACAGCTACCGTTCAAGACATGAGGTCACACTCCAGGTGCACCCAATACAAAGGTACAGGTAGATACTCCCCGCCAATGTAAACCTTGGCATTCAGTGTGCTCTCTGGTGAAAAGTTATGCCTTTCCCAGCAAAGAGTTTGTGTGGCTCCTGTATCCCTACATATAACTATAGGTTTACCTGCGTTAATTGAGGGATAAGGAGTTATTTTTCTCCTTGACAAGAATTCCCAATAATTCTCAAGTATCTTGCTCACATCCCCCCCACTCACAGCAGTTTTTATACTTGGCCTTACAGCTGCAGTCAGAGCTACAGCTTGCTCTGTCATACTCTCAGTCAGGACCCTTTCTCTGAGTTGGCCTTGTGTGTCCCAATAACTCAGTGATGAGGGGGCATAGATTTAAAGTGATTGGTAGAAAAATTAGAGGGGAGATGTGAAAAAGATTTTTCACCCAGAGGGTGGTGATGGTCTGGAAGTCACTGCCTGAAAGGATAGTTGAGGCAGAGACCCTCAACTCATTCAGAAGGAGTCTGGATATGCACCTCAAGTGCCGTAAGCTGCAGGACTATGGTCCAAATGCTGGAAGGTGGGATTAGAATAGGTGCATTTTTTTTCGGCCAGCACAGACATGATGGGCCAAGTGGCCTCTTTCTGTGCCTTCAACTTTCTATGATTCTATGGGTTTACCCCACAACTTCCAGCATTCTGCACAAAAGTGTCCCACCTTGTGGCAATGATAACACTTCGGCTTTCAGACCGCACTTCCATCCTCAATATCTTCCTTTCTGGCCTAATGAGGAGATCCTGGGGCATTCCCAGCTGTCTCTTCTTTTCCCTGGCTACTTGCCTTCTTTTCACCCTCCCATCTTCTATCCTTCTTCGGTTTGTGGGGGTGACAGACAAAGGGTTTGGGCTTGGAAATAAGCTCATAATCATCAGCAATCTCAGTTGCCTGTCTGGCTTTTGAAACCTTCTGGTTCTCTAAATGGGTTCTTATTAATGGAGAAAGTGATTTTTTACAATTCTTCCAGGAGAATTATTTCTCATACATGGCATTTACCTTTCGTGCTTACATCAAACGAACAAATTTGATTTGCTTTACCCTCTCATTCTATATAAGTCTGCCCAGTCTGTCTCCGGAGGTTTCAAAATTTCTGCTGGTAAGCTTCAGAGACTTTTTTGCCATCTTATAATCTGCAGAAGCCTTCTCAGAACGCATAGCAGAAACGTCATGAGCTCTGCCCATCAACCTTCTTTGCATGAGCAGTGCCCAGCTTTCCTTCGGCCACTTCATCTGTCTAGCTCACTTTTCAAAAGAAATGTAAAATGTGTCTACATCCCTTTCCTCAGACTTTGGGAGGCCTTGTACAAATTTAAAATGCTCTCCACTGGGTCCTCGGCTGGACTCAGCTTCTTCCTCAGAACTTTCACTGGAATCAAAGACAGGCTTTTGTTTTAGTTTCAGCTTTTTTCATTCGATTTCCATTCCTTCTCTTTCACTTTCTTTTTGAAATTCTCATTCAAGTTTCTTCATTTCTTTTTCATTTTCAAGCTCAATGTTTTTCGTTTCCAATTCTCTTTCTTTCAGAAATGTTCTCTCTTTCACCCTTTCCTCTCTTTCCACTTTCAAGTTCAAGCTGCTTCATCTGCAACTGAATTTTAGCTAATTCAATTGAATTATCATCTGGTTTGCCTTTTTCTTCTTTCAGTTTCAAATGCTATTACTTCAATTATGTCTGCTTTCTTAGCTCCTGGTTTCAACACTGATCCCAATTTTGCTGACAATTCTATTAGCTTATCCTTGGTTGTATAACTCTATAACTCTGTGACACTCAGGGATAAGTCATCCTTCTCCAGAAAGATCATAGAAACTAACAAATCCATTCTGGTCATGTAAACTTTACTCTAATGCACAAGAAACCCTTTCTTTTCCCTTTCGCTCTTTTCAGTTATTATTACGCCACTTAGAATTTCATCTCGTCAGCTTTGGCTGATCCAGCACAGAGCCCCCAATTATATGTTACAACTGGGGTGGGAGGAATGCGCTGCATTTTCTAGTTCCACTTCTCTACAGGTCACAGCATGTATTTATATGTTTACCCAGGATCCGATATAGTCGATCATCGACTCTACTCTTTCCCCCCGAATTAATTGCATCAACTAGATTTCTTTAATAACCAACAAAATGATCAATTGATTATAAACAAGACTTATCCAGAAAGGAAGCAAAATATTAACACACTGATTGAAATATAAACATTCCTTTTTACCTTAGCCACTCTCACTCACACACACACACACACACACACACACACACACACACACACACATCAGTTAACTAAAAAGTAGAAAATTTCTCTGTAGAGCTATTTTTCAAAAAAAATACTTTTGCGAAATACTTGCTAATTCTTGAAGAAAAAAGAGAAGATATTGAAGGACATCAGTTGTCTTTTTTAGTCTGGTGCCAAGTATATGGAGATTGATGACTGGGATCTTTTCTGGAGCAGTTCATTCTGGAGATGTCAAGCAGTAGTCTGGTATACATTCCAGGAGAAATGTTACATCAGGGGTTTCAGTTATCCCACTCTGGATTTGCAGATTTGTCACTGAGTTAAAGAAAGATGAGCTGGTGTCTTATGTCTCAGCAGGCTGACCTCCAACTGCCTTCAAACACAGTCCGCACACCAACTGAACCTAAACAATATCTCAGAAGTGAAATCACAAACAGCAAGTCAGAACGTTCTGACAATGATACATCTTGACATGTCACTGCTCTGTAAACATCTTCCCCATGTCACCAAGGTTTCTGTTGTTTATTAAGCTTAAGGCATGTGATTTCTAGTAATGGTTATTTTCAAGCAAGACCTCTCAGTGATCCTTGTGAAAAACACATCCATCAAATCATTTCAGTTTTAAGTATAAGTCCTCAAAAAACATTCAAAAATGGAAGCACTGTCATAACACTTAGTTAAAAGTAGGAAAACCTGTCTGGTTGGTTTTGCTATGATCATCGCAAGTAAGTCATGACACACCTATTGAATTGGCCAGTACATCCACTTGCAGAAAGAAAAAAACCTGTTGTCAACAAACAAGAGGAGGGACAAGAGGGAGGTCCTTTGACGCCTCCTCACTTGACCATAACTCACTCACTCTTCATCCATCCATCCATCTATTCATCCATCCATTCATCCACCCATCCATCTATCTGCCCATCTAATAATTCACACAATGGGAGAATTTACACTTATATTACAAAGCTATCCTGATGAACAGTCACTATCAAGGGGCTGATGCTGTAACTGATGCTGAGATCTGCTCCTTCGGGTTTGAGAATGTATCAGGATGGAAGTGGTACAATATTAATCTGGTGCTTTCGACCTGTGAGTGAGAACTGAATAGATTTCCACTTAATCGAGGGAATATAAATCAATAAAATGAGAAAGGAATCTACTTCACACATTACCCCATTTGCAATCAATTAGAATTAAATTTAGTTGGAATGATTTATTGTCAATTGCAACTCTGTATCGTTAATCTTATCCAGCAGACCTTCAATTATCCTTAAAGCCATGTCTACACTTATCAATTAAGCAGTTCTTGTCCAGTGTGCACAATGATAATCGGGGTGGGGACGGACCCTTCACCGGGAATAAAACCCACCTGATTATCCTTTCCTTAAACTTACTGCAATGAATATCAGGCTGGTTCTGTAAAGGACGTGCAATCCTTCTCCATCACTTTTTTATTCTAACACCCTCTTCAGGCAGTGAGAGTCAAGAGTGAGTTAAGGTGAGTTACAATATTAATAGGGGGGCATAAAACTTACCAGGGACACCAATAAAAGCAAGGGTGGGAAAATAAATACGCTCTATATCACGAAGCACCATACTGACATAATATTCCAGTGAACTAATCCGATTCATTCTTCCCATTTCTGCAGAACATTGATCCCGGTTTGTGCTGGAGACCAAACTCTTACTGACTCTGCAACTGAGCAAAGACCCTTATGTAAGGCAGGAGAAATCCCCATTGACATAATTATGAGTCAAGGAGACTGACATTACTTACAGTGACTGAACAAAAAGATTCTGTTCATCTCAGTTACACAACACATTGCAATATCATAAATTATATTTAGCCAGATATTGCACAATGGAATGTGAATCTCCCCAGACTCCAAGGATGAACAGACTGGGTGAAATCTGCAGTGTTACAGCATTGAGTGCTGTGAGAACAGATTTATTTACAGGTTGCCCGCTTTTTCTGTGATATAATTTGTTCTGTAATTTCAGAGAATTTCTCTCCAATTCACAGGATGGACTTTAAACTCAGCCAGTGAGACCAAAACATGTGGTATAGCCCCGGGAATATTCTTTACTCAATTCTGGATCAAACATAATTTTATTTCCATCGTCCTTAAAATGCTGTCACACTCCCAGACCCTAAAGATTGGGCACACATGATCTGGAATCAGTCCAAAAAATACACAACCATTGAGCCGACACATAGTCATATGTGGCCATGTAGCTGCTCCAAACATTGAAACATTCCCGAGGATTCCCCACAAGTGTTGATTCCCATTCAGAGACCCATGTGATTAGATTCCAAGAGCCCAATCTCTATAAATGGTGATGCAATCACTGGTAACGGAATAAATCCTTACAATTACATCAGACAATTCCTGGGAAACAATCCACAATTACGAACTGTTCCTGTAAACGCCTGTAAAGATCTCACTGTCAAGTGTTTCTTATACTTATTCTCTCATTTCCAGAGGCAGAGTGCAAATAATTCACATTTCCAGAGATCCCCACCAGACAAAGTCCTAATTCCTGAATTTTAACCAGTTAGAGAAACTGGGATGGTTTTCAATGGAACAGAGAATGGTTGGAGTAGATTTAACAGAGATGCTCACAATCATGAAGGATTTTGACAGAATCGAGACGGAGAAACTGTTTCCACAGGCAGGAGGGTGAATAACCAGATGACACAGATTGAGAACAAATGGCAAAACATCCAGGGAGGATATGAGAAGAAATTTGATGCAGTGATTTGTTTTGAGCTGGATTACAGTATCTGAGAAAGTAGGAAGCAGATCTAATAGTAACTTTCCAAAGAAGTGGATATATATTGAAAAGGAGATATTTGCATGGCGATGGGGAAATAGCAGCAGAGAGCTAATAATTGAATCTCTCTTTCAAAAAAAACGGCACAGACTCCTTCTGTACAGAATGTTAAAATGACTGTCTATAAACAATTTACATTTGTATAGCACCTTAATCATAATGAAACATCCCAAGGTGCTGCACAGGAGCGTTTAAAACAACATTTGACACCGAGTCACATCAGGAGATATTAGGTCAGATGACAAAAAGCTTGGACAGAGGTAGGTTTAAACGAGTGGCTGAAAGGAGGAATGCGAGGTGGCGAGGCAGATTGATTTCAGGAGGGAATTCCAGAGTTTAGGCCCTGGCAACTGAATGCATGGTCACCAATGGTGGAGCAATTAAAATTGGGGATTCTCAAGAGGCCAAATAGCACAGATATCTTGGAGGTTTTGTGGGATGGATGAGATTACAGAGATAGGGAGGGGTGAGGCAGTGGAGGGACTTGAAAACAAGAATGAGAATTTTAAAATCAAGGCATTCCTTGACTGGGAGCCAATGTAGATCAGCGAGCACAGGGGTGACAGGGGAACAGGACTTGGTGCGAGTTAGGATACAGGCAGCAGGGTTTTGGATGAACTCAAGTTTAAGGGGAGTAAAATATAGTAGACCTGCCAGGAATGCATTGCAATGGTCAGTTCTAGAGGGAACAAAGGCATGAATGAGGGTTTCAGTGGCAGATGTGCTGAGACAGGGGTGAAATCAGGTGACGTCACAAGTGGAAATAGCCACGGGTCCCAGCTATGTCTGCATGTTGGTGGAATATGTGGAACATTCCTTATTTCAGTCTGACTTGGGCCCCCTCCATCACCTCTTTTTCTGGTACATTGATAACATTCCGGGAGCGGAGCCGACCTGCGGGGAAAACTCTGAGCTAGAAAAGAGGGTAAATAGAGTCCGAGGATCACGCCCTAGAGACTTACTGTCCGGGAGCAGAATGGAGAGGAGTGGACCTGTGGGGAGAACGCCGAGCGAGAGAAGAGGATAAATAGAGCCTGAGGATCATGGCCTAGACACTTACCTTCCGGCAGCACAGAGCAGTCCAGACGCACCGGAGTTTTGAAAAAAAGAAGGAAAAAAGTCAACAGTGACATCACATGAAATTTGCAAGATGATTGCTTGGTGAGTAACTGCTGTTAGGGAATAACTCTAAATAGCTGGGTAAGTAACCAAAGTAAAGAGAAAGGTCTACAGTTTTTTATATATATAGTAGGTAGTTTTTTGGGGGGATTCAAGGTCCCTAGTATAAATAATCTAATTTTTGGGTAATTTAAAGGAGTAAATTAAGGCTAAGTCATAGAGTCATACAGTTCTACAGCACAGAAACAGGACCTTCAGCCCATCGTGTCTGTGCCAGCCATCAAGCACCTATCTATTCTAATCCCATTTTCCAGCACTTGGCCCGTAGCCTTGTTTCATGGCACGGCAGCTCGTCAGCGTGGAATGCTCCTCCTGTGCAATGTCGGAAGTAAGGGGCACTGCCAGTCTCCAGGGCAAACACCTGGAAGTGTCTTCAGCTGCAGCTACTTGAAATCCACGTTTCAGATCTGCAGCGGTGGCTGGAGACACTGTGGAGCATCCGCGAGGTGGAGATCATCACGGATAGCACGTACAGGGAGGTGGTCACACTGTAGGTAAAGACTGCTCAGGCAGAAAGTGAATGGGTGACCACCAGGTTGAGTAGTAGGCGCAGACAGGTAGTACAGGAGTCCCCTGTGGTCATCCCCCTCTCAAACAGATATACCGCTTTGGATACTGTTGGGGGAGATAGCTTCTCAGAGGAATGCAGCAAGACCCAAGTCTGTGGCACCATGGGTGGCTCAGCTGTATAGCAGGACGGAGAAAGTAGTGGGAGAGCTTTAGTGATGGGGGTTCTCTTGTAAAGGGTACAGATAGTTATTTATGTGGCCGCAAACGTGACTGCAGGATGGTATGTTGCCTCCCTGGTGCCAGGATCAAGGATGTCATGGAGCCGATGCAGGACATTCTGAAGGGGTGGCTGAACAGTCAGAGGTCATGGTACACATTGGTACTAACAACAGAGGTAGAAAGAGGGATGAGGTCCTGCAACAAGAATTTAGGGAGCTAGGTAGCAGATTCAAAAGCAGGACCTCAAAGTTGTAATCTTTGGATTATTCCCAGTGCTAGTGAGTATCGGAATAGGAAGATAGAGCAGATGAATGCGTGGCTAAAGAGATGGTGCAGGAGGGAGGGCTTTAGTTTCCTGGATCACTGGGTCTGTTTCAGGCAAAGGTGGGACCTGTACAAGTTGGACGGATTGCATCTGAACCGAATGGGACCAACATGCTTGCTGGGAGGTTTGCTCGTGATGTTGGCGGGGAGGGTGGTGCGGGGGTTAAACAAATTTGGCAGGGGGATGGGATACAGAGTGGAAGCAGAGTAGGGGGTGATACACAGTCAAATATAGAAGAGAAACTGAGTCAATCTGGAAGGCAGAGCAAATATAGACCTGTTAAGGTACAAGCGAATAATGCAAGGCTGGATTGCATCTATTTTAACGCAATGAGTCTGACTATTAAGGAAGATCAATTGAGGCATTAATTAACACATGGGAATTGCTATCACAGAGACATGGTTGAGGGAGGGGCAGGAATGGCAGCTCAATATTCCAGGGTATAGAATCTTTAGGCGTGACAGAGTGGGGTGTAAAAGAGGACGTGGCATTGCACTGTTGATCAAGGAGTCAATTACTGCAGTAAGGAGGTATGATATCTTGGAAGGTTCCTAAAACGAGGTCATATGGGTAGAACTTAAAAACAAAAAGGGGTCAATCACTTGACTGGAAGTGTACAACAGGCCTCCAGTCAGGGAGAGATGGAGGAGCAGGTATGTCGGCAAATCTCAGAGAGGTGCAAAAATAATCGGGTAATAATAGTAGGGGATTTCAACTTCTCCAGTATTAACTGGAATAGTCTTAGTGCACAAGACTTAAAGGGGCGGAATTCTTAAAGTGCATAAAGGAGAGCTTTTTGAGCCAGCACGTAGAAAGTCCTACAAGAGAAGGGGCAGAGGTAGATAGATTCTTGTTAGGCAATGGAATCAAAGGTTATCGGGAGTAGCTGGGAGTGTGGAATTCAAGACACAAACAGATCAGTCATGATTTTATTGAATGGCAGAGCAGGCTAGAGGGGCCGAATGACCTACTTCTGCTCCTAATTTTTATGTTCGTGTGTTTGCATGAGTCGATAGGGAGAAACTGTTCAAGATTAGTGGAAGGGTCGAGATCAAGAGGACAGGAATTTAAAGTGACTGGCAAAAGAACTAACGGTGACATGAGAAAGAAACTTTTTTTCTGCAGTGAATGGTTATGATCTGGAATGTACTGCCTGAGAATGTAGTGCAGGCAGATTCAATCAGGGCTTTCAAAAGGGAATTCGATAAAAACCTGAAGTGAAAAAATTGCAGGTCTATGGAGAAAGGGCAGGGGAGTGGGACTAGCTGAGTTGCTCTTGCAGAGAGCTATCAAAAACACGATGGACCAAATGGCCTTCTTCTGTGCTGTCGCCAATCTATGATTCTATGATTCTAACCACAATTAACACTTACTTTCCGACTCATTTCACTGTAAAATTATTTGGATTTCATGAAAAGCTGACAGCTATGAAACTGAAAATGAGCACCATGGAATTTTCTGTTCAGGACAGATGTTGTTGCAGGTAGAGGAATTCAGCATTTTCTCTGAAGTAATTTGTCCATGAGGAACCCAACTACATGGATTCAGTAGTGTAGCAGTTATCATGATCATTGCTCGTGTTAAAATCCCCCGGATCAAACTCAGGCAAAAGACTGATGTTAGAATCTTGTTTTTCCTCTGAAATAAACAACCCCATTACATTTAACAAAAGTTCCACCAGATTCCTGGTGTCTTAGGCAAACAACTTTTTACACCAGTGTAAAATGAGCTGCAGGAAACAGCTTATCACCTGCAAAGTACAAATCAAATCATGAAAGGGTCGACTCCTTCAGTAAGAATTTGCTCCAAACTGCAAAAGAAGCTTCTGGCTTGGTTAATGGTGATTAAAGCAATTGCTTTTTTCACATTGGATGCATGTCAGTAATTCAACCCAATGGCTCTACTGAAACTGTGTTAGAAAAATCATTTTACTGACTGATAATCAAACCTGGGCCACAGCAGTGATAGCATCAGATAGTAAACTCGAGACCATCAGGAAAAGCTGTAACAGCTCTTGTGATTATTGGACTTGTTTGAACTGTAACTGCATTTCATGGCCCTGCAGATTACCGATTTATTTATATGAATCCTAATATTTAATCATCAATTGGGGTGCAGTTGTCTTTATTTCAAATGGATTTTGGAGGTTCTGCATTTCTCAAAATGCTACTTTTAAATTACATAAAAATTACATTTATCCAGAACGCAGACACATATAAAAATAATGGTAAATGACATAAACACAAATAGATGGAGGGGTGAATTTTATGTAGGTGACGGGGTCTTGGCCACCGGCTGAAGCACCAGCGAGAGCCCTGCGTCACCTCTTTGTGTGAAGGCCCGCCGCATTACGTGCCAAATAGGCACTTAAGTACTCTCGTAATTTCCTGACAACAAATGTTAGATTAACCAGTCTATCATTCCCTATTTTTCCTCTCTCACCTTTCTTAACCAGTAGAGTGACATGCACAATTTTCAAATCAACATAACACCATAAGAAATACAATGAGTAGACCATTCAGCCCCTCGAGCCTATTCTGTCATTCAATACAACCATGGTTGATCTTCAAACTAAATTACACCTTCCTGTCTGATCCTGACATCCTTAATTCCCTTAGTAACCAAAAATCTAATGATTTCCCTCTTGAATATACTCAAGGACAGGGCATTCACAGCTCTCTGCGGTAGAAAATTCCTAAGTTTCATAACTGTGAGATTAGAAATTTCTCCTCATCTTAGTCCCAAATGACCAACTCCTTAATCTGAGACTGTGACCCATGTTCTAAAATCCCCAGCTAGAGGAAACATTTTCTCAGCATCTAACCTGTCAATCTCCTTCAACGTTTTATGTGTTTCAATTAGATCACATCTCATTCTTCGAAACTCTTGAGAATATAGGAAGTCTACTCAATCTCTCCTCATAGAACAATGCCCTTATCCCAGGAACCAGTCTTTGTTGTTCTCCCACTCGTCCAAGAGTAACCTTCCTTAGGTAAGGAGCCCAAAACTGTACTCCAGGTGTAGTCTCAGCAAAGTAGTAAGACTTCGTTACTCTTATACTCCAATCCCTTTGCAACAAAAGCTCACACACTATTGACCTTCCTGAAGGAATGGTTCCCAAGTTGAGAGAACTTTGAAAGATTATAATTTGGTCATCTGAAATATTCTCACCTACTTCCTGGAAAATCCTGGGATGCAAACCATCTGGTTCTGGGGATTTGTCACTCTTTAGTGTCATTATTTTTTTAATTTATGTTATTTTGCTGTGGTAAATTTTGGAGAAACACTGTCCCTGATTCAATACCAATTTCCTTGCTATGTCACACATGCTGACCTCTGCCTCTATTGTAAATACTGATGCAAAGTTATTTTTCAACGTGTCTGCCATTTCCTTAGTTTCATTGACAATATTACCGTTCTCAGTTTTCAAAGAATCCACATTGCTCCTGAACACCCTCTTTTCCCTAATTTAACTGTAAACAAAATTCTGTTGATTTTGATATCCCATGCAAGTTTCTTTTTCATACTCTCTTTTTGTAGCTCTTGCTATCTGTATTGTCACCCTTTGCTGTTTTTGCATTTTTACCATTCGCCAGCATCTGTGCTTTTCTTTTGCATATTTGTGTGTCTTTTCATTAACTTTAATGTTGTCCCTTACATCTTTAGTTGTCCATGGCTGGTCATTGTTTTCTGACAAGTAGAGATCTCGCTTTTTAGGGGTACAAACTGGTTCTATATCATATTAAATTCTTTTTGAACACCTCCCACTGATATTCTGTCATTTTACCCATTAACAGATTTGCCCAGTTTACTGTGGACAGTCTCTGTCTCATCCCATTAAAGTCAGCCTTACCGAAATCTAAAATCTTGGTTTTACATTTCTCCCTTTCAAACACTACGTTGAACTCAATCAAATTATGATCATTAGAAGATAAATTTTCACACATAAATAGGCTCTTAACTAAATCAGGTTCATTTCTCATTACCAAATCTAATATGCTCTGCCCCTTGTTGGTTCTCGGATGGGTTGTTGCAGAAAACAATCCCAGACGCACTGAAGGAATTTGTCTCTTTCTGACACGTGCTAGTCTATTTATTCCAATCAAATGAAAGTTAAAATCTTCCATTAAACCCACTCTGCCTTTGCTACATGCTTGTCTAATCTCTGCATTTACAAGCTACCACTCCACAGACACTTCCAGGGATCGATACACAACTCTCACTAATCTTTAATCCTTTTCTTTTGCTTAATTCCACACATAAATTCTGCACTGCCTGCTTACCCTTCATTATATCCTCTCTTGTCATTGAAGTGATGTCATCCTTAATCACTAAGGCTATTCTTCTCCCTCGACCATTTTCCCTATCTTTCCTGCAGATGTTATAACCTTGTATATTTAGCTCCCAGTCCTGACGATCATGCTGCCATGTCTTAGAAATCCCTAGATTCTGCAAAGATCCATGTGGATTGGAAAACTACAAATGTAACACCCATATTCAAGAAAGGAAAGACAGAAAGCAGGAAACTATGGCTAGAATTTAATGCCTCCCCCCACTCCACCCAGGAGTGAGTTAAAAGGAGGGGGTGCATTACCTACCATCACCTGCTGCTATTTACCAATGGCAGAGAAGGTGGCAAATGGTCTGCCCGCACAAGGCCAATTGAGTCCCTTAAGTGGCCATTTAATAGCCTCCTCCTGCCATCACTGGTATTTTACCAGTAGCAGATGGGCATTTTAGCATCTGAGGAGGCCGTCCAGTAATACCTGCCAGACTCCTTGCAGGCTGGGGGACCCTCCTGATTGGGCCCCACATTAGACCCCCCAGCAGCATGGGCTGCTCCTGCTAAAACTACACCCTTTGCCCTGCTCTCTGACCCACCTCCCCCCAACTTGCTGGGGCCCAGCGATTGTCCCAAGCTAGCCCCAACCCCAATTGCCTATTCCCAGCCCATCATCCGTTGTGTCACTTCTCGCTGAGTGCAGTCCCAGCAGTGACCACTGCTCCCTGTTACGCTGCTTGGCCTGAACAGCTGCTGGCTCTTTATTTGGTTGGCAGCTTTTGGAGGCGGGACTTGGTACCTCAGAGGGGCAGAAGTCCTGACTGAAGCCAATTCAGGGCCTGGGCCCACGTAAAATAACAGCATGGCCTCCAGGCTCGGCGGCGGCAGGTTCTCCCCCAATATTTCAGCTGGTGGGCAGGGCCACCACCTCAATGTTAAATTCTGGCCTATAAACCAGTTAGACGAACATCTGTAATAAAAGCAGAAAGTGCTGGAAATACTCAGCAGGTCTAGCAGTATCTGTGGAGAGAAAAGCAGAATTAATGTTTCAGGTCTGTGACCATCAGTCTGTAGCTTAACATCTGTCATTGGGAAAATGCAGGAATCTATTATGAAGGAAGTGGTAGCAGGACATTTAGGAAATCATTATGCAATTAGTCAATGTCAACATGGTTCTGTGACCGGAAAATCATGTTTGACAAATTTATTAGAGTTCTTTCAGGATGTAACAAACAGGATGAATAAAGAGGAACCAATAGATGGAATGTATTGGGATTTCCAAAAAGCATTTGATAAGTGAGTTGGGGGTAATATATTAGCATGCTCAAAGGATGGGATAATTCACAGGAAACAGAGAGTCGGGATAAATGGGCCTTTTTTGGGTTGTCAAACTGTAACTAGTAGTGTGTCACAGGGATCAGTGCTGGGGCCTCAACTATTTACAATCTAAATTAATGACTTGGATGAAGGGACTAATTGTACTGCAGCTAAATTTGCTGACAATACAAAGATAGGTGGGAAAGCAAGTTGTGAGGAGGATACAAAGAGTCTGCAAAGGGGTAGAGAGAGGTTGAGTGAGTGGGCAAAAATGTGTCAGATTGAGAAAATGTGAAGTTCTCCATTTTGGTCGGAAGAATAGAAAAGAAAAACATTATTTAAATGGAAAGTGATGACAGAATGCTCCTGGACAAAGGGATCTGGGTGTCCATGAACATGAAACACAAAGGGCTGCATTTTAAAAGCCCGCCACCGAAACAGGTAGCGGATGGAAACATTTTCAGCCTGCACAGACGGGACACATCTTGCAGAATGCCGCAATTCCAAACGCGGTGGCTCATTTGCATGGCCGGGACAGCCGCCCCCATCCCCCATGACGTGAAGGGTGCGGGCAAGACATCCCTGGCAATGGCGTCCGGCGCCAATGCTCAGGCACTGGCACCATTTTTAAAGGGCCCTAAATCACAATTTAAATTTTTAAAGGGCCAGTTATATTACAGTTAATAGAAATGAATAAAAACATATTTTAATGCCGTCTGCCACTCCCCCAATGGCATTACACATCATTCCTGCCCTTTCCCCCCCAGAATACCTGCTGTGAAAATATGACCTTCCCCCCACCCCCACTCCAAAGTTCAGAACTTTTGTCCTTTACACCTTCCCATCACTCCCCCAACCAATCCGAGGAGTTTGACCCTCTCCCACACTGAGAAGTGTTCCTCCTCCCCCTTCCCCACAGGAGTCACGCCTCGTTTCCCCGAACAGGGATTCGAAGGCACGGCATTGCAGGCCACCGGAATGAAGATTGGAAACTGCCCTCAGAATCACTGCGACTGGAATGTTAATGAAAGGTAAGTAACCATTTGCATATTTTAATGCGGGTCCATCGCCGAGCAGCAGGGGAGTCGCCATGAGGCCTCACCGTCGCCGTTGAGATTGGTACAGACCCTGCCGGGGTCGGTGGCAGTCCTCATCTGTTGCAATCTTCATTCCCCCCTCTACCACCGTTCTCCGTGTCAGAGAGCTTTTAAAATCCAGCCCAAAGAGTTAGCTTGCAGGTAAAGCAAGTAATTAGGAAGGAATGGAATGTTGGCCTTGATGACAAGGGGGATGGAGTATAAAAGCTGGGAAGTCTTGCAACAACTGTGCAGGGCGTGGCTGAGACCTAACGTATTGCATACAGTGTTGGTCTCCTTATTTAAGGAGGGATATACTTGCACTGGAGGCAGTTTAGGGAAGGTTTACTCGGTTGATTCCTGGGATAAATGGGCTTTCTTATGAGGAAAGGTTGAGCAGGTTGGGCCTATACTCATTGGAGTTTAAATGAATGAGAGGTGATTTTGTTGAAACATAAGATTCTGAGGGGGCTTGACATGATAGATGCTGACAGGTTGTTTCCCCTTGTGGGGGAATCTAGAACTAGGGGGCACAGTTTCAAAATAACAGGTCTCCTTTTTTAAGACAAAAATGAAGAGGAACTTTTCCTCTCAGAGGGTGATGAATCTTTGGAATTCTGTACTCCAGAGAACAGTGGAGGCTGAGTCATTGAATATATTCAAGGCTGAGATCGACAAATATTTGAACTATACTGGAGTCAAGGATTATGGGGAACAGTCAGAAAAGTGGAGTTAAGACCTTGATCTGATCAGCCATGATCTTATTGAATGGCCCAGCAGGCTTGAGTGGCTACTCCTGCTGAGGCAATAAAGTTACAGTTAATTGTTAAATTGGGCTTGATAGCCATTACAAAGGGTAGTAATGTCACAGTTAGTTGTGCCATTGACCTAATAACCAATACATAAGGGTAAAAATCTGCACTTAATTGTTTAATTTCCCTTGATAATTAATACAATGTTGCATTTAGTTGTTATATTAGTCTTGACAACTAAAACACAGTTTACATTGAGGGCAGCACAGTGGCGCAGTGGTTAGCACCGCAGCCTCACAGCTCCAGGGACCCGGGTTCGATTCCAGGTACTGCCTGTGTAGAGTTTGCAAGTTCTCCCTGTGTGTGCGTGGGTTTTCTCCGGGTGCTCCGGTTTCCTCCCACAAGCCAAAAGACTTGCAGGTTGATAGGTAAATTGGCCATTATAAATTGTCACTAGTATAGGTAGGTGGGAGGGAAATATAGGGACAGGTGGGGATGTTTGGTAAGAATATGGGATTAGTGTAGGATTAGTACAAATGGGTGGTTGATGGTTGGCACAGACTCACTGGGCCAAAGGGCCTGTTTCAGTGCTGTATCTCTAATCTAAACATTGTTACATTAAATTGTTATATTGAATTTGAAAACTATATGGAGGATAAAATATTGATATTTAATTGGCTAATTGGGCCTGATTACCAATGCACTGGGAAATAAAGTTACAGTTAATAGTTACATTGTCATGACAAGCATTATTACAGTTCATTGTGAAAGTGGGCTTAATACCCAATATGGAGGGCAGTCCATTTCCAGTTAATTACTAAAATTGGCATGACAACATTACAGTTAATGGTGAAATTAGCCTTGATCACGAATACACCGTGTATAGATTTACCAATAGTTCTTTAACTGGGTTTGATAATCAATACACTGAGGATGAAGTCAATTGTTTAATTGGACATGAAGTCAATACACAGGAGAATAAAGTTACAGCTAATTGTTATGTTGGAAAAGATAACAGGTAAGCAGAGTAAAATGTTACATCTAACGGCAGGGTTTATTCTGACCTTGGAGATGTGCACAGAGGTGGTGGGGCAAATAAATCAGCAGGGGACGCTGTTCCTGATGTTGTCAGGCGATCTTCCTGCCCAGGCCAATTGAGGCCCTTTAATGGGCAATTAATGGCCACTTAAGGGCCTCTTTTCGCCTCCTCTTCAATTTTATTGAAGGCAGAGGGGACTTCCACCGCATGGGGATGCCGCCAATTATAGCATCCAAGTGGGGTTGGGGGATGAGTACCTCCTTTGGGGGTAATCCAGAGTCCCTGGAAGCCCTTCCAGTGGTAATGGCCGCCCCACCAGGAAGACCCCACCCCAGCCTCACTAACCACACACAATCGCCGGGGCCTGTCTGAATGGGCCCGGCAACCCTCACCCCACTTACCTGTCCTGGAGTCTCCTCCTGTCTTCGTCGCTGCATGGGCTCCTGCAGTACTGGCAGTGGCCTCTGCTCCCAGTGACACTGCCAGTACTGCAGAGCTGCCGGCCTTCCAATTGGCCAGCAGCTCTGGAGGCGGGCACTCGTTCCTTAAAGGGACGGCATCCCCAATGGCAGGCAGTTAATTGGCTCCCTGTCTCCTGACCCTCTGCCAGGGACCCGTTGGTGGAATAACATCCAGACCTAATTGATACATTTGTCTCGATAATGAATACTCAGAGTATACATTTGCAATTAATTGTTATATTGGACTTGATCGCAATAAGCAGGTGAATACTGTTGCAGTTATTTGTTCAATTGGACATGATAACTAGTTCACATGTATAATGTTACAGCTGAGTATTAATTTGGGTTTTATAGCCATTACTGAGGATATAAGGTTACAGTTAATTGTTAAGTTTGACATGATAACTAATCCACAGAATAATAAAGTTAAATTAATTCTTATGTTGTGGTTGATGACTAATACAGTGATTATAATATTAATTTTCAGATTGTTTGTAATATCAAGTGCACAGGGTACAAAGGTACAGTTACTTGCCAAATTGTACACAATAATTAATTCACAATGGTATGGTTTTAAAGCTACTTTTTTACATACAAGGTGTAAATTTACAGTTACTTGTTGCATTGGACTTGATACACAATACTTAGGCTATGCAGTTACAGTTACTTATTAAATTAAGCTTGAGAAAAATGCGCAGGATAATAAATTTGCACTTAATTGTTCAAATGAATATAATGAATACATTGCCTCATAAAATTAGTTAATTGCTAAATTGTTCTTGATAAGGAGTGTGTGAGGTAGAAAACTACAGTTAGTTGTTAAATTGGAGATGATGATGCAGACACAGGGGAATATTGTTACAGTTAATCGTTAAATTGGGCTTGAAAACTGGTACACAGACTATAAAACTACATTTAATGGTTAAATTGGTCATGATAACCAATGCACAGGGAATAAAGTTACAGTTAATTATTAAATTGGACATGATAATTAATATATAATGGAATGAAGTTAGTCAATTCTTTAATTGGTCTTGACAGCTATGACACAAGTCAGTGAAGTTACAGTTAATTGTTCAATTAGACCTGTTAATGAATGCAATGAGGTATGAATCAACACTGAATTGTTATACTGACCTTGGTAATTATTACACAGGTTATATTGTTACAGTAAATTGTTAGATTTGAAAACAATACTCAGGGGAATTTATTGACATGTAATTGGCTAATTGGGCCTGATAACCAAAGCATAGACAAATAAAGATGGTTATTTGTAACATTGCCAAGGTAAATATGACACAAGTTTTTAAAATTTAACATGACAGCCAATACATAAAGTAATAAAGACATACTTAATTACCCAGAAACATAGAAACATAGAAAATTGGAGCAGGAGTAGGCCATTCGGCCCTTCGAGCCTGCTCCGCCATTCATTATGATCATGGTTGATCATCCAACTCAGTAGCCTGTTCTCATTTTCACCAAATACCCTTTGATCCCTTTAGACCCAAGAGCTATATTTAACTCCTTCTTGAAAACATACAATGTTTTGGCCTCAACTGCTTCATGTGGTAACAAATTCCACAGGCTCATCACTCTCTGGGTGAAGAAATTTCTCCTCCTCTCAGTCCTGAAAGGTTTACCCCGTATCCTGAGACTATGACCCCTGGTTCTGGACTCTCCCACCATTGGGAATATCCTTCCTGCATCTACCCTGTCAAGTCCTGTTAGAATTATATAGGTTTCCATGAGATCCCCCTCATTCTTCTGAACTCCAGCAAATAAAATCCTAAGCGACTCAATCTCTCCTCATACGTCAGTCCCGCCATCCCAGGAATCAGTCTGGTAAACCTTCGCTGCACTCACTCTATAGCAAGAACATCCTTCTTCAGATAAGGAGACCAAAACTGCACACAATATTCCAGGTGTGGCCTCACCAAGGCCCTGTATAATTGCAGCAAGACATCGCTGCTCCTGTACTCGAATCCTCTCGCTACGAAGTCCAACATACCATTTGCCTTTTTTACTGCCTGTTGCACCTGCATGCTTACCTTCAGCGACTGGTGTACGGTCATCAAGTATACTGAACTAAATAAGGTCACCCTCAATGAACACTCAATAGTGGCTAGTCCTGGTACGAATTGTACCAGATTAAAACCAGAACATAAAATCTTTACAGTATTGGATATAGCGAATGGGTTTTGGCCAATACCACTCGATTCCGGGTCACAGGATAGATTCGTGTTTCCTGCCAAAGGGAAGCAATATACATGAACAAGTTTGCCCCAGGGTTTCCACAACAGCCCCAACATTTTCCACTGAATAATGAGTGGACAGCTGGAGGCATGCAACGTGACCCCGTAGGGGAGTGCAATCCTCCAATACGTGGACGACATTTTAGTAGCGTCTGAATCTGAAAGGGGACACCTGGGGGCACTATCAGTGGTGCCCCGAAATTTGGAAGGAGCAGGATTTAAGGCGAACCCCAGGAAAGCTCAGGTGGGACAGAGAATGGTTCGATATCTAGGGCATGACATAAGCCAGAATAGTAAGACCTTGCCCCAAGACAGGAAAGCTGCTATAGCAGACATGCCCCGCCCAACCACCGTAAAGTGGGGGGGAGGGGGGGGGACAGGAAGGTCATGGGATTATTTAATTATTGATGTAATTTTTGCCCCAATTTGTGGCCACCGTGGAACCTATTCAAAGGTTAGTCAAAGGGGGAAAGCCAGTATTAGGAAAGGTAGACTGGAGGTCAGAGCAAGAGAAAGCGCACTCAGAATTAAAAGCAAGTCTCATGACCGTACTGGCCCTGAAACTACAGGACATGTCAAAACCATTCCATATATATTACAACATCGACGGGGATTTTTATAACACAGGAGTCGCCCAAGAGTCGGGGGGAGGCAAGCGACCTATAGCCAATTACTCCACACAGGAATTCCCGGTGGTCCGGGGACTCCATCGGTGCATTGCCGTGCTAGACTGTGCAGCCTGGGCAGTGAAAGTTAGTGAGCCCGTCACCTTGTCCAGACAGATAGTGTGACATACACGGCATTCCTTTGTTGAATTCCTCAACACAGGAAGGTTAAAAACAGTATCAGACTCTAGGAGAGCCACGTGGGAAGCAGTGCTATTACCAAAAGATAAGTCAATTCGAATCATATGGGATATCAAATACAACCCCTCAGAGAATCTGATTATAGAGGGAGAGTCACACCATTGTCAGACAGAAATTGATCAGGAAGCAACCGAAAGGATCTTGGATGAGCCCCTGGACAATCCAAATTGAATTTTATATGGAGACGGGTCTAGACGATTTATCAATGGACAGTTCTGGACGGGGTGGGTCAGAGTGGACCAGACTGGGAAAACAGTTTTAAAGGGAGGGCTGGAGGGAACTTTCTCAGCCCAAGTGGCAGAACTAATAGCGCTCACAGAAGGCCTGTGATTAGTAAAGGAGAGGAGGGTTAACATATACACAGACAGCCGATACACTTTCGGTGTAGTACATGACTATATGGCAGCATGGAGCAGACGGGGCTGTGTTACTTCAGGAGGAGGGCATATAAAACACAAAAACATAATTCAGGAACTAGTGGAGGCAGCCAAGACCCCGCGGAAGCAACGGTTATAAAAATTAAAGCACAGAGAAAGATAGAAACGGAGGCGCGGCACGGGTACATGTTAGCGGAAGCAGACACAAAAGAAGCAGCAGAAAACGTGATCTCAACGATTGGCCAAGGAGCAGCGATGGGGCCAGAGGAGATGAATATACAGAAAGTGCAGACAGAAGCAAGTGTAGATGAAAGAAAGAAATGGGAACAGGAAGGGGCAAGCCAGAACGATGATGGGGTGTGGAGAAAGGGATCATTAGTTGTAGCACCAGAGTGTATACGAAATTCCCTCCTGAAACTGTACCATGAACCAGATCACAATGGGTGAGACAGTATGCTTGGCCGCCTCCTCTGAGATTGGTGGTTGTCCAGAATTGGCAAGGATGTGACCAAGCACTGCCAGCGATGTATTATTTGTGCACAGCATAACCCAGGTAAACCAATAAAGGTCCGAATGGCACATCAGCCACGTCCCAAGGGACCCTGGGAGAACATTCAGATAGACTTCACCGGACCCCTGCCCAACAGCTAGGGAAAGAAATACTGCCCGGTGATCATTGATCAGTTTACCCAGTGGGTCAAAGCATTCCCGACCAGGGACTGCAGCGCACACACCGTGGCCCACATTCTAGACTTTGACATTATCCCAAGGAGGAGGTGTTAGCAATTTTGGAAAGTGTGAAAATAGATATGTCCCCTGCGCCAGATGGGATTTATCCTACGATTCTCTGGGAAGCCAGGGAGGAGATTGCAGAGCCTTTGACCTTGATCTTTATGTCGTCATTGTCGACAGGAATAGTGCCGGAAGACTGGAGGATCGCAAATGTTGTCCCCTTGTTCAAGAAGGGGAGTAGAGACAGCCCTGGTAATTATAGACCTGTGAGCCTTACTTCGGTTGTGGGTAAAATGTTGGAAAAGGTTATAAGAGATAGGATTTATAATCATCTTGAAAAGAATAAGTTCATTAAAGATAGTCAGCACGGTTTTGTGAAGGGTAGGTCGTGCCTCACAAACCTTATAGAGTTTTTTGAGAAGGTGACCAAACAGGTGGATGAGGGTAAAGCCATGGATGTGGTGTATATGGATTTCAGTAAGGCATTTGATAAAGTTCCCCACGGTAGGCTATTGCAGAAAATACAGAAGTATGGGATTGAAGGTGAATTAGTGATTTGGATCAGAAATTGGCGAGCTGAAAGAAGACAAAGGGTGGTGGTTGATGGTAAATGTTCATCCTGGAGTATAGTTTCTAGTGGTGTACCGCAAGGATCTGTTTTGGGGCCACTGCTGTTTGTCATTTTTATAAATGACCTGGATGAGGGTGTAGAAGGGTGGGTTAGTAAATTTGCGGATGACACGAAGGTCGGTGGAGTTGTGGATCGTGCCGAAGGATGTTGTAGGTTACAAAGGGACATAGATAGGCTGCAGAGCTGGGCTGAGAGATGGCAAATGGAGTTTAATGCGGAAAAGTGTGAGGTGATTCACTTCGGAAGGAGTAACAGGATTGCAGAATACTGGGCTAATGGGAAGATTCTTGGTAGTGTAGATGAGCAGAGAGATCTTGGTGTCCAGGTACATAAATCCCTGAAAGTTGCCACCCAGGTTAATAGAGCTGTTAAGAAGGCATATGGTGTGTTAGCTTTTATTAGTAGGGGGATCGAGTTTAGGAGCCACGAGGTCATGCTGCAGCTGTACAGAACTCTGGTGCGGCCGCACCTGGAGTATTGCGTGCAGTTCTGGTCACCGCATTATAGGAAGGATGTGGAAGCTTTGGAAAAGGTGCAGAGGAGATTTACTAGGATGTTGCCTGGTATGGAGGGAAGGTCTTACGAGGAAAGGCTGAGGGACTTGAGGTTGTTTTCGTTAGAGAGAGGGAGGAGAACAGGTGACTTAATAGAGACATATAAGATAATCAGAGAGTTGGACAGGGTGGATAGTGAGAGCCTTTTTCCTCGGATGGTGATGGCAAACACGAGGGGACATAGCTTTAAGTTGAGGGGTGATAGATATAGGACAGATGTCAGAGGTAGTTTCTTTACACAGAGAGTAGTAGGGGCGTGGAACGCCCTGCCTGCAACAGTAGTAGACTCGCCAACTTTAAGGGCATTTAAGTGGTCATTAGATAGACATATGGATGAAAATGGAATAGTGTAGGTCAGATGGTTTCACAGGTCGGCGCAACATCGAGGGCTGAAGGGCCTGTACTGCGCTGTAATGTTCTATGTTCTATGTTCTATGGAAGGGTGCCTCTACAGATCGATTCAGATCAAGGGATCCATTTCACGGGAAGTATTATGAAGAAGGCCAGTGGCCTCCTGGGAATACAACAATGATTCCACATCCCATATCACCCCCAGTGTTTGGGAATGGTGGAATGAATGAATAGGATCCTCAAAACCACCACATCCAAGGTGATAGCTGAGACAGGAAAAGGCTGAGTAGGCTTATTCCCAGGCATTATGATGAGACTAAGGGCCACCCCAAACCGAACAACAAGCCTGACTCCTTTTGAATTGATGACAGGAAGAGCTATGAGGCTCCCCGAAAGTATTATCGTAGGGGGAGCTGAGATGGGACCCCACAGGGATAAGATGAGGCAGTATGTGGCCCAACTAGACCAGCAATTGTGGAATCTCCATCAGGAGGCAAGGGACCAACAAGCAATAAGAGATCTGGAGTCAAAGGGGGACCCAAACTCTCACAAACCCACATCGCAGATGATCAAGTCTTTGTACAGGTTACCCCGGCAAAAATAGGATTTGCCCCACTGTGGATAGGGCCCTATGACATAATCATGACCAGTGACACATGCACATGTCTAGATATGAAAGGGAAGGGCCGATGGAAATATTGGTCCCAACTGAAGGTATGTAAAGACAACAGCATGTGACAGACCCTGAAATAACATATACACTGACCACCACCTGTTATGCAAAGAGATACTGGGAATGGAAAAATACACTTGAGAATGGACTATTCAGGGAGCTGGGAATAATGGTAGTGTTGATTTGGATTATTATTAGATGGGCTACTAACTGGGCAAGGATTGTGGGAAAAGAAGCCCAAGCACGATGGGATCAAATAGATAATTTCGAAAGAGTAGAGATGATAAGAATATAAATTAACTCCTGGATTCCCCACGATGTGTTCGGTCCCCACAGGTCGACATGTATACCTCATTAGGGGACACTGACAACATGGACAAGTACTAACACCTGGTGACTACCAGGACGGTGTGTTTAAATGACAGATATAACCACTAGTGGAGAATGGGAAGGAATGGACTACAGTGTCTGTGGGGCCTGATGCTAATATCCGGAGGCTTGGGAGAACGACAGGAGAGGAAGAACAATGACCAAGTGACGAATGTACAATGGATTAATATTAATATGGACTATCTGAACTATGGGGCATTGTACAACATGTTGGATGGGAAGTGTATACTGGCAAGTAAAGATCAAAATAGGGACCGAACCTACTTGAATGCATGGCTTATAGTGAATCCGGGCAAAGATGTTGTATGTGTACCGTGCTCCATGGATGACCGTGCTAACTGCGTGACCAGACAGAAAGGGGGAGGGGTGACTGAGAGCTGTGTCTTTGGAATTGATTGTGCCCCTCCCACTGGGCAAAAGACGATAAGGAAAGTTGAAGGGAATATGGATGTGTCTGGATACATCGAGCCCAGGGTAACACCAGCCTTATCATTGTACATATGTTTTCCCCCTGATCCGACAACACCTCGCCCTTTAACACTGTCCACAACCCACTGTCTAGACAAGGGAGGAAATTGCTGGGGCCTTGACAGAAATCTTTGTAACCTCATTGGTTACAGGTGAGGTCCCAGAGGACTGGAGAATAGCCAATGTTGTTCCTTCGTTTAAGAAGGGTAGCAAGGATAATCCAGGAAATTATAGGTCGGTGAGCCTTACGCCAGTGGTAGGGAAATTATTGGAGAGGATTCTTCGGGACAGGTTTTACTCCCATTTGGAAACAAATGGACTTATTAGCGAGAGGCAGCATGGTTTTGTGAAGGGGAGGTTGTGTCTCACAAACTTGATTGAGTTTTTTGAGGAAGTGATGAAGATGATTGATGAAGGAAAGGCAGTGGATGTTGTCGACATGGACTTCAGTAAAGCCTTTGACAAGGTCCCTCATGGCAGACTGGTACAAAAGGTGAAGTCACACGGGATCAGAGGTGAGCTGGCAAGATGGATACAGAACTGGTTCAGTCATAGAAGACAGAGGCTAGCAGTGGAAGGGTGCTTTTCTGAATGGAGGGCTGTAACTAGTGGTGTTCCGCAGGGATCAGTGCTGGGACCTTTGCTGTTTGTAGTATATATAAATGATTTGGAGGAAAATGTAGCTGGTCTGATTAGTAAGTTTGCGGACGACACAAATGTTGGTGGAGTTGAGGATAATGATGAGGATTGTCAGAGGATACAGCAGGATAAAGATTGGTTGGAGACTTGGGCGGGAAAATGGCAGATGGAGTTTAATCTGGACAAGTGTGAGGTAATGCATTTTGGAAGGTCTAATACAGGTGAGAAGTATACAGTAAATGGCAGAACCCTTAGGAGTATTGACAGGCAGAGAGATCTGGGCGTACATGTCCACAGATCACTGAAAGTGACAACGCAGGTGGATAAGGTAGTCAAGAAGGCATACGGCATGCTTGCCTTCATCAGTTGGGGCACAGCGTATAAAAATTGGCAAGTCATGCTGTAGCTGTACAGAACCTTAGTTCGGCCACACTTGGAATATTGCGTACAATTCTGGTCGCCACACTACCAGAAGGACGTGGAGGGTTTGGAGAGGGTACAGAAGAGGTTTGCCAGGATGTTGACTGGTCTGGACGGTATTAGCTAAGAGGAAAGGTTGGATAAATTCGGATTGTTTTCACTGGAACGACAGAGGTGGAGGGGCGACCTGTTACAGGTTTACTACGTTATCAGCGGCATAGACAGAGCGGATAGTCAGAAGCTTTTTCCCAGGGTGGAAGAGTCAGTTACGAGGGGACATAGGTTTAATGTGCGAGGGGCAAAGTTTAGAGGGGATGTGCGAGGCAATTATTTTACACATAGGGTGGTGAGTGCCTGGAACTTGCTGTCAGGGGAGGTGGTGGAAGCAGGTACGATAGCGACGTTTAAGAGGCATCTTGACAAATACAGGACTAGGATGGGAG
Organism: Heterodontus francisci; assembly: GCF_036365525.1. NCBI lineage: Eukaryota > Metazoa > Chordata > Chondrichthyes > Heterodontiformes > Heterodontidae > Heterodontus > Heterodontus francisci. The sequence continues at coordinate 31,333,160 of NC_090410.1, forward strand.
TAGAGGTATTTGGACGCCTGAAGTGCAGAAGGTTTTAGTTTAGACAGGTATCATGATTGGCGCAGACTTGGACAGCTGGTCTGTTCCTGTGCTGTACGGTTCTTTGTTCTTTGTTCTAATCGCAAAAGGACCCAACAATGGAATAGTCCTGTTGAATGAGGGAGGGATTTTGGACGATAATGTTAAGCATGAAATTGTGCCCTTGCTGATCAAGGTCTCAGGCATCCGGATGCCGGAGCAGTGTTCAGAGCAGGCAAATACTATGTATAATTTGTTAACTGATGTTATGATATGTCAGGTTTTTGATGTCACAGGGGCCACTCAGTTAATGGGGCATTACCCATTTCATAAATACAAAAGAGAAATATTAAATGACATAGTAACAGGGATCAATACTGGGACTTCTTTAATCATTTAGATATACAAGGGGTAAACAAGAATGTGGAATGACTTCGGAGGTTTATAAAGGAGCTCATAATTCAAGCTGAAAAGACAAAGCCAGTCTGGGGCAGCAGACAGTGGATATACAGTTAGATGGGGTAGTGGTGATGGAGGCACATGCTAAGACAATCAGTCATTTAATGGACAGAGAATCGGAGCACACCGGAAAACTGAGACAAGGCCAGTTGTACCACGCATACGGGCTGTGGATGGTGGGCCAGATAAGACACAATCTCGTTTAGATCCAAAGGGGGGAGGTACCTGATTGGATTAACAGCTCCCGATTAGCCCAATTAGCAGGATTCACGGAACGCTGGATAATTGTACCCTGAAGGTCTTAACAAGGGGTAACCCTGTGGTCCCAGATTGCAAGGGTGGACAGGCTATAGGGATAGGAATGCTCCTAATGATTTCCATTGTAACCCCAAAGGTGGGACCTTCCCATCACTATCAGATGGAGAACATTGGTGTCGTACAGGGCAATTCCTCCCTTCGATACTATACCAACGCTATACGAAGAAACAACACTTTATACAGGATATCTTTTACAGGGTGTAAACAAAGGGGTATCATCACCATATGCACCCACTTGGCTGGACAAGGGGAGTTGGATGAATGCGGGTTCAACTGCACAGAAGGATGTGCTTTGGATTTGTTCACACCCCCCAGCACTTTGCACGGTCAGGGTATGGAGGCAAAGGAAAATATTACGTATCCACCATAGACACGTCATATCAGTCTGGGAATTTACGATGCCCTATCCTATACCCAAACTTCTGTTTTACCCTGCACAGATGGTGACCATTGGGCAGGTTCGAATAGTCCACATTCAGCAAGGAGAGCCCACAATAATCAATGCCACAGACCAACTTCATGACCATCGAACAGACTACGAAAAACCAGAACAAGCCCCCATCCCACACTTAGTGGAGGAACTAGGGGAGATAAGGCAGAGGACAGGGCAGTCAGTAAAACTCCACCACCAGCTACAAAAGAAACTTGATACTCTCCAGGAAAACACCGAGCGAGAACTCGAAGATGGAAGCTGGTGGGAGGAGGTATGGGACTGGGGAATGAATGTGAACATCCACCCCTGGATGAAAATAATATCACACATTTTAGTGGGAGTACAGTTAATACTGGCATTGGCATGAGGAACAATAGCTTACAGACCTTGCAGGCGCTATACACTGAGGAAGAGAGCACACGCCCGAGCAAGGGAATGGTGTAGACTACAGGCTCCCATGGAACACGATAATTTGATCTGAATGACCAGAATTCCTAAAATCCCATGACTGGCCAGCACATATGAGGCAGGGAATACCGGGCAGTATAAAACATCAGAATAGGTCGGTTAATGGGCCGAGGGTTAGACCATTACCGAAAGGGGGGATTGTAAGGGCCAGCTGTGGCAGAAGCAGCAGTTAAATGAACAAAATGACAGGGATGGCTACAAAATGGCTGAAGAAGGAATTTGGCTGAAACAGCAGATTGTCGCCTGCCTTAGTAATGTGTAACACATAGTGAATTGTATTAGAGACTAGATTAATAAACACAGCAGGTCTGGCAGCATCTGTGGAAAGAGAAACTAGATTAGAAATAACGTATACCATAGGCCTTGAAAAAACAAGGCAGTTAAGCACACTCAGACAAACCCAGCCAGCAGTTAGATAAGAAGAGGCCCTGGACACGCACTGATACAGGGTCTCATTGTTCTAAACAAGCTTAAAGTTCTACATCTGTTATTCTTCACCGAAAGAGATAAGGGGTACGACAGGACTTGATCACATATTCACAAAATGATGAGACCCTCAGAATATGGGGTAGAACATGCCCTGATCATGCGTCCATGTGGTTATAAGACCCCTAATCAATTAGACAATATCCAGCCGATATGGGCTGAGTAACTGTATTTAAACTGTGTAATTTCTTCTGTTTGGTGGAGAGGTACCTGGACTGCCCAGAGGCCTGCACCCCACTGGTGTAAAACTATAAACTCTTTGACGGTTGAATTGCATCTGGGTGTCGAGTGATTCATTTAGCCATTCCACCCCAACAGGGAGTTGAAAGAGAAACAAATAAAGCAGCCAGATTTCTTGCGTTATTAAGTAAAGTCTACGCCATCAGAATGGCATTAGCAGTTGCAGCAGCTTTTTCTGGGAAAGGAGAAGGTGCCCCTCAGTGACTTGAAAGCTTTAACCAAGATTAAACTAAAAGAATTAGCAGCACAACTGGGGTTAGAATTGAAATCAGGTGCTAAAAAAGCAGAGCTAATTGACATAATATCCCAACATTAGAAATTTGAAGAAGAAGAACAAGAAGATAGTTCGTCAGAGGGTGATGCAGTTGAATTGGCGAAAATTAATTTACAGTTGAAACAACTGGAGCTTCAACAGGAAGGAACAAAAGCAATAGAATTGAAACAACTTGAAGCTGAAAAAGAATTGAGAAAACTTGAACTTCAGAGAGAAAATGCAAAAGTGGAGAGGGAATTGAGATTAAAAGAGATGGAATTCAGACAAAGAGGTGTCTTGACTCCAGGGAAAATTCTGGTCATGAAGCATCTGAATCCAGCCCAGGACCCAGTGAAAAGTTCTTTAAATTTATGCAAGCTCTCCCTAAGTTTGAGGAAAGGGACATTGAGGCATTTGTCATTTCATTTGAAAAAATAGCCAAAGAAATGAAATGGCCAAAGGAAAGCTGGACACTGCTTATGCAAAGCAGGTTGATGGGCAGAGATCATGAAGTTTGTGCTATGCTCCTGAATAGGCTTCTGCAGATTATGAGATGACAAAAAAGGCTATTCTCACTGCATATGAGTTAGTCCCTGAAGCTTCCTGACAGAAGTTTTGGAAGATTGGCTAGGCAGACTTATGTAGAATTTGAGAAGATAAAGCAAATTAATTCTGATCATTGTTGTTACGACCCAGTGAGAATGGGTCAAAAGTTCCCTCTCAGCCTTCACCTGGTCTTCCTGTAACAGGGTGTGATTTTAAACACACTGTGTTTTTAGTTCCCTCTTTTTGAATCCCTGTTCACTGTTTTCCAATTGTAAGGCAAAGAAATCAGCCAAACAGGTTTTCTTAGGTTTAAAGAAGAAAGATTGAACTTTATTAAACTTAAACTCTAATTCGGTTAATGCCTACGATACACATTTGCAGATAGAGACAGAAAAGAGCAGAAGAAATAAAGTGGAAAAGTTTGAGGCAATATCTGAAGATGGTTTTGGTTGCTGTTCTTCAAGCTCACTGCACAGTCCTTGATTGTAATAGGTCTTGCTTTTCATTGGGGTCCAGTATTCTTCTTAAAGCTTGTTCGATGTAGGAGACTCTTCTCTCTTATGGTTCATGTCTTCAGTGGATTTGGAGTTCTGTGAGAAAGAGATGGAAGCTGACAGGACAGGCTGTGGTGAGCCAGGTCTTTACAATCCAATAGCAAACAGTCTCCTTGCTCTCAAACTGCCTGTACAATTCAAAAAAAAAACTCATGTTGCCCACCAGGTTAGTTATGTGACCAGCTGGTTTGACGATGTCTGTTTGTGGATTCAGCCATCTTAGCAGTCATCCTGGAATATGAGCTTCTTCACTTTCAATGTCTGGAGATCAAAGTCCATTGTGGGTCGAATGTGTCAGGGAATGGTGCTTTGTCTCCACAATCACTGTCTGTTAGTATATGAATGTTTGTTTCCAGCCATGGCTGATCTGTTTAACAAGTCATTTCCTCGCTCCAGCAACTGTTCAAAACAAGCTTTATATGACAAAATTAATATGCCTCATTCTTGGTCAGTCTGGATCTGCATGACAATTAGATACAGGCAGTAAAGGTGGAAGCCACATATGAGAACCTTAGAGAACTGCTTTTCTTGGAAGAGTTTAAAAATTCAATCCCTCCAGTCGTGAGAACTCATGTCGAGAACCAGAAAGTTTTAAAAGTCAGGCAAGCAGCAGAAATTGCTGATGATTTTGAGCTTGTGAATCAGCCAAAACCCTTTGTCCATTAACCCACAAACCTGAGAAGGATAGAAAGTGAGAAGGTGAAAGGAAGACAAGTAGTTGGAGAGAAGAAGGAACAGCAGGGAATACCCCAGGATCCTCTCCTCAGGCCAGAAATGAAGAAGCTGAGGGTCGAAGTGAGATCCACAAATCAAAGTGTTATCATTGCCACAAGGTGGGATATTTTTGTTCAGAATTCAGGAAGTTGCGAGGTAAACCCATAGGACTTGTTGGTATACACAAAACTAAGGCAGGGAAAGGGACTCTGACTGAGAGTACAGCAGACCGGGCTGTGGGATTGACGGCAGCTGTTAAACCAGATACAAAAACCAAAGTGAGTGCAGGGATTGAGAATAAGATACCTGTAGGTTGTAGGGAATTCTTATTAAACTGAAAAGTAACTCCATATCCCTCAAGTGGGGCAGGCAATCCTATCATTATACTTCGGGATGCAGGAGCAACCCAAACTCTTTTTCTGGGGAAAGGTATAACATTTCCACTAAAGAGAGCACTGAATGCTAAAATCTTAGTTAATGGTATTGGTGGGGAGTATATACCCGTACCTTTGCACTACTGCACTGAGAGTGTGACCTCATGTCTGGGACAGTAACTGCAGGAGTTGGCCTTAGCTTGCCAGTAAAGGGAATTGACTTACTCAAAGGGAATTATTTGGCTGGAGCAAAAGTATCAGTTTCTCCTGTAGACAAAGAGAAACCAACTCAAGTTAAAGGAACAGAACAATTACAGGAACAAGTTCCAGGAATATTTCCTGCGTGTGTAGTAACCCGAGCAATGGCTAAACAAGTTCCATTGTCGGATGTAAAATTGGCAATGCAAACAGATAACCGAGAATCTGAAACATTCCTTGGGGATTTAGATAATCCAAATAAGATCTTTAACAAATCTTCTATAATTGCAGCACAGCAAGCTGATCCAGAGTTACATAAAATCATACAGTCAGCTCTGATGGAAGCTGAGGCGAAAGGAATTCCAGAAGGCTATTATGTTGAAGACGGGGTTCTGAAGAGGAAATGCAGACTGCCTCATAGATCTGCAGATGAAGACTGGATGGTTATTCGACTGGTAGTGGTACCACAAAAATATCACTGAGAATTATTAAGGTGAGCACATGACATTCATCTCGCAGGACAGAGGGGATCCGGAAGACCAAATCACTTATAAATCAATATTATTATTAATCAGGCCTGACAAAGGAAATGAGGCAGTTTTGTAGGATATATCATATGTGCCAAATGGTGGGAAAACCACAACCTACCACAAAACCGGCACAGGTAATTGCCATACCAATTATTGAGGAACCATTTAGTAGGGTGTTGGTAGACTGCGTAGGACCCTAGCCAAAAACAAAAGCGGAATATCAATATATACTCACAATCATGGATATGGCTACTCGATTTCCAGAGGCCATTCTTTTGAGGACAATTACTGCTAAAGTAGAAGGAGAGAAGTTCACCCAATTTTTTTACAAGATATGGATTACCATTTGAAGTTCAATCGGATCAAGGTGCCAATTTTATGTCTAAGATATTTCAAGAAGCCATGGGCAATTTGGATATCAAACAGTTAAAATCTTTAGCATATGACCCAGACACAATAAGCGTTAGAAAGGTACCATCAAACTCTCAAAACAATGATGAGGACATACTGTCATGAATATCCCCATGATTGGGATAAAGGGCTAGAATTTCTTTTATTTGCCACGAGTGATTCATCGAATGAGTCTATAGGTTTTAGTTCTTTTGAATTGGTTTATGGACATGAGATAAGACGTTGTCTAAACTCATCAAAGACAGGTTCTTAGAACAAAGGAATGAATCTCCAGTACTAGACTCTGCATCCATGTTCTGGGAAAGGCCCACGAAAGCTTGCAATGTGGCTCAGGAACACCTGAATGCATCCCAATCCATGAAGAAAAAATGGGCAGACGAAAAGACAAAGAGTCAAACTTTTCAACCAGGGGATGAAGTATTTGTAATATTACCTTTACAGGGTGAGCCATTAAAAGCATGGTTCAGTGATTCATATAAAGTGGTCAAAAGGTTGGTGTAGTAAAATACTTGATTGACACCCCAGATCACCAGTAAAAGAATCGGCTGTGTCATATCAATATGTTAAAGCAATATTATCGCAGGGAGGAGGATAAGCCAGTCCAAGTATGTCAGGTAATAGGGACAGACAAGAATGAAAGGAATAGTGAGGATGAGGCATCAAGAAGCCGAGGCAATACAGAAATTGAACCTCCTACTATCCGGGTAGTCAATACAGAATGGCTCGGAAAATTGGACAAATGCTTTCGGACTTAGATGCAGAAAAATGAGAAGACCTAGCAAGTCTACACACAGCATTTAAAAGGGTCTGTAGGGATAAGCCAGGGTGTGCAACCTTTGCTGCACATGATGTGGATGTAGGGGAATCCGTTCCCATAAAACAGCATCATTACCACTTAAATCCAGACAAATCAAAGCAGCTGGAGTTCACCAATAGTATTCATGCCTAAACCTGACATTGCACCTGGTTTGATGTCCTTTATTGTGGTGGACAAATAGAGTGTCTAATTTTGCTATTCTTAGGTAGGTAGAAAACTTTCTTGATATGCTGTGACCGATGGAGTAGTGGGACTGGATTAACAGTGCATTACCCCCGCCTTGGTCATGATAACATACATACATGGGGTTGGGATTTGATTTAATTTGATATGATTACATTTGTTGGCTGCTTTTCACTTCTAGACAGCTTGTAGATTAAGACTGCAACTAGAAATAATGAAATAGTTCTTGTTGATCATTGTCAGGATGTTTTACGGTTTAATGTGTCAGGGCACAACATAGCTGATGCTGTTAAATAGTTTTTGCCTCAACTGCAGGGTGTCTGATTTGCGTTTCTTTACTTCTTTATGTAGCCACATTGTGAAACGAGATCACCAGGTCAGTCTTGAGACAGGATGTGAAACAACAGGAGAGGATGAGAAACAAGTTTCCATCTGTTGTTTTGTCGGAAATACCTCATTTCTGGGTGTCTTTTTCACAATAAGACTTGTCATGCCATAATGAATCAGCAATAAATAGTTTTGTGAGCAATGGCCGAACAGGATTTTCAGTTTTTACTGTCATGTACACAATTTAAGCATAAGGGACCATTCTTACAACTTAAGGAAAATCAATTAGAAAATACAGGTTGATTTGTGATAGTAAAATGGTATTAAGTGAGTGAAACATATTGCCGACACGACTGTTCTAACAAGAAAAATCAATATGTTTCAATAAGGAGTTAAACAGTTGCTTGTGAGCAAATGGGATTTGAGGCTATTGGAAATGCAGCAACAGAATACTGTGGATGTGTGGACTGGATGTATTGAAGGTTGTCTCCTTCCATAACCAGTTACTGAGTGACTATGTTGTTGTGTTACATAACTGGCATATTGAAGACAGTCTTTATGAAGTTTTTTTTTGTTCCTGATGCCAAGGACTGGAACTTTACCCTTTCCAGACTGGGGGATATAATTCATACCTTGGTTACTACAACTGTTAACTCTAAATATTGCCTACGAGTGAAACATAGCTGACAGTCTGTCTCTGGCTCAAAAATGCCCATAAACATGTACAGAGCCAGTGCCACCAGTAATGTAACTTCATGCTATTGTTATGTGAGTAATGAAATAGGCATCAGAGTTTAGGATGACCTCAATTTTATAGAGGGTAGAATGTGCGAGACCAATGGGAGTGTGTTGGTAGTCAAGCCTGGAGGTGCTAAAGACATGAGTGAGGATTTCAGCAGCAGATGAGCTGAGGCTGGGATAAGTTGGGTGATGTTATGGAGGTGGAAATAGGCAGTGTTAGTGATGATGAAGATAGGAGGTCAGAAGCTCACCTTGGGGTCAAACATGGTGAACAGTCTGGATTAGACTCAGAAGGTTACCAGGAAGAGTAACTAGGGAACGGAGTTTGTAGCGGGGGACTGAAGACAGTGACTTCAATCTTCCCAGTATTTAATTCAAGGTTATTTCTGCTCATCCAGGACTGGATGTCGGTCAAGAGGTCTGACAATATAGAGACAGTGGCGAAGTTGAGAGAGGTGGTGGTCAGGTAGAGCTGAGTGTCATCAGCGTACTTGTGAAAACTAATGAGTGCTTTCGGATGATGTCACTGAGGGGCAGCATACAGATCAGAAATAAGATGAGGACAAGGATCGATCCTCGGGGGAAAACATAGATAATGGTGCGGGAGTGGGAAGAGAAGCCATTGCAAGTGATACTTTGGCAACAATTAGAAAGAAAAGAATGGAGCTGGGCAAATGCAGTCCCAACCAGCTGGATGACAGTGGAGAGACATTGGAGGAGTACGGTATGTTCAAATCTGTCAAAGGGTGCAGAACTTGCAAAGGTTAGAAAAGAATGAGGTTTTAAGCAAGTGAAGGGGAGGGGGGAGTGGGGTGGGGGAGAGAACGAAGGGGAAAGTTTTTGATAGGACAGGAGAGATTAAATAACAAAGCCATCCTGGGACAAAGGCAAAGTGTGTGTTAATGCTTGTTCTTCTTTTGGGCCTCCTTATCTCGAGAGACAATGGATACGCGCCTGGAGGTGGTCAGTGGTTTGTGAAGCAGCGCCTGGAGTGGCTATAAAGGCCAATTCTGGAGTGACAGGCTCTTCCACAGGTGCTGCAGAGAAATTTGTTTGTTGGGGCTGTTGCACAGTTGGCTCTCCCCTTGCGCCTCTGTCTTTTTTCCTGCCAACTACTAAGTCTCTTCGACTCGCCACAATTTAGCCCTGTCTTTATGGCTGCCCGCCAGCTCTGGCGAATGCTGGCAACTGACTCCCACGACTTGTGATCAATGTCACACGATTTCATGTCGCGTTTGCAGACGTCTTTATAACGGAGACATGGACGGCCGGTGGGTCTGATACCAGTGGCGAGCTCGCTGTACAATGTGTCTTTGGGGATCCTGCCATCTTCCATGCGGCTCACATGGCCAAGCCATCTCAAGCGCCGCTGACTCAGTAGTGTGTATAAGCTGGGGGTGTTGGCCGCTTCAAGGACTTCTGTGTTGGAGATATAGTCCTGCCACCTGATGCCAAGTATTCTCCGAAGGCAGCGAAGATGGAATGAATTGAGACGTCGCTCTTGGCTGGCATACGTTGTCCAGGCCTCGCTGCCGTAGAGCAAGGTACTGAGGACACAGGCCTGATACACTCGGACTTTTGTGTTCCGTGTCAGTGCGCCATTTTCCCACACTCTCTTGGCCAGTCTGGACATAGCAGTGGAAGCCTTACCCATGCGCTTGTTGATTTCTGCATCTAGAGACAGGTTACTGGTGATAGTTGAGCCTAGGTAGGTGAACTCTTGAACCACTTCCAGAGCGTGGTCGCCAATATTGATGGATGGAGCATTTCTGACATCCTGCCCCATGATGTTCGTTTTCTTGAGGCTGATGGTTAGGCCAAATTCATTGCAGGCAGACGCAAACCTGTCGATGAGACTCTGCAGGCATTCTTCAGTGTGAGATGTTAAAGCAGCATCGTCAGCAAAGAGGAGTTCTCTGATGAGGACTTTCCGTACTTTGGACTTCGCTCTTAGACGGGCAAGGTTGAACAACCTGCCCCCTGATCTTGTGTGGAGGAAAATTCCTTCTTCAGAGGATTTGAACGCATGTGAAAGCAGCAGGGAGAAGAAAATCCCAAAAAGTGTGGGTGCGAGAACACAGCCCTGTTTCACACCACTCAGGATAGGAAAGGGCTCTGATGAGGAGCCACCATGTTGAATTGTGCCTTTCATATTGTCATGGAATGAGGTGATGATACTTAGTAGCTTTGGTGGACATCCGATCTTTTCTAGTAGTCTGAAGAGACCACGTCTGCTGACGAGGTCAAAGGCTTTGGTGAGATCAATGAAAGCAATGTAGAGGGGCATCTGTTGTTCACGGCATTTCTCCTGTATCTGACGAAGGGAGAACAGCATGTCAATAGTCGATCTCTCTGCACGAAAGCCACACTGTGCCTCAGGGTAGACGCGCTCGGCCAGCTTCTGGAGCCTGTTCAGAGCGACTCGAGCAAAGACTTTCCCCACTATGCTGAGCAGGGAGATTCCACGGTAGTTGTTGCAGTCACCGCGGTCACCTTTGTTTTTATAGAGGGTGATGCTTGTGGTTCAAGACAAAACATTAGTAAAGAGAGAGTGTTCATAGCGGAATAATGAGCAGCTCCGATTACATGAAAAGAAGGCACATGGTGAAAAAATAATATATTACAAAGGTCAGTCATGCTCTGTAGTTATTGAACTCAATGTTCAGTCTGCAAGGCAGTAGAATGCTGAATCGAAAGATCAGGTGCTGCTCCTCGAGTTTGTGTTGATGTTCACTGGAACACTGGAGCAGGCCAAAGACACAAATGTTGGCATGAGAGTGGGGGGAGTGTTCAAATAGCAAGCAACCGGGAGCTCGGGGGCATGCTTTCAGACTGAGCAGTGGTGCTCAGCAAAATGATCATCCAATCTGTGACTGGTCTCCCCAATGTAGAGGAGACCGCATTGTGAGCAGCAAGTACAGTACACTAAATTCAAAGATGGACAAGTAAATTGCTGCTTCACCTGAAAGGAGTGTTTGGGGCCTTGGATAGTGAGGAGAGAGGAAGTTAAAGTGCAGGTATTACACCTTCTGCAATTGCATGGGAAGGTGTCGTGGGAAAGGGATGAGGTGTCGGTGGTAATGGAGGAGTGGATCAGGGTGTCGCAGAGGGAATGATCCCTTTGGAATGCTGGCAGTGGAGGGGAAGATGTATTTGGTGGCGACATCACGCTGGAGGTGGTAGAAATGGCAGAGGATGATCCTCTGGATGTGGAGGCTGGTGGGGTGGAAAGTGAGGACAAGGGGAACCCTGTCACAGTTCTGGGAGGGAGGGGAAGGTGTGAGGGCAGATATGGGGGAAATGGGCCAGACTCGGTTGAGGGCCCTGTCATCCACAGTGGGGGGGAATCCTCGGTTGAGGAAAAAGGACCAGCGGAGAAAATATAGAGTCAAGATAGGAAGAAATAAGTTCACTGGGGCAGGAACAGGCTGAAACGATGGGACTGCCAGGACAGTCCTGTTTGTGGATTTTAGGACCAACTGTGCAGTTTGTTTACCGCTGACTAAAACTGAAAGGAATGCCAATTTAATGTGAAAGTTAAGTTAAATGCTAAGTGTAACTTGACTCGATTTTAGAAAGAGATCAACCCTTGAAATTCCCACACTTACTAAATTCCCATGTTAGGCACTCTGTCACATAGCCATATGCAAGTGAGGTAAGGACAATGAATGAGGCCGTTGACCCATTTGCGACTCTGTACCCATGTTCAGGGGGTGACTCCATGGCTGCTGACCTCCTCTACAATCTCCATCCAGGCTAGCTCGGTCATGTGGGAGGACCTCTTTTTTGCATCACTGGAGAAGACTCCCACTCCCACCTTTCCCTTGCAGCCTGGAGGAGAATCTCGAGGGAGGCAGCGCTAAACCATGGGGTCAGCCGATGTCTTCCTTCAGTCATGGTTGCTGCAGGCTCGGGTTTAGCTCCCTGCCTATCAGGCAGCAAAGGCAGTAGAATGGGTCGTGATGCAGCAAAGGGCATTCAGGAAGGCACGCTTTCAAAACAGACAGGAGTGAATGTAGGGTTGGTAGGCCTTTAAAAATGGTGACACCACTACTCCCGAGTCATCTGACAGCGTATTTGGCATCTTGTCTCCCACCCCACCGTGCCCCGGGGATGCCCCGTGCCTCCAGTAAGCAAATGGCCATCGGCCACATGATCCCAATGGGACAGCTGCCCACATGACAAATGGGAACGGCACCCATTTCCGGGGGTCATTAAATTCAGCTCACAGTGTGGGTAATTCCCTGGGTGTTGTTCCTGATCACTGTGCGGTGTCTGCTGCTGACAAGTGTCTGCTTGAATGTTGGACCAGTAAAAGATTTAATCAGCCATGTTAGGTGCCACAGCAAAATCACCTTCTCCACCCTCTGCCCAACCTCAAACTTTATGAATGGTAAGTTGAGAGTGGGCTCCAGTACTGAAATCTAGCAAGGAACCTGTATAAACCCAGATTTAAAACTAACCCGACAAGCATGAATGGGGCGGGCTCGAGGCAGACGTCTGTTTTACATCCCATCCAATTATGGGCAACATTGAAGCCAATGGACAGCAAAATCGGGTGGGCTGTAAACCGGGTGGCCGTCCTGAACTCACCAAGTTCCTGCCCGGGGTGTACAAGGGGACATTGGGTTAAGATCTAGGCTGAAATTAGATGCAAAGAATAACAGAAAATTAAAACCACAAATTAGATACATCAAAATAAACATCAGCAATGAGATGGGTTGGAACAGGAGAGAGCGACAATCACTCTCAAAGGATATACTTCTAACTAAGGAGGAAATCTAAACAAGAATCAGAGGAAGACACCAAGCCATGAGGAGAGAGTGGGTCTGGGGATTCATTTCTGGATTATTCCAGCAAACAGCTGAGATGGAGAGGAGAGGGTGAAACATCTCTTTCTGTGCAGCAAACATCTGCGTTGTGAAAGGGCAGTGGCAAAATTGACCAAAAGGGAACATTCTGTCATTACCTGTAGGACATGAAGATACCTGTCTTGTGAACACACATGAAGGATACAGAACCTTCTAGAGAGGAAGAGGGAGAACCTTTATAAAAAATCAGTGCTGGAAATAATAGCAGAATATTCTCTTTTACTCCCGGACATGAAAATGGCAGCAATGGATTGGCTTAGCGTTTTACACCCTGTCCAATTTCCGACATTGAATATTGGGGAAACCTTCAACTTCCGCTGATGAAATAAATTCGATGGTATTGGATGAGCCGTTGGCTGGAATTTAACACCCACCCCTCACCCCAACACTGGTCGTGTGCTGGAAGGCAGGAGTGCCATGAAATCATGTGGGAGGTGGGGGGAGATGGGGGGGTGGGGTTGTAGTGGGGGGGCCGTGCCGGTAACCTGTCCGCCCCCCACTGCTATTTTACCAGCTGGGAGGAAGGTGGCAAATGGCCACCCCAGGCCAATTGAGGCCCTTAACTGTCTAGTTTATTGCCTCTTAAGGGCCTGTTCCAGCAATCCCAGCAGGAGTCAAACACGACAGCACCTGAGAAGCCCACCCAGTAATACCTGGTGACATCCTTGCAGGCTGGGGATGGCCCTCCTGACTGAGCACCCTGTGCCCCATGGAGGGCTCCTCGCCAGTACGGGCCATCCCTGATAATACTAATGCCTCGCCCTGCTCTCCGACACATGCCCCCCCCCCTCACCGGGGCCTAGCAATTAACCCCGACAAGCCCCAGCCCCACTTACCTGCTCCCAGGCCAGCATCCATCGCAGCTCCTCTCGCTGGGTGCTTCCCCAGCAGTGGCCACCAGTCTCTCTGGCACTGCTAGGACTGAAGAGCTGCTGGGTCTCTGATTGGTCAGAAGCTCCTGGAGGTGGAACTTGCTGCCTCAGAGGGTGGAAGTCCTGACTGAAGCCAATTAAGGGCCTGAGCCACGAAAATAGCAGCGAGACCCCCAGGCCCAGCGGAGGTGGGCTCTCCCCCAACATTTCAGCCAGTGGGCAGGGCCACCCCCTCAATGTTAAATTTCACTATCCATTGCAATCAATTTAAAATAAATCTGTGAGAGCGGTATTATGGGAGGCCGAGGTTATATTGCTTGTTTAACACTATCACAAAGAGACAATTATGCACATATCTGTCTATCCATCAGCCTGTCTGAGGATGTATCTGTCAGTCTGCGAAATACATCATCCATCTAACTGTCTGCCTGTCTGTCTATCCTTCTGTCTGACTTTCTGCCGATCTGTCTGCATCTTTGTTAACGTCTGTATCTAAGTTGAGGTGTGGGGGATGGGGGGTTCTGCGATTATAGACCAAGACATCAGTGCAAAAGACAAGGATGAAGCTTTTGCAACCATCGTCAGCCAGAAGTGCTGAGTAGATGATCCATCTCAGCCTCTTCCTGAGGTTCCCAGCATCACAGATGCCAGTCTTCAGTCAATTCAATTCACTGCACAAGATATTAAAAAGGCTGAAGGCACTGGGTACAGAAAAGACTATGGGCCCTGATAACATCCTGGCTGTATTACTGAAGAGTTGTGCTCAGGAACTAGCTGTGCCCCTGGCCAAGCTGTTCCAGCACAAACCTGACATCTACCCAAAAATATGGAAAATTGTCCAAGTATATCCTGTCCACAAAAAGCAAGAGAAATCCAATCCGGCCATTTACTGCCCATCAGTCTACTATCAATCATCTACAAAGTGATGGAAGGTGTCATTGACAGTGCTATCAAGCGGCACTTACTCAGCAATAACCCGCTCACTGTTGCTCAGTTTGGTTCTGCCTGGGGAACTCTGCTCAGACAAAATTACAATTTTGGTCCAATCATGGAAAAAAGAGCTGAATTCGAGAAGTGAGGTGAGAGCAGCTGCCCTTGACATCAAGGCAAAATTTGACCAAGTTTGGTATCAAGAGTCTCAGCAAAATTGAAGTAACGGAAATCAGGGGAAAACACTCCACTGGTTGGAATCAAACGTGGCATAAAGGAAGATGGTTGTGGTTGTTGGAGGTCAATCATATCAACCCCAGGACACAGAATCATTTATGGCAAAGAAGGAGGCCATTCAGCCATTAAGTCCATGATGGCTCTCCACGGAGCGATCCAATCAGTCCCACACCCCTGCTCGATCCCCGTAGCCCAGCAAGCTTATTTCCTTCCAGTGCTCATCTAATTTCCTTTTGAAGTCATTGATTGTCTCCACTTCCACCATCCTTGTGGACAGTGAGTTCCAGGTAATTGCCACCCACTGTGGAAAAAAAGTTCTTCCTCAGATCCCCCCTGCATTTCTTGTCCAAATCCTTCAGTCTGTGTCCCAAGACTTTGTACTATTAGTTAAAGAGAACAATTTTTCCTTGTCTAACTTATCGCAGCTTGCCATAATCTTGTACACTCCTAATAAATCCTCCCTCAATCTCCATTGTTCTAAGCAAAACAATCCCAGCATTTGCAGCCGAAATCTGTAACTAAGATCCCCTATCCCTGGAGCCATTCTGGTAAATCTCCTCTGCATCCGCTCAAGACCCCTCACACCTTCCTAAATTATGTGACCAGAACTGGATGCAATCCTCCAGCTGGAGCCTAACAAGAGCTTGACAAAGGTTCAACATAACTTCACTACTTTTCTACTCAATGCCTCCACTTATGAAGCCCAAAATCCCAACTGCTTTACTGTTTACCTGTTAGCCTTTCATCAGTTGGGAAAATGCTAGAATCTGGTCCAGAGGATGTGATAAATGGACACTTGGATAATAATGATCTGACTGGGAATAGTCAACATGGATTTATGAATGGGAAATTATGTTTGATGATCATGTTGGAGTGTTTTGAGGATGTTACGAACAGAATTGATAAAGGGGAATCGGAGTACATGGATTTTCAGAAGGCTTTTGATAAACTCCCCCACAGGAGATTGGTTCGCAAAATTAAAGCACATGGGAAAGGAGGTAATATACTGGCATTGATTAAGGATTGGCTAACAGGCAGATAGCAGAGAGTAGGAATAAATGGGTCATTCTTACATTGGCAGGCTGTGACTAGTGGAGTACTGCAGAGATCAGTGCTTGGGCCCCAGCTGTTCACAATATAAATATCAATGATTTGGATGTGGGGACCAAATGTAGCATTTCCAAGTTCGCGGATGACACAAAGCTAGGTGGCAATGTGTGTTGTGAGGAAGATGCAAATTGGCTTCAAGGGGATTTGGAAAGATTAGTAAGTGGGCAAGAACGTGGCAGATGGAATATAATGTGGAGAAATGTGAAGTTATTCACTTTGGCAGGAGGAATAGATGTGCAGAGTATTTTTTAAATGGCAAGAGATTAGAAAGTATTGATTTACAAAGGAACCTGGGTGTCCTTGTCAATAAGTCACTGAAAGCTAACATGCAGGTGCAGCAAGCAATTAGGAAGGCTAATGGTATTTATTAAGAGATCCAACACTGAAACAGGCCCTTCGGACCTCCGAGTCTGTGCCAACCATCAACCACCCATTTATACTAATCCTAGTATAAATCCTAGCAAGATGGCTCCTGGGCTGTAAGCTCCCGAGGAAGCTCCCTTGCTATTCAACTCTATCCATGGCCATCTGCTCCCATTCTTAGTGTTTTCTCCCCCAATCTACCCTCTTAAACTGTTTCAACTCCCCTGGATAATCCGGAGCGGAACCCTGGAAGGCGGTCATGTGTCACCTTTGGCATGTTTCCGGCAGTTCCTGCAGCCATACCGGTGCCAAACGTCGTGCTCTGCAATCCTTTGGACCCCACCAGAAAGGCCGAGAGGGGGGTTTTGACGACTGGGCAACTCTCAACCTCCATAAATTCACCCAGGCATGCGCCATGGAGAGGTCACTCCATAGTTGTCTCACAGCGACTGAAACAACACGGAAGGCAGCAGTTACAGGTTATACGTCCAGATAAATTGGCGTAGAAACTGGGCGCCACGGGTTGCCTTTGTCGGTGGGAGAGGTCATCGCACCTCACTGGACAGCGACCGCCCGCCTCAAACCAGGCAGCCCCCGGTCAATAATGTTCTGTCCCGCCACAGTCTACCTGCTTCAATGGGTGCTTGGAGCTCAGGGTCATTGCCCGAAAGGTGGACTGATACACCGCACCAAACAACACGAAAAAAGGAAAGAAGGTACCAGCCCTTCGCTTTGCAAGCTGGAATGTCAGAACTATGTGTCCTGGCCTGTCGGAAGACCTTACACAAATCAACGATTCTCGGAAGACCGCCATCATTAACAACGAGCTCAGTAGACTCAATGTAGACAATGCAGCACTTCAGGAGACACACTTCCCCACGAGTGGATCTCTAGCAGAGCAAGACTACACCTTCTTCTGGCAGGGCAGGGATCCTGAAGAACCAAGACAGCATGGAGTGGGCTTTGCCATCAGAAACTCCTTGCTCAGCATGTTAGAGCCTCCCTCAAATGGCTCGGAACGCATACTGTCCATCGAACTGTTCACCACCTCTGGTCCAGTACACCTACTCAGCATCTACGCTCCAACACACTGCTCCTCACCTGAAGCTAAAGATCAGTTCTACGAGGAACTCCATAACATCATTAGCAGCATCCCCAACACTGAACACCTATTCCTACTGGGGGACTTTAATGCCAGGGTTGGGGCCGACCATGACTCCTGGCCCTCCTGCCTTGGGCGCTATGGCATTGGAAGGATGAATGAGAACGGGCAGAGACTGCTTGTGTTGTGTACCTATCATAACCTCTGCATCACCAACTCATTCTTTTACACTAAAACCTGTCACCAGGTTTCATGGAGGCACCCAAGATCGCGTCGTTGGCACCAGCTAGACCTCATTGTCACAAGGCAAGCCACCTGAAACAGTGTTCAAATCACACGCAGCTTCCACAGTGCGGACTGCGACACCGACCACTCCCTGGTGTGCAGCAAGGTGAGACTCATACCAAAGAAGTTGCATCATTCCAAGCAGAAGGGCCACCCGCACATCAACACGAGCAGAATTTCTCACCCACAGCTGTCACACAAATTTCTAAATTCACTTGTAACAGCCCTTCAAAACACTCCCACAGGGGATGCTGAGACCAAGTGGGCCCACATCAGAGACGCCATCTATGAGTCAGCCTTGACCGCCTCCACAAAAGTGCGAAGAGAAATGCAGACTGGTTTCAATCTCATAATGAAGAGCTGGAACCTGTCATAGCCGTTAAGCGCATTGCACTGTTGAACTACAAGAAAGCCCCCAGCGAGTTATCATCCGCAGCACTTAAAGCAGCCAGAAGCACTGCACAAAGAACAGCCAGGCGCTGCGCAAGCGACTACTGGCAACACCTATGCAGTCATGTTCAGCTGGCCTCAGACACCGGAAACATCAGAGGAATGTATGATGGCATTAAGACAGCTCTTGGGCCAACCATCAAGAAGATCGCCCCCCTCAAATCTAAATCAGGGGACATAATCACTGACCAACGCTAACAAATGGACCACTGGGTTGAGCACTACCTTGAACTGTACTCCAGGGAGAATATTGTCACTGAGACTGCCCTCAATGCAGCCCAGCCTCCACCAGTCAAGGATGAGCTGGGCATACAGCCAACCAAATCGGAACTCAGTGATGCCATTGATTCTCTAGCCAGCGGAAAAGCCCCTGGGAAGGACAACATTACCCCTGAAATAATCAAGAGTGCCAAGCCTGCTATACTCTCAGCACTACATGAACTGCTATGCCTGTGCTGGGACGAGGGAGCAGTACCCCAGGACATGCGCGATGCCAATATCATCACCCTCTATAAAAACAAAGGTGACCGTGGTGACTGCAACAACTACCGTGGAATCTCCCTGCTCAGCATAGTGGGGAAAGTCTTTGCTCGAGTCACTCTAAACAGGCTCCAGAAGCTGGCCGAGCGCGTCTACCCTGAGGCACAGTGTGGCTTTCGTGCAGAGAGATCGACCGTTGACATGCTGTTCTCCCTTCATCAGATACAGGGGAAATGCCGTGAACAACAGATGTCCCTCTGCATTGCTTTTAATGATCTCACCAAAGCCTTTGACCTCGTCAGCAGACGTGGTCTCTTCAGACTACTAGAAAAGATTGGATGCCCACCAAAGCTACTAAGTATCATCACCTCATTCCATTTCAATATGAAAGGCACAATTCAACATGGTGGCTCCTCATCAGATCCCTTTCCTATCCTGAGTGGCGTGAAACAGGGTTGTGTTCTCGCACCCAATCTTTTTGGCATTTTCTTCTCCCTGTTGCTTTCACATGCGTTCAAGTCCTCTGAAGAAGGAATTTTCCTCCACACAAGATCAGGGGGCAGGTTGTTCAACCTTGCCCGGATAAGAGCGAAGTCCAAAGTATGGAAAGCCCTCATCAGGGAACTCCTCTTTGCTGACGATTCTGCTTTAACATCTCACACTGAAGAGTGCCTGCAGAGTCTCATCGACAGGTTTGCGGCTGCCTGCAATGAATTTGGTCTAACCATCAGCCTCAAGAAAACGAACATCATGGGGCAGGACGTCAGAAATGCTCCATCCATCAATATTGGTGACCACGCTCTGGAAGTGGTTCAAGAGTTCACCGACCGAGGCTCAACTATCACCAGTAACCTGTCTCTAGATGGAGAAATCAACAAGCGCATGGGAAAGGCTTCCACTGCTATGTCCAGACTGGCCAAGAGAGTGTGGGGAAATGGCGCACTGACACGGAACACAAAAGTCCGAGTGGATCAAGCCTGTGTCCTCAGTACCTTGCTCTATGGCAGCGAGGCCTGGACAACATATGTCAGCCAAGAGCGACGTCTCAATTCATTCCATCTTCGCTGCCTCCGGAGAATACTTGGCATCAGGTGACAGGACCGTATCTCCAACACATAAGTCCTCGAAGCGGCCAACATCCCCAGCTTATACACACTACTGAGTCAACGGCGCTTGAGAGGGCTTGGCCATGTGAGCCGCATGGAAGATGGCAGGATCCCCAAAGACACATTGTACAGCGAGCTCGCCACTGGTATCAGACCCACCAGCCTTCCATGTCTCCGCTTTAAAGACGTCTGCAAACGCGACATGAAATCCTGTGACATTGATCACAAGTCGTGGGAGTCATTTGCCAACGTTTGCCAGAGCTGGCGGGCAGCCATATTGGCGGGGCTAAAGTGTGGCCAGTTGAAGGGACTTAGTAGTTGGCAGGAAAAAAAGACAGAGGCGCAAGGGGAGAACCAACTGTGTAACAGCCCCGACAAACAAATTTTTCTGTAGCTCCTGTGGAACAGCCTGTCACTCTAGAATTGACCTTTATAGCCACTCCAGGCGCTGCTTCATAAACCACTGACCACCTCCAGGCGCTTACCCATTGTCTCTCGAGACAAGGAGGACAAAGAAGACACTAATCCCATATTCCTACCACATCCCCACCTGCCCCTATATTCCCCTGCCACCTACCTATCCTAGGGGCAATTTATAATGGCCAATTTACCTGTCAACCTGCAAGTCATTCGGTGGTGAGAGGAAACCGGAGTACCCGGCGAAAACCCAGGCAGACACAGGGAGAGCTTGCAAGCTCCACACAGGCAGTACCCAGAGTTGAACCCAGGTCGCTGGAGCTGTGAGGCTGCAGTGCTAACCACTGCGCCACTGTGCCACCCATATGTTAGCCTTCATCGCAAAAGGATTTGAATACAAGAAGTAGTGAAGTCTTGCTTCAATTGTATAGAACCTTGATTAGTCTGCACTTGGAGTACTGTGTGCAGTTTTGGTCCCCTTACCTTAGCAAGGATTATTGCCATGGAGGGAGTGCAGTGAAGGTTCACCAGACTTATTCCTGGAATGGCGGGATTGTCCTCTGAAGAGAGTTTGGGGAAACTGGGCCGTATTCTCTATAGATTTGAAGAATGAGAGGTGATCTCAATGAAACCTACAAAATACTTAAAGGGATAGACAGGGTAGATGCAGCTGAGATGTTTCCCCTGGTTGGGGAGTCTAGAACCAGGCGACACAATTTCAAAATAAGGGGAATAGAGATAAGGAGAAATTTCTTTATTCAGAGGGTTGTGAATCTTTGGAATTCTCTACCCCAGAGGGCTGTGCAAGCTCAGTCGTTGGGTATGTTTAAAGCAGATATTGACGGATTTCTAAATACAAATGACATGAGGGGATATGAAGATAGTGTGGGAAAAAGGTGTTGAAGTGAATGATCAGCCATGATCACATTGAATGGCGTGGCAGGCTCGATGGGCTGAATGGCCTACTCCTGTTCCTATCTTCCTACTAACCACTCTCAACAGGTCCTGTCACCTTCAAAAATCAATACACATGTAACCGCAGGTCCCTCTGTTCATCCACACTCTTTAGAACTGTACCATTAAGTATATATTACCTCTCACTCTTCCTTCCGACAAAATGCATCACCTCACACTTGTCAATATTAAATTCCATTTGCCACCTCTCTGCCCATTCTGCTAGCCTATCACTATGTCCTGTTGCAGGTGGTTCTTATCATTCTCAGTGTTTGCCACAACTCCAATTTTGGTGTCATGTGCAAATTTTGAGATTCTATTCTGTATTCCAAAATCCAAATCATTTATATATAACAAAAAGAGCAGTTGTCCCAGCACTGACCCTTAGGGAACACCACTGTCTACCATCCTCCAGTCTGAAAAATAGCCATTTGCTACAACTTGCTGTTTTCTGTCTTTAAACCAATTTTTTTTCATCCAGTTGGACACTGACCCTCCTATTCTTTAAGCCTCAATTTTATTAGCCAGGCTTTTATGTGCTACCTCATCAAATACTTTCTTAAAATCCATATAAACAACATCCACCACATTCCCTTCATCAACCTTCTCTGTTACATCATCAAAAAATTCATTTAGGCAAGCATGATTACGCTTTTACAAATCCGTGCTGGCTTTCCCTAATTAACTTGAATCGCTCCAAATGTCTGTTGAATTTTTCCTGATAATTGTTTCTAACACCTTATCCACTACTGATGCTAAACTAACTGGCCTGAACTTGCCAGGACTCACCTTACACCCTTTCTTGAATAAGGATTTCACATTTGTCACTTTCCAATCCTTTCGTTATCTCCATCTCCACTTTCTTTAGCAACCTGGGATGCAAGTCATCCTGACTTATCTAACCAAGAATAGTCAGCCTTTTTACTGCCTTCCCGTCTCAATTTTTATCCTCTACTCTCTCCGCTTCCCCTGTATTTTGTCAGATTCCACTTCCTTAGTGAACCCTGATACAAAGTACTCATTAAGTATATATGTCTTGCCCTGCACCTCGAAGCATATATTACACTCTTTGTCCCTAATAGGCCCCACTCCACCTCTTACTATCTGCTTCCATTTTTGGGTCCTCTTTTATGTTGATTGCCATTCTATTCTCATATTCTCTCTTTGCCTGTCTTATTTTACTCTACACCTCCCCTCTCTACTTATTGTATTTGGCCTGGTTCTCACTTGAAGAATTCACCTAACATGCATCATGCACCCTCTTTTGTTCGAGGAAGGTACTGCCCTCGAAGGTGGAAATTTTAGTACTCGAGCACTGAAAACCACAAGAAAACCTGAAATGAAGTGTTTAAATTATTGGGAGGGATCAATTTAGTTTCCCGCTTCCAATTTCCCATTCGTCTTTGTGTTTGATCCCAGATGTGAACCCCCAAATTTCTGTTACGGTCAAGTGAGGAGGGGTCAAAAAGCTTCCCTCTTTTCCCTCTCCTTGTTTCACCACAACAGGTGGATGTACTGGTCAATTCATTGGTGTTTGATTCCTTACTTGCTATGATCATAACAAGAACCAACTGGAAAGGTTTTCTTGAGTTAACAAAGAAAGAGATTAACTTTATTGCATCCTAAACTGAACTAATAAAATAATAAACAATACACACACACACACACACACACACACACACACACACACACACACACACACACACACACACACACTGGAGGTTTACACACACACAAATAGTTACAGAGTGGGGAAAGGTAGATTGGTTGAGTTAGTGTCCACAGAAAAAAGGGGTATATAGTCTGTGAAGTTTGATGATATGGCTGGCTTTTAGCTGAATTCAGTGGTCCTGAGGCTTTTATTTGAAGAGACAGATGACTGGTTTGGTGGGTCTCTTGGAGACAGCGATGCAGATGATTTCCTCCAAAGGGGTTTCTGGTTGCAGCCGCAGTATGCAAATGTGGTCAGTCACCAGGCAGGATTTGAAACCTTTATGCTGGAATGCAGAGAAAAGGAGAAGGACTTCCCACTTAGGTCTGCATTTGTCAGAGTCCTGTTTCTCCCTTCTCTACTGCAGAAAGACACAAGCTTAAAACCACAGATGGGGAGGACTTGCACATGACAGTCACTCTGTGATTCAAAACATAGCAGTTAGCAGTATTTCTCTCTTGTTAAAAAGAAAAAGTACAAACAGTTCCCTTAAACTTCCTGGGTCTTGGTTCTTTCTGGGAAATGCAGCCATTTCATCTCCCTCCTCACAGTCCTTTGCAGTGTAGGATACAATGTTACAAAGTAGGCGATCAACTGAAGCTGCCAGCAAAGTCATCCTTTTAGCTGGTCTTTTCAAATGTCTTTTAAACAAATTATAAATTCAGATCTCCAGTCAGTGGATTAAAAAACAGTATCATTCAACAAATCACATTGGCATAACAATATCCTGGTACATTGAGCACCCAATCCTTGCCATTTTTAATCCACATTTCCGTTATTGCTGCTACATCATATTCCCATACTGCTATTTGTGCTTGTAACTTACGAACCTTAATCACCACATTTAATACATTTACACTCAACATTGTAATCCTGTCTTTGTATTCTCATAGTCCTTCTCAGTCCACTCTCATCTAATACAGAACTACTCCCTATTCTAGTTCACTCTCACATTATGTACCTTATTCCTCCTTCTGACTCCTATATGCTGGTGCCATCCCCCCGCCAATTTAGTTTAAACCCTCCCCAACCACACCATTAAATCTCCCTGCATGGACTTTGGTCCCAGTCCTGTTGATGCATAAGCTGTCTTTTTTAAATAGAAACATAGAAAAATAGGAGCAGGAGTAGGCCATTCGGCCCTTCAAGCCTGCTCCGCCATTCAATACGATCATGGCTGATCATCCAAACTCAGTACCCTGTTCCCGCTTTCTCCCCGATCACATTAACCCGAAGAACTATATCTAACACTTTCTTAAATATATTTAATGATTTGGCCTCAACTGCTTTCCTCAACCCTTATCCTTAGACTGTGACCCCTAGTCCTGAACTCCCCCACCATCTGGAAAATCCTTCCTGCATCTAGTCTGTCCAGCCCTATTAGAATTTTGTAGTCAAGAGTGACTGCATCAAGGACACAGCTTCAGAAACAACTTTCTTGTGATCTTCTCACATCCAAAATCACTCTTTGCTTCCTTCACACGTGTTTTAAATTCTGCCGTTTCTGATCACAGCACATGGACATTTTAAAGACCTTTGACTCATGGCCAATCTCCTGTAATTGCTCCTTTTCTGCCACGAGCATTCTGTTCATTTATTCTCCATTTCTTTCAATAACATCTTTCAACAGATCGATTAAGATGAAGACAGGATGTTTTGGATCTTGCTGCACTGACCTAGCTTGACAAAATGGCACATTTGAGCCCTCATTGGCAGCTATGTGGCATCCACCTCAACTGTTCAGAGAAAAGCACCAACTACCAGGTAAACAGAAGCCAGTTTTCAGTTAGTATCCCCCCATCACAATATTCCCCAAGAAAGTATCATGAGCTTCTGGGCTGCTGTCCCTCGAAAGGCCGGCTCTGCTTTCACAGCTTGTTCACCAAACAGTCCCATGGATAGAAATGTATCTGGATTCAAGACACAAATGAACATTGGTGTGAATGGGACCTGTATCCCCAGGAACAGCAGTGGGAGCAGAGCAAACCTAAGGGCGTAATATTGAGAATGGATGTTCGATGAGGCAATACTGCAGGAAAATGACAATGGAATGGAAGGAGGAAAGTAAAGGAGGGATATTGACTGTGAAAGGAGGACAAGCTGGGAGAAGAGAAGGGTTTGAATTATGGAGCATCAAGCACAGGCATGTGAGAGTGCGAGCATTTGAAGGAGCAAATTGTTTTCCATGAGCAACAATTTGTTTCCAGTTGGAATAGATTGATTTTTCACTGTGTTCTGTTAACATGTGCAGCAGAGACCAGACGTTGATGCAGCCACAACTCAGTGTACTAACCACTGTGTGATCACAGTGCTACACATCAGCTGTGGGAGTTGTGCACAAACCAAAGCAATATCGCAAATGGCATGACTGAGAAACACACATCTTTAAATGCAACATAATGAAAGCCAAGAGCTGTTCAGGTGATGAATACTCAGTGAATATTCAGTGACTGATGAATGCCATCCCACGGATCTGTCCAGATTTTGTGGGAGAGTGTGTGAAGCAACTTCGACTCCGACTATGCTGGGCAACCAAATAAGGATAATTTTACGTCAATGCAATTTTATTGCCCCATTACACAGGTTCCTTTTGAGGTTGATTAATATTTAACTTTGTGCCACACAGATTAAATTACAAGTTTCAAAAGGGAATTGGATAAAGACAGAAAAAGTGAAATGTTTAGGCTGATGGGGAAGGAGCAGTGGAGTGGGAATTATTGGATAGTTCTTTCCAAGAGCCAGCACGGACATGATGGGCGGAATGACCTCCTTCTGTGCTGTAAGATTCTATGGCACACTCAATCCCCTGTTGGGCTTCAAAATTTTTCCATCAGCAATTAAAATACCCAACTGTCCTGCTCTGCATCCTTCCCTGTCTCAAACACATTTATTGACCTAACAGATCCTGGTTTTCTGTGGTTACCTACCACTGGGATCCTTGTCTGTGAGAAATGATTAACGCAGCAAAATTCCAGGGACTGTAATGAAAAGCTTTTGTTGCAATTGAAATTTAATTTCACATAAACTGACTGTTGTATAATCTTTTGGCGTTAGCATATTCTGTCTCCTTGTAAGATTTTTCTTCACAGTCTTTGTCCTTTCAGGAGTTACAGGAGGAGTGAGTGATGCAGACACAGTACCAACAAATCAGCTCGAAGCCTTGAAAGCTGCTCTGGACAAGCTGATGGTTAGTGAATGCAGATTTTATTTCCCTTTTGGTCCAAACCTTTACATTTAAAGGCATGAAGGTAGACAGGAAATGGCTAGCATTTAAATAATTAATACATGCTTTACAACAACTATACATTCCATTGAACACAAAACCCGACAGGAAAAATAGAACATAGAACATAGAATATTACAGCGCAGTACAGGCCCTTCAGCCCTCGATGTTGCGCCGACCTGTGAAACCATCTGACCTACACTATTCCATTTTCATCCATATGTCTATCCAATGACCACTTAAATGCCCTTAAAGTTGGCGAGTCTACTACTGTTGCAGGCAGGGCGTTCCACGCCCCTACTACTCTCTGAGTAAAGAAACTACCTCTAACATCTGTCCTATATCTATCACCCCTCAACTTAAAGCTATGTCCCCTCGTGTTTGCCATCACCATCCGAGGAAAAAGGCTCTCACTATCCACCCTGTCCAGCCCTCTGATTATCTTATATGTCTCTATTAAGTCACCTCTTCTCCTCCTTCTCTCTAACGAAAACAACCTCAAGTCCCTCATCCTTTCCTCGTAAGACCTTCCCTCCATACAAGGCAACATCCTAGTAAATCTCCTCTGCACCTTTTCCAAAGCTTCCACATCCTTCCTATCATGCGGTGACCAGAACTGCACGCAATACTCCAGGTGCGGCCGCACCAGAGTTCTGTGCAGCTGCAGCATGACCTCGTGGCTCCTAAACTCGATCCCCCTACTAATAAAAGCTAACACACCATATGCCTTCTTAACAGCTCTATTAACCTGGGTGGCAACTTTCAGGGATTTATGTACCTGGACACCAAGATCTCTCTGCTCATCTACACTACCAAGAATCTTCCCATCAGCCCAGTATTCTGCAATCCTGTTACTCCTTCCGAAGTGAATCACCTCACACTTTTCCGCATTAAACTCCATTTGCCATCTCTCAGCCCAGCTCTGCAGCCTATCTATGTCCCTCTGTAACCTACAACATCCTTCGGCACTATCCACAACTCCACCGACCTTCGTGTCATCCGCAAATTTACTAACCCACCCTTCTACACCCTCATCCAGGTCATTTATAAAAATGACAAACAGCAGTGGCCCCAAAACAGATCCTTGCGGTACACCACTAGTAACTAAACTCCAGGATGAACATTTGCCATCAACCACCACCCTCTGTCTTCTTTCAGCTAGCCAATTTCTGATCCAAAGCACTAATTCACCTTCAATCCCATAATTCTGTATTTTCTGCAATAGCCTACCGTGGGGAACTTTATCAAACGCCTTACTGAAATCCATATAGACCACATCCACGGCTTTACCCTCATCCACCTGTTTGGTCACCTTGTCAAAAAACTCAATAAGGTTTGTGAGGCACGACCTACCCTTCACAAAACCGTGCTGACTATCTCTAATGAACTTATTCTTTTCAAGATGATTATAAATCCTATCTCTTATAACCTTTTTCAACATTTTACCCACAACTGAAGTAAGGCTCACAGGTCTATAATTACCAGGGCTTTCTCTACTCCCCTTCTTGAACAAGGGGACAACATTTGCTATCCTCCAGTCTTCTGGCACTATTCCTGTCGACAATGATGACATAAAAATCAAGGACAAAGGCTCTGCAATCTCCTCCCTGGCTTCCCAGAGAATCCTAGGATAAATCCCATCTGGCCCAGGGGACTTATCTATTTTCACACTTTCCAAAATTGCTAACACCTCCGCCTTGTGAACCTCAATCCCATCTAGCCTAGTAGTCTGTATCTCAGTATTCTCCTCGACAACATTTTCTTTCTCCACTGTAAATACTGACGAAAAATATTCATTTAACACTTCCCCTATCTCCTCCGATTCCACACACAACTTCCCACTACTATCCTTGATTGGCCCTAACCTATCTCTAGTCATTCTTTTATTCCTGATATACCTATAGAAAGCCTTAGGGTTTTCTTTGATCCTATCCGCTAATGACTTCTCGTGTCCTCTCCTTGCTCTTCTTATCTCTCCCTTTAGATCCTTCCTGGCTAGCTTGTAACTCTCAAGCGCCCTAACTGAGCCTTCACGTCTCATCCTAACATTAGCCTTCTTCTTCCTCTTGACAAGCTCTTCAACTTCTTTAGTAAACCACGGCTCCCTCGCTCGACAACTTCCTCCCTGCCTGACAGGTACATACTTATCAAGGACACGCAGTAGCTGCTCCTTGAATAAGCTCCACATTTCGATTGTGCCCATCCCCTGCAGTTTCCTTCCCCATCCTACGCATCCTAAATCTTGCCTAATCGCATCATAATTTCCTTTCCCCCAGCTATAATTCTTGCCCTGCTGTATATGCCTGTCCCTGCCCATCGCTAAGGTAAACCTAACCGAATTGTGATCACTATCACCAAAGTGCTCACCAACTTCTAAATCTAACACCTGGCCGGGTTCATTACCCAGTACCAAATCCAATGTGGCATCGCCCCTGGTTGGCCTGTCTACATACTGTGTCAGAAAACCCTCCTGCACACACTGGACAAAAACAGACCCATCTAAAGTACTCGAACTATAGTATTTCCAGTCAATATTTGGAAAGTTAAAGTCCCCCATAACCATTACCCTGTTACTCTCGCTGTTGTCAAGAATCATCTTTGCTATCCTTTCCTCTACATCTCTGGAACTATTCGGAGGTCTATAGAAAGCTCCCAACAGGGTGACCTCACCTCTCCTGTTTCTAACCTCAGCCCAGACTACCTCAGTAGACGAGTCCTCAAACGTCCTTTCCTTGATTAACAATGCCACACCCCCCCCTCTTTTACCCTCTTCTCTGTTCTTAGTGAAACATCTAAATCCCGGAACCCGCAACATCCATTCCTGTCCCTGCTCTACCCATGTCTCTGAAATGGCCACAACATCGAGATCCCAGGTACCAACCCATGCTGCAAGCTCACCCACCTTATTCCGGATGCTCCTGGCGTTGAAGTAGACATATTTTAAACCAAGCTCTTGCTTGCCAGTGCCCTCTTGTGTCCTTATAACCTTATCTCTGCCCTCACTACTCTCAACATCCTGTACACTGGAACTACAATTTAGGTTCCCATTCCCCTGCTGAATTAGTTTAAACCCCCCCGAAGAGCACTAGCAAATCTCCCTCCCCAGGATATTGGTACCCCTCTGGTTCAGGTGAAGACCATCCTGTTTGTAGAGGTCCCACCGACCCCAGAAAGAGCCCCAATTATCCAGGAAACCAAAACCCTCCCTCCTACACCATCCCTGCAGCCACGTGTTCAACTCCTCTCTCTCCCTATTCCTCACTTCGCTAGCACGTGGCACGGGCAACAACCCAGAGATAACAACTCTGTTTGTTCTCGCTCTAAGCTTCCACCCTAGCTCCCTGAATTTCTGCCTTAAATCCCCATCTGTCTTCCTACCTATGTCGTTGGTGCCTATGTGTACCACGACTTGGGGCTGCTCCCCCTCCCCCTTGGGGATCCCAAAAACACGATCCGAGACATCACGTACCCTGGCACCTGGGAGGCAACACACCAACCGTGAGTCTCTCTCGTTCCCACAAAACCTCCTATCTGTTCCCCTAACTATGGAGTCCCCAATGACTAATGCTCTGCTCCTCTTACCCCTTCCCGTCTGAGCAACAGGGACAGACTCTGCGCCAGAGACCTGTATCCCATTGCCTACCCCTGGTAAGTCGTCTCCCCCAACAGTATCCAAAACGGTATACCTGTTGTTGAGAGAAACGGCCACAGGGGATCCCTGCACTGCCTGCTGGTTCCCTCTCCTTCCCCTGACGGTAACCCATCTACCTTCTTCTTTTACCTGAGGTGTGACTGCCTCCCGATAACTCCTCTCAATAATCCCCTCCGCCTCCCGAATGATCCGAAGTTCCTCCAGCTCCAGCTCCAGTTCCCTAACGCGGTCCTCGAGGAGCTGGAGCTGGGTGCACTTCCCGCAGATGCAGTCAGCAGGGACAGCCTTGGCAACCCTTACCTCCCACATTCTGCAGGAGGAACATTCAACTGCCTTAACCTCCATTCCCAGTATTCTAAATTCCCAAGTTTTTAACCAATCACACGATAAAACAAGAAGAGAAATAGAAAAAGCCTCACCTTACCTGCACACAACCGAGTCCTTTTTTTTGGTAAGAGGAGGAGGGCGGGTGGGAGACACTACAAGAGTAGTGTCTCGGGTTCAGAAACAGCCCAAATATATAGGTTTCTACTTACCTGCTCCACCGAAACTCCCGATGAAATTGACTTCCCAGCTGTTCACTTCTCGCTCGCAATGCCTGTGCTCCTGGAAAAGCTGCACAACGAAAAGGTAAAGAGAATTTACACAGCCCAAATATATAGGTTTCTACTTACCCAGCAGTCCCTGCTCCACAGAAACTCCCGATGAAATTGACTTCCCAGCTGTTCACTCCTCGCTCGCAATGCCTGTGCTCCTGGAAAAGCTGCACAACGAAAAGGGCAATGATCCAAACCGTGGCTAACAAGTGTATTAAATATTGCATGAGGACAAAGGAAGAGGCTTATAACATTGCCAAAAAAAATAGTAAGCCTGAGGAATGGAGGCTTTTTAGAATTCATCAAAGGAGGACCAAGAAACTGCTAAAGAAAGGGAAAATAGAATATGCAAGTAAACTAGTGAGGAACTTAAAAATGGACTGTAAAAGTTTTTATAGGTATGTAAAAAGGAAAAGATTAACAAAGAAAAATGGGGGCCCATTACAGGGAGAGACAGGGAAATTTATAATGGGCAATAAGGAAATGGCAAAGAAACTAAACAAATACTTTGTGTCTGTCTTCACAGAGGAAAATATAAAAAGCCTCCCAGAAATTCTGCAGAGCCAAGGTACGAGTGAGAATGGGGAACTGAAAAAAAGCATATCCGTAAAAAAAAGTACTGGAGAAATTATTGGGACTGAAAGTTGGTAAATCCTCTGGACTTGATGATCGACATCCCAGAGTGTTGAAAGAGGTGGCTGAAGAGATAGTGGATGTGTTGGTGATCATCTTCCAAAATTCTATAGATTTTGGAACAGTTCTTGCAGATTGGAAGGGAGCAAATGCAACGCCATTATTTAAGAAAGGAGGGAGCGAGAAAACCAGAAACTACAGACCTGCGAGCCTGACGTCAGTAGTAGGGAAAATGCTTGAATCTATTGTAAAGGATGTGGTAACAGGACACTTTGAAAATAATGGTAGGATTGGGCAGTGTCAACACAGATTTATAAATCAGGCAACCTGACATCTGACGTGGGTAAAATTCTAAAGTCCATTATCAAAGATTTTATAGCAGAGCACTTAGAGAACAGTGGTAGAATTGGGCAGAGTCAGCATGGATTTACGAAAGGGAAATCATGCTTGACAAATCTACTAGAATTCTTCGAGGATGTAACTGGTAGAGTTGATGATGGGGAGCCAGTGGATGTGGTTTATTTGGACTTTCAGAAGGCTTTCGACAAAGTCCCACAAAAGAGATTAGCGTGTAATAGTAAAGCGCATGGGATTGGCGGTAGTGTATTGCGATGGATAGAAAATTGGTTTGCGGACAGGAAACAAAGAGGAGAGATAAATGGGTCTTTTTCCGAATGGCAGGCAGTGACCAGTGGGGTACCGCAGGGACCCCAGCTATTCACAATATACATGAATGATTTAGATGAGGGAACTTAATGTAATATCACCACATTTGCAGATGGCACAAAACTGGGTGGGAGGGTGAGTTGTGAGGAGGATGCAGAGAGGCTTCA
The DNA here is from genome assembly GCF_036365525.1 of Heterodontus francisci. Classification (NCBI taxonomy): domain Eukaryota; kingdom Metazoa; phylum Chordata; class Chondrichthyes; order Heterodontiformes; family Heterodontidae; genus Heterodontus; species Heterodontus francisci. The sequence continues at coordinate 31,365,055 of NC_090410.1, forward strand.
GGATGATTTGGACAAGTTGAGTGAGTGGGCTAATGCAGATGCAGTATCATGTGGATAAATGTGAGGTTATCCATTTTAGTAGCAAAAACTGGAAGGCAGTAGGGATAATGGAGGAGTGGACCAGGGTGTCGCGGAGGGAATGATCCCTTCGGAATGCTGACAGGGGAAGGGAGGGGAAGATGCATTTGGTAGGTGGCTGCAGGTGGTGGAAATGGCGGAGGATGATCCTTTGGATACGGAGGCTGATGGGGTGGAAAGTGAGGACAAGGGGAACCCTGTCACTGCTCTGGGAGGGAGGGGAAGGGGTGAGTGTAGAGGTGCGGGAAATGGGCTGGACACAGTTGATGGCACTGTCGTACACAATGGGGGGACTCCTCGGTTGAGGAAAAAGAAAGACGTATCAGAAGTGCTGTCGTGGAAGGTCGCATCATCAGAGCAGATGCGTTGGGGACGGAGAAAATGGAAGAATGGAATGGAGTGTTTACAGGAGGCAGGGTGTGAAGAAGTGTATTCGAGGTAGCTGTGGGAGTCGGTGGGCTTATTTTTTTTTTAGAATTAGAACATTACAGCGCAGTACAGGCCCTTCGGCCCTCGATGTTGCTCCGACCTGTGAAACCATCTGACCTACACTATTCCATTTTCATCCATATGTCTATCCAATGACCATTTAAATGCCCTTAAAGTTGGCGAGTCTACTACTGTTGCAGGCAGGGTGTTCCACGCCCCTACTACTCTCTGAGTAAAGAAACTACCTCTAACATCTGTCCTATATCTATCACCCCTCAACTTAAAGCTATGTCCCCTCATGTTTGCCATCACCATCTGAGGAAAAAGACTCTCACTATCCACCCTATCTAACCCTCTGATTATCTTATATGTCTCTATTAAGTCACCTCTCCTCCTCCTTCTCTCCAACGAAAACAACCTCAAGTCCCTCAGCCTTTCCTCGTAAGACCTTCCCTCCATACCAGGCAACATCCGAGTAAATCTCCTCTGCACCCTTTCCAAAGCTTCCACATCCTTCCTATAATGCGGTGACCAGAACTGCACGCAATACTCCAGGTGCGGTCTCACCAGAGTTTTGTACAGCTGCAGCATGACCTCGTGGCTCTGAAACTCGATCCCCCTACTAATAAAAGCTAACACACCATATGCCTTCTTAACAGCCCTATTAACCTGGGTAGCAACCTTCAGGGATTTATGTACCTGGACACCAAGATCTCTCTGTTCATCTACACTGCCAAGAATCTTCCCATTAGCCCAGTACTCTGCATTCCTGTTTCTCCTTCCAAAGTGAATCACCTCACACTTTTCCGCATTGAATGGATATTAATAATGGATATTAGTAGACAGCCTATCCCCAGAGTTGGAGACAGAGAAGTCGAAGAAGGGAAGGGAAGTGTCAAAGATAGACCATGTAAAGGTGAGAGAAGGGTGGAAATTAGAAGCAAAGTTGATAAAGTTTTCCAGTTCCGAGCGGGAGCAGGAAACGGCACCGATACAGTCATCAATGTCCCGGAAGACGAGTTGGGGGAGGGGCCTGAGTAGGACTGGAACAAGGAATGTTCGACATATCCCACAAAAAGACAGGCATAACGAGGACCCATGTGGGTACCTACAGCAACACCTTTCACTTGAAGGAAGTGAGTGGAGTTGAAGGAGAAGTTGTTCAATGTGAGAACAAGTTCATCCAGGCGGAGGAGGTTGGTGGTGGATGGGGACTGGTTGGGCCTCTCGTCAGGGAAGAATTGGAGAGCCCTCAAACCATCCTGGTCGGGGATGGAGGTGTCGAGAGATTGGACGTCTATGGCGAAGAATAGGCGGTTGGGACCAGGAAACTGGAAATTGTCAGAATGACGTAGGGTGTCAGAAGAGTCATGGATGCAGGTGGGAGGAAACTGGACCAGCGGAAAAAAGATAGTGTCAAGATAGGAAGAAATAAGCCCAGTGGGGCAGGAGCAGGCTGACACAATGGGTCTGCTGGGACAGTCCTGTTTGTGGATTTTGGGAAGGAGGTAGAAGCAGGCTGACCGGGGTTGCGGGACTATGAGGTTGGAAGCTGTGGAGGGAAGATCTCCCGAAGAGATGAGGTCAGTGACAGTCCTGTGGACAGTCGCTTGATGTTCGGTGTTGGGGTCATGGTCCAGGGGGAGGTGGGAAGAAGGGTCTGAAAGTTGGCGTTGAGTCTCTACAAGGTAGAGGTCGGAACACCAGACAACAACAACACCACCCTTGTCTCTCAAAAATACTCCCTTTCAGGATCAATCTCATGAAGTGATCATTGTTGATGAATATACAGAAAGGAAACCTGAATCTGGAGCCCCCTGAATGACAATGACAATGACCTAAACAAGGTCAAAGTACCATCATAGTTAAAGACTGACCAATTACATGAACAGAAATGGGGTTTTACCTAATATGGCACCGAACCAAGCTGGGAAAGGTGCATAAAGTAAGAACTTGTAAGACCCCAAAAGCACGCATCATCATCCAAACGAAGACAGAAGACAGACTTCAATCAAGAGACAAGGCATCGCAGTTAACCGGAGGTTGAGGACCGGTGTTCCATCGTGAACACAACTGCTCACCACTGCCCTTTGCTAAGTATCATGATTTTGTGCTTATTGTAGAAAATGTAATAAAGTCTGTGAAGCTTGTGAAAAACTACTCGCACCCGTGTGGTTTTCTCGCTAGTCTGAGCGCAAGGTCCCTTTTAGATCTGCTCTCCCAACTTAGACTGTCGTTGTAATTGACCAAGTCTTCCAATTAAATTAAAGCAAACTCCAGATCTTACAAGTGATGCCGAAACCCTGGACATTGACAAGTACATAAACTGAGGGAGTGAAAGCAAGTTTCACAAATGTCGGAACGTTGTTTGGTCAGTGATAATTCTTACGGGGATCATCTCTTAGGAAGGGTGGCAGATTAAACTGACCCAGTGGTGTCTATTTAAAGTACAAGCTGTGTGGTGAAAGGCCAATGTAAAGAAGGGTTTCTGGGAAACATATGAGGAAAAGTTGGTCACTAAATGTAATCTAGACAATATCCAATCCCTGTGAGAAGAGTACACACAAAAACATGAGCACTTTCCGTTCAGAAGGCTTTTGTTAAAGTCCCCCACAGGAGGTTGGTTCGTAAAATTTAAGCACATGGGTTAGCAGGTAATATACTGGCATGGATTAAGGATTGATTAACAGGCGGAAAGCAGAGTTTAGGAATAAACGGGTCGTTCTCGCATTGGCAGTTTGTGACTAGTGGGTACTGCAAGGATCAATACTTGGGCACCAGCTGTTCACAATATATATCAATGATTTGGATGTGGGGACCAAATGTAATATTTCCAAGTTTGCAGATGACACAAAACTCGATGGGAATGTGTGTTCTGAGGAAGATGCAAAGTGGCGTCAAGGGGATTTGAACAGACTGAGTGAGTGCGCAAGAATGTGGCAGATGGAATATAATGTGGAAAAATGTGAGGTTATCCATTTTGGCAGGAAGAATAGACGTGCAGAGTATTTCTTAAATAGGAAGAAATTAGAAAGTGTAGATGTACAAAGCGACCTGGGTGTCTTTGTCAATAAGTTACTGAAAGCCAGCATGCAGGTGCAGCTAGCAATGAAGAAGGCTAATGGGATATTAGAACAAAGAACAAAGAACAGTACAGCACAGGGACAGGTCATTCGGCCCTCCAAGCCTGTGCCGATCTTAATTCCTGTTTAAACTAAAACCTTCTGCACTTCCAGGGTCCCTATCCCTCTATTCCCATCCTATTCATGTATTTGTCAAGATGCCTCATAAACTTCGCTATCGTATCTGCTTCCACCACCTCCCCCGGCAGCAAGTTCCAGGCACTCACTACCCTCTGTGTAAAAGACTTGCCTCGCACATCCCCTCTAAACTTTGCCCCTCACACCTTAAACCTATGTCCCCCAGTAACTGATTCTTCCACCCTGGAAAAAGCTTCTGACTATCCACTCTGTCCATGCCGCTTATCACGTTATAAGCCTCTATCAGGTCGCACCTGCACCTCCATCGTTCCAGTGAAAATAATCCGAGTTTATCCAACCTCTCCTCATAGCTAATACCCTCCAGACCAGGCAACATCCTGGTAAACCTCTTCTGTACCCTCTCCAAAGCCTCCACATCCTTCTGGTAGTTTGGCGACATTTAGCCTTTATCGTAAGAGGATTCGATTACAGGAGTAGCAAAGTCTTGCTTCAATTGTATAGAACCTTGATTAGACCGCACCTGTGTGCATTTTTGATCCCCTTACCTCAGGAAGGATATTATTGCCATAGAGCAAGTGCAACGAAGATTCATCAGATTTGTTACTGAGATGATGGGACTGTCCGATGAAAAGAGATTGGGGAAACTGGGCTTGTATTCTACAGAGTTTGCAAAAATGAGAGGTGATCTCACTGAACGTTCAAAATACTTCTCAGGATAGACAGGGTAGATGCAGCTAAGATGTTTCCCCCGGTTGGGGAGTTTAGAACCAGGGGACACAAATTTCAAAATAAGGGGGAAGCCACTTCGGACAGAGATGAGGAGAAATCTCTTCACTGAGAGGGTTGTGAATCTTTGGAATTCTCTACTCAGGAGGCCTGTGGAAGCTCAGTCATTGAGTATGTTTAAAGCAGAGATTGACAGATTTCTAAATACTCATGATATAAAGGGATATGGGTCTGGTGTGGGAAAAAGGCTTTGAAGTGGATGATCAGCCTTGATCATGTTGAATAGCGGAGCAGGCTCAATGGGCTCAATGGCCTACTCCTGCTCCTACATTCCTATATAAAGAAACAATTGCGTTTATCCAGGTTCAGGTCTTGGCTAAATGTTTGAAGAGTGACAGGGTTTTAAATCTAATCACACTCGCACTGTGTGCAGTGCAATGAGGAAGTGGTACAGTCACAGGTGAAACAGATGGTAGCTCAAAGTGAACCAATCCAGCAGCAGCAGAAACTGCTGGAAATGTTACAAAATCAGCTAGCATCCTCTACTGCCACTCTGAGGAACAGGCGCTTAATGCCGTACAGGCTGGGGCAGCTCAGCAGTGGTTAGAGTTGGCAGAGAGGCAAATTGTCACTCTCATGCAGGAAAACACCCAGTTAACCCAGAAGTTAGAGGAATCATGGGGAGTCTTTAGAGAGCTACAGGAGTGACCCCACCGAGAGACAGACCAATGCACAGTGCAGGTGCAACATTCAGTGACTGCGGAGCAGATTATGGGAGCCGAGATGAGGGCCGTACCAGGGGAAATGACTAGAGTGAGAGAGAGAAATGGATTTATTTGGAGCGAGGTTTTCAAAGATTGATGTGAGGGTGCAGTTGAGCAAATCGGTAACTGTGGAAATGTTGTGGTAAATGAAGTGAATTTGGGATGGTCCTTTGTCCGGGGCAGATATAGAAGGAGGTAGGGTTGGGGTGTAGGAAGGGGATGTGGGTGGAGAATGATACAAGGAGGTGATCAGAGATGGCCTTATCTGCGATTGAATTTTCGTCTCATCTGCAAACTTACTGATCATACTTCCTATATTCATGTCTAAATCATTAATGTACACTGCAAACAGCAAGGGTCCCAGCACCGATTCCTGTGGTACACCACTGGTCACAGGCTTCCACTTGCAAAAACAATCCTGGACCATTACCCTCTGCCTCCTGCCACTAAGCCAATTTTGGATCCAATTTGCCAAATTACCCTGGATCCCATGGGCTCTTATCTTCTTAACTAATCTCCCATGCGGAACTTATCAAAAGCTTTACTGAAGTGCATGTAGACTCCGGCCTTACCCTCATCTACACTTCAAGGCACATCCTCAAAAAATTCAATTAAGTTTGTTGGACACAATCTCCTCCTGACAAAGCCATGCTGACTAGCCCTGATTAATCCCTGCCTTTCCAAGTGGAGATTAATCCTGTCCCTCAGAATTTTTTTCCAATAGTTTCCCTCCAACTGATGTTATCCTCACTGCCATTTAATTACCTGGTTTGTGCCTGCTACCCTTCTTGAATAATGGTACCACAATCACTGTCCTCCAATCCTCTGGTACCTCTCCTATGGTCAGAGAGGATTTGAAACTTGTGTCAGAGCCCCTGCTATCTCCTCCCTTGCTTCACATAACAGCCTGGGATACATCTCATCTGGGCCTGGGGATTTATCCAGTTTTAAGCCCGCTAAAACATCTCATACTTCCTCTCTTTCAATGCTGATTTGTTTAAGTATATCACAATCCCCCGCCCTGCTCTCTACACCTACATCATTCTTCTCCATAGTCAACACTAGGGGATGTGTTAGGCCGTGATGTCAATGAAATCATCCACAATAACGTCATGGATGGAAAGCACCTTGATATTTTGGTGGGAGATGTGCAGCGGGATGGTGAGAGCTGATCCACTGGCTGAGTCTATAGTGGGAGGGGTGAGTTGGATGATAAAGATATTGGAAAATTAGCCCTCAGCACTGGGTGGGAGATTCAGTGAATGATTAGGATGGGGCAATTGGGATTGATGCTCGTAATGAGCGATCGCCGAGTACCTCAATGTCCACTGTTGAGGATGCTGAGAGAGATAAAGTGGGAAGCTGTAGGTTTATCCAATAAAACAGAGACATGGGGAGTGATCAGAGGACATGTTGCATATTAGTTTAATTTTATTCCATATGGATGATTAGCGTAAAGGAATTTCTGCATATGGCAGTTGCTCTACGTTTGCAAAAGGTACCTTAAATTAAATGCAAACTGAATCAAATCATCTCAGTTTGTCTTGAAAACAATGTGATTACAGAGACTGAGTGGAGAGAGGCTGGGTTCACATGTGTTCTTTATGTAAAAATCTTCCATTTTCCTCATTATTTTATAAGCTTCGAAAGTACAGTGAAGGGATAATTCACCCCATTCTTCAGTTCCTCACGAAACTTACTCTGGGTCACAGCATAAATAAAAGTGTTTGTGCAGCAACTCAGGAGCTGAAGCATAACCGCAAGGTGGTCGACAATGGGTGGCATTTCTTTTGAAAAATTCCGGTACAGCAGACCAACTCTAACATACATCATATTCACCAGGAACAGAGCCCATAGAAAGATAAAATTCCCCGATATCATAAAAAGTGAAGTGATTGATTTTCTTCTGCTCATTGTTTCTGGATCACTGTGACTCTCCCCACTGACCCGGTCCCGAAGTCTCTTGCGAATTCTGATGGTCACTAGAATGTGCCTGACTGTTAAAATATTGAGCATCAGAATCAGAATAAATGGTACCCCCGGGGTGAAAATATAATGTAACAATTCAATTGCTGCCCATACTTGTGAAAGCAGAACACTCCAGGGAAGAATGCAGAACCAGGGGCCTCGAAAACGGGTATAGCTGCTTGAAAGCATAAAGTACCAGAAAATATTCTTCACACAGAACAACACAGACATTGTTCCAATAATCACAGCTGCCGATTTCTCAGTGCAATATTTAGTTTTCAGTTTCTGGCAGCAAATGGCCACAAATCGATCAAAGGTGAAAGCGACGGTGAACCAGACAGAACAGTCCGTTGCTGCATAAAGTAGGACAGCGTGGATATTACACACTGGAATATCAAACAGAAATCGAAACATTCTCCGATAACTAATGGGAATTTGCCTCAGTATCAGATCAAAGATAATGACCAGTAGATCTGCCGCTGCCATGGCCACCAAGTAACGAGTGACACATTTGGAGAGACCACACTTTCCCCGAGACAGGGTCACAATCGTCACTAAGTTAACTGTAAGGAAGAGGAAAAACAGGAACATTATACATCAGGATGGGAGCAGGAATATCAATATGGTGGATACATGGGCAGAATAAATTGAAAACTCACTACATAACACGATGGAATACAATGTGTTTGAATTTTATGATAAAAATAAGGCTTTGCAACAACTATCAGTCATGATTTGAAAAGTTCATATCTGAAGAGTTCAATAAATAAACGCAAAAACAAAATGCTTATGTTCATTCATAAATGTGCAGTGTTAAAATTTGTTCTCCCTTGCTGCGCACAGAGTAAACACTGACTGGTGCCTTGCAAAACCAAATAGATTAATTCTTAGTCTGGTCGGTTACAATAGGAATTAGTTACCAGGGGATATGCTGGGGCAATTACCAGGGTCACTCTCCTGATCAGTGACCCTTGGACATGCTGAGGTTTTAATTCCCCGGACTTTGCTGCTGATCCATGACCGTGGGATATGATGCAGTTTGAGTTCCTGTTTCAGATTCTTGATATTTAATCTCTGGCACGACACCAATCCACCTGTTTTTGTTAATTAAGATTCAGCCTTTTGATGATTTGGCAAATTTGGATCTCAAATTCATTATTGTCTTAAGTTTTTAATATATATTGTGAATAGTTGAGGCCTCAGAACAGGTCATCTCGGCACATTGCTGGTCACTTCCTTCCAATACAAGTACATTCTGATTATCCAAACTCTCTATGTTCTACTGCATAACCAATCTTCTAACCAGGTCAATCATTTGCCTTCAATTCCAGGAGCTTTATTTTTAAATGACAATCTCTGCTGTGGAATCATATCGACTGCCTTCATTCACAGCCATTCCAAAAAAAACTCAAGTGATAAGTTTAGCACTACTAAAGTGTGCTTTTTGTAAAATTAGTGTAATTTATTAAGGGCTTTAGATTGTAGTGGGTCGTGTTTGGAGTCGAACAAGGCCCCGAGTGTAATTAGTATTTTTTAAAGGGAGTAACTGATTAATCTAAAGTAAGTCATGGCAGGAGAGCTCACACCGGTGATATGCTCCTCCTGCGCTATGTGGATAATCAGGGACGCTTCCAGTGTCCCTGACGACCATGTGTGCAGGAAGTGCGGGTGGATTCACCGTGGAGCATCCGCAATGCTGAGGACGTTGTGGTTTGCACGTTTAGTGAGGTGGTCACACCGCAGGTAATGGCTGCACAGCAGAAAAGAGATGGGTGATCACCAGACGGAGTAGTAGGTGCAGGCAGGTAGTGCAGGAGTCCCCTGTGGCCATCCCTCTCTCAAACAGATATACCACTTTGGATACTGTTGGGGGGGATGACCTCCCAGGGGAAAGCAGCAACAGCCAAGATCGGAGGGCTCCGCGGCAAAGCAGGGGAGGAAAAGGCTTGGAAGAGCTATAGTGATAGGGGATTCTATCATCAGGGGTGCAGATAGGCGTTTCTGTGGCCACAAACGAGACTCCTGGATGGTATATTGCCTCCATGGTGCTTGGGACAAGAATGTCTCAGAGCGGCTGCAGGACATTCTGAAAGGGGAGGGTGAGCAGCCAGAGGTCGTGCTCCATTTTGGTACTAATGATATTGGCATGAAAAGAGATGAGGTCCTGCAATGTGAATATAGGGAGTTAGGTAGAAGGTTAAAAAGCAGGACATCTGGGGTTGTAATCTCAGGATTACTCCCTGTGCCACGTGCTAATGAGGGTAGGAATAGGAGGATTAGGCAAATGAATGCATGCTGAAGAACTGGTGTAGGCAGGAGAGCTTCAGCTACTTGGATCATTGGGATCACTTCTGGTGCAGAGGTAACCTGTACAAGAAGGACGGGTTGCATCTAAACTGGAGGGAGACCAATATCCTTGCTGGGAGGTCTGCTAGCACTACTCGGGAGGGTTTAAACTAGTCTTGCAGGGGTGTGGGACCCAAAGTTGTAGTCTCTCAGATGAGATAGTTGAGGCAAATGCAGAGGTTGAAGCAAGCAAATCCAGTAGGCAGGCCGGGCAGGGGCTGGACAGGGAGCGTGGAAGGTCTGGTAGGCTGAACTGCATGTACTTTAGTTTAGATTTAGTTTAGTTGAGAGATACAGCACTGAAACAGGCCCTTCGGCCCACCGAGTCTGTGCCGACCATCAACCACCCATACCGACTAATCCTACACTAATCCCATATTACTACCACATCCCCACCTGTCCCTATATTTCCCTACCACCTACCTATACTAGGGGCAATTTATAATGGCCAATTTACCTACGAACCTGCAAGTCTTTTGGCTTGTGGGAAGAAACCGGAGCACCCGGAGAAAACCCACGCAGACACAGGGAGAACTTGCAAATTCCACATAGGCAGTACTCAGAATTGAACCCGGGTCGCTGGAGCTGTGAGGTTGCAGTGCTAACCACTGCGCCACTGTGCCGCCCTATGCAAGAAAGCTTCCATGTAAGGCAGATGAACTCAGAGCATGGATTGGTAGATGGCATAGTGACATTATAGCTATTACGGAAACGTAGTTGAGGGATGGGCAGCTCAGTGTTCCGGGGTATCGATCTTTCCGGTGTGACAGAGGTGGAAGTAAGAGAGGATGGGGAGTTGCACAAAAACAAGAAATGCTGGAATCACTCAGCAGGTCTGGCAGCATCTGTGGAAAGAGAAGCAGAGTTAACGTTTCGGGTCAGTGACCCTTCTTCGGAGGGGGAGTTGCACTATTGATTAGGGAGAACATCACGGCAGTATTTGGAGAAGATATCCCGGGGGGAATGTCCAGCGAGGCCATTTGGGGAGAACTTAGAAATAAGAAAGGGGTGATCACTTTGATGGGATGAGACTATAGCACCCCCCCATAGTCAGAGGGAAGTGGAGGAGCATATATGGAGGGAAATCACAGATAGGTGTAGGAATTATAGGGTTGTAATAGTAGTTGATTTTAACTTCCCTAATATTGATTGGGACTGCCTTAGTGCTAAGGGATCAAATGGGGAAGAATTTGTTTAGTGTGTCCAGGATAGTTTCCTGAAGCAGTATGTGGATGGCCCGACTAAAGAAGGGGCTGCACTCGATCTCCTCTCAGAAAATGAGGATGGGCAGGTGGTTGATGTGTCAGTGGGGGAGCACTTTGGGACCAGTGACCATAACTCTATTAGCTTCAAGATAGTTATGGAAAAGGATAGGACTCATCCTCAGGTTGAAGTCCTAAATTGGGGGAAGGCTAATTTCGATGGCGTCAGACAGGAACTCTCAAATGTTGAATGGGAGAGGCTGTTTACAGGTAAAGGGACGTCTGGCACTGGGAGGCTTTTAAAAGTGAGATAGGAAGAGTTCAGGGCCGACATGTTCCTGTTAGGTGGAAGGGCAAGGCTTGCAAGTTTAGGGAACCTTGGTTGACGAGAGATATTGAGGGTCTGGTCAGGACAAAGAAGGAGGCATATGTCAGGTATAGGCAGCTGAGATCGAGCGAGCCCCTCGAGGAGTATAGGGGATGTTGGACTACACTTCAGAAGGAAATTGAAAGGGCTAAAAGGGGCCATGAGGATTCCCTGGCAGCAGAGATAAAGGAGAATCCTAAAAGATTCTGTAAGTGTATTAAGATTAAACGGGTATCTGGGGAGAGAGTAGGTCCCCTGAAGGATCAGTGTGGCAATTTATGTGTGGAGCCATGGGAAATGGGCGTGTTCTTAATAGAATATTTCTCTTGCGTTTTTACCGTGGAGAAGGTCATTGAAGCTGATGAGTTCAAGGGAGGGAACACCGACACCCTGGAGCATATCAACATTACAAAGGAGGAGGTGTGGGAGGTTTTGAAGCGCATTATGGTGGATAATTCCCCAGGGCCTGACCAGGTGTATCCTAGGATGCTATGGGAAGCAAGTGAGGAGATTGCTGGGGCCCTGGCAGAGATTTTTGTATCATCGTTAGCCACGAGTGTGGTACCGGAAGACTGGAGGAAAGCTCATGTTGTGCCTTTATTTAAGAAGGGCAACAGGGATAAGCCAGGGAACTGCAGGCCGGTGAGCCTTCCATCAGTGGTCGGAAAATTATTGGAAAGGATTCTGAGAACACGATTCATATGCATCTGGAAAGGCATGGTCTGATTAGGGATAGTCAGCATGGCTTTGGTGCGTGGGAAATCATGTCTCACAAATTTGACTGAGTTTTTCGAGGAGGTGACCAAGAGGATTGATGAGGGCAGGGGGATGGACGTTGTCTACATGGACTTTAGCAAGATCTTTGACAAGGTCCCGCATGGTAAGCTGGTCCAGAAGGTTCGAACACATGGGATCCAGGGTGAGCTAGCAAATTGGATAGAAAATTGGCTTGGTGATAGGAGTCAGAGGGTGGTAGTGGAGGGTTGTTTTTCAGATTGGAGGCCAGTGACCAGTGGTGTGCCGCAGGGACCGGTGCTGGGACCTCTGTTATTTGTCATATATATTAATGACTTGGATGTGAATGTAAGGGGCATGATTATTAAGTTTGCAGATGACACCAAAATTGGTGGTGTCGTGGACAGTGAAGAAGGTTGACTAAGGTTACAACAGGATATCAATCGACTGGGGAAGTGGGCAAGTGAGTGGCAAATGGAATTTAACGCAGGCAATTGTGAAGTGATGCATTTTGGGAAGTTAAACCAGGGCAGGACATATACAGTGAATGGCAGAGCACTGGGGAGTGTTGTTGAGCAGAGAGACCTTGGGGTGCAAGTACATAGTTCCCTGAAAGTGGCAACACAGGTAGACAGGGTGGTGAAGAAGGCGTATGGCATGCTTGCCTTCATTGGCCGAGACCCTGAGTACAAGAGTTGGGATGTCATGTTTCAGTGTCACATAACGTTGGTTAGGCCGCATTTGGAGTACTTTGTGCAGTTCTGGCCTCCACACTACAGGAAAGATGTGATTAAGCTGGAGAGGGTGCAGAAAAGATTCACAAGGATGTTGCCTGGTTTGGAGGGCTTGAGTTATAAAGATAGATTGGATCGGCTGGGTCTGTTTTCCCAGGAGTGAAGGAGGCTGAGAGGGGACATGATAGAGGTATATAAAATTATGAGAGGCATAGATAGGGTAGATAGCCAGACACTGTTTCTCATGTTAGAGGTGACTAAAACTAGAGGGCATAGATTTAAGGTGAGAGGGGGGTGGTTGAAAGGGGATCAAAGGGGTAAATTTTTGACACAAAGAATTATGGGTATCTGGAATGAGCTGCTGAGGAGGTGGTGAAGGCAGGAACAATAGCGACATTTAAGAGGCATCTGGACAGGTACTTGAATGAGAAAGGCATAGAGGGATATGGAATTAATGCAGGTGGGTGGGATTAGTATAGATAGGTATTATGGTCGGCATGGACGCGGTGGGCCTCAGGGCCTGTTTCTATGCTGTACAACTCTATGAGTCTATTATTGTTTTCTAATATACTTCTCTTGTTTCTGTTAATTTTAGTGAGTTCCAGTCCTTGATTCATTGTGGAATGTGAGCTATATTATCCTCTTGCTCTGCTGTGAAGACTGACACTAAGCAATTTTGCAACAAGCCTGGAATTTCCTTACTTTCATTATCTTTCACATCAGCTTTTTTCAGCTTTTACTTATTTTTTTTTTACCTGTTCTTCTTGTTCTTCATCTTTTTGACTGTTTCCTCGACCTACTCTATTCTTTAAATTTTTGTGTGTTCTTTCCTTTAGCTTTATGTTATCTGTCACCTCTTTTGTCGACCATTGTGACCCTGGCTCCTGCTCCTGATCAGTGACACTGGAATACAGGGCACAATTTAGTGCAGCCATTTGGAGCGGGCATGGAGGTGGTGGTGGGGGAGTGGGGGGGTAGAATAGTATTGGACAAGTCTCCCCCGAAATCCGACATTGTGACATCGGTTCTGGATCTAGTCAGTGTTGGGAAAGCATCAAGGCAGCATCACCGCCCCGATGCAACAGGAATGTACAACATGTTGTTTCAATGCATTTGCCTGTAATTTTTATGATTCATTGTGTGGCTTGGGATTAAATGGACCATGGATGGCCCTGACTGGCCTTCAGGACACTGGCCATTGAATGTTGGTGGCACCGAGACAGGGACTCAGTGCCGCAATGGATAGGCAGCCATGATCAGCACTGCACAGGGGATGAAGGGGGAGTGGAGCCCATTGCTAACCTACAGTGCTGTGCACTCTGCATGGTGGGGCAGAGTCTCGGGTGTTGAGCATTGGTTGGCAGGGAATCAGGTGATCTGCAAGAGGGTGCTGGGTATTGGATGATCAGCAAGGGGATGGTGGATGTTGGGTGACCTGCAAGAGGGGCTTGGTTTTGGGTGGCAGCATAGGGTGCTCAAACTGCTGGGTGAGAGGGTCGACTATCATCAAGGGTGGGCACTGAGGCCCATTAGGCAGTCTGCCAGGAGAAGTAGCAAAGGGAAAACTGCCAAAGCAGCGGCGTCTCTGCAAGGACAGCGCTCTGGAGGTCTACTTATCACCTGGCCTGGGTCTCATACACCCTGTCTTTTTGGACCCCTGTTTTATGATGCAGTGCCTCCGATGGAAGGAGGGCCAAGAACCAGCTTCACCTGCCTGTGAAGCTCCACGAAGAGAGCAGGAGTAGCCGACGATGCCAAGACGGACTAACCTGTGCTCGAGAATGAACCGGACTCGAGTCAGCAACCTCCCAATGACCAAGTGGCATTGTCAGTGAAGACTACGGCTCTCCAGGGAGGCAGGCACCATCTTATGCACCCTGTTGTCGGACGAGTTACGACCTGTGGGATTTGGTGGGCAGCCTTTGCATCTCGCATTGAAAATCACCACCGCACTTAAACTTTTACTCGTCTGGATCATTCTCCAAGGTTCCACCGGGGACATCTCCCAGGCACTATCCCACCACTGCATCAAGGAGGTGACCAATGCCCTGTTCAAGAGAGCCGGTGACTGTGCGGGCTACTGAACCACCCTGACAGTCAGGCAGAGAGATCTATTGGATTCAAAGACATTGCTGGATTCCCTCAGGTACAAAGTGTGATCGACTGCACACATGTGGTCATTAAGGCTCCAACTGATCAGCCAGCCTCCTCCTTCAACAGGAAAAGCTTCCATTTGATCAACATTCAACTGGTCTGTGACCACCGAAAACAGATCTTTCAGGTTTGTGCCCACGTCCCGAAAAGCACCCACGATGCCGACATATTTCAACAGTTACAGGTACCACAGCTTTTCAGGTCCCTGCTCACCTTCAGGGATTTATTCTAGGGGACAAGAGCGACCCATTTAAGATATGGATTTTCAGCGCCTGTGAGGAAACCTCACACTGCAGCAGAGGAGAGGTACAACAGTTACCACCGCTCCAACTGCGTGACCACCGAGCAGCTCCTTGGGCCGCTGAAGATGAGTTTCCTTTGCCTGGATCGATCTGGTGGAGCCCTGCAGTATGTCCCAGTAATGGTCTCACGTATCATGGTGGTCTGCTGTGCTCTGCACATTCCAGCAGTGCGGAGAAGGGAGGCCTTGCATGACGAGGGCACATGAATGTATTTCCTCCACAGACGAGGAGGACGTGGAGGAGGGTGATGGACAGGCAGCACTGGATGGTGAACCCCTTGCACTGGAGGCCAGGAACATTGAGCGATGCATAAAGGAGGCAAGAGACAATCTCATACTTACCCAGTTCCAGCCACCATGATGGTAACTCACAGGAAGGACAATAAAGACTGACCTCAATGCATGTAGTCTGTCGCCTCCTTTCCATTGGTGTTCCATGCCTCGTGCCCAGCTGAAACACACACTAGTGTCCATGGGAGATCATATTTAAATGAGGCTGTGCTTACATTGGCATTTCACTAAGGGGGAAGGGGGAAGTCAGCAGCTCACAATTAGGGAATGATAGAATAATCACTTTTACACAATGAACGTTCAAGACTTAAACAAAAGAACTTTATCTGAAGCATCACATGTCAGATATCAAACACCCGTGAACTCCCATGTGAGTCGAGGTGCTTTGCTTTTTACGATTGCGAGTGCTTCGACGAGGCGGGAACCATCGCCAGCAGCTGGGCTGGAGACAGGCTGTTGATCAGGCTGCCCCTTGGCCTGTGATGACTTTAGCAGCCGTCCTCTGGTTACCTGAGGCCGAGAAGGCCCCAGCTGCCTGAGGCTTTCCTGCACTGCTGCAGGTCTCTCCTCAGGCATCGCAGTTGCTGGAGCTGGGCTCACTGGCAGAGGGGCTGTGGAGTCACTGCCCACACTCAGAGCACCCTGAGGGGAGCCTCCAGCTGTAGAGGATAGTCACTCCTCCTCCCTTTCAAGGCTCACCTGAACCTCCCTGCTCAGAGAAGTACAAAGGACAGGAAAAGACTCCAGGTGCCTTGTCCTTCACTCATCTTGCC
The DNA here is from genome assembly GCF_036365525.1 of Heterodontus francisci. NCBI lineage: Eukaryota > Metazoa > Chordata > Chondrichthyes > Heterodontiformes > Heterodontidae > Heterodontus > Heterodontus francisci. Next base: position 31,381,144 of record NC_090410.1, read on the forward strand.
ACTGCTGTTTCCAACTCATGGCCAAGGTGATTGTGTGCATCTCTGGGCACATTTGTGGGATCTGACTCTTCATAAGGGTTGCCAACTTCTCAATGGAGGAATCCATACACTTCCATGCCTGAGACATGGCAGCACTCAAGGCATGATTGGACTTTACCATCATCCACTCATGGCTGCAAATTGTTTTTGGCATCTCTGCCAGATGTTGCCTTACCTCAACTCTCTCTGAAACTCCAGTATGCCCTGTGCTGTCAACACCACAGTCCCGTCACGAGCCTAGGGCTCAGCATAGGCTTGGTCACCCACAATCCTCCGACTGTCAGAGACCACGACTGTCCCAGCCTCAGCCAGCTGCTCAGGCTGACCCTGATTGTGACCCTGATTCTAAAATCGAGCAGAAACCCAATGAGGTGAAATTATCTGCACTGGTGGAAGGTGCCGGAGATTCATTGGACAGTGCATCCTGTGACTGTGGATCCTCCTCTGAAGTGGAATGATGTCCTCCTCCTAGTAGAGTCTCCTGTGAACACCGACCTGCAAAAAATGTGCGGTTCAGCATGAGCAGATCGTGTCATAGCAACCATGTGTGATGGGGTCTCTCGAAGTGATCTGCATGTTGATGGAAGACAATCCTCACTCTTTAGTGAGGAGACTCCAGTCTAACCATCTGTCATTGAGTGGCTGCCCTGGGACCCATTAGTTCAAGTGCCTCCTCCTCAGCCTGAGAGAGAGGTCTGATGTCTGGGATGCCTCCGCCAGTCAGTGATGTCTCCCTCCTTTTATGGGCCCTCTTGTCCTGTAAGTGGAAAGAGGGAGGTAGTCATACTTCACAGAGAGATCGACATGACAGTTCTGCTCATGGCATCACCTCGCCCCCTACTGGGGTATCCTACATAGCTCACCCTCCCATCAGCTCTCGGGGGTGTTAATGGGGGTTAGCTGTGAAAGAAGGTGGTCAGTGGCGGTCATGCAGCCATGCATCTGTCAGGATGAGGTGATGCTTAATCCCACTTGCCAGCGCTTCTGTGGTGCCTCCCCCACCATGTCCCACTTTATAAGAACATAAGAGATGGGAGCAGGAGTAGGCCATTCGGCCCCTAAAACCTGCTCCGCCATTTAACATGATCATGGGTCCTCTGACTGTCACATTCACTCCACTTTCCTGCTGCCCCGCCATTACACCCGACTCCCTTGGAGATCAAAGATTTGTCTATTTAGTTTAGAGATACAGCACTGAAACAGGCCCTTCGGCCCACCGAGTCTGTGCCGACCATCAACCACCCATTTATACTAATCCTACACTAATCCCATATTCCTATCACATCCCCACCTGTCCCTATATATTTCCCTACCACCGACCTATACTAGGGGCAATTTATAATGGCCAATTAACCTATCAACCTGCAAGTCTTTGGCATGTGGGAGGAAACCGGAGCACCCAGAGGAAACCCACGCAGACACAGGGAGAACCTGCAAACTCCGCACAGGCAGTACCCAGAATCGAACCCGGGTCCCTGGAGCTGTGAGGCTGCGGTTCTAACCACTGCGCCACTGTGCCGCTCTTTGTTGAATAAATTTCCTGTTGGGTTTTTGTGCCTGAAGTTATGAACAGATAGGGAATCTTTTTTTTCTGAACAAATTTCTCTGCTTTTCCAACCACCTGTCTGAAAACAGATTAGTGATTGAATTTTTCCCTCCCTTAAACCCTGACTAGTTAAGGACAGTCACAACAACACGGTTGTGAAAGTTAAATCAAAGAAGTCGGGTTTATTAACACACTCTCTTAAACTTGGGAAGGGATAATTGACTTAACTGTACACGAAAATGTATTTCAGTTGAAACTAGAGTCCATTTTTCATTGTCAAAAAGTCTAAAAAAACAGGGGATCACTGACTGGAAATGCCGAGTGGGGGAGGAGCTGTTGAAAATACCTCTTCTCTTACTCTTTCTTCTTTTGCACTCTCGAAGGTAAATGGAGATTGTCATGTTGGCCCCCATCTGTCAAGAATGAGGCACATTAATTTCGCCACATGGACATTAAAATTCAAATTGTTGCTGGGAAGAAAAGAGGGTCTATTACAAGGAATTGCCAGGCCCCAAGCCGGAAAGATATTTTTGCATACTAGCAGCCAGTGTTGGAACAAAGGAACCATTCCTTGTTCCCAATACACAGAACAGATGTGGTTAGACCAGTTTAGTCACATGACTAACTGGCTGTTGCAGTGTTTTGAACTGAGAATTTTAAATTGGAGAAACATTGTTTGAACAAATAAAGCTGTTTGCTCCTGGACTGAAAGGACCTCATGGCTGGCTCACCACAGCCTCTCCTGTCTGCTCGCATCTCTTTCTCATGGAACACTAAAAACCAGCTGAAGACACATGAACCCCAAGAGAGAAAAGTCTCCGACAGTGAACAAGGTTTGAGAAGAATACTGAGCCCCAATGAAAAGGAAGATCAACCTACAAAAGGACTATACAGTGAACTCAAAGAACTGTAACAACCTCTTCAGATAATGCCTCAAACCTTCGTACTTTATTTTTGATCAGCTCCTTCCTGTCTCTATTTGCATGTGCATATCGCATATGCTTGCTGACATGGGGCGCAGTGTGTATCCATAGGCGTTAACTGAAATTAGAGTTTTTAGGTTAAGTTTAATAAATTTCACTTTTCTTCTTTAAAACTAAGAAAGCCTGTTTGTGCTCATTTCTTTGCCTTATAATTGGAAAGTGGTGAACAAGGATTCACCAAGCAGGAGCTTAGAACACGGTGTGTTTAAAAATCAAACCCTGTTACTGTAAGACCAGGTAAAGGTTGAGAGGGACCTGTAGACACCTTTCGCACCTGCTTTTAACAAGGTCTTTAATTGCTGACGTCACCATTTTTTGATGGGATGAAAGCTGGCAGAAAACAAGTTTTCTTGCAGACTGTGTCTTTTTCATTTTCTTGCTTCTTGAAGAAAGGTCTCCGAGAAAATATGCAGCTTGAAGAGCAGCTGTGGTTTGCACGAGATGTTCCTTCCACTGCTACAGTTTCAAATTCAAGCAGGCTGAAAAGGGTGGCTTCTGGGTCAAGAACAAAGAACAAAGAACAGTACAGCACAGCACAGGAACAGGCCATTTGGCCCTCCAAGCCTGCGCCGATCTTCATGTCTGCCTAAACTAACACCTTCTGCACTTCCGGGGCCCATATCCCTCTATTCCCTTCCTTTTCTTGTATTTGTCAAGATGTCTCTTAAATGTCGCTATCGTATCTGCTTCCACCACCTCCCCTGGCAGCATATTCCAGGCACTCACCACCCTCTGTGTAAAAAACTTGTCTCGCACATCCCCTCTAAACTTGACCCCTCGCACCTTAAACCTATGTCCCCTAGTAACTGACTCTTCCACCCTGGGAAAAAGCTTCTGACTATCCACTCTGTCCATGCTGCTCATAACTTTGTAAACCTCTATCATGTCGCCCCTCCACCTCCGTCGTTCCAGTGAAAACAATCCGAGTATTTCCAACCTCTCCTCATAGCTAATGCCCTCCAGACCAGGCAACATTCTGGTAAACCTCCTCTGTACTCTCTCCAAAGCCTCCACGTCCTTCTGGTAGTGTGGCGACCACAATTGCACAAAATATTCTAAGTGTGGCCTAACTAAGGTTCTGTACAGCTGCAACATGACTTGCCAATTTTTATACTCTATGCCCCGACCAATGAAGGCAAGCATGCCGTATGCCTTCTTGACTACCTTATCCACCTGCATTGCCACTTTCAGTGAACTGTGGGCCTGTCCGCACAGATCGCTCTGCCTGTCAATACTCCTCAGGGTTCTGCCATTTACTGTATACCTCCCACCTGCATTAGACCTTCCAAAATGCATTACTTCACATTTGTCCGGATTAAACTCCATCTGCCATTTGTCTGCCCAAGTCGCCAACCGATCTATATCCTGCTGTATCCTCTGACAATCCTCATCATTATCCTCAACTCCACCATCATTTGTGTCGTCCGCAAACTTACTAATCAGACCAGCTACATTTTCCTCCAAATCATTTGTATACACTACAAACAGCAAAGGTCCCAGCACTGATCCCTGCGGAACACCACTAGTCACATTCCTCCATTCAGAAAAACACCCATCCACTGATACTCTCTGTCTTCCATGACCGAGCCAGTTCTATATCCATCTTGCCAGCTCACATCTGATCCTGTGTGCCTTCACCTTTTGTACCAGTCTGCCATGCGGGACCTTGTCAAAGGCTTTACTAAAGTCCATATAGATAACATCCACTGCCTTTCCTTCATCAATCATCTTCGTCACTTCTTCAAAAAACTCAATAACATTAGTGAGACACGGCCTCCCCTTCACAAAACCATGCTGTCTCTCGCTAATAAGTTTGTTTGTTTCTAAATGGGATTGGACCCCTTCAAGTTGCTGTCCCACCTGCTCTCGCTCCTCCATTTTAACAAGTGGAATATAGAAGTAAAAACTTAGACATACTGTATAAAATGGCAGTTGGCATTAATAGCCAAGTGCACAAAACATAATTTACAGTTAGTTCTCATCGGTTCATGACAATTTACAATTTGTTCTCATCTTTTCATGACACTTAGAGGAATGCATATTTGTTGGAAACGGTGTAATACTTCTTTAAATACTAGCCATTGCCTGTTTACCATCAAATCTTTTAATGTATTTTCCCAATCCATCACAGCCAACTTGCCACTCAAACCTGAGTTTCCTTTGTTCAGTTTTATGATCCAAGTTTCAGAATGAACTGTATCTCTTTCAAACTTAATGTAAAATTCTATCATATTGTGGACACTATTTCCTGATGCCTCCATTACAGCAAGGTTATTAATTAGCCCTTTCTCATTACATAATAATAAATCTAAAATAGCCCGATCCCTTGTTTGTTCTTCAACATACTGCTCCAGAAACCCATCTGGTACCCACTCCAGGAATTCATACTCCACTGCATTAGTGCTAATTAGGTTTAACCAATCTATATGTAATTGAAGTCACCCATTATTACTGTACTGCCCATGTTACATGCAGCTCTAATTTCCTGATGTATATTGTACCCAACATGACCACTAGAGTTTGGTGACCTATAAAAAATTTGCACAAATATTTGCTGCCCCTTGCTGTTTCTTAATTCACCCAAACTGATCCTACATCTTGTTCCTCTGATCAAAGATCCTCTCACTCATGTACTGATCTCCTCCTTTTTTAGCAATGTTACCTTACCTCCTTTTCCCCTCCTCCTATCCTTCCTAAATGACAAATATCCCGGAATGTTCAGTTCCCAGTCCTGGTCACCCTGTAACCATGTCTCTGGCATGGCAATAAAATCATACACATTCCCCACTGTTTGTGCCTTCAAATCATTTCCCTTGTTGTGAAATAGGATTAGTAATGAACAGGGAGAGTTGGTGTACGCTGTGGGAGCAGGCTGGTAGAGGATCTTTCTCTTCTGGAGACAGAACTAAACAATCCTGCAACCAACTGTTCAGATCAAAGCTTTTCAGTCCTGCCACATGCATTTGTGAATGATGGTGAACAATTAAACAACTAACCAAAGGAGGCGGCTCCTCAATGATAAGAAGCCCAACACATCAGTGCAAAAGACAAGGATGAAGCATGAACAATCTTCAACCAGAAGTGCTGAGTGGATGATCCATCTTGGCCTCTTCCTGAGGTTTTCAGCACAGCCAAATTGAAGTAATGGGGATCAGGGGAACACACTCCACTTGAAGGAATCAAACATGGCATAAAGGAAGATGGTTGTGATTGTTGGAGGTCAATCATCTCAGCCCCAGAACACAGAGTAAGAGTCATTTATGGCTCAGAATGAGGCGACAACCCATTAAGTCCATGCTGGCTCTCCATGGAGCTATCCAGTCAGTCACATTCTCCTGCTCGATCCCCGTCACCCTGGAAATTTATTTCCTTCACGTGGCCATCCAATTTCCTTTTGAAGTCATTGATGGTCTTCACTTTCGCCATCATTGTGGGCAGCAAGTTCCAAGTAATTACCACCGATTGCGTAAGAAAATTCTTCCTCATATTTCCCTTGCATCTCTTGTCCAAATCCTTCAATCTGTGTCCCTAGTCCTTGTACCATTAGTTGAAGAAAACAATTTTTATTTGTCTAACTTATTTCAGCTTGCCATAATCTTGTACACTTCTAATAAACCCTCCCTCAATTTCCATTGTTCTCAGGAAAACAATCCCAGCATTTCTAACCAAAAGCTGTAACTAAAATCCCCTATCCCTGGAACCATTCTGGGAAAGCTTTGCATCCGCTGAAGGCCCCTCACACCTTTCTAAAGTGTCCGCTGAAGGCCCCTCACACCTTTCTAAAGTGTGTGACCAGAACTGGAAGCAATGCTCCAGTTGGAGCCTAACCAGAGCTTTACAAAGGTTTAGAATAACTTCCCTGCTTTTATACTCAGTGCCTCTACCTATGAAGCCTGTTATGACCAAGGTGGGAGTAATGCACTGTTGATTCAGTCCCACTACACCAGAGGTCACAGCATATTAGTAACATTTTATAACAGTTTCTTAAGGATAATAAAATAATTGAGGTAATCTTCTGGTCGTATTTTCCTGGATCAGTGAGGTGTCCCAGAGTCGAATAGTCAGATGCCATTTGATGTCTCTCCAGATGAAATTAATGAATAAACTATCGAGGGTAGGCATTCAAAGTAGTTCATCTGCAGCAGGCATCACATAGATCTTTCAGCAATAGTCTGTAGCAACAGGTCTATTTAAATTTTAAAGCAGCACAGTGGCGCAGTGGTTAGCACCACAGCCTCACAGCTCCAGAGACCCAGGCTTAGTTCTGGGTACTGCTTGTGCGGAGTTTGCAAGTTTTCCCTGTGACCCCATGGTTTCCTCCAGGTGCTCCGGTTTCCTCCCACATGCCAAAGAGTTGCGGGATGATAGGTAAATTGGCCATTGTAAATTGCCCCGAGTGTAGGTAGGTGGTATGAGAATTGAGGGAAAGTGGGGATGTGAGAGGGAAATGGGATTAATGTAGGATTAGTATAAATGGGTGGTTGTTGGTTGGCACGGACTCGTTGGGCTGAAGGGCCTGTTTTGGTTCTGTATCTCTCTGTGACTCTAACAGTAGAAACTTTCTTGAGATTTCAGGAATTTCCAAAAATACAAAAGTCAACAGGCCTTCCCCACAGAATACAACAACTATGTAACTTAGTCTGGAGGCAGGGATTCTTGACTGGAGGCAACAGAAACTTGCCCCATTCAAAATACAGGCTTCCTTTCACCAAAGCAGGGTTTCTCCACAGAGTGTAGCAAATCCTTGTTATTTCTGATTCTCTACCTCTCTATTCAGGCATAAATAGCAACAAGGGTTTTTGCTCCCATACATTAGATTTTTGCAACTCCTTCAAAGTTCTTTTGACTTCATGAAGAGATTATCCTGTTACTTAATACAGGAATAATTCTTAAAGAGAACGTTTTCTCAGGGCTGTATTCCTGGCATGTTTCCAGCAGTAACTATTAGCTGCTCACAGCTCCCCTGTTTTATTTTTCACACTGCCAAAATGAAACTGAAAGCCATTTCAATAGGAGTCACAAGACCATCATAAAATATTCCTGTTGCTTGGAAACACATTGCCCTGCAGCCTGGACTTTCAAATACCACAATCTCTCCAGTCACTGTTCACAGAAAATTGCAACAGGTCATAAAGGCACACAGATCTCTTAGTTTTTTTTAGAAAAATCAAAACTCTTATGGCAAAATCAAGATCCCATCAGTGTGACTGATCACTCTCAATATGCCCTCCCACCTTCAAACATCAATTCACATGTACCCCCAGGTCCCACTGTTCCTCCACACTCCTTAAATCTGTGCCATTAAGACAATATTGCCTCTCTCTGTTAATTCTGATAAAATGCATCACCTCACACTTGTCAATATTAATATCGATCTGCCGTCTCTCTGGCCATTCTGCTAGCCTATCTATGTCCTGCTGCAGGTGGTTCATGTCATCCTCACTGTTTGCCACACATCCAAGTTTCGTTTCATCTGCAGATTTTGAGATTCTACTCTGTATTCCAAGATCCAAGTCATTTATATATAGCAAGAAAACCAGTGGTCCAGCACTGACACTTCGGGAACACCACTGTCTATCATCCTCCAGTTTGAACAACAGCAATTTACTATGACCGGCTGTGTTCTGTCTTTAAGCCAACTTTTTATCCAATTGGACATTGACTATTCCATGAGCCTCACTTTTATTAGCCAGCAATTAATGAAGTTTTTAAATTATTGATAGGGATCAATTTTGTTTCCTGCTTCCAATTTCCCGTTTGTCTTTGTGCTTAATCCCAGATGTGAGTCCCCAAATTTCTGTTACGGTCAAGTGAGGAGGGGTCGAAAAGCTTCCCTCTTTTCCTTCTCCTTGTTTGATTACAACAGGTTTAATTCTTTTTTAAAGTGGATGGACTGGCCAATTCATTGGTATTTGATTCCTTACTTGCTATGATCATAACAAGAACCAACCGGAGAGTTTTTCTTGAGTTAACAAAGAAAGAGGTGAACATTATTTTACCTAAACTGAATTAATAAAATAATAAACAATGCACCAACTTTCACTCACACATACACATACACACCCACCCACTAGAGGCTTACACACAGACATTTAGGTTACAGAGTGGGGAAAGATTGATTGGTTAAGCTGGAGTCCATCGGAAAAAGGCATATGCAGTCTGTGATGGTTGATAATTCTGCTGAATTTGGTGGTCCTGAAGCTTTTAGTTTGAAGAGGTATGTGACTGGTTTGGTGGCCTTTTGCAGACAGTGATGCAGATGATTTCCTTCATAGGTTTTCCAGCTATAGCTGCAGTCTGCCAAGGTGGTTAGTAACCAGGCAGGAATTGAAAGCTTTCAAGCTGGAATGGAGAGAGAAAGAGAAGGACTTCCCACTTGGGTCTGCATGTGTCAGAGTCCAGTTGCTTTTTGCTTCTCGACTGCAGAAAGACACAAGCTTAAAACTACAGATGGGGAGGGGTTTGTCACCTGACAGTCACTCAGCGATTCAAAACATAGCAACTAGCAGTATTCCTCTCTTGTTAAAAAGGAAACGAACAAGCAGTTCCCTTAAACTTCCTGGGTCTAGGTTCTTGCTGGAAAATGCAGCCATTTCCTCTCCCTCCTCACAGTCCTAAGCAGTATAGGATACAGTGTTGCAAACTGGCTGATCATCTTAAGCTGCCAGCAAAGTCATCCTTTTAGCTGGTCTTTTCAAATGTCTTTCAAAAACATTATAAATTCAGATTTCCAGGCGGTGGATGAAAGAAAATGATCATTGAACAAATCACATTGGCGTGACAATATCCTGGTGTATTGAGCACCCAATCCTTGCCAGTTATAAGCCAATTTTTCATTATTGCGACTACATCATATTCCCATATTGCTATTTGTGATTTTAACTCACTAACCTTAATCACCACACTTCGTGCATTTACACTGAGGCATTGTAATCTTTCTTTGCATTCCTCGTAGTCTTTCTCAATCCATCCAATCTAATATGGAACTACTTCCTTCTCTAGTACTGTCTAACACTCTCATCTTATGTACCTTATTCCTCTTTATGACTACTATATGCTGGTGCCCGTCCCCCTGCCAATTTAGTTTAAACCTTCTCCAACTACAACAGTGAGTTTTCCTGCTCAGACTTTGGTCCCAGTCCTGGTGAGGTGCAATCGACTTCTTTTAAATAGGTGCCTTCTGCCTGTGAACTGCTCCCAATGCCCCAAGAAATTGAAGCCCTGCCTCCTGCACCATTCTTGAAGCCATGTATTGATCCTCCCTATCTTCCCATTTCTACTCTTGCTAATCAGTGGCACTGGGAGTAATCCAGAGATTACTATCTTTCAAGCTAATCCTTTTTATCTTCCTCTCAGGCTCCTGAAAATCTGACCACAGGACCTCAATACCAGCCTTTGCTGTGTTGTTGCTATCAATGTGTATTGCTACTTCTGGCTCATTCCCTTCCCCCTTCAGAATATCCTGCACCATCTCCATGATATAGTTTACTCTGGCACCAGGGCGGGAATACACCATGTGGAACTCTCGATAACATTTAAAGAAATGTCTGACCCCCTGACTATGGAATCACCAATAACAACTTCATTTCTGCCCTTTGCTGCTCCTTCCTGTACAGTCCCTTGTCCATGGTTGCCATAGTCTGAACTGCACTCCTTCAAGGTGTCATCGTTCCCAGCAGTCTCCAAAGCTGAGTACTAGTTTGTGAGTAGCACACACCCCGAAGACTTCTGCACTTCCTGCCTCTTTGTAATCTTCTGGATGACCACCCATCCTGAACTCCTGCTGCCTGTGGGGTGACCAGCTCCTGAAGCATACAATCCAGGAAACTGTCCCGCTCACTGATGTTCTGCACTGATTCCAGCTGTCCCTCAAGCTCTGCAACTCCTGAGCTCAAGCTGAAGCTTTACACATGGTTGCCCAAGACTCATGAAGTGTCTTGAAGTTCCCACATGGAACAGGAATTTCAAGCAACAGGTCACAGCTGCCCATCCATGATCGAAACAAAAACCCGCTATTCCCTTTTTGAACAAACTATTCAGGAGCCTGTTTAAATTATTAATTGTAATGAACACCTCTAGTCCTGCTCTGTGCTTATACTCTTATTGGAACACTTACTTAATTTTCCAGCTCCTAATTCAAACCAATACTCGCCCCGCACCCCACCCTCCACTGGTCTCTGCCTCTCTCACTCTGTCTCTCTCCTGCCGATCTTTTAAGCTCCCCTTATTTTACAAAGCTATTCTGATGAACAGTCACTATCAAGGGGCTGATGCTGTAACTGATGCTGAGATCTGCTCCCTCGGGTTTGAGAATGTATCAGGATGGAAGTGGACAATCATAATCTGGCACTTCCCACCAGTGAGTGAGAACAGAATAGATTGCATTGAATTTAAAAGGCGGATAGTCAGGTTTTATTGAATAGATTTCCACAAACTCGAGGGAATATGAATCGAAGAATGAGAATGGAATCTACTTCACACATTACTCCATTTACAATCAAATTGAAAGTAAAATCAGTTTGAATGATTTATCACCAATTGCAATGTTATATCATTAATCTTTTCCAGCAAACCTTAAATGATCTTAAAAGCCATATCTGCACCATATATCAATCAATTAGCTCCTGTCTGGTGTGCACAGTGATAAATGTGGTGGGGAAACAGACCCTTCAACAGGAATAAAAACCACTTGATTATCCTCCTCTTAAACTCAATGCAATGAATATCAGGCTGGTTCTGTAAAGGACGTGCAATCCTTCTTCATCACTTTATATTGCACCGCCCTCTTCAGGTGCTGTTTAACACCCAGATGGTAAAGAGTAAAATCTACTCCCAGGATTCAATGCAGAGAGCAGACTGTTCATCAAATAAATCACCCAATAACATTGTCGAGGGAACAATGTACTTTCAGTCACACAGCAAGGAGAATAAACCAAATACATAGACTTGTTGGATGTGGAAACTTACATAATGAAGACAGTGCTTCAGTTAAATATCGTCCACATAATGAAAAAAAAATGTAGTCACTTACAAGGAACCCAACAGCAACTGACAGTCAGGAACACAGTAAACGCAGTTGCAGTATTAATACATGGGCATAAAACTTACCAGGGGCACCAATAACAGCAAGGGTGGGATAATAAATATCCTCAAAATCCACAAGAATCCAAATGACCAAATGTTCTAGTGTATGAATCCGATTCATTCTTTCAATTTCTGTGGAATATTGATCTCAGTTTGTGCTGAAGAGCAAACTCTTACTGACTCTGTAACTGAGTGAAGATCCTTATGTTAGGCAGGAGAAATCTCCATTGACAGAATTATGTCTCAAGGAGGCTGACATTACTTACAGTGACTGAACAAAAAGATTCAATTAATCTCATTTACACAACACATTGCAAAATCATAAATTATATTTAGCCAGATATTGCACAATGGAAAGTGAATCTCCCCAGAGTCAGGGAAGAACAGATTGAGTGAAATCTACAGTCTGACAGCATTCGGTGCAGTGAGAAGAGATTTATTTATAAGCTTCCTGATATTTCTGTGATATAATGTGTTCTGTAATTACAGAGAATTTCTATCCAATTCACAGGGTGGACTTGAAACTCAGCCAGTGAGACCAAACCATGTGGTGTAGCCCCGAGAATATTCTTTACTCATTTCTGGAGATCCGGGTCAAACATCATTTCATTTCCAGAGCCCTTAAAATTCTGTCACGCTCCCAGACCCTAAAGATTGTGCACACGGGATCTGGAATTGCGCCAAGAAATACACAACCATTGACACTACACATAGTCATTCGTGGTCATGTAGCTCCTCTAAACATTGAAACATTCCTGAGGATTCCCCACAATTATTGATTCCCATCCAGAGACCAGTGTGATTAGAATCCAAGAGCCCCATCTTTATATATGGTGATGCAATCATTCGTGACAGAATAAATATTTACAATTACATCGGACTTACTGGAGATGGTAGCATAATTCCTGGGAAACCATCCATAATTACTCACTTCCAGAGGCAGAGTCACATTCCTCGGGATCCCCACCAAACAAAGACCTAATTCTTGAATTTTGACCTGGGAACTGAGCTATGTGAAGAGACGAGAGAAACTGGGATGGTTCTCCACAGAACAGAGAATAGTTAGTGTAGATTTAACAGAGACGCTCAAAATCATGAGGGATTTTTGACAGAATCACGAGGGAGAAACTGTGTCCACTGGCAGGAGGTCAATAACAGATGACACAGATTTCGAACAATTGGCAAACAATCCAGAAAGGATATGAGGTGAAATTTGATGCAGTGATTTGTTGTGAGCTGGACTGCAGTATCTGAGAAAGTAGGAAGCAGATCCAATCGTAACTTTCCAAAGGAAGTGGATATATATTGAAAAGGAGATATTTGTTTGGCTGTGGGGGAATAGCAGCAGAGAGGTAATAACTGAATCTCTCTTTCAAAAAGATGGCACAGGATCCTTCTGTACAGAATGATAAAATGACTGTCTTTAAACAACTACTATTTGCATTTGTAGAGTGCCTTCAACATAATAAAAAAACTTCCCAGGGTGCTGCACATGAGCATTTTAAAACCACATTTGACACCGAGCCGCAAAAGGAGATATTAGGTCACTGTGGAGCATCCACGAGGCGGAGAGTATTGTGGAGATCACACATAGAGAGGTGGTCACACCGCAGGCTCAGACTCCACAGGCAGGAAGGGAATGGGTGACCACCAGGCACAGCAGGAAGACTAGGCAGGCAGTGCAGGAATCTCCTGTGGCTATTCCTCTGCAAAACAGATAAACTGCTTTGGATACTGTTGGAGGGTATGGGCCTCTCAGGGGAAAGCAGCAACAGCCCAATATATTGCACCACGGTTGGGAGGAGTAATAATGTGGGAATGCAATAGTTATCGGGGATTCAATTGTAAGGGGAATAGATAGGCATTTCTGTGGCCGCAAGAGAGACTCCAGGATGGCATGTTGCCTCCCTGGTGCTAGGGTCAAGGATGTCTCAGAGAGGTTACAGGACATTCTGAAGGGGGAGGGCGAACAGTCAGTGGTCGTGGTACATATTGGTACAAATGATGTAGGTAAAAAAAAAAGGTGAGGTCCTAAAAGCAGAATATAACGAGTTAGGAAGCAAGTTGAAAAGTAGGACCTCAAAGGTAGTGATCTCAGGATTACTACCAGTGCCACGTGCCAGTTAGAGTAGAAATAGCAGGAAAAATTGGATGACTATATGGCTGAAGAGATTGTGTGAGGAGGAGGGTTTTAGATTCCTGAGAGATTGGGACTGGTCTGGGGGAGGTGGGACCTGTACAAACTGTACGGGTTACACCTGGACAGGACAGGGACAGATGTCCCAGGTGGAGTATTTGCTGGAGTGGTTGGGGAGGGTTTAAAATAAAATGGCAGGGGGATGGGAACCTTTGCAAGGAGTCAGAGGAGGGGGGATCAAAGACAAGAACAAAAGACACTATGGGGAAAAAGAAAAGTGATAGACAGAGTCAAACGGGGCCACACTGAGAAATGGTGGGAAGGGGACAAGTAATGTTAAAAATACAAGCTTTAAGGATTTGTGCCTTAACGCGTAGAGCATTTGCAATAAAGTGGATGAATTAATCGTACAAATAGATGTAAACGAGTATGATATAGTTGGGATTACGGAGACATGGCTGCAGGGTGACCAGGGATGGGAAATGAACATCCAGGGTGTTCAGTATTTAGGAAGGACAGAAAAAGTAAAAGGCGGTGGAGTTGCATTGCTGGTTAATGAGGAAATTTGATGTGGAATTTGTATGGGTCGAGCTGAGAAACACTAAGGGGCCAAAAACATTAGTGGGGGTTGTACATAGAATCCCAAACTGGAGTGGTGATGCTGGGAATGGCTTCAAACAGGAAATTAGAGATGCATGCAATAAAGGAACATCTGTAATTATGGGTGAGTTTAATCTGCATATAGATTGGGCAAATCAAATTAGTCACAATACAGTAGAGAAGGAATTCATGGAGTGTATACGGGATGGTTTTCTGGACCAATACATTGAGGATCCAACGAGAGAACAGGCCATTCTTGAATGGATATTGTGTAATGAGAGAGGAATAATTGACAATCTAGTTGTGCGAGACCCCTTGGGGATGAGCGACCATAATATGACAGAATTCTTCATCCATATGGAGAGTGACTTAGTTGATTCTGAGACTAGGATCCTGAATCTTAATAAAGGAAACTACGAATGTATGAGGCATGAGTTGGCTATGATGGCTTGGGAAACGTTACTTAAAGGGTGACGGTGCATAGGCAATGGGAAACATTCAAAGACCGCATGGATGAACTGCAACAATTGTTTATGTCTGGCCCAAAAGTAAAACAGGAAAGGTCGCCAAACCATGGCTTACAAGGGAAATTAGAAATGGCATTAGATCCAAGGAAGAGGCATACACATTTGCCAGAAAAAACAACAGACCTGAGGATTGGGAGCATTTTAGAATTCAGCAAAGGAGGACCAAGGGATTGATTAAGAAGGGGAAAATAGAGTACGAGAGCAAGCTTGTGGGAAACATAAAAATTGACTGTAAAATTCTATAGGGATGTTAAGAGAAAAAGATTGGTGAAGACAAATGTAGGTCTCTTCCAGTCAGAAACAGGGGAATTTATTGCGGGGAATAAATAAATGGTTGACCAACTAAATACATACTTTGGTTCTATCTTCACAAAGGAGGACACAAATATCATACCAGAAATGTTGGAGAACACGGGGTTTAGTGAGAGGGAGGAACTGAAGGAAATCAGTATTAGTAGAGAAATGGTGTTGGGAAAATTGAAGGATTAAAGGCCGATAAATCCCCAGGGCCTGATAATCTGCATCCCAGTGTAATTAAGGAAGTGGCCCGAGCAGTAATGGATGCATTAGTGGTCATCTTCCAAGACTCTATAGACTCTGAAACAGTTCCTACAGATTGGAGAGTAGCTAATGTAACCCCACTATTTAAAAAGGGAGGTAGAGAGAAAATAGGAAATTATAGACCAGTCAGCCTGTCGTCGGTCGTGGGGCATATTCTAGAGTCCATTGTCAAAGATTTTATAGCAGAGCACTCGGAGAACAGTGGTAGAATCGGACAGAGTCAGCATGGATTTACGAAAGGGAAATCATGCTTGACAGATCTACTAGAATTCTTTGAGGATGGAACTAGTAGAGTTGATGAGGGGGAGACAGTGGATGTGGTTTATTTGGACTTTCAGATGGCTTTCGACAATGTCCCACATAAGAGATTAGCGTGTAAAATTAAAGAGCATGGGATTGGGGGTAGTGTATTGCGATGGATAGAAAATTGGTTGGCAGACAGGAAACAAAGATTCGGAATAAACGGGTCTTTTTCCGAATGGCAGGCAGTGACTAGTGGGGTACCGCATGTATCGGTGCTAGGACCCCAGCTATTCACAATATATATTAAGGATTTAGATGAGGGAACTAAATGTAATATCTCCAAATTTGCAGATGACACAAAACTGGATGGCAGGGTGAGTTGTGAGGAGGATGCAGAGAGGCTTCAGGGTGATTTGGACAAGTTGAGCAAATGGGCAAATACATGGTAGATGCAGTATAATGTGGATAAATGTGTGTTTATCCACTTTGGTAGTAGAAACAGGATGGCAGATTATTATCTGAATGACTATAAACTTAGAGGGAGGCATATGCAACGAGACCTGGATGTTCGCGTACACAAGTTGCTGAAAGTAGGCATGCAGGTGCAACAGGCAGTTAAAAAAGGCAAATGGTACGTTGGCCTTCATTGTGAGAGGATTTGATTACAGGAGCAGGGATGCCTTGCTGCAATTATACAGGGCCTTGGTGAGGCCACACCTGGAATACTATGTGTAGTTTTGGTTTCCTTATCTGAGGAAGAATGTTCTTGCTATAGAGGGAATGCAGTGAAGGTTTACCAGACAGATTCCTGGGATGGCAGGACTGACTTATGAGGAGAGATTGAGTTGGTTAGGATTGTATTTGCTCGAGTTCAGAAGAGTTGGGGGATCTCATAGAAACCTATAAAATTCAAACAGGACTTGACAGGATAGATGCAGGAAGGATGTTCCCGATGGTGGGGGAGTCCAGAACCAGGGGTCATAGTCTAATGATACGTGGTAAACCTTTCAGGACTGAGATGAGCAGAAATTACTTCACCCAGACAGTGGTGAGCCTGTGGAATTTGCTACCACGTGAAGCAGCTGAGGCCAAAACATTGTATGTTTTCAAGAAGGAATTAGATATAGCTCTTGGGGCGAAAGGGATCAAAGGGTATGGGGCGAAAGCGGGAACAGGTTACTGAGTTGGATGATCAGCCATGATCATAATGAAAGGCAGAGCAGGCTAGCAGGACCGAATGGCCTACTCCTGCTCCTATTTTCTATGTTTCTATGTTTCTATATGACAAAATACTTGGACAAAGAGCTAGGCTTTAAAGATTGTTTTAAAGGAGGAAAGTGAGGTGGAGAGGCTGAGAAATTTAGAGAAGGAATTCCAGAGCTTAGGGCTGAAGCAGCTGAATGCATGTCCACCAATGGTGGAGTGATTAAAATTGGGGGTGTTCAAGAGGCTAGAATTATAAGTGCACAGATATCTTCGAGGGTTTGGTGGCTGGTGAAGATTACAGTGACAGGGAGGGATGAGGCAATGGAGGGATTTGAAAGCAAGGATGAGGATTTTAAAATCAAGACATTGCTTGAGAGGGAGTCAATGTAGATCAGTGAGAACAGTGGTGATCGGGGAACAGGACTTGGTGCAAGTTCAGGCACAGGCAACATGCTTTTGGATGACCTCAAGTTTAAGGAAAGTAGAATGAGGGAGATCTGTCAGGAATATGTAGGAATGATCAGTTCTGGAGGTAACAAAGGCATGAATGAGGGTTTCACTGGCAGATGAACTGAGACAGGGGTGAAGTTGGGTGATGTCACAGAGGTGCAAACAGCCATGGGTCCTGGCGATGCCTGCCTTTTTGTGGGATATGTGCAACATTCCTTGTTCTGATGAAAGGTCACAGACCTGAAACGTTAACTCTGTCTCTATCTCCACAGATGCTGCCGACCTGGTGAGTATTTCCAGCACTTGCTGTTTTTATTCCTTGTTCCAGTCTGACTCAGGCCCTCTCGCTCACCTCTTTATCTGGTACATTGATGATTTTATCAGTGACGATTCCTGCTCTCATCCTGAACTGCAAAACAGCATCAACTTTGCTTCCAAGTTCCACCTTCCTTTCACCTTCACGTGATCCATCTTTGACTCTTCCCTTCCCTTCCTTGACTTCTCTGTCTCCATTTCTGCTGGGTATAGGCTTTCAACAAATATTTATCAGTAGCTCAGTGACTCCCACACCTACATCAACTGCACTTGCTCACACCCTGCTTCCTGTCAAGACTCCATTCTCGTCTCAGAGTACGCCATCTCCATTGCATCTGTTCTAATGATGTCACCTTACAGTGCTTCTGATATGTCTTTTTTACTTAACCAAGTGTTCCGTCACCATGAATAACCGGAGCCTCGACCGTGTCTGTCCCACTTCCAGCACTTCTTCTGTCAGTCCTTCCCCTCCTTCCCAGAGACATGATAGGGTTCCCTCTGTCCTCACCTTCCACCCTACCAGCCTCTGTATTCAATGGGTTATCCTTCACCGTTTCTGTCATGTCCAGTGTGATGCCACCACCAAAGATATCTTCCCCTCCCCTTTCAGCATTCCGAGGGGACTGTTTTTCCCACTACACTCTGCTCTGCTCCTCAATCACCCCCAACACCACCTCCCTTTCACACAGCACCTTTCTATGCAAGCACAGGAGATGTAAAACCTGCCGTTTTACCTCCTCTCTCCTCATATACCAAGGCGACATAACACTCCTTCCAGGTGAGACAGTGATTTATGTGTACTTATTTCAATTTAGTATACTGTGTTCACTGCTCACAATGTTGTCTGCTCTACATTGGGGAGACCAAACGCAGATTGGGTGATCGCCTTGCAGGACACCTCCATTCTGTCTGCAAGTGTGACCCCGAGCTTCCGGTCGCCTGCTATTTTAATTCTCCACCTTGTTCTCACACTGACCTCTCTGTCCTTGGCCTACTGCAGTGTTCCAGTGAAGCTCAATGGAAGCTCGAGGAACAGTATCTCATCTTTTGATTAGGCACTTTCGAGCCTTCCAGAAACAACAGTGAGTTCAACAATTTCAGACCATAATCGCTGCCCCATTTCTTTTGACTTTTCTTTGCATGTTTCGGTCTCACTGTTGTTTATCTTTTGTTTTCACTTTCTGACAGCAGCTGTTCATCATTCTTCCACTCACACCTCCTCCAGACACATCTTTTGTTTCTTTACTGGTCCCATTACCACTCCCTTTGGCCCTGCAACACCAACTCTTTATCATTTAATCTCTCATCTTCGACCTTATCACAGGGCATGCAATTTGCTCTTTTTTAAACGTCCCCGTTTCATCTGTTTAAAACCTATTACACTTCTAAATTTTCCCAGTTCTGATGACAGTGGGGAGGTGTTGGAGGAGGATGCTGTGGTCAGCCATGTCAAAGGCTGCAGACAGCAGAGAAGGACAATTAGGGACAGAAAATCTTTGTCACAGTCACATAGGATGTCACTTGTAACTTTGACAAGAGTTGAGTTGATACTATGGCAAGGGTGGAGGCCTGATTGGTGGGATTCAAACATGGAGTTCCGGAAAAGATGGCACAGATCTGGGAGGTGACAATACTTCAAAGACTTTGGAGAGGAAAGGAGGTTGGATATGGGGTGGTAGTTTGCAAGGACAGTGAGGTGAGGGTGTTTTTTTGAGGAGAGGGATGATAACTGCAGATTTAAAGGAGAGAGGGAATCGTTAACGATATTGGCTAATATGGGGGCCAGGAGGGGACGTTGGGTGTCAGCAGTTTATTGGAATAGGGTCAAGGGAGCAGGAGGTGGGTCTCATGGAAAAGATGAACTCAGAAAGGGAATGAGGGGAGATAGGAGAGAACCAGAGAAAGATATGAGTTGTTCAGAGCTAAGGGAGTGGGGAGTTTAGAGGAAGTTTGGTCTGGTGGGTTAGTGGAAAGGAGGAACATGGCAGAGGCAGCTGATCAGATGGTCTCAATCTCAGTGACAAAGAGGTCAATTATTTCCTGCACTTTTTGTTGGAGGTGAGGGCAGAGGAGACAGGGGTGTAAGATACGATAAGATTGTTGGGGTTTAATGTCCCCTTCTAAGGCCGGAATAGACTTGGCAGCAAAGTTTTTGTTGTGAATCGACTTTATTGAGATAAAGGTAAGGACAGGTTTATTCAATTTTCAGATTAACTATTCGTCACAAACTCAGGCAGTGATTAACAGTTTAATGCAGATACCACCTCTATTAGAGACTGGATGGTAGAGCGCACAACTGGATGCTCTTGCAGCTTCTAGTCTTCAAGTTTCCTTCGGTCTCTCTCACTCTCTTTTTTGTTGTTCAAAAATTGCCTGCTGTACAGGGACAGAGACAAGACATCTTTAATCCTGGCTGCTTTCCAATTAACCCTCCCGACACCCAATCATCCTCAGCTTTGTGTTTAAGGATGCCTTCTTAACCAATCAAGGATCATTCTTTGCCTGTTGATAACCTTTCAGATTTACATAGGTAATACCCCTTTGTGTTGACTATCGTATTTCATGCTTTTACAATCCGAGGTTCCTTATCTCATTCCAAGACAGATCTACATTTGTTCTCAGAGGAGCTGTTTGACTGTCTGCTCTCTGAGCCTCATCATTTTACTGCAAGTCAGCATTTTAAAACATGACATAATTTCCCAGAATCCCACTACCTTGACATCTTCTCCATAATGTGCCCTTAATTCATCAGTTTTCCCAATTTACCATCCTGCAAAGAAGGGTTCTAACAAAGCTGAACGTTAGTTCATCATAATAAATCAGTTGTTAGTTTATAATAACTAGATTTTAGCATTTGGTATTCTGGTTAGTAAACTTTTAGTAATCTAATAATCTTACAGGGGAGAGGGGTTGAAGAGGACAGTGTGTGTCAGAGAAAAGAAGCCAGTGTTATCTTTGCATTCCAGGCTGATCCTGCAACAAGGAGCAGTTTACGCAGATGGGAGCAGGACCCGATAGTATTTTACATGGTCCAGCTGATCTGGTGGTGACAATTGTCCACCATATCCTCTCAAGTCTGTGTCCCTGAGACAAAAGGGAGTGGAGATGAGGATCGTACTGGGGGAATGGCCAGCGTAAGAGACAGTAATGTAATTATTGGGGACTGGGGCATCAAAGGTGGAGGTGAGGGTGTCGGTGAGCAAATCAGTAGCTGCAGAAATGTTGTGGCGAATGGAAGGCCAGAGGCAGAGAGTTGGTATTTTGAAAGTGCAGGTGTAAGTGAACTGAGGGATAGTTTTTCCCAGGGACAGTTACAGAAGGAAGGGGGATGTGGGTGGAGGGTGATATAAGGAATTGATCAGAGCTGGCCTTATCTGTCATTGATGGGATGGGATTAGCAAGATGACAAGATCAAGGTGGTGGCCGTGAATATGGGTTGGGGAGTTTACATGGAGGGAAAGATTTAGGGAGGATAAGAAGGCAGTGAACTCAGAGGAGAGAGAGAATAATGAAACAAAAACAAGAAATGCTGGATTCACTCAGCAGGTCTGGCAGCATCTGTGGAAAGAGAAGCAGAGTTAACGTTTCGGGTCAGTGACCCTTCTTCGGAACTGACAAATATTAGAAAAGTCACAGATTATAAACAAGTGAGGTGGGGGTTGGGCAAGAGATAACAAAGGAGAAGGTGCAGATTGGACCAGGCCACATAGCTGACCAAAAGGTCACGGAGCAAAGGCAAACAATATGTTAATGGTGTGTTGAAAGACAAAGCATTAGTACAGATTAGGTGTGAATATACTGAATATTGAACATCAGCAAGTGCAAACCTGAAGAAAAACAACCTGAAAAAAACAGTGGGTAAGCAAACTGAACAAACTAAGATGAAATGAAATAAATGCAAAAAAAGATTGTAAAAAATGTAAAAAGGAATGCAAAAAAAAGGAAGAAAAAATAACTAAAAATGACTAAAAATGAAAGTAAAGTGGGGGGCTGTCATGCTCTGAAATTATTGAACTCAATGTTCAGTCCGGCAGGCTGTAGTGTGCCTAATCGGTAGATGAGATGCTGTTCCTCGAGCTTGCGTTGATGTTCACTGGAACACTGCAGCAATCCCAGGACAGAGATGTGAGCATGAGAGCAGGGGGGAGTGTTGAAATGGCAAGCAACCGGAAGCTCAGGGTCCTGCTTGCGGACTGAGCGGAGATGTTCCGCAAAGCGGTCACCCAGTCTGCGCTTGGTCTCCCCAATGTAGAGGAGACCACACTGTGAGCAGCGAATACAGTATACTACATTGAAAGAAGTACAAGTAAATCGCTGCTTCACCTGAAAGGAGTGTTTGGGGCCTGGGATAGTGAGGAGAGAGGAGGTAAATGGGCAGGTATTACACCTCCTGCGATTGCAAGGGAAGGTGCCCTGGGACGGGGACGAGGTGGTGGGGGTAATGGAGGAGTGGACCAGGGTGTCACGGAGGGAACGATCCCTTCGGAATGCTGACAGGGGAAGGGAGGGGAAGATGCGACTGGTAGTGGCATCACGCTGGAGGTGGCGAAAATGGCGGAGGATGATGCTTTGGATATGGAGGCTGGTGGGATGAAAAGTGAGGACAAGGGGAACCCTGTCACGGTTCTGGGAGGGAGGGGAAGGGGTGAGGGTAGAGGTACGGGGAATGGGTCGGACACGGTTGAGGGCCCTGTCAACCACAGTGGGGGGAAATCCTCGGTTGAGGAAAAAGGAGGTCATATCAGAAGCACCGTCATGGAAGGTGGCATCATCAGAGCAGATGCGTCGGAGACGGAGAAACTGGGAGAATGGAATGGAGTCCTTACAGGAGGTAGGGTGTGAAGAAGTGTAGTCGAGGTAGCTGTGGGAGTCAGTGGGCTTATAATTGATATTGGTAGACAACCTATCCCCAGAGATGGAGACAGAGAAGTCGAGGAAGGGAAGGGAAGTGTCAGAGATGGACCATGTAAAGGTGAGAGAAGGGTGGAAATTGGAAGCAAAGTTGATAAAGTTTTCTAGTTCGGGGCGGGAGCAGGAAACGGCACCGATACAGTCATCAATGTACGCATCTGCTCTGATGATGCCACCTTCCATGACGGTGCTTCTGATATGACCTCCTTTTTCCTCAACCGAGGATTTTCCCCCACTGTGGTTGACAGGGCCCTCAACCGTGTCCGACCCATTCCCCGCACCTCTACCCTCACCCCTTCCCCTCCCTCCCAGAACCGTGACAGGGTTCCCCTTGTCCTCACTTTTCATCCCACCAGCCTCCATATCCAAAGGATCATCCTCCGCCATTTTCGCCACCTCCAGCGTGATGCCACTACCAGTCGCATCTTCCCCTCCCTTCCCCTGTCAGCATTCCGAAGGGATCGTTCCCTCCGTGACACCCTGGTCCACTCCTCCATTACCCCCACCACCTCGTCCCCGTCCCAGGGCACCTTCCCTTGCAATCGCAGGAGGTGTAATACCTGCCCATTTACCTCCTCTCTCCTCACTATCCCAGGCCCCAAACATTCCTTTCAGGTGAAGCAGCGATTTACTTGTACTTCTTTCAATGTAGTATACTGTATTCGCTGCTCACAGTGTGGTCTCCTCTACATTGGGGAGACCAAGCGCAGACTGGGTGACCGCTTTGCGGAACATCTCCGCTCAGTCCGCAAGCAGGACCCTGAGCTTCCGGTTGCTTGCCATTTCAACACTCCCCCCTGCTCTCATGCTCACATCTCTGTCCTGGGATTGCTGCAGTGTTCCAGTGAACATCAACGCAAGCTCGAGGAACAGCATCTCATCTACCGATTAGGCACACTACAGCCTGCCGGACTGAACATTGAGTTCAATAATTTCAGAGCATGACAGCCCCCCACTTTACTTTCATTTTTAGTCATTTTTAGTTATTTTTTCTTCCTTTTTTTTGCATTCCTTTTTACATTTTTTACAATCTTTTTTTGCATTTATTTCATTTCATCTTAGTTTGTTCAGTTTGCTTACCCACTGATTTTTTCAGGTTGTTTTTCTTCAGGTTTGCACTTGCTGATGTTCAATATTCAGTATATTCACACCTAATCTGTACTAATGCTTTGTCTTTCAACACACCATTAACATATTGTTTGCCTTTGCTCCGTGACCTTTTGGTCAGCTATGTGGCCTGGTCCAATCTGCACCTTCTCCTTTGTTATCTCTTGCCCAACCCCCACCTCACTTGTTTATAATCTGTGACTTTTCTAATATTTGTCAGTTCCGAAGAAGGGTCACTGACCCGAAACGTTAACTCTGCTTCTCTTTCCACAGATGCTGCCAGACCTGCTGAGTGAATCCAGCATTTCTTGTTTTTGTTTCAGATTTCCAGCATCCGCAGTATTTTGCTTTTATTTTAGAGAGAATAATGAGTTGAGGTGGAGGTTAAAATCGCTGAGGATGAGAAATCGTTCAGTGCAGAGGCTGAGGGAGAAAAGCAATGAAGATATCTCAGTGAGAAAATGTTCATTATACTTGAGAGAGCGGGAGAGAACGAGGATTTTGAACAAGAGGTGAGAGGGGTAGAACAAGGTGAGATACTCAAAGGAGGAGAAAGTTCCAGAGGAGTAGGGGGTCAGGCCATAGTGTGATCTGGTGATAAGCGCCACATTGTCACCACGATAGTCTCAGTGGGACAGGTGTCATGGAGTCATACAGCCCTGAAACAGGCCCTTCGGCCCACCGGGTCTGTGCTGACCATCAACCACCCACTTATAATAATCCTACATTAATCCCATATTCCATACCACATCCCCAAAATTCTCCAACTTACTCTCGGGGAAATTTACAATGGCCAATTTACCTATCAACCTGCAAGTCTTTGGTTATGGGAGGAAAATGGAGCACCCGGCAGAAAAGCATGCAGTCACAGGGAGAACTTGCAAACTCTGCACGGGTAGTATCCAGAACTGAACCCAGGTCGCTGGAGCTGTGATGCTAACCACTGCGCCACTGTACCACACAGGTAATGATGATTTCCAAAAAGATAAAATCTAACCTGTTCCCCTTGACATTCAATGGCATTATGATCACTGAACCCCCCACTATCAACATCCTGGGGGTTACCATTGACCAAAAACTTAACTGGAGGAGCAATATGAATACCATGGTGACAAAAGCAGGTCAGAAGCGAGGAATCCTGTGGTGAGCAACTCACCTCCTGACTCCCCAAAGTCTGTCCACCATCTACAAGGCACAAGTCAGGAATATGATGGAATACTCTCCACTTGCCTGGATGGGTGCAGATCCAACAACGCTCAAGAAACTCGACACTATCGAGAACAAAGCAGCCCACTTGATTGGCACCCCATCTACAAACATTCACTCCCTCCACCACCGATGCACCATGACAGCAGTGTGTGCCATCTACAAGCTGCACCAAGGCATCTTAGACAGCACCTTCCAAATCTGCAACCTCCACCACCAAGAAGGACAAGGACAGCAGATACATGGGAACATTGGGCGGCACAGTGGCGCAGTGGTTAGCACCGCAGCCTCACAGCTCCAGGGACCCGGGTTCGATTCTGGGTACTGCCTGTGTGGAGTTTGCAAGTTCTCCCTGTGTCTGCGTGGGTTTTCTCCGGGTGCTCCGGTTTCCTCCCACAAGCCAAAAGACTTGCAGGTTGATAGGTAAATTGGCCATTATAAATTGTCACTAGTATAGGTGGGTGGTAGGGAAATATAGGGACAGGTGGGGATGTTTGGTAGGAATATGGGATTCGTGTAGGATTAGTATAAATGGGTGGTTGATGTTCGGCACAGACTCGGTGGGCCGAAGGGCCTGTTTCAGTGCTGTATCTCTAATCTTCTTTTGGGCCTCCTTATCTCGAGAGACAATGGATACGCGCCTGGAGGTGGTCAGTGGTTTGTGAAGCAGCGCCTGGAGTGGCTATAAAGGCCAATTCTGGAGTGACAGGCTCTTCCACAGGTGCTGCAGAGAAATTTGTTTGTTGGGGCTGTTGCACAGTTGGCTCTCCCCTTGCGCCTCTGTCTTTTTTCTAATCTAATCTAATCTAATCTAATCTAATCTAATCTAATCTAATCACCACCTGCAAGTTTCCCTCCAAGCCATATACCATCCTGACTTGGAACTATGCTGCCATTCCTTCACTGTCATTGGGTCAAAATCCTGGAACTCCCTTCCTAACTGTTTGTGCACCCATCCCACATGGACTGCAGCGGTTCAAAAACGTAGCTCACCACCACCTTCTCAAGGGCAATTAGAGATGGACAATAAATGCGGCCTAGCCAGCGACTCCTACATCACAGCACAGTTGTGTTTCAGGTCAGTGTTTGTTGGTTCTCGTGCTGGACAGTGAGATCTTTCAGAAGAACATTTTGCCCTTCAGGGAACAGAAACTTCCGCTCCGATGCTTTCTGTCCTACAAATGGTTTCAGTCCCACCTGTCTGACTTGATTCTTAATTCCCTCTGAGCTGATTGCCGAATGGCAAGAAATGACTCATCACCTGCTCTGGGCAACTTGCAAAATAAACCAATTAAAAAATGGCAGCAGCAGAATTGTATTCAACCGCAAGCCGTAACCTCATGACCCGGCATATCCCTCACTCTACCATTACCATCCGGCAAAGGGACCAAGCCTGGTTCAAGAAAGAGTGCAGGAGAGCATGCCAGGAGCAACACCAGGTATACATAAAAATGAGGTGTCAGCCTGGTGAAGTTACAACACTGGGCTACTTGCAAGCCAAACAGTGGAATCAGCATGCAACAGACAGAGCTCAGCAATCCCACAACCAACAGATCAGATCTAAGCTCTGCAGTATTGCTACATCCAGTCGTCAATGGTGGTGGACAATTAAACAACTAACAGCTGGAGGAGGCTCCACAAATATCCCCATCATCAGTAATGGAGGAGCCCAGCAAATCAGTGCAAAAGACAAGGCTGAAGCATTTGTATCCATCTTCAGCTAGAAGTGCTGAGTGGATGATCCATTTCTGCCTCCTCCTGAGATCCACAGCATCACAGATGCCTGTCTTCAGCTAATTCAATTCACTCCAGGTGATATCAAGAAATGGCTGAAGACACTGGATACTACGAAGGCTATGGGTCCTGACAATATTATGGCTGTAGTACTGAAGATTTGTGCTGCAGATCTATCCGTGCCCTTATCCAAGCTGTTCCATTATAGCTATAACACTGGCATCTAGTCGACAATGTGGAAAATTTACCAGGCATATCCCGTATACAAAAAGAAAGACAAATCCAACCCGGCCAATTCGAGTCCTATTAGCCTACTCTTGATCATTAGCAAAGTGATGGAAGGTGTCATTGACTGTGCTTTCATTTGGCACATAAACAGTAACAACTGGCTCACAAATGCTCAGTTTGAGTTCCGCCAGGGCAATCAGATCCCAACCTCATTACAGCCTTGGTCCAAACATGGACAAAAATAACTGAACTGAAAAGGTGAGGTGACAGGGACTGCCCTTGACATCAAGGCAGCATTTGACAGAGCGTGGCCTCAAGGAACTCCAGCAAAACTAGAGTCAATGGGAATCAGGGGGAAAATGCTTCGCTGGTTGGAGTCATACCTAGCACAAAGGAAGATAGTTGTGGTGGTTGGAGGTCAATCATCTCAACCCCGGGACATTGCTGCAGGAGTTCCTCAGGGTAGTGTCT
Source organism: Heterodontus francisci (assembly GCF_036365525.1). Lineage (NCBI taxonomy): Eukaryota > Metazoa > Chordata > Chondrichthyes > Heterodontiformes > Heterodontidae > Heterodontus > Heterodontus francisci. The sequence goes on from NC_090410.1 coordinate 31,408,492, forward strand.
GAGCCCATCTCATTGCTTCATCAATGACCTTCCCTCCATCATAAGGTCAGAAAGGAGGTTGTTTGCTGATGGTTGCATCATGTTAAGTAGCATGCGCAACTCCTCAGATACTGAAGCAGTCCATGTCCATATACAGCAAGACCTGGACAACATTCAGGCTTGGGCTGATACATGGCAAGTGGCATTTGCCCCACACAAGTGCCAGCCAATGACCATCTCCAATAAGAGAGAATCTAACCATCTCCCCTTGACATTCAATGGCATTACAATTGTTGAACCACCACCTTGAACATCCTGGGGGTGATCATGGGCCAGAAACTGAACTGGAGCAGCTGCATAAATACTGTGGCTACCAGAGCAGGTCAAAAGCTGGGAATGCTGTGGGGCGTAACTCAGCTCCTAACTCTCCAAAACCTATCCATCATCGAGAAGGCACAAGTCAGGAGTGTAATGGAATATTCTCAACTTGCCTAAATGCTATTGTGTCATGGGTCTGGGCAGATTCTTTGTGGCTTTGGAGATCGTACTTCAGTGACACAGTCTCAGAGTCTTGTTTAAACCATATATTGTAGCCCTGGTGTGGCTGAGTGGACATTTCCAGATCACTTAATGAAAAGACCAGGTTTTGTCAGGAGGTGCAGAAGAGAATTGAAACCTGGACAGCTCTCATTCTATTCACTGATGCAGATTTGGATCAATCTGTGAATGAATGGAAATGGAATGAAATTCTTTCCTACACTCTTTCCTCATAGGAAGCCCCTTCACTCAGGTCACCTGTCCTGATCCAGCAGTCAAGTTGGGAAAATCATCTATTGGCAAAGTTATTCTAAGAAAATCAGTGAGTGTGAGAGATCTTTGCTTTGTACAATCTAACATTTTAGTTTTTACCTCTGTAGATGTACCAGCAGCAGATGAAAACCAATCTGAAGAAAGCAGGTAGGAGCACACTTGGGGTTTCACTCACCAATCTCTATACTATGGTTGTCACTCGGTAATTCTAGTGCAACATTTTCTCACAACCTCACAACGACCATTCTCTTTTCACTAGAATTTCAGAAAAGAGTAATGGACCCAGCAGTGAGACGATGCTTTTGTCCATTTCAAATGTGGGTTGGCTGCTGAGGGGATTTGGATCGAAAAGGCACAGAAGCCAAATGCTAACAGTTACATTTTAATCACTGGTGGTGGGAGCAATTTAAGATGATGAATTGAGTGTCACAAAGAAGTGTATTATGCAATATTCAGGCATCATGACTTCTACCCCATACTGTATCAGAACCAATTTACTAATTCAGCCCAGTGACAGCTGGTTTCTGGTTGAAGAGTTAAAATTGTCTTTGATGTACATGTGGGGCTGAATTTTATCAGTAAGTGACAGCCTTCTGATACGGAAGTCCCACCGCACAGCCCGCGTGATATCACAAGCAGGGGCTGATTTAAATAGAGGGGGTGGATCGGCCGCCTCTGATGACATCATCAGGGATGGCCGCCACGTCCCCGGCAAAGGCGTCTGGCCTCACCGTGCATGTGCCGGTGCCATTTTTAAAGGGCTTGAAACCCTTCGCAAAAATTTACATTTTTAAAGGGATATTAGATTTCATTTTCTTTAAATAAATAATTAGAAAATAGAAGCCCTTTCCTAATCCCCCCCAATGATCTTTACATTGCCCTATATTCAGAAAACTTATTTTATTCCTGACTTGAACTTCCCCCCAACCTTCTCACATTTGTCCTTCAACATCTTCCCACCATCCCCACATCAAATAAAAAGTGCTTTCCCCACTCCCCCATCCCTCCCTGGTAATTTTATTCCGCGCCCCGCCCAACCAGTGTCTCGCCTCGGAACTCCAACGGTGTTCTGAAGGCGCGCGGGTTGTGGCCGGTTGGCTGTAATATTGGTGTGGGACGGACGCCGTCAGCAGGTAAGTTAATTTGAATCTTACTAATGCTGATTTACATTTTGTAATGAAGGCCCCGTTGCCAAGCAGCAGGGGGTAGGGGGCCGCATCGAGGCCTCGCCGCCACTGCTAATATTCAGCGGGGCCTTCTTGGCATCATAGGTTGTACTGGGCCGCTCCCGCTAGCATTTTAAGGGCCTCCCCGCCACGACCCACACCGTCGAGGGCCAGGTATAATTCAGCCCGTGGTTCAGAAGAATCTTTCTTTCCCTCGCCTCCACTTATCAAATGACACTGACTCCTTGCTGGGGTCTGGTTCATTGGTGCCTACTGCACCCCCCCCGTTTAGCATTAAGTCATGGCTGTAACTGGAGTGAAAGGTCACAGAACAGAAACATTGGGCTGGATTTTAAGAAGCCCTTGACATTGTGATGGATATGTGGAGGACATGAAAGTGGCTTCGGATGAGGCCCGATCATCCAGGCAGGGCCCGTCCAATCCTCCTGGCGGTGGCAGTGAGGCTCCGGGGTGCCCCCTCCACCCCGCTCGCCGCTTGGCGATAGGACCACAATTAACATATTCAAAAGAATAAAAGTAATACATTTAAATATACTTACCTGAGATCTTGAGGGCCCGCCACGATCTTCAGCCTGGTGGCTGGCACTCCCGTGTCTTCAGATCCCCGTCTGGGGAAACGAGGTGTGACACTGGGTGGGGAGGGAAAAGGAGGTAGGTTTATCAGTGCGGGGGAGGGGAGGTGGGAACGAGGTCAAATACACATAATGGGTGTAGAGGATGTTGGGAAGGGTTGAACCTGAAACGTTGTGAAGTTGTGGGGGGGAAGATCAGATGTAAAAGGTAAGTATTTGGGGGGAATGAAGGACAAATACTTCTTGTAATTGTTGATGGAGGAGCTGGGAAAAGGGCAGAAGAAATTTATTTATTTGCTTTTGGGGGGATCTTGCTTTAAAAATGTAAATACGCCAGCAGATTGGCTGCTCTTTAAAAATGGCGCCAGCGCCTGTGACCAGGCAACTGATGCCATTGCCGGTGACGAACATCCCGCCCCCTCCATGTGATTGGTGGGGTTGTGAGGTGGAGGCGGGATGCCCCAGTTATTCAAATGAGCCACCGCGCTTAAGATGCTGTCAGACCAGATGAGTATTTCCAGCACTTTCTGTTTTTCATTCAGATTTCCAGCATCTGCAGTGTTTTGCCTATCTGATGTTATAGATGATATATAAATGCAAATTGTTGTTGTAGTGGCAATTTCATTATGAGTTTAACTTGTCAGACAGAGTGAAATGTAAAGTTTTTTTTTTCCTTCCGAGACTATTTATATGAATGGTGAAAATGCAGCTTGTACTGTCAGCCCAAACGAACTGGAGGTCGAGTGCTGTGAGAGAATTCATCTGTCGAGGACATGATTTTAATGTAGGAAATGATTTTTTTAATACATTTTTGTGTATATTTTATATAAACTATAGAATACCATTAATCACATTTTATCCCTTTTTGGTAGTGCATTTAACACAGTAATCTAAATTCTGAGGCCTCTTAATATTTTCTCAGCTTCTTTGTCTGATTTTAGAGGTTCTCTAAATCCAAATAAATGTCTCATGTTCTGTTTCTGTGTAGAATGTGATTATTCAGATGGAAAATGCTTTAGTTTTTCGACAGATTAGATTTCTAACTTTTGCCAGTTCTGATGAAAGGTCACAGACCTGAAACGTTAACTCTGTTTCTCTCTACACAGATGCTGCCAGACCTGCTGAGCATTTCCGGCACTTTCTGTTCTCATTTCAGAGATGCTGCAGTGTTTGTTGTACTTGGTAACAGTGGTTTTATAATTCAGTTGCTTATAGGCTTGAGTTATGTGGCCTTCTCCAGGAGTATAAGACTGTATGTTCCTGTCAAATGTTCTCTTTCTACAACTGGTTTAATTTTTTTTCCCTTAAACTACTCCCCAACCGGCGTCAAATTTTACCACTCGTCCTGAAGGCAGGTTCTACTTGCACCAATCACCTGCCAGTATTCATGTGTGAGCTTTGAGTTTGTTCACAGACCCCAGTCTGATCCGGCCCTCATCTGCCCTCCATGTAGAGCACCTCCAGGAGCTGGTGGCACTGAGTAGTTAATGGTGACAGGAAACCTGGCTACTTATCCCCTCATAACAGGCAACTCAGCAAAGACTGAGATTGAACCTGAGAACTTCCTGATCTGTGTGGCTCAGACTCAATGTATAAACTCACTGAGCTCTCAGGGAGCCAGTCTGAAAAATCAGCTGTGCTGTGAGATTGCTGCTCCATGGTTGAGTTTGTGTGAACAAGGGGCATTTTTTGAGCAGTTTTGTTTTAGTCAGTGTGGGTTGAGGGAGGTGATATTTGAATTTTTCTCCCGGTCTGAACTGCAACTTGAGCTGCAGCAATCACAAGCTGTTGCTGTTTTTGTCCTCAATACAGAAATTGCTGAACCGATAAATGGTCATATTTTGCCACAGAGAGAAAGTGAGTTCTGACTTTAAAATACCTCGACACCACTCGGATAAATTTAGTTAATGAGGTTACAGATGGATATTGTGTTCTGTATATAATTGTTGCTTGTAACTAAATAGAAAGTAATTGAAACTATATTCTGTCTGTCAGGATTAAAGTTTGCTTTCCCGGGTTCTTGCATCACTAAGCACTGTTTAGATGCCCGTACTTCCTTTATATTTGTGTCAGATAACTTCATGCATCACTGAACAATTTGGCCATTCACAAATTTCTTATTGTACGTCTGAGAGCTGGAATGTTTATCTTAAATTCATTTGTTTGTGTTCAGATTACTCGAATGAACCCGACTGTTACTCAGTTTATGGTTTGAGTTCGTTAAAAGCTGTAAAATCCATACTACAGTTCAGAAGTTTCACCCTGCTTTCCCCCCGCCCCTTCCCAGGGCCAGTTTTCAGGTAGGAAGGGTCTGTTACAATCACACCAAGTGGAATAGAAGATTCCTGTATTTGTATTAATGCAGGGTTTGGGGCAATGCCCCTTCAACCATTAATTCCATTCAATAAGGACCATGTTTGATAATTACATCTTCCTCAAGGTTGTAAAGACTGTCACCATCCTTAATGAGTCTTGATTAAATTTTGTTCGCCCCATTACCTATCAGCAGTCTCCAAGGACATTTCTGTGGATGATATTGACTTTTGAGTTCAAAGAAGTCTACTTGGCTTGGAACAAAGATTTGAGTTAAATGATGCATAATAAGAACTACAAACTCTTTTTAAAATGTCATTTATTATTGCTGCTTACAATTGTATAATCCTGACAAAGCTTAATCAAAAGCTGGACAAATCTACTGGATATTCAGACTGACCAAATGTAACTTGTTTCAAAACCGAGCCTCAGAAAGACCATAAAATAATAACACAAAGGTAGACATTCTGTTTTGTTGTGAGGGATGTCATGGGAGGCCAACGAGTGTTCATAAAATTCAGTCTTAGACCTTTTTTTATATATCCAGTGTTTCAAAAGTGAATATCTAATGGTTCAGAGATATTTCATCATTTCCAATTGGTTGATTATTTTTGGCCACTGAGGTTGTCTTATCAAAAGAGTCACAAATGTGACTCCAAGATGGTATGTTGCCTCCCTGGTACTCAGGTCAAGGATGTCACGGAGCGGCTGCAGGACATTCTGAAACATTCAGAGTTTGAGGTACACATTGGTACCAACGACATAGGTCAAAAGAGGGATATGGTCCTAAAACAAGAATTTAGGGAGCTAAGTAGCAAATTAAAAAGCAGGACCTCAAAGGTTGTAATCTCTGGATTACTCCCTATGCCATGTGCTAGTGAGTATAGGAATAGGAGGATAGAGCAGATGAATGCATGGCTGAAGAGATGGTGCAGGAGAGAGGGCTTTAGTTTCCTGGATCACTGGGTCTGTTTCTGACAAAGGTGGGACCTGTACAAGTTGGACGGGTTGCACCTGAACCAGAACGGGCCCAAAATCCTAGCTGGGAGGTTTGCTCCTGCTGTTGGGGGGGAGGGGGGGGGGTTAAACTAATTTGGCAGGGGAATGGGATACAGAGTGGAGGTACAGTAGGGGATGATGCACAGTCAAATATAAAAGAGAAACTGAGTCAGTCTGGAAGTTAGACCTGTTAAAGCACAAGTGAAAAATGCAAGGCTGGATTGCATCTATTTTAATGCAAGGAGTCTTACTCGTAAGACAGATGAATTGAGGGCATTGATTAACACATGGGATTATGATACTATTGCTATCACAGAGACATGTTTGAGGGAGGGGCAGGACTGGCAGCTCAATATTCCAGGGTATAGAATCTTCAGGCGTGACAGGGGAGGGGATAAAAGAGGAGGTGGCATTGCACTGTTGATTAAGGAGTCAATTACTGCAGGAAGAAAGGATGATACCTGAGAAGGTTCTTCAAATGATGCCATTTGGGTAGAACTTAAAAACAAAAAGGGGGCAATCACTTGGCTGGAAGTGTACTATAGGCCTCTAAACAGTCAGGGAGAGATAGAGGAGCAGATATGTAGGCAAATCTCAGACAGGTGTAAAAATAATAAGGTAATATTAGTAAGGGATTTCAACTTGCCTAATATCAACTGGGATTGTCTTGGTGGAAATCGCTTAAAGGGGGCAGAATATTTAAAATGCGTGCAGCAGAGCTTTTTGAGCCAGTACGTAGAAAGGTCTACAAGAGAAGGGGCAGTAATGGACCTAATTCTAGGGAATGAAGCTGGACAAGTGGTAGAAGTTTCAGTGGGGGAGCATTTTGGGGATAGTGACCATAACTCTGTAAGACTTAAGGTAGTTATGGAAAAGGAAAAAGACGGGCCAGAAATAACGGTACTGAATTGGGGGAAGGCCGATTTCAATATGTTAAAACAAGATCTGGCCAAACAGGATCTGGCCAAAGTGGACTGGGAGCAGCTACTTGTAGGAAAATCGATATCAGACCAGTGGGAGTCATTCAAAGAGGAAATAGTGAGGGTTCAGAGCCAACATTTATCCATTAAGGTAAAGCGTACGACCAACAAGTCCAGGGAACTGTGGATGTCAAGGGATATAGAGGATTGGATCAGGAAAAAAAAGGAGGCTTATGGCAGATTCGGAGTGCTGAAAATAGCGGAGGCACTAGAGGAGTATAGAAAGTAGAGGGGGTACTTAAAAAAAGTAATGAGGAGAGCGAAGAGGGGACATGAAAAAACACTGGCGGGCAAGATAAAGGAAAATCCTAAGGCGTTTCATAAGTATATTAAGGGCAAGAGGATAACCAGGGAAAGAGTGGGGCCCATTAGGGACCAAAGTGGCAATCTGTGTGGGGAGCCAGAGGGCATAGGTGAGGTTTTAAATGATTACTTTTCATCTGTGTTCACTATGGAGAAGGACAATGTAGGTGCAGAGATCAGGGAGGGGGATTGTGATATTCTTGATCATATTAACATTGAAAGCGAGGATGGTTTAGCAGGCTCAAAAGTGAATAAATCCCCAGGCCCAGATGAGGTGTATCCCAGGCTGTTACGTGAGGCAAGGGAGAAGATAGCAGGAGCACTGACACAAATTTTCCAATCCTCTCTGGCCACAGGAGAGGTACCAGAGGACTGGAGGACTGCAAATGTGGTGCCATTATTCAAGAAGGGTAGCAGGGATAAACCAGGTAACTGCAGGCCAGTGAGACTAACATCAGTGGTTGGGAAACTATTGGAAAAATTCTGAGGGACAGGATTAATCTCCACTTGGAGAGGCAGGGATTAATCAGGGATAGTCAGCATGGCTTTGTTAGAGGGAGATCGTGTCTAACTAACTTGATTGAATTTTTTGAGGCGGTGACTAGAAGTGTAGATGAGGGTAAAGCAGATGATATAGTCGAAATGGACTTTAGTAAGGCTTTTGATAAGGTCCCACATGGGAGATTGGTTAAGAAGGCAAGAGCCCATGAGATCCAGGGTAATTTGGAAAATTGGATCCAAAATTGGCTTCGTTGCAGGAGGATGAGGGTGATGGTCGAGGGTTGTTCGTGCGAGTGGAAGCCTGTGACCAGTGGTGTACCACAGGGATCGGTGCTGGGACCTTTGCTGTTTGTAGTGTACATTCATGATTTAGACATTAATATGGGAGGTATGATCAGTAAGTTCGCCGATGACACGAAATTTGGTGGTGTCTTAAAGAGTGAGGAGGAAAGCGTTAGATTACAGGATGATATAGATGGGCTGGGACGATGGGCGGAGCAGTGGCAAATGGAATTTAATCCAGAAAAGTGTGAGGTGATGTATTTGGGGAGGACTAACAAGGCAAAGGAATATACAATAGATGGTAGGACCCTGGGAAGTACAAAAGGTCAGAGGGACCTTGGTGTACTTGTCCATTGATCACTGAAGGCAGCAGCACAGGTAGAGAAGGTGGTTAGGAAGGCATATGGGATACTTGCCATTATTAGCTGAGGCACAGAATATAAGATCAGAGAGGTTACAATGGAGCTGTATAAAACACTCGTTAGGCCACAGCTGGAGTACTGTTTATAGTTCTGGTCACCACACTATAGGAAGGATGTGATTGCACTGGAGAGGGTGCAGAGGACATTCACCAGGATGTTGCCTGGGCTGGAGCATTTCAGCTATGAGGAGAGACTTAAAAGGCTCGGGTTGTTTTCCTTTGAGCAGAGAAGTCTGAGGGGGGACGTGATTGAGGGATACAAAATGATGACGGACATTGATATATTAGATGGGGAGAAACTTTTTCCCTTTTCGGAGGAGTCAATAACCAGGGGACATAGATTTAAGGTATGGGATAGGAGGTTTTGAGGGGATTTGAGAAACAAATTTTTCACCCAGAGGGTGGTTGGAATCAGGAACACACTGCCTGAAGTGGTGGTGGAGGCAGGAACAATCAAATAATTTAAGAAGTATTTGGATGAGCACTTAAAACGCCACAGCATGCACGGCTACGGGCCAAGTGCTGGAAAATGGGATTAGAATAGTTCGGCCGGCACAGACACGATGGGCCGATGGGCCTGTTTCTGTGCTGTATTACTCTATGACTCTATGATTCTGTGAAAGTGTGATCAGCTCTCAGCCAGGATTCCATTGAGGCCATTATGTCGATGGAATCATCCACAATAACTTCAAAGAACAAAGAACAAAGAAAATTACAGCACAGGAACAGGCCCTTCGGCCCTCCAAGCCTACGCTGATCCAAATCCTCTATCTAAACCTGTCGCCTATTTTCTCAGGGTCTGTATCTCTTTACTTCCTGCCCATTCATGTATCTGTCTAGATACATCTTAAAGGACGCTATCGTGCCCGCGTCTGCCACCTCCACTGGCAATGCGTTCCAGGCACCCACCACCCTCTGCGTAAAGAACTTTCCACGCATATCCCCCCTAAACTTTTCCCCTTTCACTTTGAACTCGTGCCCCCTTGTAATTGAATCCCCCACTCTGGGAAAAAGCTTCTTGCTATCCACCCTGTCTATACCTCTCATGATTTTGTACACCTCAATCAGGTCCCCCCTCAACCTTCGTCTTTCTAATGAAAATAATCCTAATGTACTCAATCTCTCTTCATAGCTAGTGCCCTCCACACCAGGCAACATCCTGGTGAACCTCCTCTGTACCCTCTCCAAAGCATCCACATCCTTTTGGTAATGTGGCGACCAGAACTGCACGCAGTATTCCAAATGTGGCCGAACCAAAGTCTTATACAACTGTAACATGACCTGCCAACTCTTGTTCTCAATACCCCGTCGGATGAAGGAAAGCATGCCGTATGCCTTCTTGACCACTCTATTGACCTGCATTGCCACCTTCAGGGAACAATGGACCTGAACACCCAAATCTCTCTGTACATCAATTTTCCCCAGGACTTTTCCATTTACTGTATAGTTCACTCTTGAATTGGATCTTCCAAAATGCATCACCTCGCATTTGCCCTGATTGAACTCCATCTGCCATTTCTCTGCCCAACTCTCCAGTCTATCTATATTCTGCTGTATTCTCTGACAGTCCCCTTCACTATCTGCGACTCCACAAATCTTAGTGTCGTCTGCAAACTTGCTAATCAGACCACCTATACTTTCCTCCAAATCATTTATTCCACTCCTTGGAGGGAAAGGGCCTTGAACGGACATTCTGGTGGGAGATGTGTAGAGGGGTGGTGAGAGCTGATCCACTGGCTGAGTCCATCGCATCAGTCGTGGGAGGGGTGAGTTGGATGAGAAAGATATTGGCAGGGCATTTGGAAAAATTCAAGGTAATCAGGCAGAGTCAACATGGTTTTCTGAAAGGGAAATCATGTTTAAACAATTTATTGGAGTTCTTTGAGGGACTTACATGTACTGTGGATAAAAGGGAACCAGTGGATGTATTGTACTTTTATTTCCAGAAGGCATTTGATAAGGCGCCATATCAAAGGTTATTGCAGCAAGTAAAAGCTCATGGTGTAGGGGGTAACATACTGGCATGGATAGAAGGTTGGTTAGCTAACAGAAAACAGAGAGTAGGCATAAATGGGTCATTTTCTAGTTGGCAAGATGTAACGATTGGTGTGCCACAGGGATCTGTGCTGAGGCCTCAACGTTTTACAATTTATAGAAATGAGCTAAATGAAGGGACCGAAGGTATGGTTGCTAAATTTACTCATGACACAAAGATAGGGAGGAAAGTAACTTGTGAAGAGGATGTAAGGAGGATATAAAGGGATATAGATAGGTTAAGTGAGTGGGCAAACACCTGGCAAATAGAGTATAATGTGGAAAAATATCAAATTGTCCACTTTGGCATGAAGAATAAAAAAGAAGCATATTATCTAAATGGTGAGAGACTGTGGAGCTCTGAGATGCAGAGCGACCTGGGTGTCCTACTGCATGAGTCGCAAAAGGTTAGTATGCAGGTACAGCACGTAAATAGGAAAGCTAATAGAATGTCAGCATTTATCACGAGGGGAATTGAATACAAAAGTAGGGAGGTTATGCTTCAGCTATACAGGGCATTGGTGCAACTGCAACTGGAGTACTGTGTACAGTATTGTTCTCCTTATTTAAAGAAGGATGTAAACACATTGGAGACAGTACAGAGAAGGTTTACTAGACTGATACCTGAAAGGGGTGGAATAAAAACAAGAAATGCTGAAAATATTCAGCAGGTCTGGCAGCATCTGTGGAGAGAGAAGCAGAGTCAACTCTGGGATTTCAGGACATTTCAGATTTCCAGTATCCACAGTATTTTGCTTTTATTACCTGAAATGGGTGGGTTGGCTTACGAGGACAGATTGGACAGGCTAGGTTTGTATCTGCTGGAATTTAGAAGAGTAAGAGGTGACTTGATTGAAACATATAAGATTCTGAGGGGTCTTGATCGGGTGGATGTAAAAAGGATGTTTCCCCTTGTGGGAGAATCTCAAACTAGGGGTCACTGTTTAAAAATAAGGGGTCGCCCATTTAAAACAGAGATGAGGAGAAATTATTTCTCTCAGAGGGTCGTGAGTCTTTGGAATTCTCTTCCTCAAAAGGCGGTGGAAGCAGAGTCTTTGAATATTTTTAAGGCAGAGGTAGATAGATTCATGATAAGCACAGGGCTGGAGGGTTATCGGGGGTAGGTGAAAATTTGGAGTATCAGTTCAGCCATGAACTTATTGAAAGGCGGAACAGGCTCGAGGGGTTGAGTGGTCGACTCCTGTTTCTAATTCGTATGTTCGTATGGAAAATTGGACCTCAGCAGGTGCACTGGGTGGGAGATTCGGTGAAAGATTAGGATGGGACAATTGGGATTGATGATTGGAATGAGCGAGCACCGAGTGCCTCCATGACCACTGTGGAGGATGCTGAGAGAGATAAAGTGGGAAGCTGTAGGTTTATCCAATAAAACAGAGACAGAGGGAGTGGTCATGGGACATGTTGCATATTAGTTAAATTTTATTCTATATGTACGATTAGCATAAAGGATTTTTTGCAGTTGCTCTACTTTTACAAAAGTCACCTTACATTAAATGCAAACTCAATCAAATCATCTTGGTTTGTCTTTAAAACAATCTGATTACAGCGACTGAGTGGAGAGAGGCTGGATTCAAATGTGGTTCATGTGTGAAAATCTTCCATTTTCCTCATTATTTTATAATCTGAGAAAGTACAGTAAAGGGATATTTCACCCCATTCTTCAGTTCCTCTCTAAACTTACTCTGGGTCACAGCGTAAATAAAAGTGTTTGTGCAGCAACTCAGGAGCTGAAGCATAACCGCAAGCCGTTGTACAATGTGTGACTTGCCACCAGAAGCAATCCGGCCCAGTAGAACAATTCTAGCATGCATGGTAGTCACCAGGAACAGAACCCATAGAAGGATAAAATTCCCCGATATCATAAAAAGTGAAGTGATTGATTTTCTTCTGTTCACTGTCTCTGGATCACTGTGACGCTCCCTACTGACCCAGTCCCGAAGTCTCTTGCGAATTCTGATGTTCACTAGTATGTGTCTGACAGTTAAAACATTGAACATCAGAATCAGAATAAATGATACACACGGGGTGCGAGAGTAACAGGGTTGTTGTTATGGGGGACTTTAACTTTCCAAATATTGACTGTAAATACTATAGTTCGAGTACTTTAGATGGGTCAGTTTTTGTCCAGTGTGTGCAGGAGGGATTTCTGACACAGTATGTAGACAGGCCAACCAGGGGCGATGCCACATTGGATTTGGTACTGGGTAATGACCTCGGCCAGGTGTTAGATTTAGATGGAGGTGAGCACTTTGGTGATAGTGATCACAATTCGGTTAGGTTTACCTTAGCGATGGGCAGGGACAGGTATATACCGCAGGGCAAGAATTATAGCTGGGGGAAAGGAAATTATGATGCGATTAGGCAAGATTTAGGATGCGTAGGATGGGGAAGGAAACTGCAGGGGATGGGCACTATCGAAATGTGGAGCATTTTCAAGGAGCAGCTCCTGCGTGTCCTTGATAAGTATGTACCTGTCAGGCAGGGAGGAAGTTGTCGAGCGAGGGAGCCGTGGTTTACTAAAGAAGTTGAAGCGCTTGTCAAAAGGAAGAAGAAGGCTTATGTTAGGATGAGACGTGAAGGCTCAGTTAGGGCGCTTGAGAGTTACAAGCTAGCCAGGGAGGATCTAAAGGGAGAGCTAAGAAGAGCGAGGAGAGGACACGAGAAGTCATTGGCGGATAGGATCAAGGAAAACCCTAAGGCTTTCTATAGGTATATCAGGAATAAAAGAATGACTTGAGGTGGATTAGGGCCAATCAAGGATAGTAGTGGGAAGTTGTGTGTGGAATCAGAGGAGATAGGGGAAGCGTTAAATGAATATTTTTCGTCAGTATTTACAGTAGAGAAAGAAAATGTTGTCGAGGAGAATACTGAGATTCAGACAACTAGGCTAGATGGGATTGAGGTTCACAAGGAGGAGGTGTTAGCAATTTTGGAAAGTGTGAAAATAGATAAGTCCCCTGGGCCAGATGGGATTTATCCTCGGATTCTCTGGGAAGCCAGGGAGGAGATTGCAGAGCCTTTGTCCTTGATCTTTATGTCGTCATTGTCGACAGGAATTGTGCCGGAAGACTGGAGGATAGCAAATGTTGTCCCCTTGTTCAAGAAGGGGAGTAGAGATAGCCCTGGTAATTATAGAGCTGTGAGCCTTACTTCGGTTGTGGGTAAAATGTTGGAAAAGGTTAGAAGAGACAGGATTTACAATCATCTTGAAAAGAATAAGTTCATTAGCGATAGTCAGCACGGTTTTGTGAAGGGTAGGTCGTGCCTCACAAACCTTATTGAGTTTTTCGAGAAGGTGACCAAACAGGTGGATGAGGGTAAAGCCGTGGATGTGTTGTATATGGATTTCAGTAAGGCGTTTGATAAGGTTCCCCACGGTAGGGTATTGCAGTAAATACGGAAGTTGAAGGTGATTTAGAGCTTTGGATCAGAAATTGGCTAGCTGAAAGAAGACAGAGGGTGGTGGTTGATGGCAAATGTTCATCCTGGAGTTTAGTTACTAGTGGTGTCCCGCAAGGATCTGTTTTGGGGCCACTGCTGTTTGTCATTTTTATAAATGACCTGGAAGAGGGTGTAGAAGGGTGGGTTAGTAAATTTGCGGATGACACGAAGGTCGGTGGAGTTGTGGATAGTGCCGAAGGATGTTGCAGGGTACAGAGGGACATAGATAGGCTGCAGAGCTGGGCTGAGAGATGGCAAATGGAGTTTAATGCCGAAAAGTGTGAGGTGATTCACTTTGGAAGGAGTAACAGGAATGCAGAGTACTGGGCTCATGGGAAAATTCTTGGTAGTGTTGTTGAACAGAGAGATCTTGGTGTCCAGGTACATAAATCCCTGAAAGTTGCTACCCAGGTTAATAGGGCTGTTAAGAAGGCATACGGTGTGTTATCTTTTATTAGTAGGGGGATCGAGTTTCGGAGCCACGAGGTCATGCTGCAGCTGTACAAAACTCTGGTGAGACCGCACCTGGGGTATTGCGTGCAGTTCTGGTCACCGCATTATAGGATGGATGTGGAAGCTTTGGAAAGGGTGCAGAGGAGATTTACTGGGATGTTGCCTGGTATGGAGGGATGGTCTTACGAGGAAAGGCTGAGGGACTTGAGGTTGTTTTCGTTGGAGAGAAGAAGGAGGAGGAGAGGTGACTTAATAGAGACATATAAGATAATCAGAGGGTTAGATAGGGTGGATAGTGAGAGTCTTTTTCCTCGGATGGTGATGGCAAACACGAGGGGACATAGCTTTAAGTTGAGGGGTGATAGATATCGGACAGATGTCAGAGGTAGTTTCTTTACTCAGAGAGTAGTAGGGGCGTGGAACGCCCTGCCTGCAACAATAGTAGACTCGCCAACTTTAAGGGCATTTAAGTGGTCATTGGATAGACATATGGATGAAAATGGTTTCACAGGTCGGCGCAACATCGAGGGCCGAAGGGCCTGTACTGCGCTGTAATGTTCTAAAAAAAAATAATGTCACAATTCAATTGCTGTCCATACAGTTGAAAACAGAACACTCAAGGGAATAATGCAGAGCCAGGGGCCACGAAAAGGGAAATAGCTGCTTGAAAGCATAAAGTACCAGAAAATATTTTTCACACAGAACATCACAGACATTGTTCCAATAATCACAGCCACCAATTTCTCAGTGCAATATTTAATTTTCAGTTTCTGGCAGCAAATGGCCACAAATCGATCAAAGGTGAAAGCGACAGTGAACCAGACAGAACAGTCTGTTGTTGCATAAAGTAGGACAGCGTGGATATTACACACTGGAATATCAAACAGAAATTGGAACTTTCTCTGATAACTAATGGGAATTTGCCTCAGTATCAGGTCGAAGATAATGACCAGTAGATCCGCCGTTGCCATGGCCACCAAGTAATGAGTGACACATTTGGAGAGACCACACTTTCCCCGAGACAGGATCACAATCGTCACTAAGTTAACTGTAAGTAAGAGGGAAAAACAGGGACATTATACATCAGGATGGGAGCAGGAATATCAATATGCTGGATTCATGGTTATAATAAACTGAAAGCTCACTACATCCCACGATGGAATACAATGCGTTTAAACTTTATGATGGAGAAAAGGCTTCGCACTAACTATCAGTAAAGATTTGAGAGTCCATGTCTGAAGAGTTTGATAAATGAACACAAAAACAAAATGCTTATGTTCATTCATAAATGTGCAGTGTTATAATATAAAGAACAAAGAACAAAGAACAAAGAAAATTACAGCACAGGAACAGGCCCTTCGGCCCTCCAAGCCTGCGCCGATCCAGATCCTCTATCTAAACATGTCGCCTATTTTCTAAGGGTCTGTATCTCTTTGCTTCCTGCCCATTCATGTATCTGTCTAGACACATCTTAAAAGACGCTATCGTGCCCGCGTCTACCACCTCCGTTGGCAACGATTTCCAGGCACCCACCACCCTCTGCGTGAAGAACTTTCCACGCATATCCCCCCTAAACTTTTCCCCTCTCACTTTGAAATCGTGGCCCCTAGTAATTGAACCCCCCACTCTGGGAAAAAGCTTCTTGCTATCCACCCTGACTATACCTCTCATGATTTTGTACACCTCAGTCAGGTCCCCCCTCAACCTTCGTCTTTCCAATGAAAATAATCCTAATCTGCTCAACCTCTCTTCATAGCTAGCACCCTCCATACCAGGTAACATCCTGGTGAACCTCCTCTGCACCCTCTTCAAAGCATCTACATCCTTTTGGTAATGTGGCGACCAGAACTGCACGCAGTATTCCAAATGTGGCCGAACCAAAGTCTTATACAACTGTCACATGACCTGCCAACCCTTGTACTCAATACCCCGTCTGATGAAGGAAAGCATGCCATATGCCTTCTTGACGACTCTATTGACCTGTGTTGCCACCTTCAGGGAACAATGGACCTGAACACCCAAATCTCTCTGTACATCAATTTTCCCCAGGACTTTTCCATTTATTCTATAGTTCACTCTTGAATTGGATCTTCCAAAATGCATCACCTCGCATTTGCCCTGATTGAACTCCATCTGCCATTTCTCTGCCCAACTCTCCAATCTATTTATATTCTGCTGTATTCTCTGACACTCCCCTTCACTATCTGCTACTCCACCAATCTTAGTGTCGTCTGCAAACTTGCTAATCAGACCACCTATACTTTCCTCCAAATCATTTATGTATATCACAAACAACAGTGGTACCAGCACGGATCCCTGTGGAACACCACTGGTCACACGTCTCCATTTTGAGAAACTCCCTTCCACTGCTACTCTCTGTCTCCTGTTGCCCAGCCAGTTCTTTATCCATCTAGCTAGTACACCCTGGATCCCATGCGACTTCACTTTCTCCATCAGTCTACCATGGGGAACCTTATCAAACGCCTTACTGAAGTCCATGTATATGACATCGACAGCCCTTCCCTCATCAATCAACTTTGTCACTTCCTCAAAGAATTCTATTAAGTTGGTAAGACATGACCTTCCCTGCACAAAACCATGTTGCCGATCACTGATAAGCCCATTTTCTTCCAAATGGGAATAGATCCTATCCCTCAGTATCTTCTCCAGCAGCTTCCCTACCACTGACATCAGGCTCACCGGTCTATAATTACCTGCATTTTCCCTGCTACCCTTCTTAAACAAGGGGACAACATTAGCAATACTCCAGTCTTCTGGGACCTCACCCGTGTTTAAGGATGCTGCAAAGATATCTGTTAAGGCCCCAGCTATTTCCTCTCTCGCTTCCCTCATATAACCTGGGATAGATCCCATCCGGACCTGGGGACTTGTCCACCTTAATGCCTTTTAGAATACCCAACACTTCCTCCCTCCTTCTGCCGACTTGACCTATAGTAATCAAACATCTGTCCCTAACCTCAACATCCGTCATGTCCCTCTCCTCGGTGAATACCGATGCAAAGTAGTCGTTTAGAATCTCACCCATTTTCTCTGACTCGACACATAACTTTCCTCCTTTGTCCTTGAGTGGGCCAATCCTTTCTCTAGTTCCCCTCTTGCTCCTTATATATGAATAAAAGGCTTTGGGATTTTCCTTAACCCTGTTTGCTAAAGATATTTCATGACTCCTTTTCGCCCTCTTAATTCATCGTTTCAGATTGGTCCTACATTCCCGATATTCTTTCAAAGCTTCGTCTTTCTTCAGCCGCTGAGACCTTATGTATGCTTCCTTTTTCCTCTTAGCTTGTCTCACAATTTCACCTGTCATCCATGGTTCCCTAATCTTGCCATTTCTATCCCTTATTTTCACAGGAACATGTCTCTCCTGCACGCTAATCAACCTCTCTTTAAAAGCCTCCCACATATCAAATGTGAATTTACCTTCAAACAGCTGCTCCCAATCTACATTCCCTTGGTCTCCCTTGGTGCACGGTGAGTAAACACACTGACTGGTGCCTTGCAAAATCAAAGAGATCAATTCTTGGTCTGGTCAGTTACAATAGGAATCAGTTACCAAGGGATATGGTGGAGAAATTACCAGGGTCCCTCTCCTGCTCAGTGACCTTTGGATATGCTGAGGTTTTAATCTCCCGGCTTCTGCTGCTGATCCATGACCATGGGATATGATGCAGGTTGAGTTCCTGTTTCAGATTCTTTACATTCAATCACTGGCTCAACCCCAACCCACCTGTTTCTGTCAATTAAGATTTAGTCCTTTGATGCTTCGGAAAACTGGGATATGTGGCTCTCAGTTTCATTGTGTTATCAAAGTTACCAATATAGATTGTGAATAGTTGAAGCCTCAGAACAGTTCATCTTGGCACATTGCTCGACACTTCCTTCCAATACAAATACATTCCAATTATCCAAACTCTCTATGTTCTACTGCATAACCAATCTTCAAACCAGGTCAATCATTTGCCTTAAATTCCAGGAGTTTTATTTCTAACTGATAATCTCTTTTGTGGAACCTGATCAACTGCCTTCTGGAAGTCCATATAAACTACGTCCATCGCCATTCCATTGTCTACCATTTGAATTATCTCCTCAAAAAAATCAATAGGATTCATTAGATTTGTGCAATCCTTCAAAAATTCCATGCTGCTTTTTCCTAATTACCTCAAATTGCTCTAAGTGTGATGGAATACTCTCCACTTGCCTGGATGGGTACAGCTCCAACAACACTCGAAATTTGAAACCATACAGGACAAAGTAGCCCGCTTGATTGGCTCCCCATCTACAAACATTCACTCCCTGCACCACCTACACACAGTGGCAGCAGTGTGCACCATCTACAAGATGCACTGCAGCCATGCACCAAGGCTCCTTCGACAGCACCTTCCAAACCCACGACCTCTACCAACTAGAAGGACAAGGGCAGCAAATGCATGGCAACACCACCCAAGTTCCCCTGCAAGTCACACACCATCCTAACTTGGAACTATATCGACTTTCGTTCGCTGTCACTGGGTCAAAATCCTGGAACAGAATCCTAACAGCACTGTTGGTGTATCTACCCCACAAGGACTGCAGCAGTTCAAGAAGGCAGCTCACCATCACCTTCTCAAGGGCAATTAGGGACGGGCAATAAATGCTGGCCTAGCCAGCGACGCCCACATCCCATGAATGACAAAAAAATACATACACACACACACCAGAGGTTTACACACATGCTAATAGGTTACAGAGTGAGGAATGATAGATTGGTTAAGTTAGAGTCTATAGAAAAAAGGCATTTACAGACTGTGACGTTTGATAATTCAGCTGGCTTCTAGGTGAATTTGATGGTCCTGAGGCTTTTAATTTGAAGAGGTAGGTGACTGGTTTGGTTGGTCTCTTGAAGACAGCGATTCAGATGATTTCCTTCAAAGGTTTTCTGGTTGTTGCTGCAGTATGCAAAGGTGGTCAGTCACCGGGCAGGATTTGAAAGCTTCCATGCTGGAATGGAGAGAGAGAACGACCTCCCACTTAGGTCTGCATGTGTCAGAGTCTAGTTGCTTCTCCCTTCTCCACTGCAGAAAGACACAAGCTTGAAACCACAGATGGGGAGGGGTTTGTCACATGACAGTCACTCAACGATTCAAAACATAGCAATTAGCAGTATCCCTCTCTTGTTAAAAAGAAAAAGAACAAATAATTCCCTGAAACATCCTGGGTCTGGTTCCTGATGGGAAATGCAGCCATTTCATCTCCCTCCTCACAGTCCTTTGCAGTGTCGGATACAGTGTTACAAACTAGGCGATCAGCTTAAGCTGCCAAAAAAGTCATCCTTTTAGCTGGTCTTTTCAAATGTGTTTTAAAAATATTATCAATTCAGATCTCCAGGCAGTGGACTAAAAAACATTATCATTTAACAAAACACATTGGCATGACAATATCCTGGTATATTGAGCACCCAATCCTTGCCACTTTTAAGCCACATTTCCGTAATTGCCACAACATCATATTCCCATCCTGCTATTTGTGCTTATAGCTCACCAACTTTAACCACCACACTTCGTGCATTTACACTGAGGCATTGTAATCTTTATTTGCATTCCTCATAGTCCTTCTCAGTTCATTGCATCGAATATGGAACTACTCCCTTCTCTAGTACTGTCTAACACTCTCACCTTAATTACCTTATTCCTCTTTATGACTACTATATGCTGGTGCCTGTCCCCCTGCCAATTTAGTTTAAACCCTCTCCAACTACAGCAGTGAGTCTCCCTGTGATGACTTTGGTCCGAGTCCTGGTGAGGCACAAGTGGCTTCTTTTAAATAGGTGCCTTCTGCCCCAGAAATGGTCCCAATGCCCCAAGAATCTGAAGCCAACCCTCCTGCACCATGCTTCAAGCCATGCTCTGATCCTCCCTTTCTTCTCATTTCTACTCTCGCTAATCAGTGGCACTGGGAGTAGTCCAGAAATTACTACCTTTCAAGGTTATACTCTTTATCTTCCTCCCTAGCTCCTGAAAATCTGACCACAGGACCTCAATACCAGCCTTTGCTAAGGTGTTGCTACTTCTGGCTCATTCCCTTCCCCCTTCAGAATATCCTGCACCCTCTCCATGATGTCATTTACTCTGGCACCAGGGCAGCAAGACGCCATGCGGAACTCTCAATAACATTTAAAGAAATGTCTATCTGACCCCTGACTATGGAATCACCTAGAACAACTTCATTTCTGCCCTTTGCTACTCCCTCCTGTACAGTCCTCTTGCCCATTGGTTCCATGGTCTGAACTGCACTCCTTCAAGGGGCCGTCACTCCCAGCAGTCTCCAAAGCTGAATACTAGTTTGTGAGTAGCACACATCCCGAGGACTCCTGCAATTTCTGCCTCTTCTGAATCTTCTGGACAGCCACCCACCCTGAACTCCTACTGCCGGTGGGGTGACCAGCTCCTGGACCATACAATCCAGGAAACTCTCCTGCTCTCTGATGCTCTGCAGTGATTCCAGTTGTCCATCCGGCTCGAAAATCATAAGCTCCAGCTGAAGCTATAGACATGGTTGCCCAAGACTCATGAAGTGTCCTGGAGTTCCCACATAGAAAAGGAATTGCAAGCAACAGGTCACAGCTGCCCATCCATGATCTAAATAAAAACCCGCTATTCCCTTTTTGAACAAACTATTTAGTAGCCTTTTTAAAATATCAATTGTAATTAAAACCTCTAGTCCTGCTCTGTGCTTATTACAACACTTCTGCAATTTTCCAGCTCCTAATTCGAACCCCACTTCCTCCCCCCGCCGCCACCCCCGCTGGTCTCTGTCTCTCTCTCACGCTCCCGATCTTTTAAGCTCCCCTAATATTACAAAGCTATTCTGATGCAGTATCTGATGCTGAGATCAGCTCCCTCGAGTTTGAGAACGTATCAGGATGGAAATGGGACAATATTAATCTGGCGCTTTCCACCTGTCAGTGAGAACAGAATAGATTCCGGAATTGTTGGGGCAGCACAGTGGCGCAGTGGTTAGCACCTCAGCCTCACAGCTCCAGTGACCTGGGTTCGATTCTGGGTACTGCATGTGTGGAGTTTGCAAGTTCTCTCTGTGACTGCATGGGTTTTCACCGGGTGCGCCGGTTTCCTCCCGCAGTCAAAGACCTGCAGGTTGATAAGTAAATTGCCCCTAGCATAGGTAGGTGGTAGGGGAATTGAAGGAAGGTGGGGATGTGAGAGGGTAATGGGATTAATGTAGGAGTAGTATAAATGGATGGTTGATGGTTGGCACCAACTCGGTGCACCGAAGGGCCTGTTTTTTAAAAATTCATTCATGGGATGTGGGCAACGCTGGCCAGGCCAGCATTTATTGCCCAACCCTAATTGCCCTTGAGAAGGTGGTGGTGAGCTGCCTTCTTGAACCGCTGCAGTCCATTTGGGGTATGTATACCCACAGTGCAGTAAGGAAGGGAGTTCCAGGATTTTGACCCAGCAACAGTGAAGGAACGGCGATATAGCTCCAAGTCAGGATGGTGTGTGACCTGGATGGGAACTTGCAGGTGGTGGTGTTCCCATGTATTTTCTGCCCTTGTCCTTCTAGTTGGTAGAGGTCGCGGGTTTGGAAGGTGCTGTCTAAGGAGCCTTGGTGCATTGCTGCAGTGCATCTTGTAGATGGTACACACTGCTGCCACTGTGCGTCAGTGGTGGAGGGAGTGAATGTTTGTAGATGGGGAGCCAATCAAGTGGGCTGCTTTGTCCTGGATGATGTCGAGCTTCTTGAGTGTTGTTGGAACTGCACCCATCCAGGCGAGTGGAGAGTATTCCATCACACTCCTGACTTGTGCCTTATAGATGGTGAACAGGCTTTGGGGAGTCAGGAGGTGAGTTACTCGCCTCAGGATTCCTAGCCTCTGTCCTGCTCTTGTAGCCACAGTATTTATCTGGCTAATCCAGTTAAGTTTCTGGTCAATGGTAGCCCCCAGGATGTTGATAGTGGGGAATGCAGTGATGGTAATGCTGTTGAATGTCAAGGGGAGATGGTTAGATTCTCTCTTGTTGGAGATGGTCATTGTCTGGCACTTGTGTGGTGCGAATGTTACTTGCCACTGATCAGCCCAAGCTTGGATATTGTCCAAGTCTTGCTGCATTTCTACACGGACTGCTTCAGTATCTGAGGAGTGGCGAATGGTGCTGAACATTGTGCAATCATCAGCGAACATTCCGACTTCTGACCTTATGATTGAAGGAAGGTCATTGATGAAGCAGCTGAAGATGGTTGGGCCTCGGACACTACCCTGAGGAACTGCTGCATTGATGTCCTGTAGCTTAGATGATTGACCTCCAACAACCACAACCATCTTCCTTTGCGCTAGGATTGATTCCAACCAGCGGAGGATTTCCCCCCTGATTCCTATTGACCTCAGTTTTGCTAGGTCTCCTTGATACCATACTTGGTTAAATGCTTGATGTCAAGGGCAGTCACTCTCACCTCATCTCTGGAGTTCAGCTCTTTTGTCCATGTTTGAACCAAAGCTGTAATGAGGTCAGGAGCTGAGTGGCCCTGGCAGAACCCAAACTGAGCGTCACTGAGCAGGTTATTGCTAAGCAAGTGCCGCTTGATGGCACTGTTGATGACACCTTCCATCACTTTACTGATGATTGAGAGTAGACTGATGGGGCGGTAATTGGCCGGGTTGGACTTGTCCTGTTTTTTTTGTAATCAGGAAATACCTGGGCAATTTTCCACATTGCAGGGTAGATGCCAGTGTTGTAGCTGTACTGGAACAGCTTGGCTAGGGGCGCGGCAAGTTCTGGAGCACAGATCTTCAGTGCTATTTCCGGAATATTGTCAAGGCCCATCGCTTATGCGGTATCCAGTGACTTCAGTCGTTTCTTGATATCAGGCGAGTGAATCGAATTGGCTGAATTCTGGCATCTGTGATGCTGGGGACTTCAGGAGGAGGCTGAGATGGATCATCAGCTTGGCATTTCTGGCTGAAGATTGTTGCAAATGCTTCAGCTTTATCTTTCGCACTGATGTGCTGGGCTCCCCCATCATTGAGGATGGGGATATTTGTGGAGCCAACTCCTCCAGTTAGTTGTTTAATTGTCCACCACCATTCGCGGCCGGATGTGGCAGGACTGCAGAGCTTAGATCTGATCCATTGGTTATGGGATCGCTTAGCTCTGTCTATCGCATGCTGCTTATGCAGTTTGGCATGCAAGTAGTCCCGGGTTGTAGCTTCACCAGGTTTACACCTCATTTTAAGGTATGCCTGGTGCTGCTCCTGGCATGCCCTCCTGCACTCTTCATTGAACCAGGGTTGGTCTCCTGGCTTGATGGTAATGGTTGAGTGGAGGATATGCCAGGCCATGAGATTACAGATTGTGGTTGAGTACAATTCTGCTGCTGCTGATGGCCCACAGCGCCTCATGGATGCCCAGTTTTGCATTGCTAGATCTGTTAGAAATCTGTCCAATTTAGCACAGTGATCGTGCCACACAAAACGATGAACGGTATCCTCAATGTGAAGGTGGGACGTCATCTCCACAAGGACTGTGCGGTGGTCACTCCTACCAGTACAGTCATGGACAGATGCATCTGCGGCAGGCAGATTGATGAGGACGAGGTCAAGTTTGTTTTTCCGTCATGTTGGTTCTCCCACCACTTGCCGCAGACCCAGTCTCGCATTTATGTCCTTTAGGACTCGGCCAGCTCGGTCTGTAGTGGTGCTACCGAGCCACTCTTGGTGATGGACATTGAAGTCCCCCCACCCAGAGTACATTTTGTGCCCTTGCTTCCTCCAAGTGGTATTCAACATGGAGGAGTACCGAGTCATCAGCTGAGGGAGGGCGGTAGGTGGTAATCACTAGGAGGCTACCTTGCCCATGTTTGACCTGATGCCATGAGACCTTATGGGGTCCGGAGTCGATGTTGAGGACTCCCAGGGCAACTCCCTCCCTACTGTATACCACTGTGCCACCACCTGCCGGTGAGTCAGGACATACCCGGGGATGGTGA
Organism: Heterodontus francisci; assembly: GCF_036365525.1. Classification (NCBI taxonomy): domain Eukaryota; kingdom Metazoa; phylum Chordata; class Chondrichthyes; order Heterodontiformes; family Heterodontidae; genus Heterodontus; species Heterodontus francisci. The sequence goes on from NC_090410.1 coordinate 31,432,790, forward strand.
TGGCAGTGTCTGGGACATTGTCTGTCAGGTATCATTCCGTGAGTATGACTATGTCAGGCTGTTGCTTGACTAGTCTGTAGGACAGTTCTCCCAGCTTTGACACAAGCCCCCAGATGTTAGTGAGGAGCACTTTGCAGGGTCGACAGGGATGGGTTTGCCGTTGTCGTTTCCAGTGCCTAGTCGATGCTGGGTGGTCCGTACGGATTCATTCCTTTTTATGGACTTTGTAGCGGTTAGATACAACTGAGTGGCTTGCTAGGCCATTTCAGAGGGCATGTAAGAGTTAACCACATTGCTGTGCGTCTGGAGTCACATGTCGGCCAGACCAGGTAAGGACAGCAGATTTCCTTCCCTAAAGGACATTAGTGAACCAGATGGGTTTTTACAACAATCGACAATGGTTTCATGGCCATCATTAGACGAGCGTTTTAATTCCAGATTTATTAATTAAGTTCAAATTCCACCTTCTGCTGATGTGGGATTCGAACCCATGTCCCCAGAGAAATACCCTGGGTCTCTGGGTTACTAGTCCAACGATAATACCACTACGCCACCGCCTACCCTATTTCAGTGCTGTATCTCTAAATAAAAATAAAAAATAAAAGATTTCCACTTACTGGAGGGAATATGAATCAAAAAATGAGAAAGGAATCTACTTCCCACATTACTCCATTTACAATCAATGAGAATTAAAATCAGTTGGAAGGATTTATCACCAATTACGTTATATCATGAATCTTAGCTAGTAAACCTTAAATGATCTTCAAAGCCATATCTACACCATATATCAATTAAGCAGCTGCTGTGAGGCATGCACGGTGATAATTGTGATGGGGGAACAGACCCTTCACCAGGAATAAAACCCACCTGATTATCCTTCCCTTAAACTCAATGCAATGAATATCAGGCTGGTTCTGCAAAGGACGTGCAATCCTTCTCCATCACTTTTTATTGCACCGCCCTCTTCAGGTATTGTTTAAGAGTTGGTAAAGAGTAAAATCTACTCCCAGGACTCAATGCAGAGAGCAGACTGTTCATCAAATAAATTACCCAGTAACATTGTTGAGGTAACAATGTACTTTCAGTCACACAGCAAGGAGAATAAACTGAATACATAGACTTGTTGGATGTGGAAACTTGCATAATGAAGACAGTGCCTACAGTGAAATATCATCCACATAATAAAATAGAGATATAGTTACTTACAAGGAAACCAACAGCAACTGACAGTCAGGAGCAGAGTTAACGCAGTTACAGTATTAATACCTAGGCATAAAACTTCCCAGGGACACTAATAACAGCGAGGGGGGGATAATAAATATCTTTGAAATCCCCAAGAATCCTAATGACCACATGCTCTAGTGCATGAATCCGATTCATTCTTTCAATTTCTGTGGAATGTTGATCCCGGTTTGTGCTGCAGACCAAACTCTTACTGACTCTATAACTGAGCGAAGATCCTTATGTCAGGCAGGAGAAATCTCCATTGACATAATTATCAGGCAGAGAAACTGACATTACTTACAGTGACTGAACAAAAAGATTCCGTTAATCTCTTTTACACAACACATTGTAATATCATAAATTATATTTCGCTAGATATTTCACAATGGAAAGAGAATCTCCCCAGAGTCCAGGATGAACAGACTGGGTGAGATCCGCCATCTGACAGAATTGGGTGCAGTGAGAACAGATTTATTTACAGGTTTCCCGATATTTCTGTGATATAATGTGTTCTGTCATTTCAGAAAATTTCTATCCAATTCACAGGGTGGACTTTAAACTCAGCCACTGAGACCAAACCATGTGGTATAGCCCTGGGAATATTCTTTACTCATTTCTGGAGATCCAGGTCTAACATCATTTCATTTCCATAGCCCTTAAAATTCTGTCACACTCCCATACCCTAAATATTGTGCACACGGGATCCGGAATTGCACCAAGAAATACACAACCATTGACCCGACACACAGTGATTTGTGGCCATGTATCTGCTCTAAACTTTGAAACATTCCTGAGAATGCTACACAAGTATTGATTCCCATCCAGAGACCCGTGTGATTAGATTCCAAGAGCCCTGTCTCTATAAATGGTGATACAATCATTTATGATAGAATAAATATTTACAATTACATCGGACTTACAGGAGATGTTGGCATAATTCTTGGGAAATCATCCACAATTACTAATTTCCAGTGGCAGAGTCACATTCCTAGGGATCCCCACCAAAGAAAGACCGAATTCCTGAATTTTGACATGGGATCCCAGTTATGTGAAGAGACGAGAGAAACTGGGATGGTTCTCCATAGAACAGAGACTAGTTAGTGTAGATTTAACAGAGACACTCAAAATCATGAGGGATTTTTAACAGAATCGAGAGGGAGAAACTGTTTCCACTGGCAGGAGGGTCAATAACCAGATGACACAGATTTAGAACAATTGGCAAACAGTCCAGGGAGGATACTTGAATGGCTATGGGGGAATAGCAGCAGAGAGGTAACAATTGAATCTCTCTTTCAAAAAGATGGCATAGACTCCTTCTGTGCGGAATGATAAGATGACTGTCCATAAAGAACTGCTGTTTGCATTTGTATAGTGCCTTCAACATCATGAGAAAATGACCCAAGGTGCTGCACACAAGCATTTTAAAACCACATTTGACACTGAGCCGCAAAAGGAGATATTAGGTCTGATGACAAAAAACTTGGACAAAGAGCTAGGCTTTAATGAATGTCTTGAAGGAGGAAAGTGAGGTGGAGAGGCTGAGATATTAAGAGATCTATTCCAGAGCCTCGGGCCGAAGCAGCTGAATGCATGTCCACCAATGGTGGAGCGATTAAAATTGGGGATGCTCAAGAGGCCAGAATTATAAGTGCACAGGTATCTTGGAGGGTTTATGGACCGGTGAAGATTACAGAGATAGGGAGGGGTGAGGCAATGGAGGGATTTGAAAGCAAGGATGAGGATTTTAAAATCAAGACATTGTTTGAGAGGGAGTCAATGTAGATCAGTGAGCACAGGGGTGATCGGGGAACAGGACTTGGTGCAAGTTCAGACACAGGCATCAGGGTTTTGGATGACCTCAAGTTTAAGGAGAGTAGAATGTGGAAGACCTGTCAGGAATGTGTTGGAATGATCAGTTCTAGAGGTAACAAGGGCATGAATGAGGGTTTACTGGCAGATGAGCTGAGACAGGGGCGAAGTTGGGCGATGCCAAGGAGGTGCAAACAGCCATGGGTCCTAGCTATGCCTGCCTTTTTGTGGGATATGTGCAACATTCCTTCCCTTCCTTGACTTCTCTATCTCCATTTCTGGGTATAGGCTTTCAACACATATTTATTAGAAGCTCAGTGTCTCCCACACCTACGTCAACTGCACTTGCTCACACCCTGCTTCCTGTCAGGATTCCATCCTATTCTCACAGTATGCCATCTCCATTGTATCTGTTCTGATGATGTCACCTTCCAGTGCTTCTGATATGTCTTCCTTTTTTCCTGAACCAATGATACCCCCACCATGAATAACTGGAGCCTCAACCGTCTCTGTCCCAGTTACAGCACTTCTTCTGTCAGTCCTACCCCTCCTTCCCAGAGACATGATAGGGTTCCCTCTGTCCTCACCTTCCACCCTACCAGCCTCTGTATTCAATGGATTATCCTGCACCGTTTCTGTCATGTTCAGCGTGATGCCATCACCAAAGATATCTTACCCTCCCCTTTCAGCATTCCAAAGGGACTGTTTTCTCCGCTACACTCTGCTCCGCTCCTCAATCACCCCCAACACCACCTCCCTTTCCCACAGCATCTTTCTATGCAAGCACAGGAGATGCAAAACCTGCCGTTTTACCTCCTCTGTCCTCACTGTCCAAGGCCGCATAACACTCCTTCCAGGCGAGACAGTGATTTATGTGTACTTCTTTCAATTCAGTAAACTGTTCACTGCTCACAATGCTGTCTGCCCTACATTGGGGAGACCGAACACAGATTGGGTGATCGCCTTGCAGGACACCTCCATTCTATATGCAAGTGTGACCCCGAGCTTCCAATCACCTGCCATTTTAATTCTCCACCTTGCTCTCACACTAACCTCTCTGTCCTTGACCTACTGCAGTGTTCCACTGAAACTCAATGGAAATTCGAGGAACAGCATCTCATCTTTTGATTAGGCACTTTACAGCCTTCCAGACTCAACATTGAGTTCAACAATTTCAGAGCATAATCTCTGCCCCATTTCTTTTTACTTTTCTTTGCATGTTTCGGTCCTACTCTTGTTTATCTCTTGTTTTTACTTTCTGACAGCAGCTGTTTATCATTCTATCATTCACACCTCCGCTAGACACATCTTTTGTTTTATTACTGGTCCCATTACCACTCCCTTTGGCTCTGCTCCACCAAATCTTTTGTCATTTAATCTCTCGTCTTCCACATTATCCCAGGCCACCAATTTAGTTCTTTTTCAACCTTCCCCGTTTCACCTGCTAAAAACCTATTACATTTCTAACTTCTCCCAGTTCTGATGACAGTGGGGAGGTGTTGGAGGTGGATGCTGTGGTCAACCATGTCAAAGGCTGCAGACAGTCGAGAAGGACAAGTCGGGATAGAAAATCTTTGTCACAGTCACATAGGATGTCACTTGTGACTTTGACAAGAGTTGTGCTGATACTATGGCAGGGGTGGAGGCCTGATTGGTGGAATTCAAACATGGAGTTCCGGGAAAGATAGGCATGGATTTGGGACATGACAATCCTTCAAGGACTTTGGAGAAGAAAGGAGGTTGGATATGTGGTGGTAGTTTGCAAGGACAGTGGGGTGAGGGCTGTTTTTTGAGGCGAGGTGTGATAACTGCAGATTTGTAGGAGAGAGGCTGAGCACTGGAAGAGAGAGAACCGTTAACAATATCGGCTAATATGGGGACCAGGAGGGGACGTCGGCTGGTCAGCAGTTGATTGGAATAGGGTCAAGGGAGCAAGAGGTAGGTCTCATGGACAAGTTGAACTCAGAAAGGGAACGAGGGGAGATAGGAGAGAACCAGAGAAAGATGTGAGTTGTTCAGAGCTAAGGCAGTGGGGAGTTTAGAGGAAGTTTGGTCTGGTGGGCTAGTGGAAAGGAGGAACATGGCAGAGGCAGCTGATCAGATGGTCTCAATCTCAGTGACGTAGAAGCCGTTGAGCTCCCCGCACTTATTGTTGGAGGTGAGGGTGGAGGAGGCAGGGGTGTAAGATAAGATAAGATTGTAGGGGTTTAATGTCCCCTTCTCAGGCCGGAACAGACTTGGCAGCAAAGCTTTTGTTGTGAATTGTCTTTATTGAGATAAAGGTAAGGACAAGTTTATTGAATTTTCTGATTAACTATTAATCACAAACTCAGGCAGTGATTAACAGTTTAACACAGATACCACCCCTATTAGAGACTGGATGGCAGAGTGCACAACTGGATGCTCTTGCAGCTTCTAGTCTTCAAGTTTCCTTGGGTCGCTCTCACTCTCTCTCTCTTTTCTCTTGTTGATGTTTGAAAATTGCCTGCTGTACAGGGACAGAGACAAGACATCTTTTATCCTGGCTGCTTTCCAATTAACCCTCCTGACACCCAATCATCCTTAGCTTTGTGTTTAAGGATGCCTTCTTAATCAATCAAGGGTCATTCTTTGCCTGTTGATAACCTTTTGTGGAGCTGTCGGCTCATCCCAGAGGGAGCTGCGCCTGGGATGATTGCAGGACAGCAGGATTATCGAGGAGTACGGCAAAGTTTGAGTGGGAAATTGGGAGGGTCGAGTTCCTGAGAGGGGAGAAGTGAAAGGAGGCATGACGATAGAAGAGAGGCATCTAGGAGGGGCAAAAAGAAAAGAAGTTAAAAAGAAAGAGCAGGGAGTGATGGGCTTGGGTCCAGAGCGGCAGCTAAAATGCACCTGCGAATGGACTCAGGGAAGCTTCAAGTTACATAGATCTGGTTACATAACAATAGGGAACATAAAATCGGACAGTAGACGGCAAACAGGAGATAACAGCAAAGAGTCCAGAGTTAAATACAGAGGTCCTGTGGTGGGATAATGATAATTGAGACAGGGTGGAGTCAGCACAGAGCATCATGAACTGTTGTTCGAGTTCGGAGTCAGGTGTAGTGAGTGAAGTCCAGAAGCTATTTGAGTGTCAGATTATGGCCTACATATGGATTACGGCCTACATATGGACAGTACAGCCAGACAACCATATAACATTCTAGATATTGAATCAGTATTGGAGCTTGTGATATTAAGTCAATTCTCAGGATTATTTTGAATACTGAAGCACTCCCCCGGACTTTGTAAAAGTCAGTAAAATCACAAGCTGAGAATTCCAGTTAATGTACACTCATTCATGAGAAATACTGAATAAATTTTGCTTTCCATGAATACTTTTTTTTGTTCATGGGATCATCAATGGAAAGGCCAGCAGTTATTGCCCATCCTTAATTGCCATTGAGAAGGTGGTGGTGAGCTGCCCTCTAGAACCGCTGCAGTCCATGTGGTGTAGCAATGCCCACAGTACTGTTAGGGAGTGAGATCCAGAATTTTGACCCAGTGACAATGAATGAATCGCGATACAGTTCCAAGTCAGGATGGTGTGAGACTTGGAAGGGAACTTGCAGGTGATGGTATTCCCAAGTACCTGCTACCCTTGTTCTTCAAGGTGGTAGAGGTGTGTTTAGAAAGTGCTGTCAAAGGAACCTTGGCAAGTTGCTGCAGTGCATCTTTTAGAGGGTACACAATACTGTTACTGTCTAATAGTGGTGGAGGGAATGAATGTTTAATGTGTTGGATGGGGTGTTGATCAACCTGATTGTTTTGTCTTGGATGGTATCAAGCATCTTGAGTGTTGTTGCAGCTGTGCTCATACAGGCAAGTGCAGAATGTTCCAACACACACCTGACATGAGCCTTGTCAATGGTGGACAGGCTTTGGGGAGTAAGGAGGTGAGTTACTCACCACAGAATTCCAGCCTCTGACTTGCTCTTGTAGCCACAGTATTTATATGACTGGTCCAGTTAAGTTTCTGATCAATGGTGACCGCTCCCCTCCCCCACCCCCAGGATGTTGATGGTGGGAAATTCAGCAATGGTAATGATGTTAAATCTCAAGCTGAGATACTTTGATTCTCTTTTGTTGGAAATGGTCATTGCCTGGCATTTGTGTGACATGTGTAAGCCAATGCATTATTTACCTAAATTGTATTAATCACTCTTTATCATGTAAACCGTGTTTTTATTTCTTTCATATTAATGAATGTAAGCTGGCTGTGGTGGAGTCCTGTGGGCAGAGTTTATCTCATGGTGGTAGGAAGATGGAGCTGTGAAGGGGGAATTCTGACTGAAGACATTATTACTGGGACAGTTTTAACGAAAACAGGCAGGTTGCACAATGGTCAGCACCATTCACAACTCCTCAGATACTGAAGCAGTCCGTGTAGAAATGCAAGAAGAACTGGACAATATCCAGGCTTGGGCTGATAAGTGACAAGTAACATTCACGCCATACAAGTGCCAGACAATGATCATCTCCACAAAGATAGAATCTACCCATCTCCCCTTGACATTCAATGGCATTTTGATCACTGAATTCCCCCACTATCAACATCCTAGGGGTTACCATTGACCAAAGCTTAACTGGAGTAGCAATATAAATAGGATGGCTACAAGAGCAGTTCAGAGGCAAAGAATGCTGTGGAGAGTGACTCACCTCCTGACTCCTTAAAGCCTGTCCACCATCTACAAGGCACAAGTCAGGAGTGTGATGGAATAGTCTCCACTTGCCTGCATGGGTGCATCTCCAACAGCACTCAAGAAGCTCAACACCATCCAGGACAAAGCAGCCCGCTTAATTGGCACCCCGTCCACATACATTCACTCACTCCACAGCGGCATAGTGGCGCAGTGGTTAGCACCGCAGCCTCACAGCCCCAGCGACCCGGGTTCAATTCTAGGTACTGCCTGTGTGGAGTTTGCAAGTTCTCCCTGTGTCTGCGTGGGTTTTCTCCGGGTGCTCCAGTTTCCTCCCACAAGCCAAAAGACTTGCAGGTTGGTAGGTAAATTGGCCATTATAAATTGCCCCTAGTATAGGTAGGTGGCAGGGAAATATAGGAACAGGTGGGGATGTGGTAGGAATATGGGATTCGTGTAGGATTAGTATAAATGGGTGGTTGATGGTCGGTACAGACTCGGTGGGCCGAAGGGCCTGTTTCAGTGCTGTATCTATAAACTAAGCTAAACTACCAACGCACAGTGGCAGCAGTGTGTAACAACAACAAGATGCACTGCAGCAGCTCACCAAATCTTCGTCGACAGCATCTTCCAATCCGCAACCTCTGCTACCTAGAAGGTCAAGGGTATCAGATACATGGGAACACCACCACCTGAAGGTTTTCCTCCAAACCACACATCATCCTGACTTGGAACTATATTGCCGTTTCTTCACTGGATCAAAATCCTGGAACTCCCTTCCGAACAGCACTGTTGGTGCACCGACCCCACATGGACGGCAGCGGTTCAAGAAGGCAGCTCACCACCTTCTTCTCAAGGGTAATTAGGGATGGGCAATAAATGCTGGCCTAGCCAGCAACACCCACTTCCCATGAACAAGTGAGAAAACACACACAGACATCTCAGGGCATGTCCCTGAGGTGGTGGATTGCCACATATACTATTCCTACAGACAATGGCCACAGGGGAATGTGTGAATGGCCTTCTTCCTGCCCCAGGATACAGTATTCATACCCATTATTGGCAGGGAACCCGAGACAACCCCCCCCACCTGCAGAGGGCAAGATATGACCATGTAGAGGTGGTCCTGGATGGCCAGGTTAGGATTATTAACCAATCGTTTCATCCGATTTCTGTAGAGCAGTGTAAGGGTAATGGACAGGCATTTCTGTGGCCGCAAAAGGGACTCGATGATGATATGTTGTCTCCCTGGTGCTCGGGTCAAGGATGTCTCTGAGTGGCTGCAGGGCATTAAAAGGGTCAGGGTGAGCAGCCAGTTGTCAGGATGCATATTGGGACCAACGACATAGGTGAAAAAAAGGATGAGGTCCTATAAGCTGAATATCGGGAGTTAGGACATAAAAAAGGAAACTATGAAAGTATGAGGCGCGAGTTGGCTATAATTTAGGGCGGCACAGTGGCGCAGTGGTTAGCACTGCAGCCTCACAGCTCCAGGGACCCGGGTTCGATTCTGGGTACTGCCTGTGTGGAGTTTGCAAGTTCTCCCCGTGTCTGCGTGGGTTTTCTCCGGGTGCTCCGGTTTCCTCCCACAAGCCAAAAGACTTGCAGGTTGGTAGGTAAATTGGCCGTTATAAATTGTCACTAGTATAGGTAGGTGGTAGGGAAATATAGGGACAGATGGGGATGTTTGGTAGGAATATGGGATTAGTGTAGGATTAGTATAAATGGGTGGTTGATGGTCGGCACAGACTCGGTGGGCCGAAGGGCCTGTTTCAGTGCTGTATCTCTAATCTAATAGATTGGGAACTTTACTAAAAGGGTGGATAGGCAATGAATAATATGTAAAGAACGTGTGCATGAATTACAACAATTATTCATTTCTGTCTGGTGCAAAAATAAAACCGGAAGGTGGCTCAACTGTGGTTTACAAAAGAATTTAGGGATCGTTTTGGAGTCATAGAGTCGTACAGCATTGAAACAGGCTCTTCGGCCCACCACGTCCATGCCGACCATAATGTCCATCTATACTAATCCCACCTGCCTGCATTAATTCCATATCCCTCTATGCCTTGCTCATTCAAGTACCTGTTCAGATGCCTCTTCAATGCCGCTGCTGTTCCTGCCTTCACCACCTCCTCTGGCAGCTCATTCCAGATACCCACTATTCATTGTGTGAAAAATTGACCCCTTCGATCCCCTTTAAACCTCCTCCCTCTCACCTTAAATCTATGCCCTCTAGTTTTAGTCACCCCTACCATGGGAAATAGACTCTGGCTATCTACCCTATCTATGTCTCTCATAATGTTATATACCTCTATCATGTCCCCTCTCAGCCTCCTTCGCTCCAGGGAAAACAGACCCAGCCTATCCAATCTCTCTTTATTACTCAAGCCCTCCAAACCAGGCAACATCCTTCTGAATCTTTTCTGCACCCTCTCTAGCTTAATCACATCTTTCCCGTTGTGCGGCGACCAGAACTGCACACAGTACTCCAAATGTGGCCGAACCAATGTTATGTATAACTGTAACATGATGTCCCAACTCTTGTATTCAATGCTTTGGCCGATGAAGGCAAACATGCCATATGCCTTCTTCATCACCCTGTCTCCCTCTGTTGCCACTTTCAGGGAACTATGTACTTGCACCCCAAGGTCTCTCTGCTCAACAACACTTCCCAGGGCCCTGTCATTCACTGTATATGTCCTGCCCTGGTTTAACTTCCCAAAATGCATCACTTCGCACTTGTCTGCGTTAAATTCCATTTGCCAATTACTTGCCCACCTTCCCAGTTCACAGAATCACAGAATAATACAGTGCAGAAGAGGGCCTTTGGCTCATCGAGTCTGCACTGATGCATTAAAGACACCTGACCTGTCTACCTAATCCCATTTGCCAGCACTTGGCCCATAGCCTTGAATGTTATGACGTGCCAAGTGCTCATCCAAGTACTGTTAGATCCAAAGAGGAGGCATATAAAATTGCCAGAAAAAACAGCAAGTATGAGGATTTGGAGCAGTTTCGAATTCAGCAAAGGAGGACAAAGAGGTTGATTAAGCCGGGGAAAATAGAGTATGAGAGTAAACTTGCAAGGAACATAAAAACTGTCTGTAAAATCTTCTATAAATATGTGAAAAACAAAAGATGAGTGAAGACAAATGTAGGTCCCGTACAGTCAGAAATGGGGGAAATTATAATGGGGAACAAAGAAATGGCAGAGCAATAAAACACATACTTTGGTTCTGTCTTCACAAAGGAGGACACAAATAACCTCCCAGAAATGTTAGGGAACCAAGGGTCTAATGAGAGGGAGGAACTGAAGGAAATCAGTATTAGTTAAAAAACAGTACTTGGGAAATTAATGGGGTTAAAGGCTGACAAATCCCCAGGGCCTGATAATCTGCACTCCAGAGTACGAAAGGAAGTGCCCCTGGAAATAATGGATGCATTGGTGGTCATCTTCCAAAGTTCTACAGACTCTGGAGCACTTCCTACAGATTGGAGGGTGCAAATGTAACCCGACGATTTAAAAAAGGAGGGAGAGAAAACACAGGGAATTACAGACCAGTTAGTCTTACATCAGTAGTGGGGAAAATGCCAGAGTCTATTAGAAAGGATGTGATAGCAGAACACCTGGAAAGCATAAATGCGATTGGACAAAGTTAGCATGGGTTTACGAAAAGGAAATCATGCTTTACAAATCTACTGGTGTTTTTTGAGGATGTAGCTAGTAGAATAGTTAAGGGAGAACCAGTGGATGTGGTGTATTTGGATTTTCAGAAGGCTTTTGATCAGGTCCCACAGAAGATGTTAGTGTGCAAAATTAAAGCACATGGGATTGGGGGTAATTACTGGCATGGTTTGAGAATTGGTTGACAGACAGGAAACAGGGAGAAGGAATAAACGGGTCTTTTTCCAGGTGGCAGGCTGTGACCAGTGGGGTACCGCAGGGATCAGTGCTTGGGTCCCAGCTCGTCACAAGAGATGAATGACTTGAGTGAGGGAACTAAATGTAACATTTCAAAATTTGCAGATGACACAAAGCTGTGGGTGTGGGGGGGAGGGGGGTGGGGGGCCGGGAATATGAGCTGTAAGGAGGATGCAAAAAGGCTCCACTGTGATTTGGACAAGTTGGGTGAGTGGGCAAATGCATGGCAGATGCAGTATAACGTGGATAAATGTGAGGTTGTAAAATTTGGTTGTAAAAACAGAAAGGCAGTTTATTATCTGAATGGTGACTGATTGGGAAAGGGGAGCTGCAACAAGACCTGAGTGTCCTTGTACACCAGTTGCTGAAAGTAAGCATTCAGGTGCAGCAAGCAGTTAGGAAGGCAAATGGTATGTCGGCCTTAATGGCAAGAGGATTTGAGTACAGGAGCATGGATGTCTTACTGTAGTTATACAGGATCTTGGTGAGACCACATCTGGAGTATTGTGTGCAGTTTTGGTCTCCTTTTCTGAGGAAGGATGTTCTTGCCATGGAACGAGTGCAAAGAAGACTTACTTGGCTGATTCCTGGGATGGAAAGATTGACATCCGAGGAGAGATTGGGTCGACGAGGCCTATATTCACGAGAGTTTAGAAGAATGAGAGGGGATCTGATAGAAACCTATAACATTCAAACATGTCTAGACAGGCTAGATGCAAGGAGAATGTTCCCAATGGCAGGGGAGTCCAGAACCAGGGGTCGCAGTCTCAGGATATGGGGTAAGCCATTTAGAACCGAGATGAGTCGAATTTTTTTCACTCAGAGAGTGGTGAACCTGTGGAATTCTCTACTGCAGAAGGCAGTCATTAAATATATTCAAGAAGGAGATAGATATATTTCTTATTGCCAAAGGGATCAAGTGATATGGGGTGAAAGCGGGAACAGGGTACTGAATTAGACGATTAGCCATGATCTTTTCTCAATGGTGGAGAAGACCCAAAGGGCCGAATGGCCTACTCCTTCTCATATTTTCTATGTTTCTATGAGAGAGACAATCAGGAACGACAGACCTGTGATCTTGACATCAGTAGTAGGAAGAATGCTTGAATCTATTATAAAACATGTGGTAATTGGACACTTAGAAAATAATGGTTGGATTGGGCAGGTCAACATGGATTTATGAAAGGAAAATCATGTTTGAGAAATCTGTTGGAGTTTTTGAGGATGTAACCACCAGAATAGATAAGGGGGACCCAGTGGATGTGGTGTATTGGATTTTAAGAAGGTTTTCAATAAGATCCCACACAGGAGGGTAGAAACCAAAATCAGAGCATGTGGGATTGGGGTGATTTACTGGCATGGATTGAGAGTTGGTTAACGGACAGAAAACACAGAGTAGGAATAAATGGGACATTCTCAGCTTGGCAGGCTGTGACTAGTCGGGCACCGCAAGGATCAGTGCTTGGCCCCAGCTACTCACAATCTATATCAATGATTTGGATGTGGGGACCAAATGTAATATTTCCAAGTTTGCTGATGACACAAAACTAAGTGGGCAGGTGTGTTGTGAGGAAGATGCAAAAAAGGCTTCATGGGGATTTAGACAGGCTAAGTGAACATGGCAGATGAAATATCATGTGGAAACATGTGAAGTTATCCACTTTGGTAGCAAAAGCAGAAATGCAGAGTATTTCTTAAATGGTAAGAGATTGGGAAGTGTTGATGTCCAAAGGCTCCTGGGTGTCCGAGTTCATGAGTCACTGATAGCTAACATACAGGTAGAGCAAGCAATTGGTAAGGTAAATGGTATGTTGGTCTTTATTGAAAGAGGATTTGAGTACAGGTGCAAAGATGTCTTGTTGCAATTATATAGATCCTTGGAGAGACCGCACCTGGTGTATTGTGTCCCGATCTGGTCTCCTTACCTAGGGAAGGATATACTTACCACAGAGGAAATGCAACGAAGGTTCACCAGACTGATTCCTGGGAAAGTGGGATTGCCCTATGAAGAAATATTGAGGAGGCTGGGCCTATATTCTCTCGAGTTTAAAAGAATGACAGGTGATCTCATTGAAGCATACAAAATTATTAAAAGGCTCGACCAGGTAGATGTAGGAATAATGTATCTCCTGGTTGGGGGGTCTAGAACAAAGGGACACAGTTTCAGAATATGAGGAAGGCTATTTGGGACTGGGATGAGGAAGAATTCCTGCACTCAGAGGGTGGTGAATCTTTGGAAGTCTCTATCCCACAGTGTGGTGGGGGCTCAGTCATTGAGTATGTTCAAGACAGAGATTGCTCGATTTCCAGATATTAAAGATATCAAGGGATATGGGGATGGTGTGGGAAATGTTTTGAGGTAGAAGATCAGCCATGTTAGGGGCAGGAATGGATGTTGGATGTTCCGGGGTTTAGATGTTTCAAAAGGAATAGGGAGGGAGGTAAAAGAGGTGGGGGAGTGGCATTGCGAATCAGGGATAGTATCACAGCTGCAGAAAGGGAGGTCGTCGAGGCGGGTTTGTCTACTGAGTCATCACGGGTGGAAGTCAGAAACAGGAAAGGAGCAGTCACTTTGTTGGGAGTTTTCTATAGACCCCCCAATAGCAACAGAGACATGGAGGAACAGATTGGGAGGCAGATTTTGGAAAGGTGCAGAAGTAACAGGGTTGTTGTCATGGGTGACTTCAACTTCCCTAATATTGATTGGAACCTCCTTAGTGCAAATAGTTTGGATGGAGCAGTTTTTGTCAAGTGTGTCCAGGAAGGTTTCCTGACTCAATATGTAGATAGGCCGACTAGAGGGGAGACTATGTTGGACTTGGTGCTTGGCAACGAACCAGGCCAGGTGGCAGATCTCTCGGTGGGAGAGCATTTCGGTGATAGTGATCACAACGGCCTGACCTTTACTATAGTCATGGAAAGGGACAGGACCAGACAGGATGGGAAAATATTTAATTGGGGGAAGGGGAGTTACAATGCTATTAGGCAGGAACTGGGGAGCATAAATTGGGAACAGATGTTCTCAGGGAAATGCACGACAGAAATGTGGAGGTTGTTTCGGGAGCACTTGCTGCAACTGCTGGATAGGTTTATCCCGATGAGGCAGGGAAGGGATGGTAGGGTGAAGGAACCTTGGATGACAAGAGATGTGGAACAGCGAGTCAAGAGGAAGAAGGATGCTTACTTAAGGTTGAGGAAGCAAGGATCAGACAGGGCTCTAGAGGGTTACAAGGTAGCCAGGAAGGAACTGAAGAATGGACTTAGGAGAGCTAGAAGGGGACATGAAAAAGTCTTGGCGGGTAGGATTAAGGAAAATCCCAAAGCGTTCTACAGTTATGTGAGGAGCAAGAGGATGGCCAGAGTAAAGGCAGGGCCGATCAGGGGTAGTGGAGGGAACTTGTGCCTAGAGTCGGAGGAGGTAGGGGAGGTCCTAAATGAATACTTTGCTTCAGTATTCACCAGTGAGAGGGACCTGGTCGTTTGTGAGGACAGCGTGGAACAGGCTGATATGCTCGAACAGGTTGAGGTTAAGAGGGAGGATGTGCTGGAAATTTTGAATGCTTTGAGGACAGATAAGTCCCCGGGGCCAGACGGGATATACCCAAGGATATTACGGGAAGCGAGGGAAGAAATTTCTGCACCTTTGGCGATGATCTTTGCGTCTTTACTGTCCACTGGAGTAGTGCCGGATGATTGGAGGGTGGCAAATGTTGTTATTTGTTCAAGAAAGGGAATAGGGATAACCCTAGGAATTATAGACCAGTCAGTGTTACGTCAGTAGTGGGCAAATTATTGGAGAGGATTCTGAGAGACAGAATTTATGATTATTTGGAAAAGCATAGTTTGATTAGAGACAGTCAGCATGGCTTTGTGAGGGACAGGTCATGCCTCACAAGCCTTTTTGAATTCTTTGAAGATGTGACAAAACACATTGATGAAGGAAGAGCAGTGGATGTGGTGTATCTGGATTTTAGCAAGGCGTTTGATAAGGTTCCCCATGGTAGGCTCATTCAGAAAGTAAGGAGGCATGGGATACAGGGAAATTTGGCTGTCTGGATACAGAATTGGCTGGCCCAAAGAAGACAGAGGGTGGTAGTAGATGGAGAGTATTCAGCCTGGAGCTCGGTGACCAGTGGTGTTCCGCAGGGATCTGTTCTGGGACGTCTGCTCTTTGTGATTTTTCTAAATGACTTGGATGAGGAAGTGGACGGCTGGGTTAGCAAGTTTGCCGATGACACGAAGGTTGCTGGAGTTGTGGATAGTGTGGAGAGCTGTTGTAGGTTGCAATGGGACATTGACAGGATGCAGAGCTGGGCTGAGAAGTGGCAGATGGAGTTCAACCTGGAAAATGGTGAAGTGATTCATTTTGGAAGGTCGAATTTGAATGTGGAATACATGCTTAAAGACAGGATTCTTGGTAGTGTGGAGGAACAGAGGGATCTTGGGG
Source organism: Heterodontus francisci (assembly GCF_036365525.1). Lineage (NCBI taxonomy): Eukaryota > Metazoa > Chordata > Chondrichthyes > Heterodontiformes > Heterodontidae > Heterodontus > Heterodontus francisci. The sequence goes on from NC_090410.1 coordinate 31,448,853, forward strand.
TCCATGTCCATAGATCGCTCAAAGTTGCCGCCCAAGTTGATAAGAAGGCGTATGGTGTTTTGGCTTTCATTAGTTTAAGAGCCACGAGGTTATGCTGCAGCTCAATAAGGTCCTGGTTCGACCACACTTGGAATATTGTGTTCAGTTCTGGTCGCCGCATTATAGGAAGGATGTGGAAGCTTTAGAGAGGGTGCAGAGGAGATTTACCAGGATGCTGCCTGGACTGGAGGGCATGTCCTACGAAGAAAGATTGAGGGAGCTGGGGCTTTTCTCATTGGAGCGAAGAAGGATGAGAGGCGACTTGATAGAGGGGTACAAGATGATGAGAGGCATAGATAGAGTGGATAGCCAGAGACCTTTTCCCAGGGCGGAAAGGGCTATTACCAGGGGCATAATTTTAAGGTGATTGGAGGAAGGTTTCAGGGAGATGTCAGAGGTAGGTTCTTTACACAGAGAGTGGTGGGTGTGTGGAATGCGCTGCCAGCGGTGGAAGTAGAAGCAGATACATTAGGGACATTGAAGCGACTCTTGGATAGGTACATGGATGATAGTCGAATGAAGGGTCAGTAGTTAGTTTGATCTTAGAGTAGGTTAAAGGTTCGGCACAACATCGTGGGCCTGTACTGTGCTGTACTGTTCTATGTTCTATGTTCTATCTAGTTGAATGGTGGAAAAGGCTTGAGGCTCCGAATGGCCTACTCCTGCTCCTATTTCCCACATTCCTATGTTTAGGGGCCGACTTCACAACAGAAAGTATTTTATTTTCAAGAACATAGTGGTCTGTACTTGTGCAACTTTAACAGCCTCTTGATTTATTTATTTTTAATTATTTTTTTTATTGATTTAGAGATACAGCACTGAACCAAGCCCTTCGGCCCACCGAGTCTGTGCCGACCATCAACCACCCATTTATACTAATCCTACACTAATTCCATATTCCTACCACATCCCCACATTTCCCTCCCACCTACCTATACTAGGGGCAATTTATAAAGGCCAATTTACCTATCAATGTGCAAGTCTTTGGCATGTGGGAGGAAACCGGAGCACCTGGAGGAAACCCAGGCAGACACAGGGAGAACTTGCAAACTCCACACAGGCAGCACCCAGAATTGGACCCAGGTCGCTGGAGCTGTGAGGTTGCGGTGCTAACCACTGCGCCACTGGAGATCGATACTAATGGCATCTATACATAGAAGCTCATTTCTCCTGCATAAAACACTCACTTTTGTTTGTTTCCTCATGTTTTGGCTTGGGAAATGTCTAAAACATATCTTCCATGATCCTATTATAGTGAGAACATAAGGATTAAATTCACTCGTGCTTCAAAGTGGAAAATCAGCAGTCCAGTTTTGTAACCATTGTCTCTCAAAGGTACTTCCTCTGCGTGTGTTTCCCAGCTGTGAGTGCAGGATTAGTGAATTTACCCTCTCATTGTTGCATATTTGAAGGAGAGCAGAATAGTTCTCCCTGGTGTTCAAGACAATATTTAACTCTCAACAAACCTCACTAAAGCAGGTCATGTGATCATGGTCACATTGCTGTGAACAGAAGAACAGAAGAAATAGGAGCAGGTGTAGGCCACATGGTCCCTGAAGCCTGCTCCTCCATTCAATAAGATCATGGATGATCTGGTCTTGGCCTCAACTTCACTTTCCTGCCTGTTCCCCAAAACCGTTGGGTCCCCTATAGTTCAAAATTCTACCTCAGCCACTAATATACTCAATGACTCAGCCTTCAAAGATTTCAAAGTATCACAAACACTCTGCAGGAAGAAATTCTTCCTCATCTCCATCTGAAGTGGGTGACACCTTATTCTGAAACTATGCCCCCTCGTTCTAGATCCCCCCATGAGGGGAAACATCCTCTCATCATCAACCTGTCAAACATCCTCAGAATCTTATATGTTTCAATGTGTTCACCTCTCATTCTTCAAAACTCCAATGAGTATAGGCCCAACCTGCTCAATCTTTCCCTTAAGACAACCCCTTCATCCCAGGAATCAGCCGAGTGAACCATCTCTGAACTGCCTCCAATGTAAGTATGTCTCTCCTCAAATAAGGCGACTAAAACTGTGCAAAGTACTCTAGCTGCAGTCTCACCAATGCCCTGTACAGTTGTCGCAAGACCTCACTACTTTTATACTCCATCCCCTTGTAATAACAGCCAACATTCTATTTGCATTCCTAATTAATTGCTGTACCTCCATGCTGACATTTTGTGTTTCATGTCTGAGGAAACCCAGTTCCCTCTGTACTGCAGAATTTTTCTTTCTTTTTTCAAAGACATAATTACTGTTCTGATGACTGGTCACAGAGCTGAAATGTTAACACTGCTTCTCTCTCCACAGATGCTGCTAGACCTGCTGAATATTTCCAAGACTGTAAACATGTCGAGCTAAATCGCTGTGAAACAGGACAAGCGCATATCATAGAGTCATTGAGTCGTACAGCATAGAAACAGGTCTTTCGGCCCACCGCGTCCATACCGATCATAATGCCTATCTATACTAATCCCACCTGCCTGCATTAATTCCATATCCCACTATGCCTTGCTCATTCAAGTACCTGTCCGGATGCCTCTTAAATGTTGCTACTGTTCCTGCCTCCACCACCTCCTCTGGCAGCTCATTCCAGATATCCACTATTCTTTGTGTGAAAAATTTACCCCTTTTATCCCCTTTAAACCTCCTCCCTCTCACCTTAAATCTATGCCCTCTAGTTTTAGTCACCCCTACAATGGGAAACTGATTCTGGCTATCTACCATATCTATGTCTCTCAGAATTTTATATACCTCGATCATGTCCCCTCTCAGCCTACTTCACTCCAGGGAAAACAGACCCAGCCTATCCAATCTCTCTTTATAACTCAAGCCCTCCAAACCAGGCAACATCCTTGTGAATCTTTTCTGCACCCTCTCTAGCTTAATCACATCTTTCCTGTATTGCGGCGACCAGAACTGCACACAGTACTCCAAATGCGGCCTAACCAATGTTATGTACAACTGTAACATGACGTCCCAACTCTTGTACTCAATGCCTCGGCCGATGAAGGCAAGCATGTCATATGCCTTCTTCACCACCCTGTCTACCTGCGTTGCCACTTTCAGGGAACTATGTAATTGCACCCCAAGGTCTCTCTGCTCAACAACACTCCCCAGCGCTCTGCCATTCACTGTGTATGTCCTGCCCTGTTTTAATTTCCCAAAATGCATCACTTCACACTTGCCTGCATTAAATTCCATTTGCCAATCCATTGCCCACCTTCCCAGTCGATCTATATTCTGTTGTAACCTTAGACAACCTTCTTCACTGTCCACTATACCACCAATTTTGGTGTCATCTGCAAACTTACTAATCATGCCCCTTACATCCACATCCAAGTCATTAATATATATGACAAATAACAGAGGGCCCAGCACTGATCCCTGCGGCACACCACTGGTCACCGGCCTCCAATCTGAAAAACAACCCTCCACTACCACCCTCTGCCTCCTATCACCAAGCCAATTTTGTATCCAATTTGCTAGCTCACCCTGGATCCCATGTGTTCGAACCTTCTGGACCAGCCTACCATGTGGGACCTTGTCAAAGGCCTTGCTAAAGTCCATGTAGATAACGTCCATCGCTCTGCCCTCGTCAATCCTCTTGGTTACCTCCTCGAAAAACTCAATCAAACTCGTGAGACATGATTTCCCACGCACAAAGCCATGCTGACTATCCTTAATCAGACCATGCCTTTCCAGGTGCATATAAATCCTGTCTCTCAGAATCCCTTCCAATACTTTTCCCACCACTGATGTCCTGTAGTTCCCTGGCTTATCCCTGCTGCCCTTCTTAAATAAAGGCACAACATTAGCTATTCTCCAGTCTTCTGGTACCTCGCCTGTGGCTAACGATGATACAAAAATCTCTGCCAGGGCCCCAGCAATCTCCTCCTTTGCTTCCCATAGCATCCTAGGATACACCTGGTCAGGCCCTGGGGATTTATCCACCTTAATGCACTTCAAGATCTCCAACACCTCCTCCTTTGTAATGTTGATATGCTCCAGGATATCGGTGTTCCTTCCCTTGAACTCACGAGCTTCCATGATCTTCTGCATGGTAAATATGGATGAGAAATATTCATTTAAGACCTCGCCCATTTCCCGTGGCTCCACACATAGATTGCCACACTGATCCTTAAGGGGACCTACTCTCTCCCAAGCTACCCTTTTACTCGTAATATCCTTATAGAATCTTTTAGGATTCTCCTTTATCTTATCTGCCAGGGAAATCTCATGGCCCCTTTTTGCCCTCCTAATTTCCTTCTTAAGTGTAGTCCGACATCCCCTATACTCCTCGAGGGACTCGCTCGATCCCAGCTGCCTATACCTGACATATGCCTCCTTCTTTGTCCTGACCAGACCCTCAATATCCCTCAACAACCAAGGTTCCCTAAACTTGCCAGTCTCGCCCTTCTATCTAACATGAACATGCCAGCCCTGAACTCTTCCTATCTCACTATTAAAAGCCTCCCACTTGCCAGATGTCCCTTTACCTGTAAACAGCCTCTCCCATTCAACTTTTGAGAGTTCCCGTCTGATGCCATTGAAATTAGCCTTCCCCCATTTTAGGACTTCAACCTGAGGACCAGTCCTATCCTTTTCCATAACTATCTTGAAGCTAATAGAGTTATTGTCACTGGTCCCAAAGTGCTCCCCCACTGACACATCAATCACCTGCCCATCCTCATTTCCTAAGAGGAGGTTGAGTGTAGCCCCTTCTCTAGTAGGGCCATCCACATACTGCTTCAGAAAACTATCCTGGACACACTTAACAAATTCTTCCCCAGCTGATCCCTTAGCACTAAGGCAGTCCCAGTCAATATTAAGGAAGTTAAAATCACCTGCTATTACAACCCTATAATTCGTACATCTATCTGTGATTTCCCGACATAAATGCTCCTCCACTTCTTTCTGACTATTGGAGGGCCTATCGTATAATCCCATCAAAGTGATCACCCCTTTCTGATTTCTAAGTTCGACCCATATGGCCTTGTTGGACATTCCCCCCGGGATATCCTCTCTAAGTACAGCCGTGATGTCCTCTCTAATCAATAGTGCAACTCCCCCTCCTCTCTTACCTCCACCTTTGTCACGCTGGAAAGATCGGTACCCAGGAACATTGAGCTGTCAGTCCTGCCCATCCCTCAACCACGTTTCTGTAATAGCTATAATATCACAATCCCATGTACCAATCCATGCTCTGAGTTCATCTGCCTTACCTGGAAAGCTTCTTGCATTAAAGTAAATGCAGTTCAGCGTACCAGACCTTCCACTCTCCCTGTCCTGACCCTGCCGGCCTGCCTACTGGACTTGCTTGCTTTAACCTGTACATTTTCCTCAACTATCTCATTTGAGAGACTACTACTTTGGGTCCCACCCCCAAGCAAGACTAGTTTAAACCCTCCCGAGTAGTGCTAGCAAACCCACCCGCAAGGATATTGGTCCCCCTCTAGTTTAGATGCAACCCGTCCTTCTTGTACAGGTCACCTCTGCACCAGAAGAGATCCCAATGATCCAAGTCGCTGAAGCCCTCCCAGCTCTTCAGCCATGCATTACTCAGAGGGTTGTGAATCTTTGTAATTCTCTACCCCAGAGGGCTGTGGAAGCTCAGTCATTGAGTATGTTTAAAGTACAGATTGATAGATTTCTAAATACCAATGAGATAAAGTGATATTGGGGATAGTGTGGGAGAAAGGCATTGAAGTGGATGATCAGCCATGATCGTATTGAATAGTGGAGCAGCTCAATGGGCTGAATGGCCTACTCCTGCTCCTATGTTCCTATGTAAAGAAATAGTCGAGTTTATCCAGGTTCAGGTCTTGGCTAAATGTTGGAAGAGTGACAGGGTTTTAAATCTAATCACACTCGCACTGTGTGCAGTGCAATGAGGAAGTGGTTCAGTCACAGGTGAAACAGATGGTAGCTCAAAGTGAACCAATCCAGCAGCAGCAGAAACTACTGGAAATGTTACAAAATCAGCTAGCATCCTCTACTGCCACTCTGAGGAACAGGCGCTTAATGCCGTACAGGCTGGGGCAGCTCAGCAGTGGTTAGAGTTGGCGGAGAGGCATATTGTCACTTTCATGCAGGAAAACACCCAGTTAACCCAGAAGTTAGAGGATTCATGGGGATTCTTTGGAGAGCTACAGGCGTGACCCCACTGAGAGACAGACCAATACACAGTGCAGGTCCAACATTCAATGACTGTGGAACCAGATGGTGAAGCAGCAGGCGGTTGCAGCCATCACGAAAGCAGAGCATCACATGGGATATACTGAGACAGGACAGGAGTCCTCAGTGGAGGACGATGATGGGGAAGGAGAGCCTTTGCCTGTCTGTCCTGCTAAGTTAATGACAACACAGAGGAGACGGGGTAGACCCGAGAGAAGGGGAGAAGGGGAACCAGGTTCACCCGTCCCTCCTGAGGAGGAGGTTACTGAGGCCACTTCCATGCCCCATAGTTATGGAGATTTCAAAGCATTAACTGATCAATTGGCCCCAATCACAACGACAACTTTCCCCTTAGAATTCGCACAGCATTTAATGACGTTTAAAATTTATAATCCCCCAGTTGACTGACAATACCATGCTATTGACTGGCAATGATTAGATAGATAAGAATGGAACCAGGTGAGTTCAGTCCCAACCAACTGGACAACAGTGGAGAGACATTGGAGGAGACTGGTGTGTTCAAAAGTGTGCAGACAGATCGAGAAGGACAAGGAGGGATAGATAACCTTTGTCACTGTCACATGAAATGTTATTGTGACTTTGTAAAGGACCATTTCGTGACTGTGGCAGAGGAGGAAAGTTGATTGGAGGGATTTAAACATGGCATTCCAAGAAAGACGGGCACCGATTTGGGTGGTGACAACACGTTCACAGACTTTGGAGAGGAAAGGCTGTTTGGAAATGGGGTGGCAGTTTGCAAAGATGGAGTGGACAAGACTTGTTTCTTTGAGGAGAAGGTTGACGATGGCAGATTTAGAGGAGAGAGAGAGATAGAACCTGAAGAGAAGGAACTGTTAACAATGTCAGCTAACATGGGGACCAGGAGGGGAAGTTGGGTGTTCAGCAGTTTAGTGGGAATAGTTCTGAAGGACAAGATGAGCTCAGTGAGGGCACGAGGGGAGATAGGAGAGAAACTAGAGAAAGATGTGAGATCAGAGTTAGGAATGGGAGAAGCTTTAGACAAAATTTGGCCCAGTGGGTTAGGGGAAGGGAGGGAACTGACAGAGGTAGCTGATTGGATCGTCTCATATTAGTGACAAAGAAATCCATGAGCTCCTCACACTTACTGTTGGACATGAGGGTGGAGAGACAGGGGAGCAAAGTTTAAGAAGCCAGTGTGCAGTAGAGAATAGAAGGTGGGGGTTATCTTCTCATTGCAGGTTGATCCAGGAATAATGAACAGTTTCAGCAGATGAGAACAAGACCCAATAGAGCTTTATGTGATTTGGCCATGTTCCTAAACAAGTTGTCTGTCATATCTTTTCAATTCTGCATCCCTTGGAATTATGGGAGCTGAGATGAGGGCCGTACCAGGGGAAATGACCAGAGTGAGAGAGAGCAATGGATTTATTTGGAGCAAGGACTTCAAAGATTGATGTGAGGGTGCAGTCAAGCAAATCAGTAGTTGCGGAAATGTTGTGGAAAATGAAGTAAATTTTGGATGGTCTTTTTTCCAGGGGTGGATACAGACGGAGGTAGGGTTGGGCTTTGGGTGGCGGATGTGGGGGGGGGGAGAGTGATACAAGGAAGTGATCAGAGATTGCCTTCTTTATCTGTTATTGAAGCGAGACCACGTGAGATGGCATGGTCAAGGTTGTAGCCCTGAAGATGAATTGGGAAGTTTTCATGGATGGAGAGATTTAGGGAAGATTGGAGGACGATAAACTCAGAGGAGAGAGAGATTAATGAGTTGAAATGGAGGTTGAAATCTCTGAGGAGGAAATGTCATTCAGAGCAGAGGCTGAGGGAGTAAAATAATGAAGATATCTCAGTAAGAATATTTTCATTGTACTTGGGAGGTCGGTAGAGAACGAGGATTTTGATTGAGAGGTGAGAGGGGTGGAGCAATGGGAGATGCTGAAAGAAGGAGAAAGTGCCAGAGGAGTAGGGGGTCAGGCCAAGGTGTGATTTGGTGATAAGTGCCACATTGTCACCGCGTCAATCTTCATGGGGATTGTGGTGGAAGGTATAGCCAGGTGGGGAGGCTTCATTTAGGGTGAATGTGTTATCACCCCTCAGCCAGGTTTCCATTGAGGCCATGATGTCACTGCAATCATCCACAATAACTTCATGGATGGAAAGGGCCGTGAACGGACATTCTGGTGGGAGATGTGCAGAGGGATGGTGAGAGCTGATCCACTGGCTGAGTCCATAGGGTCAGCAGTGGGAGGGGTGAATTGGATGATAAAGATATTGGAAGATTAGCCCTCAGCGGGTGCATTGGGTTTGAGATTCAGTGAAAGATTAGGATGGGGCAATTGGGATTGATGCACGTATTGAGCGATCGCCGAGAGCTTCAATGACCACTGTGGAGGATGCTGAGAGAGATAAAGTGGGAAGCTGTAGATTTACCCAATAAAACATAGACATGGGGAGTGATCACGGAACATGTTGCATTTCAGTTTAATTTTATTCTGCATAAATGATTTTCTGCATACGGCAGTTGCTCTACGTTTCCAAAAAGTACCTTACATTAAATGCAAACGCAATCAAATCATCTCAGTTTGTCTTTAAAACAACCTGATTACAGAGACTGAGTGGAGAGAGGCTGGGTTCACATGTTGTTTATGTGTGAAACTCTTCCATTATCCTCTTTATTTTATAATTTTAGAAAGTACAGTGAAAGGATATTTCACCCCATTCTTCAGTTCCTCTCTAAACTTACTCTGGGTAACAGCGTAAATAATAGTGTTTGTGCAGCAACTCAGGAGCTGAAGTGTAACTGCAAGTCGTTCTACAATGGGTGACAGGCCATCAGAATCAGTCAGGCCCAGCAGAGCAATTCTAACATCAATCAAAGTCACCACGAGCAGAACCCATAGAAGGATAAAATTCACTGATATTATAAAAAGTAAAGTGATTGATTTTCTTCTGTTCATTGTCTCTGGATCACTGTAACTCTCCCCACTGACCCGGTCCTGAAGTCTCTTGCGAATTCTGATGGTCACTAGAATGTGCCTGACAGTTAAAATATTGAGCATCAGAATCAGAATAAATGGTACACATGGGGTGAAAATATAATGTAACAATTCAATTGCTGTCCATACTGGTGAAAGCAGAACACTCCAGGAAACAACGCACAACCAGGGGCCTCGAAAACGGATATATCTGCTTGAAAGCATAAAGTACCAGAAAATATTTTTCACACAGAACAACACAGACATTGTTCCAATAATCACAGCTGCCAATTTCTCAGTGCAATATTTAGTTTTCAGTTTCTGGCAGCAAATGGCCACAAATCGATCAAAGGTGAAAGCGACAGTGAACCAGACAGAACAGTCCGTTGCTGCATAAAGTAGGACAGCGTGGATATTACACACTGGAATATCAAACACAAAGGGAAACGTTCTGCGATAACTAACGGGAATTTTCTTCAGTATCACATCGAAGATAATGACCAGTAGATCCGCCGTTGCCATGGCCACCAAGTAACGAGTGACACATTTGGAGAGACCACACTTTCCCCGAGACAGAATCACAATCGTCACTAAATTAACTGTAAGGAAGAGGAAAAACAGGGACATTATACATCAGGATGGGAGCAGGAATATCAATAGGATGGATACATGGGTAGAATAAACTGAAAGCTCACTGCATCCCATGATGGAATACAATGTGATAGAACTTCAGGATAGCAATAAGAGTTTGCACCAATTATCAGTAACAATTTGAGTAGTCCATATCTGAAGAGTTTAATAAATAAACACAAAAACAAAATGCTTATGTTCATTCATAAATCTGCAGTGTTAAAATATAGTCTTCCTGGTGAACAGAGATTAAACACACTGACTGGTGCCTTGCAAACCCAAAGAGATCAATTCTTGGTCTGGTCAGTTACAATAGGAATCAGTTACCAGGAGATATGGTGGGGCAATTACCAGGATCCCTCTCCTGATCAGTGACTGTTGGATATGCTGAGGTTTGAATCCCCAGGCTTCTGCTGTAGCTGATTCATGACCATGGGATTCCAGGATGGTGTGTGGCCTTCCTGATGCAAGGTTCATGTATATCACCGAGCGGCTACAGGACATTCTAGAGGTTGGGCGTGCACAGCCAGAGGTCATGGTCTACATTAGTACCAACAATATAGGAAGAAGGAGGGATGAGGTCCTGCAGGCTAAGTTTAGGCAGCTAGGAACGATATGAGCAAGTAGGACCTCAAATGTAGTTATCTCTGGATTACTCCCAAGGCCACGTGCTAGTGAGTATAGAAATAGAAAAATACACCAAATGAATGTGTGGCTGGAGAGATGGTGCAGGAGGGAGGGCTTCAGATTTCAGGGGCATTGGGACCAGTTCTGGTGATTGTGGGACCTGTACAAGCTGGACAATCTGCACCTGAACAGGATTGGAACAAATATCCTTGCAGGAAGTTTTGCTAGTGCTTTTGAAGATGGTTTAAACTAATGTGGCAGGAGGATGGGAACCTGAGCGCAGTCTTAGATAGGACAATTTCAGGGCAGGGAACCGGAGGCAGAAAATTAGCGAGTGACTCTGAAAGACAGAAAAAGCAAAGGTTAAAAAATGTGCAGCACAGGAATTTGACAGTGTTAAAGAGTATTTATTTAAATGCAAGGAGTAAAGTAAATAAAGCCGATGAACTGAGAGCACAAATCGACACATGGCAACATGATATCATTGCTATAATGGAAACTTGGCTTAAGGAGGGGCAAGAATGGCAACTCAACGTCCCTGGATATAGAGTTTTCAGGCAGGATAGAGAGGGAGATAAAAAAGGAGGGGTGTAGCATTATTCATTAAGGAATCAATAACAGCTTCGAGGAGGGATGATATGCTAAATGAATCATCAATGAGGCCATATGGGTGGAGCTCAGAAATAAAAAAGGGGCAGCCACACTACTAGATGTGTACTATAGACACAGGTAGGAGAACAAATATTAAGGCAAATTTCTGAGTGCAAAATCTATAGAGCAATAACAGTTGGGGATTTCAACTACCCCAATATCAACTGAGATACAAACAGTGTGAAGGGCACAGAGGGGATAAAATTCTTGAACTATGTTCAAGAGAACTTTTTTAGCCAGCACGTAACAAGCCCAACGAGAGAGGGCACAGTTCGAGAATTATTCAGTAATGAAGCTAGGCAAGTGGATGAAATAACAATGGGTGACCATTTTGGAGAAACAGTAAGTTTTTGCGTAATCATGGAAAAGGACAAAAATAAAACAGGAGTAAAAGTTCTAAATTGGAAGAAGGCAAATTTTAAGAAACTGAGAGGTGACCTGGCGAAAGTGGACTGGATACTGCTACTTGAAGGAAAATCAGTGGCAAACCAGTGGGAGATATTCAAAAGCGAGATACTACAGACACCACAAAGATAAAGGTTGGTACTGCCAAAAAAGGAGCCTCTTGGTTATCTAGAAGTATGCAGAGCAAGTTAAGGTAGAAAAAGAAAGCTTATGACAATCACAAAAATCTGAATACTTTAAAAAGTCTCGAGGAGTATAGATAGTGCAGGGGTGAAATAAAAAAGGAAATTATAAAAGCAAAGAGAGTATATCAAAAATTATTAGCAGGTAACATCAAGGAAAACCCAAAGATGTTTTATCAGTACATTAAGAGCAACAGGATAACTAAGGAAAGGGTAGGACCTATCAGAGATGTACAAGGGAACTTATGCATGGATGTAGAAGATGTGGGCAGGGTTCTTAACGAGTTTTTTGTCTCTGTCTTCACAAAGGAGAAGGTTGATGTAAACATTGTAGTTAAAGCGAAAGAGTGTGAAATATTAGATACGATAAGCAGAATGAGAGAGGAAGTACTTGAGTGCCTGACATCCTTGAAAGTGCATAAATCGCAAGGGCTGGATGGATTGCATCCCAGGTTGTTAAAGGACGCCAGGGAGGAAATAACGGATGCACTGAGAATCATCTTCAAATCCTCACTAGATACAGGAAAGGTACCAGATGATTGGAGGTCTGCGAAAGTTGTACCATTGTTTAAAAAGGGTGCAAGGGATAGGCCAAATAATTACAGGCCAGTCAGTCTGACCTCGGTGGTGGGTAAATTGTTAGAATGTATTCTGAGGGACAGGATAAACTACCACTTAGAAAGGCATGGATTAATCAGGGATAGTCAGCATGGATTTGTTAAGGAAAGGTCATGTCTTACTAAAGTAATAGAGTTTTTTGAGGAAGTAACAAGAAGGATTGATGAGGGTAGTGCAGTGAATGTGGTCTACATGGATTTTAGTAAGGCATTTGATAAGGTCCTACTTGGCAGACTGGTCCGTAAAATGAAAACACATGGAATACAGCAGAATGTGGCAGGTTGGATCCAGAATTGGCTCAGGGCAGGAAACAAAGGCTAGTAGTTGACGAATGAGTTTGTGAATGGAAAGCTGTTTCCAGTGTTGGGTTCCTTGCTGTTTGTGATATATATTAATGATTTGGTCTTAAACGGGGCAGCATGATTGGGAAATTTGCAGATGACATTAAAATTGGCCATGATGTTCACAGTGAAGAGGATAGCCATAGACTCCAGAATGATATCAATGGTTTGATTGAGTGGGCGGAAAAGTGGCAAATGAAATTCAAACTGGACAAGTGTGAGCTAATGCATTTGGGAGGGCAAATAAAATGAGGGAATACACAATAAATGTGAGGATATTGGGAGGGGTAGAAGAAGTGAGAGACCTTGGAATGCATGTCCACAGGTCCCTGAAGGTGGCAGGACATGTAGATACAGTGGTGAAGAAGGCATATGGAATGTTTTCCTTTATTGACTGAGGTATAGAATTCAAAAGCAGGGATGTAATGCTGGAACTGTATAAAACGCTGGTTAGGCCACAGTTGGAGTATTGCATACAGTTCTGGTCAAAACATTATAGAAAGGATATAATTGCTCTGGAGAGAGTACAGAGGAGATTTACAAGAATGTTGTCAAAGCTCGCAAGTTGCAGCTATGTGGAAAGATTGGATAGGCTGGGGCTGTTTTCCTTCGAACAGAGGAGGCTGAGGGGTGACTTAATACAAGTTTACAAATTTATAAGGGGCCTGAGAGGCAGGAAGGACCTGCATCCCCTGGAGGAGAGATCAATTATCAGGGGCACAGATTTAAGGTGATGAGTAGAAGGATTAGAGGGGACGTGAGGAAAATCTTTTTCACCCAGAGGGTGGTGAGAGTCTGGAATTCACGGCCAGGAATGGTGGTGGAGGCAGAAACCCTCAGTTCTTTTAAACGGTACCTGGACATGCACATGAGGTGCTGGCACTGGCAAGGCTATGGACCAGGTACTGGAAGGTGGGACTAGATTGGGCGGCTAGTTTTTTTTCGGCTGGCAAAGACACAATGGGCTGAATGGCCTCCTTCTGTGCTGTAATTTTTCTTTGGTTCTATGGTTCTATGGATTTGATGCAGGTTGGGTTCCTGTTTCAGATTCTTTACATTCAATCTCTGGCTCGACCCCAACCCACGTGTTTTTGTGAATTAAAATTTAGTCTTTTGATGCTTCGGAAAACTGGGATATATGGCTCTCAGTTTCATTGTGTTATCTAAGTTATCAAAATAGATTGTGAATAGTAGAGGCCTCAGAACAGATCATCTCGGCACATTGCTCGTCACTTCCTTCCAATACAAGTACATTCTGATTATCCAAACTCTCTATGTTCTACTGCATAGCCAATCTTCTAAGCAGGTCAATCATTTGCCTTCCAGGAGCTTTATTTTTAACTGACAATCTCTTTTGTGGAACCTTATTGACTGCCTTCTGGAAGTCCATATAAACTACATCCATAGCTATTCCGTTGTCTACCATTTGAATTATCTCCTCAAAAAAATCAATTAGATTCATTAGATTTGACCGATCCTTTAAAAATTCCATGCTGTTTCTTCCTAATTACCTCAAATTCCTCTAAGTGCTCAGTGACTCTGTCCTGAATTGTAGATTCCAATAATTTCCCCACAACAGATGTTGCACCAGCAGGTCTATAATTTCTTGGATTCCCTCTCTCACCTTCCTTATTTGTTTTAATTTCATATTTTGTCATTTTTCTCATCTAAACGGACAATTCATGAATCAAGAGAACTTTGTAAAATATTGACTAAAACATTTGCAATTTCCTCAACTTCATTTTTAAAATCCAGTGGTGGAAACCATCAGGTTCTGGAGATCGTCAGTCTTTAGTGACATTATTTTTTAGAATATTCTTCTCTTGTTTCTGTTAATTTTAGTGAGTTCCAGTCCTTGATTCATTGTGGAATGTGAGGTATATTATCCTCTTGCTCTGCTGTGAAGACTGACACTAAGCAATATTGCAACAAGCCTGGCATTTCCTTATTTTCATTATATTTCACATCACCTTTTTGCAGATTTTACTATCTATTTTTTACTCTTTGTTGTTCATCATCCTTCTGCCATTTTCCTTGACCTACTCTAATCTTTAAATTTTTGTATGTTCTTTTCTTTAGCTTTATGTTATCTGTCGCCTCTTTTGTCGACCATTGTGACCCTGGCTCCTGCTCCTGATCAGTGACACTGGGATACAGGGCACAATTTAGTGCAGCTGTTTGGAGCGGGCATGGAGGTGGTGGGGGGAGGTGGGGGAGGTGGTAGAATAGTGTTGGACAAGTCTCCCCCGAAATCCGACATTGTGACATCGGTTCTGGATCTAGTCAGTGGTGGGAAAGCACCAAGGCAGCATCACCGCCCCGGTGCGATGGGAATGTCATTTAAATTGTAAAACAGGTTGTTTCAATGTATTTGCATGTAATTTTTATGATTCAATGTAGGGCTTGGGATCAAATGGACCATGGACAGCCCTGACATACCTTTAAAACACTGGCCATTGAATGCTGGTGACACAGAGATGGGGACTCAGTGTCGTGACAGATAGGCAGCCATGATCAGCACTGCATAGGGGATGAAGCGGGAGTGGAGCCCATTGTCAACCTACAGTGCTGTACACTCTGCATGGTTGGACAGTGTCTCGGGTGTTGAGCAAGGGTCAGCAGGGTGTCCGGTGGTCTGCAAGAGGGGGCTTGGTTTTGGATGGCAGTATTGCGTGCCCATACTGCTGGGTGAGAGAGTCGGCTATCATCAAGGGTGGGCACCGAGGCCAATTAGGCAGTCTGCCAGGAGAAGTAGCAAAGGGAAAGCTACGGACAGCGCTTTGGATGCGTGAGTCTCATACACCCTGTCTTTTTGGATTCCCATGGCTTGATGCAGCGCCTCCGATGGAAGGAGGGTCAAGAGGCGGCTTCACCTGCCCGTGAAGCTCCACGATGAGAGCAGCAGCAGCCGACCATGCCAAGAAGGACTAACCTGTGCAAGAGAGTACCGGACTCGAGTCAGCAACCTCCCAATGACCAAGCGGCATTGACTGTGAAGACTGCAGCTCTCCAGGGAGTCAGTCACTGACTTAAACACCCTGCTGCAGGACAAGTTACGCCCTATGTGATTTGGTGGGCAGCCCATGCTGAAGATCATCGTGCTATTTAACAATTAGGTGTCTGGATCATTCCAAAGTTCCACTGGGGACATGTGTGGTGTCTCCCAGGCAACAGCCCACCACTGCATCAAGGAGGTGACCAATGCACTGCTCAAGAGAGCCAGTGAGTATGTGCTCTGCGGGACCTACCCTGACAGTCAGGCCGAGAGGGCTGTCGGATTCGGGGCATATGTGGTCATTAAGACTCCAACTAACCAGTCAGCCTCCTCCTTCAACAGGAAGAGCTTCCATTCAATCAACATTCAACTGGTCTGCGACCATCGAAAATGTTTCCTGAGAAGTATCCACGATGCCGACATATTTCAAGTCACAGGTACCACAGCTTTTCAGGTCCCTGCTCACCTTCAGGGATGGATTCTGGGAGACAAGAGCGACCCATTCAAGATATAGATTTTCAGCGCCTGTGAGGAAACCTCACACTGCAGCAGAGGAGAGGTACAACAGTTACCACCGCTCCACCCGAGTGACCACCGAGCAGCTCCTTGGGCTACTGAAGATGAGATTCCTTTGTCTGGATCGATCTGGTGGAGCCCTGCAGTATGTCCCAGTGAGGGTCTCGCGTATTGTGGTGGTCAGCTGTGCTCTGCACATTCTAGCAGTGAGGAGGAGGGAGGCCTTGCATGACAAGGCCATGAAAACGCCATTCCTCCACTGGAGGAGGGTGATGGACAGGCAGCACTGGATGGTGAACCCCTTGCACCGGAGGCCAGGAACATTGAGCGACGTGTCAAGGAGGCAAGAGACAATCTCATACTTACCCACTTCCAGCCACCATGATGGCCACTCACAGAGAAAACAATAAAGACTGACCTCAATGCATGTCGTCTGTCGCCTCCTTTCCATTGGTGTTCTGTGCCTAGCGCCCAGCTGAAACACACACTAGTGCCCATGGGAGATCATATTTAAATGAGGCTGTGCTTACATTGGCATTTCACTGAGGGGGAAGGGGCAAGTCAGCAGCTCATAATTAGGGAATGATAGAATAATCACATTTACACAATGAAGGTTCGAGACTTAAAAGAACTTTATCTGAAGCATCACATGTCAGATATCAAACACCCGTGAACTCCCATGTGAGTCGAGGTGCTTTGCTTTTTACGATTGCGAGTGCTTCTATGAGGTGTGAACCCATTGCCAGCAGCTGGGCTGGAGACAGGCTGCTGATCAGGCTGCCCCTTGGCCTGTGATGACTTTAGCAGCCTGGTTACCAGAGGCCATGGATCTGTCAGGATGAGATGATGCTTAATCCCATTCCCAGCGCTTCTGTGGTGCCTCCCGCCCCATGTGCCTCTTCATAAGAACATAAGAAATGTGAGCAGGAATAGGCCATTTGGCCCCTCTAGCCTGTTCCTCCACTTTCTTACTGCCCCCCATAACTCCTGACTTCCTTGTAGATCAAAGATCTTTCTAACAAGAAATGCTGGAAATACTCAGCAGGCCTTGCAGCATCTGTGGAGAGAGAAGCAGAGTTAATGTTTCAGGTCAGTGACCCTTCTTCAGATGCTGCCAGACCCGGTGAGTATTTCCATCATTTCTTGCTTTTATTTCCGATTTCCAGCATCTGCAGTATTTTGCTTTTAATTAGGATCTGTCTTACCCAGCCTTGAATATATTCAATGGCACAGCCTCCACTGCTCTCTGGAGAGAATTCCATAGATTTGTGACCCTCTGAGAGATGAAAATTGTCCTCAACACTGTCTTATCAGGGAGACCCCTTATTTTTAAACTGTGCCTCCTAGTTCTATATTCCCTCACAAGGGGAAACATCCTTTCAGCATCTAACCTGACAAGCCCCTCAGAATCTTGTATGATTCAATAAGAAATCGCCTCTCATTCGTCTATACTCCATTGAGTATATGCCCAGCCTGCTCAACATTTCCTCATAAGACAACCCCTTCATCCCAGGAATCAGCATAGTGAACCGTCTCTGAACTGCCTCCAATTCAGGTATATCCTTCCTTATTTCAGGAGAGCAAAACTGTACGCAGTACTCTATGTGCGGTCTCACCAATGCCCTGTCCAGATTTAGCAAGGCTTTCATACTTTTATATTCCATCCCCCTTGTAATAAAGGCCAACATTGCATTTGCCTTCCTCATTACTTGCTGTACCTGCATGCTGACGTTTTGTGATTTATGTACAAGGACCCCCATTTCCCTCTGCACTGCAGCATTCTGCAGTCTCTCTCCATTTAAATCATCTTCTGCTTTTCTATTCTTCCTACCAAAGTCTGCAACCTCACGATTTCACACGTTATACTCCATTTGTCAAATTTTTGACCACTCATTTAACCTCTATCTATATCTTTTTTCAGACAACTTATGTCCCGCTCATAATTTGTTTTCCTACCTCTCTTTGTATCATCTGCAAATTTGGTTACATTACATTCAGGCACTTTGTCCAAGACATTAATATAGTTATATAAGATTGTATATAGTTAAGGCCCCAGCACTGATCCCTGTGGCACTGCACTAGTTACAGTTTGCCAACCTGAAAATGCCACATTTATCTTGACTCTCTGTGTTCTGTTAATTACCAATGCTCTTTTGCAACAAGGTAGATGATTTGAAGGCACAAATCGAGGTAAATGGGTCTGATTTAATTGCCATTCCGGAAACGTGGTTACAGGGTGACCAGCACTGAGAACTGAATATTTGTCATTTTGGAGGGATAGGCAGAGGGAAAAAGGAGGTGGGGTAACACTGTTAATAAGGGAGGAGATCCGTACATTAGTGAGAGAGGATCTTTGATCGAAGGAGCAAGATGTAGAATCAGTTTGGGTAAGCTAAGGAACAGCAAGGGGCAGCAAACATTTTTTATCGACAACCAAACTGTAGTGGTAATGCTGGGCAAGGTATATATCAGGAAATTAGAGCTGCATATAGCATGGGCGAGCTCAATTTACATATAGATTGGGTAAAGCTAATTAGCACTATGCTGTGGAGGATGAATTCCTGGAGCGTGTACAAGATGGGTTTCTGGAGCAGTATGTTGAAGAACCAACTAGTATCATGTAATGATCATAACCTTTCTGTAGAGGAGACTTCAGGAATTAGTGACCACATTATGATAGAATTTTACATTAAGTTTGAAAGTAGTTCATTCTGAAACTAGGGTCTCAAAACTGAAAAAATGAAACTATGAAGGTGGATTGGAAAATACATTAAAAGGTTTGATACTGGACAGGCAATGGCTCGTAGTTAAATAAGTATTACATGATTGACAACAAATATGCATTCCTCTCAGTGTAAGGAATAGATGAGAAACAACTGTAAATTGTCATGAACCAATGAGAACTGACTGTAAATTGTGTTTTGTGCACTTGGCTATTAATGTCAACTGCCATTTTATACGGCATCTTTACGTTTTTACTTCTATATTCCACTTGTTAAAATGGAGGAGGGAGAGCAGGTGGGACAGCTACTTGAAAGGGTCCAGTCACAGGACCCAGAAGCCACCCCACCCTGCTTGTTACATCTTCAAAGAATTCTGATAAATTTGTCAAAGACGATTTCCCTTTCATAAAACCATGCTGACTCTGCTGATTGCATTATGATTTTCTAAATGTCCTGCTATTACATCTTTCATAATGGATTCTAGCATTTTCCCAACGACAGATGTCAGGCTAGCTGTCCTATAGTTTCCTGCTTTCTGTCACACTGCCACCCACTTTCTTGGACAGAGGTGTTACTTTTGCAGTTTTCCAAACTGCTGGGACCTTTCCAAAATCTTGGGAATTTATCAAGATTACAACCATTGCATCCGCAGTGTCTGCAGCCGCTTCTTTTAAGACCCTGGGTTTTAGACCATCATGTCCAGGGGACTTGTCAGTCTTTAGTCCCATTAGTTTTCCAAGTACTTTTACTTCAGTGATAGTTTTAAGTTCCTCCTCGGTTTTGCCCCTTGATTTTCTGCTATTCTTGGGGTATTTTGTGTTTTGTAGAGTCACAGAGCGTCATAGAGTCGTACAGCATAGAAACAGGCCCTTCGGCCCACTGCGTCCATGCCGACCATATTGCCTATCTTTACTAATCCCACCTGCCTGCATTAATTCCATATCTCTCTATGCCTTGCTCATTCAAGTACCTGTCCAGATGCCTCTTAAATGTTGTTTGCATTCTCCTCACAACTTACATTCCCACTTAATTTTGTGCCATCAACAAATTTGGAATTATTACGCTTGGCCCTCATACCTAAATCATTGATGCAGTTGTGAAGAGCTGGGGCCCAAGCACTGATCCTTGTGGTACCCTGCTAATAACTGGACTGTTACCTGCCATCCAGAGAAAGACCCATTTATTCCTACTCTCTGTCTTCTGTTCATTAACCAATTCTCAATCCATGCCAGTACATTACCCCCAATTCCCATGTGCTCTAAATGTGGTTACTAACCTCTTGTAAGGGACTTTATTGAAAGCCTTCTGAAAATCCAAATTCACCAATCGGCAGGTTACAATATACAATTATCCAATTGTTTATCCATCTGCCTGTCTGCAGGGGTGCCTGCCTCCCTATCTGTCTGTCTGTCTGGCTGTGTGCAGAGGTGGGGGGCTGCGATTCAGGATAAAAAAGGAAACAAAGGTTTGGACATGGCTGAAGTACAAAATGAGGAATTAGATCAGAGTGAAAGAGGAGATATTTGAGATGCTGGGTGGGCTAAAAATTGATATATGGGAGGCACTGGGGTCGACTGGACTTAAGATCAATGAGTCACCAGGTCTGGATGGTTGCTTAGGGAAATAAGGGTGGAAATTGCAGAGATACTGACTGCAATCTTCCAATCCTTCTTAAATGTGGAGTGGTTCCAGAGGGCTGGAGAATTGTAAATGTTACACCCTTTTCAGCAAAAGGTGTCAGGATAAACCCAGCAGATACAGGCCAGTCAGTTTCACCTCAGTGATGGGAAAAGTTTTAAGATGATAATCCAGGACAAAATTAACAGTCACAAATGTGGATTAATTCAGGAAAGTCAGAATGGATTTAATAAAGACAAATCGTGTTCAGATAACTTGACTGAGTTTTTAACCAGGTAACAGAAAGGGTTGAATAGGGTAATGTGGTTGATGTGGTGTAGATAGACTTCCAAAAGGCATTTGATAAAGTGCCGCATTACAGGCTTGTCAACACCATTGAACCCATGGACTAGAAGGGTCTCTGGTGACATGTAGATAAAATTGGATAAGTGAGAGAAAACCGAGATGATGGTGAACAGTTGCTTTTTTTTGTTTGGAGGAAAGAAAACAGTGTTGTTTCCCCAGGGATAGGTACTCAGACCACTGCTTTTCATGATTTCCATTCATGAATTGTACTTGAGTGTACAGGGCACAATTTCAAAATGTGAAGATGACACAAAACTTGGAAGTACTGTGAACTGTGCGACAGACAGAGCAAAGTGATCCCACAACGAACTGCTCAGATCAAAGCTTTGCAGTCCTGCCAGATGCAGTCATGAATGGTGGTGAACAATTAAACAACTAACCAGAGGAATGGGCTCCACAAACATCCCCATCCTCAATGATGGGGAGCCCAGCACGTCAGTGCAAAAAAAAGGTTGAAATATTTGCAACCACCTTCAGACAGAAGTGTCGAGTGGATGATCCATCTCAGCCTCCCCCGAGGTCCCCAGCATCATAGATACCAGTTTTCAGCCAATTCAATTCACTGCACATGACATCAAGAAAGAGCTGAAGGTGCTGGATACAGAAAAGGTTATTGGCTCCTGGCTGTAGTACTGAAGAGTTTTGCTCAAGAGTGAGCTGTGCCCTGGCCAAGATACTCCAGAACAGCTACAATCCTGGCATCTACCCAACAAAGTAGAAAATTGCCCAAGTGTGTCCTGTTCACAAAAAGCAGTGCAATAAAATCTGGCCATGTCTCGTCCCATCAGTCGACTCTCAATTGTCAGTAAAGTGATGGAAGGTGTCGTCGACAATGTTATCAAGCAGCACTTACTCAGCAATAACCCACTCATTGATGCTCAGTGAGATTTTGCCAGGGATATTTGGCTCGGACCTCATGACAGCCTTGGTCCAATCATGGACACAAGAGCTGAATTCGAGAGGTGAGGTGAAAGTGTCTGCCCTTGACATCAGAGCAACATTTGACCCAGTGTGGCATCAAGGAATCTCATTGAATTCAATGGAAATCGGGGGGAAAAGACTCCACAGGTTAGAATAACATCTAACACTAAGGAAGATGGTTATGGTTGTTGGAGGCCAATTATCTCAGCCCTAAGTCATCTCCGTGGGTTTTTCTCCGGGTAATATCCTGCCCCCAATCATCGTCAGCTGTTTCATCAATGACCTTCCCTCTAACATAAGATCAGAGGGGATGGTCAGAAGGGGGTGTTCATTGATAATTACACCATGATCAGATCAATTCACACCTCCTCAGAGACTGAAGCAGTCCGTGCCGACTTGCAGCAAGACCTGGACAACATTCAAGCTTGGGCGGATAAGTGACAAGTGACATTCGTGCCACACCACTGCCAGACAATGACCATCTCCAACAAAAGTGAATCTAACCCTCTCCTCTTAACATTCAACTGCATTGCCATCACTGAATCCCTCACCATCAACAAACATCCTGAAGGTTACCATTGACCAGAAGCTGAACTAAACCAGCAATATAAATACTGTGGCTACAACAGCAGGTCAAGGTCTGGGAATTCTGTGGCGAGTAACTCACCTCCCGAGTCTCAAAGCCTGTTAACCAGCTACAAGGCAGAAGTCTGGAGTGGCATTGAATATTCTCCACTTGCCTGGATGAGTGCAGCTCCAACAACACTCAAGAAGCTCAACACCATCCAGGACAAAGCAGCCCATTTAATTGGCATCCTATCCAACACCTTAAACATTCACTTCCGCCACCACCAGCGCACAGTGGCGGCAGTGTGTACCATCTACAAGATGAACTGCAGCAACTCACCAAACATCTTTTGTCAGCACCTTCCAAACTGTGACCTCTACCACATTGAGAGGAAATGCAGCAGACCAATGGGAACACCACCTTCTGCAAGTTCCTCTCCAAGTCACACACCGTCCTGATTTGGAAATTTATCCTTCACTGTCACTGGGTCAAAATCCTGGAACTCCCTCACTAAAATGCATTGAGTACCAAAGAAGGGAAGTTATTCTGAAATAAAAGCAAAATACTATGGATGCTGGAGAACTGAAAGCAAAAAAGAAAGTGTTAGAAATACTCAGCAGATCGGGCAGCATTTGAGGAGAGAAAAGCAGAGTTAGCATTTCAGATCTGTGACCTTGCATCAGAAGTTCTGATGAGATGCTGCCAGACCTGCTGAGTATTTCCAGAACTTTCTGAGGTTATTCTGAACCTTTGCAAAGCTCTGCTTAGGCCTCAGCTAGAGCTCTGCATCCAGTGCTGGTCACCATTCTTTATAAAAGATGTGAGGGTCATTGAGAGGGTGCAGAGGAGATTTACCAGAATGGTTCTGGGGATGGAGGAATTTAGTTACAAAGTTAGGTTGGAAAAGATAGGATTGTTCTCCCTGGAGCAAAGGAGATTGAGGGGAGATTTAATAGAGGGATACAAGATCATGACAGGCTTAGATAAGCTAGACAAGGAAAAACTGTTCCCATTAACTAATGGCACAAGGACTCGGGGACACAGAGTGAAGGTTTTGGACAAGACATGCAGGGGGAATGTGAGGAAGGATATTTGTACATAGTGAGCGGTAATGGTCTGGAACTCACTGCCCATGAGGGTGGTGGAAGTGGAAACCACAATAACCACAGAATTCATTCCTTGACCTCTCCCCCTACAAAAATACTTACCTTGCGCACCTGACCCACCCCCAACCCACAGTTCATAAACTTTGAACTGCTCCCCTTCTCACCATCCCCTACATCAGTCACTTTAGTTTGACCCCGCTCCCCTCTCCTCCACACTGAAATCTTAATTTTTCCCCCGCACCACTCCCCACCCATGTTCAACCTCAGATCCCTGGAATGTAGGAATGCCGGCCACCTGCACCAATATCACTCCAGGATGGATGGCGGGAGTGTGTAGGTATTTTAATGAAATAACATATTTAAATTTGGCTCCCATCGCCAAGCGGCCGGGGGCTGCCATGAGGCCTCACTGCCGCCGGCAATATCGAGCTGGACCTTCCAGGTGTCAAGGCCCATGGCGGAAGGGTCACTGACCCGAAGCGTTAACTCTGCTTCTCTTTCCACAGATGCTGCCAGACCTGCTGAGTGGTTCCAGCATTTCTTGCTTTTATTACCGTTCACCACCACTCTCTTACCTGTCTCTCAGTCACATTTATATCCATTGTCTTCAACTTCACTAACAAGCCTTTTATGTGGAATTTTATCAGCACCTTTCAGGAAGTCCATGTACACCACATCAAACACATCGCCCTCAGCAACTCTCTCTGTTACATCATCAAAACCACAGTCAAGTGAGTTAAACACGGTTTGCCCTTAACAAATCCATGCTGGTTTGCCTTAGTTAATGCACACTTGTCGAAGTGACTGTCAATTTTATACCGGATTATTGTTTCTGAAAGATTTTCCACTATTGAGTTTAAATTACTGGCCTTTATTTGCTGTGTTTATCCTTACACCCTTTTTGAACACCGGTGTAACATATGCAGTTCTTGTGACCTCTGGTGCCACCCCTGTATCTAAGGAGGATTGGAAAGTTATGGCCAGTGCCTCCGCAATTTCCACCCTTATTTCCTTCAATATCCTTGGATGCATCTGATCTGGTCCTGATGACTTATCAATGTTAGGGACAGCCAGATTTTCTAATTACTGCTCTTTATCAATTTTTAGTCAATCCAGTGCCTCAACTACCTCTTTTTTCACAGACTTTGGTAAAGACAGGTGAAAAGCAAAGCTCCCTGACTCCATGCTAATCGGCCTAACTCCGCCTTTTACCATTCTTTTACTAATTATCTGCATGTATAAGATTTTTGGATTCCCTTTTATGTTAGCTGCCACTCTCTTCTCATACTCTCTTTTTTCATAGAGCATAGAACATAGAACAGTACAGCACAGTACAGGCCCTTCGGCCCACGATGTTGTGCCGAACTTTTAACCTACTCTAAGATCAAACTACCTACATACCCTTCATTCTACTATCATCCATGTACCTATCCAAGAGTCGCTTAAATGTCCCTAATGTATCTGCTTCTACTACCACCGCTGGCAGCGCATTCCACGCACCCACCACTCTCAGTGTAAAGAACACACCTCTGACATCTCCCCGAAACCTTCCTCCAATCACCTTAAAATTATGCCCCCTGGTGATAGCCCTTTCCGCCCTGGGAAAAAGTCTCTGGCGATCCACTCTATCTATGCCTCTCATCATCTTGTACCCCTCTATCAAGTCACCTCTCATCCTTCTTCGCTCCAATGAGAAAAGCCCTAGCTCCCTCAATCTTTCTTCATAGGACATGCCCTCCAGTCCAGGCAGCATCCTGGTAAATCTCCTCTGCACCCTCTCTAAAGCTTCCACATCCTTCCTATAATGAGGCGACCAGAACTGAACATTATATTCCAAGTGTGGTCTAACCAAGGCCTTATAGAGCTGCAGCAAAACCTCACGGCTCTTAAACTCAATCCCCCTGTTAATGAAAGCCAACACACCAGACGCTTTCTTCATAACCCTATCAGCTTGGGTGGCAACTTTGAGCGATCTATGGACATGGACCCCAAGATCCCTCTGTTCCTCCACACTACCAAGAATCCTGTCTTTAAGCCTGTATTCTGCATTCAAATTCGAGCTTCCAAAATGAATCACTTCACACTTTTCCAGGTTGAACTCCATGTGCCACTTCTCAGCCCAGCTCTGCATTCTGTCAACGTCCCGTTGCAACCGACAACAGCCTTCCACACTATCCACAACTCCAGCAATCTTCGTGTCATCAGCAAGCTTGCTAACCCAGCCTTCCACTTCCTCATCCAAGTCACTTATAAAAATCACAAAGAGCAGAGGTCCCAGAACAGATCCCTGCGGAACACCACTGGTCATCGAGCTCCAGGCTGAATACTTTCCATCTAACCAGCCGTCCTCTGGTTACCTGAGGCCTGGAAGGTCCCAGCTGCTCCAATCCCGACCCAACCTGAGCCCGCACCGACTCGGCCCGACCCGAGTCCGACCCGTACATCTGTTTACTTCCCTCCCAACACGGAACCTCTAAGAAGCTGCCGCGCATGCGTGATGATGTCTTGGTGACGTCACTCACTCACTGCGCAGACTCAGTTTCGTCCCAGATTCCCAGCTCAGATAAGTTTTTTACTTTTAATACTTACTGGTACAGCACTGACCCTGCGTGTCCTGCCCGACCCGACCCGACTTGACTTGGTCTCGGCCCGACCCGACCCGATCCGAGCCCAAAAGCTGGAGCCTGAAAATGGGTCCGACCCGACCTGACCCGAACCCGACACATGTTGTCGGGTCCCGTCATGTTCTGGATGGGTAGCAGGCTTCTAACCCACAATACTCTGACTGTCAGAGACCACGACTGTCCCAGCCTCAGCCAGCTGCTCAGGCACCAGAATGTGACCCTGATTCTAA
This sequence comes from Heterodontus francisci, assembly GCF_036365525.1. Taxonomy (NCBI): domain Eukaryota; kingdom Metazoa; phylum Chordata; class Chondrichthyes; order Heterodontiformes; family Heterodontidae; genus Heterodontus; species Heterodontus francisci. The sequence goes on from NC_090410.1 coordinate 31,475,147, forward strand.
AATCGAGTAGAAACCCAATGAGGTGAAATTATCTGCACTGGTAGAAGGTGCCGGAGATTCATTGGACAGTGCATCCTGTGACCGTGGATCCTCCTCTGAAGTGGAATGATGTCCTCCTTCTAGTAGAGTCTCCTGTGAACACCGACCTGCAAAACATGTGCGGTTCAGCATGAGCAGATCGTGTCACAGCAACCATGTGTGATGGGGTCTCTAGAAGTGATCTGTATGTTGATGGAAGACAATCCTCACTCTTTAGTGAGGAGACTCCAGTCTAACCATCCGTTATTGAGCGGCCGCCCTGGGACCCATTAGTTCAAGTGCTTCCTCCTCAGCCTTGGAGAGAGGTCTGATGTCTGGGATGCCTCCGCCAATCAGTGATGTCTCCCTCCTATTATGGGCCCTCTTGACCTGTAAGTGGAAAGAGGGAGGTAGTCATACTTCACAGAGAGATCGACATAACAGTTCTGCTCTTGGCATCACCTCGCCCCCTCTTGGGGAATCCTGTATAGCTCATCGTCCCATCAGCTCTCGGGGGAGTTAATGGGGGTGAGCTGTGAAAGAGGGTGGTCTGTGGCCGACATGCAGCCATGCATCTCTCAGGATGAGGTGATGCTTAACCCCACTTGCCAGCGCTTCTGTGGTGCCTCCCTCCCTATGTCCCACTTTATAAGAACATAAGAGATGGGAGCAGGAGGAGGCCATTCGGCCCCTAAAACCTGCTCCGCCATTTAACAAGATCATGGGTCCTCTGACTGTCACATTCACTCCACTTTCCTGCTGCCCCCCATAACTCCTGGCTCCCTTGGAGATCAAAGATCTGTTTAACTCAGCCTTGAATATATTCAATGACCCAGCATCCACTGCTCTCTTGGGAAGAGAATTCCAAAGATTAGTAGCCCTCTGACAAACTAAATTCCTCCACATCTCTGTCTTATGAGAGAAACCCCTTATTTTTAAATTGTTCCTCCTAGTTCTCGATTTCCCCACAAGGGGAAACTTCCTTTCAGCATCTAACCTGACAAGCCTCCTCAGAATCTTGTATGTTTCAATAAGATCACCACTCATTTGTCTAAACTCCAATGGGTATATGCCCAACCTGCTCAATCTTTCCTCATAAGACAAGTCCTTCATCCCAGAAATCAGTGAGGTGAACCTTCTCTGAACTGCCTCCAATGCAAGTCTCTCACTCCTTATATAAGGAGACCAATACTGTATGCAGTACTCTACCTGCTGTCTCATCAATGACCTGTACAGTTGTAGTAAGAGTTTCATACTTTTATACTCTGTCCCTCTTGCAATAAATCCAACATTCCATTTGCCTTCCTCATTACTTGCTGTACCTGCATGTTATGTTCTTGTGATTCATGTTGAAGGAACCCCATTTCCCTCTGCACTGCAGCATTCTGCAATCTCTCTTCCTTTCAATAATATTCTGCTTTTCTATTCTTCCTGCCAAAGTGGACAACTTCATGATTTCCCACATTATACTCCAGCTGCCAAATTTTTGACCATGCACTTAACCTATCTATATCTCTTTGCAGACACCTTATGTCCTGCTCACAACATATTTTCCTCCCTAACTTTGTATCGTCTGAAAATTTGGTTACAATACATTCAGTCGTTTTGACCAAGTCATGAATATAGATCGTAAATAGTTAATCAGTACATTAGTGAGTTTATCTAGGCTGAGCGTGTCTGCCCTGAGGCACAGTGTGGCTTTCGAGCAGAGAGAGCCGCCATTGATATGCTGTTCTCCCTTCACCAGGAGAAATGCCATGAGCAACAGTTGCCCCTCTACGTTGCTTTCATTGATCTCACCAAAGCCTTTGACCTCGTCAGCAGACGTGGTCTCTTCAGACTACTAGAAAATATCGGATGTCCACCAAAGCTACTAAGTATCATCAACTCATTCCATGACAATATGAAAGGCACAATTCAGCATAGCGGCACCTCATCAGACCCCTTTCCTATCCTGAGTGGCGTGAAACAGGGCTGTGTTCTTGCACCGACACTGTTTGGGATTTTCTTCTCCCTGCTGCTCTCACATGCGTTCAAGTCTTCAGAATTTTCCTCCACGCAAGATCAGGTGGCAGGTTGTTCAACCTTGCCCGTCTTAGAACAAAGACCAAAGTACGGAAAGTCCTCATCAGGGAACTTCTCTTTGCTGACGATGCTGCATTAACATCTCACACTGAAGAGTGTCTGCAGGTTTGCGGCTGCCTGCAACAAATTTGGCCTAACCATTAGCGTCAAGAAAACGAACGTCATGGGACAGGACATCAGAAATGCTCCATCCATCAATATCGGCAGCCACACTCTGGAAGTGGTTCAAGAGTTCACCTACCTAGGCTCAACTATCACCAGTAACCTGTCTCTCGATGCAGAAATCAACAAGCGCATGGGAAAGGCGTTTGCTGCTATCTCCAGATTGCCCAACAGAGTGTAGGAAAATGACACTGACACGGAACACAAAAGTCCGCGTGTATCAAGCCTGTGTCCTCAGTACCGTGCTCTATGGCAGCGAGGCCTGGACAACGTGTGTCAGCCAAGAGCGACGACTCAATTCATTCCATCTTCGCTGCCTCCGGAGAATACTTGGCATCAGGTGGCAGGACCGTATCTCCAACACAGAAGTCCTCGAGGCGGCCAACATCCCCAGCTTATACACCCGACTGAGCCACGGCGCTTGAGATGGCTTGGCCATGTGAGCCGCATGGAAGATGGCAGGATCCCCAAGGACACATTGTACAGCGAGCTCGCCACTGGTATCAGACCCACCGGCCGCCCACGTCTCCGCTTTAAAGACGTCTGCAAACGTGACATGAAGTCCTGTGACATTGATCACAAGTCGTGGGAGTCAGTTGCCAGCGATCGCCAGAGCTGGCGGGCAGCCATAAAGGCGGGGCTAAAGTGTGGCGAGTCGAAGAGACTTAGCAGTTGCCAGGAAAAAAGACAGAAGCGCAAGGGGAGAGCCAACTGTGAAACAGCCCTGACAACCAATTTTATCTGCAGCACCTGTGGAAGAGTCTGTCAAACTAGTATTGGCCTTTATAGCCACTTCAGGCGCTGCTCCACAAACCTCTGACTACCTCCAGGCGCTTACCCATTGTCTCCCGAGACAAGGAGGCCAAAGAAGAAGAAGAAAAAACAGTTAAGGCCCCAGCACTGATTCCTGTGGCACTGCACTAGTTAATGTTAGCCAACCTGAAAATGCCACATTTATCTCAACTCTCGGTTTCCTGTGAATTACCAATCCTCTTTCACAACAAGGAAGATGATTTGAAGGCACAAACAGTGGTAAATGTGTTTGATTTAATTGCCATTACAGAGACATGATTACAGGGTGACCAGGACTGGGAACTGAATGTTCAGGGATATTTGTCATTCAGGAACGATAGGCAGAGAGGAAAAGGAGGTGGGGTAACACAGTTAATAAAGGAGGAGATCAGTACATTAGTGAGTGTATCTTTGATCGAAGGAGCAAGATGTAGTATCAGTTTGGGTGAGCTAAGAAACAGCAAGGGGCAGCAAACATTGGAGTGATTTTTTATCGGTCACCAAACTCTAGTGGTAATGATGGGCACGGTATACATCAGGAAATTAGAGCAGCATATAACATGGGCATTACAGTAATAATGGGTGACTTCAATTATATAGATTGGTTCCACCTAATTAGCACTAATGCAGTGGAGTATGAATTCCTGGATGTGTACAAGAGGGGTTTCTGGAGCAGTATGTTGAAGAACAAACGAGGGATCAAGCTATTTTAGATTTAGTATTATGTAATGAGAAAGGACTAATTAATAACCTTGCTGTAAAGGAGCCATCAGGAAATAGTGAGCATAATTTGATAGAATTTTACATTAAATTTGAAAGAGATACAGTTCATTCTGAAACTAGGATCATAAAACTGAACAAAGGAAACTAAGGTTTGAGTGGCAATTGACTATGATAGATTGGGAAAATACATTAAAAGATTTGATGGTAGACAGGCAATGACTCGTATTCAAAGAGGTATTACACAGTTTCCAACAAATATACATTCCTCCAAGTGTCACGAATAGATGAGAACCAACTGTAAATTGTCATGAACCGAAGAGAACTGACTATAAATTGTGCTTTGTGCACTTGGCTATTAATGTCAACGGCCATTTTATACAGCACGTCTAAGTTTTTACTTCTATATTCCACTTGTTAAAATGGAGGAGGGAGAGCAGGTGGGACAGCTAGTTGAAAGGGTTCAGTCACAGGGCCCAGAAGCCACCCTTTTCAGCCTGCTTGAATTTGATACTGTGGCAGTGGAGGGAACATCTCGTGCAAACCACAGCTGCCCTTCAAGCTGCATATTTTCTCTGAGACTTTCCTTTAAGAACAAAGAAAATTAAAAAGTCACAGTCTGCAAAAACAGCAAGAAAACTTGTTTTCTGCCAGCTTTCATTCCATCAAAAAATGGTGACTTCAGCAATTAAAGACCTTGTTAAAAGCAGGTGAGAAAGGTGTCTACAGGTCCCTCTCAACCTTCACCTGGTCTTACTGTAAGAGGGTTTGATTTTTAAACACACCGTGTTCGAAGCTCCCGCTTGGTGAATCCTTGTTCACCGCTTTCCAATTATAAGGCAAAGAAATGAGCACAAACAGGCTTTCTTAGTTTTAAAGAAGAAAAGTGAAATTTATTAAACTGAAACTAAAAGCTCTATTTTCGGTAACTGCCTAAGGATACACACTGCGCCCCACATTAGCATGCATACACGATATGTACATGCAAATCGAGACAGAAAAGAGCAGATAAAAAATGAAGTGGAAAGGTTTAAGGCATTATCTGAAGATCTTGTTCAAGTTCTTCAAGCTCACCTTATCGTCCATTTGTAGGTTGATCTTCCTTTTTGTTGGGGCCCAGTATTCTTGCACAAAACTTGTTCACTGTAGGTGACTTTTCTCTCTTGGCATTCATGTGTCTTCAGCTAGTTTTTTGTGTTCCATGAGAAAGAGATGCGAGCAGACAGGAGAGGCTGTGGCGAGTCAGCCATGAGGTCTTTTCAGCCCAGGAGCAAACAGCTTTCTTTTATCAAACAATGATTCTCGAATTTAAAACACTCAGTTCAAAACACTGCAACAGCCAGTTAGTCATGTGACTAACCTGGTCTGACCACGTCTGTTCTGTGTATTAGGGGCAGGGACTGGTTCCTTTGTTCCAACACTGGCTGATAGAATGCAAAAATATCTTTCCGGCTTGGGGCCTGGCAATTCCTTGTAATAGACCCTCTTTTCTTCCCAGCAACAATTTGAAGTTTTATGTTCATGTGACAAAATCAATGTGCCTCATTCTTGACAGGTGGGGGCCTGCATGACAACCTCCATTTACCTTCGAGAGTGCAAGAAGAAGAAAGAGTAAGAGAAAAGATATTTTCAACAGCTCCTCCCCCACTCGTCATTTCCAGTCAGTGATATCCAGTTTTTTTGGACTTTTTGACAATTAAAAATGGACTCTAGTTTCAACTGAAACTAGGGACAATCCCTACAGTCAACGGTCCCAAAACAAGGTCACACTCCAAGAGCACCCTGTGTACAGGTGCAGGCAAACAATGCCCTCCAGTACAATTCACCACCATTTTGGTATTCACTGCACTCTCTGGGGGAAAGGTCAGGCCTTTTACCAGTAAAAGGGCTCTAGCTGCCCCTATGTCACTGAGAATTACTATGGGCTTGCTGGTCTCATTTGAGCGATATGGGGTTACATTCCCTTCAAACACAAAACCCTGATACCCTTCAGGAATCCTATTAGCTTTTCCTGCACTGGCCGTAGGAAGCTTCCTGGATTGCACTCTTACTGCAATTGAGGCCACAGCTTGCTCTGCTGTACTTTCCATCAGGTCCCTGTCTTCACTGAGCGGGTGTGCCCTGATTAACTGCATTTCCCTTTAGTTTCCAGCAGTCAGCTTTTAAATGCCCCGCTTTATGACAATAGAAGTCTCCGGGTTTCACTCTTGCTCACAGCACCTTCCTTTTTGGCTGGAGGAGGGTCCCTGTGTATCCTGATTTCCTTTCTCTCCTAGGACTGCCTGGGTGGAGATCACCTTCCCACCTTTTGTCCTTTTCAGATTTGTGGGGTGATTAGGAAAGGTTCTCCCCTGGGAAATTGACTCATAAATTAAAGCAAACTCACTGGCCAGAACGGCTGCTTGCCGGGCTCTCTGACCACACTGCTCCTCTACATGAGTCTTTATTGAGAGTGGGAGAGAGTTTTTAAATTTGTCTAACGAACTACTTCCCTGAGATTCTTATAGCTGAGCTGTACTTTAAGAGCCCTCAGCCACTGGTCAAAAGCCAGCTGCTTACTTCTTTCAAACTCCAGGTTGATTAGCTAGCTTTTTGAGGGTTCTGAACCTTTGGTGATCGCTTCAGGTACTAATTCAAATGCCCAGAGGACAGCATTTTTGGTCAGTTCATAACTTGATGAACTCTCATTCGGCAGGAAGGAATTAAACTCATGGGCTTTTCCAGTTAGATTGCTTTGTCGTAAAATAAGGTCTCAGCTGGCCATTTTAGTTGCCTTGCCAGTTTCTCAAAAGACACAAAAAATTCCTCCATATCTTCCTCATTGAATTTTTGAATTGATTTGAGTGAGTTTTAGCAATTTTGTTCCCAGCCCAGAATTATGCTCCTCCATATTGGCCATGCTTTCACTGGGGATACTCTGTCAGCCACCAGTTAACTCAAGCCACTTCATCTTTTTCTTCGCATTCTTTGTGGAATATTCTTTCTCTCTCTCTCGTCTCTCATGTTCCTTCTCCTGTCTTTCTTTGTCTCTCTCCTCTTTCTCTCGTTCCGTATCCTATCTCTCTTTCTTTTCATGTTCCTTCTGGAAGGTTGTCTCTTTCCGCCTCTCCTGCCTCTCTCTCTCTTTTTCCGCCAATTCAAGTTTCTTTTGTTCCAAATATAACTTTGCTAGCAGTATCCTGTCTAGGTTTGCTTCTAACACTGCTTCTGCTTGTTCAGATTCAAGGGAAAAATGGTTGGCACTAGCCTTAGGAGTTCGGACTTCCGAGCTTTGCCATGTACAGTGATCCCACACTGCTCAGCTATTTTCCTCATCTCTTCCATAGACAGTGCTTTTACTTACCCCAAGTTACTTCATCCTGGCTTGGAGAGCTATTAGCTTCAGTTGCAGACATGTTAGTATTCAATCAGACACAACCACAAGAAAACCTGTGCTAAAATCTTGGTCTTTTTGCTTGGGAACAATTTGGCTTCCCACTTCCGATTTCTCTTGTTTGTCTGTGGCTCAATCCCAGACAAGCCCGCAAATTTCTGTTATTTTATTTTATTTTTATTTTATTTAGAGATACAGCACTGAAACAGGCCCTTCGGCCCACCGAGTCTGTGCTGACCAAGAACCACCCATTTATACTAACCCTACAGTAATCCCATATTCCCTACCTACACTAGGGGCAATTTACAATGGCCAATTTACCTATTACCTGCAAGTCTTTGGCAGTGGTGGCCAAGTGAGAAAGATGTCTAGGGGTCCTTCTCAGCCTTCACCTGGTCTTACTGTAACAATTTATTTTAAACACACTATGTTTTCGCTCTCCCTTGGTGAATCCTTGTTCACCGCTTTTCAATTATAAGGCAAGTCCAACCCGGCCAATTACCGCCCCATCAGCCTACTCTCAATCATCAGTGAAGTGATGGAAAGTGTCATCAATAGTGCCATCAAGCGGCACTTGCTTAGCAATAACATGCTCAGTGACGCACATTTTGAGTTCTGCCAGGGCCTCTCAGCTCCTAACCTCATTTCAGCCTTGGTTCAAACATGGTCAAAAGAGCTAAACGCGAGGTGAGGTGAGAGTGACTGCCCTTGACATCAAGGCAGCAGTTGACCGAGTATGGCATCAAGGAGCGCTAGCAAAACTGAGGTCAATGGGAATCAGGAGGAAAATCCTCCGCTGGACGGAGTCATAACGAGCGCAAAGGAAGATGGTTGTAGTTGTTGGAGGTCAATCATCTGAGCTTCAGGACATCACTGCAGGAGTTCCTCCGGGTAGCGTCCTAGGACCAACCATCTTCAGCTGCTTCATCAATGACCTTCCTTCAATCATAAGGTCAGAAGTGGGGATGTTCGCTGATGATTGCACAATGCTCAGCATCATTCGTGACTCCTCAGATACTGAAGCAGTCCGTGTAGAAATGCAGCAAGACCTGGACAATACCCAGCCTTGGGCTGATAAGTGGCAAGTAACATTCGCGCCACACAAGTGCCAGGCAATGACCATCTCCACCAAATGAGAATCTAACCATCTCCCCTTGATATTCAACAGCATTACCATCGCTGAATCCCCCACTATCAACATCCTTGGGGGCTACCATTGACCAGAAACTGAACTGGAGTAGCCATATAAATACCATGGCTACAAGAGCAGGTCAGAGGCTAGGAATCCTGAGGCGAGTAACTCACCTCCTGACTCCCCAAAGCCTGTCCACCATCTACAAGGCACAAGTCAGGAGTGTGATGGAATACTCTCCACTTGCCTGGATGGGTGCAGCTCCAACAACACTCAAGAAGCTCAACACCATCCAGGACAAAGCAGCCCGCTTGATTGGCACCCCATCCACAAACATTCACTCCCTCCACCACCGACGCACAGTGGCCGCAGTATGTACCATCTACAAGATGCATTGCAGAAATGCACCAAGGCTTCTTAGACAGCAACTTCCAAACCCGTGATCTCTACCAACTAGAAGGACAAGGGCAGCAAATACATGGGAACACCACCACCTGCAAGTTCCCCTCCAAGTCACACACCATACTGACTTGGAACTATTTCACCGTACCTTCACTGTCGCTGGGACAAAATCCTGGAACTCCCTTCCTAACAGCACTGTGGGTGTATCGACCCCACCTGGACTGCAGCGGTTCAAGACGGCAGCTCACCACCACCTTCTCAAGGGCAATTAGGGATGGGCAATAAATGCTGGCATAGCCAGCGACGCCCACATCCCATGAATGAATTAAAAAAAAGAAATGAGCTGAAACAGGCTTTCTTAGGTTTAAAGAATAAAAGTGAAATTTATTAAACATGAACTCTAATTTGGTTAATGCCGGTGTATACACTCCACACCCCACGTTAGGATGCATACACATTATGCACCTGCAAATAGAGACAGAGAAGAGCAGAAGAAAAATGAAGTGGAAAAGTTTGAGGCAATATCTGAAGAGTTGTTCGAGTTCTTCGAGCTCACTGTAAAGTCCTTTTGTCGGTTGATCTTACTATTTGTTGTGGCCCAGTATTCTTCTTAAACCTTGTTCACTGTTGGAGAATTTTCTCTCTTGGCGTTCATGTGTCTTCTGTTGACATTTGGAGTTCTGTGAGAAAGAGATGTGAGCAGACAGGAGAGGCTGTGGTGAGCCAGTCACAAGGTCTTTTCAGTCCAGGAGCAAACAGCTTTCTTTTTTCAAACACTGTTTCTCGAATTTCAAACTCTCAGTTCAAAACTCTGCAACAGCCAGTTAGTCATGTGACTAAACTAATCAGACCACGCCTGTTCAGTGTGTTGGAAGCAGTGACTGGTTCCTTTGTTCCAACATTGGCTGTTAGTCTGCAAAAATATCTTTCCGGCTTGGGGCCTGACAATTCCTTGCATTAGACCCTCTTTTCTTCCCAGCAACAATTTGAAGTTTAATGTCCATGTGGTGAAATTAATGTGCCTCATTCTTGACAGGTGGGGGCCTGCATGACAATCTCCATTTACCTTCGAGAGCGCAAGAAGGAAAAAGAGTAAGAGAAGAGGTATTTTCAACAGCTCCTCCCCCACTCGGCATTTCCAGTCAGTGATCTCCAGTTTTTTTGGACTTTTTGACAACTAAAAATGGACTCTAATTTCAACTGAAATTCATGTTTGTGTATACTTAAGTCAATTATCTATTTAGTAAATGTTCTTGCCTTTTTTATGCCTTGAACATTTCTTTGTATGTTTGTGAGCGTGCGTTGCGAAATTAAGCCCCTTCATGAGTTTAAGAGAGTGTGTTAATAAACCCTACTTTGATTTAAAATTTACAACTGTGGTGTTGTGACTATCCTTTACTAGTCAGAGTTTAAGGGAGGGAAAAATTCAATCACAATTCTGTTTCAGGACAGGTGGTTGGAACAACAGAGAAATTTGTTCAGAAAAAAAAGATTAACTACCTGTTCATAACATAAGGCACAAAAACCCAACAGGAAAGGTGCATCAACCGTGGCAAACAAAAGAAGTTAAAGATTGCATTAGATCAAAGGAAGTGGCTTATAAGGTCACCAGAAAAAGTGGTCAGCCTGAGGATTGGGAGCAATTTAGAATCGAACAAAGAAGGACCAAGAAACTGATAAAGGGAAAAGAGATTCTGAATGCAAGCTAGCTCAAAACATAAATGAGGACTGTAAAAGCTTCTTTAGGTATGTGAAAAGGAAAAGATAAGAAACGCCGACTGTGGGTCCATTGTAGGCGGAGACAGGAGAATTTGTGGTGGAGAATGAGGAAATGGCGGAGAGACTAAACAATTGCTTTGTGTCTGTCTTCAGAGAGAAAGACACAGAGAATCTCCCAGAAATATTTGGGAACCAAGGGACTTGTAAAAATGAGGAATTGCAAGAAATTAGTATCAATAAAGAGGTAGTCCTTGAAAAATTAACTGGATTGAGAGTTGATAAATCCCCTGGACCTGATGGGCAACATCCTAGAGTTGAAAGAGGTGGCTATAGAGATAATGGATGCATTGGTGGTTATTCTTCAAAATTCTATAGATTTTGGAAGGGTTCCTGCAGACTGGAAAGTAGCAAATGTAACCCCACTAATTACAAAGGGAGCAAGAGTATAAACAGAGGTCTACAAATCGATTAGTTTGACATCAGTAGTCGGGAAAATGTTAGAATCTGTTGTCAAGGATGAGATAATTGGACACTTGGAAAATAATGATTTTTTTTCATTCTTTCATGTGATACGGGTGTCACTGGCTAGGCCAGCATTCATTACCCATCCCTAATTGCCCTTGAGAATGTGATGGTGAGCTGCCTTCTTGAACTGCCACAATCATTGGGATGTAAGTACAACAAAAGTGCTGTTAGGAAGGGAATTCCAGAATTTTGACCCAGCGACAGTGAAGGAACGGCGATATAGTTTCAAGTTAGGATGGTTTGTGGCTGGAGGGGAACTTGCAGGTGTTGGTATTCCCATGCACCTGCTTCCCTTGTTCTTCTAGGTGGTAGAGGTCGCAGGTTTGGAAGGTGCTGTTGAAGGAGCTGTCGTGCATTACTGCAGTGCACCTTGTAAATAGTGCACACTGCTGGCACTGTGCGTCAGTGGTGAAGGGAGTGAATGTTTGTGAATGGGTTGCCAATCAAGCAGGCTGCTTTATCCTGGAAGGTGTCGAGCTTCTTGCATGTTGTTGGAACTGCACCCATCCAGGCAAGTGGAGAGTATTCCATTGCACTTCTGGCATGTGCCTTGTAGATGGTAGACTGGCTTTGGAGAGTCAGGAGGTGAGTTACTTGCCACAGGATTTCGAGCTTCTGACCTGCTCTTGTAGCCATGGTATTTATATTGAAACTCCAGTTCAGTTTCTGGTCAACGGTCATCCCCAGGATGCTGATAGTGAGGAATTCAGTGATTGTAATGCCATTGAATGTCAAGGGGAGATGGTTAGATTCTGTTTTATTTGAGATCGTCATTGCCTGGCATTTGTGTTGTGCAAATGTTACTTGCCACCTATCAGCCCAAGCCTGGACTGCTTCAGTATCTGAGGAGCCACGAATGTGCTTAACGTTTTGCAACCATCAGCAAACATCCCCACTTTTGACCTAATGATGGAGGTAAGGTCATTGATGAAGCAGCTGAAGATGGTTGGGCCTCGGACACTACCCCGAGGAACTCTTGCAGTGATGTCCTGGGGTTGAGATGATTGACTTCCAACAACCACTGATTTCCCCCCTAATTGCCATTTTCTCCAGTTTTGCTAGGGTTCGTTGATGCTGCACTCAGTCAAATGCTGCCTTGATGTCAAGGACAGTCACTCTCATGTCACCTCTTTTGTCCATGTTTGAACAAAGGCTGTAATGAGATCAGGAGTTGAGTGACCCTGGCAGAATCCAAACTGAGCAGGATATTGCTAAGCAAGTGCCGTTTGATAGCACTGTCAACAACACCTTCCATCAATTTACTGACAATTGAGAGTAGCCTCTTGCCCTGATGGAGCTTGGACTAGAAAGCTTGTATTGGGAATCTTCTGTCAGGCATGTGGACGATGTGGCCCTTGCTACCCTCAGTGCTTCCTTCAAGTGGAGTAGTACTGATTCAGCAGCTGAGGGGGTATGGGGGGCGCTAGATGATAATTAGTATGTGGTTTCCTTGCTTGTGCTTGACTCGACTTCCTGGGATCTGGAGTCGATATTGAGGACTCCCAGGGCAATTCCCTCCCAACTGCATACCACTGTGCCACCTCTGCTGGGACAGGACATACTCGGGCATGGTGGTGTCTGGGACATACAATTCCGTATGACTATGACAGGCTGCTGCTTGACTCGTGTCTGTGGGACAGCTCTACCAATTTTGGCACAAGCCCCCAGATGTTAGTTAGGAGGACTTGCCAGGGTCGAAAGGGGTGGGTTTGCTGTTGTCATTTCCGGTGCCTCGGTCGATGCTGGGTGGTCCAGTCTGGTTTCATTCCTTATTGACTTAGTTGCAGTTTGATACACTGAGTGACTTGTTCGACCATTTCAAAGGGCATTTAAAAGTCAACCACATTTCTAGCTTTTAATTTTAGATTTTTATTAATTGAATTCAAATTCTACCTTGTGCTGTGGTGGAATTTGAACCCATGTCCCCAAAGCAAAAACCTGGATCTCTGGGTGACTTGTCCAGTGACAATAACATCATGCCACTGCCTCCCCTATATGTTTGGGATGTATTTGGGCAGAGTCAACATGGATTTATAAAAAGGGAAATCATGTTTGATAAACCTGTTGGAGTTTTTGAAGGATGTTACATGTAGAACAGATAAAGGAGTTGCAGTATGCTGATGACACTTGCGTATTTGCACACTCAGAGGCTGAACTTCAAACCCTCGTCGATGAATTCACACAGGCAAATGAAAGAATGGGCCTTAAGCTAAACATCCGGAAGACAAATGTCCTCCACTAGCCTGCTCCCACAGTGCAACACCACCCCCGACTATCAAGATACACGGCGAATCACTGGATAATGTGGATCACTTCTCATACCTTGGGAGCCTCCTCTCAGCAATGGCAGACATCGACGATGAAACTCAGCATCGCCTCCAGTGCGCCAGCGCAGCCTTCGGTCATCTGAGGAAAACAGTGTTTGACGACAAAGAATTCAAACCTGGCACCAAGCTCATGGTCTGCAGGGTCACAGTGTTACCTGCCCTTCTGTATGCGTTCGAAACATGGACACTGTACAGCACACATCTCAAAGACCTGGAGAGATATTACCAGCAATGCCTCTGCAAAATCCTACAAATTCAGTGGCAGGACAGGCACTGCAATGTCAGTGTCCTCTCTCAGGTCAACATTCCCAGTATTGAGACACTGGCTAGTCAGTTACATTGGGTGAGCCATGTTGTCTGCATACCTGACACAAAGAACTCCCAAAACAAGCTTTCTAATCCGAGCTCCGTCATGGCAAGAGGTTACCAGGAGGGCAGAGGAAACGTGACAAGGATGTCTTTAAAGTCTCTCTGAAAAAATGTGACATCTCCACTGATTCATGGGAATCTCTTGCCCAAGACCGCCCATAATCAAGAAGAAGCATCCGAGAAGGTGCCAGCCACTTCGAACAACCCGACATGCCCAGGCAGTGACCAAGTGCAAACAGCGGAAGGAACGTTGGGAAATTCGAGCATCTCATTCACTCGACTCACCAAACACCACCTGCCCCACATGTGGCAGAGTGTGTGGATCCAGAATTGGGCTATTCAGTCACCTTAGGGCCCACAACCCTGGAGTGGAAGCAAGTTATCCTCATGCCCCAGGAATTGCTTAAGAAGGCAGTAAAGGAGAACCAGTGGATGTGGTGTATTTGGATTTTCAGAAGGCTTTTGATAAGGTCCCACACAGGAGGTTGGCAAATAAAATTAGAGCACATGGGAATTGGGGGTAATATACTGGCATGGATTGAGAATTGGTTAATTGAGAGAAATATTCCATCTGCCATGTTCTTGCCCATTCACTTAGCCTGTCCAAATTCCCTTGCAGCCTCCTTGCATCCTCCTCACAACGAACATTCCCACCTAATTTTGTTCCAGCAGCAAATTTGGAAGTATTACATTTGGTCCACATAACCAAATCATGTATCTGATTGTGAACAGCTGGGGCCCAAGCACTGATCCTTGCGGTACCCCACTAGTAACAGCCTGCCACCCTGAGAATGACCCATTTATTCCCACTCTCTTTTTTTGTCCATTAACTAATTCTCAGTCCATGCCAGTATATTACCCCCAATTTCGATGTGCTCTAATTTTATTTACTCACCTCCTGCGTGCAAACTTATCAAAAGCCTTCTGAAAATCCAAATTTACCAACTCCATAGGATACAATATACAATTATCCAATATCTGTTTATTTGTCTGCCTGTCTGCAGGACCATCTGCCTCTCTGTCTGTCTGTCTGCAGGGGCACCTACCTGTCTGTCTGTCTACCCACCTGGCTGTATGTCTGCCTGCCTTCCTGCAGTGTCGCCTGCCTGCCTGTCTGTCTGTGGGGGCGCTTCTGTCTGTCTGCCTGCCTGTGTGCCTGTCTGTGTGTGTGCAGAGGTGCCTTCCTGTCTGCCTGCCTGTGTGCAGAGGTGAGGAAGGGCGTGGGGTGGGGCGGGGGGCGGGGGCGGTGGGTGGGTAGTTGCAATTGCGGTGGGTGGGTAGTTGCAATTAGGAACCAAAAAGGAATCAAGGGTTTGGACATGGCTGAGGTACAATACGAGAAATTTGCATCTGTCTTCTCAAAGAAATTAGATCCTGTCAAACTCACAGTGAAAGAGGAGATAGTTAAGATGCTGGTTGGGCTAAAAATGGATAAATAGGAGGTACTGGAGGGCTTGACTGGACTTAAGATCGATGTATCACCAGGTCCGGATATTTGCTTAGGGAAGTAAGGATGGAAATTGCGGAGGTACTGGCTATAATCTTCCAATCCTTCTTAGATACTGGAGTGGTTCCAGAGGGTTGGAGATTGTTCAACAAAGGGTGTCAGGATAAGCCCAGCAGGTTCAGGCCAGTCAGTTTAACCTCAGTGATGGGAAACCTTCAAAGCGATAATCCAGGACAAAATTAACAGTCACTTGGACAAGTGTGGACTAATTTAGGGAAGTGAGAAAGGACATGTTAAAGACAAATTGTGTTCAATTAACTTGACTGAGTTTTTTTCACCAGGTGACAGAAAGGGTTGAAGAGGGTGATGTGGTTGATGTGGTGTATATAGATTTCCAAAAGGCACTTGATAAACTGCCACATTACAGGCTTGTCAGCACCATTGAACCCATGGACTAGAAGGGTCTCTGGTGGCATGTAGATAAAATTGGATAAGTGAGAGAAAACCGAGATGGTGGTGAACGGTTATATTTGATTTGAGGAAAGAAAACAGTGCCGTTCCCCAGGGACAGGTACTCAGACCACTGCTTTTCTTGCTATATATTCATGAATTGTACAGGGCACAATGTTAAAATGTGCAGATGACAAAACTTGGAAGTACTGTGATCTAGAGGCCCGCTACCCCACCCGAACCCAACGGGACCCGACGACATGTGTCGGGTTTGGGTTGGGTCGGGCCCATCTTCCGGTTCCGGCTTTCAGGCACAGGTCGGGTTGGGCTGCGCCCAGATCGAGTCAGGTCGGGTCGGGCCGGTCACACACGGTAAGTGCTCTGCTGGTAAGTATTAAAAATAAAAAAAACTCATCTGAGCTGGGAGTCCGGGACGAAACTGAGTCTGCGCAGTGAGCGAGTGACGTCACTATGACATCTCACGCATGCGCTGCAGCTTCTTGCAGTTTCAATGTCAGGAAGGTAAGTAAACAGATGGTCGGGTCGGACTCGGGGCAAAATCACAGGGACTTGGGCTGGGTTGGGCTCGGGCCCACGATGGTTCGGTCGGGTTCGGGTCGGGTTCTTTTTCCCGACCTAAAGCAGGCCTTAAATGTGAACTGTGCTACAGACAGAGCTAAAAGATCCTGCAACAGACAAGGATGAAGCATGAGCAATAATCTTCAGCCAGAAATACTGAGTGGATGAAACATCTCTTGCTGTTTGACCCTTGCTGTTTGTAGTGTACATTAATGATTTAGACGTGAATATAGGAGGTATGATTAGTAAGTTCGCAGATGTCACGAAAATTGGTGGTGTCGTAAATGGTGAGGAGGAAAGCCTTAGATTACAGGACGATATAGATGGGCTGGTAAGATGGGCAGAGCAGTGACAAATGGAACATGAAAAAACATTGGCGGTCGATATAAAGGAAAATCCTAAGATGTTTTATATTAAGGGCAAGAGGATAACCAAGGAAAGAGTAGGGCCCATTAGGGACCAAAGTGGCAATCTGTGTGTGGAGCTGGAGGACATAGGTGAGGTTTTAAATGATTCCTTTTCATCTGTTTTCACTGTGGAGAATGAAGATGTAGGTTTAGAGATCAGGGAGGGGGATTGCGATACACTTGAACATATGAACATTGAAAGGGAGGAGGTATTCGATGTTTTAGCGGGCTTAAAAGTGGATAAATCACCAGGCACAGATGAGATGTATCCCAGGCTGTTGTGTGAGGCAAGAGAGGTGATAGCAGGGGCTCTGGTATACAAAATTATGAGGGACATTGAGAGGTTCGGTCGGAAGAGTCTTTGTCCCTTAGCGGAGGGATCAATAACCAGGGGGCATAGATTTAAGGTAATGGGAAGGAGGTTTAGAGCGGATTTGAGGAAAAAAATTTTCACCCAGAGGGTGGTTGGAATCTGGAACGCAGTGCCTGAAGGGGTGGTGGAGGCAGGAACCCTCACAACATTCAAGGAGTATTTAGATGAGCACTTGAAACGCCGTACAAGGCTATGGGCCAAGCGCTGGAAAATGGGATTAGAAAAGTTAGTTGCTTGATAGCTGGCACAGACACGATGGGCTGAAGGGCCTGTTTCTGTGCTGTATAACTCGATGACTCTCTATGAACCTATCTCGGCCTCCACTTGAGGTTCCCAGCATCACAGATGCCAGTCTTCAGCCAAATCAATTCACTGCACATGATATCAAAAAAGGCTGAAGGCACTGGATACAGAAAAGACTATGGGCCCTGAAAACATCCTGGCTGAATTATTGAAGAGCTGTGCTCAAGAACTAGCTCTACCCCTGGCCGAACTGTTCCAGTACAATCCTGACATCTACCCAAAAATATGGAAAATTGCCCAAGTAGAACCTGTCCACAAAAAGTAGGACAAATCCAATCTGGCCATTTACCGTCCCATCATCTATTCTTGATCATCTGCAAAGTGATGGAAGGTGTCATTGACAGTGCCATCAAGCTGCACTTACTCAGCAATAACCCGCTCACTGATGCTCAGTTTGGTTCTGCCAGGGGAACTCTGCTTGGATAAAATTACAGCTTTGGTCCAATCATGGAAAGGCAGCATTAGACCAAGTTTGGCATCAAGGGTCTCAGCAAAATTGTAGTAATGGAGATCAGGGGAAAACACTCCACTGGTTGGAATCAAACATGGCATAAAGGAAGATAGTTGTGGTTGTTGGAGGCCTATCATCTCAGCCCCAGGACATAGAGTAAGAGTCATTTATGGCACAGAAGGAGACTCCGACCCATTAAGTCGATGCTGGCTGTCCACGGAGTTATCCAGTCAGTCACATTCTCCTGCTCGATCCCCGTCGCCCTGCAAATTTATTTCCTTCAAGTGGCCATCCAATTTCCTTTTGAAATCATTGATCGTCTCCACTTCCACCATCCTTGTGGGTAGCAAGTTCCAGGTAATTCCCGCTGCATAAAAAAGTACTTCCTCATATTTCAACTGAATCTCTTGTCCAAATCTTTCAATCTGTGTCCCGAGTCCTTGTACCATTAGTTAAAGAGAAAATGTTTTCCTTGTCTCAGCTTGCCATAATCTTGTACACCCCTAATAACTCCTCCCTGAAGTCTCATGGCATCAGGTCAAACATGGACTAGGAAACCTCCTGCTGATTACCACCTACCGCCCTCCCTCAATCCAAAAGAACATATCTGCTAGACCGGGTATGCGGCAGGTGGTGAGGGAACCAACAAGCGGGGAAAACATACTTGACCTCATCCTCACCAAGCTGCCTGCCGCAGGTGCATCTGCCCATGACAGTATTGGTAGGAGTGACCATCGCACAGTCGTTGTGGAGACGAAGTCCTGCCTTCACATTGAGGATACCGTCAGTTGTGTTGTGTGGCACTACCACTGTACTAAATGGGATAGATTTAGAACAGATCTGGCAATGCAAAACTGGGCATCCATGAGGCGCTGTGGGCCATCTGCTGCAGCAGCAGAATTGTACTCAACCACAATCTGTAACCTCATGACCCGGCATATCCCCCATTCTACCATTATCATCAAGCTAGGAGACCAACACTGGTTCAATGAATAGTGCAGGAGGGCATGCCAGGAGAGCACCAGGCATATCTCAAAATGAGGTGTCAACCTGGTGAAGCTACAGCACAGGACTATCTGCATTCCAAACTGCGTAAGCAGCATGCGATAGACAAAACTAAGCGATCCCATGACCAATGGGTCAGATCTAAGCTGTGCAGTCCTGCCACATCCAGCCGTGAATGGTGGTGGACAATTAAACAACTAACTGGAGGAGGTGGCTCCACAAATATTGCCATCCTTAATGATGGGGGAGCCCAGCACATCAGTGCGAAAGATTAGGCAGAAGCATTTGCAACAATCTTCAGCCAGAAGTGCCGAGTTGATGATCCATCTTGGCCTCCTCCTAAAGTCCCCAGCATCACGGATGCCAGTCTTCAGCCAATTCAATTCATTCCGCATGATATCAAGAAACAACTGAAGGCACTGGATACTGCAGAGGCTATGGGCCCTGACAATATTCCGGAATAGTACTGAACATCTGTGCTCCAGAACTTTCCACCCCCCTAGCCAAGCTGTTCCAGTACAGCTACAACACTGGCATCTACCCTGCAATGTGGAAAATTGCCCAGGTATGTCCAGTACACAAAAAGCAGGACAAGTCCAACCCGGCCAATTACCTCCCCATCAGCCTACTCTCAATCATCAATAAGTTGATGGAAGGTGTCATCAACAGTGCCATCAAGTGGCACTTGCTTAGCAATAACATGCTCAGTGACGCACATTTTGAGTTCTGCCAGGGCCACTCAGCTCCTGACCTCATTTCAGTCTTGGTTCAAACATGGACAAAAGAGCTGAACTCAAGAGGTGAGGGGAGATTGACTGCCCTTGACACCAAGGCAGCATTTGACCGAGTATGGCGTCAAGGAGCCCTCGCAAAACTGAGGTCAATAGGAATCAGGGGGAAAACCCACCGCTGACTGGAGTCGTGCCTCGCGCAAAGGAAGATGGTTGTGGATGTTGGAGGTCAATCATCTGAGCTCCAGGACTTCACTGCAGGAGTATCTCCGGATAGTGTCCTAGGCCCAACCATCTTCAGCTGCTTCATCAATGACCTTCCTTCAATCATAAGGTCAGAAGTAGGGATGTTCGCTGATCATTGCACAATGTTCAGCACCATTCGTGACTCCTCAAATACTGAAGCAGTCTGTGTAGAAATGTAGCAAGATTTGGACAATATCCAGGCTTGGGCTGATAAGTGGCAAGTCACATTCGCGGCACACAAGTGCCAAGTAATGACCGTCTCCAACAAGAGAGAATCTAACCATCTCCCCTTGACATTCAATGGCATTACCATGGTTGAATCCCCCACTATCAACATCCGAGGGGCTACCATTGACCAGAAACTGAACTGCAGTAGCCATATAAATACCGTGGCTACAAGAGCAGGTCAGAGACTAGGAATCCTGCAGCGAATAACTCACCTCCTGACTCCCCACAGCCTGTCCATCATCTACAAGGCACAAGTCAGGAGTGTGATGGAATACTCTCCACTTGCCTGGATGGGTGCAGCTCCAACAACAGTCAAGAAGCTCGACACCATCTAGGACAAAGCAGCCCGCTTAATTGGCACCCCATCTACAAACATTCACTCCCTCCACCACCGACGCACAGTGGCAGCAGTGTGTACCATCTACAAGATGCACTGCAGCAATACACCAAGGCTCCTTCAACAGCACCTTTAACCCCGTGATCCCTACCAACTGGAAGGACAAGGGCAGCAAATGCATGGGAACACCACCACCTGCAAGTTCCCCTCCAAGTCACAAACCATCCTGACTTGGAACTATATCGCCGTTCCTTCACTGTCGCTGGGTCAAAATCCTGGAACTCCCTTCCTGACAGCATTAATTCACATGGACAACAATGGTTCAAGAAGGCAGCTCACCACCACCTTCTCAAGGGCAATTAGGGATGGGCAATAAATACTGGCCTGGCCAGTGATGCCCATATCCCATGAATGAATAAAAAAAAAACACATACACTCACACATCAGAGGTTTACACACACACAAATAGGTTACAGAGCGGGGAAAGATAGATTGGTTGAGTTAGTGTCCATAGAAAAAAGGCGCATACAGTCTGTGACGTTTGATAATTCCGCTGGCCTCTGGGTGAATTTGGTGGTCCTGAGGCTTTTAGTTTGAAGAGGTAGGTGACTGGTTTGGTTGGTCTCTTGGAGACAGCGATTCAGATGATTTCCTTCAAAGGTTTTCTGGTTGTAGCCGCAGTATGCAGAGGTGGTCAGTCACCGGGCAGGATTTGAAAGCTTTCATGCTGGAATGGAGAGAGAAAGGGAAGGACTTCCCACTTGGTTCTGCATGTGTCAGAGTCCAGTTGTACAAGCTTAAAACCACAGATGGGGAGGGGCTTGTCACATGATAGTCACTCAGTGATTCAAAACATAGCAGTTAAAAAGAAAAAGAACAAATAGTTCCCTTAACCTTCCTGGGTCTTGGTTCCTGCTGGGAAATGCAGCCATTTCATCTCCCTCCTCACAGTCCTTTACAGTGTAGGATACAGTGTTGCAAACTCAGTGATCATCTTTAGCTGCCAGCAAAGTAATCCTTTTAGCTGGTCTTTTCAAAAGTGTTTTAAAAAAATTATAAATTCAGATCTCCAGGCGGTGGATTAAAGAAAATTATCATTTAACAAAACACATTGGCATGACAATATCCTGGTATATTGAGCACCCAATCCTTGCCACTTATAAACCACATTTCCATAATT
The DNA here is from genome assembly GCF_036365525.1 of Heterodontus francisci. NCBI lineage: Eukaryota > Metazoa > Chordata > Chondrichthyes > Heterodontiformes > Heterodontidae > Heterodontus > Heterodontus francisci. The sequence continues at coordinate 31,496,508 of NC_090410.1, forward strand.
GCCACTACATCATATTCCCATACTGCTATTTGTGCTTTTCACTCACCAACTTTAACCACCACACTTCATGCATTTACACTGAAGCATTGTAATCTTTCTTTGCATTCCTCGTAGTCCCTCTCAGTTCATCACATTGAATATGGAACTATTATGGAATATTGAACTAATATGGAACTTCTCTAGTACTGTATAATACTCTCACCTTATTCCTCTTTTTGACTACTATATTCTGCTGCCCATTCTCCTGCCAATTTAGTTTAAACCCTCTCCAAATACACCAGCGAGCCTCCCTGTGAGGACTTTGGTCCGAGTCCTGGTGATGCGCAAGTAGCCTCTTTTAAATAGGTCCCTTCTGCCCCAGAAATGGTCCCAATGCCCCGAGAATCTGAAGCTCTCCCTCCTGCACCATGCTTCAAGCCACGCATTGATCCTCTCTGTCTTCCCATTTCTGCTCTCATTAATCAGTGGCACTGGGAGTAATCCAGAGATTACTACCTTTCAAGGTTATACTCTTTATCTTCCTCCCTAGCTCCTGAAAATCTGACCACAGGACCTCAATACCAGCCTTTGCTATGTTGTTGCTACTTCTGGCTCATTCCCTTCCCCCTTCAGAATATCCTGCACCCTCTCCATGATGTTGTTTACTCTGGCACCAGGGCGACAATACACCATGCGGAACTCTCAATAACATTTAAAGAAATGTCTATCTGACCCCTGACTATGGAATCACCTATAGCAACTTCATTTCAGCCCTTTGCTGCTCCCTCCTGTATAGTCCCATGCCCATTGTTTCCATGGTCTGAACTGCACTCCTTCAAGGTGCCGTCATTCCCAGCAGTCTCCAAAGCTGAGTACTAGTTTGTGAGTAGCACACATCCCGAGGACTCCTGCAATTTCTGCCTCTTCTGAATCTTCTGGATGGCCACCCATCCTGAACTCCGACTGCCTGTTGGGTGACCAGCTCCTGGAGTGTACAATCCAGGAAACTCTCCTGCTCCCTGATGCTCCGCAGTGATTCCAGCTGTTCATCCAGCTCGAAAATCATCAGCTCGAGCTGAAGCTATACACACGGTTGCCCAAGACTTTTGAAGTGTCCTGAAGTTCCCACATGGAACAGGAATTGCAAGCAACAGGTCACAGCTGCCCATCCATGATCTAAACAAAAACCCGTTATTCCCTTTTTGAATAAACTATTTAGTAATCTGTTTAAATTATCAATTGTAATTCATACCTCCAGTCCTCTTCTATGCTTATACTCTTATTGAAACACTTACTTAATTTTCCAGCTCCTATTTCGAACCACTACCCCCTTGTTGTCTCTGTCCTTCTCACTCTGTCCCTCTGCTGCTGATCTTTTAAGCTCCCTTATATTACAAAGCTGTTCTGATGAACAGTCACTATCAAGGGGTTGATGCTGTAACTGATGCTGAGATCTGCTCCCTCAGGTTTGAGAATGTATCAGGATGGAAGTGGACAATATTAATCTGGTGCTTTCCACCTGTGAGTGAGAACTGAATAGATTTCCACTTCCTCGAGAGAATATGAATCAAAAAATGAGAAAGGAATCTACTTCACACATTACTCCATTTCCAATCAGTTGGAAGTAAAATCAATTGGGATGATTTATCATCAACTGCAACGTTATATCGTTAATCTTATCCAGCAAACCTTAAATGATCTTCACAGCCATGTCTACACCTTATATCAATTCAGCAGCTCCTGCCCGGTGTGCACAATGATAATCGGGGTGGGGGCACAGACCACCAAGAATAAAACCCACCTGATTATCCTCCTCTTAAACTCAATGTAATGAATATCAGACTGGTTCTGTAAAGGACGTGCAAACCTTCTTCATCACTTTTTATTCCACCGCCCTCTTCAGGTGCTGTTTAACACCCAGATGGTAAAGAATAAAATCTACTCCCAGGACTCAATGCAGAGAGCAGACTGTTCATCAAATAAATCACCCAGTAACATTATTGAGGGAACAATGTACTTTCAGTCACACAGCAAGGAGAATAAACCGAATACACAGACTTGTTGGATGTGGAAACTTACATAATGAAGACTGTGTTTACAGTTAACCCAACAGCAACTGACAGTCAGGAACAGAGTTAACGCAGTTACAGTATTAAAAGCTGGGCATAAAGCTTACCAGGAACGCCAATTACAGCGAGGGTGGAATAATAAATATCCTCAAAAGTCCTAAGAATCGTCATGACCACATGTTCTAGTGTATGAATCCGATTCTTTCTTTCAATTTCTGCGGAAGATGGATCCCGGTTTGTGAAGATCAAACTCTTACTGACTCTGTCACTGAGCGAAGACCCTTATGTAAGGCAGGAGAAATCTCCATTGACATAATTATGAGGCAAGGAGACTGACATTACTGACAGTGACTGAACAAAAAGATTCAATTAATTTCTTTTACACAACACATTGCAATATCATAAATTATATTTAGCCAGATATTGCACAATGGAAAGTGAATCTCCCCAGAGTCCAGGGAAGAACAGACTGGGTGAAATCCACAGTCTGACAGCATTGGGTGCAGTGAGAACAGATTTATTTGCAGGTTTCCCGATATTTCTGTGATATAATGTGTTCTGTAATTTCAGTGAATTTCTATCCAACTCACTGGGTGGACTTTAAACTCAGCCAGTGAGACCAAACCATGTGGTATAGCCCCAAGAATATTCTTTACACATTTCTGGGTCAAACATCATTCTACTTCCATAGCCACTCCCAGACCCTAAAGATTGTGCACACGGGATCCGGAATTGCGCCAAGAAATACACAACCATTGACCCTACCAATCATCATTTGTGGCCATGGAGCTGCTCTAAACATTGAAACATTCCTGAGGATTCCCCACAAGTATTGATTCCCATCCAGAGACCCGTGTTATTGGTTCTAAGGGCCCTATCTCTGTAAATAGTGATGCAATCATTCGTGACAGAATAAATATTTACAATTACATTGGACTTACTGGAGATGGTGGCTCAATTCCTGGGAAACCATCCACAATTACTAATTTCCAGAGGCAGAGTCACATTCCTTGCGATCCCCACCAAACAAAGACCTAATTCCTGAATTTTGACCTGGGATCTCAGAATCAAGAGGGAGAAACTGTTTTCACTGGCAGGAGGGTCAATAACCAGATGACACAGATTTCGAACAATTGGCAAACAATCCAGAGAGGATATGAGGAGAAATTTGATGCAGTGATTTGTTGTGAGCTGGACTGCAGTATCTGAAAAAGTAGGAAGCAGATCCAATCGTAACTTTCCAAAGGAAGTGGATATATATTGAAAAGGAGATATTTGCATGGCTGTGGGGGAATAGCAGCCGAGAGGTAATAACTGAATCTCTCTTTCAGAAAGATGGCACAGACACCTTCTGTACAGAATGATAAAATGAATGTCTTGAAACAACTACTATTTGCATTTGTGGAGTGCCTTCAACATAATAAAAAAACTTCCCAAGGTGCTGCACATGAGCATTTTAAAACCACATTTGACACCGAGCCGCAAAAGGAGATATTAGGTCACTGTGGAGCATCCACGAGACGGAGAGTATTGTGGAGATCACACATAGAGAGGTGGTCACACCGTAGGCTCAGACTCCACAGGCAGGAAGGGAATGGGTGACCACCAGGCAGAGCAGGAAGACTCGGCAGGCAGTGCAGGAATCTCCTGTGGCTATTCCCCTGCAAAACAGATATACTGCTTTGGATACTATTGGAGGGTATGGGCCTCTCAGGGGAAAGCAGCAACAGCCCAATATATTGCACCACGGGTTGGGAGGAGTAATAATGTGGGAATGCAATAGTTATAGGGGATTCAATTGTAAGGGGAATAGATAGGCATTTCTGTGGCCGCAAGAGAGACTCCAGGATGGTATGTTGCCTCCCTGATGCTCGGGTCAAGGATGTCTCAGAGAGGTTACAGGACATTCTGAAGGGGGAGGGTGAACAGCCAGTGGTCGTGGTACATATTGGTACAAATGACGTAGGTAAAAAAAAAGGTGAGGTCCTAAAAGCAGAATATAAGGAGTTAGGAAGCAAGTTGAAAAGTAGGACCTCAAAGGTAGTGATCTCAGGATTACTACCAGTGCCGCGTGCTAGTTACAGTAGAAATAGCAGGAAAAATTGGATGAATATATGGCTGAAGAGATTGTGTGAGGAGGAGGGTTTTAGATTCCTGAGACATTGGGACTGGTCTGGGGAAGGTGGGACCTGTACAAACTGTACGGGTTTCACCTGGACAGGACAGGGACAGATGTCCTAGGGGGAGTATTTGCTAGAGTGGTTGGGGAGGGTTTAAAATAAAATGGCAGGGGGATGGGAACCTTTGCAAGGAGTCAGAGGAGGGGGGATCAAAGACAAGAACAAAAGACACTATGGGGAAAAAGAAAAGTGATAGACAGAGAAATCAAGGACAGGAATCAAACAGGGCCACACTGAGAAATGGTGGGAAGGGGACAAGCAATGTTAAAAAAATACAAGCCTTAAGGCTTTGTGCCTTAACGCGTAGAGCATTTGCAATAAAGTGGATGAATTAATCGTACAAATAGATGTAAACGAGTATGATATAGTTGGGATTACGGAGACGTGGCTGCAGGGTGACCAGGGATGGGAAATGAACATCCAGGGTGTTCAGTATTTAGGAAGGGCAGAAAAAGTAAAAGGCGGTGGAGTTGCATTGCTGGTTAATGAGGAAATTAACGCAATAGTGAGGAAGGATATTAGCTCTGACGATGTGGAATCTGTATGGGTAGAGCTGAGAAACACTAAGGGGCCAAAAACATTAGTGGGGGTTGTATGTAGAATCCCAAACTGGAGTGGTGATGTTGGGAATAGCTTTTAACAGGAAATTAGAGATGCATGCGATAAAGGAACATCTGTAATTATGGGTGAATTTAATCTGCATATAGATTGGGCAAATCAAATTAGTCACAAGACAGTAGAGAAGGAATTCATGGAGTGTATACAGGATGGTTTTCTGGACCAATACATTGAGGATCCAACTTGAGAACAGGCCATTCTAGAATGGATATTGTGTAATGAGAGAGGAATAATTGACAATCGAGTTGTGCGAGACCCCTTGGGGATGAGCGACCATAATATGACAGAATTCTTCATCCATATGGAGAGTGACTTAGTTGATTCTGAGACTAGGGTCCTGAATCTTAAAAAAGGAAACTATGAATGTATGAGGCACGTGTTGGCTATGATGGCTTGGGAAATGTTGCTTAAAGGGATGACGGTGGATAGGCAATGGGAAACATTCAAAGAGCGCATGGATGAACTGCAACAATTGTTTATGTCTGGCCCAAAAGTAAAACAGGAAAGGACGCCAAACCATGGCTTACAAGGGAAATTAGAAATGGCATTAGATCCAAGGAAGAGGCATACACATTTGCCAGAAAAAACAACAGACCTGAGGATTGGGAGCAGTTTAAAATTCAGCAAAGGAGGAGCAAGGGATTGATTAAGAAGGGGAAAATAGAGTACGAGAGCAAGCTTGTGGGAAACATAAAAACTGACTGTAAAAGTTTCTATAGGGATGTGAAGAGAAAACGATTGGTGAAGACAAATGTAGGTCTCTTCCAGTCAGAAACATGGGAATTTATTATGGGAAACAAAGAAATGGCTGACCAACTAAATGCATACTTTGATTCTGTCTTCACAAAGGATGACACAAATATCTTACCAGAAATGTTGGGGAACACAGGGTTTAGTGACAGGGAGGAACTGAAAGAAATCAGTATTAGTAGAGAAATGGTGTTGGGAAAATTGAAGGGATTACAGGCCGATAAATCCCCAGGGCCTGATAATCTGCATCGCAGTGTAATTAAGGAAGTGGCCCGGGAAATAATGGATGCATTAGTGGTCATCTTCCAAGATTCTATAGACTCTGAAACAGTTCCTACAGATTGGAGGGTAGCTAATGTAACCCCACTATTTAAAAAGGGAGGAAGAGAGAAAATAGGAAATTATAGACCAGTCAGCCTGACGTCGGTAGCGGGGCATATTCTAGAGTCCATTGTCAAAGATTTTATAGCAGAGCACTCGGAGAACAGTGGTAGAATCGGACAGAGTCAGCATGGATTTACGAAAGGGAAATCATGCTTGACAAATCTACGAGAATTCTTTGAGGATCTAACTAGTAGAGTTGATGAGGGGGAGACAGTGGATGTGGTTTATTTGGACTTTCAGATGGCTTTCGACAAAGTCCCACATAAGAGATTAGCATGTAAAATTAAAGCGCATGGGATTGGGGGTAGTGTATTGCGATGGATAGAAAATTGGTTGGCAGACAGGAAACAAAGATTAGGAATAAACGGGTCTTTTTCCGAATGGCAGGCAGTGACTAGTGGGGTACCGCATGGATTGGTGCTAGGACCCCAGCTATTCACAATAGATATTAATGATTTCGATGAGGGAACTAAATGTAATATCTCCAAATTTGCAGATGACACAAAACTGGATGGCAGGGTGAGTTGTGAGGAGGATGCAGAGAGGCTTCAGGGTGATTTGGACAAGTTGAGTTTGTGGGCAAATACATGGTAGATGCAGTATAATGTGGATAAATGTGTGTTTATCCACTTTGGTAGTAGAAACAGGATGGCAGATTATTATCTGAACGACCATAAACTTAGAGGGAGGGATATGCAACGAGACCTGGATGTTCTCGTACACAAGTTGCTGAAAGTAGGCATGCAGGTGCAACAGGCGGTTAAAAAAGGCAAACGGTACGTTGGCCTTCATAGCGAGAGGATTTGATTACAGGAGCAGGGATGTCTTGCTGCATTTATACAGGGCCTTGGTGAGGTCACACCTGGAAAACTGTGTGTAGTTTTGGTTTCCTTATCTGAGGAAGAATGTTCTTGCTATAGAGGGAATGCAGTGAAGGTTTACCAGACAGATTCCTGGGATGGCAGGACTGACTTATGAGGAGAGATTGAGTTGGTTAGGATTGTATTTGCTCAAGTTCAGAAGAGTTGGGGGATCTCATAGAAACCTATAAAATTCAAACAGGACTTGACAGGATGTTCCCGATGGTGGGGGAGTCCAGAACCAGGGGTCATAGTCTAATGATACGTGGTAAACCTTTCAGGACTGAGATGAGCAGAAATTACTTCACCCAGAGAGTGGTGAGCCTGTGGAATTTGCTACCACGGAAAACAGTTGAGGCCAAAACATTGTATGTTTTCCAGAAGGAGAAAGACACAGCTCTTGGGGCGAAAGGGATCAAAGGGTATGGGGGGAAAGCGGGAACAGGTTACTGAGTTGGATGATCAGCCATGATCATAATGAATGGCAGAGCAGGCTCGCAGGGCCGAATGGCATACTCCTGCTCCTATTTTCTATGTTTCTATGTTTCTATATGACAAAATACTTGGACAAAGAGCTCGGCTTTAAAGATTGTTTTAAAGGAGGAAAGTGAGGTGGAGAGACTGAGAAATTTAGAGAAGGAATTCCAGAGCTTAGGGCCGAAGCAGCTGAATGCATGTCCACCAATGGTGGAGTGATTAAAATTGGGGATGCTGAAGAGGCCAGAATTATAAGTGCACAGATATCTTGGAGGGTTTATCGGCTGGAGAAGATTACAGTGATAGGGAGGGGTGAGGCAATGGAGGGATTTGAAAGCAAGGATGAGGATTTTAAAATCAAGACATTGCTTGAGAGGGAGTCAATGTAGATCAGTGAGAACAGTGGTGATCGGGGAACAGGACTTGGTGCAGGTTCAGACACAGGCAGCAGGGTTTTGGATGACCTCAAGTTTAAGGAAAGTAGAATGAGGGAGATCTGTCAGGAATGTGCTGGAATGATCAGTTCTCGAGGTAACAAAGGCATGAATGAGGGTTTCACTGGCAGATGAACTGAGACAGGGGTGAAGTTGGGTGATGTCACAGAGGTGCAAACAGCCATGGGTCCTAGCTATGCTGCCTTTTTGTGGGATATGTACAACATTCCTTGTTCTGATGAAAGGTCACAGACCTGAAACGTGAACTCTGTCTCTATCTCCACAGATGCTGCTGACCTGGTGAGTGTTTCCAGCACTTGCTGTTTTTATTCCTTGTTCCAGTCTGACTCGGGCCCTCTCGCTCACCTCTTTTTCTGGTACATTGATGATTGTATCAGTGACGTTTCCTGCTCTCATCCTGAACTGCAAAACATCATCAACTTTGCTTCGAAGTTCCACCTTTCTTTCACCTTCACATGATCCATCTCCGACTCTTCCCTTCCCTTCCTTGACTTCTCTGTCTCCTTTTCTGGGTATAGGCTTTCAACAAATATTTATCAGAAGCTCAGTGACTCCCACACCTACATCACCTGCACTTGCTCACACCCTGCTTCCTGTCAGGACTCCATTCTCGTCTCACAGTACGCCATCTCCATTGCATCTGTTCTAATGATGTGACCTTGCAGTGCTTCTGATATGTCTTTTTTACTTAACCAAGTATTCTGTCACCATGAATAACCGGAGCCTCGACCGTGCCTGTCCCACTTCCAGCACTTCTTCTGTCAGTCCTTCCCCTCCTTCCCAGAGACATGATAGGGTTCCCTCTGTCCTCACCTTCCACCCTACCAGCCTCTGTATTCAATGGATTATCCTTCACCATTTCTGTCATGTCCAGCGTGATGCCACCACCAAAGATATCTTCCCCTCCCCTTTCAGCATTCCGAGGGGACTGTTTTCTCCGCTACACTCTGCTCTGCTCCTCAAGCACCCCCAACACCACCTCCCCTTCCCACAGCACCTTTCTATGCAAGCACAGGAGATGTAAAACCTGCCGTTTTACCTCCTCTCTCCTCATCATCCAAGGTCGCATAACACTCCTTCCAGGTGAGACAGTGATTTATGTGTACTTATTTCAATTTACTACACTGTGTAACTGCTCACAATGTGGTCTGCTCAACGTTGGGGAGACCAAACGCAGATTGGGTGATCGCCTTGCAGGACACCTCCATTCTGTCTGCAAGTGTGACCCCGAGCTTCCGGTCGCCTGCTATTTTAATTCTCCACCTTGTTCTCACACAGACCTCTCTGTCCTTGGCCTCCTGCAGTGTTCCAGTGAAGCTCAATGGAAGCTCGAGGAACAGTATCTCATCTTTTGATTAGGCACTTTACAGCCTTCCAGAAACAACAGTGAGTTCAACAAGTTCAGACCATAATCTCTGCCCCATTTCTTTTGACTTTTCTTTGCATGTTTCGGTCTTACTGTTGTTTATCCTTTGTTTTCACTTTCTGACACAGTTGCTCATCATTCTACCACTCACACCTCCTCTGGACACATCTTTTGTTTCTTTACTGGTCCCATTACCACTCCCTTTGGCCCTGCAACACCAACTCTTTATCATTTAATCTCTCATCTTCGACCTTATCACAGGGCATGCAATTTGCTCTTTTTCAACCTTCCCCGTTTCACCTGTTTAAAACCTATGACACTTCTAAATTTTCCTAGTTCTGATGACAGTGGGGGAGGTGTTGGAGGAGGATGCTGTGGTCAGCCATGTCAAAGGCTGCAGACAGCAGAGAAGGACAATTAGGGACAGAAAATCTTTGTCACAGTCACATGGGATGTCACTTGTAACTTTGACAAGAGTTGAGTTGATACTATGGCAGGGGTGGAGGCCTGATTGGTGGGATTCAAACATGGAGTTCCGGGAAAGATGGCACAGATCTGGGAAGTGACAATACTTCAAAGACTTTGGAGAGGAAAGGAGGTTGGATATGGGGTGGTAGTTTGCAAGGACAGTGAGGTGAGGGTGTTTTTTTGAGGAGAGGGATGATAACTGCAGATTTAAAGGAGAGAGGGAATCGTTAACGATATTGGCTAATATGGGGACCAGGAGGGGACGTTGGGTGTCAGCAGTTTATTGGAATAGGGTCAAGGGAGCAGGAGGTGGGTCTCATGGACAAGATGAACTCAGAAAGGGAATGAGGGGAGATAGGAGAGAACCAGAGAAAGATGTGAGTTGTTCAGAGCTAAGGGAGTGGGGAGTTTAGAGGAAGTTTGGTCTGGTGGGTTAGTGGAAAGGAGGAACATGGCAGAGGCAGCTGATCAGATGGTCTCAATCTCAGTGACAAAAAGGTCAACTATTTCCTGCACTTTTTGTTGGAGGTGAGGGCAGAGGAGACAGGGGTGTAAGATACGATAAGATTGTTGGGATTAATGTCCCCTTCTAAGGCAGGAACAGACTTGGCAGCAAAGTTTTTGTTGTGAATCGACTTTATTGAGATAAAGGTAAGGACAAGTTTATTCAATTTTCAGATTAACTATTAGTCACAAACTCAGGCAGTGATTAACAGTTTAATGCAGATACCACCCCTATTAGAGACTGGATGGTAGAGTGCAAAACTGGATGCTCTTGCAGCTTCTAGTCTTCAAGTTTCCTTGGGTCTCTCTCACTCTCTCTCTCTTTTTTGTTGTTCAAAAATTGCCTGCTGCACAGGGACAGAGACAAGACATCTTTTATCCTGGCTGCTTTCCAATTAACCATCCCGACACCCAATCATCCTTAGCTTTGTGTTTAAGGATGCCTTCTTAACCAATCAAGGATCATTCTTTGCCTGTTGATAACCTTTCGGATTTACATAGGTAATACCCCTTTGTGTTGACTATAGTATTTCATGCTTTTACAATCCGAGGTTCCTTATCTCATTCCGAGATAGATCTACATTTGTTCTCAGAGGAGCTGTTTCACTGTCTGCTGTCTGAGCCTCATCATTTTACTGCAAGTCAGCATTTTAAAACATGACATAATCTCCCAGAATCCCACTACCTTGACATCTTCTCCATACTGTGCCCTGAATTCGTCAGTTTTCCCAATTTACCATCCTGCAATGAAGGGTTCTACTAAAGCTAAATGTTAGTTTATCATAATAAATCAGTTGTTAGTTTATAATAACTAGATTTTAGCATTTGGTATTCCGGTTAGTAAACTTTTAGTAATCTAATAATCTTACAGGGAAGAAGAGTTGAAGAAGACAGTGTGTGGCAAAGAAAAGAAGCCGGTGTTATCTATGCATTCCAGGCTGATCCTGCAACAAGGAGCAGTTTACGCAGATGGGAGCAGGACCCGATAGTATTTCACATGGTCCAGCAGATCTGGTGGTGACAATTTAGTTTTTAGTTTCGAGATACAGCACTGAAACAGGCCCTCCGGCCCACCGAGTCTGTGCCGACCATCAACAACCCATTTATACTAATCCTACACTAATCCCATATTCCGACCACATCCCCACCTGTCCCTATATTTCCCCACCACCTACCTATACTAGGGGCAATTTATAATGGCCAATTAACTTATCAACCTGCAAGTCTTTGGCATGTGGGAGGAAACCGGAGCACCCGGAGGAAACCCATGCAGACACAGGGAGAACTTGCAAACTCCACACAGGCAATACCCAGAATTGAACCCGGGTCGCTGGAGCCATATCCATATCCTTTCAAGTCTGCGTCCCTTAGACAAAAGGGAGTGGAGATGAGGATCGTACTGGGGGAATGGCCAGAGTAAGAGACAGTAATGTAATTATTGGGGACTGGGGCGTCAAAGATGGAGGTGAGGATGTGGGTGAGCAAATCAATAGCTGCAGAAATGTTGTGGCGAATGGAAGGCCAGAGGCAGAGAGTTGGTATTTTGAAAGTGCAGGTGTAAATGAACTGAGGGATAGTTTTTCCCAGGGACAGTTACAGAAGGAAGGGGGATGTGGGTGGAGGGTGGTATGAGGAATTGATCAGATCTGGCCTTATCTGTGATTGACAGGATGGGATTAGCAAGATGACAAGATCAAGGTGGTGGCCGTGAATATGGGTTGGGGAGTTTACATGGAGGGAATGATTTAGGGAGGATACGAAGGCAGTGAACTCAGAGGAGAGAGAGAATAATGAGTTGAGGTGGAGGTTAAAATCGCTGAGGATGAGAAATCGTTCAGTGCAGAGGCTGAGGGAGAAAAGCAATGAAGATATCTCAGTGAGAAAATGTTCATTATACTTGAGAGGGCGGGAGAGAACGAGGATTTTGAACAAGAGGTGAGAGGGGTAGAACAAGGTGAGATACTCAAAGGAGGAGAAAGTTCCAGAGGAGTAGGGGGTCAGGCCATAGTGTGATCTGGTGATAAGCGCCACATTGTCACCACGATAGTCTCAGTGGGACAGGTGTCATAGAGTCATACAGCCCTGAAACAGGCCCTTCGGCCCACCGAGTATGTGCTGACCATCAACCACCCACTTATAATAATCCTACATTCATCCCATATTCCATACCACATCTCCAAAATTCTCCAACTTACTCTCGGGGAAATTTACAATGGCCAATTTACCTATCAACCTGCAAGTCTTTGGTTATGGGAGAAAAATGGAGCACCCAGCAGAAATGCATGCAGTCACAGGGAGAACTTGCAAACTCTGCACGGGCAGTATCCAGAACTGAACCCAGGTCGCTGGAGCTGTGATGCTAACCACTGCCCCACTGTACCACACAGGTTATGATGATTTCCAAAAAGATAAAATCTAACCTTTCCCCCTTGACATTCAATGGCATTATGATCACTGAACCCCCCACTATCAACATCCTGGGGGTTACCATTGACCAAAAACTTAACTGGAGTAGCAATATAAATACCATGGCAACAAAAGCAGGTCAGAAGCTAGGAATCCTGTGGTGAGCAACTCACCTCCTGACTCCCCAAAGCCTGTCCACCATCTACAAGGCACAAGTCAGGAATATGATGGAATACTCTTCACTTGCCTGGATGGGTGCAGCTCCAACAACACTCAAGAAACTCGACACTATCGAGAACAAAGCAGCCCACTTGATTGGCACCCCATCTACAAACATTCACTCCCTGCACCACCGATGCACCGTGACAGCAGTGTGTGCCATCTACAAGCTGCACCAAGGCATCTTAGACAGCACCTTCCAAATCTGCAACCTCCACCACCTAGAAGGACAAGGACAGCAGATACATGGGAACATCACCACCTGCAAGTTTCCCTCCAAGCCACATACCATCCTGACTTGGAACTATGCTGCCATTCCTTCACTGTCATTGGGTCAAAATCCTGGAACTCCCTTCCTAACTGTTTGTGCACCCATCCCACATGGACTGCAGCGGTTCAAAAATGTAGCTCACCACCACCTTCTCAAGGGCAATTCGAGATGGAGAATAAATCCGGCCTAGCCAGCGACTCCTACATCACAGGAACAAATAAAAAAACACACACAGACATATCAGCACATGTCCCTGAGGTGGTGAATTGCCACAGACACTATGCCGACAGACAATGCCCACTCGGGAATGTGTGAATGGCCTTTTTCCTGCCCCAGGATACAGTAATCACACCCATTATTGGCATGCAACCAGAGAGCCCCACCCCCCCCACCCCCTCCCCACCGCTGACGGCATCCACGTGGATGGGCAGGGTGGGATTATTAACTCAATCAGATGATCCGATTTCAAGTATTACCTGATATGCTAAGGGCCAAGGTCAAGAAGTTGTATAAAGTCACAGCCCTCAAGGACATTGTTACTGCACTCGGTAGAGTGACCTGGTCAGCCATTCTGAAGTCATGCCTGGAGATCTGTTGAAGGACTCACCACCTGAGACTGCCCCGAGCTTGCGGGATTCTGAAGCAACCAGTGTCATTGTGAGTATGTACCATTGCTTGGAGATTTCATCAAGGTGTATCACATTCACTGAAACAGTATCCAAGTCATTGTGTGCCATTGATATGAGGAGTAAAGACAAGAACCTTTAGACCAGAGAGAGAGTCTTCCAAGTGGCGAGCCAGCCAGGAGTCTTGAAGATAAAGGAATAGCAGAAAATACTATGGATGGGTTTGTCACGAAGTATGTGGCAGGGAAATTACCTCTTCAGCAGTCGGTGGGCTTGGGTTATCCTGGAGGGTGATGATCCGGTCGATGAGGCAGAACAGTGGACACAGGGGTCCACTTGTCAGCGGATCTTGGTGAAGGCCCAGTTTGGCTGATGGCTGATCAGTGGCAGCACAGGAAAGATGAGGCTGAGAAAACAAAATTCAAGCAGGATCTGGGGGAGAGAGATTATGAAGCTCAGTGAATGGGATGTGGTTATTAATGGGTTAATGAAACAGCGAGAGGAAGACAGAGAGATGAGGAAAAAGGACAGTGAACAATTTGAGCTGGAATTCTGGCCTCTTGAGTATCCTCGATTTTAATCGCTCCACCATCGGCGGGCGTGCCCTCAACTGCCTGGGCTCTAAGCTGTGGAATTCCCTCCCTCACTCTCTCTGCCTCTCTACCTCACTTTCCTCCTTTAAGACACTCCTCAAAACCTATCTCTTTTTTGAGATTTTGTTCTTCTGCCCTAAATTCTCCTTATGTGGTTTGGTGTCAAATTTTGCTTTATAATTCTCCTGTTAAACTGCATGGGATATTTTATTATGTTAAAGGTGCTATATAAATATAAGTTGTTGTTGTTTGTGCTTTCACGAGAACAGTTTCCTGACAACACACAGCCTGCCTCAAGGACACAGCTTCAGGCACAACTTTCTTGTGATCTCCTCACATCCAAGATCACTCTTTACTTTCCTTCACATGTGTTTTAAATTCTGCCGTTTCTGATCACAGCACATGGACATTTTAAAGACCTTTGACTCATGGCCAATCTCCTGGAATTGCTCCTTTTCTGTCACCAGCATTCTGTTCATTTATTCTCCATTTCTTTCAATCACACCTTTCAACAGATCGATTAAGATGAAGACAGGATGTTTTGGATCTTGCTGCACTGACCTAGCTTGACAAAATGGCACATTTGAGCTCTCATTGGCAGCTATGTGGCACTGCCCATCACTCATCCACCTCAACTGTTTAGAGAAAAGTGCCAACTACCAGGTAAACAGAAGCCAGTTTTCAGTTAGTATCCCCCCATCACAATATTCCCCAAGAAAGTATCATGAGCTGCCAGGCCGCTGTCCCTCGAAAGGCCGGCTCTGCTTTCACAGCTTGTTCACCAAACAGTCCCATGGATAGAAATGTATCTGGATTCAAGACACAAATGAACATTGGTGTGAATGGGACCTGTGTCCCCAGGAACAGCAGTGGGAGCAGAGCAAACCTAACGGCGTAATATTGAGAATGGATGTTCGATGAGGCAATGCTGCAGGAAAATGACAATGGAATGGAAGGAGGAAAGTAAAGGAGGGATATTGACTGTGAAAGGAGGACAAGCTGGGAGAAGAGAAGGGTTTGAATTTTGGAACATCAAGCACAGGCATGTGAGAGTGCGAGCATTTGAAGGAGCAAATTGTTTTCCATGAGCAACCATTTGTTTCCAGTTGGAATAGATTGATTTTTCACTGTGTTCTGTTAACATGTGCAGCAGAGACCGGACATTGATACCGCCACAACTGAGTGTACTGACCACTGTGTGATCACAGTGCTACACATCAGCTGTGGGAGTTGTGTACAAACCAAAGCAATATCACAAATGACACTACTGAGAAAAGAAGGATTTTTGGTGAAGTGGATCAAAGACAAACCAATTCTGGCCTTTCTGGCCCTCAAAACCACACCTCAGCAGAGCTGAGAGCCTTAACCTGCTCCTTCAATCACTGGGCCATGCCAGTTCTCACACTACTTTCAAAACGATTGTCCACATGCTCAGGAATCCTTAACAATAACTTTATAATATTTATAATAACTTCTCCTTTAACTCCACGCAAGAACACAAAAACACAAGAAATAGCTGCAGAAGCCAGCCCATCGAGCCTGCTCCATCATTCAATACGATCATGGCTGATCTTGGGCTTCAATTCCACTTTCCTGCCCGCTCCCCATATCCCTTGATTCTCTGCGAGAGGAAAAATCTATCTATCCCAGCCTTAAATGTATTCAATGATGGAGGATCCACAATCCTCTGGGGTAGAGAATTCCAAGGATTCACAACCCTTTGAATGTAGTAATTTCTCCTCATCTCAATCCTGAATGATTGACCCCTTATCCTGAGACTGTGTCACTGTGTTCTAAATTCTCCGACCAGTGGGAACAATCTCTCAGCTTCGACCCGATCAAGCCCTATCAGAATCTTGTATGTCTCAGTTAGATCGCCTCTCATGTTTCTCAGAGAATTTAGGCCCAATTTACTCAGCCTCTCATCATCGGACACCCCCCTCATCCCAGGGGCCGATTGAGTAAATCTTCGCTGCTCTGCCTCCAGTGCAAGTATATCCTTTCTTAAATGTGGAGACCAAAACTGCAAGTATTATTTTAGTAAAATTTCTTTATCCTGTACTCCAATCCGCTTGCAATCGAGGCCAACATGGCATTTACCTTCCTAATAGCCTGCTGCACCTGCATGTTAACTTTGTGCACTTCCTTCAAATAAAAGGTGTTGCTATGGGTACCTGCATGGGTCCAATTTATGCCTATCTTTTTGTGGGGTATGTCGAACATTCCTTGTTCCAGTCCTACTCAGGTCCCTCCCCCAATTCTTTTTCCAGTACATTAATGACTGGATCGGTGCCATTTCCTGCTCCCACCCCAAACTGGAAAACTTTATCAACTTTGCTTCCAATTTCCACCCTTCTCTCATATTTACGTTTTTATGACCAGGTGAGAAAGGTGTCGAGGGGTCTTTTCAGTCTTCACCTGGTCTTATCGTAGCAGAGTTTAATTTTAAACAGACTGTGTTTTGAGCTTCCCCTTGGTGAATCCTTGTTCACCACTCTTCAATTATAAGGCAAAGAAATGAGCACAAACAGTTCTTCTTAGGTTTAAAGAAGAAAAGAGGAATTTATTAAAACTTCAGCTTAAACTTTAGTTCAGTTAACGACTACGGACACACGCCGTGCCCCACTCTAGAATGCATAAGCAATACACACATGCAAATAGAGACAGAAAAGAGCAGAAGAAAAAATGAAGTGGAGAGGTTTGAGGCAATATCAGAAGAGTTTCTTGTTACTGTGCTTCGAGCTCACTGTAGTCCTTCTGTCGGTAGATCTTGCTTTTCGTTGGGGCCCAGTATTCTTCTTAAACCTTGTTCACTATCGGAGACTTTTCTCTCTTGAGGTTCATGTGTCTTCAATGGGTCTTCAGTTCCGTGAGAAACATAGAAACAGAGAAAATTGGAACAGGAGTAGGCCATTCAGCACATCAGACCTGCTCCGCCATTCAAAAAAGATCATGGCTGATGGTCTAATTCAGTACCATGTTCCTGCTTTCTCCCCATATCCCTTGATCCCTTGGGCATTAAGAAATATATCTATCTCCTTCTGGAATATATATCATGACTTGGCTTCCACTGCCTTCTGCAATAGAGAATTCCACAGGTTTATCACCCTCTGAGTGAAGCAATTTCTCCTCATCTCTGTTCTAAATGGCATACCCCGTATCCTGAGACTGTGACCCCTGGTTCTGGACTCCCCGGCCATCAGGATCATCCTCCCTGCATCTAGCCTGTCTAGTCCCGTTAGAATTTGATAGGTTTCTATGAGATCCCCTTTCATTCTTCGAAACTCTAGTGAATATTGGCCTAGTCAACCCAATCTCTCCTCATACATCAATCCTATCATCCCAGAAATCAGCCGAGTAAATCTTCTTTGCACTCTCTCCATGGCAAGAATGTCCTTCTTCAGATAAGGAAATCAGAACTGCACACAGTACTCCAGATGTGGTCTCACCAAGGCCCCATATAACTGCATTAAGACATCTTGCTCCTGTACTCAAATCCTTTTGCAATGAAGGCCAACATACCATTTGCCTTCCTAATTGCTTGCTGCACCTGAATGTTTGCTTTCAGCGACTGGTGTACAAGGACACCCAGGTCTCATTGCACCTCCCCCTTTCCCAATCTATCACCATTCAGACAATCTGCCTTTCTGTTTTTACAACCAAAGCAAATACCCTCACATTTAACCATGTTATACTGCATCTGCCATGCTTTTGCCCACTCACCCAACTTGTCCAAATCACACTGGAGCCTCTTTGCATCCTCCTCACAGCTCACATTCCCCCCTTAGCTTTGTGTTGTTCTCAAACTTGGAAATGTTACATTTAGTTCCCTCACCCAGATAGGAGAGAGGTCTCTTCAGTTCAGGTGGAAACAGCTTTCTGAGTTCAAATTCTCTGTAGCAAGTTCAAATTCAAAAAACTCCAACAGCCATTTAGTCATGTGACTGAACTTGCCTAACCAAGTCTGTTTGTGTATTCGGCCATCTTAGCAGTTATCCTGGAATGCTCGCCTCTCCACCTTCAACATCCGGTAAACAAAAGTCCATTGTGGATTAAATTGGAGCAGGGAGTGGCCCCTTTGTCCTTTCCAAGCACTGTCTGTTACTATGAAAATGTCTTTCCAGTCAGGGGCTTGGCAACCTCGAGTAATAGGCCTTCTTTTCGTCCTAGCAACAATTTTAAAATTTAATGTCCATGTGGCAAAATATCTTTGCCCCATTGTTGGCAGGTGGGGGCCTGCATAACAACGTGGTCCATCTCTGACACTTCCTTTCCCTTCCTCAACTTCTCTGGCTCCATCTTTGAGGATAGACTGTCCACTAATATTCATTATAAGCCCACCGACTCCCACAGCTACCTCGAATATACTTCCTCACATTCTGCTTCCTTTAAGGACTCCATTCCATTCTCCCAATTTCTCCATCTCCGATGCATCTGTTCTGATGATGTAACCTTCCAATACAGCGCTTCTTTTTCCTCAACTGAGGATTCCCCCTCACTGTGATTGACAGGGCCTTGAGCCGTGTCCGAGCCATTTCCCACATTTCTGCCCTCACACCTTCCCCTCCCTCCCAGAACCATGATAAGGTTCCCCTTGTCCTCACTTTCCACCCCACCAGCCTCCACATGCAAAGGATCATCCTCTGTCATTTCCGCCACCTCCAGAATGATGCCACTACCAAACATATTTTCCCCTCCCCTCCCCTGTCAGCATTCCAAAGGAACTGATCCTTCCACAATACCCTGGTCCACTCCTCCATTATCACCAACACCTTGTCCCCTTCCCACGGCACCTGCCCATGCAATCGCAAGACGTGTAATACCTGCCCTTTTACCACCTCTCTCCTCACTATCCAAGGCTCCAAACACTCCTTTCAGGTGAAGCAGTAATTTACTTGTACCTCTTTCAATTTAGTGTATTCGCTGCTCACAACGCAGTCTCCTCTACCTTGCGGCGACCAAACGCGGATTGGGTGACAGCTTTGCGGAACACCTCCACTCAATCAGTAAACATGGCCTCGTGCTTCTGATCACTTGCCATTTCAACACTCCCCCCTGCTCTCATGCCCACATTTCTGTCCTGGGCCTGCTGCAGTGTTCCAGCAAGCTCGAGGAACAGCACCTCATTTTCGAATTACACATGTTATAGCCTATCGGAATGAACATTAAGTTCAATAATTTCAGAGTATGACTGCCCTTTTTTAAATTTTTAGTTTGTTTTGTTTTATCATTTTTTTATCATGTGCCTGCCTACTTTAAGGGTTAATCTCTCAAGACGACTTGTTTTTCTGTTTACATCGAGCAATTAATTGAAATTCCTGTTTCAGTTAAGAGGTAAGTTAGGTTTCTTGCAGTTTTAAACAGGGGTCTACTGATACTCTGAGAATAGCTGTAGCTAGTTAATTAGGTAGCTGGCTTAAACTGGTTTCTGAGCTGCAGCACAGCTCTCGTAGAGCTGACACAACATTGTTTTCAGAGTTTAAAGTCAGGGGACTCTCACTGCCGCTTGTCTGCATTGAGTGCTGCTGGAGGGCAGAGAGAATTAAGGGAGTTTGGTAATTGAGGGAGTTTGAGAAGGAAGTGAACATTAATCAAGAAGAAAATAAATTTGAGTGCACAAAGTGAGGGGTGATAGATATAGGACAGATGTCAGAGATAGTTTCTTTACTCAGAGAGCAGTAGGGGCGTGGAACGCCCTGCCTGCAACAGTAGTAGACACGCCAACTTTAAGGGCATTTAAGTGGTCATTGGATAGACAAATGGATGAAAATGGAATAGTGTATGTCAGATGGTTTCACAGGTCGGCGCAACATCGAGGGCCGAAGGGCCTGTACTGCGTTGTAATGTTCTAATTCTAAAAGTGTAAAGTGGGAGTTTGGTGCATGAGGGAGGGGTTCCTTTCTTTCTTCTACCTTTTTTTAGCCTCCAGAAGCTGCCTCTCTCTTCGGTGCAGGGGAAGAAGTTGATTGGTCAGTAACTGGTAAGTTATTTTACTCCTCATTGTAATAAAACGTTTTTAAAGTTACGTGTTGGCAGATCAGCTTGGACAAGTGGAATGTAGGGCCTGGGGTATGTGGGAAGTCATGGACACACCACGTGTCCTGGACGAACACATCTGCAGAAAGTGTCACTGGTTGCAGAAGCTTGAGCTCCGGGTTTCGGAAATTGAACAGTGGTTGGAGTCACTGTTGTGCATCCACGGGGCAGAGGACTATGTGGATAGCACGTTTAGGGAGGTGGTCACAATGCAGGTTAGGAACAGGCAAGCAGAGAGGGAATGGGTGACTGCTTAGGAAGTCAAGAAAACCAGGCAGTCAGTGCAGCACTCAGCAGGTCTGGCAGCATCTGTGGAAAGAGAAGCAGAGTTAACGTTTCGGGTGAGTGACCCTTCTTCAGAACTCGAAGAAGGGTCACTGAACTGAAACGTTAACTCTGCTTCTCTTTCCACAGATGCTGCCAGACCTGCTGAGTGGTTCCAGCATTTCTTGCTTTTATTTCAGATTTCCAGCATCCGCAGTATTTTGCTTTTATTTAAGTCAGTACAGGAGTCTTGCTTGCTAATCGGTTTTCCATTTTGGATACTGAAGAGAGCATTGGTTCCTCGGAGGAGTGCAGCCAGAGCAAATTCCATGACACCATGGGTGGCTCAGCTGCACAGGATGGGAGGAAGAAGAGTGGAAGAGCAATAGTGAGAGGGAATTCGATAGTCAGGGGATCAGACAGACATTTCTGCAGCAGTAAACGTGACTCCAGAATGGTATGTTGCCTCCCTGATGCCAGGGTCAAGGATGTCATGGAATGGTTGCAGGACATCCTTCTGGGGGAAGGTGAACAGCTAGAGGTCACATTGTGGTTCACATTGGCACCAATGGCATAAGTAGGAAGAGAGATGAGGTCCTGAAAGCAGACTTTAGGGAGTGAGGAAGGAAATTAAAAAGCAGGACCTCCAAAGCAGTAATCTCAGGATTACTCCCAGTGCCACATGCTAGTGAGCTTAGGAATAGGAGAAGTGACTGATTGAACACGTGGCTGGAGAATTAGTGGAGGAAGGAGGGCCTCAGATTTCTGAGGCATTGGGACAGGTTCTGGGGCAGGTGGGATCTGGACAAGATGGATGGGTTACACCTCAACAGGACGGGAACTAATATCCTAGCAGGGAGATTTGCTGGTGCTGTTGAGGGGGGTTTAAACCAGCGTGTTAGGGGGATGGGAGCCTGAGGGGTAGCTCAAGTTGGAAGGAAGTAAAGCTGGTAACAGGACGTAGAAAAGTAGCAAGTGACATTAGAAGGCAGGTGAAACAAAGGTGAGCATCAACTAGGCTTATAATGCAGAATGTCAAGAAGGCAAGGTTAAGGGCACTCTCCCTGAATATACACAGCATTCGCAACAAGGTAGATGATTTACAGGCCCACGGAGAGGTAAATGGGTATGATCTAACTGCCATAGAGGAAACTTGGCAACAGGGTGACCAAGACTGGGAACTGAATATTCAATGTATTTGACATTTTGGAAGGACAGGCAAAAAGGGAAAGGAGGTGTTGTTGCGCTGATAAAAAGGGATGGGATCACTACATTAGTAAGGGAGGATCTCAGATGGGAAGAACAAAATGTGGAATCTGTTTGGGTGGAGCTAAGTAACAGCAAGGGACAGCAAACATTGTTGTTTACAGGCCATCAAACCGCAGTGGTAACATGGGGTATGGTATTAATCAGGAAATTAGAGAAGCATGTGGCATGGGTAATGCAGTAATCATGGGTGAATTCAATCTGCATATCGACTGGGTAAACCTAATGAGCAGTAATGCTGTGGAGGACATGTTTCTGGAGTGTGTTAGGGATGGTTTTCTCCAGCAGTATGTTGAGGAACCGATTAGAGAGCAGGCAATTGTAAATCTAGTATTATGTAATGAGAAAGGGCTAATTAATTCATTAATAATATTGTTGTCGAAGAACCTTTAGGGATGAGTGACTATTATACGATAGAATTTTACATTATGTTTGAAAGTGATGTAGTTCAATCTGAAGCCAGGTTGTTAAATTTGAACCAGCGGAATTTTGAAGGGATGAGGGGCAAATTGGCTGAGGTGGATTGGGAAAATATATTAAAAGGTATGATAGTACATTGGCAATGGATAGTCTTTAAAGAAATATTACATAGTTTACAGCAATTCTACATTCCTTCAGGTGCAAAAACCCCAAAAGTAATGACAGTCAACCGTGATTAACAAAGGAAGTTAAGGATTGTACAAGATTAAAAGAAAGGCCCATAAATTTGTCAGAAATAGTAGTAAACCTGAGGATTGGAAGGATCTTAGAATACAACAAAGGAGAATCAAGAAACTGATAAAGAAAGGGAGAATAGAATATGAATATAAGCTTGCAATAAATATAAAAATGGACTGAAAAGCTTCTACAGGTACATAAAAAGGAAATGCTTGGCTAAGACAAATATGGGTCCATTACAGGCAGAGTCAGGAGAATTTATAATGGGAATAGAGAAATGGCAGAGAAGCTAAATGATTACTTTGTGTCTGTCTTCACTGAGGAAAATCTTCGAAATATCCCGGAATTAGAGATCCAAGGGGTTACGGGGAATGAGGAATTGAAGAAAATTAATCTAGGTATTGGAGAAGTTAATGGGGCTGAGGGTTGATAAGTCCCCAGGACCTGATATTCTACATCCAAGAGTGTTAAAAGAGGTAGCCATGGAGATACTGAATGCACTGGTGATCATCTTCCAAAATTCTATTGATTCTGGAGCAGTTCCTGCAGATTGGAAGGTTGAAAATATCACGCCACTATTTAAGAAGGGAGGGAGCGAGAAAACAGGGAATTACAGACCTGTTAGCCTGACATCAGTCAATCTGTTCTACAGGATGTGATAAATGGACACTTGGATAATAACGATCTGATTGGGCAGAGTCAACATGGATTTATGAATGGGAAATCATGTTTGAAAAACTGTCGGAGTTTTTTGAGGATGTTACTAACAGAATTGATAAAGGGGAGTTGTTGGACATGGTATGCTTGGATTTTCAGAAAGCTTTTGATAAAGTTCCCCACAGGAGATTGATTAGCAAAATTAAAGCACATGGGATAGGAGGTAATATACTGGCATGGATTAATGATTGGTTAACAGGTAGAAAGCAGAACGTAGGAATAAACGGGTCATTCTCACATTGGCAGGCTGTGAATCGTGGGGTACCGCAGGGATCAATGCTTGGGCCCCAGCTCTTCTCATTATATATTAATGATTTGGATGTGGGGACCAAATGTAGATTTCCAAGTTCGCAGATGACACAAAACTAGGTGGGAATATGTGCTGTGAGGAAGATGCAAAGCGGATTCAAGGGGATTTGGACAGACTTAGTGATTGGGAAGAACGTGGCAGATGGAATATAATGTGGAAAAATGTGAGGTTATCCATTTTGGCAGGAGGACCTGATGTGCAGAGTATTTCTTAAGTGATAAGAGATCTGAAAGAGTGGATGTACAAAGGGACCTGGGTGTCCTTGTCAATAAGTCACTGAAAACTAACATGCAGGTGCAGCAAGCAATTAAGAAGGCTAATGGTATGTTAGCCTTTATCACAAGAGGACTTGAGCACAGGAGTAATGAATTCTTGTGATAATTGTATTGAAGCTTGGTTAGACTGCACTTGGAGTACTGTGTGCAGTTTTCGTCCCCTTACCTGAGGGAGTGCAATGAAGATTCACCAGACTTGTTCCTGGGATGGTGGAACTGTCCTATGAAGAGAGATTGAGGAAACTGGGCCTGTATTCTCTAGAGTTTCGAAGAATGATAGGTGATCTAATTGAAACCTACAAAAGACTTCAAGGGATAGACAGGGTAGATACAGCTAAGATGTTTCCCATGGTTGGGGAGTCTAGAACCAGGGGACATAATTTCAAAATAAGGTGGAAACCACTTGGGACAGAGACAAGGAGAATTTTTTTCCTCAGAGGGTTGTGAATATTTGGAATTCTCTACCCCAGAGGGCTGTGGAAGCTCAGTCATTGCGTATGTTTAAAGCAGAGACTGACAGATTTCTAAATACCAATGACATAAGTGGATATGGGGATAGTGGAAGAAATAGGTTTGAAGTGGATGGTCAGCCATGATCATATTGAATGGTGGGGCAGGCTCGATGGGCTGAATGGCCGACTCCTGCTCCTATGTTCCTATGTTCCTGTGTGCCTGCAGTTTTTTGATGTTTGTGCTGTTGGCTAGGAGGTTCATTATTCAGTCATTAACACTCTCTCTACACTAATGCTTTGTCTTTCACCACAGCATTAGCACACACTCTTTGCCTTTGCCCGATGACTTCCTCGTCAGTTAATCTCTCCGACCCTCTGTCCTATCACACACCTTCCCTTTTGTTCTCTCCCTCACCACCCCCACCTCCGCTTAAAATCTATTACATTTCTAAACATTGCCAGTTGTGATGAAAGGTCACTGACCTGAAACTTTAACTCTGCTTCTCTCTCCACAGAGGCTGCCAGACCTGCTGAGTATTTTCAGTACTTTCTGTTTTTATTTCAGATTTCCAGAATCCACAGTATTTTGCTTTTCTCTGAAATCCTTTGGTGTCCTGTTGCTCATTGGTTCTGTGTCCTAATGGAGTGAGCATTGGTGTTTCTCATTAATGGCTGAACAAACCCATGCAGAGGTTGTGGGTTTGAATCCCAGCACAGTTGTGTTTCAGGTCAGTGCTTGTTGGTTCTCGTGCTGGACAGTGAGATCTTTCAGCAGAACATTTTGCCCTTCAGGGAACAGAAACTTCCGCTCCGATGCTTTCCGATTGCTTGCCATTTCAACACTCCCCCCTGCTCTCATGCTCACATCGCTGTCCTGGGAGTGCTGTAGTGTTCCAGTGAACATCAACGCAAGCTCGAGGAACAGCATCTCATCGACTGATTAGGCACACTATAGCCTGCCGGACTGAACATTGAGTTCAATAATTTCAGAGCATGACAGCCCCCCATTATATTTTCATTTTTAGTTATTTTTCCTTCCTTTTTTTTGCATTCTTTTTTTTGCATTTATTTCATTTCATCTTAGTTTGTTCAGTTTGCTTACCCACTGTTTTTTTTCAGGTTTGTACTTGCTGCTGTTCAATATTCAGTGTATTAACAGCTAATCTGTACTAATGCTTTGTCTTTCAACACACCATTAACATATTGTTTGCCTTTGCTCCGTGACCTTTTGGTCAGCTATGTGGCCTGGTCCAATCTCGAACTCCTTTGTTATCTCTTGCCCCACCCCCACCTCACCTACTTATAACCTGTGAATTTTCCAATATTTGTCAGTTCCGAAGAAGGGTCACTGACCCGAAATGTTAACTCTGCTTCTCTTTTCACAGATGCTGCCAGACCTGCTGAGTGGTTCCAGCATTTCTTGTTTTTATTTCAGATTTCCAGCATCCGCAGTATTTTGCTTTTGTTTCAGTCCCACCTGTCTGACTTGATTCTTAATTTCCTCTGAGCTGATTGCTGAATGGCAAGAAATGACTCATCACCTGCTCTGGGCAACTTGCAAAATAAAGCAATTTAAAAATGGCAGCAGCAGAATTGTATTCAACCACAAACTGTAACCTCATGACCCGGCATATCCCTCACTCTACCATTACCATCCAGCAAAGGGACCAAGCCTGCTTCAATAAAGAGTGTAGGAGAGCATGCCAGGAGCAACACCAGGCATACTTAAAAATGAGGTGTCAGCCTGGTGAAGTTACAACACAGGGTTACTTGTACACCAAACAGTGGAATCAGCATGCAACAGACAGAGCTCAGCAATCCCACAACCAACAGATCAGATCTAAGCTCTGCAGTTTTGCTACATCCAGTCGTCAATGGTGGTGGACAATTAAACAACTAACAGCTGGAGGAGGCTCCACAAATATCCCCATCATCAGTCATGGAGGAGCCCAGCAAATCAGTGCAAAAGACAAGGCTGAAGCATTTGTATCCATCTTCAGCCAGAAGTGCTGAGTGGATGATCCATTTCTGCCTCCTCCTGAGATCTCCAGCATCACAGATGCCAGTCTTCAACTAATTCGATTCACTCCAGGTGATATCAAGAAATGGCTGAAGACACTGGATAGTGCGAAGGCTATGGGTCCTGACAATATTATGGCTGTAGTACTGAAGATTTGTGCTGCAGATCTATCCGTGCCCTTATCCAAGCTGTTCCATTATAGCAACAACACTGGCATCTAGTCGACAATGTGGAAAATTTACCAGGCATATCCTGCATACAAAAAGAAAGACAAATCCAACCCGGCCAATTCCAATCCTATTAGCCTACTCTTGATCATTAGCAAAGTGATGGAAGGTGTCATTGACTGTGCTTTCAAGTGGCACATAAACAGTAACAACTGGCTCACAAACACTCAGTTTGAATTCCGCCAGGGCAACTTAGCTCCCGACCTCATTACAGCCTTGGTCCAAACATGGACAAAAATAACTGAACTGAAGAGGTGAGGTGACAGTGACTGCCCTTGACATCAAGGCAGCATTTGACCGAGCGTGGCCTCAAGGAACTCCAGCAAAACTAGAGTCAATGGGAATCAGGGGGAAAATGCTTCGCTGGTTGGAGTCATACCTAGCACAAAGGAAGATAGTTGTGGTTGTTGGAGGTCAATCATCTCAACCCCGGGACATTGCTGCAGGAGTTCCTCAGGGTAGTGTCCGAGGCCCATCTCATTGCTTCATCAATGACCTTCCCTCCATCATAAGGTCAGAAAGGAGGTTGTTTGCTGATGGTTGCATCATGTTAAGTAGCATGCGCAACTCGTCAGATACTGAAGCAGCCCATGTCCATATACAGCAAGACCTGGACAACATTCAGGCTTGGGCTGATACATGGCAAGTGGCATTTGCCCCACGCAAGTGCCAGGCAATGACCATCTCCAATAAGAGAGAATCTAACCATCTCCCCTTGACATTCAATAGCATTACAATTGTTGAACCACCACCTTCAACATCCTGGGGGTGATCATGGACCAGAAACTGAACTGGAGCAGCTGCATAAATACTGTGGCTACCAGAGCAGGTCAAAAGCTGGGAATGCTGTGGGGCGTAACTCAGCTCCTGACTCCCCAAAACCTATCCATCATCGAGAAGGCACAAGTCAGGAGTGTGATGGAATATTCTCGACTTGCCGAAATGCTATTGTGTCATGGGTCTGGGCAGATCCTTTGTTGCTTTTGAGATCGTACTTCAGCGACACAGTCTCAGAGTCTTGTTTAAACCATATATTGTAGCCCTGGTGCAGCTGAGTGGACTTTTCCTGTTCACTTAACGAAAAGACCAGGTTTTGTCAGGAGGTGCAGAAGAGAATTGAAACCTGGACAGCTCTCATTCTATTCACTGATGCAGATTTGGATCAATCTGTGAATGAATGGAAATGGAATGAAATTCTTTCCTACACTCTTTCCTCATAGGAAGCCCCTTCACTCAGGTCACCTGTCCTGATCCAGCAGTCTAGTTGGGAAAATCATCTGTTGGCAAAATTATTCGAAGAAAATCAGTGAGTGTGAGAGAGCTTTTCTTTGTACAATCTAACTTTTTAGTTTTTACCTCTGTAGATGTACCAGCAGCAGATGAAAACCAATCTGAAGAAAGCAGGTAGGATCACACTTGGGGTTTCACTCACCAATCTCTATACTATGGTTGTCACTCGGTAATTCTAGTGCAAAATTTTCTCACAACCACACAACGACCATTCTCTTTTCACTAGAATTTCAGAAAAGAGTAATGGACCCAGCAGCAAGACGATGCTTTTGTCCTTTTCAACTGTGGGTTGTCTGCTGAGGGGATTTGGATCGAAAAGGCACAGAAGCCAAATGCTAACAGTTACATTTTTATCACTGGTGGTGGGAGCAATTTAAGATGATGAATTGAGTGTCACAAAGAAGTGTATTTTGCAATATTCAGGCATCATGACTTCTACCCCATACCGTATCAGAACCAATTTACTAATTGAGCCCAGTGACTGCTGGTTTCTGGTTGAAGAGTTAAAATTGTCTTTGATGTACATGTGGGGCTGAATTTTATCAGTAAGTGACGGCTTTCCGATACGGAAGTGCCACCGCACAGCCCGCGTGATATCACAAGCAGGGGCTGATTTAAATAGAGGGGGTGGATCGGCCGCCTCTGATGACATCATCAGGGATGGCCGCCATGTCCCCGGCAA
Source organism: Heterodontus francisci (assembly GCF_036365525.1). Classification (NCBI taxonomy): domain Eukaryota; kingdom Metazoa; phylum Chordata; class Chondrichthyes; order Heterodontiformes; family Heterodontidae; genus Heterodontus; species Heterodontus francisci. The sequence goes on from NC_090410.1 coordinate 31,524,929, forward strand.
AGGCGTTTGGCGTCACCGTGCATGTGCCGGTGCCATTTTTAAAGGGCTTGAAACCCTTCGCAAAAATTTACATTTTTAAAGGGATATTAGATTTCATTTTCTTTAAATAAATAATTAGAAAATAGAAGCCCTTTCCCAATCTCCCCCAATGATCTTTACATTGCCCTATATTCAGAAAACTTATTTTATTCCTGACTTGAACTTCCCCCCAACCTTCTCACATTTGTCCTTCAACACCTTCCCACCATCCCCACATCAAATAAAAAGTGTTTTCCCCGCTCCCCAATCCCTCCCTGGTAATTGTATTCCGCGCCCCGCCCAACCAGTGTCTCGCCTCGGAACACCAACGGTGTTCTGAAGGCACGCGGGTTGTGGCCGGTTGGCTGTAATATTGGCGTGGGACGGACGCCGTCAGCAGGTAAGTTAATTTGAATCTTACTAATGCTGATTTACATTTTGTAATGAAGGCCCCGTTGCCAAGCAGCAGGGGGTAGGGGGCGGCATCGAGGCCTCGCCGCCACTGCTAATATTCAGCGGGACCTTCTTGGCATCATAGGTTGTACTGGGCCGCTCCCACTAGCATTTTAAGGGCCTCCCCGCCACGACCCACACCGTCGAGGGGCTGGTATAATTCAGCCCGTGGTTCAGAAGAATCTTTCTTTCCCTCGCCTCCACTTATCAAATGACACTGACTCCTTGCTGGGGTCTGGTTCATTGGTGCCTACTGCACCCCCCCGTTTAGCATTAAGTCATGGCTGTAACTGGAGTGAAAGGTCACAGACCGGAAACATTGGGCAGGATTTTAAGAAGCCCTTGACATCGTGATGGAGATGTGGAGGACATGAAAGGGACTTCGGATGAGGCCCGATCATCCAGGCAGGGCCCGTCCAATCCTCCCGACAGTGGCAGTGAGGCTCTGGGGTGCCCCCTCCACCCGGCTCGCCGCTTGGCGATAGGACCACAATTAACATATACAAAAGAATAAAAGTAATACATTGAAATATACTTATCTGAGATCTTGAGGGCCCGCCACGATCTTCAGCCTGGTGGCTGGCACTCCCGCGTCTTCAGATCCCCGTCCGGGGAAACGAGGTGTGACACTGGGTGGGGAGGGAAAAGGAGGTAGGTTTATCAGTGCGGGGGAAGGGGAGGTGGGAACGAGGTGAAATACACATAACGGGTGTAGAGGATGGTGGGAAGGGTTGAACCTGAAACGTTGTGAAGTTGTGGGGGTGAAGGTCAGATGTCAAAGGTAAGTATTTTGGAGGAATGAAGGACAAATACTTCTTGTAATTGTTGATGGAGGAGCTGGGAAAAGGGCAGAAGAAATTTATTTATTTGCTTTTTGGGGGGATCTTGCTTTAAAAATGTAAATAAAACCAGCAGGTTGGCTGCTCTTTAAAAATGGCGCCAGTGCCTGTGACCAGGCAACTGATGCCATTGCCGGTGACGAACATCCCGCCCCCTCCATGTGATTGGTGGGGTTGTGAGGTGGAGGCGGGATGCCCCAGTTATTCAAATGAGCCACCGCGCTTAAGATGCTGTCAGACCGGATGAGTATTTCCAGCACTTTCTGTTTTTAATTCAGATTTCCAGCATCTGCAGTGTTTTGCTTTTCTGATGTTATAGATGATATATAAATGCAAATTGTTGTTGTAGTGGCAATTGCATTATGAGTTTAACTTGTCTGACAGAGTGAAATGTAACATTTTTATTTCCTTCCTCGACTATTTATATGAATGGTGAAAATGCAGCTTGTACTGTCAGCCCAAACGAACTGGAGGTCGAGTGCTGTGAGAGGATTCATCTGTCGAGGACATGATTTTAATGTAGGAAATGATTTTTTTTATCCATATATGTGTATATTTTATATAAACTATTAAATACCATTAATCACATTTTATCCCCTTTTTGGTAGTTCATTTAACACAGCAATCTAAATTCTGAGGCCTCTTAATATTTTCTCAGCTTCTTTGTCTGATTTTGGAGGTTCTCTAAATCCAGATAAATTTCTCATGTTCTGTTTCTGTGTAGAATGCGATTATTCAGATGGAAAATGCTTTAGTTTTTCGACAGGTTAGATTTCTAACTTTTGCCAGTTCTGATGAAAGTTCACAGACCTGAAACGTTAACTCTGTTTCTCTCTGCACAGATGCTGCCAGACCTGCTGAGCATTTCCGGCACTTTCTATTCTCATTTCAGAGATGCTGCAGTGTTTGTTGCACTTGGTAACAGTGGTTTTATAATTCAGTTGCTTATAGGCTTGAGTTATGTGGCCTTCTCCAGGAGTATAAGCCTGTATGTTCCTGTCAACTATTGTCTTTCTACAACTGGTTTAATTTTTTTCCCCTTAAACTACTCCCCACCCAGCGTCAAATTTTACCACTCGTCCTGAAGGCAGATTTTACCTACACCAATCACCTGCCAGTATTCATGTGTGAGCTTTGAGCTTGTTCACAGACCCCAGTCTGATCCGGCCCTCATCTGCCCTCCGTGTAGATCATCTCCAGGAGCTGGTGGCACTGAGTAGTTAATGGTGACAGAAAACCTGGCTACTTATCCCCTCATAACAGGCAACTCAGCAAAGACTGAGATTGAACCTGAGAACTTCCTGATCTGTGTGGCTCAGACTCAATGTATAAACTCACTGAGCTCTCAGGGAGCCAGTCTGAAAAATCAGCTGTGCTGTGAGATTGCTGCTCCATGGTTGAGTGTGTGTGAACAAGGGACATTTTTTGTGCAGTTTTGTATATTTTGAGTCAGTGTGGGTTGGGGGAGGTGATATTTGATTTTTTCTCCCAGCCTGAACTGCAACTTGAGCTGCTGCAATCACAAGCTGTTGCTGTTTTTGTCCTCAATACAGAAATTGCTGAACCGATAATTGGTCATATTTTGCCATGGACAGAAAGTGAGTTCTGACTTTAAAATATCTCGACACCACTTGGATAAATTTAGTTAATGAGGTTACAGATGGATATTGTGTTCTGTATCTAATTGTTGCTTGTAACTCAATAGAAAGTAATTGAAACTATATTCTGTCTGTCAGGATTAAAGTTTGCTTTCCCGGGTTCTTGCATCACTAATCACTGTTTAGATGCCCGTACTTCCTTTATATTTGTGTCAGATAACTTCATGCATCACTGAACAATTTGGCCATTCACAAATTTCCTATTGTAAGTCTGAGAGCTGGAATGTTTTTCTTAAATTCATTTGTTTGTGTTCAGATTATTCGAATGAACCCGACTGTTACTCAGTTTTATAGTTTGAGTTCGTGAAAAGCTGTAAAATCCAAACTACAGTTCAGAAGTTTCACCCTGCTTTCCCCCCGCCCCTTCCCAGGGCCAGTTTTCAGGTAGGAAGGGTCTGTTACTGTCACACCAAGTGGAATAGAAGATTCCTGTATTTGTATTAATGCAGGGTTTGGGGCAATGCCCCTTCAACCATTAATTCCATTCAATAAGGACCATGTTTGATAATTGTATCTACCTCAAGGTTGTAAAGACTGTCACCATCCTTAATGAGTCTTGATTAAATTTTGTTCACCCCATTACCTATCAGCAGTCTCCAAGGACATTTCTGTGGATGATATTGACTTTTGAGTTCAAAGAAGTCTACTTGGCTTGGAACAAAGATTTGAGTTAAATGATGCATAATAAGAACTACAAACTCTTTTTAAAATGTCATTTATTATTGCTGCTTACAATTGTATAATCCTGACAAAGCTTAATCAAAAGCTGGACAAATCTACTGGATATTCAGACTGACCAAATGTAACTTGCTTCAAAAACGAGCCTCAGAAAGACCATAAAATAATAACACAAAGGTAGACATTCTGTTTTGTTGTGAGGGATGTCACTGGAGGCCAACGAGTGTTCATAAAATTCAGTCTTAGACCTTTTTTTATATATCCAGTGTTTCAAAAGTGAATATCTAATGGTTCAGAGATATTTCATCATTTCCAATTGGTTGATTATTTTTGGCCACTGACGTTGTCTTATCAAAAGAGTCACAAATGTGACTCCAGGATGGTATGTTGCCTCCCTGGTACTCAGGTCAAGGATGTCATGGAGCGGCTGCAGGACATTCGGAAACATTCAGAGTTTGAGGTACACATTGGTACCAACGATATAGGTAAAAAGAGGGATATGGTCCTGAAATAAGAAGTTAGGGAGCTAAGTAGCAAATTAAAAAGCAGGACCTCAAAGGTTGTAAACTCTGGATCACTCCCTATGCCATGTGCTAGTGAGTATAGGAACAAGAGGATAGAGCAGATGAATGCATGGCTGAAGAGATGGTGCAGGAGAGAGGGCTTTAGTTTCCTGGATCACTGGGTCTGTTTCTGACAAAGGTGGGACCTGTACAAGTTGGACAGGTTGCACCTGAACCAGAATGGGCCCAATATCCTAGCTGGGAGGTTTGCTAGTGCTGTTGGGGGGGAGAGTGGGGGGGGTAGGGTTAAACAAATTTGGCAGGGGAATGGGATACAGAGTGGAGGTACAGGAGGGGGTGATGCACAGTCAAATATAAAAGAGAAACTGAGTCAGTCTGGAAGGCAGAGCAAAGATAGACCTGTTCAGGCACAAGTCAAAAATGCAAGGCTGGATTGCATCTATTTTAATGCAAGGAGTCTTACTAGTAAGACAGATGAATTGAGGGCATTGATTAACACATGGGATTATGATATTATTGCTATCACAGAGACATGTTTGAGGGAGGGGCAGGACTGGCAGCTCAATATTCCAGGGTATAGAATCATCAGTCGTGACAGGGGAGGGGATAAAAGACGAGGTGGCATTGCACTGTTGATTAAGGAGTCAATTACTGCAGGAAGAAAGGATGATACCTTAGAAGGTTCTTCAAATGATGCCATATGGGTAGAACTTAAAAACAAAAAGGGGGCAATCACTTGGCTGGGAGTGTACTATAGGCCTCTAAACAGTCAGGGAGAGACAGAGGAGCAGATATGTAGGCAAATCTCAGACAGGTGTAAAAATAATAGGATAATAATAGTAGGGGATTTCAACTTACCTAACATCAACTGGGATTGTCTTCGTGGAAATCGCTTAAAAGGGGCAGAATATTTAAAATGCATACAGCAGAGCTTTTTGAGCAAGTACGTAGAAAGTTCTACAAGAGAAGGGGCAGTACTGGACCTACTCCTAGGGAATGAAGCTGGACAAGTGGTAGAAGTATCAGTGGGGGATCATTTCGGGGATAATGACCATAACTCTGTAAGACTTAAGGTAGTTATGGAAAAGGACAAAGACGGGCTGGAAATAAAGGTACTGAATTGGGGGAAGGCCGATTTCAAGATGATAAAACAAGATCTGGCCAAACAGGATCTGGCCAAAGTGGACTGGGAGCAGCTACTTGTAGGAAAATCGATATCAGATCAGTGGGAGTCATTCAAAGAGGAACCATTGAAAAAGTAATGAGGAGAGCGAAGAGGGGACATGAAAAAACACTGGCGGGCAAGATAAAGGAAAATCCTAAGGTGTTTCATAAGTATATTAAGGGCAAGAGGATAACCAGGGAAAGAGTGGGGCCCATTAGGGACCAAAGTGGCAATCTGTGTGGGAAGCCGGAGGACATAGGTGAGGTTTTAAATGATTACTTTTCATGTGTTCAGTATGGAGAAGGACAATGTAGGTGTAGAGATCAGGGAGGGGGATTGTGATATTCTTGATCATATTAGCATTGAAAGCGAGGAAGAATTAGCTGGTTTAGCAGGCTCAAAAGTGGATAAATCCCCAGGCCCAGATGAGATGTATCCCAGGCTGTTATGAGAGGCAAGGGAGGAGATAGCAGGAGCACTGACACAAATTTTCCAATCCTCTCTGGCCACAGGAGAGGTACCAGAGGACTGGAGGACTGCAAATGTGGTGCCATTATTCAAAAAGGGTAGCAGGGATAAACCAGGTAACTACAGGCTGGTGAGTCTAACATCAGTGGTTGGGAAACTATTGGAAAAATTCTGAGGGATAGGATTAATCTCCACTTGGAGAGGCAGGGATTAATCAGGGATAGTCAGCATGGCTTTGTTAGAGGGAGATCGTGTCTAACTAACTTGATTGAATTTTTCGAGGCGGTGACTAGAAGTGTAGATGAGTGTAAAGCAGATGATATAGTCGACATGGACTTTAGTAAGGCTTTTGATAAGGTCCCGCATGGGAGATTGGTTAAGAAGGTAAGAGCCCATGGGATCCAGGGTAATTTGGCAAATTGGATCCACAATTGGCTTAGTTGCAGGAGGCAGAGGGTGATGGTCGAGGGTTGTTAGTGCGAGTGGAAGCCTGTGATCAGTGCTGTACCACAGGGATCGGTGCTGGGACCTTTGCTGTTTATAGTGTACATTCATGATTTAGACATTAATATGGGAGGTATGATCAGTAAGTTCGCCGATGACACGAAATTTGGTGGTGTCGTAAATAGTGAGGAGGAAAGGGTTAGATTACAGGATGATATAGATGGGCTGGGAAGATGGGTGGAGCAGTGGCAAATGGAATTTAATCCAGAAAAGTGTGAGGTGATGCATTTTGGGAGGACTAACAAGGCAAGGGAATATACAATGGATGGTAGGACCCTAGGAAGTACAAAAGGTTAGAGGGACCTTGTTATACTTGTCCATAGATCACTGAAGGCAGCAGCACAGGTCGAGAAGGTGGTTTGGAAGGCATATGGGATACTTGCCATTATTAGCTGAGGCACAGAATATAAGATCAGGGAGGTTACAATGGAGATGTATAAAACACTCGTTAGGCCACAGCTGGAGTACTGTTTATAGTTCTGGTCACCACACTATAGGAAGGATGTGATGGCACTGGAGAGGGTGCAGAGGACATTCACCAGGATGTTGCCTGGGTTGGAGCATTTCAGCTGTGAGGAGAGACTTAAAAGGCTCGGGTTGTTTTCCTTTGAGCAGAGAAGTCTGAGGGGGGACATGATTGAGGGATACAAAATGATGAGGGGCATTGATATATTAGATGGGGAGAAACTTTTTCCCTTATCGGAGGAGTCAATAACCAGGGGACATACATTTAAGGTAAGGGATAGGAGGTTTAGAGGGGATTTGAGGAACAATTTTTTCACCCAGAGGGTGGTTGGAATCGGGAACACACTGCCTGAAGTGGTGATAGAAGCAGAAACAATCAAATAATTTAAGAAGTATTTGGATGAGCACTTAAAACGCCATAGCATACAAGGCTACGGGCCAAGTGCTGGAAAATGGGATTAGAATAGTTAGGCCGGCACAGACACGATGGGCCGAAGGGCCTGTTTCTGTGCTGTATTACTCTGTGACTCGATGACTCTATGAAAGTGTTATCAGCTCTCAGCCAGGATTCCATTGAGGCCATGATATCGATGGAATCATCCACAATAACTTCATGGAGGGAAAGGGCCTTGAACGGACATTCTGGTGGGAGATGTGTAGAGGGATGGTGAGAGCTGATCCACTGGCTGAGTCCATAGCATCAGCAGTAGGAGGGGTGAGTTGGATGAGAAAGATATTGTTCGGGCATTTAGAAAAATTCAAGGTAATCAGGCAGAGTCAACATGGTTTTCTGAAAGGGAAATCATGTTTAAACAATTTATTGGAGTTCTTTGAGGGACTTACATGTACTGTGGATAAAATGGAACCAGTGGATGTATTGTACTTTTATTTCCAGAAGGCATTTGATAAGGTGCCATATCAAAGGTTATTGCAGCAAGTAAAAGCTCATGGTGTAGGGGGTAACATACTGGCATGGATAGAAGGTTGGTTAGCTAACAGAAAACAGAGAGTAGGCATAAATGGGTCATTTTCTACTTGACAAGATGTAACGATTGGTGTGCCACAGGGATCAGTGCTGAGGCCTCAACTTTTTACAATTTATATAAATGAGCTAGATGAAGGGACCGAAGGTATGGTTGCTAAATTTACTAATGACACAAAGATAGGGAGGAAAGTAACTTGTGAAGAGGATGTAAGGAGGCTACAAAGGGATATAGATAGGTTAAGTGAGTGGGCAAACACCTGGCAAATAGAGTATAATGTGGAAAAATATGAAATTGTCCACTTTGGCATGAAGAATAAAAAAGAAGCATATTATCTAAATGGTGAGAGACTGTGGAGCTCTGAGATGCAGAGCGACCTGGGTGTCCTACTGCATGAGTCGCAAAAGGTTAGTATGCAGGTACAGCACGTAAATAGGAAAGCGAATAGAATGTCAGCATTTATCACGAGTGCAATTGAATACAAAAGTAGGGAGATTATGCTTCAGCTATACAGGGCATTGGTGCAACTACATCTGGAGTACTGTGTACAGTATTGTTCTCCTTATTTAAAGAAGGATATAAATACATTGGAGGCAGTACAGAGAAGGTTTACTAGACTAATACTTGAAAGGGGTGGAATAAAAACAAGAAATGCTGGAAATATTCAGCAGGTCTGGCAGCATCTGTGGAGAGAGAAGCAGAGTCAACTCTGGGATTTCAGGACATTTCAGATTTCCAGTATCCACAGTATTTTGCTTTTATTACCTGAAATGGGTGGGTTGTCTTACGAGGAAAGATTGGACAGGCTAGGCTTGTATCTGCTGGAATTTAGAAGAGTAAGAGGCGACTTGATTGAAACATATAAGATCCTGAGGGGTCTTGATAGTGTGGACATGAAAAGGATGTTTCCCCTTGTGGGAGAATCTCAAACTAGGGGTCACTGTTTAAAAATAAGGGGTCGCCCATTTAAAACAGAGATGAGGAGAAATTATTTCTCTCAGAGGGTCGTGAGTCTTTGGAATTCTCTTCCTCAAAAGGTGGTGGAAGCAGAGTCTTTGAATATTTTTCAGGCAGAGGTCGATAGATTCATGATAAGCACAGGGCTGGAGGGTTATCGGGGGTAGGTGAAAATTTGGAGTAATCAGTTCAGCCATGAACTTATTGAAAGGCGAAGCAGGCTCGAGGGGTTGAGTGGTCGACTCCTGCTTCTAATTCGTATGTTCATATGGAAAATTAGCCCTCAGCAGGTGCACTGGGTGAGGGATTCGGTGAAAGATTAGGATGGGACAATTGGGATTGATGCTCGTAACGAGCGATCGCCGAGTGCCTCGATGACCACTGTGGAGGATGCTGAGAGAGATAAAGTGGGAAGCTGTAGGTTTATCCAATAAAACAGAGACAGAGAGAGTGGTCATGGGACATGTTGCATATCAGTTTAATTTTATTCTGTATGTATGATTAGCATAAAGGATTTTTTGCAGTTGCTCTACTTTTACAAAAGTCACCTTACATTAAATGCCAACTCAATCAAATCATCTTGGTTTGTCTTTAAAACAATCTGATTACAGAGAGGCGGGTTCAAATGTGGTTCATGTGTGAAAATCTTCCATTTCCCTCAATCTTTTATAATCTTAGAAAGTGCAGTGAAGGGATATTTCACCCCATTCTTCAGTTCCTCTCTAAACTTACTCTGGGTCACAGCGTAAATAAAAGTGTTTGTGCAGCAACTCGAGCTGAAGCATAACCACAAGTCGTTCTACAATGGGTGACGGGCTATCAGAATCAATCTGGCCCAGTAGGGCAATTCTAGCATGCACCGCAGTCACCAGGAACAGAACCCATAGAAAGATAAAATTTCCCGATATCATAAAAAGTGAAGTGATTGATTTTCTTCTGTTCATTGTTTCTGGATCACTGTGACGCTCCCCCTGACCCGGTCCCGAAGTCTCTTGCGAATTCTGATGGTCACTAGAATGTGCCTGACAGTTAAAACATTGAGCATCAGAATCAGAATAAATGGTACACACGGGGTGAAAATATAATGTAGAAATTCAATTGCTGTCCATACTGGTGAAAGCAGAACACTCCAGGGAATAATGCAGAGCCAGGGGGCTCGGTAATGGAAATAGCTGCTTGAAAGCATAAAGTACCAGAAAATATTTTTCACACAGAACAACACAGACATTGTTCCAATAATCACAGCTGCCGATTTCTCAGTGCAATATTTAGTTTTCAGTTTCTGGCAGCAAATGGCCACAAATCGATCAAAGGTGAAAGCGACAGTGAACCAGACAGAACAGTCCGTTGCTGCATAAAGTAGGACAGCGTGGATATTACACACTGGAATATCAAACAGAAATCGAAACATTCTACGATAACTAATGGGAATTTGCCTCAGTATCAGATCGAAGATAATGACCAGTAGATCCGCCGCTGCCATGGCCACCAAGTAACGAGTGACACATTTGGAGAGACCACACTTTCCCCAAGACAGGATCACAATCGTCACTAAGTTAACTGTAAGGAAGAGGAAAAAGAGGAACATTATACATCAGGATGGGAGCAGGAATATCAATATGGTGGATAAATGGGTATAATAAACTGAAAACTCACTACATCCCACGATGGAATACAATGCGTTTGAACTTTATGATGGAGATAAGGCTTCGCACTAACTAACAGTAAAGATTTGAGAGTCCATGTCTGAAGAGTTCGATAAATGAACACAAAAACAAAATGCTTATGTCCATTCATAAATGTGCAGTGTTAAAATATGGTCTCCTGAGGTGCACAGTGAGTAAACACACTGGTGCCCTGGTCAGTTACAATAGGAATCAGTTACCAGGGGACATGGTGGGGCAATTACCAGGGTCTTTCCCCTGATCAGTGACCCTTGAATATGCTGAGGTTTTAATCCCCCAGCTTCTGCTGCTGATCCATGACCATGGGATATGATGCAGGTTGAGTTCCCCAACCCACCTGTTTTTGTGAATTAAGATTTAGTCCTTTGATGCTTCGGAAAACTGGGATATGTGGCTCTCAGTTTCATTGTGTTATCAATGTTACCAATATAGATTGTGAATAGTTGAAGCCGAAGAACAGTTCATCTTGGCACATTGCTAGTCACTTCCTTCCAATACAAATACATTCCAATTATCCAAACTCTCGATGTTCGACTGCAAAACCAATCTTCTAACCAGGTCAATCATTTTCTTAAATTCCAGGAGTTTTATTTTTAACTGACAATCTCTTTTGTGGTACCTTATCAACTGCCTTCTGGAAGTCCATATAAACTACATCCATCGACATTCCGTTGTCGACCATTTGAATTATCTCCTCAAAAAAATCAATTAGATTCATTAGATTTGACCAATTCTTCAAACATTCCATGCTGTTTCTTCCTAATTACCACAAATTGCTCTAAGTGCTCAGTGACTCTGTCCTGAATTGTAGATTCCAATAATTTCCCCACAACAGATGTTGCACCAGCAGGTCTATAATTTCTTGGATTCTCTCTCTCACCTTCCTTATTTGTTTTAATTTCTTAATTTGTAATTTTCTCATCTAAACGGACAATTCATGAATCAAGAGAACTTTGTAAAATATTGACTAAAACATTTGCAATTTCCTCAAGTACATTTTTAAAATCCAGTGGTGGAAACCATCAGGTTCTGGAGATCGTCAGTCTTTAGTGCCATTCTATATTCTAATATTCTTCTCTTGCTTCTGTTAATTTTAGTGATTTCCAGTCCTTGATTCATTGTGGAATGTGAGGTATATTATCCTCTTGCTCTCCTGTGAAGACTGACACAAAGCAATTATCCAACAAGCCTGACATTTCCTTATTTTCATTATCTTTCACATCACCTGTTCTGCAGCTTTTAATATCTATTTTTTACTCTTTCTTTGTTGTTCATCATCTTTCTGACAGTTCCCCCGACCTACTCTATTCATTCCACTTTTGTATGTTCTTTCCTTTAGCTTAATGTTCTCGGTCACCTCTTTTGTTGACCATTGTCTCCCTGGATCCTGCTCCCGATCAGTGATACTGGGATACAGGGGACAATTTATTGCAGCAGTTTGGAGTGGGAATGGAGGTGGGGGGGCGGGAGAATAGCATCAGACAAGTCTCCCCCGAAATCCGACATTGTGATATCGGTTCCGCATCTAATCAGTGGCGAGAAAGCACCAAGACAGCATCACTTCCTAATGTGACGGGTGTGCATTTGAAGTTGTACAAAAGGTTGTTTCAATGTATTTGCATGTAATTCTTATGATTCAATATGGTGCTTGGGATGAAATGGACCACGGGCGGCCCTGACTTGCTTTCAGGATACTGGCCATTGAAAGCTGGTGGCACCGAGATGGGGACTCAGTGCCGCGACGGGCAGGCAGACATGATCAGCACTCAATGACCACTGGCATTGTCAGTGAACACTGTGACTCACTGACTTTTACGCCCTGTTGTAGGACGAGTTACGACCTATGCGATTTAGTGGGCCACCTATGCTGAAAATCACCATGCTCCTGAACAATTACGTGTCTGGATCATTCCAAAATTCCACTGGGGACATGTGTGGTGTCTCCCAGGCAACAGCCCACCACTGCATCAAGGAGGTGACCAATGCCCTGTTAAAGAGAGCTGGTGACTATGTGCTCTACGGGACCTAACCTGACAGTCAGGCCGAGAGGGCTGTCAGATTCATGGCCATCACTGGATTCCCTCAGATGCAAGATGTGATCAACGACATGAATGTGGTCATTAAGGCTCCAACAGACCAGTCAGCCTCCTCCTTCAACAGGAAGAGCTTCCATTCGATCAACATTCAACTTGTCTGCGACCATCGAAAATGTTTCCTGCAGTTCCCACTTCCCAAGGAGCAGCCGCGAGATGCCTGCATATTTCAACAGTCACAGGTACCACAGCTTTTCAGGCCCCCTCTTGCCTTCAGGGATGGATTCTCAGGGACAAGGGCTACCCATTGAGGACATGGCTTCTCAACAGCTGTGAGGAAACCTCACACTGCTGCAGAGGAGAGGTACAACAATTGCCACGGCTCCACCCGAGTGACCATCGATCAGGCCATTGGGCTGCTGAAGATGAGATTCCTTTGCCTGGATCAATCTGGTGGAGCCTTGCAGTATGCCCCAGTGAGGGTCTTGTGTATCCTGGTGGTCTGCTGTGCTCTGCACATTCCAGCAGTGCAGAGGAGGGAGGCCTTGCACGATGAGACCATGTGAACGCCATTCCTCCACTGACGAGGAGGGTGATGGACAGGCAGCAGAGGATGTTGAACCCCTTGCATTGGAGGCCAGGAACATTGAGCAACGCATCAAGGAGGCAAGAGACAATCTCATACTTACCCACTTCCAGCCACCATGATGGTCACTCACAGAGAAAACAATAAAGACTGACCTCAATGCATGTAGTCTGTCACCTCCTTTCCATTGGTGTTCCATGCCTAGTGCCCAGCTGAAACACACACTAGTGCCCATGGGAGATCATATTTAAATGAGGCTGTGCTTACATTGGCATTTCACGAAGGGGGAAGGGGGAAGTCAGCAGCTCACAATTAGGGAATGATAGAATAATAACTTTTACACAATGAATGTTAATGACTTGAACAAAAGAACTTTATCTGAAGCTTCACATGTCAGATATCAAACACCCGTGAACCCCCATGTGAGTCGAAGTGCTTTGCTTTTTATGATTGCGAGTGCTTCTACGAGGTGTGAACCCATCGCCAGCAGCTGGGCTGGAGACAGGCTGCTGATCAAGCTGCCCCTTGGCCTGTGATGACTTTGGCAGCCGCCCTCTGGTTACCTGAGGCCTGGAAGGCCCCGGCTGCCTGAGGCTTTCCTGCACTGGTGCAGGTCTCTCCTCAGGCATCGCAGTTGCTGGAGCTGGGGTCACTGGCAGAGGGGCTGAGGAGCAACTGCCCACACTCAAAGCACCCTGAGAGGAGGCCCCAGCTGTGGAGGATAGTCACTCCTCCTCCCTTTCACGATTCATCTGAACCTCCCTGCTCAGAGAAGTACGAGGGACAGGAGAAGACTCCAGGCGCCTTGTCCTTCTCTCACTTTGCCACTGCTGTTTCGAACTCATGGCCAAGGTGATTGTGTGCAGCTCTGGGCACACCTGTGGGATCTCTTCATAAGGGTTGCCAACTTCTCAATGGAGGAATCCATACACTTCCATGCCTGAGACATGGCAGCACTCAAGGCATGATTGGACTTCACCATCATCCACTCATGGCTGTGCATTGCCTTTGGCATCTCTGCCAGATGTTGCCTTACCTTAAGTCTCTCTAAAACTCCAGTATGCCCTGTGCTGTCGACACCACAGTACCATCATGAGCCTAGGGCTCAGCATAGGCTTGGTCACCCACAATCCTCCGACTGTCAGAGACCACGACTGTCCCAACCTCAGCCAGCTGCTCAGGCACCAGATTGTGACCCTGATTCTAAAATCGAGCAGAAACCCAATGAGGTGAAATTATCTGCACTGGTGGAAGGTGCCGTAGATTATTTGGACAGTGCATCCTGTGACCGTGGATCCTCCTCTGAAGTGGAATGATGTCCTCCTCCTGGTAGAGTCTCCTGTGAACACCGACCTGCAAAACATATGCGGTTCAGCATGAGCAGATCGTGTCATAGCAGCCATGTGTGATATGGTCTCTAGATGTGATCTGTATCTTGATGGAAGACAATCCTCACTCTTGAGTGAGGAGACTCCAGTCTAACCATCCGTTATTGAGCAGCTGCCCTGGGACCCATCAGTTCAAGTGCCTCCTCCTCAGCCTTGGAGAAAGGTCTGATGTCTGGGATGCCTCTGCCAGTCAGTGATCTCTCCCTCTTATTATGGGCCCTCTTGTCCTGTAAGTGGAAAGAGGGAGGTAGTCATACTTCACAGAGAGATCGACATGACAGTTCTGCTCATGGCATCACCTCGCCCCCTACTGGGGTATCCTGTATAGCTCATCCTCCCATCAGCTCTCGGGGGAGTTAATGGGGGTGAGCTGTGAAAGAGGGTGGTCAGTGGCCGACATGCAGCCATGCATCTGTCAGGATGAGGTGATGCTTAACCCCACTTGCCAGCGCTTCTGTGGTGCCTCCCTCCCTGTGTCCCACTTCATGAGAACAGAAGAGATGGGAGCAGGAGTAGGCCATTCGGCCCCTCAAACCTGCTCCGACATTTAACAAGATCATGGGTCCTCTGACTGTCACATTCACTCCACTTTCCTGCTGCCTCCCCATAACTCCCGACTCCCTTGGAGATCAAAGATCTGTCTAACTCAGCCCTGAATATATTCAATGACCCAGCATCCACTGCTCTCTTGGGAAGAGAATTCCAAAGATTAGTGACCCTCTGACAAACGAAATTCCTCCACATCTCTGTCTTAACCTCTAACCTGACAAGCCTCCTCAGAATTCTGTATGTTTCAATAAGATCACCACTCATTTGTCTAAACTTCGATGGGTATATGACCAACCCGCTCAACCTTTCCTTGTGAGACAAGCCCTTGTTCCCAGAAATCAGTGAGGTGAACCTTCTCTGAACTGCCTCCAATCCAAGTATAACCCTCCTTGCATAGGGAGACCAACACTGGATGCAGTACTCTACCTGCTGTCTCATCAATGCCCTGTACAGTTGTAGTAAGAGTTTCATACCTTTATACTCCGTTCCCCTTGCAATAAATCCAACATTCCAGTTGCCTTCCTAATTACTTGCTGTACCTGCATGTTATGTTCTTGTGATTCATGTACAAGGACCCCCATTTCCCTCTGCACTGCAGCATTCTGCAATCTCTCTTACTTTCAGTAATATTCTGCTTTTCTATTCTTCCTGCCAAAGTGGACAACCTCAAGATTTCCCCCATTATACTCCATCTGCCAAATTTTTGACCACTCACTTAACCTATCCATATCTCTTTGCAGACAGCTGATGTCCTCCTCACAACTTGTTTTCCAATCCATCTTTGTATCGTCTGCAAATTTGGTTACAATACATTCAGTCGTTTTGTCCAAGTCATTAAAATAGATTGCAAAAAGTTAAGGCCCCAGCACTGATTCCTGTGGCTCAGTTTGCCAACCTGAAAATGCCACATTAGCTTAAGGCCCATTCTTTCATTTGCCTGTGTGAATTCATCGACGAGGGTTTGAAGTTCAGCCTCCGAGTGTGCACATACGCAAGTGTCATCAGCATACTGCAACTCCTTTATCTGTTCTACATGTAACATCCTCCAAAAACTCCAACAGGTTTTTCAAACATGACTTCCCTTTTTATAAATCCATGTTGACTCTGCCCAATCATATCCCAAACATAAAGGGGAGGCAGTGGCGTAATGTTATTGTCACTGGACAAGTAACCCAGAGACCCAGGGTATTGCTTTAGGGACATGGGTTCAAATCCAACCATAGCAAAAGGTAGAATTTGAATTCAATTGATAAAAATCCCTAATTAAAAGCTAGAAATGCGGTTGACTTTTAAATTCCCTCTGAAATGGTCGAGTAAGTCACTCAGTTGTATCAAACCGCGACAAAGTCAATAAGGAATGAATCTAGACCAGACCACCCAGCATCGACCGAGGCACCGGAAATGAAAACAGCAAAACCAGCCCTGTCGACCCTGCCACGTCCTCCTTACTAACATCTGGGGGCTTGTGACAAAATTGGTAGAGCTGTCCCACAGACACTAGTCAGGCAGCAGCCTGTCATAGTAATACTCACAGAATCGTACATTCCTGACACCACCATGACCATCCCCGAGTATGTCCTGGCCCAGCAGAGATGGCAGCACAGTGGTATACAGTCGGGAGGGAGTTGACCTGGGAGTCCTCAACATTGACTCTGGACCCCATGAAGTCTCGTCAAACACAGACAAGGAAACCACCTACTGATTATCACCGAGCAACCCCCACCCCCACCCCTTCTCAGCTGCTGAATCAGTACTGCTCCATGTTGAACTCCACTTGGAGGTAGCACTGAGGGTAGCAAGGGCCATATGGTCCACAAGCCTGACAGAAGGGTCCCAAAACAAGCTTTCTATTCCGAGCTCCATCACGGCAAGGGGCGACTCTCAATCGTCAGTAAAGTGATGGAAGGTGTTGACAATGCTATCAAATACCACTTGCTTAGCAATGTCCTGCTCAGTTTTGGTTTGGCCTGGGCCACTCAACGCCTGATCTCATTACAGCGTTGCTTCAAACATGGACAAAAGAGATGACGTGAGAGTGACTGCCCTTTACATCAAGGCAGCATTTGACTGAGTATGGCATCAAAGAGCCGAGCAAAACTGGAGTCAATGGGAATTAGGGGGAAAATCAGAGATTATTGGAGGTCAATCATCTCAACCCTAGGACATCACTGGAGCAGTTCCTCGGGGTACTGTCCGAGGCCCAACCATCTTCAGCTGCTTCATCAATTACCTTTCCTCCATCATGAGGTCAAAGGTGGGGATGTTCGCTGATGGCTGCAAAACGTGAAGCAAATTCATGGCTCCTCAGATACTGAAGCAGTCCATGTAGAAATGCAACAAGACCTGGACAATATCCAGGCTTGAGTTGATAAGTGGCAAGTAACATTCACAAGTGCTAGGCATTGCCGATCTCAAATAAAACAGAATCTAACCATCTCCCCTTGACAGTCAATGGCATTACAATCGCTGAATCCTTCACTTTCAACATCCTGGGGATTACCATTGACCAGAAACTGAACTGGAGTAGCAATATAAATACCATGGCTACAAGAGCAGGTCAGACGCTCGGAATCCTGCGGCAGTAACTCACCTCCTGACTCCCCAAAGCCTATCTGCCACCGACAGGGCACATGTCAGAAGTGTAATGGAACACTCTCCATTTGCCTGGATTGGTGCAGCTCCAACAACACACTAGAAGCTTGACACCTTCCAGGACAAAGCAACCACTTGATTGGCACCCCATTCACAAACATTCACTCCCTCCACCAACGTCGCACAGTGGCAGCAGTGTGCACCATTTACAAGATGCTCGACAGGAATGCACGACAGCTCCTTCAACAGCACCTTCCAAACCTGCGACCTCTACCACTTAGAAGAACAAGGGCAGCAGATGCATGGCAACACCACCACCTGCAAGTTCCCCTCAATCACACACTATCCTGACTTGGAACTATGTCTTCGTTCCTTCACTGTTGCTGGGTCAAAATCCTGGAATTCCCTTCCTAACAGCACTTTTGGTGTACTTACACCCCAATGATTGTGGCAGTTCAAGAAGGCAGCTCACCATCACCTTCTCAATGGCAATTAGGGATGGGTAATAAATGCTGGCCAAGCCAGTGACACCCGTATCCCATGAAAGATGAAAAAAAACCATGATTTTCCAAGTGTCCAATTATCTCATCCTTTACAATAGATTCTATCATTTTCCCTGTGACTGATGTTAAATTACCAGGTCTGCAGATCACTCTTTATACTTTTGCTCCCTTCGTAATTAGTGGGGTTACATTTGCTACTTTCCAGTCTTTAGGAACCCTTCCAAACTCTGTAGAATTTTGAAGAATAACCACCAATGCATCCATTATCTATATGGCCACCGCCTTCAACACTCTAGGATGTTGCTCATCTGGTCCAGGGGATTTATCAACTTTCAATCCAGTTAATTATTCCAGTACTATCTCTTTATTGATACTAATTTCTAGCAGTTCCTCATTTTTACAAGTCCCTTGGTTCCCTAATCTTTCTGGGAAATTTTCTGTGTCTTTCTCTCTGAAGACAGACACAAAGCAATTGTTTAGGCTCTCCGCCATCTCCTCATTCTCCACCGCAAACTGTCCTGTCTCCGTCTACAATGGACCCACAGTCAGCGTTTCTTATCTTTTCTTTTTCACATGAAGAAGCTTTGACAATCGTCCTTTATGTTTCAAGCTAGCTTGCATTCATAATCTCTTTTTCCTTTATCAGTTTCTTGGTCCTCCTGTGTTCGATTCTAAATTTCTCCCAATCCTCGGGCTTACCAGTTTTTCTGGTGACCTTATAAGCCACTTCCTTTGACCTAATGCAATCTTTAACTTCTTTTGTTCGCCACGATTGATGCACCTTTCCTGTTGGGTTTTTGTGCCTTATGTTATGAACAGATAGTTAGTCTTTTTTTGCTGAACAAATTTCTCTGCGTTTCCAACCACCTGTCCATAAACAGATCAGTGATTGAATTTTTCCCTCCCTTAAACCCTGAGTAGTAAAGGACAGTCACAACAACACGGTTGTGAAAGTTAAATCAAAGAAGTCGGGTTTATTAACACACACTCTTAAACTTGGGAAGGGGCTTAACATCGCAACGCAGGCTCACAAACATACAAGGAAATGTTAAAGGCATAAAAAAGGCAAGAATATTTACCAAATAGATAATTGACTTAACTGTACACAAAAATGCATTTCAGTTGAAACTAGAGTCCATTTTTAATTGTCAAAAGGTCCAAAAAAACTGGAGATCACTGACTGGAAATGCCGAGTGGGGGAGGAGCTGTTGGAAATACCTCTTCTCTTACTCTTTCTTCTTCCTGCACTCTCGAAGGTAAATGGAGATTGTCATGTAGGCCCTCACCTGTCAAGAATGAGGCACATTAATTTTGCCACATGGACATTAAACTTCAAATTGTTGCTGGGAAGAAAAGATGGTCTACTACAAGGAATCGCCAGGCCCCAAGCCGGAAAGATATTTTTGCATACTAGCAGCCAGTGTTGGGACAAAGAAACCAGTCCTTGTTCCCAATACACAGAACAGATGTGGTCAGACCAGTTTAGTCACATGACTAACTGGCTGTTGCAGTGTTTTGAACTGAGAATTTTAAATTGGAGAAACATTGTTTGAACAAAGAAAGCTGTTTGCTCCTGGACTGAAAGGACCTCATGGCTGACTCGCCACAGCCTCTCCTGTCTGCTCGCATCTCTTTCTCATGGAACACGAAAAACCAGCTGAAGACACATGAGCCCCAAGAGAGAAAAGTCTCCTACAGTGAACAAGATTTGAGAAGAATACTGGGCCCCAACGAAAAGGAAGATCAACCTACAAAAGGATTACACAGTGAGCTTGAAGAACTGTAACAACCTCTTCAGATAATGCCTCAAACCTTCGTACTTTATTTTTCATCAGCTCCTTTCTGTCTCTATTTGCATGTGCATATCGCATATACTTGCTAACGTGGGACGCAGTGTGTATCCATAGGCGTTAACTGAAATTAGAGTTTTTAGTTTAAGTTTAATAAATTTCACTTTTCTTCTTTCAAACTAAGAAAGCCTGATTGTGCTCATTTCTTTACCTTATAATTGGAAAGCGGTGAACAAGGATTCACCAAGCGGGAGCTCAGAACACGGTGTGTTTAAAAATCAAACCCTGTTACAGTAAGACCAGGTAAATGTTGAGAGGGACCTGTAGACACCTTTCCCACCTGCTTTCAACAATGTCTTTAATTTCTGATGTCACCATTTTTTGATGGAATGAAAGCTGGCAGAAAACAAGTTTTCTTGCAGACTGTGTCTTTTTAATTTTCTTGCATCTTGAAGAAAGGTCTCAGAGAAAATATGCAGCTTGAAGGGCAGCTGTGGTTTGCACGAGATGTTCCTTCCACTGCTCCAGTTTCAAATTCAAGCAGACTGAAAAGGGTGGCTTCTGGGTCCTGTGACTGGACCCCTTCAAGTAGCTGTCCCACCTGCTCTCCCTCCTCCATTTTAACAAATGGAATATGGAAGTAAAAACTTAAACATACTGTATAAAATGGCAGTTGACATTAATAGCCAAGTGCACGAAACACAATTTACAGTCAGTTCTCATCGGTTCATGACAATTTACAGTTGGTTCTCATCTATTCATGACACTTAGAGGAATGTATATTTGTTGGAAACCGTGTAATACTTCTTTAAATACTAGCCATTACATGTTTACCATCAAATCCTTTAATGTATTTTCCCAATCCATCACAGCCAACTTGCCGCTCAAACCTTAATTTCCTTTGTTCAGTTTTATGATCCTAGTTTCAGAATGAACTGTCTCTCTTTCAAACTTAATGTAAAATTCTATCATATTGTGATCACTGTTTCCTGATGCCTCCATTACAGCAAGGTTATTAATTAGTCCTTTCTCATTACATAATAATAAATCTAAAATAGCCCGATCCCTTGTTTGTTCTTCAACATACTGCTCCAGAAACACATCTTGTACACATTCCAGGAATTCATACTCCACAGCATTAGTGCTAATTAGGTTTAACCAATCTATATGTAATTGAAGTCACCCATTATTACTGTACTGCCCATGTTACATGCAGCTCTAATTTCCTGATGTATATTGTACCCAACATTACTACTGGAGTTTGGTGACCTATAAAAAATTTGCACAAATTTTTGCTGCCCCTTGCTGTTTCTTAGTTCACCCAAACTGATACTGCATCTTGTTCCTCTGATCAAAGATCCTCTCGCTAATGTACTGACCTCCTCCTTTATTAGCAACATTACCTCACCTCCTTTTCCCCTCCTCCTATCCTTCCTGAATGACAAATATCCCGGAATATTCAGTTCCCAGTCCTGGTCACCCAGTAACCATGTCTCTGTCATGGCAATTAAATCATACACATTTCCCACTGTTTGTGCCTTCAAATCATCTATCTTATTGTGAAAGAGGATTGGTAATGAACAGGGAGAGTTGGTGTACGCTGTGGGAGCAGGCTGGTAGAGGATCTTTCTCTTCCGGAGACAGAACTAAACAATCCTGTAACCAACTGTTCAGATCAAAGCGTTTCAGTCCTGCCACATGCATTTGTGAATGATGGTGAACAATTAAACAACTAACCAAAGGAGGCGGCTCCTCAATGATGGGGAGCCCAACGAATCTGTGCAAAAGACAAGGATGAAGCATGAACAATCTTCAACCAGAAGTGTTGAGTGCATGATCCATCTTAGCCTCTTCCTGAATTTCCCAGCACAGCCAAATTGAAGTAATGGGTATCAGGGAGACACACTCCACTGGTAGGAATCAAACATGGCATAAAGAAAGATGGTTGTGATTGTTGGAGTTCAATCATCTCAGTCCCAGAACACAGAGTAAGAGTCATTTGTGGCACAGAATGAGGCTACGACCCATTAAGTCCATGCTGGCTCTCCACGGAGCTATCCAGTCAGTCACATTCTCCTGCTCGATCCCCGTCACCCTGCAAATTTATTTCCTTTACGTGGCCATCAAATTTCCTTTTGAAGTCATTGATCGTCTTCACTTTCGCCATCATTGTGGGCAGCAAAGTTCCAAGTAATTACCACCCATTGCATAAGAAAATTCTTCCTCATATTTCCCCTGCATCTCTTGTCCAAATCCTTCAATCTATGTCCCTAGTCCTTGTACCATTAGTTGAAGAAAACAAGTTTTCTTTGTCTAACTTATTTCAGCTTGCCATAATCTTGTGCACTTCTAATAAATCCTCCCTTAATTTCCATTGATCTAAGGAAAACAATCCCAGCATTTCTAACCAAAAGCTGCAACTAAAATCCCCTATCCCTGGAACCATTCTGGGAAATCTCTGCATCTGCTGAAGGTCCCTCACACCTTCCTAAAGTGTGTGACCAGAACTGGAAGCAATGCTCCAGTTGGAGCCTGACCAGAGCTTTACAACGATTTAGAACAACTTCCCTGCTTTTATACTCAGTGCCTCTACCTATGAAGCCTGTTATGACCAAGGTGGGAGTAATGCACTGTTGATTCAGTCCCACTACTCCAGAGGTCACAGCATTTTGGGAAAGTTTCCATCTACTGGAAAAATAGCCAAATTAATCACTATTTATCCCCAGAATAAAAAAGGCCAAACCAGGTTTCTTGAACAACAAAGTTAACTATTTATTAATAAACTAAGTTTTAAATGATAATGAGATGAATCTACTTGGATGAAAACTTTTATAACTCCTTATCTTCCTAACCCTCATGCACACACATACATATAATTACCAATTGTTAACTGAAGAAAATTGTTATATTGATTTGATAACAGTTTCTGAAGGATAATGAAATAATTGGGGTAATATTCTGGTCGTATTTTCCTGGATCAGTTAGGTGTCCCAGATTCGAATGGTCAGATGCCATTTGATGTCTCTCCAGGTGAAATTAATGAATAGACTATAGTGGGTAGGCACTCAAAGTGGTTCATCTGCAGCAGGCATCACATAGATCTTTCAGCAATAGGCTGTAGCAGCAAGTCTATTTCAATTTTAAAGTAGCACAGTGGCACAGTGGTTCGCACCACAGCCTCACATCTCCAGCGACCCAGATTTAGTTCTGGGTACTGCTTGTGCGGAGTTTGCAAGTTCTCCCTGTGACCCCATGGTTGCCTCCAGGTGCTCCGGTTTCCACCCACATGCCAAACACTGGCGGGTTGAGCGATAAATTGGTCATTGTAAATTGCTCCTCGTGTAGGTAGGTGGTATGAGAATTGAGGGAAGGTGGGGATGTGAGAGGGAAATGGGATTAATGTAGGATTAGTATAAATGGGTGGTTGCTGGTTGACGCGGACTCGTTGGGCTGAAGGGCCTGTTTCGGTGCTGTATCTCTCGATGACTCCAACAGTAGGAACGTTCTTGAGATTTCAGGAACTTCCAAAAATACAAAAGTCAACAGGCCTTCCCAACAGAAGACAACAACTATGTAACTTAGTCTGGAGGCAGGGATTCTTGACTGGAGGCAACAGAAACTTGCCCCACTCAAAATACAGGCTTCCTTTAACCAAAGCAGGGTTTCTCCACAGACTGTAGCAAATCCTTTTTTTCCTGATTCTCTTCCTCTCTATTCAGGCTTAAATAGCAACAAGGGTTTTTGCTCCCATACATTAGATTTTTGCAACTCCTTCAAAGTTCTTTTGACTTCATGAAGAGATTAACCTTTTACTTGATACAGGAATTATTCTTAAAGAGAACGTTTTCTCAGGGCTGTATTCCTGGCCAGTTTCCAGCAGTAACTATTAGCTGCTCACAGCTCCCCTGTTTTTTTTTTCACACTGCCAAAATGAAACTGAAAGCCTTTTCAATAGGAGTCACAAGACCATCATAAAATATTCCTGTTGCTTGGAAAGACATTGCCCTGCAGCCTGGACTTTCAAATACCACAATCCCTCCAGTCACTGTTCACAGAAAATAGCATCAGGTCTTAAAAGCACACAGAACAAAAGAGAACAAAGCACAAAAAACAGTACAGCACAGGAACAGGCCATTCAGCCCTCCAAGCCTGCGCTGATCTTGATGCCTGCCTAAACTAACACCTTCTGCACTTCCGGGGCCCATATCCCTCTATTCCCTTCCTATTCATATATTTGTCACCATGTCTCTTAAACGTCGCTATCATATCTGCTTCCACCACCTCCCCTGGCAGCAAGTTCCAGGCACTCACCACCCTCTGTGTAAAAAACTTGTCTCGCACATCCCCTCTAAACTTTGCCCCTTGCACCTGAAACCTATGTCCCCTAGTAAATGACTCTTCCACACTGGGAAAAAGCTTCTGACTATCCACTCTGTCCATGCCGCTCATAACTTTGTAAACCTAACTAAGGTTCTGTACAGCTGCAACACGACTTGCAAATTTTTATACTCTATGCCCCGACCGATGAAGGCAAGCACACTGGATGCCTTCTTAACTACCTTATCCGCCTGCGTTGCAACTTTCAGTGACCTGTGGACCAGTATGCCCAGATCTCTCTGCCTGTCAATACTCCTAAGGGTTCTGCCATTCACTGAATACCTCCCACCTGCATTAGACGTTCCAAAATGCATTATCTCACATTTGTCCAGATTCAACTCCATCTGCCATTTCTCCGCCCAAATCTCTAACCGTTATATATCCTGTGGTATCCTCTGACAATCCTCGTCATTATCTGCAAATCCACTTAGTACTTTTTGAGAAAAAAATCAAAACTCTTATGGCAAAACCAAGATCCCATCAGTGTGACTGATCACTCTCAATATGCCCTCCCACCTTCAAACATCAATTCACATGTACCCCCAGGTCCCACTGTTCCTCCACACTCCTTAGAACTGTGCCATTAAGTCAATATTGCCTCTCTCTGTTCATTCTGACAAAATGCATCACCTCACACTTGTCAATATTAAAATCGATCTGCCGTCTGTCTGCCCATTCTGCCAACCTATCTATGTCCTGCTGCAGGTGGTTCATGTCATCCTCACTGTTTGCCACACCTCCAAGTTTGGTGTCATGTGCAAATTTTGAGATTCTATTCTGTTTTCCAAAATCCAAATCATTTATATATAACAAAAAGAGCAGTTGTCCCAGCACTGACCCTTAGGGAACACCACTGTCTACCATCCTCCAGTCTGAAAAATAGCCATTTGCTACAACTTGCTGTTTTCTGTCTTTAAACCAATGTTTTTTCATCCAGTTGGACAATGACCCTCCTATTCTTTAAGCCTCAATTTTATTAGCCAGGCTTTTATGTGCTACCTCATCAAATACTTTCTTAAAATCCATATAAACAACATCCACCACATTCCCTTCATCAACCTTCTCTGTTACATCATCAAAAAATTCATTTAGACAAGCATGATTACGCTTTTACAAATTCGTGCTGGCTTTCCCTAATTAACTTGAATCGCTCCAAATGTCTGTTGAATTTTTCCTGATAATTGATTCTAACACCTTATCCACTACTGATGCTAAACTAACTGGCCTGTAGTTGCTAGGACTCACCTTACACCCTTTCTTGAATAAGGATTTCACATTTGTCACTTTCCAATCCTTTCGTTATCTCCATCTCCACTTTCTTTAGCAACCTGGGATGCAAGTCATCCTGACTTTTCTATCCAAGCATAGTCAGCCTTTTTACTGCCTTCCTGTCTCAATTTTTATCCTCTACTCTCTCCGCTTCCCCTGTATTTTGTCAGATTCCACTTCCTTAGTGAACCCTGATACAAAGTATTCATTAAGTATATATGTCTTGCCCTGCACCTCGAAGCATATATTACACTCTTTGTCTCTAATAGGCCCCACTCCACCTCTTACTATCTGCTTCCATTTTTGGGTCCTCTTTTATGTTGATTGCCATTCTATTCTCATATTCTCTCTTTGCCAGTCTTATTTTACTCTACACCTCCCCTGTCTACTTATTGTATTTGGCCTGGTTCTCACTTGAAGAATTCACCTAACATGCATCATACACCCTCTTTTGTTCGAGGAAGGTACTGCCCTCGAAGGTGGAAATTTTAGTACTCGAGCACTGAAAACCACAAGAAAACCTGAAATGAAGTGTTTAAATTATTGGGAGGGATCAATTTAGTTTCCCACTTCCAATTTCCCATTCGTCTTTGTGTTTGATCCCAGATGTGAACCCCCAAATTTCTGTTACGGTCAAGTGAGGAGGGGTCAAAAAGCTTCCCTCTTTTCCCTCTCCTTGTTTCACCACAACAGGTGGATGTACTGGTCAATTCAGTGAGTGTTTGATTCCTTACTTGCTATGATCATAACAAGAACCAACTGGAAAGGTTTTCTTGAGTTAACAAAGAAAGAGATTAACTTTATTGCATCCTAAACTGAACTAATAAAATAATAAACAATGCACGCGCACACACACACACACACACACACACACACACACACACACACACACACACACACACACACACACACACACACTGGAGGTTTACACACACACAAATAGTTACAGAGTGGGGAGAGGTAGATTGGTTGAGTTAGTGTCCACAGAAAAAAGGGGTATATATTCTGTGAAGTTTGATGATATGGCTGGCTTTTAGCTGAATTCAGTGGTCCTGAGGCTTTTAGTTTGAAGAGACAGATGACTGGTTTGGTGGGTCTCTTGGAGACAGCGATGCAGATGATTTCCTCCAAAGGGGTTTCTGGTTGTAGCCGCAGTATGCAAATGTGGTCAGTCACCAGGCAGAGTTGAAACCTTTAAGCTGGAATGCAGAGAAAAGGAGAAGGACTTCCCACTTGGGTCTGCATTTGTCAGAGTCCTGTTTCTCCCTTCTCTACTGCAGAAAGACACAAGCTTAAAACCACAGATGGGGAGGACTTGCACATGACAGTCACTCTGTGATTCAAAACATAGCAGTTAGCAATATTTCTCTCTTGTTAAAAAGAAAAAGTACAAACAGTTCCCTTAAACTTCCTGGGTCTTGGTTCTTTCTGGGAAATGCAGCCATTTCATCTCCCTCCTCACAGTCCTTTGCAGTGTAGGATACAGTGTAACAAACTAGGCGATCATCTGAAGCTGCCAGCAAAGTCATCCTTTTAGCTGGTCTTTTCAAATGTCTTTTAAACAAATTATAAATTTAGATCGCCAGTCAGTGGATTAAAAAACAGTATCATTCAACAAATCACATTGGCATAACAATATCCTGGTACATTGAGCACCCAATCCTTGCCATTTTTAATCCACATTTCCGTTATTGCTGCTACATCATATTCCCATACTGCTATTTGTGCTTGTAACTTACGAACCTTAATCACCACATTTAATACATTTACACTCAACATTGTAATCCTGTCTTTGTATTCTCATAGTCCTTCTCAGTCCACTCTCATCTAATACAGAACTACTCCCTATTCTAGTTCACTCTCACATTATGTACCTTATTCCTCCTTCTGACTCCTATATGCTGGTGCCATCCTCCTGCCAATTTAGTTTAAACCCTCCCCAACCACCCCATTGAATCTCCCTGCATGGACTTTGGTCCCAGTCCTGTTGATGCATAAGCTGTCTTTTTTAAATAGAAACATAGAAAAATAGGAGCAGGAGTAGGCCATTCGGCCCTTCAAGCCTGCTCCGCCATTCAATATGATCATGGCTGATCATCCAAACTCAGTACCCTGTTCCTGCTTTCTCCCCGATCACATTAGCCCGAAGAACTATATCTAACTCTTTCTTAAATATATTTAATGATTTGGCCTCAACTGCTTTCCTCAACCCTTATCCTTAGACTGTGACCCCCTAGTCCTGAACTCCCCCACCATCTGGAAAATCCTTCCTGCATCCAGTCTGTCCAGCCCTATTAGAATTTTGTAGTCAAGAGTGATTGCATCAAGGACACAGCTTCAGGCACAACTTTCTTGTGATCTTCTCACATCCAAAATCACTCTTTACTTTCCTTCACACGTGTTTTAAATTCTGCCGTTTCTGATCACAGCACATGGACATTTTAAAGACCTTTGACTCATGGCCAATCTCCTGTAATTGCTCCTTTTCTGCCACTAGCATTCTGTTCATTTATTCTCCATTTCTTTCAATAACATCTTTCAACAGATCGATTAAGATGAAGACAGGATGTTTTGGATCTTGCTGCACTGACCGAGCTTGACAAAATGGCACATTTGAGCTCTCATCGGCAGCTATGTGGCACTGCCCGTCAATCATCTACCTCAACTGTTCAGAGAAAAGCACCAACTACCAGGTAAACAGAAGCCAGTTTTCAGTTAGTATCCCCCCATCACAATATTCCCCAAGAAAGTACCATGAGCTGCTGGGCTGCTGTCCCTTGAAAGGCCGGCTCTGCTTTCACAGCTTGTTCACCAAGTGGTCCCATGGATAGAAATGTATCTGGATTCAAGACACAAATGAACATTGGTGTGAATGGGACCTGTGTCCCCAGGAACAGCAGTGGGAGCAGAGCAAACCTAACAGCGTAATATTGAGAATGGATGTTCGATGAGGCAATGGTGCAGGAAAATGACAATGGAATGGAAGGAGGAAAGTAAAGGAGGGATATTGACTGTGAAAGGAGGAGAAGCTGGGGGAAGAGACGGGTTTGAATTATTGGAGCATCAAGCACAGGCATGTGAGAGTGTGAGGATTTGAAGGAGCAATTTGTTTTCCATGAACAACAATTTGTTTCCAGTTGGGATAGATTGATTTTTCACTGTGTTCTGTTAACATGTGCAGCAGAGACCAGACGTTGATGCAGCCACAACTCAGTGTACTGACCACTGTGTGATCACGGTGCTACACATCAGCTGTGGGAGTTGTGCACAAACCAAAGCAATATCACAAATGGCATTACTGAGAAACACACATCTTTAAATGCAACATAATGAAAGCCAAGAGCTGTTCAGGTGATGAATATTCAGTGAATATTCAGTGACTGATGAATGCCATCCCAAGGATCTGTCCAGATTTTGTGGGACAGTGTGTGAAGCAACTTCTACTCCGACTATGCTGGGCAACCAAATAAGGATAATTTTACGTCAATGTAATTTTATTGCCCCATTACACAGGTTCCTTTTGAGGTTGATTAATATTTAACTTTGTGCCACACAGATTAAATTACAAGTTTCAAAAGGGAATTGGATAAAGACAGAAAAAGTGAAATGTTTAGGGTGATGGGGAAGGAGCAGTGGAGTGGGAATTATTGGATAGTTCTTTCCAAGAGCCAGCACGGACATGATTGGCGGAATGACCTCCATCTGTGCTGTAAGATTCTCTGGCACACTCAATCCCCTGTTAGGCTTCAAAATTTATCCATCAGCAATTAAAATACCCAACTTTCCTGCTCTGCATCCTTCCCTGTCTCAAACACATTTATTGACCTATCAGATCCTGGTTTTCTGTGGTTACCTACCATTGGGACCCTTGTCTGTGAGAAATGATTAACGCAGCAAAATTCCAGGGATTGTAATGAAAAGCTTTTGTTGCAATTGAAATTTAATTTCACATAAACTGTCTGTTGTATAATCTTTTGGCGTTCGCATATTCTGTCTCCTTGTAAGATTTTTCTTAAAAGTCTTTGTCCTTTTAGGAGTTACAGGAGTAGTGAGTGATGCAGACACAGTACCAACAAATCAGCTCGAAGCCTTGAAAGCTGCTATGGACAAGCTGATGGTCAGTGAACATAGATTTTATTTCCCTTTTGGTCCAAACCTTTACATTTAAAGGTCTGACGGTAGACAGGCAATGGCTAGCATTTAAAGAATTAATACATGCTTTACAACAACTATACATTCCATTGAACACAAAAACCCGACAGGAAAAATGATCCAAACCGTGGCTAACAAGTAAATTAAATATTGCATGAGGCCAAAGGAAGAGGATTATAACATTGCCAAAAAAGTAGTAAGCGTGAGAATTGGAGGCTTTTTAGAATTCATCAAAGGAGGACCAAGAAACTGATAAAGAAAGGGAAAATAGAATATGCAAGTAAACTAGTGAGGAACTTAAAAATGGACTGTAAAAGTTTTTATATGTATGTAAAAAGGAAAAGATTAACAAAGAAAAATGGGGGCCCATTCCACGAAAGGGAAATCATGCTTGACAAATCTACTAGAATTCTTCGAGGATGTAACTGGTAGAGTTGATGAGGGGGAGCCAGTGGATGTGGTTTATTTGGACTTTCAGAAGGCTTTCGACAAAGTCCCACAAAAGAGATTAGCGTGTAATAGTAAAGCGCATGGGATTGGCGGTAGTGTATTGCGATGGATAGAAAATTGGTTGGCAGACAGGAAACAAAGAGGAGAGATAAATGGGTCTTTTTCCGAATGGCAGGCAGTGACCAGTGGGGTACCGCAGGGACCCCAGCTATTCACAATATACATGAATGATTTAGATGAGGGAACTAAATGTAATATCACCACATTTGCAGATGGCACAAAACTGGGTAGGAGGGTGAGTTGTGAGGAGGATGCAGAGAGGCTTCAGGATGATTTGGACAAGTTGAGTGAGTGGGCTAATGCAGATGCAGTATCATGTGGATAAATGTGAGGTTATCCACTTTAGTAGCAAAAACTGGAAGGCAGTAGGGGTAATGGAGGAGTGGACCAGGGTGTCGCGGAGGGAATGATCCCTTCGGAATGCTGACAGGGGAAGGGAGGGGAAGATGCATTTGGTAGGTGGCTGCAGGTGGTGGAAATGGCGGAGGATGATCCTTTGGATACGGAGGCTGATGGGGTGGAAAGTGAGGACAAGGGGAACCCTGTCGCTGCTCTGGGAGGGAGGGGAAGGGGTGAGTGTAGAGGTGCGGGAAATGGGCTGGACACAGTTGATGGCACTGTCGTACACAATGGGGGGACTCCTCGGTTGAGGAAGAAGAAAGACGTATCAGAAGTGCTGTCATGGAAGGTAGCATCATCAGAGCAGATGCGTTGGGGACGGAGAAAATGGAAGAATGGAATGGAGTGTTTACAGGAGGCAGGGTGTGAAGAAGTGTAATCGAGGTAGCTGTGGGAGTCGGTGGGCTTATTTTTTTTTAGAATTAGAACATTACAGCGCAGTACAGGCCCTTCGGTCCTCGATGTTGCGCCGACCCGTGAAACCATCTGACCTGCACTATTCCATTTTCATCCATATGTCTATCCAATGACCATTTAAATGCCCTTAAAGATGGCGAGTCTACTACTGTTGCAAGCAGGGCGTTCCACGCCCCTACTACTCTCTGAGTAAAGAAACTACCTCTAACATCTGTCCTATATCTATCAGCCCTCAACTTAAAGCTATGTCCCCTCCTGTTTGCCATCACCATCTGAGGAAAAAGACTCTCACTATCCACCCTATCTAACCCTCTGATTATCTTATATGTCTCTATTAAGTCACCTCTCCTCCTCCTTCTCTCCAACGAAAACAACCTCAAGTCCCTCAGCCTTTCCTCGTAAGACCTTCCCTCCATACCAGGCAACATCCGAGTAAATCTCCTCTGCACCCTTTCCAAAGCTTCCACATCCTTCCTATAATGCGGTGACCAGAACTGCACGCAATACTCCAGGTGCGGTTTCACCAGAGTTTTGTACAGCTCCAGCATGACCTCGTGGCTCCGAAACTCAATCCCCCTACTAATGAAAGCTAACACACCATATGCCTTCTTAACAGCCCTATTAACCTGGGTAGCAACCTTCAGGGATTTCTGTACCTGGACACCAAGATCTCTCTGTTCATCTACACTACCAAGAATCTTCCCATTAGCCCAGTACTCTGCATTCCTGTTACTCCTTCCAAAGTGAATCACCTCACACTTTTCCGCATTGAATGGATATTAATAATGGATATTAGTAGACAGCCTATCCCCAGAGTTGGAGACAGAGAAGTCGAGGAAGGGAAGGGAAGTGTCAGAAATGAACCATGTCAAGGTGAGAGAAGGGTGGAAATTAGAAGCAAAGTTGATAAAGTTTTCCAGTTCCGAGCGGGAGCAGGAAACGGCACCGATACAGTCATCAATGTCCCGTAAGATGAGTTGGGGGAGGGGCCTGAGTAGGACTAGAACAAGGAATGTTCGACATATCCCACTAAAAGACAGACATAACTGGGACCCATGTGGGTACCTACAGCAACACCTTTCACTTGAAGGAAATGAGTGGAGTTGAAGGAGAAGTTGTTCAATGTGAGAACAAGTTCAGCCAGGCGGAGGAGGTTGGTGGTGGATGGGGACTGGTTGGGCCTCTGTTCAGGGAAGAATTGGAGAGCCCTCAAACCATCCTGGTCGGGGATGGAGGTGCAGAGAGATTGGATGTCTTTGGCGATGAAGAGGCGGTTGGGGCCAGGAAACTGGAAATTGTCAGAATGACGTAGGGTGTCAGAAGAGTCATGGGTGCAGGTGGGAGGAAACTGGACCAGCGGAAAAAAGATAGTGTCAAGATAGGAAGAAATAAGCCCAGTGGGGCAGGAGCAGGCTGACACAATGTGTCTGCTGGGACAGTCCTGTTTGTGGATTTTGGGAAGGAGGTAGAAGCAGGCTGACCGGGGTTGCGGGACTATGAGGTTGGAAGCTGTGGAGGGAAGATCTCCAGAAGAGATGAGGTCAGTGACAGTCCTGTGGACAGTCGCTTGATGTTTGGTGTTGGAGTCATGGTCCAGGGGGAGTTGGGAAGAAGGGTCTGAAAGTTGTTGTTGAGCCTCGACAAGGTAGAGGTCGGAACACCATACAACAACAACACCACCCTTGACTCTCAAAAATACTCCCTTTCAGGATCAATCTCATCAAGTGATCATTGTTGATGAATATACAGCAAGGAAACCTGAATCTGGAGCCCCCTGAATGACAATGACAATGACCAAAACAAGGTCAAAGTACCATCATGGAAGGACAGTTAGTTAATGACTGACCAATTAGATGAACAGAAATGGGGTTTTACCCAATATGGCACAGAATCAAGCTGGGAAAGGTTTATAAAGTAAGAACTTTTAAGACCCCAAAAGCACGCATCATCATCCAAACGAAGACAGAAGATAGACTTCAATCAAGAGACAAGGCATCGCAGTTAACTGGAGGTTGAGGACCGGTGTTCCATCGTGAACACAACTGCTCACCACTGCCCTTTGCTAAGTGTCATGATTTTGTGCTTATTGTAGAAAATGTAATAAAGTCTGTGAAGCTTGTGAAAAACTATTCGTACCCGTGTGGTTTTCTCGCTAGTCTGAGCTGTAAGTCCCTTTTAGATCTTACAAGTGATGCCGAAACCCTGGACTTTGACAAGTACATAAACCGAGGGAGTGAAAGCAAGTTTCACAAATGTCGGAACGTTGTTTGGTCAGTGATAATTCTTACGGGGATCATCCCTTAGGAAGGGTGGCAGATTAAACTGACCCAGCGGTGTCTATTTAAAGTACAAGTTATGTGGTGAAAGGCCAATGTAAAGAAGGGTTTCTGGGAAACATAGAAGGAAAAGTTGGTCACTAAATGTAATCTAGACAATATCCAATCCCTGTATGAAGAGTGCACACAAAAACATGAGCACTTTCCGTTCAGAAGGCTTTTGTTAAAGTCCCCCACAGGAGGTTGGTTCGTAAAATTTAAGCACAAGGGATAGCAGGCAATATCCTGGCATGGATTAAGGATTGATTAACAGGCGGAAAGCAGAGTTTAGCAATAAACGGGTCATTCTCGCATTGGCAGTCTGTGACTAGTGGGTACTGCAAGGATCAATACTTGGGCACCAACTGTTCACTATATATATCAATGATTTGGATGTGGGGACCAAATGTAATATTTCCAAGTTTGCAGATGACACAAAACTCGATGGGAATGTGTGTTCTGAGGAAGATGCAAAGTGGCTTCAAGGGGATTTGAACAGACTTAGTGAGTGGGCAAGAATGTGGCAATATAATGTGGAAAAATGTGAGGTTATCCATTTTGGCAGGAAGAATAGAGGTGCAGAGTATTTCTTAAATTGGAAGAAATTAGAAAGTGTAGATGTACAAAGCGACTTGGGTGTCTTTGTCAATAAGTTACTGAAAGCCAGCATGCAGGTGCAGCTAGCAATGAACAAGGCTAATGGGATATTAGAACAAAGAACAGTACAGCACAGGGACAGGTCATTCGGCCCTCCAAGCCTGTGCCGATCTTGATGCCTGTCTAAACTAAAACCTTCTGCACTTCCAGGGTCCATATCCCTCTA
Source organism: Heterodontus francisci (assembly GCF_036365525.1). NCBI lineage: Eukaryota > Metazoa > Chordata > Chondrichthyes > Heterodontiformes > Heterodontidae > Heterodontus > Heterodontus francisci. The sequence goes on from NC_090410.1 coordinate 31,559,029, forward strand.
TTCTCATCCTATTCATGTATTTGTCAAGATGCCTCATAAACTTCGCTATCGTATCTGCTTCCACCACCTCCCCCGGCAGTAAGTTCCAGGCACTCACCACCCTCTGTGTAAAAGACTTGCCTCGCACATCCCCTCTAAACTTTGCCCCTCACACCTTAAACCTATCTCCCCTAGTAGCTGACTCTTCCACCCTGGAAAAAGCTTCTGACTATCCACTCTGTCCATGCCGCTTATAACGTTATAAACCTCTATCAGGTCGCCCCTCCACCTCCATCGTTCCAGTGAAAATAATCCGAGTTTATCCAACCTCTCCTCATAGCTAATACCCTCCAGACCAGGCAACATCCTGGCAACCCACTTCTGTACCCTCTCCAAAGCCTCCAGATCCTTCTGGTAGTGTGGCGACCTTTAGCCTTTATCGTAAGAGGATTCGATTACAGGAGTAGCAAAGTCTTGCTTCAATTGTATAGAACCTTGAATAGACTGCACCTGTGTGCATTTTTGATCCCCTTACCTGAGGAAGGATATTATTGCCATGGAGCAAGTGCAACGTAGATTCATCAGATTTGTTACTGAGATAATGGGACTGTCCGATGAAAAGAGATTGGGGAAACTGGGCTTGTATTCTACAGAGTTTGCAAAAATGAGAGGTGATCTCACTGAAACCTTCAAAATACTTCTCAGGATAGACAGGGTAGATGCAGCTAAGATATTTCCCCCGGTTGGGGAGTCTAGAACCAGGGGACACAAATTTCAAAATAAGGGGGAAGCCACTTAGGACAGAGATGAGGAGAAATCTCTTCACTTAGAGGGTTGTGAATCTGGAATTCTCTACCCCAGAGGGCTGTGGAAGCTCAGTCATTGAGTATGTTTAAAGCAGAGATTGGCAGATTTCTAAATACTAATGATATAAAGGGATATGGGTATAGTGTGGGAAAAAGGCATTGAAGTGGATGATGAGCCTTGATCATGTTGAATAGCGGAGCAAGCTCAATGGGCTGAATGGCCTACTCCTGCTCCTACGTTCCTATATAAAGAAACAATTGCGTTTATCCAGGTTCAGGTCTTGGCTAAATGTTGGAAGAGTGACAGGGTTTTAAATCTAATCAGACTCGCACTGTGTGCGGTGCAATGAGGAAGTGGTACAGTCACAGGTGAAACAGATGGTAGCTCAAAGTGAACCAATCCAGCAGCAGCAGAAACTGCTGGAAATGTTACAAAATCAGCTAGCATCCTCTACTGCCACTCTGAGGAACAGGCGCTTAATGCCGTACAGGCTGGGGCAGCTCAGCAGTGGTTCGAGCTGGCAGAGAGGCATATTGTCACTCTCATGCAGGAAAACACCCAGTTAACCCAGAAGTTAGAGGAATCATGGAAAGTCTTTAGAGAGCTACAGGAGCGACCCCACTGAGAGACAGACCAATGCACAGTGCAGGTCCAACATTCAGTGACTGCGGAGCAGATTATGGGAGCCGAGATGAGGGCCGTACCAAGGGAAATGACTAGAGTGAGAGAGAGAAATGGATTTATTTGGAGCCAGGTTTTCAAAGATTGATGTGAGGGTGCAGTTGAGCAAATCGGTAGCTGTGGAAATGTTGTGGAAAATGAAGTGAATTTGGGATGGTCCTTTGTCCGGGGCAGATATAGAAGGAGGTAGGGTTGGGGTGTAGGAAGGGGATGTGGGTGGAGAATGATACAAGGAGGTGATCAGAGATGGCCTTAACTGCGATTGAATTTTCGTCTCATCTGCAAACTTACTGATCATACTTCCTATATTCATGTCTAAATCATTAATGTACACTGCAAACAGCAAGGGTCCCAGCACCTATTCCTGTGGTACACCACTGGTCACAGGCTTCCACTTGCAAAAACAATCCTGGACCATTACCCTCTGCCTCCTGCCACTAAGCCAATTTTGGATCCAATTTGCCAAATTACCCTGGATCCCATGGGCTCTTATCTTCTTAACTAATCTCCCATGCGGAACTTATCAAAAGCCTTACTGAAGTGCATGTAGACTACGGCCTTACCCTCATCTACACTTCAAGGCACATCCTCAAAAAATTCAATTAAGTTTGTTGGACACAATCTCCTCCTGACAAAGCCATGCTGACTAGCCCTGATTAATCCCTGCCTTTCCAAGTGCAGATTAATCCTGTCCCTCAGAATTTTTTTCCAATAGTTTCCCTCCAACTGATGTTATACTCACTGCCATTTAATTACCTGGTTTGTGCCTGCTACCCTTCTTGAATAATGGTACCACAATCACTGTCCTCCAATCCTCTGGTCCCTCTCCTCTGGCCAGAGAGGATTTGAAACTTGTGTCAGAGCCCCTGCTATTTCCTCCCTTGCTTCACATAACAGCCTGGGATACATCTCATCTGGGCCTGGGGATTTATCCAGTCTTAAGCCCGCTAAAACATCTCATACTTCCTCTCTTTCAATGCTGATTTGTTTAAGTATATCATAATCCCCCTCCCTGCTCTCTACACCGACATCATTCTTCTCCATAGTCAACACTAGGGGACGAGTTAGGCCGTGATGTCAATGAAATCATCCACAATAACGTCATGGATGGAAAGGGCCTTGATATTTTGGTGGGAGATGTGTAGCGGGATGGTGAGAGCTGATCCACTGGCTGAGTCTATAGTGGGAGGGATGAGTTGGATGATAAAGATATTGGAAAATTAGCCCTCAGCACTGGGTGGGAGATTCAATGAATGGTTAGGATGGGGCAATTGGGATTGATGCTGAAAATGAGCGATCGCCGAGTACCTCAATGTCCACTGTGGAGGATGCTGAGAGAGATAAAGTGGGAAGCTGTAGGTTTATCCAATAAAACAGAGACATGGGGAGTGATCAGAGGACATGTTGCATATTAGTTTAATTTTATTCCATATGGATGATTAGAGTAAAGGAATTTCTGCATATGGCAGTTGCTCTACGTTTGCAAAAGGTACCTTAAATTAAATGCAAACTGAATCAAATCATCTCAGTTTGTCTTTAAAACAATGTGATTACAGGGACTGAGTGGAGAGAGGCTGGGTTCACATGTGTTCTTTATGTAAAAATCTTCCATTTTCCTCATTATTTTATAAGCTTAGAAAGTACAGTGAAGGGATATTTCACCCCATTCTTCAGTTCCTCACGAAACTTACTCTGGGTCACAGCATAAATAAAAGTGTTTGTGTAGCAACTCAGGAGCTGAAGCATAACCGCAAGGTGGTCGACAATGGGTGGCATTTCTTTTGAAAAATTCCGGTACAGCAGACCAATTCTAACATACATCATATTCACCAGGAACAGAGCCCATAGAAAGATAAAATTCCCCAATATCATAAAAAGTGAAGTGATTGATTTTCTTCTGCTCATTGTTTCTGGATCACTGTGACTCTCCCCACTGACCCGGTCCCGAAGTCTCTTGCGAATTCTGATGGTCACTAGAATGTGCCTGACTGTTAAAATATTGAGCATCAGAATCAGAATAAATGGTACCCCCGGGGTGAAAATATAATGTAACAATTCAATTGCTGCCCATACTTGTGAAAGCAGAACACTCCAGGGAAGAATGCAGAACCAGGGGCCTCGAAAACGGGTATAGCTGCTTGAAAGCATAAAGTACCAGAAAATATTCTTCACACAGAACAACACAGACATTGTTCCAATAATCACAGCCGCTGATTTCTCAGTGCAATATTTAGTTTTCAGTTTCTGGCAGCAAATGGCCACAAATCGATCAAAGGTGAAAGCGACGGTGAACCAGACAGAACAGTCCGTTGCTGCATAAAGTAGGACAGCGTGGATATTACACACTGGAATATCAAACAGAAATCGAAACATTCTCCGATAACTAATGGGAATTTGCCTCAGTATCAGATCAAAGATAATGACCAGTAGATCTGCCGCTGCCATGGCCACCAAGTAACGAGTGACACATTTGGAGAGACCACACTTTCCCCGAGACAGGATCACAATCGTCACTAAGTTAACTGTAAGGAAGAGGAAAAACAGGAACATTATACATCAGGATGGGAGCAGGAATATCAATATGGTGGATACATGGGCAGAATAAATTGAAAACTCACTACATAACACGATGGAATACAATGTGTTTGAATTTTATGATAAAAATAAGGCTTTGCAACAACTATCAGTCATGATTTGAGAAGTTCATATCTGAAGAGTTCAATAAATAAACGCAAAAACAAAATGCTTATGTTCATTCATAAATGTGCAGTGTTAAAATATGGTCTCCCTTGGTGCGCACAGAGTAAACACTGACTGGTGCCTTGCAAAACCAAATAGTCGGTTACAATAGGAATTAGTTGCCAGGGGATATGCTGGGGCAATTACCAGGGTCACTCTCCTGATCAGTGAGCCTTGGACATGCTGAGATTTTAATTCCCCGGACTTTGCTGCTGATCCATGACTGTGGGATATGATACAGTTTGAGTTCCTGTTTCAGATTCTTTATATTTAATCTCTGGCACGACATCAATCCACCTGTTTTTGTGAATTAAGATTCAGCCTTTTGATGACTTGGCAAATTTGGATCTCAAATTCATTATTGTCTTAAGTTTTTAATATATATTGTGAATAGTTGAGACCTCAGAACAGGTCATCTTGGCACATTGCAGGTCACTTCCTTCCAATACAAATACATTCTGATTCTCCAAACTCTCTATGTTCTACTGCATAACCAATCTTCTAACCAGGTCAATCATTTGCCTTCAATTCCAGGAGCTTTATTTTTAACTGACAATCTCGGCTGTGGAATCATATCGACTGCCTTCATTCACAGCCATTCCAAAAAAAAACTCAAGTGATAGGTTTCGCACTACTAAAGTGTGCTTTTTGTAAAATTAGTGTAATTTATTAAGGGCTTTAGATTGTAGTGGGTCGTGTTTGGAGCAGAACAAGGCCCCGAGTGTAATTAGTATTTTTTAAAGGGAGTAACTGATTAATCTAAAGTAAGTCATGACAGGAGAGCTCGCACCAGTGATATGCTCCTCCTGCGCTATGTGGATAATCAGGGACGCTTCCAGTGTCCCTGACGACCATGTGTGCAGGAAGTGTATCCATCTGCAGCTCCTGGCGACATGCATTACGGAGCTGCAGCTGCGGGTGGATTCACCGTGGAGCATCCGCAATGCTGAGGACGTTGTGGTTTGCACGTATAGTGAGGTGGTCACACCGCAGGTAATGGCTGCACAGCAGAAAAGAGATGGGTGATCACCAGGCGGAGTAGTAGGTGCAGGCAGGTAGTGCAGGAGTCCCCTGTGGCCATCCCTCTCTCAAACAGATATACCACTTTGGATACTGTTGGGGGGGATGACCTCCCAGGGGAAAGCAGCAACAGCCAAGATCGTGGCACCACGGAGGGCTCCGCGGCAAAGCAGGGGAGGAAAAGGCTTGGAAGAGCTATAGTGATAGGGGATTCTATCATCAGGGGTGCAGATAGGCGTTTCTGTGGCCACAAACGAGACTCCTGGATGGTATATTGCTTCCATGGTGCTAGGGACAAGAATGTTTCAGAGCGGCTGCAGGACATTCTGAAAGGGGAGGGTGAGCAGCCAGAGGTCATGGTCCATATTGGTACTAATGATATTGGCATGAAAAGAGATGAGGTCCTGCAATGTGAATATAGGGAGTTAGGCAGAAGGTTATAAAGCAGGACATCTGGGGTTGAAATCTCAGGATTACTCCCTGTGCCACGTGCTAATGAGGGTAGGAATAGGAGGATTAGGGAAATGAATGCATGCTGAAGAACTGGTGTAGGCAGGAGGGCTTCAGCTACTTGTATCATTGGGATCACTTCTGGTGCAGAGGTAACCTGTACAAGAAGGACGGGTTGCATCTAAACTGGAGGGAGACCAATATCCTTGCTGGGAGGTCTGCTAGCACTACTCGGGAGGGTTTAAACTAGTCTTGCAGGGGTGTGGGACCCAAAGTTGTCGTCTCTCAGATGAGATAGTTGAGGCAAATGCAGAGGTTGAAGCAAGCAAATCCAGTAGGCAGGCCGGGCAGGGGCTGGACAGGGAGCGTGGAAGGTCTGGTAGGCTGAACTGCATGTACTTTAGTTTAGATTGAGTTTAGTTGAGAGATACAGCACTGAAACAGGCCCTTCGGCCCACCGACTCTGTGCCGACCATCAACCACCCATACCGACTAATCCTACACTAATCCCATATTACTACCACATCCCCACCTGTCCCTATATTTCCCTACCACCTACCTATACTAGGGGCAATTTATAATGGCCAATTTACCTACGAACATACAAGTCTTTTGGCTTGTGGGAAGAAACCGGAGCACCCGGAGAAAACCCACGCAGACACAGGGAGAACTTGCAAATTCCACATAGGCAGTACCCAGAATTGAACCTGGGTCGCTGGAGCTGTGAGGCTGCGATGCTAACCACTGCGCCACTGTGCCGCCCTATGCAAGAAAGCTTCCATGTAAGGCAGATGAACTCAGAGCATGGATTGGTAGATGGCATAGTGACATTATAGCTATTACGGAAACGTAGTTGAGGGATGGGCAGCTCAATGTTCCGGGGTATCGATCTTTCCGGTGTGACAGAGGTGGAAGTAAGAGAGGAGAGGGAGTTGCACTATTGATTAGGGAGAACATCACGGCATTATTTGGAGAAGATATCCCGGGGGGAATGTCCAGCGAGGCCATTTGGGGAGAACTTAGAAATAAGAAAGGGGTGATCACTTTGATGGGATGAGACTATAGCACCCCCCCATAGTCAGAGGGAAGTGGAGGAGCATATATGGAGGGAAATCACAGATAGGTGTAGGAATTATAGGGTTGTAATAGTTGGTGATTTAAACTTCCCTAATATTGATTGGGACTGCCTTAGTGCTAAGGGATCAGATGGGGAAGAATTTGTTAAGTGTGTCCAGGATAGTTTCCTGAAGCAGTATGTGGATGGCCCGACTAAAGAAGGGGCTGCACTCGATCTCCTCTCAGAAAATGAGGATGGGCAGGTGGTTGATGTGTCAGTGGGGGAGCACTTTGGGACCAGTGACCATAACTCTATTAGCTTCAAGATAGTTATGGAAAAGGATAGGACTCATCCTCAGGTTGAAGTCCTAAATTGGGGGAAGGCTAATTTCGATGGCATCAGACAGGAACTCTCAAATGTTGAATGGGAGAGGCTGTTTCCAGGTAAAGGGACGTCTGGCACTGGGAGGCTTTTAAAAGTGAGATAGGAAGAGTTCAGGGCCGACATGTTCCTGTTAGGTGGAAGGGCAAGGCTTGCAAGTTTAGGGAACCTTGGTTGACGAGAGATATTGAGGGTCTGGTCAGGACAAAGAAGGAGGCATATGTCAGGTATAGGCAGCTGGGATCGAGCGAGCCCCTCGAGGAGTATCGGGGATGTAGGACTATACTTCAGAAGGAAATTGGAAGGGCTAAAAGGGGCCATGAGGATTCCCTGGCAGCAGAGATAAAGGAGAATCCTAAAAGATTCTGTAAGTGTATTAAGAGTAAAAGGGTATCTCGGGAGAGAGTAGGTCCCCTGAAGGATCAGTGTGGCAATTAATGTGTGGAGCCATGGGAAATGGGCGTGTTCTTAATAGAATATTTCTCTTGCGTTTTTACCGTGGAGAAGGTCATGGAAGCTGATGAGTTCAAGGGAGGGAACACCGACACCCTGGAGCATATCAACATTACAAAGGAGGAGGTGTGGGAGGTTTTGAAGCACATTATGGTGGATAATTCCCCAGGGCCTGACCAGGTGTATCCTATGATGCTATAGGAAGCAAGTGAGGAGATTGCTGGGGCCCTGGCAGAGATTTTTGTATCATCGTTAGCCACGAGTGAGTTACCGGAAGACTGGAGGATAGCTCATGTTCTGCCTTTATTTAAGAAGGGCAACAGGGAGAAGCCAGGGAACTGCAGGCCGGTGAGCCTTCCATCAGTGGTCGGAAAACTATTGGAAAGGATTCTGAGAGACACGATTCATATGCATCTGGAAAGGCATGGTCTGATTAGGGATAGTCAGCATGGCTTTGGTGCGTGGGAAATCATGTCTCACAAATTTGACTGAGTTTTTCGAGGAGGTGACCAAGAGGATTGATGAGGGCAGGGCGATGGACGTTGTCTACATGGACTTTAGCAAGATCTTTGACAAGGTCCCGCATGGTCAGCTGGTCCAGAAGGTTCGAACACATGGGATCCAGGGTGAGCTAGCAAATTGGATAGAAAATTGGCTTGGCGATAGGAGTCAGAGGGTGGTAGTGGAGGGTTGTTTTTCAGATTGGAGGCCAGTGACCAGTGGTGTGCCGCAGGGACCGGTGCTGGGCCCTCTGTTATTTGTCATATATATTAATGACTTGGATGTGAATGTAAGGGGTATGATTATTAAGTTTGCAGATGACACCAAAATTGGTGGTGTAGTGGACAGTGAAGAAGGTTGACTAAGGCTACAACAGGATATCAATCGACTGGGGAAGTGGGCAAGTGAGTGGCAAATGGAATTTAACGCAGGCAATTGTGAAGTGATGCATTTTGGGAAGTTAAACCAGGGCAGGACATATACAGTGAATGGCAGAGCACTGGGGAGTGTTGTTGAGCAGAGAGACCTTGGGGTGCAAGTACATAGTTCCCTGAAAGTGGCAACACAGGTAGACAGGGTGGTGAAGAAGGTGTATGGCATGCTTGCCTTCATTGGCCGAGACCCTGAGTACAAGAGTTGGGATGTCATGTTTCAGTGTCACATAACGTTGGTTAGGCCGCATTTGGAGTACTTTGTGCAGTTCTGGCCTCCACACTACAGGAAAGATGTGATTAAGCTGGAGAGGGTGCAGAAAAGATTCACAAGGATGTTGCCTGGTTTGGAGGGCTTGAGTTATAAAGATAGATTGGATCGGCTGGGTCTGTTTTCCCAGGAGTGAAGGAGGCTGAGAGGGGACATGATAGAGGTATATAAAATTATGAGAGGCATAGATAGGGTAGATAGCCAGACACTGTTTCTCATGTTAGAGGTGACTAAAACTAGAGGGCATAGATTTAAGGTGTGAGGGGGGAGGTTTAAAGGGGATCAAAGGGGTAAATTTTTGACACAAAGAATTATGGGTATCTGGAATGAGCTGCTGAGGAGGTGGTGAAGGCAGGAACAATAGCGACATTTAAGAGGCATCTGGACAGGTACTTGAATGAGAAAGGCATAGAGGGATATGGAATTAATGCAGGCGGGTGGGATTAGTATAGATAGGTATTATGGTCGGCATGGACGCGGTGGGCCGAAGGGCCTGTTTCTATGCTGTACGACTCTATGACTCTATTATTGTTTTCTAATATACTTCTCTTGTTTCTGTTAATTTTAGTGAGTTCCAGTCCTTGATTCATTGTGGAATGTGAGCTATATTATCCTCTTGCTCTGCTGTGAAGACTGACACAAGGCAATTATGAAACAAGCCTGGAATTTCCTTACTTTCATTATCTTTTACATCAGCTTTTTTCAGCTTTTACTTATTTTTTTTTACCTGTTCTTCGTGTTCTTCATCTTTTTGACTGTTTCCTCGACCTACTCTATTCTTTAAATTTTTGTGTGTTCTTTCCTTTAGCTTTATGTTATCTGTCACCTCTTTTGTCGACCATTGTGACCCTGGCTCCTGCTTCTGATCAGTGACATTGGGATACAGGGCACAATTTAGTGCAGCCTTTTGGAGCGGGCATGGAGGTGGTGGTGGGGGAGTGGGGGGGTAGAATAGTATTGGACAAGTCTCCCCCGAAATCCGACATTGTGACATCGGTTCTGGATCTAGTCAGTGGTGGGAAAGCATCAAGGCAGCATCACCGCCCCGATGCAACAGGAATGTACAACATGTTGTTTCAATGCATTTGCCTGTAATTTTTATGATTCAAAGTGGGGCTCGGGATTAAATGGACCATGGATGGCCCTGACTGGCCTTCAGGACACTGGCCATTGAATGCTGGTGGCACCGAGACAGGGACTCAGTGCCGCAATGGATAGGCAGCCATGATCAGCACTGCACAGGGGATGAAGGGGGAGTGGAGCCCATTGCTAACCTACAGTGCTGTGCACTCTGCATGGTGGGGCAGAGTCTCGGGTGTTGAGCATGGGTTGGCAGGGTGTCAGGTGATCTGCAAGAGGGTGCTGGGTATTGGATGATCAGCAAGGGGATGGTGGATGTTGGGTGACCTGCAAGAGGGGCTTGGTTTTGGGTGGCAGCATAGGGTGCTCAAACTGCTGGGTGAGAGGGTCGACTATCATCAAGGGTGGGCACTGAGGCCCATTAGGCAGTCTGCCAGGAGAAGTAGCAAAGGGAAAACTGCCAAAGCAGCGGCGTCTCTGCAAGGACAGTGCTCTGGAGGTCTACTTATCACCTGGCCTGGATCTCATACACCCTGTCTTTTTGGACCCCTGTTTTATGATGCAGTGCCTCCGATGGAAGGAGGGCCAAGAAGCAGCTTCACCTGCCTGTGAAGCTCCACGAAGAGAGCAGGAGTAGCCGACGATGCCAAGACGGACTAACCTGTGCTCGAGAATGAACCGGACTCGAGTCAGCAACCTCCCAATGACCAGGTGGCATTGTCAGTGAAGACTACGGCTCTCCAGGGAGGCAGGCACCATCTTATGCACCCTGTTGTCGGACGAGTTACGACCTGTGGGATGTGGTGGGCAGCCTTTGCATCTCGCATTGAAAATCACCACCGCACTTAAACTTTTAATCGTCTGGATCATTCTCCAAGGTTCCACCGGGGACATCTCCCAGGCACTATCCCACCACTGCATCAAGGAGGTGACCAATGCCCTGTTCAAGAGAGCCGGTGACTGTGCGGGCTACTGAACCACCCTGACAGTCAGGCAGAGAGATCTATTGGATTCAAAGACATTGCTGGATTCCCTCAGGTACAAAGTGTGATCGACTGCACACATGTGGTCATTAAGGCTCCAACTGATCAGCCAGCCTCCTCCTTCAACAGGAAAAGCTTCCATTTGATCAACATTCAACTGGTCTGTGACCACCGAAAACAGATCTTTCAGGTGTGTGCCCACTTCCCGAAAAGCACCCACGATGCCTACATACTTCAACAGTCACAGGTACCACAGCTTTTCAGGCCCCTGCTCACCTTCAGGGATTGATTCTAGGGGACAAGAGCGACCCATTTAAGATATGGATTTTCAGCGCCTGTGAGGAAACCTCACACTGCAGCAGAGGAGAGGTACAACAGTTATCACCGCTCCAACTGCGTGACCACCGAGCAGCTCCTTGGGCCGCTGAAGATGAATTTCCTTTGCCTGGATCGATCTGGTGGAGCCCTGCAGTATGTCCCAGTAATGGTCTCGCGTATCATGGTGGTCTGCTGTGCTCTGCACATTCCAGCAGTGCGGAGAAGGGAGGCCTTGCATGACGAGGGCACATGAATGTATTTCCTCCACAGACGAGGAGGACGTGGAGGAGGGTGATGGACAGGCAGCACTGGATGGTGAACCCCTCTGCACTGGAGGCCAGGAACATTGAGCGATGCATAAAGGAGGCAAGAGACAATCTCATACTTACCCAGTTCCAGCCACCATGATGGTAACTCACAGTAAGGACAATAAAGACTGACCTCAATGCATGTAGTCTGTCGCCTCCTTTCCATTGGTGTTCCATGCCTCGTGCCCAGCTGAAACACACACTAGTGTCCATGGGAGATCATATTTAAATGAGGCTGTGCTTACATTGGCATTTCACTAAGGGGGAAGGGGGAAGTCAGCAGCTCACAATTAGGGAATGATAGAATAATCACTTTTACACAATGAACGTTCAAGACTTAAACAAAAGAACTTTATCTGAAGCATCACATGTCAGATATCAAACACCCGTGAACTCCCATGTGAGTCGAGGTGCTTTGCTTTTTACGATTGCGAGTGCTTCGACGAGGTGGGAACCCATCGCCAGCAGCTGGGCTGGAGACAGGCTGCTGATCAGGCTGCCCCATGGCCTGTGATGACTTCAGCAGCCATCCTCTGGTTACCTGAGGCCTAGAAGGCCCCAGCTGCCTGAGGCTTTCCAGCACTGCTGCAGGTCTCTCCTCAGGCATCGCAGTTGCTGGAGCTGGGCTCACTGGCAGAGGGGCTGTGGAGTCACTGCCCACACTCAGAGCACCCTGAGGGGAGCCTCCAGCTGTCGAGGATAGTCACTCCTCCTCCCTTTCAAGGCTCACCTGAACCTCCCTGCTCAGAGAAGTACAAAGGACAGGAGAAGACTCCAGGTGCCTTGTCCTTCACTCATCTTGCCACTGCTGTTTTGAACTCATGGCCAAGGTGATTGTGTGCAGCCCTGGGCACATTTGTGGGATCTGACTCTTCATAAGGGTTGCCAACTTCTCAATGGAGGAATCCATACACTTCCATGCCTGAGACATGGCAGCACTCAAGGCATGAATGGACTTCACCATCATCCACTCATGGCTGCAGATTGTTTTTGGCATCTCTGCCAGATGTTGCCTTACCTCAACTCTCTCTGAAACTCCAGTATGCCCTGTGCTGTCAACACCACAGTCCCGTCACGAGCCTAGGGCTCAGCATAGGCTTGGTCACCCACAATCCTCTGACTGTCAGAGACCACGACTGTCCCAGCCTCAGCCAGCTGCTCAGGCTGACCCTGATTGTGACCCTGATTCTAAAATCGAGCAGAAACCCAATGAGGTGAAATTATCTGCACTGGTGGAAGGTGCCGGAGATTCATTGGACAGTGCATCCTGTGACTGTGGATCCTCCTCTGAAGTGGAATGATGTCCTCCTCCGAGTAGAGTCTCCTGTGAACACCGACCTGCAAAACATGTGCGGTTCAGCATGAGCAGATCGTGTCATAGCAACCATGTGTGATGGGGTCTCTCGAAGTGATCTGCATGTTGATGGAAGACAATCCTCACTCTTTAGTGAGGAGACTCCAGTCTAACCATCTGTCATTGAGTGGCTGCCCTGGGACCCATTAGTTCAAGTGCCTCCTCCTCAGCCTGAGAGAGAGGTCTGATGTCTGGGATGCCTCCGCCAGTCAGTGATGTCTCCCTCCTATTATGGGCCCTCTTGTCCTGTAAGTGGAAACAGGGAGGTAGTCATACTTCACAGAGAGATCGACATGACAGTTCTGCTCATGGCATCACCTCGCCCCCTACTGGGGTATCCTATATAGCTCATCCTCCCATCAGCTCTCGGGGGTGTTAATGGGGGTTAGCTGTGAAAGAAGGTGGTCAGTGCAGCCATGCATCTGTCAGGATGAGGTGATGCTTAATCCCACTTGCCAGCGCTTCTGTGGTGCCTCCCCCACCATGTCCCACTTTATAAGAACATAAGAGATGGGAGCAGAAGTAGGCCATTCGGCCCCTAAAACCTGCTCCGCCATTTAACATGATCATGGGTCCTCTGACTGTCACATTCACTCCACTTTCCTGCTGCCCCCCCCCATTACACCCGACTCCCTTGGAGATCAAAGATTTGTCTATTTAGTTTAGAGATACAGCACTGAAACAGGCCCTTCGGCCCACCGAGTCTGTGCCGACCATCAACCACCCATTTATACTAATCCTACACTAATCCCATATTCCTATCACATCCCCACCTGTCCCTATATATTTCCCTACCACCTACCTATACTAGGGGCAATTTATAATGGCCAATTAACCTATCAACCTGCAAGTCTTTGGCATGTGGGAGGAAACCGGAGCACCCGGAGGAAACCCACGCAGACACAGGGAGAACTTGCAAACTCCGCACAGGCAGTACCCAGAATCGAACCCGGGTCCCTGGAGCTGTGAGGCTGCGGTTCTAACCACTGCGCCACTGTGCCGCTCTATGTTGAATAAATTTCCTGTTGGGTTTTTGTGCCTGATGTTATGAACAGATAGGGAATCTTTTTTTTCTGAACAAATTTCTCTGCTTTTCCAACCACCTGTCTGTAAACAGATTAGTGATTGAATTTTTCCCTCCCTTAAACCCTGACTAGTTAAGGACAGTCACAACAACACGGTTGTGAAAGTTAAATCAAAGAAGTCGGGTTTATTAACACACTCTCTTAAACTTGGGAAGGGATAATTGACTTAACTGTACACGAAAATGTATTTCAGTTGAAACTAGAGTCCATTTTTAATTGTCAAAAAGTCTAAAAAAACAGGGGATCACTGACTGGAAATGCCGAGTGGGGGAGGAGCTGTTGAAAATACCTCTTCTCTTACTCTTTCTTCTTTTGCACTCTCGAAGGTAAATGGAGATTGTCATGTTGGCCCCCATCTGTCAAGAATGAGGCACATTAATTTCGCCACATGGACATTAAAATTCAAATTGTTGCTGGGAAGAAAAGAGGGTCTATTACAAGGAATTGCCAGGCCCCAAGCCGGAAAGATATTTTTGCATACTAGCAGCCAGTGTTGGAACAAAGGAACCATTCCTTGTTCCCAATACACAGAACAGATGTGGTTAGACCAGTTTAGTCACATGACTAACTGGCTGTTGCAGTGTTTTGAACTGAGAATTTTAAATTGGAGAAACATTGTTTGAACAAATAAAGCTGTTTGCTCCTGGACTGAAAGGACCTCATGGCTGGCTCACCACAGCCTCTCCTGTCTGCTCGCATCTCTTTCTCATGGAACACTAAAAACCAGCTGAAGACACATGAACCCCAAGAGAGAAAAGTCTCCGACAGTGAACAAGGTTTGAGAAGAATACTGAGCCCCAATGAAAAGGAAGATCAACCTACAAAAGGACTATACAGTGAACTCAAAGAACTGTAACAACCTCTTCAGATAATGCCTCAAACCTTCGTACTTTATTTTTCATCAGCTCCTTCCTGTCTCTATTTGCATGTGCATATCGCATATGCTTGCTGACATGGGGCGCAGTGTGTATCCATAGGCGTTAACTGAAATTAGAGTTTTTAGGTTAAGTTTAATAAATTTCACTTTTCTTCTTTAAAACTAAGAAAGCCTGTTTGTGCTCATTTCTTTGCCTTATAATTGGAAAGTGGTGAACAAGGATTCACCAAGCAGGAGCTTAGAACACGGTGTGTTTAAAAATCAAACCCTGTTACTGTAAGACCAGGTAAAGGTTGAGAGGGACCTGTAGACACCTTTCGCACCTGCTTTTAACAAGGTCTTTAATTGCTGACGTCACCATTTTTTGATGGGATGAAAGCTGGCAGAAAACAAGTTTTCTTGCAGACTGTGTCTTTTTCATTTTCTTGCTTCTTGAAGAAAGGTCTCCGAGAAAATATGCAGCTTGAACAGCAGCTGTGGTTTGCACGAGATGTTCCTTCCACTGCTACAGTTTCAAATTCAAGCAGGCTGAAAAGGGTGGCTTCTGGGTCAAGAACAAAGAACAAAGAACAGTACAGCACAGCACAGGAACAGGCCATTTGGCCCTCCAAGCCTGCGCCGATCTTCATGCCTGCCTAAACTAACACCTTCTGCACTTCCGGGGCCCATATCCCTCTATTCCCTTCCTTTTCTTGTATTTGTCAAGATGTCTCTTAAATGTCGCTATCGTATCTGCTTCCACCACCTCCCCTGGCAGCATATTCCAGGCACTCACCACCCTCTGTGCAAAAAACTTGTCTCGCACATCCCCTCTAAACTTTACCCCTCGCACCTTAAACCTATGTCCCCTAGTAACTGACTCTTCCACCCTGGGAAAAAGCTTCTGACTATCCACTCTGTCCATGCTGCTCATAACTTTGTAAACCTCTATCATGTCGCCCCTCCACCTCCGTCGTTCCAGTGAAAACAATCCGAGTATTTCCAACCTCTCCTCATAGCTAATGCCCTCCAGACCAGGCAACATCCTGGTAAACCTCCTCTGTACTCTCTCCAAAGCCTCCACGTCCTTCTGGTAGTGTGGCGACCGCAATTGCACAAAATATTCGAAGAGTGGCCTAACTAAGGTTCTGTACAGCTGCAGCATGACTTGCCAATTTTGATACTCTATGCCCCGACCGATGAAGGCAAGCATGCCGTATGCCTTCTTGACTACCTTATCCACCTGCATTGCCACTTTCAGTAAACTGTGGGCCTGTCCGCCCAGATCGCTCTGCCTGTCAATACTCCTCAGGGTTCTGCCATTTACTTTATACCTCCCACCTGCATTAGACCTTCCAAAATGCATTACTTCACATTTGTCCGGATTAAACTCCATCTGCCATTTGTCAGCCCAAGTCTGCAACCAATCTTTATCCTGCTGTATCCTCTGACAATCCTCATCATTATCCTCAACTCCACCAACATTTGTGTCGTCCGCAAACTTACTAATCAGACCAGCTACATTTTCCTCCAAATCATTTATATATACTACAAACAGCAAAGGTCCCAGCACTGATCCCTGCGGAACACCACGAGTCACATTCCTCCATTCAGAAAAGCACCCTTCCACTGATTCTCTCTGTCCTCTGTGACCGAGCCAGTTCTGTATCCATCTTGCCAGCTCACATCTGATCCTGTGTGCCTTCACCTTTTGTACCAGTCTGCCATGCGGGACCTTGTCAAAGGCTTTACTAAAGTCCATATAGATAACATCCACTGCCTTTCCTTCATCAATCATCTTCGTCACTTCTTCAAAAAACTCAGTCAAATTAGTGAGACACGACCTCCCCTTCACAAAACCATGCTGTCTCTCGCTACTACGTTCGTTTGTTTCTAAATGTGACTGGACCCCTTCAAGTCGCTGTCCCACCTGCTCTCGCTCCTCCATTTTAACAAGTGGAATATAGAAGTAAAAACTTAGACATACTGTATAAAATGGCAGTTGACATTAATAGCCAAGTGCACAAAACATAATTTACAGTCAGTTCTCATCGGTTCATGACAATTTACAGTTGGTTCTCATCTATTCATGACACTTAGAGGAATGCATATTTGTTGGAAACCGTGTAATACTTCTTTAAATACTAGCCATTGCCTGTTTACCATTAAATCTTTTAATGTATTTTCCCAATCCATCACAGCCAACTTGCCGCTCAAACCTTAGTTTCCTTTGTTCAGTTTTATGATCCTAGTTTCAGAATGAACTGTATCTCTTTCAAACTTAATGTAAAATTCTATCATATTGTGGTCACTATTTCCTGATGCCTCCATTACAGCAAGGTTATTAATTAGCCCTTTCTCATTACATGATAATAAATCTAAAATAGCCCGATCCCTTGTTTGTTCTTCTACATATTGCTCCAGAAACCCATCTTGTACACACTCCAGGAATTCATACTCCACAGCATTAGTGCTAATTAGGTTTAACCAATCTGTATGTAATTGAAGTCACCCATTATTACTGTACTGCCCATGTTACATGCAGCTCTAATTTCCTGATGTATACTGTACCCAACATTACCACTAGAGTTCGGTGACCTATAAAAAATTAGCACAAATTTTTGCTGCCCCTTGCTGTTTCTTAAACTGATACTACATCTTGTTCCTCTGATCAAAGATCCTCTCACTAATGTACTGATCTCCTCCTTTGTTAGCAACGTTACCTCACCTCCTTTTCCCCTCCTCCTATCCTTCCTAAATGACAAATATCCCAGAATGTTCAGTTCCCAGTCCTGGTCACCCTGTAACCATGTCTCTGTCATGGCAATAAAATCATACACATTTCCCACTGTTTGTGCCTTCAAATCATTTACCTTGTTGTGAAATAGGAGTGGTCATGAACAGGGAGAGTTGGTGTAAGCTGTGGGAGCAGGCTGGTAGAGGATCTTTCTCTTCTGGAGACGGGACTAAACTTTCCTGCAACCAACTGTTCAGATCAAAGCTTTTCAGTCCTGCCACATGCATTTGTGAATGATGGTGAACAATTAAACAACTAACCAAAGGAGGCGGCTCCTCAATGATGAGAAGCCCAACACATCAGTGCAAAAGACAAGGATGAAACATGAACAATCTTCAACCAGAAGTGCTGAGTGGATGATCCATCTTGGCCTCTTCCTGAGCTTTTCAGCACAGCCAAATTGAAGTAATGGGGATCAGGGGAACACACTCCACTTGCTGGAATCAAACATGGCATAAAGGAAGATGGTTGTGATTGTTGGAGGTCAATCATCTCAGTCCCAGAACACAGAGTAAGAGTCATTTATGGCACAGAATGAGGCTACAACCCATTAAGTCCATGCTGGCTCTCCATGGAGCTATCCAGTCAGTCACATTCTCCTGCTCAATCCCCGTCACCCTGCAAATTTATTTCCTTCACGTGGCCATCCAATATCCTTTTGAAGTCATTGATCCTCTTCACTTTCGCCATCATTGTGGGCAGCAAGTTCCAAGTAATTACCATCCACTGCGTAAGAAAATTCTTCCTCATATTTCCCCTGCATCTCTTGTCCAAATCCTACAATCTGTGTCCCTAGTCCTTGTACCATTAGTAGAAGAAAACAATTTTTCTTTGTCTAACTTATTTCAGCTTGCCATAATCTTGTTCTCAGGAAAACAATCCCAGCATTTCTAACCAAAAGCTGTAACTAAAATCCCCTAACCCTGGAACCATTCTGGGAAATCTTTGCATCTGCTGAAGGCCCCTCACACCTTCCTAAAGTGTGTAACCAGAACTGGAAGCAATGCTCCAGTTGGAGCCTAACCAGAGCTTTACAAAGATTTAGAATAACTTCCCTGCTTTTCTACTCAGTGCCTCTACCTATGAAGCCTGTTATGATCAAGGTGGGAGTAATGCACTGTTGATTCAGTCCCACTACACCAGAGGTCACAGCATATTAGTAACATTTTATAACAGTTTCTGAAGGATAATAAAATAATTGAGGTAATCTTCTGGTCGTATTTTCCTGGATCAGTGAGGTGTCCCAGAGTCGAATAGTCAGATGCCATTTGATGTCTCTCCAGGTGAAATTAATGAATAAACTATAGTGGGTAGGCATTCAAAGTAGTTCATCTGCAGCAGGCATCACATAGATCTTTCAGCAATAGGCTGTAGCAAAAGGTCTATTTAAGTTTTAAAGTAGCACAGTGGCGCAGTGGTTAGCACCACAGCCTCACAGCTCCAGCGACCCAGGTTTAGTTCTGGGTACTGCTTGTGCGGAGTTTGCAAGTTCTCCCTGTGACCCCATGGTTTCCTCCAGGTGCTCCGGTTTCCTCCCACATGCCAAAGACTTGCGGGATGATAGGTAAATTGGCCATTGTAAATTGCCCCGAGTGTTAGTAGGTGGTATGAGAATTGTGGGAAAGTGGGGATGTGAGAGGGAAATGGGATTAACGTAGTATTAGTATAAATGGGTGATTGTTGGTTGGCGCGGACCCGTTGGGCTGAAGGGCCTGTTTTGGTGCTGTATCTCTCTCTGACTCTAACAGTAGAAACTTTCTTGAGATTTCAGGAACTTCGAAAAATGCAAAAGTCAACAGGCCTTCCCCACAGAACACAACAACTATGTAACTTAGTCTGGAGGCAGGGATTCTTGACTGGAGGCAACAGAAACTTGCCCCACTCAAAATACAGGCTTCCTTTCACCAAAGCAGGGTTTCTCCACAGAGTGTAGCAAATCCTTTTTATTTCTGATTCTCTACCTCTCTATTCAGGCATAAATAGCAACAAGGGTTTTTGCTCCCATACATTAGATTTTTGCAACTCCTTCAAAGTTCTTTTGACTTCATGAAGAGATTAACCTTTTACTTAATACAGGAATAATTCTTAAAGAGAACGTTTTCTCAGGGCTGTATTCCTGGCAAGTTTCCAGCAGTAACTGTTAGCTGCTCACAGCTCCCCTGTTTTTTTTTTCACACTGCCAAAATGAAACTGAAAGCCTTTTCAATAGGAGTCACAAGACCATCATAAAATATTCCTGTTGCTTTGAAACACATTGCCCTGCAGCCTGGACTTTCAAATACCACAATCCCTCCAGTCACTGTTCACAGAAAATAGCAACAGGTCTTAAAGGCACACAGATCTCTTAGTTTTTTTGAAAAATCAAAACTCTTATGGCAAAATCAAGATCCCATCAGTGTGACTGATCACTCTCAGTATGCCCCCCCACCTTCAAACATCAATTCACATGTACCCCCAGGTCCCACTCTTCCTCCACACTCCTTAAATCTGTGCCATTAAGACAATATTGCCTCTCTCTGTTCATTCTGATAAAATGCATCACCTCACACTTGTCAATATTAATATCGATCTGCCGTCTCTCTGGCCATTCTGCTAGCCTATCTGTGTCCTGCTGCAGGTGGTCCATGTCATCCTCACTGTTTGCCACACCTCCAAGTTTCGTTTCATCTGCAGATTTGGAGATTCTACTCTGTATTCCAAGATCCAAGTCATTTATATATAGCAAGAAAACCAGTGGCCCAGCACTGACACTTCGGGAACACCACTGTCTATCATCCTCCAGTTTGAACATCAGCAATTTACTATGACCGGCTGTGTTCTGTCTTGAAGCCAATTTTTTATCCAATTGGACATTGACTATTCCATGAGCCTCAGTTTTATTAGCCAGCCTTTTATGTGGTACCTTATCAAATACTTTCTTAAAATCCATCCAAGCAACATTCACGAGATTCTTTTAATCAACCTTTTCTGTCACTTCGTCAAAAAATTCAATTTTTTTGGTCAAGTATAATTTCCCTTTTACAAATCCATGTTGGCTTTCCTTAATTAACTCAAATCTCTCCAGGTGTCTGTTGAAATTTTCCTCATTATTGTTTCTAAAACCTTATCCTGATGCTAAACTGACTGGCCTGTAGTTGCTAGGACTCAGCTTTTCCCCTTTCTTGAATAAGGATGTCACATTTATCACTCTCCAGCTCTTCCATTAGCTCCATCTCCAAATTTATTTGCAGCCTGGGATGCAAGCCATCCTGACTTATCTAACCAAGCATAGTCAGCCTTTTTACTGCCTCCCCTGCCTCATTTTTTATCCTCTACTCTCTCCACTTCTACCTGTATTTTGTCAGATTTCACTTCCTTCGTGATCCCTGATACAAAGTACTCATTAAGTATATAAGCCTTGCCCTGCACCTCTCAACATATATTCCCCTCTTTGTCCCTAATAGGCCCCACTCCACCTCTTACTATCAGCTTACATGCTGGTGGAAAATGTTTGGGTCCTCTTTTATGTTGACTGTCATTCTATTCTCATATTCTCTCTTTGCCAGTCTTATTTTCCTCTTCACCTCCCCTCTCAACATATTGTATTTGGCCTGGTTCTCACTTGAAGAATTCACCTGACATGCATCATGCACCTTCTTTTATTCTGGGAAGGTACTGCCCTCGAATGTGGACATTTGAGTATTCGAGCACAGAAAACCTGTAATGAAGTTTTGAAGTTATTGATAGGGATCAATTTTGTTTCCTGCTTCTAATTGCCTGTTTGTCTTTTTGTTTAATCCCAGATGTGAGTCCCCAAATTTCTGTTACAGTAAAGTGAGGAGGGGTTGAAAAGCTTCCCTCTTTTCCCTCTCCTTGTTTGACCACAATGGATTTAATTCTTTTTTAAAGTGGATGTCATGGCCAATTCAGTAGGTGTTTGATTCCTTACTTGCTATGATCAAAACAAGAACCAACTGGAGAGATTTTCTTGAGTTCACAAAGAAAAAGGTTAACATTATTGTACCTAAACTGAACTAATAAAATAATAAGCAATGCACCAACTTTCACTCACACACACACACTTGCACGCACCCACTCGAGGTTTCCACACACACATTTAGGTGATCGAGTGGGGTACGATAGATTGGTTAAGTTAGAGTCCATAGAAAAAAGGCATATGCAATCTGTGACGTTTGATAATTCAGCTGGCTTCAAGCTGAATTTGGTGGTCCTGAGGCTTGTAGTTTGAAGAGGTAGGTGACTGGTTTGGTGAGTCTCTTGGAGATAGCGATGCAGATGATTTTCTTCAAAGGTTTTCTGGTTGTAGCTGCAGTATGCAAATGTGGACAGTCACCGGGCAGGATTTGAAAGTTTTCTAGCTGGAATGGAGAGAGAAAGAGGAGGACCTCCCACTTGGGTCTGCATGTGTCAGAGTCCAGTTGTTTTTTGCTTCTCGACTGCAGAAAGACACAAGCTTAAAAGCACAGATGGGGGAGGGACTTGTCACATGACAGTCACTCAGTAATTCAAAACATAGCAGTTAGCAGTATTTCTCTCTTGTTAAAAAGGAAAAGAACAAACAGTTCCCTTAAACATCCTGGGTCTTTGTTCTTTCTGGGAAATGCAGCCATTTCCGCTCCCTCCTCACAGCCCTTTGCATTGTAGGATACAGTGCTGCAAACTAGGCGATCATCTTAATATGCCAGCAAAGTCATCCTTTTAGCTGGTCTTTGCAAATGTCTTTTAAAAAATTATAAATTCAGATTTCCAGTCAGTGGATTAAAAAACATTATCATTTAACAAAGCACATTGGCATGACCATATCCTGGTATATTGAGCACCCAATCTTTGCCACTTTTCAGCCACATTTCCGTTATTGCGACTACATCATATTCCCATACTGCTATTTGTGCTTCTCACTCACTAACCTTCATCACCACAATTCATGCCTTTACACTCAGGCATTGTAATCCTGTCTTTGCATTCCTCGTAGTCCTTCTCAGTCCATCCCAACTAATATGGAACTATTCCCTTCTTCTTTTTGATTACTATATGCTGGTGCCCGTCCCTCTGCCAATTTAGTTTAAACCCTCTCCAACTACACCAGTGAGTCTCCCTGCGAGGACTTTGTTCTCAGTCCTGGTGAGGTGCAAGCAGCTTCTTTTAAATCGGTGCCTTCTGCCTGTGAACTGTCCCCAATGCCCCAAGAAATTGAAGCCCTCCCTCCTGCACCAATCTTCAAGCCATGTATTGATCCTCCCTATCTTCCCATTTCTACTCTCGCTAATCAGTGGCACTAGGAGTGGCACATGGGGTGGCGCAGTGGTTAGGGCTGCAGACTCACAGCTTCAGTGACCCAGGTTCAGTTCTGGGTACTGTCTGTACGGAGTTTGCGAATTCTCCATGTGACTGCGTGGGTTTCCACTGCGTACTCTGGTTTCCTCCCACAACCAAAGACTTGAAGGTTGGTCGGTAAATTGGCCATTGTAAATTGCCCCTCGTGCAGGTAGGTGGTAGGAGAATTGTAGGGATGTGGTAGGGAATATGGGATTAAATGTAGGATTAGTATAAATGGGTGGTTGTTGGTCAGCACAGACTTGGTGGGCCGAAAGGCCTGTTTTAGTGCTGTATCTCTAAGCTATTGTTATCAAGCTAATACTCTTTATCATCCTCGCTAGCTCCTGAAAATCTGACCACAGGATCTCAATACCTGCCTTTGCTATGTTGTTGCTACTTCTGGCTCATTCCCTTCCCCTTCAGAATATCCTGCACCCTCTCCAAGATATAGTTTACTCTGGCACGAGGGCGGCAATACACAGGGGGGCGGAATTAGATTAGATTAGAGATACAGCACTGAAACAGGTCCTTCGGCCCACCGAGTCTGTGCCGAACATCAACCACCCATTTTATACTAATCCTACACTAATCCCATATTCCCAACAAACATCCCCACCTATCCCTATATTTCCCTACCATCTACCTATACTAGTGACAATTGAAAATGGCCAATTTACCTATCAACCTGCAAGTCTTTTGGCTTGTGGGAGGAAACCGGAGCACCCGGAGAAAACCCACGCAGACACAGGAACTCTCGATAACATTTAAAGAAATGCTTGTCTGACCTCCTGACTATGGAATCCCCAATAACAACTTGATTTCTGCCCTTTGCTGCTCCCTCCTGTACAGTCCCATGCCCATTGGTGCCTCCTTCAAGGTGTCGTCACTCCCAGCAGTCTCCAAAGCTGGTTTGTGAGTCGCACACACCCCGAAGAATCTTGCATTTTCTGCCTCTTCCTAACCTTCTGAATGGCCACCCACCCTGAACTCCTACTGCCTGTGGGGTGACCAGCTCCTGGAGCATACAATCCAGGAAACTCTCCTGCTCCCTGATGCTCCGCGGTGATTCCAGCAGTCCCTCAAGCTCGGAAATCATAAGCTCGATCTGAAGCTATAGACATGGTTGCCCAAGACTCATGAAGTGTCCTGAAGTTCCCACATGGAACAGGAATTGCAAGCAACAGGTCATAGCTGCCCATCCATGATCGAAACAAAAACCCGCTCTTCCCTTTTTGAACAAACTATTTAGTAGCCTGTTTTAACTATCAATTGTAATTAATACCTCTGGTCCTGCTCTGTGCTTATACTCGTATTACAACACTTAGTTAATTTTCCAGCTCCTAATTCAAACCAGTACGGCACCACCCCACCCCCCACCCCTTGCTGGTCTCCCCTTATGATGAACAGTCACTACCAAGGGGCTGATGCTGTAACTGATGCTGAGATCTGCTCCCTTAGGTTTGAGAATGTATCAGGATGGAAGTGGGACAATATTAATCAGGCACTTTCCACCTGTCAGTGAAAACAGAATAGATTTCCACTTACTCAAGGGAATATGAATCAAAAAATGAGAAAGGAATCGACTTCACACATTATTCCATTTACAATCAGTTGAAAGTAAAATCAGTTGGAATGATTTATCACCAATTACAACGTTATATCATTAATCTTATCCAGCAAACCTTAAATGATTCTTAAAGCCATGTCGACACCATATATCAATTAAGCAGCTCCTGCCCGGCGTGCACAATGATAATCAAGGTGGAGGAACAGACCCTTCATCAGGAATAAAACCTGCCTGATTATCCTCCTCTTAAACTCAATGTAATGAATATCATGAAACATTTTTTCATGTTTGCACTTGCTGCTGTTCAATATTCAGTCCGTTAACACCTTTTCTGTACTAATGCTTTGTCTTTCAACACACCATTAACATATTGTTTACCTTTGCTCCATGACCTTTTGGTCAGCTATGTGGCCTTGTCCAATCTACACCTTCTCCTTTGTTATCTCTTGCCCCACCCCCACCTCACTTGCTTATAACATGTGACATTTTTAATATTTGTCAGTTCCGAAGAAGGGTCACTGGCCCGAAACGTTAACTCTGCTTCTCTTTCCACAGATGCTGCCAGACCTGCTGAGTGGTTCCAGCATTTCTTGTTTTTATTTCAGATTTCCAGCATCCGCAGTATTTTGCTTTTATTGTAATGAACATCAGGCTGTTCTGTAAAGGAAGTGCAATCTTTCTTCATCACTTTTAATTCCACCGCCCTCTTCAGGTGCTGTTTAATACCCAGATGGTAAAGAATAAAATCTACTCCCAGGAGTCAATGCAGAGAGCAGACTGTTCATCAAATAAATCATCCAGTAACATTATCGAGGGAACAATGTACTTTCAATCACACAGCAAGCAGAATAAACTGAATACATACAATTGTTGGATATGGAAACTTGAATAATAAAGGCAGTGTTTACAGTTAAATATCATCTACATATTGAAATAGAGATATGGTCACTTACAGGGAACCCAACAGCAACTGACAATCAGGAGCAGAGTTAATGCAGGTACAGTATTAATACCTGGGCATAAAACTTACCAGGGACACCAATAACGGCGAGGGTGGGAAAATAAATATCCCCAAAATCCAGAAGAATCTGAAAGACCAAATCTTCAAGTGTATAAATCTGATTCATTCTTTCCATTTCTGCAGAACATTAATCCCAGTTTGTGCTGGAGACCAAACTCTTTCTGACTCTGTAACTGAGCGAAGACCCTTATGTCAGGCAGGAGAAATCCCCATTGACATAATTATGAGGCAAGGAGGCTGACATTACTGACAGTGACTGAACAAAAAGATTCCATTAATCTCTTTTACACAACACATTGTAATATCATAAATTATATTTAGCCAGATATTGCACAATGGAAAGTGAATCTCCCCAGAGTCCAGGGAAGAACAGACTGGGTGAAATCCACAGTCTGACAGCATTGGGTGCAGTGAGAACAGATTTATTTACAGGTTTTCCGATATTTCTGTGATATAATGTGTTCTGTAATTTCAGAGAATTTCTATCCAATTCACAGGATGGACTTTAAACTCAGCCAGTGAGACCAGACCATGTGGTACAGCCCCTGAGAATATTCCTTGCTCATTTCTGGAGATCCAGCTCACATATCATTCTATTTCCATCGCCCTTAAGACTCCAGGAGGTGATGGTGTAATGGTAATGTCACTAGACTAGTAATTCAGAGCCCAGGCTAATGCTGTGGGAACATGGGTTTAAATCCCATAACAGCATGTAATGAAACTTGAATTCAATTAATAAATCTGGAATTAAAAAGCTAGTCTAATGGTGAGCATGAAACCCTGTTGATTGTCTTAGAAACCCGCTTGGTTCACTAATGTCATTTTGGGAAGAAAATCTGCTGGCCTTACCTGGTCTGGCCGACATGCGACTCCATCCCCACAGCAATGTGGTTGTCTCTTATAAGCCCTCTGAAAATGGCCTAGAAAGACACTCAGTTACATCAAACTGCAAGCACTGTTGGTTTACATATAGCCCAATGAGAGCAATGGTTCAAGAAGGCAGCTCACCACCACCTTCTCAAGGGCATTTAGTGTTAGGCAATAAATGCTGGCACAGCCACTGATGCCCACATCCCACGAATGAACAAATTCACTCTCACGTATTTCTTATACATATTCTCTCACTTCAAGAGGCAGAGTCACATTCCAAGGAATCCCCACCAAACAATGACCTAATTCCTGAATTTTGACCGAGGATCTTAGTAATGTGAAGAGAGGAGAGAAATTGGGATGGTTCCCCATAGAACAGAGACTAGTTCGTGTCGATTTAACAGAGACGCTCACAATCATGAGGGATTGTGAAAGAATCGAGGGGGAGAAACTGTTTCCACTGGCAGGACACTGATTTAGAACAATTGGCAAAAACAATCCAGGGAGGAAAAGAGGAGTAATTTGATGCAATGATTTGTTGTGAGCTGGACGGCAGTATCTGAGAAAGTAGGAAGCAGATCCCATCGTAACTTTCCAAAGGAAGTGGATATATATTGAAAAGGAGGTATTTGCATGACGATGGGGAAATAGCAGCAGAGAGGTAATAGAGTGACACAGCACTGAAACAGGCCCTTTGGCCCACCAAGTCTGTGCCGACCATCAACCACCCATTTATACTAATTCCACATTCATCCCAATTACCCTGCCTTCCCTCAATTCTCCTCCCTACACTAGGGGCAATTTACAACGGCCAATTTACCTGTCAACCTGCAAGTCTTTGGCTGTGGGAGGAAACTGGAGCACCCGGCAGAAACACATGCGGTCACAGGGAGAACTTGCAAATTCCGCACAGGCAGTACCCAGAACCAAACCTGGGTCACTGAAGCTATGGTGCTAACCACTGCGCCACTGTGCCGCCCCATAATAATTGAATCTCTCTTTCAAAAAGATGGCACAGACTTCTTCAGCGTGGAATGCTAAAATGACTGTCGAAACAGCTACGATTTGCATTTGTATAGTACCTTCCACATAATAAAAACATCCTAAGGCTTTGCACCTCAGCATTTTAAAACCACATTTGACACCGAACCACATAAGGAGATATTAGGTCAGATGACAAAAAACTTGGACAAAGTGCGAGGCTTTAAGGATTGTTTTAAAGGAGGAAAGAGAGGTGGAGAGGCAGAGAGATTAAGGGAGGGAATTCCACATTTTAGGGCCTAAGCAGCTGAATGCATGTCCATCAATGGTGGAGCTATTAAAATTGGGAATGTTCAAAAGGCCAGAATTAGAAGTGCAGAGGTATCTTGGAGGGTTTATGGGCTGGTGAAGATTACAGCGATAGGGAGTGGTGAGGCAATGGAGGGATTTGAAAGCAAGGATGAGGATTTTAAAATCAAGACATTGCTTGAGAGGGAGTCAATGTAGATCAGCGAGAACAGGGGTGATCGGGGAACAGGACTTGGTGCAGGTTCGGACTCAGGCAGCAGGGTTTTGGATGATGAACAAATTTAAATTTAAGGTAAATAGAATGTGGAAGACCTGTCAGGAATGTGTTGGAATGATCAGTTCGAGAGGTAACAAAGGCATGAATGAAGGTTTCAGATGAGCTGAGGCAGGGGCTAAGTTATTTGGT
This sequence comes from Heterodontus francisci, assembly GCF_036365525.1. Lineage (NCBI taxonomy): Eukaryota > Metazoa > Chordata > Chondrichthyes > Heterodontiformes > Heterodontidae > Heterodontus > Heterodontus francisci. The sequence goes on from NC_090410.1 coordinate 31,587,050, forward strand.
GTCACAGAGGTGCAAACAGCCATGGGTCCTAGCTCTGCTGCTTTTTTGTGGGATATGTGCAACATTCCTTGTTCTGATGAAAGGTCACAGACCTGAAACATTAAGTCTGTCTCTATCTCCACAGATTCTGCTGACCTGGTGAGTATTTCCAGCACTTTCTGTTTTTATTCCTTTTTCCAGTCTGACTCGGGCCCTCTCGCTCACCTCTTTTTCTGGTACATTGATGATTGTATCAGTGACGGTTCCTGCTCTCATCCTGAACTGCAAAACATCATCAACTTTGCTTCGAAGTTCCACCTTTCTTTCACCTTCACATGATCCATGTCTGACTCTTCCCTTCCCTTCCTTGACTTCTCTGTCTCCATTTCTGGGTATAGGCTTTCAACAAATATTTATCTGAAGCTCAGTGACTCCCACACCTACATCAACTGCACTTGCTCACACCCTGCTTCCTGTCAGGAATCCATTCTATTCTCACAGCACACCATCTCCATTGCATCTGTTCTGATGACATAACCTTCCAGTGCTTCTGATATGTCTTCCTTTTCTCCTGAACCAAGGATTTCGCCACCATGAATAACCGGAGCCTCAACCGTGTCTGTCCCACTTCCAGCACATCTTCTGTCAGTCCTTCCCCTCCTTCCCAGAGACATGATAGGGTTCCCTCTGTCCTCACCTTCCACCCTACCAGCCTCTGTATTCAATGGATTATCCTTCACCGTTTTTGCTAGGTTCAGTGTGAAGCCACTACCAATCATATCTTACTTTCCCCTTTCAGCATTCCGAGGGGACTGTTTTTCCCACTACACTCTGCTCCGCTCCTCAATAACCCCCAACACCACCTCCCTTTCACACAGCATCTTTCTATGCAAGCACAGGAGATGTAAAACCTGCCGTTTTACCTCCTCTCTCCTCACCGTCCAAGATCGCATAACACTCCTTCCAGGCGAGACAGTGATTTTTGTGTACTTCTTTCAATTCAGTAAACTGTGTTCACTGCTCACAATGTGGTCTGCTCTACATTGGAGAGACTGAACACAGGTTGGGTGATCGCTTTCCAGGACACCTCCATTCTGTCTGCAAGTGTGACCCCGAGCTTCCGGTCGCCTGCCATTTTAATTCTCCATCTTGATCTCACACTGACCTCTCTGTCCTTGGCCTACTGCAGTGTTCCAATGAAACTCAATGAAAGCTCGAGGAACAGCATCTCATCTTTTGATTAGGCACTTTACAGCCTTCCAGAATCAACAATGAGTTCAACAATTTCAGACCATAATCTCTGCCCCTTTTCTTTTTTCTTTTCTTTGCATGTTTTGGTCTTACTGATGTAAATGTCTTGTTTTTGCTTTCTGACAGCAGCTGTTCATCATTCTATCATTCATACCTTGTTTCGACAGATCTTTTGTTTCTTTACTGGTCCCATGACAACTCCCTTTGGCCCTGCTCCACCAACTCTTTTCTCATTTAATCTCTCCTGTCTTCCACATTATCACAGACCATCTATTTTGTTTCTTTTCAACCTTCCCCGTTTCACCTGCTAAAAACCTATAACATTTCTAACTTTCCCAGTTCTGATGAGAGTGGGGAGGTGTTGGAGGAGGATGCTGTGGTCAACTGTGTCAAAGGCTGCAGACAGTAGAGAAGGACAATTAGGGATAGAAAATCTTTGTCACAGTCACATAGGATGTCACTTGTAACTTTGACAAGAGTTGAGTTGATCCTGTCGCAGGGGTGGAAGCCTGATTGGTGAGATTCAAACATGGAGTTCCGGGAAAGATGGGCACGGATTTGGGAGATGACAATCCTTCAAGTACTTTGGAGAGGAAAGGAGGTTGGATATGGAGTGGTAGTTTGCAAGTACAGTGGGGTGAGGGTTATTTTTTGAGGAAAGGGATAAAACTGCAGATTTGAAGGAGAGAAGGAATCGTTAACGATATTGTCGAACATGGGGACCAGGAGCGGTTATTGGCTGGTCAGCAGTTTATTGGAATAGGGTCAAGGAAGCAGAAGGTGGGTCTCATGGACAAGATGAACTCAGCAAAGGAACGAGGAGAGATAGGAGAGAACCAGAGAAAGATGTGAGTTGTTCAGAGCTAAGGCAGTGGGGAGTTTAGAGGAGGTTTGTCCTGGTGGGTTAGTGGAAAGGAGGAACATGGCGGAGGCAGCTGATCAGATGGTCTCACTCACACTTCCTCGCACTTATTGTTGGAGGTGAGGGTGGAGGAGACAGGGGTGTAAGATATGATAAATTGTCGGGGTTTAATGCTCATCTCAGATGGAGCCCAAGCTGGGACAGCGACATGAGAGTAGGGTGATCGAGGAGTACTGAAAGGTTTGGGTAGGGAATTGAGAGTACCTGAGAGGGGAGAAGTGAAAGTAGGCAGGACGATAGAAGAGAGGCATCTAGGAGGGGTAAAAAGAAACTAAGTTAAAAAGAAAGAACAAAGAGTGATGGGCTCGGGTCCAGGGTGGCAGCTAAAATACACATTCGAATGGACTCAGGGAAGCCTCAAGTTACATGGATCTGTTTATATAAAAATTAGGGAACATAAGTACCTGCCAATAGACGAGAAATGGAAGATAACAGGAAAGAGTCCAGAGTTAAAGACAGAGGTCCTGTGAGGGGATAACGATGATTGAGACAGGGTGGAGTCAGCACAGAACATCATGAACTGTTGTCGAGTTCGGAGACAGGAAAAGCAAGTGAAACCCAGAAGCTATTTGAGGGTCAGATTATTGCCTATATATGGATTACAGCCGACATATAGACTGTATGGCCAGACTTCCAAATAAAATTCTAGATATTGAATCAGTATTGGAGCTTGTGATATGAAGTCATTTCTCAGGATTATGTTGAATACTGAAGCACTCACCCAGACTTCGTAAAAGTCAGTACAATCACACTTTGAGAATTCCAGTTAATGTTGGCTCGTTCATGAGAAATACTGAATAAATTTTGCTTTCTATGAATACTTCGTTTTTCTTCATGGGATCATCAATGGCAAGGCCAGCCCTTATTGCCCATCCTTAATTGCCATTGAGAAGGAGGTGGTGAGCTGCCCTCTTGAATCGTTGCAGTCCATGTGGTGTAGCTGCTCCTTCAGTGTTGTAAGGGAGCGAGATCCAGAATTTTGACCCAGTGACAATGAATGAATCGTGATATGGTTCCAAGTCAGGATGGTGTGAGACTTGGAGGGGAACTTGCAGGTGATGGTATTCCATGTGCCTGCTGCCCTTGTTCTTCAAGGTGGTAGAGGTTGTGTATTTGGAAAGTGCTGTCGAAGGAGCCTTGGCAAGTTGCTGCAGTGCATCTTTTAGAGGGTACACAATACTGTTACTGTGCAATGGTGGTGGAGGCAGTGAATGTTTAATGTGTTGGATGGGGTGTTGATCAAGCTGACTGTTTTGTCTTGGATGGTATCAAGCATCTTGAGTGTTGTTGCAGCTGTGCTCATACAGGCAAGTGCAGAATGTTCCAACCCACACCTGACATGTGCTTTGTCAATGGTGGACAGGATTTGGGGAGTAAGGAGGTGAGTTACTCACCACAGAATTCCAGCCTCTGACTTGCTCTTGTAGCCACAGTATTTATATGACTGGTCCAGTTAAGTTTCTGATCAATGGTGACCACTCCCCTCCCCCACCCCCAGGATGTTGATGGTGGGAAATTCAGCAATGGTAATGATGTTAAATCTCAAGCTGAGATGGTTTGATTCTCTTTTGTTGGAAATAGTCATTGCCTGGCATTTGTGTGACATGTATAAGCCAATGCATTATTTACCTAAATTGTATTAATCACTCTTTATCATATAAACCATGCTTTTATTTCTTTCATATTAATGAATGTAAGCTGGCTGTGGTGGAGTCCTGTGGGCAGAGTTTATCTCATGATGGTAGGAAGATGGAGCTATGAAGGGGGAATTCTGACTGATGACATTATTACTGGGACAGTTTTAACTAAAACAGACAGGTTGCACAATGTTCAGCACCATTCACAACTCCTCAGATACTGAAGCAGTCCATGTAGAAATGCAACAATTCTTGGACAATATCGAGGCTTGGGCTGATAAGTGACAAGTAACATTCACGCCATACAAGTGCCAGACAATGATCATCTCCAAAAAGATAGAATCTACCCATCTCCCGTTTACATTCAATGGCATTATGATCACTGAATGCCACACTATCAACATCCTGGGGGGTTACCATTGACCAAAAATGGCGGCACAGTGGCGCAGTGGTTAGCACCGCAGCCTCACAGCTCCAGGGACCCGGGTTCGATTCCGGGTACTGCCTGTGTGGAGTTTGCAAGTTCTCCCTGTGTCTGCGTGGGTTTCCTCCGGGTGCTCCGGTTTCCTCCCACAAGCCAAAAGACTTGCAGGTTGGTAGGTAAATTGGCCATTATAAATTGTCACTAGTATAGGTAGGTGGTAGGGAAATATATAGGGACAGGTGGGGATGTCTGGTAGGAATATGGGATTAGTGTAGGATTAGTATAAATGGGTGGTTGATGTTCGGCACAGACTCGGTGGGCCGAAGGGCCTGTTTCAGTGCTGTATCTCTAGAAAAACATAACTGGAGTAGCAATATAAATACCACGGCTACAAGAGCAGGTCAGAGGCTTGGAATTCTGCAGTCTGTAACTCACCTCCTGACTCCCCAAAGCCTGTCCACCATCTACAAGGCACAAGTCAAGAATGTGATGACATACTCTCCACTTGCCTGGATGGGTGATGCTCCAACAACACTCAAGAAGCTCGTCACTATACAGGACAAAGCAGCCCACTTGATTGGTACCCCATCTAAAGACATTCACTCCCTCCACCACCGATGCACAGTGGCAGCATTGGGTACCATCTACAAGATGCACTGCAGCAACGCACCAAGGCTTCTTAGAGAGCACCTTCCAAACCCAGGACCTTGACCTCCGAGAAGGACAAGGACAGCAGATTTGTGGGAACACCACCAACTGAAAGTTTCCCTCCAAGCCACACACCATCCTGACTTGGAACTATATCGCCTTTCCTTCACTGTCGCTGGGTCAAAATCCTGGAACTGCCTTCCTCACATCGCTGTGGGTATACCTACACCAAATGGACTGCAGAGGCTCGAGAAGGCAGCTCACCACCACCTTTTCAAGGGAAATTAGAGAAGGGCAATAAATGCTGGCCTAGCCAGCGACTCCTAAATCCCAGGAACAAATAAAAAAACACACACAGGCATGTCAGGACATGTCCCTGAGGTGGTGAATTGCCACAGACACTTTGCCTACAGACAATGGCCACTCGAGAATGTGTGAATGGCCTTCTTCCTGCTCCAGGATACAGTAATCACACCCATTATTAGCATGCAACTGGAGACACACTACCCCCCCTACCCCACTGCTGGGATATGACCAAGTGGGGGTTGGTTCTGAAAGGCTAAGGTGTGATTATTAATCCAATCGGATGATCCAATTTGAAGTATTACCTGATATGCCATGGGCCAGGGTCAGGAAGTTGTATAAAGTCACAGCCCTCAAGGACATTGTTACTGCAGTCGGTAGAGTGACCTGGTCAGCCATTCTGAAGTCATGACTGGAGATCTCTTGAAGGACTGTCCACCTGAGACTGACCCGAGCTTGCGGGATTCTGAAGCAACCAGTGTCATTGTGAGCATGTACCATTGCTTAGAGATTTAATAAAGGTGTATCACATTTACTGAAACAGTATCCAAGTCATTGTGTGCCATTGATATGAGGAGTAAAGACAAGAACCTTTAGACCAGAGAGGGGGTCTTACAAGTGGCGAGCCAGCCAGGAGTCTTGAAGATAAAGAAATGTCAGAAAATACTATGGGTGGGTTTGTCACGAAGTACGTGGCAGGGAAATTACCTCTTCAGCAGTCGGTGGGTTCGGGTTATCCTGGAGGGTGATGATCCGGTAGATGAGGCAGAACAGTGGACACAGGGGTCCACTTGTAAGCGGATCTTGATGAAGGCCCAGTTTGGCTGATGGCAGATCAGTGGCAGCACAGGAAAGATGAGGCTGACAAAACAAAATTCAAGCAGAAGCTGGAGGAGAGAGATAAAGAAGCTCAGTGAATGGGATGTGGTTATTAATGGGTTAATGAAACAGCGAGAGGAAGAGAGAAAGATGAGGAAAAAAGACAGTGAACAATTGGAGCTGGAAAGGGAGCGGTGGTTAATCAGAATGGGCTCCATGGGAAGCAGAGCAGTGCCATAGGGCAGACAGAGCAGAACAAGAGGCTGAGGACATGAAGGCTGCACCGTGTTATACATCAACAGCATAAAGAGAAAGGCATGAAAGCAGATCACACTGAGTGTCAGAGTGAGATAGAGAGACTGAGAGAGAAGTTCCAGGTGTACAGGGGTGTTGTGTGTGTGATGGGTGTTGGTGAGGTAAAGATTACAGAAGTAGAGGAGGAGGAGGATTCTGGTACTGATGAGGATGACCCGCCGGTACCGGACGTGCAGGACAACGCCCGGCCAGAAAGTCTCCGGCCGCCTCTTGGCCCCTGTGAGATAACAGAGGTTTCTTCCTCCAGCTAACGACCATAATAGAATGCAACAAATAGTCAATCTTTACAACGTGAAGATGTATTTCTTCTGGATGGAGAAAACCTATTGACTCCTTTTACATCCTCGCACTTTCACAAGCCTGTGCTTCAGGCTCCAACATTCAAACCCACCCCTTCTCTCAGCTTATTCCTTCCACCATTAATACTGACAAACTTCCATTTCATTTCTCTCCAGCTAAGCCTCCTGTAACATTCACTTTCATGTTCTCAGACCTTTAACATTGCTCAGTCAGCACCGCTGTTCCTCAGGTGTTCATGTTCCATTCCATCATCCAAAAGCACAGTGTTAGTTTCCACGTGTACGCTAATAACACCCAGCTCTCCCTCACCATCACCTCTCTTGACTCTTCCACCCTTGTTAAATTGTCAGACTCCTTGTCCGACATCCAGTACTGGATCAGCAGAAATTGGTCTTGCTGACATACATTGGCTCTCGATCAAGCAGCGTCTGGAATTTAACATTTTCCTCCTTGTTTTCAAATCCCTCCATGGCCTCGACCCTCCCTATCTCTGTAATCTCATCCAATCCCAAAAACCTCCGAGATATCCACACTCCTCTAATTCTGGCCTCTTGAGCATCCTCGATTTTAATCGCTCCACCATCGGCGGCCATGCCTTCAACTGCCTGGGCTCTAAGCTGTGGAATTCCCTCCCGAAACCTCTCTGCCTCTCGACCTCACTTTCATCCTTTAAGACACTCCTCAAAACCTATCTCTTTTTTGAGATTTTGTTCTTCTGCCCGAAAATCTCCTTCTGTGGTTCGGTGTCAAATTTTGCTTTATAATTCTCCTGTTCAGCTACATGGGATATTTTATTATGTTAAAGATGCTATATAAATATAAGTTGTTGTTGTTTGTGCTTTCACTATAACAGTTTCCTGACAACACACAGCCTGCCTCAAGGACAAAGCTTCAGGCACAACTTTCTTGTGATCTTCTCACATCCAAGATCACTCTTTACTTTCCTTCACATGTGTTTTAAATTCTGCCGTTTCTGATCACAGCACATGGACATTTTAAAGACCTTTGACTCATGGCCAATCTCCTGGAATTGCTCCTTTTCTGTCACCAGCATTCTGTTCATTTATTCTCCATTTCTTTCAATCAGACCTTTCAACAGATCGATTAAGATGAAGACAGGATGTTTTGGATCTTGCTGCACTGACCTAGCTTGACAAAATGGCACATTTGAGCCCTCATTGGCAGCTATGTAGCACTGCCCATCACTCATCCACCTCAACTGTTTAGAGAAACGTGCCAACTACCAGGTAAACAGAAGCCAGCTTTCACTTAGTATCCCCCGTATCACAATATTCCCCAAGAAAGTATCATGAGCTGCCGGGCCGCTGTCCCTCTAAAGGCCGGCTCTGCTTTCACAGCTTGTTCACCAAGTGGTCCCATGGATAGAAATGCATCTGGATTCCGGACACAAATGAACATTGGTGTGAATGGGACCTGTGTCCGCAGGAACAGCAGTGGGAGCAGAGCAAACCTAACGGCGTAATATTGAGAATGGATGTTCGATGAGGCAATGCTGCAGGAAAATGACAATGGAATGGAAGGAGGAAAGTAAAGGAGGGATATTGACTGTGAAAGGAGGACAAGCTGGGAGAAGAGAAGGGTTTGAATTATGGAGCATCAAGCACAGGCATGTGAGAGTGTGAGGATTTGAAGGAGCAAATTGTTTTCCATGAGCAACAATTTGTTTCCAGTTGGAATAGATTGATTTTTCACTGTGTTCTGTTAACATGTGCAGCAGAGACCAGACGTTGTTGCAGCCACAACTCAGTGTACTGACCATTGTGTGATCACGGTGCTACACATCAGCTGTGGGAGTTGTGCACAAACCAAAGCAATATCACAAATGACACTACTGAGAAAAGAAGGATTTTTGGTGAAGTGGATCAAAGACAAACCAATTCTGGCCTTTCTGGCCCTCAAAACCACACCTCAGCAGAGCTGAGAGCCTTAACCTGCTCCTTCAATCACTGGGCCATGCCAGTTCTCACACTACTTTCAAGACGATTGTCCACATGCTCAGGAATCCTTAAGAATAACTTCATAATATTAATATTAACTTCTCCTTTAACTCCACACAAGAACACAGAAACACATGAAATAGCCGCAGAAGTAGACCATATGGCCCATCGAGCCTGCTCCGCCATTCAATATGATCACGGCTGATCTTGGGCTTCAATTCCACTTTCCTGCCCGCTCCCCATATTTCTTGATTGCCTGTGAGACCAAAAATCTATCTATCCCAGCCATAAATGTATTCAATGATGGAGGATCCACAATCCTCTGGGGTAGAGAATTCCAAGGATTCACAACCCTTTGAATGTAGTATTTTCTCCTCATCTCAATCCTGAATGATTGGCCCCTTATTCTGAGACTGTGTTCCCGTGTTCTGGATTCTCCGACCAGTGGGAACAATCTCTCAGCTTCTACCCTATCAAGCCCTTTCAGAATCTTGCATGTATCAATTTGATCGCCTCTCATGTTTCTAAACTCCAGAGAATTTAGGCCCAATTTACTCAGCCTCTCATCATTGGACAACCCCCTCATCCCAGGGACCAATTTAGTAAATCTTCACTGCACTGCCTCCAGTGCAAGTATACCCTTTCCTGAAGGCGGAGACCAAAACTGCAAGTAGTATTCCAGGTGCGGTCTCACCAAAGCCCTGTAGAATTTTAGTAAGATTTCTTTATCCTGTACTCCAATCCCTTTGCAATAAAAGCCAACATGCCATTTACCTTCCTAATAGCCTGCTGCACCTGCATGTTAACTTTGTGCACCTCCTTCAAATAAAAGGTGTTGCTGTGGGTAACTGCATGGGTCCAATTTATGCCTATCTTTTTGTGGGGTATGTTGAACATTCCTTGTTCCCGTCCTACTCAGGTCCCTCCCCCAACTCCTTTTCCAGTACATTAATAACTGTATCGGTGCCATTTCCTGCTCCCACCCCAAACTGGAAAACTTTATCAACTTTGCTTCCAATTTCCACCCTTCCCTCACATTTATGTTGTTATGACCAGGTGAGAAAGGTATCGGGGTCTTTTCAGTCTTTACCTGGTCTTATCGTAGCAGGATTTAATGTTAAACACACTGTGTTTTGAAATTCCACTTGGTGAATCCTTGTTCACCACTCTCCAATTATAAGGCAAAGAAATGAGCACAAACAGGCCTTCTTCGGTTTAAAGATGTAGAAGTGGAATTTACCAAAACTTTAACTTAAACTCTAATCGGGTTAATAACTATGGACACATGCCATGCCGCACGCTAGAATGCATAGGCAAATGGAGACTGAAAAGAGCAGAAGAAAAAAAAAGTAGAGAAGTTTGAGGCAATATCAGAAGAGTTTCTTGTTACTGTGCTTCGAGCTCACTGTAGTCCTTTTGTCGGTAGATCTTGCTTTTCATTGGGGCCCAGTATTCTTCTTAAACCTTGTTCACTATCGGAGACTTTTCTCTCTTGGGGTTCATGTGTCTTCAATGGGTCTTCAGTTCCGTGAGAACGATAGAAACATAGAAAATAGGAGCAGGAGTAGGCCATTCGGCCCTTCAGAGCTGCTCCGCCATTCAAAAAAGATCTTGGCTGATGGTCTATTTCAGTACCATGTTTCCGCTTTCTCCCCATATCTCTTGATCCCTTGGGCATTAAAAAATATATCTATCTCCTTGTTGAATATATTTCATGACTTGGCTTCCACTGCCTTCTGCGATAGAGAGTTCCACATGTTCACCACCCTCTGACTGAAGAAATTTCACCTCATCTCGGTTCTAAATGGCATACCCCATATCCTGTGACTGTGACCCCTGGTTCTGGACTCCCCAGCCATTGGGAACATCCCCCCTGCATCTAGCCTGTCTAGTCCTGTTAGAATTTTATCGGTTTCTATGAGATCCCCTCTCATTCTCCTGAACTCGAGTGAATATAGGCCCAGTTGATCCAATCTCTCCTCACATGTCAATCCTGCCATCCCAGGAATCAGCCGAGTAAATCTTCTTTGCACTCCCTCCATGGCAAGAACATCCTCCCTCAGATCAGGAGACCAAAACTGCACACAATACTCCAGATGTGGTCTCACCAAGGCCCCGTATAACTACAGTAAGACATCCTTGATCCTGTACTCAAATCCTCTTGCAATGAAGATCAACATACCATTCACCTTCCTAACTGCTTGCTGCACCTGAATGTTTGCTTTCAGTGACTGGTGTACAAGGACACCCAGGTCTCATTGCACCTACCCCGTTCCAAATCTATCACCATTCAGATAATAATCTGCCTTCCTATTTTTACAAACTAAGTGGATAATGTCACATTTATCCACAATTCCATGCATCTGCCATGCATTTGCCCACTCACCCAACTTGTCCAAATCACACTGGAGCCTCTTTGCATCCTTCTCACAGCTCATATTCCCCACCTCTCCCACCTCCTCCAGCTTTGTGTTGCCTGCAAACTTGGAAGTGTTACATTTAGTTCCCTCACCCAAGTCATTAATATATATTGTGATAAGCTGCGTCCCAAGCACTGATACCTGCGGTACCCCACTAGTCACTGCCTGCCGTCTGGAAAAAGACCCATTTATTCCTACTCTCTGTTTCCTGTTTGTCAACCATTTCTCAATCCATGCCAGTAATTACCCTCAATCCCATATGCTTTAATTTTACATACTGGCCTCTTATATTGTGGCGCAGCGGTTGACACTGCAGCCTCACAGCTCCAGCGAGCTGTTCAGTTCTGGGTACTGCCTCTGCAGACATTGCAAGTTTTCCCTGTGACTGCATGGGTTTCTGTCAGGTGCTCTGGTTTTCTCCCACAGCCAAAGACTTGCAGGTTGATAGATAAATTGGCCATTGTAAATTGCCCCTTGTGTAGGTCGGTGGTAGGAAAAATTGAGGGAAGGTGGGGAAGCAGTAGGGAATATGGGGTTAATGTTGGATTAGTATAAATGGATGATTGTTGGTCAGTATAGACTCGGTGGGCCATAGGGCCTGTTTCAGTGCGATGTGACTCTATGTGGGACCTTATCAAAAGCCTTCGGAAGATCCAAATGCACCACATCCACTGGTTCTCCCTAATCTTTGCTACTAGTTACATCCTCAAAAAATTCCAGTAGATTTGTGAAGCATAATTTTCCTTTCGTAAATCAATGCTGAATTTGCCCAATCCCGTTTATGCTCTCGAGGTGTTCTGCTATCACATCCTTTACAATTGACTCGAGCATTTTCCACACTACTGATATAAGGCTAACTGGTCTGTAATTCCCTGTTTTTCTCTCCCTCTTTTTTTAAATAGTGGGGTTACATTTGCCAGCCTCCAATCTGTAGGAACTGCTCCAGAGTCTATAGAATTTTGGAAGATGACCTCCAATGTAGCCACTATTTCCAGGGCCACTTCCTTTCGTACTCTGGGATGTAGATTATCAGGCCCTGGGGATTTTTCAGCCTTTAACCACATTAATTTCCCTAGCACTTTTTTTACTAATGCTTGTTTCCTTTGGTTCCTCCCTCTCATTAGAACCTGAAATGGGAGCAGACAGTCCAGGAGCAAACAGCTTTCTGAGTTCAAATTTTTTGGAGCAAGTTCAAATTCAAAAACCTCCAGCAGCCAGTTGGCCATGTGACTAAACAGGTCTGTTCACGTCTGTTTGTGTATTCGGCCATCTTAGCAGTTAACCTTGAATGCAAGCCTCTCCACCTTCAATGTCTGGTGAACAAAAGTTCATTGTGGATTAGAGTGAAGCAGGGAGTGGCCCCTTTTTTCCTTTCCAAGCACTCCCTGTTACTATGAAAATGTCTTTCCAGTCAGGGACTTGGCAACCTCTTGTAATAGGCCTTCTTTTCTTCCCAGCAACAAATTTGAAATTTAATGTCCATGTGGTAAAATATTTGTGCCCCATTGTTGGCAGGTGGGGGCCTGGATGACAACATGGTCCATCTCTGACACTTCCTTTCCCTTCCTCGACTTCTCTGGCTCCATCTTTAGGGATAGACTGTCCACTAATATTCATTATAAGCCCATCGACTCCCACAGCTACCTCGAATATACTTCCTCACATCCTGCTTCCTTTAAGGACTCCATTCCATTCTCCCAATTTCTCCGTCTCCGAGGCATCTGTTCTGATGATGCAACCTTCCACAAATGGCTTCTTTTTCCTCAACCGAGGACTCCCCCTCACTGTGGTTGACAGGGCCTTCAACCGTGTCCAAGCCATTTCCCACACTTCTGCCCTCACACCTTCCCCTCCCTCCCAGAACCATGACAGGGTTCCCCTTGTCCTCACTTTCCACTCCACCAGCCTCCACATGCAAAGGATCATCCTCCGTCATTTCCGCCACCTCCAGTATGATGCCACTGCCAAACACATTTTCCCCGCCCCTCCCGTCAGTATTCCGAAGGAATTGTTCCTTCCACAATACCCTGGTCCACTCCTCCATTACTACCAACACCTTGTCCCCTTCCCACGGCACCTGCCCATGCAATCGCAGGAGGTGTAATACCTGCCTTTTTACCTCCTCACTATCCAAGGCTCAAAACACTTCTTTCAGGTGAAGCAGCGATTGACTTCTACTTCTTTCAATTTAGTGTACTGTATTCGCTGCTCACAATGCAGTCTCCTCTACCTTGCGGCGACCAAATGCAGATTGGGTGACAGCTTTGCGGAACACCTCCGCTCAGTCATTAAACATGGCCTCCAGCTTCTGATCGCTTGCCATTTCAACACTCCCCACTACTCTCTTGCCCACATTTCTGTCTGGGCCTGCTGTAGTGTTCCAGCAAGCTCGAGTAACAGCACCACATTTTCCCGTTTGACATGCTACAGCTTACCGGAATGAACATTAAGTTCAATAATTTCTAGAGTATGACTGACCATTTTTTTTATTCTTAGTTTATTTTGTTTCAATTTTTTTTTATCATGTGCTTGTCTACTTTAAGGGTTAATCTCTCAAGACAAGTTGTTTTTCTGTTTACATCTAGCAATTAATTGAAATTCCTGTTTCAGCTAAGAGGTAAGTTAGGTTTCTTTCAGTTTTAAACAGGGGTATACTGATACTCTGAGAATCGCTGTCGCTAGTTCATTAGGTAGCTGGCTTAAACTGGTTTCTGAGCTGTAGCAGAGCTCTAGCAGAGCTGACACAACATTGTTTTCAGAGTATAAATTCAGGGGACTCTCACTGCTGCTTGTCTGCATTGACTGTTGCTGGAGGGCACAGAGAATTAAGGAAGTTTGGTAATTGAGGGAGTTCGGTAAGGAAGGAAACATTAATCAAGAAGAAAATAAATTTGAGTACACAAAGTGCAAAGTGGGTGTTTGGTGCATGAGCGAGGGGTTCCTTTCTTTCCTCCAGCTTTCTTTAGCCTCCAGTAACTGCCTCTGTCTTCAGTGCAGGAATAAAAGTTGATTGGTAAGTAACTGGTATTTTACTTCTCATTGTAATAAAACTTTTTAAAGGTTATGTTATGGCAGGTCAGCTTGGACAAGTGGAATGTACAGCCTGCAGTATGTGGATGTCATGGACACAGCACGTGTCCTGGACGAACACATCTGTAGAAAGTGTCACCGGCTGCAACAGCTTGAACTCTGGGTTTCAGAACTTGAATAGTGGCTGGAGTCACTGTTGTGCATCTGCGAGGCAGAGGACTACGTGGATAGCACATTTAGGGAGATGGTCACAATGCAGGTTAGGAGCATGCAGGCAGAGAGGGAATGGGTGACTGCCAGGCAGTCTAAGAGAACCAGGCAGGCAGTGCAGGAGTCTGGCTTACTAATCAGTTTTCCATTTTGGATACTAATGAGAGCGATGGTTCCACAGAGGAGTGCAGCCAGAGCAAAGTCCATGGCACCACGGGTGGCTCAGCTGCACAGGAGGGGAGGAAGAAGATTGGAAGAGCAATAGTGATAGGGAATTCGATAGTCAGGGGATCAGACAGACATTTCTGCAGCAGTAAACGTGACTCCAGGATGGTGTGTTACCTCCCTGATGCCAGGGTGAAGGATGTCATGGAGTGGCTGCAGGACATCCTTCTGGACAAAGGTGAACAGCTAGAGGTCACACTGTGGTTCACATTGGCACCAATGACATGGGTGGGAAGTGAGATGAGGTCCTGAAAGCAGACTTTAGGGAGTTAGGAAGGAAATTAAAAATCAGGACCTCCAAAGCAGTAATCTCAGGATTACTCCCAGTGTCACGTGCACGTGAACATAGGATTAGGAGAATTGACCGATTGAACACGTGGCTAGAGAATTAGTGTAGGAGGGAGGGTATCAGATTTTTGAGGCATTGGGACTGGTTCTGAGGAGGGTGGGACCTTTACAAGATGGACGGGTTACACCTTAACAGGACGGGAACTAATATCCTCGCAGGGAGATTTGCTGGTACTGTTGGGGACAGTTTAAACCAGCATGTTAGAGGGATGGAAACCTGAGGGGTAGCTCAAATTGGAAGGAATTAAAGCTGGTAACAGGAGTTAGAAAAGTAGCAAGTGACATTAGAAGGCAGGTGAAACAAAGGCGAGAATCAACCAGGCTTAGAATGCAGAATGTCAAGAAGACAAGGTTAAAGGCACTCCACCTGAATGTACGCAGCATTCACAACAAGGTAGATGATTTACAGGCCCACATAGAGGTAAATGGGAATGATCTAATTGCCATAGAGGAAACTTGGTTACAGGGTGACCAAGACTGGGAAATGAATATTCAGGGGTATTCGACATTTCGGAAGGACAGGCAACAAGGAAAAGAAGGTGGTATTGCGCTGATAATAATGGATGGGGTCAGTACATTAATAAGGGAGGATCTCAGATCGGATCAACAAAATGTGGAAACTGTTTGGGTGGAGCTAAGTAACAGCAAACAGCAAACAGCAAACATTGGCAGGAGTTGTTTATAGGCCATCAAACAGTAGTGGTAATATGGGGCATGGTATTAATCAGGAAATTAGAGAAGCATGTGGCATGGGTAATACAGTAATCATGGGTGAATTGAATCTGCATATAGACTGGGTAAACCTAATGAGCAGTAATGCTGTGGAGGGCAAGTTTCTGGAGTGTGTTAGGGATGGTTTTCTCCAGCAGTATGTTGACGAACTGATTAGAGAGCAGGCAATTTTAAATCTCGTATGATGTAATGAGAAATGGCTAAGTAATGAATTAATAATCTTGTTGTAAAAGAACCTTTAGGGATGAGTGACCATTGTACGATAGAATTTTACATTATGTTTGAAAGTGAGGTAGTTCAATCTGAAGCCAAGGTGTTAGATTTGAACAAGCGAAATTCTGAAGGTATGAGGGGCAAATTGGCTGAGGTGGATTGGGAAAATACATTAAAAGCTATGACAGTGCATAGACAATGGATAGTCTTTAAAGAAATATTGCATATTTTACATCAACTATACATTCCTTCAATGTGCAAAAAACCACAAAAGTAACGGCAGTCAACCGTGATTAACAAAGGAAGTTAAGGATTGTACAAGATTAAAAGAAAAGGCCTATAAATTTGCCAGAAATAGTAGTAAACCTGAGGATTGGGAGGATCTTAGAATACAGCAAAGGAGAACCAAGAAACTGATAAAGAAAGAGAGAATAGAATATGAATGCAAGCTTGCAAAGAATGTAAAAACGACCTGTAAAAGCTTCTACAGGTACATAAAAATGAAATATTTGGTGAAGACAAATATGGGTCCATTACAGGCAGGGTCAGGAGAATTTATAATGGGAACAGAGAAATGGCAGAGAAACTAAATGATTACTTTGTGTCTGTCTTCACTGTGGAAATTATGAAAAAATTTCCCAGAATTAGAGATCCAAGGGGTTAGTGGGAATGAGGAATTGAAGAAAATTAATATTAGTATTGGAGAAATTAATGGGGCTGAAGGTTGATAAGTCCCTATGTTGGTGAGGGGCTGCAAGAAATACAGAATCAGTTACAAACTGCTGGGATTGTTTGACCTGTCGTAACCTGGAGCTCAGACACTGGCCTGTGCTGGTAAAAAGCAGTTTGAACTAATTACTTTATGAGACAAGGCAAAGGATCAATCAAAGGAAAAGGGCCTTATTTGGACACAGTGTGAGACCGGGATCTTTGGGCCTGGGCCAATTACGAGAAGATGTGAACAAGGTGAGCAGTCTTAAGCCAACCGGAAAGACACAGCTCAGATTTGGAGAGATAAGCAATATGATAAGAAGAGAGCTTTTTGGACATAGAGCCAGCGAAAACTCCGGAGATCAACCATCGTGGAAGTGGAAGACCCTGCGTGAGCAACGCGGCGACGGCATAGAAGAGAAAACGGAATGCCTGGCCAGTGTTAACTCTCCCTTTTTCGGGTGTTATCCTTAAGTTTTCTGTGACTGAGTCAGGGAAAGGTCAGAGGAACCTAGTGGGTGTGCTTATTTTGTTATTAACTGTAAAACTCAGTTGGAGTTGCATGCTTTTGTCTAACTAAGTGTATAAGCCTTATTCTTACATTGTACAACAAAGAGAATAAAGTCAGTCGATAGTTAAAGAAAGGACTGAGTTTCCTCCTCTTTGTACTCAGCCATTAACTGTAGCTGTGGATTAAGCTGGAGGGTGGCTCTCTTGTAACCCGATATCCCCAAAGACCCAGCCTGAATTAAGAGGACTTCAGTCCCACGTGACGGCCAGGATCAAGTGGGTATAGGGAATAAAGGGGACAAGGGGGAGTTGACTCCGCGCCACGGTTTACACCCAGGACCTGACATTCTACATCCAAGAGTGTTAAAAGAGGTAGCCATGGAGATAAAGAATGCACTGGTGATCATCTTCCAAAATTCTATAGATTCTGGAACTGTTCCTGCAGATTGGAAGGTCGCAAATGTCACCCCACTATTTAAGAAGGGAGGGAGAGAGAAAACAGGGAATTACAGACCTGTTAGCCTTACATCAGTCATTAGGAAAATGCTAGAATCTATTCTAAAGGATGTGATAAATGGACACTTGGATAATAATGATCTGATTGGGCCTAGTCAACATGGATTTATGAATGGGAAATCATGTTTGATGAACCTGTTGGAGTTTTTTGATGATGTTACCAACAGAATTGATAAAGGGGATTTGGTGGACATGATATACTTGAATTTTCAGAAAGCTTTTGATAAAGTTCCACACAGGAGATTGGTTAGCAAAATTAAAGCACATGGGATAGGAGGTAATAAACTGGCATGGATTAGTTATTGGTTAATGGGCAGAAAGCAGAAAGTAGGAATAAACGGGTCATTCTCGTATTGGCAGGCTGTGTCTAGTGGGGTACCGCAGGGATCAGTGCTTGGGCCCCAGCTATTCACAATATATATTAATGATTTGGATGTGGGGACTAAATGTAGATTTCCAAGCTCGCAGATGACACAAAACTAGGTGGGAATGTGTGCTGTGAGGAAGATGCATAGAGGCTTCAATGGGATTTGGACAGACTTAGTGAGAGGGCAAGAACGTGGCAGATGGAATATAATGTGGAAAAATGTGAGGTTATCCATTTTGGCAGGAGGAATTGATGTGCAGAGTATTTCTTAAATGGTAAGAGATTTGAAAGAGTAGATGTACAAAGGGACCTGGGTGTCCTTGTCAATAGTCACTGAAAACTAACATGCAGGTGCAGCAGGCAATTAGGAAGGCTAATGGTATGTTAGCATTTTTCTCAAGAGGATTTGAGTACAGGAGTAATGAAGTCTTGCTATAATTGTTTGGAAGCTTGGTTAGACTGCACTTGGAGTACTGTTTGCAGTTTTCGTCCCCTGACCTGAGCAAGGATATTATTGCCAAAGAGGGAGTGCAACAAAGGTTCACCAGACTTGTTCCTGGGATGGTGGGACTGTCCTATGAAGAGAGATTGATGAAACTGGGCCTGCATTCTATAGAGTTTGGAAGAATTATAGGTGATCCCATTGAGACCTACAAAGTACTTCAAGGGATAGACAGGGTAGATACAGCTAAGATGTTTCCCCTGCTTTGGGAGTCTAGAATCAGGGGACATAATTTCAAAATAAGGGAGAAGTCACTTAGGACAGAGACAAGGAGAAATTTCTTTACTCGGAAGGTTGTGAATATTTGGAATTCTCTACCCCAGAGGGCTGTGGAAGCTCAGTCATTGAGTATGTTTAAATCAGAGATTGACAGCTTTCTAAATACCAATGACAAAAGTGGATATGGGGATAGTGTGGGAAAAAGGTACTGAAGTGGATGATCAGCCATGATCATATTGAATGGCGGGGAGGCTTGATGGGCTGAATGGCCTACTCCTGCTTCCCTGTTCCGATGTTCCTCCAGTTTTTTTTTCATGTTTGTGCTTTTGGCTAGAGGGGGTTCATTATTCGGTCATTAACACTCTCTCTGCACTAATGCTTTGTCTTTCACCACAGCATTAGCACACTCTCTTTGCCTTTGCCCCATGACCTCCTTGTCAGTTAATCTCTCTGGCCCTCTGTCCTGTCACACACCTTCCCTTTTTGTTATTCCCCACCTCCACTTAAAATCTATTTCGTTTCTACCCATTGCCAGTTGTGATGAAAGGTCACTGACCTGAAACTTTAACTCTGTTTCTCTCTCCACAGAGGCTGCCTGACCTGCTGAGTATTTTCAGCACTTTCTGTTTTTATTTCAGATTTCCATAATCCACAGTATTTTGCTTTTCTCTGAAATCCTTTGGTGTCCTGTTGCTCATTGGTTCTGTGTCCTAATGGAGTGAGCATTGGTGTTTCTCATTTATGGCTGAACAAACCCATTCAGAGGTTGTGGGTTTGAATCCCAGCACAGTTGTGTTTCAGGTCAGTGTTTGTTGGTTCTTGTGCTGGACAGTGAGATCTTTCAGCAGAACATTTTGGCTTTCAGGGAACAGAAACTGCCACTCCGATGCTTTCTGTCCTACAAATGGTTTTAGTCCTGCCTGTCTGACTTGATTCTTAATTCCTCTCAGCTGATTGACGAATGGCAAGAAATTACTCACCACCAGCTCTGGTCAACTTGCAAAATCAACCAATTAAAAATGGCAGCAGCAGAATTGTATTCAACCACAAGCCGTAACCTCATGGCCCGGCAGATCTCTCACTCTACCATTACCATCCGGCAAAGGGACCAAGCCTGGTTCAATAAAGTGTGTAGGAGAGCATGCCAGGAGCAACACCAGGCATACTTAAAAATGAGGCGTCAGCCTGGTGAAGTTACAACACAGGACTACTTGTATGCCAAACAGTGGAAGCAGCATACGATTATCAGAGCTAAGCAATCCCACAACCAACAGATCAGATCTAAGCTCTGCAGTCTTGTTACATCCAGTCGTCAATGGTGGTGGACAATTAAACAACTAACAGCTGGAGGAGGCTCCAGAAATATCCTCATCATCAATGATGGAGGAGCCCAGCAAATCAGTGCAAAAGGCAAGGCTGAAGCATTTGCATCCATCTTCAGCCAGAAGTTCCGAGTGGATGATCCATCTCAGCCTCCTCCTGAGGTCCCCAGCATCACAGATGCCAGTCTTCAGCTAATTCGATTCAATCCACGTGATATCAGAAAATAGCTGAAGGCACTGGGTACTGCAAAGGCTATGGGCACTGACAAAATTCCTTCTGTAGTTAAGAAGACTTGTGCTCCAGAACTAGCCATGCTCTTAGCCAAGCTGTTCCATTATAGCTTCAACACTGACATCTGCCCGACAGCGTGGAAAATTTACCAGGCATATCCTGTACACAAAAAGAAAGACAAATCCAACCCGGCCAACTATGGCCCTACTAGTCCACTCTTGATCATTAGCAAAGTGATGGAAGGTGTCATTGACAACTGAGTAGCTTACTAAGCTATTGCCGAGTGCAGTGAAGAATCAATCCTGTTGCTGTGGGTCTGGAATCACATATAGGCCAGACCAGGTAATGACGGCAGATTTCCTTCTCCAAAGGATATTAGTCAATCAGATGGGATTTTACAAAAATCAATATTGGCTTCATGACTTAAACTAACATTTAATTTGATTTTTTAAAATTAATTAAATTCAATTAGTTGCAAGAGTGGGTTTTGAATCCATTTCCCCAGGATATCACCCTGGAGCACCAGGTTACTAGCTTAATGATATGAACACGATGCCACTATACATTCCCACAACCAGATAAATGGCTGCAGCAAGCACAACATTTATTCTGAATTTCAATGATGAGCTGGTTGACACTCACTAACTTTTTTGAAATGTCTGTCCAATGATTTCAGTGACCTTTATTCTGAAGGCTCTGATAGCAGCACTGTGCTAAAACAAAAATGAATGTGAAACTAACTGTACGTGCCGACAGCCGAGACTTCACAAACTGAATAGCCACTTCATGCTTTTCCAAATTATTCAGCTATAATCTTCTTTAAAACTATATATTTTTTGATATTAGCAATGATAATGCTATTGATATAATATTGTCTTGCACTGTCTCGTGTTTAACTTTAGTCTGTTTACTTTCTAACTCCCTAAATAAAATCCAAAAACCTTCCAATTGCAGACAGTGCTGAGTTTTAATAGAAGCTTCTCAATAGAATCAACACTTCATTTGAGTTGAGCAAGTTTGAATTATCTATTAATTCAAATTAAAATAATTTGAAAACCCATCTAATGTTGTTTCATGAACATTTTTATGGAAGTAAACCAGCCCCCAGCTTAGTGCTGAAGTTGAAGATACCGAGACTCAGTGCCTTGATTCCAGTGTAATTTGGCCTCAATTGGTTCTCTTCAGCAAGGGAAGTTGGGCAGCCTGGTCTGTATTCATCCCAGTTCCAGACAAAAAAGGTAGGAATGCCAAACTCTGGTGGAGAAAAACAGACAGCTATCCCATAAATTAAACTACAGAGAATCATCCAATTCCTTGAGAAAAAATTATGACAGGCAGACATGAGCAAAAAGCTCTTGCTTCAGTGTGTGAAGCAACTTCGACTCCCACTGTGCTGGGCAACCAAATAAGGATAATTTTATACAAATGTAATTTTATTGACCCATTTCACAGGTTCCTTTTGAGGTTGATTTAATATTTAAATTTGTGCCACACAGATTAGACAACAAGTTTCAAAAGGGAACTGGATAAATACTTGAAAAAATGAAATGTGCAGACTGAGGGGAAGAAGCAACAGAGTGGGACTTATTGGATAGTTCTTTAAAAGAGCCAGCACAGACATGATGGGCGGAATGAGCTCCTTCTGTGCTGTAAGACTCTATGGCAGACTCAATCCCATGTTGGGCTTCCAAATTTCTCCATCAGCACTTAACATACCCAACTGTCCTGCTCTGCATCCTTCCCCGACTCCAACACATTTATTAACCTAAAGGATCCTGGTATTCTGTGGTTATCTACCATTGGGACCCTGGACACTACCAGAAGGATGTGGAGGCTTTGGAGAGAGTACAGAAGAGGTTTACCAAGATGTTGCCTGGTCTGGAGGGTATTAGCTATGAGGAGAAGTTGGATAAACTCGAATTGTTTTCACTGGAACAACGGAGGTGGAGGGACAACATGATAGAGGTTTACAAAGTTTTGAGTAGCATGGATAGAGTGGATAGTCAGAAGCTTTTTCCCAGGATGGAAGAGTCAGTTCCGAGGGGAAATAGGTTTAAGGTGCGAGGGGCAAAGTTTAGAGGGGAGGTGCGAGGCACGTTTTTTACGCAGAGGGTGGTGAGTGCCTGGAACTTGCTATCGGTGGAGGTGGTGGAAGCAGGTACGATAGCGACGTTTAAGAGGCATCTCGACAGATACATGAATAGGATGGGAATAGAGGGATACGGACCCTGGAAGTACAGAAGGTTTTAGTTTAGACAGGCATCAAGATCGGCGCAGGCTTGGAGGGGTGAATGGCCTGTTCCTGTGCTGTACTGTTCTTTGTCTGTGAGAAATGATTTACGCAGCATAATTCCAGGGGCTGTAATGAAAAGCTTTTGTTGTAATTGAAATTTAATTTCATATAAACTGTCTGTTGTGTAATCTTTTGAAGTTAGCATATTCTGTCTCCTTGTAAGATTTTTAACGTCTTTGTCCTTTCAGGAGTTACAGGAGTAGTGAGTGATGCAGACACAGTACCAACAAATCAGCTCGAAGCCTTGAAAGCTGCTATGGACAAGCTGATGGGTAGTGAATGTAGATTTTATTTCCCTTTTGGTCCAAATCTTTCCATTAAAAGGTATGACAGTGGACAGGCAATGGGTAGCACTTAAAGAATTAATGCTTGTTTTCCAACTGGGTGGCACAGTGGTTAGCACCACAGCCTCACAATTTTGCATGAGGCCAAAGGAAGAGGCCTGCAATATTGCCAAAAAACAGTAAGCCTGAGGATTGGAAGCATTTTAGAATTCATGAAAGGAGGACCAAGAAACTGATCAAGAAAGGGAAAATAGAATATGCAAGTAAACTAGTGAGGAACATAAAAATGGAGTGTAAAAGCTCTTATAGTCATGTAAAAAGGAAAAGATTAACAAAGACACATGTTGGCCCATCACAGGGAGAGACAGGGAAATTTATAATGGGCAATAACGAATTGGCAAAAAAACTAAACAAATACATTGTGTCTGTCTTCATGGAGGAAAATACAAAAAGCCTCCCAGAAGTTCTACAGAGCCAAGGTACTAGTGAGAATGGGGAACTGAAAAAAATCATATTCGTAAAAAAAAGTACTGGAGAAATTAATGGGACTGAAAGTTGGTAACTCCTCTGGACTTGATGATTTACATCCCACAATGTTGAAAGAGGTGGCTGTAGAGATAGTGGATGTGTTGGTGATCATCTTCCAAAATTCTATAGATTTTGGAACAGTTCTTGCAGATTGGAAGGTAGCAAATGCAACGCCACTATTTAGGAAAGGAGGGAAAGAGAAAACCAGGAACTACAGACCTGTGAGCCTGACGTCAGTACTAGGGAAATTGCTTGAATCTATTTTAAAGGACACTTAGAAAATAATTGGGCAGGATCAACATGGATTTATGAAAGGAAAATCATGTCTGAGAAATCTGTTGGAGTTTTTGAGGATGTAACCACCAGAATAGATAAGGGGAAACCAGTGGAGGTGGTGTATTTGGATTTTCAGAAGGTTTTCAATCAGGTCCCACACAGGAGGGGAGTAAGGAAAGTTAGAGCACATGAGATTGGGGGTGATTTAATTTCAAGGATTGAGAATTGGTTAACAGATAGAAAACAGAGAGTAGGAATAAATGGGTCATTCTCAGCTTGGCCGGCTGTGACTAGTGGGGTACCACAAGGGTCAGTGCTTGGCCCCAGCTACTCACAATCTATATCAATGATTTGGATGAGGAGACTAAATGTAATATTTCCAAGTTTGCCAATGACACAAAACTAAGTGGGCATGTGAGTTGTGAGGAGGATGCAAAAAGGTTTCAAGGGGATTTAGACAGGCTAAGTGAACATGGCAGATGGAATATAATGTGGAAACATGTGAAGTTATCCACTTTAGTAGGAAAAACCAAAATGAAGAGTATTTCTTAAATGGTGAGAGATTGGCAAGTGTTGATGTCCAAAGGCTCCTGGGTGGCCTAGTTCATGAGTCACTGAAAGCTAACATAAAGATGCTACAAGCAATTGCGAAGGCACATGGTATGTTGGCCTTTATTGAAAGAGGATTTGAATACAGGTACAAAGATTATACAGAGCCTTGGTGAGACTGTAGCTGGTGTATTGTGTCCAGATCTGGTCGCCTTACCTATGGAAGGAGATACTTACCATAGAGGGAGTGCAACAAAGGTTCACCAGACTGATTCCTGGGATGGTGGGATTGTGCTATAAGGAAATATTGAGGAGGCGGCACAGTGGCGCAGTGGTTAGCACCGCAGCCTCACAGCTCCAGGGACCCGGGTTCGATTCCGGGTACTGCCTGTGTGGAGTTTGCAAGTTCTCCCTGTGTCTGCGTGGGTTTACTCCGGGTGCTCCGGTTTCCTCCCACAAGCCAAAAGACTTGCAGGTTGATAGGTAAATTGGCCATTAAAAATAGTCACTAGTGTAGGTAGGTGGTAGGGAAATATAGGGACAGGTGGCGATGTTTGGTAGGAATATGGGATTAGTGTAGGATTAGTATAAATGGGTGGTTGATGTTCGGCATAGACTCGGTGGGCCGAAGGGCCTGTTTCAGTGCTGTATCTCTAATCTAATCTATTTTCTCTCGAGTTTAGAAGAATGAGAGGTGATCTCATTGAAGCATACAAAATTATTACAAGGCTCGACAGGGCAGATGCAGGAACGATGTTTTCCCTGGTTGTGGGGGAGTCTAGAACAAAGGGACACATTCTCAGAATATGAGGTAGCCCATTTGGGACTTAGATCTGGAGGAATTTCGTCACTCAGAGGGTGAATCTTTGGAAGTCTCTACCCCAAATGGTGGTGGAGGCTCAGTCATTGAGTATGTTCAAGACAGCATCACTCGATTTCTAGATATTAAAGATATCAAGGGATATGGGGATGGTGTGGGAAATGTGTTGAGGTAGAAGATCAGCCATGATCTCGTTGAATGGTGGAAAAGGCTCGAGGCTCCGAATTCCCTACTCCTGCTCCTATTTCCCACATTCCTATTTTTACCGGCCTACACTGCAACAGAAAGTATTTTACTTTCAGGCACTTAGTAGTCTGTACTTGTGCAACTTTAACAGCCTCTTGGTAATGAAGGTAGATACTTACTGATGGCATCTATACATAGAAGCTCATTTCTCCTGCACAAAACACTCACCTTTGTTTGTTTGCTCATGTTTTGGTTTGGGAATTGTCTAAAACATATCTTCCATGATCCTATTATAGTGAGAACATAAGGATTAAATACACTCGTGCTTCAAAGTGGAAAATCAGCAGTCCAGTTTTGTAACCATCGTCTCTCAAAAGTACTCCCTCTGAGTGTGTCTCCCAGCTGTGAGTGCAGGATTCGTGAATTTCCCCTCTCATTGTTGCATATTTGAAGAAGAGCAGAACAGTTCTCCCCGGTGTTCAAGACAATATTTATCTCTCAACATACATCATTAAAACAGGTCATGTGATCATGATCACATTGCTGTGAACAGAAGAACATAAGAAATAGGAGCAGGTTTAGGCCACATGGTCCCTGAAGCCTGCTCCTCCATTCAATAAGATCATGGCTGATCTGAGTCTTGGCCTCAACTTCACTTTCCTGTCTCTTCCCCAAAACCCTTGGGTCCCCTATAGTTCAAAAATCTACCTCAGCCTTGAATATATTCAATGAGTCTGCCTTCAAAGATTCCAAAGTATCACAAACACTCTGTGAGAAGAAATTCCTTCTCATCTCCATCTTAAATGGGTGACACTTTCTTCTGAAACTATGTTCTAGATCCCCCCATGAGGGGAAACATCCTCTCACCATTAACCCGTCAAACACCCTCAGAATCTTATATGTTTCAATGAGTTCACCTCTCATTCTTCAAAACTCCAATGAGTATAGGCCCAACCTGCTCAATCTTTCCCTTAAGACAACACCTTCATCCCAGGAATCAGTCTCGTGAACCTTCTCTGAACTGTCTCCAATGTAAGCATGTCCCTCCTCAAATAAGGTGACCAAAACTGTACACAGTACTCTAGCTGCAGTCTCACCAATGCCCTGTACAGTTGTAATAAGACCTCCCTACTTTTATACTCCAGCCCCTTGTAACAGCGGCCAACATTCTATTTGCCTTCCTAATTAATTGCTGTACCTCCATGCTGACATTTTGTGTTTCATGTCTGAGGACACCCAGTTCCCTCTGTACTACAGAATTCTGCTTTCTTTTTTCTTTCTTTTTAAGGGACAGACTCACTATTCTGATGTCTGGTCACAGACCTGAAACGTTAACACTGCTTCTCTCTCCACAGATGCTGCCAGACCTGCTGAATATTTCCAAGACTGTAAACAAGTCAAATAAATCGCTGTGAAACAGGACAAGCGCATATCAATCTCATTCAGTGATCATTGTTGATGAATATACAGCAAAGAAACATGAATCTGGAGCCCCCTGAATGACAATGACAATGACCTAAACAAGGTCAAAGTACCATCATGGAAGGGCAGTTAGTTAATGACTGACCAATCAGATGAACAGAAATGGGGTTTTACCTAATATGGCACAGAACCAAGCTGGGAAAGGTGTATAAAGTAAGAACTTGGAAGACCCCAAAAGCACGCATCATCATCCAAACGAAGACAGAAGATAGACTTCAATCAAGAGACAAGGCATCGCAGTTAACCGGAGGTTGAGGACCGGTGTTCCATCGTGAACACAATTGCTCACCACTGCCCTTTGCTAAGTATCACGGTTTTGTGCTTATTGCAGAAAACGTAATAAAGTCTGTAAAGCTTGTGAAAGTACCCTCGTACCCGTGTGGTTTTCTCGCTAGTCTGAGCTGTAAGTCCCTTTTAGATCTGCTCTCCCAACTTCGACTGTAGTTGTAATTGACCCAAGTCTTAGAATTAAATTAAAGCAAACCCCAGATCTTGCAAGTGATGCTGACACCTGGGACTTTGACGAGCACATAAACCGAGAGAGTTGAAGCAAGTTTCACAAATGTAGGAACATCGTGATAATTCTTACGGGGATAATCTCTTAGGAAGGGTGGTGGATTAAACTGACCCAGTGGTGTCTCTTTAAAATACAAGCTATGTGGTGAAAGGCCAATGTAAAGAAGGGTTTCTGGGAAACATATGAGGTAAAGTTAGTCACTAATTGTAATCTAGACAATATCCAATCCCTGTTAGAAGAGTGCAGACAAAAACATGAGCACATTCCGTTCGGAAAGCTTTTGATGAAGTCACCCACAGGTTAGCAAAATTAAAGCACATGGGATAAGAGGTAATACACTGGCATGGATTAAGGATTGGTTAACAGGCAGAAATCAGAGAGTAGAAATAAAGGGTCATTCTCACATTGACAGGCTGTGACTAGTGGGTACCATAAGATCAGTACTTGGGCCCCAGCTGTTCACAATATATCTCAATGATTTGGATGTGGGGAGCAAATGTAATATTTCCAAATTCGCAGATGACACAAAACTAAGTGGGAAAGTGTGTTGTGAGGAAGATGAACAGACTTAATCAGTGGGCAAGAATGTGGCAGATGGAATATAATGTGGAAAAATGTGAGGTTATCCATTTTGGTAGAAGGAACAGATGTGGTGTATTTCTGAAGAGGTAAGAGATTAGAAAGTGCAGATGTACAAAGAGACTGGGTGTCCTTGTCAATAAGTCACTGAAAGCTAACGTGCAGTACAGGAAGCAATGAGGAAGGCTAATGGTGTGTTAGCCTTTATCGCAAGAGGATTTGAGTACAGGAGTAGTGAAATCTTACTTCACTTTTATAGAACCTTGGTTCGACCACACCTGGAGCATTGTGTACAATTTAGATCCCCTTACCTGAGGAAGGATACTATTGCCATAGAGGAGTGCAACAAAGGTTCATCAGATTTGTTCTCAGGATAGTGGGACTGTCCTATGAAAAGAAATTGGGGAAACTGGGATTGTATTCTATAGAGTTTCGAAGAATGAGAGGTGATCTCATTGAAACCTACAAAATATATCAAGGGATAGACAGGGTAGATGCAGTTAAGATGTTTCCCTTGGTTGGGGAGTCTAGAACCAGGGGACACAATTTCAAAATAAGGGGGAAGCCACTTCGGACAGAGATGAGGAGAAATTTCTTTACTTAGAGGGTTGTGAATCTTTGGAATTCTCTACCCCAGAGGGCTGTGGAAGCTCAGTCATTGAGTATGTTTAAAGTACAGATTGATAGATTTCTAAATACTAATGATATAAAGGGATATGGGTATAGTGTGGGAAAAAGGCATTGAAGTGGATGATCAGCCTTAATCATGTTGAATTGCGGAGCAGGCTCAATGGGCTAAATGGCCTACTCCTGCTCCTACGTTCCTATATAAAGAAATAGTCGAGTTTACCCAGGTGCAGGTCTTGGATAAATGTTGGAAGAGTGACAGGGCTTTAAATCTCATCACACTCGCAGAATCACACTGTGTGCAGTGCAATGAGGAAGTGGTGCAGTCACAGGCGAAACAGATGGTAGCTCAAAGTGAACTGATCCAGCAGCAGCAGAAACTGCTGGAAATGTTACAAAATCAGCTAGCATCCTCTACTGCCACTCTGAGGAACAGGTGCTTAATGCTGTCCGGGCTGGGGCAGCTCAGCAGAGGTTAGAGTTGGCGGAGAGGCATATTGTCACTCTCATGCAGGAAAACACCCAGTTAACCCAGAAGTTAGAGGAATCATGGAGAGTCCTTAGAGAGCTACAGGAGTGACCCGACCGAGAGACAGACCAATGCACAGTGCAGGTCCAACATTCTGTGACTGTGGAACCAGATGCAGAAGCAGCAGGCCGCTGTAGCAGCCGTCACAAAAGCAGAGTATCACATGGGATATACTGAGACAGGACAGGAGTCCTCAGAGGAGGATGACGAAAGGGAAGGAGAGCTTTTTATGTCTGTCCTGCTAAGTTAATGACAACACAGAGGAGACAGGGTAGACCTGAGAGAAAGGGAGAAAGGAATCCAGGGCTGTCCATTCCTGCTGAGGAGGAGGTTACTGAGGCCACTTCCATGTCCCTTAGCTCTGGAGATTTCAAAGCATTAACTGATCAATTGGCCCCAATCACAACTGCAACTTGTCCCTTAGAATTAGCAGAGCGTTTCATAACCTTTCAAAATTATAATTCCCAGTTGACTGACAATACCATGGTATTTCCAGCAATGATTAGATAAATAAGAATGGAAACAGGTGAGTTCAGTCCTAACCAGTCAGACAACAGTGGAGAGACATTGGAGGAGTCCGGTGTGTTCAAAAGTGTGCAGACAGATCGAGAAGGACAAGGAGGGATAGATAACCTTTGTCACTGTCACATGGAATGTTATTGTGACTTTGTAAAGGACCATTTTGTGACTGTGGCAGAAGAGGAAAGTTAATTGGAGAGATTTAAACATGGAGTTCCGAGAAAGACGGGCACGGATTTGGGAAGTGACAACACGTTCAAAGACTATGGAGAGGAAAGAGATTTTGGAAATGGAGTGGAAGTTTGCAAAGATGGAGGGGACAAGACTTGTTTCTTTGAGGAGAGGGTTGATGATGGCAGATTTAGAGGAGAGAGAGAGATGGAACCGGAAGAGAAGGAACTGTTAACAATGTCAGATCACATGGGGACCAGGAGGGGAAGTTGGGTGAACAGCAGCTTAGTGAGAATAGTTCTGAAGGACAAGATGAGCTCAGTGAGGGCACGAGGGGAGATAGGAGAGAAACTAGAGAAAGATGTGAGATCAGAGTTAGGAATGGGAGAAGCTTTAGACGAAATTTGGCCCAGTGGGCTAGGGGAAGGAAGGGAACTGGCAGAGGTAGCTGATTGGATCGTCTCATCTTAGTGACAAAGAAATCCATGAGCTCCTCACACTTACTGTTGGAGGTGAGGGTGGAGAGACAGTGGAGTGAAGTTCAAGAAGTCGGTGTGAAGTAGAGAATAGAATGCGGGGGTTATCTTCTCATTGCAGGATGATCCAGGAATATTGAACAGTTTCAGCAGATGAGAACAGGACCCAATAGAGTTTTATGTGACCTGGCTGTGTTGCTAAACAAGTTGTCTGTCATATCTTTTCAATTCTACATCCCTTGGAATGATAGGGGCTGAGATGAGAGCCGTACCAGAGGAAATGACCAGAATGAGAGAGAGCAATGGATTTATTTGGAGCTCGGTCTTCAAAGATAGATGTGAGGGGTGCAGTCAAGCAAATCAATATTGTGGAAATGTTGTGGAAAATGAAGTGAATTTTGGATGGTCTTTTTTCCAGGGGTGGATACAGACGGAGGTAGGGTTGGGCTTTGGGAGGCGGATGTGGGGGGAGAGTGATACAAGGAAGTGATCAGAGATTGCCTTCTTTATCTGTTATTGAAGCGAGACCACGTGAGATGGCATGGTCAAGGTTGTCACCGTGAAGATAAATTGGGAAGTTTTCATGGATGGAAAGATTAAGGGAAGATTGGACAGCAATATACTCAGAGAAGGGAGAGATTGATGAGTTGAGATGGAGATTGAAATCACCGAGGAGAAATGTCATTCAATGCAGAGGCTGAGGGAGCAAAGCAATGAAGATATCTCAGTGAGAATATTTTCATCGCACTTGGGAGGTCGGTAGAGAATGGGGATTTTGATTGAGAGGTGAGAAGGGTGGAGCAGAAGGAGAAAGTGTCAGAGGAGGGGGAAAGGCGACAAGATAGAGGTTTACAGGATTGTGAGTGGCATGGACGGAGTGGATGGTCAGAGGCTTTTTCCCAGGGTGGAGGGGTCGGTTATAGGGGACATGGGTTTAAGGAGCAAGGTGCAAGGTTTGGAGGGGATGTGTGAGGCACAGAGGGTGGTGAGTGCCTGTAACTTGCTGCCGGTGGAGGTGGTGGAAACAGGCATGATAGCGACGTTTAAGAGGCATCTTGACAAATACATGAATCGGATGGGAATAGAGGGATACGGTCCCCGGAAGTGTAGAAGGTTTTAGACAGGCATCAAGATCAGTGCAGACTTGGAGGGCCGAATGGCCTGTTCCTGTGCTGTGCTGTTCTTTGTTATTTGTTCTTTTTGAGTAGGGGCTCAGGCCAAGGTGTGAACTGGTGATAAGTGCCACACTGCCACCACCTTAATCTTCATGGGGATTGTGGTGGAAGGTCTAGCCAGGAGGGGAGGCTTCATTTAGGGGGAAAGTGTTATCACCCCTCAGCCAAGTTTCCATTGAGGCCATGATGTCGATGCAATCATCCACAATATCTTCATGGATGGAAAGGGCCTTGAACGGACATTCTGATGGGAGATGTGTAGAGGGGTGGTGAGAGCTGATCCACTGGCTGAGTCCATAGGATCAGCAGTGGGAGGGGTGAGTTGGACGAGAAAGATATTGGAAGATTAGCCCTCAGTGGGTGCACTTGGTGGGAGATTCGGTGAAAGATTAGGATGGGACAATTGGGATTGAAGCTCGGAATGAGCGATCACCGAGTACCTCGATGACCACTGTGGAGGATGCTGAGAGAGATAAAGTGGGAAGGTGTGGGTTTATCCAGTAAAACAGAGACAGTGGAAGTGATCACAGGAGATGTTCCAGATTAGTTTAATTTTATTCTCAATGTATTATTATCTTAAAGGATTTTCTGCATAAGGCAGTTGTTCTACGTTTACAAAAGGTACCTTACATTAAATGCAAACTCAATCTAATCATCTCAGTTTGTCTTTAAAACAACCTGAGTGCAGAGACTGAGTGGAGAGAGGCTGGGTTCATGTGTGGCTTATGTGTGAAAATCTTCCATTTTCCTCGTTATTTTATCTTCTTAGAAAGGACAGTGAAGGGATATTTCACCCCATTCTTCAGTTCCTCTCTAAACTTACTCTGGGTCACAGCGTAAATAAAAGTGTTTGTGCAGCAACTCAGGAGCTGAAGCATAACCGCAAGGTGGTCGACAATGGGTGACGGGCTATCAGAATCAGTCAGGCCCAGCAGAGCAATTCGTGCGTAAATTGTAGTCACCAGGAACAGAACCCATAGAAGGATAAAATTTCCCGATATTATAAAAAGTAAAGTGATTGATTTTCTTCTGTTCACTGTCTCTGGATCACTGTGACTCTCCCCACTGACCCGGTCCCGAAGTCTCTTGCGAATTCTGATGGTCACGAGAATGTGCCTGACAGTTAAAACATTGAGCATCAGAATCAGAATAAATGGTACACATGGGGTGAAAATATAATGCAACAATTCAATTGCTGCCCATACTGGTGAAAGCAGAACACTCCAGGGAATAATGCAGAGCCAGGGGGCTCGAAAAAGGGTATAGCTGCTTGAAAGCATGAAGTACCAGAAAATATTCTTCACACAGAACAACACAGACATTGTTCCAATAATCACAGCTGTCAATTTCTCAGTGCGATATTTAGTTTTCATTTTCTGGCAGCAAATGGCCACAAATCGATCAAAGGTGAAAGCGACGGTGAACCAGACAGAACAGTCCGTTGCTGCATAAAGTAGGACAGCGTGGATATTACACACTGGAATATCAAACAGAAATCGAAACATTCTATGATAACTAATGGGAATTTGCCTCAGTATCAGATCGAAGATAATGACCAGTAGATCCGCCGCTGCCATGGCCACCAAGTAACGAGTGACACATTTGGAGAGACCACACTTTCCCCGAGACAGGATCACAATCGTCACTAAGTTAACTGTAAGGAAGAGGAAAAACAGGAACATTATACAACAGGATAGGAGCAGGAATATAAATATGGTGGATACATGGGTAGAATAAACTACATTCTGCGATGGAATACAATGTGACAGAACTTCACGATAGTAATAAGACTTTGCACCGACTATCCGTAATAATTTCAGCAGTCCATATCTGAAGAGTTCGATAAATAAACACAAAAACAAAATGCTCATGTTCATTCATAAATGTGCAGTTATAATATGGTCTCCCCTGGTGCACAGAGAGTAAACACACTGACTGGTGCCTTGCAAAACCAAAGAGATCAATTCTTGGTCTGGTCAGTTACAACAGGAATCAGTTACCAGGGGATATGGTGGGGAAATTACCAGGATCCCTCTGCTGATCAGTGACCCTTGGATATGCTGAGGTTTTAATCCCCTGGCATCTGCTGCAGCTGATTCATGACCATGAGATTCCAGGAAGGTGTGTTGCATCCCTGGTGCAAGGGTCATGGATATCACCGAGCGGCTACAGGACATTCTAGAGTGTGAGGGAGCACAGCTTGAAGTCATGGTCCACATTAGTACCAACAATATAGGAATTTCCCGGCGGAGCAGCAGGAGAAGGTAGCGACTCTTCGGTGGGTAAGTGAAGGCAACAGGAGCTGTGTTTTAAAGTTGTACTTACTTTTTTCTTGTGTTCAAGTTACTTTTGGCGCGGGAGGAACCGGAAGCTGGACGGCAGCAAGGACTCCTGGGTAGGTATTTTCTTTAAAGGTGCGGAGCAGAGTTAACCTGAGACACTACACATGTAGTATCTCCCACCCATCCTCCTCCTCTAACCTAATAATAAGACCCTTTTTACCCTCCTCCTCTAGCCAAAAAGGACTGAACAGGTAAGCTATTTCACTGTTTTTGTTAATATCTATATTTGTACTTAATTAAGGGGTAATTGAGTAAAAGAAATGGCAGCCAGGGGAGTGCAGTGCTCCTCCTGCAGTATGTTCGAGGTGAGGGGAACCTCCGGTGACCCTGCCGACTTCACCTGCTGGAAGTGCATCCGTCTCCAGCTCCTATCAGACCGTGTTAGGGAACTGGAGCTGGAGCTGGATGAACTGAGGATCATTCAGGAAGCTGAGGGGGTGATAGATAGAAGCTACAGGGATGTCGTTACTCCACAAAACAAAGGCAGCTGGGTAACAGTTAGAGGTGGGAAGAGGTCAGTGCAGGGATCTCCTGTGGTCGTTCCCCTCAGCAACAAGTATACAGTTTTAGATACTGTTGGGGGGGACGGCCTATCGGGGGCAGGCTGCAGTGAACGGGCCTCTGGCACGGGGTCCTGCACTGTGGCTCAGAAGGGAAGGAGGGAGAATGGGAGAGCACTAGTCATCGGGGACTCGATGGTGAGGAGTACCGACAGGCGGTTCTGTGGGCGCAAGCGAGACGCACGGATGGTTTGTTGCCTACCTGGTGCCAGGGTCCGTGATGTTTGTGATCGCGTCTTCAGGATCCTTAAAGGGGAGGGGGAGCAGCCAGAGGTCGTGGTGCACATTGGCACCAACGACGTAGGAAGGAAGGGTGGCACAGATGTTAGAAGTGAGTTTAGGGAGTTAGGCTGGAAGCTGAAAGCTCGGACGGACAGAGTTGTTATCTCTGGTTTGTTGCCGGCGCCACGTGATAGTGAGGCTAGGAATAGGGAGAGAGCACAGCTGAACACGTGGCTGCAGGAATGGTGTAGGAGAGAGGGCTTCCAGTTCTTGGATAATTGGACTGCATTCTGGGGAAGATGGGACCTGTTCAAACAGGACGGGCTGCATCTGAACCAGAGGGGCACCAATATCCTGGGAGGGAGGTTTGCTAGTACTGTTCGGGAGGGTTTAAACTAGTTTGGGAGGGGGATGGGAACCGGACTTGTAGTCCAGGGACCAGTGGGTCCACTCAGAATGACAAAGAGTGTAGTGAGGTATTGGGGAAGGTAGCACTGTCGCAGAGGACAGATGGGCACGGAGAAGGGTTAAAGTGCGTATACTTCAACGCAAGAAGCATCAGGAATAAGGTGAGTGAATTGAAGGCGTGGATGGGCACTTGGGACTACGATGTTGTGGCCATCACTGAAACGTGGATAGGTGAGGGGGAGGAATGGTTCTTGGAGGTACCTGGTTATAGATGTTTTCATAAGATTAGGAATGGTGGTAAAAGAGGTGGGGGGGTGGCATTGTTAGTTAGAAATAGTGTAACAACTGCTGAAAGAATTTTCGAGGAGGATCTGCCGACTGAGGCACTGTGGGTTGAGGTCAGGAACAGGAAAGGAGCAGTCACCTTGATGGGAGTTTTCTATCGGCCCCCCAATAGCAGCAGGGAGGTGGAAGAGCAGATTGGGAAACAGATTTTGGAAAGGAGCAGAAGTCACAGGGTAGTAATTATGGGGGATTTCAACTTCCCAAATATTGATTGGCAACTCTTTAGATCGAATAGTTTGGATGGGGTAGTGTTTGTGCAGTATGTCCAGGAAGCTTTTCTGACTCAGTATGTAGACTGCCCGACCAGAGGGGAGGCAATATTGGATTTGGTACTAGGTAATGAACCAGGGCAAGTGATAGAGCTGTTGGTGGGCGAGCACTTTGGAGATAGTGATCACAATTCTGTAGCATTCACTGTGGTAATGGAGAGGGATAGGTATGTGCAACAGGGCAAGGTTTACAATTGGGGGAAGGGTAGATATGATGCTGTCAGGCAGGAACTGAGGAGCATAAGTTGGGAGCATATGCTGGCAGGGAAGGGCACGGTCGAAATGTGGAACTTTTTCAAGGAGCAGATAGTAGGGACCATTGATAAGCATGTCCCTGTCAGACAGGGAAGGGATGGTCATGTGAGGGAACCGTGGTTGACAAGAGAGGTTGAGAGTCTTGTTAGGAAGAAGAAGGATGCGTATATAAGGTTGAGGAAAAGGGGCACAGGCATAGCTCTGGAGGGATACAAGATGGCCAGGAAGGATCTGAAGAAAGGGATTAGGAGAGCTAAGAGAGGGCATGAAAAATGCTTGGCGGGTAGGATAAAAGAAAACCCCAAGGCCTTTTACTCGTATGTCAGAAATATGAGGATGACTAGGGGGACCGTAGGTCCGGTCAAGGACAATAGCGGGAGACTGTGTGTTGAGCCGGAAGAGATAAGTGAGGTTTTGAATGAGTACTTCTCTTCGGTATTTACGAATGAGAAGGGGTGTATTACTGAAGAGGACGGTGTGAAACAGACTGGTAAGCTCGAGGAAGTGCTCGTTAGGAGGGAAGATGTGTTGGGGTTTTTGAATAACTTGAAGATAGACAAGTCTCCCGGGCCTGACGGGGTATATCCAAGGATGTTATGGGAAGCAAGGGATGAAATTGCAGAGCCGCTGGCAATGATCTTTTCATCTTCTCTGTTGACGGGGGTGGTACCAGGTGATTGGAGGGTGGCAAATGTTGTGCCCCTGTTCAAGAAAGGGAATAGGAACAACCCTGGGAATTACAGGCCAGTTAGTCTTACTTCGGTGGTAGGCAAGTTGATGGAAAAGGTGCTGAGGGATAGGATTTCTGAGCATCTGGAAAGACACTGCTTGATTCGGGACAGTCAGCACGGTTTTGTGAGGGGTAGGTCTTGCCTCACAAGCCTGATTGAATTCTTTGAGCAGGTGACCAAGCAAGTGGATGAGGGTAAACCAGTGGATGTGGTGTACATGGATTTTAGTAAGGCATTTGATAAGGTCCCCCATGGTAGACTTATGGAGAAAGTCAGGAGGCATGGGATAGTGGGGAATGTGGCCAGTTGGATTAAGAATTGGCTAACTGATAGAAGGCAGAGAGTGGTCTTAGATGGTAAATACTCAGCCTGGAGCCCAGTTACCAGTGGCGTGCCACAGGGATCAGTTCTGGGTCCTCTCCTGTTTGTGATTTTTATTAACGACTTGGATGAGGAAGTCGAAGGGTGGGTCAGTAAATTTGCAGATGATACAAAGGTTGGTGGAGTTGTGGATACCGAGGAGGGCTATTGTCGTCTGCAAAGGGACTTGGATAGGTTGCAGTGCTGGGCTGAAAAGTGGCAGATGGAGTTTAACCCTGAAAAGTGTGAGGTCGTCCATTTTGGAAGGACAAACACGAATGCAAAATACTGGGTTAACGGTAGGGTTCTTGGGCATGTGGAGGAGCAGAGAGACCTTGGGGTCTATGTGCATAGATCGTTGAAAGTTGCAACTCAAGTGGATAGGGCTGTGAAGAAGGCATATGGGGTGTTAGCGTTCATTAGCAGAGGGATTGAATTTAAGAGCCGTGAGGTGATGATGCAGCTGTACAGGACCTTGGTAAGGCCTCATTTGGAGTACTGTGTGCAGTTCT
This sequence comes from Heterodontus francisci, assembly GCF_036365525.1. Classification (NCBI taxonomy): domain Eukaryota; kingdom Metazoa; phylum Chordata; class Chondrichthyes; order Heterodontiformes; family Heterodontidae; genus Heterodontus; species Heterodontus francisci. Next base: position 31,624,178 of record NC_090410.1, read on the forward strand.
GGTCGCCTCATTTTAGGAAGGATGTGGAAGCCTTGGAGAGGGTGCAGAGGAGATTTACCAGGATGTTGCCTGGAATGGAGAATAAGTCTTACGAGGAAAGGCTGAACATTCTAGGCCTCTTCTCATTAGAACGGAGAAGGATGAGGGGTGACATGATAGAGGTTTATAAGATGATCAGGGGAATAGATAGGGTAGACAGTCAGAAACTTTTTCCCCGGGTGGAGCAAAGCGTTACAAGGGGTCATAAATTTAAGGTGAAGGGTGGGAGATATAAGGGGGATGTCAGGGGAAGGTTCTTTACCCAGAGAGTGGTCGGGGCATGGAATGCCTTGCCTGGGGAAGTTGTTGAGTCAGAAACTTTAGGGACTTTCAAACGGCTTTTAGATAGGTATATGGATAAAGGAGAATGATGGGGTATAGATTAAATTGTCCTTGACAGAGGACAAAGGATCGGCACAACATCGTGGGCCGAAGGGCCTGTTCTGTGCTGTATTTTTCTATGTTCTATGTTCTAAGAAGGGATGAGGTCCTGCAGGCTGAGTTTAGGCAGCTAGGAACAAGATTAGCAAGCAGGAGCTCAATGGTAGTAATCTCCGGATTACTCCGAAGGCCACGTGCTAGCAAGTATAGAAATAGAAAAATACACCAAATGGATGTGTGGCTGGAGAGATGGTGCAGGTGGGAGGGCTTCAGATTTCTGGGGCATTGGAACCAGTTCTGGTGACCGTGGGACCTGTACAAACCGGACGATCTGCACCTGAAAAGGACTGGGACAAATATCCTTGCAGGCAGGTTTGCTAGTGCTGTTGAGGATGGTTTAAACTAGTGTGGCAGGGGGATGGGAACCCGAATGCAGTCTTAGATAGGACAATTTCAGGGCAGGGAACCAGAGGCAGAAAATTAGTGAGTGACTCTGAAACACAGAAGAACCAAGGGTGAAAAAGTGTGCAGCACAGGAATTTGGCAGTGTTAAAGGGCATTTATTTAAATGCAAGAAGTGAAGTAAATAAAGCCGATGAACTGAGAGCACAAATCGACACAAGGCAACATGATATCGTTGCTATAGTGGAAACTTGGCTTCAGGAGGGACTTAGAATGGCAACTCAACATCCCTGGATATAGAGTTTTCAGGCAGGATGGAGAGGGAGATAAAAAAGGAGGGGTGTAGCATTATTTGTTAAGGAATCAGTAACAGCTTTGAGGAGGGATGATATGCTAAATGAATCATCAATGAGGCCATTTGGGTGGAGATCAGAAATAAAAAAGGGGCAGCCACACTACTAGATGTGTACTATAGACACAGGTAGGAGAACAAATATTAAGACAAATTTCTGAGTGCAAGATCTATAGAGCAATAATAGTTGGGGATTTCAACTACCCCAATATCAACCGAGATACAAACAGTGTGAAGGGCACAGAGGGGATAAAATTCTTGAACTACAAGAGAACTTTTTAGCCAGCACATAACACACCCAACGAAAGAGGGCACAGTTCGAGATTTAGTCTTCACTAACGAAGCTGGGCAAGAGGATGAAATAACAATGGGTGACCATTTTGGAGATACAGTAAGTTCTTGCATAATCATGGAAAAGGACAAAAATAAAACAGGTGTAAAAGTTCTGAATTGGAGGAAGGCAAATTTTAAGAAACTGAGAGGTGACCTGGCGAAAGTGGACTGGATACAGCGACTCGAAGGAAGATCAGTGGCAAACCAGTGGGAGACATTCAAAAGCGAGATACTACAGAGACCACAAAGATAAAGGGTGGTACTGCCAAAAAAGGAGCCTCTTGGTTATCTAGAAGCATACCAAGTAAGTTAAGGCAGAAAAAGAAAGCTAATGACTATCACAAAAATCTGAATACTTTAGAAAGCCTAGAGGGGAATAGATAGTGCAGAGGTGAAGTAAGAAAGGAAATTATAAAAGCAAAGAGAGGATATACTGTGGAGAAGGTCATGGAAGCTAGTGAGTTCAAGGGAGGGAACACCGATATCCTGGAGCATATCAACATTACAAAGGAGGAGGTGTGGGAGGTTTTGAAGCGCATTAAGGTGGATAAATCCCCAAGGCCTGACCAGGTGTATCCGAGGATGGTCTGGGAAGCAAGGGAGGAGATTGCTGGGGCCCTGGCAGAGATTTTTGCATCATCGTTGGCCACGAGTGAGGTACCAGAAGACTGGAGGATAGCTAATGTTGTGCCTTTATTTAAGATGGGCATCAGGAATAAGCCAGGGAACTACAACCCGGTGAGCCTTACATCAGTGGTGGGAAAGTTATTGGAAGAGATTCTGAGAGACAGGATTGAAATGCATCTGGAAAGGCATGGTCTGATTAGGGACAGTCAGCATGGCTTTGTGCGTGGGAAATCATGTCTCATGAATTTGATTGAGTTTTCGGAGGAGGTGACCAAGAGGATTGATGAGGGCAGGGCGATGGACATTGTCTCCATGGATTTTAGCAAGGCCTGCATGGTAGGCTGGTCCATAAGGTACGAACACATGGGATCCAGGGTGAGCTTGCAAATTGGATAGAAAACTGGCTTGGCGATTGGAGGCAGAGGATGGCAGTGGAGGATTGTTTATCAGATTGGAGGCCAGTGACCAGTGGTGTGCCGCAGGGATCAGTGCTGGGCCCTCTGTCGTTTGTCATATATATTAATGAATTGGATGTGAATCTAAGGGGCATAATTAGTAAGTTTGCAGATAACACCAAATTGGTGGTTTCGTGGACAGTGAAGATGGTTGTCTAAGGTTGCAACAGGATATAGATCAACTGGGAAACTGGGCAAGGGAGTGGCAAATGGAATTTAATGCAGACAATTGTGAAGTGATGCATTTTGGGAAGTTAAACCAGGGCAGGACATATACAGTGAATGGCAGTGCCCTGGGGAGTGTTGTTGAACAGAGAGACCTTGGGGTGCACGTACATAATTCCCTGAAAGGGGCAACACAGGTAGACAGGGTGGTGAAGAAGGCATATGGCATACTTGCCTTCATCGGCCGAAGCATTGAGTCTGAGAGTTGGGATGTCATGTTACAGTTGTACATAACGTTGGTTGGGCCGCATTTGGAGTACTGTGTGCAGGTCTGGTCTCCGCACCACAGGAAAGATGTGATTAAGCTCGAGAGAGTGCAGAAAAGATTCACAAGGATGTTGCCTGGTTTGGAGGGCTTGAGTTACAAAGAGAGATTGGATAGGCTGGGTCTGTTTTCCCTGGAGCGAAGTAGGCTGAGAGGGGACATGATAGAGGTATATAAAATTATGAGAGGCATAGATATGGTAGATAGCCAGAGCCTGTTTCCCATGGTAGGGGTGACTAAAACTAGAGGGCATAGATTTAAGGTGAGAGGGAGGAGGTGTAAAGGGGATCAAAGGGGTAAATTTTGCACACAAAGAATAGTGGGTATCTGGAATGAGCTGCCTGAGGAGGTGGTGGAGGCAGGAACAGTAGCGACATTTAAGAGGCATCTGAACAGGTACTTGAATGAGTAAGGTACAGAGGGATATGGAATTAATGCAGGCAGATGGGATTAGTATAGATTGGCATGATGGTCGGAATGGACGCGGCGGGCCGAAGGGTCTGTTTCTATGCTGTATGACTCTATGACTCTCTGCCAAGAAATCGGAGCAGAAGTGGACCATATAGCCCATCGAGCCTGCTCCGCCATTCAGTATGATGATGGCTGATCTTGGGCTTCAATTCCACTTTTTTTTTTATTCATTCATGGGATGTGGGTGACGCTGGCCAGGCCAGCATTTATTGCACTTCCCTAATTGCCCTTGAGAAGGTGGTGGTGAGCTGCCTTCTTGAACCGCTGCAGTCCATTTGGGGTAGGTATACCCACAGTTAGGAAGGGAGTTCCAGGATTTTGACCCAGCGACAGTGAAGGAACGGCGATTTCGTTCCAAGTCAGGATGGTGTGTGACCTGGAGGGGAACTTGCAGGTGGTGGTGTTCCCATGTATTTGCTGCCCTTGTCCTTCTAGTTGGTAGAGGTCGTGTGTTTGGAAGGTGCTGTCGAAGGAGCGTTGGTGCATTGCTGCAGTGCATCTTATAGATGGCATACACTGCTGCTACTGTGCGCCGGTGGTGGAGGGAGTGAATGTTTGTAGATGGGGTGCCAATCAAGCGGGTTGCTTTGTCCTGGTTAGTGTTGAGCTTCTTGAGTGTTGTTGGAGCTGCACCCATCCAGCCAAGTGGAGAGTATTCCATCACACTCCTGACTTGTGCCTTGTAGATGGTGGACAGGCTTTGGGGAGTCAGGAGGTGAGTTACTCGCCTCAGGTTTCGAAGCCTCTTACCTGCTCTTGTAGCCACGGTATTTATATGGCTATTCCAGTTCAGTTTCTGGTCAATGGTAACCCCGAGGTGTTGATAGTGGGGGATTCATCAATGGTAATGACATTGAATGTCAAGGGGAGATGGTTAGATTCTCTCTTGTTGGAGATGGTCATTGCCTGGCACTTGTATGGCGCCAATGTACTTGCCACTTATCAGCCCAAGCCTGGATATTGTCCAGGTCTTGCTGCATTTCGACACGGACTACTTCAGTATCTGAGGAGTCATGAATGGTGCTGAACATTGTGCAATCATCCGCGAACATCCCCACTTATGAACTTATGATTGAAGGAAGGTCATTGATGAAGCAGCTAAAGATGGTTGGGCCGAGGACACTACCCTGAGGAACTCCTGCAGTGATGTCCTGGAGCTCAGATGATTGACCTCCAACAACCACAACCATCTTCCTTTGTGCTAGGTATGACTCCAGCCAGCGGAGGGTTTTCCCCCTGATTCCCATTAACCTCAGTTTTGCTAGGGCTCCTTGATGCCATACTCGGTCAATTGCTGCCTTGATGTCAAGGGAAGTCACTCTCGCCTCACCTCTTGAGTTCAGCCCTTTTGTCCATATTTGAACCAAGGCTGTAATGAGGTCAGGAGCTGAGTGGCCCTGGCTGAGCCCAAAGTGAGCGTTACTGAGCAGGTTATTGCGAAGCAAGTGCCGCTTGATTGCACTGTTGATGACACCTTCCATCACTTGATTGATGATTGAGAGCAGGCTGATGGGGTGGCAATTGGCTGGGTTGGATTTGTCCTGCTTTTTGTGTACAGGACATACCTGGGCAATTTTCCACATTGCAGGGTAGATGCCAGTGTTGTAGCTGTACTGGAACAGCTTGGCTAGGGGTGCGGCAAGTTCTGGAGCACAGGTCTTCAGTACTATTGCTGGAATATTGTCAGGGCCCATCGCTTTTGCAGTATCCAGTGCCTTCTTTCGTTTCTTCATATCACGCGGAGTGAATCGAATTGGCTGAATTCTGGCATCTGTGATGCTGGGGACATCAGGAGGAGGCCGAGATGGATCATCAACTCGGCACATCTGGCTGATGATTGTTGCAAATGCTTCTGCCTTATCTTTCGCACTGATGTGGTGGGCTCCCCCATCATTGAGGATGGGGATATATGTGGAGCCACCTCCTCCAGTTAGTTGTTTAATTGTTCACCACCATTCACGGCTGGATGCGGCAGGACTGCAGAGCTTAGTTATGATCCATTGGTTATAGGATTGCTTAGCTCTGTCTATCGCATGCTGCTTACGCAGTTTGGCACGCAGATAGTCCTGTGTTGTAGTTTCACCAGGTTGACACCTCATTTTGAGGTATGCCTGGTGCTGCTCCTGGCATGCCGTCCTGCACTATTCATTGAACCAGGGTTGGTCTCTTGGCTTGATGGTAATGGTAGAGTGGGGGATATGCCGGGCCATGAGGTTACCGACTGTGGTTGAGTACAATTCTGCTGTTGCTGATGGTCCACAGCGCCTCATGGATGCCCAATTTTGCATTGCTAGATCTGTTCAAAATCTATCCCATTTAGCACGGTGATAGTGCCACACAACACGATAGATGGAATCCTCAATGTGAAGGCAGGACTTCGTCTCCACAAGGACTGTGTGGTGGTCACTCCTACCAATACAGTCATGGACAGAAGCATCTGCAGCAGGCAGATTGGTGAGGACGAGGTCAAGTATGTTTTTCCCTCGTGTTGGTTCCCCCACCACCTGCCGCACACCGAGTCCAGCAGCTATGTCCTTTAGAACTTGGCCAGCTCAGTCAGTAGTGGTGCTACCGAGCCACTCTCGGTGATGGACATTGAAGTCCCACACCCAGAGTACATTTTGTGCCCTTGCCACCCTGTGTTTCCTCCAAGTGGTGTCCAACATGGTCGAGTACTGAGTCATCAGCTTAGGGAGGGCGGTAGGTGGTAATCAGAAGGAGGTTACCTTGCCCATGTTTGACCTGATGCCATGTGACTTTTTGGGTCCAGAGTCAATGTTGAGGACTCCCAGGGCAAATCCCTCCCTACTGTATACAACTGTGCCACCACCTCTTCTGGGTCTGTCCTGCCGGTGGGACAGGACGTCCCCAGGGATCGTGATTGCAGTGTCTGGGACATTTGTTACTCTTCCTTTTTATGTACTTTTTAAAGTTCTTGTAATCTGTTTTTATATTGCTGGCTAGCTTACTCTCATATTCTATTTTTTCCCTTTTTATCAACTTTTCGGTGGCCCTTTGCTGGTTTCTAAAACACTCCCAATCCTTATACCTGCAACTATTTTTGGAACATCATAATCCTCTTCTTTTAGTCTAATACTCTCCTTAACTTCCTGAGTGAGCCACAGATGGGTCTTCCTTGATGAATTTTTGTTTTTGAATAGAATGTGCTTTTGTTGAAACTTTTGAATTGTTTCTTTAAATGTTTCCTACTCTTCATTTATCACCATACCTTCTGGTCTGTTTACCCAATTAACCTTCGCAAATTCTTCTATGTTTAAGATTCATGTTTGTGACTGAAATGAGTCACTTTCAAACTTAACATGAAATTCAATGGTATTAAGATCACTATTTCCCAGTGGATGTTTTACTATGACGTTGCTTACTAACCCTGCTTTGTTACACAATGCGAGATCTAAGATAGCTTTATGACTAGTTAGTTCGACAACATATTCCACAAATTCATCTTCTGGACCACTGTTGCCAATTTGATCGTCCCAATCGATATGCAGATTCAATTCACCCACAATTAATACATCACCTTTTTTACATGCTTCAGTAATAACCAGTTTAATGCTCTGTCCAGTAATATAAGTACTGTTAGGGGGCCTGTAAACTACTCCCACAAGTGTTTTCTGACTCCTGCTATTCCTAACTTCCACCCAGACTGATTCTACTTCATGATCTTCTGAGGCCAGACCCCTTCTTATGAATGTCATTATGTCATCCTTTATTATCAGGGCTACCTCTCCTCCTTTGCCATTCTGTCTGTCTCTCCGAAATATTGTGTATCCCAGAATATTCATTCCAAACCTTGTTCTCTTTGTAACTATGTCTCAGTAATGGCAATTAGATCCAGATCATTTACCTCTGTTCTTGCCACTAGTCCATCTGTCTTATTACAGATGCTTCATGCATTCAGAAAATGGAACTTTAATTTCATTTTTTACCTCTGTTCCCAGCCTCCTCAATCTATCCTCATAGGATAATCCCACCATCCCTGGAATTAGTTTGGTGAACCTTCATTGCGCTCTTTCAATGGCAAGTATATCCGTCCTTCAGTATGGAGACCAAAACCATACGCAATATTCCAGGTGCGGTCTTACCGGGCTTTATAGAATTGCAGCAAGACATCTTTACTCCTGTACTCAAATCCTTTTGCAATATAGGCCAACATATCATTTGTTTTCCCAATTGATTGCTGCACCTGCATGTTAGCTTTCAGTGACTCGCGAGCAAGGACAACCAAGTTCCTTTGGACATCAACATCACACCATTCAAGAAATACCCTGCATTTCTGTTTTTTCTATCAAAGTGAAAAACTTCACATTTGTCCACTTTATATTCCATCTGCCATGTTCTTGCCCACTCACTTAGCCTGTCTAAATCCCCTTGAAGTCTCTTTGCATTCTTCTCACAACTTACATTCTCACCTAGTTTTGTGCCATCAACAAATTTGGAATTATTACACTTGGTCCTCATATCCAAACTGCAGATTGTGAACAGCTGGGGACTAAGCACTGATCGAAAAATAACTTGGCTGTTGCCTGCCATCCAGAGAAAGACCCATTTATTCCTACTCTCTGTCTTCTGTCCATTAACCAATTCTCAATCCATTCCAGTACATTACCCCCAATTCCCATGTGTTCTAATTTTGCTTACGAACCTCTTGTGTGGGACCTTATCGAAAGCCTTCTGAAAATCCAAATACACCAATTGACAGGTTACAATATACAATTATCCAATTGTTCATTCATCTGCCTGTCTGCAGGTGCGCCTGCCTCCTTATCTGTCTGTATGTCTGTCTGACTGTCTGTCTGTCTGCCTGAGGGGGCACCTGTCTGCCTGTCTGTCTGGCTGTGTGCAGAGGTTGGGGGCTGCGATTAGGGACCAAAACGGAAACAAACGTTTGGACATGGCTGAGGTACAAAATGAGGAATTAGATCCTGTCAAACTCACAGTGAAAGAGGAGATAGTTAAGATGCTGGGTGAGCTAAAAATTGATAAATGGGAGGCACTGGTGTTGACTGGACTGAAGATCAATGAGTCACCACGTCTGGATGGTTGCTTCGGGAAATAAGGGTGGAAATTACAGAGGTACTGACTGTAATCTTCCAATCCTTCTGAGATACTGGAGTGGTTTCTGAGGGTTGGAGAATTGTAAATGTTACACCCTTTTCAACCAAGGGTGTCAGATAAACCCAGCAGATACAGGCCAGTCAGTTTAACCTCAGTGGTGTGAAAGGTTTTAAGATAATAATCCAGGACAAAATTAACAGTCACAAATGTGGATTAATTCATGAAAGTCAGAATGGATTTAATAAAGACAAATCGTGTTCAGATAACTTGATTGAGTTTTTTAACCAGGTAACAGAAAGGGTTGAAGAGGGTGATGTGGTTGATGTGATGTATATAGATTTCCAAAAGGCATTTGATAAAGTGCCGCATTACAGGCTTGTCAGCACCATTGAACCCATGGACTAGAAGGGTCTCTGGTGACATGTAGATAAAATTGGATAAGTGAGAGAAAACCGAGATGATGGTGAACAGTTGCTTTTTTTTTGATTGGAGGAAAGAAAACATTGCTGTTCCCCAGGGACAGGTACTCAGACCACTGCTTTTCATGATTTCCATTCATGAATTGTACTTGAGTGTATAGGGCACAATTTCAAAATGTGAAGATGACACAAAACGTAGAAGTACTGTGAACTGTGCGACAGACAGAGCTAAGTGATCCCACAACTAACTGCTCAGATCAAAACTTTGCAGTCCTGCCAGATGCAGTCATGAATGGGGGTGGACAATTGAACAACTAACCAGAGGAGGGGGCTCCACAAACATCACCATCCTCAATGATGGGGAGCCCAGCATGACAGTGCAAAAAAAAGGCTGAAATATTTGCAAACATCTTCAGACAGAAGTGTTGAGTGGATGATCCATCTCAGCCACCCCCGAGGTCCCCAGCATCCTGGCTGTAGTACTGAAGAATTTGCGCAACAGTGAGCTGTGCCCCAGCCAAGGTACTCCAGTACAGCTACAATCCTGGAAACTACACAACAAAGTAGAAAATTGCCCAGGTGTGTACTGTTCACAAAAAGCAGTGCAATAAAATCTGGCCGTGTATCGACCCATTAGTCTACTCTCAATTGTCAGCAAAGTGATGGAAGATGTCATTGACAATGCTATCAAGCAGCACTGACACAGCAATAACCCGCTCATTGATGCTCAGTGAGATTTTGCCAGGGATACTTGGCTCGGACCTCATGACAGCCTTGGTCCAATCATGGACACAAGAGCTGAATTCGAAAGGTGAGGTGAGAGTTGCTGCCCTTGACATCAGAGCAGCATTTGACCCAGTGTGACATCAAGGAATCTCATTGAAGTCAATGGAAATCAGGGGGAAAGGACTCCACTGGTTAGAATAATATCTAACACAAAGAAAAGAAAGATGATTATGGTTGTTGGAGGCCAATTATCTCAGCCCCAGCACATCTCCGTGGGTTTATCTCAGGGGAGTATCCTGGTCCCAATCATCCTCAGCTGTTTCATCAATGACCTTCCCTCTAACATAAGATCAGAGGGGATGGTCAGAAGGTGGGTGTTCATTGATAATTACACCATGATCAGATCAATTCACAACTCCTCAGAGACTGAAGCAGTCCGTGCCGACTTGCAGCAAGACCTGGACAACATTCAAGCTTGGGCGGATAAGTGACAAGTGATATTCGTGCCACACCACTGCCAGACAATGACCATCTCCAAGAAAAGTGAATCTAACCCTCTCCTCTTGACATTCAACTGCATTGCCATCACTGAATCCCTCACCATCAACAAACTTCCTGGGGGTTACCATTGACCAGAAGCTTAACTGGACCAGCAATATAAATACTGTGACTACAAGAGCGAGTCAAAGGCTGGGGATTCTGTGGTGAGTAACTCACCTCCCGAGTGTCAAAGCCTGTTAACCAGCTACAAGGCAGAAGTCTGGAGTAGCATTGAATATTCTCCACTTGCCTGGATGAGTGCGGCTCCAACAACACTCAACACCATCCTGGACAAAGCAGCCCATTTAATCGGCATCCTATCCAACACCTCAAACATTCACTCCCTACACCACCAGTGCACAGTGGCAACAGCATGTACCATCTACAAGATGCACTGCAGCAACTCACCAAACATCTTTTGTCAGCACCTTCCAAACTGTGACCTCTACCAATTGAGAGGAAGGGCAGCAGACCAATGGGAACACCACGTCCTGCAAGCTCTTCTCCAAGTCACACACCGTCCTGACTTGGAAATATATCCTTCACTGTCACTGGGTTAAAATCCTGGAACTCCCTCACTAAAAGGGGTGTGTTGGGGTACATACACCACATGCATTGCAGCGGTTCAAGAAAGCAGCTCACCACCACCTTCTCACGGGCAATTTGGGATGGGTAATAAATACTGGCCTTGCTAGCAATGCCCACATCCTAAAAATGAATAAAAAATGGATAGTGATAAACACACTTACAGCACAACAATTTTTAAGATTAAGATGAAATGATGAGCCATTATTTTCCTTTGCAAACTTTGTGAAAAATATTCCCCCTTCTCTTTATTGTGTTTTAAAAAAAAATGTCTGCATTACCTGGATAACTGCAGTTTGGGTCAGTTCCCCAGTGTATATTAGTAAATGGTTATTTCCTTCATGATGGAACTTAATGTAACAGAAAAAATGAAATTCCTTTTTGAACAACACAATGGTGGGATTATAAAAAGCTATAATACAAAGAATTGTGAGGTGATGCATTTTAGCAGAAGGAATAGGGTGAGGAAATATATATTAATGGCCCTGTTCTACAGAGTGTGGAGGGTCAGAGGAACCTGGGGGTGTATGTACATCAACCTTTGAAGTTGGCAGGACATATTGAGAGAACGGTTCGCAAAGCAGATGGGATTTGGGGCTTCATAAGTATTGAGTACAAAAGCAGGGAACTTATTCTGAAATAAAGGCAAAATACTGGATATACTCAGCAGGTCTGGCAGCATCTGTGGAGAGAAAAGCAGAGTTAGTATTTCAGATCTGTGACCTTTCATCAGAAGTTCTGATGAGATGCTGCCAGACCTGCTGAGTATTTCCAGAACTTTCTGAAGTTATTCTGAACCTTTGCAAAGCTCTGCTTTGGCCTCAGCTAGAGCTCTGCATCCAGTGCTGGTCACCATTCTTTATAAAAGATGTGAGGGTCATTGAGAGGGTGCAGAGGAGATTTACCAGAATGGTTCTGGGGATGGAGGAATTTAGTTACAAAGTTAGGTTGGAAAAGATAGGATTGTTCTCCCTGGAGCAAAGGAGATTGAGGGGAGATTTAATAGAGATGTACAAGATCATGACAGGCTTAGATAAGCTCGACAAGGAAAAACTGTTCCAATTAACTAATGGTATAAGGACCAGGGGACACAGAGTGAAGGTTTTGGACAAGACATGCAGGAGGAATGTGAGGAAGGACTTTTGTACACAGTGAGCGGTAATGGTCTGGAACTCACTGCCCATGAGGGTGGTGGAAGTGGAAACAATCAATGATTTCAAAAGGAAATTGGATGGGCAATTGAGGAAATAAACTTGCTGGGATACAGGGATCGAACAGGGGAATGGGACTGACTGGATTTGTCCGGAGAGAGCCGACACAGACTGAATGGGACGAATAACCTCCTTCAGTGCCGTAAATGATTCTGCATCTCTATGGCTTCAACAGGTCATAGACAGGCTAGTGGAATGGACGGAGATGTAGCAGATAAAATTGAACACACAATCGTGCCAAATGATACATGTTGGAGGAAGAACAGTGTGAACAATGGGCTGCATTTTACATGTCTGCTGTTGAAATCGACAGCGGACGTAAACTATGGTGATCCGCCCACGTGGACCGCACGTCACGGAGCCGTCGTGATATTAAATGCGGCGGCTCATTTAAATGGCCGGGGCATATTCCGCCCGTGATGATGTGGATGGGATTAGGTGGTCTGTCCCCAGTAATTGTGTCAGCAGCCTGGACACAGGTGCTGATGCCATTTTTAAAGGGTTTCGAGTCCTTCCATTTAATTTTAATACTTAAAGATATAGTGAATTGAAATTGTGTTGAAAAAATTAAATAAACACATCTTGCTCCTTGCCCCCTCCCCCAATAACCACAGAATTCATTCCTGACCCTCTCCCCCCATAAAATGCTTACCTTGTGCACCTGACCTTCCCCACCCCACAGTTCATAAACTTTTAACTGCTCTCCTTCTCACCATCCCCTACACCAGTAACATTAGTTTGACCCCGCTCCCCCTCACCACCACACTGAAATCTTAACTTCTCTCCCACCCCCCACGCCCCACCCACGTTCCACCTCGGATCCCCTGATGGGGATCCAAAGACACGGGAGTGCCGACCACCTGCACCAAGATCACTCTGGGATGGATGGCGGTGGCGGTTAAGTATTTTAATGAAATAACATATTTAAATTTGGCTCCCGTCACAGAGTGGCCAGGGGGCCGCCACGAGGCCTCGCTGCCACTGGCAATATCGAGCTGGACCTTCCAGGTGTCAAGGCCCATGGCGGGCCTCTGCTGGAAGCATTTTCCACCCCCACCCACTCCCCCCCATCATCCCCCACTGCGGCCCGACGTCAGGGCCCTGTAAAAGACAGCCCAATAATAATTAAAGGGTACAGTTTTAAAGGGTGTGGTGAACAGAGAGGCCTCGGGGTAAATGTGCACAACTCATTGAAGGTGGTAGAGCACATTGAGAAAGGAATTCAAAAGTTATTCGGATCCTGAACTTTATAAATAGAGGCAGAGTATATAAAAACATGGAAATTATAGTGAACTTTTATAAAACACTGGCTCAGCCACAACTGGTGTATTGTGCTCCATTTTGGGAACCGCACTTTAGGAAGGATGTGAAGGCCTTGGGGGAGGGGTGGGTGGTGAGTGTAGAAGAGATTTATGAAAATGGCTCCAGGGATGAGGGACTTCAGTTACAGGGAGAACTGGGCTTGTTCTCCTTAGTGCATTGAAGTGTGAGAAAGATTCTGATGAAAGATCAGAGACCTGAAACTCAGCTTTTCTCTCCACAGGTGCTGCCTGACCTGCTGAGTATTTCCAGCATTTTCTGTTTTAGTTTCAGATTTCCAGCATCTGCAGTATTTTGCTTTGGTGGAAGGGTGAGAGATTTGATAGAGGTTTTCAAAATCATGAGGGCAGAGACAGAGCAGATAGAAAGAAACTGTTCCCATTGGTGGAAGGATCGAGAGCCGGAGGACACAGGGATAAGGTGATTGGCAAAATATCCAGAGGCAACATGAGGAAGAACTTTTTTACCAAGCGAGGGGTTAGGATCTGGAATGAACTGTCTGAAAGGGTGGTTGAGGCTGATTCAATCGGAGGTTTGAAAAGGGAATTGGGTAAGCATATGAAGGAAAAGAAATTGCAGGGATACGGGGAAGATTTGGGACAGACGAGGTGGATTGCTCTTGCAGAGACAACATGTTCTTGATGGGCCAAATGGCCTCTTCCTGTGCTGTAACCATTCTATCTATCTATCTAAATATCTAATAATTCACACAATAGAATATACACTTATATTACAAAGCTATTTTGATGAACAGTCAATATCAAGGAGCTGATGCTGTAACTGATGCTGAGATCTGCTCCCTCGGGTTTGAGAATATATCAGGATGGAAGTGGGACAATATTAATCTGGTGCTTTCCACCTGTGAGTGAGAACTGAATAGATTTCCACTTAATTGAGGGAATATCAATTAACAAAATGAGAAAGGAATCGACTTCACACATTACTCCATTTACATTCAATTGAAAGTACAATCAGTTGGAATGATTTATCACCAATTGAAATTCTATATCATTAATCTTATCCAATAGACCTTAAATTATCCGAAAAGCCATGTCTACACTTTATACTAATTAAGCAGCTCCTGTCCAGTGTGCACAATGATAATCAGGGTGGGGGACAGACCCTTCACCAGGAATAAAACCCACCTGGTTATCCTCCTCTTAAACACAGTGCAATGAATATCAGGCTGGTTCTGTAAAGGACGTGCAATTCTTCTCCATCACTTTTCATTGCACCGCCCTCTTCAGGTGCTGTTTCACACCCAGATGGGAAAGAGTAAAATCTACTCCCAGGACTCAATGCAGAGAGCAGACTGTTCAACAAATAAATCACCCAGTAACATTGTCGAGGGAACAATGTACTCAGTCACACAGCAAGGAGAATAAATTGAATACATAAAAATGTTGGATGTGAAAACTTGCACAATGAAAATAGTGTTTACAGTTAAACAACATTTACATAATGAAATAAAGGTATGGTTACTTTCAAGGAACACTGGCAGTAACTGACAGAGTAAGGAATAGAATTAATGTGTTTACTCTATTGCTCCCGAGACATAAAACTTACCAGGGACACCAATAACAGCGAGGGTGGGATAATAAATCTTCTGTATACCCACAAGTGCCTGAACAACCAAATCTTCCAGTGAATAAATCCAATTCTTTCTTTCCATTTCTGTGGATCCCAGTTTGTGTTGGAGACCAAACTCTTACTGACTCTATAACTGTGCGAAGACCTTTATGTAAGGCAGGAGAAATCTCCATTGACATAATTATGGGGCAAGGAGACTGACATTACTGACAGTGACTGAACAAAAAGATTCCGTTAATCCCTTTTACACAACACATTGCAATATCATGAATTATATTTAGCCAGATATTGCACAATGGAAAGTGAATCTCCCCAGAGTCCAGGGAAGAACAGACTGAGTGAAATCTACAGTCTGACAGCATTGGGTGCAGTGAGAAAAGGTTATTTACAGGTTTCCCGATATTTCTGTGATATAATGTGTTCTGTAATTTCAGTACATTTCTCTCCAATTCACAGGGTGGACTTTAAATTCAGCCAATGAGACCAAACCATGTAGTTTAGCCCCAGAGAATATTCTTCACTCATTTCTGGGTCAAACATCATTCAATTTCTATAATCCTTAAAGTGCTGTCACACTCTGAGACCCTAAAGATTGTGCACATGTGATCCGGATTTACTCCAAAAAATAAACAATCATTGACCCTACACATGGTCATATGTGGCAGGGACATTATACATCAGGATGGGAGCAGGAATATCAATATGGTGGATCCCTGGGTAGAATAATGGTCTCCCCTGGTGCACTGAAAGTAAACACACTGACTGGTGCCATGCAAACCAAAGAGATCAATTCTCAGCTTTTTCAGTTACAATCGGAATCAGTTACACTGGGATATGGTGGGACAATTACCAAGGTCTCGCTCCTGATCAGTAACCCTTGGACATGCTGAGCTTTTACTCCCCTGGATTCTGCTGCTGTTCTATGACCATAGGATATGATGCATGTTGGGTTCCTGTTTCAGATTCTTTGCATCTAAACTTTGGCACAACCCCAACCCATCAGTTTTTGTGAATTAAGATGCAGCCCTTTGTGTCTTCTGCAAACTTGGATAGATGGTTCTCAAGTTCATTATTATCTAATCGAAGTCATCAATAAATATTATGAATACTTGAGGCTCCACCACAGATCAATCAGCAGATTGATCGTCACTTCATTCCAATACAAGTTGTTCTGACCTCACTGAGATCGTTAATATAAAATGTACGAGATATGAACTCCAAGAACAATTTCAAGAATTACACAAGATTTCACGTTTTGAGACCCTTGTTATAACAACTAAACTAAGTAGCTGTTACCCCAAATTAACAAGAAATATAGTTTTGCTATTTATGACAATACTTGAAAACCTCACACCACACTTATATGTTACCTGGTTCTTTTTGATGGAGAAATCCTTTGTGGTTAAAGGTCCAAAATTATTCCCATTTGCAATGAATTGGATCTCCCAGACTATTTCAAAAATCAGTGTCCTCTTCATTCACTTATCTGAGCATTTCTGACCTGGACGCCCATGAATAAGGTGTTTCCTGGTGATTCCACTGGTCCTCTATTCCCCACAAGCTTCGACTTTCAAAACAGGTTCAGGTCTTCAAAGCCTTTTACTGCAACAGGCGTCGGAGAGCAGGTGTCTGCTCTCTCTCTCTTTCTTGATCTGCTGCTGCTGGTTGTCTTTCTTACAGCCTGTGTGAGGCTGCAACTGCTGAGTTCCATTCTTCCAGCCTGCCTTGAGGCCAAAAGCTGCTGGTTTCTTCACTTACGGCCTGTGTCATAGAGTCATAGAGTCGTAATGTTTTACAGCACAGAAACAGACCCTTCGGGATCCTAGTGAATCTCCTCTGCAATGCACCTGCGCCGACCATCAAGCACCCATCCTAACTAATCCCATTTCCCCGCACTTGGACCGTAGCATTGTATACTATGGCATTTCAAGTGCTCATCTAAATATTTCTTGAATGTCGTGAGTGTTCCTGCCTCTACCACCCCTTCAGGCAGTGTGTTCCAGCCACCCTCTGGCTGAAAAAATTCCTCCTCAATTCCCCTCTAAATCTCCTACCCCTGACCTTAAGTCTATGCCCCCTAGTTATTGACCCCTCTGCTAAGGGAAAAAGTTTCTTCCTATCTATCCTATCAATGCCCCTCATAATTTTGTATACCTCAGTCACGTCCCCCATCAGCGTTCTCCGCTCCAAGGAAAACAACCCCAACCTATCTAGTCTGTCTTCATAACTGTAGTGCTCCTGCCCAGGCAACTTCCCAGTGAATCTCCTCTGCACCCTCTCCATTGCAATCACATCCTTCCTATAGTGCGCCGACCAGAACTGTACACAGTACTCCAAATGTGGCCTAACCAGCATTTTATACAGCTCCATCATCACCTCCCTGCTCTTATATTCTGTGCCTCGACTAATAAAGGCAAGTATCCCGTATGCCTTCCTAACCACCTTATCTACCTTATGTGCTGTATTTAGTGATCTATGGACAAGCACCCCAACGTCCTTCTGACCCTCAGTACTCCCTAGCCCTCCCTCCTGCACCATCTCCCCAACCATGCATTCATCTGCTCTAACCTCCTATTCATATACTCACTAGCCCGTGGCACCGGAAGAACCCCAGAGATTACAACCTTTGAGGTCCTACTTTTTAATCTACTGCCTAGCTCCCTAAATTATTTTTGCAGGACCTCATCTCTCTTTCTACCTATGTCATTGGTACCAACGTGGACCACGGCCTCCGGCTGTGCACCCTCACCCTCCAGAATACTTTGTAGTTGCTCAGTGATCCAAGATCCTTGCACCAGGGAGGTAACATAGCATCCTGGAATCACATCTGCGACCACAGAAGTGCCTATCTGTTCCTCTAACCATAGAATCCCCTACCACTATTGCCCTCTTGTCCCTTTTTCTCCATCCCAGAGGAACCCTCTCCCTCATCGGTACTCAGAACTGAATAGTGGTTAGAAAGTAGGATGTCCGCTGGGGACTCCTGCACTACCTGCCCTGACTTCTTGTCCGTCCGGCATCTGCCAAGTCACCCCCGACTGTGCTCACCTCGGCACTGGCTTGACAAGTTAGGGTTAGGGTTAAGGTAGTCCTCCACCTCATGGATGCACCGTAGTGACTCCAGCCGCCGCTCGAGCTCTGAAACCTGAAGCTCAAGCTTCTTCAACCGGAGACACTTTCTGCAGACATGTTCACCAAGGTCACATGGCATTTCCACGACTTCCCACATTGCACAGGAGGGACATTCCGCTTGGCCAAGCTGCCCCGCCATTACTTACTTTTACAATGAGAAAAAAAAACTTGCTAGTGTAATAACTTTCCAGCTATTTACAATCAACGTTTATCCTCTGTACCTTTGAGGCTGAGGCAGAAAAAGAGCACAGAGCAACTTCCACCGCCCCCAGCCAATTAAAATACCCACATTTGACTTTCAGCCTCACTCCATGCAATCAGCACGAGTATAGCCAGTAAATACTAAAAATTTTCAGGGAGATATCCTCGGGTTTTAATTTAAAAGGAACCTTTTTTTAACTCCAATCAATCACAGTTATCCCCAGACAATAACAGCTGCTGCCACCGACCAATCAGCACCCAGGATTTCAGTGATGTCACTATTCTTATTTTTTTTACTATATCCAAACAGAGCGGGCGCAACAACAGTCAGAGAGTCCACCACCGCCCCAGGACGTCAGGTAGGTGAAGGGCCTAGAGCCCCTCTATTTATTTATAGGTTTTCAGCCCTGTTCCTTTCAGGTCCGCCACCGCCCAGACGTCAGGTAGGTGAAGGGCCTCGAGCCCCACTCTTTATTTATAGGTTTTCAGCCCTGTTCCTTTCAGGTCCGCCACTGCCCCAGACGTCAGGTAGGTGAAGGGCCTCGAGCCCTACTCTTTATTTTTAGATTTTCAGCCCTGTTCCTTTCAGGTCTGCCACTGTCCCCGGACGTCAGGTAGGTGAAGGGCCTCGAGCCCCACTCTTTATTTACAGGTTTTCAGCCCTATTTCATTTAGGTCTGCCACTGTCCCCGGACGTCAGGTCGGTGTGCCTTTGGAAAGTCTGTTAAATTTATATGGATGCAGCAGTCGCAAGTTATTGTGTTGTTCTAAAATGCAGACATTAGAGGTCTAGTTTCAAAAAAGACACTTGTGCCTTTCCATTGCTCTCAGCCGCCTGGCACATTGATATCTTTTGATTTACTGACTCTTGTTTAACAACCCAAACATCTGGGAGGGCCAAAACCATTGTTCTTCAGGGATTCGTCCTGCAATCTCTGTTTTTCAGAAGAAAGTCTTTGATCTGTGTTCTCTGTTGCCCTGGTAACCTTTCGCAGAGTGGAGGTGAGGTCACCTGATCTTCAGAACTCCAACTTGAACATTTAAAAGTCACGATTGTTTTAAATATTATAATGTTACAAGGTTCAGTGTTCATAACAAAGTATGAATTTTACTGGCTGCTCAATGCCATGGGTCATGGCATGGGGGCTGGTAAAATTCAGTGAGGAGAGGCCCGCCTCAACCCGCAATGTCGAGAAGGGTCTGCCGCATATTACCAACGGTGGCGGTAGGAGACTTCGGTGTGGCCACCGCCCCACCCACCCCTCCCTCGTCGCTCAGCGACGGCCCCCCAATTATAATATGTAAAACGCTGTTTACCTCTGCAGATTATGCATCCCGCTGCCGCTCGCTCCACACTTGCGCATATTATGTAGAACGGGAGGCCGTCACCTGCCGTCCCATTCATGATTAGAGAAGCCGGCGGGTTATCAGAAGCAGAAGGTTCACTACGGAAGGTAAGTTCAGTTTTCAGGGGTCTCACTTTGCATTCTGGAAGGGAGGAGGGAGGGGGATTACAGGGGTCTCACTCTGCATTTTGGAAGAGAGGAGGGAGGGGGATTACAGGGGTCTCACTCTGCATTCTGGAAGGGAGGATGGAGGGGGATTACAGGGTTCTCACTCTGCATTCTGGAAGGGAGAGGGATTACAGGGGTCTCACTCTGCATTCTGGAAGAGAGGAGGGAGGGGGGGATTACAGGGGTCTCACTCTGCATTTTGGAAGAGAGGAGGGATTATGGGGGGTCTCACTCTGCATTCTGGAAGAGAGGAGGGAGGGGGGGATTACAGGGGTCTCACTCTGCATTCTGGAAGAGAGGAGGGAGTGGATTACAGGGGTCTCACTCTGCATTCTGGAAGAGAGGAGGGAGGGGAATTACAGGGGTCTCACTCTGCATTCTGGAAGGGAGGAGGAGGGGGGGATTACAGGGGTCTCACTCTGCATTCTGGAAGAGAGGAGGGAGGGGAATTACAGGGGTCTCACTCTGCATTCTGGAAGGGAGGAGGAGGGGGGGTGGATTACAGGGGTCCAACTCTGCATTCTGGAAGGGAAAAGAGGTGGCATGTCATTTGGGGCCCGTAGATGCACAGTGACTGTAATGGCGAGCTCCCCTTGGGATTACTGGATGGAAAGCTCTGCAGGTATGAAGGCAGGTACATGTCTCTGTCTGTAAACAGTGTACGCTCTGCATGTATTTGTGTATGAAGGAACAACGGCACTTTCATCACCCTGTATGTGGGGAGAGTGCCAGAAAGGATAGGAAGGTTAAGGTTATTTGGATGGTGGAGGCAATCGATGCAGCTGGTTGGATCTTGATGTGTTCATGCTGTACCACTTTGCATGTTGGCCAAGATGGGCAATGCCATTCCACGCCACATAGTTGATCCATGAAATACCTGATGTACTCGTCAACAACAATCCCTGCTCTGTTAGGAACCTTTGAATAAATGAAGGATACAACTTAATTTATCACATGGAAATGGCTCATCCTAAATAGTGTGACCTCTCCTCCTGGGAATCTGGATGCAAATCCAACAGGCAGGTGTGATCCATGTAGAGGCCCCCGGTTGTGAGCAGCAGTCCCCATGGGGAGCTCACCATTACGGTTGCTGTGCATCTACAGGCCCCACATGACATGCCATCGGATGTCAGAGCACTGGTTTCAGAGGCGATTGTGCATTTCGAGAGGGTGGTGACACGTCTCTGTGCCCTGCTCAACAATGACCTGCAGCCCATGGGCTTCAGTGGACATCCTATGCCTTTGTTCCTCAAAGCTTGACACCTTTGCAGCTTTTCAGGGGCCCACCAGAGACCTTTGTGAAGTCACACAGTCAGCAGTGCGCCGCTGCATCAGGGAGGTCACCGATGCCCGGTACCGGAGGGCCAGTGAGTATGTTCGCTTTAGGATGGACTCTCACAGCTGGGCCCAGAGGGCCATCGGTTTCGGCACTATTGCCGGATAACCAAAGGTTTTAGGGTTCATAGACTGCACCAGGTCTCCCACCAGCTACCACCTGCAGACATCGCCATTAAAGGAATCCTCTCAATCTAGGTGAAGCAGGGATGCAAGTCTGTGCCTGCTTCTCAGGCAGCTGCCATGACACCTGGGTCCTGTGCCATCCTAACTGCCACCACTCTTCACTGAACTGGCTCAGATAGAGGAGTGACCTCTTGGAGACAAGGGCTATGCCTTGCAGACATGGCTCCCGATACCAGTAACAGACCCCACCACTGCTGCAGAGGAGAGATACAATGCCAGCAACTGAGCTACAATAGCCCCCATTGAGCAGGTGATTGGCATGCTGAAAGAGCGCTTCCAATGCCTGGATAGATAGGGTGATGTCCTGTAATACAGGCCGAAAAGGTCAGCTCGTTTCTTTGCTGCTCTTCACAACTATGCACCCAATAGGGGGCAGGCCTGGCATGATGAGGAGAGATGTCAACAGGATTCCTCCTCAAACGATGAGGACGCTCTACAACAGGAAAGGCACAGTGAAGGGCTTATGGCACCCAGGCTGTGCATGCAGGGCCAGCAGTGAGCGAAGGATGTACGGCAGTGGTTTATCAGACAAAGGCTCTGCTCCATTGGAACTGACATGAGCTCTGCAAGCCACACATCATCCTCGCTCACCTGCTGTGCACCAGTCCACATCTGCAGTATCTCTGTGTAAACCATTAGAGGCAGCTGCTGACTGAGCCAATGACCATGTCACAGCATCCGTGGAGACGATCATGAGTAATGGCGGCACAGCAATGATGTTATTGCATACATTGGCTCTCCTGTCGGTCCAATGGTGCAAAGGGATGTGACATTGGCGCTACATGCTGGCACATATCATTCACACAGAGAAAAGGACACACATGTTGGTGAGGAACATTTCATAAAAAACATATTTACATTGCTGTGACACCTGTACATTCTCATTTGTGTCAGTGTGTTCTCTATAAATGCTGGCAAGTGCCCCATCTCTGTACAACCTCTGCGCTAGCAGCCTGACTGGAGGAAGGCTGCTGATCTAATTGCCCTTTGGCTGTGGATGAGCTTTGCACTCGTACATTGTGTGCAAGAGGCCTAGAGGGCCCCGGTTGGCTGTAGGAGTTCTCGTTAATCCCCTTCTGGCATTGAACTCTTTGGCACTGGATGGTTCCATGACTACTCACCTCCTCTGCCATCTCCAGCCAGATTTCCTTGTTCAGGTGGGAGGGGCTCTTTTTACCATCACTGATGAAAAGGACCTCTGGACTTGCCCGCACAACCTGGAGGAGAGCGAGCAGGGAGACTTTGCTGCACTGTGGGGCCACCCTAGAGCACCCCCCTGCCATCTTCGGCTTTTGGTGCAGTCCTTCAAATGCAAAGGTGACTCCACCGTGTAACTGCTCTAACCTCTGACTGCAAGGTTTGTCTTGCATATGTTTGAAAACCAATGCAGGACGAGTGATGAAATCTGTGCGATTGTCATGGTATTGCAACTATTACACATCGACGCATGTTCACGAACACTCTGCTTTCACAGCAGCTGATCATAGTTATTGGTGTAATCTTTCTAGTTGGCAATGCAGCTAAAATATGAGCATATTTTCCTGTTTTTTAACAATGGAGCTCAAGCTTCTTCAGCCAGTGACACTTCTTGCAAATGTCTTTGTTCAGGACACGTGGTGCATCCATGACTTCTTACATACTGCAGGACGTACATTCCAGTTGGCCAAGCCAACCTGCCAACATGTAACTTTAAAAACTTTTTAATGCAATGAGAAGTAAAATAACTTACCAATTACTCACCAATCAATTTTTTCCCCTGCACTGAAGAGAGAGACAGTTCGTGGAGGCTGTAAAAGGAGGGAGAAAGAAAGACAGAATCCGGACAAATGTGAGGTAATGCATTTTGGAAGATCTAATACAGGTGGGAAGTATACAGAAAATGGCAGAACCCTTAGGAGTATTGACAGGCAGAGAGACCTGGGCGTACAGGTCCACCGGTCACTGAAAGTGGCAACACATGGATAAGGTAGTCAAGAAGGCATCGGCATGCTTGCCTTCATCGGTCGGGGCGTAGAGTATAAAAATTGGCAAATCATGCTGCAGCTGTACAGAACCTTAGTTAGGCCACTTAGAATATTGTGTGCAATTCTGGTCGCCACACTACCAGAAGGATGTGGAGGCTTTGGAGAGGGTACGGAAGAGGTTTACCAGGATGTTGCCTGGTCAGGAGGGCATTGGCTTTGAGGAGAGGCTGGATAAACTCAGATTGTTTTCACTCGAACGACGGAGGTGGAGGGGCGACATGATAGAGGTTTACAAAGTTATGAGTGGCATGAGTGGCATGGAAAGAGCGGATAGTCAGAAGCTTTTTCCCAGGGTGGAAGAGTCAGTTACTAGGGGACATAGGTTTAAGGTGTGAGGGGCAAAGTCTAGAGGGGATGTGCGAGGCAAGTTCTTTCCACAGAGGGTGGTGAGTGTCTGGAACATGCTGCCAGGGGATGTGGTGGAAGCAGGCACGATAGCGACATTTAAGAGGCATCTTGACAAATACGTGAATAGGGTGGAAATAGAGGGATACGGTCCCTGGAAGTGCAGAAGGTTTTAGTTTAGTCAGGCATCACGATCAGCGCAGGCTTGGAGGGCTGAATGGCCCGTTCCTGTGCTGGACTGTTGTTTGTTCTTTGAAAGAAAGAAAGAAAGAAAGGAGCCCCTCCCTCAAGCGCTAAACTCTATGCACTCAAACTTATTTTATTCTGAATTTATGTTCCCCTGCTTATTGAATTCCCACAATTACTAAATTCCCTTCTTTACATTCTGTGCCCTCCAGCAGCACTCAGTGCAGACAAGTAGCACTGAGAGTCCCCTGATTTTATACTCTGAAAACAATGGTGTGTCAGCTTTGATAGAGCTCTGCTACAGTTCAGAAACCAGTTTAAACTAGTTAAATTATTATCCAGCTACAGATGCTCAGAGTGTTAGCATACCCCTGTTTAAAACTGCAAGAAACCTAACTTACCTCTTATCTGAAGCAGGAATTTCAATTAATTGCTAAATGTAAACAAAACAAAAACAAGTCTTGAGAGAAACAAGAGTCTTGTTTCAGTGCTGTATCTCTAATCTAATCTAATCTAAAAGATTAACCCCGAAAATTCATTCACTTACGAAACTCCCTTCTTCACACTCAGTGCACACCAATACATTTCTAACCTTTGCAAGTTCTGATGGAAGGTCACAGACCTGAAACGTGAACTCTGCTTCTCTCTCTCCACAGATGTTGAATAACCTGCCGAATATTTCAAGCACTTTCTATTTTTATTTCAGATTTCCAGCATCTGCAGTATTTTGCTTTTATTTATGTCTACCTATCTGTCAATCTGTCTCAGTTTTAATCTCTCTGTCAATGTAGAGGTGGCAGGGGGCGGGTTGAGGGTGGTAGTGTTGGTGGAGGGTCACTACGATTAGGGACCAAAAATGAGACAAAGGTTTAGTTTAGTTTAGTTTAGAGATACAGCACTGAAACAGGCACTTCGGCCCACCGAGTCTGTGCCGACCATCAACCACCCATTTATACTAATGCTACACTGATCCCATATTCCTACCACATCCCCACCTGTCCCTATATTTCCCTCCCACCTACCGAGACTAGGGGCAATTGCTAATGGCCAATTTACCTGTCAACCTGCAAGTCTTTGGCTTGTGGGAGGAAACCGGAGCACCCGGAGGAAACCCACGCAAACACAGGGAGAACTTGCAAACTCTGGGCAGTGCCCGGAACTGAACCTGGGTCACTGGAGCTGTGAGGCTGCGGTGCTAACCACTGCGCCACTGTGCCGCCCATGTTTGGACATGGCTGAATTATAAAATGAGAAATTTGCATCTGTCTTTACCAAGGAATTAGATCTTGTCAAACTCACAGTGAAAGATGAGACAGTTGAGATGCTGGGTGGTGGAAAAATTGAAAAATAGGAGGTACTGGAGGGGTTCCCTAGACATAAGATTGATGAGTCACCAAGTCTGAATGGTTGCTTAGGGAAGTAAGGGTGGAAATTGTAGCGGTACTGGCTGTAATTTTCTAATCCTCCTTAAATGCGGGGGTGGTTCCAGAGGGCTGGAAAATTGAAAAAGTTGCACCCTTTTCAAAGGGTGTCAGGATAAACCCAGCAGATTCAGGCCAGTCAGTTTAACCTCAGTGGTGTGAAAGGTTTTAAGATGATATTCCAGGACAAAATTAACTGTGACTTGGGCAAGTGTGGATTAATTCAGGAAAGTTAGAAAGGACATGTTAAAGACAAATCGTATTCAGCTAACGTAACTGATATTTTTGAGCTGATAACATAAAGGGTTGAATAGGGTGATGCAATTTTGATAAAATGCTTTATCAAAAAGGTATTTGATAAAGTGCATAATTACAGACTTGTCAGCAACACTGAACCCATGGACTAGAAGGATCTCTGATGACATGTATATAAAATTGGATAAGTGAGAGCAAACCTAGATGGTGGTGACCGGTTGTTTTTTTTTTTGATTGGAGGAAAGAAAACAGTGCTGCTCCCCAGGGACAGGCACTCAGACCACTGCTTTTCTTGATATATATTCATGAATTGGACTTGGGTGTACAGGGCACAATTTCAAAATGTGCAGCTGACATAAAACCTGGAAGTACTGTGAACTGTGTAACAGATAGAGGTAAGAGATCCCACCACCAACAGATCAAATCAAAGCTTTGCAGTCCTGCTGCATTCATTCATGAATGGTGGTGGAGAATTAAACAACTAACTGGAGGAGGAGGAACCAGAAATATCCCCATCCTCAATGATGGAAGAGCCCAGCACGTCAGTGCAAAAGACAAGGCTGAAACATTTGCAACTGTCTTCAGCCAGAGGTGCCGATGGATGATCCATCTCGGCTTCTGCCTGAGGTTCCCAGCATCACAGATGCCAGTCTTCAGCCAATTCAATTCACTGCACATGATATAAAGAAATGGCTGAAGGCACTGGATACAGAAAAGGCGATGGTCCCTGAAAACAATCGATTGTAGTACTGAAGAGTTGTGCTCCAGAACTAGCTATGCCTCAGGCCAAGATGTTCCAGTACAGCTACAACCCTGGCATCTAACCAACAATGTGGAAAATTGCAAAACTATGTCTTGCCCACAAAAAGCAGGACACATCCAATCTAGCCACTTACCACTCCATCAGTCTACTCTCAATCATCTGCAAAGTGATGGAAAGTGTTATTGACGATGCTATCAAGCAGCATTTACTCAGCAATAACACACTCACTGATGCTCAGTTTGGTTCTGCCAGAGGCACTCAGCTCAGATTCATTACAGCCTCGGTCCAATCATGGACACAAGAGCAGAGTTCGAGAGGTGAGGCGAGAGTGGCTGCCCCTGACATCAAGACAGCATTTGAACAAGTTTGGCATCAAGGAGTCTGGGCAAAATTGAAGTCAGTGGAAATGAAGGGGAAAACTCTCCATTGGTTGAAATCATACCTAGCACAAAGGGTTGTGGTTGTTGGAGGCCAATAATCTTGGCCCCAGGACATTGCTGCAGGTTTTACTCAGGGTAGTTTCCTAGGCCCAATCATCTTCAGCTGCATCATCAATGACCTTCCCTCCAATATACAATGAGAGGGGATGGTCAGAAGGGAGATGTTCACTGATGATTGGATAGTGTTCAGTACCTTTTGCAACTCCTTAGATACTGAAGCACTCTGTGCCCACATGCAGCAAGACCTGGACGGCATTCAGACTTGGGCTGAAAAATGGCAAGTGACATTCGTGCCATACCAGTGCCGGACAATGACCATCTTCAACAAAAGTGAATGTAACTGTCTTCTCTTGACATTGAACAGCATTACCATCACTGAATCTCCCACAATCAACAAACATCTGGGGGTCACCACTGTCTAGAAACTTAACTGGACTGGCCACATAAATACTATGACTACAAGATCAGATCAGAGTCTGGGAATTCTGTGGCGAGTAACTCACCTCCTGACTCCCCAAAGCCTGTCCACCATCTGCAAGGCACAAGTCAGAAGTGTGATGGAATCCTCTGCACTTGCCTGGATGGGTGCAGCTCCAACAACACTCAAGAAGCTCGACATCATCCAGGACAAAGCAACCTGCATGATTGGTATCTCATCCACCATTCACACCCTTCACGCACAGTGGCAGCAGTGTGGACCATCTACAAGATGCACTGCAGCAACTCACCAAGTCTCCTTTGTCAGCACCTTCCAAACCCACGACCTCTACCACCTAGAGAAGAAGTGCAGCAGAGACATGGGAACACCACCTCCTGCAAGATTCCCTCCAAGTCACACACCATCCTGACTTGGAAATATTGCCTTCACTGTCACTGGGTCAAATTTCTGGAACTCCCTCCCTAAAAGGGGTGTGTTAGGGGTACACACACCAATTGGATTGGTGCAGTTTAAGAAAGCAGCTCACCACCACCTTCTCAAGGACAATTGGAGATGGGCAATAAATGCTGGCCTTGCCAGTGATGCTTGCATCCCAAAAATGAATTTAAAAAAAAGATTGTGATTGACTTCAATAGGTCATAGACAGGCTGGTGGAATGGACAGAGATGTGGCAGATGAAATTTTATGCACACAGTAGTGCCGGTTGGAGGAAAAATAGAGTGAGACAATATTATCTAAAAGGTACAGTTTTAAAGGGAGTGGTGGAACAAAGAGGCCCGTGGGTATATGTGCACTACTCATGGAAGGTGGCAGGGAAGTTTGAGAAAGGAATTAAAAAGCTACACGTGTCCGGAACTTAATAAATAGAGGTGTAGTGAACAAAAGCAAGGACATTTTAATGAACCTCTATAAATGATTATGGGAATGATTTCAGGGTTGAGGGCGGCCATGACTCATGGTCCTCTTGCCTTGGGCGCTATGGCATTAGAAGGATGAATGAGAATGGACAGAGACTGCTTGAGTTGTGTACCTATCATAACCTCTTCATCACCAACTTGTTCTTTCATACTAAACCCTGTCACCAGGTTTCTTGGAGGCACCCAAGAACACATTGTTGACACCAGCTGGATCTCATCGTCACAA
Organism: Heterodontus francisci; assembly: GCF_036365525.1. Lineage (NCBI taxonomy): Eukaryota > Metazoa > Chordata > Chondrichthyes > Heterodontiformes > Heterodontidae > Heterodontus > Heterodontus francisci. The sequence goes on from NC_090410.1 coordinate 31,652,579, forward strand.
GATGAGCCTCTTTAAACAGTGTTCAAATCACACGCAGCTTCCACAGTGTGGACTGCGACAGTGACCACTCCCTGGTGTGCAGCAAGGCTGGACTCAAACCAAAGAAGCTACATCACTCCAAGCAGAAGGGCCGCCCGCGCATCAACACTGGTAGAATTTCTTATCCACAGCTGGTACATAGGTTTCTAAATTCACTTGAAAAAGCCCTTCGAAACACTCCTACAGGGGATGCAGAGACCAAGTGAGCCTACATCAGAGATGCCATCTATGACTCAGCAATGACCAGCTATGGCAAACGTGTGAAGCGGAATGCAGACTGGTTTCAATCTCACATTGAAGAGCTGGAACCTGTCATAGCCGCTAAGTGCATTGCACTGCTGAACGGTGACTGTAACAACTGCCGTGGAATCTCCTTGCTCAGCATAGTGGGGAAAGTCTTTGCTCGAGTCGCTTTAAACAGGCTCCAGAAGCTGGCTGAGCGCATCTATCCTGAGGCACAGTGTGGCTTTCGAGCACAGAGATCCACCATTGACATGCTGTTCTCCCTTCACCAGCTACAGGAGAAATACCGTGAACAACAGATGCCCCTCTACGTTGCTTTCATTGATCTCACCAAAGCCTTTGACCTCGTTAAAGGGTTGTTAATCTATGGAATTCCTTGCCCAGTGAAGTAGTTGACGCTACTTCATTAAACATTTTTGAAGCTAAGGTAGATATCTTTTTGAACAATAAAGGAATTAAGGGATACGGTGAGAGAGCGGGTAAGTGGATCTGAGTCCACGAAAGGATCAGCCATGATCTTATTGAATGGCGGAGCAGGTTCGAGGGGCCGGACGGCCTACTCCTGCTCCTAGTTCTTATGTTCTTATGTCCTTATGTCAGCTGACGTGGTCTCTTCAGACTACTAGAAAAATTCGGATGCCCTCCAAAGCTACTAAGTATCTTCACCTCATTCCATGACAATATGAAAAGCACAATTCAGCATAGCAGTGCCCCATCAGACCCCTTTCCTATCCTGAGTGGCGTGAAACAGGGTTGTGTTCTCGCACCTACACTGTTTGGGATCTCCTTGTCCCTGCTGCTCTCATATGCGTTCACGTCTTCAGAAGAAAGAATTTTCCTCCACACAAGATCAGGTGGCAGGTTGTTCAACCTTGCCCGTCTAAGAGCAAAGACCAAAGTACGGAAAGTCCTCATCAGGGAACTCCTCTTTGCTGACGATGCTGCATTAACATCTCACACAGAAGAGTGTCTGCCGAGACTCATCGACAGAATTGTAGCTGCCTGCAACGAATTTGGCCTAACCATCAGCCTCAAGAAAACGAACATCATGGGACAGAACGTCAGAAATGCTCCATCCATCCATATCAGCTATCACGCTCTGGAAGTGGTTCAAGAGTTCACCTAACTAAGCTCAACTATCACCAGTAACCTGTCTCCAGATGCAGAAATCAACAAGCGCATGGGAAAGTCTTCCACTGCTATGTCCAGACTGGCCAAGAGACTGTGGGCAAATGGCACACTGACACAGAACACAAAAGTCTGAGTGTATCAAGCCTGTGTCCTCAGTACCTTGCTCTACAGCCGCGAAGCCTGGACAACGTTTGTCAGCCAAGTGCGACATCTCAATTCATTCCATCTTCGCTGCCTCCGGAGAATCCTTGGCATCAGGTGGCAGGACCGTATCTCCAACACAGAAGTCCTCGAGGCGGCCAACATCCCCAGCATATGCACCCTACTGAGCCAATGGCGCTTGAGATGGCTTGGCCATGTGACCCGCATGGAAGATGGCAGGATCCCAAAAGACACATTGTACAGTGAGCTCGTCACTGGTACCAGACCCACCGGCCGTCCATGTCGCCGCTTTAAAGACGTCTGCAAACGTGACATGAAGCCCTGTGACATTGATCACAAGTCATGGGAGTCAGTTGCCAGTGATTGCCAAAGCTGGCAGGCAGCCAAGAAGGCAGGGCTAAAGTGTGGCGAGTTGAAGAGACTTAGCAGTTGGCAGGAAAAAAGACAGAAGCGCAAGGGGAGAGCCAACTGTGTAACAGCCCCGACAACCAATTTTATCTGTAGTACCTGTGGAAGAGTCTGTCACTCAGGAATTGGCCTTTATAGCCACTCCAGGCGCTGCTTTACAATCCACTGCCCACCTCCAGGCGCTTATCCATTGTCTCTCGAGACAAGGAGGCCAAAGAAGGATGAACTGGTGTCACACTTATGAGAAATGCAATCGGAAAAAAGAATAAAACTGAAGAGTTATAAAAATGTACTTTGCCTTTTCAAGAAAATGGACAATGCTGCAAAAAATGGCTGCATGTATATTCAAACATGACCGCACTGATTGTATGGAACAATGAATACCTTCAAAGCTAAGAGGTCTCAAATTCACCCATCCTATGTCCATCCTGAAAGATTCCTGAATTGAATGGGTTCTTCTGAAACAAAGAAGGTATGAAGTAGCCACATGCTGGACCATCGTGGGTCACCACATGGAGGGAAATCCCTTTCTCCTGGAAGGGGTGAGATGCAACAAACTTTTGGAATATGGTGGATTGTTCAATAAATACTTGATTTTCTGTTTTAAAACTACAAGAAAAACAGTTGTGGTCTGTTTATTTGACAAATAAAACATAAAGGGGTGAAACCCGAAAAACAAAAACACTTGCTGCTGTCAGGTGGGAGTTGAACAGTGGGAACCACCCAAACCCCTCACCACGTGGCCATAAACTGGGATTGTTCTCCTTAGCTCACAGAAGGGTGAGAAGAGATTCTGATGAAAGGTCACAGACTTGAAACATTAACTCTGTTTTTCACTCCACAGATGCTGCCTGACCTGCTGAGTATTTCTAGCATTTTCTGTTTTAGTTTCAGATTTCCAGCATCTGCAGTATTTTGCTTTGGTAGAAGGGTGAGAGATTTGATTGAGGTTTTCAAAATCATGAAGGTGGAGACAGAGCAGATAAAAGAAACTGTTCCCATTGGTGGAAGGAACGAGAGCCAGAGGACACAGGTTTAAGGTGATTGGCGAAATATCCAGAGACGACATCAGGAAGAACTTTTTTACCGAGCGAGGGGTTAGGATCTGGAATGAACTGTCTGAAAGGGTGGTTGAGGCCGATTCAGTCGGAGGTTTGAAAAGGAAATTGGGTAAGTATATGAAGGAAAGAAATTTCAGGGATACGGGGAAGATGGGGGAGGGACGAGGTGGATTGCTCTTGCCGAGGAAACATGTTCTTGATGGGCCAAATGGACCATGTATTCATTCATTCTACCTATCTATCTATCTATCTATCGATCTATCTATCAAATAATTCACACAATGGGAGAATTAACATTTATATTACAAAGCTATTCTGATGAACAGTCACTATCAAGGGGCTGATGCTGTAACTGATGCTGAGATCTGCTCCCTCGGGTTTGAGAATGTATCAGGATGGAAGTGGGACAATATTAATCTGGTGCTTTTCAACTGTGAGTGAGAACTGAATAGATTTCCACTTAATCGAGGGAATGTAAATTCATAAAATGAGAAAGGAATCTACTTCCCACATTACTCCATTTACAATCAATTAGAATTAAAACCAGTTGGAATGATTTATCACCAATTAGAGTCTAAGAGTCAGACAGCACAGAAAGAGGCCCTTCGGCCCATCGTGTCTGTGCCGGCCATCAAGCACCTACCTATTCTAATCCCATTTCCCAGCACTTGACAATAGCCTTGTATGCTATGGCATTTCAAGTGTTTATCTAAATACTTCGTAAATGTAGTGAGTGTTCCTAACTCTACCACCTCTTCAGGCAGTGCGTTCCAGATTCCAACCACTCTCTGGCTGAAATAATTTTTCCTCAAATCCCCTCTAAACCTCCTGCCCCTTACCTTAAATCTATGCCCCCTGGTTATTGACACCTTCACTAAGGGAAAAAGTTTCTTCCTATCTATTCTATCAATGAACCTCACAATTTTGTATAACTCAATCAGGTGCCCCCTCAGCCTTCTCTGCTCTAAGGAAAACAACCCTCACCTTTTCAGTCTTTTGTCATTGCTGAAATGCTCCAGCCCAGGCAACATCCTGGGGAATCTCCTCTGCACCCTCTCCAGTGCAATCACATCCCTCCTATAGTGTGGTGCCCAGAACTATACACAGTACTCCAGCTATGGCCTGACTAGCATTTTATACAGCTCCATCATAACCTCCCTGCTCTTATATTCTATGCCTCGGCTAATAAAGGCAACTATCCCATATGGCTTCCTAACCACCTTATCTACCTGTGCTGCTGCCTTCAGTGATCTATGGACAAATTCATCAAGGTTCCTCTGACCTTCTGTACTTCCTAGGATCCTACCATCCATTGTATACTCCCTTGCCTTGTTAGTCCTCCCAAAATGCCTCACCTCACACTTCTCAGTGTTAAATTCCATTTGCCACTGCTCTGCCCATCTTACCTGCCCAACTATATCGTCCTGTAATCTAAGGCTTTCCTCCTCACTGTTCACGACACCACCAATTTTCATTTCATTAGCAAATTTACTGATCATACCTCCTATATTCATCTCTAAATCATTAGTGTACATGACAAACAGCAAGGGTCCCAGCACCGATCCCTGTGGTACACCACTCGTGACAGGCTTCCACTCGCAGAAACAACCCTCGACCATCACCCTCTGCCTCCTGCCACTAAGCCAATTTTGGATCCAATGTGCCAAATTGCCCTGGATCCCATGGGCTCTTACCATCATAACAAATCTCCGGACCTTATCAAAAACCTTACTGAAGTCCATGTAACTGCATCAACTGCTTTACTCTCATCTACACATCTAGTCACCTCCTTGAAAAATTCAATCAAGTTTGTTAGACACGATCTCACATCTGTCCTATATCTATCACCCCTCAACTTGAAGCTATGTCCCCTCGTGTTTGCCCTGACAAAGCCATGTTGACTATCCCTGATTAATCCCTGCCTCTCCAAGTGGAGATTCATCCTGTCCCTCAGAATCTTTTCCAATAGTTTCCCAACCACTGATGTTAGACTCACTGGCCTATAATTACCTGGTTTATCCTTGCTACCCTTTTTGAATAATGGTACCACATTCCCTGTTCTCCAGTCCTCTGGTACCTCTTCTGTGGCCAGGGAGGATTTGAAAATTTGTGTCAGGGCCCTTGCTATCTCCTCCCTTGCCTCACATAACAGCCTGGGATACATCTCATCTGGGCCTGGGGGTTTATCCACTTTTAAGCCTGCTAAAACAGCTAATACTTCCTCCCTTTCAATGCTAATATAATTAGAATTAGAAATTAGAACATTACAGCGCAGTACAGGCCCTTCGGCCCTCGATGTTGCGCCGACCTGTGAAACCATCTGACCTACACTATTCCATTTTCATCCACATGTCTATCCAATGACCACTTAAATGCCCTTAAAGTTGGCGAATCTACTACTGCTGCAGGCAGGGCGTTCCACGCCCCTACTACTCTCTGAGTAAGGAAACTACCTCTCACATCTGTCCTATATCTATCACCCCTCAACTTGAAGCTTTGTCCCCTCGTGTTTGCCATCACCATCCGAGGAAAAAGACGCTCACTATCTCTCTCTGTCCCACACCCTAATATGTTCAAGTATATTACAATCCCCCTCCATAATCTGTGCACCTACATCGTCCTTCTCCGTAGTGAACCCAGATGAAAAGTAATCATTTAAAATCGCACCTATATCCTCCGACTCCACACACAGATTGCCACGTTGGTTCCGAATGGGCCCCACTCTTTCCCTGGTTATCCTCTTGCCCTTAATTTACTGATAAAATGCCCTAGGATTTTCCTTTATCTTGCCCGCCAGTGCTTTTTCATGTCCCCTCTTCGCTCTCAATTACTTTTTTAAGTACCGCCCTACACTTTCTATACTCCTCTCGTGCCTCCGCTGTTTTCAGTGCTCTGAATCTGCCATAATCCTCCTTTTTTTTTTCCTGATCCAATCCTCTATATCCCTTGACATTCACGGTTTCCTGGACTTGTTGATCCTACCCTTTACCTTAACGGGTACATGTTGGCTCTGAATTCTCACGATTTCCTCTTTAAATGGCTCTGACAGGTCTGATGTAGACTTTCCTGCAAGTAGCTGCTCCCAGTCCACTCTGGCCAGATTCTGTTTTCTCATAATGAAATCAGTCTTCCCCCAATTAAGTTCCTTTATTTCCGGTCCGTCTTTGTCCTTTTCCATAGCTACCTTATATTTTACAGTCATGGTCACTATCCCCGAAATGCTCCCCCACTGACACTTCTGCCACTTGTCCAGATTTATTCCCTAGGATTAGGTCCAGTACTGCCCCTTCTCTTGTTGGACTTTCTACGTGCCGACTCAAAAAGCTCTCCTGTATGCATTTTAAGAATTCCACCCCCTTTAAGCCTTTGGCAGTAAAACTATCCCAGTTGATGTTAGGAAAGTTGAAATCCCCTGCTATTATTACCCTATTATTTTTACACCTCTCTGTGATTTACCTACATATCTACTCCTCTATCTCTCCCTGACTGTATGGAGACCTGTATTATACTCCCAGCCAAGTAATTGCCCCCTTTTTGTTTTTAAATTCTATCCATATGGCCTCATTTGAGGAACCTTCTAAGATATCATCCCTCCTTACTGCAGTAATTGACTCCTTGATCAACAGTGCAATACCACCTCATCTTTTATCCCCTCTCCTGTCACGCCTGAAGATTCTATACCCTGGAATATTGAGCTGCCAGTCCTGCCCGTCCCTCAACCATAGCAATAATATCATCATGCCATATGCTAATCAATGTCCTCAATTCATCTGCCTTACTAGTAAGATGCATTAACTTGCATTAAAATAGATGCAATCCTGCCTTGCATTTTTCACTTGTGCCTTAACATTATTTGCTCTGCCTTCCAGACTGATTCTGTTTCTTTTCAATATTTGACTGTGCATCACCCCCTACTGTACCTCCACTCTGTATCTCAACCCCTTGCCAAATTAGTTTAACACCACCCCCCCCACAACAGCACTAGCAAACCTCCCAGCAAGGAGGTTGGTCCCGTTCCAATTCAGGTGCAACCCGTCCAACTTGTATAGGTCCCACCTTTACCAGAAACAGACGCAGTGATCCAGGAAACTAAAGCCCTCCCTCCTGCACCATCTCTTCAGCCACGTATTCATCTGCTCTACCCTCCCATTCCTATACTCACTAGCTCATGGCACTGGGAGTAATCCAGAGATTACAACCTTGAGGTCCTGTTTTTTAATCTGCTACCTAGCTCCCGAAATTTTTGTTGCAGTACCTCATCCCTCTTTCTACCTATGTTACTGGTACCAATGTGTCTCATGACCTCTGACTGTTCACCCTCCCCCTTCAGAATGTCCTGCAGCTGCTCCGTGACATCCTTGACCCTAGCACCAGGGAGGTAACATACCATCCTTGAGTCACATTTGCGGCCACAGAAATGCTTATCTGTACCCCGTATGATAAAATCCCCTATCACTGTCGCTCTCTCACTCCATTTCCTCCCCTCCTGTGCAGCTGAGCCACCTGTGGCGCCACAGACGTGGCTCTTGCTGCATTCCCTGAGAAGCTATCTCCTCCAACAGTATGCAAAGTGGAAAATCTGTTGGAAAGGGAGATGGACCCAGGAGAAACCTGCACTACCTGCCCAGTTCTTCTACTCTGCCTGGCAGTCACCCATTCCCTTTCTGTCTGAGCCGTCTTTACCTGCGGTGTGACCACCTCCCTGTACGTGCTATCCACGATGTTCTCAGACTCGCAGATACTCCACAATGTTTCCAGCCGCAGCTCCAGATCCGAAACGCAGATTTCGTTTAGCTGCAGCTGGAGCCACTTTCTGCAAACGTTTTCGTCCTGAAACTCTGTATCATTAATCTTATCCAGCAGACCTTAAATTATCCTTAAATCCATGCCTACATAAATTAAGCAGCTCCTGCCCGGTGTGCACAATGATAATCGGGGTGGAGGGCAGACCCTTCACCAGGAATAAAACCCGCCTGATTATCCTTCCCTTAAACTCAATGCAATGAATCTCAGGCTGGTTCTGGAAAGGACGTGCAATCCTTCTCAATCACCTTTTATTGCACCGCCCTCTTCAGGTGCTGTTTCACACCCAGATGGTAAAGAGTAAAATCTACTCCCAGGACTCAATGCAGAGAGCAGACTGTTCATCAAATAAATCACCCAGTAACATTGTCGAGGGAACAATGTACTTTCAGTCACACAGCAAGGAGAATAAACTGAATATATAGAATTGTTGGATATGGAAACTTGCATAATGAAGGCAGTGTTTACAGTTAAATATCATTTACATAATGAAATAGAAATATGGTTACTTTCAAGGAACCTGACAGCAATTGACTGAGTGAGGAAAAGAGTTAATGCAGTTACAGTATTAATACCTGGGCATAAAACTTACCAGGGACACCAATAACAGCGAGGATGGGAAAATAAATATCCTGTATATCATCAAGTATTTCCGTGACCAAATATTCGAATGAACTAAACCGATTCATTCTTTCCATTTCTGCGGAACGTTAATTCTGGTTTGTGCTGGAGACCAAACTCTTCCTGACTCTGTAACTGAGTGAAGACTCTTATGTAAGGCAGGTGAAATCTCCATTGACATACTTATGAGGCAAGGAGACTGACATTACTTACAGTGACTGAACAAAAAGATTCCGCTAATCACATTTACACAACACATTGCAATATCATAAATTATATTTAGCCAGATATTGCACAATGGAAAGTGAATCTCCCCAGAGTCCAGGGAAGAACAGATTGGGTGAAATCCACAGTCTGACAGCATTGGGTGCAGTGAGAACAGATTTATTTACAGGTTTCCCGATATTTCTGTGATATAATGTGTTCTATCACTTCAGAGAATTTCTATCCAATTCACAGGGTGGACTTTAAACTCAGCCAGTGAGACCAAACCATGTGGTATAGCCCCCGAGAATATTCTTTACTCATTTCAGGGTCAAACATCATTCTATTTCCATAGCCCTTAAAATGATGTCACACTCCCAGACCCTAAAGATTGTGCAAACATGATCCAGAATCGCTCCAAGAAATACACAAACATTGACCCTGCACAGAGTTATATGTGCTCTAAACATTGAAACATTCCTGAGGATTCCCCACAATTATTGATTCCCATCCAGAGACCCGTGTGATTAGATTCCAAGAGCCCTGTCTCTATAAATGGTGATGCAATTATTGATAATAGAATAAATATTGACAATTACATCGGACTTACTCGAGTTAGTGGCAAAATACCTGGGGAACCATCCACAACTACTAACTGTTCCAACCCTGGGAAAGTATACTTACTCTCTTATTTCCAAAGGTAGAGTGCAAATAACTCACATTTCCAGGGATCCCCACCAGACAAAGAGCTAATTCTTGAATTTTAACCAGGGACCTCAGTTCGGTGGAGAGACTAAAGAAACTGGGCTGGTTCTCCATGGAGCAGGGAATAGTTAGTGTAGATTTAACAGAGATACTCAAAGCCATGAGGATTATTGACAGAATCGAGAGGAAGAAACTGTTTCCACTGGCAGGAGGGTCAATGACCAGATGACACAGATTTAGGACAATTAGCAAACAGTCAAAGGAATATCTGAGGGGAAATTTGATGCAGTGATTGTTGTGAGCTGGACTGCAGTATCTGAGAAAGTAGGAAGCAGATCCAATCGTAACTTTCCAAAGGAAGATATATATCGAACAGAAGATATTTGCACAGCTAAGGGAAAGTATCACTGGAGAGTGCCAATGTAGGTCAGCGAGCACAGGTGTGATAGGTGAACGGGATTAAACATTACATACAGCAACTATAAATTCCATGAAGGCACAAAAAGTAAAGGTAGTAAACCATGGATAGCAAAGGAAGTTAAGGATTCTTTAAGAGTAAAAGAAAAGTCCTATAAAGTTGCCAGAAATAATAGTAAACCTGGGGATTGGGGTGCTTTTCGAATACAGAAAAGGAGGATGAAGAAACTGGTAAAGGAAGGGAGAATCGAATACGAGTGTAAACTAGCAAAAAATATAACAGACTGTAAAAGCTTCCATAGGTACGTAAAAAGGAAACGTTTGGCAAAGACAAATGTGGATCCATTGCAGGCAGAGTCAGGGGTATTTATAAAGGGGAATAGAGAAATGGCAGAGAAGCTAAATGATTACTTGGTGTCTGTCTTCACTGAGGAAGATACAAGAAATCTCCTAGAATGAGATATCCGAGGAATTGTGGGAATGAAGAATTGAAGGAAATTACTATTTAACAAGAAGGTTGTACGGAATAAATTAATGGGGATGAATGTTGATAAGTCCCCAGGATCTGATATTCTACATCCCAGAGTGTTGAAAGAACTAGCTATGGAGATAATGGGTGCATTGGTGATTATCTTCCAAAATTCGATAGATTCTGGAGCAGTTCCTGCAAATTGGAAGGTCGCAAATGTCAGCCCACTATTTAAGAAGAGAGGGAGAGAGAAAACAAGGAATTACAGAGCTGTTAGATTGACATCAGTCATTGGGAAAACACTAGAATCTATTCTAAAGGATGTGACAAATGGACACTTGGATAATATTGATCTGATTGGGCATAGTCAACACGGATTTATGAATGGGAAATCATGTTTGACGAACCTGTTGGAGTTTTTTGAGGATGTTACTCACAGAATTCATAAAGGGGTTACAAACAAGAAATGCTGGAAATACTCAGCAGGTCTGGCATCAACTGTGGAGAGAAAAGCAGAGTGAACGTTTCAGGTCAGTTTCCCTTCATCAGAAATGGCAAATAGTAGAAATGTAAAAGGTTTTAAGCAAACAAAGCGGGGGTGGGGCAGGATCGAACATTGAGTTCAATAATTTAAGAACATGACAGGCCCACATTTCTATTTTATTTTCGATATTTTTTATTTATTTTTCATTTATTTATTTTATTTTTGTGTGTTTAGTTTGTTTCTCCTGTGCCTACCCACTGTTTTTATTTTCATGTTTGTGCTTGGGGCCAGGGCTGTTCATTTTTCTGTCAATTAACACACTCTCTGTACGAATGCTTTGTCTTTCACCACACCATTAACATACCGTTTGCCTTTGCTCCATGACCTTCTGGTCAGTTATTCTCTGTGACCTTGTCTTATCAACACCTTCCCTTTTGTTATCTGTTGCCCCACCCTCACTTTACATTTTTAAAACCTTTTACATTTTTAATATTTGCCAGTTCTGATGAAGGGTCACTGACCTGAAATGTCAAATCTGCATCTCTCTCCACAGATGCTGCCTGAGCTGCTGAGTATTTCCAGCATTTGTTGTTATTATTTCAGATTTCCAGCATCTGCAGTATTTTGCTTTTATTATATTGATAACGGGGAGTCGGTGGACGTGGCATGCTTGGATTTTCAAAAGGCCTTTGATAAAGTCCCCCACAGGAGGTTGGTGAGCAAAATTAAAGCAAATGGGATATGAGGTAATATTAAGGATTGGTTAACAGGCAGAAAACAGAGAGTAGGAATAAATAGGTCATTCTCGCATTGGCAGGCTGTGACGAGTGGGTAACGCAAGGATCAGTGCTTGGGGCCAAGCTGTTCACAATATATATCAATGATTTGGATGTGGGGACCAAATGTAGAATTTCCAAGTTCATGGATGACACAAAACTAGGTGGGAATTTGTGTTGTGAGGAAGATGCAAAGCAGCTTCAAGGGGATTTGGAAAGACTTAGTAAGTGGGAAAGAATGTGGCAGATGGAATATAATGTGGAAAAATGTGAGGTTATCCACTTTGGTTGGAGGAATAGAGTATTTCTTAAATGGTAAGAGATTAGAAAGTGTAGATGTACAAAGCCACCTGGGTGTCCTTATCAGTAAGTTACTGAAAGCTAACATGCAGGTTATTAGCAAGCAATTAAGATATCTAATGGTATGTTAGCCTATATCGCAAGAGGATTTGAGTACAGGAGTAATGAAGTCTTACTTCAATTGTATATAACCTTGGTTAGATCATACCTGAAGTACTGTGTGAAGTTTTGGTCCCCTTACCTTAGGAAGGATATTATTGCCACAGAGGGAGTGCAACAAAGGTTCACTAGACTTGTTCCCGGGATGGTGGGTCTGCCCTATGAAGAGAGATTGTGGAAACTGGGCTTATATTCTCTAGAAATTTGATCTCATTGAAGCCTCCAAAATACTTAAAGGATAGATAGGGTAGATGCAGCTAAGATTTTGCCCCTGGTTGGGGAGTCGAGAATCAGGGGACACAATTTCAAAATAAGGGTGAAGCCAATTAGGACAGTGATGAAGAGAAAGTTCATGACTCAGAGAATTGTGAATCTTTGGAATTCTCTACCCCAGAGGGCTGGAAGCTCAGTCATTGAGAATGTTTAAAGCAGAGATTGACAGATTTCTGAATACAAATGACAGAAGGAGATATGAGGATAGTGTGGGAAAAAGGCACTGAAGTGGATGATCTGCTCCTATGCTCCTAAGTGCAAGTTAGAGTATGGGCAGCAGAGTTTTCAATGACCTCTAGTTTATGGTACGCAGAATGTGGAGACCAGCCAGGAGCGTGTTGGAATAGTCAAGTCTAGAGGTAACAAAAGCACGAATGAGGTTTTCAGCAGCAGATGACCTGAGACAGAAGCAATGTCGAATGATGTTACAGAGGTGAAACAGGCCCTTCAGCCCACCGAGTCTGTGCCGACCATCAACCACCCATTTATACTAATTCTACATTAATCCCATTATCCGCTTATATTCCCACCTCCCCCGACCTATACTAGGAGCAATTTATAATGGCCAATTTACCTATCAACCTGCAAGTCTTTGGCTAGGGGAGGAAACTGGAGCACCCGGCAAAAACCCACACAGTCACAGGGAGAACTTGCAAACTCCATACAGGCAGTACCTAGCATTGAAACCGGGGTGCTGGAGATGTGAAGCTGCGGTGCTCACCACTGCACCACTGTGCCACCCAAATATGACAGTACGTTTGCGATCTGACTGGTTCCGTTTCAGACTGTTGCCAGGGAGATGTACGGAGTTGATAGCTAGGCCACAGAGTTTGGAGCAGGGACCAAAAACAATGTCTTCAATCTTCCCAATATTTAATTGAAGGCAATTTCTGCTCACCCAGTACTGGATGTCAGATAAATAGTCTGATAATTTAACAACAGTGGAGGTGTGGAGAGAGGTGGTAGTGAGGTCGAGCAGGGTGTTGTCAGAGTAAATGTGAAAATGTAAGCGGTGCTTTCATGTGATGTCACTGAGCGGCAGCATGTAGACGAGAAATAGGAGGGGCCCAAGGAGAGATCCTTGGGGGACACCAGAGGTAACAATGCTGCAGCAGAGAGAAGACATTGCAAGTGAATCTCTGGCTACAATTATATCGATAAGAATGGAACCAGGTGAGTGCAGTCCCACCCAGCTGGATGATAGTGGAAAGACGTTCGAGCAGGATGGTGTATCAACTGTACCAAAAGCCACAGACAGGTCAAGAAGGAGGAGGAGGGATAGTTTACCTTTGTCACAGTCACATAGGAGGTCATTTGTGACTTTAACAAGTGTTGTTTTGGTATTTGGCAGAGGCAGAATCCGATTGGAGGATTCATAGCGTTCTGGGAAGGATGGGCACAGATTGAGGAAGTGACAACACATTCAGGACTTTGGAGAGGAAAGGGAGGTTTGGAAGGATATTGGAGTCAAGGGTTGTTTTTTGAGGAGAGGGTGATGATGGCAGATTTAAAGGAGAGAGGGAAAGCACCTGGTGAGAGAGAATTATTAACAATATCGGCTGACATGGGGACCAGGAGGGAAAGTTGAATGGTCAGCATTTTAGTGGTCGAAGAAGATGGAGGTGTATCTCATGACAAGATGAGCTCGGAAAGGGCAGGAGAGGAGATAGGAGAGAAACTAGAGAAAGATGTAAATGTGGGGCTAGGACAGGGGGAGCTTTAGAGGGAGTGTGACCTGGTGGGTGAGTGGAAGGGAGGGATGTGGCAGAGGGAGCTGATCAGATGGTTTCATTCTTACTGACAGAGAAGTCCATGAGTTCCTCAAACTTATTGTTGGAGGTGATGGTGAAGGGGACAATGGAGAAGGGTTCAAGAAGACTGTGTGCCGTAAAGAAAAGAAGCTGGATGTTATATTTGCATCCCAGGATCATCCTGGAATAGTGAGCAGTTTTAGCAGATGAGACTAGGACCTGATAGTGTTTTGTGTGGTCCAGCCAGATCTAGTGGTGGATGGTTAAACCAGTTGTCCACCATATCCTTTCAAATCTGCATCTCTTGGACTTAAAGGAGCAAAGATGAGGATCGTGCCAGGGAAATGGCTAGGCTGAGAGAGAACATAGGAACATATGATCAGGAGGAGGCCATTCAGCCCATCGAGTCAGCCTCGTCATTCAATATGATCATGGCTGATCATGCACTTCAGCGCCTTTTTCCCACACTATCCCCACATCCCCTGATGTCATTTGTATTTAGAAATCTGTCAATCTCTGCTTTAAACATACTCAATGACTGAGCTTCCACAGCCCTCTGCAGAAGGTAATTCCAAAGATTCACAACCCTCTGTTTAAAGAAACTTCTCCACATCTCTGTCCTAAGTGGCTTCCCCTCATTTTGAAATTGTGTCCCCTGGTTCCAGACTCCCCAACCAGGGGAAACATCTTAGCTGCATCTCCTTGTCTATCCCTTTAAGTATTTTGGAGGTTTCAATGAGTTCACCTCTCATTTTTCGAAACTCCAGACGATACTGGTCCAGTTTCCCCAATCTCTCTTCATAGGACAGACCCACCATCCCGGGAAAAAGTCTGGTGAATCTTCGTTGCACTCCCTCTGTGGCAATAATATCCTTCCTACGGTAAGGGGACCAAAACTGCACACAGTACTCCAGGTGCAGACTAACCAACGTTCCATACAATTGAAGCAAGACTTTACTACTCCTGTACTCAAATCCTCTTGTGATAAAGGCTAACATACCATTAGCCTTCCTAATTGCTTGCTGCACCTGCATGTTACCTTTCAGTGACTTATTGACAAGGACAACCAGGTCCCTTTGTACATCAACACTTTCTCATCTCTTACCATTTAAGAAATACTCTTCACATCTATTCCTCCTACCAAAGAGGATAACCTTACACTTTTCCACATGATATTCCATCTGCCACGTTCTTGCCCACTCACTAAGTCTGTCCAAATCCCATTGAAGCCGCTTTTCATCTTCCTCACAACACACATTCCCACCTAGTTTTGTGTCATCCGCGAACTTGGAAATACTACATTTGGTACTCACATCCAAATCATTGATATATGTTATGAACAGCTGGGGCCCAAGCACTGATCCTTGCAGTACCCCACTAGTCGCAGCCTGCCAATGCGAGAATGACGCATTTATTCCTATTCTCTGCTTTCTGCCTGTTCACCAGTCCTTAATTCATGCCAGTATATTTCCTCTTTAATTTTGCTAATCAACCTCCTGTCGGGGACTTCATCAAAAGCCTTCCAAAAATCCAAGTACACCACATCTACTAACTCCCCTTTATCAATTCTATCAGTAACATCCTCAAAAAACTCCAACAGGTTCATCAAACCTGATTTCCCATTCATAAATCCATGTTGACTGTGCACAATCAGATCATCATTGCCCAAATGTCCATTTATCACATCCTTCAGAATAGATTCAAGCATTTTCCCAACAACTGATAAAGAACCACGAACAAAGAACAAAGAAAATTACAGCACAGGAACAGGCCCTTCGGCCCTCCGAGCCCACGCCGATCCAAATCCTCTATCTAAACCTGTCGCCTATTTTCTAAGGGTCTGCATCTCTTTACTTCCTGCCCATTCATGTATCTGTCTAGATACATCTTAAAAGACGCTATCGTGCCCGCGTCTACCAACTCCACTGGCAATGCGTTCCAGGCACCCACCACCCTCTGCGTAAAGAACTTTCCACGCATATCCCCCCTAAACTTTTCCCCTTTCACTTTGAACTCGTGCCCCCTTGTAACTGAATCCCCCACTCTGGGAAAAAGCTTCTTGCTATCCACCCTGTCTATACCTCTCATGATTTTGTACACCTCAATCAGGTCCCCCCTCAACCTCCGTCTTTCTAATGAAAATAATCCTAATCTACTCAACCTCTCTTCATAGCAAGCGCCCTCCATACCAGGCAACATCCTGGTGAACCTCCTCTGCACCCTCTCCAAAGCATCCACATCCTTTTGGTAATGTGGCGAACAGAACTGCACGCAGTATTCCAAATGTGGCCGAACCAAAGTCCTATACAACTGTAACATGACCTGCCAACTCTTGTACTCAATAACCCGTCCGATGAAGGAAAGCATGCCGTATGCCTTCTTGACCACTCTATTGACCTGCGTTGCCACCTTCAGCGAACAATGGACCTGAACACCCAAATCTCTCTGTACTTCAATTTTCCCCAGGACTTTTCCATTTACTGTATAGTTCACTCTTGAATTGGATCTTCCAAAATGCATCACCTCGCATTTGCCCTGATTGAGCTCCATCTGCCATTTCTCTGCCCAACTCTCCAGTCTATCTATATTCTGCTGCATTCTCTGACAGTCCCCTTCACTATCTGCTACTCCACCAATCTTAGTGTCATCTGCAAACTTGCTAATCAGACCACCTATACTTTCCTCCAAATCATTTATGTATATCACAAACAACAGTGGTCCCAGCACGGATCCCTGTGGAACACCACTGGTCACACGTCTCCATTTTGAGAAACTCCCTTCCACTGCTACTCTCTATCTCCTGTTGCCCAGCCAGTTCTTTATCCATCAAGCTAGTACATCTTGGACCCCATGCGCCTTCACTTTCTCCATCAGCCTACCATGGGGAACCTTATCAAACGCCTTACTGAAGTCCATGTATACGACATCTACAGCCCTTCCCTCATCAATCAACTTTGTCACTTCCTCAAAGAATTCTATTAAGTTGGTAAGACATGACCTTCCCTGCACAAAACCATGTTGCCTATCTATGATAAGCCCATTTTCTTCCAAATGGGAATAGATCCTATCCCTCAGTATCTTCTCCAGCAGCTTCCCTACCACTGACGTCAGGCTCACCGGTCTATAATTACCTGGATTATCCCTGCTACCCTTCTTAAACAAGGGGACAACATTAGCAATTCTCCAGTCCTCTGGGACCTCACCCGTGTTTAAGGATGTTGCAAAGATATCTATGAAGGCCCCAGCTATTTCCTCTCTCGCTTCCCACAGTAACCTGGGATAGATCCCATCCGGACCTGGGGACTTGTCCACCTTAATGCCTTTTAGAATACCCAACACTTCCTCCCTCCTTATGCCAACTTGACCGAGAGTAATCAAACATCTGTCCCTAACCTCAACATCCGTCATGTCCCTCTCCTCGGTGAATACCGATGCAAAGTACTCGTTTAGAATCTCACCCATTTTCTCTGACTCCACGCATAACTTTCCTCCTTTGTCCTCGAGTGGGCCAATCCTTTCTCTGGTTACCCTCTTGCTTCTTATATATGAATAAAAGGCTTTGGGATTTTCCTTAACCCTGTTTGCTAAAGATATTTCATGACCCCTTTTAGCCCTCTTAATTCCTCGTTTCAGATTGCGCCTACAATCCCGATATTCTTTCAAAGCTTCGTCTTCCTTCAGCTGCCTCGACCTTATGTATGCTTCCTTTTTCCTCTTAGCTAGTCTCACAATTTCACCTGTCATCCATGGTTCCCTAATCTTGCCATTTCTACCCCTCATTTTCACAGGAACATGTCTCTCCTGCACGCTAATCAACCTCTCTTTAAAAGCCTCCCACATATCAAATGTGGATTTACCTTCAAACAGCTGCTCCCAATCTACATTCCCCAGCTCCTGCCGAATTTTGGTATAGTTGGCCTTCCCCCAATTTAGCACTCTTCCTTTAGGACCACTCTCGTCTTTGTCCATGAGTATTTTAAAGCTTACGGAATTGTGATCACTATTCCCAAAGTAGTCCCCTACTGAAATGTCAACCACCTGGCCCGGCTCATTCCCCAACACCAGGTCCAGTATGGCCCCTTCCCGAGTTGGACTATTTACATACTGCTCGAGAAAACCCTCCTGGATGCTCCTTTCAAATTCTGCTCCATCTAGACCTCTAACACTAAGTGAATCCCAGTCAATGTTGGGAAAATTAAAATCTCCTATCACCACCACCCTGTTGCTCCTACATCTTTCCATAATCTGTTTACATATTTGTACCTCTATCTCACGCTCGCTGTTGGGAGGCCTGTAGTACAGCCCCAACATTGTTACCGCACCCTTCCTATTTCTGAGTTCTGCACATATTGCCTCACAGCTCGAGTCCTCCATAGTGCCTTCCTTCAGCACAGCTGTGATATCCTCTTTGACCAGTAATGCAACTCCTCCACCCCTTTTACCTCCCTCTCTATCCCGCCTGAAGTATCGGTATCCTGGGATATTTAGTTGCCAATCATGCCCTTCCCTTAACCAATTCTCAGTAATAGCAATAACATCATACTCCCAGGTACTAATCCAAGCCCTAAGTTCATCTGCCTTACCTACTACACTTCTTGCATTAAAACAAGTACACCTCAGACCACCAGTCCCTTTGCTTTCATCATCTGCTCCCTGCCTACTCTTTCCCTTACTCACGCTGACTTCATTATCTAGTTCCTTACAGGCTTTAGTTACTACCTCCTTACTCTCCACTGACCTCATTTGGTTCCCATCCCCCTGCCACATTAGCTTAAACCCTCCCCAACAGCGTTAGCAAAAGCACCCCCAAGGACATTGGTTCCAGTCCGGCCCAGGTGTAGACCGTCCAATTTGTAATAGTCCCACCTCCCCCAGAAGCAGTCCCAATGTCCCAAAAATCTGAACCCCTCCCTCCTGCACCATCTCTCAAGCCACGCATTCATCCTGAATATTCTTTCATTTCTACTCTGACTATCACGTGGCACTGGTAGCAATCCTGAGATTACTACCTCTGAGGTCCTACTTTTTAACTTGGCTCCTAACTCCCTAAATTCTGCTTGTAGGACTTCATCCCATTTTTTACCTATATCATTGGTGCCTACGTGCACAACAACAACTGGCTGTTCACCCTCCCCTTTCAGAATGTTCTGCAGCCGATCTGAGACATCCCTGACCCGTGCACCTGGGAGGCAACATACCATTCTGAAGTCTCGTTTTCGACCACAGAACCGCCTATCTACTCCCCTATCTACATGTTCGTGAACATGCGTTGATGTGTAATAGTTGCAATACCATGACAACAGCACAGATTTCCTCACTCGTCCTGCATTGGTTTTCAAACATATGCAAGACAAACCTTGCAGTCAGAGGTTAGAGCAGTTACACGGTGGAGTCACCTTTGCATTTGAAGGACTGCACCAAAAGCCGAAGATGGCAGGGGGGTGCTCTAGGGTGGCCCCACAGTGCAGCAAAATCTCCCTGCTCGCTCTCCTCTAGGTTGTGCGGGCAAGGCCAGAGGTCCTTTTCACCAGTGATTGTAAAAAAAGAGCCCCTCCCACCTGAACAAGGAAATCTGGCTGGAGATGGCAGAGGAGGTGAGTAGTCATGGAACCATCCAGTGCCAAAGAGTTCAATGCCAGAAGGGGATTGGATATAGATTTCAGTAAGGCGTTTGATAAGGTTCCACATGGTAGGCTATTGCAGAAAATACGGAAGTATGGGGTTGAAAGTGATTTAGAGCTTTGGATCAGAAATTGGCTAGCTGAAAGAAGACAGAGGGTGGTGGTTGATGGCAAATGTTCATCCTGGAGTTTAGTTACTAGTGGTGTACCGCAAGGATCTGTTTTGGGGCCACTGCTGTTTGTCATTTTTATAAATGACCTGGAAGAGGGTGTAGAAGGGTGGGTTAGTAAATTTGCGGATGACACTAAGGTCGGTGGAGTTGTGGATAGTGCCGAAGGATGTTGTAGGGTACAGAGGGACATAGATAGGCTGCAGAGCTGGGCTGAGAGATGGCAAATGGAGTTTAATGCGGAAAAGTATGAGGTGATTCACTTTGGAAGGAGTAACAGGAATGCAGAGTACTGGGCTAATGGGAAGATTCTTGGTAGTGTAGATGAGCAGAGAGATCTTGGTGTCCAGGTACATAAATCCCTGAAAGTTGCGACCCAGGTTAATAGGGCTGTTAAGAAGGCATATGGTGTGTTAGCTTTTATTAGTAGGGGGATCGAGTTTAGGAGCCACGAGGTCATGCTGCAGCTGTACAAAACTCTGGTGAGACCGCACCTGGAGTATTGCTTGCAGTTCTGGTCACCGCATTATAGGAAGGATGTGGAAGCTTTGGAAAGGGTGCAGAGGAGATTTACTAGGATGTTGCCTGGTATGGAGGGAAGGTCTTACGAGGAAAGGCTGAGGGACTTGAGGTTGTTTTCGTTGGAGAGAAGGAGGAGGAGAGGTGACTTAATAGAGACATATAAGATAATCAGAGGGTTAGATAGGGTGGATAGTGAGAGTCTTTTTCCTCGGATGGTGATGGCAAACACGAGGGGACATAGCTTTAAGTTGAGGGGTGATAGATATAGGACAGATGTTAGAGGTAGTTTCTTTACTCAGAGAGTAGTAGGGGTGTGGAACGCCCTGCCTGCAACAGTAGTAGACTCGCCAACTTTAAGGGCATTTAAGTGGTCATTGGATAGACATATGGATGAAAATGGAATAGTGTAGATCAGATGGTTTCACAGGTCGGCGCAACATTGAGGGCCGAAGGGCCTGTACTGCGCTGTAATGTTCTATGTTCTATGTTCTAAGGGGATTAACGAGAACTTCTACAGCCAACCAGGGCCCTCTAGGCCTCTTGCACACAGTGGACGAGTGCAAAGCTCATCCACAGCCAAAGGGCAATTAGATCAGCAGCCTTCCTCCAGTCAGGCTGCAAGCGCAGAGGTTGTACAGAGATGGGGCACTTGCCAGCATTTATAGAGAACACACTGACACAAATGAGAATGTACAGGTGTCACAGCAATGTAATATGTTTTTTATGAAATGTTCCTCACCAACATGTGTGTCCTTTTCTCTGTGTGAATGATATGTGCCAGCATGTAGCGCCAATGTCACATCCCTTTGCACCATTGGACTGAGAGCCAATGTATGCAATAACATCATTGCTGTGCCACCATTACTCATGATCGTCTCCACGGATGCTGTGACATGGTCATTGGCTCAGTCAGCAGCTGCCTCGAATGGTTTACACAGAGATACTGCAGATGTGGACTGGTGCACAGCAGGTGAGCGAGGATGATGTGTGGCTTGCAAAGCTCATGTCAGTTCCTATGGAGCAGAAATGGCCCAAATATATAGGGTTGTACTTACCCAGCAGCCCCCTGGTCTCCGCCGAAAACAAAAAGAAATTAAGTTTCCTTTAAACTGACCTTCCCAGCTGCTCACTCGCTCGCACTCTCTGCTCCTGTAAAAGCTGCTGCAATGAAAGGCAAGTTAATTTAAACGGCCCAAATATATAGGGTTGTACTTACCCAGCAGCCCCCTGGTCTCCGCCGAAAACAAAAAGAAATTAAGTTTACTTTAAACTGACCTTCCCAGCTGCTCACTCACTCGCACTCTCTGTTCCTGTAAAAGCTGCTGCAATGAAAGGCAAGTTATTTTAAACGGCCCAAATATATAGGATTGTACTTACCCAGCAGCCCCCTGGTCTCCGCCGAAAACAAAAAGAAATTAAGTTTACTTTAAACTGACCTTCCCAGCTGCTCACTCGCTCGCACTCTCTGCTCCTGTAAAAGCTGCTGCAATGAAAGGCAAGTTAATTTAAACGGCCCAAATATATAGGGTTGTACTTACCCAGCAGCCCCCTGGTCTCCGCCGAAAACAAAAAGAAATTAAGTTTCCTTTAAACTGACCTTCCCAGCTGCTCACTCGCTCGCACTCTCTGCTCCTGTAAAAGCTGCTGCAATGAAAGGCAAGTTATTTTAAACGGCCCAAATATATTCTTTTTTCTTTTTGGGCCTCCTTATCTCGAGAGACAATGGATACGCGCCTGGAGGTGGTCAGTGGTTTGTGAAGCAGCGCCTGGAGTGGCTATAAAGGCCAATTCTGGAGTGACAGGCTCTTCCACAGGTGCTGCAGAGAAATTTGTTTGTTGGGGCTGTTGCACAGTTGGCTCTCCCCTTGCGCCTCTGTCTTTTTTCCTGCCAACTACTAAGTCTCTTCGACTCGCCACAATTTAGCCCTGTCTTTATGGCTGCCCGCCAGCTCTGGCGAATGCTGGCAACTGACTCCCACGACTTGTGATCAATGTCACACGATTTCATGTCGTATATATAGGGTTGTACTTACCCAGCAGCCCCCTGGTCTCCACCGAAAACGAAAAGAAATTAAGTTTACTTTAAACTGACCTTCCCAGCTGCTCACTCGCTCGCACTCTC
Organism: Heterodontus francisci; assembly: GCF_036365525.1. Lineage (NCBI taxonomy): Eukaryota > Metazoa > Chordata > Chondrichthyes > Heterodontiformes > Heterodontidae > Heterodontus > Heterodontus francisci. The sequence goes on from NC_090410.1 coordinate 31,675,020, forward strand.
TGCTCCTGAAAAAGCTGCTGCAATGAAAAGATGTCAGGCTAACAGGTCTGTAATCCCCTTTTTTTCTCACTCCCTCCCAATATTTTCACTGGGGACCAAAGCAGCAAAGGTGGAGGTGAGGATGTAGTCGAGCAAATCAGTAGCTGCAGAAATGTTGTGGCAAATGGATGGCGAAAGGCTAGAGAGTTGAGACTTTGAAAGTGCAATTGTGAGTGAATTGGGGATAGTTTTTTCCCAGGCACAGTTACAGAAGGAGGTAAGGTTGGGAATGGAAGGGGGATGTGGGTGCAGGATGATATAAGGAAAATCATCAGAGCTGATCTTATCTGTGATTAAGAGGATAGGACCAACAAGGTAACGTGAGATGACAAGATCAATGTGGTGGCTGTGAATATGGGTTGGGGAGTTTATATGGAGGGAGAGATTTTGGGAGGATAAGAAGGCAGTGAACTCAGTACAGAGAGAGAATGATGAGTTGAGATGAAGGTTGAAATCACCGAGGATGAGAAATCGTTCAGTTCAGAAGCTGTGGGAGAAAAGCAATTAAGATATCTCAGTGATAAAATTTTTATCATACTTGGGAGGGAGGGAGAGAATGAGGATTTTGAATGAGAGATGAGAAGGGTGGAACAAGGTGAGATACTGAAAGGAGGAGAAAGTGCCAGGCGAGCAGGGGGTCAGGCCATAGTGTGATCTGGTGATAAGTGTCACATTGTCACCACCATAGTCTCAGTGGGACAGCCAGTAGAAGGCATCGCCAGGCAGGGAGGCTTCAGTTAGGGGGAAGGTGTCATCAACCCCTCTGCCAGGTTTCCAGTAAGGCCATGATGTCAATGCAAGCAGACACAATACGTTCATGGATAGCAAGGGCCTTGTTCACAAATGCACAGTAATTCTAGAGGGAAATGCACAAAGAGTTGGTGATAGCAGAGTCTGCAGGGTCAGCAGTGGGAGGGGTGAGTTGGACAGGAAGGACTTTGGCAACACTAGCCTCCAGTGGGGGCTGCACTGAGTGGGAAGTTAGATGAAAGTGTAGGATGTGGCAATTGGGGTTTCTGCTCATAATGAGCCATCACCAAGTGCCTCGATGAGTCTTTTGTGGATGCTAAGAGAGGCACAGAGGGAAGTTGTAGGTTTATCTAAGAGGGAATCAAGCCTGGTGCAGCAGCGAGAACATATGAACATACAAATTAGGAGCAGAAGTAGGCCATTTGGCCCCTCGGGCCTGCTCTGTCATTCAATAAGATCATAGCTGATCTATTTGTGTTTCAAATTCCCTGATAACCCTTGATTCCCATGCCTAACAAGAATCTATCTACCTCCGCCTTAAAAATATTCAGTGACCCCGCCTCCACCACCTTCTGAGGCAGAGACTTCCAAAGTCGCACAACCCTCTGAGAGAAAGAATTTCTCCTCGTCTCTGTTCTAAGAGGACGACCCCTAATTTTAAAACAGTGCCCTCTAGTTCTGGACTCACCTACAAGAGGAAACATCATCCTCACATCCACCTTGTCAAGATCGTTCAGGATCTTATAAACTTCAATCGAGTCTCCTCTCACTCTTCTAAACTCCAATGAAAACAAGCCCAGTCTCTCCAACTTTTCCTTGTAAGACAACCCACTCATTCCAGGTATTCTCTAGTAAACCTCCTCTGAACTGTCTCCAACGTAATTACATCAGTCCTTAAATAAGGAGACCAAAACTGCACACAGTATTCGAGATGTGGTCTCACCAATGCCCTGTATAACTGAAGCATAAGATCCTTACTTTTGTTTTCAATTCCTCCCGCAATAAAGAATAGCAATCCATTAGCTTTCTTTATTCCCCGCTGTACATACATGCTAGCTTTTTGTGACTCATGCACTAGAACACCTAGATCCCTCTGCACCTTGGAATTCTGCAGTCGTTCTGCGCTTAAGTAATACTCTGCTTTTTTATTCTTCCTGCAAAGTGAACAACTTCACATTTTCCCACATTATACTCCATCTGCCAGATTTTTGCCCACTCACTTGACCTATCTATATTGGTTTGCAACCACCTTATGTCCTCTTCACAACATTCATTCCTATCTTGATGTGATTTGCAAATTTAGCAACCATGCCATCGCTCCACTCATCATATCCTGCCAATCAGAAAAGGACACCCTGGATTGCCCCTCTGCCATGTCCTTCAACTTCACTGGTCAATGCACAGTCTAAATAATTTAAGTTGCAGCTACAAGGTTATTTTATCAGCAGATGAAAGTAAGCAGAGCTGCCTGCTCTTTAAATCGGGCCCCAGCACCTGCTCCTCATCCGACCTGACGCCGATCCCGGTGCTGGGAATCCCACCCCCTCCACGTCATTTGCAGGTGGGAGGGGGGCATGCGCATCGTGTATATGATAATGAGCCGCCACACTCAATATCGCAGCGGCTCCATGACGGGCGGTCTGCCCATTTTTAAAGCTCGTTGCTGAGATTGACGGCGAGCTGGTAAAACTCAGCCCATAGTCTGCTGATCCCACAAACAAACCAAGACATTTGAAATTCAGAGGCAGTGTGAACTCACATTTCCACAGGGAACTCCACTGTATCCCTTCCTCCAGTCCAAAAAAACAAACGTTCATCATTACTCTCTGTTTCCTGTCACACAGCCAACTTTATATCCATGCTCCCACAATCCCTTTTATTCCATGGGCTTCAACTTTGCTGGGAAGAAAATTTTGTACCAGTTTAATAAATTTCCAGAGCACAGATTTGTAAAATCTAACTTATATGTATCGACTAATTTTGATTGTTTTTTTGAAAATAATTTTGAAGGAATTTGAACATCAACCCACAGCGACAGGACTGGGCCAATTATGAGGTCATCATCAGCAGTGAGGTCATCCCCTGGCAGGTCACATGACAGCTGCAGCCACAAGGCATCACAAACAGATTTGTGACTGGATTAAAACTCAAAATCCTGTCACAATGGCTTTTCAAATAAAGATGTTGTTGCTTGAAAACACAACAGTTAAACTTTCTGTCTGACTGTGAGGAGAACTTGGGAAAAATTTACAAAACTAAATTCTTCAACAAAATATTCAAAAATCATTTAAATAGAAATCCTATGAGGAAAGGACAAGTTTGAGATATTGTCAGGATAAAGTGAACTGTTCGAACAGATTTTATTGAACTGGGTTGAACAGAACAAGTCATTGAAGAACAAATAAGTCAGCTTGGTAATTTTTCTTAAAGTTCAGTTTGTTCAGAGTTTGAATTTAATGAAAATAGAATTCCAGTGAAAAAGAAATGATTATTAAAGATAAACTTCTACATTTGGAACAATAAAGTGAATCAATTAAATTCTGAACAAGAACTAGAGTGAAGCGAGAGGGCTCAAGGTCAGAGAGACAGTGAACTGCTAAACAGAGTGAATTGTAAAAAGAGTGAAGTCTTTAAATGTGGAATTGTTGAGAGTGGGAATTAGGTGCAGAGGGGGACGGAGCTGCTGTGTAATTAAACCAAGGGACGACAGTGAAAGAGAAGGAGGGAGAACCAGAGGACTCGAAGTGAAAAAAGCTGTAAATAAATCAACAGTAAAATATTCATCCAGGGGCCATGGGCATCACTGGCAAGGCCAGCATTTATTGTCCATCCCTAATTACCCTTGAAATGCTGATGGTGAGCAGCCTTCTTGAACCACTGCAGTCTGTATGGTGTCAGTACACTCACAGTGCTGTTAGCTATGGAGTTCCAAGATTTTGATCCATTGCCAGTGAAGGGACTGTGATACAGTTCCATGTCAGGAAGATGTGTGACCCAGAGGGGAACTTGCTGGTGCTGGTGTGCTCAAACAGGCTGCTTTATCCTGGGTGGTGTCAAACTTCTTGAGTGTTGTTGGAGCTGCACTCATCCAGGCGAGTGGAGAGTATTCCATCACACTCTTGACTTGAGCCGAGTAGACAGTTGACAGGCTTTGGGGAGTCAGGAGGTGAGTTACTCACCGCAGGATTCCCAGCCTCTGAACTGCTCTTGAAGCTACTGTATTTCTAGGGCTGGTCCAGTTAAATTTCTGATCAATGGTAACCCCCAGGATGCTGATGGTTGAGGATTCAGAGATTGTAATGCTGTTGAATGTTAAGGGAGATAGTTAAATCCTCTCTTGTTGGAGATGGTCATTTCCTGGTATTTGTGTGTTCCGAATGTTATTTGTCACTTATCAACCTGGATGTTGTCCAAGACTCGTTACCTGCAGGCATGGACTGCTTCAGTATCTGAGAAGTTGCCAAGGAGACTGAACACAGTGCAATCATCAGCAAACATTCCCACTTTTCACCTTCTGATGGAGGGAAGGTCATTGTCAAAGCAGCTGAAGATGGTTGGGCTTAGGACACTGCCCTGAGGAACTCCTGCAGCAACATCCTGGGGCTGAGAAGATTTGCCTCCCACAACCACAACCATCTTCCTTTGTGCTCGGTATAACTCCAGCCCATGGAGAGCTTTTCCCCTGATTCCCATTGACTTCAATGTTACTGGGTGCCTTGATGCCACACCTGCGGAAGGAACCTGGAGCAGGGAACAGTTAAATAAAGCCCGAGGATCGCAGCCTACAGCACTTACCTCCCAGGAGAGCAGCGGACAGCAGCGGACCTGCAAGAGGAACACAGACCGGAGAGCAGTTAAATAAAGCCCGAGGATCGCGGCCTACAGCACTTACCTTCCGGGAGAGCAGCAGACAGGAGCAGACCTGCGGGAGGAACACGGAGCAGAGAGCAGTTAAATAAAGCCCAAGGATCGCGGCCTACAGCACTTACCTCCCGAGAAAGCAGCAGACAGGAGCTCAGGTGGACCTGTGTTTGAAAAGAAAGTGAACAGTGACATCACAGGAAAGTCGTAAGGTGATTGGTCCTTTTCTATGATTAGTGTGTGAGGAGGGATGATATACTAAATGAATCATCAAATGAGGTCATATGGGTTGAGCTCAAAAATTAAAAAAGCAGCAGCCACACGACTATGAGTATACTATCGGCCCCCAAATAGTGAGAGGGAGATAGAAGAACAAGTATGTAAGCAAATTTCTGACTGCAAAAACAAGTAGGCCAATAATAGTTGGGGATTTCAACTACCCGAATATCAACCGAGGTACAAAGAGTGTGAAGGGTACAGAGGGGACGAAATTCTTGAACTGCATTCAAGAGAGCTTTTTCAGCCAGCACGCAACAAGCCCAACGAGAGGGAGTACAATTCCAGATTTAGTCTTCAGAAATAAAGCTGGGCAAGTGGATGAAGTAACAGTGGGTGACCATTTTGGAGGTAGTGACCATTATAGAACAGAGAACATAGAACAGTACAGCACAGTACAGGCCCTTCGGCCCACGATGTTGTGCCGAACCTTTAACCTACTCTCAGATCAAACTAGACCATTATACAGTTAGTTTTAACATAATCATGGAAAAGGACAAAGATAGAACAGGAGTAAAAGTTTTAAATTGGGGAAGGCAAATTTTATGGAGCTGAGGTGATCTGGTGAAAGTGGACTGGATACAGATATTTGAAGGAAAATCAGTGGCAAACCAGTGGGAAGCATTCAAAAGCGAGAGACGACAGGCACACTGCAGACAGATGCCCACAAAGGAAAAGGGTAATACTGTCAAACATTATCCCCTAGTTGTCCAGAAACTTACAGGGTAATGTGAGAATAAGAAATACTGAAATGTTGTTTCTACAGCTTGTGGAAAGTTACCAAGAAGTCATTTGTGCACAACATAATGAAATCACTGAAAAAGAGAACTGATAAGGATATGTCAGTGGAGATCTTAAGACAGTACATCACTGACAAAGAGAATTGATAAGGGTATGTAAGTACAGACCTTGGGACAGTACATCACTTAAAAATTGTGCTTAGGCAGATAACAGAGAAACAGCAAGAGTTAGAACAAAGGATGTAGTGAATAAGAAACTGCCCCACTAAGATAAAGGCTGACAGCTGCAAGTTAAAACACATAATGGAGAGCCAAATAAGGTAAAACAAAAACAAGAGTTAGGGGCTAGAAAGTTAGAGTAGGGGGAGAAGTAAACAGAGGAGGAGACTGTAGCAACCATAGGATAGGTTAGTGTCATAATACGTTATAACCAATAATGTAAAATAAAGGCGTGGACAAATGGATTTGTATTGTATAAACATGAACTGAATATGTTGATCGGTGTGCCTGCTTGTAGGACACCCGATCTTGCAAGAACGTTAAATAAACTTACTTCTTCAGAGTTTGACTTGGTGTAAATTATTATCAAGTGGGCTACGTTTCTCACAATTGGGGGCTCGTCCGGGATCTCTTCATCATTGCCGGGACCGCGGCCGACGACAGACGAGAAGACGCGTCCCGTTAATTTAAAAACGGTCTCGTTTCTCTCGTTGGTAGCGGACCCGAGTAATCGACTGAAAATGATCCTAGGGAAGTCACTCTGAACGAGTATTTAGTGCGGCAGGTACACATGTGAAGCCAGGCAACTCCGTGCACGGACCAAGGTAAGAAAAACGACTTTTAAGTATTATCTTGGTGACTTATGGTTAACTGTAGGATAAGACCTTCTAAGTACCAAAAGTCCTTGAGGAGTGAATTTTACAGTCCTGCAGTATAAGACCCTTCAGCAAGGAGGTGAATACTGGTTAGCTGTAGGATAAGTCCTTCTAAGTACTGCAGTATAAGACCCTTCAGCTAGGAGGTGAGTACCGTAGGGTACAAGACCCTTCAGTTAGGAGGTGAATACTGTGGGGCAGTATAAGACCCTTCAGCTAGGAGGTGAGTACCGTAGGGTATAAGACCCTTCAGTTAGGAGGTGAATACCGTAAGGTATAAGACCCTTCAGCCAGGAGGTGAATACCGTAAGGTATAAGACCCTTCAGCTAGGAGGTGAATACCATAGGGTACAAGACCCTTCAGTTAGGAGGTGAATACTGTGGGGCAGTATAAGACCCTTCAGCTAGGAGGTGAGTACCGTAGGGTATAAGACCCTTCAGTTAGGAGGTGAATACCGTAAGGTATAAGACCCTTCAGCTAGGAGGTGAATACCATAGGGTACAAGACCCTTCAGTTAGGAGGTGAATACTGTGGGGCAGTATAAGACCCTTCAGCTAGGAGGTGAGTACCGTAGGGTATAAGACCCTTCAGTTAGGAGGTGAATACCGTACGGTATAAGACCCTTCAGCTAGGAGGTGAATACCGTAGGGTACAAGACCCTTCAGTTAACCATGGGAAATAAATCGTCTAAAAAGGAAGACGATGGGAGACAAGGAAAGTCTGCCGGCAACATCCCTCCAGAAAGTCCATTGGGATGGATGTTGGAGTATTGGGATTTAGAGTCAAAAACCAAGGAGAAAAAGACCCAAATATGATCTAAGGACAGCAAGAAGGACCACCCCTAAACCCGACGATAACGACGACGATAGAGACAGAGAGCCTCCGAAGACAATGATGCCCTTGAGAGAGGTACCAATAGGAAATAATGAAATTGGATTTGTTAGTGCACCATTAACGTCAGGAGAGGCAAGAGTGTTTAAAAAGGAAATGAAAGTCCTCGTAGAAGACCCCTGCAAATTTGGGAAAGAGAAAACCCTCCCGGGGTAGGGGGAAACGAACCAGCTGAACAGAAATACCCGAATCAAGACCCGCAGTGGCAGAACAATAATATCGGCCATAGGGGCCAGATGAAAGACCTTAGAAGTCTGATAGTAAAAGGCATTGTTGTAAACAAGTAGTTGAAGCCCCTGCAAAACGTATGCCTTTACAGAGTTACCGCAGGCCCCTCTTATGGCACAAGCAGGCGACATATTGAGTGCGACCCCTCTGGGTGTTGAAGGCTGTTTCTAGACAAATAGAGACCATTAAAGGCACCTAGGTGGGATCAAGGGATTGATTTTTTAAAATGTTTTGAAGAATCAAAAGGGGGGACTGTGAGAACAGAATTTAGATTTTAGAATTTTTAAGAACAGAATTACATGGGAACATTTAAGATGAAACAATTAATCAGTCATGTATTGCTAACAAGCTAGCTGACTTCATAACTTCAGGGCTGCAGAGGCAGCTTGGCCTTGCAGCTGGTACAGCGAGAGAGAGAGAGAGAGAGAGAGAGAGACATTGTACTTCAACAGCACTCTTCTTATCACCCAGACATGACAATCCTAGGGAAAAGTTAGAATGAAAAACATACCGACCAGGCTTATACACGCCCCCTTGTTAGAGGGTGGCTCAGCCTACCCTGAAACAATTAATCAGTCATGTACTGCTAACAAGCTAGTTTCAGTGCTGTAGGGAGGGACAGCTTATCAGAAATGACTTCATAACTTCAGGGCTGCTGAGGCAACTTGGCCTTGCAGCTGGTACAGAGAGAGAGCGAGAGAGAGAGCGAGACATTATACTTCAACAGCACTCTTCTTATCACCCAGACATGACAAAGTTAGAATGAAAAACATACCAACCAGGCTAATACACACCCCCTTGTTAGAGGGTGGCTCAGCCTACCCTTCTGATTCAGCAGTTGCTGAGTTTTTTATATTTGCTTTTATATTATACTGTTTAAATGTTATTTGAGTAAATGGATCCACATAATCCTAGTGAATATATATATAATCATATATAAGTTGATCAGTAGAGAGAGAAGGTTATCATAGAATGATAAAAGGGGGGAATGTGGAAGTGAGCAGAAAGGCATGGCACTATGCTTAATGGGAAATATAGCCAAGTTAAGAATAGTAGCTTTGCTGAGCTTTGATTTTAAGTGGCAGAAACCACAATGAAATAGCTAAAAGGGATGGCCAGAGTGTGTGCAAGCTGTGGCAGCCACAGCACTTCAGACCAAGGAAGTCATTTTACCTCGAAGCTATTACAAGAAATAGTTAGGGGATTGGGAATCCAATGGGACTTCCATACCCCTTGGCACCCTCCCTCTTCAGGGCGGGTGGAAAGAATGAATCAGACCTTAAAGAAACACCTGTCCAAACTGATACTTGAAACAAGGTTACCCTGGACAAAATGTTTACCTATAGCGATACTCAGAATTCGGACAGCCCCTAGAAAAGATGTGGGACTGTCCCCCTATGAAATGCTATTCGGATTACCCTATATGGGAACCAGGGGCAAGATGCCAACCTTAGAAACTAAAGATTCGTTTCTAAAGAACTATATACTGGCGTTGTCTTCCTCATTGTCATTCCTCAGGAAGCAAGGCTTGTTAGCACAGACACCACCTCTCGAATTTGCAGTACACAAGATCCAACCAGGAGATTGGGTTCTGGTGAAATCGTGGAAAGAGACTAAACAACAACTGAACTGGGAAAGACCATACCAGACTCTCCTAACTACTGAAACAGCCATAAGAACGGCAGAAAGAGGTTGGACCCACTACACAAGAATCAAGGGGCCGGTAAAACCCCCGGCCGAGGAAGGAACTTGGACAACCGAATTAACAGAAGAACCATTGAAAATAAAGCTAAAAAGACTATGAGTAACAAACTTTTTTTTAATATAACGGCGCGAGCGCGGAAATACTGTCTGTAATATTGTGTGCCTTCTCTCTTTCTTTTCAAAAGTAGCCAGGAAATAAAATGGGTTGGATGTTTTTGTATTACCCACTTCCAATTAGACAACAAGGTGTTTGGAGTAACAGTTAGAGAAGGGAAAAAGAAAGGTGAATTAAAATGTTGTTTTCAGGTAACAATAGATAAGATTGGTAAACCATCTAACAAACTAAAAGGGACCTCTCATAACGATCCTAACATAGTAAAAATAATAGAGGAAAAGGACCTGAGAAAGACAATTGAGATAGAAACCGGTTACGGGGACACAAATGCCTGGGTAGAATGGATAAAATTACCTGTAAAAAGTTTGAACAAAAACAATTGCTATGCTTGTGCATCTGGTAGACCGATAGCTCAAGTAGTACCTTTCCCGCTGGGGTGGGAGCATGACCGAAAGGGCATGGAATGCATGTTAGCCCTATATCAGGATAAGATGGCTTGGGGTATTCAAACTTGCATATCCTTGTCAATAATGTTCCCTCCCCTAGAGAAAGAAGATTCAAGGACTCCCCCTTCATTTTTAGCCACCAGTGTGAATCACACATCATGCGTACATCGACACGGTGCGGAGCTAACCAGAAATATGGGAGAGTTGAAGTCATGCATAGAGACTGAGGACGTAACTGGAAGAGTCAGGGGAGGGAACTAATCATCATTGAATGTCCCCAGAGCGGATTTATGGTGGTATTGCGGAGGAAAAATCCTGAGACAGACCTTACCCTCCCAGTGGAAGGGGACGTGCGCAATTGTTCAATTGGCAATACCATTCACCTTGGCATTTGAGAAACAAAAGATAATAATGAGGGAAAGGGGTAAAAGGGAAGCGATAGCGAACTCTTTTGACGACCAGGTGTACTTGGATTCTATAGGGGTCCCAAGAGGGGTACCTGATGAATTCAAGGCCCGAAACCAAATAACCGCCGGTTTCGAGTCTTTGTTTTGGTGGGTCACTATTCACAAAAATGTAGATTGGATAAATTATATTTATTACAACCAACAAAGATTTATAAATTATACTAGAGATGCGGTAAAAGGTATAGCTGAACAATTAGATGCCACTAGTAGAATGGCTTGGGAAAATCGACTGGCTCTAGATATGATCTTAGCAGAAAAAGGAGGTGTGTGTATAATGTTAGGAGGGAAATGTTGCACATTTATCCCAAATAACACAGCACCCGATGGTTCAATCACCCGAGCACTGCAAGGGTTAACAACTTTAGCAGAGGAGATGGCCGAAAATTCAGGAGCAGACACCTCCCTGACGGGGTGGCTTGAATCCTGGTTTGGAAAATGGAAAGGCATGATAATCTCGGTTTTTACCTCCCTGATCATGGTTGTCAGAATACTAATAGCCATCGGGTGTTGTATTATTCCTTGTGTAAGAGGACTGACACAGCGCTTGATTGAGACAGCTTTGACGAAGCAGATGTCAATACAAAGAGACCAGGAAGAAAGTATGCACCTGTTAGGTAATGACAAAGTGGATAGTATCAACGGAGATACAGACATTGAAAAGGCGGCTGAAATAATGCTCAGAGGATTTGAGAGGACATATGAGAACCCTCCGCAGTATGTAGAAAACAACAAGGATTAAGTAAAAGAAAAGGGGGAATTGTGAGAATAAGAAACACTGAAATGTTGTTTCTGCAGCTTGTGGAAAGTTACCAAGAAGTCATTTGTGCACAACATAATGAAATCACTGAAAAAGAGAACTGATAAGGGTCTGTAAGTGGAGACCTTAAGACAGTACATCACTGACAAAGAGAATTGATAAGGGTATGTAAGTACAGACCTTGGGACAGTACATCACTTAAAAATTGTGCTTAGGCAGATAACAGAGAAACAGCAAGAGTTAGAACAAAGGATGTAGTGAATAAGAAACTGCCCCACGAAGATGAAGGCTGACAGCTGCAAGTTAAAACACATAATGGAGAGCCAAATAAGGTAAAACAAAAACAAGAGTTAGGGGCTAGAAAGTTAGAGTAGGGGGAGAAGTAAACAGAGGAGGAGACTGTAGCAACCATAGGATAGGTTAGTGTCATAATACGTTATAACCAATAATGTAAAATAAAGGCGTGGACAAATGGATTTGTATTGTATAAACATGAACTGAATATGTTGATCGGTGTGCCTGCTTGTAGGACACGTGATCTTGCAAGACCGTTAAATAAACTTACTTCTTCAGAGTTTGACTTGGTGTAAATTATTATCAAGTGGGCTACGTTTCTCACAGTAAGATAAAACAAAAAAGGAAAGCTTATGACAGTCACAAAAAACTGAACACTTTAGAACGCATAGAGGAGTATAGAAAGTACAGAGATGAAGTATGAAAGGAAATTAGGAAAGCAAAGAGAGGACGTGTAAAATTATTGGCAGGTAAAATCAAGGAAAACCCAAAGACGTTTTATCAGTACATTGAGAGCAAAAGAATAATTAAGGAAAGGGTACGACCTATCAGAGATGTAAAAGAGAACATATGCGTGGATGCAGAAGATGTGGGCAGGGTTCTGAATGAGTTTGTTGTCTCTGTCTTCACAAAGGAGAGGAATGATGCAGACATTGTAGTTAAAGAGGAGGAGTGTGAAATATTCGATACGATAAGCAGAATGAGAGAGGAAGTACGAGAGGTTCTGACATCCTTGAAAGTGGATAAATCACCAAGGCTGGATGAATTGTATCCCAGGTTGTTAAAGGAAGCCAGAGAGGAATTGGTGGATACTGTGAGGATCATCTGTAAATCCTCACTAGATACAGGCGAGGTACCAGAGGATTGGAGGTCTGCGGAAGTTGTACCATTGTTTAAAAAGGGTGTAAAGGGATAGACTGACCTCAGTGATGGGCAAGTTATTACAATTAATTCTGAGACATAGGATAAACTGTCACATAGAAAGGCACAGATTAATCAGGATAGTCTGCATGGATTTGGTAAGGGATGGTCATGTCTTACTAACTTAATCAAATTTTTTGTGGCAGTAACAGGGAGGATTGAGGAGGTTCGTGCAGTGGATGTGGTCTACACGGATTTTAGTAAGACATTTGACAAGGTCCAACATGGCAGACTGGTCAGAAAAATAAAAGCCTATAAGATACAGGGGAATGTGGCAAGTTGGATCCCAAATTGACTCAGTGACAGGAAACAAAGGGTAATGGTCGACGGATGTTTTTACGAATGGAAGGTGGTTTCCAGTGGTGTTCCAAAGGGCTCAGTGTTGGATCCCTTGCTGTTTGTGGTATATATTAATGATTTGGACTTAAATGTGGGAGGCATGATTGGGAAATTTGCTGATGACACAAAAATTGGCCATGTCATTGATAGTGAAGACGGTAGCTGTAGACTCCAGATTAATATCAATGATTTGGTGGAGTGGGCGGAAAAGTGGCAAATAGAATTCAATCTGGACAATGTGAGGTAATGCATTTGGGGAGGGAAAACAAATCAAGGGAATACACAATAAACGGGAGGATATTGAGAGACCTTGAAGTGCATGTCCACAGGTCCCTGAAGGTGGCAGGACAGGTAGATAAAGTGGTGAAGAAGACATATGCATTGCTTTCCTTTATTGGCTGAGGTATGGAATACAAAAGCAGGGATGTAATGCTGGAACTGTGTAAAACACTGGTTTGGCCACACCTGGAGAATAGTGTATAGTTCTGGTCACTACATAGAATCATAGAAATATTATGGCACAGAAAGAGGCCACTTGGCCCATCTTGTCTGTGCCAGCCGAAAATGTTCCACCCATTCTAATCCCACCTTCCAGGATTTGGTCCACAGCCCTACAGATTACGGCACTTGAGGTGCAAATCCAGACTTCTTTTAAATGAGTTGAGGGTTTCTGCCTCAACTATTCTTTCAGGCAGTAAGTTCCAGACTCCCAACACCCTCTGGGTGAAAACACTTTTCCTCATCTCCCCTCTAAACCTTCTACCAATCAATTTAATTCAATCACTAATCTGTTTACGGACAGGTGGTTGGAAAAACAGAGAAATTTGTTTCGAAAAAAAGATTAACTACCTGTTCGTAACATAAGACATAAAAAACCAACAGGAAAGGTGCATCAATCGTTGTGAACAAAAGAAGTTAAAGATTGCATTAGGTCAAAGGAAGAGTCTTAGAAGGTCACCAGAAAAAGTGGTAAGCCCGAGGATTGGGAGCAATTTAGAATTGAACACAGGAGGACCAAGAAATTAATAAAGGGAATAGAGATTGTGAATGCAAGCTAGCTTGAAACATAAAGGAGGATTGTAAAAGCTTCTTTATGTATGTGAAAAGTAAAATGAGCAAGGACGAATGTGGGTCCGACTGAAGGTCACTGGACACTGCAAAGGCTATGGGCCCTGACAACATTAGAACATAGAACATTACAGCGCAGGACAGGCCCTTCGGCCCTCGATGTTGCGCCGACCTGTGAAACCATCTGACCTACACTATTCCATTTTCATCCATATGTCTATCCAATGACCAGTTAAATGCCCTTAAAGTTGGCGAGTCTACTACTGTTGCAGGCAGGACGTTCCACGCCCCTACTACTCTCTGAGTAAAGAAACTACCTCTAACATCTGTCCTATCTCTATCACCCCCAACTTAAAGCTATGTCCCCTCGTGTTTGCCATCACCATCCGACGAAAAAGACTCTCACTATCCACCCTATCTAACCCTCTGATTATCTTATATGTCTCTATTAAGTCACCTCCTTCTCTCTAACGAAAACAACCTCAAGTCCCTCAGCCTTTCCTCGTAAGACCTTCCCTCCATACCAGGCAACATCCTAGTAAATCTCCTCTGCACCCTTTCCAAAGCTTCCACATCCTTCCTATAATGCGGTACCAGAACTGCACGCAATACTCCAGGTGCGGCCGCACCAGAGTTTTGTACAGCTGCAGCATGACCTCGTGGCTCCGAAACTCGATCCCCCTACTAATAAAAGCTAACACACCATATGCCTTCTTAACAGCCCTATTAACCTGGGTGGCAACTTTCAGGGATTTATGTACCTGGACACCAAGATCGCTCTGCTCATCTGCACTACCAAGAATCTTCCCATTAGCCCAGTACTCTGCATTCCTGTTACTCCTTCCAAAGTGAATCACCTCACACTTTTCCGCATTAAACTCCATTTGCCATCTCTCAGCCCAGCTCTGCAGCCTATCTATGTCCCTCTGTAACCTACAACATCCTTTGGCACTATCCACAACTCCACCAACCTTCGTGTCATCCGCAAATTTACTAACCCACCCTTCTACACCCTCATCCAGGTCATTTATAAAAATGACAAACAACAGTGGCCCCAAAACAGATCCTTGCAGTACACCACTAGTAACTAAACTCCAGGATGAACATTTGCCATCAACCACCACCCTCTGTCTTCTTTCAGCGAGCCAATTTCTGATCCAAAGCACTAAATCACCTTCAATCCCATACTTCCGTATTTTCTGCAATAGCCTACCGTGGGGAACCTTATCAAACGCCTTACTGAAATCCATATACACCACATCCACGGCTTTACCCTCATCCACCTGTTTGGTCACCTTCTCAAAAAACTCAATAAGGTTTGTGAGGCACGACCTACCCTTCACAAAACCGTGCTGACTATCGCTAATGAACTTATTCTTTTCAAGATGATTATAAATCCTATCTCTTATAACCTTTTCCAACATTTTACCCACAACCGAAGTAAGGCTCACAGGTCTATAATTACCAGGGCTGTCTCTACTCCCCTTCTTGAACAAGGGGACAACATTTGCTATCCACCAGTCTTCCGGCACTATTCCTGTCGACAATGACGACATAAAGATCAAGGACAAAGGCTCTGCAATCTCCTCCCTGGCTTCCCAGAGAATCCGAGGATAAATCCCATCTGGCCCAGGGGACTTATCTATTTTCACACTTTCCAAAATTGCTAACACCTCCTCCTTGTGAACCTCAATCCCATCTAGCCTAGTAGTCTGAATCTCAGTATTCTCCTCGACAACATTTTCTTTCTCTACTGTAAATACTGACGAAAAATATTCATTTAACGCTTCTGGCAAATTACTGAAGACTTGTGCTCCAGAACTTGCCGCGCCCGTATCCAAGCTGTTCCAGTACAGCTACAGCACTGGCATCCACCCAGCAAAGTGGAAAATTGCCCAGGTATGTCCTGTACACAAAAAGCAGGACAAATCCAATCTGGCCAATCACCGCCCCATTAGTCTACTCTTGATCATCAGTAAAGTGATGGAAGGTGTCGTCGACAGTGCTATCAAGTGATACTTGCTTAGTAATATCCTGCTCAGTGACGCTCAGTTTGAGTTCTGCCAGGGCCACTCAGCTTCTGATCTCATTACAGCCTAGGTTCAAACATGGATAAACGAGATGAACTCAAGAGCTCAGGTGACTGCCCTTGACATCAAGGCAGCATTTGACCGAGTCTGGCATCAAGGAGCCCTAGCAAAACTGGAGTCAATGCGAATCAGGGAAAGAACACTTCGCTGGGTGGAGTCTTACCTAGCACAAATGAAGATGGTTGTGATTGTTGGAGGTCAATCCTCTCAGCTCCAGGACATCACTGCAGGAATTCCTCAGGGTAGTGTCTTAGGCCCAACCATCTTCAGCTGCTTCATCAATGACCTTGCTTCAATCATAAGGTCGGACGTGGGAATGTTCGCTGATGATTGCACAATGTTCAGCACCATTCACAACTCCTCAGATACTGAAGCATATGCAATTGAGCGAAGCAAAACTGGTAACATGTCAGGGGTGTGGGAACCAGGAGCAAGTATGAGAGAGGAATACCAAGGTGCACAGAATACTGGGGGAGATAGATAGCACGAGAGTAGGGAATAGCACATTATTAAGTGGGGTCAGAGTAAGGGAGAAAGTAACAAAGTCTGAATCAGGGTTAATGTGCATGTATGTTAATGCACGGAGTGTGGTTAATAAGACTGGTGAGGTACAGGTGTTGATTGCCTTGTGGAAATTTGATGTTGTAGTTATAACAGAGACCTAGCTCAAAGGAGGGCAGGACTGGGTGTTAAATATTCCTGGATACAAGTTGTTCAGGAAAGATAGGAAAGGGAAACAGGGGGGAGGGGTGGCGGTATTGATTAAGGGGAGCATTGCAGTGCTGGGGAAAAAGGATGTGTAGAGAGGTCGAGGACAGAATCAATTTGGCTAGAGGTAAGGAAAGAAAAAAGTGCAGTTACATTGCTCAGTGTTGTCTATAGGCCACCAACTAGTGGGAAGGATATGGAGGAACAAATTTGCAAGGAAATTACAGAGAGGTGCAAAAATGATAGGGTAGTTTTAATGAGGGACTTTAATTATCCAAACATAGATTAGGATAATAGTAGTGTAAAGAGCAGTGAAGGGCAAGAGTTCCTAGCGTGTGTTCAGGAAAATTTTCTGCAATGATATGTTGCTAGTCCAACAAGAAAGGAGGCACTGCTAGACCTGGTTCTTTGGAAAGAGGTGGGCCAAGTGGATCAAGTATCAGTAGGAGAGCATTTAGGGGATAGTGATCATTGTATCGTAAGAGGTTTAGGCTGACTATGGAAAAGGACAAAGACCAATCCAGGGTAAGAATAATTAACTGGGAGAAGGCCAACTTCCATTGGGTAAGAGTGGAGCTGGGGTGAAAGCTGGCAGGAAAACTGATAGATGAACAATTGGCTACCTTCAAAGAAGAGATAGTGCAGGGTCAGTCAAAGTATGTTCCCTAGAAGTGGAAAAGTAGGGAAAACAATTCCAGAGCTCCTTGGATGACAAAAGAGGTAGAGATTAAGATAAAGAAGAAAAAGTATGCTTCTGACCGATGCCAGGTCGAAAATCCTGGCAGGATCCACAAGGACGCATTGTACAGTGAGCTCGTCACTGGTGTCAGACCCACCGGCCGTCCATGTCTCCGGTTTAAAGATGTCTGCAAATGCGATATAGAAGTCCTGTGACATTGACCACAGTCATGGGAGTCAGTTGCCAGTGATCTCCAGAGCTGGCAGACAGCCATAAAGGCGGGGCTAAAGAGTGGCAAGTCGAAGAGACTTAGCAGTTGGCAGGAAAAAAGCCAGAAGGACAAGGGGAGAGCCAACTGTGTAACAGCCCCGACAAACAATTGTATCTGCAGCGCCTGTGGAAGAGTCTGTCACTCTAGAATTGGCCTTTATAGCCACTCCAGGCGCTGCTCCACAAACCACTGACCACCTCTAGGCGCTTACCCATTGTCTCTCGAGACAAGGAGGCCAAAGAGGTAGAAAATACTATTGAGAACCAGGCTGAATATAGAAGGTCCAAAGGGGAAGTGAAAAAGCAAATAAAAGAAGCAGAGAGCTTGAGAAGAGACTGGCAGCTAGCATTCAAGGGAATTCCAAAGTTTTCTATAGGCATATAAGTAGTAAAAGGCCGGTAAAAGGGGGAGTGGGGCCGATTAGAGACCAGAAAGGGGATTTACACATGGAGGCAGAGGACATAGCTGAAGTATTAAATCAATACTTTGCAACTGTCTGTACTAATGTAGAAGATGCAACCCAGGTAATGTTGAAAGAGAAGGTAAGTCAGACACTAGAGGGGCTTAAAATGGATAAAAAGGAAGTACCAGATAGGCTTTCTGAACTTAAAGTGGATAAAACCCCAGGGCCAGATGCGATGCATCCAAAGATACTGAGGGAAGTGTGGTTGGAAATCGCAGAGGCACTGGCCATAATTTTTCAGTCTTCCTTAGACTCAGGTGTGGTGCCAGAGACTGGAGAACTGCAAACATTACACCCTTGTTCAAAAAAGGGTGTCAGGATAAGGCCAGCAATTGCAGGCCAGTCGGTTTAACTTCGGTGATGGGAAAGCTTCTAGAAACAATAAATCGGGTCAAAATGGACAAATGTGAGTAAATTAAGGAATGCCAGCATGGAATTCTACAGGGAAAATCATGTTTACCTAACTTACTGGAGTTTTCTGAGGTGGTAACAGAGAGGGTTAGTGAGGGCAATACTGTTGATGGAGTGTCCATGGACTTTCAAAAGGCATTTGATACAGTGCCACACAACAAACTTGTGAGCAAACTTGTAGCTCGTGGAATAAAAGGGACAGTAGCAATCTGGATACAAAAATGGCTGAGTGACAGGAAACAACGAGTAGGGTTAATGGATGTTTTTTGGGCTGGAGGAAGTTTTGTACTGGAGTTTCCCAGGTGTATATGTGCACAAGTCATTAACGGTGCCAGGACAGGTTGAGAGAGCAGTTAATAAAGGATGCAGTATTCTAAGCTTTATTAATAGAGGCACAGAGTACAAGAGGAGGGAAGTTATGTTGAACTAGTATAAGACCCTAGTTCGGCCTCAGCTGGAGTATTGCATCCAATTCTGGGCGCTGAACTTGAAGAAAGATGGGAGGGCATTGGAAAGAGTACAGAAGATGTAAATGGGTATGATATAGTTGGGATTACGGAGACATGGCTGCAAGGTGACCAGGGATGGGAAATGAACATCCAGGGGTATTCAGTATTTAGGAAGGACAGAAAAAATGCATAAGGCGGTGGAGTTGCATTGCTGGTTCAAGAGGAAATTAACGCAATATTGAGGAAAGATATTAGCCCTGATGACGTGGAATCTGTATGGGTAGAGCTGAGAAACACTGAGGGGCAAAAAACGTTAGTGGGGGTTGCATATAGACCCCCAAACTACAGTGGTGATGTTGGGAATGGCATTAAAATGGAAATTAGAGATGCATGCGATAAAGGAAGACCTGTAGTTATGGGTGAGTTTAATCTGCATATAGATTGGCAAATCAGATTAGTCACAATACCGTAGAGGAGGAATTCTTGGAGTGTATACGGGATGGTTTTCTGGACCAATATGTTGAGGAACCAACTAGAGAACAGGCCATCCTAGACTGGATATTATATAATGAAAGAGGTATAATTGACAATCTAGTTGTGCGAGTCCCCTTGGGGATGAGAGACCATAATATGATAGAATTCTTCATCAAGATGAAGAATGATATAGTTGATTCTGAGACTATGATCCTGAATCTTAGTAAAGGAAACTACGAAGGTATGAGGCACGCGTTGGCCATGATGGATTGGGAAACGTTACTACAGGTACGATGGTGGAAAGGCAATGGCAAACATTCAAAGAGCACATGGATGAACTGCAACAATTGTTTATCCCTGTTTGGCGCAAAAGTAAAACGGGAAAGCTAGCCAAACCATGGCTTACAAGGGAAATTAGAGATAGCATTAGATCCAAGGAAAAGGATATAAATTCGACAGAAATAACAACAGACCTGAGGATTGGGAGCAGTTTAGAATTCAACAAAGGAAGACTAAGGGATTGATTAAGAAGGGGAAAATAGAGTATGAGAGCAAGCTTGCAGGGAACATAAAAACGGACTATAAATGTTTTTATAGGTATGTGAAGAGAAAAATATTAGTGAAGACAAATGTGGGTCCCTTACAATCAGAAACGGGGGAATTTATTTTGGGGAACAAAGAATCGGCTGACCAACTAAATGCATACTTCGGTTCTGTCTTCACAAAGGAGGACACAAATACCATACCAAAAATGTTGGGGAACACAGGGCTTAATGAGAGAGAACTGAAGGAAATCAGTATTAGTAGAGTAATGGTTTGCGGAAATTGATGAGATTGAAGGCCGATAAATCCCCAGGGCCTGATAATCTACATCCCAGAGTACTTACAGAAGTGGCCCTGGAAATGGTAGATGCATTGGTGGTCATCTTCCAAGATTCTATAGACTCTGGAACAGTTCCTACAGATTGGACGGTAGCTAATGTAACCCCACTATTTAAAAAGGGAGGGAGAGAGAAAGCAGGGAATTATAGACCAGTCAGTCTTACGTCAGTAGTGGGGAAAATTCTAGAGTCCATTATCAAAGATTTTATAGCAGAGTACTTGGAGAACAGTGATAGAATCGGACAGAGTCAGCATGGATTTACGAAAGGGAAATCATGCTTGACAAACCTACTCGAATTCTTCAAGAACATAACTAGCAGAGTTGGTGAGGGGGAGCCAGTGGATGTGACTTATTTGGACTTTTAGAAGGCTTTTGACAAAGTCCGACACAAGAACTTAGCATGTCAAATTAAAGCACATGGGATTGGGGGTAGTGTATTGCGTTGGATAGAAAATTGGTTTCCAGACAGAAAACAAGGTTCGGAAGAAATGGGTCTTTTTCCGAATGGCAGGCAATGAATAGTGGGGTACCGCAGGGATCGGTGCTCGGACGCCAGCTATTCACAATATATATTAATGATTTAGATGAGGGAACTAAATGTAATATCTCCAAATTTGCAGATAACACAAAACTGGGTGGGAGGGTGAGTTGTGAGGAGGATGCAGAGAGGCTTCAGGGTGATTTGGACAAGTTGAGTGAGTGGGGTAATGCATGGCAGATGCAGTATAATGTGGATAAATGTGAGGTTATACACTTTGGTAGCAAAAACAGGACCGCAGATTATTATCTGAACGGCTATAAACTGAGAGAGGAGAATATGCAACGAGACCAGGGTGTTCTCGTAAACCAGTCGCTGAAGGTAAGCATGCAGGTCTAACAGGCAGTAAAAAAAGGCAAATGGTATGTTGGCCTTCACAGCGAGAGGATTCGAGCACAGGAGCAAGGATGTCTTGCTGCAATTATACAGGGCCTTGGTGCGGCCACACCTGGAATATTGTGTACAGTTTTGGTCTCCTTATCTGAGGAAGGATGTTCTTGCTATAGAAGGAGTGCAGCGAAGGTTTACCAGACTGATTCCTGGGATGGCAGGACTGATGCATGAGGGAGAGATTGAGTCAGTTAGGAGTATATTCACTGGAGTTCAGAAGAGTGAAGGGGAATCTCATAGAAGCCAATAAAATTCTAATTGGACTTGAGAGAGTAGATGCAGGAAGAAGGCCGAGGTGGATCATCCACTCGGCACTTCTGGCTAGAAGATTGTTGCAAATGCCTTATCTTTTGCACTAATGTGCTGGGCTCCCCGATCATTGAGGTCGGGATATTTGTGGAGCCATCTATTAGTTGTTTAATTGTCCACCACCATTCACGACTGGATGTGGCAGGACTGCAGAGCTTAGATTTGATCCGTTGGATGTGGGATCGCTTAGCTCTGTCTATCGCATGATGCTTACACAGTTTGGCTGCAACTAGCCCTGGATTCTCGCTTCACTTGGTTGACAGCACATTTTTAGGGATGCCTGGTGCTGCTCCTGGCATGTCCTGCTGCACTCTTCTTTACACCAGGGTTGATCCCCTGGCTTGATGGTAAGGGTAGAGTGGGGGATATGCCGGGCCATGAGGTTACAGATTGTGGTTGAATACAATTCTGCTGCTGCTGATGGCCCACAGTGCCTCGTGGATGCCTAGTTTTGAGTTGCTAGATCTGTTCGAAATCTATCCCAGATAGCACGGCGGTAGTGCCACACAGCACGATGGAGTGCCTCCTCAATGTGAAGATGGGGCTTTGTCTCCACAAGGACTGTGCGGTGGTCACTACGAGCAATACTGTTGATTGGTGAGGATGAGGTCAAGTTTTCCCTCCCCACCTGTCGCAGACCCAGCCTATCCGCTGTATCCTTTAGGACTCAGCCAGCTTAGTCAGTAATGATGCTACCGAGTGTTGGAGAAAATCCAGATTGTGCCCAATTGATGAACAAATTCTCCGGACTCAGACGTTGAGAACAAACACTTTATTGCATGATATCATGGGCAGCGTACCTTTCCTAAAGGTGGTCCAGAGCTACTCCCAAAGAGCTACAGATCGCCGTGGACTTATATAGTATAACAGAGGCAGAGCAGACAGTTTCTCAATCAGATAAGCACCCACAAGACTGCCTACGTAACGGTGCACCATGCAGGGTCCGAGGTCAGCGAAACATCAGTTTCAACAATAACAAGCTAGTTCCTTAATTCAATGCCCACTCCAGACACCATATCTGGCCGTAATGTCTGATTGTGGTTAGCTGCTCTGTCTACAATTTATGACCGTTGGTTGTGGTTAGATTAGCTACAAGCTGTGTCCTGCTTTTCTGCTGCTACAAAGTTAAGGAATAATTAGCAAAGCTCAGAAAATTCTCCAGCAATCCCTCCTTTTCTCATACCATGATAACACAATATCATCGTATGTGGAGGGGAGAGGTATTTAAAGTAGTCATTGAAGCATAATATCTTTCCTGCCATCGCGCTGTAGAAGCCGCAAGGCCAAGCTAGCAATACATGATTGATTAATCTCAACTTAAATATCCCCATAATATTCTGTTCTTAAAATTCTAAAATTCCGTTCTCACAGTCCCCTCTTGACTCTTCTACAACCCTTTAAAGAATCCTTCCCTTGATCCCACCTAGGTGCCTTTAATGGTCTCTATTTGTCTAGAAACAGCCTTCAACACTCGGAGGTTTCGCACTCAATACATTGTCTGCTTATATCTCAAGGGGGCAGCGGGAACTCTATAAAGGCATAAGTTTTGCGGGGGCTTCAAATACTTGCTTACAAAATAAAAGGGTGGTCTACTTGTACAATTACAAATTCATTTAAACATCACTGTTACATTATCGATTGTATAAACATAATACAATTTCATAAAGTACATTGATCATTCATTTGCTCACTTTAAGTATATCTGAAAAGGTTATACAATTACCCTTTTAATGGCATAACTAATTGTCCCTCCTTTTACAGAGCAAGTTCGAACACTAATTGCTTTTCGGGTAGCTGTCCAACCTGTGTTCATACATCCTCTTGCATTGCCTAATTAATTTCTTAAGTTGCCAAATTAAGTATGTCACATCTAACACCATGATACCCAAAACCACTATCAGGACATGGGAGATAATTCTAAACCAGGGGTATATCTGCACATCTGACCCCCAGTTCCAGAAGTCCTCCTGTCAGGTAGAATCATTTATCTTGTCAATCTCATCTTGTAGCATCTTCGACTGTTGTTCCAGCTTGCAATGGCTTCTAGCTGCTGTCTCTCTTTACCCAAGCGTGTGAGCAATGGCTGAATAGTATATTCATAGTCTCGGAGGTAATTTGTCAAATCCTCCTTAATACTTTCTGTCACAGTTATCGTTTCTGTCTTTTGCTCATGTATCTGTACCAACTCCATTTTCCCTACTCGGGTTGGTATTTGTGGGTTGAACCAAAATGTACTGTTGCTCACCGGACAAGTCCGTTTATGTCCATACTGGTACTCCTTCGCTGTGGTGGTGAAGCAATATCTCCCCTTTCCCATATAGGCCACATGGGTTAGTTCTGACAGTGCTTTCCCAGCCTTCCTGGTGCAATTTACAGTGGCATTAAATCCACATTTTGATTCTGCCGTTTTATATATAGGATGAGGACATATGATCACCTGGTTTTCCAGACTACACTCAGACAATGGACAATGTTGTTCCAATGACCTCTTTTCCAATTTCCATAACATAGGGTAAAATATCATTGTATTTTATGTAATCTTTTTATCATTTTCTCATTACCAAATTCCTGTCTCAACAATTGTTACAGTAATACCTTGTACAACTCTCGGGTCTTCTCAGGGCACCAGCCAGGTAGCTGGATATCTGAGAAAATCAATATTACCGGTACCAACTCAAGCTTTATATTATCATATACAATTTTATTAGGTTTTATTATCGCAAGTCTATTTTCTAGTCCTGTAGTCAAGACCGGGCAAAGGAGACCAGTCACTTGTGGCTGTTGGGTCGTAACCTTACTTGTCGGTAATTCGGATGTGGGGTTAACCGTGGGGGTTGGTGCTTCTTGTCTGTTTAATTTCACAACCTGAAATAGGAACTGTCCTTTTTTTTTATCTTAGAGCTTTAATATCTTGCGCTAGGGGGAGTTCGAGGATTGTCTGCACTCACTTTTGCTCTGTCTCATGATTTCCCTGTGTTATTATTATTCCCAAATAAGAAACCTTTTCCTTCATTATCGGTGCCATTTTCAGCCTAACTTTCACTCTAACCTTCTGAAGGAAGGTGGAATATCGATGGATTATTATAAAATCCCTGGGACAGACACGTCCAGATGTACTGTTGTCCCTTGAACGTAAACACAAATTTATATTGACACTCTTGTGCCAACTGTATGGACCAGAACCCATTGCTAATGTCCAATACAGTAAACCACTGATTTGTTATTTTCTAAAACTTTGATTGTCCTCTTAAATATCAGATAGATTTCCCTTTGAGTGCTTTAAATAACCACTCATATCAGTTAAATTTTGTTTATTGACTCCAATTTCTTATGCCCAGACTTGGTTGTACTTTTTGTACGTTAAGGACAGAAGTGTTTGCAACTATCTTTCCTTCTCAAGCATTTTGTCTCATTGATAAAGATGCTATGATATTTGATGTCTGCAATTAAGTTTTAAATTCTCAAAGCTGCTGGATCTCTTGTTGTGGCATCAGTTCTCATGTGGCTTTGGAACCTGCCGTCAGCTGCTTAAAAAGAATCCATTGTGGCTCTGCCCCTGAGCCCAATGGGATAATTTGTCCAATTCTATCTGTCTATTAGAAATGTAAAATTTAACAATGTCCTATATGTATAAATTTGACTCTCAGCAATGCAAAAAGCTGCAGCGGGTTAAGTTCTTTGTTTGTCTCCAAGGGGGCGGAGCAAAACATTCTCAGTTACGTCACTTTACGAAACCTTTCTTTTCTGATCGAAAAGAACTATCTATTTTAAACCTTTTCAATCCTTTTGGTATCCTTAGGTTTAAAAACAACAAAATCATGTGTAACATTTTCAACTTCAAATTTTAGATTAAACTCCAATTGTTTCCAAATGTTTTAGTATCTTTTGTAAGAGGTTCCTAATCCAAGGATTTTTATAACAAAGATGATTCCAATTCACTGCAATAATATTTAAAAATCAAAACTGCTGATGTTATATGAGTGAGTCCTCTGTACGGAACTTAAGACTCCTCCAAAACTCAACATGCTAAACTTGAAAGTTCATTGTGGTTGCAAATAAGTTCTTCAACTTAAACAGGTCAATTAACCTTAACAGTATTAATTCAATTCAGACTTATTAACTTATAATACTTATTAACTACACACAGAACAGAATAGCACGTGCTTATTTTGAAAGATAGGTAAATTACATCATTTTCTTGCTCTTTCTTCAGGCGCCTTTTCAAATGACTGTAATAAAACCAAAAACTAAAGAAAAAGTTATTTAACATTCTTACAACAAAAGACTTAACACTAGGTCCTGACACAAACTTTAATCTTTTTAAACAGACAGAATCATTCCTATATCTCCTTTTCTATCCTTTCTTTCCCTTAAAACAAAATAACAGTCAGTAAAACATGTCTTCAAATTTAGACTGTAAAATAAAACAATAGCAGAGTTTCCAATTAAAACAATATTCCAAACCCCAAATTAGATTTCTGCCAGACACCTTCAGACCTTCAAGGCTGAAGCTTATCTCTCAGAAAATTGTTCATTGCCTTTTCACAGTTGCAAAACCAACTAAAAATAAAACTTTAACTTAAAATATAATTCAATTTTATATCCCATTCTTGGGTGCACAACACTAAATAGAAATGAACACACTGAACAATCACTTTTCACAATCATTCAATTCCAAACAACTTAATAGACTTCAATTTTCAACATTAAAGCCAGACAACAAAGAGTTAACGACAGTCAGTTCTACAGAATACAAGCTGTTCTTCCCAGATATTCAATTCATTCATGGAAGCTTCCGACATTCTCACAGTCGAATCAAAGACACAGTTACTTGTTTTTACTCTAAAACATTCCTATCTTTAAAACACATATTTACCGTGGCGCTTCTGCGTCTCCTTCGAGGGGGCAAACGGACGCGGGTCGCCTTTCTCCAGAGGACATGGTTTACTTGTCCCCGGGGGCAACCCTTCCTTCTTGGAAGACGTTGAGTCCACTCTTACTTCTACTTTCTCAAAACCTTCTAAATTTACGAGTTATTTTCTATGAATCAAGTAGCATTAAAACAAAGGAAAACAAACAAGACACAACAAAACAAATAGACACAAGGATACGAACAGGCGCAGTTAATGTTAAATTCTCAAGGTCAGCTAACCGGCACACCCCTGTCTCTCAGGCCAACGCTCTTTCGTTCTCCCTCCGTCCCACAGCCTCTCTCTCTAGGGCCAGATTCCGGCTCGTGTACTCAGGAGCAACGATCACGTGCCTGTCGGGTCAATTTGGCAGTTTAGTTACAGCCCCAGTCGTTCACCGTCCCAGACAGTTGTCCTAACTCCTTTTGTCCCACAGCCTCTTTACTCCACCCGGTGGAGGAACAGCTCGTGCAAACTCAAATTAGGATCACCAAATTCCCGGAATTTGGTACTACTACTACACCGAATTCGCCACATTTTACTGGATTTTCTACTTTAGGTTCCTAATCCCCGTTAGGTTCATTCAGGATCCCGTACAAAAGGGATCCTGCCGACTACGCCAAACTGTTGGAGAAAATCCAGATTGTGCCCAATTGTTGAACAAATTCTCCGGACTCAGACGTTGAGAACAAACACTTTATTGCATGATATCATGGGCAGCGCACCTTTCCTAAAGTCGGTCCAGAGCTACTCCCAAAGAGCTACAGATCGCCGTGGACGTATATAGTATAACAGAGGCAGAGCAGACAGTTTCTCAATCAGATAAGCACCCACAAGACTGCCTACGTAACGGTGCACCATGCAGGGTCCGAGGTCAGCGAAACATCAGTTTCAACAATAACAAGCTAGTTCCTTAATTCAATGCCCACTCCAGACACCATATCTGGCCGTAATGTCTGATTGTGGTTAGCTGCTCTGTCTACAATTTATGACCGTTGGTTGTGGTTAGATTAGCTACAAGCTGTGTCCTGCTTTTCTGCTGCTACAAAGTTAAGTAATAATTAGCAAAGCTCAGAAAATTCTCCAACACCGAGTCACTCTTGTTAATGGACATTGAAGTTCGCCACCCAGAGTACATTCTGTATCCTTGCTACCCTCAGCGCTTCCACCTAGTGGTGTTCACCATGGAGGAGTACTGATTCATCAGCTGAGGGTCAGCAGGGGTGGGGGAGGGGGCTGTCGGTGGCAATCAGCAGGAGGTTTCCTTGTCCGTTTTTGACTGGACATCATGGGGTCCGGAGTCGATGTTGAGGACTCCCAGGGCAACTCCCTTCCAACTGTATACCACTGTGCCGCCACCTCTGCTGGGTCTGTCCTGCCGATGGGACAGGGCATACTCAGGGATGGTGTTGGTGGTGTCTGGGACCTATGATTCCGTGAGTATGACTATGACAGGCTGCTGCTTGAGTAGTGTCTGTGCGACAGCTCTCCCAATTTTGGCACAAGCCCTCAGATGTTAGTAAAGAGGACTTTGCAGGGTTGACAGGGCTGGGTTTGTTGTTGTCGTTTCCGGTACCTTGGTCAATACACCACATCCTCACCAAATACTCTGCCCCTCTGTTTTTTCTACCAAAGTGGATCATTTCACACTTCATCACATTATATTCTGTCTGCCATGTTCTTTCCCATTCACTTATCCTGTCCAAATTCCCTTGCAGCCTCCTTGCATCCTCCTCACAACTTAGATTCCCACATAGTTTAGTGCCAGCAGCAAATTTGGAAATATTACATTTGTCCCACGTATCCAAATCATGAATATGGATTGTGAACAGCTGTGGCCCAAGCACTGATCTTTGCGATACCCCACTAGTCGCAGCCTGCCACCCAGAGAATGATCCATTTCTTCCTACTCTCTGTTTTCTGCCCATTAACCAATTCTCAATCCATGCCAATATATTACCCCCAATTGTTTACTAACCTCCTGTGCGGGAGCTTGTTGAAAGCCTTCTGAAAATCCAAATAGACCAACTCCACAGGTTACAATATACAATTATCCAATATCTGTTTATCCATCTGCCTGTCTGCGGGGCCACCTGCCTCCCTGTCTGTCTGCCTGCCTGTCTGCAGGGGGATGTATATAAAATTGGATAAGTGAGAGAAAACAAAGATAGGGTCATAGAGAGATAAAGCATCAAAACAGGCCCTTTGGCCCAACAAGTCCACACTGACCATCCATTTATACTAATCCTGCATTCATCCCATTCTTTCCCTCTCACATCCCTGTCTTCCCTCAATTCTCCTAACAACAATAGGAGCAATTTTTTTTTAAACTGTGAACAATTTACCTATCAATCTACAAGTACATGGGAAGAAACTGGAGCACCAGCAGGTCACAGGGCGAACTCGCAAACTCCACACCGGCACTACCAGAACCGAACCCGGGTCACTGGAGCTGTGAGGCTGTGGTGCTTGCCGCTGTGCCACTGTGCCACCCATAATGCTAATGCACATTTTTTTTTCTTTGATTGGAGGAAAGAAAAGTGGTGTTCCCCAGGGACAGGTACTAAGATCATTGCTTTTCATGATTTCATATTCATCAATTGCATTTGAGTGTACAGGGCACAATTTCAAAATATGCAGAGGGCAAATCTTGAAAGTACTGTGAAATATGCTCTGGACAGAGCTAAGCGATCCCACAATCAGCTGTTCAGTCCTGCCACATGCAGTCGTGAATGATGGTGGACAATTAAACAACTAATCAAAGGAGGAGGCTTTACAAATATCCCCTGGCACCATGTCAGTTACCAGAAATAATTGGAAAAAGATAGAGTCTTCGTTTAAAAACTAAGGCAGATTTTATGATATATTATAGAGCGAGACATAGAGAGAGAGAGAGAGAGACAGACAGAAAGAGAGACCAGCAGGGAGGATATTGGTTCAAATTTGGAGCTGGGAAATTAAAACAACAGTAGGTGTTGTAAGAAGAGTATAAGCACAGAGCAGGACTAGAGGTAGTAATTACAATTGATCGTTTAGACAGGGTATTAAATAGATTGTTTAAAAGGGGAATAGAGGGGTTTTTTAGATCATGGATAAGCAGCTGCGACCTGTTGTTTGCAATTCCTGAGCCAGGTGGATACTTCCTGTGTCTTGGGTGACCATGCATGTATGACGTGTCTCCAGCTGCTTCAGCTCGATCTCAGGATTTCCGAGCTTGTGGGGCAGCTGGAATCACTGCGGAGCATCAGGGAGCAGGAGACTTTCCTGGATTGCATGTTCCAGGCGTTGGTCACCCCACAGGCAGTCAGAGTTCAGGATGGGTGAACATCCGGAAGATTAGGAAGAGGCAGGAAGTGCAGGAGTCTTCGGGATGTGTGCTACTCACAAACCAGTACTCAGCAGTGGAGAATGCTGGGAGTGAGGACACCTTGAAGGAGTGCAGTTCAGATTATTGCAACCATGGACATGGGACTGTCCTGGAGGGAGTGCAAAGGGGAGAAATGCAGTTGTTATAGGTGATTCCATGGTCAGGGGGACAGATAACATCTCTGAAACTGTTCTCATGAGTCCCGCATAGTGGGATGTCTCAATGGTGCCAGGGTAAAGGACATCACGGAGAGGGTGCAGGTTATTCTGCAGGAAGAAGGGACTGAGCCAGATGTTGTGGTGCACATTGGTACCAATGACACAGCAAGGGCAGGTATTGAGGTCCTGGGGTCAGATTTTCAGTAGATAGGGAGGAAGTTAAAGAGTAGGATATCGAGGGTAGTAACCACAATAATAGAGAAGGGAGTCGGTCCATATTAGATCGGAGCGGACTGAGAAGGACTACAGGGAATGTAAAGACAGAATTACAAATCATGTGTGTAAATGCATGAAGTGTGGTGAATAAGGTTGGTGTAGGAATAAGCAGTGTCGGAATATGATGTTGGGGCAATGACGGAAACGTGGCGAGGACTGGGCATTTAATATACAAGGATATAAAGCGTTCAGAAAAGATGGAGAAGGAAAAAAGTGAGGTGGTGTGGCAGTATTGATAAGGGAAGACATTGCAGTGTTGGAAAGGGAGGAAGCCCTTGAAGGGGCAAGGACAGAATCCATTTGGTTAGAGTTGAAAAGGAAAATGGATATGATCACATAACCCGGGGTATTCTATAATCCTCTAAATAGTGAGAGAGAGATAGAGGAACAAATCTGCAGGGGAATCAGAGAGCTGTTCAAGAACTATGGAGTGGTGATATTGGGGGAATTTAATTACCCAAATATCGATTGGAATAATTCTAAAGGATAAGGAGGGGGAGGAATTTCTGAAATGTGTTCAGGTGAACTTCATCGTATCATAATGTTTTGACTCGTATTGCAGAAAAGCAAGGAACAAAATAAGGTGTAACGTAGAGAAGAAGTCTAATTTTAATGCGATGAGAAGGGTAGAATGGAACCAAAGTCTGACAAGAAGAGCTGTATCAGAACAATGGGTTATCTTTAATGAAGAGATGCTTCAGGTACAGGCTCGGAACATTCCACCAAGGGTGAAAGGTAAAGGAACCAATAACAGGGCTCCTTGGATGATAAAGGAAATAGAGTTTATGATGCAACAAAAAAAAGAGGGTGTATGATGTCTGTAAGATGAATTCTTCAAGTGAGAACCAGGCCATATACAATAAATTGATAGGGAGGTGAAGAGGAAAATTAGACATGGCAAAGAGAGAATATGAGAATAAAATGGCAGTCAACATAAAAGGGAACCCAAAAATCTTCTACCGGCAGAGAAACAGTAAGCGGGTTGCAAGATGTGTAGTGAGGCCTATTAGGGATAAATAGAGTAATACATGCTTAGAGGTGCAGGGCAAGGCTAATATACATAATAAATACGTTTTAACAGTGTACACTAAAGAATTGGAATCTGGCAAAATATCAGTAGAAGAGGAGAGAGTAGAGACAATAGATGGGGTAGAAATTGAGAGGGGGGAGGTGCTAAAAAGGCTGACTATGTTTAGGGTAGATAAGTCACCTGGTCCGGATGGTTTGCATCCCAGGTTGCTCAAGGAAGTGGGGATGGAGATAACGGAAGTGCTTGCCATAATCTTCCAATCTTCCCTAGATATGGGGGAGGTGCCAGAGGATTGTAAGGGTGTCCTATCACCCTTAAGAAAGGGTGTAAGGACAGTCCGAGCAAGTACAGGCCAGTTAGTTTAACATGAATGATGGGTGAGGTTTTAGCAACAATAATCAAGGAAAAAATCAACACAGACTTGTAGAGGTTCGAGTTAATTAAGGACAGCCAGCATGGATTTGTAAAAGGGAGATCATGCTTCACTAATCTAATTGAATTCTTTGATGAAGTAACAGAGAAGGTTGATGAAGGGAATACAGTGGATGTTGTTTTTTGGATTTTAAGAAAGCGTTTGATAAGGTACCACATAAAAGGATGATGAACACAATTAAGGTTCATAGAATCAGAGGGTCAGTGTCCAATTGGATAAAAAAAATGCTTAAGGACAGAAAACAGTGAGTTGTGATAAATGGTTATTTATCAGACTGGAGGATTGTAGATAGTGGTGTTCCCCAAGTCAGTACTGGGCCCACTGATTTTTTTTACTGTATATAAATTACTTGGATCATGGAATGCAGAGTAGAATCTCAAAATTAGCCGATGACACCAAACTTGGAGGTGTGGCAAACAGTGAGTATGACATGAACGGCCTGCAACAGGACATAGATAGGCTAGCAGAATGGACAGAGATGTGGCAGATAGAATTTAATAGTGACAAGTGTGATGTGATTCATTTTGAAGAAGGAATAGGAAGAGGCAATATCTACTTAATAGCACAGTTCTAAAGAGTGTGCAGGAACAGAGGGACCTGGGGGTGCATGTGCCTTGATCTTTGAAAGTGGTAGGATATATTAAGAGAGTGCTTAGTAAAGCAGATGGGATCTTGACCTTCATAAATAGAGGCATTTAGTACAAAAGCAGAAAAGTTAAGCTGAACCTTGCGAAGGCTCTGGTTAGGCCCCAACTAGAACATTATGTCCGGTTCTGGTCACCACACTTCAGGAAGGATGTGAGGGTGAAGAGGGGATTTACCAGAATGGTTCCAGGTATGGAGAATTTTAGTTACAAGTTTAGGTTGTTCTCCTCAGAACAAAGGAGATTGAGGGGAGATTTAATAGAAGTGTACAAGATGATGACAGGCTAAGATAAGTTAGACAAGGAAAATAAAACTGTTTTCATTAACAAATGATACAAGGACTAAGGGACACAGATTGAAGGTTTTGGGCAAGAGATGCAGGGGGAATATGAGGAAGAACTTTTTCACGCAGCAGTTGGTAATGACCTGGAACTCGCTACCCACAAGGGTTGTGGAAGCTGAGACAATCAATGACTTCAAAAGAAAATTGGATGGCCCCTTGAAAGAAATAGACATGCAGGGCTACGGGGATTGAGTGAGGGAAAGGAACTGACTGGATAGCTCCATGGAGAGTTGGCATGGAGTCGAGAGGACGAATGGCTCCGTCTGTGCTGTAAATGACTCTATGACTCTATGATGATGAGGAAGAAAACTGTAGACTGGTCAAGTGGGCAGAAAAGTGGAAAATGGAATTCAATCCAGGGAGGTGTGAGGTGATTTATTTGGGGAGGACAAACAAGGCAAACAAATACACAACAAATGTAGCAAACTGAGAGTTGTAGAGGAACAGAGGAACCTCGGAGTGTCTGGCTGCAGATCCCGGAAGGCAGCAGGCCTGGTAGATAAGGCAGTTAAGAAGGCAAACGGGATACTTCACTTTATTGGCTGGGACATACAATATAAGAGCAGGGATATTATGCTAGAAGTGTATAAAATACTAGTAAGACTGCAGCTAAAGTACTGCATACTGTTCTGGTCACTGCATTGCAGGAAGGATGCACTAGAGAGGGCACGGAGGAGATCTATGGAATGTTGTAAGGAATGGAGAATATTAGCTCTGAGGAAAGATTGAACAGGCTGGAGTTCTTGTGTTTCGAACAAAGAAAATTGAGGGGATATTCAATTGAGATATTTAGAATGCTGAGGTGCCCAGATAGACTGGGTAGAAAGGTCCCATTTCACTGAGCAGAGATGTCAGTAGATTTACAGTAACTGACAGAAGGACTGGAGAGCAGTATATGAGATTTGATGTCACCCAGAGGGTCGTGAGGGTATGGTCCTCTCTGATGAAAAGAGAGGCAGAAATCCTCATTGCAATTAAAAAAAAACTTGGATATGGACTTGTAGTGCTGTACCATACAGGGGTACGGATCAAGGACTGGAAAGTGAGATTAGGCCGGGTAACACTTCATCGGCCAGCACAGACATGATGGGCTGAAAGGCTGCTTTCTGAGCCATATATTTTCTATGTGTGCTATTTTTCTATGCGTTTATGTTTTTTTCTCTAATGGAATGACTCGTCGCAAAATCAATTGTCCAATCAGTGCAGCCAAATTTGCTCCAGTGATCCCTTCACATCATTGCTCATGTACCAAGGCAATGAATTAAAAAGTGGGTAACTTTGCCTGGTGCCCTGACATCAAGCGGCACATTGACTGGCGTTTTGTTTCTCTGCCACATTGTTGTTTTTGTACGCTAACTGTGTCCTTCTCCAATCTTCACTGTCGACCCCACACCCCACCCCCGCTCCGAGGTACCGTGAACTCACCTCCAAATCTTGGATCATTGCACAGGTCAAATGCAGGTCACCGACATTGCTCAGTAATTATTTACAATTTCACTAAGTGGATCGAGACATTCCCATAATAACTAATACACGGCTCACTGCAGCACACTTACTACTGAGTGAGGTGATCTGGAGGTGGGGATTAGTAATACAAGTGGATGTTGATAAAGTTTCACAATTCACAGGGATTTTCTTTACAGCATTACAGGAAGCAATGGGAATTACACAAAAATTGCATGTTATCCCATCACCCTCAGTCATCAGGGTGTTCGAAAGGGGAAATAGGACTTTGAAAATGATGCTTAACAAGTTTTGTGCCAATCACCCAACTGAGTGGGCAACAACAACAACAACAAAACACAAACAAAATACTGTGGATGCTGGAAATCTGAAATAAAAACAGAAAATGCTGGAAATACGCAGCACATCTGGCGGCATCAGAAAGGGGAGAAACAGAGTTAACGTTTCAGGTCAGTGACCCTTCATCAGAACTGGTGAAAGTTAGAAATGTAATAGGTTTGAAGGACGTCAAATGTGGGAGGGTAGAAAAAGAACAAAAGGGAAGGTCTGTGATAGGGCTGAAGACGGGTGACATTAAATAACAAAAGAGTTGATGGTGCAGAGCCAAAGGGAGTGGTAATGAGACAAGTAAACAAATAAAAGATGCATCTAGAGGAGGCGTCAATGACAGAATAATGAACAGTTGCTGTCTGAAAGCCTAAACAAGAAAAAAATTAAAGCTGAAACAAACGGGCAACTCTGCTGCCAATGTGCTTAATGGCTATATGTTCTATCCCACACTGCACTGCAGGATGCCACCTTACCAAACAATGATGGGTGACTAATGTATACCCGGGACATCTCTTTGCTGTCACCAGAAACACCATTGTTTCCGGGAGTGTTTTGGACACATGATTGGTTATTATGATTGACGATGACCAAGTCACTAATCAATATGTGGCCCATCAAACTGGCAAATCAAAAAATCAGATTAAGAATGACATCGATAAAAGGATGATACCTTTTGAATATGAAGCTGGTGACAATCTCTTGGTGTTACGGTATGGAAAAAAGGATCATGTGTTTGCACCAAAAAGGCTAGGATGAGTTTCAATTGTGCATAAGGTGAACCCAGCTGTGGAAAGAGGAATGTGGAAACAGGAGAACCTGTTCCAGCATTCTGGAATTCCTTTGCGGGAAGAAGTGTTTCCTAATTTCACGACTGAAAGTCTGGCTCCAATTATTTGACAAGCCACAAACTGTAGTTTGTGTAATTTCTCCTCCTAATTTCAACGCTGGAGTCCAGGTATCATTCTGCTTCTGTTATAATACACTGGGAAAGAGAAACATCAAAGTACTGGGTGGTGTCACATTATCCAGTTGAAGACTGGAGTATGGTCAGAAATTGTTTTGATCATTAATGGAGATACAATGCTTGACTTAAAGATATAAAGGGCTGGATTTTAAGAAGCCCTCGATGTCATGATCCGTGATGTGGAGGGGCCTGAAGATGGCTCTGGATGAGGCCGTCACGGACCTTGACATCGGCAGTGCCCGACTCGATCCTCCAGGTGACGAGGAGGCTCTGTGGCGGCCCCCCCCACCCCCGCCACTGGGCAATGGGACCAAAATTTAAATATTCAAATCAATAACATTAATTCATTTAAATACACTTACCTGAGATCTTGAGGGCCCGCCGCAATCTTTGATGCGGTGTCCGGCACTCCTGCACCTTCAGATCCCAGTCCACGGAAACAAGACGCCACACTGGTGGGGAGGGGGGAGGAGGTAAGTTTATCAGTGTGGTGGGGGGGGGCAGGGGGCAGGGTCAAATTCACGGAATGGGTGGAGGGGATGTGGGAAGGGTAATCGTCATTTTAATTGTTATTGGGGGTGGTAAATGGGCAAAGGAAATATCTTTATTTAATTTTGGGATATATTTCTTTAATTATTTAAATCTGCCGGCAGGGCTGACTTCCCTTTAAAAACAACACCCGCGCCTGCGGACAGACAGAACATAGAACATAGAACAGTGCAGCACAGTGCAGGCCCTTTGGCCCACGATGTTGTGCCGAACCTTTAACCTATGTGATTGGTTGGGCGGGCCGCCATTTTTTAAGCTCAATGCCGAGATCGTCAGTGGGTTGATAGATTCCAGCCCAAAGACTTCTCAATGATGACACTACAGTTATTGATTCTGTGTGTACTATTTGGACTAATATGAGTTCAGGCAAGGTATCACATCTCTGCTTATGGAGTCATAAACCAATTTGTGATTGTATAAAATACTTCACCATTTGTCCAAGAATACAGAATACAACTGCCAGTCAGTTATACATGGTTGCCAAATAATATGCCAAGTCCTGGTTTGGCCTGAGGACTTCAGTGGAATATGGGAGGACTAACAAGGCAAGGGAATATACAATGGATGGTAGGATCCTAGGAAGTACAAAGGGTCAGAGGGACCTTGGTGCACTTGTCCATAGATCACTGAAGGCAGCAGCAAAGGTAGATAAGGTGGTTAGGAATTCATATGGGATACTTGCCTTTATTAGCTGAGGCATAGAATACAAGAGAAAGGATGTTATGAGGGAGCTGTATAAAACTCTAGTTAGGCCACAGCTGGAGTACTGTGTACAGTTCTGGGCTACAAACTATAGGAAGGATGTGATTGCACTGGAGGGGGTGCAGAAGGGATTCACCAGGATGTTCCCTGGGCTGGAGCATTTCAGCTATGAAGAGAGACTGGATAGGCCAGGGTTGTTTTCCGTCGAGCAGAGAAGGCTGATTGGGGACCTGATTGAAGTATACAAAATTATGAGAGACATTGATAGGATAGACAGGAAGAAACATTTCCCTTAGTGGAGGGGTCAATAACCATGCGGCATAGATTTAAGGTAAGGGGCAGGAGGTTTAGAGGGAATTTGATGAAAAATATTTTCATCCAGACGGTGGTTGGAATCTGGAAAACGCTGCCTGAAGGGGTGGTCAAGGCAGGAACCCTCACAACATTTAAGAAGTATTTAGATGAGCATTTGAAATGCCATAGCGTCCCTTAGAAAATAGGCGTCATGTTTAGATAGAGGATCTGGATCGGCGCAGGCTTGGAGGGCCGAAGGGCCTGTTCCTGTGCTGTAATTTTCTTTGTTCTTTGTTCTTTGTTCTTAAGGCTAAGGCCAAGTGCTAGAAAATGGGATTAGAATAGATAGGTGCTTGATGGCCAGCACAGACACGATGAGCCGAAGGGGCTGTTTCTGTGCTGTTTAACTCTATGACTCTATGGCTAAAGATGATGGCTACTTTACATTGGACATTTCAATAAATACCAGTGGTATGGGGGTTAAGAAGGATGAACAAATCAGTTACAGTACATATGTTACTGTACTAAACGTTATACAAAACCATTTCCTTATGTTCTCAAACAAGATGATGGGAAGCTTGAGTGTACGGCAACAAAACGTCTGCAAGCAGGCTCCGTAAACTCAGGATGCTTTTTCACCCAGGATGGGCCCGTGTGTCAATAACAAGGTTGTCAAACACACGACACTCAAACCCAGGATATCAAGTGGTGTACACGAATATACGTTATGAAACTGTACCGGTTCCAATTGATTTCACAAGTATGGCATTTCCTCAGGGGCTATGTGATAATGATTAAGTTGACAGGGTTTAAGTTGTGCTTGAATAAGGACAGGATTGGTTTTATAAATATACGGCTGTTTGAGGGTAAATCAACATCTGACATGTGGAAGTGTTTCAAATGTCAGTTGATTAGAATCCAGGACCAGCATGTTCCTGTGAGGAAGAAAGACAAGCTTGGCAAGTTTCGGGAAGCTTGGATAACACAGGATATTGTGAGCCTAGTCAAAAAGAAAAAGGAAGCATTTGTTCAGGCTGGAAGGCTAGGAACAGACGAAGCACTTGAGGAATACAAAGACAGTAGGAAGGAAGTTAAGCAAGGAGTTAGGAGGGCTAAAAAGGGTCATGAAAAGTCATTGGCAAACAGGATTAAGGAAAATCCCAAGGCTTTTTATACGTGTATAAAGAGCAAGAGGGTAACCAGGTAAAGGGTTGGCCCACTCAAGGACAGAGATGGGAATCTATGTGTGGAGCCAGAGGAAATGGGCGAGGTGCTAAATGAGTACTTTGCATCAGTATTCACCAAAGAGAAGGACTTGGTGGATGATGAGCCTAGGGAAGGGAGTGCAGATAGTCTCAGTCATCTCATTATCAAAAAAGAAGAGGTGTTGGGTGTCTTGCAAAGCATTAAGGTAGTTAAGTCCCCAGGGCCTGATAGGATCTACCCTAGAATACTGAGGGAGGCAAGGGAGGAAATTGCTGGGGCCTTGACAGAAATCTTTGCATCCTCATTGGCGACAGGTGAGGTCCCAGAGGACTGGAGAATAGCCAATGTTGTTCCTTTGTTTAAGAAGGGTGGCAAGGATAATCCAGGAAATTATAGGCCGGTGACCTTTACGTCAGTGGTAGGGAAACTATTAGAGAGGATTATTCGGGACAGGATTTACTCCTATTTGGAAACAAACAAACTTATTAGCGAGAGACATCATGGTTTTGTGAAGGGGAGGTCGTGTCTTACTAATTTGATTGAATTTTTTGAGGAAGTGACGAAGATGATTGATGAAGGAAGGGCAGTGGATGTTATCTATATGGACTTTCGAAAAGGCTTTGACAAGGTCCCGCATGGCAGAGTGGTACAAAAGGTGAAGTCACACGGGATCAGAGGTGAGCTGGCAAGATGTATACAGAACTGGCTCGGTCATAGAAGACAGAGGGTATCAGTGGATGGGTGTTTTTTCTGAATGGAGGGATGTGACTAGTGGTGTTCCGCACGGATCAGTGCTGGGACCTTTGCTGTTTGTAGTATATATAAATGATTTGGAGGAAAATGTAGCTGGTCTGATTAGTAAGTTTGCGGACGACACAAAGGTTGGTGGAGTCGTGGATAATGATGAGGATTGTCAGAGGATACAGCAGGATATAGATCGGTTGGAGACTTGGGCCGAGAAATGGCAGATGGAGTTTAATCCGGACAAATGTGAAGTAATGCATTTTGGAAGGTCTAATGCAGGTGGGAGGTATACAGTAAATGGCAGAACCCTTCGGAGTACTGACAGGCAGAGAGATCTGGGCGTACAGGTCCACAGGTCACTGAAAGTGGCAACGCTGGTGGATAAGGTAGTCAAGAAGGCATACGGCATGCTTGCCTTCATCCGTTGGGGCATAGAGTATAAAAATTGGCAAGTCATGTTGCAGCTTGACAGAACCTTTGTTAGGCCACACTTAGAATATTGCGTGCAATTCTAGTCGCCACACTGCCAGAAGGACGTGGAGGCTTTGGAGAGGGTACAAAGGAGGTTTACCAGGATGTTGCCTGGTCTGGAGGGCATTAGGTATGAGGAGAGGTTGGAAAAACTCGGATTGTTTTCACTGGAACGACGGAGGTGGAGGGGCGACTTGATAGAGGTTTACAAAGTTATGACCGGCATGGATAGAGTGGATAGTCAGAAGTTTTTTCCCAGGGTGGAAGAGTCAGTTACTAGGGGACAAGGTTTAAGGTGCGAGGAGCAAAGTTTAGAGGGGATGTGCGAGGCATGTTTTTTACACAGAGGGTGGTGAGTGCCTGGAACTTGCTGCCACGGGAGGTGGTGGAAGCAGATACGATAGCGACATTTAAGAGACATTTTGACAAATACATGAATAGGAAGGGAACAGAGGAATATGTGCCCCGGAAGTGCAGAAGGTGTTAGTTTCGGCAGGCATCAAGATCAGCGCAGGCTTGGAGGGCTGAATGGCCTGTTCCTGTGCTGTACTGTTCTTTGTTCTTTGATAGCAAATAAATTTCTGATTCTGAGTCTACAAACTTGGCTGCCTGGTTCCTGCTGAAATCCAGTGGACTTCCTCTGCCAGCTCAAGAAAAGAACTTTGTTGCAATCTGCAGCTATCACCACCTGCCATTTCCATGGCTGTGGTCTCATCGCAGGCCTCCTTCCCTGTCAGCTTATTGCCTATACTCAAAACTTTAGAGTGGATTTTGTTTTTCTTCAGGCTTCCAATGAACGTGCCTCTAAGGTTAACTTTTAAATTGGCACCATAACCACAGTGATGCAACCATTTCTTTAATTCAATAATATAATCTGCAACAGAATCATTTAGCAACTACTTCCTTTCACAAAATGCAACTCAGGGCGCAATTTCATTCTTAATATGTAATCTGAGTCCAGAATCTCACTTATTTCAGATCAGACAAAGTACTGAGGTCTCGTGAGCAGCATTGGTTAAACACCACCTTGAAAAGATCTGGCACTATCATGGTGAGGAAAACATTCACTTTATCCTAATCTCCGATTTTGTTCCAAATGTGTAACTTTGGTTCATAATTCCACCAGTCCTCATTGTTCGGGTTGAATTCCCCCATTGTCCCAAAATACGTCTTCAGTGCCATATTTTTAAAATTGTGCACTCAATGAGTTGTAGCCGAATATGAATTACTGGCCGATGAAGCAATCTTTCAAATCACTCAAACTTCCTCAGAATCGACTTTGGGATTTCCAAAACATGTTTCAGAATGTTCTCAGACTGTATTCTCTCAAATGAGATGTAAAAAAAAATCAGTCCCATCCCTTCATCGTCATATTTCTGTGCTGTAGACACAGAATAAAACTAACATGAGGTCTTAACTGGGAGAAAACATATTGAACATTCTTTAATTACACCTTTCAACAGAAAGGGCAGCAGAGAGACACTACAGAAATGCTCTGCTATTACATGCAATCAGCCAGTTTAATTCAGTATACTACAGTATGATTACTGTAAAGGATTTTCTACTCTATGTACACAAAAGGTGCCTGACATTGAATGTAAACTCAGTCAAATCATCTTGGTTTGTCTTTAAAACAACATGATTACAGAGACTGAGTGGAGAGAGGCTGGGTTCACAAGTGGTTTATACGTGAGAATATTTCATATTCTCTTAGAAAGTGCACTGAAGGGATATTTCACCCCATTCCTCAGTTCCTCTCTAAACTTACTCTGGGTCACAGAGTAAATAAAATTGTTTGTGCAGCAACTCAGGAGCTGAAGCATAAACCCAAGCCATTCTACAATGTTTGACATACCTTCAGGATCAGTCAGGCCCAGTCGAGTAATTCTAGTATGCACCGTAGACACCAGGAACAGAATCCATAAAAGGATAAAATTCCCCAATATCATAAAAAGTGAAGTGATTGATTTTCTTCTGTTCACTGTCTCTGGATCACTGTGACTCTCCCCACTGACCCGGTCCCGAAGTCTCTTGCGAATTCTGATGGTCACCAGAATGTGTCTGACAGTTAAAACATTGAGCATCAGAATCAGAATAAATGGTACACACGGGGTGAAAATATAATGTAGAAATTCAATTGCTGTCCATACTGGTGAAAACATAATACTCCAGGGAAGAATGCAGAACCAGGGGGCTCGCATACCCACATAGCTGCTTGAAAGCATAAAATACCAGAAAATATTCTTTATACAGAACAACACAGACATTGTTCCAATAATCACAGCCGCCAATTTCTCAGTGCAATATTTAGTTTTCAGTTTCTGGCAGCAAATGGCCACAAATCGATCAAAGGTGAAAGCGACGGTGAACCAGACAGAACAGTCTGTTGCTGCATAAAGTAGGACGGCGTGGATATTACACACTGGAATATCAAACAGAAATTGGAACTTTCCTTGACGAGTAAGGGGAATTTGCCTCAGTATCAGATCGAAGATAATGACCAGTAGATCTGCCGCTGCCATGGCCACCAAGTAACGAGTGACACATTTGGAGAGACCACACTTT
This sequence comes from Heterodontus francisci, assembly GCF_036365525.1. Classification (NCBI taxonomy): domain Eukaryota; kingdom Metazoa; phylum Chordata; class Chondrichthyes; order Heterodontiformes; family Heterodontidae; genus Heterodontus; species Heterodontus francisci. The sequence goes on from NC_090410.1 coordinate 31,716,908, forward strand.
CCCCGAGACAGGATCACAATTGTCACTAAGTTAACTGTAAGGAAAAGGGAAAACAGGGACATTGTACATCAGGATGGGAGCAGGAATATCAATATGATGGATCCATGGGTAGAATAATGGTCTCCACTGGTACACTGAAAGTCTACACACTGAATGGTGCCATGTAAACCAAAGAGATCACTTCACAGTTACAATAGGAATCAGTTTACCTGGGATATGATGGGACAATTACCAAACTCTTGCTCCTGATCAGTGACCCTTGGATATGCTGAGCTTTTAATCCCCCGGCTTCTGCTGCTGTTCTATGACCATGGGATATGATGTAAGTTGGTTTCCTGTTTCAGATTCTTTGCATTTAATCTTTGGCATGACCCCAGCCGACTTGTTTTTTGTGAATTAAGATGCAGTCCTTTGTGTCTTCTGCAAACTTGGATAGATGGTTCTCAAGTTCATTATTATCTTATCTAAGTCATCAATAAATATTGTTAATGTTTGAGGCTCCACCACAGATCATCTCGGCAGATTGGTCATCACTTCATTCCGATACAAGTTGTTCTGAGATCGTTAACATAAAAAGTACGAGATATGGACCTCAAGAACAATTTCAAGAATTACACAAGATTTCACGTTTTGAGACCCTTGTTCTAATAACTAAACAAAAAAAATCCCCAATTAACCAGACAGCACATTGTAAGCAGCTGATACCCCAAATTAACAAGAAATATAGTTTTGCTATTAATTACAATGCTTGAAAACCTCACACCACATTTATATGTTACTAACTAACACTTCATCCCCGGGATGAAATGTTCGAGTCTTGGCGTACTTGTCTTAATCAGTAATCCACATCTAATGAAGAACTGGTTAACTTCTCTACCACTACCTTTGCAGAAATTGTTCTCAAGGAATGGCCTCAGGGAACCGAGTATCCATATCCATGATTGTGAGTATATTTTGGTGTCCCACTTTTGTTTTCAGTAAACATCCTACACAGTCTACCAACACCCTACATAATGGTTCCCCCAAAACTGATATGAGAATTAGAGGTGCCTGTTTTATTGCAGGTTGTGGTTTTCCTACAATCTGGCACATCTGGCACATTTTATAAAACTACACCACATCCACTGGAAAGACCTGGCCAGTAAAAATGCTACCATGGATGTGATTGGATCTTCCGGGTCCCCTCATGTCCCACCATAGTAATTTCATAGAAATAGGACCTTTAGCACATCGTGTCTGTGCCAGCCATCATCCACCTATCTATTCTAATCCCATTTTCCAGCACTTGACCCGTAGCCTTGTTTCATAGCACGGCAGCTCGTCAGCGTGGAGTGCTCCTCCTGTGCAATGTGGGAAGTAAGGGACACTGCCAGTCTCCAGGGCGAACACCTGGAAGTGTCTTCAGCTGAAGCTACTTGAAATCCACGTTTCAGATATGCAGCAGCAGCTGGAGACACTGTGGAGCAGCCGTGAGGCTGAAATCATCGTGGATAGCAAGTATGGGGAGGTGGTCACACCGTAGGTAAAGACTGCTCAGGCAGAAAGTGAATGGGTGAGCGCCAGGCAGAGTAGAAGAACTAGGCGGGTAGTCCAAGAGCCCTGGGTCCATCTCCCTGTCTAACAGATTTTCTGTATTGTCACCCTTTGCTGTTTTTGTATCTTTACCATTCGCCAGCATCTGTGCTTTTCTTTTGCATTGTTGTGTGTCTTTTTCTTTTCCTTTTAGATTAGATTAGAGATACAGCACTGAAACAGGCCCTTCAGCCCACCGAGTCTGTGCCGACCATCAACCACCCATTTATACTAATCCTACACTAATCCCATATTCCTACCTATACTAGTGACAATTTATAATGGCCAATTTACCTACCAACCTGCAAGTCTTTTGGCTTGTGGGAGGAAACCGGAGCACCCGGAGAAAACCCATGCAGACACAGGGAGAACTTGCAAACTCCACACAGGCAGTACCCAGAATCGAACCTGGGTCCCTGGAGCTGTGAGGCTGCAGTGCTAACCACTACGCCACTGTGCCGCCCTTTATGTTGTCCCTTACATCTTTCGTTGTCCATGGCTGGTCATTGTTTTCTGACAAGGAGAGATCTCGCTTTGAAGGGGTACAAACTGGTTCTATATCATATTAAATTCTTTTTGAACACCTCCCACTGACATTCTGTCATTTTACCCATTAACAGATTTGCCCATTTTACTGTGGACAGTCTCTTTCTCCTCCCATTAAAGTCAGCCTTACCAAAATCTAAAATCTTAGTTTTACATTTCTCCCTTTCAAACATTACGTTGAACTCGATTATATTATGATCATTATAAGATAAATGTTCACACATCAATAGGCTCTTAACTAAATCAGGTTCATTTCTCATTACTAAATCTAACATGCTCTGCCCCTTGTTGGTTCTCGGATGGGTTGTTGCAGAAAACAATCCCAGACACACTGAACAAATTTGTCTCTTTCTGACATGTGCTAGTCTGTTTATTCCAATCAAATGACAGTTAAAATCTTCCATTAAACCTACTCTGCCTTTGCTACATGCTTGTCTAATCTCTGCATTTACAAGCTACCACTCCATGGATACATCCAGGGATCTATACACAACTCTCACAAATCTTTAATCCTTTCCTATTTCTTAATTCCACACATAAATTCTGTACTGCCTGCTTACCCTTCATTATATCCCCGTGTTTCATTGAAGTGATGTCATCCTTAATCACTAAGGCTATTCTTCCCCCTCTACCATTTTCCCTATCTTTCCTGCAGATGTTATAACCTTGTATATTTAGCTCCCAGTCCTGACCATAATGCAGACATGGTTTAGATATCCCGAGATTCTGCAAAGATCCCTGTGGATCGGAAAGACAGAAAGCAGGAAACTATGGCTGGAATTTAATGCCACCCCCACCCCCGCCCCACCCAGGAGTGAGCAAGAAGGAGGGGGTACATTACCTACCGTCACCTGCTGCTATTTACCAATCGCAGAGAAGGTGGCAAATGGCCCGCTTGCACAAGTTCAATTAAGCCCCTTAAGTGGTCACTTAAGGGCCTCCTCCCGCCATCACTGGTATTTTACCAGTAGCAGATGGGCATTTTAGCATCTGAGGAGGCCGTCCAGTAATACCTGCCAGACTCCTTGCAGGCCGGGGGACACTCCTGATTGGGCCCCATGTTAGCCCCCCAGCAGTATGGGCTGCTCCTGCTAAAACTACCCCCTTTGCACTGCACTCTGACCCACCTCCCCCAACTTGCTGGGGCCAAGCAATTGTCCCAAGCAAGCCCTGACCCCAATTACCTATTCCCAGCCCGTCATTCTTTGTGTCGCCTCTCGCTGGGTGCAGTCCCAGCAGTGACCACCACTCCCTGTGGCGCTGCTTGGCCTGAACAGCTGCTGGCTCTTTATTTGGTTGGCAGCTTTTGGAGGCGGGACTTGGTACCTCAGAGGGGCAGAAGTCCTGACTGAAACCAATTAAGGGCCTGGGCCCACGTAAAATAGCAGCATGGCCTCCAGGCTCGGCAGCGGCAGGTTTTCCCCCAATATTTCAACTGGTGGGCAGGGCCACTGCCTCAATGTTAAATTCTGGCTGATAAGCCAGTTAGAAGAACATCTGTAATAAAAGCAGAAAGTGCTGGAAATACTCAGCAGGTCTGGCAGTATCTGTGGAGAGAAAAGCAGAATTCATGTTTCAGGTCTGTGACCATCAGTCTGTAGCCTAACATCTGTCATTGGGAAAATGCAGGACTCCATTATTAAGGAAGTGGTAGCAGGACATTTAGAAAATCATGATGCAATTAGTCAATGTCAACATGGTTCTGTGACAGGGAAATCATGTTTGACAAATTTATTAGAGTTCTTTCAGGATGTAACAAACAGGATGAATAAAGGGGAACCAGTAGATGGAATGTATTGGGATTTCCAAAAGGCATTTGATAAGTGAGTTGGGGGTAATATATTAGCATGCTCAGAGGATGGGATAATTCACAGGAAACAGAGTCGGGATACATGGGCCTTTTTTGGGTTGTCAAACTGTAACTAGTAGTGTGTCACAGGGATCAGTGCTGGGGCCTCAACTATTTACAATCCAGATTAATGACTTGGATGAAGGGACTAAGTGTACTGCAGCTAAATTTGCTGACAATACAAAGATAGGTGGGAAAGCAAGTTGTGAGGAGGATACAAAGAGTCTGCAAAGGGATAGAGAGAGGTTGAGTGAGAGGGCAAAAATGTGGCAGATTGAGAAAATGTGAAGTTCTCCATTTTGGTCGGAAGAATAGAAAAGAAAAACATGATTTAAATGTAAAGTGATTACAGAATGCTCCTGTACAAAGGGATCTGGGTGTCCATGAACATGAAACACAAAGGGCTGCATTTTAAAAGCCCGCCACCGAAATAGGTAGCGGACGGAAAAATTTTCAGCCTGCACAGACGGGACACATCTTGCAGAATTCCGCAATTCCAAACGCGGTGGCTCATTTGCATGGCTGGGACAGCCACCCCCATCCCCCATGACGTGGAGGGTGCGGGCAAGCCGTCCCTGGCAACGGCGTCCGGCGCCAATGCTCATTCACCGGCACCATTTTTAAAGGGCCCTAAATCACAATTAAAATTTTTAAAGGGCCAGTTATATTACAGTTGATAGAAATGAATAAAAACATCTTTTCATGCCGTCTGCCACTCCCCCAATGGCATTACACATCATTCCTGCCCTTTCCCCCCCAGAATACCTGCTGTGAAAATATGACCTTCCCCCCACCCCCACTCCAAAGTTCAGAACTTTTGTCCTTTACCCCTTCCCATCACTCCCCCAACCAATCTGAGGAGTTTGACCCTCTCCCACGCTGAGAAATGTTCCTCCTCCCCCCTCCCCACAGGAGTCATGCCTCGTTTCAGGGATTCGAAGGCACGGCATTGCAGGCCATCGGCATTAAGATTGGAACCTGCCCTCAGAATCACTGCAACTGGAATGTTAATGAAATTTAAGTATTCATTTGCATATTTTAATGCGGGTCCCATCATCGAGCAGCAGGGGAGTCACCACGAGGCCTCACCGTCGCCGTTGAGATTGGTACAGACCCTGCCGGGGTCGGTGGCAGTCCTCATCTGTTGCGATCTTCATTCCCCCCTCTACCACCATTCTCCATGTCAGCGAGCCTTTAAAATCCAGCCCAAAGAGTTAGCTTGCAGGTAAAGCAAGTAATTAGGAAGGAATGGAATGTTGGCCTTGATGCCAAGGGGGATGGAGTATAAAAGCAGGGAAGTCTTGCAACAACTGTACAGGGCATGGCTGAGACCACACCTGAGGTATTGCATGCAGTGTTGGTCTCCTTATTTAAGGAGGGATATACTTGCACTGGAGGCAGTTTAGGGAAGGTTTACTAGGTTAATTCCTGGGATAAATGGGCTTTCTTATGAGGAAAGGTTGATCATGTTGGGCCTATACTCATTGGAGTTTAAATGAATGAGAGGTGATTTTGTTGAAACATAAGATTCTGAGGGGCTTGACACGATAGATGCTGACAGGTTGTTTCCCCTCGTGGGGGAATCTAGAACGAGAGGGCACAGTTTCAGAATAACAGGTCGCCCTTTTTAAGACAAAAATGAAGAGGAACTTCTCCTCTCAGAGGGTGATGAATCTTTGGAATTCTGTACTCCAGAGAACAGTGGAGGCTGAGTCATTGAATATATTCAAGACTGAGATCGACAAATATTTGAACTATAGTGGAATCAAGGATTATGGGGAACTGTCATAAAAGTGGAGTTAAGGCCTTGATCTGATCAGCCATGATCTTATTGAATGGCCCAGCAGGCTTGAGTGGCTACTCCTGCTCCTATTTCTTATATTCTTATGCAAAAAAGTTACAGTTAATTGTTAAATTGCCATGACAAGCATTATTACAGTTCATTGTTAAAGTGGGCTTAATACCCAATATGGAGGGCAGTCCATTTCCAGTTAATTATTAAAATTGACATGACAACAAGTGTACAATATTTCATTAATTAATTTGTTAAAATTGTTAAATTAGCCTTGATCACTAATACACCGTGTATAGATTTACAAATGATTCTTTAACTGGGTTTGATCATCAATACACCGAGGATGAAGTTACAGTTAATTGTTTAATTGGACATGAAGTCAATACACAGGAGAATAAAGTTACAGCTACTTGTTATGCTGGAAAAGATAACAGGTATTCAGGGTAAAATGTTACATCTAAGGGCAGGGTTTATTCTGACCTTGGAGATGGGTACAGAGGTGGTGGGGCAAATAAAGCAGCAGGGGACGCTGTTCCTGATATTGCCGGGCGACCTTCCTGCCCAGGCCAATTGAGGCCCTTTAATGGCCAAATAATGGCCACTTAAGGGACTCTTCTCGCCTCCTCCAATTTTATTGAAGGCAGAGGGGACTTCCACCGCATGGGGATGCCGCCAGTTAAAGCATCCTAGTGGGGTTGGGGGAGGAGACCCTCCTTTGGGGGTAAACCAGAGTCCCTGGAAGGCCTGCCAGTGGTAATGGCCACCCCACCAGGAAGACCCCACCCCAGCCTCACTAACCACACACAGTCGCCGGGGTCTGTCTGAATGGGCCCGGCAACCCTCACCCCACTTCCCTGTCCTGGAATCTCCACCTGTCTTTGTTGCTGCGTCGGCTCCTGCAGTACTGGCAGTGGCCTCTGCTCCCAGCGACGCTGCCGGTACTGCAGAGCTGCCGGCCTTCCAATTGGCCAGCAGCGCTGGAGGCGGGCACTCATCCCTTAAAGGGACAGCATCCCCAATGACAGGCAGTTAATTGGCTCCCTGCCTCCTGACCCTCTGCCAAGGAGCCGTCGGTGGAATAAAATCCAGCCCTAATTGATAAATTGGGCTTGATAATGAATACTCAGAGTATACATTTACAATTAATTGCTATATTGGACTTGATAGCAATAAGCAGGTGAATAATGTTACAGTTAATTGTTCAATTGGACATGATAACTAATCCACAGAATAATAAAGTTAAATTAATTCTTATGTTGTGGTTGATGACTAATACAGTGATTATAATATTAATTTTCAGATTGTTTGTAATATCAAGTGCACAGGGTACAAAGGTACAGTTAATTGCTCAATTGTACACAATTCTTAATTCACAAGGGTATGGTTTAAAAGCTAATTTTTTGTACAGAAGGTGTAAATTTCCAGTGACTTGTTGTATTGGACTCGATACACAATACATAGGCTATGCAGTTACTTTTACTTATTAAATTAAGCTTGAGAAAAATGCACAGGATAATAAATTTGCACTTTATTGTTCAAATGAATACAATGAATACACTGGCTCGTAAAAGTAGTTAATTGCTAAATTGTTCTTGAAAACGAGTGTATGAGGTAGAAAACTACAGTTAGTTGTTAAATTGGAGATGATGATGCAGACACAGGGGAATATTGTTACAGTTAATTGTTAAATTGGTCTTGAAAACTGGTACACAGACTATAAAACTACATTTCATGGTTAAATTGGTCATGGTAACCAATGCACAGGGAATAAAGTTGTAGTTAATTATTAAATTGGACATGATAATTATTATATAGGGGAATAAAGTTAGTTAGTTCTTTAATTGGACTTGACAGGTTAGTGAAGTTACAGTTAATTATTCAATTGGACCTGTTAATGAATGCAATGAGGTTGAATCAACACTGAAATGTTATATTGACCTTGATAATTATTACACAGGTTATATTGTTACAGTAAATTGTTATCCCTTAATTCCTTTATTGTTCAAAAAGATTTCTACCTTAGCTTTAAAAACATTTACTGAAGAAGCATCAACTACTTCACTGGGCAAGGAATTCCATAGATTAACAACCCTCTGGGTGAAGAAGTTCCTTCTCAATTCAGTCCTAAATCTGCTCCCTCTAATCTGGAGGCTATGCCCTCTTGTTCTAGCTTCACCTGCCAGTGGAAACATCCTCTCTACTTGGATCTTATCTATTCCCTTCATAATTTTATATGTTTCTATAAGATCCCCCCTCATTCTTTTGAATTCCAACGAATATAATCCCAATCTACTCCGTCTCTCCTCATAAGCCAACACCCTCAACTCCGGAATCAACCTAGTGAACCTCCTCTGCACCCTCTCCAGTGCCAGTACATCCTTTCTCAAGTAAGGAGACCAAAACTGCACACAGTACTCCAGGTGCGGCCTCACCAGTACCTTATACAGCTGTAACATAACCTCTCTGCTTTTAAACTCAATCCCTTTAGCAATGAAGGACAAAATTCCATTTGCCTTCCTAATTACTTGCTGTACCTGCAGACCAACCTTCTGCGATTCATGCACAAGGACACCCAGGTCCCTCTGCATAGCAGCATGCTGCAACTTTTTACCATTCAAGTAATAATCCTTTTTACTGTTACTCCTACCGAAATGAATGACTTCACATTTATTAACATTGTATTCCATCTGCCAGAGCTTTGCCCACTCATTCAATGTATCTATGTTCCTCTGCAAAGTTTCACAGTCATCTGAACACTTTGCTCTGCCACTCATCTTACTGTCATCTGCAAACTTTGACACCCTACACGTGGTCCCTAACTCCAAATCATCTATATAAATTGCAAATAATTGCGGTCCCAACACCGATCCCTGAGGCACACCACTAGTGACTGATTGCCAACCAGAATAGCACTCATTTATCCCCACTCTCTGCTTCCTGTTAGTCAACCAATCCTCTATCCATGCTAACACTTTACCCCTAACGCCATGCATCCTTATCTTATGCAGCAGCCTCATGTGCGGCACCTTGTCGAAGGCAAGCACTGCCAACGATGTATTATTTGTGCACAGCACAACCCAGGTAAACCAATAAAGGTCCGAATGGCACATCAGCCACGTCCCAAGGGACCCAGGGAGAACATTCAGACAAACTTCACCGGACCCCTGCCCAACAGCTGGGGAAAGAAATACTGCCTGGTGATCATTGTCAGTTTACCCAGTGGGTCAAAGCATTCCTGACCAGGGACTGCAGTGCACACACCATGGCCCAAATTCTAGCCTTTGACATTATCCCTAGATGGGGGGGTGCCTCGACAGACCGATTCAGATCAAGGGACCCATTTCACGGGAAGTATTATGAAGAAGGCCTGTGGCCTCCTGGGAATATGACAACGATTCCACATCCCATATCACCCCCAGTGTTTGGGAATGGTGGAACGAATGAATAGGATCCTCAAAACCGCCATATCCAAGGTGATAGCTGAGACAGGAAAAGGCTGAGTAGACTTCCTCCCAGACATTTTGATGAGACTAAGGGCCACCCCAAACCAAACAACAGGCCTGACTTCTTTTGAATTGATGACAGGAAGAGCTATGAGGCTCCCCAAAAGTATTATAGTAGGGGGAGCTGAGATGGGACCCCACAGGGATAAGATGAGACAGTATGTGGCCCAACGAGACCAACAATTGCGGAATCTACATCAGGAGGCAAGGGACCAATAAGCAACAAGAGATCTGGAGTCAAAGGGGGACCCAAACCCTCACAAACCCACATCGCAGATGATCAAGTCTTTGTACAGGTTACCCCAAAAAAAATAGGATTTGCCCCACAGTGGATAGGGCCCTATGACATAATCATGACCAGTGACACATGCACATGTCTAGATATGAAAGGGAAGGGCCGATGGAAACATTGGTCCCAACTGAAGGTATATAAAGACAACAGCAAGTGACAGACCCCGAAATAACATATACACTGACCACCACCTGTTATGCAAAGAAATACTGGGAATGGAAAAATACACTTGAGAATGGACTATTCAGGGAGCTGGGAATAATGGTCGTGTTGATTTGGATTATTATTAGATGGGCTACTAACTGGGCAAGGATTGTGGGAAATGAAGCCCAAGCACGATGGGACCAAATAGATAATTTCGAAAGAGTAGAGATGATAATAATATAAATTAACTCCTGGATTCCCCAGGACGTGTTCGGTCCCCACAGGTAGACATGTATACCTCGTTCGGGGACACTCACAACATGGACAAGTACTAACACCTGGTGACTACCAGGACGGTGTGTTTAAATGACAGATATAACCACGAGTGGAGAATGGGAAGGAATGGACTACAGTGTCTGTGGGGCCTGATGCTAATATCCGGAGGCTTGGGAGAACGACAGGAGAGGAAGAACAATGACCAAGTGACGAATGTACAATGGATTAATATTAATATGGACTATCTGAACTATGGGGCATTGTACAACATGTTGGATGGGAAGTGTATACTGGCAAGTAAAGATCAAAATAGGGACCGAACCTACTTGAATGCATGGCTTATAGTGAATCCGGGCAAATATGTAGTATGTGTACCGTGCTGCACGGATGTCCGTGCTAACTGCGTGACCAGACAGAAAGGGGGAGGGGTGACTGAGAGCTGTGTCTTTGGAATTGTTTGTGCCCCTCCCACTGGGCAAAAGACGATAAGGAAAGTTGAAGGGAATATGGGTGTGTGTGGATACATCGACCCCAGAGCAACACCAGCCTTATCATTGTACATATGTTTTCCCGTTGATCCGACAACACCTCACCCTTTAACACTGTCCACAACCCCTAAAGAACTTAAATGTCTCGGCAAGGGAGGAAATTGCTGGGGCCTTGACAGAAATCTTTGTAACCTCATTGGCTACAGGTGAGGTCCCAGAGGACTGGAGAATAGCCAATGTTGTTCCTTCGTTTAAGAAGGGTAGCAAGGATAATCCAGGAAATTATAGGCCGGTGAGCCTTACGTCAGTGGTAGGGAAATTATTCGAGAGGATTCTTCGGGACAGGATTTACTCCCATTTGGAAACAAACAAACTTATTAGCGAGAGGCAGCATGGTTTTGTGAAGGGGAGGGCGTGTCTCACTAATTTGATTGAGTTTTTTGTGGAAGTGACAAAGATGATTGATGAAGGAAGGGCAGTGGATGTTATCTATATGGACTTCAGTAAAGCCTTTGACAAGGTCCCTCATGGCAGACTGGTACAAAAGGTGAAGTCACACGGGATCAGAGGTGAGCTGCCAAGCTGGATACAGAACTGGCTCAGTCATAGAAGACAAAGGGTATCAGTGGATGGGTGTTTTTCTGAATGGAGGGCTGTGACTAGTGGTGTTCCGCAGGGATCAGTGCTGGGACCTTTGCTCTTTGTAGTATATATAAATGATTTGGAGGAAAATGTAGCTGGTCTGATTAGTAAGTTTGCGGACGACACAAAGGTTGGTGGAGTTGTGGATAGTGATGAGGATTGTCAGAGGATACAGCAGGATATAGATCAGTTGGAGACTTGGGCGGAGAAATGGCAGATGGAGTTTAATTCGGACAAATGTGAAGTAATGCATTTTAGAAGGTCTAATGCAGATGGGAATACTACAGTAAATGGCAGAACCCTTAGGAGTATTGACAGGCAGAGAGATCTGGGCGTACAGGTCCAAGATCACTGAAAGTGGCAACGCAGGTGGATAAGGTAGTCAAGAAAGCATACGGCATGCTTGCCTTCATCGGTCGAGGCATAGAGTATAAAAATTGGCAAGTCATGCTGCAGCTGTACAGAACTTTAGTTAGGCCACACTTAGAATATTGCGTGCAATTCTGGTCGCCACACTACCAGAAGGATGTGGAGGCTTTGGAGAGGGTACAGAAGAGGTTTACCAGGATGTTGCCTGGTCTGTAGGGTATTAGTTATGAGGAGAGGTTGGATAAACTCGGATTGTTTTCAATGGAACGAGGTGGAGGGGCGACATGATAGAGGTTTACAAAGTTATGAGTGGCTTGGACAGAGTGGATAGTCAGAAGCTTTTTCCCAGGGTGGAAAAGTCAGTTACTAGGGGACACAGGTTTAAGGTGAGAGGGGCAAAGTTTAGAGGGGATGTGCGAGGCAAGTTCTTTACACAGAAGGTGGTGAGTGCCTGGAACTTGCTGCCGGGGGAGGTTGTGGAAGCAGCTACGATAGTGACGTTTAAGAGGCATCTTGACAAATACATGACTAGGATGGGAATAGAGGGATACGGTCCCCGGAAGTGCAGAAGGTTTTAGTTTCGGCAGGCATCGAGATCGGCGCAGGCTTGGAGGGTCGAATGGCCTGTTCCTGTGCTGTACTGTTCTTTGTTCTTTGTTCTTTGTACACAAAACTAAGGCAGAGAAAGTGGCTCTGACTGAGAGTACAGCAGACCGGGCTGTGGGGTTGATGGCAGCTGTTAAACCAGATACAATAACCAAAGTGAGTGTCGAGGTTGAGAATAAGATACCTGTCGGTTATAGGGAATTCTTATTAAACAGTAAAGTAACCCCTTATCCCTCAAGTAAGGTAGGCAAACCTATCATTATACTCAGGGTTACAGGAGCAACCCAAACTCTTTTGCTGGGGAAAGGTATAACATTTCCACCAGAGAGCGCACTGAATGCTAAATTCTTAGTAAATGGTATTAGTGGGGAGTATATACCCGTACCTTTGTATTAAATGCACTGAGAGTGTGACCTCATGTCTGGGACAGTAACTGCAGGAGTTGTTCTTAGCTTGCCAGTAAAGGGAATTGACTTACACATAGGGAATGATTTGGCTGGAGCAAAAGTATCAGTTTCTCCTGTAGACACAGAGAAACCAAGTGAAGTTAAAGGAACAGAACAATTACAGCAACAAGTTCCTGGAATATTTCCTACATGTGTAGCAACCCGAGCAATGGCTAAACAAGTTCTATTGTCAGACGTAAAATTGGCAGCGCAAACAAAGAACCGAGTATCTGAAACTTGCCTTGGGGATTTAGATAATCCAAATGAGATGTTTAACAAATCTTCTATAATTGCAGCACAGCAATTACATAAAATCATACAGTCAGCTCTGACAGAAGCTGAGGTGAAAGGAATTCCAGAAGGCTATTATGTTGAAGACGGGGTCCAGAAGAGGAAATGCAGACTGCCTCATCGATCTGCAGATGAAGACTGGACGGTTGTTCGACTGGTCGTGGTACCACCTAAATATCACTGGGAATTATTAAGGTTCGCACATGACATTCATCGAGCAGGACAGAGGGGATCCGGAAGACCAAATCACTTATTATTGATCAGGCCTTACAAAGGACATGAGGCAGTTTTGTAGGATATGCCATACGTGCCAAATGGTGGGAAAATCGCAACCTACCACAAAACCGGCACACCTAATTGTCATACCAATTATTGAGGAACCATTTAGTAGGGTGTTGGTAGACTGCATAGGACCCTAGCCAAAAACAAAAGCGGAATATCAATATATTCTCACTATCATGAATATGGCTACTCGATTTCCAGAGGCCATTCTTTTGAGGACAATTACTGCTAAAGTAGAATTAGAGAAGTTAACCCAATTGTTTGACAAGTTATGGATTACCACTTGAAGTTCAATCAGATCAAGGTGCCAATTTTATGTCTAAGATATTTCAGGAAGCCATGGGCAATTTGGATATCAAACAGTTAAAATCTTTAGCATATGACCCAGACACAGAAAGTGTTAGAAAGGTACCATCAAACTCTCAAAAGAATGATGAGGACATACTGTCATGAATATCCCCATGATTGGGATAAAGGGCGAGAATTTATTTTATTTGCCACGAGTGATTCATCGAATGAGTCGACAGGTTTTTGTTCTTTTGAATTGGTTTCTGGACATGAGATAAGAGGTCCTCCAAACTCATCAAAGACAGGTTCTTAGAACAAAGGAATGAATCTCCAGTACTAGACTCTGTATCCATGTTCCGGGAAAGGCCCACGAAAGCTTGCAATGTGGCTCAGGAACACCTGAATGCTTCCCAAACCACGATGAAAAATGGGCAGACGAAAAGGCAAAGAGTCAAACTTTTCAATTCGTATTATTACCTTTACAGGGTGAGCCATTAAAAGCATGGTTCAGTGATTCATATAAAGTGGTCAAAGGGTTGGTACAGTAAAATACTTGATTGACACCCCAGATCACCAGAAAAAGAATTGGCTGTGTCATATCAATATGTTAAAGCAATATTATCGCAGGGAGGAGGATAAGCCAGTCCAAGTATGTCAGGTAATAGGGACAGATAAGAATGAAGGGGATAGTGAGGATGAGGCAGCAAGAGGCTTAGCCAATACTCAAATTGAACCTTCTACTATCCGGGTAGTCAATACAGAATGGCTAGGAAAATTGGACAACATGCTTTCGTACTGAGATGCAGAAAAATGAGAAGACCTAACAAGGCTACTCACAGCATTTAAAAGAGTCTGTAGGGATAAGCCAGGGTGTACAACCTTTGCTACACATGATGTGGATGTAGGGGAATCCGTTCCTATAAAACAGCATCCTTACCACTTAAATCCAGACGAACAGACCCAAGTAAAAGCAGAAATCCCATGCATGCTGGAAAACAACTTAATTGAACCAAGTCAAAGCAGCTGGAGTTCACCAATAGTATTAATGCCTAAACGTGACAGGTCAACCCAACATTGCACCTGGTTTGATATCTTTTATTGTGGCAGACAAATAGTGTCTAATTTTGCTATTCTTAGGTAGGTAGAAAACTTTCTTGATATGCTGTGACCTATGGAGTAGTGGGACTGGATTAACAGTGCATTACTCCCTCCTTGGTCATGATAACACACACACATGGGGTTGGGATTTGTTTTAATCTGATATGATTACATTTGTTGGCTTCTTTTCACTTATAGACAGCTTGTATATTAATACTGCAACTGGAAATAATGAAATAGTTAATGTTGTTCATTGTCAAAATGCTTTACAGTTTAATGTATCAGGGCACAATTTAGCTGATGCTGTTAAATAGTTTTTGCCAAAACTGCAGGATATCTGATTTGCTTTTCTTTACTTCTTTATGCAGCCACATTGTGGAACGAGATCACCAGGGCAGTCTTGAGACAGAATGTGAAACAGCAGGAGAGGATGAGAAAAAAGTTTCCATCTGTTGTTTTGTTGGAAATACCTCATTTCTGGATGTCTTTTTCACAATAAGACTTGTCATGCCATAATGAATCAGCAATAAATAGTTTTGTGAGCAATGACCTATCAGGATTTTCAGCTTTTACTGTCATGTCCAGAATTTAAGCATAAGGGACCATTCTTACAACTTAAGGAAAATAAAATAGAAAATACAGGAGGATTTGTTGTAGTAAAATGGTATTAAGTGTGTGAAATATATTGCCGACATGACTGGTCTAACAAGAAAAATCAACATGTTTCAATAGGGAGTTAAACAGTTGCTTGTGAGCAAATGGGATTTGAGGTGATTGGAAATGTAGCAACACAATACTGTGGATGTGTGGACTGGATATATTGAAGGTTTTCTCCTTCCATAACTAGTTGCTGAGTGACGATGTTGTTGTGTTACATAACTGCCATATTGAAGACAGTCTTTTTGAAGTTTTTTTTTGTTCCTGATACCAAGGACTGGAACTTTACCATTTCCAGACTGGGGGATATAATTCATACCTTGGTTACTGCAATTGTTAACTCTATCGAGAGCCGACTAGTGAAACATAGCTGACAGTCTGTCTCTGGTTCAAAACTGCCGATAAACCTGTATAGAGCCAGTGCCACCAGTAATGTAACTTCATGCTATTGTTATGTGAGTAATGAAATAGGCAGCATAGTTTAGGATGACCTCAATTTTATAGAGGGCTGAATGTGTGAGACCAATGGGAGCATGTTGGTAGTCAAGCATGGAGTTACTAAAGACATGAGTGAGGATTTCAGCAGCAGATGAGCTGAGGCTGGGATAAGTTGGGTGATGTTACGGAGGTGGAAATAGGCAGTGTTATTGATGATGAAGATCGGAGGTCAGAAGCTCACCTTGGGGTCAAACATGGTGAACAGTTTGGATTAGACTCAGAAGGTTACTGGGAAGAGTAACTAGGGAACAGAGTTTGTAGCGGGGGACTGAAGACAGTGACTTCAATCTTCCCAGTATTTAATTCAAGGGTATTTCTGTTCATCCAGGACTGGATGTCGGTCAAGAGGTCTGACAATATAGAGACAGTGGAGGAGTTGAGAGAGGTGGTGGTCAGGTAGAGCTGGGTGTCATCAGCGTACTTGTGAAAACTAATGAGTGCTTTCGGATGATGTCTCTGAGGGGCAGCATGCAGATGAGAAATAAGACGGGGACAAGGATAGATTTTCGGGGGAAACCATAGATAATGGTGCGGGAGTGGGAAGAGAAGCCATTGCAAGTGATACTTTAGCAACAATTAGATAGAAAAGAACGGAGCTGGGCAAATGCAGTCCCAACCAGCTAGGTGACAGTGGAGAGACATTGGAGGACTACGGTGTGTTCAAATCTATCAAAGGGTGCAGAGAGATTGAGAAGGATGGAGGAGGGATGGTTTACCATTGTCACAGTCACATGGGATGTAATTTGTGACATTGATAATGATCATTTTGTTACTGTGGCAAAAGAGAAAACCTGATTGGAGGGATTCAGACATGGAGTTCCAGGAAAGACTGGCAAGGATTTGGGAGTTTGCAAGGATGGTGGGGTTGTTATTTTTAAGGAGAGGGGTGATGGCAGCAGATTTAAAGGAGAGAAGGACAAAACCTGCAGAGAGAGAATCATTAACGATGTCAGCTAACATGGGGACCAGGAAGGAAGCAGCTTAGTGGGCATAGTTTTGAAGAAAATGAGTTGGTTCTTGTGGACAACATGAGCTCGGAGAGGGCATGAGGGAAGATAGGAGAGAAACTAGAGAAAGATGCGAGTTCAGAGTTAGGGTGGAGGGGGATCTTTAGACCAGGATTAGTCCTGTGGGCTAGGGGAAGGAAGAGAAGTGGCATCTTAGTCTCATCTTAGTGACAAAGAAATCCATGAGGTCCTCACGCTTATTGTTAGAGGTGAGGGTGAGATACAGGGGAGTGAAGGTTAAGAAGATGGTGTGAAGTAGAGTAAAGAAAGCGGGGGCTGTCCTCTTATTGCAGGATGATTGTGGAATAGTGAGCAGTTACAGCAGATGGAAGGGGGATGTGGGTGGAGAGTGAGACAAGGAAGTGATCAGAGATAGCCTTATCTGTGATTGAAGTGAGATCACATGAGATGACATGGTCAAGATTGTAGCCGTGAAGATATTTTGGGAATTTTACATGGAGGGACAGATTTAAGGAAAATTGGAGGGCAATAGACTCAGAGGAGGGAGAGAATGATGATTTGAGATGGAGGTTGAAATCACCGAGGATGAGATGTCATTCACTGCAGAGGCTGACGGAGCAAAGCAATGAAGATATCTCAGTGAGAATATTTTCATAGTTCTTGGGAGTACGGTTGAGAACGAGGATTTTGATTGAGAGGTGAGAGGGGTGGAGCAACAGGAGATGCTGAAAGTAGGAAAAAGTGCCAGAGGAGTAGGGGGTCAGGCCAAGGTGTGACCTGGTGATAAGTGCCACACTGCCATTGCGTCAATCTTCATGGCGATTGTGGTGGAAGGTATAGGCAGGTGGGGAGGCTTCATTTAGGGGGAAAATGTCCACACCCCTCAGCCAGGTTTCCATTGGGGCCATGATGTCGATGGAATCATCTGCAATAACTTGAAGGGCCTTGAATGGACATTCTGATGGAGGATGTGTAGAGGGGTGGTGAGAACTGATCCATTGACTGAGTCCATAAGGTCAGCAGCGGGAGGGGTGAGTTGAATGAGAAAGATATTGGAAGATTATCCCTCAGTGGGTGCACTGGGTGGGAGATTCGTTGAAAGATTAGGATGGGGCAATTGGGATTGATGCTCGTAATGAGCGAGTGCCGAGTGCCTCGATGTCCACTGTGGAGGATGCTGAGAGAGATAAAGTGGGAAGCTGTAGGTTTATCCAATAAAACAGAGACACGGGGAGTGATCAGGGGACATGTTGCATATTAATTTAATATTATTCTAAATGTATGGTTTGCATAAAGGATTTTCTGCATATGGCAGTTGCTCTACGTTTACAAAATTACCTGACATTAAATGCAAACTCAATTAAATCATCTCAGTTTGCTTTCAAAACAACCTGATTGCAGAGACTGAATGGTGAGAAACTGGGTTCAAATGTGGTTTCTATGTGAAAATCTTCCATTTTCCTCATTATTTTATAATCTGAGAAAGTACAGTGAAGGGATATTTCACCCCATTCCTCAGTTCCTATCTAAACTTACTCTGGGTCACAGCGTAAATAAAAGTGTTTGTGCAGCAACTCAGGAGCTGAAGTATAACTGCAAGTCATTCTACAATGGGTGACGGACCTTCAGGATCAAACAGGCCCAGTAGAGCAATTCTAGAATGCATCGTAGTCACCAGGAACAGAACCCATAGAAGGATAAAATTCCCCGATATTATAAAAAGTGAAGTGATTGATTTTCTTCTGTTCATTGTCTCTGAATCACTGTGACTCTCCCCACTGACCCGGTCCCGAAGTCTCTTGCGAATTCTGATGGTCACTTGAATGTGTCTGACAGTTACAACATTGAGCATCAGAATCAGAATAAATGGTACATACGGGGTGAAAATATAGTGTAACAATTCAATTGCTGTCCATACTGGTGAAAACAGAACACTCCAGGGAATAATGCAGAGCCGGGGGGCTCGAAAATGGAGATTTCTGCTTGAAAGCATAAAGTACCAGAAAATATTCTTCACACAGAACAACACAGACATTGTTCCAATAATCACAGCTGCCGATTTCTCAGTGCAATATTTAGTTTTCAGTTTCTTGCAACAAATGGCCACAAATCGATCAAAGGTGAAAGCGACAGTGAACCAGACAGAACAGTCGGTTGCTGCATAAAGTAGGACAGCGTGGATATTACACACTGGAATATCAAACAGAAAGTGAAACATTCTATAATAACTAATGGGAATTTGCCTCAGTGTCAGATCGAAGATAATGACCAGTAGATCCGCCGCTGCCATGGCCACCAAGTAACGAGTGACACATTTGGAGAGACCACACTTTCCCCGAGACAGGATCACAATCGTCACTAAGTTAACTGTAAGGAAGAGGAAAAACAGGGACATTATACATCAGGATGGGAGCAGGAATATCAATATGGTGGATCCATGGGTAGAATAAACTGAAAGCTCACTATATCCCACTATGGAATACAATGTGACAGAAATTTATGACAGAGATAAGGCTTCACACCAAGTATCAGTCATGATTTGAGTAGTCCATGTCTGAAGAATTGGAAAGTAGACACGAAAAATAACAAGCTCATGCTAATTCATCAGTGAGTTGTGTTGAAATATGGTCTCACCTAGTCCACAGAGAGTAAACACATTGACTGGTGCCGTGCAGAACCAAAGAGATAATTTCTCAGCCTGATCAGTTACAATAGGAATCAGTTAGAATGGGAGATGGTGGGGAAATTACCAGGGTCCCTCTCCTGATCAGTGACCCTTGGATATGCAGAGATTTTAATCCCCCGGCTTCTGCTGCTGATCCATGACCGTGGGATTTGATGCAGGTTGGGTTCCTGTTTCAGATTCTTTGCATTTCATCTCTGGCACGACCGCAACCCACCTGTTTTTGTGAATTAAGATTCAACCTTTTGATGATTTGGCCAAGTTGGATATATGGCTCTCAAATTCATTATAGTGGTATCTAATTTATTAATATATATCATAAATAGTTGAGGCCTCAGAACAGTAGAGTTTCTCCAGGTGCAGGTCTTAGCTAAATGTTGGAAGAGTGACCGGATTTTAAATCTAATCACACTCGCAGAATCACACTGTGTGCAGTGCAGTGAGGAAGTGGTGCAGTCACAGGTGAAACAGACGGTAGTTCAAAGTGAACCGATCCAGCAGCAGCAGAAACTGCTGGAAATGTTACAAAATCAGCTCGCATCCTCTACTGCCAGTCTGAGGAACAGGCACTTAATGCCGTACAGGCTGGGGCAGCTCAGCAGTGGTTAGAGCTGGCGGAGAGGCATATTGTCACTCTCATGCAGGACAACACCCAGTTGACCCAGAAGTGAGAGGAATCATGGAGAGTCCTTAGAGAGCTACAGGAGTGATCCCACCGAGAGACAGACCAATACACAGTGCAGGTCCACCATTCAGTGACTGCGGAACCAGATGGGGAAGCAGTAGGCGGTTGTAGCAGCTGTCACGAGAGCAGAGTATTACATGGGATATACTGAGACAGGACAGGAGTCCTCAGTGGAGGACGATGATGGGGAAGGAGAGCCTTTGCCTGTCTGTCCTGCCATGTTAACGACAACATGGAGGAGACGGGGTAGACCCCAGAGAAGGGGAGAAGGGGAACCAGGATCACCCGTCCCTCCTGAGGAGGAGGTTACTGAGGCCACTTCCATGCCCCACAGCTATGGAGATTTCAAAGCATTAACTGATAAATTGGCCCCAATCACAACTTTCCCCTCAGAATTAGCACAGCGTTTAATGTCCTTTAAAATTTATAATCCCTAGTTGACTGAAAATACCATGCTATTGACTGGCAAAGATTAGATAGATAAGAATGGAACCAGGTGAGTTCAGTCCCAACCAGCTGGACAACAGTGGAGAGACATTGGAGGAGTCCGGTGTGTTCAAAAGTGTAAAAGGGTGCAGACAGATCGAGAAGGACGAGGAGGGATAGTTTACCATTGTCACAGTCACATGGGCTGTTTTTGTGACGTTGATAAGGTCCATTTTGTTACCTTGCAAGAGGAGGAAACCTGATTGGTTGGATTCAAACATGGCGTTCCGAGAAAGACGGGCATGGATTTGGGAGGTAACAAAAATTTCAAAGACTTTGGAGAGGAAAGGGAGTTTGGAAATGGGATGGCAATTTGCAAAGATGGAGGGGGCAAGACTTGTGTTTATGAGGAGAGGGTTGACGACAGCAGATTTAGAGGAGAGAGAGAGATAGAACCTGAAGAGAAGGAACTGTTAACAATGTCAGCTAACATGGGGACCAGGAGGGGAAGTTGGGTGATCAGCAGCTTAGTGGGAATAGAGTTGAAGGAAAACAGGTGGGCCCCATCTTCAAGATGAGCTCAGTGAGGGCATGACGGGAGCAAGGATAGACATGGGAGAAAGATGTGAGATCAGAGTTATGATGGGGGGAAGCTGTAGACCGAGTTTGGGCCAGTGGACTAGGGGAAGAGAGGGAACTGGCAGAGGCAGATGATTGGATCGTCTCATCTTAGTGACAAAGAAATCAATGAGCTCCTCACACTTACCGTTGGAGGTGAGGTTGGAGAGACAGGGGAGTGAAGTTTAAGAAGCCGGTGTGCAGTAGAGAAAAGAAGACGGGGGTTATCTTCTCATTGCAGGATGATCCAGGAATAGTGAGCAGTTTCAGCAAATGAGAACAGGACCCAATAGAGCTTTATGTGACCTGGCCGTGTTGTTGAACAAGTTGTCTGTCATATCCTTTCAATTCTGCATTCCTCGGAATTATGGGAGCCGAGATGAGGGCCGTACCAGGGGAAATGACCAGAGTGAGAGAGAGAAATGGATTTATTTGGAGCGAGGTTTTCAAAGATTGATGTGAGGGTGCAGTTTCGCAAATCGGTAGCTATGAAAATGTTGTGGAAAATGAAGTGAATTTGGGATGGTCCTTTTTCCAGGGCAGATACAGAAGGAAGTAGGGATGGGGTCTAGGAGGGGGATGTGGGTTGAGAGTGATACAAGGAGGTGATCAGAGATGGCCTTATCTGCGATTGAATTGAGACCATGTTAGATGGTAGGGTCAAGGTTGCAGCCATGAAGATGATTTGGGAAGTTTACCTGGAGAGAGAGACTTAGGGAAGATTGGAGGGCAATGAACTCAGAGGAGGGAGAGAATGATGAGTTGTGAAGGCGATTGAAATCACCGAGGATGAGATGTCATTCAGTGCAGAGGCTGAGGGAGTAAAGCAATGAAGATATCTCAGTGAGAATATTTTCATCGTACATGGGAGGACTGTAGAGAACGAGGATTTTGATTGAGAGGTGAGAGGGGTGGAGCGATGGGAGATGGTGAAAGGAGAAGAAAGTGCAAGAGGAGGAGGGGGTCAGGCCAAGGTGTGATCTGGTGAAAAGTGCCACACAGCCATCACGTCAATCTCTATGGGGATTGTGGTGGAAGGTATAGCTTGGTGGTGAGGCTTCATTTAGAGTCATCGAGTTATACAGCACAGAAGTAGGCCATTCGGCCCATTTTGTCTGTGCCAGCCATTAAGCACCTATCTATTCTAATCCCATTTTTCATCACGTGGCCTGTAGCCTGATATGCTTTGGCATTTCAAGTGATCTTCTAAATATTTCTTAAATGTTTTGAGGGTTCCTGCCTCTACCACCTCTTCAGGCAGTGTGTTCCAGATTCCAACAACCCTCTGGGTGAAAATGGTTTTCCTCTACTCCCCTCTAAACCTCCTGCTCCTAATTTAAATCTATGCCTCCAGGTTATTGATCCCTCCGCTAAGGGAAAAAGTTTCTTCCTATCTATCCTATCAATGCCCCACATAATTTTGTATAACTCAATCAGGTCGCCCCTCAGCCTTCTCTACTCGAAGGAAAATAACCTTAGCCTTTCCAGTCTCTCTTCATCGCTGAAATGCTCCAGCCCAAGCAACATCCTGGTAAATCTCCTCTGCTCCCTCTCCAGTGCAATCACATCCTTCCTATAGTGTGGTGACCAGAAATGTACACAGTACTCCAGCTGTGGCTTAACTAACGCTTTATACAGCTCCATCATAACCTCCCTGCTCTGAAATTCTATGCCTCAGCTAATAAAGGCAAGTATCCCATATGCCTTCTTAACTATTTTATCTACCTGTGCTGCTGCCTTCAGTCATCTCTAGACAAGTACACCAAGTTCCCTCTGACCCCTCTGTACTTCCTCGGGTCCTACCATCCGTTGTATGTTCCCTTGCCTTGTTAGTTCCCCCAAAATGCATCACCTCACACTTCTCAGGATTAAATTCCATTTGCCACTGCTCCAGCCATCTTACTAGCCCATCTATATCGTCCTGTAATCTAAGGCTTTCCTCCTTACTTTTTACGACACCACCAATTTTCGTGTCATCTGCAAACCTACTGATCATACCTCCTATATTCTTGTCTAAATCATTAATGTACACGACAAACAGCAAGGTCCCAGGACCGATCCCTGTGGTACACCACTGGTCACAGTCTTCCACTTGCAAAAACAGCCCTTGACCTTTACCCTCTGCCTCCTTGCCACTAAGCCAATTTTGGATCCAATTTGCCAAATTACCCTGGATCCCATGGGCTCTTATCTTTTTAACTAATCTCCCATGTGGAACTTATCAAAAGCCTTACTGAAGTGCATGTAGACTACGGCCTTACCCTCATCTACACATCAAGTCACATCCTCAAAAAATTCAATTAAGTTTGTTGGACAAAATTTCCCCTGTCAAAGCTATGCTGCCTAGCCCTGATTAATCCCTGCCTTTCCAAGTGGAGATTAATCCTGTCCCTCAGAATTTTTCCAATAGTTTCCTTACCACTGATGTTGGACTCACTGCCTTTTAATTACCTGGTTTGTCCCTGCTACCCTTCTTGAATAATGGTACCACGTTCGCTGTCCTCCAATCCTCTGGTACCTCTCCTATGGCCAGAGAGGATTTGAAATTTGTGTCAGAGCCCCTGCTATCTCCTCCCTTGCTTCACATAACAGCCTGGGATACATCTCATCTGGGCCTGGGAATTTATCCAGATTTAAGCCCACTAAATCATCTAATACTTCCTCTCTTTCAATGCTGATTTGTTTAAGTATATCACAATCCCCCTCCCTGCTCTCTACACCAACATCATTCTTCTCCATAGTGAACACTAAGGGATGTGTTAGGCCGTGATGTCAATGAAATCATCCACAATAACGTCATGGATGGAAAGGGCCTTGATATTCTGGTGGGAGATGTGTAGCGGGATGGTGAGAGTTGATCCAATGGCTGAGTCCATAAATGGGAGGGGTGAGTTGGATGATAAAGATATTGGAAGATTAGCCCTCAGCAGGTGTACTGGGTGGGAGATTCAGTGAAAGATTAGGATGGGGCAATTGGGATTGATACTCGTAATGAGCGATCGCCGAGTGCCTCGATGACCACTGTGGAGGATGCTGAGAGAGATAAAGTGGGAAGCTGCAGGTTTATTCAATAAAACAGAGACATGGGGAGTGATCAGGGGACATGTTGCATGTTAGTTTAATTTTACTCCATATGTATGATTAGCGTAAAGGATTTTCTGCATATGGCAGTTGTTCTACATTTACAAAATGTACCTAAATTAAATGCAAACTCAATCAAATCATCTCAGCTTGTCTTTAAAACAATGTGATTCCAGAGACTGAGTGGAGAGAGGCTGGGTTCACATGTGTTCTAGATGTAAAAATCTTCCATTTTCCTCATTATTTTATAATCTTAGAAAGTACAGTGAAGGGATATTTCACCCCATTCTTCAGTTCCTCTCTAAACTTACTCTGGGACACAGCGTAAATAAAAGTGTTTGTGCAGCAACTCAGGAGCTGAAGCATAATCGCAAGGTGGTCGACAATGGGTGACACGCCATCAGAATCAATCAGGCCCAGCAGAGCAATTCTGGTATGCATCGTAGTCACCAGGAACAGAACCCATAGAAGGATAAAATTCCCCGATATCATAAAGAGTAAAGTGATTGATTTTCTTCTGTTCATTGTCTCTGGATCATTCTGACTCTCCCCACTGACCCGGTCCCGAAGTCTCTTGCGAATTCTGATGGTCACTAGAATGTGTCTGACAGTTAAAATATTGAGCATCAGAATCAGAATAAATGGTACACACGGGGTGAAAATATAATGTAACAATTCAATTGCTGCCCATACTGGTGAAAACAGAACACTCCAGGGAAGAATGCAGGGCCAGGGGCCTCGATAACGGAAATAGCTGCTTGAAAGCATAAAGTACCAGAAAATATTCTTCACACAGAACAACACAGACATTGTTCCAATAATCACAGCTGCCGATTTCTCAGTGCAATATTTAGTTTTCAGTTTCTGGCAGCAAATGGCCACAAATCGATCAAAGGTGAAAGTGACAGTGAACCAGACAGAACAGTCGGTTGCTGCATAAAGTAGGACAGTGTGGATATTACACACTGGAATATCAAACAGAAATCGAAACATTCTACGATAACTAATGGGAATCTGCCTCAGTATCAGATCGAAGATAATGACCAGTAGATCCGCCGCTGCCATGGCCACCAAGTAACGAGTGACACATTTGGAGAGACCACACTTTCCCCGAGATAGGATCACAATCGTCACTAAGTTAACTGTAAGGAAGAGGAAAAACAGGAACATTATACATCAGGATGGGAGCAGGAATATCAATATGGTGGATCCATGGGTAGAATAAATTGAGAGCTCACTACATCCCGTGATGGAATACAATGTGTTTGAACTTTATGATAGAAATAAGGCTTTCCTCCAACAATCAATGATGATTTGAGAAGTTCATATCTGAAGAGTTCAATAAATAAACACAAAAACAAAATGCTTATGTTCATTCATAAATGTGCAGTGTTAAAATATGGTCTCCCTTGGTGCACAGAGAGTAAACACACTGATTGGTGCCTTGCAAAACCAGAGAGAACAATTCTTTGTGTGGTCAGTTACAACAGGAATCAGTTACCAGGGGATATGGTGGGGCAATTACCAGGGTCCCTCTCGCGATCAGTGACCCTTGGACATGCTGAGGTTTTAATCCCCCGGCTTCTGCTGCTGATCCATGACCATGGGATATGATACAGTTTGGGTTCCTGTTTCAGATTCTTTACATTCAATCTCTGGCACGACCCCAATCCACCTGTTTTTGTGAATTAAGATTCAGCCTTTTGATGATTTGGCAAATTAGGATCTCAAATTCATTATTGTCTTCAGTTTTTACTATATATTATGAATAGTTGAGGCCTCAGAACAGATCATCTTGGCACATTGCTAGCCACGTCCTTCAATACAAATACATTCCAATTATCCAAACTCTCTATGTTCTACTGCATAACCAATCTTCTAACCAGGTCAATCATTTGCCTTCAATTCCAGGAGCTTTAGCACTACTAAAGTGTGCTTTTTAAAAAAATTAGTGTAATTTATTAAGGGCTTTAGATTGTAGTGGGTCGTGTTTGGAGTCGAACAAGGCCCCAAGTGTAATTAGTATTTTTTAAAGGGACTAACTGATTAATCTGAAGTAAGTCATGGCAGGAGAGCTCAGCCCTGTGATATGCTCCTCCTGCACTATGTGGGAATTCAGGGACGCTTCCAGTGTCCCTGACAACCATGTGTGCAGGAAGTGTATCTATCTGCGGCTCCTGGCTACAAGCATTACGGAGCTGGAGCTGCGGGTGGATTCACTGTGGAGCATCCGCAATGCCGAGGGCATCGTGGATAGCACGTTTAGTGAGGTGGTCACACCGCAGGTAATGGTTGCACAGGCAGTAAAGGGATGGGTGATCACCAGGTGGAGTAGTAGGTGCAGGCAGGTAGTGCAGGAATCCCCTGTGGCCATCCCCCTCTCAAACAGATATATCACTTTGGATACTGGGTGCATGGCATCCCTGGGAAGGCAGCAACAGCCAAGCTCGTGGCACCACGGATGGCTCTGCTGCACAGGTGAGGTGGAAGAAGAGTGGCAGGACTATAGTGATAGGGGATTCAATCATAAGGGGAACAGACAGGCATTTATGTGGCCGCAAATGAGACTCCAGGATGGCATGTTGCCTCCCTGGTGTTAGGGTCAAGGATGTCTCGGAGTGGCTGCAGGATATTCTGAAGGGGGAGGGTGAACAGCCAGTGGTCGTGGTACATGTTGGTATCAGCAACACAGGTAGAAAAAGGGATGAGGTCTTGCAAGATGAATTTTGTGAGTTCGGAGCTAAATTAAAAAGCAGGACCTCAAAGATAGTAATCTCAAGATTACTTCCTGTACCACATGCTAGTGAGTATAGGAACAGGAGAATAGACCAGATGAATGCATGGCTGGAAAAATGGCGCAGGAGGGAGGGATTTAGATTCCTGGGACATCGGGACCGGTTCTGGGGAAGGTGGGACCTGTACAAGTGGGACGTGTTACACCCAGGCAGGACCAGAAAAAATGCCCTCACAGGAGCGTTTGCTTGTGCTGTTGGGGAGGACTTAAACTAGAATGGCAGGGGGATGGAAACCTGAGTGGGGAGGCTGAGGAGGAAACAAGGATAGAAAGGAAAGACAGAAAACTAAAAAGCAGAAGTGGAAGACATAGAAATCAAGGGCAAGAAACAAATAGGGCCACAGTGCAAAACAATGCTAAGATGACTAAGAATGTTAAAAAGACAAGCCTGAAGGCATTGTGTCTCAATGCACTGAGTATTCACAATAATGAAGGTGAATTAAGTGCACAAATAGATGTAAATGGATACAATATAGTTGCGAATACGGAGACATGGTTGCAGGGTGACCAAGGATAGGAACTGAACATCCAGGGGTATTCAATATTTAGGAAGGTCAGGCAAGAAAGGAAAGGAGGTGGAGTAGCGTAATTAGTAAAAGAGAAGATCAATACAATAGTGAGGAAGGATATTAGTTCAGAGAATTCTGATGTGGAATCTGTATGGGTGGAGCTAAGAAACACCAAGGGGCAGAAAACATTGGTGGGGGTTGTATACAGACCCCTAAACAGCAATGGTGATGTAGAGGATGGCATGAAACAGGAAATTAGAGGTGCATGCAACAAGGGTGCAACTGTATTTATGGATGACTTTCATCTACGTACAGCTTGGGCAAACCAAATTAACAATAATACTGCAGAGGAGGAATTCCAAGAATGTGCATGTGATGGTCATTTGGACCAATAGTTGAGCAAAATACTAGAGAACAGGCCATCCTAGAGTGGGTATTGTGTAATGAGAAAGGATTAGTTAACAATCTTGTTGTGCGGGATCCCTGGGGGAAGAGCGACTATAACATGAGAGAATTCTTCATTAAGATGGAGAGTGACAGAGTTGATTCTGAGACTAAGGTCCTGAATCTAAATAAAGGAAACTATGATGGTATGAGGCGTGAGTTGGGTCTGATAGTTTGGGGAACGTTACTGAAAGGGTTGACAGTGGATAGGCAATGACGAGCATTTAAAGAGCACATGGATGAATTACAACAATTGTTCATTCCTGTCTGGCGCAGAAATAAAACAGGAAGGGTGGCTCAACCGTGGCTTACAAAAGAAATTAGGGATAGTATTAGAGCCAAGGAGGAGAAATATAAAATGGCCAGAACAAGCAGCAAACCTTCACATTGGGAGCAGTTTAGAATTCAGCAAAGGCGACAAAGGGATTGATTAAAAAGGGGAAAATAGAGTATGAGAATAAGCTTGCAGAGAACATAAAAACTGACTGTAAAAGCTTCTATATGTGAAGAGAAAAATAGTGAAGAGAAATGTGGGTCCCTGACAGTCAGAAACGGGGGAATTTATGACGGGCAACAAATAAATGGCAGAACAATTAAATACATCCTTTAGTTCTGTTTTCAAAAAGGACACAAATTAGTTCCCAGAATTGTTGGGGAACATAGTGTCTGGTGATAAAGAGGAACTATATGAAATCAGTATTAGGAGGGAAATGGATGGGATTGAAGGCCGATAAATCCCCAGGGCCTGATAATCTACATCCCAGAGTACTTAGGGAAGTGGCCCTTGAAATAGTAGAAGCATTGCTGGTCATTTTTCAAAATTCTGCAGACTCTGAAACAGTTCCAACAGATTGGATGGTACCTAATGTAACCCCACTATTTAAAAAAGGAAGCAGAGAGAAAACAGGGAATTATAGACCGGTTAGCCTGACATCAGTAGTGGGGGAAATGCTAGAGTCCATTATATAAGATGTAATAGCAGAGAACTTGGAAAGCAATGAAAGGATCGGACAAAGTCAACATGGATTTACAAAAGGGAAATCATGCTTGACAAATCTACTGGAATTTTTTAAGGATGTAACTAATAGAATAGATAAGGGAGAACCAGTGGATGTAGTGTATTTGGACTTTCAGAAGGCTTTCGATAAGGTCCCACATAGGAGATTAACATGCAAAATAAATCACATGGGATTGGGGGTCGGGTACTGAAATGGAGAGAGAACTGTTTGAAAGACAGGAAACAAAGGGTAGGAATAAACAGGTCTTTTTCCGAGTGGGAGGCAGTGACTAGTGGGGTAGCGCAGGGATCGGTGCTAGGACCCCAGCTATTCACAATATATATTAATGATATGGATGAGGGAATTAAATGTAATATATCCATGTTTGCAGATGACACAAAGCTGGATGGGAGTGTGTGTTGTGAGGAGGATGCAGAGAAGCTCCAGTGTGATTTGGACAGGTTGAGTGAATGGGCAAATACATGGAAGATGCAGTATAATGTGGATAAATGTGAGGTTATCTATTTTGGTGGCAAAAGCAGAAAGGCAGATTATTATCTGGATGGCGTTAGATTGGGAAAGCGGGAGAAGCAGCGAGACCTGGGTGTCCTTGTGCACCAGTCGCTGAAAGTAAGCATGCAGGTGCAGCAGGCAGTTAAGAAGGCAAATGATATATTGGCCTTCATAGCGAAAGGATTCGAGTACAGGAGCAAGGATGTCTTGCTGCAATAATACAAGGCATTGGTGAGACCACATCTGGAGCATTGTGTGCAGTTTTGGTCTCCTTTTCTGAGGAAGGACGTTCTTGCTATGGAGGGAGTGCAGCGGAGGTTCACCAGACTGATTCCTGGGATTGACGTATGAAGAGAGATTGGGTCGATTAGGCTTGTATCCGCTGGAGTTTCGAAGAATGAGAGAGGATCTTATAGAAACCTACAAACAGGACTGGACAGACTAGATCCCCCGATGGTGGGGGAGTCCAGGACGAGGGGTCACAATCTAAGGATAAGGGATAAGCCATTTAGGACTGAGATCAGGCGAGATTTCTTCACCCAGAGAGTGGTGAACCTGTGGAATTCTCTACCACAGAAAGCAGAGGCCAAATCATGAAATATATTCAAGAAAGAGTTAGATATAGTTCTTCGGGCTAAAGGAATCAAGGGATACGGGGAGAAAGCAGGAACAGGGGACTGAGTTTGGATGATCAGCCATGATCCTATTGAATGGCGGTGCAGGCTCGAAGGGCCGAATGGCCTACACCTGCTCCTATTTTCGATGTTTTCCTCCATTTGAATTATCTCCTCAAAAAAATCAAATAGATTTGTTAGATTTGACCTATTCTTGAAAAATCCCATGCCGTTTCTTCCGAATTACCTCATATTGCTCTTAATGCTCAGTTACTCTGTCCTTCATTGTAGATTCCAATAATTTCTGCAACAGATGTTGCACCAGCAGGACTCTAATTTTTGGATTCTCTCACCTTTCTTATTTGTTTTTATTTCTTACTTTGTAATTTCTCATCCAAACGGACAACAGGTTCTGGAGATCGTTGGTCTTTAGTGCCATTTCGTGCGCGACAGCGGGAAAGAAGGAGACTGAGTGAGACCAGCGGTGTTTAAAAAGTGCAGCGACAGCGCACCTGAGTTTTGAAAAAAAAAAGCCAACAGTGACATCACAGGAGAATTGCAAGGTGATTGGTTGGTGAGTAGCAGCTGTTAGAATATCTAAAACATAAGGGGTAAGTTTTTTGGTTGAAAATAAAACATCTGGTGACAAGGTGAGTACCACAAAAATGTGTTTTTTAAGGACTTTAGATTGAAGTGGGTAGAACAAGGCCCCTAGCATAATTAGTATTTTTTAATTAAGGGAGTAACTAATTAATCTAAGGGTAAGTCATGACAGGAGAGCTCAGCCCTGTGATATGCTCCTCCTGCGCTATGTGGGAAATCAGGGACGCATCCAGTGTCCCTGACGACCATGTGTGCAGGAAGTGTATCCATCTGCAGCTACTGGCTACCCACATTACGGAGCTGCAGCTGCGGGTGGATTCACCATGGAGCATCCGCGATGCTGAGTACGTCGTGGATAGCATGTTTAGTGAGGTGGTCACAACGAAGGTAATTGCTGCACAGCAGAAAAGAGATGGGTGACCACCAGACGGAGTAGTAGGTGCAGGCAGGTAGTGCAGGAGTCCCCTGTGGCCATCCCTGTCTCAAACAGATATCCCATTTTGGATACTGTTGGGGGGGATGACCTCCCAGGGGAAAGCAGCAACAGCCAAGTTCGTGGCACCACGGAGGGCTCTGCGGCACAGCAGTGGAGGAAAAGGGTTGGAAGAGCTATCGTGATAGGGGATTCTATCGTCAGGGGTGCAGATAGGCGTTTCTGTGGCCACAAACGAGACTCCTGGATGGTATATTGCCTCCATGGTGCTAGGGTCAGGAATGTCTCGGAGCGGCTGCAGGACATTCTGAAAGGGGAGGGTGAGCATCCAGAGCTCGTGGTCCATATTGGTACTAATGACATGGGCATGAAAAGAGATGAGGTCCTGCAATAGGGAGTTATACAGAAGGTTAAAAAGCAGGACATCTGGGTTTGTAATCTCAGGATTACTCCCTGTGCCACATGCTAATGAGGGTAGGAATAGGAAGATTAGGCAAATGAATGCATGCTGAAGAGCTGGTGTAGGCAGGAGGACTTCAGCTACTTGGATCATTGGGATCACTTCTGGTGCAGAGGTGACCTGTACAAGAAGGACGGGTTGCATCTAAACTGGAGGGGGACCAATATCCTTGCTGGGAGATTTTTCTAGCACTACTCGGGAAGGTTTAACCTAGTCTTGTAGGGGTGTGGGACCCAAAGTAGTAGTCTCTCAGATGAGATAGTTGAGGCAGATTTAGCTGCTTGAAAGCATAAAATACCAGAAAATATTCTTCACACAGAACAACACAGACTTTGTTCCAATAATCACAGCTGCCGATTTCTCAGTGCAATATTTAGTTTTCAGTTTCTGGCAGCAAATGGTCACAAATCAATCGAATGAAAGCGACAGTGAACCAGACAGAACAGTCCATTGCTGCATAAAGTAGGACAGCGTGGATATTACACACTGGAATATCAAATAGAAAGTGAAACATTCTATGATAACTAATGGGAATTTGCCTCAGTATCACATCGAAGATAATGACCAGTAGATCCGCCGCTGCCATGGCCACCAAGTAACAAGTGACACATTTGGAGAGACCACACTTTCCCCGAGACAGGATTACAATCGTCACTAAGTTAACTGTAAGGAAGAGGAAAAATTGGAACATTATACATCAGGATGGGAGCAGGAATATCAATATGGTGGATACATGGGTAGAATAAACTACATTCTGCGATGGAATACAATGTGATAGAACTTCAGGATAGCAAAAAGACTTTGCACCGACTATCTGTAATAATTTCACTAGTCCATATCTGAAGAGTTTAATAAATAAACACAAAAACAAAATGCTCATGTTCATTCATAAATTTGTAGTTATAATATGGTCTCCCCTGGTGCACAGAGAGTAAACACACTGACTGGTGCCTTGCAAAACCAAAGAGATCAATTCTTGGTCTGGTCAGTTGCAATAGGAATCAGTTACACAGGGATATGATGGGGCAATTACCAGGATCCCTCTCCTGATCAGTGACCCTTGGATATGCTGAGGTTTTAATCCCCTGTCTTCTGCTGCAGCTGATTCATGACCATGGGATTCCAGGAAGGTGTGTTGCATCCCTGGTGCAAGGGTCATGGATATCATCGAGCGGCTACAGGACATTCTAGAGTGCGAGGGAGCACAGCCAGAGGTCATGGTCTACATTGGTACCAACGATATAGGAAAAGGAGTGATGATGTCCTGTAGGCTGAGTTTAGGCAGCTAGGAACGAGATTAGCAAGCAGGAGCTCAATGATAATAATCTCCGGATTACTCCGAAGGCCACGCGCAAGCAAGTATAGAAAAAGAAAAATACACCAGATCGATGTGTGGCTGGAGAGATGGTTCAGGAGGGAGGGCTTCAGATTTCTGGGGCATTGGGACCAGTTCTGGTGACTGTGGGACCTGTACGAGCCGGACGATCTGCACCTGAAAAGGACTGGGACAAATATCCTTGCAGGAAGGTTTGTTAGTGCTGTTGAGGATGGTTTAAACTAGTGTGGCAGGGGGATGGGAACCTGAGCGGAGTCTTAGACAGGACAATTTCAGGGCAGGGAAACGGAGGCAGAAAATTAGTGAGTGACTCTGAAACACAGAAGAAGCAAAGGTTAAAAAGTGTGCAGCACAGGAATTTGGCTGTGTTAAAGAGTATTTATTTAAATGCAAGAAGTAAAGTAAATAAAGCCGATGAACTGAGAGCACAAATCGACACAATGCAACATGATATCGTTGCGATAATGGAAACTTGACTTAAGGAGGGGCAAGAATGGCAACTCAACATCCCTGAATATAGAGTTTTCAGGCAGGATAGAGAGGGAGATAAAAAATGAGGCGTGTAGCATTATTCGTTAAGGAATCAGTAACAGCTTTGAAGAGGGATGATATGTTAAATGAATCATCAATGAGGCCATATGGGTGGAACTCAGAAATAAAAAAGGGGCAGCCAAACTACGAGATGTGTACTATAGAGACAGGTAGGAGAACAAATATTAAGACAAATTTCTGAGTGCAAAATCTATAGAGCAATAATAGTTGGGGATTTCAACGACCCTAATATTAACTGAGATTCAAACAGTGTGAAGGGCACAGAGGGGACAAAATTCTTGAACTACAAGAGAACTTTTTTAGCCAGCACGTAACAAGCCCAACGAGAGAGGACACAGTTCGAGATTAGTCTTCAGCAATGAAGCTGGGCAAGTGGATGAAATAACAATGGGTGACCATTTTGGAGATACAGTAAGTTTTTGCATAATCATGGAAAAGGACAAAAATAAAACAAGAGTAAAAGTTCTAAATTGGAGGAAGGCAAATTTTAAGAAACTGAGAGGTGACCTGGTGAAAGTGGACTGGATACAGCGACTTGAAGGAAAATCAGTGGCAAACCAGTGGGAGACATTCAAAAGCAAGATACTACAGGTACCACAAAGATAAAGGGTGGTTCTGCCAAAAAAGGAGCCTCTTGGTTATCCAGAAGCATACAGAGTAAGTTAAGGCAGAAAAAGAAATCTTATGACAATCATAAAAATCTGAATACTTTAGAAAGCCTGGAACTGAACAGAAAGTGTAGAGATGAAGTAGAAAAGTAAAGTATAAAAGCAAAGAGAGGATATACTGTGGAGAAGGTCATGGAAGCTAGTGAGTTCAAGGGAGGGAACACCGATATCCTGGAGCATATCAACATTACAAAGGAGGAGGTGTGGGAGGTTTTGAAGTGCATTAAGGTGGATAAATCCCCAGGGCCTGACCAGGTGTATCCGAGGATGCTCTGGGAAGCAAGGGAGGAGATTGCTGGGGCCCTGGCGGAGATTTTTGTATCATCGTTAGCCACGAGTGAGGTACCGGAAGACTGGAGGATAGCTAACGTTGTGCTTTTATTTAAGAAGGGAAGCAGGGATAAGCCAGGGAACTACAGCCCGGTGAGCCTGACATCAGTGGCGGGAAAGTGATTGGAAGGGATTCTGAGAGACAGGATTTATATGCACCTGGAAAGGCATGGTCTGATTAAGGGTAGTCAGCATGGCTTTGTGCGTGGGAAATCATGTCTCACAAGTTTGATTGAGTTTTCTAGAAGGTGACCAAGAGGATTGATGAGGGCAAGGCGATGGACGTTGTCTACATGGACTTTAACAAGGCCTTTGGCAAGTTCCCGCATGGTAGCCTGGTCCAGAAGGTTCCGCACACATGGGATCCAGGGTGAGCTAGCAAATTGGATACAAAATTGGCTTGGTGATAGGAGGCAGAGGGTGGTAGTGGAGGGTTGTTTTTCAGATTGGAGACCAGTGACCAGTGGTGTGCCGCAGGGATCGGTGCTGGGCCCTCTGTCGTTTGTAATATATATTCATGACTTAGATGAGAATGTAAGGGGCATGTTTAGTGAGTTTGCAGATGACACCAAAATTGGTGGTATAGTGAACAGTGAAGAAGGTTGTCTAAGGGTTACAACAGGATATAGATCAACTGGGCAAAGGAGTAGCAAATGGAATTGAACACAGACAAGTGTGAAATGATGCATTTTGGGAAGTTAAACCAGGGCAGGACATATACAGTTAATGGCAGGGCCCTGGGGCATGTTGTTGAACAGAGAGCCCTTGGGGTGCAAGTACATAGTTCCCTGAAACTGGTAACACAGGTAGACAGGGTGGTGAAGAAGGCATATGGCATACTTGCCTTCATCAGCTGAGTTGGGATGTCATGTTACAGTTGTACATAACGTTGGTTCGGCCGCATTTGCAGTACTGTGTGCAGTTCTGGCCTCCACACTACAGGAAAGCTGTCATTAAACTAGAGAGGGTGCAGAAAAGATTCACAAGGATGTTGCCTGGTATGGAGGGCTTGAGTTATCAAGAGAGATTGGATAGGCTGGGTCTGTTTTCCCTGGAACGAAGTAGGCTGAGAGGAGACACGATAGAGGTATATAAAATTATAAGAGGCATAGATATGGTAGATAGCTAGAGTCTGTTTCCCATG
Organism: Heterodontus francisci; assembly: GCF_036365525.1. Taxonomy (NCBI): domain Eukaryota; kingdom Metazoa; phylum Chordata; class Chondrichthyes; order Heterodontiformes; family Heterodontidae; genus Heterodontus; species Heterodontus francisci. The sequence continues at coordinate 31,752,409 of NC_090410.1, forward strand.
GTCGGGGTGACTAAAACTCGAGGGCATAGATTTAAGGTGAGAGGGAGGAGGTTTAAAGGAGATCAAAGGGGTAAATTTTTCACACAAAGAATAGTGTGTATCTGGAATGAGCTGCCTGAGGAGGTGATGGAGGCAGGAACAGTAGCGACATTTAAGAGAAATCTGAACAGGTACTTGAATGAGCAAGGCAAAGAGGGATATGATATTAAAGCAGGCAGATGGGATTAGTATATAGGCATTATGGTTGGCATGGACACGGTGGGCCGAAGGGCCTGTTTCTATGATGTACGGCTCGATGACTCTTTGACAAGAAATTGGAGCAGAAGTAGACCATATCGCCCATCGAGCCTGCTCCGCCATTCTGTATGATTACGGGTGATCTTGGGCTTCAATTGCACTTTTTTTTTAATTCATTCATGGGATGTGGGTGACGCTGGACAGGCCAGCATTTATTGCACTTCCCTAATTGCCCTTGAGAAGGTGGTGGTGAGCTGCCTTCTTGAACTGCTGCAGTCCATTTGGGGTAGGTATACCCACAGTGCTGTTAGGAAGGGAGTTACAGTATTTTGACCCAGCAACAGTGAAGGAACGGCGATATAGTTCCAAGTCAGGATGGTGCGTGACTTGAAGGGGAACTTGCAGGTGCTGGTGTTCCCATGTATTTGCTGCCCTTGTCCTTCTAGTTGGTAGAGGTCGCGGGTTTGGAAGGTGCTGTCTTAGGAGCCTTGGTGCATTGCTGCGTTGCATCTTGTAGATGGTATACACTGCTGCCACTGTGCGCCGGTGGTGGAGGGAGTGAATGTTTGTAGATGGGGTCCCAATCAAGCAGGCTGCTTTGTTGCTTTGTCCTGGATGGTGTCGAGCTTCTTGAGTGTTGTTGGAGCTGCACCCATCCAGGCAAGTGGAGAGTATTCCATCACACTCCTGACTTGTGCCTTGTAGATGGTGGATAGGCTTTGGGAAGTCAGGAGGTGAGTTACTCACCTCAGGATTCTTAGCCTCTGGCCTGCTCTTGTAGTCAAGGTATTTATATTGCTACTCCAGTTCAGGTTCTGGTCAATGGTAGCCCCTAGGATGTGATAGTGGGGGATTCAGCGATGGTAATGCTGTTGAATGTCAAGGGAGATGGTTAGAGTCTCTCTTGTTGGAGATGGTCATTGCCTGGCACTTGTGTGGCGCGAATGTTACTTGCCACTTATCAGCTCAAGCCTGGATATTGTCCAGGTCTTGCTGCATTTCTACACGGACTGCTTCAGTATCTGTGGAGTCACGAATGGTGCTGAACATTGTGCAATCATCAGCAAACATCCCCACTTATGACCTTATGATTGAAGGAAGGTCATTGATGAAGCAGCTGAAGATGGTTGGGTCGAGGACACTACCCTGAGGAACTCCTGCAGTGATGCCCTGGAGCTCAGATGATTGACCTCCAACAACCACAACCATCTTCATTTGCGCTCGGTATGACTCCAGCCAGCGGAGAGTTTTCCCCCTGATTCCCATTGACCTCAGTTTTGTTAGGGCTCCTTGATGACATACTCGGTCAAATGCTGCCTTGATGTCCAGGGCAGTCACTCTCACCTCACCTCTTGAGTTCAGCCCTTTTGTCCATGTTTGAACCAAGGCTGTAATGAGGTCAGGAGCTGAGTGGCCCTGGTGGAACCCAAACTGGGCAGATTATTGCGAAGCAAGTTGCACTTGATGGTGCTGTTGATGACACCTTCCATCACTTTACTGATGATAGCGAGTAGGCTGATGGGGCGGTAATTGGCTGGGTTGGACTTATCCTGCTTTTTGTGTACAGGACATACCTGGGCAATTTTCCACATTGCAGGGTAGATGCCAGTGTTGTAGTTGTACTGGAACAGCTTGGCTCGGGGCGCGGCAAGTTCTGGAGCACAGGTCTTCAGTACTATTGCTGGAATATTGTCAGGGCCCAGAGCTTTTGCAGTATCCAGTGCCTTCTGTCGTTTCTTGATATCATGCGGAGTGAATCGAATTAGCTGAATTCTGGCATCTGTGATGCTGGGGACTTCAGGAGGAGGCCAAGTTGGATCATCAACTCGGCACTTGGCTGATGATTGTTGCAAATGCTTCTGCCTTATCTTTCGCACTGATGTGCTGGGCTCCCCCATCATTGAGGATGGGGATATTTGTGGAGCCACCTCCTCCAGTTAGTTGTTTAATTGTCCACCACCATTCATGGCTGGATGTGGCAGGACTGCAGAGCTTAGATGTGATCCGTTGGTTATGGGATCGCTTAGCTCTGTCTATCGCATGCTGCTTACGCAGTTTGGCATGCAGATAATCCTGTGTTGTAGCTTCACCAGGTTGACACTTCATTTTGAGGTATGCCTGGTGCTGCTCTTGCACTCTTCATTGAACCAGGGTTTTTCTCCTGGCTTGATGGTAATGGTAGAGTGGGGGATATGCCGGGCCATGAGGTTACAGATTGTGGTTCAGTACAATTCTGCTGCTGCTGATGGCTCACAGCACCTCATGGATGCCCAATTTTGCATTGCTAGATCTGTTCAAAATCGATCCCATTTAGCATGGTGATAGTGCCACACAACACGATGGATGGAATCCTCAATGTGAAGGCGGGACTTCGTCTCCACAAGGACTGTGCGGTGGTCACTCCTACCAATACAGTCATGGACAGAAGCATCTGCAGCAGGCAGATTGGTGAGGACGAGGTCAAGTATGTTTTTCCCTCGTGTTGGTTCCCCCACCACATGCCGCAGACCGTGTCTCGCAATTATGTCCTTTAGGACTCGGCCAGCTCAGTCAGTAGTGGTGCTACCGAGCCACTCTTGGTGATGAACATTGAAGTCCCCCACCCAGAGTACATTTTGTGCCCTTGCCACCCTCAGTGTTTCCTCCAAGTGGTGTCCAATATGGTCGAGTACTGAATCATCAGCTGAGGGAGGGCGGTAGGTGGTAATCAGTAGGTGGTTACCTTGCCCATGTTTGATCTGATGCCATGTGACTTCGTAGGGCCCGGAGTCAATGTTGAGGACTCCCAGCGCAACTCCCTCCCTACTGTATACCACTGTGCCACCACCTCTGCTGGGTCTGTCCTGCGGTGGGACAGGACATACCCAGGGATAGTGATTGCAGTGACTGGGACATTAGTTACTATGTAACATTAGTTTTTATGTACTTTTTAAAGTTCTTACAGTCTGTTTTTATATTGCTGGCTAGCTTATTCTCCTATTCTATTTCTTCCCTTTTCAGAAACTTCTCGGTGGCCCTTTGCTGGTTTCTAAAACACTCCCAATCCTTATACCTGCAACTATTTTTGTAACATCATAAGCCTCTTCTTTTAGTCGAATACTCTCCTTAACTTCCTGAGTGAGCCACAGATGGGTCTTCCTTGATGAATTTTTGTTTTTGAATGGAATGTGCTTTTGTTGAAACCTTTAAATTGTTTCTTTAAATGTTTCCCACCCTTCATTTACCACCATACCTTCTAGTCTGTTTACCCAATTAACCTTAGCAAGTTCTTCGAAATTTAAGATTCATGTTTGTGATTGAAATGTGTCACTTTCAAACTTCACATGAAATTCAATGGTATTAAGATCACTATTTCCCAGTGGATCTTTTACCATGACATTGCTTATTAACCCTGCTTTGTTACACAATGTGAGATCTAAGATAGCTTTATGCCTAGTTAGTTCGACAACATATTCTACAAATTCATCTTCTGGACCACTGTTGCCAATTTGATTGTCCCAATCTCTATGCAGATTAAATTCACCAACAATTAATACATTACCTTTTTTACGTGCTTCAGTAATAACCAGTTAAATGTTCTGTCCAGTAATATAACTACTGTTCGGGGGCCTGTAAACTACTCCCACAAGTGTTTTCTGACTCCTGCTATTCCTAACTTCCACCCAGACTGATTCTACTTCATGATCTTCTGAGGCCAGACCCCTTCTTATGAATGTCATTATGTCATCCTTAATTATCAGGGCTACCTCTCCTCCTTTGCCATTCTGTCTGTCTCTCCGAAATATTGTGTACCCTCGAATATTCATTTCCAAACCTTGATCTCCTTGTAACCATGTCTCAGTAATGGCAATTAGATCCAGATCATTTACCTCTGTTCTTGCCACTAGTCCATCTGTCTTATTACAGATGCTTCATGCATTCAGATAATGGAACTTTAATTTCATTTTTTACCTCTGTTCCCAGCCTCCTCAATCTATCCTCATAGGATAATCCCACCATCCCTGGAATTAGTTTGGTGAACCTTCATTGAGCTCTTTCAATGGCAAGTATATCCGTCGTTCAGTATGGAGACCAAAACCATACGCAATATTCCAGGTGCGGTCTTACCGAGGCTTGAAAGAATTGCAGCAAGACATATTTACTCCTGTACTCAAATCCTTTTGCAATATCGGCCAACATATCATTTGTCTTCCCAATTGATTGCTGCACCTGCATGTCAGCTTTCAGTGACTCGCGAGCAAGGACAACCAAGTTCCTTTGGATTTCAACATTTCCCAATCTCTCACCATTTATGAAATACCCTGCATTTCTGTTTTTTCTACCAAAGTGGATAGCTTCACATTTGTCCACTTTATATTCCATCTGCCATGTTCTTGCCCACTCACTTCGCCTGTCTAAATCCCCTTGAAGTCTCTTTGCATTCTCCTCACAACTTACATTCCCACCTAGTTTTGTGCCATCAACAAATTTGGAATTATTACACTTGGTCCTCATATCCAAATTGCAGATTGTGAACAGTTGGGGACTAAGCACTGATCCTACAAATAACTAGGCTGTTGCCTGCCATCCAGAGAAAGTCCCATTTATTCCTACCCTCTGTCTTCTGTCCATTAACCAATTCTCAATCCATACCAGTACATTACCCCCAATTCCCATGTGTTCTAATTTTGGTTACGAACTTCTTGTATGGGACCTTATCGAAAGCCTTCTGAAAATCCAAATACCCCAATTGACAGGTTACAATATACAATTATCCAATTGTTCATCCATCTGCCTGTCTGCAGGGGCGCCTGCCTCCTTAACTGTCTGTATGTCTGTCTGACTGTCTGTCTGCCTGAGGGGGCACCTGTCTGCCTGTCTGTCTGGCTGTGTGCAGAGGTGGGGGGCTGCGATTCGGGACCAAAATGGACACAAACGTTTGGACATGGCTGAGGTACAAAATGAGGAATTAGATCCAGTCAAACTCAGTGAAAGAGGAGATAGTTGAGATGCTGGGTGGGATAAAAATTGATAAATGGGAGGCACTGGTGTTGACTGGACTGAAGATCAATGAGTCACCAGGTCTGGATGGTTGCTTTGGGAAATAAGGATGGAAATTGCAGAGGTACTGACTGTAATCTTCCAATCCTTCTTAGATGCTGGAGTGGTTTCTGAGGGCTGGAGAATTGCAAATGTTACACCCTGTTCAACAAAGGGTGTCAGGATAAGCCCATCAGATTCAGGCCAGTCAGTTTAACCTCAGTGGTGTGAAAGGTTTTAAGATACTAATCCAGGACAAAATTAATAGTCACAAGTAAGGATTAATTCATGAAAGTCAGAATGGACTTAATAAAGACAAATCGTGTTCAGATAAGTTGACTGAATTTTTTAACCAGGTAACAGAAAGGGTTGAAGAGGGTGATGTGGTTGATGTGATGTACATAGATTTCCAAAAGGCATTTGATAAAGTGCCGCATTACAGGCTTGTCAGCACCATTGAACCCATGGACTAGAAGGGTCTCTGGTGACATGTAGATAAAATTGGATAAGTGAGAGAAAACCGAGATGATGGTGAACAGTTGCTTTTTTTTGATTGGAGGAAAGAAAACATTGCTGTTCCCCAGGGACAGGTAATCAGACCACTGCTTTTCATGATTTCCATTCATGAATTGTACTTGAGTGTATAGGGCACAATTTCAAAATGTGAAGAAGACACAAAACGTAGAAGTACTGTGAACTGTGCGACAGACAGAGCAAAGTGATCCCACAACGAACTGCTCAGATCAAAACTTTGCAGTCCTGCCAGATGCAGTCATGAATGGTGGTGGACAATTGAACCAGAGGAGGGGGCTCCACAAACATCACCATCCTCAATGATGGGGAGCCCAGCATGTCAGTGCAAAAAAAAGGCTAAAATATTTGCAAACATCTTCAGACAGAAGTGTTCAGTGGATGATCCATCTCAGCCTCCCCCAAGATCCCCAGCATCACAGAAAGCAGTCTTCAGCCAATTCAATTCACTGCACATGATATCAAGAAACAGCTGAAGGTGCTGGATACAGAAAAGGTTATTGGCTCCTGGCTGTAGTACTGAAGAATTTGCGCAACAGTGAGCTGTGCCCCAGACAAGGTACTCCAGTACAGCTACAATCCTGGAATCTACCCAACAAAGTAGAAAATTGCCCAGGTGTGTACTGTTCACAAAAAGCAGTGCAATAAAATCTAGCCGTGTATCGCCCCATTAGTCTACTCTCAATTGTCAGTAAAGTGATGGAAGATATCATTGACAATGCTATCAAGCAGCACTTACACAGCAATAACCCGCTCATTGATACTCAGTGAGATTTTGCCAGGGATACTTGGCTCGGACCTCATGACAGCCTTGGTCCAATCATGGACACAAGAGCTGAATTCGAGAGGTGAGGTGAGAGTTGCTGCCCTTGACATCAGAGCAGCATTTGACCCAGTGTGACATCAAGGAATCTCATTGAAGTCAATGGAAATCAGGGGGAAAGGACTCCACTGGTTAGAATAATATCTAACACAAAGAAAAGAAAGAAGATTATGGTTGTTGGAGGTCAATTATCTCAGCCCCAGCACATCTCCGTGGGTTTATCTCAGGGTAGTAGCCTGGCCCCAATCATCCTCAGCTGTTTCATCAATGACCTTCCGTCTAACATAAGATCAGAGGGGATGGTCAGAAGGTGGGTGTTCATTGATAATTACACCATGTTCAGATCAATTCACAATTCCTCAGAGACTGAAGCAGTCCGTGCCGACTTGCAGCAAAACCTGGACAACATTCAAGCTTGGGCGGATAAGTGACAAGTGACATTCGTGCCACACCACTGCCAGACAATGACCATCTCCAACAAAAGTGAATCTAACCCTCTCCTCTTGACATTCAACTGCATTGCCATCACTGAATCCCTCACCATCAACAAACTTCCTGGGGGTTACCATTGACCAGAAGCTTAACTGGACCAGCAATATAAATACTGTGACTACAAGAGCGAGTCAAAGGCTGGGGATTCTGTGGTGAGTAACTCACCTCCCGAGTCTCAAAGCCTGTTAACCAGCTACAAGGCAGAAGTCTGGAGTGGCATTGAATATTCTCCACTTGCCTGGATGAGTGCGGCTCCAACAACACTCAACACCATCCAGGACAAAGCAGCCCATTTAATCGGCATCCTATCCAACACCTTAAACATTCACTCCCTCCACCAGTGCACAGTGGCAACAGCATGTACCATCTACAAGATGCACTGCAGCAACTCACCAAACATCTTTTGTCAGCACCTTCCAAACTGTGACCTCTACCAAATGAGAGGAAGGGCAGCAGACCAATGGGAACACCACGTCCTGCAAGCTCCTCTCCAAGTCACACACCGTCCTGACTTGGAAATATATCCTTCACTGTCACTGGGTCAAAATCCTGGAACTCCCTCACTAAAAGGGGTGTGTTGGGGTACATACACCACATGCATTGCAGCGGTTCAAGAAAGCAGCTCACCACCACCTTCTCACGGGCAATTTGGGATGGGTAATAAATACTGGCCTTGGTAGCAATGCCCACATCCTAAAAATGAATAAAAAATGGATAGTGATAAACACACTTACAGCACAACAATTTTGAAGATTAAGATGAAATGATGAGTCATTATTTTCCTTTGCAAACTTTGTGAAATATATTCCCCCTTACCTTTGTTGTGTTTTTAAAAAACATTGCTGCATTACCTGGGTAACTGCAGTTTGGGTAAGTTCCCCAGTGTATATTAGTAAATGCTTATTTCCTTCATGATGGAACTTAATGTAACAGAAAAAATGAAATTCCTTTTTGAACAACACAATGGTGGGATTATAAAAAGCTGTAATACGAAGAATTGTGAGGTGATGCATTTTAGCAGAAGGAATAGGGTGAGGAAATATATATTAATGGCCATGTTCTACAGAGTGTGGAGGGTCAGAGGAACCTGGGGGTGTATGTACATCAACCTTTGAAGTTGGCAGGACATATTGAGAGAACGGTTAGCAAAGCAGATGGGATTTGGGGCTTCATAAGCATTGAATACAAAAGCAGGGAACTTATTCTGAAATAAAAGCAAAATACTGTGGATGCTGGAAATCTGAAATCAAAAAAGCAAGTGCAAGAAATAATCAGCAGGTCTGGCAGCATCTGTGGAGAGAAAAGCAGAGTTAGCATTTCAGATCTGTGACCTTTCATCAGAAGTTCTGATGAGATGCTGCCAGACCTGCTGAGTATTTCCAGAACTTTCTGAAGTTATTCTGAACCTTTGCAAAGCTCTGCTTAGGCCTCAGCTAGAGCTCTGCATCCAGTGCTGGTCACCATTCTTTATAAAAGATGTGCGGGTCATTGAGAGGGTGCAGAGGAGATTTACCAGAATGGTTCTGGGGATGGAGGAATTTAGTTACAAAGTTAGGTTGGAAAAGATAGGATTGTTCTCCCTGGAGCAAAGGAGATTGAGGGGAGATTTAATAGAGATGTACAAGATCATGACAGGCTTAGATAAGCTAGACAAGGAAAAACTGTTCCCATTAACTAATGGTACAAGGACTAGGGGACACAGAGTGAAGGTTTTGGACAAGACATGCAGGAGGAATGTGAGGAAGGACTTTTGTACACAGTGAGCGGTAATGGTCTGGAACTCACTGCCCATGAGGGTGGTGGAAGTGGAAACAATCAATGATTTCAAAAGGAAATTGGATGGGCAATTGAGGAAATAAACTTGCTGGGATACGGGGATCGAACAGGGGAATGGGACTGACTGGATTAGTCCGCAGAGAGCCAGCACAGACTCAATGGGATGAATGACCTCCTTCAGTGCCGTAAATGATTCTGCATCTCTATGAATTCAACAGGTCATAGACAGGCTAGTGGAATGGACGGAGATGTGGCAGATAAAATTTAACACACAATCGTGCCAAATGATACATGTTGGAGGAAGAACAGTGTGAACAATGGGCTGCATTTTACATGTCTGCTGTTGAAATCGACGGCGGACGTAAACTATGGTGATCCGCCCACGTGGACCGCACGTCACGGAGCCGTCGTGATATTAAATGCGGCGGCTCATTTAAATGGCCGGGGCATATTCCGCCCGTGATGATGTGGATGGGATTAGGTGGTCTGTCCCCAGTAATTGTGTCAGCAGCCTGTACACAGGTGCTGATGCCATTTTTAAAGGGCTTTGAGCCCTTCCATTTAATTTTAATACTCAAAGATATAGTGAATTGAAATTGTGTTGAAAAAATTAAATATATGTTCCTTGCCTCACACCCCCTCCCACAATAACCAGAGAATTCATTCCTTGCCCTCTCCCCCCAACAAAAATACTTACCTTGTGCACCTGACCTTCCCCACCCCACAGTTCATAAACTTTTAACTGCTCTCCTTCTCACCATCCCCTACACCAGTAACATTAGTTTGACCCCGCTCCCCCTCACCACCACACTGAAATCTTAACTTCTCTCCCACCCCTCACTCCCCACCCATGTTCCACCTCGGATCCCTGAATGTGGATCCAAAGACACGGGAGTGCCGGCCACCTGCACCAAGATCACTCTGGGATGGATGGCGGGAGCAGTTAAGTATTTTAATGAAATAACATATTTAAATTTGGCTCCCGTCGCTGAGCGGCCAGGGGGCCGCCACGAGGCCTCGCTGCTGCCGGCAATATCGAGCTGGACCTTCCAGGTGTCAAGGCCCATGGTGGGCCTCTGCTGGAAGCATTTTCCACCCCCACCCACTCCACCCCATCAACCCCCACCGCGGCCCGACGTCGGGTGCCTGCAAAATTCACCCCAATATTAACTAAAGGATACAGTTTTAAAGGGTGTGGTGAACAGAGGGGGCTCGGGGTAAATGTGCACAACTCATTGAAGTTGGTAGAGCACATTGAGAAAGGAATTCAAAAGCTATTCGGGTCCTGAACTTGAAATAGAGGCAGAGTATATAAAAACAAGGAAATTATAGTGAACTTCTATAAAACACTGGCTCAACCACAACTGGTGTATTGTGCCCCATTTTGGGAATCGCACTTTAGGAAGGATGTGAAGGCTTTGGGGGCGGGGTGGGCAGTGAGTGTAGAGGAGATTTATGAGAATGGTTCCAGGGATAAGGGACTTCAGTTACAGAGAGACATTGGAGAAACTGGGCTTGTTCTCCTTAGTGCATTGAAGTGTGAGAAAGATTCTGATGAAAGATCAGAGACCTGAAACTCAGCTTTTCTCTCCACAGGTGCTGCCTGACCTGCTGAGTATTTACAGCATTTTCTGTTTTAGTTTCAGATTTTCAGCATCTGCAGTATTTTGCTTTGGTGGAAGGGTGAAAGATTTGATAGACGTTTTCAAAATCATGAGGGCAGAGACAGAGCAGATAGAAATAAACTGTTCCCATTGGTGAAAGGATTGAGAGCTAGAGGACACAGGTTTAAGGTGATTGACAAAATATCCAGAGACGACATGAGGAAGAACTTGTTACCTGGCGAGGGGTAAGGATCTGGAATGAACTGTCTGAAAGGGTGGTTGAGGCTGATTCAATAGGAGGTTTGAAAAGGGAATTGGGTTAGCATATGAAGGAAAATAAATTGCAGGGATCTGGGGAAGGTGGGGGAGGGACGAGGTGGATTGCTCTTGCAGAGCCAGCATATACTCGGTGGGCCACATGGCCTCTTCCTGTGCTGTAAACATTCTATCTCTCTGTCTGTCTGTCTGTCTATCTATCTATCTATCTATCCATCTATCTATCTATCTATCTATCTAATAATTCACACAATGGGAGAATTTATACTTATATTACAAACCTATTCTGATGCACAGTCACTATCAAGGGGCTGATGCTGTAACTGATGCTGAGATCTGCTCCCTCGGGTTTGAGAATGTATCAGGATGGAAGTGGAACAATATTAATCTAGTGCTTTCCACCTGTGAGTGAGAACTGAATAGATTTCCACTTAATTGAGGGAATATAAATCAATAAAATGAGAAAGGAATCTACTTCTCACATTACTCCATTTACAATCAATTGAAAGTAAAATCAGTTGGAATGATTTATCACCAATTGCAACTTTATATCATTAATCTTATCCAATAGACCTTAAGTTTTCCTTAAAGCCATGTCTACACTTTAAATCAATTAAGCAGCTCCTGTCCGGCGTGCAATGATAATCGGGGTGGGGGACAGACCCTTCACCAGGAGTAAAACCCGCCTGATTATCCTCCTCTTAAAATCAATGCAATGAATATCAGTCTGCCTCTGCAAAGGACGTGCAATCCTTCTCCATCATTTTTTTTTCAACTGAACTGCCCTCTTCAGGCATTATTTAACACCCAGATGGTAAAGAGTAAAATCTACTCCCAGGACTCAATGCAGAGAGCAGACTGTTCATCAAATAAATCACCAAGTAACATTGTAGAGGGAACAATGTACTTCCAGTCACACAGCAAGGAGAATAAACTGAATACATAAAAATGTTGGATGTGAAAACTTGCATAATGAAGACAGTGTTTACAGTTAAACAACATTGACATAATGAAATAAAGATATGGTTACTTACAAGGAACACCGACAGCATCTCGCAGAGTAAGGAATTGAATTGATGTGTTTACTCTATCACTACCCAGACATAAAACTTACCAGGAACACCAATAACAGCGAGGGTGGGATAATAAATCTCCTGTATATCCACAAGTGCCTGAATAACCAAATCTTCTAGTGAATAAATCCAATGCATTTTTTCCATTTCTGTGGAATGTTGCTCCCAGTTTGTGCTGGAGACCAAACTCTTACTGACTCTGTAACTGAGCGAAGACCCATATATAAGGCAGGAGAAATCTCCATTGACATAATTACAAGGCAAGGAGACTGACATTACTTACAGTGACTGAATAAAAAGATTCTGTTAATCTCTTTACACAACACATTACAATATCATAAATTATATTTAGCCACATATTGCACAATGGAAAGTGAATCTCCCCAGAGTCCACGAAAGAACAGACTGGGTGAAATCCACAGTCTGACAGCATTGGGTGCAGTGAGAACAGATTTATTTACAGGTTTCCTCATATTTCTGTGATCTAACGTGCTTTTGTAATTTCAGAGAATTTCTATCAGATTCACAGGGTGGACTTTAAATTCAGCCAATGAGACCAAACCATGTGGTATAGCCCCGAGAATATTCTTTACTCATTTCTGGTCAAACATAATCCGAAAGTGCTGTCACACTCCAAGACCCTAAAGATTGTGCACCCGTTTTGTGACGGGTAGGTCGTGCCTCACAAACCTTATTGAGTTTTTCGAGAAGGTGACCAAACAGGTGGATGAGGGTAAAGCAGTGGATGTGGTGTATATGGATTTCAGTAAGGCGTTTGATAAGGTTCCCCACGGTAGGCTATTGCAGAAAATACGCAAGTATGGGGTTGAAGGTGATTTAGAGCTTTGGATCAGAAATTGGCTAGCTGAAAGAAGACAGAGGGTGGTGGTTGATGGCAAATGTTCATCCTGGAGTTTAGTTACTCGTGGTGTACCGCAAGGATCTGTTTTGGGGCCACTGCTGTTTGTCATTTTTATAAATGACCTGGAAGAGGGTGTAGAAGGGTGGGTTAGTAAATTTGCAGATGACACTAAGGTCGGTGGAGTTGTGGATAGTGCCGAAGGATGTTGTCGGGTACAGAGAGACATAGATAGGCTGCAGAGCTGGGCTGAGAGATGGCAAATGGGGTTTAATGCGGAAAAGTGTGAGGTGATTCACTTTGGAAGGAGCAACAGGAATGCAGAGTACTGGGCTAATGGGAGGATTCTTGGTACTGTAGATGAACAGAGAGATCTTGGTGTCCAGGTGCATAAATCCCTGAGGGTTGCTAACCAGGTTAATAGGGCTGTTAAGAAGGCATATGGTGTGTTAGCTTTTATTAGTAGGGGGGTCGAGTTTCGGAGCCACGAGGTCATGCTGCAGCTGTACAAAACTCTGGTGAGACCGCACCTGGAGTATTGCGTGCAGTTCTGGTCACCGCATTATAGGAAGGATGTGGAAGCTATGGAAAGGGTGCAGAGGAGATTTACTAGGATGTTGCCTGGTATGGAGGGAAGGTCTTACGAGGAAAGGCTGAGGGACTTGAGGTTGTTTTCGTTGGAGAGAAGGAGGAGGAGAGGTGACTTAATAGAGACATATAAGATAATCAGAGGGTTAGATAGGGTGGATAGTGAGCGTCTTTTTCCTCGGATGGTGATGGCAAACACGAGGGGACATAGCTTCAAGTTGAGGGGTGATAGATATCGGACAGATGTGAGAGGTAGTTTCTTTACTCAGAGAGTAGTAAGGGCGTGGAACGCCCTGCCTGCAGCAGTAGTAGATTCGCCAACTTTAAGGGCATTTAAGTGGACATTGGATAGACACATGGATGAAAATGGAATAGTGTAGGTCAGATGGTTTCACAGGTCGGCGCAACATCGAGGGCCGAAGGGCCTGTACTGCGCTGTAATGTTCTAAATTCTAAACATGATCTGGAATTACTCCAAGAAATAAACAACAATTGACCCGACACATAGTCATATGTGACCATGTAGCTGCTCTAAACATTGAAACATTCCTGAGGATTCCCTACAAGTATTGATTCCCATCCAGAGACCCATGCGCTTAGATTCCATGAGCCCTGTCTGTATAAATGGTGATGCAATCATTGGTTTAACAGAAAAGCTCAAAATAATGAGGGATTTTGACAGAATCGAGAGGGAGGAACTGTTTCCACTGGTCGGATGACACAGACTTAGAACAATTTGCCAACAATCCAGGGAGGATATGAGGTGAAACTTGATGTGGTGATCTGTTGTGAGCTGGACTGCAGTATCTGTGAAAGTAGGAAGAAGATCCAATAGTAACTTTCCAAAGGAAGTGGATATATATTGAAAAGGAGATATTTGCATGGCGATGGGGGAATAGCAGCAGAGAAGTAATAATTGAATTTCTCTTTCAAGGAGAGGGCACAGAGTCCTTCTGTGTGGAATGATTAAATGACTGTCTATAAACAAATTACATTTGTATAGTGCCTTTAAAGTAATAAAACATCCCAAGGTACTGCACAGGAGCATTTAAAACAACATTTGACACCGAGCAGCAGAAGGAGATATCAGGTCAGATGAGAAAATGCCTGGACAAAGTGGCAGGTTTTAAGGAGAGTCTTAAAGGAGGAAAGCGAGGCAGAGATTTTGGGAGGGAATTCCAACGCTTAGGGTCGAGGCAGCTGAATGCATGGCCAGCAATGGTGGAACGATTAAACCCAGCGATGCTCAAAAGGCCAGAATTATAAGTGCACAGATTTTTTGGAGGGTTTGGGGGTCTGGAGGAGATTACAGAGATAGGGAGGAGCGAGGTGATGGAGGGATTTGAAAATAAGGATGAGGATTTGGTGTGAGTTGGTGTGAGTTAGGACACGGGAAACAGGGTTTTGGGTGACCTGAAGTTTAAGGAGAGGAGATTCTGGGAGACCTGCCAGCAATGCATTGGAATAGTCAAGTCTAGAGGTAACAAAGGCATGAATGAGGGTTTCAGTGGCAGATGAGCTGAGACAGAGGTGAAGTCAGGCGAAGTCACAGAGGTGAAAATAGCCATGGGTCCTAGCTATGCCTGCCTTTTTGTGGCATCTGTGGAACATTCCTTGTTCCTGTCTGACTTGGGCCTCTTCCCTCACCTCTTTTTCGGTTTATTGATGACTGTATTAGTGCCATTTTCTGCTTTTGTCCTGAACTAGAAAACGTCATCAACTTTGCTTCCAATTTCCACCCTTCTCTCACCTTCACATGGTTCATATCCAACTCTTCTCTTCCCTTCCTCGACCTTTCTGTCTCCATTTCTGAGAATAGATTTTCAACAAATATTTATTAAAAGCCCACTGACTCCTACACCTACCTCAATGACACTTCCTCATACCCTGCTTCCTGTAAAGGCTCCATTCCATTCTCCCCTTTTTTCTATTTCTGTTGCTTCAGTTCTGATGATGTAACATTCCATATCAGTGCTTCTGATTTGTTTTTCTTTGACCTGAACTGATGATTTCCCCCACTGTGATTGACAGGGACCTCAACTTTGTCTGTCCCACTTACCACACTTCTGCTCTCACCCGTTTGCCTCCTTCCCAGAGACATGATAGGGTGCCCTTGTTCTCATCTTCCATCCCACAAGGCTCCGTATTCAACAGATCATCCTTCACCATTCCATTGGTTAACCGTGTCAAAGGCTGCAGACCATCAAGAAGGACGAGTCGAGAAGTCACTTGTGACTTTGACAAGAGTTGTGTTTATGCTGTGACAGAGGCAGGAGCCTGATAGGTGGGATTCAAACATAGAGTTCTGGGAAGGATTGGCACGGATTTGGGAGATGATAATCCTTTAAGGACTTTGGAGAGGAAAGGACGTTGGACATGGGGTGATAGTTTGCAAGGTCAAGGAGTTATTTTTGAGGAGAGTTTTGATGATTGCAGATTTAAAGAAGAGAGGGACAGCAGAGGAAGAGAAAGAATCGTTAATAATCTTGGCTAACATAGGGACCAGGAGGGGACGTCGGGTGGTCAGCAGTTTATTGAAAGAGGGTGAAGGGAACAGGGGGTGGGTCTCATGGACAAGATGAACTCAGAAAGGGAACAAGGGGAGATAGGAGAGAACCAGAGAAAGATGTGAGTTGTTCAGAGCTAAGGCTGCAGGGAGTTTAGAGGAAGTTTGTCCTGGTTGGCTAGTGGAAAGAAGGATTTGTGCAATCTCTCCTCCAAAGTTACAAAGAGGTGGGGGAGTGGCATTGTTAATCAGGGATAGTATCTTTTCTTTCTTTTTTTCTTTTGGGCCTCCTTATCTCGAGAGACAATGGATACGCGCCTGGAGGTGGTCAGTGGTTTGTGAAGCAGCGCCTGGAGTGGCTATAAAGGCCAATTCTGGAGTGACAGGCTCTTCCACAGGTGCTGCAGAGAAATTTGTTTGTTGGGGCTGTTGCACAGTTGGCTCTCCCCTTGCGCCTCTGTCTTTTTTCCTGCCAACTACTAAGTCTCTTCGACTCGCCACAATTTAGCCCTGTCTTTATGGCTGCCCGCCAGCTCTGGCGAATGCTGGCAACTGACTCCCACGACTTGTGATCAATGTCACACGATTTCATGTCGCGTTTGCAGACGTCTTTATAACGGAGACATGGACGGCCGGTGGGTCTGATACCAGTGGCGAGCTCGCTGTACAATGTGTCTTTGGGGATCCTGCCATCTTCCATGCGGCTCACATGGCCAAGCCATCTCAAGCGCCGCTGACTCAGTAGTGTGTATAAGCTGGGGGTGTTGGCCGCTTCAAGGACTTCTGTGTTGGAGATATAGTCCTGCCACCTGATGCCAAGTATTCTCCGAAGGCAGCGAAGATGGAATGAATTGAGACGTCGCTCTTGGCTGGCATACGTTGTCCAGGCCTCGCTGCCGTAGAGCAAGGTACTGAGGACACAGGCCTGATACACTCGGACTTTTGTGTTCCGTGTCAGTGCGCCATTTTCCCACACTCTCTTGGCCAGTCTGGACATAGCAGTGGAAGCCTTACCCATGCGCTTGTTGATTTCTGCATCTAGAGACAGGTTACTGGTGATAGTTGAGCCTAGGTAGGTGAACTCTTGAACCACTTCCAGAGCGTGGTCGCCAATATTGATGGATGGAGCATTTCTGACATCCTGCCCCATGATGTTCGTTTTCTTGAGGCTGATGGTTAGGCCAAATTCATTGCAGGTAGACGCAAACCTGTCGATGAGACTCTGCAGGCATTCTTCAGTGTGAGATGTTAAAGCAGCATCGTCAGCAAAGAGGAGTTCTCTGATGAGGACTTTCCGTACTTTGGACTTCGCTCTTAGACGGGCAAGGTTGAACAACCTGCCCCCTGATCTTGTGTGGAGGAAAATTCCTTCTTCAGAGGATTTGAACGCATGTGAAAGCAGCAGGGAGAAGAAAATCCCAAAAAGTGTGGGTGCGAGAACACAGCCCTGTTTCACACCACTCAGGATAGGAAAGGGCTCTGATGAGGAGCCACCATGTTGAATTGTGCCTTTCATATTGTCATGGAATGAGGTGATGATACTTAGTAGCTTTGGTGGACATCCGATCTTTTCTAGTAGTCTGAAGAGACCACGTCTGCTGACGAGGTCAAAGGCTTTGGTGAGATCAATGAAAGCAATGTAGAGGGGCATCTGTTGTTCACGGCATTTCTCCTGTATCTGACGAAGGGAGAACAGCATGTCAATAGTCGATCTCTCTGCACGAAAGCCACACTGTGCCTCAGGGTAGACGCGCTCGGCCAGCTTCTGGAGCCTGTTCAGAGCGACTCGAGCAAAGACTTTCCCCACTATGCTGAGCAGGGAGATTCCACGGTAGTTGTTGCAGTCACCGCGGTCACCTTTGTTTTTATAGAGGGTGATGATGTTGGCATCGCGCATGTCCTGGGGTACTGCTCCCTCGTCCCAGCACAGGCATAGCAGTTCATGTAGTGCTGAGAGTATAGCAGGCTTGGCACTCTTGATTATTTCAGGGGTAATGCTGTCCTTCCCAGGGGCTTTTCCGCTGGCTAGGGAATCAATGGCATCACTGAGTTCCGATTTGGTTGGCTGTATGTCCAGCTCATCCATGACTGGCAGAGACTGGGCTGCATTGAGGGCAGTCTCAGTGACAGCATTCTCCCTGGAGTACAGTTCTAGGTAGTGCTCAACCCAGCGGTCCATCTGTTTGCGTTGGTCAGTGATTATGTCCCCCGATTTAGATTTGAGGGGGGTGATCTTCTTGATGGTTGGCCCAAGAGCTCTCTTCATGCCATCATACATTCCTCTGATGTTTCCGGTGTCTGAGGCCAGCTGAATATGACTGCATAGGTGTTGCCAGTAGTCGTTTGCGCAACGCCTAGCTGTTCTTTGTGCAGTACTTCTGGCTGCTTTAAGTGCTGCGGATGTTAAATCGCTGGGGGCTTTCTTGTAGTTCAAAAGTGCAATGCGCTTAGCGGCTATGACAGGTTCCAGCTCTTCATTATGAGATTGAAACCAGTCTGCATTTCTCTTTGCACTTTTGCCGTAGGTGGTCAAAGCTGACTCATAGATGGCGTCTCTGATGTGGGCCCACTTGGTCTCAGCATCCCCTGTGGGAGTGTTTTGAAGGGCTGTTACAAGTGAATTTAGAAATTTTTGTAACAGCTGTGGGTGAGAAATTCTGCTCGTGTTGATGCGCGGGCGGCCCTTCTGCTTGGAATGATGCAACTTCTTTGGTCTGAGTCTAACCTTGCTGCACACCAGGGAGTGGTCGGTGTCGCAGTCCGCACTGTGGAAGCTGCGTGTGATTTGAACACTGTTTAAGGCGGCTCGCCTTGTGACAATGAGGTCTAGCTGGTGCCAACGACGTGATCTTGGGTGCCTCCATGAAACCTGGTGACAGGGTTTAGTGTGAAAGAACGAGTTGGTGATGCAGAGGTTATGATAGGTACACAACTCAAGCAGTCTCTGCCCGTTCTCATTCATCCTTCCAACGCCATAGCGCCCAAGGCAGGAGGGCCATGAGTCATGGTCGGCCCCAACCCTGGCATTAAAGTCCCCCAGCAGGAATAGGTGTTCGGTGTTGGGGATGCTGCTAATGATGTTATGGAGTTGTTCATAGAACTGGTCTTTAGCTTCAGGTGCGGAACAGAGTGTTGGAGCATAGATGCTGAGTAGGTGTACTGGACCAGAGGTGGTGAGCAGTCGGATGGACAGTATGCGTTCCGAGCCATTTGAGGGAGGCTCTATCATGCTGAGCAAGGAGTTTCTGATGGCGAAGCCCACTCCATGCTGTCTTGGTTCTTCAGGATCCCTGCCCTGCCAGAAGAAGGTGTAGTCTTGCTCTGCTAGAGAGCCACTCGCGGGGAGGCGAGTCTCCTGAAGTGCTGCAATGTCCACATTGAGTCTACTGAGCTCGTTGTTAATGATGGCGGTCTTCCGAGAATCGTTGATTTGTGTAAGGTCTTCCGACAGGCCAGGACACATAGTTCTGACGTTCCAGCTTGCAAAGCGAAGGGCTGGTACCTTCTTTCCTTTTTTCATGTTGTTTGGTGCGGTGTATCAGTCCACCTTTCGGGCAATGACCCTGAGCTCCAAGCACCCATTGAAGCAGGCAGACTGTGGCGGGACAGAACCTTATTGACCGGGGGCTGCCCGGTTTGAGGCGGGCGGTAGCTGTCCAGTGAGGTGCAATGACCTCTCCCACCGACAAAGGCAACCCGTGGCGCCCAGTTTCTACGCCAATTTATCTGGACTTATAACCCGTAACTGCTGCCTTCCGTGTTGTTTCAGTCGCTGTGAGGCAACTATGGAGTGACCTCTCCATGGCGCATGCCTGGGCAAATTTATGGAGGTTGAGAGTTGCCCAGTCGTCAAAACCCCCCTCTCGGCCTTTCTGGTGGGGTCCAAAGGAGTGCAGGACACGACGTTTGGCACCAGTATGGCTGCAGGAACTGCCGGAAACATGCCAAAGGTGACACATGACCGCCTACGGGGTTCCGCTCCGGATTTTCTGTTAGGGTTTACTCCCTTAGCCTTGGTCTCTCCCGAGACGCCCACAAGGCAGTGGGGTTGTTGGGGCCCCTACACAGGTGTAGGATGGTGCCGGTGGGAGGAGGGGATGCAAGGGGGAGGGGTAGAGGGAGGGGGTGGGGGGGGGGGGTGCAGGGGAAGGGGGTGCGGGGTGAAGATGGTGCGAGGGGGGGGCGGGCTGGGACGGGGTTGTGAGGGGGTGAGCTGAGAGGGTGGAGCAGGGAAGGGGACGGGGGTGGGGGGGGGTGGAAGGGGGGTAAAGGGGGGGGAGGGGGGGTGGAATCTGGTGCAGGTAATAAGCCATTTCCTCAGTGCCCACCATCGACGTCCGGAAAGCTCGTCCACGTCCTTCGGGAGGTGAAGCATCATTTGGCAGACTTAGAGGTGATTACATTTGCTAAGGGTTTTTTTTTTTGCAGTGGTTTAAATAAAGGCATGCAGCATTGCCGACAGTGCGCTGCAGATGCTCTCCGAGCCATCTCCCGCGGGCGCTTTGAAGTTGCGGCCGGGGGGGCCGTTCGTGGATGTTTTGGGTGTTCGGGGCACCTTTTCTCAGGACTTCTCTCGGGTCCCGCAGCTCCTTCTTCACCTCAATGGACTTACCGCATGCCGTGGCTGCAGACACTCTGGGCGGTGAAGACAGCAGGATCGGAGATTAAAGTATCGGATAATATCACAGCTGCAGAAAGGGAGGTCGTCGAGGAGGGATGGTCGACTGAGTCATTATGGGTGGAAGTCAGAAACAGGAAAGGAGCAGTCACTTTGTTGGGAGTTTTCTATAGACCCCCCAATAGCAACAGAGACACGGAGGAACAGATTGGGAGGCAGATTTTGGAAAGGTGCAGAAGTAACAGGGTTGTAGTCATGGGTGACTTCAACTTCCCTAATATTGATTGGAACCTCCTTAGTGCAAATAGTTTGGATGGAGCAGTTTTTGTCAGGTGTGTCCAGGAAGGTTTCCTGACTCAATATGTAGATAGGCCGACTAGAGGGAAGACGATGTTGGACTTGGTACCTGGCAACGAACCAGGCCAGGTGGCAGATCTCTCGGTGGGAGAGCATTTCGGTGATGGTGATCACAACTCCCTGACCTTTACTATAGTCATGGAGAGGGACAGGAGCAGACGGGATGGGAAAATATTTAATTGGGGGAGGGGGAATTACAATGCTATTCGGCAGGAACTGGGGAGCATAAATTGGGAACAGATGTTCTCAGGGAAATGCACAACAGAAATGTGGAGGTTGTTTAGGGAGCACTTGCTGCGACTGCTGGATAGGTTTGTCCTGATGAGGCAGGGAAGGGATGGAAGGGTGAAGGAACCTTGGATGACAAGAGATGTAGAACAGCTAGTCAAGAGGAAGAAGGAAGCTTACTTAAGGTTGAGGAAGCAAGGATCAGACAGGGCTCTAGAGGGTTACAAGGTAGCCAGGAAGGAACTGAAGAATGGACTTAGGAGAGCTAGAAGGGGACATGAAAAAGTCTTGGCGGGTAGGATTAAGAAAAATCCCAAGGCGTTCTACACATATGTGAGGAACAAGAGGATGGGCAGGGAGGGGGTAGGGCCGATCAGGGATAGTGGAGGGAACTTGTGCCTGGAGTCGGAGGAGGTAGGGGAGGTCCTAAATGAATACTTTGCTTCAGTATTCACTGGTAAGAGGGACCTGGTCGTTTGTGAGGACAGCATGGAACAGGCTGATATGCTCGAACAGGTTGAGGTTAAGAGGGAGGATGTGCTGGAAATTTTGAATGATATGAGGACAGATAAGTCCCCGGGGCCAGACGGGATATACCCAAGGATATTACGGGAAGCGAGGGAAGAGATTGCTGCGCATTTGGCGATGATCTTTGCGTCTTCACTGTCCACTGGAGTCGTACTGGATGATTGGAGGGTGGCAAATGTTGTTCCCTTGTTCAAGAAAGGGAATAGGGATATCCCTGGGAATTATAGACCAGTCAGTCTTACGTCAGTAGTGGGCAAATTATTGGAGAGGATTCTGAGAGACAGGATTTATGATTATTTGGAAAAGCATGGTTTGATTAGAGACAGTCAGCATTGCTTTGTGAGGGGCAGGTCATGCCTCACAAGCCTTATTGAATTATTTGAAGATGTGACAAAACACATTGATGAAGGAAGATTAGTGGGTGTGGTGTATATGGATTTTAGCAAGGCGTTTGATAAGGTTCCCCATGGTAGGCTCATTCAGAAAGTAAAGAGGCATGGGATTCAGGGAAAGTTGGCTGTCTGGATACAAAATTGGCTGGCCCATAGAAGACAGAGGGTGGTAGTAGATGGAAAGTATTCAGCATGGAGCTTGGTGACCAGTGGTGTTTCGCAGGGATCTGTTCTGGGACCTCTGCTCTTTGTGATTTTTATAAATGACTTGGATGAGGAAGTGGAAGGCTGGGTTAGCAAGTTTGCCGATGACACGAAGGTTGATGGAGTTGTGGATAGTGTGGAGAGCTGTTGTCGGTTGCAATGGGACATTGACAGGATGCAGAGCTGGGCTGAGAAGTGGCAGATGGAGTTCAACCTGGAAAAGTGTGAAGTGATTCATTTTGGAAGCTCGAATTTGAATGCGGAATACAGGCTGAAAGACAGGATTCTTGGTAGTGTGGAGGAACAGAGGGATCTTGGGGTCCATGTCCATAGATCACTCAAAGTTGCCACCCAAGTTGATAGGGTTGTTAAGAAAGCGTATGGTGTGTTGGCTTTCATTAACAGGGGGATTGAGTTTAAGAGCCGCGAGGTTATGCTGCAGCTCAATAAGGCCCTGGTTCGACCACACTTGGAATATTGTGTTCAGTTCTGGTCGCCTCATTATAGGAAGGATGTGGAAGCTTCAGAGAGGGTGCAGAGGAGATTTACCAGGATGCTGCCTGGACTGGAGGGCATGTCCTACGAAGAAAGATTGAGGGAGCTGGGGCTTTTCTCATTGGAGCGAAGAAGGATGAGAGGTGACTTGATAGAGGGGTACAAGATGATGAGAGGCAGAGATAGAGTGGGTAGTCAGAGACTTTTTGCCAGGGTGGAAAGGACTATCACCAGGGGGCATAATTTTAAGGTGATTGGAGGAAGGTTTCGGGGAGATGTCAGAGGTAGGTTCTTTACACAGAGAGTGGTGGGTGCGTGGAATGCACTGCCAGCGGTGGTAGTAGAAGCAGATACAGTCGGGACATTTAAGCGACTCTTGGATAGGTACATGGATGATAGTAAAATGAAGGGTAGGTAGTTAGTTTGATCTTAGAGTCGGTTAAAGGTTCGGCACAACATCGTGGGCCGAAGGGCCTGTACTGTGCTGTCCTGTTCTATGTTCTATGTAACTGAACCCCTGTAGTCCAGGTATCATTCTTGTAAACCTACGTTGCATTCCCTCCAAGGCCAATATATCCTTCCGAGGGTGTGGTGCCCAGAACTGCTCACAGTACTCCAAGTGGGGTCTAACCAGGGTTTTGTACAGCTGCAGCATAACCTCTGTGTCTTTATACTCCAATCCTCTAGATATAAAGGTTAGCATTCCATTAGTCTTTTTGATTATTTTCTGCACTTGGTCCTGGCATTTTAAAGATCTATGCACCTGAACCCCCAAGTCTCTTTGGACATCCACTGTACTTCACCTCTTCCCATTTAGAAAGTACCCTGCTCTATCCTTTTTTGGTCCAAAATGGATAATCTCACACTTGCCCACATTGAAATCTAACTGCCACAGTTTTGCCCACTCATCTAGTCTGTCAATATCTCTTTGCAATTTTATGCTATCATCTCGACTGAATACAATGCCGCCTAATTTTGTCTCATTTGCAAATTTGGATAAATGACTTACTACGCCATCATCCAAGTTGTTAATGAATATGTGAATAATTGAGGCCCCAACACAGATCCCTGTGGGGAACCACTAGTCACATCCTGCCAATCAGAGTAGTTTAGTTTAGTTTAGAGATACAGCACTGAAACAGGCCCTTCGGCCCACTGAGTCTGTGCCGACCATCAACCACCCATTTATACTAATGCTACACTAATCCCATATTCCTACCACATCCCCACCTGTCCCTATATTTCCCTACCACCTACCTATACTAGTGGCAATTTATAATGGCCAATTTACCTATCAATCTGCAAGTCTTTTGGCTTGTGGGAGGAAACCGGAGCACCCGGAGAAAACCCACGCAGACACAGGGAGAACTTGCAAACTCCACACTGGCAGTACCCAGAATTGAACCCGGGTAGTTGGAGCTGTGAGGCTGCAGTGCTAACCGCTGCGCCACCGTGCCGCCGCACTTATCCATTATCCCCACTCTCTGTCGCCTACCACTCAACCAACTTCCGAACCATGTCAATAATTTGCCCTCAACTCCATGGGCTTCTACCTTAGTTAACAGTCTCTTATGTGGGACTTTATCAAATGCTTTCTGGAAGTCCATATAAATAACATCCATAGACATTCCCCTGTCCATTACCTTAGTTGC
This sequence comes from Heterodontus francisci, assembly GCF_036365525.1. NCBI lineage: Eukaryota > Metazoa > Chordata > Chondrichthyes > Heterodontiformes > Heterodontidae > Heterodontus > Heterodontus francisci. The sequence goes on from NC_090410.1 coordinate 31,776,667, forward strand.
CTCTTCCAAAGATTCAATGAGATTTGTCAAACATGACCTTCCCGTCATGAATCCATGCTGGCTGTCCCTGACTGACTGAAATTTTTCGAGGTGTTCAGGCACCCTATCCTGATTATAGACTCCAGCAACTTGTGCACCACAGATGTCAGGCGAACTGGTCTGTAATTTCTTTGGTTCCCCCTTTCACCCTTCTTAAAAATTGGAGTGACATGTGCAACTTTCCAATCCAGAGGGACCACTCCTGAATCTAGGGAACTCTGAAAGACAAAAGTTAGGGCATCTACAATGAGCTCCCCTACTTCCTTCAACACCCTAGGATGGAAACCGTCAGGTCCTGGAGATTTCTCATTCTTTAATTCCATTAATTTCCTTGTTACTGATGTTTTACTTACGTTAATTATACTGAGTCCCTGTCTCCTATCGGCTATTAATTTTTTTCGGGACATCCGGCAAGTTATCCTCCTTTTCAACTGTAAATACTGAGGCAAAATAATTGATCAACATGTCTGCCATTTCCCCATTATCAATGACAATATCTCCATTTTCAGCTTTTACTGAGCCGACATTGCTCTTGACCACCCACTTTCCCTTTATGTAACTATAACATTTCTTCTTATTGATTTTGATGTCCGACTGATTAACGACTTGGATGCAGGGGCGACTTAGTTCTTAATGTTAGGGAACAGTCTAAGCCTCCCCTGTGAAGCCTACATGAAAGCCAAGACCCTGATCAGTGGAGTGGGAGGAGGTTACCTATCTGTTCCCACCATCGGGTCCACCGACAGTGTGACCTGCTCTCAGGCTGCTTAAGCGTGGGACTTGTCCCAGGGATACGCATCCTGCTGGGAAATTATTTGGCTGGCAGCAAGATAATAGCAACCCCTATAATCATAGACCAGCCCAGCGAAACCAGGGAAACCGAATAACTACAGGAGGAAGTTCCTGGTATCTTCCCCGATTGTGTAGTGACTTGGTCCCAAGCCAGACAGGCCAGATTATTTGAGAGGAAATCACTGCCCCAGCTGGATGAGCCGGAGGTCTGCTTAGCTGAAACTTTCTTTCAGGACCTATCTGAAGGGTAGGAGGTGCTCAGCCCAGCCTCCCTAATTGACAACCAGCAGGCAGATCCTAAATTAAAGTGCATAGTACAGACTGCTTGTTGTGAGGCAGAGGCCACCCCAGTCCCTGAGTGTTGCTACGTATGAGATGGGGTAGTAATGCGGAAGTGGAGACCTCCCAGGAGATCTGCAGAGGAATGGGCAGTGCTCCACCAGATTGTAGTGCCCCCAGAATACCGACAAGGGATTTTATGGATATCTCATGCTATCCCTATGGCTGGACATGTGGGTACTCGGAAAACTTTAGCCCGGGTAAGTAAACACTTTTTCTGGCCTCACATCTGGTCTGAAGTGGCCGATTAAACCTGCCATGCTTACCAGGCTGCAGGCAAACGCCAGGCCACAATTAGACTGGCCCCCCCCTCAAACCCATTCCAGCATTTGGGAACCCTTTGACCAAATGTTGATAGACTGTGTGGGACCACTACCCAAAACCAAACCCAGTCAACCAGTGAGTGTTTGCCAGAAGGTGGATATACCTGAGGGCAGCCAGGAGGAGTCCGTTGAGGAGGAGGAGACCCCGGTTGAACCCCCAGCTATCAAACTGGCAAACACAGAAGTCTTAAAAGACTTAATCACCCAGCTGAAACCCCAAAAACAAAAGCAGGAGGAGGACGTGTCCACCATGCTAAAAAAATCTGTAAAGATCAGGCAGGGTGTACCACCCTAGCGGTTCACAGCATGGATGTGGGAGACACACCACCAGTCAGGCGGTACCCCTGCCAGCTGAGCCCTGACAAGCTAGCTCAGGTTAGACAGGAAATCCAGTACATGCTGGATGGTGATGTGGGTGAGCCTACCCAGGGTAGTTGGAGCTCCCTCGTTGTCCTGGTCCCAACCGAAAGGACCCATACCAGCCTACTCTTCCCTGTATGCTCCTTACCACCCTGCAGAGCATGGGTCTACTGTCCAAGGTACACATCTGACCAGTTATCAGACCAGCGCTCATACAGCAAATAAAACATTAATGGTCAGTCTGAAAGTGGAACCAGCAACCATTGTCCATAATTTTCCAGAGACGTGTGAAAACATTCCGACAAATGTGACACAATCAAGGCTTTCCCCAGGTGACCCTGACTTAACGACCTGCTACCCGACCCGACCCTGACGGGACCCAACGACATGTGTCGGGTTCGGGTCTGGTCGGGTCGCATTTCCGGGTCTGGCATACGGGCTTGGGTCGGGTTTCCTTTGCAGACCCTTACCCTGACTTGCTCTTCCAATGAAGCCATATCTGTAATTAGAGGTGTGCTTCAGGAGAACTTAGGGAACTCATACAAATAGGGAGTACCTGGAGCAGGAGCATATTCATCAAAAGCCTGCTCATCATCAATGGAGAAGGGTTTAAGTAGACTGTGTGCAGTAAAGAAAAGAAGCTGGATGTTACATTTGCATCCCAGGATCATTCTGGATAGTGAGCAGTTTTAGCAGACGAGACTCGGACCCAATAGTGTTTTGTGTGGTCCAGCCAGATCTAGTGGTGGATGGTTAAACCAGTTGTCCGCCATATCCTCTCAAATCTGCATCTCTTGGACTGAAAAGCGTGAAGATGAGGATCATCCCAGGGGAATGGCTAGGGTGAGAGAGAACATAGGAACATAGGAGCAGGAGTAGGCCATTCAGCCCATCGAGTCTGCCCTATCATTCAAAATGATCATGGCTGATCATCCGCTTCAATGCCTTTTTCCCACACTAACCCCATATCCCCTTATGTCATTTGTATTTCGAAATCTGTCAGTCTCTGCTTTAAACATACTCAATGACTGAGCTTCCACAGCCCTCTGCGGTAGAGAATTCCAAAGATTCACAACCCTCTGAGTAAAGAAATTTCTCCTCATCTCTGACCTAAGTTGCTTCCCCTTATTTTGAAATTGTGTCCCCTGGTTTAAGACTCCCCAACCAGGAGAAACATCTTAGCTGCATTTCCCTGCCAATCCATTTAAGTATTTTGGAGGTTTCAATTAGATCACCTCTCATTCTTTGAAACTCAAGAGAATACAGGTCCAGTTTCTCCAATCTCTCTTCATAGGGCAGACTCGCCATTCTGGGACTAAGTCTGGTGAATCTTCGTTGCACTCCCTCTATGGCAATGATATCCTTCCTATGGTAAGGGGACCAAAACTGCACACAGTACTCCAAGTGTGGTCGATCCAAGCTTCTATACAATTGAAGCAAGACTTCACTCCTCCTGTACTCAAATCCTCTTGCAATAAAGGCTACCATACCATTAGCCTTCCTAATTGCTTGCTGCACCTGCATGTTACCTTTCAGTGACTTATTGACAAGGACACCCAGGTCCCTTTGTACATCTGCACTTGAAATCTCTTCCAATTTAAGAAATACTCTTCACATCCACACCTCTTACCAAAGTGGATAACCTCACATTTTTCCACATGATATTCCATCTGCCATGTTCTTGCCCACTCACTAAGTCTGTCCAAATCCCCTTGAAGTCACTTTGCATCTTCCTCACAACACACATTGCCACCTAGTTTTGTGTCAGCCGCAAACTTGTAAATACATCATTTGGTCCCCACATCCAAATCATTGATATATATTGTGAATAGCTGGGGCCCAAGCACTGATCCCTGCGGTACCCAACTGGTCACAGCCTGCCAATGCGGGAATGACCCGTTTATTCCTATTCTCTGCTTTCTGCCTGTTCACCAATCCTTAATCCATGTCAGTATATTACCTCCTATCCCATGTGCTTTAATTTTGCTAACCAACCTCGTGTGGGGGTCTTCATCAAAAGCCTTTCGAAAATCCAAGTACACCACATCCACTGACTCCCCTTCATCAATTCTATTCGTAACATCCTCAAAAAACTCCAACAGTTTCATCAAACCTGATTTCCCATTCATAAATCCATGTTGACTCTGCCCAATCAGATCATTATTATCCAAGTGTCCATTTATCACATCCTTCAGAATAGACACAAGCATTTTCCCAACAACTGATGTAAGGTTAACAGGTCTGTAATTCCCTGTTTTCTCTCTCCCTCCCAATGTTTTCATTGGGCACCAAAGCAGCAAAGGTGGAGGTGAGGATGCAGTCGAACAAATCAGTAGCTGCTGAAATGTTATGGCAAATGGATGGCGAAAGGCTGGAGAGTTGAGACTTTGAAAGTGCAATTGTGAGTGAATTGGGTATAGTTTTTCTCCCAGGCACGATTATAGAAGGAGGTAAGGTTGGGAATGGAAGGGGGATGTGGGTGGAGGATGATATAATGAAATGATCAGAGTTGATCTTATCTGTGATTAAGAGGGTCAGACCAACAAGGTAACGTGAGATGACAAGATCAAGGTGGTGGCTGTGAATGGGAAGGTCATTGAAGAAGTAGCTGAAGGTGGTTGAGTCTCAGACACTATCCTAAGGAGCACCTGCAGCAATGTCCTGTGGGTCGAGATGATTGGCATCCAACAACCAAAACTTTGTGCTGGATATATCTCCAACCAGTCAAGGGTTTTCCTCTTGATTAGAATTGAATTTTACTGGAGCTCCTTGGTGCCACACTCGGTCAAATGGTGCCTTGATGGCGAGGACATTCATTCTCAACTCATTTCACTGGTCTTTCTGAAGTCAGGCACCTGTCTCCAAGATCATATAATGGTTACTGCACAGAAGGAGACCATTCGGCCCATCATGTCCATGCCAGCTGTCTGCACAAGCAGCTCAGTTTGTCCCACCCTCTTGTTCTTTTCTCTGTAGTACTGCTAATATTTTCTTTTCAGATGATTATTCATTGCCTTTTGGAAAGCCATGATTGAATCAGCCTCCACAACACTCTTAGGCAGTTCACTCCAGATCCTAACCGCGCACTGCGTAAAAACATTTTTCCTAATAACACCGTTGTTTTTTTGCCATTCACCATAAATTTGTGTCCTCTGGTTCTCAACATTTCCATCAACAGGAACAATTTATTCCCACCTACTCTGTCCACACCCATCATGATTTTGAATACCTCTCTCAAATTTCCTCTCAACCTTCTCTTCTCGAAGGAGAACAGCCCCAGCTCCTCAAATCTATACATGTAAGTGAAGCACCTCATCCCTGGAATGATTCTTGTAAATATTTTCTGTAACCTCCCTATTGCTTTCACATCCTTCCTAAAGTGTGGTGCCTGGAACTGGACACAATATTCCAATTGGGACCAAACTAGTGTTTTATAAAGGTTCACCATAACCTCCTTGGTTTGGTACACTAAGCCCTATTTATAAGGCCCAGGATGCCCTGTGCTTTATTAACCAATTTGTCAACATGCTTTGCCATCTTCAATGATTTGTGCACATATTCGCCCAGGTCCCTTTGCTGTTGCAACCCTTTGAGACTTTTATCCTTTATTTTATATTGTCTTTCCTCATTCCTACAAACAATATCTATTGTTTCACACTTCTCTGCATTTAATTTCATCTGCCACTTATCTGCTCATTTCACCAGCCTGTCTATGTTCTGGTGAAGTCTATCACTATCCTCCTCACAATTCATAATACTTCAATGTTTTGTTTCATCTGCAAATTTTGAAATTTTGCTCCACACTCAATTCTAGGTCATTAATATAGATCGAAAAAAGCAAGGGACCTATTACTGACCCCTACTGAATGGTGGACTGCTTTCCTGTTCAATTTTCATTTTTTTTACTTTAAACACAAACATCAGTTGTAATAACCGTCGAATCAGGTCTTTGACTTTAACAAGCTTACGAAATACAATCCAATATAAATACTCAGTCAAATCATATAATATGATTTCACATGAGTATATGATTCATTATTATTACGTTCACAATTCACTATAGGAACTCAGATTCCAGCCTGACTACATCAAACAATGGTTTACTCAAAACTCTTAGACCATTCTATCCTTTGCTCACTGCATTCCATGCACAATAACACTAGATTACAAAAAGACTATACTGCAGACTTCAGATAACATGAAGCCAAGAAGATAGACTTATATTCATCTCAGTCTCTCTCAATGACTCAGTTACCTTGGTTATCTGATCCACTTAAGATCTTCAATCACATTATTACTACAGTGCCCAAAACATCATCTCCTAGACCCTCAAGACATGGATGAGTGACATTCCCATTCCTTCAGCTCCTCGATCTTGCCTTTGGTCTGCTTCGCAAAGCATCCCTGTTCAGGAGAAATGAAAGCTCCAGGAGAGGCGCACCATGCTCCCTGACGCAGGGAAGGCCTGGGCTCATATTGTCAGTGGCGGCAAGGCCTCGTGGCAGCACCCCCCACCTGCCACTTGGCAACGGGGGCCCAATTTCAATATGCAAAGTGTTACTTACCTTGCCACATTATGCATCATGCTGCCTCTTTGTAAACATTTCACATACTCAGCTGAACGTGCATCTCTCATGTGCCTTCCTGTTCCCCACTGATAAAAGCCGGCGGGGCAGAAATTGTCATGCTTGAAGCCTGTGAAGGTTAGTGTTGCGAGACAGGTCTCATCTCCGCATGCGTGTGTACGGAGGTGGGAGGGGGATGGCATTGCTGGGGGGCAGTAGTCTGCCGATGTGTAGGGAGGTGGGAGGGAGGATGGCATTACTGGGGGGCAGTACTCTGCAAATGTGTCGGGAGGTGGGAGGGAGGATGGTATTACCGGGGGTATAACTCTGCAGATGTGTAGGAAGGTGGGAGGAGGGATGGTATTACAGGGGCACAACTCTGCAGGCATCAAGGGAGCTCCTGCATACCCTCCCTCCGTAAAAGGCGTCACTCTATGCCATTGAATGTTGGTGTGAGTGAAGGATCAATGTCACTCCAGGAATGCTGTGTGTGGGGATGGTGGCAAAAACGGTAGGAGTTTAAAGGTTAACTGACTGGAGGGCCAATCAATGCAGCTGCTACAATCTGAATGTGGTCATGCTGTTCCATTCTTAGTGAGAGCTAAGACGGGCAATGCCATGCGACACCACATAGTTGATGCATGAAAGCACTTGATGTACCAGCCAACATCGTTCTTTACCCTGTTAGGGACCTTTGAAGAAGTGAAGGAACGGAGTTTAATTGAAACTTGGAAATGGGGATGGTTCACCCGAGATTCATTGATCTGCTTATCGTGAGGATCCATATGCGCCACAGGCAAAACCAACAGGCCGGTGCAGCCCACATGGAAGCCCCTGGTCGTGAGCAACCCCCAAGGAGAGCTTGCCACGACAGAACGCCATGCATCTACAGATCTCGCATGACATACCCGCAGACGTTTGAGCGCCATTGTCAGAGTTGACTGCGGATGTCAAGAGAGGCGGTGACACATCTCTGTGCCCTGCTCAACGATGACCTGCAACCGATGGGCTTCGGGGGACATCCTAACCCTGTGGCCCTCAAAGTGACAGCGGCTCTTAACTTCTACACCTCTGCATTATTTCAGGGACCCACCGGAGACCTTTATGGGGTCACACAGTCAGCAGTGAAACGCTGCCTCAGTTAAGTCACCGATGCCCTGTACCAGAGGGCCAGGAACTATGTCTGCATCAGGATGGACCCTGAGAGCCAGGCCCAGTGGGATTCCCACAGGTGCAAGGGGTCATAGACTGCACCCACGTGGCCATCAAGGCTCCCACCAGCTGACTAGCTGCATACGTAAACTGAAAAGGCTTCCACTCCCTCAATGTGCAGATGGTATGTGATCACTGGAAATGTTTCATGCAAATCTGTGCCCACTTTCCAGGCAGCTGTCATGAAGCCTTCATCCTGCACCAGTCCCAGCTGCCATTGCTATTCACTGAACTGGCTCACATCGAGGGGTGGCTTCTTGGAGACAAAGGATACCCCTTGCAGACATGGCTCCTGACCCCAGTGAGAAACCCCACCAGTGATGCAGAGGAGAGATACAACTCCATCCACGGCGCTACAAGAGCCACCATTGAGCAGGTGATCAGCATGCTGAAAATGTGCTTCTGCTGCCTGGATAGATCGGGTGGTGCCCTGCAGTATGAACTGGAAAGGGTAGCTCGTATAGTAGCTGTTTGCTGTGCTTTGCACAACCAAGCATTCAATAGGGGGGAGGCCTTGCAGGATGAGGTGAGACGTGAGCAGGACTCCTCCTTGGATAATGAGGATGTAGAGGATTTACAGCAAGAAAGGTCCGTGGGAGGACAGAGAGCATCCAGACACCACATGCAGGACGAGCAGTGAGCAAGGGATGCACAGCAACGCCTTTTTTATCAAAGGTTCTCCATGCTATAGAAATCACCATGTGCTCTGCAAGCCACACAGCACCCTCGCTCACCTGTTGTGCAGCAGTCTGTATCAGCAACATCTTTGAATCCACCATTACTCACAACATTTAAGAAGTATTTAGATGAGCACTTGAAATGCCATAACATACAAGTCTACGGGCTATGTGCAGGAATATGGGATTAGAATAGTTGGGTGCTGGATGGCCGGCACAGACATGATGGACCGAAGGGCCTGATCCTGTGCTGTATAACTCTATGACTCTATGAATCTATTACTAGCAGCTGCAGATTGAGCCATTGTCCATGTTACTGCATCCGTGGAGATGTACATGAGTAATACAGGCATGGCAATGATGTTATTCAATACATTGGCAGTTCTGAAAGGCCAATGATGTAAAGGGAGGAGAGACGATCGGTACATGCTGGCACACTTCATTCACACAGTTAAAATGACACACACATGTCAGTGAAAATGTAACTTTTTACAGTATACTGTCACCCATACAAACCCATTTGTGTCACAGTGTTTATTTGAAATGCTTGTGGGTGCTCCTTTGTGGTTTCACCTCTACGCCAGCCACCTGACTGGAGGAAGGCTCCTGATCTGATTGCCCTTTGGCTGTGGATGACTTTGGCGGTCGTCGTCTGCTCACACGAGACCTGGAGAATCCTGGATGGCTGAATGGCCTCCTTCTGTGCTGTAATTTTTCTATGCTTCTCTGCTGGGGGAATCCTACATCAATGCAAAAATCTCCTCAAATGTCGTGGCTGTTGGAGTTTGACTCATCAGCAGAGGGGAGGAGGGACCGGTGTCCACATTGGAATCACCTTGAGGGAAGACCCCAGATATGGCACGCAGGCTCCCCTCCTCCATCTCAGGGCTCGTTTGAACCCGTCTGCTCTCCTGGGGTGGACGAAGGGCAGTAACAGTCTCCATGCCCTTGCTCCCTCTCTCGCCTAACCACTGATTTGAGGATCTGATGCCCTCGGCGAAGGATTGCAGGTTAGTGCATATTAATGGAATCTGCCTCACCTGGAGGGCTGCTGTTATCTCCGTGGATGAAGCCATGAGCTCGAAAGCCTGGGACATGGCAGCTGTCATGGCCTGGATAGACTCCCCCCTCCTTGTCCAGTCAAGGCTGCGCATGGCCAGTGGCAGCTTGACCAGATGTTGCCAGGACTGCTGCTGCAGCTCCAGGATGCCCTGTGCTGTTGACACCAGAGGGTCATCAGTAGCCTGGGGCTCAGCATGGGCCCTGGCCACCCACAGCCCTCCGACTGTCAGGGGTCTCGGCTGTCTCAGCCTCCGTCAGTTGCTCAGGCACCTGTGCAGTGCTCTCACCAGCTTGTGACCCAGACTCTAAGGCTGATCGGATTCCCATTGAGGTGAGTGTATCTGTGCTGGTGGAAGGTGCTGGAGTGTCCTGGGACACTGTTTCCTCGGAGCCCCAACCTCCCTGTCTTTGGCATGGCAGTGGCACACATGTGCCACTCTGTGTGGGGACACCCAGGGACAGTGAAGGTTCATGAAACAAAGTGCCACTTACTTTTGCTGAGCGAATCAGATCGCTCATCCTCTTGTGACACTGCACCCAGTCACGCCGGATGGCCCTATGGCTACTAACCTACTCTGCCACCTCCAGCCAGGCTGCCTTGGTCAGGCGGGAGGGCCTCTTCTTATCATCACTGGGGAAATGGGCCTCCTGCCTTGTCCACACACCTGGAGGAGAGTGATATCGCTGAATCATGGGGCCACCCTGGATTGTCCCTCTGCCATGTCCTTCAACTCCACTGGTCAATGCACAGTCTAAATAATTTAAGTTGCAGCTACAAGGTTATTTTATCAGCAGATGAAAGTAAACAGGGCTGCCTGCCCTTTAAATCGGGCCCCAGCACCTGCTCCTCATCCGACCTGACGCCGATCCCGGTGCTGGGAATCCCACCCCCTCCACGTCATTTGCAGGTGGGAGGGGGGCATGCGCATCGTGTATATGATAACGCGCCGCCACACTCAATATCACAGCGGCTCCATGACGGGCGGTCTGCCCATTTTTAAAGCTCGTTGCTGAGATTGACGGCGAGCTGGTAAAACTCAGCCCATAGTCTGCTGATCCCACAAACAAACCAAGACATTTGAAATTCAGAGGCAGTGTGAACTCACATTTCCACAGGGAACTCCACTGTATCCCTTCCTCCAGTCCAAAAAAAACAACCGTTCATCATTACTCTCTGTTTCCTGTCACACAGCCAACTTTATATCCATGCTCCCACAATCCCTTTTATTCCATGAGCTTCAACTTTGCTGGTAAGAACATTTTGTGCCAGTTTATTAAATTTCCAGAGCACAGATTTGTAAAATCTAACTTGTATGTATCGACTAATCTTGACTTTTAAAAAAAAAAATTTTTGAAGGAATTTGAACATCAACCCACAGCGACAGGACTGGGCCAATTATGAGGTCATCATCAGCAGTGAGGTCATCCCCTGGCAGGTCACATGACAGCCAGAGCCACAAGGCATAACAAACAGATTTGTGACTGGATTAAAACCCAAAATCCTGTCACAATGGCTTTTCAAATAAAGATGTTGTTACTTGAAAACACAACAGTTAAACTTTCTGTCTGACTGTGAGGAGAACTCGGGAAAAATTTACAGAACTAAATCCTTCAACAAAATATTCAAAAATCATTGAAATAGAAATCCTATGAGGAAAGGACAAGTTCGAGATATTGTCAGGATAAAGTAAACTGTTCAAACAGATTTTATTGAACTGAGTTGAACAGAACAAGTAAGTCAGCTTGGTAATTTTTATTAAAGTTCAGTTTGTTCAGTGATTGAATTTAATGCAAATAGAATTCCAGTGAAAAAGAAATGATTATTAAAGATAAACTTCTACATTTGGAACAATAAAGTGAAACAATTAAATTCTGAACAAGAACTAGATTGAACCGAGAGGGCTCAAGGTCAGAGAGACAGTGAACTGCTAAACAGAGAGAATTGTAAAAAGAGTGAAGTCTTTAAATGTGGATTTGTTGAGAGTGGGAATTAGGTGCAGAAGGAGACGGAGCTGCTGTGTAATTTAAACAAAGGGACAACAGTAAAAGAGAAGGAGGGAGAACCAGAGGACTCTAAATTCAAAAAGCTTTAAATAAATCGACAGTAAAATATTCATCCGTGGGCCATGGGTATCACTGGCAAGGCCAACATTTATTGTCCATCCCTAATTACCATTGAAAAGCTGGTGGTGAGCAGCCTTCTTGAACCACTGCAGTCTGTGTGGCGTCAGTACACTCACAGTGCTGTTAGCTATGGAGTTCCAAGATTTTGACCCATTGCCAGTGAAGGGACTGTGATACAGTTCCATGTAAGGAAGGTGTGTGACCCAGAGGGGAACTTGCTGGTGGTGGTTTATCCTGGGTGGTGTCAAGCTTCTTCAGTGTTGTTGAAGCCGCACTCATCCAGGCAAGTGGAGAGTATTCCATCACATTCCTGACTTGTGCCCAGTAGACAGTGGACAGGCTTTGGGGAGTCAGGAGGTGAGCTACTCGCCGCAGGATTCCCAGCCTCTGAACTGCTCTTGACGCCACTGTATTTAAAGGGCTGGTCCAGTTAAATTTCTGATCAATGGTAACCCCCAGGATGCTGATGGTTGAGGATTCAGAGATTGTAATGTGGTTGAATGTTAAGGGAGACAGCTAGATCCTCTCTTGTTGGAAATTGTCATTTCCTGGTATTTCTGTGTCTCGAATGTTATTCGTCACTTATCAACCTGGATGTTGTCCAAGACTTGCTACCTGCAGGCATGGACTGCTTCAGTATCTGAGAAGTTGCCAAGGAGACTGAACACAGTGCAATCATCAGCAAACATTCCCACTTTTCACCTTCTGATGGAGGGAAGGTCATTGTCAAAGCAGCTGAAGATGGTTGGGCTTAGGACACTGCCCTGAGGAACTCCTGCAGCAACATCCTGGGGCTGAGAAGATTTGCCTCCCACAACCACAACCATCTTCCTTTGTGCTAAGTATCACTCCAGCCCATGGAAAGCTTTTCCTCTGATTCCCATTGACTTCAATTTTACTGGGGTGCCTTGATGCCACACCTGCAGAAGGAACATGGAGCAGGGAACAGTTAAATAAAGCCCGAAGATCGCGGCCTACAGCACTTACCCCCGGGAGAGGAGCAGACAGGAGCGGACCTGCGGGAGGAACACGGACCAGGGAGCAGTTAAATAAAGCCCGAGGATCGTGGCATACAGCACTTACCTTCCGGGAGAGCAGCAGACAGGAGCAGACCTGCGGGAGGAACACGGAGCAGAGAGCAGTTAAATAAAGCCCGAGGATCGCGGCCTACAGCACCTACCTTCTGGGAGAGCAGCAGACAGGAGCTCAGGTGTACCTGAGTTTGAAAAGAAGGTGAACAGTGACATCACTGGAAAGTCGTAAGGTGATTGGTCCTTTTCCATGTTTAGGATGTGAGGAGGGATGATATACTAAATGAATCATCAAATGAGGTCATATGGGTTGAGCTCAGAAATAAAAAAAGCAGCAGCCACACTACTATGAGTATACTATATGCCCCCAAATAGTGAGAGGGAGATAGAAGAACAAATATGTAAGCAAATTTCTAAGTGCAAAAACAAGTAGGGCAATAACAGTTGGGGATTTCAACTACCCTAATATCAACCGAGATACAAAGAGTGTGAAGGGCACAGAGGGGACGAAATTCTTGAACTGCATTCAAGAGAGCTTTTTCAGCCAGCACGTAACAAGCCCAACGAGAGGGAGTGCAATTCCAGATTTAGTCTTCAGAAATGAAGATGGGCAAGTGGATGAAGTAACAGTGGGGGATGATTTTGGAGATAGTGACCATTTAACAGTTAGTTTTAGCATAATCATGGAAAAGGACAAAGATAGAACAGGAGTAAAAGTTTTAAATTGGGGAAGGCAAATTTCATGGAACTGAGGTGATCTGGTGAAAGTGGACTGGATACAGATACTTGAAGGAAAATCAGTGGCAAACCAGTGGGAAGCATTCAAAAGCGAGATACAACAGGCACAGTGCAGACAGATGCCCACAAAGGAAAAGGGTGGTACTGCCAAATGTTATCCCCTCGTTATCTAGAAACTTACAGGGTAAGATAAAGCAGAAAAGGAAAGCTTATGACAGTCACAAAAAACTGAATACTTTAGAAAGCATAGAGGAGTATAGAAAGTACAGGGGTGAAGTAAGAAAGGAAATTCGGAAAGCAAAGAGAGGACATGTAAAATTATTGGCAGGTAAAATCAAGGAAAACCCAAAGATGTTTTATCAGTACATTAAGAGCAAGAGAATAACTAAGGAAAGGGTACGACCTATCAGAGATGTAAACGAGAACTTATGCATGGATGCAGAAGATGTGGGCAGGGTTCTGAAAGAGTTTGTTGTTTCTGTCTTCACAAAGGAGAGGGATGATGCAGACATTGTAGTAAAAGGGGAGGAGTGTGAAATATTAGATATGATAAGCAAAAAGAGAGAGGAAGTACTGGAGGGTCTGACATTCTTGAAAGTGGATAAATCACCAAGGCCGGATGAATTGTATCCCAGGTTGTTAAAGGAAGCCAGAGAGGAATTGGTGGATGCTCTGAGGATCATCTGTAAATCCTCACTAGATACAGGCGAGGTACCAGAGGATTGGAGGTCTGCGGAAGTTGTACCGTTGTTTAAAAAGGGTGTGAGGGATAGACCAAATGATTATAGGCCGGTCATTCTGACCTCAGTAGTGGGCAAATTATTTGAATCAATTCTGAGAGATAGAATAAACTGTCACTTAGAAAGGCATGGATTAATCAGGATAGTCTGCATGGATTTGTTAAGGAATGATCGTGTCTTACCAACTTAATCAAATTTTTTGTGGCAGTAACAGGGAGGATTGATGATGTTAGTGCAGTGGATGTGGTCTACATGAATTTTAGTAAGACATTTGACAAGGTCCAACATGGCAGACTGGTCAGAAAAATAAAAGCCTATAAGATGCAGGGGAATGTGGCAAGTTGGATCCAAAATTGGCTCAGTGACAGGAAACAAAGGGTAATGGTCGGCAGATGTTTTTACGAATGGAAGGTGGTTTCCAGTGGTGTTCCAAAGGGCTCAGTGTTGGATCCCTTGCTGTTTGTGGTATATATTAATGATTTGGAGTTAAATGTGGGAGGCATGATTGGGAAATTTGCTGATGACACATAAATTGGCCATGTTATTGATAGTGAAGACGGTAGCTGTAGACTCCAGAATAATATCAATGATTTGGTGGAGTGGGCGGAAAAGTGGCAAATGGAATTCAATCTGGACAATGTGAGGTAATGCATTTGGGGAGGGAAAACAAATCAAGGGAATACACAATAAACGGGAGGATATTGAGAGACTTTGGAGTGCATGTCCACAGGTCCCTGAAGGTGGCAGGACAGGTAGATAAAGTGGTGAAGAAGACATATGCATTGCTTTCCTTTATTGGCTGAGGTATGGAATACAAAAGCAGGGATGTAATGCTGGATCTGTGTAAAATGCTGGTTTGGCCACACCTGGAGAATTGTGTACAGTTCTGGTCACTACATAGAATCATAGAAATATTATGGCACAGAAAGAGGCCACTTGGCCCATCTTGTCTGTGCCAGCCGAAAATGTTCCACCCATTCTAATCTCACCTTCCAGGATTTGGTCCGCAGCCCTACAGATTACGGCACTTGAGGTGCAAATCCAGACTTCTTTTAAATGAGTTGAGGGTTCCTGCCTCAACTATTCTTTCAGGCAGTTAGTTCCAGACTCCCACCATCCTCTGGGTGAAAACACTTTTCCTCATCTCCCCTCTAAACCTTCTACCAATCACTTTCATTCAATCACTAATCTGTTTACGGACAGGTGGTTGGAAAAACAGAGAAATTTGTTTCAAAAAGAAAAGATTAACTACCTGTTCGTAACATAAGACACAAAAACCCAACAGGTGCATTATTCGTTATGAACAAAAGAAGTTAAAGATTGCATTTGGTCAAAGGAAGTGGCTTATAAGGTCACCAGAAAAAGTGGTAAGTCCGAGGATTGGGAGAAATTTAGAATGAAACACAGGAGGACCAAGAAACTGATAAAGGAAAAAGAGATTATGAATGCAAACTGGCTTGAAACATAAAGGCAGACTGTAAAAGCTTCTTTAGGGATGTGAAAAGGAAAATGAGCAAGGACGAATGTGGGTCTGACTGAAGGTCACTGGATACTGCAAAGGCTATGGGCCCTGACAACATTTTGGCAAAGTACTGAAGACTTGTGCTCCAGAACTTGCCGCGCCCGTATCCAAGCTGTTCCAGTACAGCTACAGCACTGGCGCCTACCCAACAAAGTGGAAAATTGCCCAGATATGTCCTGTACGCAAAAAGCAGGACAAATTCAATCCGGCCAATCGCCACCCAATTCGTCTACTCTTGATCATCAATAAAGTGATGGAAGGTGTCGTCGACAATGCTATCAAGTGGCATTTGCTTAGCAATATCCTGCTCAGTGACGCTCAGTTTGGGTTCTGCCAGGGCCACTCAGCTTCTGATCTCATAACAGCCTTGGTTCAAACATGGATCAACTAGATGAACTCAAGAGCTGAGGTGAGAGTGACTGCCCTTGACATCAAGGCAGCATTTGACCGAGTCTGGTATCAAGGAGCCCTAGCAAAACAAGAGTCAATGGGAATCAGGGGAAAAAATCTCCACTGGGTGGAGTCTTACCTAGTGCAAAGGAAGATGGTTGTGATTGTTGGAGGTCAATCATCTCAGCTCCAGGACATCACTGCAGGAGTTCTTCAGGGTAGTGTCCTAGGCTCAACCATCTTCAGCTGCTTCATCAATGACCTTCCCAACATCATCAGGTCAAAAGTGGGGATGTTCGCTGACAATTGCACAATGTTCAGCACCGCTCACGACTCCTCAGATACTGAAGCACGTGCAAGTAAGCAGAGGAATAGGAGAATTCAGCAATTGAACACGTGGCTGGAGAACTGGTGTAAGAGGGAGGGCATCAGATTTCTAAGACAATGGAAGCAGTTCTGGGGCAGGTGGGACCTGTACAAGATGGACGGGTTGCATCTCAGCAGGACTGGGACGAATATCCTTGCAGGGAGATTTGCTCGTGCTGATGTGGAGGGTTTAAACTAACATGTCAGGGGTGTGGGAACCAGGAGCAAGTATTAGAGAGGAATACCAAGGTGCACAGAATACTGGGGGAGATAGATAGCACGAGAGTGGGGAATAGTACATTATTAGGTGGGGTCAGAGTAAGGGAGAAAGTAATAAAGTCTGAATCAGGGTTAATGTGCATGTATGTGAATGCACAGAGTGTGGTTAATAAGACTGGTGAGGTACAGGTGTTGATTGCCTTGTGGAAATTTGATGTTGTGGCTATAACAGAGACCTAGCTCAAAGGAGGGCAGGACTGGGTGTTAAATATTCCTGGATACAAGGTGTTCAGGAAAGATAGGAAAGGGAAACAGGGGGGAGGGGGTGGCAGTATTGTTTTAGGAGAGCATTGCAGTGCTGGGGAAAAAGGATGTGTAGAGAGGTCGAGGACAGAATCAATTTGGCTGGAGCTAAGGAAAAAAAAAGGTGCAGTTACATTGCTCAGTGTTGTCTATAGGCCACCAACTAGTGGGGAGGACATGGAGGAACAAATTTGCAAGGAAATTACAGAGAGGTGCAAAAATGATAGGGTAGCTTTAATGGGGGACTTTAATTATCCAGACATAGACTTGGATAATAGTGGTGTAAAGAGCAGTGAAGGGCAAGAGTTCCTAGCGTGTGTTCAGGAAAGATTTTCTGCAACAGTATGTTGCTAGTCCAACAAGAAAGGAGGCACTGCTAGACCTGGTTCTTGGGAATGAGGTGGGCCAAGTATCATAGAGTCATACAGCATTGAAACAGACCCTTTGTCCCAACAAGTCTGCTCAACCATCAACCACCCATTTGTTCTATTCCTACATTAATCCCATTTTCCCTCTCACATCCCCACCTTCCCTCAATTCTCCTACCACCTATCTACTCTAGGGGCATTTTTTTTCTTATGACTAATTTGCCTATCAACCCACAAGTCTTTGGCATGTGGGAGGAAACCGGAGCACCCAGAAAAAACCCACACAGTCACAGGGAAAATGTGCAAACTCCGCCCAGGCAGTACCCAGAACCAAACCCGGATCACTGGAGCTGTGGTGCTAACCACTGCACCACTGTGCCACTCACGATAGGAGAGTATTTCGGGGATAGTGATCATTGTATCGTAAGGTTTCAGCTGACTATGGAAAAGGACAAAGACCAATCCAGGGTAAGATTAATTAACTGGGGGAAGGCCAACTGTTAGCGGGAATGAATCCAGAAGAATCACTCGACACTCAGGTCTGCTCCAATGTCAAACAGTTTATTGAGTTACGCCAGCGGGGTGCAGGTCACTGGGCTGTCCAGATGCCTCTCCACCGAACAAAGGAAAATCATCAATACGTATACATTTTCAAACAGTTACTCAGCCCATCCCGGCTGGACATGGTCCAATCACAAAGATTATAGATCATATACATTGATTATTAGAGCCAATAGAAATGGTTACTCGGCATGGAGGGACTGTACAACCTGCCCATAGACAGATAGGGGATTACTCATGATGTTTTCCATTCCCCCTTATCCAATATCCTTGGTTCTCATGTACGCATAGCATCTTATCTTGACCTCGTCACAGGCTGGTACCTTTGTCAGCATTCCACAAGGACATCTGCTTTGTCTTTGTTTAAATTTTGATTAGTCAGCTCTTGTGTGGAATGTGGTCAAGTTAACTAAGCCCCATGATGCCTTGCAAGCTCCTCCATGTTCTTTAAGATTATATGTATCTACTTACTCTAATAACATTTGAACTATATATATATTACTGCAGGTGCCTCTGTGCTTGGGAATACCCTACAACACCAACTTCCATTGGGTAAGAATTGAGCTGGGGTGAAAGCTGGCAGGAAAACTGATAGATGAACAATTGGCTACCTTCAAAGAAGAGATAGTTCAGGGACAGTCAAGGTATGTTCCCAGGAAGTGGAAAAGTAGGGAAAACAAATCCAGAATTCCTTGGATGACAAAAGAGATAGAGATTAAGATAAAGAAGAAAAAGTATGCTTCTGACAGATGCCAGGTAGAAAATCCTGGCAGGATCCCCAAGGACGCATCGTACAGCGAGTTCGTCTCTGGTATCAGACCCACCAGCCGTCCATGTCTCCGCTTTAAAGACATCTGCAAACGTGACATGAAGTCCTGTGACATTAACCACAAGTCGTGGCAGTTAGTTGCCAGTGATCTCCAGAGCTGACAGGCAACCATAAAGGCGGGGCTAGTGAGCAGCAAGTCAAAGAGACTTAGTAGTTGGCAGGAAAAAAGACAGAAGCGCAAGGGGAGAGCCAACTGTGTAACAGCCCCGACAACCAATTTTATCTGTAGCGCCTGTGGAAGAGTCTGTCACTCTAGAATTGGCCTTTATAGCCACTCCAGGCACTGTTCCACAAACCACTGACCACCTCGAGGCGCTTACCCATTGTCTCTCGAGACAAGGAGGCCAAAGAGGTAGAAAATACTATTGAGAACCAGGCTGAATATAGAAGGTCCAAAGGGGATGTGAGAAAGCAAATAAGAGAAGCAGAGAGCATGAGAAGAGACTGGCAGCTGGAATTAAAGGTAATTCCTAAGTTTTCTATAGGCATATAAATAGTAACAGGTTGGTAAAAGGAGGAGTGGGGCCTGATTAGAGACCAGAAAGGGGATTTACATATGGAGGCAGATGGCATAGCTGAAGTATTAAATCAATAATTTGCACCTGTCTTTACCCAAGATAAAGATGCAACCCAGGCAATGTTGAAAGAGGAGGTAAGTCAGACACTAGAGGGGTTTAAAATTAATAAAAAGGAAGTACCAGATAGGCTTTGTGAACTTAAAGTGGATAAAGCACCAGGGCAGGATGAAATGCATCCAAGGATACTGAGGGAAGTGAGGTTGGAAATCGCAAAGGCACTGGCCATAATTTTTCAGTCTTCCTTCGACTCAGGTGTGGTGCCAGAGACTAGAGAACTGCAAACGTTTCACCCTTGTTCAAATAAAAGGGTGTCAGGATAAACCCAGTAACTACAGGCCAGTCAGTTTAACTTTGGTGCTGGGAAAACTTCTAGAAACAATAAATCGGGTCAAAATCAATAGTCACATGGACAAATGCGAGTTAATTAAGGAACGCCAGCATGGAATTCTTGAGGGACAATCATGTTTAACTAACTTGCTGGAGTTTTCTGAGGCGGTAACAGAGAGGGTTGATGAGGGCAATGCTGTTGATGTGGTGTACATAGACTTTCAAAAGGCATTTGATACAGTACCACACAACAGACCTGTGAGCAAACTTGTAGCTCATGGAATAAAAGGGACAGCAGCAATCTGGATACAAAAATGGCTGAGTGACAGGAAACAAAGAGTAGTGGTTAATGGATGTTTTTTGGGCTGGAGGAAGATTTATAGTGGAGTTTCCCGGGTGTGTATGTGCATAATTCATTAAAGGTGCCAGGACAGGTTGCGAGACCAGTTAATAAAGGATACAGTATCCTGGGCTTTATAAATAGAGGGATAGAGTACAAGAGCAAGGAAGTTATGTTGAACTAGTATAAGACACTAGTTTGGCCTCAGCTGGAGTATTGCGTCCAATTTTGGGCGTCGAACTTGAGGAACGATGGGAGGGCATTGGAAAGAGTACAGAAGATGTAAATGGGTATGATACAGTCAGGATTACAGAGACAAGTCTGAAGGGTGACCAGGGATGGGAAATGAACATCCAAAGGTGTTCAGTATTTAAGAAGGACAGACGAAAAGCAAAAGGCGGTGGAGTTGCATTGCTGGTTAAAGAGGAAATTAACAGTGAAGAAAGATATTAGTTCTGATGATGTGGAATCTGTATGGACAGAGCTGAGAAACACTAAGGGGCAAAAAATGTTAGTGGGGGTTGCATATAGACCCCCAAACCATAGTGGTGATGTTGGGAATGGCATTAAACAGGAAATTAGAGATGCATGCGATAAAGGAACATCTGTAATTATGGGTGACTTTAATCTGCATACAGATTGGGCAAATCAGATTAGTCACAATAGCGTAGAGGAGGAATTCTTGGAGTATATACGGGATGGTTTTCTGGAGCAATATGTTGAGGAACCAACTAGAGAACAGGCCATCCTAGACTGGGTATTATATAATGAAAGAGGTATAATTGGCAATCTAATTGTGCGAGTCCTCTTGGGGATGAGCGACCATAATATGATAGATTCCTTCATCAAGATGGAGAGTGACAAAGTTGATTCTGAGACTAAGGTCCTGAATCTTAGTAAAGGAAACTACGAAGGTATCAGGCGCGAGTTGGCTATGATGGATTGGGAAACATTACTTAAAGGAACGATGGTGGAAAAGCAATGGCAAACATTCAAAGAGTGCATGGATGAACTGTAACAATTGTTTATTCCTGTCTGGCACAAAAGTAAAACGGGAAAGGTAGCCAAACCATGGCTTACAAAGGAAATTAGAGATAGCATTAGATCCAAGGAAGAGGCATATAAATTCGCCAGAAAAAACAACAGACCTGAGGATTGGAAGCAGTTTAGAATTCAACAAAGGAGGACCAAGGAATTGATTAAGAAGGGGAAAATAGAGTATGAGAGCAAGCTTGCAGGAAACATAACAACTGATTGTAAAAGTTTCTGTAGGTATGTGAAGAGAAAAAGATTTGTGAAGACAAATATAGCTCCCTTACAGTCAGAAACAGGGAAATGTATTATAGGGAACAAAGAAATGGCTGACCAACTAAATGCATACTTTGGTTCTGTCTTCACAAAGGAGGGCACAAATATCATACCAGAAACATTGGGGAACAGAGGGTTTAGTGAGAGAGAGGAACTGAAGAAAATCAGTCTTAGTTGAGAAATGGTGTTGGGGAAATCGATGGGATTGAAGGCCGATAAATCCCCAGGGCCTGATGGTATGCAGCCCATAGTACTTAAGGAAGTGGCCCTAGAAATAGTGGATGCATTGATGGTCATCTTACTAGATATTATAGACTCTGGAATAGTTCCTATAGATTGGAGGGTAGCTAATGTAACCCCACTATTTAAAAAGGGAGGTAGAGAGAAAGCACAGAATTATAGACCAGTCAGCCTGACGTCGGATATGTGGAAAATTCAGGAGTCTATTATCAAAGATTTTATAGCAGAGCACTTGGAGAACAGTGGTAGAATCGGACAGAGTTAGCATGGATTTACAAAAGGGAAATCATGTTCAACAAATGTACTAGAATTCTTCGAGGATGTAACTAGTAGAGTTGATGAGGGGTAGCCAGTGGATGTGGTTTATTTGGACTTTCAGAAGGCTTTCAACAAACTCCCACATAAGAGATTAGCGTGTAAAATTAAAGCGCATGAGATTGGGGGTAGTGTATTGTGATGGATAGAAAATGGGTTGGCAGATAGGAAACAAAGAGTAGGGATAAATGGGTCTTTTTCTGAATGGCAGGCAGTGACTAGTGGAGTACCGCAGGGATCGGTGCTAGGACCCCAGCTATTCACAATATATATTAATGATTTAGATGAGGGAACTAAATGTAATATCTCCAAATTTGTAGATGACACAAAACTGGGTGGGAGGGTGAGTTGTGAGGAGGATGCAGAGAGACTTCAGGGTGATTTGGACAAGTTGAGTGATTGGGCATATGCATGACAGATGCAGTATAATGTGGATAAATGTGAGGTTTTCCACTTTGGTAGCAAAAACAGAAAGGCAGATTATTATCTGAACGGCTATAAACTGAGAGAGGGGAATATGCAGCGAGACCTGGGTGTTCTTGTACACCAATTGCTGACAGTAAGCATGCAGGTGCAACAGGCGGCAAAAAAGGCAAATGGTATGTTGGCCTTCACAGCGAGAGTATTCGAGTACAGGAGCAGGGATATCTTGCTGCAATTATACAGGGCCTTGGTGAGGCCACACCTGGAATATTGTATGCAGTTTTGGTCTCCTTATCTGAGGAAGAATATTCTTGCTGTAGAAGGAGTGCAGCGAAGGTTTACCAGACTGATTGCTGGGATGGAGGGACTGACGTCTGAGCAGAGATTGAGTTGGTCAGGATTATATTCGCTGGAGTTCAGAAGAGTGAAGGGGAAATCTCATAGAAACCTATAAAATTCTAACAGGACTTGAGAGGGTAGATGCAGGAAGTAGGCCGAGGTGGATCATCCACTCGGCACTTCTGGCTGAAGATTGTTGCAAATGTCTTATCTTTCACACTAATGTTCTGGGCTCCCCTATCACTGAGGTCGGGATATTTGTGGAGCCACCAATTAGTTGTTTAATTGTCCACCACCATTCACGACTGGATGTGGCCGGACTGCCGAGCTTAGATCTGATCCGTTGGTTGTGGGATCGTTTAGCTCTGTCTATCGCATGCTGCTTACACAGTTTGGCCACAACAAGGACTCCAATCCATTCTCCCAGTTTCTCCGTCTCCGACGCATCTGCTCTGATGATGCTACCTTCCATGACGGTGCTGCTGATATGACCTCCTTATTCCTCAACCGAGGATTTCCCCCCCACTGTTGTTGACAGGGCCCTCAACCGTGTCCGGCCCCTTTCCTGCACTTCTACCCTCACCCCTTCCCCTCCCCCCCAGAACCGTGACAGGGTTCCCCTTGTCCTCACTTTCCACCCCATCAGCCTCCATATCCAAAGGATCATCCTGCGCCATTTCCGCCACCTCCAGCGTGATGCCACTACCAAACGCATCTTCCCCTCCCTTCCCCTGTCAGCATTCCGAAGGGATCGTTCCCTCCGCGACACCCTGGTCCACTCCTCCATTACCCCCACCACCTCGTCCCCGTCCCATGGCACCTTCCCCTGCAATCACAGGAGGTGTAATACCTGCCCATTTCCCTCCTCTCTCCTCACTATCCCAGGCCCCAAACACTCCTTTCAGGTGAAGCAGCGATTTACTTGTACTTCTTTCAATGTAGTATACTGTATTCGCTGCTCACAATGTGGTCTCCTCTATATTGGGGAGACCAAACGCAGAGTGGGTGACTGCTTTGCAGAACACCTCCGCTCAGTCCGCAAGCAGGACCCTGAGCTTCCGGTTGCTTGCCATTTCAAAACTCCCCCCTGCTCTCATGCTCACATCTCTGTCCTGGGATCGCTGCAGTGTTCCAGTGAACATCAATGCAAGCTCGAGGAACAGCATCTCCTTTTCCGATTAGGCTCACTACAGCCTGCCGGACTGAACATTGAGTTCAATCATTTCAGAGCATGACGGGCCCCCCATTTTACTTTTATTTTTAGTTATTTTTTATTTTTTATATTTTACATTTTTTTTTCTTTTATTTATTTCATTTCATTGTAGTTTGTTCAGTTTGCTTACCCACTGTATTTTTTCATGTTTGTACTTCCTGCTGCTCAATCTTCAGTTCGTTAACACCCTATCTATACTAATGCTTTGTCTTTCAACACACCATTAACATACTGTTTGCCTTTGCTCCATGACCTCTTGGTCAGCTATGTGGCCTTGTCCAATCTACACCTTCTCCTTTGTTATCTCTTGCCCCACCCCCGGCTCACTTGCTTATAACCTTTGACATTTCTAATATTTGCTAGTTCCGAAGAAGGGTCACTGATCCAAAACGTTAACTCTGCTTCTCTTTCCACAGATGCTGCCAGACCTGCTGAGTGGTTCCAGCCTTTCTTGTTTTTATTTCAGATTTCCAGCATCCGCAGTATTTTGCTTTTATTATATTATATTGGCCACAACTAATCCTGGATTGTAGCTTCACTGGATTGACACCACATTTTGAGGTATGCCTGGTGCTGCTCCTGGCATGCCCCGCTGCACTCTTCTTTAAACCAGGGTTGACCCCCCGGCTTGATGGTCAGGGTAGAGTGGGGGATATGCCGGGCCATGAGGTTACAGATTGTGGTTGAATAAAATTCTGCTGCTGCCAATGGCCCACAGTGCCTTGTGGATGCCCAGTTTTGAGTTGCTAGATCTGTTCGAAATCTATCCCATATAGCACGGTGGTAGTGCCACACAGCACGATGGAGTGCCTCCTCAATATGAAGACGGGACTTTATCTCCACAAGGACTCTGCGGTGGTCTCTTCTATCAATACTGTCAGATTGGTGAGGATGAGGTCAAGTATGTTTTCCCTCCCCACCTGTCACAGACCCAGTCTATCCGCTGTGTGCTTGAAGATTCGGCCAGTTCGGTCAGTAATGATGCTACCGAGCCACTCTGGGTGATGGACATTGAAGTCCCGCACCCAGGGTACATTCTGTGTCCTTGCTACCCTCAGCGCTTCCACCTAGTGGTGTTCACCATGGAGAAGTACTGATTCATCAGCTGAGGGTCAGCAGGAGGTGGGGGGGAGGGGGCTGCAGGTGGCAATCAGCAGGAGGTTTCCTTGTCCGTTTTTGACTGGACATCATGTGGTCCAGAGTCGATGTTGAGGACTCCCAGGATAACTCCCTTCCAACTGTATACCACTGTGCCGCCACCTCTGCTGGGTCTGTTCTGCTGGTGGGACAGGACATACTCAGGGATGGTGATGGTGGTGTCTGGGGCCTATGATTCCGTGAGTATGACTATGACAGGCTGCTGCTTGACTAGCCTCTGTGGGACAGCTCTCCCAATTTTGGCACAAGCCCCCAGATGTCAGTAAAGAGGACTTTGCAGGGTCGACAAGGCTGGGTTTGCCGTTGTCGTTTCCGGTACCTAGGTCAATACACCACCGCCTTGCCAAATACTCTGCCTTTCTGTTTTTTCTACCAAAGTGGATCATTTCACACTTCATCACATTATATTCTGTCTGCCATGTTCTTTCCCATTCACTTATCCTCTCCCAATTCCCTTGCAGCCTTTTTGCATCCTCCTCACAACTTACATTCCCACCTGGTTTTGTGCCAGCAGCAAATTTGGAAATTTGGTCCACATATCCAAATCATGGATATGGATTGTGAACAGCTGTGACCCAAGCACTGATCCTTGCGATACCCCACTTGTAACAGCCTGCCATCCTGAGAATGACCCAATTATTCCTACTCTCTGTTTTCTGCCCATTAACCAATTCTCAATCCATGCCAATATATTACCCCCAATTCCCATATGCTCTAATTTTGTTTACTAACCTCCTGTGTGGGACCTTGTTGAAAGCCTTCTGAAAATACAAATAACCAACTCCACAGGTTACAATATACAATTATCCAGTATCTGTTTATCCATCTGCCTGTCTGCGGGGCCACTTGCCTCCCTGTCTGTCTATCTGTCTGCCGATCTGCGGGGGCTCCTGCCTGTCTGACTGCCTGTCTGCTGGAGTGCCTGCCTCCCTATCTGTCTGTCTATCTGTCTGCCTGTCTGTCTGTCTGCAGGGGGATGTATATAAAATTGGAAAAGCGAGAGAAAACTGAGATGTTGGTGAACGGTTGTTTTTTGTGATTGGAGGAAAGGAAACAGTGGTGTTCCCCAGGGACAGGTACTCAGACCATTGCTTTTTGTGATTTCTATTCATGAATTGCACTTGGGTGTCCAGGGCACAATTTCAAAATGTGCAGCTGACAAAACTTGGAAGTACTGTGAACTGTGCTATAGACAGAGCTAAGCGATCCCACAACCAACTGTTCAGATCAAAGCTTTGCAGTCCTGCCACATGCAGTCGTGAATGATGGTGAACAATTAAACAATTAATCAAAGGAGGAGACTTTACAAATATCCGCATCCTCAATGATGGAGGAGCCCAGCACATCAGTGCAAAAGACAAAGATGAAGCATTTACAACCATCTTCAGCCAGAAGTGCCAAGTGGATGATCCATCTCGGCCTCCTCCTGAGGTTCCCAGCATCACAGATGCCAGTCGGCAGCCAATGAATGCTAATGAATCGATAAAGACTCATTTTTATTAGATTAATTTAGATTAAATTAAAAGCTTATCGGTATACTCACCCCGGCTGGCTTTCTGTCTCCCCGCACTCTCTGTTGAATGTGACGCCAATTTTCAATTTTTGATTTAGAATTTGAATTTCTACTCTGCTCCCGCTGCTTTTTCTCCAGCCTCTGATCTTTTAGCGCGCTTTTTAAATCTCCGTTCTGCTTCCGCTGCTTCTCACCAGCTATCAACTACACGGACAATTTTCACATCATCTGTGAACTTCTTACTCATGCCCCGACGTTTAAGTCGAAATCATTGACGAAGACCATGAGCAACAAGGGACACAGTATTGAGCCCGGGTGAACCCTCGTGGAAAAAAGCATTCCAATAACAAAAATACCCATCGACCATAACTCTTTGCTTTCTTCTGCTGAACAAGTTTTGCATCCAACTTGCCAGTTTCCCTTGGATCCCATGAGCTTTCAATTTTGTAACCAATCTGTCATGTGGAACCTTGTCCAAAGCCTTGCTACATTCCATGTAAACTACATCAAATACGCTACCCTCATCAACCTTCTTGTCACCTCCGCAAAAAATTCAAACAAGTTAGTCAAACACAACCTTCGCTTACCAAATCCATCCTGATTGTCCTTTATTAATTTCTACCTTTTTAAATGACAATTTATACTGCCTCTCAGAGATTGATCCAATTATTTGCCCACCTGAGGTTAGGCTGACTGGCCTGTAATTATCTGCACTATCCCTTCCTCTATATTTAAACAATGCTGCAGTTGTCCAGTACTCTGGCACCATGTCAGTTACCAGAGACAATTGGAAAATGATAGTCAGAGCCTTCGCTTAAAAACTAAGGCAGATTTTATAATATATTATAGAGCAAGATATAGAGAGAGAGAGAGACAGAAAGAGAGAAAGACAAACCAGCAGGGAGGATATTGGTTCAGATTTGGAGCTGGGAAATTAAAACATATAATCGGGGTAGTGTAACAGTAGGTGTTGTAATAAGAGTATAAACACAGAGCAGGACTAGAGGTAGTAATTACAATTGATCGTTTAGACAGGGTACTAAATAGATTGTTTAAAAGGGGAATAGAGGGGTGTTTTAGATCATGGATAAGCAGCTGCGACCTGTTGTTTGCAATTCCTGAGCCAGGTGGATACTTCCTGTGTCTTGGGTGACCATGCGTGTATGACGTGTCTCCAGCTGCTTCAGCTCGATCTCAGGATTTCCGAGCTTGTGGGGCAGCTGGAATCACTGCGGAGCATCAGGGAGCAGGAGAGTTTACTGGATTGTATGTTCCAGGAGCTGGTCACCCCACAGGCAGTCGGAGTTCAGGATAGTAGGTGGGTGGCCATCTGGAAGATTAGGAAGAGGAGAGAAGTGCAGGAGTCTTCGGGATGTGTGCTACTCACAAACCAGTACTCAGCTTTGGAGACTGCTGGGAGTGACGACACTTTGAAAGAGTGCAATTCAGACTATGGCAACCATGGACATGGGACTGTACAGGAGGGAGCAGCAAAGAGCAGAAATGCAGTTGTTATAGGTGATTCCATGGTCAGGGGGACTGATAGGCATCTCTGAAACTGTTCTCATGAGTCCCGCATAGTGGGATGTCTCAATGGTGCCAGGGTAAAGGACATCATAGAGAGGGTGCAGAATATTCTGCAGGGGAAGGAACTGAGCCAGATGTTGTGGTGCACGTTGGTACCAAAGACACAGCAAAGGCAGGTATTGAGGTCCTGGGGTCAGATTTTCAGTGGATAGGGAGGAAGTTAAAGAGTAGGACATCTAGGGTAGTAACCACTGGATTACTCCCAGTGCCACGTGGGAGCGAGAGTAGAATTAGGAAGATAGGGAGGATCGATGTGTGGCTTGAACATGGTGTGGGGGATGGGGGGGGGGTCAGATTCTTGGGGCT
The DNA here is from genome assembly GCF_036365525.1 of Heterodontus francisci. Taxonomy (NCBI): domain Eukaryota; kingdom Metazoa; phylum Chordata; class Chondrichthyes; order Heterodontiformes; family Heterodontidae; genus Heterodontus; species Heterodontus francisci. The sequence continues at coordinate 31,804,874 of NC_090410.1, forward strand.
TTGGGACCAGTTCTGGGGCAGGAGACATCTAAGCAAAAGGGACAGATTGCAACTCAACAGGACTGGGACCAATACCCTGGCTGGAACATTCACTAGTGTGGTTGGGGAGGGACCAAAGTCTGACAAGAAGAGCTGTATCAGAACAATGGGTTATCTTTAAGGAAGAGATGCTTCAGATACAGGCTCAGAACATTCCACCAAGGGTGAAAGGTAAAGGAACCAATAACAGGGCTCCTTGGATGATGAGGGAAATAGAGTTTATGATGAAACAAAAAAAAGAGGGTGTATGATGTATGTCAGGTGAATTCTTCAAGTGAGAACCAGGCCATATACAATAAGTTGATAGGGAGGTGAAGAGGAAAATTAGACATGGCAAAGAGAGAATATGAGAATAAAATGGCAGTCAACATAAAAGGGAACCCAAAAATCTTCTACCGGCAGAGAAACAGTAAGCGGGTTGTAAGATGTGAAGTGAGGCCTATTAGGGAGAACAAGAGTAACATAAGCTTCGAGGTGCAGGGCAAGGCTAATATACTTAATAAATATGTTTTAACAGTGTTCACTAAAGAATTGGAATCTGACAAAATATCAGTGGAAGAGGAAAGAGTAGAGACAATAGATGGGGTAGAAATTGAGAGGGTGGAGGTGCTAAAAAGGCTGACTATGTTCAGGGGAGATAAGTCACCTGGTCTGAATGGTTTGCATCTCAGGTTGCTCAAGGAAGTGGGGATGGAGATAACGGAAGGACTTGCCATAATCTTCCAATCTTCCCTAGATATGGGGGAGGCGCCAGAGGGTTGGAGAGTGGCAAATGTGACACCCTTATTTAAGAAAGTGCGTAAAGACAGTCCGAGCTTAGTACAGGCCAGTTAGTTTAACAGCAATGGTGGGTGAGGTATTAGTAACAATAATCAAGGAAAAAATCAACACAGACTCGTAGTGGTTCGAGTTAATTAAGGACAGCCAGCATGGATTTGTAAAAGGGAGATTGTGCTTAATTAATCTAATTGAATTCTTTGATGAAGTAACAGAGAAGGTTGATGAAGGGAATGCAGTGGATGTTGTTTATTTGGATTTTAAGAAAGTGTTTGATAAGGTACCACATAAAAGGATGATGAACAAAATTAAGGCTCATAGAATCAGAGGGTCAATGTCTAATTGGATGAAAAAATTGCTTAAGGACCGAAAACAGTGAGTTGTAATAAATGGTTGTTTATCAGACTGGAGGATTGTAGATAGTGGTGTTCCCCAAGAGTCGGTACTGGGTCCACTGATTTTTTTTACTGTATATAAATGACTTGGATCTTGGAATGCAGAGTAGAATCTCAAAATTTGCCGATGACACCAAACTTGGAGGTGTGGCAAACAGTGAGTATGACATGAACGGCCTGCAACAGGACAGATAGGCTAGCAGAATGGACAGAGAGATGGCAGATGGAATTTAATAGTGACAAGTGTGATGTGATGCATTTTGGCAGAAGGAATAAGGAGAGGCAATATCACTTAATAGCACAGTTCTAAAGAGTGTGCAGGAACAGAGGGACCTGGGGGGTGCATGTGCCTTGATCTTTGCAGGATATATTAAGAGAGTGGTTAGTAAAGCAGATGGGATCTTGAGCTTCATAAATAGAGGCATTGAGTACAAAAGCAGAAAAGTTAAGCTGAACCTTTAGAAGGCTCTGTTTAGGCCCCAACTGGAGTATTGTGTCCAGTTCTGGTCATTGAGGGGAGATTTTATAGAAGTGTACAAGATGATGACAGGCTAAGATAAGTTAGACAAGGAAAATAAAACTGTTTTCATTAACAAATGATACAAGGACGAAGGGACACAGATTGAAGGTTTTGGGCAAGAGATGCAGGGGGAATATGAGGAAGAACTTTTTCACACAGCAGTTGGTGATGACCTGGAACTCGCTACCCACAAGGCTTGTGGAAGCTGAGACAATCAATGACTTCAAAAGAAAATTGGATGGCCACTTGAAAGAAATAGACATGCAGGGCTACGGGGATTGAGTGGGGGAAAGGAACTGACTGGATAGCTCCATGGAGAGTTGGCATGGAGTCGAGAGGACGAATGGCTCCGTCTGTGCTGTAAATGACTCTATGACTCTAATTTGATGAGGAAGAAAACTGTAGACTGCAGGAAGGCATCAGTGGACTGGTCAAGTGGGCAGAAAAGTGGAAAATGGAATTCAATCCATGGAGGTGTGAGGTGATTTATTTGGGGAGGACAAACAAGGTAAACAAATACACAACAAATGTAGCAAACTGAAAATTGTAGAGGAACAGAGGAACCTCGGAGTGTATGCCTGCAGATCCCGGAAGGTAGCAGGCCTGGTAGATAAGGTGGTTACGAAGGCATACGGGATACTTCACTTTGTTGACTGGGACATGCAATATAAGAGCAGGGATATTTTGCTAGTAGTGTATAAAATAAGAGTAAGACTGCAGCTAAAGTACTGCATCCTGTTCTGGTCACTGCATTAGAGGAAGGATGCACGAGAGAGGGCACGGAGGAGATCTATGGAATGTTGTAAGAAATGGAGAATATTAGCTCTGAGGAAAGATTGAACAGGCCGGAGTTCTTGTGTTTTGAACAGAGGAAATTGAGGGGATATTCAATTGAGATATTTAGAATGATGAGGTGCCCAGATAGACTGGGTAGAAAGGTCCCATTTCACTTAGCAGAGAGGTCAGTAACTGCGGTCTAGATTTAAAATAACTAGCAGAAGGACTGGAGAGCAGTTTTTGAGATTTGTTTGCACCCAGAGGGTTGTGAGGGTTGCGCCCTCTCTGATGAAAAGGGTGGTAGAGGCAGAAATCCTCACTGCAAAAAAACTTGGATATGGACTTGTAGTGCTGTAACATACAGGGGTACAGGTCAAGGTCTGGAAAGTGAGATTAGGCTGGGTAACACTTCATCGGCCAGCACAGACATGATGGGCTGAAAGACTTCTTTCTGAGCCGTACATTTTCTATATGTGCTATTTTTCTATGCGTTTATGTTTTTTTTCTCTAATGGAATGACTCGTCACAAATCAATTGTCCAATCAGTGCAGCCCCATTTGCTCCAGTGATCCCTTCACATCATTGCTCAATAACCAAGGCAACGAATTAAAAAGTGGGTAACTTTGCCTGGTGCCCTGACATCAAGCGGAACATTGACTGGTGTTCTTTTGTTTCTCTGCTACATTGTTGTTTTTGTACATTAACCGTGTCCTTCTCCGATCTTCACTGTCGATCCCACACCCCACCCCAGCGCCGAGGTACCGTGAACTCACCTCCAAATCAAAGAACAAAGAACAAAGAACGGTACAGCACAGGAACAGGCCATTCGTCCCTCCAAGCCTGCGCCAATCTTGATGCCTGTCTAAACTAACTCCTTCTGCACTTCCAGGGCCCATATCCCTCTATTCCCTTCCTATTCATGTATTTGTCAAGATGTCTCTTAAACGTATCTGCTTCCACCACCTCCCCTGGCAGCAAGTTCCAGGCACTCACCACCCTCTGTGAAAAAAACTTGCCTCGCACATCCCCTCTAAACTTTGCCCCTCACACCTTAAATCTATGTCCCCTAGTAACTGACTCTTCCACCCTGGGAAAAAGCTTCTGACTGGTCACTCTGTCCATGTCACTCATAACTTTGTAAACCTTTATCATGTCGCCCCTCCATCTCCGTCGTTCCAGGGAAAAAAATCCGAGTTTTTCCAACCTCTCCTCGTAGCAAATGCCCTCCAGACCAGGCAACATCCTGGTAAACCTCCTCTGTACCCTCTCCAAAGCCTCCACGTCCTTCTGGTAGTGTGGTGACCAGAATTGCACGCAATATTCTTAGTATGGCCTAACAAATGTTCTGTACAGCTGCAACATGACTTGCCAATATTTATACTCTATGCCCCGACGGATGAAGGCAAGCATGCCGTATGCCTTCTTGACTACCTTATCCAACTGCATTGCCACTTTCAGTGACTTGTGGACCTGTACGCCCAGATCTCTTTGCCTATAAATACTCCTCAGGGTTCTGCCATTTACTGTAAACCTCCCACCTGCATTAGACCTTCCAAAACGCATTACCTCACATTTGTCCGGGTTAAACTCCATCTGCCATTTCTCCGCCCAATTCTCCAACCGATCTATATCCTGCTGTATTCTCTGACAATCCTCATCATTATCAGCAACTCCACCAACCTTTGTGTCATCCACAAACTTACGAATCAGACCAGCTACATTTTCATCCAAATCATTTGCATATACTACAAACAGCAAAGATTCCAGCACTGATGCCTGCGGAACACCACTAGTCACATCCCTCCATTCAGAAAAACACCCATCCACTGATACCCTCTGTCTTCTGTGACTAAGCCAGTTCTGTATCCATCTTGCCAGCTCACCTCTGATCCCATGTGACTTCTCCTTTTGTACCAGTCTGCCATGCAGGACCTTGTCAAAGGCTTTACTAAAGTCCATATAGGTAACATCCACTGCCCTTCCTTCATCAATCATCTTCGTCACTTCCTCAAAAAACTCAATCAAATTTGTAAGACACGACCTCCCCTTCACAAAACCGTGCTGTCTCTCGCTAATAAGTTCATTTGTTTCCAAATGGGAGCAAATCCTGTCCCGAAGAATCCTCTCTAATAGTTTCCCGACCACTGACGTAAGGCTCACCAGCCTATAATTTCCTGGATTATCCTTGCCACCCTTCTTAAACAAAGGAACAACATTGGCTATTCTCCAGTCCTCTGAGACCTCACCTGTAGCCAATGAGGATGCAAAGATATCTGTCAAGGCCCCAGCAATTTCTTCCCTTGCCTCCCTCAGTATTCTAGGGAAGATCCCATCAGGACCTGGGGACATATCTACCTTAATGCTTTGCAAGACACCCAACACCTCCTCCTTTTTGATAATGAGATGACTGAGACTATCTGCACTCCCTTCCCTAAGCTCATCATCCACCAAGTCCCTCTCTTTGGTGAATACTGATGCAAAATACTCATTTTGCACCTTGCCCATTTCCTCTGGCTCCACACATAAATTTCCATCTCTGTCCTTGAGTGGGCCAACCCTTTCCCTGGTTACCCTCTTGCTCTTTATATATGTATAAAAAGCCTTGGGATTTTCTTTAATCCTGTTTGCCAATGACTTTCATGACCTCTTTTAGCCCTCCTAACTCCTTGCTTAAGTTCCTTCCTACTGTCTTTATATTCCTCAAGTGCTTCGTCTGTTCTTGGACTTCCAGCCTTTACAAATGATTCCTTTTTCATTTTGACTCGGCTCACAATATCCCATGTTATCCAATCAATTGTCTAGGATCCTTGCACAGGTCAAATGTAGGTCAACGACATTGCTCAGTAATTATTGACAATTTCACTAAGTGGATTGAGACATTCCCATGCATAACTAACACACCGCTCACTGCAGCACACTTACTACTGAGTGAGGTGATCTGGAGGTGGGGATTCGTAATACAAGTGCATGTTGATAAAGGTTCAGAATTGAAAGGGATTTTCTTTACAGCATTACAGGAAGCAATGGGAATTACACAAAAATTGCATGTTATCCCATCACCCTCAGTCATCAGGGGGTTCGAAAGCAGAAATAGGTCTTTGAAAATGAGGCTTAACAAGTTTTCTTCAAATCACCCAACTGAGAGGGCAACAACAACAAAACACGAACAAAATACTGTGGATGCTGGAATCTAATAGGTTTTAAGGAGGTAAAATGTGGGAGGGTGGAAAAAGAACAAAAGGGAAGGTCTGTGATAGGGCAGTAGATGGGAGACATTAAATGACAAAAGGGTTGATGGTGTAGAGCCAAAGGGAGTGGTAATGGAACAAGTAAAGAAATAAAAGATGCATCGAGATAAGGTGTCAATGACAGAATAATGAGCAGTTGCTGTCTGAAAGCAAAAATAAGAAAAAAAAATCAAAGCTGAAACAAATGGGCAACTCTGCTACCAATGTGCTTAATGGCTAGATGTTCTATCCCACACTGCACTGCAGGAGTGCCACTTTGCCAAACAATGATGGGTGACTAATGTGTACCCCAGGACATCTCTTTGCTGCCACCAGAAACACCATTGATTCCGGGAGTGTTTTGGACACATGATTGGTTATTATGATTGACGATGACCAAGTCACTAATCAATATGTGGCCCATCAAACTGGCAAATCAAAAAATCAGATTAAGAATTACATCGATAAAAGGATGATACCTTTTAAATATGAAGCTGGTGACAATCTCTTGGTGTTACGCTATGGAAAAAAGGATCATGTGTTTGCACCAAAAAGGCTAGGATGAGTTCCAATTGTGCATAAGGTGAACCCAGCTGTGGAAAGAGGAACGTAGAAACAGGAGAACCTGTTCCAGCATTCTGGAATTCCTTTGCGGGAAGAAGTGTTTCCTAATTTCACGACTGAAAGTCTGGCTCCAATTATTTGACAAGCCTCCTTGTCCTAGATTCACCAACCAGCAGAAATAGTTTTTCTCTATCTACCCTATCTTCCCCTTAATGTCTTGAAAAATTTGATAAAATCACCGTTAAGATGTTCTAAATTTGAGGGAATACAACTGTAGTTTGTGTAATTTCTCCTCCTAGTTTAAACACTGGAGTCCAGGTATCATTCTGCTTCTGTTATAATACACTGGGAAAGAGAAACATCAAAGTACTGGGTGGTGTCACATTATCCAGTTGAAGACTGGAGTGTGGCCAGAAATTGTTTTGATTATTAATGGAGATACAATGCTTGACTTAAAGATATAAAGGGCTGGATTTTAAGAAGCCCTCGATGTCATGATCCATGATGTGGAGGGGCCTGAAGATGGCTCTGGATGAGGCCGTCATGGACCTTGACACCGGCAGGGCCCGGCCCGATCCTCCTGGTGACGAGGAGGCTCTGTGACGGCCCCCCCACCCCCGCCACTGGGCAATGGAACCACAATTTGAATATTCAAATCAATAACATTAATTAATTTAAATACACTTACCTGAGATCTTGAGTGCCCGCCGTAATCTTTGATGCAGTGACCAGCACTCCCGCGCCTACAAATCCCAGTCCACGGAAACAAAACGCCACACTGGTGGGGAGGGGAGAGGAGGTAAGTTTATCAGTGTGGGGGGATGGGCAGGGGGGCAGGGGGCAGGGTCAAATTCACAGAATGGGTGTCGGGGATGGTGGGAAGGGTTAAATCTTAAACTTTGTGCAGTTTGTGGGCGAAGGTCAGATGTAAAACGTATGTGTTTTGGGGGAAAAGGGAAATAGTCATTCTAATTGTTATTGAGGGTGGTAAATGGGCAAAAGAAATATATTGATTTAATTTTGTGATATATTTCTTTCAATATTTAAATCTGCCGGCAGGGCTGACTGCCCTTTAAAAACGCTGCCAGCGCCTGCGCACAGACAGCTGACGCCATTGCCGGGGACGGACAGCCCCCGTCCCCTCCTCCATGTGATTGGCTGGGCGGGCCGCCATTTTTTGAGCTCACTGTCGAGATCATCAGTGTTTAGAGATACAGCACTGAAACAGGCCCTTCGGCCCACCGAGTCTGTGCCGACCATCAACCACCCATTTATACTAATCCTACACCAATTCCATATTCCTACCACATCCCCACCCTGTCCCTATATTTCCCTACCACCGACCTATACTAGGGGCAATTGCTAATGGCCAATTTACCTATCAACCTGCAAGTCTTTAGCTTGTGGGAGGAAACCGGAGCACCCGGAGGAAACCCATGCAGACACAGGGAGAACTTGCAAACTCCACACGGGCAGTACCCAGAATTGAACCCGGGTCTCTGGAGCTGTGAGGCTGCGGTGCGAACCACTGTGCCATTGTTCATAGATTCCAGCCCAAATACTTCACAATGATGACACTACAGTTATTGATTCTGTGTGTAATATTTGGACTAATATGAGTTCAGGCAATGTATCACATCTCTGCTTATGGAGTCATAAACCAATTTGTGATTGTATAAGATACTTCACCATTGGTCCAAGAATGCAGAATACAACTGCCAGTCAGTTATACATGGTTGCCAAATAATATGCCAACTCCTGGTTTGGCCTGAGGACTTCAGTGGAATATGGGAGGACTAACAAGACAAGGGAATATACAATGGATGGTAGGACCCGAGGAAGTACAGAGGGTCAGAGGGACCTTGGTGCACTTGTCCATCGATCACTGAAGGCAGCAGCAAAGGTAGATAAGGTGGTTAGGAAGGCATATGGGAGACTTGCCTTTATTAGCCGAAGCATAGAATATAAGAGCAAGGAGGTTATGATGCACCTGCATAAAACACTAGTTAGGCCACAGCTGGAATACTGTGTAGTGTTCTGATCACCACACTATAGGAAAGATGTGATTGCACTGGAGAGGGTGCAGAGGAGATTCACCAGGATGTTGCCTGGGCTGGAGCATTTCAGCTATGAAGAGAGGCTGGATTGGCTTGGGTTGTTTTCCTCAGAGCAGAGAAGGCTGAGGGGGGACCTGATTGAAGTATACAAAATTATGAGGGGCATTGATAGGATAGATAGGAAGAAACTTTTCCCTTAGCGGAGGGGTCAATAAGCAGGGGGCATAGATTTAAGGTAAGGAGCAGGAGGTTCAGAGGGGATTTGACGAAAAATGTTTTCATCCAGAGGGTGGTTGGAATCTTGAAGACACTGTCTGAAAGGGTGGTCAAGGCAGGAACCCTCGCAACATTTAAGAAGTATTTAGATGAGCACTTGAAATGCCATAGCGTACAAGGCTAAGGGCTAAGTGCTGGAAAATGGGATTAGAAGAGATAGGTGCTTGATGGCCAGCACAGACACAATGGGCCGAAGGGGCTGTTTCTGTGCTGTATAACTCTATGACTCTATGTCTAAAGATGATGGCTACTTTACATTAGACGTTTCAATAAATACCAGTGGTATGGGGGTTAAGAAGGATGAACAAATCAGTTACAGTACATATGTTACTGTACTAAATGTTATACAAAACCATTTCCTTATGTTCTCAAACAACATGATGGGAAGCTTGAGTGTGCGGCAACAAAACGTCTGCAATCAGGCTCAGTAAACTCAGGATGCTTTTTCACCCAGGATGGGCCCATGTGTCAATAACTGTTTGGTTTCTACAAGGTTGTCAAACACAAGACACTCAAACCCAGGACATCAAGTGGTGAAAACGAATATACGTTAAGAAACTGTACCGTTTCCACTGATTTCACAAGTATGGCATTTCCTCAGGGGCTATGTGATAATGATTTTGTTGTCAGGGTTTAAGTAGTGCTTGAATAAGGACAGGATTGGTTCTCTTAATATACCGCTGGGATGTATTGGGAGGCAGAGAGAAAGAGTTAATATTCTCTCACACTTTTGCCAGAAAGGGCCCATTATGGATTGGAGGCAGGAGGAGCTGATGATGGGGCTTCATGAAACATATTAGAAATAGAAAATCAAAATGATGATCAAGGCAAATTAAAGGATTATTTTTAAGTGTTAGTGAGAATTTTAAAAGTTTAAGCTGAACAGTTAAACGTTTGTGTTGTTGAATCATAAATAAGAAATCACTCAGTGATTTCTTCATCCTCAGGGAGGGACTGTAAGATCACCTAGTTTTGTATAAATACATATGTGGGATTTGGATTTGTTTTCATCTGATATGATTAAACGTGTTGGTTTCTTTTCACTTATAGACAGCTTGTAGAATTGTACTGCAACTAGAAATGATGAAAAGGTTAATGTTGTTCATTGTCAGGATGCTTTACAGTTTAATGTGTCAGGGCACAATTTAGCTGATGTTGTTGGATATTTTTGCCAAAACTGTAGAATGTGTGTTTCGTGTTTCTTTACTTCTTTATGTAGCCACATTGTGAAACGGGATCACCAGGGCAGTCTTGAAACAGGATGTGAAACAACAGGAGAGGATCAGAAACAAGTTTCCATCTGTTGTTTAATAGGAAATTCCTCATTTCTGGGTGTCTTTTTCACAATAAGACTTGTCATGCCATAATGAATCAGCAACAAATAGTTTTGTGAGCAGCAGCCTATCAGAATCTTCAGCTTTTACTGTCATGTCCAGAATTTAAGCATAAGGGACCATTCTTACAAATAAAATAGAAAATGCAGGAGGATTTGTTGTAACAAAAGTTTATTAAATATGTGAAACAGATTGCAGACATGACTGGAATAATAAGAAAAATCAATATGTTTCAATAAGGAGTTAAACAATTGCTTGTGAGCAAATGGGATTTGAGGCGATTGGAAATGTAGCAACAGAATACTGTGTATGTGTGGACTAGATATATTGAAGGTTGTCTCCTTCAATAACCAGTTACTGTGTGACTATGTTGTTGTGTTACATAACTGCCATATTGAAGACAGTCATTAAGTGTGATTTGGTTCCTGATGCCAGGGACTGGGACTTTGCCCTTTCCAGACTGGGGGATGTAATTCATACCTTGGTTACTGTGACTATTAACTCCACCTGTCACCTACTGGTGAAAAATAGCTGACAGTCTGTCTCTGGCTCAAAAATGTCCATAAACCTGTCCAGAGCCAGTGTCACCAGTAATGTAACTTTATGCTATTGTTATGTGAGTAATGAAATAGGCAGCATCGTTTTGGATGAGCTAAATTTTATGGAGCTAGAATGTGGGAGACCAATGGGAGTGCATTGGAATAGTCAAGCCTGGAGTTACTAAAGACATGAATGAGGATTTCAGCAGCAGCTGAGCTGGATCAGTGGCAAAGTCAGGTGATGTGATGGAGGTGGGAATAGGCGGTGTTAGTGATGTTGAAGATATGAGGTCAGAAACTCACTTTGGGATCAAATATGGTCCCGAGGTTGTGAACAGTGTGGATCAGTCTCAGAAGGTTGCCAGGGAGAGTAACTAGGGAATGGATTATGCAGCAGGGAACTGAAGACAATCTTCCCAGTGCTTAATTGGAGGAAATTTCTACTCATCCAACACTGGATGTCAGTCAAGCAGTCTGACAATATAGAGACAGTGGAGGAGTCGAGAGAGGTGGTGGTCAGGTAGAGCTGGATGTTGTCAGTGTACATGTCATAGAGTCAAAGAGTCACAGAAAGAGGCCCTGCGGTCCATCGTGTCTGTGCCGTCTATCAAGTTGATTTATTCTAATCCCATGATCCAGCACTTGGCCAGTAACCTTGTATGCTATGGCGTTTCAAGTGCTCATCTAAATATTTCTGAAATGTTGTGAGGGTTCCTGCCTCTACCACCCCTTCAGGCAGTGTGTTCCAGATCCCAACCACTCTCTGGGTGAAAATTCCTTTCCTCAAATCCCTTCTAAACCTTCTTCCCCTTACCTTAAATCTATGCCTCCTGGTTATTGACCCCTCTGCTGAGAAAAAAGTTTCTTCCAATCAATGCCCCTCATAATTTTGTATACTTCAATCAGGTCCCCCCTCAGCCTTCTCTGCTCTAAGGAAAACAACCCTAGCCGATCCAGTCTCTCTTCATAGCTGAAATGCTCCAGCCCAGGCAACATCCTGGTGAATCTCCTCTGCACCCTCTCCAGTGCAGTCACATCTTTCCTATCGTGTAGTGATCAGAACTGTACACAGTAGTCCAGCTGTGGCCTAACTAGCGTTTTATACAGCTCCATCATAACCTCCCTGATCTTATATTCTGCGCCTCAGCTAATAAAGGCAAGTATCCCATATGCCTTCCTAACCACCTTATCCACCTGTGCTGCTGCCTTCAGTGATCTTTGGACAAGCACACCGAGGTCTCTCTGACCCTTTGTAATTCCTCGGGTCCTGCCATCCATTGTATACTCCCTTGCCTTGTTAGTCCTCCCAAAATGCATCACCTCACACTTCTCAGGATTAAATTCCATTTGCCACTGCTCCGCCCATCTTACCAGCCCATCTATATCATCCTGTAGCCTAAGGCGTACCTCCTCACTGTTTACGACACCACCAATTTTCGTGTCATCTGTGAACTGACCGATCATACCTCCTGTATTCACATTGAAATCATTAATGTTCACTACAAACAGCAGGGGTCCCAGCACTGATCCCTGCCGTACACCACTGGTCCCAGGTTTCCACTCACAAAAACAACCCTCAACCATCACTCTCTGCCGCCTGCCACTAAGCCAATTTTGGATCCAATTTGCTAAATCGCACTGGATCCCATGGGCTCTTACCTTCTTAACTAATCTCCCATGCGAGACCTTATCAAAAGCTTTACTGAAGTCCATGCAGACGAAGTCAACTTCTTTACCCTCATCTACACATCTAGTCACCTCCTCGAAAATTCAATCAAGTTTGTGAGAAACGATCACCCCTTGATAAAGCTACGCTGGCTATTCCCTGATTAATTCCTGCCTCTTCAAGTGGAGTTTCATCCGGTCCCTCAGAACTTTTTCCAATACTTTCCCTGCCACTGATGTTAGACTCACCCGTCTGTAATTACCTGGTTTATCCCTGCTACCTGTGAAAATTAATGACGTGCTTTTAGATGATGTAACTGAGGGGCAGCATGCAGATGAGAAATATGAGGGGACAAGGATAGATCCTCAGAGGATACAATAGGTAATGATGTTGGAGTGGGAAAAGAAACCATTACAAGTGATTATCTGGCAACGATTAGATAGATAAGAATGGAACCAGGCGAGTGCAGTCCCAACCAGCTGGACAACAGTGGAGAGGCAGCAGATCAGATGGTTTCATCTTAGTGACAAAGAATTCTCTGAACTCCTCACACTTAGGGCTCAATTTTACCAGCCCCTCGACATCATGGGTCGTGGGTGGAGGTGGGCCCATAAAATACTTGCGGAAGAGGACCGCTGCGACCCACAATGCTGAGAAGGCCCCGTCGCCTTTTACCTGCCTCGGTGCACCCACCCCTCCCACCCGCTGCCAAGGGGCGGGGCCTTCATTTGCATTGCAAAATGTATTCAATAAATGTAAATAAACCTACCTAGACCGAGCGGCCTTCCCACGCCAGCATTCCGTACAGTGGCCGGATGTCCCATGCCTTCGGATCCCCATTTGGGAAACGGAGGCGAGACACTGGTGGGGAGGGGGGAGAAGTGTAATTCTCAGGGTGGGAGACGGGGAAGCTGTGGGGAACAGTCTTTTGATTGGTGGGGTGATGGTGGGAAGGGGTTAAGGTCTAAAGTTAATAAAGGTCGGGGGGAAAGGCTGGAGTCTGCATCAAAGTTTTTTCGGGGGATATGGTTATTTAATAAATCGATTCTTCCATGGGGAATGTATGTGAGGGAAGAGAAAATGTGATTAAATGTGTAAGTTTAATTTTGAACTTTTGTTCCTTTTAAAACTGCGAGTGAAGGGCTCGAAGCCCTTTAAAAATGGCGCCGGCGATTGTGCGGTGGCACTGGTCACCGTTGCTGGGATACAGTAGCCGCCCCCTCGACATCATCAGGGGCAGCCGTTCCACCTCCTCCATTTAAATCAGCCCCCGGGTATAATATCGCGGGGGCTCAGCGCAGAGATGTCACGTGTGATGTGCACTTTTTTTCAAGGTCGCCGTCGAGAATGGCGGAGAGCAGGTAAAATTCAGCCCTTATTGTGAGAGGGGAGGGTGGAGGAGACAGTGGAGTGAAGTTTAAGAAGACGGTGTCCGGTCAAGAAAAGAAGGCGGGGTTATCTTCTCATTGCAGGATGATCCAGGAATAGTGAGCAGTTTCAGCAGATGAGAACAGGACCCAATAGAGCTTTCTGTGACCTGGCCGTGTTGCTGAACAAGTTGTCTGTCATATCCTTTCAATTCGGCATCACTTGGAATTATGGGAGCTGAGGTGTGGGCCGTACCAGGGGAAATGACCAGAGTGAGAGAGAGAAATGGATTTATTTGGAGCGAGGGCTTCAAAGATTGATGTGAGGGTGCAGTGGAGCAAATCGGTAACTGCGGAAATGTTGCGGAAAATGGAAGGTCAAAGGCTAGACAGTTGGGATTTTTAATGTGCAGTTGTAAGTGAATTGGGGGATGGTCTATTTTCCGGGGTGGATACAGAAGGAGGTAGGGTTGGGGCGTGGAAGGGGTATGTGGGTGGAGAGTGATACAAGGAAGTGATCAGAGATGGCCTTATCTGTAATTGAAGCGCAACTATGTGAGATGGCATGGTCAAGGTTGTAACCGTGAAGATGAATTGGGAAATTAACATTGAGGGAGAGGTTTAGGGAAGATTGGAAGGCGAAGATCTCAGAGGAGGGAGAGAATCATGAGTTGAGATGGAGATTGAAATCACCGAGGATGAGATGTCATTCAGCGCAGAGGCTAAGGGAGCAAAGCAAAAAATATATCTCAGTGAGAATATTTACGTTGTACTTGGGAGGTCGGTAGATAACGAGGATTTTGATTGAGAGGTGAGAGGGGTGGAGCAGCGGGAGATGCTGAAAGGGGGAGAAAATGCCAGAGGAGTGGGGGGGGGTTAGGCCAAGGTGTGATCTGGTGATAAGTGCCACACTGTCACTGCATCAATCTCCATGGGTATTGTGGTGAAAGGTCGAGCCAGGTGGGCAGGCTTCATTTAGGGGGAATGTGTTATCACCCCTCAGCCAGGTTTCCATTGAGGCCATGATGTCACTGCAATCATCCACAATAACTTCATGGATGGAAAAAGGCCTTGAACGGTCATTCTGGTGGGAGATGTGTAGAGGGATGATGAGAGCTGATCCATTGGCTGAGTCCATAATGTCAGCAGTGGGAGGGGTGAGTTTGATGAGAAAGATATTGGAAGATTAGCCCTCAGTGGGTGCGGAGATTCAGTGAAAGATTAGGATGGGGCAATTGGGATCGATGCTTGTAATGTGTGATCGCCGAGTGCCTCAATGACCACTGTGGAGGATGCAGAGAGCGAGAAAGTGGGAAGCTGTAGACTTATCCAATAAAACAGAGACAGGGGAAGTGGTCACGGGAGATGTTCCAAATTAGTTTAATTTTATTCTAAATGTATGTGTTTTAGGGAGTAAAACGAACATGAGGTCTTCACTGAGAGCAGCCATGTTGAACACTCTTTATTTACACCTTTCAACAGAGGGGGCAGTAGAGAGGCAGTATACAAATGTTCTCCTATTACATACAATCAGCCAGTTTAATTCAGTTTCCACTCTCTCCCCACGTAATCATTTGTTTTACATTAACACCAGTATGTCTTTAACACAAATATCATCACTGACAAGAAGTAATGAAAAGAACAACTTATTTCTTCTATAAAAGCAAAATACTGCGGAGGCTGGACATCTGAAATAAAAACAAGAAATGCTGGAATCACTCAGCAGGTCTGGCAGCATCTGTGGAAAGAGAAGCAGAGTTAACGTTTCGGGTCACGGACCCGAAACGTTAACTCTGCTTCTCTTTCCACAGATGCTGCCAGACCTGCTGAGTGATTCCAGCATTTCTTGTTTTTATTATAACTTATTTCTTCTTCCTTCCTACATAATTTCAATGAACCTATCTGGCTTCTTTCTCTTTCTGTCTGGGTATCTTCTTCCATTTTCATTAGCTTGACTCTGCTCTGCCAACATCTCAGACTGTGTCGACTCTGAACTTTGACTTTGACGACCAACTCCACTTCATGGTTTGAACTGTGAAATTGATTAGTTTTAATCAAAGACATTGACTCACTTTGTTCTAGTGGTGGGCTCTGTGATACCGGAAAACTTTCAGTTTTACTGTGACTTTCACTTTCCTCCTGATTTTCACTTGGGACTGGAGGAATTTGGACTTTAAGTCTATCATGACCTCGATCTGAAACATTGCTGCAACCTGGAGCATTACTGTTTCCTCTACTCAGACATGCAGTCTGGATATGACTGACGTTTCCACAGGCATAGCATTTTGAGTGGAAATGGGAACATTTGGATCGTTGGCAGTTACCATGGCAATGATAGCATCTAAATTTCTGATTCTGAGTCTGCAAACTTGGCTTCCTGGTTGCTGCTGAAATCTGGTGGACTTCCTCTGCCAGCTCAAGAAAAAAACTTTCTTGCAATCTGCAGCTATCTCAGCCTGCCATTTCCACGGCTGTGGCCTCATCGCAGGCCTCCTTCCCTCCCAGCTCACTGCCTTTACTCAAAATTTTAGAATGTATTCTCTCAAATGAGATGTAAAAAAAAATCAGTCCCATCCCTTCATTGTCACATTTCTGTGTTGTTGACACAGAATAAAACTAACATGAAGTCTTAACTGGAAGCAACCATCTTGAACACAATTTAATTACACCTTTCAACAGAGAGGGCTGCAGAGAGACACCACACAAATGCACTATTACATGCAATCAGCCAGTTTAATTCAGTATACTACAGTATGATTAGTGCAAAGGATTTTCTGCTCTATGTACACAAAAGGTGCCTTACATTAAATATAAACTCAATCAAATCAATCCGTTTGGCTTCAAAACAGCATGATTACAGAGACTGAGTGGAGAGAGGCTGGGTTCACATGTGGTTTATACGTGAGAATATTTCATATTCTTCATTATTTTAAAACCTTAGAAAGTGTAATGAAGGGATATTTCACCCCATTCTTCAGTTCCTCTCTAAACTTACTCTGGGTCACAGAGTAAATAAAAGTGTTTGTGCAGCAACTCAGGAGCTGAAGCATAAACCCAAGTCGTTCTACAATGTGTGATGGACCTTCAGGATCAGTCAGGTCCAGCAGAACTAATCTAGAATGAATCGTAGACAACAGGAACAGAATCCATAGAAGGATAAAATTCCCCGATATCATAAAAAGTGAAGTGATTGATTTTCTTCTGTTCATTGTCTCTGGATCACTGTGACTCTCCCCACTGACCCGGTCCCGAAGTCTCTTGCGAATTCTGATGGTCACTAGAATGTGTCTGACAGTTAAAACATTGAGCATCAGAATCAGAATAAATGGTACACATGGGGTGAAAATATAATGTAGAAATTCAATTGCTGCCCATACTGGTGAAAACATAACACTCCAGGGAAGAACGCAGAACCAGGGGCCTCGAAAACGGATATAGCTGCTTGAAAGCATAAAATACCAGAAAATATTCTTCACACAGAACAACACAGACATTGTTCCAATAATCACAGCTGCCGATTTCTCAGTGCAATATTTAGTTTTCAGTTTCTGGCAGCAAATGGCCACAAATCGATCAAAGGTGAAAGCGACGGTGAACCAGACAGAACAGTCCGTTGCTGCATAAAGTAGGACAGCGTGGATATTACACACTGGAATATCAAACAGAAATTGAAACATTTTACGATAACTAATGGGAATTTGCCTCAGTATCAGATCGAAGATAATGACCAATAGATCTGCTGCTGCCATGGCCACCAAGTAACGAGTGACACATTTGGAGAGACCACACTTTCCCCGAGACAGGATCACAATCGTCACTAAGTTAACTGTAAGGAAGAGGAAAAACAGGGACATTATACATCAGGATGGGAGCAGGAATATCAATATAGTGGATCCATGGGTAGAATAATGGTCTCCCCTGGTACACTGAAAGTAAACACACTGACTGGTGCCATGCAAACCAAAGAGATCAATTCTCAGCTGGATCAGTTACACTGGGATATGGTGGGACAATTACCAAGGTCTCGCTCCTGATCAGTGACCCTTGGACATGCTGAGCTTTTAATCCCCCGGCTTCTGCTGCTGTTCTATGACCATGGGATATGATGTAAGTTGGTTTCCTGTTTCAGATTCTTTGCATTTAATCTTTGGCATGACCCCAACCTGTTTGTTTTTGTGAATTAAGATGCAGCCCTTTGTGTCTTCTGCAAACTTGGATATATGGTTCTCAGATTCATTATTATCTAATCTAAGTCATCAATAAATATTATGAATACTTGAGGCTCCACCACAGATCATCTCAGCAGATTGGTCGTCACTTCATTCCAATACAAGTTGTTCTGACCTCACTGAGATCGTTAACATAAAAAGTACGAGATATGAACCTCAAGAGCAATTTCAAGAATTACACAACAAGATTTCATGTTTTGAGACCCTTGTTATAATAACTAAACTCAAAGAAATCCCCAATTAACAGCAGCTGTTACCCCAAATTAACAAGAAATATAGTTTTGCTATTAATTACAATGCTTGAAAACCTCACACCACATTTATATGTTATTAACTAACACCTCATCCCCGGGATGAAATGTTCGGGTCTTGGCGTGCTTGTCTTCCCATTTCTTTACAGTTGTTTGAGAAGCTTTCAGGTGTTCCTGAGACGCTTTGAAGGCTCCCATTAGGGGATTCCCTGGTGGCAAACAAAAGATATTCTAGCCTTTTGTCCCAATCATGAGGATATTCCTGATGGTATTCCCTGATCATCATTTTGAAGTTCTGATCGTACATTTCTAAAGCTCCTTGTGTCTGTGGGTGGTTTGCTGAGGACTTTAACTGTGTTACATCCAAATTATGCATATATTTCTGAAAAATTATAGACATAAAATTGGAACCTTGATCCAACTGAATCTCAATCAGTAATCCACATCTGGTGAAGAACTGGTTAACTTCTCGACCACTATCTTCGCAGAAATTGTTCTCAAGGGAATGGCCTCAGGGAATTGAGTAGCCATATATATGATCGTGAGTATATTTTGGTGTCCCACTTTCGTTTTCGGTAAACATCCTACACAGTCTTCCAACACCCTACATAATGGTTCCCCCAAAACTGATATGAGAATTGGAGGTGCCTGTTTTATAACAGATTATGGTTTTCCCACAATCTGGCACATCTGGCACATTTTATAAAACTGCATCACATCCTTGGAAAGACCTGGCCAATAAAAATGCTACCATAGATGCGATTGGATCTTCCGGATCCCCACATGTCCCACCATAGTAATTTCATGGGTCATGCTTCATCTGCAGGTCTGTCAGCAGGTCTCCACTTCCTCATCAGGATCTCATTTTTAATGTAATATTTTTCCAGAACTCCCTTGGCCTCAGTTTCCATTTGAGCCGATTGTGTCATTTGATTTAACTCTGGATTGGTTTGCTGACCCTTGATCAGAGAAGATTTATTAAACATTTCCTAAAGATTATTCAAATCCCCAAAGAAAGTTTCAGATATTTGGCTGTCTGTCTGTGGTGCCAATTTTACCTCCAAAAATTGAACTTGTTTCGTCATTGCTCCTGTCACTACACATGGAGAAAAACTTCCTGGAACCTTGTCCTGCAACTGTTCTGTCTCTTTGACTTCACTTGGTGTTTCAATGACTACAGGAGAAGTTACCACCTTCGCTCCGGCAGAATCACTCCCCAGGTGTAGATCAACTCAATCTACCATCAAACTATGGACAACTCCTACAGCTACCGTTCAAGACATGAGGTCACACTCCAGGTGCACCCAATACAAAGGTACAGGTAGATACTCCCCGCCAATGTAAACCTTGGCATTCAGTGTGCACTCTGGTGAAAAGTTATGCCTTTCCCAGCAAAGAGTTTGTGTGGCTCCTGTATCCCTACATATAACTATAGGTTTACCTGCGTTAATTGAGGGATAAGGAGTTATTTTTCTCCTTGACAAGAATTCCCAATAATTCTCAAGTATCTTGCTCACATCCCCCCCACTCACAGCAGTTTTTATACTTGGCCTTACAGCTGCAGTCAGAGCTACAGCTTGCTCTGTCATACTCTCAGTCAGGACCCTTTCTCTGAGTTGGCCTTGTGTGTCCCAATAACTCAGTGATGAGGGGGCATAGATTTAAAGTGATTGGTAGAAAAATTAGAGGGGAGATGTGAAAAAGATTTTTCACCCAGAGGGTGGTGATGGTCTGGAAGTCACTGCCTGAAAGGATAGTTGAGGCAGAGACCCTCAACTCATTCAGAAGGAGTCTGGATATGCACCTCAAGTGCCGTAAGCTGCAGGACTATGGTCCAAATGCTGGAAGGTGGGATTAGAATAGGTGCATTTTTTTTCGGCCAGCACAGACATGATGGGCCAAGTGGCCTCTTTCTGTGCCTTCAACTTTCTATGATTCTATGGGTTTACCCCACAACTTCCAGCATTCTGCACAAAAGTGTCCCACCTTGTGGCAATGATAACACTTCGGCTTTCAGACCGCACTTCCATCCTCAATATCTTCCTTTCTGGCCTAATGAGGAGATCCTGGGGCATTCCCAGCTGTCTCTTCTTTTCCCTGGCTACTTGCCTTCTTTTCACCCTCCCATCTTCTATCCTTCTTCGGTTTGTGGGGGTGACAGACAAAGGGTTTGGGCTTGGAAATAAGCTCATAATCATCAGCAATCTCAGTTGCCTGTCTGGCTTTTGAAACCTTCTGGTTCTCTAAATGGGTTCTTATTAATGGAGAAAGTGATTTTTTACAATTCTTCCAGGAGAATTATTTCTCATACATGGCATTTACCTTTCGTGCTTACATCAAACGAACAAATTTGATTTGCTTTACCCTCTCATTCTATATAAGTCTGCCCAGTCTGTCTCCGGAGGTTTCAAAATTTCTGCTGGTAAGCTTCAGAGACTTTTTTGCCATCTTATAATCTGCAGAAGCCTTCTCAGAACGCATAGCAGAAACGTCATGAGCTCTGCCCATCAACCTTCTTTGCATGAGCAGTGCCCAGCTTTCCTTCGGCCACTTCATCTGTCTAGCTCACTTTTCAAAAGAAATGTAAAATGTGTCTACATCCCTTTCCTCAGACTTTGGGAGGCCTTGTACAAATTTAAAATGCTCTCCACTGGGTCCTCGGCTGGACTCAGCTTCTTCCTCAGAACTTTCACTGGAATCAAAGACAGGCTTTTGTTTTAGTTTCAGCTTTTTTCATTCGATTTCCATTCCTTCTCTTTCACTTTCTTTTTGAAATTCTCATTCAAGTTTCTTCATTTCTTTTTCATTTTCAAGCTCAATGTTTTTCGTTTCCAATTCTCTTTCTTTCAGAAATGTTCTCTCTTTCACCCTTTCCTCTCTTTCCACTTTCAAGTTCAAGCTGCTTCATCTGCAACTGAATTTTAGCTAATTCAATTGAATTATCATCTGGTTTGCCTTTTTCTTCTTTCAATTTCAAATGCTATTACTTCAATTATGTCTGCTTCCTTAGCTCCTGGTTTCAACACTGATCCCAATTTTGCTGACAATTCTATTAGCTTATCCTTGGTTGTATAACTCTATAACTCTGTGACACTCAGGGATAAGTCATCCTTCTCCAGAAAGATCATAGAAACTAACAAATCCATTCTGGTCATGTAAACTTTACTCTAATGCACAAGAAACCCTTTCTTTTCCCTTTTGCTCTTTTCAGTTATTATTACGCCACTTAGAATTTCATCTCGTCAGCTTTGGCTGATCCAGCACAGAGCCCCCAATTATATGTTACAACTGGGGTGGGAGGAATGCGCTGCATTTTCTAGTTCCACTTCTCTACAGGTCACAGCATGTATTTATATGTTTACCCAGGATCCGATATAGTCGATCATCGACTCTACTCTTTCCCCCCGAATTAATTGCATCAACTAGATTTCTTTAATAACCAACAAAATGATCAATTGATTATAAACAAGACTTATCCAGAAAGGAAGCAAAATATTAACACACTGATTGAAATATAAACATTCCTTTTTACCTTAGCCACTCTCACTCACACACACACACACACACACACACACACACACACATCAGTTAACTAAAAAGTAGAAAATTTCTCTGTAGAGCTATTTTTCAAAAAAAATACTTTTGCGAAATACTTGCTAATTCTTGAAGAAAAAAGAGAAGATATTGAAGGACATCAGTTGTCTTTTTTAGTCTGGTGCCAAGTATATGGAGATTGATGACTGGGATCTTTTCTGGAGCAGTTCATTCTGGAGATGTCAAGCAGTAGTCTGGTATACATTCCAGGAGAAATGTTACATCAGGGGTTTCAGTTATCCCACTCTGGATTTGCAGATTTGTCACTGAGTTAAAGAAAGATGAGCTGGTGTCTTATGTCTCAGCAGGCTGACCTCCAACTGCCTTCAAACACAGTCCGCACACCAACTGAACCTAAACAATATCTCAGAAGTGAAATCACAAACAGCAAGTCAGAACGTTCTGACAATGATACATCTTGACATGTCACTGCTCTGTAAACATCTTCCCCATGTCACCAAGGTTTCTGTTGTTTATTAAGCTTAAGGCATGTGATTTCTAGTAATGGTTATTTTCAAGCAAGACCTCTCAGTGATCCTTGTGAAAAACACATCCATCAAATCATTTCAGTTTTAAGTATAAGTCCTCAAAAAACATTCAAAAATGGAAGCACTGTCATAACACTTAGTTAAACGTAGGAAAACCTGTCTGGTTGGTTTTGCTATGATCATCGCAAGTAAGTAATGACACACCTATTGAATTGGCCAGTACATCCACTTTCAGAAAGAAAAAAACCTGTTGTCAACAAACAAGAGGAGGGACAAGAGGAAGGTCCTTTGACGCCTCCTCACTTGACCATAACGCACTCACTCTACATCCATCCATCCATCTATTCATCCATCCATTCATCCACCCATCCATCTATCTACCCATCTAATAATTCACACAATGGGAGAATTTACATTTATATTACAAAGCTATCCTGATGAACAGTCACTATCAAGGGGCTGATGCTGTAACTGATGCTGAGATCTGCTCCTTCGGGTTTGAGAATGTATCAGGACGGAAGTGGTACAATATTAATCTGGTGCTTTCGACCTGTGAGTGAGAACTGAATAGATTTCCACTTAATCGAGGGAATATAAATCAATAAAATGAGAAAGGAATCTACTTCACACATTACCCCATTTGCAATCAATTAGAATTAAATTTAGTTGGAATGATTTATTGTCAATTGCAACTCTGTATCGTTAATCTTATCCAGCAGACCTTCAATTATCCTTAAAGCCATGTCTACACTTATCAATTAAGCAGTTCTTGTCCAGTGTGCACAATGATAATCGGGGTGGGGACGGACCCTTCACCGGGAATAAAACCCACCTGATTATCCTTTCCTTAAACTTACTGCAATGAATATCAGGCTGGTTCTGTAAAGGACGTGCAATCCTTCTCCATCACTTTTTTATTCTAACACCCTCTTCAGGCAGTGAGAGTCAAGAGTGAGTTAAGGTGAGTTACAATATTAATAGGGGGGCATAAAACTTACCAGGGACACCAATAAAAGCAAGGGTGGGAAAATAAATACCCTGTATATCACGAAGCACCATACTGACATAATATTCCAGTGAACTAATCCGATTCATTCTTCCCATTTCTGCAGAACATTGATCCCGGTTTGTGCTGGAGACCAAACTCTTACTGACTCTGCAACTGAGCAAAGACCCTTATGTAAGGCAGGAGAAATCCCCATTGACATAATTATGAGTCAAGGAGACTGACATTACTTACAGTGACTGAACAAAAAGATTCTGTTCATCTCAGTTACACAACACATTGCAATATCATAAATTATATTTAGCCAGATATTGCACAATGGAATGTGAATCTCCCCAGACTCCAAGGATGAACAGACTGGGTGAAATCTGCAGTGTTACAGCATTGAGTGCTGTGAGAACAGATTTATTTACAGGTTGCCCGCTTTTTCTGTGATATAATTTGTTCTGTAATTTCGGAGAATTTCTCTCCAATTCACCGGATGGACTTTAAACTCAGCCAGTGAGACCAAAACATGTGGTATAGCCCCGGGAATATTCTTTACTCAATTCTGGATCAAACATCATTTTATTTCCATCGTCCTTAAAATGCTGTCACACTCCCAGACCCTAAAGATTGGGCACACATGATCTGGAATCAGTCCAAAAAATACACAACCATTGAGCCGACACATAGTCATATGTGGCCATGTAGCTGCTCCAAACATTGAAACATTCCCGAGGATTCCCCACAAGTATTGATTCCCATTCAGAGACCCATGTGATTAGATTCCAAGAGCCCAATCTCTATAAATGGTGATGCAATCACTGGTAACGGAATAAATCCTTACAATTACATCAGACAATTCCTGGGAAACAATCCACAATTACGAACTGTTCCTGTAAACGCCTGTAAAGAACTCACTGTCAAGTGTTTCTTATACTTATTCTCTCATTTCCAGAGGCAGAGTGCAAATAATTCACATTTCCAGAGATCCCCACCAGACAAAGTCCTAATTCCTGAATTTTAACCAGTTAGAGAAACTGGGATGGTTTTCAATGGAACAGAGAATGGTTGGAGTAGATTTAACAGAGATGCTCACAATCATGAAGGATTTTGACAGAATCGAGACGGAGAAACTGTTTCCACAGGCAGGAGGGTGAATAACCAGATGACACAGATTGAAAACAAATGGCAAAACATCCAGGGAGGATATGAGAAGAAATTTGATGCAGTGATTTGTTTTGAGCTGGATTACAGTATCTGAGAAAGTAGGAAGCAGATCTAATAGTAACTTTCCAAAGAAGTGGATATATATTGAAAAGGAGATATTTGCATGGCTATGGGGAAATAGCAGCAGAGAGCTAATAATTGAATCTCTCTTTCAAAAAAAACGGCACAGACTCCTTCTGTACAGAATGTTAAAATGACTGTCTATAAACAATTTACATTTGTATAGCACCTTAATCATAATGAAACATCCCAAGGTGCTGCACAGGAGCGTTTAAAACAACATTTGACACCGAGTCACATCAGGAGATATTAGGTCAGATGACAAAAAGCTTGGACAAAGAGGTAGGTTTAAACGAGTGGCTGAAAGGAGGAATGCAAGGTGGCGAGGCAGATTGATTTCAGGAGGGAATTCCAGAGTTTAGGCCCTGGCAACTGAATGCATGGTCACCAATGGTGGAGCAATTAAAATTGGGGATTCTCAAGAGGCCAGATAGCACAGATATCTTGGAGGTTTTGTGGGATGGATGAGATTACAGAGATAGGGAGGGGTGAGGCAGTGGAGGGACTTGAAAACAAGAATGAGAATTTTAAAATCAAGGCATTCCTTGACTGGGAGCCAATGTAGATCAGCGAGCACAGGGGTGACAGGGGAACAGGACTTGGTGCGAGTTAGGATACAGGCAGCAGGGTTTTGGATGAACTCAAGTTTAAGGGGAGTAAAATATAGTAGACCTGCCAGGAATGCATTGCAATGGTCAGTTCTAGAGGGAACAAAGGCATGAATGAGGGTTTCAGTGGCAGATGTGCTGAGACAGGGGTGAAATCAGGTGACGTCACAAGTGGAAATAGCCACGGGTCCCAGCTATGTCTGCATGTTGGTGGAATATGTGGAACATTCCTTATTTCAGTCTGACTTGGGCCCCCTCCATCACCTCTTTTTCTGGTACATCGATAACATTCCGGGAGCGGAGCCGACCTGCGGGGAAAACTCTGAGCTAGAAAAGAGGGTAAATAGAGTCCGAGGATCACGCCCTAGAGACTTACTGTCCGGGAGCAGAATGGAGAGGAGTGGACCTGTGGGGAGAACGCCGAGCGAGAGAAGAGGATAAATAGAGCCTGAGGATCATGGCCTAGACACTTACCTTCCGGCAGCACAGAGCAGTCCAGACGCATCGGAGTTTTGAAAAAAAGAAGGAAAAAAGTCAACAGTGACATCACATGAAATTTGCAAGATGATTGGTTGGTGAGTAACTGCTGTTAGGGAATAACTCTAAATAGCTGGGTAAGTAACCAAAGTAAAGAGAAAGGTCTACAGTTTTTTATATATATAGTAGGTAGTTTTTTGGGGGGATTCAAGGTCCCTAGTATAAATAATCCAATTTTTGGGTAATTTAAAGGAGTAAATTAAGGCTAAGTCATAGAGTCATACAGTTCTACAGCACAGAAACAGGACCTTCAGCCCATCGTGTCTGTGCCAGCCATCAAGCACCTATCTATTCTAATCCCATTTTCCAGCACTTGGCCCGTAGCCTTGTTTCATGGCACGGCAGCTCGTCAGCGTGGAATGCTCCTCCTGTGCAATGTCGGAAGTAAGGGGCACTGCCAGTCTCCAGGGCAAACACCTGGAAGTGTCTTCAGCTGCAGCTACTTGAAATCCACGTTTCAGATCTGCAGCGGTGGCTGGAGACACTGTGGAGCATCCGCGAGGTGGAGATCATCACGGATAGCACGTACAGGGAGGTGGTCACACTGTAGGTAAAGACTGCTCAGGCAGAAAGTGAATGGGTGACCACCAGGTTGAGTAGTAGGCGCAGGCAGGTAGTACAGGAGTCCCCTGTGGTCATCCCCCTCTCAAACAGATATACCGCTTTGGATACTGTTGGGGGAGATAGCTTCTCAGAGGAATGCAGCAAGACCCAAGTCTGTGGCACCATGGGTGGCTCAGCTGTACAGCAGGACGGAGAAAGTAGTGGGAGAGCTTTAGTGATGGGGGTTCTCTTGTAAAGGGTACAGATAGTCATTTATGTGGCCGCAAACGTGACTGCAGGATGGTATGTTGCCTCCCTGGTGCCAGGATCAAGGATGTCATGGAGCCGATGCAGGACATTCTGAAGGGGTGGCTGAACAGTCAGAGGTCATGGTACACATTGGTACTAACAACAGAGGTAGAAAGAGGGATGAGGTCCTGCAACAAGAATTTAGGGAGCTAGGTAGCAGATTCAAAAGCAGGACCTCAAAGTTGTAATCTTTGGATTATTCCCAGTGCTAGTGAGTATAGGAATAGGAAGATAGAGCAGATGAATGCGTGGCTAAAGAGATGGTGCAGGAGGGAGGGCTTTAGTTTCCTGGATCACTGGGTCTGTTTCAGGCAAAGGTGGAACCTGTACAAGTTGGACGGATTGCACCTGAACCGAATGGGACCAACATGCTTGCTGGGAGGTTTGCTCGTGATGTTGGCGGGGAGGGTGGTGCGGGGGTTAAACAAATTTGGCAGGGGGATGGGATACAGAGTGGAAGCAGAGTAGGGGGTGATACACAGTCAAATATAGAAGAGAAACTGAGTCAATCTGGAAGGCAGAGCAAATATAGACCTGTTAAGGTACAAGCGAATAATGCAAGGCTGGATTGCATCTATTTTAACGCAATGAGTCTGACTATTAAGGAAGATCAATTGAGGCATTAATTAACACATGGGAATTGCTATCACAGAGACATGGTTGAGGGAGGGGCAGGACTGGCAGCTCAATATTCCAGGGTATAGAATCTTTAGGCGTGACAGAGTGGGGTGTAAAAGAGGACGTGGCATTGCACTGTTGATCAAGGAGTCAATTACTGCAGTAAGGAGGTATGATATCTTGGAAGGTTCCTAAAACGAGGTCATATGGGTAGAACTTAAAAACAAAAAGGGGGCAATCACTTGACTGGAAGTGTACAACAGGCCTCCAGTCAGGGAGAGATGGAGGAGCAGGTATGTCGGCAAATCTCAGAGAGGTGCAAAAATAATCGGGTAATAATAGTAGGGGATTTCAACTTCTCCAGTATTAACTGGAATAGTCTTAGTGCACAAGACTTAAAGGGGCGGAATTCTTAAAGTGCATAAAGGAGAGCTTTTTGAGCCAGCACGTAGAAAGTCCTACAAGAGAAGGGGCGGAGGTAGATAGATTCTTGTTAGGCAATGGAATCAAAGGTTATCGGGAGTAGCTGGGAGTGTGGAATTCAAGACACAAACAGATCAGTCATGATTTTATTGAATGGCAGAGCAGGCTAGAGGGGCCGAATGACCTACTTCTGCTCCTAATTTTTATGTTCGTGTGTTTGCATGAGTCGATAGGGAGAAACTGTTCAAGATTAGTGGAAGGGTCGAGATCAAGAGGACAGGAATTTAAAGTGACTGGCAAAAGAACTAACGGTGACATGAGAAAGAAACTTTTTTTCTGCAGTGAATGGTTTTGATCTGGAATGTACTGCCTGAGAATGTAGTGCAGGCAGATTCAATCAGGGCTTTCAAAAGGGAATTAGATAAAAACCTGAAGTGAAAAAATTGCAGGTCTATGGAGAAAGGGCAGGGGAGTGGGACTAGCTGAGTTGCTCTTGCAGAGAGCTATCAAAAACACGATGGACCAAATGGCCTTCTTCTGTGCTGTCGCCAATCTATGATTCTATGATTCTAACCACAATTAACACTTACTTTCCGACTCATTTCACTGTAAAATTATTTGGATTTCATGAAAAGCTGACAGCTATGAAACTGAAAATGAGCACCATGGAATTTTCTGTTCAGGACAGATGTTGTTGCAGGTAGAGGAATTCAGCATTTTCTCTGAAGTAATTTGTCCATGAGGAACCCAACTACATGGATTCAGTAGTGTAGCAGTTATCATGATCATTGCTCATGTTAAAATCCCCCGGATCAAACTCAGGCAAAAGACTGATGTTAGAATCTTGTTTTTCCTCTGAAATAAACAACCCCATTACATTTAACAAAAGTTCCACCAGATTCCTGGTGTCTTAGGCAAACAACTTTTTACACCAGTGTAAAATGAGCTGCAGGAAACAGCTTATCACCTGCAAAGTACAAATCAAATCATGAAAGGGTCGACTCCTTCAGTAAGAATTTGCTCCAAACTGCAAAAGAAGCTTCTGGCTTGATTAATGGTGATTAAAGCAATTGCTTTTTTCACATTGGATGCATGTCAGTAATTCAACCCAATGGCTCTACTGAAACTGTGTTATAAAAATCATTTTACTGACTGATAATCAAACCTGGGCCACAGCAGTGATAGCATCAAATAGTAAACTCGAGATCACCAGGAAAAGCTGTAACAGCTCTTGTGATTATTGGACTTGTTTGAACTGTAACTGCATTTCATGGCCCTGCAGATTACCGATTTATTTATTTGAATCCCTAATATTTAATCATCAATTGGGGTGCAGTTGTCTTTATTTCAAATGGATTTTGGAGGTTCTGCATTTCTCAAAATGCTACTTTTAAATTACATAAAAATTACATTTATCCAGAACGCAGACACATATAAAAATAATGGTAAATGACATAAACACAAATAGATGGGGGGGGGGGTGAATTTTATGTTGGTGACGGGGTCTTGGCCACCGGCTGAAGCACCAGCGAGAGCCCTGCGTCACCTCTTTGTGTGAAGGCCCGCCGCATTACCTGCCAAATAGGAACTTAAGTACTCTCGTAATTTCCTGACAACAAATGTTAGATTAACCAGTCTATCATTCCCTATGTTTCCTCTCTCACCTTTCTTAACCAGTAGAGTGACATGCACAATTTTCAAATCAACAGAACAGCATAAGAAATACAATGAGTAGACCATTCAGCCCCTCGAGCCTATTCTGTTATTCAATACAACCATGGCTGATCTTCAAACTAAATTACACCTTCCTGTCTGATCCTGACATCCTTAATTCCCTTAGTACCCAAAAATCTAATGATTTCCCTCTTGAATATACTCAAGGACAGGGCATTCACAGCTCTCTGCGGGAGAAAATGCCTAAGATTCATAACTGTGAGAGTCGAAATTTCTCCTCATCTTAGTCCCAAATGACCAACTCCTTCATCTGAGACTGTGACCCATGTTCTAAAATCCCCAGCTAGAGGAAACATTTTCTCAGCATCTAACCTGTCAATCTCCTTAAATGTTTTATGTGTTTCAATTAGATCACATCTCATTCTTCGAAACTCTTGAGAATATAGGCATAGTCTACTCAATCTCTCCTCATAGAACAATGCCCTTATCCCAGGAACCAGTCTTTGTTGTTCTCCCACTCGTCCAAGTGTAACCTTCCTTAGGTAAGGAGCCCAAAACTGTACTCCAGTTGTAGTCTCAGCAAAGTAGTAAGACTTCTTTACTCTTATACTCCAATCCCTTTGCAACAAAAGCTCACACACTATTGACCTTCCGAAAGGAATGGTTCCCAAATTGAGAGAACTTTGAAAGATTATAATTTGGTCATCTGAAATATTCTCACCTACTTCCTGGAAAATCCTGGGATGCAAATCATCTGGTTCTGGGGATTTGTCACTCTTTAGTGTCATTATTTTTTTAATTTCTGTTATTTTGCTGCAGTAAATTTTGGTGAGACACTGTCCCTGATTCAATATCCATTTCCTTGCGATGTCACACATGCTGACCTCTGCCTCTATTGTAAATACTGATGCAAAGTTATTTTTCAACGTGTCTGCCATTTCCTTAGTTTCATTGGCAATATTACCGTTCTCAGTTTTCAAAGAATCCACATTGCTCCTGAACACCCTCTTTTCCCGAATTTAACTGTAAACAAAATTCTGTTGATTTTGATATCCCATGCAAGTTTCTTTTTCATACTCTATTCTTGTAGCTCTTGCTATCTGTATTGTCACCCTTTGCTGTTTTTGTATCATTACCATTCGCCAGCATCTGTGCTTTTCTTTTGCATATTTGTGTTTTTCTTTTGCATATTTGTGTGTCTTTTCATGAACTTTAATGTTGTCCCTTACATCTTTAGTTGTCCATGGCTGGTCATTGTTTTCTGACAAGTAGAGATCTCGCTTTTTAGGGGTACAAACTGGTTCTATATCATATTAAATTCTTTTTGAACACCTCCCACTGATATTCTGTCATTTTACCCATTAACAGATTTGCCCAGTTTCCTGTGGACAGTCTCTGTCTCATCCCATTAAAGTCAGCCTGAACTAAATCTAAAATCTTAGCTTTACATTTCTCCCTTTCAAACACTACGTTGAACTTAATCATATTATGATCATTATTAAGATAAATGTTCACACATCAATAGGCTCTTAACTAATTCAGGTTCATTTCTCATTACTAAATCTAACATGCTCTGCCCCTTGTTGGTTCTCGGATGGGTTGTTGCAGAAAACAATCCCAGACACACTGAACGAATTTGTCTCTTTCTGACACATGCTAGTCTGTTTATTCCAATCAAATGAAAGTTAAAATCTTCCATTAAACCCACTCTGCCTTTGCTACATGCTTGTCTAATCTCTGCATTTACAAGCTACCATTCCACAGATACTTCCAGGGATCTGTACACAACTTCCACTAATCTTTTAATCCTTTTCTATTTCTTAATTCCATGCACAAATTCTGCACTGCCTGCTTACCCTTCATTATATCCCCTCTTATCGTTGAAGTGATATCATCCTTAATCACTAAGACTATTCTTCCCCCTCGACCATTTTCCCTGTCTTTCCTGCAGATGTTATAACCTTGTATATTTAGCTCCCAGTCCTGACCATAATGCAGCCATGTCTCAAAAATCCCTGAATTCTGCAAAGATCCCTGTGGATCGGAAAACCACAAATGTAACACCCATGTTCAAGAGAGGAAAGACAGAAAGCGGGAAACTATGGCTGGAATTTAATGCCTCCCCCCCTCCACCCAGGTGTGAGCGAGAAGGAGGGGGTGCATTACCTACCATCACCTGCTGCTATTTACCAATGGCAGAAAAGGTGGCAAATGGCCCGCCCGCACAAGGCCAATTGAGCCCCTTAAGTGGCCACTTAAGGGCCTCCTCCCGCCATCACTGGTATTTTACCAGTAGCAGATGGGCATTTTAGCATGTGAGGAGGCTGTCCAGTAATACCTGCCGGACTCCTTGCAGGCTGGGGGACCCTCCTGATTAGGCCCCACATTAGCCCTGCCAGCAGCAGTGAGCACCAGTCCCTGTGGCGCTGCTTGGCCTGAACAGCTGCTGGCTCTTTATTTGGTTGGCAGCTTTTGGAGGCGGGACTTGGTATCTCAGAGGGGCAGAAGTCCTGACTGAAGTTAATTCAGGGCCTGGGCCCACGTAAGATAGCAGCATGGCCTCCAGGCCTGGCGGCGGCAGGTTCTCCCCCAATATTTCAGCTGGTGGGCAGGGCTACCGCTTCAATGTTAAATTCTGGCCTATAAACCAGTTAGACAAACATCTGTAATAAAAGCAGAAAGTGCTGGAAATACTCAGCAGGTCTGGCAGTATCTGTGGAGAAAAAAGCAGAATTAATGTTTCAGGTCTGTGTCCATCAGTCTGTAGCCCAACATCTGTCATTGGGAAAATGCAGGAATCTATTATGAAGGAAGTGGCAGCAGGACATTTAGGAAATCATTATGCAATTAGTCAATGTCAACATGGTTCTGTGACAGGAAAATCATGTTTGACAAATTTATTAGAGTTCTTTCAGGATGTAACAAACAGGATGAATAAAGGGGAACCAGTAGATGGAATGTATTGGGATTTCCAAAAGGCATTTGATAAGGTGCCACAGTGAGTTCGGCTAATATATTAGCACGCTCAGAGGATGGGATAATTAATAGGAAACAGAGAGTCGGGATAAATGGGCCTTTTTTGGGTTGTCAAACGGTAACTAGTAGTGTGTCACAGGGATCAGTGCTGGGGCCTCAACTATTTACAATCTATATTAATGACTTGGATGAAGGGACTAAGTGTACTGCAGCTAAATTTGCTGACAACACAAAGATAGGTGGGAAAGCAAGTTGTGAGGAGGATACAAAGAGTCTGCAAAGGGATAGAGAGAGGTTGAGTGAGTGAGCAAAAATGTGGCAGATTGAATAAAATGTGAAGTTCTCCATTTTGGTCGGAAGAATAGAAAAGAAAAACATGATTTAAATGTAAAGTGATTACAGAATGCTCCTGTACAAAGGGATCTGGGTGTCCATGAACATGAAACACAAAGGGCTGCATTTTAAAAGCCCGCCACCGAATCAGGTAGCGGACGGAAAAATTTTCAGCCTGCACAGACGGGACACATCTTGCAGAATTCCGCAATTCCAAACGCGGTGGCTCATTTGCATGGCCGGGACAGCCACCCCCATCCCCCATGACGTGAAGGGTGCGGGCAAGACATCCCTGGCAACGGCGTCCGGCGTCAATGCTCAGGCACTGGCACCATTTTTAAAGGGCCCTAAATCACAATTTAAATTTTTAAAGGGCCAGTTATATTACAGTTAATAGAAATGAATAAAAACATCTTTTCATGCCGTCTGCCACTTCCCCAATGGCATTACACATCATTCCTGCCCTTTCCCCCCCAGAATACCTGCTGTGAAAATATGACCTTCCCCCCACCCCCACTCCAAAGTTCAGAACCTTTGTCCTTTACCCCTTCCCATCACTCCCCCAACCAATCTGAGGAGTTTGACCCTCTCCCACATTGAGAAATGTTCCTCCTCCCCCCTCCCCACAGGAGTCACGCCTCGTTTCCCCGAACAGGGATTCGAAGGCACGGCATTGCAGGCCATCGGAATGAAGGTCGGAACCTGCCCTCAGAATCACTGAGGCTGGAATGTTAATGAAAGGTAAGTATCCATTTGCATATTTTAATGCGGGTCCATCATCGAGTAGCAGGGGAGTCGCCACGAGGCCTCACCGCCGCCGTTGAGATTGGTACAGACCCTGCCAGGGTCGGTGGCAGTCCTCATCTGTTACAATCTTCATTCCCCCCTCTATCACCGTTCTCCGTGTCAGAGAGCCTTTAACATCCAGCCCAAAGAGTTAGCTTGCAGGTAAAGCAAGTAATTAGGAAGGAATGGAATGTTGGCCTTGATGACAAGGGGGATGGAGTATAAAAGCTGAGAAGTCTTGCAACAACTGTACAGGGCGTGGCTGAGACCGCACCTAACGTATTGCATACAGTGTTGGTCTCCTTATTTAAGGAGGGATATACTTTCACTGGAGGCAGTTTAGAGAAGGTTTCCTCGGTTAATTCCTGGGATAAATGGGCTTTCTTATGAGGAAAGGTTGAGCAGGTTGGGCCTATACTCATTGGAGTTTAAATGAATGAGAGGTGATTTTGTTGAAACATAAGATTCTGAGGGGGCTTGACACGATAGATGCTGACAGGTTGTTTCCCCTCGTGGGGGAATCTAGATCTAGGGGGCACAGTTTCAGAATAACAGGTCACCCTTTTTAAGACAAAAATGAAGAGGAACTTCTCCTCTCAGAGGGTGATGAATCTTTGGAATTCTGTACTCCAGAAAACAGTGGAGGCTGAGTCATTGAATATATTCAAGGCTGAGATCGACAAATATTTGAACTATAGTGGAGTCAAGTATTATGGGGAACAGTCAGAAAAGTGGAGTTAAGGCCTTGATCTGATCAGCCATGATCTTATTGAATGGCCCAGCAGGCTTGAGTGGCTACTCCTGCTCCTATTTCTTATATTCTTATGCAATAAAGTTACAGTTAATTGTTAAATTGGGCTTGATAGCCATTACAAAGGGTAGTAATGTCACAGTTAGTTGTGCCATTGACCTAATAACCAATACATAAGGGTAAAAATCCACACTTAATTGTTTAATTTCCCTTGATAATTAATACAGTGTTGAATTTCGTTGCTATATTAGTCTTGATAACTAAAACACAGTTTATATTGCGACATTAAATTGTTACATTGAATTTGAAAACTATATGGAGGATAAAATATTGATATTTAATTGGCTAATTGGGCCTGATTACCAATGCACTGGGAAATAAAGTTACAGTTAATAATTACATTGTCATGACAAACATTATTACAGTTAATTGTTAAAGTGGGCTTAATACCCAATATGGAGGGCAGTACATTTCCAGTTAATTATTAAAATTGACATGACAACAAGTGGACAATATTTCATTAATTAATTTGTTAACATTGTTAAATTAGCCTTGATCACTAATACACCGTGTATATATTTACAAATAATTCTTTAACTGGGTTTGATCATCAATACACCGAGGATGAAGTTACAGTTAATTGTTTAATTGGACATGAAGTCAATACACAGGAGAATAAAGTTACAGCTAATTGTTGTGTTGGAAAAGATAACAGGTATGCAGAGTAAAATGTTACATCGAAGGGCAGGGTTTATTCTGACCTTGGAGATGGGTACAGAGGTGGTGGGGCAAATAAAGCAGCAGGGGACGCTGTTCCTGATGTTGCCGGGCGATCTTTCTGCCCAGGCCAATTGAGGCCCTTTAATGGCCAATTAATGGCCACTTAAGGGCCTCTTCTCGCCTCCTCTTCAATTTTATTGAAGGCAGAGGGGACTTACACTGCATGGGGATGCCGCCAGTTAAAGCATCCCAGTGGGGTTGGGGGAGGAGTCCCTCCTTTGGGGGGAAACCAGAGTCCCTGGAAAGCCTGCCAGTGGTAATGGCCACCCCACCAGGAAGACCCCACCCCAGCCTCACTAACCACACACAGTCGCCGGGGCCTGTCTGAATGGGCCCGGCAACCCTCACCCCACTTCCCTGCCCTGGAGTCTCCTCCTGTCTTCGTTGCTGCATGGGCTCCTGCATTACTGGCAGTGGCCTCTGCTCCCAGTGACGCTGCCAGTACTGCAGAGCTGCCGGCCTTCCAATTGGCCAGCAGCTCTGGAGGCGGGCACTCGTCCCTAAAAGGGACGGCATCCCCAATGGCAGGCAGTTAATTGGCTCCCTGCCTCCTGACACTCTGCCAAGGACCCGGTGGAATAAAATCCAGCCCTAATTGATACATTTGTCTCGATAATGAATACTCAGAGTATACATTTACAATTAATTGTTGTTTTGGACTTGATAGCAATAAGCAGGTGAATAATGTTCCAGTTAGAACAAAGAACAAAGAAAATTACAGTGCAGGAACAGGCCCTTCGGCCCTCCAAGCCTGCGCCGATCCATTCAATTGGACATGATAACTAGTACACATGTATAATGTTACAGCTGAGTATTAATTTGGGTTTTATAGCCATTACTGAGGATATAAGGTTACAGTTAATTGTTAAGTTTGACATGATAACTAATCCACAGAATAATAAAGTTAAATTAATTCTTATGTAGTGTTTGATGACTAATACAGTGATTATAATATTAATTTTCA
Source organism: Heterodontus francisci (assembly GCF_036365525.1). Classification (NCBI taxonomy): domain Eukaryota; kingdom Metazoa; phylum Chordata; class Chondrichthyes; order Heterodontiformes; family Heterodontidae; genus Heterodontus; species Heterodontus francisci. The sequence goes on from NC_090410.1 coordinate 31,840,554, forward strand.
GATTGTTTGTAATATCAAGTGCACAGGGTACAAAGGTGCAGTTAATTGCTAAATTGTACACAATAATTAATTCACAAGGGTATTGTTTTAAAGCTAATTTTTTATACACAAGGTGTAAACTTACAGTTACTTGTTGCATTGGACTTGATACACAATACGTAGGCTATGCAGTTACAGTTACTTATTAAATTAAGCTTGAGAAAAATGCACAGGATAATAAATTTGCACTTAATTGGTCAAATGAATATAATGAATACACTGGCTCATAAAAGTAGTTAATTGCTAAATTGTTCTTGAAAACGAGCGTATGAGGCAGAAAACTACAGTTAGTTGTTAAATTGGAGATGATGATGCAGACACAGGGGAATATTGTTACAGTTAGTTGGTAAATTGGGCTTGAAAACTGGTACACAGACGATAAAACTACATTTAATGGTTAAATTGGTCATGATAACCAATGCACAGGGAATAAAGTTGTAGTTAATTATTAAATTGGACATGATAATTAATATATAGGGGAATAAAGTTGGTCAATTCTTTAATTGGTCTTGACAGCTATGACACAGGTTAGTGAAGTTACAGTTAATTGTTCAGTTGGACCTGTTAATGAATGCAATGAGGTTGAATCAACACTGAATTGCTATGTTGACCTTTATAAGTATTACACAGGTTATATTGTTACAGTAAATTGTTAGATTGGATTTGAAAACAATACTCAGGGGAATTTATTGACATGTAATTGGCTAATTGGGCCTGATAACCAAAGCATAGGCAAATAAAGATGGTTATTTGTAACTTTGCCAAGGTAAATATGACACAAGTTTTTAAAATTTAACATGACAGCCAATACATAAAGTAATAAAGACATACTTAATTACCCAGAAACATAGAAACATAGAAAATTGGAGCAGGAGCAGGCCATTCGGCCCTTCGAGCCTGCTGCGCCATTCATTATGATCATGGCTGATCATCCAACTCAGTAGCCTGTTCTCATTTTCACCAAATATCCTTTGGTCCCTTTAGACCCAAGAGCTATATTTAACTCCTTCTTGAAAACATACAATGTTTTGGCCTCAACTGCTTTCTGTGGTAACGAATTCCACAGGTTCACCACTCTCTGGGTGAAGAAATTTCTCCTCATCTCAGTCCTGAAAGGTTTACCCCATATCCTAAGACTATGACCTCTGGTTCTGTACTCTCCCACCATTGGGAACATCTTTCCTGCATCTACCCTGTCAAGTCCTGTTAGAATTTTATAGGTTTCTATGAGAACCCCCCTCACTCTTCTGAACTCCAGTAAATATAATCCTAAGCGACTCAGTCTCTCCTCATATGTCAGTCCCACCAGGATTCAGTCTGGATTGATTAGAGATAGTCAGCATGGCTTTCTGAGGGGCAGGTCATGCCTCACAAGCCTTATTGAATTCTTTGAGGATGTGACAAAACACATTGATGAAGGAAGAGCAGTGGATGTGGTGTATATGGATTTTAGCAAGGCGTTTGATAAGGTTCCCCATGGTAGGCTCATTCAGAAAGTAAGGAGGCATGGGATACAGGGATAGTTGGCTGTCTGGATACAAAATTGGCTGGCCCATAGAAGACAGAGGGTGGTAGTAGATGGAAAGTATTCAGCCTGGAGCTCGGTGACCAGTGGTGTTCCGCAGGGATCTGTTCTGGGACCTCTGCTCTTTGTGGTTTTTATAAATGACTTGGATCAGGAAGTGGAAGGCTGGGTTAGTAAGTTTGCCGATGACACAAAGGTTGCTGGAGTTGTGGATAGTGTGGAGAGCTGTTGTCGGTTGCAATGGGACATTGACAGGATGCAGAGCTGGGTTGAGAAGTGGCAGATGGAGTGCAACCTGGAAAAGTGTGAAGTGATTCATTTTGGAAGCTCGAATTTGAATGCAGAATACAGGCCTAAAGACCGGATTCTTGGTAGTGTGGAGGAACAGAAGGATCTTGGGGTCCACGTCCATAGATCCCTCAAAGTTGCCACCCAAGTTGATAGGGTTGTTAAGAAGGCGTATGGGGTGTTGGCTTTCATTAACAGGGTGATTGAGTTTAAGAGCCGCAAGGTTATGCTGCAACTCTATAAAGCCCTGGTTAGACCACACTTGGAATATTGTGTTCAGTTCTGGTCGCCTCATTATAGGAAGGATGTGGAAGCTTTAGAGAGGGTGCAGAGGAGATTTACCAGGATTCTGCCTGGGCTAGAGGGCATGTCTTATGAAGAAAGGTTGAGTGAGCGAGGGCTTTTCTCATTGGAGCGAAGAAGGATGAGAGGTGACTTGATAGAGGTGTACAAGATGATGAGAGGCATAGATAGAGTGGATAGCCAGAGACTTTTTCCCAGGGCGGAAAGGGCTATCACCAGAGGGCATAATTTTAAGGTGATTGGAGGAAGGTTTCGGGGAGATGTCAGAGGTAGGTTCTTTGCACAGAGAGTGGTGGGTGCGTGAATGCACTGCCAGCGGTGGTAGTAGAAGCAGATACATTAGGGACATTTAAGCGACACTTGGATAGGTACATGGATTATAGTAGAATGAAGGGTATGTAGGTAGTTTGATCTTAGAGTAGGTTAAAAGGTTGGCACAACATGGTGGGCTGAAGGGCCTGTATTGTGCTGTACTGTTCTATGTTCTATGTAAACCTTCGCTGCACTCCCTCTATAGCAAGAAAATCCTTCCTCAGATAAGGAGACCAAAACGGCACACAATATTCCAGGTGTGGCCTCACCAAGGCCCTGTATAATTGCAGCACGACATCCCTGCTCCTGTACCCGAATCCTCTTGCCACAAAGGCCAACATACCATTTGCCTTTTGTACCTGCATGCTTACCTTCAGCGACTGGTGTACGGCCATCGACTATACTGAACTAAATAAGGTCACCCCCAAGGAACACCCAAGAGTGGCTGGTCCTGCTAGAAATTTTAACGGATTAAAACCAGAGCATAAAATCTTTACAGTATTGGATATAGCGAATGGGTTTTGGCCAATACCACTCGATTCTGGGTTACAGGATAGATTCGCATTTACTGCCAAAGGGAAGCAAAATACGTGGACAGGTTTGCCCCAGGGTTTCCACAAAAGCCCCAACATTTTCCACCGAATAATGAGTGGGCAGCTGGAGGAATGCAATGTGACCCCGTATGGGAGTGCAATCCTCCAATACGTGGACGACATTTTAATAGCGTCCGAATCCGAAAGGGGACACCTGGGGGCACTATCAGTGGTCCTCCAGACTTTGGAAGAGGCAAGATTTAAGGCTAACCCCAGGAAAGCTCAGGTGGGACAGAGAACGGTTTTATATCTAGGGCATGACATAAGCCAGAATAGTCAAACCTTGCCCCGAGACAGGAAAGCTGCTAAAGCAGACATGCCCCGCCCAACCACCATTAATGGGGGGGGTGCGGGCCAGGAAGGTCATGGGATTATTTAACTATTGCTGTAATTTTATTCCCCAATTTGTGGCCACCGCGGTACCCATTCAAAGGTTGGTCAAAGGGGGAAAGCCAGTATGAGGAAAGGTAGAATGGGGGTCGGAGCAAGAGAAAGCGCACTCAGAATTAAAATCAAGTCTCATGACCGCACCGGCCATTAAACTACAGGACATGTCAAAACCATTCCATATATATTACAACATCGACGGGGATTTTTATAACGCAGGAGTAGCCCAAGAGTCGGGGGGAGGCAAGCGACCTATAGCCAATTACTCCACACAGGAATTCCCGGTGGTCCGGGGACTCCATCGGTGCATTGCCGTGCGAGAGTGTGCCGCCTGGGCAGTGAAATTTAGTGAGCCCGTCACCATGTCCGGACAGATAGTGTTACATACACGGCATTCCTTTGTGGAATTCCTCAATACAGGAAGGTTAAAAACAGTATCAGACTCTCGGAGAGCCACGTGGGAAGCAGTGCTATTACCAAAAGATAAGTCAATTCGAATCATACAGAATATCAAATACAACCCCTCAGAGAATCTGATTATAGAGGGAGAGTCACACCATTGTCAGACAGAAATTGATCAGGAAGCAACCGAAGGGATCTTGGATGAGCCCCTGGACAATTCAAATTGAATTTTATATGGAGACGGGTCTAGACGATTTATCAATGGACAGTTCCGGACGGGGTGGGCCATAGTGGACCAGTCTGGGAAAACAGTTTTAAAGGGAGGGCTGGAGGGGACTTTCTCAGCCCAAGTGGCAGAAGTAATAGCACTCACAGAAGGCCTGTGATTAGTAAAGGAGAGGAGGGTTAACATATACACAGACACTCGATACGCTTTCGGTGTCGTACATGACTACATGGCAGCATGGAGCAGACGGGGCTGTGTTACTTCAGGAGGAGGGCATATAAAACACAAAAACATCATTCAGGAACTAGTGGAGGTGGCCAAGACCCCGCGGAAGCAACGGTTATAAAAATAAAAGCACACAGAAAGATAGAAACAGAGGCGCAGCATGGGTACATGTTAGCGGACGCAGACGCAAAAGAAGCAGCAGAAAACGTGATCCCAACAATTGGCCAAGGAGCAGCGATGGAGCCAGAGGAGATGAATATACAGAAAGTGCAGGCAGAAGCAAGTGTAGATGAAAGAAAGAAATGGGAACAGGAAGGGGCAAGCCAGAACGATGATGGGGTGTGGAGAAAGGGATCATTAGTTGTCGCACCAGAGTGTATACGAAATTCCCTCCTGAAACTGTACCATGAACCAGATCACAATGGGTGAGACAGTATGCTTGGCCGCCTCCTCTGAGATTGGTGGTTGTCCAGAATTGGCAGGGATGTGGCCAAGCACTGCCAACGATGTATTATTTGTGCACAGCACAACCCAGGTAAACCAATAAAGGTCCGAATGGCACATCAGCCACGTCCCAAGGGACCCTGGGAGAACATTCAGATAGACTTCACCGGACCCCTGCCCAACAGCTGGGAAAGAAATACTGCCTGGTGATCATTGATCAGTTTACCCAGTGGGTCAAAGCATTCCTGACCAGGGACTGCAGTGCACACACCGTGGCCCACATTCTAGACTTTGACATTATCCCTAGATGGGGGGGGGGTGCCTCTACAGATCGATTCAGATTAAGGGACCCATTTCACGGGAAGTATTATGAAGAAGGCCTGTGGCCTCCTGGGAATACAAATGATTCCACATCCCATATCACCCCCAGAGTTCGGGAATGGTGAAACGAATGAATAGGATCCTCAAAACCGCCATATCCAAGGTGATAGCTGAGAAAGGAAAAGGCTGAGTAGACTTACTCCCAGGCATTTTGATGAGACTCAGGGCCACCCCAAACCGAACAACAGGCCTGACTCCTTTTGAATTGATGACAGGAAGAGCTATGAGGCTCCCTGAAAGTATTATAGTAGGGGGAGCTGAGATGGGACCCCACAGGGATAAGATGAGGCAGTATGTGGCCCAACTAGACCAGCAATTGCGAAATCTACATCAGGAGGCAAGGGACCAACAAGCAACAAGAGATCTGGTGTCAAAGGGGGAGCCAAACCCTCACAAACCCACATCATAGATGATCAAGTCTTTGTACAGGTTACCCCGGAAAAAATAGGATTTGCCCCACGGTGGATAGGGCCCTATGACATAATCATGACCAGTGACACATGCACATGTATAGATATGAAAGGGAAGGGCCGATAGAAACATTGGTCCCAACTGAAGGTATATAAAGACAACAGCAAGTGACAGACCCTGAAATAACATATACACTGACCACCACCTGTTATGCAAAGAAATACTGGGAATGGAAGAATACACTTGAGAATGGACGATTCGGGGGGCTGGGAATGATGGTAGTGTTGATTTGGATTATTATTAGATGGGCTACTAACTGGGCAAGGATTGTGGGAAATGAAGCCCAAGCACGATGGGACCAAATAGATAATTTCAAAAGAGTAGAGATGATAATAATATAAATTAACTCCTGGATTCCCCAGGATGTGTTCGGTCCCACAGGTAGACATGTATACCTCGTTCGGGGACACTCACAACATGGTCAAGTGCTAACACCTGGTGACTACCAGGACGGTGTGTTTAAATGACAGATATAACCACGAGTGGAGAATGGGAAGGAATGGACTACAGTGTCTGTGGGGCCTGATGCTAATATCCGGAGGCTTGGGAGAACGACAGGAGAGGAAGAACAATGACCAAGTGACGAATGTACAATGGATTAATATTAATATGGACTAGATAAGCTATGGGGCATTGTACAACATGTTGGATGGGAAGTGTATACTGGCAAGTAAAGATCAAAATAGGGACCGAACCTACTTGAATGCATGGCTTCTTATGAATCCAGGCAAAGATGTAGTATGTGTAACGTGCTCTGCAGATGACCGTGCTAACTGCGTGACCAGACAGAAAGGGGGAGGGGTGACTGAGAGCTGTGACTTTGGAATTGTTTGTGCCCCTCCCACTGGGCAAAAGACGATAAGGAAAGTTGAAGGGAATATGGGTGTGTCTGGATACATCGAGCACAGGGTAACACCAGCCTTATCATTGTACATATGTTTTCCCCCTGATCCGACAACACCTCGCCCTTTAACACTGTCCACAACCCCTAAAGAACTTAAATGTCTCGGCAAGGGAGGAAATTGCTGGGGCCTTGACAGAAATCTTTGTAACCTCATTGGCGACAGGTGAGGTCCCAAAGGACTGGAGAATAGCCAATGTTGTTCCTTCATTTAAGAAGGGTCGCAAGGATAATCCAGGAAATTACAGGCCGGTGAGCCTTACGCCAGTGGTAGGGAAATTATTGGAGAGGATTCTTCGGGACAGCATTTACTCCCATTTGGAAACAGATGGGCTTATTAGCGAGAGGCACCATGGTTTTGTGAAGGGGAGATCGTGTCTCACTAACTTGATTGAGTTTTTTGAGGAAGTGACGAAGATGATTGATGAAGGAAGGGCAGTGGATGTTGTCCACATGGACTTCAGTAAAGCCTTTGACAAGGTCCCTCAGGGCAGACTGATACAAAAGGTGAAGTCAGACGGGATCAGAGGTGAGCTGGCAAGATGGATCCAGAACTGGCTCAGTCATAGAAGACAGAGGGTAGCAGTGGAAGGGTGCGTTTCTGAATGGAGGGCTATGACTAGTGGTGTTCGGCAGGGATCAGTGCTGGGACCTTTGCTGTTTGGAGTATATATAAATGAAATGGAGGAAAATGTAGCTGGTCTGATTAGGAAGTTTGCGGACGACACAAAGGTTGGTGGAGCTGTGGATAGTGATGAGGATTGTCAAAGGATACAGCAGGATATAGGTCACTTGGAGACTTGGGTGGGGAAATGGCAGATGAAGTTTAATCCGGACAAGTGTGAGGTAACGCATTTTGGAAGGTCTAATACAGGTGGGAAGTATACAGTAAATGGCAGAACCCTGAAGAATATTGACAGGCATAGAGATCTGGGCGTACAGGTCCACAGGTGACTGAAAGTGGCAACGCAGGTGGATAAGGTAGTCAAGAAGGCATACGGCATGCTTGCCTTCATCAGTCGGGGCATAGAGTATAAAAATTGGCTAGTCATGCTGCAGCGATACAGAACCTTATTGAGGCCACACTTGGAATATTGTGTACAATTCTGGTCGCCACACGACCAGAAGGATGTGGGGGCTTTGGGAGAGGGTACAGAAGAGGTTTACCAGGATGTTGCCTGGTCTGGAGGGTATTACCTATGAGGAGAGGTTGGATAAACTCGGATTGTTTTCACTGGAATGACAGAGGTGGAGGGGCAACCTGTTGCAGGTTTACAATGTTATGAGTGGCATGGACAGAGTGGATAGTCAGAAGCTTTTTCCCAGGCTGGAAGAGTCAGTTACTAGGGGACATAGCTTTAGGGTGAGAGGGGCAAGGTTTAGAGGGGATGTGCGAGGCAAGTTTTTCACACAGAGGGTGGTGAGTGCCTGGAACTTGCTGCCGGGGGAGGTGGTGGAAGCAGGTACGATAGTGACGTTTAAGAGGCATCTTGACAAATACATGACGAGGATGGGAATAGAAGTACATGGACCCCGGAAGTGCAGAAAGTTTTGGTTTAGACAGGCATCATGACTGGCGCACGCTTGAAGGGCTGAATGGTCTGTTCCTGTGCTGTACTGTTCTTTGTTCTTTGTTCTAATAGCAAAAAAAACCAACAATGGAATAGTCCTGTTGAATGAGGAAGAGAACCTATTTTGTTTGATAATGTAAAGCATGATATTGTGCCTTTGCTGATCAAGGTCTCAGGCATCCGGATGCCGGAGCAGTGTTCAGAGCAGGCAAAGACTATGTATAATATGTTAACTGATGTTGTGATGCGTCAAGTTGCTGATGTCACAGGGGCCACTAGGTTAATGGGGCATAACCCATTTCATAAATACAAGAGAGAAATATTAAATGACATAGTAACAGGGATCAATACTGGGACTTCTTTAATCATTTAGATATACAAGGGGTAAACAAGAATGTGGAATGACTTCGGAGGTTTATAAAGGAGCTCATAATTCAAGCTGAAAAGACCAAGCCAGTCTGGGGCAGCAGACAGCGGATATACAGTCAGATAGGGTAGTGGTGATAGAGGCACATGTTAAGACAATCAATCATTGAATGGACAGAGAATGGGAGCACACCGGAAAACTGAGACAAGGCCAGTTGTACCACACATACGGGCTGTGGATGGTGGGCCAGATATGAGACAATCTCATTCAGGTCCAAAGTGGGGGAGGTACCTGATTGGATTAACAGCACGTGGTTAGCCCAATTAGCAGGATTCACGGAACGCTGGATAATTGTACCCTGAAGGTCTTAACAAGGGGGCTTAACCCTGTGGTCCCAGATTGCAAGGGCGGACAGGCTATAGGGATAGGAATGGTCCTAATGATTCCCATCGTAACCCCAAAGGTGGGACCCTCCCATCACTATCAGATGGAGAACATTGGTGTCGTACAGGGCAATTCCTCCCTTCGATACTATCCCAATGCTATACGAAGAAACAACACTTTATACGGGATATCTTTTACAGGGTGTAAACAAAGGGGTATCATCACCATATGCCCCCACTTGGCTGGACAAGGGGAGTTGGATGAATGTGGGATCAACTGCACAGAAGGATGTGTTTTGGATTTGTTCACACCCCCCAGCACTTTGCACGGTCAGGGTATGGAGGCAAAGGAAAATATTGCGTGTCCACCATAGACACGTCATATCAGTCTGGGAATTTACGATGCCCTATCCCATACCCAAACTTCTGTTTTACCCTGCACAGATGGTGACCATTGGGCAGGTTCGAATAGTCCACATTCAGCAAGGAGAGCCCACAATAATCAATGCCACAGACCAACTTCATGACCATCGAACAGACTACAAAAAAGCAGAACAAGCCCCCATCCCATACTTAGTGGAGGAACTAGGGGAGATAAGGCAGAGGACAGGACAGTCAGTAAAACTCCACCACCAGTTACAAAAGAAACTTGATACTCTCCAGGAAAACACCGAGCGAGAACTCGAAGATGGAAGCTGGTGGGAGGAGGTATGGGACTGGGGAATGAATGTGAACATCCACCCCTGGATGAGAATAATATCACACATTTTCGTGGGAGTACAGATAATACTGACATTGGCAAGGGGAACAATAGCTTGCAGACCTTGCAGGGGCTATACACTGAGGAAGAGAGCACACGCCCGAGCAAGGGAATGGCGTAGACTACAGGCTCCCATGGAACACTATAATTTGATCTGAATGACCGGAATTCCTGAAATCCCGTGACTGGCCAGCACAGATGAGGCAGGGAATACCGGGGCAGTATAAAACATCAGAATAGGTCGGTTAATGGGCCGAGGGGTAGATCATTACCGAAAGGGGGGATTGTAAGGGCCAGCTGTGGCAGAAGCAGCAGTTAAATTAACAAAATGACAGGGACAGCTACAAAATGGCTGAAGAAGGAATTTGGCTGAAACAGCAGAATGTAGCCTGCCTTAGTAATGTGTAACACATAGTGAATTGTATTAGAGACTAGATTAATTAGCTGCCTCGGTAGAAACTAGATAAGAAATAACGTATACCAAAGGCCTTGAGAAAACAAGGCAGTTAAGCATACTCATAGACAAACCGAGACAGCAGTTCGATAAGAAGAGGCCCTGGACACGCACTGATACAGGGTCTCATTGTTCTAAACAAGCTTAAAGTTCTACATCTGTTATTTTCTTCACCGAAAGAGATATGGGTACGACAGGACTTGATCACATAGTCACAAAATGGTGAGACCCTCAGAATAAGGGGGAGAACATGCCCTGATCATGCATCCATGTGATAAGAAGACATCTAATCAATTGGACAATATCCAGCCGATATGGGCTGAGTAACTGTATTTAAAGTGTGTAATTTCTTCTGTTTGGTGGAGAGGTACCTGGACTGCCCAGAGGCCTGCACCGCACTTGTATAAAACTATAAACTCTTTGATAGTTGAATCGTGTCTGGGTGTCGAGTGATTCATTTGGTCATTCCACCCCAACAGGGAATTGAAAGAGAAACAAAGAAAGGAGCCAGATTTCTTGTGTAATAAGGTAAAGTCTACACCATCAGAATGGCATTTGCAGTTGCAGCAGCTTTTTCTGGGAAAGGACAAGGTGTCCCTCAGTGACTTGAAAGCTTTAACCAAGATTAAACTAAAAGAATTAGCAGCACAACTGGGGTTAGAATTGAAATCAGGTGCTAAAAAAGCAGAGATAATTGACATAATATCCCAACATTAAAAATTTGAAGAAGAAGAACAAGAAGATAGTTAGTCAGAGGGTGATGCAGTTGAATTGGCTAAAATTCATTTACAGTTCAAGCAACTGGAGCCTCAACAGAAAGGAACAAAAGCAATAGAATTGAAACAACTTGAAGCTGAAAAAGAATTGAGAAAACTTGAACTTCAGAGAGAAAGTGCAAAAATAGAGAGGGAATTGAGATTGAAAGAGATGGAATTCAGACAAAGAGGTGTCTTGACTCCAGGGAAAATTCTGGTCATGAAGCATCTGAATCCAGCCCAGGACCCAGTGAAAAGCTATTTAAATTTATACACGCTCTCCCGAAGTTTGAGGAAAGGGACATCGAGGCATTTTTCATTTCATTTGAAAAAATAGCCAAAGAAATGAAATGGCCAAAGGAAAGCTGGACACTGCTTATGCAAAGCAGGTTGATGGGCAGAATTCATGAAGTTTGTTCCATGCTCCTGAATAGGCTTCTGCAGATTATGAGATGGCAAAAAATACTATTCTCACTGCATATGAGTTAGTCCCTGAATCGTACTGACAGAAGTTTCGGAACCTCTGGAGATTGGCTGGCCAGACTTATGTAGAATTTGAGAGGATAAAGCAAATTAATTTTGATCGTTGTTGTTACGACCCAGTGAGAAGGGGTCAAAAGATCCCTCTCAGCCTTCAACTGGTCTTACCGCAACAGGGTGTGATTTTAAACACACTGTTTTTAGTTCCCTCTTTTTGAATCCTTGTTCACTGCTTTCCAATTGTAAGGCAAAGAAATCAGCCAAACAGGTTTTCTTCGGTTTAAAGAAGAAACGTTGAACTTTATTAAACTTAAACTCTAATTTGGTTAACGCCGACGGATACACACATGCAGATAGAGATAGAAAAGAGCAGAAGAAATAAAGTGGAAAAGTTTGAGGCAATATCTGAAGATGGTTTTGGTTGCTGTTCTTCGAGCTCACTGTACAGTCCTTGATTGTAATAGGTCTTGCTTTTCATTGGGGTCCAGTATTCTTCTTAAAGCTTGTTCGATGTAGGAGACTCCTCTATTGTGGTTCATGTCTTCAGTGGATTTGGAGTTCTGTGAGAAAGAGATGGAAGCAGACAGGAGAGGCTGTGGTGAGCCAGCTAGGAGAGGTCTTTACAATCCAGTAGCAGACAGTCTCTCTTGCTCTCAAACTGCCTGTACAATTCAAAAAAAAAAACTCATGTTGCCCACCAGGTTAATTATGTGATCATTTGGTTTGACCATGTCTGTTTGTGGATTTGCCATCTTAGCAGTCATCCTGGAATATGAGCTTCTTCACTTTCAATGTCTGGAGATCAAAGCCCATTGTGGGTCGAATGTGTCAGGGAATGGTGCTTTGTCTCCACAATCACTGTCTGTTAGTATATGAATGTTTGTTTCCAGCCATGGCTGATCTGTTTAACAAGTCATTACCTCGCTCCAGCAACAGTTTAAAATCAATGTTCATATGACAAAATTAATATGCCTCATTCTTGGCAGGTGGGGATCTGCATGACAATTGGATACAGGCAGTAAAGGTGAAAGTCACGTATGTGAATCATAGAGAATTGATTTTCTTGGAAGAGTTTAAAAATTCAATCCCTCCAGTTGTGAGAACTCATGTAGAGAACCAGAATATTTTAAAAGCCAGACAAGCAGCAGAAATTGCTGATGATTTTGAGCTTGTGAATCAGCCAAAACACTTTGTCCATCACCCCCACAAACCTGAGAAGGATAGAAAGTGATAGTGAAAGGAAGGCGAGTAGATGGGGAGAAGAAGGAACAGCAGAGAATACTCCAGGATCCTCTCCTCAGGCCAGAAAGGAAGGTGCTGAGGGTTGAAGTGAGATCCACAAATCAAAGTGTTATCATTGCCACAAGGTGGGACATTTTTGTTCAGAATTCTGGAAGTTGCGAGGTAAACCCATAGGACATGTTGGTGTACACAAAACTAAGGCAGACAACGGGGCTCTGACTGAGAGTACAGCAGACCGGGCTGTGGGTTTGATGGCAGCTGTTAAACTAGATACAAAAACCAAAGTGAGCGTAGGGGTTGAGAATAAGATACCTGAAAGTTATAGGGAATTATTGTTCAACAGCAAAGTAACTCCATATCCCTCAAGTGATGCAGGAAAACCTATTGTTTTTCTTTGGGATACAGGAGCAACCCAAACTCTTTTGCTGGGGAATGGTGTGACATTTCCACGAGAGAGTGGACTGAATGCTAAAATCTTAGTTAATGGTATTAGTGGGAAGTATATACCCGTACCTTTGTACCAAATGCCCTTCGAGTGTGACCTCATGTCTGGGACAGTAACTGTTGGAGTTGGCCTTAGCTTGCCAGTAAATGGAATTGACTTACTCATAGGGAATGATTTGGCTGGAGCAAAAGTATCAGTTTCTCCTGTGGACATAGAGAAATCAAGTGAAGTTAAAGGAACAGAACAATTACAGGAACAAGTTCCAGGAATATTTCCTGCATGTGTAGTGCAAAGAACAAAGAACAAAGAACTGTCCAGCACAGGAACTGGCCATTCGGCCCTCCAAGCCTGCGCCGATCTTTAAGCCTAAACTAACACCTTCTGCACTTCCGGGGCCCATATCCCTCTATTCCCTTCCTATTCATGTATTTGTCAAGATGTCTCTTAAACGTCGCTATCGTACCTGCTTCCATCACCTCCCCTGGCAGCATGTTCCAGGCACTCACCACCCTCTGTGCAAAAAACTTGTCTCGCACATCCCCTCTAAACTTTGCCCCTCGCACCTTAAACCTATGTCCCCTAGTAACTGACTCTTCCACCCTGGGAAAAAGTTTCTGACTATCCACTCTGCCCATGCCGCTCATAACTTTGTAAACCTCTATCATGTCGCCCATCCACCTCCGTCGTTCCAGTGAAAACAATCAAACCTCTCCTCATTGCTAATGCCCTCCAGACCAGGTAACATCCCGGTAAACCTCCTCTGTACCCTTTCCAAAGCCTCCACATCCTTCTGGTAGTGTGGCGACCAGAATTGCACGCAATATTCTAAGTGTGGCCTAACTAAGGTTCTGTACAACTGCAACATGACTTGCCAATTTTTATACTCTATGCCCCAATCGATGAAGGCAAGCATGCTGTATGCCTTGTTAACTACCTTATCCAACTGCGTGCCACTTTCAGTGACCTGTGGACCTGTACGCCCAAATCTCTCTGCCTGTCAATACTCCAAAAGGTTCTGCCATTTACTGTATACCTCCCACCCGCATTAGACCTTCCAAACTGCATTACCTCACATTTGTCCGGATTAAACTGCATCTGCCATTTCTCCGCCCAAGTCTCCAACCGATCTATATCCTGCTGTATCCTCTGACAATCCTCATCATTATCCGCAACTCCGCCAACCTCTGTGTCGTCCGCAAACTTACTAATCAGACCAGCTACATTTTCCTCCACATCATTCATCTATACTAACCCAAGCAGTGGCTAAACAAGTTCCATTGTCGGACGTAAAATTGGCAGCACAAACAGATAGCCGAGTTTCTGAAACTTTCCTTGGTGATTAGATAATCCAAATGAGATGTTTAAGAAATCTGCTATAATTGCAGCACAGTAAGCTGATTCAGAGTTACATAAAATCATACAGTCAGCTCTGACAGATTCTGAGGCGAAAGGAATTCCAGAAGGCTATTTTGTTGAAGACGGGGTTCTGAAGAGGAAATGCAGACTGCCTCATCGATCTGCAGATGAAGACTGGACGGTTGTTCGACTGGTCGTGGTACCACCTAAATATCACTGAGAATTATTAAGGTTCGCACATGTCATTCATCTAGCAGGACAGACGGTATCCGGAAGACCAAATCACTTATAAATCAATATTATAATTGATCAGGCCTTACAAAGGACATGAGGCAGTTTTGTAGGATATACCATACGTGCCAAATGGTGGGAAAACCGCAACCTACCACAAAACTGGCACCCCTAATTGCCATACCAATTATTGAGGAACCATTTAGTAGGGTGTTGGTAGACTGCGTAGGACCCCAGCCAAAAACAAAAGCGGAATATCAATATATACTCACTATCCTGGATATGGCTACTCGATTTCCAGAGGCCATTCTTTTGAGGACAATTACTGCTAAAGTAGAAGGAGAGAAGTTAACGGAATTTTTTATAAGATATGGATTACCACTTGAAGTTCAATCGGATCAAGGTGCCAATTTTATGTCTAAGATATTTCAAGAAGCCATGGGCAATTTGGGTATCAAACAGTTAAAATCTTTAGCATATGACCCAGACACAGGAAGCTTTAGAAAGGTACCATCAAACTCTCAAAACAATGATGAAGACATACTGTCATGAATATCCCCATGATTGGGATAAAGGGCTCGAATTTCTTTTATTTGCCACGAGTGATTCATCGAATGAGTCGACAGGTTTTAGTTCTTTTGAACTGGTTTATGGACATGAGATAAGAGTTCCTCTAAACTCTAAAAGACAGGTTCTTAGAACAAAGAATGAATCTCCAGTACTAGACTCTGTATCCATGTTCTGGAAAAGGCCCACGAAAGCTTGCAATGTGGCTCAGGAACACCTGAATGCATCTCAAACCACGATGAAAAAATGGGCAGACGAAAAGGCAAAGAGCCAAAGTTTTCAACCAGGGGATGAAGTATTTGTAATATTACCTTTACAGGGTGAGCCATTAAAAACGTGGTTCTATGATTCGTGTAAAGTGGTCAAAGGGTTGGTATATTAAAATACTTGATTGACACCGCAGATCACCAGAAAAAGAATCGGCTGTGCCAAATCAATATGTTAAAGCAATATTATCGCAGGGAGGAGGATAAGCCAGTCCAAGTATGTCAGGTAATACGGACAGATAAGAATGAAAGGAATAGTGAGGATGAGGCAGCAAGAGGCCGAGGCAATACTGAAATTGAACCTCCTACTATCCGGGTAGTTAATACAGAATGGCGAGGAAAGTTGGACAACATGCTTTCGTACTTAGATGCAGAAAAACGAGAAGACCTAACAAGGCTACTCACAGCATTTAAAATAGTTTGTAGGGATAAACCAGGGTGTACAACCTTTGCTACACATGATGTGGATGTAAAAGGGAATCCGTTCCTATAAATCAGCATCCTTAAATCCAGACATACTGTGGATGTGTGGACCAGATGTATTGAAGGGTGTCTCCTTCCATAACTAGTTGCTGAGTGACTATGTTGCTGTGTTACATAACTGCCATATTGAAGACAGTCTTTATGAAGTTTTTTTTACCAAGGACTGGACTTTTTACTTTCCAGACTGGGGGATATAATTCATACCTTGGTTCCTGCAATTGTTAACTCTATCGAGAGCCGACTAGTGAAACATAGCTGACAGTCTGTCTCGAGCTCAAAAATGCCCATAAACCTGAAAAGAGCCAGTGTCACCAGTAATGTAACTTCATGCTATTGTTATGTGAGTAATAAAATAGGCAGCATAGTTTAGGATGACCTCAATTTTATAGAGGGATGAATGTGCGAGACCAATGGGAGTGTGTTGGTAGTCAAGCCTGGAGGTACTAAAGACATGTGAAGATTTCAGCAGTAGATGAGCTGAGGCTGGGATAAGTTGGGTGATGTTATGGAGGTGGAAATAGGCAGTGTTAGTGATGATGAAGATAGGAGGTCAGAAGCTCACCTTGGGGTCAAACATGGTGAACAGTCTGGATTAGACTCAGAAGGTTACCGGGAAGAGTAACTAAGGAACGGAGTTTGTAACGGGGGATTGAAGACAGTGACTTCAATCTTCCCAGTATTTAATTCAAGGGTATTTCTGCTCATCCAGGACTGGATGTCCGTCAAGAGGTCTGACAGTATAGAGACAGTGGAGAAGTTGAGAGAGGTGGTGGTCAGGTAGAGCTGGGTGTCATCAGCGTACTTGTGAAAACTAATGAGTGCTTTCAGATGATGTCGCTGAGGTGCAGCATGCAGATGAGAAATAAGAGGAGGACAAGGATCGATCCTCGGGGGAAACCATAGATAATGGTGCGGGCGTGGGAAGAGAAGCCATTGCAAGTGATACTTTGGCAACAATTAGAAAGAAAAGAACGGAGCCGGGCAAATGCAGTCCCAACCAGCTGGATGACAGTGGAGAGACATTGGAGGAGTGCGGTGTGTTCAAATCTGTCAAAGGGTGCAGAACTTGCAAAGGTTAGAAAAGAATTAGGTTTTAAGCAAGTGAAGGGGAGGGGGGAGTGGGGTGGGGGAGAGAACGAAGGGGAAAGTTTTTGATAGCACAGGAGAGATTAAATAACAAAGTCATCCTGGGACAAAAGCAAAGTGTGTGTTAGTGCTTGTGGTTCAAGACAAAACATTAGTCCAGAGAGAGTGTGAATAGCGGAATAATGAGCAGCTCTGATTGCATGAAAAGAAGGCACACGGTGAAAAAATAATATATTACAAAGGCCAGTCATACTCTGAAGTTATTGAACTCAATGTTCAGTCTGCAAGGCAGTAGAATGCTGAATCGAAAGATCAGGTGCTGCTCCTTGAGATGCGTTGATGTTCACTGGAACACTGGAGCAGGCCAAAGACACAAATGTTGGCATGAGAGTGGGGGGAGTGTTCAAATAGCAAGCAACCGGGAGTTCGGGGGCATGCTTTCAGACTGAGCAGTGGTGCTCAGCAAAATGATCATCCAATCTGTGACTGGTCTCCCCAATGTAGAGGAGACCGCATTGTGAGCAGCAAATACAGTACACTAAATTGAAAGATGGACAAGTAAATTGCTGCTTCACCTGAAAGGAGTGTTTGGGGCCTTGGATAGTGAGGAGAGAGGATGTTAAGGTGCAGGTATTACACCTTCTGCAATTGCATGGGAAGGTGTCGTGGGAAAGGGACAAGGTGTCGGTGGTAATGGAGGAGTGGATCAGGGTGTCACAGAGGGAATGATCCTTCAGAATGCTGGCAGTGGAGGGGAAGATGTATTTGGTGGTGACATCCCGCTGGAGGTGGCTGAAATGGTGGAGGATGATCCTCTGGATGTGGAGGCTGGTGGGGTGGAAAGTGAGGACGAGGGGAGCCCTGTCGCAGTTCTGGGAGGGAGGGGAAGGTGTGAGGGCTGATATGGGGGAAATGGGCCAGACTCGGTTGAGGGCCCTGTCATCCACAGTGGGGGGGAATCCTCGGTTGATGAAAAAGGACCAGCGAAGAAAATATAGAGTCAAGATAGGAAGAAATAAGTTCAATGGGGCAGGAACAGGCTGAAACGATGGGTCTGCCATGACAGTCCTGTTTGTGGATTTTAGGACCAACTGTGCAGTTTGTTTACCGCTGATGAAAACTGAAAGGAATTCCAATTTAATGTGAAAGTTAAGTTAAATGATAAATGCAACTTGACTCGATTTTAGAAAGAGATCAACCCTTGAAATTCCCACACTTACTAAATTCCCATGTTAGGCACTCTGTCACATAGCCATATGCAAGTGAGGTAAGGACAATGAATGAGGTCATTGACCCATTTGCGACTCTGTACCCATGTTCAGGGGGTGACTCCATGGCTGCTGACCTCCTCTACAATCTCCATCCAGGCTAGCTCGGTCATGTGGGAGGACCTCTTCTTTGCATCACTGGAGAAGAGGACCTCCCACCTTTCCCTTGCAGCCTGGAGGTGAATCTCGAGGGAGGCAGCGCTAAACCATGGCACCAGCCGATGTCTTCCTTCAGTCATGGTCGCTGCAGGCTCGGGTTTAGCTCCCTGCCTATCAGGCAGCAAATGCAGTAGAATGGGTCGTGATGCAGCAAAGGTCATTCAGGAAGGCACGCTCTCAAAACAGACAGGAGTGAATGTCGAGTTGTTAGGCCTTTAAAAATGGTGGCACCACTACTCCCGAGTCATCTGACAGCGTATTTGGCATCTTGTCTCCCACCCCACCGTGGCCCGGGGGTGCCCCGTGCCTCCAGTTAGCAAAATGGCCATCGGCCACATGATCCCAATGGGACAGCTACCCACATGACAAATGGGAACGGCACCCATTTCCGGGGGTCATTAAATTCAGCTCACAGTGTGGGTAATTCCCTGGGTGTTGTTCCTGATCACTGTGCGGTGTCTGCTGCTGACAAGTGTCTACTTGTATGTTGGACCAGTAAAAGATTTAATCAGCCATGTTAAGTGCCACGGCAAAATCACCTTCTCCATCCTCTGCCCAATCTCAAACTTTATAAATGGGAAGTTGAGAGTGGGCTCTAGTACTGAAATCTAGCAAGGAACCTGTATAAACCCGGATTTAAAACTAACCCGACAAGCATAAATGGGTCGGGCTCGAGGCGGACGTCTGTTTTACATCCCATCCAATTATGGGCAATATTGAAGCCAATGGACAGCAAAATCGGGTGGGCTGTAAACCGGGTGGCCGTCCTGAACTCACCAAGTTCCTGCCCGGGGTGTACGAGGGGACATTGGGTTAAGATCTAGGCTGAAATTAGATGCAAAGAATAACAGAGAATTAAAACCACAAATTAGATACATCAAAATAAACATCAGCAATGAGATGGGTTGGAACAGGAGAGAGCGACAATCACTCTCAAAGGATATACTTCTAACTAAGGAGGAAATCTAAACAAGAATCAGAGGAAGACACCGAGCCATGAGGAGAGAGTGGGTCTGGGGATTCATTTCTGGATTATTCCAGTAAACAGCTGAGATGGAGAGGAGAGGGTGAAACATCTCTTTCTGTGCAGCAAACATCTGCATTGTGAAAGGGCAGTGGCAAAATTGACCAAAAGGGAACATTCTGTCATTACCTGTAGGACATGAAGATACCTGTCTTGTGAACACACATCAAGGATACAGAACCTTCTAGAGAGGAAGAGGGAGAACCTTTATAAAAAATCAGTGCTGGAAATAATAGCAGAATATTCTCTTTTACTCCCGGACATGAAAATGGCAGCAATGGATTGGCTGAGCGTTTTACACCCTGTCCAATTTCCGACATTGAATACTGGGGAAACCTTCAACTTCCGCTGATGAAATAAATTCGATGGTATTGGATGAACCGTTGGCTGGAATTTAACACCCACCCCTCACCCCAACACTGGTCGTGTGCTGGAAGGCAGGAGTGCCATGAAATCATGTGGGAGGTGGGGGGAGATGGGGGGGTGGGGTTGTAGTGGGGGGGCCAGCCCCACTTACCTGCTCCCAGGCCAGCATCCATTGCAGCTCTTCTCGCTGGGTGCTTCCCCAGCAGTGGCCACCAGTCTCTATGGCACTGCTAGGACTGAAGAACTGCTGGGTCTCTGATTGGTCAGAAGCTCTTGGAGGTGGGACTTGCTGCCTCAGAGGGTGGAAGTCCTGACTGAAGCCAATTAAGGGCCTGAGCCACGAAAATAGCAGCGAGACCCCCAGGCCCAGTGGAGGTGGGCTCTCCCCCAACATTTCAGCCAGTGGTATTATGGGAGGCTGAGGTTATTTTGCTTGTTTAACACTGTCACAAAGAGACAATTATGCACATATCTGTCTATCCATCAGCCTGTCTGCGGATGTATCTGTCAGTCTGCTAAATACATCATCCATCTAACTGTCTGCCTGTCTGTCTGTCCTTCTGTCTGACTTTCTGCCTATCTGTCTGTCTCTTTGTTAACCTCTGTATCTAAGTTGAGGTGTGGGGGATGGGGGGTTCTGCGATTATAGACCAAGACATCAGTGCAAAAGACAAGGATGAAGCATTTGCAACCATCGTCAGCCAGAAGTGCTGAGTAGATGATCCATCTCAGCCTCTTCCTGAGGTTCCCAGCATCACAGATGTCAGTCTTCAGCCAATTCAATTCACTGCACAAGATCTCAAAAAGGCTGAAGGTACTGGGTACAGAAAAGACACTGGGCCCTGATAACATCCTGGCTGTATTACTGAAGAGTTGTGCTCAGGAACTAGCTGTGCCCCTGGCCAAGCTGTTCCAGTACAATCCTGACATCTACCCAAAAATATAGAAAATTGTCCAAGTGTATCCTGTCCACAAAAAGCAAGAGAAATCCAATCTGGCCATTTACCGCCCATCAGTCTACTATCAATCATCTACAAAGTGATGGAAGGTGTCATTGACAGTGCTATCAAGTGGCACTTACTCAGCAATAACCCACTCACTGATGCTCAGTTTGGTTCTGCCAGGGGAACTCTGCTCAGACAAAATTATAGTTTTGGTCCAATCATGGAAAAAAGAGCTGAATTCGAGAAGTGAGGTGAGAGCAGCTGCCCTTGACATCAAGGCAGCATTTGACCAAGTTTGGCATCAAGAGTCTCAGCAACATTGAAGTAATGGAAATCAGGGGAAAACACTCCACTGGTTGGAATTTAACGTGGCATAAAGGAAGATGGTTGTGGTTGTTGGAGGTCAATCAGCTCAGCCCCAGGACACAGAGTCATTTATGGCAAAGAAGGAGGCCATTCGGCCATTAAGTCCATGCTGGCTCTCCACGGAGCTATCCAGTCAGTCCCACACCCCTGCTCGATCCCCGTAGCCCAGCAAGCTTATTTTCTCCCAGTGTTCATCTAATTTCCTTTTGAAGTCATTGATTGTCTCCACTTCCACCATCCTTGTGGACAGTGAGTTCCAGGTAATTGCCACCCACTGTGGAAAAAAAGTTCTTCCTCAGATCCCCCCTGCATCTCTTGTCCAAATCCTTTAGTCTGTGTCCCAAGACTTTGTACTATTAGTTAAAGAGAACAATTTTTTCTTGTCTAACTTATCGCAGCTTGCCATAATCTTGTGCACTTCTAATAAATCCTACCTCAATCTCCATTGTTCTAAGCAAAACAATCCCAGCATTTGCAGCCGAAATCTGTAACTAAGATCCCTGATCCCTGGAGCCATTCTGGTAAATCTCCTCTGCATCCGCTCAAGGCCCCTCACACCTTCCCAAAGTATGTGACCAGAACTGGATGCAATACTCCAGTTGGAGCCGAACAAGAGATTGACAAAGGTTCAACATAACTAACCTACTTTTCTACTCAATGCCTCCACTCATGAAGCCCAATATCCTAACTGCTCCGAAGTTCCGGAGTTCCGAAGAAGGGTCACTGACCCGAAACGTTAACTCTGCTTCTCTTTCCACAGATGCTGCCAGACCTGCTGAGTGATTCCAGCATTTCTTGTTTTTATCCTAACTGCTTTACTGTTTACCTGTTAGCCTTACATCAGTTGGGAAAATGCTAGAATCTGGTCCAGAGGATGTGATAAATGGACACTTGGATAATAATGATCAGACTGGGAATAGTCAACATGGATTTATGAATGGGAAATTATGTTTGATGATCATGTTGGAATGTTTTGAGGATGTTACGAACAGAATTGATAAAGGGGAATCGGAGTCCATGGATTTTCAGAAGGTTTTTGATGAAGTCCCCCACAGGAGATTGGTTCGCAAAATTAAAGCACATGGGATAGGAGGTAATATACTGGCATTGATTGAGGATTGGCTAACAGGCAGATAGCAGAGAGTAGGAATAAATGGGTCATTCTTACATTGACAGGCTGTGACTAGTGGAGTACTGCAGAGATCAGTGCTTGGGCCCCAGCTGTTCACAATATAAATATCAATGATTTGGATGTGAGTACCAAATGTCGCATTTCCGAGTTCGCGGATGACACAAAACTAGGTGGGAATGTGTGTTGTGAGGAAGATGCAAATTGGCTTCAAGGGGATTTGGAAAGATTAGTAAGTGGGCAAGAACGTGGCAGATGGAATATAATGTGGAGAAATATGAAGTTATTCACTTTGGCAGGAGGAATAGATGTGCAGAGTATTTTTTAAATGGTAAGAGATTAGAAAGTATTGATTTACAAAGGAACCTGGGTGTCCTTGTCAATAAGTCACTGAAAGCTAACATGCGGGTGCAGCAAGCAATTAGGAAGGCTAATGGTATTTATTAAGAGATCCAACACTGAAACAGGCCCTTCGGCCCACCGAGTCTGTGCCGACCATCAACCACCCATTTATACTAATCCTAGTATAAATCCTAGCAAGATGGCTCCTGAGCTGTAAGCTCCCCAGGAAGCTCCCTTGCTGTTCAACTCTATCCATGGCCATCTGCTCCCATTCTTAGTGTTTTCTCCCCCAATCTACCCTCTTAAAGTGTTTCAACTCCCCTGGCTCTTTAAATCAGTTCAATTTAGCCCTAACTAAAAGCTAACAGTTAGTTTAGTTTCTGTTACCTGGGCCCACTGCCCTCCCCCAGCCACACCTGCTCTTTGTTTTCTCAATGAAATTGATCCGGATGAAACTGACGAGCACAGCTGTCGATACTTTAATCTCCGATCCTGATGTCTTCACTGTCCAGAGTGTCTGCGGCCACGGCGTGCGGTAAGTCCATTGAGGTGAAGAAGGAGCAGCGGGACCCTAGGGAAGCCTTGAGAAAAGGTGCCCCGAACACCCAAAAAACACACGAACGGCTCCTCGGCCGCAAATTCAAAGCACGCGCGGGAGATGGCTCGGAGAGCATCTGCAGCGCACTGTCGGCAATGCTATATGCCTTTATATAAACCACATCAAAAAACCCTGAGCGAATATAATTATCTTTGTAAGTCTGCCAAAAGATGCTTCACCTCCTGAAGGACGTGGATGAGCTTTCCGGACGTTTATGGTGGGCACTGAGGAAATGGCTTGTTACCTGCACCCGCTTTCCCCCCCCTTCACCCCCCCACCCCCCGTCCCCTTCCCCTTCCCTGCTCCACCCTCTCAGCTCACCCCCTCACAACCCCGTCCCAGCAACCCCCTCTCACCATCTTCCCCCTGCACCCCCTTCCCCTGCACCCTACCACCACCTTACAGCCCCCTTCGCAGCTCCCCCTCGCACCTCCCTCCCTCCACCCCTCCCCCTCTCATCCCCTCCTCCCACTGGCATCATCCTACACCTGTGTAGGGGCCCTAACAGCCCCACTGCCTTGTGGGCATCTCGGGAGAGACCAAGGCTAAGGGAGTAAACCCTAACAGATAATTCGGAGCGGAACCCCGTAGGCGGTCATGTGTCACCTTTGGCATGTTTCCGGCAGTTCCTGCAGCCATACCGGTGCCAAACGTCGTGCTCTGCACTCCTTTGGACCCCACCAAAAAGACCGAGAGGGGGGTTTTGACGACTGGGCAACTCTCAACCTCCATAGATTCGCCCAGGCATGCGCCATGGAGAGGTCACGCCATAGTTGCCTCACAGCGACTGACACAACACGGAAGGCAGCAGTTACGGGTTATAAGTCCAGATAAATTGGCGTAGAAACTGGGCGCCACGGGTTGCCTTTGTCGGTGGGAGAGGTCATTGCACCTCACTGGACAGCAACCGCTCGCCTCAAACCGGGCAGCCCCCGGTCAATAAGGTTCTGTCCCGCCACAGTCTACCTGCTTCAATGGGTGCTTGGAACTCAGGGTCATTGCCCGAAAGGTGGACTGATACACCGCACCAAACAACACGAAAAAAGAAAAGAAGGTACCAGCCCTTCGCTTTGCAAGCTGGAACGTCAGAACTATGTTTCCTGGCCTATCGGAAGAACTTACACAAATCAACGATTCTCGGAAGACCGCCATCATTAACAACGAGCTCAGTAGACTCAATGTAGACATTGCAGCACTTCAGGAGACACGCCTCCCCGCGAGTGGATCTCCAACAGAGCAAGACTACACCTATTTCTGGCAGGGCAGGGATCCTGAAGAACCAAGACAGCACGGAGTGGGCTTCGCCATCAGAAACTCCTTGCTCAGTATGATAGAGCCTCTCTCAAATGGCTCGGAACGCATACTGTCCATCCAACTGCTCACCACCTCTGGTCCAGTACACCGACTCAGCATCTATGCTCCGACACTCTGCTCCCCACCTGAACCTAAAGATCAGTTCTACGAGGAACTCCATAACATCATTAGCAGCATCCCCAACACCGAACACCTATTCCTACTGGGGGACTTTAATGCCAGGGTTGGGGCCGACCATGACTCATGGCCCTCCTGCCTTGGGCGCTATGGCGTTGGAAGGATGAATGAGAACGGGCAGAGACTGCTTGTGTTGTGTACCTATTATAACCTCTGCATCACCAACTCGTTCTTTCACACTAAACCCTGTCACCAGGTTTCATGGAGGAACCCAAGATCGCGTCGTTGGCACCAGCTTGACCTCATTGTCACAAGGCAAGCCACCTTAAACAGTGTTCAAATCACACGCAGCTTCCACAGTGCGGACTGCGACACCGACCACTCCCTGGTGTGCAGCAAGGTTAGACTCAGACCAAAGAAGTTGCATCATTCCAAGCAGAAGGGCCACCCGCGCATCAACGCAAACAGAATTTCTCACCCACAGCTGTTACAAAAATTTCTAAACTCACACTTGTAACAGCCCTTCAAAACACTCCCAAAGGGGTTGCTGTGACCAAGTGGGCCCACATCAGAGACGCCATCTGTGAGTCAGCCTTGACCACCTATGGCAAAAGCGCGAAGAGAAATGCAGACTGGTTTCAATCTCATAATGAAGTGCTGGATCCTGTCATAGCCGCTAAGCACATTGCATTCTTGAACTACAAGAAAGCCCCCAGCGATTTAACATCCGCAGCACTTAAAGCAGCCAGAAGCACTGCACAAAGAACAGCCAGGCGCTGCGCAAACGACTACTGGCAACAACTATGCAGTCATATTCAGCTGGCCTCAGACACCGGAAACATCAGAGAAATGTATGATGGCATTAAGAGAGCTCTTGGGCCAACCATCAAGAAGATCGCCCCCCTCAAATCTAAATCAGGGGACATAATCACTGACCAACGCAAACAAATGGACCAATGGGTTGAGCACTACCTAGAACTGTACTCCAGGGAGAATGCTGTCACTGAGACTGCCCTCAATGCAACCCAGCCTCTACCAGTCATGGATGAGCTGGACATACAGCCAACCAAATCGGAACTCAGTGATGCCATTGATTCTCCAGCCAGCGGAAAAGCCCCTGGGAAGGACAGCATTACCCCTGAAATAATCAAGAGTGCCAAGCCTGCTATACTCTCAGCACTACATGAACAGCTATGCCTGTGCTGGGACGAGGGAGCAGTACCCCAGGACATGCGCGATGCCAATATCATCACCCTCTATAAAAACAAAGGTGACCGCGGTGACTGCAACAACTACCGTGGAATCTCCCTGCTCAGTTTAGCGGGGAAAGTCTTTGCTCGAGTCACTCTAAACAGGCTCCAGAAGCTGGCCGAGCGCGTCTACCCTGAGGCACAGTGTGGCTTTCGTGCAGAGAGATCGACCGTTGACATGCTGTTCTCCCTTCGTCAGATACAGGAGATATGCTGTGAACAACAGATGCCCCTCTACATTGCTTTCATTGATCTCACCAAAGCCTTTGACCTCGTCAGCAGACGTGGTCCCTTCAGACTACTAGAAAAGATTGGATGCCCACCAAAGCTACTAAGTATCATCATCTCATTCCATGTCAATATGAAAGGTACAATTCAACATGGTGGCTCCTCATCAGAGCCCTTTCCTATCCTGAGTGGTGTGAAACAGGGCTGTGTTCTCGCACCCACATTTTTTGGGATTTTCTTCTCCCTGCTGCTTTCACATGCGTTCAAATCCTTTGAAGAAGGAATTTTCCTCCACACAAGATCAGGGTGCAGGTTGTTCAACCTTGCCCGGCTAAGAGCGAAGTCCAAAGTACGGAAAGTCCTCATCAGGGAACTCCTCTTTGCTGACGATTCTGCTTTAACATCTCACACTGAAGAGTGCCTGCAGAGTCTCATCGACAGGTTTGCGGCTGCCTGCAAAGAATTTGGCCTCACCATCAGCCTCAAGAAAACGAACATCATGGGGCAGGATGTCAGAAATGCTCCATCCATCAATATTGGTGACCACGCTCTGGAAGTGGTTCAAGAGTTCACCTACCTCGGCTTAACTATCACCAGTAACCTGTCTCTAGATGCAGAAATCAACAAGCACTGTTGAAAGGCTTCCACTGCTATGTCCAGACTGGCCAAGAGAGTGTGGGGAAATGGCACACTGACACGGAACACAAAAGTCCGAGTGTATCAAGCCTGTGTCCTCAGTACCTTGCTCTATGGCAATGAGGCCTGGACAACGTATGTCAGCCAAGAGCGACGTCTCAATTCATTCCATCTTCGCTGCCTCCGGAGAATACTTGGCATCAGGTGGCAGGACCGTATCTCCAACACAGAAGACCTCGAGGCGGCCAACATCCCCAGCATATACACCCTACTGAGCCAGCGGCGCTTGAGATGGCTTGGCCATGTGAGCCGCATGGAAGATGGCAGGATCCCCAAAGACACATTGTACAGCGAGCTCGCCACTGGTATCAGACCCACCTGCCGGCCATGTCTCCGCTTTAAAGACGTCTGCAAACGCGACATGAAATCCTGTGACATTGATCACAAGTCGTGGGAGTCAGTTGACAGGGTTCGCCAGAGCTGGCGGGCAGCCATATAGGCGGGGCTAAAGTGTGCCGAGTCGAAGAGACTTAGTAGTTGGCAGGAAAAACGACAGAGGCGCAAGGGGAGAGCCAACTGTGTAACAGCCCCGACAAACAAATTTTTCTGCAGCACCTGTGGAAGTGCCTGTCACTCTAGAATTGGCCTTTATAGCCACTCCAGGCGCTGCTTCATAAACCACTGACCACCTCCAGGCGCTTACCCATTGTCTCTCGAGACAAGGAGGCCAAAGAAGACACTAATCCCATATTCCTACCACATCCCCACCTGCCCCTATATTCCCCTACCACCTACCTCTACAAGGGGCAATTTATAATGGCCAATTTACCTATCAACCTGCAAGTCTTTCGATGGTGATAGGAAACCGGAGTACCCTGCGAAAACCCAGGCAGACACAGGGAGAGCTTGCAAACTCCACACAGGCAGTACCCAGAATTGAACCCAGGTCGCTGGAGCTGTGAGGCTGCGGTGCTAACCACTGCGCCACTGTGCCAACCATATGTTAGCCTTCATCGCAAAAGGATTTGAATACAAGAAGTAGTGAAGTCTTGCTTCAATTGTATAGAACTTTGGTTAGTCTGCACTTGGAGTACTGTGTGCAGTTTTGGTCTCCTTACCTTAGCAAGGATTATTGCCATAGAGGGAGTGCAGCGAAGGTTCACCAGACTTATTCCTGGAATGGCGGGATTGTCCTCTGAAGAGAGTTTGGGGAAACTGGGCCGTATTCTCTAGTGATTTGAAGAATGAGAGGTGATCCCAATGAAACCTACAAAATACTTAAAGGGATAGACAGGGTAGATGCAGCTGAGATGTTTCCCCTGTTTGGGGAGTCTAGAACCAGGCAACACAATTTCAAAATAAGGGGAATAGAGATAAGGAGAAATTTCTTGATTCAGAGGGTTGTGAATCTTTGGAATTCTCTACCTCAGAGGGCTGTGCAAGCTCAGTTGTTGGGTATGTTTAAAGCAGATATTGACAGATTTCTAAATACAAATGACATGAGGGGATATGAAGATAGTGTAGGAAAAAGGTGTTGAAGTGAATGATCAGCCATGATCACATTGAATGGCGTGGCAGGCTTGATGGGCTGAATGGCCTACTCCTGTTCCTATCTTCCTACTAACCACTCTCAACAGGTCCTGTCACCTTCAAAAATCGATACACATGTACCCGCAGGTCCCTCTGTTCATCCACACTCTTTAGAACTGTACCATTAAGTATATATTACCTCTCACTCTTCCTTCCGACAAAATGCATCACCTCACACTTTTCAATATTAAATTCCATTTGCCACCTCTCTGCCCATTCTGCTAGCCTATCACTATGTCCTGTTGCAGGTGGTTCTTATCATTCTCAGTGTTTGCCACAACTCCAATTTTGGTGTCATGTGCAAATTTTGAGATTCTATTCTGTTTTCCAAGATCCAAATCATTTATATATAACAAGAAGAGCAGTTGTCCCAGCACTGACCCTTAGGGAACACCACTGTCTACCATCCTCCAGTCTGAAAAATAGCCATTTGCTACAACTTGCTGTTTTCTGTCTTTAAACCAATTTTTTTTCATCCAGTTGGACAATGACCCTCCTATTCTTTAAGCCTCAATTTTATTAGCCAGGCTTTTATGTGCTACCTCATCAAATACTTTCTTAAAATCCATATAAACAACATCCACCACATTCCCTTCATCAACCTTCTCTGTTACATCATCAAAAAATTCATTTAGGCAAGCATGATTACGCTTTTACAAATCCGTGCTGGCTTTCCCTAATTAACTTGAATCGCTCCAAATGTCTGTTGAATTTTTCCTGATAATTGTTTCTAACACCTTATCCACTACTGATGCTAAACTAACTGGCCTGTACTTGCCAGGACTCACCTTACACCCTTTCTTGAATAAGGATTTCACATTTGTCACTTTCCAATCCTTTCGTTATCTCCATCTCCACTTTCTTTAGCAACCTGGGATGCAAGTCATCCTGACTTATCTAACCAAGAATAGTCAGCCTTTTTACTGCCTTCCCGTCTCAATTTTTATCCTCTACTCTCTCCGCTTCCCCTGTATTTTGTCAGATTCCACTTCCTTAGTGAACCCTGATACAAAGTACTCATTAAGTATATATGTCTTGCCCTGCACCTCGAAGCATATATTACACTCTTTGTCCCTAATAGGCCCCACTCCACCTCTTACTATCTGCTTCCATTTTTGGTTCCTCTTTTATGTTGTTTGCCATTCTATTCTCATATTCTCTCTTTGCCAGTCTTATTTTACTCTACACCTCCCCTCTCTACTTATTGTATTTGGCCTGGTTCTCACTTGAAGAATTCACCTAACATGCATCATGCACCCTCTTTTGTTCTAGGAAGGTACTGCCCTCGAAGGTGGAAATTTTAGTACTCGAGCACTGAAAACCACAAGAAAACCTGAATTGAAGTGTTTAAATTATTGGGAGGGATCAATTTAGTTTCCCGCTTCCAATTTCCCATTCGTCTTTGTGTTTGATCCCAGATGTGAACCCCCAAATTTCTGTTACGGTCAAGTGAGGAGGGGTCAAAAAGCTTCCCTCTTTTCCCTCTCCTTGTTTCACCACAACAGGTGAATGTACTGGTCAATTCAGTGAGTGTTTGATTCCCTACTTGCTATGATCATAACAAGAACCAACTGGAAAGGTTTTCTTGAGTTAACAAAGAACGAGATTAACTTTATTGCATCCTAAACTGAACTAATAAAATAATAAACAATGCACGCACACACACACACACACACACACACACACACACACACACACACACACACACACACACACACACACACACACACACACACACACACACACACACACTGGAGGTTTACACACACACAAATAGTTACAGAGTGGGGAAAGGTAGATTGGTTGAGTTAGTGTCCACAGAAAAAAGGGGTATATATTCTGTGAAGTTTGATGATATGGCTGGCTTTTAGCTGAATTCAGTGGTCCTGAGGCTTTTAGTTTGAAGAGACAGATGACTGGTTTGGTGGGTCTCTTGGAGACAGCGATGCAGATGATTTCCTCCAAAGGGGTTTCTGGTTGTAGCCGCAGTATGCAAATGTGGTCAGTCACCAGGCAGGATTTGAAACCTTTAAGCTGGAATGCAGAGAAAAGGAGAAGGACTTCCCACTTGGGTCTGCATTTGTCAGAGTCCTGTTTCTCCCTTCTCTACTGCAGAAAGACACAAGCTTAAAACCACAGATGGGGAGGACTTGCACATGACAGTCACTCTGTGATTCAAAACATAGCAGTTAGCAGTATTTCTCTCTTGTTAAAAAGAAAAAGTACAAACAGTTCCCTTAAACTTCCTGGGTCTTGGTTCTTTCTGGGAAATGCAGCCATTTCATCTCCATCCTCACAGTCCTTTGCAGTGTAGGATACAGTGTTACAAACTAGGCGATCATCTGAAGCTGCCAGCAAAGTCATCCTTTTAGCTGGTCTTTTCAAATGTCTTTTAAACAAATTATAAATTCAGATCTCTAGTCAGTGGATTAAAAAACAGTATCATTCAACAAATCACATTGGCATAACAATATTGAGCACCCAATCCTTGCCATTTTTAATCCACATTTCCGTTATTGCTGCTACATCATATTCCCATACTGCTATTTGTGCTTGTAACTTACGAACCTTAATCACCACATTTAATGCATTTACACTCAACATTGTAATCCTGTCTTTGTATTCTCATAGTCCTCCTCAGTCCACTCTCATCTAATACAGAACTACTCCCTATTCTAGTTCACTCTCACATTATGTACCTTATTCCTCCTTCTGACTCCATCCTCCTGCCAATTTAGTTTAAACCCTCCCCAACCACACCATTGAATCTCCCTGCATGGACTTTGGTCCCAGTCCTGTTGATGCATAAGCTGTCTTTTTTAAATAGAAACATAGAAAAATAGGAGCAGGAGTAGGCCATTCGGCCCTTCAAGCCTGCTCCGCCATTCAATATGATCATGGCTGATCATCCAAACTCAGTAACCTGTTCCTGCTTTCTCCCCGATCACATTAGCCCGAAGAACTATATCTAACTCTTTCTTAAATATATTTAATGATTTGGCCTCAACTGCTTTCCTCAACCCTTATCCTTAGACTGTGACCCCTGGTCCTGAACTCCCCCACCATCTGGAAAATCCTTCCTGCATCCAGTCTGTCCAGCCCTATTAGAATTTTGTAGTCAAGAGTGACTGCATCAAGGACACAGCTTCAGACACAACTTTCTTGTGATCTTCTCACATCCAAAATCACTCTTTGCTTCCCTCACACGTGTTTTAAATTCTGCCGTTTCTGATCACAGCACATGGACATTTTAAAGACCTTTGACTCATGGCCAATCTCCTGTAATTGCTCCTTTTCTGCCACGAGCATTCTGTTCATTTATTCTCCATTTCTTTCAATAACATCTTTCAACAGATCGATTAAGATGAAGACAGGATGTTTTGGATCTTGCTGCACTGACCTAGCTTGACAAAATGGCACATTTGAGCCCTCATTGGCAGCTATGTGGCACTGCCCGTCACTCACCCACCTCAACTGTTCAGAGAAAAGCACCAACTACCAGGTAAACAGAAGCCAGTTTTCAGTTAGTATCCCCCCATCACAATATTCCCCAAGAAAGTATCATGAGCTTCTGGGCTGCTGTCCCTCGAAAGGCCGGCTCTGCTTTCACAGCTTGTTCACCAAACAGTCCCATGGATAGAAATGTATCTGGATTCAAGACACAAATGAACATTGGTGTGAATGGGACCTGTATCCCCAGGAACAGCAGTGGGAGCAGAGCAAACCGAAGGGCGTAATATTGAGAATGGATGTTCGATGAGGCAATACTGCAGGAAAATGACAATGGAATGGAAGGAGGAAAGTAAAGGAGGGATATTGACTGTGAAAGGAGGACAAGCTGGGAGAAGAGAAGGGTTTGAATTATGGAGCATCAAGCACAGGCATGTGAGAGTGCGAGCATTTGAAGGAGCAAATTGTTTTCCATGAGCAACAATTTGTTTCCAGTTGGAATAGATTGATTTTTCACTGTGTTCTGTTAACATGTGCAGCAGAGACCAGACGTTGATGCAGCCACAACTCAGTGTAATAACCACTGTGTGATCATGGTGCTACACATCAGCTGTGGAGGTTGGGCACAAACCAAAGCAATATCACGAATGGCATTACTGAGAAACACACATCTTTAAAGGCAACATAATGAAAGCCAAGAGCTGTTCAGGTGATGAATACTCAGTGAATATTCAGTGACTGATGAATGCCATCCCACGGATCTGTCCAGATTTTGTGGGACAGTGTGTGAAGCAACTTCGACTCCGACTATGCTGGGCAACCAAATAAGGATAATTTTACGTCAATGCAATTTTATTGCCCCATTACACAGGTTCCTTTTGAGGTTGATTAATATTTAACTTTGTGCCACACAGATTAAATTACAAGTTTCAAAAGGGAATTGGATAAAGACAGAAAAAGTGAAATGTTTAGGCTGATGGGGAAGGAGCAGTGGAGTGGGAATTATTGGATAGTTCTTTCCAAGAGCCAGCACGGACATGATGGGCGGAATGACCTACTTCTGTGCTGTAAGATTCTATGGCACACTCAATCCCCTGTTGGGCTTCAAAATTTTTCCATCAGCAATTAAAATACCCAACTGTCCTGCTCTGCATCCTTCCCTGTCTCAAACACATTTATTGACCTATCAGATCCTGGTTTTCTGTGGTTACCTACCACTGGGATCCTTGTCTGTGAGAAATGATTAACGCAGCATAATTCCAGGGACTGTAATGAAAAGCTTTTGTTGCAATTGAAATTTAATTTCACATAAACTGACTGTTGTATAATCTTTTGGCGTTAGCATATTCTGTCTCCTTGTAAGATTTTTCTTCACAGTCTTTGTCCTTTCAGGAGTTACAGGAGGAGTGAGTGATGCAGACACAGTACCAACAAATCAGCTCGAAGCCTTGAAAGCTGCTCTGGACAAGCTGATGGTTAGTGAATGCAGATTTTATTTCCCTTTTGGTCCAAACCTTTACATTTAAAGGCATGAAGGTAGACAGGAAATGGCTAGCATTTAAATAATTAAGACATGCTTTACAACAACTATACATTCCATTGAACACAAAACCCGACAGGAAAAATAGAACATAGAACATAGAATATTACAGCGCAGTACAGGCCCTTCAGCCCTCGATGTTGCGCCGACCTGTGAAACCATCTGACCTACACTATTCCATTTTCATCCATATGTCTATCCAATGACCACTTAAATGCCCTTAAAGTTGGCGAGTCTACTACTGTTGCAGGCAGGGCGTTCCACGCCCCTACTACTCTCTGAGTAAAGAAACTACCTCTAACATCTGTCCTATATCTATCACCCCTCAACTTAAAGCTATGTCCCCTCATGTTTGCCATCACCATCCGAGGAAAAAGGCTCTCACTATCCACCCTGTCCAGCCCTCTGATTATCTTATATGTCTCTATTAAGTCACCTCTTCTCCTCCTTCTCTCTAACGAAAACAACCTCAAGTCCCTCAGCCTTTCCTCGTAAGACCTTCCCTCCATACAAGGCAACATCCTAGTAAATCTCCTCTGCACCTTTTCCAAAGCTTCCACATCCTTCCTATCATGCGGTGACCAGAACTGCACGCAATACTCCAGGTGCGGCCGCACCAGAGTTCTGTGCAGCTGCAGCATGACCTCGTGGCTCCTAAACTCGATCCCCCTACTAATAAAAGCTAACACACCATATGCCTTCTTAACAGCTCTATTAACCTGGGTGGCAACTTTCAGGGATTTATGTACCTGGACACCAAGATCTCTCTGCTCATCTACACTACCAAGAATCTTCCCATCAGCCCAGTATTCTGCAATCCTGTTACTCCTTCCGAAGTGAATCACCTCACACCTTTCCGCATTAAACTCCATTTGCCATCTCTCAGCCCAGCTCTGCAGCCTATCTATGTCCCTCTGTAACCTACAACATCCTTCGGCACTATCCACAACTCCACCGACCTTCGTGTCATCCGCAAATTTACTAACCCACCCTTCTACACCCTCATCCAGGTCATTTATAAAAATGACAAACAGCAGTGGCCCCAAAACAGATCCTTGCGGTACACCACTGGAAACTATACTCCAGGATGAACATTTACCATCAACCACCACCCTCTGTCTTCTTTCAGCTAGCCAATTTC
Organism: Heterodontus francisci; assembly: GCF_036365525.1. Classification (NCBI taxonomy): domain Eukaryota; kingdom Metazoa; phylum Chordata; class Chondrichthyes; order Heterodontiformes; family Heterodontidae; genus Heterodontus; species Heterodontus francisci. Next base: position 31,874,959 of record NC_090410.1, read on the forward strand.
TGATCCAAAGCACTAATTCACCTTCAATCCCATAATTCTGTATTTTCTGCAATAGCCTACCGTGGGGAACTTTATCAAACGCCTTACTGAAATCCATATAGACCACATCCACGGCTTTACCCTCATCCACCTGTTTGGTCACCTTGTCAAAAAACTCAATAAGGTTTGTGAGGCACGACCTACCCTTCACAAAACCGTGTTGACTATCTCTAATGAACTTATTCTTTTCAAGATGATTATAAATCCTATCTCTTATAACCTTTTTCAACATTTTACCCACAACTGAAGTAAGGCTCACAGGTCGATAATTACCAGGGCTTTCTCTACTCCCCTTCTTGAACAAGGGGACAACATTTGCTATCCTCCAGTCTTCTGGCACTATTCCTGTCGACAATGACGACATAAAAATCAAGGACAAAGGCTCTGCAATCTCCTCCCTGGCTTCCCAGAGAATCCTAGGATAAATCCCATCTGGCCCAGGGGACTTATCTATTTTCACACTTTCCAAAATTGCTAACACCTCCTCCTTGTGAACCTCAATCCCATCTAGCCTAGTAGTCTGTATCTCAGTATTCTCCTCGACAACATTTTCTTTCTCCACTGTAAATACTGACGAAAAATATTCATTTAACACTTCCCCTATCTCCTCCGATTCCACACACAACTTCCCACTACTATCCTTGATTGGCCCTAACCTATCTCTAGTCATTCTTTTATTCCTGATATACCTATAGAAAGCCTTAGGGTTTTCTTTGATCCTATCCGCTAATGACTTCTCGTGTCCTCTCCTTGCTCTTCTTATCTCTCCCTTTAGATCCTTCCTGGCTAGCTTGTAACTCTCAAGCGCCCTAACTGAGCCTTCACGTCTCATCCTAACATTAGCCTTCTTCTTCCTCTTGACAAGCTCTTCAACTTCTTTAGTAAACCACGGCTCCCTCGCTCGACAACTTCCTCCCTGCCTGACAGGTACATACTTATCAAGGACACGCAGTAGCTGCTCCTTGAATAAGCTCCACATTTCGATTGTGCCCATCCCCTGCAGTTTCCTTCCCCATCCTACGCATCCTAAATCTTGCCTAATCGCATCATAATTTTCTTTCCCCCAGCTATAATTCTTGCCCTGCTGTATATGCCTGTCCCTGCCCATCGCTAAGGTAAACCTAACCGAATTGTGATCACTATCACCAAAGTGCTCACCAACTTCTAAATCTAACACCTGGCCGGGTTCATTACCCAGTACCAAATCCAATGTGGCATCGCCCCTGGTTGGCCTGTCTACATACTGTGTCAGAAAACCCTCCTGCACACACTGGACAAAAACAGACCCATCTAAAGTACTCGAACTATAGTATTTCCAGTCAATATTTGGAAAGTTAAAGTCCCCCATAACCATTACCCTGTTACTCTCGCTGTTGTCAAGAATCATCTTTGCTATCCTTTCCTCTACATCTCTGGAACTATTCGGAGGTCTATAGAAAGCTCCCAACAGGGTGACCTCACCTCTCCTGTTTCTAACCTCAGCCCAGACTACCTCAGTAGACGAGTCCTCAAACGTCCTTTCCTCGATTAACAATGCCACACCCCCCCCTCTTTTACCCTCTTCTCTGTTCTTAGTGAAACATCTAAATCCCGGAACCCGCAACATCCATTCCTGTCCCTGCTCTACCCATGTCTCTGAAATGGCCACAACATCGAGATCCCAGGTACCAACCCATGCTGCAAGCTCACCCACCTTATTCCGGATGCTCCTGGCGTTGAAGTAGACATGTTTTAAACCAAGCTCTTGCTTGCCAGTGCCCTCTTGTGTCCTTATAACCTTATCTCTGCCCTCACTACTCTCAACATCCTGTACACTGGAACTACAATTTAGGTTCCCATTCCCCTGCTGAATTAGTTTAAACCCCCCCGAAGAGCACTAGCAAATCTCCCTCCCCAGGATATTGGTACCCCTCTGGTTCAGGTGAAGACCATCCTGTTTGTAGAGGTCCCACCTACCCCAGAAAGAGCCCCAATTATCCAGGAAACCAAAACCCTCCCTCCTACACCATCCCTGCAGCCACGTGTTCAACTCCTCTCTCTCCCTATTCCTCACTTCGCTAGCACGTGGCACGGGCAACAACCCAGAGATAACAACTCTGTTCTCGCTCTAAGCTTCCACCCTAGCTCCCTGAATTTCTGCCTTAAATCCCCATCTGTCTTCCTACCTATGTCGTTGGTGCCTATGTGTACCACGACTTGGGGCTGCTCCCCCTCCCCCTTGGGGATCCCAAAAACACGATCCGAGACATCACGTACCCTGGCACCTGGGAGGCAACACACCAACCGTGAGTCTCTCTCGTTCCCACAAAACCTCCTATCTGTTCCCCTAACTATGGAGTCCCCAATGACTAATGCTCTGCTCCTCTTACCCCTTCCCGTCTGAGCAACAGGGACAGACTCTGCGCCAGAGAACTGTATCCCATTGCCTACCCCTGGTAAGTCGTCTCCCCCAACAGTATCCAAAACGGTATACCTGTTGTTGAGAGAAACGGCCACAGGGGATCCCTGCACTGCCTGCTGGTTCCCTCTCCTTCCCCTGACGGTAACCCATCTACCTTCTTCTTTTACCTGAGGTGTGACTGCCTCCCGATAACTCCTCTCAATAATCCCCTCTGCCTCCCGAATGATCCGAAGTTCCTCCAGCTCCAGCTCCAGTTCCCTAACGCGGTCCTCGAGGAGCTGGAGCTGGGTGCACTTCCCGCAGATGCAGTCAGCAGGGACAGCCTTGGCAACCCTTACCTCCCACATTCTGCAGGAGGAACATTCAACTGCCTTAACCTCCATTCCCAGTATTCTAAATTCCCAAGTTTTTAACCAATCACACGATAAAACAAGAAGAGAAATAGAAAAAGCCTCACCTTACCTGCACACAACCGAGTCCTTTTTTTTGGTAAGAGGAGGAGGGCGGGTGGGAGACACTACAAGAGTAGTGTCTCGGGTTCAGAAACAGCCCAAATATATAGGTTTCTACTTACCCAGCAGTCCCTGCTCCACCGAAACTCCCGATGAAATTGACTTCCCAGCTGTTCACTTCTCGCTCGCAATGCCTGTGCTCCTGGAAAAGCTGCACAACGAAAAGGTAAAGAGAATTTACACAGCCCAAATATATAGGTTTCTACTTACCCAGCAGTCCCTGCTCCACAGAAACTCCCGATGAAATTGACTTCCCAGCTGTTCACTCCTCGCTCGCAATGCCTGTGCTCCTGGAAAAGCTGCACAACGAAAAGGGCAATGATCCAAACCGTGGCTAACAAGTGTATTAAATATTGCATGAGGACAAAGGAAGAGGCTTATAACATTGCCAAAAAAAATAGTAAGCCTGAGGAATGGAGGCTTTTTAGAATTCATCAAAGGAGGACCAAGAAACTGCTAAAGAAAGGGAAAATAGAATATGCAAGTAAACTAGTGAGGAACTTAAAAATGGACTGTAAAAGTTTTTATAGGTATGTAAAAAGGAAAAGATTAACAAAGAAAAATGGGGGCCCATTACAGGGAGAGACAGGGAAATTTATAATGGGCAATAAGGAAATGGCAAAGAAACTAAACAAATACTTTGTGTCTGTCTTCACAGAGGAAAATATAAAAAGCCTCCCAGAAATTCTGCAGAGCCAAGGTACGAGTGAGAATGGGGAACTGAAAAAAAGCATATCCGTAAAAAAAAGTACTGGAGAAATTATTGGGACTGAAAGTTGGTAAATCCTCTGGACTTGATGATCGACATCCCAGAGTGTTGAAAGAGGTGGCTGAAGAGATAGTGGATGTGTTGGTGATCATCTTCCAAAATTCTATAGATTTTGGAACAGTTCCTGCAGATTGGAAGGGAGCAAATGCAACGCCATTATTTAAGAAAGGAGGGAGCGAGAAAACCAGAAACTACAGACCTGCGAGCCTGACGTCAGTAGTAGGGAAAATGCTTGAATCTATTGTAAAGGATGTGGTAACAGGACACTTTGAAAATAATGGTAGGATTGGGCAGTGTCAACACAGATTTATAAATCAGGCAACCTGACATCTGACGTGGGTAAAATTCTAAAGTCCATTATCAAAGATTTTATAGCAGAGCACTTAGAGAACAGTGGTAGAATTGGGCAGAGTCAGCATGGATTTACGAAAGGGAAATCATGCTTGACAAATCTACTAGAATTCTTCGAGGATGTAACTGGTAGAGTTGATGAGGGGGAGCCAGTGGATGTGGTTTATTTGGACTTTCAGAAGGCTTTCGACAAAGTCCCACAAAAGAGATTAGCGTGTAATAGTAAAGCGCATGGGATTGGCGGTAGTGTATTGCGATGGATAGAAAATTGGTTTGCGGACAGGAAACAAAGAGGAGAGATAAATGGGTCTTTTTCCGAATGGCAGGCAGTGACCAGTGGGGTACCGCAGGGACCCCAGCTATTCACAATATACATTAATAATTTGGATGAGGGAAGTAAATGTAATATCACCACATTTGCAGATGGCACAAAACTGGGTAGGAGGGTGAGTTGTGAGGAGGATGCAGAGAGGCTTCAGGATGATTTGGACAAGTTGAGTGAGTGGGCTAATGCAGATGCAGTATCATGTGGATAAATGTGAGGTTATCCATTTTAGTAGCAAAAACTGGAAGGCAGTAGGGATAATGGAGGAGTGGACCAGGGTGTCGCGGAGGGAATGATCCCTTCGGAATGCTGACAGGGGAAGGGAGGGGAAGATGCATTTGGTAGGTGGCTGCAGGTGGTGGAAATGGCGGAGGATGATCCTTTGGATACGGAGGCTGATGGGGTGGAAAGTGAGGACAAGGGGAATCCTGTCACTGCTCTGGGAGGGAGGGGAAGGGGTGAGTGTAGAGGTGCGGGAAATGGGCTGGACACAGTTGATGGCACTGTCGTACACAATGGGGGGACTCCTCGGTTGAGGAAAAAGAAAGACGTATCAGAAGTGCTGTCGTGGAAGGTCGCATCATCAGAGCAGATGCGTTGGGGACGGAGAAAATGGAAGAATGGAATGGAGTGTTTACAGGAGGCAGGGTGTGAAGAAGTGTATTCGAGGTAGCTGTGGGAGTCGGTGGGCTTATTTTTTTTTTAGAATTAGAACATTACAGCGCAGTACAGGCCCTTCGGCCCTCGATGTTGCTCCGACCTGTGAAACCATCTGACCTACACTATTCCATTTTCATCCATATGTCTATCCAATGACCATTTAAATGCCCTTAAAGTTGGCGAGTCTACTACTGTTGCAGGCAGGGTGTTCCACGCCCCTACTACTCTCTGAGTAAAGAAACTACCTCTAACATCTGTCCTATATCTATCACCCCTCAACTTAAAGCTATGTCCCCTCATGTTTGCCATCACCATCCGAGGAAAAAGACTCTCACTATCCACCCTATCTAACCCTCTGATTATCTTATATGTCTCTATTAAGTCACCTCTCCTCCTCCTTCTCTCCAACGAAAACAACCTCAAGTCCCTCAGCCTTTCCTCGTAAGACCTTCCCTCCATACCAGGCAACATCCGAGTAAATCTCCTCTGCACCCTTTCCAAAGCTTCCACATCCTTCCTATAATGCGGTGACCAGAACTGCACGCAATACTCCAGGTGCGGTCTCACCAGAGTTTTGTACAGCTGCAGCATGACCTCGTGGCTCTGAAACTCGATCCCCCTACTAATAAAAGCTAACACACCATATGCCTTCTTAACAGCCCTATTAACCTGGGTAGCAACCTTCAGGGATTTATGTACCTGGACACCAAGATCTCTCTGTTCATCTACACTGCCAAGAATCTTCCCATTAGCCCAGTACTCTGCATTCCTGTTTCTCCTTCCAAAGTGAATCACCTCACACTTTTCCGCATTGAATGGATATTAATAATGGATATTAGTAGACAGCCTATCCCCAGAGTTGGAGACAGAGAAGTCGAAGAAGGGAAGGGAAGTGTCAGAGATAGACCATGTAAAGGTGAGAGAAGGGTGGAAATTAGAAGCAAAGTTGATAAAGTTTTCCAGTTCCGAGCGGGAGCAGGAAACGGCACCGATACAGTCATCAATGTCCCGGAAGACGAGTTGGGGGAGGGGCCTGAGTAGGACTGGAACAAGGAATGTTCGACATATCCCACAAAAAGACAGGCATAACTAGGACCCATGTGGGTACCTACAGCAACACCTTTCACTTGAAGGAAGTGAGTGGAGTTGAAGGAGAAGTTGTTCAATGTGAGAACAAGTTCATCCAGGCGGAGGAGGTTGGTGGTGGATGGGGACTGGTTGGGCCTCTCGTCAGGGAAGAATTGGAGAGCCCTCAAACCATCCTGGTCGGGGATGGAGGTGTCGATAGATTGGACGTCTATGGCGAAGAATAGGCGGTTGGGACCAGGAAACTGGAAATTGTCAGAATGACGTAGGGTGTCAGAAGAGTCATGGATGCAGGTGGGAGGAAACTGGACCAGCGGAAAAAAGATAGTGTCAAGATAGGAAGAAATAAGCCCAGTGGGGCAGGAGCAGGCTGACACAATGGGTCTGCTGGGACAGTCCTGTTTGTGGATTTTGGGAAGGAGGTAGAAGCAGGCTGACCGGGGTTGCGGGACTATGAGGTTGGAAGCTGTGGAGGGAAGATCTCCCGAAGAGATGAGGTCAGTGACAGTCCTGTGGACAGTCGCTTGATGTTCGGTGTTGGGGTCATGGTCCAGGGGGAGGTGGGAAGAAGGGTCTGAAAGTTGGCGTTGAGTCTCTACAAGGTAGAGGTCGGAACACCAGACAACAACAACACCACCCTTGTCTCTCAAAAATACTCCCTTTCAGGATCAATCTCATGAAGTGATCATTGTTGATGAATATACAGCAAGGAAACATGAATCTGGAGCCCCCTGAATGACAATGACAATGATCTAAACAAGGTCAAAGTACCATCATAGTTAAAGACTGACCAATTACATGAACAGAAATGGGGTTTTACCTAATATGGCACCGAACCAAGCTGGGAAAGGTGCATAAAGTAAGAACTTGTAAGACCCCAAAAGCACGCATCATCATCCAAACGAAGACAGAAGACAGACTTCAATCAAGAGACAAGGCATCGCAGTTAACCGGAGGTTGAGGACCGGTGTTCGATCGTGAACACAACTGCTCACCACTGCCCTTTGCTAAGTATCATGATTTTGTGCTTATTGTAGAAAATGTAATAAAGTCTGTGAAGCTTGTGAAAAACTACTCGCACCCGTGTGGTTTTCTCGCTAGTCTGAGCGCAAGGTCCCTTTTAGATCTGCTCTCCCAACTTAGACTGTCGTTGTAATTGACCAAGTCTTCCAATTAAATTAAAGCAAACTCCAGATCTTACAAGTGATGCCGAAACCCTGGACATTGACAAGTACATAAACTGAGGGAGTGAAAGCAAGTTTCACAAATGTCGGAACGTTGTTTGGTCAGTGATAATTCTTACGGGGATCATCTCTTAGGAAGGGTGGCAGATTAAACTGACCCAGTGGTGTCTATTTAAAGTACAAGCTGTGTGGTGAAAGGCCAATGTAAAGAAGGGTTTCTGGGAAACATATGAGGAAAAGTTGGTCACTAAATGTAATCTAGACAATATCCAATCCCTGTGAGAAGAGTACACACAAAAACATGAGCACTTTCCGTTCAGAAGGCTTTTGTTAAAGTCCCCCACAGGTGGTTGGTTCGTAAAATTTAAGCACATGGGTTAGCAGGTAATATACTGGCATGGATTAAGGATTGATTAACAGGCGGAAAGCAGAGTTTAGGAATAAACGGGTCGTTCTCGCATTGGCAGTCTGTGACCAGTGGGTACTGCAAGGATCAATACTTGGGCACCAGCTGTTCACAATATATATCAATGATTTGGATGTGGGGACCAAATGTAATATTTCCAAGTTTGCAGATGACACAAAACTCGATGGGAATGTGTGTTCTGAGGAAGATGCAAAGTGGCGTCAAGGGGATTTGAACAGACTGAGTGAGTGCGCAAGAATGTGGCAGATGGAATATAATGTGGAAAAATGTGAGGTTATCCATTTTGGCAGGAAGAATAGACGTGCAGAGTATTTCTTAAATAGGAAGAAATTAGAAAGTGTAGATGTACAAAGCGACCTGGGTGTCTTTGTCAATAAGTTACTGAAAGCCAGCATGCAGGTGCAGCTAGCAATGAAGAAGGCTAATGGGATATTAGAACAAAGAACAAAGAACAGTACAGCACAGGGACAGGTCATTCGGCCCTCCAAGCCTGTGCCGATCTTAATTCCTGTTTAAACTAAAACCTTCTGCACTTCCAGGGTCCCTATCCCTCTATTCCCATCCTATTCATGTATTTGTCAAGATGCCTCATAAACTTCGCTATCGTATCTGCTTCCACCACCTCCCCCGGCAGCAAGTTCCAGGCACTCACTACCCTCTGTGTAAAAGACTTGCCTCGCACATCCCCTCTAAACTTTGCCCCTCACACCTTAAACCTATGTCCCCCAGTAACTGATTCTTCCACCCTGGAAAAAGCTTCTGACTATCCACTCTGTCCATGCCGCTTATCACGTTATAAGCCTCTATCAGGTCGCACCTGCACCTCCATCGTTCCAGTGAAAATAATCCGAGTTTATCCAACCTCTCCTCATAGCTAATACCCTCCAGACCAGGCAACATCCTTGTAAACCTCTTCTGTACCCTCTCCAAAGCCTCCACATCCTTCTGGTAGTTTGGCGACATTTAGCCTTTATCGTAAGAGGATTCGATTACAGGAGTAGCAAAGTCTTGCTTCAATTGTATAGAACCTTGATTAGACCGCACCTGTGTGCATTTTTGATCCCCTTACCTCAGGAAGGATATTATTGCCATAGAGCAAGTGCAACGAAGATTCATCAGATTTGTTACTGAGATGATGGTACTGTCCGATGAAAAGAGATTGGGGAAACTGGGCTTGTATTCTACAGAGTTTGCAAAAATGAGAGGTGATCTCACTGAACGTTCAAAATACTTCTCAGGATAGACAGGGTAGATGCAGCTAAGATGTTTCCCCCGGTTGGGGAGTCTAGAACCAGGGGACACAAATTTCAAAATAAGGGGGAAGCCACTTCGGACAGAGATGAGGAGAAATCTCTTCACTGAGAGGGTTGTGAATCTTTGGAATTCTCTACTCAGGAGGCCTGTGGAAGCTCAGTCATTGAGTATGTTTAAAGCAGAGATTGACAGATTTCTAAATACTCATGATATAAAGGGATATGGGTCTGGTGTGGGAAAAAGGCTTTGAAGTGGATGATCAGCCTTGATCATGTTGAATAGCGGAGCAGGCTCAATGGGCTCAATGGCCTACTCCTGCTCCTACATTCCTATATAAAGAAACAATTGCGTTTATCCAGGTTCAGGTCTTGGCTAAATGTTTGAAGAGTGACAGGGTTTTAAATCTAATCACACTCGCACTGTGTGCAGTGCAATGAGGAAGTGGTACAGTCACAGGTGAAACAGATGGTAGCTCAAAGTGAACCAATCCAGCAGCAGCAGAAACTGCTGGAAATGTTACAAAATCAGCTAGCATCCTCTACTGCCACTCTGAGGAACAGGCGCTTAATGCCGTACAGGCTGGGGCAGCTCAACAGTGGTTAGAGTTGGCAGAGAGGCAAATTGTCACTCTCATGCAGGAAAACACCCAGTTAACCCAGAAGTTAGAGGAATCATGGGGAGTCTTTAGAGAGCTACAGGAGTGACCCCACCGAGAGACAGACCAATGCACAGTGCAGGTGCAACATTCAGTGACTGCGGAGCAGATTATGGGAGCCGAGATGAGGGCCGTACCAGGGGAAATGACTAGAGTGAGAGAGAGAAATGGATTTATTTGGAGCGAGGTTTTCAAAGATTGATGTGAGGGTGCAGTTGAGCAAATCGGTAACTGTGGAAATGTTGTGGTAAATGAAGTGAATTTGGGATGGTCCTTTGTCCGGGGCAGATATAGAAGGAGGTAGGGTTGGGGTGTAGGAAGGGGATGTGGGTGGAGAATGATACAAGGAGGTGATCAGAGATGGCCTTATCTGCGATTGAATTTTCGTCTCATCTGCAAACTTACTGATCATACTTCCTATATTCATGTCTAAATCATTAATGTACACTGCAAACAGCAAGGGTCCCAGCACCGATTCCTGTGGTACACCACTGGTCACAGGCTTCCACTTGCAAAAACAATCCTGGACCATTACCCTCTGCCTCCTGCCACTAAGCCAATTTTGGATCCAATTTGCCAAATTACCCTGGATCCCATGGGCTCTTATCTTCTTAACTAATCTCCCATGCGGAACTTATCAAAAGCCTTACTGAAGTGCATGTAGACTCCGGCCTTACCCTCATCTACACTTCAAGGCACATCCTCAAAAAATTCAATTAAGTTTGTTGGACACAATCTCCTCCTGACAAAGCCATGCTGACTAGCCCTGATTAATCCCTGCCTTTCCAAGTGGAGATTAATCCTGTCCCTCAGAATTTTTTTCCAATAGTTTCCCTCCAACTGATGTTATCCTCACTGCCATTTAATTACCTGGTTTGTGCCTGCTACCCTTCTTGAATAATGGTACCACAATCACTGTCCTCCAATCCTCTGGTACCTCTCCTATGGCCAGAGAGGATTTGAAACTTGTGTCAGAGCCCCTGCTATCTCCTCCCTTGCTTCACATAACAGCCTGGGATACATCTCATCTGGGCCTGGGGATTTATCCAGTTTTAAGCCCGCTAAAACATCTCATACTTCCTCTCTTTCAATGCTGATTTGTTTAAGTATATCACAATCCCCCGCCCTGCTCTCTACACCTACATCATTCTTCTCCATAGTCAACACTAGGGGACGAGTTAGGCCGTGATGTCAATGAAATCATCCACAATAACGTCATGGATGGAAAGGGCCTTGATATTTTGGTGGGAGATGTGTAGCGGGATGGTGAGAGCTGATCCACTGGCTGAGTCTATAGTGGGAGGGGTGAGTTGGATGATAAAGATATTGGAAAATTAGCCCTCAGCACTGGGTGGGAGATTCAGTGAATGATTAGGATGGGGCAATTGGGATTGATGCTCGTAATGAGCGATCGCCGAGTACCTCAATGTCCACTGTTGAGGATGCTGAGAGAGATAAAGTGGGAAGCTGTAGGTTTATCCAATAAAACAGAGACATGGGGAGTGATCAGAGGACATGTTGCATATTAGTTTAATTTTATTCCATATGGATGATTAGCGTAAAGGAATTTCTGCATATGGCAGTTGCTCTACGTTTGCAAAAGGTACCTTAAATTAAATGCAAACTGAATCAAATCATCTCAGTTTGTCTTGAAAACAATGTGATTACAGAGACTGAGTGGAGAGAGGCTGGGTTCACATGTGTTCTTTATGTAAAAATCTTCCATTTTCCTCATTATTTTATAAGCTTCGAAAGTACAGTGAAGGGATAATTCACCCCATTCTTCAGTTCCTCACGAAACTTACTCTGGGTCACAGCATAAATAAAAGTGTTTGTGCAGCAACTCAGGAGCTGAAGCATAACCGCAAGGTGGTCGACAATGGGTGGCATTTCTTTTGAAAAATTCCGGTACAGCAGACCAACTCTAACATACATCATATTCACCAGGAACAGAGCCCATAGAAAGATAAAATTTCCCGATATCATAAAAAGTGAAGTGATTGATTTTCTTCTGCTCATTGTTTCTGGATCACTGTGACTCTCCCCACTGACCCGGTCCCGAAGTCTCTTGCGAATTCTGATGGTCACTAGAATGTGCCTGACTGTTAAAATATTGAGCATCAGAATCAGAATAAATGGTACCCCCGGGGTGAAAATATAATGTAACAATTCAATTGCTGCCCATACTTGTGAAAGCAGAACACTCCAGGGAAGAATGCAGAACCAGGGGCCTCGAAAACGGGTATAGCTGCTTGAAAGCATAAAGTACCAGAAAATATTCTTCACACAGAACAACACAGACATTGTTCCAATAATCACAGCTGCCGATTTCTCAGTGCAATATTTAGTTTTCAGTTTCTGGCAGCAAATGGCCACAAATCGATCAAAGGTGAAAGCGACGGTGAACCAGACAGAACAGTCCGTTGCTGCATAAAGTAGGACAGCGTGGATATTACACACTGGAATATCAAACAGAAATCGAAACATTCTCCGATAACTAATGGGAATTTGCCTCAGTATCAGATCAAAGATAATGACCAGTAGATCTGCCGCTGCCATGGCCACCAAGTAACGAGTGACACATTTGGAGAGACCACACTTTCCCCGAGACAGGGTCACAATCGTCACTAAGTTAACTGTAAGGAAGAGGAAAAACAGGAACATTATACATCAGGATGGGAGCAGGAATATCAATATGGTGGATACATGGGCAGAATAAATTGAAAACTCACTACATAACACGATGGAATACAATGTGTTTGAATTTTATGATAAAAATAAGGCTTTGCAACAACTATCAGTCATGATTTGAAAAGTTCATATCTGAAGAGTTCAATAAATAAACGCAAAAACAAAATGCTTATGTTCATTCATAAATGTGCAGTGTTAAAATTTGTTCTCCCTTGGTGCGCTCAGAGTAAACACTGACTGGTGCCTTGCAAAACCAAATAGATTAATTCTTAGTCTGGTCGGTTACAATAGGAATTAGTTACCAGGGGATATGCTGGGGCAATTACCAGGGTCACTCTCCTGATCAGTGACCCTTGGACATGCTGAGGTTTTAATTCCCCGGACTTTGCTGCTGATCCATGACCGTGGGATATGATACAGTTTGAGTTCCTGTTTCAGATTCTTGATATTTAATCTCTGGCACGACACCAATCCACCTGTTTTTGTTAATTAAGATTCAGCCTTTTGATGATTTGGCAAATTTGGATCTCAAATTCATTATTGTCTTAAGTTTTTAATATATATTGTGAATAGTTGAGGCCTCAGAACAGGTCATCTCGGCACATTGCTGGTCACTTCCTTCCAATACAAGTACATTCTGATTATCCAAACTCTCTATGTTCTACTGCATAACCAATCTTCTAACCAGGTCAATCATTTGCCTTCAATTCCAGGAGCTTTATTTTTAAATGACAATCTCTGCTGTGGAATCATATCGACTGCCTTCATTCACAGCCATTCCAAAAAAAACTCAAGTGATAAGTTTAGCACTACTAAAGTGTGCTTTTTGTAAAATTAGTGTAATTTATTAAGGGCTTTAGATTGTAGTGGGTCGTGTTTGGAGTCGAACAAGGCCCCGAGTGTAATTAGTATTTTTTAAAGGGAGTAACTGATTAATCTAAAGTAAGTCATGGCAGGAGAGCTCACACCGGTGATATGCTCCTCCTGCGCTATGTGGATAATCAGGGACGCTTCCAGTGTCCCTGACGACCATGTGTGCAGGAAGTGCGGGTGGATTCACCGTGGAGCATCCGCAATGCTGAGGACGTTGTGGTTTGCACGTTTAGTGAGGTGGTCACACCGCAGGTAATGGCTGCACAGCAGAAAAGAGATGGGTGATCACCAGACGGAGTAGTAGGTGCAGGCAGGTAGTGCAGGAGTCCCCTGTGGCCATCCCTCTCTCAAACAGATATACCACTTTGGATACTGTTGGGGGGGATGACCTCCCAGGGGAAAGCAGCAACAGCCAAGATCGGAGGGCTCCGCGGCAAAGCAGGGGAGGAAAAGGCTTGGAAGAGCTATAGTGATAGGGGATTCTATCATCAGGGGTGCAGATAGGCGTTTCTGTGGCCACAAACGAGACTCCTGGATGGTATATTGCCTCCATGGTGCTTGGGACAAGAATGTCTCAGAGCGGCTGCAGGACATTCTGAAAGGGGAGGGTGAGCAGCCAGAGGTCGTGCTCCATTTTGGTACTAATGATATTGGCATGAAAAGAGATGAGGTCCTGCAATGTGAATATAGGGAGTTAGGTAGAAGGTTAAAAAGCAGGACATCTGGGGTTGTAATCTCAGGATTACTCCCTGTGCCACGTGCTAATGAGGGTAGGAATAGGAGGATTAGGCAAATGAATGCATGCTGAAGAACTGGTGTAGGCAGGAGAGCTTCAGCTACTTGGATCATTGGGATCACTTCTGGTGCAGAGGTAACCTGTACAAGAAGGACGGGTTGCATCTAAACTGGAGGGAGACCAATATCCTTGCTGGGAGGTCTGCTAGCACTACTCGGGAGGGTTTAAACTAGTCTTGCAGGGGTGTGGGACCCAAAGTTGTAGTCTCTCAGATGAGATAGTTGAGGCAAATGCAGAGGTTGAAGCAAGCAAATCCAGTAGGCAGGCCGGGCAGGGGCTGGACAGGGAGCGTGGAAGGTCTGGTAGGCTGAACTGCATGTACTTTAGTTTAGATTTAGTTTAGTTGAGAGATACAGCACTGAAACAGGCCCTTCGGCCCACCGAGTCTGTGCCGACCATCAACCACCCATACCGACTAATCCTACACTAATCCCATATTACTACCACATCCCCACCTGTCCCTATATTTCCCTACCACCTACCTATACTAGGGGCAATTTATAATGGCCAATTTACCTACGAACCTGCAAGTCTTTTGGCTTGTGGGAAGAAACCGGAGCACCCGGAGAAAACCCACGCAGACACAGGGAGAACTTGCAAATTCCACATAGGCAGTACCCAGAATTGAACCCGGGTCGCTGGAGCTGTGAGGTTGCAGTGCTAACCACTGCGCCACTGTGCCGCCCTATGCAAGAAAGCTTCCATGTAAGGCAGATGAACTCAGAGCATGGATTGGTAGATGGCATAGTGACATTATAGCTATTACGGAAACGTAGTTGAGGGATGGGCAGCTCAGTGTTCCGGGGTATCGATCTTTCCGGTGTGACAGAGGTGGAAGTAAGAGAGGAGGGGGAGTTGCACAAAAACAAGAAATGCTGGAATCACTCAGCAGGTCTGGCAGCATCTGTGGAAAGAGAAGCAGAGTTAACGTTTCGGGTCAGTGACCCTTCTTCGGAGGGGGAGTTGCACTATTGATTAGGGAGAACATCACGGCAGTATTTGGAGAAGATATCCCGGGGGGAATGTCCAGCGAGGCCATTTGGGGAGAACTTAGAAATAAGAAAGGGGTGATCACTTTGATGGGATGAGACTATAGCACCCCCACATAGTCAGAGGGAAGTGGAGGAGCATATATGGAGGGAAATCACAGATAGGTGTAGGAATTATAGGGTTGTAATAGTAGTTGATTTTAACTTCCCTAATATTGATTGGGACTGCCTTAGTGCTAAGGGATCAAATGGGGAAGAATTTGTTAAGTGTGTCCAGGATAGTTTCCTGAAGCAGTATGTGGATGGCGCGACTAAAGAAGGGGCTGCACTCGATCTCCTCTCAGAAAATGAGGATGGGCAGGTGGTTGATGTGTCAGTGGGGGAGCACTTTGGGACCAGTGACCATAACTCTATTAGCTTCAAGATAGTTATGGAAAAGGATAGGACTCATCCTCAGGTTGAAGTCCTAAATTGGGGGAAGGCTAATTTCGATGGCATCAGACAGGAACTCTCAAATGTTGAATGGGAGAGGCTGTTTCCAGGTAAAGGGACGTCTGGCACTGGGAGGCTTTTAAAAGTGAGATAGGAAGAGTTCAGGGCCGACATGTTCCTGTTAGGTGGAAGGGCAAGGCTTGCAAGTTTAGGGAACCTTGGTTGACGAGAGATATTGAGGGTCTGGTCAGGACAAAGAAGGAGGCATATGTCAGGTATAGGCAGCTGAGATCGAGCGAGCCCCTCGATGAGTATAGGGGATGTTGGACTACACTTCAGAAGGAAATTGGAAGGGCTAAAAGGGGCCATGAGGATTCCCTGGCAGCAGAGATAAAGGAGAATCCTAAAAGATTCTGTAAGTGTATTAAGATTAAACGGGTATCTGGGGAGAGAGTAGGTCCCCTGAAGGATCAGTGTGGCAATTTATGTGTGGAGCCATGGGAAATGGGCGTGTTCTTAATAGAACATTTCTCTTGCGTTTTTACCGTGGAGAAGGTCATGGAAGCTGATGAGTTCAAGGGAGGGAACACCGACACCCTGGAGCATATCAACATTACAAAGGAGGAGGTGTGGGAGGTTTTGAAGCGCATTAAGGTGGATAATTCCCCAGGGCCTGACCAGGTGTATCCGAGGATGCTATGGGAAGCAAGTGAGGAGATTGCTGGGGCCCTGGCAGAGATTTTTGTATCATCGTTAGCCACGAGTGTGGTACCGGAAGACTGGAGGAAAGCTCATGTTGTGCCTTTATTTAAGAAGGGCAACAGGGATAAGCCAGGGAACTGCAGGCCGGTGAGCCTTCCATCAGTGGTCGGAAAATTATTGGAAAGGATTCTGAGAACACGATTCATATGCATCTGGAAAGGCATGGTCTGATTAGGGATAGTCAGCATGGCTTTGGTGCGTGGGAAATCATGTCTCACAAATTTGACTGAGTTTTTCGAGGAGGTGACCAAGAGGATTGATGAGGGCAGGGGGATGGACGTTGTCTACATGGACTTTAGCAAGATCTTTGACAAGGTCCCGCATGGTAAGCTGGTCCAGAAGGTTCGAACACATGGGATCCAGGGTGAGCTAGCAAATTGGATAGAAAATTGGCTTGGTGATAGGAGTCAGAGGGTGGTAGTGGAGGGTTGTTTTTCAGATTGGAGGCCAGTGACCAGTGGTGTGCCGCAGGGACCGGTGCTGGGACCTCTGTTATTTGTCATATATATTAATGACTTGGATGTGAATGTAAGGGGCATGATTATTAAGTTTGCAGATGACACCAAAATTGGTGGTGTAGTGGACAGTGAAGAAGGTTGACTAAGGTTACAACAGGATATCAATCGACTGGGGAAGTGGGCAAGTGAGTGGCAAATGGAATTTAACGCAGGCAATTGTGAAGTGATGCATTTTGGGAAGTTAAACCAGGGCAGGACATATACAGTGAATGGCAGAGCACTGGGGAGTGTTGTTGAGCAGAGAGACCTTGGGGTGCAAGTACATAGTTCCCTGAAAGTGGCAACACAGGTAGACAGGGTGGTGAAGAAGGCGTATGGCATGCTTGCCTTCATTGGCCGAGACCCTGAGTACAAGAGTTGGGATGTCATGTTTCAGTGTCACATAACGTTGGTTAGGCCGCATTTGGAGTACTTTGTGCAGTTCTGGCCTCCACACTACAGGAAAGATGTGATTAAGCTGGAGAGGGTGCAGAAAAGATTCACAAGGATGTTGCCTGGTTTGGAGGGCTTGAGTTATAAAGATAGATTGGATCGGCTGGGTCTGTTTTCCCAGGAGTGAAGGAGGCTGAGAGGGGACATGATAGAGGTATATAAAATTATGAGAGGCATAGATAGGGTAGATAGCCAGACACTGTTTCTCATGTTAGAGGTGACTAAAACTAGAGGGCATAGATTTAAGGTGAGAGGGGGGTGGTTGAAAGGGGATCAAAGGGGTAAATTTTTGACACAAAGAATTATGGGTATCTGGAATGAGCTGCTGAGGAGGTGGTGAAGGCAGGAACAATAGCGACATTTAAGAGGCATCTGGACAGGTACTTGAATGAGAAAGGCATAGAGGGATATGGAATTAATGCAGGCGGGTGGGATTAGTATAGATAAGCATTATGGTTGGCATGGACACGGTGGGCCTAAGGGCCTGTTTCTATGCTGTACGACTCTATGACTCTATTCTTGTTTTCTAATATACTTCTCTTGTTTCTGTTAATTTTAGTGAGTTCCAGTCCTTGATTCATTGTGGAATGTGAGCTATATTATCCTCTTGCTCTGCTGTGAAGACTGACACAAGGCAATTATGCAACAAGCCTGGAATTTCCTTACTTTCATTGTCTTTCACATCAGCTTTTTTCAGCTTTTACTTATCTTTTTTTTACCTGTTCTTCTTGTTCTTCATCTTTTTGACTGTTTCCTCGACCTACTCTATTCTTTAAATTTTTGTGTGTTCTTTCCTTTAGCTTTATGTTATCTGTCACCTCTTTTGTCGACCATTGTGACCCTGGCTCCTGCTCCTGATCAGTGACACTGGAATACAGGGCACAATTTAGTGCAGCCTTTTGGAGCGGGCATGGAGGTGGTGGTGGGGGAGTGGGGGGGTAGAATAGTATTGGACAAGTCTCCCCCGAAATCCGACATTGTGACATCGGTTCTGGATCTAGTCAGTGTTGGGAAAGCATCAAGGCAGCATCACTGCCCCGATGCAACAGGAATGTACAACATGTTGTTTCAATGCATTTGCCTGTAATTTTTATGATTCATTGTGTGGCTTGGGATTAAATGGACCATGGATGGCCCTGACTGGCCTTCAGGACACTGGCCATTGAATGTTGGTGGCACCGAGACAGGGACTCAGTGCCGCAATGGATAGGCAGCCATGATCAGCACTGCACAGAGGATGAAGGGGGAGTGGAGCCCATTGCTAACCTACAGTGCTGAACACTCTGCATGGTGGGGCAGAGTCTCGGGTGTTGAGCATTGGTTGGCAGGGTGTCAGGTGATCTGCAAGAGGGTGCTGGGTATTGGATGATCAGCAAGGGGATGGTGGATGTTGGGTGACCTGCAAGAGGGGCTTGGTTTTGGGTGGCAGCATAGGGTGCTCAAACTGCTGGGTGAGAGGGTCGACTATCATCAAGGGTGGGCACTGAGGCCCATTAGGCAGTCTGCCAGGAGAAGTAGCAAAGGGAAAACTGCCAAAGCAGCGGCGTCTCTGCAAGGACAGCGCTCTGGAGGTCTACTTATCACCTGGCCTGGGTCTCATACACCCTGTCTTTTTGGACCCCTGTTTTATGATGCAGTGCCTCCGATGGAAGGAGGGCCAAGAACCAGCTTCACCTGCCTGTGAAGCTCCACGAAGAGAGCAGGAGCAGCCGACGATGCCAAGACGGACTAACCTGTGCTCGAGAATGAACCGGACTCGAGTCAGCAACCTCCCAATGACCAAGTGGCATTGTCAGTGAAGACTACGGCTCTCCAGGGAGGCAGGCACCATCTTATGCACCCTGTTGTCGGACGAGTTACGACCTGTGGGATTTGGTGGGCAGCCTTTGCATCTCGCATTGAAAATCACCACCGCACTTAAACTTTTACTCGTCTGGATCATTCTCCAAGGTTCCACCGGGGACATCTCCCAGGCACTATCCCACCACTGCATCAAGGAGGTGACCAATGCCCTGTTCAAGAGAGCCGGTGACTGTGCGGGCTACTGAACCACCCTGACAGTCAGGCAGAGAGATCTATTGGATTCAAAGACATTGCTGGATTCCCTCAGGTACAAAGTGTGATCGACTGCACACATGTGGTCATTAAGGCTCCAACTGATCAGCCAGCCTCCTCCTTCAACAGGAAAAGCTTCCATTTGATCAACATTCAACTGGTCTGTGACCACCGAAAACAGATCTTTCAGGTTTGTGCCCACGTCCCGAAAAGCACCCACGATGCCGACATATTTCAACAGTTACAGGTACCACAGCTTTTCAGGTCCCTGCTCACCTTCAGGGATTTATTCTAGGGGACAAGAGCGACCCATTTAAGATATGGATTTTCAGCGCCTGTGAGGAAACCTCACACTGCAGCAGAGGAGAGGTACAACAGTTACCACCGCTCCAACTGCGTGACCACCGAGCAGCTCCTTGGGCCGCTGAAGATGAGTTTCCTTTGCCTGGATCGATCTGGTGGAGCCCTGCAGTATGTCCCAGTAATGGTCTCACGTATCATGGTGGTCTGCTGTGCTCTGCACATTCCAGCAGTGCGGAGAAGGGAGGCCTTGCATGACGAGGGCACATGAATGTATTTCCTCCACAGACGAGGAGGACGTGGAGGAGGGTGATGGACAGGCAGCACTGGATGGTGAACCCCTTGCACTGGAGGCCAGGAACATTGAGCGATGCATAAAGGAGGCAAGAGACAATCTCATACTTACCCAGTTCCAGCCACCATGATGGTAACTCACAGGAAGGACAATAAAGACTGACCTCAATGCATGTCGTCTGTCGCCTCCTTTCCATTGGTGTTCCATGCCTCGTGCCCAGCTGAAACACACACTAGTGTCCATGGGAGATCATATTTAAATGAGGCTGTGCTTACATTGGCATTTCACTAAGGGGGAAGGGGGAAGTCAGCAGCTCACAATTAGGGAATGATAGAATAATCACTTTTACACAATGAACGTTCAAGACTTAAACAAAAGAACTTTATCTGAAGCATCACATGTCAGATATCAAACACCCGTGAACTCCCATGTGAGTCGAGGTGCTTTGCTTTTTACGATTGCGAGTGCTTCGACGAGGCGGGAACCATCGCCAGCAGCTGGGCTGGAGACAGGCTGTTGATCAGGCTGCCCCTTGGCCTGTGATGACTTTAGCAGCCGTCCTCTGGTTACCTGAGGCCGAGAAGGCCCCAGCTGCCTGAGGCTTTCCTGCACTGCTGCAGGTCTCTCCTCAGGCATCGCAGTTGCTGGAGCTGGGCTCACTGGCAGAGGGGCTGTGGAGTCACTGCCCACACGCAAAGCACCCTGAGGGGAGCCTCCAGCTGTAGAGGATAGTCACTCCTCCTCCCTTTCAAGGCTCACCTGAACCTCCCTGCTCAGAGAAGTACAAAGGACAGGAGAAGACTCCAGGTGCCTTGTCCTTCACTCATCTTGCCACTGCTGTTTCCAACTCATGGCCAAGGTGATTGTGTGCAGCCCTGGGCACATTTGTGGGATCTGACTCTTCATAAGGGTTGCCAACTTCTCAATGGAGGAATCCATACACTTCCATGCCTGAGACATGGCAGCACTCAAGGCATGATTGGACTTTACCATCATCCACTCATGGCTGCAAATTGTTTTTGGCATCTCTGCCAGATGTTGCCTTACCTCAACTCTCTCTGAAACTCCAGTATGCCCTGTGCTGTCAACACCACAGTCCCGTCACGAGCCTAGGGCTCAGCATAGGCTTGGTCACCCACAATCCTCCGACTGTCAGAGACCACGACTGTCCCAGCCTCAGCCAGCTGCTCAGGCTGACCCTGATTGTGACCCTGATTCTAAAATCGAGCAGAAACCCAATGAGGTGAAATTATCTGCACTGGTGGAAGGTGCCGGAGATTCATTGGACAGTGCATCCTGTGACCGTGGATCCTCCTCTGAAGTGGAATGATGTCCTCCTCCTAGTAGAGTCTCCTGTGAACACCGACCTGCAAAACATGTGCGGTTCAGCATGAGCAGATCGTGTCATAGCAACCATGTGTGATGGGGTCTCTCGAAGTGATCTGCATGTTGATGGAAGACAATCCTCACTCTTTAGTGAGGAGACTCCAGTCTAACCATCTGTCATTGAGTGGCTGCCCTGGGACCCATTAGTTCAAGTGCCTCCTCCTCAGCCTGAGAGAGAGGTCTGATGTCTGGGATGCCTCCGCCAGTCAGTGATGTCTCCCTCCTATTATGGGCCCTCTTGTCCTGTAAGTGGAAAGAGGGAGGTAGTCATACTTCACAGAGAGATCGACATGACAGTTCTGCTCATGGCATCACCTCGCCCCCTACTGGGGTATCCTACATAGCTCACCCTCCCATCAGCTCTCGGGGGTGTTAATGGGGGTTAGCTGTGAAAGAAGGTGGTCAGTGGCGGTCATGCAGCCATGCATCTGTCAGGATGAGGTGATGCTTAATCCCACTTGCCAGCGCTTCTGTGGTGCCTCCCCCACCATGTCCCACTTTATAAGAACATAAGAGATGGGAGCAGGAGTAGGCCATTCGGCCCCTAAAACCTGCTCCGCCATTTAACATGATCATGGGTCCTCTGACTGTCACATTCACTCCACTTTCCTGCTGCCCCGCCATTACACCCGACTCCCTTGGAGATCAAAGATTTGTCTATTTAGTTTAGAAATACAGCACTGAAACAGGCCCTTCGGCCCACCGAGTCTGTGCCGACCATCAACCACCCATTTATACTAATCCTACACTAATCCCATATTCCTATCACATCCCCACCTGTCCCTATATATTTCCCTACCACCGACCTATACTAGGGGCAATTTATAATGGCCAATTAACCTATCAACCTGCAAGTCTTTGGCATGTGGGAGGAAACCGGAGCACCCGGAGGAAACCCACGCAGACACAGGGAGAACTTGCAAACTCCGCACAGGCAGTACCCAGAATCGAACCCGGGTCCCTGGAGCTGTGAGGCTGCGGTTCTAACCACTGCGCCACTGTGCCGCTCTTTGTTGAATAAATTTCCTGTTGGGTTTTTGTGCCTGAAGTTATGAACAGATAGGGAATCTTTTTTTTCTGAACAAATTTCTCTGCTTTTCCAACCACCTGTCTGAAAACAGATTAGTGATTGAATTTTTCCCTCCCTTAAACCCTGACTAGTTAAGGACAGTCACAACAACACGGTTGTGAAAGTTAAATCAAAGAAGTCGGGTTTATTAACACACTCTCTTAAACTTGGGAAGGGATAATTGACTTAACTGTACACGAAAATGTATTTCAGTTGAAACTAGAGTCCATTTTTCATTGTCAAAAAGTCTAAAAAAACAGGGGATCACTGACTGGAAATGCCGAGTGGGGGAGGAGCTGTTGAAAATACCTCTTCTCTTACTCTTTCTTCTTTTGCACTCTCGAAGGTAAATGGAGATTGTCATGTTGGCCCCCATCTGTCAAGAATGAGGCACATTAATTTCGCCACATGGACATTAAAATTCAAATTGTTGCTGGGAAGAAAAGAGGGTCTATTACAAGGAATTGCCAGGCCCCAAGCCGGAAAGATATTTTTGCATACTAGCAGCCAGTGTTGGAACAAAGGAACCATTCCTTGTTCCCAATACACAGAACAGATGTGGTTAGACCAGTTTAGTCACATGACTAACTGGCTGTTGCAGTGTTTTGAACTGAGAATTTTAAATTGGAGAAACATTGTTTGAACAAATAAAGCTGTTTGCTCCTGGACTGAAAGGACCTCATGGCTGGCTCACCACAGCCTCTCCTGTCTGCTCGCATCTCTTTCTCATGGAACACTAAAAACCAGCTGAAGACACATGAACCCCAAGAGAGAAAAGTCTCCGACAGTGAACAAGGTTTGAGAAGAATACTGAGCCCCAATGAAAAGGAAGATCAACCTACAAAAGGACTATACAGTGAACTCAAAGAACTGTAACAACCTCTTCAGATAATGCCTCAAACCTTCGTACTTTATTTTTGATCAGCTCCTTCCTGTCTCTATTTGCATGTGCATATCGCATATGCTTGCTGACATGGGGCGCAGTGTGTATCCATAGGCGTTAACTGAAATTAGAGTTTTTAGGTTAAGTTTAATAAATTTCACTTTTCTTCTTTAAAACTAAGAAAGCCTGTTTGTGCTCATTTCTTTGCCTTATAATTGGAAAGTGGTGAACAAGGATTCACCAAGCAGGAGCTTAGAACACGGTGTGTTTAAAAATCAAACCCTGTTACTGTAAGACCAGGTAAAGGTTGAGAGGGACCTGTAGACACCTTTCGCACCTGCTTTTAACAAGGTCTTTAATTGCTGACGTCACCATTTTTTGATGGGATGAAAGCTGGCAGAAAACAAGTTTTCTTGCAGACTGTGTCTTTTTCATTTTCTTGCTTCTTGAAGAAAGGTCTCCGAGAAAATATGCAGCTTGAAGAGCAGCTGTGGTTTGCACGAGATGTTCCTTCCACTGCTACAGTTTCAAATTCAAGCAGGCTGAAAAGGGTGGCTTCTGGGTCAAGAACAAAGAACAAAGAACAGTACAGCACAGCACAGGAACAGGCCATTTGGCCCTCCAAGCCTGCGCCGATCTTCATGTCTGCCTAAACTAACACCTTCTGCACTTCCGGGGCCCATATCCCTCTATTCCCTTCCTTTTCTTGTATTTGTCAAGATGTCTCTTAAATGTCGCTATCGTATCTGCTTCCACCACCTCCCCTGGCAGCATATTCCAGGCACTCACCACCCTCTGTGCAAAAAACTTGTCTCGCACATCCCCTCTAAACTTGACCCCTCGCACCTTAAACCTATGTCCCCTAGTAACTGACTCTTCCACCCTGGGAAAAAGCTTCTGACTATCCACTCTGTCCATGCTGCTCATAACTTTGTAAACCTCTATCATGTCGCCCCTCCACCTCCGTCGTTCCAGTGAAAACAATCCGAGTATTTCCAACCTCTCCTCATAGCTAATGCCCTCCAGACCAGGCAACATTCTGGTAAACCTCCTCTGTACTCTCTCCAAAGCCTCCACGTCCTTCTGGTAGTGTGGCGACCACAATTGCACAAAATATTCTAAGTGTGGCCTAACTAAGGTTCTGTACAGCTGCAACATGACTTGCCAATTTTTATACTCTATGCCCCGACCAATGAAGGCAAGCATGCCGTATGCCTTCTTGACTACCTTAGCCACCTGCGTTGCCACTTTCAGTGACCTGTGGACCTGTACGCCCAGATCTCTCTGCCTGTCAATACTCCTCAGGGTTCTGCCATTTACTGTATACCTCCCACCTGCATTAGACCTTCCAAAATGCATTACTTCACATTTGTCCGGATTAAACTCCATCTGCCATTTGTCTGCCCAAGTCGCCAACCGATCTATATCCTGCTGTATCCTCTGACAATCCTCATCATTATCCTCAACTCCACCATCATTTGTGTCGTCCGCAAACTTACTAATCAGACCAGCTACATTTTCCTCCAAATCATTTGTATACACTACAAACAGCAAAGGTCCCAGCACTGATCCCTGCGGAACACCACTAGTCACATTCCTCCATTCAGAAAAACACCCATCCACTGATACTCTCTGTCTTCCATGACCGAGCCAGTTCTATATCCATCTTGCCAGCTCACATCTGATCCTGTGTGCCTTCACCTTTTGTACCAGTCTGCCATGCGGGACCTTGTCAAAGGCTTTACTAAAGTCCATATAGATAACATCCACTGCCTTTCCTTCATCAATCATCTTCGTCACTTCTTCAAAAAACTCAATAACATTAGTGAGACACGGCCTCCCCTTCACAAAACCATGCTGTCTCTCGCTAATAAGTTTGTTTGTTTCTAAATGGGATTGGACCCCTTCAAGTTGCTGTCCCACCTGCTCTCGCTCCTCCATTTTAACAAGTGGAATATAGAAGTAAAAACTTAGACATACTGTATAAAATGGCAGTTGGCATTAATAGCCAAGTGCACAAAACATAATTTACAGTCAGTTCTCATCGGTTCATGACAATTTACAATTTGTTCTCATCTATTCATGACACTTAGAGGAATGCATATTTGTTGGAAACGGTGTAAAACTTCTTTAAATACTAGCCATTGCCTGTTTACCATCAAATCTTTTAATGTATTTTCCCAATCCATCACAGCCAACTTGCCACTCAAACCTGAGTTTCCTTTGTTCAGTTTTATGATCCTAGTTTCAGAATGAACTGTATCTCTTTCAAACTTAATGTAAAATTCTATCATATTGTGGTCACTATTTCCTGATGCCTCCATTACAGCAAGGTTATTAATTAGCCCTTTCTGATTACATAATAATAAATCTAAAATAGCCCGATCCCTTGTTTGTTCTTCAACATACTGCTCCAGAAACCCATCTGGTACCCACTCCAGGAATTCATACTCCACTGCATTAGTGCTAATTAGGTTTAACCAATCTATATGTAATTGAAGTCACCCATTATTACTGTACTGCCCATGTTACATGCAGCTCTAATTTCCTGATGTATATTGTACCCAACATGACCACTAGAGTTTGGTGACCTATAAAAAATTTGCACAAATATTTGCTGCCCCTTGCTGTTTCTTAATTCACCCAAACTGATCCTACATCTTGTTCCTCTGATCAAAGATCCTCTCACTCATGTACTGATCTCCTCCTTTTTTAGCAATGTTACCTCACCTCCTTTTCCCCTCCTCCTATCCTTCCTAAATGACAAATATCCCGGAATGTTCAGTTCCCAGTCCTGGTCACCCTGTAACCATGTCTCTGGCATGGCAATAAAATCATACACATTCCCCACTGTTTGTGCCTTCAAATCATTTCCCTTGTTGTGAAATAGGATTAGTAATGAACAGGGAGAGTTGGTGTACGCTGTGGGAGCAGGCTGGTAGAGGATCTTTCTCTTCTGGAGACAGAACTAAACAATCCTGCAACCAACTGTTCAGATCAAAGCTTTTCAGTCCTGCCACATGCATTTGTGAATGATGGTGAACAATTAAACAACTAACCAAAGGAGGCGGCTCCTCAATGATAAGAAGCCCAACACATCAGTGCAAAAGACAAGGATGAAGCATGAACAATCTTCAACCAGAAGTGCTGAGTGGATGATCCATCTTGGCCTCTTCCTGAGGTTTTCAGCACAGCCAAATTGAAGTAATGGGGATCAGGGGAACACACTCCACTTGAAGGAATCAAACATGGCATAAAGGAAGATGGTTGTGATTGTTGGAGGTCAATCATCTCAGCCCCAGAACACAGAGTAAGAGTCATTTATGGCTCAGAATGAGGCGACAACCCATTAAGTCCATGCTGGCTCTCCATGGAGCTATCCAGTCAGTCACATTCTCCTGCTCGATCCCCGTCACCCTGGAAATTTATTTCCTTCACGTGGCCATCCAATTTCCTTTTGAAGTCATTGATGGTCTTCACTTTCGCCATCATTGTGGGCAGCAAGTTCCAAGTAATTACCACCGATTGCGTAAGAAAATTCTTCCTCATATTTCCCTTGCATCTCTTGTCCAAATCCTTCAATCTGTGTCCCTAGTCCTTGTACCATTAGTTGAAGAAAACAATTTTTATTTGTCTAACTTATTTCAGCTTGCCATAATCTTGTACACTTCTAATAAACCCTCCCTCAATTTCCATTGTTCTCAGGAAAACAATCCCAGCATTTCTAACCAAAAGCTGTAACTAAAATCCCCTATCCCTGGAACCATTCTGGGAAAGCTTTGCATCCGCTGAAGGCCCCTCACACCTTTCTAAAGTGTCCGCTGAAGGCCCCTCACACCTTTCTAAAGTGTGTGACCAGAACTGGAAGCAATGCTCCAGTTGGAGCCTAACCAGAGCTTTACAAAGGTTTAGAATAACTTCCCTGCTTTTATACTCAGTGCCTCTACCTATGAAGCCTGTTATGATCAAGGTGGGAGTAATGCACTGTTGATTCAGTCCCACTACACCAGAGGTCACAGCATATTAGTAACATTTTATAACAGTTTCTTAAGGATAATAAAATAATTGAGGTAATCTTCTGGTCGTATTTTCCTGGATCAGTGAGGTGTCCCAGAGTCGAATAGTCAGATGCCATTTGATGTCTCTCCAGGTGAAATTAATGAATAAACTATCGAGGGTAGGCATTCAAAGTAGTTCATCTGCAGCAGGCATCACATAGATCTTTCAGCAATAGTCTGTAGCAACAGGTCTATTTAAATTTTAAAGCAGCACAGTGGCACAGTGGTTAGCACCACAGCCTCACAGCTCCAGAGACCCAGGCTTAGTTCTGGGTACTGCTTGTGCGGAGTTTGCAAGTTCTCCCTGTGACCCCATGGTTTCCTCCAGGTGCTCCGGTTTCCTCCCACATGCCAAAGAGTTGCGGGATGATAGGTAAATTGGCCATTGTAAATTGCCCCGAGTGTAGGTAGGTGGTATGAGAATTGAGGGAAAGTGGGGATGTGAGAGGGAAATGGGATTAATGTAGGATTAGTATAAATGGGTGGTTGTTGGTTGGCACGGACTCGTTGGGCTGAAGGGCCTGTTTTGGTTCTGTATCTCTCTGTGACTCTAACAGTAGAAACTTTCTTGAGATTTCAGGAATTTCCAAAAATACAAAAGTCAACAGGCCTTCCCCACAGAATACAACAACTATGTAACTTAGTCTGGAGGCAGGGATTCTTGACTGGAGGCAACAGAAACTTGCCCCATTCAAAATACAGGCTTCCTTTCACCAAAGCAGGGTTTCTCCACAGAGTGTAGCAAATCCTTGTTATTTCTGATTCTCTACCTCTCTATTCAGGCATAAATAGCAACAAGGGTTTTTGCTCCCATACATTAGATTTTTGCAACTCCTTCAAAGTTCTTTTCACTTCATGAAGAGATTATCCTGTTACTTAATACAGGAATAATTCTTAAAGAGAACGTTTTCTCAGGGCTGTATTCCTGGCATGTTTCCAGCAGTAACTATTAGCTGCTCACAGCTCCCCTGTTTTATTTTTCACACTGCCAAAATGAAACTGAAAGCCATTTCAATAGGAGTCACAAGACCATCATAAAATATTCCTGTTGCTTGGAAACACATTGCCCTGCAGCCTGGACTTTCAAATATCACAATCCCTCCAGTCACTGTTCACAGAAAATAGCAACAGGTCATAAAGGCACACAGATCTCTTAGTTTTTTTTAGAAAAATCAAAACTCTTATGGCAAAATCAAGATCCCATCAGTGTGACTGATCACTCTCAATATGCCCTCCCACCTTCAAACATCAATTCACATGTACCCCCAGGTCCCACTGTTCCTCCACACTCCTTAAATCTGTGCCATTAAGACAATATTGCCTCTCTCTGTTAATTCTGATAAAATGCATCACCTCACACTTGTCAATATTAATATCGATCTGCCGTCTCTCTGGCCATTCTGCTAGCCTATCTATGTCCTGCTGCAGGTGGTTCATGTCATCCTCACTGTTTGCCACACATCCAAGTTTCGTTTCATCTGCAGATTTTGAGATTCTACTCTGTATTCCAAGATCCAAGTCATTTATATATAGCAAGAAAACCAGTGGTCCAGCACTGACACTTCGGGAACACCACTGTCTATCATCCTCCAGTTTGAACAACAGCAATTTACTATGACCGGCTGTGTTCTGTCTTTAAGCCAACTTTTTATCCAATTGGACATTGACTATTCCATGAGCCTCACTTTTATTAGCCAGCAATTAATGAAGTTTTAAAATTATTGATAGGGATCAATTTTGTTTCCTGCTTCCAATTTCCCGTTTGTCTTTGTGCTTAATCCCAGATGTGAGTCCCCAAATTTCTGTTACGGTCAAGTGAGGAGGGGTCGAAAAGCTTCCCTCTTTTCCTTCTCCTTGTTTGATTACAACAGGTTTAATTCTTTTTTAAAGTGGATGGACTGGCCAATTCATTGGTGTTTGATTCCTTACATGCTATGATCATAACAAGAACCAACCGGAGAGTTTTTCTTGAGTTAACAAAGAAAGAGGTGAACATTATTTTACCTAAACTGAACTAATAAAATAATAAACAATGCACCAACTTTCACTCACACATACACATACACACCCACCCACTAGAGGCTTACACACACACAAATAGGTTACAGAGTGGGGAAAGATTGATTGGTTAAGCTGGAGTCCATCGGAAAAAGGCATATGCAGTCTGTGATGGTTGATAATTCTGCTGAATTTGGGGGTCCTGAAGCTTTTAGTTTGAAGAGGTATGTGACTGGTTTGGTGGCCTTTTGCAGACAGTGATGCAGATGATTTCCTTCATAGGTTTTCCAGCTATAGCTGCAGTCTGCCAAGGTGGTTAGTAACCAGGCAGGAATTGAAAGCTTTCAAGCTGGAATGGAGAGAGAAAGAGAAGGACTTCCCACTTGGGTCTGCATGTGTCAGAGTCCAGTTGCTTTTTGCTTCTCGACTGCAGAAAGACACAAGCTTAAAACTACAGATGGGGAGGGGTTTGTCACCTGACAGTCACTCAGCGATTCAAAACATAGCAACTAGCAGTATTCCTCTCTTGTTAAAAAGGAAACGAACAAGCAGTTCCCTTAAACTTCCTGGGTCTAGGTTCTTGTTGGAAAATGCAGCCATTTCCTCTCCCTCCTCACAGTCCTAAGCAGCATAGGATACAGTGTTGCAAACTGGCTGATCATCTTAAGCTGCCAGCAAAGTCATCCTTTTAGCTGGTCTTTTCAAATGTCTTTCAAAAACATTATAAATTCAGATTTCCAGGCGGTGGATGAAAGAAAATGATCATTGAACAAATCACATTGGCGTGACAATATCCTGGTGTATTGAGCACCCAATCCTTGCCAGTTATAAGCCAATTTTTCATTATTGCGACTACATCATATTCCCATATTGCTATTTGTGATTTTAACTCACTAACCTTAATCACCACACTTCGTGCATTTACACTGAGGCATTGTAATCTTTCTTTGCATTCCTCGTAGTCTTTCTCAATCCATCCAATCTAATATGGAACTACTTCCTTCTCTAGTACTGTCTAACACTCTAACCTTATGTACCTTATTCCTCTTTATGACTACTATATGCTGGTGCCCATCCCCCTGCCAATTTAGTTTAAACCCTCTCCAACTACAACAGTGAGTTTTCCTGCTCAGACTTTGGTCCCAGTCCTGGTGAGGTGCAATCGACTTCTTTTAAATAGGTGCCTTCTGCGTGTGAACTGCTCCCAATGCCCCAAGAAATTGAAGCCCTGCCTCCTGCACCATTCTTGAAGCCATGTATTGATCCTCCCTATCTTCCCATTTCTACTCTCGCTAATCAGTGGCACTGGGAGTAATCCAGCGATTACTACCTTTCAAGCTAATCCTTTTTTTGTTCCTCTCAGGCTCCTGAAAATCTGACCACAGGACCTCAATACCAGCCTTTGCTATGTTGTTGCTATCAATGTGTATTGCTACTTCTGGCTCATTCCCTTCCCCCTTCAGAATATCCTGCACCATCTCCATGATGTTGTTTATTCTGGCACCAGGGCTGGAATACACCATGCGGAACTCTCGATAACATTTAAAGAAATGTCTATCTGACCCCTTGACTATGGAATCACAAATAACAACTTCATTTCTGCCCTTTGCTGCTCCTTCCTGTACAGTCCCTTGTCCATGGTTGCCATATTCTGAACTGCACTCCTTCAAGGTGTCGTCGTTCCCAGCAGTCTCCAAAGCTGAGTACTAGTTTGTGAGTAGCACACACCCCGAAGACTTCTGCACTTCCTGCCTCTTTGTAATCTTCTGGATGACCACCCATCCTGAACTCCTACTGCCTGTGGGGTGACCAGCTCCTGAAGCATACAATCCAGGAAACTGTCCTGCTCCCTGATGCTCCGCACTGATTCCAGCTGACCCTCAAGCTCTGAAACTCCTGAGCTCAAGCTGAAGCTATACACATGGTTGCCCAAGGTCACGAAGTGTCTTGAAGTTCCCACATGGAACTCAAGCAACAGGTCTTCGCTGCCCATCCATGATCGAAACAAAAACCCGCTATTCCCTTTTTAAACAAACTATTTAGTAGCCTGTTTAAATGATCAATTGTAATGAACACCTCTAGTCCTGCTCTGTGCTTTTACTCTTATTGAAACACTTACTTAATTTTCCAGCTCCTAATTCGAACCAATACTCGCCCCGCACCGCACCCTCCACTGGTCTCTGCCTCTCTCACTCTGTCTCTCTCCTGCCGATCTTTTAAGCTCCCCTTATTTTACAAAGCTATTCTGATGAACAGTCACTATCAAGGGGTTGATGCTGTAACTGATGCTGAGATCTGCTACCTCGGGTTTGAGAATGTTTCAGAATGGAAGTGGACAATATTAATCTGGCACTTTCCACCTGTGAGTGAGAACAGAATAGATTGCATTGAGTTTAAAAGGAGGATAGTCAGGTTTTATTGAATAGATTTCCACAAACTCGAGGGAATATGAATCGAAGAATGAGAATGGAATCTACTTCACACATTACTCCATTTACAATCAATTGAAAGTAAAATCAGTTTGAATGATTTATCACCAATTGCAATGTTAAATCATTAATCTTATCCAGCAACCCTTAAATGATCTTAAAAGCCATATCTGCACCATATATCAATCAATCAGCTCCTGTGAGGCATACACAATGATAATCAGGGTGGGGAAACAGACCCTTCAACAGGAATAAAACCCACCTGATTATCCTCCTCTTAAACTCAATGTAATGAATATCAGGCTGGTTCCATAAAGGACGTGCAATCTTTCTTCATCACTTTTTATTCTACCGCCCTCTTCAGGTGCTGTTTAACACCCAGGTGGTAAAGAATAAAATCTATACCCATGACTCAATGCAGAGAGCAGACTGTTCTTCAAATAAATAACCCAGTAACATGGTCGAGGGAACAATGTACTTTCAGTCACACAGCAAGGAGAATAAACCGAATACATAGACTTGTTGGATGTGGAATCCTACAGAACGAAGACAGTGCTTCCAGTTAAATATCGTCTACATAATGAAATCGAGATGTAGTTACTTACAAGGAACCCAACAGCAACTGACAGTCAGGAACAGAATAAACGCAGTTACAGTATTAATACATGGGCATAAAACTTACCAGGGACACCAATAACAGCAAGGGTGGGATAATAAATATCCTCGAAATCCACAAGAATCCAAATGACCACATCTGCTAGTGTATGAATCCGATTCATTCTTTCAATTTCTGTGGAATATTGATCTCAGTTTGTGCTGAAGACCAAACTCTTACTGACTCTGTAACTGAGCGAAGATCCTTATGTAAGGCAGGAGAAATCTCCATTGACATAATTAAGAGTCAAGGAGGCTGACATTACTTACACTGACTGAACGAAAAGATTCCGTTAATCTCATTTACACAACACATTGCAATATCATAAATTATATTTAGCCAATTATTGCACAATGGAAAGTGAATCTCCCCAGAGTCAGGGAAGAACAGATTGGGTGAAATCCGGAGTCGGACAGCATTCGGTGCAGTGATAAGAGATTTATTTATACGTTTCCTGATATTTCTGTGATATAATGTGTTCTGTAATTTCAGAGAATTTCTATCCAATTCACAGGGTGGACTTGAAACTAAACCAGTGAGACCAAACCATGTGGTACAGCCCCGAGAATATTCTTTACTCATTTCTGGAGATCCGGGTCATTTCATTTCCAGAGCCCTTAAAATTCTGTCACGCTCCCAGACCCTAAAGATTGTGCACACGGGATCTGGAATTGCGCCAAGAAATACACAACCATTGACCCTACACATAGTCATTCGTGGTCATGTAGCTCCTCTAAACATTGAAACATTCCTGAGGATTCCCCACAATTATTGATTCCCATCCAGAGACCAGTGTGATTAGAATTCATGAGCCCCGTCTTTATAAATGGTGATGCAATCATTCGTGACAGAATAAATATTTACAATTACATCGGACCTACTGGAGATGGTGGCATAATTCCTGGGAAACCATCTATAATTACTCACTTCCAGAGGCAGAGTCACATTCCTAGGGATCCCCACCAAACAAAGACCTAATTCTTGAATTTTGACCTAGGATCTGAGTTATGTGAAGAGACGAGAGAAACTGGGATGGTTCTCCACAGAACAGAGAATAGTTAGTGTAGATTTAACAAATACACTCAAAATCATGAGGGATGTTTGACAGAATCAAGAGGGAGAAACTGTGTCCACTGGCAGGAGGTCAATAACAGATGACACAGATTGAGAACAATTGGCAAACAATCCAGAGAGTATATGAGGAGAAATTTGATGCAGTGATTTGTTGTGAGCTGGACTGCAGTATCTGAAAAAGTAGGAAGCAGATCCAATCGTAACTTTCCAAAGGAAGTGGATATATATTGAAAAGGAGATATTTGCATGGCTATGGGGGAATAGCAGCCGAGAGGTAATAACTGAATCCCTCTTTCAGAAAGATGGCACAGACTCCTTCTGTACAGAATGATAAAATGAATGTCTTGAAACAACTACTATTTGCATTAGTAGAGTGCCTTCGACATAATAAAAAAACTTCCCAAGGTGCTGCACATGTGCATTTTAAAACCACATTT
Organism: Heterodontus francisci; assembly: GCF_036365525.1. Lineage (NCBI taxonomy): Eukaryota > Metazoa > Chordata > Chondrichthyes > Heterodontiformes > Heterodontidae > Heterodontus > Heterodontus francisci. Next base: position 31,908,754 of record NC_090410.1, read on the forward strand.
GACACCGAGCCGCAAAAGGAGATATTAGGTCACTGTGGAGCATCCACGAGGCGGAGAGTAGCGTGGAGATCACACATAGAGAGGTGGTTACACCGCAGGCTCAGACTCCACAGGCAGGAAGGGAATGGGTGACCACCAGGCTGAGCAGGAGGACTAGGCAGGCAGTGCAGGAATCTCCTGTGGCTATTCCCCTGCAAAACAGATATACTGCTTTGGATACAGTTGGAGGGTATGGGCCTCTCAGGGGAAAGCAGCAACAGCCCAATATATTGCACCACGGTTGGGAGGAGTAATAATGTGGGAATGCAATAGTTATAGGGGATTCAATTGTAAGGGGAATAGATAGGCATTTCTGTGGCCGCAAGAGAGACTCCAGGATGGTATGTTGCCTCCCTGATGCTCGGGTCAAGGATGTCTCAGAGCGGTTACAGGACATTCTGAAGGGGGAGGGTGAACAGCCAGTGGTCGTGGTACACATTGGTACAAATGACGTAGGTAAAAAAAAAGGTGAGGTCCTAAAAGCAGAATATAAGGAGTTAGGAAGCATGTTGAAAAGTAGGACCTCAAAGGTAGTGATTTCAGGATTACTACCAGTGCCGCGTGCTAGTTACAGTAGAAATAGCAGGAAAAATTGGATGAATATGTGGCTGAAGAGATTGTGTGAGGAGGAGGGTTTTAGATTCCTGAGACATTGGGACTGGTCTGGGGAAGGTGGGACCTGTACAAACTGTACGGGTTTCACCTGGACAGAACAGGGACAGATGTCCTCGGGGGAGTATTTGATGGAGTGGTTGGGGAGGGTTTAAAATAAAATGGCAGGGGGATGGGAACCTTTGCAAGGAGTCAGAGGAGGGGGGATCAAAGACAAGAACAAAAGACACTATGGGGAAAAAGAAAAGTGATAGACAGAGAAATCAAGGACAGGAATCAAACAGGGCCACACTGAGAAATGGTGGAAAGGGGACAAGCAATGTTAAAAATACAAGCCTTAAGGCTTTGTGCCTTAACGCGTAGAGCATTTGCAATAAAGTGGATGAATTAATTGTACAAATAGATGTAAACGAGTATGATATAGTTGGGATTACGGAGACGTGGCTGCAGGGTGACCAGGGATGGGAAATGAACATCCAGGGTGTTCAGTATTTAGGAAGGACAGAAAAAGTAAAAGGCTGTGGAGTTGCATTGCTGGTTAATGAGGAAATTAACGCAATAGTGAGGAAGGATATTAGCTCTGACGATGTGGAATCTGTATGGGTAGAGCTGAGAAACACTAAGGGGCCAAAAACATTAGTGGGGGTTGTATATAGAATCCCAAACTGGAGTGGTGATGTTGGGAATAGCTTTAAACAGGAAATTAGAGATGCATGCGATAAAGGAACATCTGTAATTATGGGTGAATTTAATCTGCATATAGATTGGGAAAATCAAATTAGTCACAATACAGTAGAGAAGGAATTCATGGAGTGGATACGGGATGATTTTCTGGACCAATACATTGAGGATCCAACTTGAGAACAGGCCATTCTAGAATGGATATTGTGTAATGAGAGAGGAATAATTGACAATCTAGTTGTGCGAGACCCCTTGGGGATGAGCGACCATAATATGACAGAATTCTTCATCCATTTGGAGAGTGACTTCGTTGATTCTGAGACTAGGGTCCTGAATCTTAAAAAAGGAAACTATGAATGTATGAGGCGATGATGGCTTGGGAAATGTTACTTAAAGGGATGACGGTGGATAGGCAATGGGAAACATTCAAAGAGCGCATGGATGAACTGCAACAATTGTTTATGTCTGGCCCAAAAGTAAAACAGGAAAGGTCGCCAAACCATGGCTTACAAGGGAAATTAGAAATGGCATTAGATCCAAGGAAGAGGCATACACATTTGCCAAAAAAAACAACAGACCTGAGGATTGGGAGCAGTTTAAAATTCAGCAAAGGAGGAGCAAGGGATTGATTAAGAAGGGGAAAATAGAGTACGAGAGCAAGCTTGTGGGAAACATAAAAACTGACTGTAAAAGTTTCTATCGGGATGTGAAGAGAAAAAGATTGGTGAAGACAAATGTAGGTCTCTTCCAGTCAGAAACATGGGAATTTATTATGGGAAACAAAGAAATGGCTAACCAACTAAATGCATACTTTGATTCTGTCTTCACAAAGGATGACACAAATATCTTACCAGAAATGTTGGGGAACACAGGGTTTAGTGACAGGGAGGAACTGAAGGAAATCAGTATTAGAAGAGAAATGGTGTTGGGAAAATTGAAGGGATTACAGGCCGATAAATCCCCAGGGCCTGATAATCTGCATCGCAGTGTAATTAAGGAAGTGGCCCGGGAAATAATGGATGCATTAGTGGTCATCTTCCAAGATTCTATAGACTCTGAAACAGTTCCTACAGATTGGAGGGTAGCTAATGTAACCCCACTATTTAAAAAGGGAGGTAGAGAGAAAATAGGAAATTATAGACCAGTCAGCCTGACGTCGGTAGTGGGGCATATTCTAGAGTTCATTGTCAAAGATTTTATAGCAGAGCACTCGGAGAACAGTGGTAGAATCGGACAGAGTCAGCATGGATTTACGAAAGGGAAATCATGCTTGACAAATCTACGAGAATTCTTTGAGGATCTAACTAGTAGAGTTGATGAGGGGGAGACAGTGGATGTGGTTTATTTGGACTTTCAGATGGCTTTCGACAAAGTCCCACATAAGAGATTAGCATGTAAAATTAAAGAGCATGGGATTGGGGGTAGTGCATTGCGATGGATAGAAAATTGGTTGGCAGACAGGAAACAAAGATTAGGAATAAACGGGTCTTTTTCCGAATGGCAGGCAGTGACTAGTGGGGTACCGCATGGATTGGTGCTAGGACCCCAGCTATTCACAATAGATATTAATGATTTCGATGAGGGAACTAAATGTAATATCTCCAAATTTGCAGATGACACAAAACTGGATGGCAGGGTGAGTTGTGAGGAGGAAGGAGAGAGGCTTCAGGGTGATTTGGACAAGTTGAGTAAGTGGGCAAATACATGGTAGATGCAGTATAATGTGGATAAATGTGTGTTTATCCACTTTGGTAGTAGAAACAGGATGGCAGATTATTATCTGAACGACTATAACCTTCGAGAGAGGGATATGCAACGAGAACTGGATGTTCTCGTACACAAGTTGCTGAAAGTGGGCATGCAGGTGCAACAGGCAGTTAAAAAAGGCAAATGGTACGTTGGCCTTCATAGCGAGAGGATTTGATTACAGGAGCAGGGATGTCTTGCTGCAATTATACAGGGCCTTGGTGAGGCCACACCTGGAAAACTGTGTGTAGTTTTGGTTTCCTTATCTGAGGAAGAATGTTCTTGCTATAGAGGGAATGCAGTGAAGGTTTACCAGACAGATTCCTGGGATGGCAGGACTGACTTATGAGGAGAGATTGAGTTGTTTAGGATTGTATTTGCTCGAGTTCAGAAGAGTTGGGGGATCTCATAGAAACCTATAAAATTCAAACAGGACTTGACAGGATAGATGCAGGAAGGATGTTCCCGATGGTGGGGGAGTCCAGAACCAGGGGTCATAGTCTAAAAATACGTTGTAAACCTTTCAGGACTGAGATGAGCAGAAATTACTTCACCCAGAGAGTGGTGAGCCTGTGGAATTTGCAACCACGGAAAACAGTTGAGGCCAAAACATTGTATGTTTTCCAGAAGGAGAAAGATATAGCTCTTGGGGCGAAAGGGATCAAAGGGTATGGGGGGAAAGCGGGAACAGGTTACTGAGTTGGATGATCAGCCATGATCATAATGAATGGCAGAGCAGGCTCGCAGGGCCGAATGGCCTACTCCTGCTCCTATTTTCTATGTTTCTATGTTTCTATGTGACAAAATACTTGGACAAAGAACTAGGCTTTAAAGATTGTTTTAAAGGAGGAAAGTGAGGTGGAGAGACTGAGAAATTTAGAGAAGGAATTCCAGAGCTTAGGGCCAAAGCAGCTGAATGCATGTCCACCAATGGTGGAGTGATTAAAATTGGGAATGTTCAAGAGGCTAGAATTGTAAGTGCACAGGTATCTTGGAGGGTTTATGGGCTGGAGAAGATTACAGAGATAGGGAGGGGTGAGGCAATGGAGGGATTTGAAAGCAAGGATGAGGATTTTAAAATCAAGACATTGCTTGAGAGGGAGTCAATGTAGATCAGTGAGAACAGGGGTGATCGGGGAACAGGACTTGGTGCAGGTTCAGGCACAGGCAGCAGGGTTTTGGATGACCTCAAGTTTAAGGAAAGCAGAATGAGGGAGATCTGTCAGGAATGTGCTGGAATGATCAGTTCTAGAGGTAACAAAGGCATGAATGAGGGTTTCACTGGCAGATGAACTGAGACAGGGGTGAAGTTGGGTGATGTCACAGAGGTGCAAATAGCCATGGGTTCTAACTATGCTGCCTTTTTGTGGGATATGTGCAACATTCCTTGTTCTGATGAAAGGTCACAGACCTGAAACGTTAACTCTGTCTCTATCTCCACAGATGCTGCTGACCTGGTGAGTGTTTCCAGCACTTGCTGTTTTTATTCCTTGTTCCAGTCTGACTCAGGCCCTCTCGCTCACCTCTTTTTCTGGTACATTGATGATGGTATCAGTGACGGTTCCTGCACTCATCCTGAACTGCAAAACATCATCAACTTTGCTTCCAAGTTCCACCTTTCTTTCACCTTCACATGATCCATCTCTGACCCTTACCTTCCCTTCCTTGACTTCTCTGTCTCCTTTTCTGGGTATAGGCTTTCAACAAATATTTATCAGAAGCTCAGTGACTCCCACACCGACATCAACTGCACTTGCTCACACCCTGCTTCCTGTCAGGACTCCATTCTCGTCTCACAGTACGCCATCTCCATTGCATCTGTTCTAATGATGTCACCTTACAGTGCTTCTGATATGTCTTTTTTACTTAACCAAGTATTCTGTCACCATGAATAACCGGAGCCTCGACCGTGCCTGTCCCACTTCCAGCACTTCTTCTGTCAGTCTTTCCCCTCCTTCCCAGAGACATGACAGGGTTCCCTTTGTCCTCACCTTCCACCCTACCAGCCTCTGTATTCAATGGATTATCCTTCACCATTTCTGTCATGTCCAGCGTGATGCCACCACCAAAGATATCTTCCCCTCCCCTTTCAGCATTCCGAGGGGACTGTTTTCTCCGCTACACTCTGCTCTGCTCCTCAATCACCCCCAACATCACCTCCCCTTCCCACAGCACCTTTCTATGCAAGCACAGGAGATGTAAAACCTGCCGTTTTACCTCCTCTCTCCTCATCATCCAAGGTCGCATAACACTCCTTCCAGGTGAGACAGTGATTTATGTGTACTTATTTCAATTTACTACACTGTGTAACTGCTCACAATGTGGTCTGCTCAACGTTGGGGAGACCAAACGCAGATTGGGTGATCGCCTTGCAGGACACCTCCATTCTGTCTGCAAGTGTGACCCCGAGCTTCCGGTCGCCTGCTATTTTAATTCTCCACCTTGTTCTCACACAGACCTCTCTGTCCTTGGCCTACTGCAGTGTTCCAGTGAAGCTCAATGGAAGCTCGAGGAACAGTATCTCATCTTTTGATTAGGCACTTTACAGCCTTCCAGAAACAACAGTGAGTTCAACAATTTCAGAGCTTAATCTCTGCCCTATTTCTTTTGACTTTTCTTTGCCTGTTTCGGTCTTACTGTTGTTTATCATTTGTTTTCACTTTCTGACACAGTTGCTCATCATTCTACCACTCACACCTCCTCTGGACACATCTTTTGTTTCTTTACTGGTCCCATTACCACTCCCTTTGGCCCTGCAACACCAACTCTTTATCATTTAATCTCTCATCTTCGACCTTATCACAGGGCATGCAATTTGCTCTTTTTCAACCTTCCCCGTTTCATCTGTTTAAAACCTATTACACTTCTAAATTTTCCCAGTTCTGATGACAGTGGGGAGGTGTTGGAGGAGGATGCTGTGGTCAGCCATGTCAAAGGCTGCAGACCGCAGAGAAGGACAATTAGGGACAGAAAATCTTTGTCACAGTCACATAGGATGTCACTTGTAACTTTGACAAGAGTTGAGTTGATACTATGGCAGGGGTGGAGGCCTGATTGGTGGGATTCAAATATGGAGTTCCGGGAAAGATGGCACAGATCTGGGAAGTGACAATACTTCAAAGACTTTGGAGAGGAAAGGAGGTTGGATATGGGGTGGTAGTTTGCAAGGACAGTGAGGTGAGGGTGTTTTTTTGAGGAGAGGGATGAAACTGCAGATTTGAAGGAGAGAGGGAATTGTTAACGATATTGGCTAATATGGGGACCAGGAGGGGACGTTGGGTGTCAGCAGTTTATTGGAATAGGGTCAAGGGAGTAGGAGGTGGGTTTCATGGACAAGATGAACTCAGAAAGGGAACGAGGGGAGATTGGAGAGAACCAGAGAAAGATGTGAATTGTTCAGAGCTAAGGGAGTGGGGAGTTTAGAGGAAGTTTGGTTTGGTGGGTTAGTGGAAAGGAGGAACATGGCAGAGGCAGCTGATCAGATGGTCTCAATCTCAGTGACAAAGAGGTCAATTATTTCCTGCACTTTTTGTCGCAGGTGAGGGCAGAGGAGACAGGGGTGTAAGATACGATAAGATTGTTGGGGTTTAATGTCCCCTTCTAAGGCAGGAACAGACTTGGCAGCAAAGTTTTTGTTGTGAATCGACTTTATTGAGATAAAGGTAAGGACAAGTTTATTCAATTTTCAGATTAACTATTAGTCACAAACTCAGGCAGTGATTAACAGTTTAATGCAGATACCACCCCTATTAGAGACTGGATGGTAGAGTGCACAACTGGATGCTCTTGCAGCTTCTAGTCTTCAAGTTTCCTTGGGTCTCTCTCACTCTCTCTCTCTTTTTTGTTGTTCAAAAATTGCCTGCTGTACAGGGACAGAGACAAGACATCTTTTATCCTGGCTGCTTTCCAATTCACCATCCCGACACCCAATCATCCTTAGCTTTGTGTTTAAGGATGCCTTCTTAACCAATCAAGGATCATTCTTTGCCTGTTGATAACCTTTCAGATTTACATAGGTAATACCCCTTTGTCTTGACTATAGTATTTCATGCTTTTACAATCCGAGGTTCCTTATCTCATTCCGAGATAGATCAACATTTGTTCTCAGAGGAGCTGTTTCACTGTCTGCTGTCTGAGCCTCATCATTTTATTGCAAGTCAGCTTTTTAAAACATGACATAATCTCCCAGAATCCCACTACCTTGACATCTTCTCCATACTGTGCCCTTAATTCGTCAGTTTTCCCAATTTACCATCCTGCAAAGAAGGGTTCTACTAAAGCTAAATGTTAGTTTATCATAATAAATCAGTTGTTAGTTTATAATAACTAGATTTTAGCATTTGGTATTCCGGTTAGTAAACTTTTAGTAATCTAATAATCTTACAGGGAAGAAGAGTTGAAGAAGACAGTGTGTGGCAAAGAAAAGAAGCCAGTGTAATCTTTGCATTCCAGGCTGATCCTGCAACAAGGAGCTGTTTACGCAGATGGGAGCAGGACCCGATAGTATTTCACATGGTCCAGCAGATCTGGTGGTGACAATTTAGTTTTTAGTTTCGAGATACAGCACTGAAACAGGCCCTTTGGCCCACCGAGTCTGTGCCGACCATCAACAACCCATTTATACTAATCCTACACTAATCCCATATTCCTACCACATCCCCACCTGTCCCTATATTTCCCCACCACCTACCTATACTAGGGGCAATCTATAATGGCCAATTAACTTATCAACCTGCAAGTCTTTGGCATGTGGGAGGAAACCGGAGCACCTGGAGGAAACCCATGCAGACACAGGGAGAACTTGCAAACTCCACACAGGCAGTACCCAGAATTGAACCCGGGTCGCTGGAGCCATATCCATATCCTCTCAAGTCTGCGTCCCTTAGACAAAAGGGAGTGGAGATGAGGATCGTACTGGGGGAATGGCCAGAGTAAGAGACAGTAATGTAATTATTGGGGACTGGGGCGTCAAAGATGGAGGTGAGGATGTGGGTGAGCAAATCAGTAGCTGCAGAAATGCTGTGGCGAATGGAAGGCCAGAGGCAGAGAGTTGGTATTTTGAAAGTGCAAGTGTAAATGAACTGAGGGATAGTTTTTCCCAGGGACAGTTACAGAAGGAAGGGGGATGTGGGTGGAGGGTGATGTGAGGAATTGATCAGAGCTGGCCTTATCTGTGATTAACAGGATGGGATTCGCAAGATGACAAGATCAAGGTGGTGGCCGTGAATATGGGTTGGGGAGTTTACATGGAGGGAAAGATTTAGGGAGGATACGAAGGCAGTGAACTCAGAGGAGAGAGAGAATAATGAGTTGAGGTGGAGGTTAAAATCGCTGAGGATGAGAAATCGTTCAGTGCAGAGGCTGAGGGAGAAAAGCAATGAAGATATTTCAGTGAGAAAATGTTCATTATACTTGAGAGGGCGGGAGAGAACGAGGATTTTGAACAAGAGGTGAGAGGGGTAGAACAAGGTGAGATACTCAAAGGAGGAGAAAGTGCCAGAGGAGTAGGGGGTCAGGCCATCGTGTGATCTGGTGATAAGCGCCACATTGTCACCACGATAGTCTCAGTGGGACAGGTGTCATGGAGTCATACAGCCCTGAAACAGGCCCTTCGGCCCACCGAGTATGTGCTGACCATCAACCACCCACTTATAATAATCCTACATTCATCCCATATTCCATACCACATCCCCAAAATTCTCCTACTTACTCTCGGGGAAATTTACAATGGCCAATTTACCTATCAACCTGCAAGTCTTTGGTTATGGGAGGAAAATGGAGCACCCGGCAGAAATGCATGCAGTCACAGGGAGAACTTGCAAACTCTGCACGGGCAGTATCCAGAACTGAACCCAGGTCGCTGGAGCTGTGATGCTAACCACTGCGCCACTGTACCGCACAGGTAATGATGATTTCCAAAAAGATAAAATCTAACCTTTCCCCCTTGACATTCAATGGCATTATGATCACTGAACCCCCCACTATCAACATCCTGGGGGTTACCATTGACCAAAAACTTAACTGGAGTAGCAATATAAATACCATGGCAACAAAAGCAGGTCAGAAGCTAGGAATCCTGTGGTGAGCAACTCAACTCCTGACTCCCCAAAGCCTGTCCACCATCTACAAGGCACAAGTCAGGAATATGATGGAATACTCTTCACTTGCCTGGATGGGTGCAGCTCCAACAACACTCAAGAAACTCGACACTATCGAGAACAAAGCAGCCCACTTGATTGGCACCCCATCTACAAACATTCACTCCCTGCACCACCGATGCACCGTGACAGCAGTATGTGCCATCTACAAGCTGCACCAAGGCATCTTAGACAGCACCTTCCAAATCTGCAACCTCCACCACCTAGAAGGACAAGGACAGCAGATACATGGGAACATCACCACCTGCAAGTTTCCCTCCAAGCCACATACCATCCTGACTTGGAACTATGCTGCCATTCCTTCACTGTCATTGGGTCAAAATCCTGGAACTCCCTTCCTAACTGTTTGTGCACCCATCCCACATGGACTGCAGCGGTCCAAAAATGTAGCTCACCACCACCTTCTCAAGGGCAATTAGAGATGGAGAATAAATCCGGCCAAGCCAGCGACTCCTACATCACAGGAACAAATAAAAAAACACACACAGACATATCAGGACATGTCCCTGAGGTGGTGAATTGCCACAGACACTATGCCGACAGACAATGCCCACTCCGGAATGTGTGAATGGCCTTTTTCCTGCCCCAGGATACAGTAATCACACCCATTATTGGCATGCAACCAGAGAGCCCCACCCCCCCACCCCCCCACCCCCTCCCCACCGCTGACGGCATCCACGTGGATGGGCAGGGTGGGATTATTAACTCAATCGGATGATCCGATTTCAAGTATTACCTGATATGCTAAGGGCCAGGGTCAAGAAGTTGTATGAAGTCACAGCCCTCAAGGACATTGTTACTGCACTCGGTAGAGTGACCTGGTCAGCCATTCTGAAGTCATGCCTGGAGATCTGTTGAAGGACTCACCACCTGAGACTGCCCCGAGCTTGCGGGATTCTGAAGCAACCAGTGTCATTGTGAGTATGTACCATTGCTTGGAGATTTCATCAAGGTGTATCACATTCACTGAAACAGTATCCAAGTCATTGTGTGCCATTGATATGAGGAGTAAAGACAAGAACCTTTAGACCAGAGAGAGAGTCTTCCAAGTGGCGAGCCAGCCAGGAGTCTTGAAGATAAAGGAATAGCAGAAAATACTATGGATGGGTTTGTCACGAAGTATGTGGCAGGGAAATTACCTCTTCAGCAGTCGGTGGGTTCGGGTTATCCTGGAGGGTGATGATCCGGTCGATGAGGCAGAACAGTGGACACAGCGGTCCACTTGTCAGCGGATCTTGGTGAAGGCCCAGTTTGGCTGATGGCTGATCAGTGGCAGCACAGGAAAGATGAGGCTGAGAAAACAAAATTCAAGCAGGATCTGGGGGAGAGAGATTATGAAGCTCAGTGAATGGGATGTGGTTATTAATGGGTTAATGAAACAGCGAGAGGAAGACAGAGAGATGAGGAAAAAGGACAGTGAACAATTTGAGCTGGAAAGGGAGCGGTGGTTAATCAGAACTCAATTTTTGGAAAGCCAGTGTCTTAACAATCAGCACCAGTGTGATGAATGGGCTGCACGGGAAGCAGAGCAGTGCCATAGGGCAGACAGAGCAGAACAAGAGGCTGAGGACATGAAGGCTGCACAGTGTTATACACCAACAGCATAAAGAGAAAGGCATGAAAGCAGATCACACTGAGTGTCAGAGTGAGATAGAGAGACTGAGAGAGAAGTTACAGGTGTACAGGGGTGTTGTGTGTGTGATGGGTGTTGGTGAGGTAAAGATTACAGAAGTAGAGGAGGAGGAGGAGGATTCCGGTACCGATGAGGATGACCCGCCGGTACCAGACGGGCAGGACAACGCCCGGCCAGAAAGTCTCCGGCCGCGCTTGGCCCCTGTGAGATAACAGAGGTTTCTTCCTCCAGCTAACGACTATAATAGAATGCAACAAATAGTCAATCTTTACAAAGTGAAGATGTATTTCTTCTGGATGGAGAAAACCTATTGACTCCCTTTACATCCTCGCACTTTCACACGCCTGTGCTTCAGGCTCCAACATTCAAACCCACCCCTTCTCTCAGCTTATTCCTTCCACCATTAATACTGACAAACTTCCATTTCATTTCTCTCCAGCTAAGCCTCCTGTAACATTCACTTTCATGTTTTTAGACCTTTAACATTGCTCAGTCAGCACCGCTGTTCCTCAGGTGTTCATGTTCCATTCCATCATCCAAAAGCACAGTGTTAGTTTCCACGTGTACGCTAATGACACCCAGCTCTCCCTCACCATCACCTCTCTCGACTCTTCCACCCTTGTTAAATTGTCAGACTCCTTGTCCGACATCCAGAACTGGATCAGCAGAAATTGGTCTTGCTGACATACATTGGCTCTCGGTCAAGCAACGTCTTGATTTCACATTTTCCTCCTTGTTTTCAAATCCCTCCCTGGCCTCGACCCTCCCTATCTCTGTAATCTCATTCAATCCCAAAAACCTCCGAGATATCCGCACTCCTCTAATTCTGGCCTCTTGAGCATCCTCGATTTTAATAGCTCCACCATTGGCGGCCATGCCTTCAACTGCCTGGGCTCCAAGCTGTGGAATTCCCTCCCTAAATCTCTCTGCCTCTCTACCTCACTTTCCTCCTTTAAGACACTCCTCAAAACCTTTTTTGAGATTTTGTTCTTCTGCCCTAAATTCTCCTTATGTGGTTCGGTGTCAAATTTTGCTTTATAATTCTCCTGTTCAGCTGCATGGGATATTTTATTATGTTAAAGGTGCTATATAAATATAAGTTGTTGTTGTTTGTGCTTTCACTATAACAGTTTCCTGACAACACACAGCCTGCCTCAAGGACACAGCTTCAGGCACAACTTTCTTGTGATCTTCTCACATCCAAGATCACTCTTTACTTTCCTTCACATGTGTTTTAAATTCTGCTGTTTCTGATCACAGCACATGGACATTTTAAAGACCTTTGACTCATGGCCAATCTCCTGGAATTGCTCCTTTTCTGTCACCAGCATTCTGTTCATTTACTCTCCATTTCTTTCAATCACACCTTTCAACAGATCGATTAAGATGAAGACAGGATGTTTTGGATCTTGCTGCACTGACCCAGCTTGACAAAATGACACATTTGAGCCCTCATTGGCAGCTATGTGGCACTGCCCATCACTCATCACCTCAACTGTTTAGAGAAAAGTGCCAACTACCAGGTAAACAGAAGCCAGTTTTCAGTTAGTATCCCCCCATCACAATATTCCCCAAGAAAGTATCATGAGCTGCTGGGCTGCTGTCCCTCTAAAGGCCGGCTCTGCTTTCACAGCTTGTTCACCAAGTGGTCCCATGGATAGAAATGTATCTGGATTCAAGACACAAATGAACATTGGTGTGAATGGGACCTGTGTCCCCAGGAACAGCAGTGGGAGCAGAGCAAACCTAATGGCGTAATATTGAGAATGGATGTTCGATGAGGCAATGCTGCAGGAAAATGACAATGGAATGGAAGGAGGAAAGTAAAGGAGGGATATTGACTGTGAAAGGAGGACAAGCTGGGAGAAGAGAAGGGTTTGAATTATGGAACATCAAGCACAGGCATGTGAGAGCGCGAGGATTTGAAGGAGCAAATTGTTTTCCATGAACAACAATTTGTTTCCAGTTGGAATAGATTGATTTTTCACTGTGTTCTGTTAACATGTGCAGCAGAGACCAGACGTTGATGCAGCCACAACTCAGTGTACTGACCACTGTGTGATCACGGTGCTACACATCAGCTGTGGGAGTTGTGCACAAACCAAAGCAATATCACAAATGACACTACTGAGAAAAGAAGGATTTTTGTTGAAGTGGATCAAAGACAAACCAATTCTGGCCTTTCTGGCCCTCAAAACCACACCGCAGCAGAGCTGAGAGCCTTAACCTGCTCCTTCAATCACTGGGCCATGCCAGTTCTCACACAACTTTCAAAACGATTGTCCATATGCTCAGGAATCCTTAAGAACAACTTCATAATATTTATAATAACTTCTCCTTTTACTCCACTCAAAACACAAAAACACAAGAAATAGCCGCTGAAGCCGACCATATGGACCATCGAGCCTGCTCCAGCATTCAATCCGATCATGGCTGATCTTAGGCTTCAATTCCACTTTCCTGCCCACTCCCCATATCCCTTGATTCTCTGCGAGAGGAAAAATCTATCTATCCCAGCCTTAAATGTATTCAATGATGGATCATCCACAATCCTCTGGGGTAGAGAATTCCAAGGATTCACAACCCTTTGAATGTAGTAATTTCTCCTCATCTCAATCCTGAATGATTGACCCCTTATCCTGAGACTGTGTCACTGTGTTCTAGATTCTCCGACCAGTGGGAACAATCTCTCAGCTTCGACCCGATCAAGCCCTATCAGAATCTTGTATGTCTCAGTTAGATCGCCTCTCATGTTTCTCAGAGAATTTAGGCCCAATTTACTCAGCCTCTCATCATAGGACACCCCCCTCATCCCAGGGGCCGATTGAGTAAATCTTCGCTGCTCTGCCTCCAGAGCAAGTATATCCTTTCTTAAATGTGGAGACCAAAACTGCAAGTATTATTCCAGGTGCGGTCTCACCAACGCCCTGTACATTTTTAGTAAAATTTCTTTATCCTGTACTCCAATCCGCTTGCAATCAAGGCCAACATGGCATTTACCTTCCTAATAGCCTGCTGCACCTGCATGTTAACTTTGTGCACTTCATTCAAATAAAAGGTGTTGCTATGGGTACCTGCATGGGTCCAATTTATGCCTATCTTTTTGTGGGGTATGTCGAACATTCCTTGTTCCAGTCCTACTCAGGTCCCTCCTCCAATTCTTTTTCCAGTACATTAATGACTGGATCGGTGCCATTTCCTGCTCCCACCCCAAACTGGAAAACTTTATCAACTTTGCTTCCAATTTCCACCCTTCTCTCATATTTACGTTTTTATGACCAGGTGAGAAAGGTGTCGAGGGGTCTTTTCAGTCTTCACCTGGTCTTATCGTAGCAGAGTTTAATTTTAAACAGACTGTGTTTTGAGCTTCCCCTTGGTGAATCCTTGTTCACCACTCTCCAATTATAAGGCAAAGAAATGAGCACAAACAGTTCTTCTTAGGTTTAAAGAAGAAAAGAGGAATTTATTAAAACTCCAGCTTAAACTTTAGTTCAGTTAACGACTACGGACACACGCCGTGCCCCACTCTAGAATGCATAAGCAATACACACGTGCAAATAGAGACAGAAAAGAGCAGAAGAAAAAATGAAGTGGAGAGGTTTGAGGCAATATCAGAAGAGTTTCTTGTTACTGTGCTTCGAGCTCACTGTAGTCCTTCTGTCGGTAGATCTTGCTTTTCATTGGGGCCCAGTATTCTTCTTAAACCTTGTTCACTATCGGAGACTTTTCTCTCTTGAGGTTCATGTGTCTTCAATGGGTCTTCAGTTCCGTGAGAAACATAGAAACAGAGAAAATTGGAACAGGAGTAGGCCATTCAGCACATCAGACCTGCTCCGCCATTCAAAAAAGATCATGGCTGATGGTCTAATTCAGTACCATGTTCCTGCTTTCTCCCCATATCCCTTGATCCCTTGGGCATTAAGAAATATATCTATCTCCTTCTGGAATATATATCATGACTTGGTCTCCACTGCCTTCTGTGATAGAGAATTCCCCATGTTTATCACCCTCTGAGTGAAGCAATTTCTCCTCATCTCTGTTCTAAATGGCATACCCCGTATCCTGAGACTGTGACCCCTGGTTCTGGACTCCCCGGCCATCAGGATCATCCTCCCTGCATCTAGCCTGTCTAGTCCCGTTAGAATTTGATAGGTTTCTATGAGATCCCCTTTCATTCTTCGAAACTCTGGTGAATATCGGCCTAGTCAACCCAATCTCTCCTCATATATCAACCCTATCATCCCAGAAATCAGCCGAGTAAATCTTCTTTGCACTCTCTCCATGGCAAGAATGTCCTTCTTCAGATAAGGAAATCAGAACTGCACACAATACTCCAGATGTGGTCTCACCAAGGCCCCATATAACTGCATTAAGACATCTTGCTCCTGTACTCAAATCCTTTTGCAATGAAGGCCAACATACCATTTGCCTTCCTAATTGCTTGCTGCACCTGAATGTTTGCTTTCAGCGACTGGTGTACAAGGACACCCAGGTCTCATTGCACCTCCCCCTTTCCCAATCTATCACCATTCAGACAATCTGCCTTTCTGTTTTTACAACCAAAGCAGATACCCTCACATTTAACCATGTTATACTGCATCTGCCATGCTTTTGCCCACTCACCCAACTTGTCCAAATCACACTGGAGCCTCTTTGCATCCTCCTCACAGCTCACATTCCCCCCTTAGCTTTGTGTTGTTCTCAAACTTGGAAATGTTACATTTAGTTCCCTCACCCAGATAGGAGAGAGGTCTTTTCAGTCCATGTGGAAACAGCTTTCTGAGTTCAAATTCTCTGTAGCAAGTTCAAATTCAAAAAACTCCAACAGCCATTTAGTCATGTGACTGAACTTGCCTAACCAAGTCTGTTTGTGTATTCGGCCATCTTAGCAGTTATCCTGGAATGCAAGCCTCTCCACCTTCAACATCCGGTAAACAAAAGTCCATTGTGGATTAAATTGGAGCAGGGAGTGGCCCCTTTGTCCTTTCCAAGCACTGTCTGTTACTATGAAAATGTCTTTCCAGTCAGGGGCTTGGCAACCTCGAGTAATAGGCCTTCTTTTCGTCCTAGCAACAATTTTAAAATTTAATGTCCATGTGGCAAAATATCTTTGCCCCATTGTTGGCAGGTGGGGGCCTGCATAACAACGTGGTCCATCTCTGACACTTCCTTTCCCTTCCTCAACTTCTCTGGCTCCATCTTTGAGGATAGACTGTCCACTAATATTCATTATAAGCCCACCGACTCCCACAGCTACCTCGAATATACTTCCTCACATTCTGCTTCCTTTAAGGACTCCATTCCATTCTCCCAATTTCTCCATCTCCGATGCATCTGTTCTGATGATGTAACCTTCCAATACAGCGCTTCTTTTTCCTCAACTGAGGATTCCCCTTCACTTTGGTTGACAGGGCCTTGAGCCGTGTCCGAGCCATTTCCCACATTTCTGCCCTCACACCTTCCCCTCCCTCCCAGAACCATGATAAGGTTCCCCTTGTCCTCACTTTCCACCCCACCAGCCTCCACATGCAAAGGATCATCCTCTGTCATTTCCGCCACCTCCAGAATGATGCCACTACCAAACATATTTTCCCCTCCCCTCCCCTGTCAGCATTCCAAAGGAACTGATCCTTCCACAATACCCTGGTCCACTCCTCCATTATCACCAACACCTTGTCCCCTTCCCACGGCACCTGCCCATGCAATCGCAAGACGTGTAATACCTGCCCTTTTACCACCTCTCTCCTCACTATCCAAGGCTCCAAACACTCCTTTCAGGTGAAGCAGTAATTTACTTGTACCTCTTTCAATTTAGTGTATTCGCTGCTCACAATGCAGTCTCCTCTACCTTGCGGCGACCAAACGCGGATTGGGTGACAGCTTTGCGGAACACCTCCACTCAATCAGTAAACATGGCCTCGTGCTTCTGATCACTTGCCATTTCAACACTCCCCCCTGCTCTCATGCCCACATTTCTGTCCTGGGCCTGCTGCAGTGTTCCAGCAAGCTCGAGGAACAGCACCTCATTTTCGAATTACACATGTTATAGCCTATCGGAATGAACATTAAGTTCAATAATTTCAGAGTATGACTGCCCTTTTTAAAATTTTTAGTTTGTTTTGTTTTATCATTTTTTTATCATGTGCCTGCCTACTTTAAGGGTTAATCTCTCAAGACGACTTGTTTTTCTGTTTACATCTAGCAATTAATTGAAATTCCTGTTTCAGTTAAGAGGTAAGTTAGGTTTCTTGCAGTTTTAAACAGGGGTCTACTGATACTCTGAGAATAGCTGTAGCTAGTTAATTAGGTAGCTGGCTTAAACTGGTTTCTGAGCTGCAGCACAGCTCTCGTAGAGCTGACACAACATTGTTTTCAGAGTTTAAAGTCAGGGGACTCTCACCGCCGCTTGTCTGCATTGAGTGCTGCTGGAGGGCAGAGAGAATTAAGGGAGTTTGGTAATTGAGGGAGTTTGAGAAGGAAGTGAACATTAATCAAGAAGAAAATAAATTTGAGTGCACAAAGTGAGGGGTGATAGATATAGGACAGATGTCAGAGATAGTTTCTTTACTCAGAGAGCAGTAGGGGCGTGGAACGCCCTGCCTGCAACAGTAGTAGACACGCCAACTTTAAGGGCATTTAAGTGGTCATTGGATAGACAAATGGATGAAAATGGAATAGTGTATGTCAGATGGTTTCACAGGTCGGCGCAACATCGAGGGCCGAAGGGCCTGTACTGCGTTGTAATGTTCTAATTCTAAAAGTGTAAAGTGGGAGTTTGGTGCATGAGGGAGGGGTTCCTTTCTTTCTTCTACCTTTTTTTAGCCTCCAGAAGCTGCCTCTCTCTTCGGTGCAGGGGAAGAAGTTGATTGGTAAGTAACTGGTAAGTTATTTTACTCCTCATTGTAATAAAACATTTTTAAAGTTACGTGTTGGCAGGTCAGCTTGGACAAGTGGAATGTAGGGTCTGGGGTATGTGGGAAGTCATGGACACACCACGTGTCCTGGACGAACATATCTGCAGGAAGTGTCACTGGCTGCAGAAGCTTGAACTCTGGGTTTCGGAAATTGAACAGTGGTTGGAGTCACTGTTGTGCATCCACGGGGCAGAGGACTATGTGGATAGCACGTTTAGGGAGGTGGTCACAATGCAGGTTAGGAACAGGCAAGCAGAGAGGGAATGGGTGACTGCTTAGGAATTCAAGAAAACCAGGCAGTCAGTGCAGGAACCACTCAGCAGGTCTGGCAGCATCTGTGGAAAGAGAAGCAGAGTTAACGTTTCGGGTGAGTGACCCTTCTTCAGAACTCGAAGAAGGGTCACTGAACTGAAACGTTAACTCTGCTTCTCTTTCCACAGATGCTGCCAGACCTGCTGAGTGGTTCCAGCATTTCTTGCTTTTATTTCAGATTTCCAGCATCCGCAGTATTTTGCTTTTATTTAAGTCAGTACAGGAGTCTTGCTTGCTAATCGGTTTTCCATTTTGGATACTGAAGAGAGCATTGGTTCCTCGGAGGAGTGCAGCCAGAGCAAATTCCATGACACCACGGGTGGCTCAGCTGCACAGGATGGGAGGAAGAAGAGTGGAAGAGCAATAGTGAGAGGGAATTCGATAGTCAGGGGATCAGACAGACATTTCTGCAGCAGTAAACGTGACTCCAGAATGGTATGTTGCCTCCCTGATGCCAGGGTCAAGGATGTCATGGAATGGCTGCAGGGCATCCTTCTGGGCGAAGGTGAACAGCCAGAGGTCATATTGTGGTTCACATTGGCACCAATGGCATAAGTAGGAAGAGAGATGAGGTCCTGAAAGCAGACTTTAGGGAGTGAGGAAGGAAATTAAAAAGCAGTACCTCCAAAGCAGTAATCTCAGGATTACTCCCAGTGCCACATGCTAGTGAGCTTAGGAATAGGAGAAGTGACTGATTGAACACGTGGCTGGAGAATTAGTGGAGGAAGGAGGGCCTCAGATTTCTGAGGCATTGGGACAGGTTCTGGGGCAGGTGGGATCTGGACAAGATGGATGGGTTACACCTCAACAGGACGGGAACTAATATCCTAGCAGGGAGATTTGCTGGTGCTGTTGAGGAGGGTTTAAACCAGCGTGTTAGGGGGATGGGAGCCTGAGGGGTCGCTCAAGTTGGAAGGAAGTAAAGCTGGTAACAGGACGTAGAAAAGTAGCAAGTGACATTAGAAGGCAGGTGAAACAAAGGTGAGCATCAACTAGGCTTATAATGCAGAATGTCAAGAAGACAAGGTTAAGGGCACTCTCCCTGAATATGCACAGCATTCGCAACAAGGTAGATGATTTACAGGCCCACGGAGAGGTAAATGGGTATGATCTTATTGCCATAGAGGAAACTTGGCAACAGGGTGACAAAGACTGGGAACTGAATATTCAATGTATTTGACATTTTGGAAGGACAGGCAAAAAGGGAAAGGAGGTGTTGTTGCGCTGATAAAAAGGGATGGGATCACTACATTAGTAAGGGAGGATCTCAGATGGGAAGAACAAAATGTGGAATCTGTTTGGGTGGAGCTAAGTAACAGCAAGGGACAGCAAACATTGTTGTTTACAGGCCATCAAACCGCAGTGGTAACATGGGGTATGGTATTAATCAGGAAATTAGAGAAGCATGTGGCATGGGTAATGCAGTAATCATGGGTGAATTGAATCTGCATATAGACTGGGTAAACCTAATGAGCAGTAATGCTGTGGAGGACATGTTTCTGGAATGTGTTAGGGATGGTTTTCTCCAGCAGTATGTTGAGGAACCGATTAGAGAGCAGGCAATTGTAAATCTAGTATTATGTAATGAGAAAGGGCTAATTAATTCATTAATAATATTGTTGTCGAAGAACCTTTAGGGATGAGTGACCATTATACGATAGAATTTTACATTATGTTTGAAAGTGATGTAGTTCAATCTGAAGCCAGGTTGTTAAATTTGAACCAGCGGAATTTTGAAGGGATGAGGGGCAAATTGGCTGAGGTGGATTGGGAAAATATATTAAAAGGAATGACAGTGCATAGGCATTGGATATTCTTTAAAGAAATATTACATAGTTTACAGCAATTCTACATTCCTTCAGGTGCAAAAACCCCAAAAGTAATGACAGTCAACCGTGATTAACAAAGGAAGTTAAGGATTGTACAAGATTAAAAGAAAGGCCCATAAATTTGTCAGAAATAGTAGTAAACCTGAGGATTGGAAGGATCTTAGAATACAACAAAGGAGAATCAAGAAACTGATAAAGAAAGGGAGAATAGAATATGAATATAAGCTTGCAAAAAATATAAAAATGGACTGAAAAGCTTCTACAGGTACATAAAAAGGAAATGCTTGGCTAAGACAAATATGGGTCCATTACAGGCAGAGTCAGGAGAATTTATAATGGGAATAGAGAAATGGCAGAGAAGCTAAATGATTACTTTGTGTCTGTCTTCACTGAGGAAAATCTTCGAAATATCCCGGAATTAGAGATCCAAGGGGTTACGGGGAATGAGGAATTGAAGAAAATTAATCTAGGTATTGGAGAAGTTAATGGGGCTGAGGGTTGATAAGTCCCCAGGACCTGATATTCTACATCCAAGAGTGTTAAAAGAGGTAGCCATGGAGATACTGAATGCACTGGTGATCATCTTCCAAAATTCTATTGATTCTGGAGCAGTTCCTGCAGATTGGAAGGTTGAAAATATCACGCCACTATTTAAGAAGGGAGGGAGAGAGAAAACAGGGAATTACAGACCTGTTAGCCTGACATCAGTCAATCTGTTCTACAGGATGTGATAAATGGACACTTGTATAATAACGATCTGATTGGGCATAGTCAACATGGATTTATGAATGGGAAATCATGTTTGAAAAACTGTCGGAGTTTTTTGAGGATGTTACTAACAGAATTGATAAAGGGGAGTTGTTGGACATGGTATGCTTGGATTTTCAGAAAGCTTTTGATAAAGTTCCCCACAGGAGATTGATTAGCAAAATTAAAGCACATGGGATAGGAGGTAATATACTGACATGGATTAATGATTGGTTAACAGGTAGAAAGCAGAACGTAGGAATAAACGGGTCATTCTCACATTGGCAGGCTGTGACTCGTGGGGTACCGCAGGGATCAATGCTTGGGCCCCAGCTCTTCTCATTATATATTAATGATTTGGATGTGGGGACCAAATGTAGATTTCCAAGTTCGCAGATGACACAAAACTAGGTGGGAATATGTGCTGTGAGGAAGATGCAAAGCGGATTCAAGGGGATTTGGACAGACTTAGTGATTGGGAAGAACGTGGCAGATGCAATATAATGTGGAAAAATGTGAGGTTATCCATTTTGGCAGGAGGACCTGATGTGCAGTGTATTTCTTAAGTGATAAGAGATCTGAAAGAGTGGATGTGCAAAGGGACCTGGGTGTCCTTGTCAATAAGTCACTGAAAACTAACATGCAGGTGCAGCAAGCAATTAAGAAGGCTAATGGTATGTTAGCCTTTATCACAAGAGGATTTGAGCACAAAAGGAATGAATTCTTGTGACAATTGTATTGAAGCTTGGTTAGACTGCACGTGGAGTACTGTGTGCAGTTTTCGTCCCCTTACCTGAGCAAGGATATTATTGCCATCGAGGGAGTGCAATGAAGATTCACCAGACTTGTTCCTGGGATGGTGGAACTGTCCTATGAAGAGAGATTGAGGAAACTGGGCCTGTATTCTCTAGAGTTTCGAAGAATGATTGGTGATCTAATTGAAACCTACAAAAGACTTCAAGGGATAGACAGGGTAGATACAGCTAAGATGTTTCCCGTGGTTGGGGAGTCTAGAACCAGGGGACATAATTTCAAAATAAGGTGGAAACCACTTGGGACAGAGACAAGGAGAATTTTTTTCCTCAGAGGGTTGTGAATATTTGGAATTCTCTACCCCAGAGGGCTGTGGAAGCTCAGTCATTGCGTATGTTTAAAGCAGAGACTGACAGATTTCTAAATACCAATGACATAAGTGGATATGGGGATAGTGGAAGAAATAGGTTTGAAGTGGATGGTCAGCCATGATCATATTGAATGGCGGGGCAGGCTCGATGGGCTGAATGGCCTACTCCTGCTCCTATGTTCCTATGTTCCTGTGTGCCTGCAGTTTTTTGATGTTTGTGCTGTTGGCTAGGAGGTTCATTATTCAGTCATTAACACTCTCTCTACACTAATGCTTTGTCTTTCACCACAGCATTAGCACACACTCTTTGCCTTTGCCCGATGACTTCCTCGTCAGTTAATCTCTCCGACCCTCTGTCCTATCACACACCTTCCCTTTTGTTCTCTCCCTCACCACCCCCACCTCCGCTTAAAATCTATTACATTTCTAAACATTGCCAGTTGTGATGAAAGGTCACTGACCTGAAACTTTAACTCTGCTTCTCTCTCCACAGAGGCTGCCAGACCTGCTGAGTATTTTCAGTACTTTCTGTTTTTATTTCAGATTTCCAGAATCCACAGTATTTTGCTTTTCTCTGAAATCCTTTGGTGTCATGTTGCTCATTGGTTCTGTGTCCTAATGGAGTGAGCATTGGTGTTTCTCATTAATGGCTGAACAAACCCATTCAGAGGTTGTGGGTTTGAATCCCAGCACAGTTGTGTTTCAGGTCAGTGCTTGTTGGTTCTCGTGCTGGACAGTGAGATCTTTCAGCAGAACATTTTGCCCTTCAGGGAACAGAAACTTCCGCTCCGATGCTTTCCGATTGCTTGCCATTTCAACACTCCCCCCTGCTCTCATGCTCACATCGCTGTCCTGGGATTGCTGCAGTGTTCCAGTGAACATCAACGCAAGCTCGAGGAACAGCATCTCATCGACTGATTAGGCACACTATAGCTTGCCGGACTGAACATTGAGTTCAATAATTTCAGAGCATGACAGCCCCCCCATTTTACTTTCATTTTTCGTTATTTTTCCTTCCTTTTTTTTGCATTCTTTTTTTTGCATTTATTTCATTTCATCTTAGTTTGTTCAGTTTGCTTACCCACTGTTTTTTTTCAGGTTTGCACTTGCTGCTGTTCAATATTCAGTGTATTAACAGCTAATCTGTACTAATGCTTTGTCTTTCAACACACCATTAACATATTGTTTGCCTTTGCTCCGTGACCTTTTGGTCAGCTATGTGGCCTGGTCCAATCTCGAACTCCTTTGTTATCTCTTGCCCCACCCCCACCTCACCTACTTATAACCTGTGAATTTTCCAATATTTGTCAGTTCCGAAGAAGGGTCACTGACCCGAAACGTTAACTCTGCTTCTCTTTTCACAGATGCTGCCAGACCTGCTGAGTGGTTCCAGCATTTCTTGTTTTTATTTCAGATTTCCAGCATCCGCAGCATTTTGCTTTTGTTTCAGTCCCACCTGTCTGACTTGATTCTTAATTTCCTCTGAGCTGATTGCTGAATGGCAAGAAATGACTCATCACCTGCTCTGGGCAACTTGCAAAATAAAGCAATTAAAAAATGGCAGCAGCAGAATTGTATTCAACCACAAACTGTAACCTCATGACCCGGCATATCCCTCACTCTACCATTACCATCCAGCAAAGGGACCAAGCCTGGTTCAATAAAGAGTGTAGGAGAACATGCCAGGAGCAACACCAGGCAGACTTAAAAATGAGGTGTCAGCCTGGTGAAGTTACAACACAGGGTTACTTGTACACCAAACAGTGGAATCAGCATGCAACAGACAAAGCTCAGCAATCCCACAACCAACAGATCAGATCTAAGCTCTGCAGTTTTGTTACATCCAGTCGTCAATGGTGGTGGACAATTATACAACTAACAGCTGGAGGAGGCTCCACAAATATCTCCATCATCAGTGATGGAGGAGCCCAGCAAATCAGTGCAAAAGACAAGGCTGAAGCATTTGTATCCATCTTCAGCCAGAAGTGCTGAGTGGATGATCCATTTCTGCCTCCTCCTGAGATCTCCAGCATCACAGATGCCTGTCTTCAACTAATTCGATTCACTCCAGGTGATATCAAGAAATGGCTGAAGACACTGGATACTGCGAAGGCTATGGGTCCTGACAATATTATGGCTGTAGTACTGAAGATTTGTGCTGCAGAACTATCCGTGCCCTTATCCAAGATGTTCCATTATAGCTACAACACTGGCATCTAGTCGACAATGTGGAAAATTTACCAGGTATATCCTGTATACAAAAAGAAAGACAAATCCAACCCGGCCAATTCCAATCCTATTAGCCTACTCTTGATCATTAGCAAAGTGATGGAATGTGTCGTTGACTGTGCTTTCAAGTGGCACATAAACAGTAACAACTGGCTCACAAACACTCAGTTTGAATTCCGCCAGGGCAACTCAGCTCCCGACCTCATTACAGCCTTGGTCCAAACATGGACAAAAATAACTGAACTGAAGAGGTGAGGTGACAGTGACTGCCCTTGACATCAAGGCAGCATTTGACCGAGCGTGGCCTCAAGGAACTCCAGCAAAACTAGAGTCAATGGGAATCAGGGGGAAAATGCTTCGCTGGTTGGAGTCATACCTAGCACAAAGGAAGATAGTTGTGGTTGTTGGAGGTCAATCATCTCAACCCCGGGACATTGCTGCAG
The DNA here is from genome assembly GCF_036365525.1 of Heterodontus francisci. Lineage (NCBI taxonomy): Eukaryota > Metazoa > Chordata > Chondrichthyes > Heterodontiformes > Heterodontidae > Heterodontus > Heterodontus francisci. Next base: position 31,933,220 of record NC_090410.1, read on the forward strand.
GAGTTCCTCAGGGTAGTGTCCGAGGCCCATCTCATTGCTTCATCAATGACCTTCCCTCCATCATAAGGTCAGAAATGGGGTTGTTTGCTGATGGTTGCATCATGTTAAGCAGCATGCGCAACTCCTCAGATACTGAAACAGTCCATGTCCATATACAGCAAGACCTGGAGAACATTCAGGCTTGGGCTGATACATGGCAAGTGGCATTTGCCCCACGCAAGTGCCAGGCAATGACCATCTCCAATAAGAGAGAATCTAACCATCTCCCCTTGACATTCAATAGCATTACAATTGTTGAACCACCACCTTCAACATCCTGGGGGTGATCATGGACCAGAAACTGAACTGGAGCAGCTGCATAAATACTGTGGCTACCAGAGCAGGTCAAAAGCTGGGAATTCTGTGGGGCGTAACTCAGCTCCTGACTCCCCAAAACCTATCCATCATCGAGAAGGCACAAGTCAGGAGTGTGATGGAATATTCTCGACTTGCCGAAATGCTATTGTGTCATGGGTCTGGGCAGATCCTTTGTTGCTTTTGAGATCGTACTTCAGCGACACAGTCTCAGAGTCTTGTTTAAACCATATATTGTAGCCCTGGTGCAGCTGAGTGGACTTTTCCTGTTCACTTAACGAAAAGACCAGGTTTTGTCAGGAGGTGCAGAAGAGAATTGAAACCTGGACAGCTCTCATTCTATTCACTGATGCAGATTTGGATCAATCTGTGAATGAATGGAAATGGAATGAAATTCTTTCCTACACTCTTTCCTCATAGGAAGCCCCTTCACTCAGGTCACCTGTCCTGATCCAGCAGTCTAGTTGGGAAAATCATCTGTTGACAAAATTATTCGAAGAAAATCAATGAGTGTGAGAGAGCTTTTCTTTGCACAATCTAACTTTTTAGTTTTTACCTCTGTAGATGTACCAGCAGCAGATGAAAACCAATCTGAAGAAAGCAGGTAGGATCACACTTGGGGTTTCACTCACCAATCTCGAGACTATGGTTGTCACTCGGTAATTCTAGTGCAAAATTTTCTCACAACCACACAACGACCATTCTCTTTTCACTAGAATTTCAGAAAAGAGTAATGGACCCAGCAGTAAGATGATGCTTTTGTCCTTTTCAGATGTGGGTTGTCTGCTGAAGGGATTTGGATCGAAAAGGCACAGAAGCCAAATGCTAACAGTTACATTTTTATCACTGGTGGTGGGAGCAACTTAAGATGATGAATTGAGTGTCACAAAGAAGTGTATTATGCAATATTAAGGCATCATGAATTCTACCCCATACCGTATCAGAACCAATTTACTAATTGAGCCCAGTGACTGCTGGTTTCTGGTTGAAGAGTTAAAATTGTCTTTGATGTACATGTGGGGCTGAATTTTATCAGTAAGTGACGGCTTTCCGATACGGAAGTGCCACCGCACAGCCCGCGTGATATCACAAGCAGGGGCTGATTTAAATAGAGGGGGTGGATCGGCCGCCTCTGATGACATCATCAGGGATGGCCGCCATGTCCCCGGCAAAGGCGTCTGGCGTCACCGTGCATGTGCCGGTGCCATTTTTAAAGGGCTTGAAACCCTTCACAAAAATTTACATTTTTAAAGGGATATTAGTTTTTATTTTCTTTAAATAAATAATTAGAAAATAGAAGCCCTTTCCTAATCCCCCCTAATGATCTTTACATTGCCCTATATTCAGAAAACTTATTTTATTCCTGACTTGAACTTCCCCCCAACCTTCTCACATTTGTCCTTCAACACCTTCCCACCATCCCCACATCAAATAAAAAGTGTTTTCCCCGCTCCCCCACCCCTCCCTGGTAATTTTATTCCGCGCCCCGCCCAACCAGTGTCTCGCCTCGGAACTCCAACGGTGTTCTGAAGGCACGCGGGTTGTGGCCGGTTGGCTGTAATATTGGTGTGGGACGGACGCTGTCAGCAGGTAAGTTAATTTGAATCTTACTAATGCTGATTTACATTTTGTAATGAAGGCCCCGTTGCCAAGCAGCAGGGGGTAGGGGGCTGCATCGAGGCCTCGCCGCCACTGCTAATATTCAGCGGGACCTTCTTGGCATCATAGGTTGTACTGGGCCGCTCCCGCTAGCATTTTAAGGGCCTCCCCGCCACGACCCACACCGTCGAGGGGCTGGTATAATTCAGCCCATGGTTCAGAAGAATCTTTCTTTCCCTCGCCTCCACTTATCAAATGACACTGACTCCTTGCTGGGGTCTGGTTCATTGGTGCCTACTGCACCCCCCCGTTTAGCATTAAGTCATGGCTGTAACTGGAGTGAAAGGTCACAGACCGGAAACATTGGGCAGGATTTTAAGAAGCCCTTGACATCGTGATGGAGATGTGGAGGACATGAAAGTGGCTTCGGATGAGGCCCGATCATCCAGGCAGGGCCGTCCAATCCTCCCGACAGTGGCAGTGAGGCTCTGGGGTGCCCCCTCCACCCGGCTCGCCGCTTGGCGATAGGACCACAATTAACATATTCAAAAGAATAAAAGTAATACATTTAAATATACTTACCTGAGATCCTGAGGGCCCGCCACGATCTTCAGCCTGGTGGCTGGCACTCCCGCGTCTTCAGATCCCCGTCCGGGGAAACGAGGTGTGACACTGGTGGGGAGGGAAGAGGAGGTAGGTTTATCAGTGCGGGGGAGGGGAGGTGGGAACGAGGTCAAATACACATAACGGGTGTAGAGGATGGTGGGAAGGGTTGAACCTGAAACGTTGTGAAGTTGTGGGGGTGAAGGTCAGATGTCAAAGGTAAGTATTTTGGGGGAATGAACTACAAATACTTCTTGTAATTGTTGATGGAGGAGCTGGGAAAAGGGCAGAAGAAATTTATTTATTTGCTTTTTGGGGGGATCTTGCTTTAAAAATGTAAATAAAACCAGCAGGTTGGCTGCTCCTCAAAAATGGCGCCAGTGCCTGTGACCAGGCAACTGATGCCATTGCCGGTGACGAACATCCCGCCCCCTCCATGTGATTGGCGGGGTGGTGAGGTGGAGGCGGGATGCCCCAGTTATTCAAATGAGCCACCGCGCTTAAGATGCTGTCAGAGCGGATGAGTATTTCCAGCACTTTCTGTTTTTAATTCAGATTTCCAGCATCTGCAGTGTTTTGCTTTTCTGGTGTTATAGATGATATATAAATGCAAATTGTTGTTGTAGTGGCAATTGCATTATGAGTTTAATTTGTCTGACAGAGTGAAATGTAAAATTTTTTTTTCCTTCCGAGACTATTTATATGAATGGTGAAAATGCAGCTTGTACTGTCAGCCCAAACGAACTGGAGGTCGAGTGCTGTGAGAGGATTAATCTGTCGAGGACATGATTTTAATGTAGGAAATGATTTTTTTTATCCATATATGTGTATATTTTATATAAACTATTCTTTATTCTTTTGGGCCTCCTTATCTCGAGAGACAATTGATACGCGCCTGGAGGTGGTCAGTGGTTTGTGAAGCAGCGCCTGGAGTGGCTATAAAGGCCAATTCTGGAGTGACAGGCTCTTCCACAGGTGCTGCAGAGAAATTTGTTTGTTGGGGCTGTTGCACAGTTGGCTCTCCCCTTGCGCCTCTGTCTTTTTTCCTGCCAACTACTAAGTCTCTTCGACTCGCCACAATTTAGCCCTGTCTTTATGGCTGCCCGCCAGCTCTGGCGAATGCTGGCAACTGACTCCCACGACTTGTGATCAATGTCACACGATTTCATGTCGCGTTTGCAGACGTCTTTATAACGGAGACATGGACGGCCGGTGGGTCTGATACCAGTGGCGAGCTCGCTGTACAATGTGTCTTTGGGGATCCTGCCATCTTCCATGCGGCTCACATGGCCAAGCCATCTCAAGCGCCGCTGACTCAGTAGTGTGTATAAGCTGGGGATGTTGGCCGCTTCAAGGACTTCTGTGTTGGAGATATAGTCCTGCCACCTGATGCCAAGTATTCTCCGAAGGCAGCGAAGATGGAATGAATTGAGACGTCGCTCTTGGCTGGCATACGTTGTCCAGGCCTCGCTGCCGTAGAGCAAGGTACTGAGGACACAGGCCTGATACACTCGGACTTTTGTGTTCCGTGTCAGTGCGCCATTTTCCCACACTCTCTTGGCCAGTCTGAACATAGCAGTGGAAGCCTTACCCATGCGCTTGTTGATTTCTGCATCTAGAGACAGGTTACTGGTGATAGTTGAGCCTAGGTAGGTGAACTCTTGAACCACTTCCAGAGCGTGGTCGCCAATATTGATGGATGGAGCATTTCTGACATCCTGCCCCATGATGTTCGTTTTCTTGAGGCTGATGGTTAGGCCAAATTCATTGCAGGCAGACGCAAACCTGTCGATGAGACTCTGCAGGCATTCTTCAGTGTGAGATGTTAAAGCAGCATCGTCAGCAAAGAGGAGTTCTCTGATGAGGACTTTCCGTACTTTGGACTTCGCTCTTAGACGGGCAAGGTTGAACAACCTGCCCCCTGATCTTGTGTGGAGGAAAATTCCTTCTTCAGAGGATTTGAACGCATGTGAAAGCAGCAGGGAGAAGAAAATCCCAAAAAGTGTGGGTGCGAGAACACAGCCCTGTTTCACACCACTCAGGATAGGAAAGGGCTCTGATGAGGAGCCACCATGTTGAATTGTGCCTTTCATATTGTCATGGAATGAGGTGATGATACTTAGTAGCTTTGGTGGACATCCGATCTTTTCTAGTAGTCTGAAGAGACCACGTCTGCTGACGAGGTCAAAGGCTTTGGTGAGATCAATGAAAGCAATGTAGAGGGGCATCTGTTGTTCACGGCATTTCTCCTGTATCTGACGAAGGGAGAACAGCATGTCAATAGTCGATATCTCTGCACGAAAGCCACACTGTGCCTCAGGGTAGACGCGCTCGGCCAGCTTCTGGAGCCTGTTCAGAGCGACTCGAGCAAAGACTTTCCCCACTATGCTGAGCAGGGAGATTCCACGGTAGTTGTTGCAGTCACCGCGGTCACCTAAACTATAGAACACCATTAATCACATTTTATCCCTTTTTGGTAGTGCATTTAACACAGCAATCTAAATTCTGAGGCCTCTTAATATTTTCTCAGCTTCTTTGTCTGATTTTGGAGGTTCTCGAAATCCAGATAAATTTCTCATGTTCTGTTTCTGTGCAGAATGTGATTATTCAGATGGAAAATGCTTTAGTTTTTCGACAGATTAGATTTCTAACTTTTGCCAGTTCTGATGAAAGGTCACAGACCTGAAACGTTAACTCTGTTTCTCTCTGGACAGATGCTGCCAGACCTGCTGAGCATTTCCGGCACTTTCTATTCTCATTTCAGAGATGCTGCAGTGTTTGTTGCACTTGGTAACAGTGGTTTTATAATTCAGTTGCTTATAGGCTTGAGTTATGTGGCCTTCTCCAGGAGGATAAGCCTGTATGTTCCTGTCAACTATTGTCTTTCTACAACTGGTTTAATTTTTTTCACCTTAAACTACTCCCCACCCAGCGTCAAATTTTACCACTCGTCCTGAAGGCAGATTTTACCGACACCAATCACCTGCCAGTATTCATGTGTGAGCTTTGAGCTTGTTCACAGACCCCAGTCTGATCCGGCCCTCATCTGCCCTCCGTGTAGAGCACCTCCAGGAGCTGGTGGCACTGAGTAGTTAATGGTGACAGGAAACAGGGCTACTTATCCCCTCATAACAGGCAACTCAGCAAAGACTGAGATTGAACCTGAGAACTTCCTGATCTGTGTGGCTCAGACTCAATGTATAAACTCACTGAGCTCTCAGGGAGCCAGTCTGAAAAATCAGCTGTGCTGTGAGATTGCTGCTCCATGGTTGAGTTTGTGTGAACAAGGGACATTTTTTGTGCAGTTTTGTATATTTTGAGTCAGTGTGGGTTGGGGGAGGTGATATTTGATTTTTTCTCCCAGCCTGAACTGCAACTTGAGCTGCAGCAATCACAAGCTGTTGCTGTTTTTGTCCTCAATACAGAAATTGCTGAACCGATAATTGGTCATATTTTGCCACGGAGAGAAAGTGAGTTCTGACTTTAAAATATCTCGACACCACTTGTATAAATTTAGTTAATGAGGTTACAGATGGATATTGTGTTCTGTATATAATTGTTGCTTGTAACTAAATAGAAAGTAATTGAAACTATATTCTGTCTGTCAGGATTAAAGTTTGCTTTCCCGGGTTCTTGCATCACTAAGCACTGTTTAGATGCCCGTACTTCCTTTATATTTGTGTCAGATAACTTCATGCATCACTGAACAATTTGGCCATTCACAAATTTCTTATCGTAAGTCTGAGAGCTGGAATGTTTTTCTTAAATTCATTTGTTTGTGTTCATTTTACTCGAATGAACCCGACTGTTACTCAGTTTATATTTTGAGTTCGTTAAAAGCTGTAAAATCCATACTACAGTTCAGAAGTTTCACCCTGCTTTCCCCCCGCCCCTTCCCAGGGCCAGATCTCAGGTAGGAAGGGTCTGTTACTGTCACACCAAGTGGAATAGAACATTGCTGTATTTGTATTAATGCAGGGTTTGGGGCAAAGCCCCTTCAACCATTAATTCCATTCAATAAGGACCATGTTTGATAATTGCATCAACCTCAAGGTTGTAAAGATTGTCACCATCCTTAATGAGTCTTGATTAAATTTTGTTCGCCCCATTACCTATCAGCAGTCTCCAAGGACATTTCTGTGGATGATATTGACTTTTGAGTTCAAAGAAGTCTACTTGGCTTGGAACAAAGATTTGAGTTAAATGATGCATAATAAGAACTACAAACTCTTTTTAAAATGCCATTTACTATTGCTGCTTACAATTGTATAATCCTGACAAAGCTTAATCAAAAGCTGGACAAATCTACTGGATATTCAGACTGACCAAATGTAACTTGTTTCAAAAACGAGCCTCAGAAAGGCCACAAAATAATAACACAAAGGTAGACATTCTGTTTTCATGTGAGGGATGTCACTGGAGGCCAACGAGTGTTCATAAAATTCAGTCTTAGACCTTTTTTTATATATCCAATATTTCAAAAGTGAATATCTAATGGTTCAGAGATATTTCATCATTTCCAATTGGTTGATTATTTTTGGCCACTGACGTTGTCTTATCAAAAGAGTCACAAATGTGACTCCAGGATGGTATGTTGCCTCCCTGGTACTCAGGTCAAGGATGTCACGGAGCGGCTGCAGGACATTCTGAAACATTCAGAGTTTGAGGTACACATTGGTACCAACGATATAGGTAAAAAGAGGGATATGGTCCTGAAACAAGAATTTAGGGAGCTAAGTAGCAAATTAAAAAGCGGGACCTCAAAGGTTGTAATCTCTGGATTACTCCCTATGCCATGTGCAAGTGAGTATAGGAATAGGAGGATAGAGCAGATGAATGCATGGCTGAAGAGATGGTGCAGGAGAGAGGGCTTTAGTTTCCTGGATCACTGGGTCTGTTTCTGATAAAGGTGGGACCTATACAAGTTGGACGGGTTGGACCTGAACCAGAACGGGCCCAATATCCTAGCTGGGAGGTTTGCTCTTGCTGTTGGGGGGGAGAGTTGGGGGGGGGGGTTAAACTAATTTGGCAGGGGAATGGGATACAGAGTGGAGGTACAGTAGGGGGTGATGCACAGTCAAATATAAAAGAGAAACTGAGTCAGTCTGGAAGGCAGAGCAAAGATAGACCTGTTAAGGCACAAGTGAAAAATGCAAGGCTGGATTGCATCTATTTTAATGCAAGGAGTCTTACTGGTAAGACAGATGAATCGAGGGCATTGATTAACACATGTTATTGTGATACTATTGCTATCACAGAGACATGTTTGAGGGAGGGGCAGGACTGGCAGCTCAATATTCCAGGGTATAGAATCTTCAGGCGTGACAGGGGAGGGGATAAAAGAGGAGGTGGCATTGCACTGTTGATTAAGGAGTCAATTACTGCAGGAAGAAAGGATGATACCTGAGAAGTTTCTTCAAATGATGCCATATGGGTAGAACTTAAAAACAAAAAGGGGGCAATCACTTGGCTGGGAGTGTACTATAGGCCTCTAAACAGTCAGGGAGAGACAGAGGAGCAGATATGTAGGCAAATCTCAGACAGGTGTAAAAATAATAGAGTAATAATAGTAGGGGATTTCAACTTACCTAATATCAACTGGGATTGTCTGAGTGGAAATCGCTTAAAGGGGGCAGAATATTTGAAATGCATACAGCAGAGCTTTTTGAGCCAGTACGTAGAAAGGTCTACAAGAGAAGGACAGTACTGGACCTAATCCTAGGGAATGAAGCTGGACAAGTGGTAGAAGTATCAGTGGGGGAGCATTTCAGGGATAGTGACCATAACTCTGTAAGACTTAAGGTAGTTATGGAAAAGGACAAAGACGGGCTAGAAATAAAGGTACTGAATTGGGGGAAGGCCGATTTCAATATGATAAAACTGGATCTGGCCAAACAGGATCTGGCCAAAGTGGACTGGGAGCAGCTACTTGTAGGAAAATCGATATCAGACCAGTGGGAGTCATTCAAAGAGGAAATAGTGAGGGTTCAGAGCCAACATGTATCCATTAAGGTAAAGGGTAGGACCAAACAGTCCAGGGAACTGTGGATGTCAAGGGATATAGAGGATTGGATCAGGAAAAGAAAAGGAGGCTTATGGTCGATTCGGAGTGCTGAAAACAGCGGAGGCACTAGAGGAGTATAGAAAGTGTAGGGGGTACTTAAAAAAGTAATGAGGAGAGCGAAGAGGGGACATGAAAAAACACTGGCGGGCAAGATAAAGGAAAATCCTAAGGCGTTTCATGAGTATATTAAGGGCAAGAGGATAACCAGGGTTGTCTTACGAGGAAAGATTGGACAGGCGAGGTTTGTATCTGCTGGAATTTAGAAGAGTAAGAGGCGACTTGATTGAAACATATAAGATCCTGAGGGGTCTTGATAGGGTGGATGTGAAAAGGATGTTTCCCCTTGTGGGAGATTCTCAAACGAGGGGTCACTGTTTAAAAATAAGGAGTCGCCCATTTAAAACAGAGATGAGGAGAAATTATTTCTCTCAGAGGGTCGTGAGTCTTTGGAATTCTCTTCCTCAAAAGGCGGTGAAAGCAGAGTCTTTGAATATTTTTAAGGCAGAGGTAGATAGATTCATGATAAGCACAGGGCTGGAGGGTTATCGGGGGTAGGTGAAAATTTGGAGGAATCAGTTCAGCCATGAACTTATTGAAAGGCGAAGCAGGCTCGAGGGGTCGAGTGGCCGACTCCTGTTTCTAATTCGTATGTTCGTATGGAAAATTAGCCATCAGCGGGTGCACTGGGTGGGAGATTCGGTGAAAGATTAGGATGGGACAATTGGGATTGATGATTGGAATGAGCGAGCACCGAGTGCCTCGATGACCACTGTGGAGGATGCTGAGAGAGATAAAGTGGGAAGCTGTAGGTTTATCCAATAAAACAGAGACAGAGGGAGTGGTCACGGGACATGTTGCATATTAGTTAAATTTTATTCTATATGTATGATTAGCATAAAGGATTTTTTGCAGTTGCTCTACTTTTACAAAAGTCACCTTACATGAAATGCAAACTCCATCAAATCATCTTGGTTTGTCTTTGAAACAATCTGATTACAGCGACTGAGTGGAAAGAGGCTGGATTCAAATGTGGTTCATGTGTGAAAATCTTCCATTTTCCTCATTATTTTATAATCTGAGAAAGTACAGTAAAGGGATATTTCACCCCATTCTTCAGTTCCTCTCTAAACTTACTCTGGGTCACAGCGTAAATAAAAGTGTTTGTGCAGCAACTCAGGAGCTGAAGCATAACTGCAAGCCGTTGGACAATGGGTGACTCGCCACCAGAACCCATCCGGCCCAGTAGAACAATTCTAACATGCATCGTAGTCACCAGGAACAGAACCCATAGAAGAATAAAATTCCCCGATATCATAAAAAGTGAAGTGATTGATTTCCTTCTGTTCACTGTCTCTGGATCACTGTGACTCTCCCTACAGACCCGGTCCCGAAGTCTCTTGCGAATTCTGATGGTCACTAGAATGTGCCTGACAGTTAAAACATTGAGCATCAGAATCAGAATAAATGATACACACGGGGTGAAAATATAATGTAACAATTCAATTGCTGTCCATACTGGTGAAATCAGAGCACTCCAGGGAATAATGCAGAGCCAGGGGCCTCGAAAACGGGTATAGCTGCTTGAAAGCATAAAGTACCAGAAAATATTTTTCACACAGAACAACACAGACATTGTTCCAATAACCACAGCCGCCGATTTCTCAGTACAATATTTAGTTTTCAGTTTCTGGCAGCAAATGGCCACAAATCGATCAAAGGTGAAAGCGACGGTGAACCAGACAGAACAGTCTGTTGTTGCATAAAGTAGGACAGCGTGGATATTGCACACTGGAATATCGAACAGAAATTGAAACATTCTACGATAACTAATGGGAATTTGCCTCAGTATCAGATCGAAGATAATGACCAGTAGATCCGCCGTTGCCATGGCCACCAAGTAACGAGTGACACATTTGGAGAGACCACACTTTCCCCGAGACAAGATCACAATCGTCACTAGGTTAACTGTAAGGAAGAGGGAAAAATAGGGACATTATACATCAGGATGGGAGCAGGAATATCAATATGCTGGATTCATGGTTATAATAAACTGAAAGCTCACTACATCCCACGATGGAAAACAATGTGTTTAAACTTTATGATGGAGAAAAGGCTTCGCACTAACTATCAATAAAGATTTGAGAGTCCATGTCTGAAGAGTTAGATAAATGAACACAAAAGCAAAATGCTTATGTTCATTCATAAATGTGCAGTGTTATAATATGGTCTCCCTTGGTGAACGGTGAGTAAACACACTGACTGGTGCCTTGCAAAACCAAAGAGATCAATTCTTGGTCTGGTCAGTTACAATAGGAATCAGTTACACTGGGCTATGGTGGGGCAATTACCAGGGTCCCTCTCCTGCTCAGTGACCTTTGGATATGCTGAGGTTTTAATCTCCCGGCTTCTGCTGCTGATCCATGACCATGGGATATGATGCAGGTTGAGTTCCTGTTTCAGATTCTTTACATTCAATCACTGGCTCAACCCCAACCCACCTGTTTTTGTGAATTAAGATTTAGTCCTTTGATGCTTCGGAAAACTGGGATATGTGGCTGTCAGTTTCATTGTGTTATCAAAGTTACCAATATCGATTGTGAATAGTTGAAGCCTCAGAACAGTTCATCTTGGCACATTGCTCGTCACTTCCTTCCAATACAAATACATTCCAATTATTCAAACTCTCTATGTTCTACTGCAAAACCAATCTTCAAACCAGGTCAATAATTTGCCTTAAGTTTTATTTCTAACTGACAATCTCTTTTGTGGAACCTGATCAACTGCCTTCTGGAAGTCCATATAAACTACGTCCATCGCCATTCCATTGTCTACCATTTGAATTATCTCCTCAAAAAAATCAATAGGATTCATTAGATTTGACCAATCCTTTAAAAATTCCATGCTGTTTTTTCCTAATTACCTCAAATTGCTCGAAGTGCTCAGTGACTCTGTCCTGAATTGTAGATTCCAATAATTTCCCCACAACAGATGTTGCACCAGCAGGTCTATAATTTCTTGGATTCTCTCTCTCACCTTCCTTATTTGTTTTAATTTCGTAATTTGTAATTTTCTCATCTAAACGGACAATTCATGAATCAAGAGAACTTTGTAAAATATTGACTGAAACATTTTCAATTTCCTCAAGTACATTTTAAAAATCCAGTGGTGGAAAACATCAGGTTCTGGAGATCGTCAGTCTTTAGTGTCATTATTTTTTCTAATATTCTTCTCTTGCTTCTGTTAATTTTAGTGAGTTCCAGTCCTTGATTCATTGTGGAATGTGAGGTATAGTATCCTCTTGCTCTACTGTGAAGACTGACACAAAGCAATTATCCAACAAGCCTGGCATTTCCTTATTTTCATTATCTTTCACATCACCTGTTCTGCAGCTTTTAATATCTATTTTTTACTCTTTCTTTGTTGTTCATCATCTTTCTGACAGTTCCCCCGACCTACTCTATTCATTCCACTTTTGTATGTTCTTTCCTTTAGCTTAATGTTATCGGTCACCTCTTTTGTTGACCATTGTCTCCCTGGCTCCTGCTCCCGATCAGTGATACTGGGATACAGGGGACAATTTATTGCAGCCGTTTGGAGTGGGAATGGAGGTGTGGGGGCGGGAGAATAGCATCAGACAAGTCTCCCCCGAAATCCAACATTGTGATAACGGTTCCGCATCTAATCAGTGGCGAGAAAGCACCAAGACAGCATCACTGCCCCGATGTGACGGGTGTGCATTTGAAGTTGTACAACAGGTTGTTTCAATGCATTTGCATGTAATTTTTATGATTCAATATGGTGCTTGGGATGAAATGGACCACGGGCGGCCCTGACTTGCTTTCAGGATACTGGCCATTGAAAGCTGGTGGCACCGAGACGGGGACTCAGTGCCGCGACGGGCAGGCAGACATGATCAGCACTCAATGACCACCGGCATTGTCAGTGAAGACTGTGACTCACTGACTTTTACGCCCTGTTGTAGGACGAGTTTCGACCTGTGCGATTTAGTGGGCCACCTATGCTGAAAATCACCATGCTCCTTAACAATTACGTGTCTGGATCATTCCAAAATTCCACTGGGGACATGTATGGTGTCTCCCAGGCAACAGACCACCACTGCATCAAGGAGGTGACCAATGCCCTGTTAAAGAGAGCTGGTGACTTTGTGCTCTACGGGACCTAACATGACAGTCAGGCCGAGAGAGCTGTCAGATTCATGGCCATCACTGGATTCCCTCACATGCAAGATGTGATCAACGACATGAATGTGGTCATTAAGGCTCCAACAGACCAGTCAGCCTCCTCCTTCAACAGGAAGAGCTTCCATTTGATCAACATTCAACTTGTCTGCAACCATCGAAAATGTTTCCTGCAGTTCCCACTTCCCGAGGAGCAGCTGCGAGATGCCTCCATATTTCAACAGTCACAGGTACCACAGCTTTTCAGGCCCCCTCTTGCCTTCAGGGATGGATTCTCAGGGACAAGGGCTACCCATTGAAGACATGGCTTCTCAACAGCTGTGAGGAAACCTCACACTGCAGCAGAGGAGAGGTACAACAATTGCCATGGCTCCACCCGAGTGACCATCGCTCAGGCCATTGGGCTGCTGAAGATGAGATTGCTTTGCCTGGATCAATCTGGTGGAGCCTTGCAGTATGCCCCAGTGAGGGTCTTGTGTATCCTGGTGGTCTGCTGTGCTCTGCACATTCCAGCAGTGCACAGGAGGGAGGCCTTGCACGATGAGGCCATGTGAACGCCATTCCTCCACTGACGAGGAGGGTGATAGACAGGCAGCACTGGATGTTGAACCCCTTGCATTGGAGGCCAGGAACATTGAGCAACGCATCAAGGAGGCAAGAGACAATCTCATACTTACCCACTTCCAGCCACCATGATGGTCACTCACAGAGAAAACAATAAAGATTGACCTCAATGCATGTAGTCTGTCACCTCCTTTCCATTGGTGTTCCGTGCCTTGTGCCCAGCTGAAACACACACTAGTGCCCATGGGAGATCATATTTAAATGAGGCTGTGCTTCCATTGGCATTTCACTGAGGGGGAAGGGGGAAGTCAGCAGCTCACAATTAGGGAATGATAGAATAATCACTTTCACACAATGAATGTTAATGACTTGAACAAAAGAACTTTATCTGAAGCATCACATGTCAGATTTCAAACACCCGTGAACCCCCCAAGTGAGTCGAAGTGCTTTGCTTTTAACGATTGCGAGTGCTTCTTCGAGGTGTGAACCCATCGCCAGCAGCTGGGCTGGAGACAGGCTGCTGATCAGGCTGCCCCTTGGCCTGTGATGACTTTGGCAGCCGCCCTCTGGTTACCTGAGGCCTGGAAGGCCCCGGCTGCCTAAGGCTTTCCTGCACTGGTGCAGGTCTCTCCTCAGGCATCACAGTTGCTGGAGCTGGGCTCACTGGCAGAGGGGCTGAGGAGCAACTGCCCACACTCAAAGCACCCTGAGGGGAGGCCCCAGCTGTGGAGGATAGTCACTCCTCCTCCCTTTCAAGGCTCACCTGAATTCCCTGCTCAGAGAAGTACAAAGCACAGGAGAAGACTCCAGGTGCCTTGTCCTTCTCTCACTTTGCCACTGCTGTTTCGAACTCATGGCCAAGGTGATTGTGTGCAGCTCTGGGCACATCTGTGGGATCTCTTCATAAGGGTTGCCAACTTCTCAATGGAGGAATCCATACACTTCCATGCCTGAGACATGGCAGCACTCAAGGCATGATTGGACTTCACCATCATCCACTCATGGCTGCAGATTGCCTTTGGCATCTCTGCCAGATGTTGCCTTACCTTAACTCTCTCTAAAACTCCAGTATGCCCTGTGCTGTCGACACCACAGTACCATCATGAGCCTAGGGCTCAGCATAGGCTTGGTCACCCCAATCCTCCGACTGTCAGAGACCACGACTGTCCCAACCTCAGCCAGCTGCTCAGGCACCAGATTGTGACCCTGATTCTAAAATCGAGCAGAAACCCAATGAGGTGAAATTATCTGCACTTTTGGAAGGTGCCGTAGATTCATTGGACAGTGCATCCTGTGACCGTGGATCCTCCTCTGAAGTGGAATGATGTCCTCCTCCTGGTGGAGTCTCCTGTGAACACTGACCTGCAAAACATGTGCGGTTCAGCATGAGCAGATCGTGTCATAGCAACAATGTGTGATAGGGTCTCTGGATGTGATCTGCATGTTGATGGAAGACAATCCTCACTCTTTAGTGAGGAGACTCCAGTCTAAGCATCCGTTTTTGAGTGGCTGCCCTGGGACCCATTCGTTCAAGTGCCTCCTCCTCAGCCTTGGAGAGAGGTCTGATGTCTGGGATGCCTCTGCCAGTCAGTGTTGTCTCCCTCTTATTATGGGCCCTCTTGTCCTGTAAGTGGAAAGAGGGAGGTAGTTATACTTCACAGAGAGATCGACATGACAGTTCTGCTCATGGCATCACCTCGTCCCCTACTGGGGTATCCTGTATAGCTCATCCTCCCATCAGCTCACGTGGGAGTTAATGGGGTGAGCTGTGAAAGTGGGTAGTCTGTGGCCGACATGCATCTGTCAGGATGAGGTGATGCTTAACTCCACTTGCCAGCAGTTCTGTGGTGCCGCCCTCCCTGTGCCCCACTTCATAAGAACACAAGAGATGGGAGCAGGAGGAGGCCATTCGGCCCCTAAAACCTGCTCCGACATTTAACAAGATCATGGGTCCTCTGACTGTCACATTCACTCCACTTTCCTGCTGCACCCCGCCCCCCCCCCCCCACCGCATAACTCCCGACTCCCTTGGAGATCAAAGATCTGTCTAACTCAGCCCTGAATATATTCAATGACCCAGCATCCACTGCTCTCTTGGGAAGAAAATTCCAAAGATTAGTGACCCTCTGACAAACGAAATTCCTCCACATCTCTGTCTTAACCTCTAACCTGACAAGCCTCCTCAGAATTCTGTATGTTTCAATAAGATCACCACTCATTTGTCTAAACGCCGATGGGTATATGACCAACCCGCTCAACCTTTCCTTGTGAGACAAGCCCTTGTTCCCAGAAATCAGCGAGGTGAACCTTCTCTGAACTGCCTCCAATCCAAGTATATCCCTCCTTGCATAGGGAGACCAATACTGTATGCAGTACTCTACCTGCTGTCTCATCAATGCCCTGTACAGTTGTAGTAAGAGTTTCATACTTTTATAATCCGTCCCCCTTGCAATAAATCCAACATTCCAGTTGCCTTCCTAATTACTTGCTGTACCTGCATGTTATGTTCTTGTGATTCATGTACAAGGACCCCCATTTCCCTCTGCACTGCAGCATTCTGCAATCTCTCTTACTTTCAGTAATATTCTGCTTTTCTATTCTTCCTACCAAAGTGGACAACCTCAAGATTTCCCCCGTTATACTCCATCTGCCAAATTTTGGACCACTCACTTAACCTATCTCTATCTCTTTGCAGGCACCTGATGTCCTCCTCACAACTTGTTTTCCTATCCATCTTTGTATCGTCTGCAAATTTGGTTACAATACATTCAGTCGTTTTGTCCAAGTCATTAATATAGATCGTAAATAGTTAAGGCCCCAGCACTGATCCCTGTGGCTCAGTTTGCCAACCTGAAAATGCCACATTAGCTTAAGGCCCATTCTTTCATTTGCCTGTGTGAATTCATCAACGAGGGTTTGAAGTTCAGCCTCTGAGTGTGCACATACGCAAGTGTCATCAGCATACCTCAACTCCTTTATCTGTTCTACATGTAACATCCTTCAAAAACTCCAACAGGTTTATCAAACATGATTACCCTTTTTATAAATCCATGTTGACTCTGCCCAATCATATCCCAAACATATAGGGGAGGCAGTGGCGTAATGTTATTGTCACTGGACAAGTAACCCAGAGACCCAGGGTATTGCTTTAGGGACATGTGTTCGAATCCAATCATAGCAAAAGGTAGAATTTGAATTCAATTAATAAAAATCCCCAATTGAAAGCTAGAAATGCGATTGACTTTTAAATTCCCTCTGAAATGGCCGAGTAAGTCACTCAGTTGTATCAAACCGCGACAAAGTCAATAAGGAATGAAACTGAACCAGACCACCCAGCATCGAACAAGGCACCGGAAATGACAACAGCAAACCCAGCCCTGTCCACCCTGCTACGTCCTCCTTACTAACATCTGGGGGCTTGTGACAAAATTGGTAGAGCTGTCCCACAGACACTGGTCAAGCAGCAGCCTGTCATAGTAATACTCACAGAATCGTACATTCCTGACACCACCATCACCATCCCCGAGTATGTCCTGTCCCAGCAGAGATGGCAGCACAGTGGTATACAGTCAGGAGGGAGTTGTCCTGGGAGTCCTCAACATTGACTCTGGACCCCATGAAGTCGAGTCAAACACAGGCAAGGAAACCACCTACTGATTATCACCGAGCAACCCCCACCCCCACCCCTTCTCAGCTGCTGAATCAGTACTGCTCCATGTTGAACTCCACTTGGAGGTAGCACTGAGGGTAGCAAGGGCCATATGGTCCGCATGCCTGACAGAAGGCTCCCAAAACAAGCTTTCTATTCCGAGCTCCATCACAGCAAGGGGGCTACTCTCAATCATCAGTAAAGTGATGGAAGGTGTTGTTGACAATGCTATCAAATGGCACTTGCTTAGCAATATTCTGCTCAGTTTGGGTTTGGCCTGGGCCACTCAACTCCTGATCTCATTCCAGCGTTGCTTCAAACATGAACAAAAGAGATGACGTGAGATTGACTGCCCTTTACATCAAGGCAGCATTTGACTGAGTATGGCATCAAAGAGCCCTAGCAAAACTGGAGTCAACGGGAATTAGGGGAAAATCAGTGATTATTGGCGGTCAATCATCTCAACCCTGGGACATCACTGGAGCAGTTCCTCGGGGTAGTGTCCGAGGCCCAACCATCCTCAGCTGCTTCATCAATTACCTTTCCTCCATCATAAGGTCAAAAGTGGGGATGTTCGCTGATGACTGCAAAACGTGAAGCAAATTCACGGCTCCTCAGATACTGAAGCAGTCCATGTAGAAATGCAACAAGACCTGGACAATATCCAAGCTTGAGTTGATAAGTGGCAAGTAACGTTCGCAAGTGCCAGGCATTGACGATCTCAAATAAAACAGAATCTAACCATCTCCCCTTGACAGTCAATGGCATTACAATCGCTGAATCCTTCACTTTCAACATCCTGGGGATTACCATTGACCAGAAACTGAACTGGAGTAGCAATATAAATACCATGGCTACAAGAGCAGGTCAGACAGGTCTATTAAAATTTTAAAGTAGCACAGTGGCACAGTGGTTAGCACCACAGCCTCACATCTCCAGCGACCCAGGTTTAGTTCTGGGTACTGCTTGTGCGGAGTTTGCAAGTTCTCCCTGTGACTGCATGGTTTCCTCCGGGTGCTCCGGTTTCCTCCCACATGCCAAAGACTTGCAGGTTGATAGGTAAATTGGTCATTGTAAATTGCCCCTAGTGTAGGTAGGTAGTATGAGAATTGAGGGAAGGTGGGGATGTGAGAGGGAAATGGGATTAATGTCGGATTAGTATAAATGGGTGGTTTCTAGTTGGGGCGGACTCGTTGGGCTGAAGGGCCTGTTTTGATGCTGTATCTCTCTATGACTCCAACAGTAGAAACGTTCTTGAGATTTCAGGAACTTCCAAAAATCCAAAAGTCAACAGGCCTTCCCCACAGATCACAACAACTATGTAACTTAGTCTGGAGGCAGGGATTCTTGACTGGAGGCAACAGAAACTTGCCCCACTCAAAATACAGGCTTCCTTTCACCAAAGCAGGGTTTCTCCACAGAGTGCAGCAAATCCTTTTTTTTCCTGATTCTCTTCCTCTCTATTCAGGCTTAAATAGCAACAAGGGTTTTTGCTCCCATACATTAGATTTTCGCAACTCCTTCAAAGTTCTTTTGACTTCATGAAGAGATTAACCTTTTACTTGATACAGGAATTATTCCTAAAGAGAACGTTTTCTCAAGGCTGTATTCCTGGCCAGTTTCCAGCAGTAACTATTAGCTGCTCACAGCTCCCCTGTTTTTTTTTTCACACTGCCAAAATGAAACTGAACACCTTTTCAATAGGAGTCACAAGACCATCATAAAATATTCCTGTTGCTTGGAAACACATTGCCCTGCAGCCTGGACTTTCAAATACCACAATCCCTCCAGTCACTGTTCACAGAAAATAGCATCAGGTCTTAAAGGCACACAGAACAAAAGAGAACAAAGAACAAAGAACAGTACAGCACAGGAACAGGCCATTCGGCCCTCCAAGCCTGCGCTGATCTTGATGCCTGCCTAAACTAACACCTTCTGCACTTCCGGGGCCTATATCCCTCTATTCCCTTCCTATTCATGTATTTGTCAAGATGTCTCTTAAACGTCGCTATCGTATCTGCTTCCACCACCTCCCCTGGCAGCAAGTTCCAGGCACTCACCACCCTCTGTGTAAAAAACTCGTCTCGCACATCCCCTCCAAACTTTGCCCCTCGCACCTTAAACCTATGTCCCCTAGTAACTGACTCTTCCACCCTGGGAAAAAGCTTCTGACTATCCACTCTGTCCATGCCGCTCATAACTTTGTAAACCTAACTAAGGTTCTGTCGAGCTGCAACACGACTTGCAAATTTTTATACTCTTTGCCCTGACCGATGAAGGCAAGCATACTGTATGCCTTCTTAACTACCTTATCCACCTGCGTTGCAACTTTCAGTGACCTGTGGACCTGTACGCCCAGATCTCTCTGCCTGTCAATACTCCTAAGGGTTCTGCCATTTACTGTAACCTCCCACCTGCATTAGACCTTCCAAAATGCATTACCTCACATTTGTCCAGATTAAACTCCATCTGCCATTTCTCCACCCAAGTCTCTAACCGTTATATATACTGCTGTGTCCTCTGACAATCCTCATCATTATCCGCAAATCCACTTAGTTCTTTTTGACAAAAAAAATCAAAACTCTTATGGCAAAACCAAGATCCCATCAGTGTGACTGATCGCTCTCAATATGCCCTCCCACCTTCAAACATCAATTCACATGTACCCCCAGGTCCCACTGCTCCTCCACACTCCTTAGAACTGTGACATTAAGACAATATTGCCTCTCTCTGTTCATTCTGACAAAATGCATCACCTCACACTTGTCAATATTAAAATCGATCTGCCGTCTCTCTGGCCATTCTGCTGGCCTATCTATGTCTTGCTGCAGGTGGTTCATGTCATCCTCACTGTTTGCCACACCTCCAGGTTTCGTTTCATCTGCAGATTTTGAGATTCTACTCTGCATTCCAAGATCCAAGTCATTTATATACAGCAAGAAAACCAGTGGCCTAGCACTGACACTTAGGGAACACCACTGTCTACAATCCTCCAGTTTGAACAACAGCAATTTACAATGACCCGCTGTGTTCTGTCTTTAAGCCAATTTTTTATCCAATTGGACACTGACTATTCCATGAGCCTCAATTTTATTAGCCAGCCTTTTATGTGGTACCTTATCAAATACTTTCTTAAAATCCATATAAATAACATTCACCACATTCCTTGAATCAACCTTTTCTGTCACTTCGTCAAAAAATTCAATTTTGTTGGTCAAGCATGATTTCCCTTTTACAAATCCATGATGGCTTTCCTTAATAAACTCAAATCTCTCCAGGTGTCTGTTGAATTTTTCCTCATTACTGTTTCTAAAACCTTATCCACCACTGAGCTCAACTAACTGGCCTGTAGTTGCTAGACTCACCATACACCCTTTCTTAAATAAGAATGTCACATTTATCACTCTCCAGCTCTTCCGTTATCTCCATGTCCACTTTTTCTTTGCAGCCTGGGATGCAAGCCATCCTGACTTATCTAACCAAGCACAGTCAGCTTTTTTACTGCCTCCCCTGCCTCATATTCTATCCTCTACTCTCTCCCCTTCTCCCTGTATTTTGTCAGATTCCACTTCCTTAGTGAACCCTGATACAAAGTACTCATTAAGTATATTAGCCTTGCCCTGCACCTCTAAACATATATTACCCTCTTTGTCCCTAATAGGCCCCACTCCACCTCTTACTATCAGCTTACATGCTGGTGGAAAATGTTTGGGTCCTCTTTTCTGTTAACTGTCATTCTCTTCTCATATTCACTCTTTGCCAGTCTTATTTTCCTCTTCACCTCCGTCTCAACCTATTGTATTTGGCCTGGTTCTCACTTGAAGAATTCACCTGACATGCATCATACACCCTCTTTTATTCTGGGAAGGTACTGCCGTCGAATGTGGACATTTTAGTATTCGAGCACTAAAAACCACAAGAAAACCTGTCATGAAGTTTTGAAATTATTGATAGGGATCAATTTTGTTTCCTGCTTCCAATTGCCTGTTTGTCTTTTTGTTTAATCCCAGATGTGAGTCCCCAAATTTCTGTTAAGGTCAAGTGAGGAGGGGTCGAAAAGCTTCCCTCTTTTCCCTCTCCTTGTTTGGCCACAATGGGTTTAATTTTTTTTTAAAGTCGATGTGCTGGCCAATTCAATAGTTGTTTGATTCCTTACTTGTTCTGATCAAAACAAGAACCAACTGGAGAGTTTTTCTTGAGTTCACAAAGAAAAAGGTTAACATTATTGTACCTAAACTGAACTAATAAAATAATAAGCAATGCACCGACTTTCACTCACACACACACACTTGCACGCACCCACTCGAGGTTTACACACACATGGTTAGGTGACAGAGTGGGGAAAGATAAATTGGTTAAGTTAGAATCCATAGAAAAAAGGCATATGCAATCTGTGACGTTTGATAATTCAAATAAAAGCAAAATACTGCGGATGCTGGAAATCTGAAACAAAAACAAGAAATGCTGGAATCACTCAGCAGGTCTGGCAGCATCTGTGGAAAGAGAAGCAGAGTTAACGTTTCGGGACAGTGACCCTTCTTCGGAACTGACAAGTATTAGAAAAGTCACAGATTATAAACAAGTGAGGTGGGGGTGGGGCAAGAGATAACAAAGGAGAAGGTGCAGATTGGACCAGGCCACATAGTTGACCAAAAGGTCACGGAGCAAAGGCAAACAATATGTTAATGGTGTGTTGAAAGACAAAGCATTAGTACAGATTAGGTGTGAATATACTGAATATTGAACAGCGTTTGATAATTCAGCTGGCTTCAAGCTGAATTTGGTGGTCCTGAGGTTTTTAGTTTGAAGAGGTAGGTGACTGGTTTGGTGAGTCTCTTGGAGATAGTGATACAGATGATTTTCTTCAATGGTTTTCTGGTTGTAGCTGCAGTATGCAAATGTGGGCAGTCACCGGGCAGTATTTGAAAGTTTTCTAGCTGGAATGGAGAGAGAAAGAGGAGGACCTCCCACTTGGGTCTGCATGTGTCAGAGTCAAGTTGCTTTTTGCTTTTCGATTGCAGAACGACACAAGCTTAAAAGCACAGATGGGGGAGGGGCTTGTCACATGACAGTCAGTCAGTGATTCAAAACATAGCAGTTAGCAGTATTTCTCTCTTGCTAAAAAGAAAAAGAACAAACAGTTCCCTTAAACATCCTGGGTCTTTGCTCTTTCTGGGAAATGCAGCCATTTCGTCTCCCTCCTCACAGTTCTTTGCAGTGGAGGATACAGTGCTGCAAACTAGGCGATCATCTTAAGCTACCAGCAAAGTCATCCTTTAGCGGGTCTTTTCAAAGTCTTTCAAAAACATTATAAATTCAGATCTCCAGGCAGTGGATTAAAGTAAATTATCATTTAACAAAGCACATTGGCGTGACAAATATCCTGGTATATTGAGCACCCAATCCTTGCCACTTATAAGCCACTTTCCGTTATTGCGACTACATCATATTCCCATACTGCTATTTGTGCTTATCACTCACTAACCTTAATCACCACACTTCGTGCATTTACACTGAGGCATTGTAATCCTGTATTTGCATTCCTCGTAGTCGTTCTCAGTCCATCCCAACTAATATGGAACTACTCCCTTGCCTAGTACTGTCTAACACTCTCACCACATGCACCTTATTCCTCTTTTTGACTACTATATGCTGGTGTCCGTCCCCCTGCCAATTTAGTTTAAACCCTCTCCATCTACACCAGTGAGTCTCCCTGGAGGACTTTGGTCCCAGTCCTGGTGAGGTGCAAGCAGCTTCTTTTAAATAGGTGCCTTCTGCCTGGGAACTGCTCCCAATGCCCCAAGAAGTTGAAGTCCTCCCTCCTGCACCATTCTTGAAGTCATGTATTGATCCTCCCGATCTTCCCATTTATCCTCTCACTAATCAGTGGCACTAGGAGTGGCACATGGGGTGGCGCAGTGGTTAGGGCTGCAGCCTCACCGCTCCTGTGACCCAGGTTCAGTTCTGGGTACTGTCTGTGCTGAGTTTTCAAATTCTCCATGTGACTGCGTGGGTTTCCACTGCGTACTCTGGTTTCCGCCCACAACCAAAGACTTGCAGGTTGGTAGGTAAATTGGCCATTGCAAATTGCCCCTAGTGTAGGTAGGTGGGAGGAGAATTGCGGGGATGTGGTAAGGAATATGGGATTAAATGTAGGATTGTTATAAATGGGTGGCTGTTGGTCAGCACAGACCTGGTGGGCCGAAAGGCCTGTTTCAGTGCTGTATCTCTAAGCTATTGTTATCAAGCTAATACTCTTTATCATCCTCGCTAGCTCTTGAAAATCTGACCACAGGACCTCAATACCAGCCTTTGCTATGTTGTTGCTATCAATGTGCACAGTTACTTCTGGCTCATTCCCTTCCCCTTCAGAATATCCTGCACCCTCTCCAAGATGCAGTTTACTCTAACACCAGGGGGGCAATACACAGGAGGGCGGAACTCTCGATAACATTTAAAGAAATGCTTGTCTGACCTCCTGACTTTGGAATCCCCGATAACAACTTCATTTCTGCCCTTTGCTGCTCCCTCCTGTACAGTCCCATGCCCATCGGTGCCTCCTTCAAGGTGTCATCATTCCCAGAAGTCTCCAAAGCTGGTTTGTGAGTAGCACACACCCCGAAGTCTCCTGCACTTTCTGCCTCTTCCTAACCTTCTGGATGACCACCCACCCTGAACTCCTACTGCCTGTGGGGTGACCAGCTCCTGGTGCATACAATCCAGGAAACTCTCCTGCTCCCTGATGTTCCGCAGTGATTCCAGCTGTCCCTCAAGCTCGGAAATCATAAGCTCCATCTGAAGCTATACACATGGTTGCCCAAGACTCGTGAAGTGTCCTGAAGTTCCCACATGGAACAGGAATTGCAAGCAACAGGGCACAGCTGCCCATCCATGATCTTAACAAAATCTCGCTATTTCCTTTTTGAACATACCATTTAGTAGGCTGTTTTAACTATCAATTGTAATTAATCCCTCTAGTCCTGCTCTGTGTTTATACTCGTATTACAACACTTAGTTAATTTTCCAGCTCCTAATTCAAACCAGTATGGCACCACCCCACCCCCCACCCCTTGCTGGTCTCCCCTTATGATGAACAGTCACTACCAAGGGGCTGATGCTGTAACTGATGCTGAGATCTGCTACCTTAGGTTTGAGAATGTATCAGGATGGAAGTGGGACAATATCAATCAGGCACTTTCCACCTGTTAGTGAAAACAGAATAGATTTCCACTTACTCAAGGGAATATGAATCAAAAAATGAGAAAGGAATCGACTTCACACATTATTCCATTTACAATCAGTTGAAAGTAAAATCAGTTGGAATGATTTATCACCAATTACAACGTTATATCATTAATCTTATCCAGCAAACCTTAAATGATCCTTAAAGCCATGTCGACACCATATATCAATTAAGCAGCTCCTGCCTGGTGTGCCCAATGATAATCAGGGTGGAGGAACAGACCCTTCATCAGGAAAAAAACCCGCCTGATTATCCTCCTCTTAAACTCAATGTAATGAATATCATGATACATTTTTTCATGTTTGCACTTGCTGCTGTTCAATATTCAGTCCGTTAACACCTTTTCTGTACTAATGCTTTGTCTTTCAACACACCGTTAACATATTGTTTGCCTTTGCTCCATGACGTTTTGGTCAGCTACGTGGCCTTGTCCAATCTACACCTTCTCCTTTGTTATCTCTTGCCCCACCCCCACCTCACTTGCTTATAACCTGTGACATTTTTAATATTTGTCAGTTCTGAAGAAGGGTCACTGGCCTGAAACGCTTCTCTTTCCACAGATGCTGCCAGACCTGCTGAGTGGTTCCAGCATTTCTTGTTTTTATTTCAGATTTCCAGCATCCGCAGTATTTTGCTTTTATTGTAATGAATATCAGGCTGGTTCTGTAAAGGACGTGCAATCTTTCTTCATCACTTTTTATTCCACCGCCCTCTTCAGGTGCTATTTAACACCCAGATGGTAAAGAATAAAATCTACTCCCAGGACTCAATGCAGAGAGCAAACTGTTCATCAAATAAATCACCCAGTAACATTATCGAGGGAACAATGTACTTTCAATCACACAGCAAGCAGAATAAACTGAATACATAGAATTGTTGGATATGGAAACTTGCATAATGAAGGCAGTGTTTACAGTTAAATATCAGCTACATATTGAAATAGAGATATGGTTACTTACAAGGAACCCAACAGCAACTGACAAACAGGAGCAGAGTTAATGCAGTTACAGTATTAATACCTGGGCATAAAACTTACCAGGGACACCAATAACGGCAAGGGTGGGAAAATAAATGTCCTCGAAATCTAGAAGAAACTGAAGGACCAAATCTTCAAGTGTAGAAATCCGATTCATTCTTTCCATTTCTGTAGAACATTGATCCCGGTTTGTGCTGGAGACCAAACTCTTACTGACACTGTAACTGAGCGAAGACCCTTATGTGAGGCAGGAGAAATCCCCATTGACATAATTATGAGGCAAGGAGGCTGACATTACTTACAGTGCCTGAACAAAAAGATTCCATTAATCTCTTTTACACAACACATTGCAATATCATAAATTATATTTAGCCAGATATTGCACAATGGAAAGTGAATCTCCCCAGAGTCCAGGGAAGAACAGATTGGGTGAAATCCACAGTCTGACAGCATTGGGTGCAGTGAGAACAGATTTATTTACAGGTTTCCCGATATTTCTGTGATATAATGTGTTCTGTAATTTCAGAGAATTTCAATCCATTTCACAGGATGGACTTTAAACTCAGTCAGTGAGACCAGACCATGTGGTACAGACCCTGAGAATATTCTTTGCTCATTTCTGGAGATCCTGCTCACATATCATTCTATTTCCATCGCCCTTAAGACTCCAGGAGGTGGTGGTGTAATGATAATGTCACTAGACTAGTAATTCAGAGCCCAGGCTAATGCTGTGGGAACATGGGTTTAAATCCCATAACAGCATGTAATGAAACTTGAATTCAATTAATAAATCTGGAATTAAAAAGCTAGTCTAATGGTGAGCATGAAACCCTGTTGATTGTTTTAGAAACCCGCTTGGTTCACTGATGTCATTTTGGGAAGAAAATCTGCTAGCTATACCTGGTCTGGCCGACATGTGACTCCAACCCACAGCAATGTGGTTGACTCTTATAAGCCCTCTGAAAATGGCCCAGAAAGACACTCAGTTGTATCAAACTGCAAGCACTGTTGGTTTACATACACCCCAATGAGTGCAGTGGTTCAAGAAGGCAGCTCACCACCACCTTCTCAAGGGCAATTAGAGATTGGCAATAAATGCTGGCACAGCCACTGATGCCCACGTCCCACGAATGAACAAATTCACTCTCAAGTATTTCTTATACATATTCTCTCACTTCCAGAGGCAGAGTCACATTCCAAGGAATCCCCACCAAACAATGACCTAATTCCTGAATTTTGACCTAGGATCTGAGTTATGTGAAGAGAGGAGAGAAATTGTGATGGTTTTCCATAGAACAGAGAATAGTTAGTGTCGATTTAACAGAGATGCTCACAATCATGAGGGATTTTGAAAGAATCGAGAGGGAGAAACTGTTTCCGCTGGCAGGAGGATCAATAACCAGATGACACCGATTTAGAACAATTGGCAAACAATCCAGGGAGGATATGAGGAGAAATTTGATGCAGTGATTTGTTGTGAGCTGGACTGCAGTATCTGAGAAAGTAGGAAGCAGATCCAATCGTAACTTTCCAAAGGAAGTGGATATATATTGAAAAGGAGATATTTGCATGCCGATGGGGGAATAGCAGCAGAGAGGTAATAGAGTGATACAGCACTGAAACAGGCCCTTTGGCCCACCGAGTCTGTGCCGACCATCAACCATCCATTCATACTAATCCTACATTCATCCCATATTCCCTACCTTCCCTCAATTCTCCTGCCAACACTCGGGGCAATTTACAATGGCCAATTTACCTGTCAACCTGCAAGTCTTTGGCTGTGGGAGGAAACTGGAGCAGCCGGCAGAAACCCACACGGTCACAGGGAGAACTTGCAAACTCCGCACAGGCAGTACCCAGAACCAAACTTGGGTCACTGGAGCTGTGAGGCTATGGTGCTAACCACTGCACCACTGTGCCACCCCATAATAATTGAATCTCTCTTTCAAAAAGATGGCACAGGCTCCTTCAGTGCGGAATGATAAAACGACTGTCTATAAACAGCTACTATTTGCATTTGTATAGTACCTTCCACATAATAAAAACATCCTAAGGCTTTGCACCTGAGCATTTTAAAACATCACAATTGTCACTAAGTTAACTGTAAGGGAGAGGAAAAAGAGGGACATTATACATCAGGATGGAGGCAGGAATATCAATATGGTGGATAAACACACTGAACAGTGCCATTCAAACCAAAGAGATCATTTCTCAGGTACAATAGGAATCAGTTAACCTGGGATATGCAATTGCCCCTAGTATAGGTAGGTGGTAGGGAAATATAGGGACAGGTGGGGATGTGGTAGGAATATGGAATTAGTGTAGGATTAGTATAAATGGGTGGTTGATGGTCGGCACAGACTCGGTGGGCTGAAGGGCCTGTTTCAGTGCTGTATCACTAAACTAAACTAAACATTTGACACCGAACCACAGAAGGAGATATTAGGTCAGATGACAAAAAACTTGGACAAAGTGCTAGGCTTTAAGGATTGTTTTAAAGGAGGAAAGCGAGGTGGAGAGGTGGAGAGATTAAGAGAGGGAATTCCACATTTTAGGGCCTAAGCAGCTGAATGCATGTCCATCAATGGTGGAGCGATTAAAATTGGGGATGTTCAAGAGGCGAGAATTAGAAGTGCACAGGTATCTTGGAGGGTTTATGGGCTGGTGAAGATTACAGTGATAGGGAGGGGTGAGGCAATGGAGGGATTTGAAAGCAAGGATAAGGATTTTAAAATCAAGATATTGCTTGAGAGGGAGTCCATGTAGATCAGTGAGAACAGGGGTGATCGGGGAACAGGACTTGGTGCAGGTTCAGACACAGGCAGCAGGGTTTTGGATGACCTCAAGTTTAAGGAGAGTAGAATGTGGAAGACCTGTCAGGAATGTGTTGGAATGATCAGTTTGAGAGGTAACAAAGGCATGAATGAGGGTTTCAGATGAGCTGAGGCATGGGCTAAGTTGGGTGATGTCACAGAGGTGCAAACAGCCATGGGTCCTAGCTAAGCTGCTTTTTTGTGGGATATGTGCAACATTCCTTGTTCTGATGAAAGGTCACAGACCTGAAACGTTAACTCTGTTGCTATCTCCACAGATTCTGCCGACCTGGTGAGTATTTCCATCACTTTCTGTCTTTATTCCTTGTTCCAGTCTGACTCGGGCCCTCTCGCTCACCTCTTTTTCTGGTACATTGATGATTGTATCAGTGACGGTTCCTGCTCTCATCCTGAACTGCAAAACATCATCAACTTTGCTTTGAAGTTCCACCTTTCTTTCACCTTCACATGATCCATCTCTGACTCTTCCCTTCCCTTCCTTGACTTCTCTGTCTCCATTTCTGGGTCTAGGCTTTCAACAAATATTTATCTGAAGCTCAGTGACTCCGACACCTACATCAACTGTACTTGCTCACACCCTGCTTCCTGTCAGGAATCCATTCTATTCTCACAGCACACCATCTCCATTGCATCTGTTCTGATGAAATAACCTTCCAGTGCTTCTGATATGTCTTCCTTTTCTCCTTAACCAAGGATTTCCCCACCATGAATAACCAGAGCCTCAACCGTGCCTGTCCCACTTCCAGCACTTCTTCTGTCAGTCCTTCCCCTCCTTCCCAGAGACATGATAGGGTTCCCTCTGTCCACAACTTCCACCCTACCAGCCTCTGTATTCAATGGATTTTCCTTCACCATTTTTGCCAGGTTCAGCGTGATGCCACTACCAATGATATCTTACTTAACCCTTTCAGCATTCCGAGGGGACTGTTTTTTCCACTACACTCTGCTCTGCTCCTCAATCACCCCCAACACCACCTCCCTTTCACACAGCACCTTTCTATGCAAGCACAGGAGATGTAAAACCTGCCATTTTACCTCCTCTCTCCTCACCGTCCAAGGTCGCATAACACTCCTTCCAGGCGAGACAGTGATTTATGTGTACTTATTTCAATTTACTACACTGTGTTCACTGTTCACAATGTGGTCTGCTCTACATTGGGGAGACTGAACACAGGTTGGGTGATCGCTTTGCAGGACACCTCCATTTTGTCTGCAAGTGTGACCACGAGCTTCCGGTCGCCTGCCATTTTAATTCTCCATCTTGCTCTCACACAGACCTCTCTGTCCTTGGCCTACTGCAGTGTTCCAATTAAACTCAATGGAAGCTCAAGGAACAGCATCTCATCTTTTGATTAGGCACTTTACAGCCTTCCAGACTCAACAATGAGTTCAACAATTTCAGACCATAATCTCTGCCCCTTTTCTTTTTTCTTTTCTTTGCATGCTTTGGTCTTACTGTTGTCAATGTCTTGTTTTTGCTTTCTGACAGCAGCTGTTCATCATTCTATCATTCACACCTCGTTTAGACAGATCTTTTGTTTCTTTACTGGTCCCATGACAACTCCCTTTGGCCCTGCTCCACCAACTCTTTTGTCATTTAATCTCTCCTGTCTTCCACATTATCACAGACCATCTATTTTGTTCCTTTTCAACCTTCCCCGTTTCACCTGCTAAAAACCAATAACATTTCTAACTTTTCCCAGTTCTGATGAGAGTGGGGAGGTGTTGGAGGAGGATGCTGTGGTCAACTGTGTCAAAGGCTGCAGACAGTAGAGAAGGACAATTAGGGATAGAAAATCTTTGTCACAGTCACATAGGATGTCACTTGTAACTTTGACAAGAGTTGAGTTGATACTATGGCAGGGGAGGAGGCCTGATTGGTGGGATTCAAACCTGAAGTTCCGGGAAAGATGGACACGGATTTGGGAGATAACAATCCTTCAAGTACTTTGGAGAGGAAAGGAGGTTGGATATGGGGTGGTAGGTTGCAAGGACAGTGGGGTGAGGGTTATTTTTTGAGGAGAGGGATGAAACTGCAGATTTAAAGGAGAGAGGGAATCGTTAACGATATTGTCGAACATGGGACCAGGAGCGGTTATTGGCTGATCAGCAGTTTATTGGAATAGGGTCAAGGGAGCAGGAGGTGGGTCTCATGGACAAGATGAACTCAGAAAGGGAACGAGGGGAGATAGGAGAGAACCAGAGAAAGATGTGAGTTGTTCAGAGCTAAGGCAGCGGGGAGTTTAGAGGAGGTTTGTCCTGGTGGGTTAGTGGAAAGGAGGAACATGGCAGAGGCAGCTGATCAGATGGTCTCACTCTCACTTCCTCACACTTATTGTTGGAGGTGAGGGCGGAGGAGACAGGGGTGTAAGATATGATAAATTGAAGGGGTTTAATGCTCATCTCAGATGGAGCCCAAGCTGGGACATGAGAGCAGGATGATCGAGGAGTACTGAAAGGTTTGGGTTGGGAATTGAGGGTACCTGAGAGGGGAGAAGTGAAAGTAGGCAGGACGGGAGAAGAGAGGCATCTAGGAGGGGTAAAAAGAAAAGAAGTTAAAAAGAAAGAACAAAGAGTGATGGGCTCGGGTCCAGAGTGGCAGCTAAAATGCACATTCGAATGGACTCAGGGAAGCCTCAAGTTACATGGATCTGTTTATATAAAAATTAGGGAACATAAGTCCCTGACAATAGACGAGAAACGGAAGACAAAGGAAAGAGTCCAGAGTTAAAGACAGAGGTCCTGTGAGGGGATAACGATGATGGAGACAGGGTGGAGTCAGCACAGAGCATCATGAACTGTTGTCCAGTTCGGAGACAGGAATAGCGAGTGAAACCCAGAAGCTATTTGAGGGTCAGATTATGGCCTATGTATGGATTACAGCCTGCATCTAGACTGTATGGCCAGACTTCCAAATACAATTCCAGATATTGAAACAGTATTGAAGCTTGTCAATTCTCAGGATTATTTTGAATACTGAAGCACTCCCCCAAACCTCGTAAAAGTCAGTACAATCACACGTTGAGATTTCCAGTTAATGTAGGCTCGTTCATGAGAAATACTGAATAAATTTTGCTTTCTATGAATACTTCTTTTATCTTCATGGGATCATCAATGGCAAGGCCAGCAGTTATTTCCCATCCTTAATTACCATTGAGAAGGTGGTGGTGAGTTGCCCTCTTGAACCGTTGCAGTCCATGTGGTGTAGCTGCTCCTTGAGTGTTGTAAGGGAGCGAGATCCAGAATTTTGACCCAGTGACAATGAATGAATCGTGATATGGTTCCAAGTCAGGA
Source organism: Heterodontus francisci (assembly GCF_036365525.1). NCBI lineage: Eukaryota > Metazoa > Chordata > Chondrichthyes > Heterodontiformes > Heterodontidae > Heterodontus > Heterodontus francisci. The sequence goes on from NC_090410.1 coordinate 31,964,599, forward strand.
TGGTGTGAGACTTGGAGGGGAACTTGCAGGTGATGGTATTCCATGTGCCTGCTGCCCTTGTTCTTCAAGGTGGTAGAGGTTGTGTATTTGGAAAGTGCTGTCGAAGGAGCCTTGGCAAGTTGCTGCAGTGCATCTTTTAGAGGATACACAATACTGTTACTGTGCAATGGTCGTGGAGGGAGTGCATGTTTAATGTGGTGGATGGGGTGTTGATCAAGCTGATTGTTTTGTCTTGGATAGTATCAAGCATCTTGAGTGTTGTTGCAGCTGTGCTCATTCAGGCAAGTGCAGAGTGTTCCAACACATTCCTGACATGTGCCTTGTCAATGGTGGACAGGCTTTGGGGAGTAAGGAGGTGAGTTACTCACCACAGAATTCCAGCCTCTGACCTGCTTTTGTAGCCACAGTATTTTTATGACTGGTCCAGTTAAGTTTCTGATCAATGGTGACCGCTCCCCTCCACCCCCCTCCGCCACCCCCAGGATGTTGATGGTGGGAAATTCAGCAATGGTAATGATGTTAAATCTCAAGCTGAAATGCTTCGATTCTCTTTCGTTGGAAATGGTCATTGCCTGGCATTTGTGTGACATGTGCAAGCCAATGCATTATTTACCTAAATTGTATTAATCACTCTTTATCATGTAAACCGTGCTTTTATTTCTTTCATATTAATGAATGTAAGCTGGCTGTGGTGGAGTCCTGTGGGCAGAGTTTATCTCATGGTGGTAGGAAGATGGAGCTATGAAGGGGGAATTCTGACTGAAGACATTATTACTGGGACAGTTTTAACTAAAACAGACAGATTGCACAATGGTCAGCACCATTCACAACTCCTCAGATACTGAAGCAGTCCGTGTAGAAATGCAACAAGAACTGGACAATATCCAGGCTTGGGCTAATAAGTGGCAACATTCACGCCATACAAGTGCCAGACAATGATCATCTCCAAAATGATAGAATCGACCCATCTCCCCTTGACATTCAATGGCATTATGATCGCTGAATGCCCCAATATCAACATCCTGGGGGGGGGTTACCATTGACCAAAAACATAACTGGAGTAGCCATATAAATACCATGGCTACAAGAGCAGGTCAGAGGCTCGGAATCTTGCAGTGACCTCCTGACTCCCCAAAGCCTGTCCACCATCTACAAGGCACAAGTCAAGAATGAGATGAAATACTCTCCACTTTCCTGGATGGGTGATGCTCCAACAACACTCAAGAAACTCGTCATTATGCAAGACAAAGCAGCCCACTTGAGATTGGTACCCGATCTAAAAACATTCACTGCCTCCACCACCGACGCACAGTAGCAGCATTGGGTACCATCTACAAGATGCACTGCAGCAACGCACCAAGGCTTCTTGGACAGCACCTTCCAAACCCATGACCTTGACCTCCTAGAAGGACAAGGGCAGCAGATACATGGGAGCACCGCCACCTGAAATTTTCCCTCCAAGCCACACACCATCCTGACTTGGAACTATATCGCCTTTCCTCCACTGTCGCTGGGTCAAAATCCTGGAACTGCCTTCCTCACAGCACTGTGGGTATACCTACTCCAAATGGACTGCAGAGGTTCAAGATGGCAGCTCACCACCACCTTCTCAAGGGAAATTAGAGAAGGGCAATAAATGCTGGCCTAGCCAGCGACTCCTAAATCCCAGGAACAAATAAAAAAACACACACAGACATGACAGGACATGTCCCTGAGGTGGTGAATTGCCACAGACACTATGCCGACAGTCAATGGCCACTCGGGAATGTGTGAATGGCCTTATTCCTGCTCCAGGATACAGTCATCACACCCATTATTGACATGCAACCGGAGACACACTCCCTCACCATCGCCCGCCCCCTCCCCACTGCTGGGATATGACCATGTGGGGGGTGGTCCTGAATGGCCAGGGTGTGATTATTAATCCAATCGGATGATCCAATTTGAAGTATTACCTGATATGCCATGGGTCAGGGTCAGGAAGTTGTATAAAGTCACAGCCCTCAAGGACGTTGTTACTGCAGTCGGTAGAGTGACCTGGTCAGCCATTCTGAAGTCATGACTGGAGATCTGTTGAAGGACTGACCACCTGAGACTGACCCGAGCTCGCGGGATTCCGAAGCAACCAGTGTCATTGTGAGTATGTACCATTGCTGAGAGATTTAATAAAGCTCCAGGGACCCAGGTTCGATTCTGGGCACTGCCTGTGCGGAGTTTGCAAGTTCTCCCTGTGACCGCATGGGTTTCCGCTGGGTGCTCCGGTTTCCTCCCACAGCCAAAGACTTGCAGGTTGATACGTAAATTGGCCATTGTAAACTGCCCCTAGTGTAGGTAGGTAGTAGGGAATATGGAATTACTGCAGGGTTGGTATAAATGTGTGGTTCTTGATCGACACAGACTCAGTGGGTCGAAGGGCCTGTTTCAGTGCTGTATCTCTAAATAAATAAATAAAAAAGCTCAATCAAATTCGTGAGACATGATTTCCCACGCACAAAGCCATGCTGACTATCCCTAATCAGACCTTGCCATTCTAAATGCATATAAATCCTGTCTCTCAGAATCCCTTCCAATAACTTTCCCACCACTGATGTAAGGCTCACCGGCCTGTAGTTCCCTGGCTTATCCCTGCTTCCCTTCTTAAATAAAGGCACAACATTAGCTATCCTCCAGTTTTCTGGTACCTCACCCGTGCCTAACGATGATACAAAAATCTCTGCCAGGGCCCCAGCAATCTTCCCCCTGCTTCCCAAAGCATTCGAGGATACACCTGGTCAGGCCCTGGGGATTTATCCACATTAATGTGCTTCAAAACCTCCAACACCTCCTCCTTTGTAATGTTAATATGCTCCAGGATATCGCTGTTCCCTCCCTTGAACTCACAAGCTTCCATGACCTTCTCCATGGTAAATACAGACGAGAAGTATTCATTTAGGACCTTGCCCATTTCCCGTGGCTCCACACATAGATTACCACACTGATCCTTAAGGGGACCTATTCTCTCCCTAGCTACCCTTTTACTCTTAATATACATATGGGATCTTTTCGGATTCTCCTTTGTCTTATCTGCCAGGGAAATCTCATGGCCCCTTTTCGCCCTCCTAATTTCCTTCTTAAGTGTACTCCTACATCCCCGAAACTCTTCAAGGGACTCGCTTGATCCCAGCTGCCTATACCTGACATACGCCTCCTTCTTTGTCCTGACCAGATCCTCAATATCCCTCCTCAACCAAGGTTCCCTAAACTTGCCAGCCTTGCCCTTCCATCTAACAGGAACATGCTGGCCCTGAGCTCTTCCTATCTCACTTTTAAAAGCCTCCCACTTGCCAGACATCCCTTTCCCTGTAAATAGCCTCTCCCATTCAACTTTTGAGAGTTCCTGTCTGATGCCATTGAAATTAGCCTTCCCGCGATTTAGAACTTCAACCTGAGGACCAGTCCTATCCTTTTCCATAACTATCTTGAAGCTAATAGAGTTATGGTCGCTGGTCCCAAAGTGCTCCCCCACTGACACATCAACCACCTGCCCATCCTCATTTCCTAAGAGGAGGTCAAGTGTAGCTCCTACTTTAGTCGGGCCATCCACATACTGCTTCAGAAAACTATCCTGGACACTTAACAAATTCCTCCCCAACTGATCACTTAGTACTAAGGCAGTCCCAGTCAATATTAGGGAAGTTAAAATCACCTACTATTACAACCCTATAATTCCTACACCTATCTGTGATTTCCCTACATATATGCCCTTCCACCCTCCTCTGACTATTGGGGGGCCTATAGTATAATCCCATGAAAGTGATCACCCCTTTCTTATTTCTAAGTTCTACCCATATGGCCTCACTGGACGTTCCCTCCGGGATATCTTCTCTAAGTACTGCCGCGATGTCCTCCCTAATCAACAGTGCAACTCCCCCTCCTCTCTTACCTCCACCTCTGTCACATGGAAGCATCGGTACCCCGGAACATTGAGCTCCCAGTCCAGCCCATCCCTCAACCATTTTTCTGGAACAGCTATAATATCACAATCCCATGTAGCGATCCATGCTCCGAATTCATCTGCCTTACCTGTAAGGCTTCCTGCATTAAAGTAAATTCAGTTTAGCCTGCCAGACCTTCCACGCTCCCTGTCCTGCCCCTGCCTGGCCTGCCTACTGGACTTGCATGCTTTAACCTCTGCATTTGCCTCAGCTATTTCATCGGAGAGACTACTACTTTGGGTCCCAAAGTGACCTTTTGGGTGACTTTAATTTTCATATAGATTGGGCAAACCAAATTCTTCCCAATACTGTAGAGAAGGAATTATTGGAGTATATAGGGGATGGTTTTCTGGACCAATATTTTGAGGAACCAACTAGAGAACAGGCCATCCTAGACTGGGTATTGTGTAATGAGAGAGGAATAATTGACAATCTAGTGGTACAAGACCCCTGGGGGACAGGTGACCATAATATGATAGAATTCTTCATCAAGATGGAGAGTGACATAGATGATTCTGAGAGAAGGGGCCTGAATCTAAGTAAAGAAAACTACAAAGGTATGAGGCGCGAGTTGGACATGACGGATTGGGAAACGATACTTAAAGGGATGATGGTGGATAGGCAATGGCAAACATTTAAAGAGCGCATGGATGAACTGCAACAATTGTTTATCGCTGTCTGGCGCAAAAGTGAAATGGGAAAGGTGCCAAACCATGGCTTACAAGGGAAATTAGAGATAGCATTAGATCCAAAGAAGAGGCATATAAATTTGGCAGAAAAAACAACAGACCTGAGGATTGGGAGCAGTTTAGAATTCAGCAAAGGAGGACCAAGGGATTGATTAAGAAAGGGAAAATGGAGTATGAGAGCAAGCTTGCGGGGAACATAAAAACTGACTGTAAAAGTTTCTATAGGTATGTGAAGAGAAAAAGATTGAAGGTGAAGACAAATGTAGGTCCCTTACAGTCAGAAACAGGGTACTTTATTACGGGGAATAAAGAAATGGCTGACCAACTAAATGCATACTTTGGTTCTGTCTTCACAAAGGAGGACACAAATATCATACCAGAAATAAATACAAGAAATGCTGGAACCACTCAGCATGTCTGGCAGCATCTGTGAAAAGAGAAGCAGAGTTAACGTTTCGGGTCAGTGACCCTTCTTCGGAACTCAGTTCAAGTCAGTTCAGTCACTGACTCGAAACGTTAACTCTGCTTCTCTTTTCACAGATGCTGCCAGACCTGCTGAGTGGTTCCAGCATTTTTTGTTTTTATTTCAGATTTCCAGCATCTGCAGTATTTTGCTTTTACCCTACCAGAAATGTTGGAGAACACAGGGCTTAGTGAGGGAGAGGAACTGAAAGAAATCAGTATTGGTAGAGAAATGGTGTTGGGAAATTGATGGGATTGAAAGCCAATAAATCCCCAGGGCCTGATGGTATGCATCCCAGACTATTTAAGGAAGTGGCCCTGGAAATAGTGGATGCATTGGTGGTCATCTTCCAAGATTCTGTCGAGTCTGGAACAGTTCCTACAGATTGGAGGGGAGCTAAAGTAACTCCACTATTTAAAGAGGGAGGTCGAGAGAAATCAGGGAATTATTGACCAGTCAGCCTGATGTTGGTAGTGGGGATAATTTAGAGTCCATTATCAAAGATTTTATAGCAGAGCACTTAGAGAACAGTGGTAGAATCGGGTACAGTCAGCATGGATTTACGAAAGGGAAATCATGCTTGACAAATCTACTCGAATTCTTGCAGGATGTAACTAGTAGAGTTGATGAGGGGGAGCCAGTGGATGTGGTTTATTTGGACTTTCAGAACGCTTTCAACAAAGTCCCCCATAAGAGATTAGTATGTCAAATTAAAGTGCATGAGACTGGGGGTAATGTATTGCGATGGACAGAAAATCGGTTGGCGGACAGGAAACAAGGAGTAGGAATAAACAGGTCTTTTTCCAAATGGCAGGTATTGACTAGTGGGGTACCGCAGGGATCAGTGCTAGGACACCAGCTATTCACAATATACATTTATGATTTAGATGAGGGAACTAAATGTAATCTCTCCAAATTTGCAGATGACACAAAACTGGGTGGGAGGGTGAGTTGTGAGAAGCATGCAAACATGCTTCAGGGTGATTTGGACAAGTTGAGTGAGCAGGCAATTGCATGGCAGATGCAGTATAATGTGGATAAATGTGATGTTATCCACTTTTGTAGCAAAAACAGGAAGGCAGATTATTTTCTGAACGGCTATAAACTGAGAGAGGAAAATATGCAGCGAGACCTGGGTGTTCTGTTACACCAGTTGCTGAAGGTAAGCATGCAAGTGCAACAGGCGGTAAAAAAGGCAAATGGTATGTTGGCCTTCATAGCGAGAGGATTCGAGTACAGGAGTACAGGGATGTCTTGCTGCAATTATACAGGGCCTTGGTTAGGCCATGCCTGGAATATTGTGTGCAGTTTTGGTCTCCTTATCTGAGGAAGGATGTTCTTGCGATAGAGGGAGTGCAGCGAAGGTTTACCAGACTGATTCCTAGGAAGGTGGGACTGATGTATGAGGAGAGGTTGAGTCGGTTAGGATTATATACGCTGGAGTTCCGAAGAGTGCGGGGGGAATCTCAGAGAAACCTATACAATTCTAACAGTCTTGACAGGGTAGATGCAGAAAGGATGTTCCCGGTGGTGGGGGAGTCCAGAACCAGGGGTCATATTCCAAAGATATGGGGTATGCCATTTAGAACCGAGATGAGGAGAATGTTCTTCACTCGGGGGTGGTGAACCTGTGGAATTCTGTACTGCAGAAGGCAGTGGATGCAGTGGATGCCAAATCATTATCTATATTCCAGGAGATAGATATATTTCTTAATGCCAAAGGGATCAAGGAATATGGGGAAAAAGCGGGACCAGGGTACTGAATTAGATGATCAGCCATGATTTTTTTTGAATAGCGGAGTGGGCCCGAAGGGCCGAATGGCCGATTCCCGCTCCTATTTTCAATGTTTCTATGTCTCTTTAGTTTGCAATGGATGAATCACTTTTCCTGTGGAGTTTCATCTCTCGATGGAATTAATGATGGATCGAATGAAAATCATGAAATATTTCTCGAGCTGCTTGCTATCATCTGTGGCTCAGTTGATAACACTCTTGTCCCTAGATTCAGAAAGTTATGAGTTTAAGTCCCACTTCAGAAATGTGTATATTGTATCTCGGCTGATGCTCCAGGAGAGTGCTGCAATGTCAGAGGTGTCATCTTTCAGATGAGACAATAAGCTGAGGCACTTTTATCCTCTCAGACAGGTGGAATAGATTCCAATGGCACTGTTTCAAAGAATAGCAGGGGAAATATCCTTGCTGGCCTCAATAATATTTATTCCTGGATCAATCATGTCATCTGGCCTTTATCAAGTTGCTGTTTTTGAGAGCTTGCTGTGCACAAATTGTCTGTCTCTTTATTTACATGACTGCAGTGACTACACTTGGACAGTTTATCAATGGTTTTAAAGTGCTTTGGGATGTCCTGCCGTTGTGAAATGCAAGATTTCCTTTTTCCATTTGTATAATTGCCACTATGGTCAAAAGATAGGGTTTGTGAGCATAATATTTGAATCAGTTTAGATTAAAATAATCTATATTCTTAGATTGTATTTAATAATTTATATCTGCCTAGCCTTACAGAGTACAATGTCTTTGACTCTGAATTTTGTTTCACAATCTTAGCTCCTGAATCTTCCTCTCAATCTCAGGCCTTTCCCCCCACAAGTACGGACTTGTACTACATGCACAACATTGACTTTTACCAGTGTCTATTAGGAGTCTATTACTACCATATTGCTGCTGTTAGAGTCACAAATTAAAGAGATATTGTGAATATATATAAACATATGAATGGATAATGGGGTACTTCAGTACATGCAATTTCAACACAAAGTTAAAACTGATATGCCTGACGACAATTTACACTGGTGTCTCCCATGGAATGATAACGTAGAATGTTGATGTAATGAATACAGACTCTGAACACAGAGCTACCTGTGAGGAATTAGGGATATGAAAACCAGCAGCTCTGCAGAAATTTCCAGTCAGAGCACAGATTTGTAAAATCTACCTTTTATAAATTGATTAGTTTTGATAGGTTTTCTGAAAAATAATTTTAAAATAATTTGAACATCAACCGACAGCTCCAAGGCCGAGTTAATAATGAGGTCATCATTAGCAGTGAGGTCATCCCTTGACAGGTCACATGACAGCTGCAGCCACAAGGCATCACAAACAGATTTGTGACTGGATTAAAACCCAAAATCCTGTCACAATGGCTTTTCAAATAAAGTTGTTGCTGCTTGAAAACACAACAGTTAAACTTTCTGCTTGAGCATGAGGAGAGCTGGGGAGAACTTTACCAAATTAAATCCTTGAACAAAATACTTCAGAAACTATTCAAATAGAAATCCTGTAAGAAAAAAAGGTCATGTTATTATTTGGAAATGTGCTGCAACAGCTTTATTGGATAGCAGAGAAATTGGGTGAAGACGATGAGTAAATCGACACCAGAGAACAAGCCAACATCAAAACTGGATCAACTCTTGTGAAGATCAGTGAGTAAAAGCTGAGAGCTCCGTGCGCTCGTAGATCATCAGTTCATCAATAGGAGATTGTGTCTGGATGAAGCAATCTGTTTAGAACAGATTTTATCGGAGGTCATGTTGAACTTGTATAAGACACTAGTTTGGCCTCAGTTTTTCCTTATATACTCTGTCCAGAACCCCTCATGATTTTGAACACCTCTATCAAGTCACCTCTCAGCCTTCTGTTCTCCAAGGAAAACAGTCCCAACTTCTCCAATTTATCTTCATAAAAGAAGTTCCTCATCCCTGGAACCATTCTGGTGAATCTTTTTCTGCACTCTCTCTAATACTTTCACATCTTTCCTAACATGCAGTGTTCAAAACTGGATGCAATACTCCAGCTGAGGCTGAACTCGTGTCTTATACAAATTCAACATAACCTCCTGCTCTTGTACTCTATGTCCCTATTAATAAAACCTAGAACACTGTATGCTTTATTAATCACTCTCTCAACCTGTCTTGGCACCTTCAATGATTTATGCACATATACACCCAGTCCCTCTGCTCCTGCAACCCCTTTAGAGTTGTACTCTTTATTTTATATCGCCTCTCCATGTTCTTCCTACCAAAATGAATCACTTCACATGTCTCTGCAATTAACTTCATCTGCCACTTATCTGCCCATTCCACCAAATTGTCCATGCCCTTTTGAAGATCTACACTATGCTCCTCACAGTTCACAATGCTTCCAAGTTTTGTATCATCTGCAAATTTTGATATTGTGTCCTGTACACAAAGGTCTCGGTCATTAACATATGTCAGGAAGAGCAAGGGTCCCAACACTGACTGCTGGGTAACTCCACTACAAACCTTCCTCCAGCCAGAAAAATATTTATTAATCACGACTTGCTCTTTTCTGCTACACAGCCAATTCTGTATCCATGCTGCTACTGTCCCTTTTATTCCATGAGCTATACCTTTGCCCACAAGTCTGTTGTGTGGCACAGTATCAAATGCCTTCCAGCAGTCCAAATACTCCACATCAACAGCATTACCCTCATCAACACACTCTGTTGCTCTTCAAAAAACTCCAGCAAATTAGTTAAACATGATCTTCCATTGATAAGTCAGTGCTGGCTTTCCTTATTAACCTGTATTTGTCCATGTGCCTATTAATTTTGTTCCAAATTATTATTTCTAGAAGTTTCCCACCAGCGAAGGTAAACTGACTGGCCTGTGGTTGCTGGGCTTATGTTTGCACTCTTTTTTGAACAAGGGTGTAACATTTACAATTCTCTAGTCCTCTGGTACCACACCTGAGTCTAAGGAAGACTGGAAAATTATGGCCAGTGTCTCCGCAATTTCCACTCTCAATTCCCTCAGTATCCTTGGATACATCTCATCTGGTCCTGGTGCTTTATCAACCTTAAGTATAAACAGCTTAACTAATACCTCATCCTTATCAATTTTAAATCCTTCTAGTGTATGAATTACCTTCTCTTTCACAGTGGCTTGGGTTCTTTAGCAAATACAGATGCAAAGTATTCATTAATACTTCAGCTATTCCCCCTGCCATTTTATGTAAATCCTCTTTCTGGTCCTAATCAGCCCGCCTCCTCCTTTTCCCATCTTTTTTCTATTTATATGCCTATTAAAAACTTTGGGATTCCCTCTTATCTTAGGTGCCGGTCTCTTTTCATACTCCCTCTTGCTTGTCTTATTTGCCTGTTAACTTCTCTTCTGAACCTTCTATATTCATAGAAACATAGAAAATAGGAGTAGGAGTAGGCCATTTGGCCCTTCGAGCCTGCTCCGCCATTCATTATGATAATGGCTGATCATCCAAGTCAGTAGCCTGTTCCCGCTTTTGCCCCATACCCTTTGATCCCTTTCACCCCAAAAGCTATATCTAATTCCTTTTTTTCAGCTTAGTTCTCCATTGCATTATCTCCCTGACATCTGTCATAAGCACACTTTTTCTTCATCTTAATCTGTATCTCCTTTGCTATCCAGGGAGCTCTGGATTTGTTGACCCAACCTTTTCCATTCAAGGAAATATACCTTGACTGTGCCTGAACTTTCTCTTCTTTGAGGTAGTTCATTGTTCAGCTACAATTTTCCCTGCTAACCTTTGATTCCAATGTATTTGGCCGAGATCCATTCTTACCCCATTGAAGTTGGCTTCCTCCCAGTTAATTATTTTTACTCCAGATTGTTCTTTGTCCTTTTCCATAGCCAACCTAAACCTTATGATACAATGATCACTGTCACCTAAATGTTCTCCAACTGATACTTGATCCAATTGGCCAACGTCATTCTCAGGAACCAGGTCCAGCAGTGCCTCCTCTCTCATTGGACTGGAAATATTCTGCTGTAGAAAAAAGAAGACAGTCTTGCAACTCATACCCCTCTCTGCCCTTTAAACTACCACTATCACAGTCTAGGGATCTAAGGATGTAACTGAGGGGCTGCAGAGCATCCTGAAGGGGGAGGGGGAACAGCCAGTAATTCTGGTTCACTTCGGAACCAACGACACAGGTAGGAAGAGGGATGTGGTCTTGCAGTCACAATTTAGGGAGCTAGGTAAGAAATTAGCAAACAGGACCTCAAAAGTAGTAATCTCTGGATTAGTCCCAGTGCCACGTGCAAGTGAGTACAGAAATAGAAGGATAAAACAGATGAATGCATGGCTGGAAAGATGGTGCAGGAGGGAGAGCTTCAGATTCTTGGGACATTGGGACCGGCTCTTGGGGAGATGGGAACTGTATAGGTCGGACGGGTTGCACCTGAACAGAGCCGGGACTGAGATCCTTGCTAGATGTTTTGCTAGTGCTGTTGGGGAGGGTTGAAACTAGTTTGGGAGTGGGGCGGGGACCTGAGGGTAGACTCAGATGGGACAAAATTAGAAATTAAAATAAAGGTGAAAAATTAATGGATGAGTCTGGAAGACAGAGGAAACGAGGAAACAAAATAAAAAAAAGTGTTTGGCAGTGCTCAAGGGTATCTATTTCAATGCAAGGAGTATAGCAAATAAAGCAGATGAGCTGAAGGCACAGATAGACACATGACAGTATGATATCATAGCTATTACAAAAACATGGCTTAAGGAGGGACAGGAATGGCAGCTCAACATTCCTGGTTACAGGGTTTTCAGACATAGAAACATAGAAAAAAAACATAGACGCGATAGGGAGGGGATAAGAAAGGAGGGGGAGTGGCAATTTTAGTCACAGAAACTATTACAGCTGTGAGGAGGGATGATATGTTGCAAGGTTCGTCAAATGAGGCCATATGGAGTGAGATAAGGAACAAAAAGGGCAATCACACTGCTGGGAGTGTATTATAGACCCCCGAACAGTTAGAGGGAGATAGAAGAGCAGATATGTAGGCAAATCTCAGAGAAGTGCAAGAACAATAGGGCAGTAATAGTCGGGGATTTGAATTACCCCAATATTAACTGGGATAGTTTTAGTGTGAAAGGAATTGAGGGAGCAAAATTCTTGAGGTGCATTCAGGAGAACTTTTTGCCCAAGGCACACAAGAGGGGGTGCAGTTTTAGACTTAGTTTTAGGAAATGAAGATGGGTAGGTGGAAGGACTGGCAGTGGGAGAGCATTTTGGTGGTAGTGATCATAATTCAGTCAGTTTTAACATAATCATGGAAAAGGACAGAGATAGAACAGGAGTTAGAGTTTTCAATTAAGGCAAGGCCAATTTTACTAAACTGAGAAATTATTTAGCGAAAGTGGACTGGAAACAACTACTTAAAGGTAAATCAGTGTCAGAACAGTGGGAGACATTCAAAGGGGAAATTCAAGGGGTTCAGGATAAACATGTTCCCACAAAGAAAAAGGGTGAGGGAGCCAAATATAGCACCCCATTGTTATCAAGGAGCCTACAGGGTAAGATAAGGCAGAAAAGGAAAGCTTATATCCGAAACCGAGAACTCACTATTACAAAAAGACAAGAGGAGTACAGAAAGTGAAAGGGTGAAATCAAAAAAGAAATTAGGAAAGCAAAGTGTGGGCATAAAAGAATATTGGCAAACAAAATTAAGGTGAACCTAAAGATGTTTTATCAATACAGTCAGAGTAAGAGGATAACTAAGGAGAGAGTAGGGCCCATAAAAGACCAAGAAGGTAACCTATGTTAGGAGCGGAAGATATTGGTGTGGTTCTTAATGAATATTTTGTGTCTGTCTTCACAAAAGAGGGGGACGATATAGATATTGTAGTTAAGGAGGAAGAGTGTGAAGTATAGGATGTGATAAACCTGGGGAGAGAGGAAGTTTTAATGGGATTAGCATCCTTGAAAGTTGATAATTCACCAAGGTCAGATGAAATATATCCTAGGCTATTTAAAGAAGCAAGAGAGGAAATGGCAGTGGTTCTGACCATCATTTTCCAGTCCTCACTGGATACAGGTGTGGTGCCGGAGGATTGGAGAATTGCTAACGTTGTACCTTTGTTTAAAAAGGTAGAGAAGTATAGAACGAATTATTACAGGCCAGTCAGTCTAACCTTTGTTGTGGGCAAATTATTGGAATCCATTCTGAGAGGCAGGATAAAGTGTCACTTAGAAAGACACAGGTTAATCAAGGATAGTCGGCATGGATTTGTTAAAGGAAGATCTTATTTGACCAACTTAATTGAATTTTTTGAAGAAATAACAAAGAAGATAGATGAGGGTCGTGCAGTTGATGTGGTCTACATAGATTTTAGCAAAGCTTTTGACAAGGTCCCACATGGCAGACTGATTAAAAAATTAAAATCCCATGAGGTCCAGGGAAATGCAGCAAGGTGGATACAAAATTGACTCAGTGGCTGGAAATAAAGGATAATTGTTGACAACTGTTTTAGCGACTGGAGGGTTGTTTCCAGTGGCGTTCCGTAGGGCTCAGTTCTGCTTTTTGTGGTATATATTAACAAGTTGGGTGTAAAGGTAGGGGGCATAATCAAGAAGTTTGCTGATGACACAAAGATTGGTCATGTGGTAGACAGCGAGGAGGATAGCTGTAGGCTGCAGTAAGATATTGATGGTCTGGACAGATGGGCAGATAAGTGGCAAATGGAATTCAACTTGGAGAAGTGTGAGGCAGTGGGCGGCACAGTGGCGCAGTGGTTAGCACTGCAGCCTCACAGCTCCAGGGACCTGGGTTCGATTCTGGGTACTGCCTGTGTGGAGTTTGCAAGTTCTCCCTGTGTCTGCGTGGGTTTTCTCCGGGTGCTCCGGTTTCCTCCCACAAGCCAAAAGACTTGCAGGTTGATAGGTAAATTGGCCATTATAAATTGTCACTAGTATAGGTAGGTGGTAGGGAAATATAGGGACAGGTGGGGATGTTTGGTAGGAATATGGGATTAGTGTAGGATTAGTATAAATGGGTGGTTGATGGTCGGCACAGACTCGGTGGGCCAAAGGGATTGTTTCAGTGCTGTATCTCAAATCTAATTTGGGGAGGTCAAACAAGGCAAAGGAATACACGATTAATGGGAAAATACTGAAAAGTGTAGAGGAAGTAAGGGACCTCGGAGTGAATGCCCATAGATCCCTGATGGTAGCAGAACAGGTTGATAAGGTGGTTAAGAAGGCATATGGAATCCTTTCCTTTATTAGCCGAGGTATAGAATACAAGAGCTGGGAGGTTATGCTGGAACTGCATAACTCATTGGTTAGGCCACTACTTGGGTACTGTGTGCTGTTCTGGTCACATCATTACAGAAAGGATGTATTTGCACGAGAGAGGGTACAGAGGAGATTTACAAAGATGTTACCAGGACTGGAAAATGCAGCAATGAGGAACGATTGGATAGGCTGGGGTTGTTCTCCTTGGAACAGAGAAGGCTGAGGGGAGATCTGATTGAAATGTACAATATTTTTAGGGGCCTGGATAGAGTGGAGGTGAAGGGTCTATTCACCTTAGCAGAGAGGTCAGTGATGAGGGGGGCATAGATTTAAATTGATTGGTAGAAAAATTAGAGGGGAGAAGAGGAGAAACCTTTTCATCCAGAGGGTGGTGATGGTCTGGAACTCACTGCCTGAAAGGGTAGTTGCGGCAGAGACCCTCAACTCATTCAGAGGGATTCTGGATATGCACCTCAAGTGCCCTAAGCTGCAGGGCTTTGGACCAAATGCTGGAAGGTGGAATAAGAATGAATGGATCGTTTTTCTGCCGGCACAGACGCGATGGACCAAGTGGCCTCTTTCTGTGCCTTAAACTTACTATGATTCTAATTGGTCAACACAAAGGGGTATTACTTACACAATTCCGAAAGTTTATCAACAGCCAAAGAATGATTCTTGATTGGTTAAGAAAGGCATCCTTTAAACACAAATCTAAAGATGAATGAATGGCGGGAGGGTTAATTGGAAAGCAGCCAGGATAAAAGATGTCTTGTCTCTGTCCCTGTACAACAGTCAATTTTCAAACAACAACAAGAGAAAAGATAGAGAGAGAGAGAGACCAAAGAAATTTGAAGACTAGAAGCGCAAGAGCAATTAGTTGTGCGCTCTACCATCCAGTCTCTAATAGGGGTGGTATCTGTGTTAAGCTGTTAATCACTGCCTGAGTTTGTGACTACCTTTATCTCAATGAAGTCGATTCATAACAAAAGCTTTGTTGACAAGTCTGTTCTTGCCTTAGAAGAGAGCATTAAACCCCAACAATCTTATCATATCTTACACCCCTATCTCCTCCACCCTCCCCTCCAACTATAAGTGCAGGAACTCATTGACTTCTTTGTCACTGAGATTGAGACCATCTGATCAGCTACCTCTGCCATGTTCCTCCTTTCCACCAACCCACCAGGCTAAACATCCTCTAAACTCCCCACTGCCTTAGCACTGAACAACTCACATCTTTCTCTGGTTCTCTCCTATCTCCGCTCGTTCCCTTTCTGAGTTAATCTTGTCCATGAGACCCACCTCCTGCTCACTTGACCCTATTCCAATAAACTGCTGATCACCCAACGTCCCCTCCTGGTCCCCATGTTTATCAATGTTGTTACGGTTCTCTCTCTTCCAGTACTCTCCCTCTGTCTTTCAAATCTGCAGTTACCATCCCTTTTCTCAAAAAACAACCACCCCACTGTCCTTGCAAACTACCACCTCATATCCAACCTCCTTTCCTCTCCAAAGTCCTTGAAGGATTCTCAATTCCCAAATCCGTGCCCATCTTTCCTAGGACTCCATGTTTGAATCCACCAATCAGGCCTCCACCCCTGCCATAGTATCAACACAACTCTTGTCAAAGTCACAAGCGATTATCCCTAATCGTTCTTCTCTACTGTCTGAAGCCTTTGACACAGTTGACCACAGCATCCTCCTCCAACACCTCCCCACTGTCATCAGAACTGGGAAAAGTTAGAAATGTCATAGGTTTTAAGCAGGTGAAATGGGGAAGGTTGGAAAAAAACTTGATGGTCTGTGATAAAATGGAGGACAGGAGAGATTAAATAACAAAAGAGTTGGCGGTGCAGGGCCAAAGGGAGTGGCAATGGGACAAGTGAAGAAACAAAAGATGTCAAGAGGAGATGTGAAAGGTAGATTGATGAACAGCTGCTGTCAGAAAGCAAAAACAAGAAATAAACAAGAGTACGACTGAAATCTGCAAAGAAAAGTTGAAACAAAAATGGGTGCAGAGACTGTGGTTTGAAATTGTTGAACTCACTGTTAGTTTAGTTTAGTTTAGAGATACAGCACTGAAACAGGCCCTTCGGCCCACCGAGTCTGTGCCGACCATCAACCACCCATATATACTAATCCTACACTAATCCCATATTCCTACCACATCCCCACCTATCTCGAAATTTCCCTACCACCGACCTATGCTAGGGGCAATTTATAATGGCCAATTTACCTACCAACCTGCAAGTCTTTTGGTTTGTGGGAGGAAACCAGAGCACCCGGAGAAAACCCACGCAGACACAGGGAGAACTTGCAAACTCCACACGGGCAATACCCAGAATTGAACCCGGGTCGCTGGAGCCGTGAGGCTGCGGTGCTAACCACTGCGCCACTGTGCCGCCTGTCTGGTAGGTTGTAAAGTGCCTAATCAAAAGATGAGATGATGTTCCTTGAGCTTCCATTGAGCTTCACTGGAACACTGCAGTAGGCCAAGGACAGAGAGGTCAGTGTGAGAACAAGGTGGAGAATTAAAATGGCAGGTGACCGGAAGCTCGGGGTCACACTTGCAGACAGGATGGAGGTGTCCTGCAAAGTGATCAACCAATCTGCATTTGGTCTCCCCACTGTAAAGCAGACAGCATTGTGAGCAGCAAATACAGTATATTAAACTGAAAGTGTACACATAAATCATTGTCTTCCCTGGAAGGAGTGTTATGCGGCCCTGGACGGTGAGAAGAGAGGAAGTATCACGCCAGATTTTGCATCTCCTGCGCTTGCATAGAAAGGCGCTGTGGGAAGGAGAGGTGGTGTTGGGGGGTGGTGGGTGGTGGGGGGGGGGTGATAACTGAGGAGCAGACCAGGGTGTAGCAGAGAAAACAGTTCCCTTGGAATGCTGCAAGGGGAGGGGAAGATATCTTTAGTGATGGTGTCTTGCTGGACATGACAGAAATGGTGACGAATGATCCATTGAATAAGGAGCATTGTAGAGTGATGGTGAGGACAAAGGGAACCCTATCATGTCTCTGGGAAGGAGGGGAAGGACAGGGAGAAGTGCTTGAAGTGGGAAAGAAATGGTCGAGGGCCCTGTTAATCAAGGTGGGGGAATCCTTGGTTAAGCAAAAAAGGAAGACATATCAGAAGCACTGGTATGGAAGGTTATATAATCAGAACAGGTGCAATGGAGATGGAGAAACTGGGAGAATGGAATGGAGTCCTTATAGTAAGCAGAATGTGAGGAAGTGCAGTCGAGGTATGTGTTGGAGTCACTGAGCTTCTGATAAATATTTGTTGAAAGACTATTCCCAGAAATAGAGACAGAGAAGTCAAGGAAAGGAAGGGAAGAGTCGGAGATGGATCGTGTCAAGGTGAGAGAAGGGTGGAAATTGGAAGCAAAATTGATGAAATTTTCCAGTTCAGGATGAGA
Organism: Heterodontus francisci; assembly: GCF_036365525.1. Classification (NCBI taxonomy): domain Eukaryota; kingdom Metazoa; phylum Chordata; class Chondrichthyes; order Heterodontiformes; family Heterodontidae; genus Heterodontus; species Heterodontus francisci. The sequence continues at coordinate 31,982,180 of NC_090410.1, forward strand.
GCAGGAAACGGCACCGATACCATCATCAATGTACCAGAAAAAGAGGTGAGGGAGAGGGCCTGAGTCGGACTGGAACAAGGAATAAAAACTGAAAGTGCTGGAAATACTCAGCAGATCGGCAGCATCTGTGGAGATAGAGACAGAGTTAACGTTTCAGGTCTGTGATCTTTCATCAGAACAAGGAATGTTGCACATATCCCACAAAAAGGCAGGCATAGCTAGGACCCATGGCTGTTTGCAGCTCTGTGACATCATCCAACTTTGTCCCTATCTCAGCTCCTCTGCCAGTGAAACCCTCATTCATGCCTTTGTTACCTCTAGAACTGATCATTCCAACACATTCCTGGCAGTTTCCTTCATTCTACTCTCCTTAAACTTGAGGTCATCTAAAACCCTGCTGCCTGTGTCCGAACTTGTACCAAGTCCTGTTCCCCTATCATCCCTGCGCTCATTGATCTACATTGGCTCCCAGTGAAGCAACATCTTGATTTTAAATGCTCATCCTTGCTTTGAAATCCCTCTATCACCTCGCTCCTCCCTATCTCTGTAATCTCCTCCAGACCCCCAAACCCTCCATGTTATCTGTGCAGTTATAATTCTGTACTCTTGAGCATCTCCATTTTAATTGCTCTACCATTGGTGACCATGCATTCAGCTGTTTAGGCCCTAAAATGTGGAATTCCCTCCCTAAATCTCTCTGCCTCTCCACCTCGCTTTCCTCCTTTCAGACACTCCTTAAAACCTGCATCTTTGTCCAAGAATTTTGTCATTTGACCTAATATCTCTTTATGCGACTCACTGTCAAATGTGGTTTTAAAATGCATATGTGCAGCACCTTGGGATGTTTTTATTATGTTAAAGGTGCAAAACAAATGTCAATAGTAGTTGTTTATCATTTTTACAGAAGGAGTCTGTGCCAAGAGATTCAATTATTACCTCTCTGCTGCTATTCCCTCATAGCCATGCAAATATCTCCTTTTCAATATATATCCACATCCTTTGGAAAGTTACTATTGGATCTGCTTCCTACTTTCTCAGATACTGCAGTCCAGCTCACAACAAATCACTGCATCAAATTTCTCCTCATATCCTCTCTGGATTATTGCCAACTAAATCGGTGTCATCTTGTTATTGATCCTCCTGCCCTCTCTATTCTGTCCAAATCCCTCATGATGTCCCTGGTAAATCTATACTAACCATTCTCTGTTCCATGGAGAATCATCCCAGCTTTTCTAGTCTGTCCACATCACTGAGGGCCCTGGTAAAAATTCAGGAATTAGGTTTTTGTCTTGTGGGGGATCCCTGGAATGCCTCTGGAAGTGAGAGAATAGGTATAAGAAAAGCCTGAGAGAGAGTTTTTTTTGTTTGTGGGATGTGTGCATCACTGGCTATCCAGCATTTATTGCCCATCCCTAATTGCCCTTGGTGGTAGTGAGCTGCCTTCTTGAACCACAGCACTCGTTTGGGTGTATGTACACCAACAGTTCTTGCAGTTTCTTTCCAGGCCATTTCAGAGAGCATTTAAGAGACAACCACATTGCTGTGGGGCTGGAGTTACATGTAGGCCAGACCAGGTAAGTCCAGCAGATTTTCTTCCCAAACCAGCATTAGTAAAGCAGATGGAATTTATGGCAATCAGCAATGGTTTCATGGTCACCATTAGACTAGCTTTTTAATTCCAGATTTATTAATTGAATTCAAATTTCATCATTAGCAGTGGTAGGATTTGAACCCATGTTCCCACAGCATTAAATTAAAAGCAAAATACTTCTGATGCTGGAAATCTGAAGTAAGGGTTCTGAAGAAGGTTCTGACCTGAAACGTTAACTCTGTTTCTCTCTCCACAGATGCTGCCAGACCTGCTGAGTGTTTCCAGCATTTCTTGTTTTTATTCCCACAGCATTAGCCTGGGCTCTGGATTATTAATCCAGTGACATTACCACGACACGACCACCTCCAGGAGTTTCTTTCCTGTGGGTTCTCTGGAACAGTTAGTAATTGTGGATGGTTTCTCAGAATTATGCCACCAACTCGAGTAAGTCCGATGTAATTGTAAATATTTATTCTGTTACCAGTGATTGCATCACCATTTATATAGATGGGGCTCTTGGAATCTAATCACATGGGTCTCTGGTTGGGAATCAAAACTTGTGGGGACTCCTCAGGAATGTTTCAATGTTTAGAGCAGCTAGATGACCACAAATGACAATGTGTAGGGTCAATGGTTGTGTATTTCTTGGAGCAATTCTGGATCACGTGTGCACAATCTTTAGGGTCTGGGAGTGTGACAGCATTTGAAGGGCAATGGAAATAGAATGATGTTTGACCCAGAAATGAGTAAAGAATATTCTCGGGCTATACCACATGGTTTGGTCTCACTGGCTGAGTTTAAAGTCCACCCTGTGAATTGGAGAGAAATTCACCGAAATTACAGAACACATTCATTCACAGAAATATCGGGAAACCTGTAAATAAATCTGTTCTCACTGCACCCAATGCTGTCAGACTGTGGATTTCACCCAGTCTGTTCTTCCTTGGACTCTGGGGAGATTCCCTTTCTTTTCCCCTTCTTGAAACTGTCTCTGCTCTGTCAACTCAAGTTTCCTCTGTTCTAATTGTGTTTTAGCTAACATTATCCTGTCTGTTTCTGACTCTAACCCTATCTCTGAATTTTCAGGTTCAAGTGAAAAATGGTTGGCCTCAAGTCTTAGGATTTCGGATTTATGAGCTTTTGCACAGAAACTGATCCCAAAATGCCCAGCTACATTCCTCAACACTTCAATAGGTAGGGCCTTTAAACTAGCCCAAGTTACTTCACCCTGTCTTAGGAAGGTACTGGTCTCGACAGTGAACATATTCTAATCTAACAGGACTTGACAGGGTAGTGATGCAGGAAGGATGTTCCCGATGGTGGGGGAGTCCAGAACCAGGAGTCATAGTCTAAGGATACGGGGTAAACCTTTCAGGACTGAGATGAGGAGAAATTACTTCACCCAGAGAGTGGTGAGCCTGTGGAATTCACTACCACAGAAAGCAGTTGATGCCAAAACATTGTATGTTTTCAAGACGGAGTTAGATATAGCTTTTGTGGTGAAAGGGATCAAAGGATATGGGGAGAAAGCGGGAACAGGTTACTGAGTTGGATGATCAGCCATGATCATAATGAGTGGCGGAGCAGGCTCGAAGGGCCGAATGACCTACTCCTGCTCCTATTTTCTATGTTTCTGTATGAGTATTCTTGTAGTGAAACACAAGAAAACATGTATTGAAGTATATTTTTAAATTTTGATAGGGATCAATTTGGTTTCCCACGTCCAATTTTTCATTTGTCGTTGGGTTATGAAACCAGACTCTAGCCCCCAAGTTTCTGTTATGGTCAGATGAGAAGGGGGTTTCAGGCTCCCCGCTCTTGCACTTCCTCTTATTTGACTGCAACAGGGTTTATTCTTTTTGAAACAATGGTTTTGCTTTCCACCTCTCTGAGTCTTTTACCTTTTCCCTTTACCGTGATTGTGAAAGAACCAATTGAACAGGTTTTCTTGAGTTTAAACAAGAAAGAGATAAGTTTATTAAACCCAACACTCTACCCTGATTTAAAAATATTAAAAAATATATACACTACACTTTCACTTTCACACAAGAATCACACAAACACAAATAGATTACAGTGAGGAAAATAGATTTGGTGGTTGGATTAAAGTCCAGAATAAATGGAATTTAAATACACAGCCTGTGATGTGGATGATCTGCTAGTCCTCTGACTGAAGTCCTTACTTGTCAAAGTGCACTTTGGTTGGCCTGCTTTGCTCTGGGTTTTCTTGAAGGCAAAATTGCAGTTGGCGCTCCTCCCCTGGTCGTTGGCTGTAGCAGTCTGTAGGCTTGCAGGCTCTCCTCAGTCGCAGACGGTTTTTAAACTTGATATTTTATGGGGTGAAAAAGAGAGAGAGAGAGATAGGGAAGCCCATAGCTTCCTCTACTGCTGCACTCTCAGTTTCCGCTTGTCTCTTGTCCTAGTTTCTTCAGAGATGCTCAGACGGTCGGATGGTTCTCTCAATCTCCTTTGTTTTTATTGAGGGTTTCTGTAACCTTCTAATGAAATTCAATGTTCCACATCCCCCAGGATGTAAATCCACACTTGGAGGTGATTAGCTTTTCAAAGTCCTTATGTGAGGATTGCCTTGACTGTTGTGCTAATGAAGCCATTTTTAATAATTCAATCACTTAGAGCAAGCCATTTTACTGGCTGGGCCACTTGTTAGACTTTGTCTCCAGTTCCGTCTCCTGGTATTTCAGATGTAAATTGCAGTGGCCATCTTGGCTGCAAGTTTTTTTTAAGTAACTGTAGGATTTTTCCATTAAATATCTAATGTAAGTTTCCAACTGATTAAATTAATATTTCTTATTCGGGCATACAGGTTTTCTTGACATATTGTTATGCGAGTAAGGAAATAGGCAGCATAGTTTTGGATGTTATAGAGTGACGAATGTGGGAGACCATGGGGAGTGTATTTGAATTGTCAAGCCTACAGGTACTTCAGACATGAATGTGGATTTCAGCAGCAAATAAGTTGGGGCAGGGGCAATGTCAGTTAATGTTATGGAGGTGGAAACAGGCGGTCGCATTGATGTTGAAGATATGAGGACGCAAGCTCACCTTGGGGTGAAATATGGCAACAAGGTTGTGAACAGTCTGGATTAGTCTCAGGAGGTTGCCAGGGAGAGTAACTAGGGAATGGAGTTTGTATCGGGAGGACTGAAGACAATGAATTCAATCTTCCCAGTATTTAATTGGAGGAAATTTCTGCTCATCCAGTATTGGATGTTGGTCAAGCAGTCTGACCATATAGAGACAGTGGAGGAGTCAAGAGAGATGGTGGTCAGGTAGAGCTGGGTGTTGTCAGTGTACATGTGAAAACTAATGATGTGCTTTTGGATGATGTCACCAAGGGGCAGCATGAAGATGAGAAATAGAAGGGGACAAGGATAGATCCTCAGAGGATACAATAGTGATCAATGCTGGAATGGGAAGAAAAGCCATTGCAAGTAATAGCCTGGCAATGATTACATAGACAAGAATGTAACAGGCAAGTGCAGTCCCAACCAGCTGGACAACAGTGGGGAAGTACGGTGTGTTCAAAAGTGTCAAAGGGTGCAGATTGATCGAGAAGGATGAGGAGGGATAGTTTACCTTTGTCACAGTCACATGGGATATCATTGTGACTTTGATCAGGACCATTTTGTTATTTGGGCAGAGAAAGAAACGTGATTGGAGGGATTTAAGGATAGAGTTCCGAGAAAGACAGGCACGGATTTGAGAGGTGACAAAACGTTCAAAGACTTTGGAGAGGAAGGGGAGTTTGGAGATGGGGTGGTAGTTTGCAAGGACAGAGGGGACAAGGGGATTTTGTTGAGGAGAGGGTTGATGACAGCAGATTTAGAGGAGAGAGAGGGATAGAACCTGAAGAGAAGAAACAATGTCAGCTAAAATGGGGACCAGGAGGAGAAGTTTAGTGAGAATAGTTTCAAATGAAAGGAGGTGTGTCTCATAGACAGGATGAAATCAGAGAGGGCACGAGGGGAGATAGGAAAGAAAATAGAGAAAACTGTGAGTTTAGAGTTGGGGCGGAGGGGGAGCTTTAGACCAGGTTTGGCTCAGTGGGATAGGGGATGGGAGGGAATTGGCAGAGACAGCTGATCGGATGGTCTCATCCCAATGACAAAGAAGTCGATGAGCTCCTCACACTTATTGTTAGAGGTGAGGATGACAGACAATGGAGTGAAGTTTAATAAGCTGGTGTGAAATAGAGAAAAGAAGGCGGGGCTTAAATTCTCATTGCAGGATGATCCAGGAATAGTGAGCAGTTTCAGCAGATGAGAACAGGACCTAATAGAACTTTATGTGACCTGGCAGTGTTGCTAAACAAGTTGTCTGTCATATCCTTTCAATTCTGCATCCCTTGGAATTATGGGAGCTGAGATGAGACTTTAGTACAGAACTTTAGTTAGGCCACACTTAGAATATTGTGGGCAATTCTGGTTGCCACACTACCAGAAGGACGTGGAGGCTTTGGAGAGGGTACAGAAGAGGTTTACCAGGATGTTGCCTGGTCTGGAGGGCACTAGCTATGAGGAGAGGTTGGATAAACTCAGATTGCTTTCACTGGAACGACGGAGGTGGAGGGGCGACATGATAGAGGTTTACAAAGTTATGAGCGGCATGGACAGAGTGGATAGTCAGAAGCTTTTTCCCAGGGTGGAAGAGTCAGTTACTAGGGGACATAGGTTTAAGGTGCGAGGGGTAAAGTTTAGAGGGGATGTGCGAGGCAAGTTCTTTACACAGAGGGTGGTGAGTGCCTGGAACTTGCAGCCGGGAGAGGTGGTGGAAGCAGGTACGATAGCGACGTTTAAGAGGCATCTTGACAAATACATGAATAGGAAGGGAATAGAGGGATACGGTCCCCAGAAGTGCAGAAGGTTTTAGTTTAGGCAGGCATCAAGATCGGCGCAGGCTTGGAGGGCCGTATGGCCTGTTTCTGTATTGTACTGTTCTTTGTTCTTTGTTCTTTGAGGGCTGTACCAGAGGAAATGGCCAGAGGGCATTTGGGTTGAGAGCTTCAAAAGTTGAACAGCAGATGCAGTCGAGCAAATCAGTAGCTGCAGAAATGTTGTGGAAAATGGAGGGCCAAAGGCCAGACAGTTGGCATTTTGAAAGTGCAGTTGTAAGGCTTTTTGCTGGGGTGATACAGAAGGAGGTAGGGTTGGGGCGTGGGAGGGGGATATGGGTGGAGACTGAGACAAGGAGGTGATTAGAGATGGCCTTATCTTTGATTGAAGCGAGACCACGTGAGATTGCATGGTCAAGGTTGTAGCCGTGAAGATGAATTGGGAAGTTTAGATGGAAGGAGAGATTCAGGGAAGATTGGAGGGTGATGAACTCAGAGGAGGGACATAATGATGAGTTGAGAGGAAGATTGAAATCATTGAGCATGTGAAGTCATTCAGTGCAGAGGCTGAGGGAGCAAAGCAATGAAGATATCTGAGTGAGAATATTTTCATTGTACTTGGGAGTCGGTAGAGAATGAGGATTTTGATTGAGAGGTGAGAGGGGTGGAGCAATGGGAGATGCTGAAAGGGGGAGAAAGTGCCAAAGGAGTAGGGGGTCAGGCCAAGGTGTGATCTGGTGATAAGTGCCACACTGCCACGGCATTAATCTTCGTGGGGATTGTGGTGGAAGGTATAGCCAGGTGGGGAGGCTTCATTTAGGGGGAAAGTGTTATCACCCCTCAGCCAGGTTTCCATTGAGGCCATGATGTCAATGCAATCATCCACAATAACCTCATGGATGGAAAGTGCATTGAAGAGACATTCTGGTGGGAGATGTGTAGAGGGGTGGTGAGAGCTGATCCACTGGCTGAGTCCATAGTTTCAGCAGTGAGAGGGGTGAGTTGGACGAGAAAGATATTGGAAGATTAGCCTTCAGTGGGTGCACTGGGTAGGAGATTCAGTGAAAGATTAGGATGGGCAATTGGGATTGATGCTCGCAATGAACGAGCGCCGAGGGCCTCGATGACCACTGGGGAGGATGCTGAGAGAGATAAATGTGGGAAGCTGTAGACTTATCCAATAAAAGAGAGACGGGGTAGTGGTCACGGGAGATGTTCCAGATTAGTTTAATTTTATTCTAAACGTATTATTAGCGGAAAGGATTTTCTGCATACAGCAGTTGCTCTACGTGTACATTAAATGCAAACTCAATCAAATCATCTCGGTTTGTCTTTAAAACAACCTGATTACAGAGACTGAGTGGAGAGAAGCTGGGTTCACATGTGGTCTCGAAATAAAAATCTTCCATTTTCCTCATTATTTTATAATCTTAGAAAGTACAGCGAAGGGATATTTCACCCCATTCGTCAGTTGCTCTCTAAACTTACTCTGGGTCACAGCGTAAATAAAAGTGTTTGTGCAGCAACTCAGGAGCTGAAGCATAACTGCAAGGTGTTCTACAAAGGGTGATGTGCCAACAGAATCAATCAGGCCCAACAGAACAATTCTATTATACATCGTAGACACCAGGAACAGAACCCATAGAAGGATAAAATTCCCCGATATCATAAAAAGTAAAGTTACTGATTTTCTTCTGTTCACTGTCTCTGGATCACTGTGACTCTCCCCACTGACCCGGTCCCGAAGTCTCTTGCGAATTCTGATGGTCACTAGAATGTGTCTGACAGTTAAAACATTGAGCATCAGAATCAGAATAAATGGTACACACGGGGTGAAAATATAATGTAGCAATTCAATTGCTGCCCATACTGGTGAAAGCAGAACACTCCAGGGAAGAATGCAGAGCCAGGGGCCTCGAAAACGGAAATAGCTGCTTGAAAGCATAAAGTACCAGAAAATATTTTTCACACAGAACAACACAGACATTGTTCCAATAATCACAGCCGCCGATTTCTCAGTGCAATATTTAGTTTTTAGTTTCTGGCAGCAAATGGCCACAAATCGATCAAAGGTGAAAGCGACAGTGAACCAGACAGAACAGTCCGTTGTTGCATAAAGTAGGACAGCGTGGATATTACACACTGGAATATCAAACAGAAATTGAAATATTCTACGATAACTAATGGGAATTTGTCTCGGTATCAGATCGAAGATAATGACCAGTAGATCTGCCGCTGCCATGGCCACCAAGTAACGAGTGACATATTTGGAGAGACCACACTTTCCCCGAGACAGGATCACAATCGTCACGAAGTTAACTTTAAGGAGGAGGGAAAAACAAGGACATTATACATCAGAATGGAAGCAGGAAAATCAATATGGTGGATCCATGGGTAGCATAAACTGAATGCTGACTATATCCTGCGATGGAATACAATGTGATAGAACTTTATGATAGAGATAAGGGTTCACACCAACTATCAGTCATGAATTAAGTAGTCCATGTCTGAAGAATTGGATAAATAAACACAAAACTAAAATGCTTATGTCCATTCATAAATGTGCAACATTAAAATATGGTCTCCCCTGGTGTACAGAGAGTAAACACACTGACAGGTGCCCTGCAAAACCAAAGAGATCAATTCTCAGTCTGGTCAGTTACAATAGGAATCAGTTACCCTGGGCTTATGGAGGAGCAATTACCAGGGTCCCTCTCCTGATCAGTGACCCTTGGATATGCTGAGGTTTTAATAGCACAGCTTCTGCTGCTGATCCATGACCGTGGGATATGATGCAGGTTGGGTTCCTGTTTCAGATTCTTTGCAGTTAGTCTTTGGCACGATCCCAACCCACCTGTTTTTGTGAATTAAGATTCAGTCCTTTGATGCTTCGGCAAACTGGGATATATGGCTCTCAAATTCATTATTGTGTTATCTCAGTCATAAATAAATATCATGAATCGTCGACGACTCAGATCAGATCATCTTGGCACATTGCTAGCCACTTCCTTCCAATACAAATACATTCCAATTATCCAAACTCTCTATGTTCTACTGCATAATCAATCTTCTAACCGGGTCAATAAGTTGCCTTCAATTCCAGGAGCTTTATTTTTAACTAAATTCTTCTGTGGAACCTGATCGACTGCCTCCTGGAAGTCCAAATAAACTACATCCATAGTCATTCCGTTGTCCACCATTTAAATTATCTCCTCAAAAAAATCAATTCGATTTGTTAGATATGAATTAGTTTTTTTTAAATTCCATGCTGTCTCTTCCTAATTCCCACAACTTGTTCCAAGTGCTCAGTGACTCTGTCCTCAATTGTGTATTCCAATAATTTCCTCACAACAGATGTTGTACTAGCAACTCTCTAATTTCCTGGATTCTTTCTGTCACCTTCCTTGTTTGTTTTAATTTTGTAATTTTCTCATCTAAATGTAAAATTCCTGAATTAAGAGAACTTTGTCAAATAATGACTAAAACATTTGCAATTTCCTCAAGTACATTTTTAAAATCCAGTGGTGGAAACAGTCAGGTTCTGGAGATCGTCAGTCTTTACTGCCATTATTTTTTCCAATATTCTTCTCTTGCTTCTGTTAATTTTAGTGAGTTCCAGTTCTTGATTCATTGTGGAATGTGAGGTATATTATCCTCTTGCTCTGCAGTGAAGACTGACACAAAGCAATTATGCAACAAGCCTGGCATTTCCCTTATTTTCATTATCTTTCACATCACCTTTTTGCAGCTTTTACCATCTTTTTTTTACCCTTTCTTTTTTGTTCTTCATCTTTCTGACAGTTCCCTCAACTTATTCTATTCTTCTCATTTTTGGAGTCACAGAGTCATAGAATTATACAGCACAGAAACAGACCCTTCGGCCCACCATGTCTATGCCGGCCATCAAGCACCTATCTATTTTAATCCCATTTTCCAGCAGTAGGCCTGTAGCTTTCTATGCTATGGCGTTTCAAGTGCTCATCTAAATACTTCTTAAATGTTTTGAGGGTTCCTGCCTCTACCACCACTTCAGGCAAAGTGTTCCAGATTCCAACTACCCTCAAATCCTTTCTAAACCACCTGCCCCTTACCTTAAATCTATGCCCTCTGGTTATTGATCCCTCCGCTAAGGGATAAAGTTTCTTCCTATCTACCTTATCTAAGGGAACCTTGGATAATGAGGGATATTGTGAGACTAGTCAAAAAGAAAAAGGAAGCATTTGTAAGGGCTAGAAGGCGGGGAACAGACAAAGCTCGCTGTTGCTCCATTTGGTTTTGCCAGGGGAACTCAGATTGGATGAAATTACAGCTTTGGTCCAAACATGGAAAAAGAGCTGAATTCGAAAAGTGAGGTGAGAGTGGCTGCCCTTGACATCAAGGCAGCATTTGACCAAGTTTGGCATCAAGAGCATCAGCAAAATTGAAATAATGGAAATCAGGGGAAAACACTCCACTGGTTGGAATCATATGTGGCATAAAGGAAGATGGTTGTGGTTGTTGGAGGCCAATCATCTCAGCCCCAGGACATAGACTAAGAGTCATTTATGGCACAGAATGAGCTCCAACACATTAAGTTCATGCCGGCTCTCCATGGTGCTATCTAGTCAGTCACATTCCACTGCGCGATCCCTGTAGCCCGGCAGGTTTATTACTTTCAAGTGGCCATCTGTTGTAGGGTATTCCCAAGCGCGGAGGCACCTGCCGTAAATATCATAATGTTTAAATATTATTTGAGTAACCAGTAACATGTAATATTAGTGAACAGTGAGGAGGTTGCAAAGCACCATGCGGCTCAGTTAACTTGACCGCATTCCACAGGAGCTGAGTAATCCAATCTCAAACAAAAGGCTAATTAAAATGAAAAGCAGACGCTGACAAAGGTGCTAACAATTGTAAAGAGGTGAAGATAAGGGGGTATGGAAAACATCATGAGTAATCCCCTATCTGTGTATGGGCCGGTCATGCAGCCCCTTAATGCCTAGTAACCACTTCTATTGACTCTAATAATCAATGTATATAATCGATAATCGTTGTGATTGGACCATGTCCGGCCGGGATGGGCTGAGTAACTGTTTGAAAATGTATAAGTATGGATGATTTTCCTTTGTTCAGTGGAGAGGCATCTGGACAGCCCAGTGACCAGCTCCCCGCTGGCATAACTAAATAAACTGTTTGACATTGGAGCAGACCTGAGTGTCGAGTGATTCTTCTAGATTCATTCCCGCTAACACCATCCAATTTTCTTTTGCAGTCATTGATCTTCTCCATAGTGAGGAAGGTTATTATCTCAGAATCCTGATGTGGAATCGGTATAGGTGGAGCTAAGAAACACCAAGGGGCATAAAACACTGGTGGAGGTTGTATATAGACTACCAAACAGCAGTACTGATGTAGAGGATGGCATTAAACAGGAAATTTGAGATGCGTGCAATAAGGGTGCAACTGTAACTGTGGGTGAATTTAATCTACATATTGATTGGGCAAACCAAATTAGCAATAATACTGTGGAGGAGAAATTCCTGGAGTGCATACGTGATGGTTTTTTGGACCAATACGTTGAGGAACCAGCTAGAGAACAGGCCATCCTAAACTGCGTATTGTGTAATGAGAAAGGATTAGTTAACAGACTTCTTGTGCTTGAGGAAGAGCAAACATAACATAAGAGAATTCTCCATTAAGATGGAAAGTGAGAGAGTTGATTCCAAGACTCGGGTCCTGAATCTAAATAAAGGAAACTATGAAGGTACGAGGCGTGAGCTGGCTATGATAGATTGGGGAACGTTACATAAAGGTTGACAGTTATTACGCAATGGCTAGCATTTAAAGAGTGCATGGATGTATTGCAAGAATTGTTCATTCCTGTCTGGAGCAAAAATAAAACAGGACGGGTGGCTCAACCATGGCTTACAAAATAAATTAGGGATAATATTAGATCCAAGGAGAAGAAATAAAAAATGGCCAGAACAAGCAACAAACCTGAGATTGGAAGCAGCTTAGATTTCAACAAAGGAGGACAAAGGGATTGATTACGAAGGGAAAAATAGACTATGAGAGTAGGCTTGCAGAAAACATAAAAACTGACTGTAAAAGCTTCCATAGATAAATGAAGAGAAAAAGATTAGTGAAGACAAATGTGTGTCCTTACATTCAGAAAGGGGGAAATTTATAATGGGGAACAAAGAAATGGCAGACCAATTAAATACATACTTTGGTTCTGTCTTCACAAAGGAGGACACAAATTACCTCCCAGAAGTGTTGGGGAACATAGGGTCTCGTGAGATGGAGGAACTGTATGAAATCAGGATTAGTAGGGAAATGGTGTTAGGGAAATTGATGGGATTGAAGGCCGATAAATCCCCATGGCCTGATAATCTACATCCCAGAGTACTTAAGGAAGTGGCCCTTGATATAGTAGATGCATTGCTGGTCATTTTTCAAAATTCGATTGACTCTGGAACAGTTCCAATGGATTGGAGGGTAGCTAATATAACCCCACTATTTAAAAAAGGAGGTTGAGAGAAAGCAGGGTATTGTACAATGGTTAGCCTCACATTAGTAGTGGGGAAAATGCTAGAATCTATTATAAGAGATGTAATAGCAGAGCACTTGGAAAACAATAACAGGATCGGACAAAGTCAATGTGGATTTATGAAAGGGATATCATGCTTGACAAATCTGCTGGAATTTTTTGAGGATGTAACTTATCGAATAGATAAGGGAGAACCAGTGGATGTGGTGTATTTGGACTTTCAGAAGGCTTTCGATAAGGTTCCACCTAAGAGATGAGCGTATAAAATTAAAACACATGGGATTGGGGGTAAGGTACTGACATGGATAGAGAACTGGTTGGCAGAGAGGAAACAAAGGGTAGGAATAAACGGGTCTTTTTCCGAGTGGCAGGCAGCGGGGTACTGCAGAGATCAATGCGAGATCCCCAGCTATTCACAATATATCGTAATGATATAATGTTCAGTTTAGTTTAGTTTAGAGATACAGCACTGAAGCAGGCCCTTCGGCCCACCGAGTCTGTGCCGACCATCAACCACCCATTTATACTAATCCTACACTAATTCCATATTCCTACCACGTCCCCACCTGTCCCTATATTTCCCTACCACTTACCTCTTCTCGGGGCAATTGCTAATGGCCAATATACCTATCAACCGGCAAGTCTTTGGCATGTGGGAGGAAACCGGAGCACCCAGAGGAAACCCACGCAGACACAGGGAGAACTTGCAAACTCCACACAGACAGTACCCAGAATTGAACCCGGGTCGCTGGAGCTGTGAGGCTGCGGTGCTAACCACTGCGCCACTGTGATATATAATTAAATGTAATATATCCAAGTTTGCAGATGACACAAAGCTGGATGGGAGTGTGCGCTGTGAGGAGGATGCAGAGAAGCTCCAGTGTGATTTGGACAGGTTGAGTGAGTGGGCAAATACAAATATAATGTGGATAAATGTGAAGTTATCCACTTTTGTGGCAAAAACAGAAAGAGAGATTGTGAAAGGGGGAGGTGCAGTGAGACCTGGGTGTCCTTGTGCACCAGTCGCTGAAAGTAAGCATGCAGGTGCAGCAGGCAATTAAGAAGGCGAATAGTTAGTTGGCCTTCATAGCGACAGTATTCGAGTACAGGAGCAAGGATGTCTTGCTGCAATTATACAAGGCATTGCTGAGATCAGATCTGGAGTATTGTGTGCAGTTTTGGTCAGGACTGGACAGACTAGATGCAGGAAGGATGGTCCCGATGGTGGGGGAGTCCAGGACTAGGGGTCACAGTCTAAGGATAAGTAGTAAGCCATTTAGGATAGAGATGAGGAGAGATTTCTTCACCGAGACAGTGGTAAACCTGTGGAATTCTCTACCACGGAAAGCAGTTGAGGCCAAATCATTAAATATATTCAAGAAAGAGTTAGATATAGTTCTTAGGGCTGTGATCAAGGGATACGGGGAGAAAGCGGGAACAGGTTACTGAATTTGGATGATCAGCCATGATCGCATTGAATGGTGGAGCACACTTGAAGGGCCAAAAGACCTACTCCTGCTCCTATTTTTCGATGTTTCTATGTTTCTGTGTTTCTATTTCCACCACCCTTGTGGACAGTGAGTTCCAGGTAATTACCAACCACTGCGTAAAAAAAGTTCTTCCTCATATTCCCCCTGCCTCTCTTGTCCAAATCCTTCAATCTGTGTCCCGAGTCCTTGTACCATTATTTAAAGGGTTCAATTTTTCTTTGTCTAACTTATCTAAGCTTGCCATAATCTTGTACACTTCTAATAAATCCTCCCTTAATCTCCTCCATTCTAAGGAAAACAATCCCAGCGTTTCCAACCTAACCTTGTAACTATAATCCCCTATCCCTGGAACCAGGTTTCCTGAACAACAAAATGAACTATTTATTAATAAACCAAGTTTTCAACACTAATGAGATGAATCCATATGTATGGAACAATTTTATAACTCCTTCCATTTTCTTAACCCTCATTCACTTACAAACATTCAATTACCAACGGTTAACCAGGAAAAAATGTTTATATTGATTTTATAACAGTTTCTTAGGGATAATAAAATAATTGGGATGTATCTTCTGGCAGTATTTTCCTGGATTGGTGAGGTGTCCCAGAGTCAAATATCAAGATGCCACTCGATGTCTCTCCAGGTGAAATTAATGAACAGTCTATGGTGGAGAGGCAGTCACTGTAGTTCATTTGCAACAGGCATCATGCAGATCTTTCAGCAACAGGCAGTAGCAGCAGGTCACATTAAATTTCACAGCAGTAGTCTAACAGTAGAAACTTTGTTGAGATTTCAGGAACTTCGAAATATACAAAAGTCAATGGGACTTACGCTGGAGGCAACAGCAACTTGCCCCACCTGAAATACAGGCTTTCTTTCTCCAAAGCAGGGTTTCTCCACAGACGGGAACAAATCTTATTTTTTCTGGATCTGTTCCTCTCTCTTCAGGCATAAACAGCAACAAGGGATTTAGATTTTGAATTCATGAAGCGATTAGGCTGTTACTTGATACAGGAATTATTCTTCAAGAGAAAGAGTTTTCTAAGGCTGTATTCCTGGTCAGTTTCCAGCAGTAAATATTAGCTGCTCACAGCTCCCCTGTTTTTATTCACACTGCCAAAATGAAACTGAACGCGTTTTTCAATAGGAGTCACAAAATCATTGTAAAATCTTCCTGTTGCTTGGATGCAAATTGCCCTGCAGCCTGGACTTCAAATACCACAAGTCTCTGCTGTCACAGAAAATAGCAACAGCTCTTAAAGGCACACTGACCTCTTAATTTAAAAAAAAAACTCTTATGACAAGCCTAAGATCTCATCTGTTTTACTAACTACTCTCAATATGCTCTCTCGCCTTCAAAGGTCAATTCACATGTACCCCCAGGTCCCACTGTTCCTCTATACTCCTGAGAACTGTGCCATTAAGTCAATATTGCATCTCACCGTTCCTTCTGACACAATGCATCATCTCACACTTGTCAGTATTAAATTCCATCTGCCACCTCTATGTCCATTCTGCTAGCCTATCTATGTCCTGGTGCAAGTGGTTCATGTCATCCTCAGTGTTTGCCACACCTCCAAGTTTGGCATCATGTGCAAATTTTGAGATTCTACTGTATTCCAAGATCCAAATCATTTCCATATAACAAGAACAGCAGTGGTCCCAGAACTGACCCTTAGGGAACACTACCATCTATCATCCTCCAATTTCAAAAACAGCAATTTACTATGACTCACTGTTTTCAGTCTTTAAGCCAATTTTTTTTTTATCCAATTGGACACTGGCCCTCTCAATACATGAGCCTCAATTTTATTAGCCAACCTTTTATGTTGTGCCTTATCAAATACTTTCTTAAACTCCATTTTAACAACATCCACCACATTCCCTTCATCAATCTTCTCTTGTCACTTTATCAAAAATTTAAATTATGTTAGTCAAGCATAATTTCCCTTTTAAAAATCCATGCTGGCTTTCCCTAATTAACTCAAATCTCTCCAAGTGTCTGTTGAATTTTTCCTGATTATTGTTTCTAAAACCTTATCACCCACTGATGCTAAACTAACTGGTCTGTCGTTGCTCAGACTCTCCTTACACCCTTTCTTGAATACGGATGTCACATTTATCACTCTCCAGCCCTTCTATTATCTCCATCTCCACTTTTTTCTAGCCACCTGGGACACAAGCCATCCTGTCGTATCTAACCAAGCATAGCCAACCTTTTTACTGCCTCCCTGTCTCAATTTATATCCTCTACTTGCTCCCCTTCTACCTGTATTTTGTCAGATTCCACTTCCTTAGTGAACCCTGATACAAAGTACTCATTAAGTATATTTGCTTTGGCCTGCACCTCTAAACATATATTACCCTTTTAGTCCCGAATCGGCCCCAATCCACCTCTTACTATCTGCTTACATGCTGGTGGAAAATCCTTGGGTTCCCTTATATGTTGACTGACATTCTATTCTCATATTGTCTCTTTGCCAGTCTTATTTTCCTCTTCACCTCACCTCTCAACTTATTGTATTTGGCCTGGTTCTCACTTGAAGAATTCACCTAACATGTATCATACACTCTCTTTTGTTCTAGGAAGGTACTGCCCTCGAATGTGGACATTTTAGTACTCAAGCACTGAAAACCACAAGAAAACCTGAAATGAAGTGTTTCAATTATTGATAGGGATCCAAATGTGAGCTTTCAACTTTCTGTTCTGGTCAAGTGATGAGGGGTCGAAAAGCTTCCCTCTTTTCCCTCTCCTTGTTTCACCACAACAGATTTAATTCTTTTTGGAAGTGGATGCACTGGTCAATTCAATAGGTGTTTGATTCCTTACTTGCTATGATCATAACAAGAACGCGGAGAAGCTTTCTTGAGTTCGCAAAGAAAGCGGTTAACATTATTGTTAGAAATTAGAAATTAGAACATTACAGTGCAGTACAGGCCCTTTGGCCCTCGATGTTGCGCCGACCTGTGAAACCATCTGACCTACACTATTCCATTTTCATCCATATGTCTATCCAATGACCACTTAAATGCCCTTAAAGTTGGCGAGTCTACTACTGTTGCAGGCAGGGCGTTCCACGCCCCTCCTACTCTCTGAGTAAAGAAACTACCTCTGACATCTGTCCTATATCTATCACCCCTCAACTTAAAGCTATGTCCCCTCGTGTTTACCATCACCATCTGAGGAAAAAGACTCTCACTATCCACCTGATCTAACCCTCTGATTATCTTATATGTCTCTATTAAGTCACCTCTCCTCCTCCTTCTCTCCAACGAAAACAACCTCAAGTCCCTCAGCCTTTCCTCGTAAGACCTTCCCTCCATACCAGGCAACATCCTAGTAAATCTCCTCTGCACCCTTTGCATAGCTTCCATATCCTTCCTATAATGCGGTGACCAGAACTGCACGCAATACTCCAGGTGCGGCCGCACCAGAGTTTTGTACAGCTGCAGCATGACCTCATGGCTCCGAAACTCGATCCCCCTACTAATAAAAGCTAACACACCATATGCCTTCTTAACAGCCCTATTAACCTGAGTAGCAACCTTCAGGGATTTATGCACCTGGACACCAAGATCTCTCTGTTCATCTGCACTACCAAGAATCTTCCCATTAGCCCAGTACTCTGCATTCCTGTTACTCCTTCCAAAGTGAATCACCTCGCACTTTTCCGCATTAAACTCCATTTGCCATCTCTCAGCCCAGCTCTGCAGCCTATCTATGTCCCTCTGTACCCTACAACATCCTTCGGCACTATCCACAACTCCACCGACCTTAGTGTCATCCGCAAATTTACTAACCCACCCTTCTACACCCTCTTCCGGGTCATTTATAAAAATGACAAACAGCAGTGGCCCCAAAACAGATCCTTGCGGTACACCACTAGTAACTAAACTCCAGGATGAACATTTGCCATCAACAACCACCCTCTGTCTTCTTTCAGCTCGCCAATTTCTGATCCAAAGCTCTAAATCACCTTTAACCCCATACTTCCGTATTTTCTGCAATAGCCTACCATGGGGAACCTTATCAAACGCCTTACTGAAATCCATATACACCACATCCACTGCTTTACCCTCATCCACCTGTTTGGTCACCTTCTCGAAAAACTCAATAAGGTTTGTGAGGCACGACCTGCCCGTCACAAAACCGTGCTGACTATCGCTAATGAACTTATTCTTTTCAAGATGATTATAAATCCTGTCTCTTATAACCTTTTCCAACATTTTACCCACGACCGAAGTTAGGCTCACAGGTCTGTATCTAAATTGAACTAATAAAATAATAAACAATGCACTAACTTTCACACACACACACACACACACACACACACACACACACACACACACACACACACACACACACACACACACACACACACACACACACACACACACACACACACACACACACACACACACACACACACACTAGAGGTTTGCACACACACAAATAGGTTACAGAGCGGGAAAAGTTAGATTGCTTGAGTTAGAGTCCATAGAGGTTTGAAGTGGTAGATGACTGGTTTGGTGGGTTTCTTGAGACAGCAATGCAGATTATTTACTCCCAAGGGGTTTTTGGTTATAGCTGGAGTAGGCAAAGGTGGTCAGTCACCAGACAGGATTTAAAAGCTTTCAAGCTGGAAGGGGGAGAGAAAGAGAAGGACCTCCTACTTAGGTCTGCAAGTGTCAGAGTCCAGTTGCTTCTCCCTTCTCTACTGCAGAAAGACACAAGTTTAAAACCACAGATGGAGAGGGCTTGTCACCTGACAGTCATTCAATAATTCAAAACTTAGCAGTTCGCAGTATTTCTCTCTTGTTCAAAGGAAAAAGAACAAACACTTTCCTTAATCTTCCTGGGTCTTGGTTCTTGCTGGGAAATGCAGCCATTTCATCTCCCTCTTCACAGTCCTTGGCAGTGTAGGATACAGTTTTAGAAACTAGGCGATCATCTTAAGCTGCCAGCAAAGTCATCCTTTTACCTGGTCTTTTCAACTGTCTTTTGAAAACATTATAAATTCAGATCTCCAGGCAGTGGATTAAAAAAACTATCACTCAACTAAGCACTTTGGCATAACAATATCCTGGTATATTGAGCATCCAATCCTTGCCATTTCTATGCCACATTTTTGCCAGTGCTGCTACATCATATTCCCACACTGCTATTTATGCTTATAGCTCACTAACCTTATTCACCACACTTCGTGCATTTACACTCAGGCATTGTAATCATGTCTTTGCATTCCTCTCCAGTCCTTCTCAGTTCATCCTGTCTAATATGGAATGACTCCCTTCTCTAGTACTGTCTAACACTCTCACCTTATGCACCTTATTCCTCTTTTTGACTACTATAAGCTGCTGCCCGTCCCCATGTCAATTTAGTTTATCCCTCTCCAACCACACTAGTGGGTTTCCCTGCGAGGGCATGGTCCCAGTCCTATTGGGGCACAAGCAGCCTCTTTTAAATAGATACCTTTTGCCCCAGGAATGGTCCCAATGCCCCAAGAATCTGAAGCCCTCCCTCCTGCACCATGCTTCAAGCCACGCATTGATCCTCCCTATCTTCCCATTTCTGCTCTCACTAATCAGTGGCACTGGGAGTAATCCAGAGATTACTACCTTTCAAGCTAATACTCTTTATCTTCCTCCCTAACTCCTGAAAATCTGACCACAGGACCTCAATACCAGCCTTTGCTATGTTGTTGCTACTTCTGGCTCATTCCCTTCCCCCTTCAGAATATCCTGCACCCTCTCCATGAGGGTGTAACGAGTGCAAATTATCTAATTTTTGGGTAATTTAAGTGAGTAAATTAAAACTAAGTCATGGCAGTGCAGCTCGGCAGCGTGGTGTGCTCCCCCTGTGCAATGTGGGAAGTCAGGGACACTTCCAGTGTCCAGGGCGAACACGTGTACAGGAAGAGTCTCCAGCTGCAGCTACACGAAATCCGCATTTCGGTTCTGGAGTGGCGGCTGGAGACACTGTGGAGCATCAGCAAGTCTGAGATCATGATGGAGAGCGTGTACAGTGAGATGGTCACACCGCAGGTAAAGACTGCTCAGGCAGAAAGGAAATGGGTGACTGCCAGGCAGAGTAGAAGAACTAGGCAGCTAGCGCAGGAGTTCCCTGGGTCCATCTCCCTCTCTAACAGATTTTCCGCTTTGGATACTGTTGGGGGAGATTGCTTTTCAAGGGAATGCAGCAAGAGCCTCCTCTGTGGCACCAAGGGGGGCTCAGCTGCACAGGAGGGGAAGAAAAGGAGTGGGGGAGCTATAGTGAGCGGGGATTCTATCATAAGGGGTACAGATAGGTGCTTCTGTGGTCGCAAACATGACTCCAGGATGGTATGTTGCCTCCCTGGTGCAAGGTCAAGGATGTCACGGAGCAGCTGCAAGACATTCTGAAGGGGGAGGGTGAACAGTCATAGGTCGAGGTACACATTGATGCCAACGACATAGGTAGAAAGAGGGATGAGGTCTTGCAACAAGAATTTGGGGAGCCAGGCAGCAGATTAAAAAACAGGACCTCAAAGGTTGTAATCTCTGCATTACATCTGGTGCCACGTGCTAGTGAGTGTAGGAATAGGAGGACAGAGCAG
Source organism: Heterodontus francisci (assembly GCF_036365525.1). Taxonomy (NCBI): domain Eukaryota; kingdom Metazoa; phylum Chordata; class Chondrichthyes; order Heterodontiformes; family Heterodontidae; genus Heterodontus; species Heterodontus francisci. Next base: position 32,003,239 of record NC_090410.1, read on the forward strand.
ATGAATGCGTGGCTGAGGAGATGGTGCAGGAGGGAGGGCTTTAATTTCCTGGATCACTGGGTCTGTTTCTGGCGAAGGTGGGACCTCTACAATTTGGACGGGTTGCACCTGAACCGGAACAGGACCAACATGCTTGCTGGGAGGTTTGCTCGTGCTGTTGGGGGGTGGGGGTGCGGAGCTGCAAACTAATTTGGCAGGGGGATGGGATACTGAGTGGAGGTACAGCAGGGAGTGATGCACAGTCAAATATAGAAGAGAAACTGAGTCAGTCTGGAAGACAGAGCAAATATAGACCTGTTAAAGCACAAGCGAATAATGCATGGCTGGATTGCATCTATTTTAACGCAAGGAGTCTTCCGAGTAAGGCAGACGAACTGAAGGCATTGATTAACACATGGGAATATGATATTATTGCTATCACAGAGACATGGTTGAGGGAGGGGCAGAACTGGCAGCTCAATATTCCAGGGTATAGAATCTTCAGGTGTGACAGGGGAGGGGGTAAAAGAGGAGGTGGTATTGCACTGTTGATCAAGGAGTCAATGACTGCAGTCAGGAGGGATGATGTCTGAGAAGGTTCCTCAAATGAGGCCATGTGGGTAGAATTTAAAAACAAAAAGGGGGCAATTACTTGGCTGGAAGTGTTCTACAGGCTTCCAAACAGTCAGGCAGAGAAAGAGTAGCGGAAATATAGGCAAATCTCAGAGAGGTGTTAAAGTAATAGGGTAGTAATAGCAGGTGATTTCAATTTCCCCAATATGAACTGCGATAGTCTTCGTGCAAAAGGCTAAAAACGGGCAGAATAATGAAAGTGCACACAGGAGAACTTTTTGATCCAGTATGTAGAAAGGTCTACAAGACAAAGGGTAGCACTGGACCTAATGCGAGGGAATGAAGCCGGACAAGTGGTAGAAGTGTCAGTGGGGGAGCATTTCGGGGATGGTGACCATAACTCTGAAAGATTTAAGGTAGTTATGGAAAAGGACAAAGATGGACGAGAAATAAAGGTACTGAATTGGGGGAACACCGATATCAATATGGTAAAACAGGATCTGGCCAAAGTGGACTGGGAGCAATACTCGTAGGAAAGTCTACATCAGACCAGTGGGAGTCATTCAAAAAAGAAATAGTGAGAGTTCAGGGCCAAAATGTTCCCATGAAGGTGAAGGGTCGGACCAACAAGTCCAGGGAACCCTGGATGTCAAAGGATTAGGTAAGGAAAAAAAGGAGGCTTATGGCAGATTCAGAGTATTGAAAACAGCGGAGGCCCAAGAGGAGTATAGAAATTGTAGCAGGGGTACTTTAAAAAGTAATTAGGAGAGCGAAGAGGGGACATGAAAAAACATTGGCAGGCAAGGTAAAGAAAATCCCAAGGCATTTTATAAATGTATTAAGGGTAAGAGGATAACCAGGGAAAGAGTAGGGCCCATTAGGGATCAAAGTGGCAATCTGTGTGAGGAGTCAGAGGACATAGGTGAGTTTTTAAATGAATACTTTTCATCTTGTGTTCACTATGGAAAAGGATGATGTCGGTGTAGAGATCAGGGAGGGGGATTGTGATATACTTGAACAAATTCACATTGAAAGGGAGGAAGTATTAGCTTTTTCAGTGAACTTAAAAGTGGATAATGATGGAGCTGTATAAAATGCTAGTTAGGCCACAGCTGGATTACTGTGTACAGTTCGGGGCATCACACAATAGGAATTATGTAATTGCACTGGAGAGGGTGCAAAGGAGATTCATCAGGATGTTATAAAAACAAGAAATGCTGGAACCACTCAGCAGGTCTGGCAGCATCTGTGGAAAGAGAAGCAGAGTTAATGTTTCGGGTCAGTGACCCTTCATCGGAACTGGTTCATCGGAATCCAGTTCCGATGAAGGGTCACTGACCAAAACGTTAACTCTGCTTCTCTTTCCACAGATGCTGCCAGACCTGCTGAGTGGTTCCAGCATTTCGGGTTTTTATTTCAGATTTCCAGCATCCGCAGTATTTTGTTTTTATTATTCATCAGGATGTTGCCTGGGTTGGAGCATTTCAGCTATGAAGAGATTTTGGATAGGCCAGTGTTGTTTTCCTTAGAGCAGAGAAGGCTGAGGGGGGACCTGATTGAGGTAAACAAAATTATGAGGGGTATTGATAGGACAGATAGGAGGAAACATTTTCCCTTAGTGGAGGGATCAATAACCAGGGGGCATAGATTTAAGGTAAGAGGCAGGAGGTTTAGAGGGGATTTGAGGAAAAACCTTTTCACCCAGAGGGTGATTGGAATCTGGAACAGACTGCGTGAATGGGTAGTAGAGGCAGGAACCACCACAACATTTAAGAAGTATTTAGATGAGCACTTGAAACACCACAACATACAAGGCCACGGGCCAAGTGCTGAAAAATGGAATTAGAATAGATAGATGCTTGATGGCTGGCACAGACATGAAGGACCAAAGGGCCTGTTTCTGTGCTGTATAACTCTATGACTCTATGATGTCCTTTACCCTGGCACCATGCGGGACTCTCGATAACATCTAAAGAAATGCCTATCTGACCCACTGACTATGGAATCACCAATAACAACTTCATTTCTGCCCTTTGCTGCTCCCTCCTGTACAGTACCATGGCAATTGGTTCCATGGTCTGAACTGCACTCCTTCAAGGTGTCATCACTCCCAGCAGTCTCCAAAGCTGAGTACTGGTTTGTGAGTAACTCACACTCTGAAGACTCCTGCATTTTCTACCTCTTCCTACTCTTCCGGATGGCCACCCACCTACTATCCTGAACTCCTACTGCCTGTGGGGTGACCAGCTCCTGGACCATATAATCCAGGAAACTCTCCTACTCCCTGATGTTCTGCAGTGATTCCAGCTGTCCCTCAAGCTCTGAAATCCTGAGCTTGAGCTGAAGCAATAACAGTGATCGCCCAAGACACAGGAAGTGTCCTGAAGTTCCCACATGGAACAGGAATTGCAAGCAACAGGTCGCAGCTGCCCATCCATGATCTAAAGAAAAACCCACTATTCCCTTTTAGAACAATCTATTTAGCAGCCTGTTTAAACTATCAATTGTAATTAATACCTCTAGTCCTGCTCTGTGCTTATACTCTTATTACAACACTTACAGTGACACTACCCTGATTGAATATTTTTAATTTTCCAGCTCCTAATTCAAACTAATACCCCTGCTGCTCTCTCTCTCTCTCTCTCTCTCTCTCTGTCTCTCTCACACCAATCTTTTAAGCTCCCCTTATATTACAAAGCTATTCTGATGAACAGTCACGATCAAGGGGCTGATGCTGTAACTGATGCTGAGATCTGCTCCCTCGGGTTTGAGAATGTATCAGAATGGAAGTGGGACAATATTAATCTGGTGCTTTCCACATGTGAGTGAGAACTGAATAGATTTCCACTTAACCAAGGGAATATAAATCAATAAAATGAGAAATGAATCTACTTCACACATTACTCCATTTACAATCAATTGGAATTAAAATCAGTTGGAATGATTTATCACCAATTGCAACTCTGTATCATTAATCTTATCCAGCAGACTTTAAATTATCCTTAAAGCCGTGTCTACACCATATATCAATTAAGCAGCACCTGTCCAGCGTGCACAATGATAATCAGGGTGGGGGACAGACCCTTCACCAGGAATAAAACCCACCTGATTATCCTCCTCTTAAACTCAGTGCAATGAATATCAGGCTGGTTCTGTAAAGGACGTGCAAACCTTCTTCATCACTTTTTATTCCACCGCCCTCTTCAGGTGCTATTTAACACCCAGATGGTAAACAGTAAAATCTACTCCCAGGACTCAATGCAGAGAGCAGACTGTTCATCAAATAAATCACCCAGTAACATTGTCGAGGGAACTTTCAGTCACACAGCAAGGAGAACAAACTGAATACATAGAATTGTTGGTTCTTAAGATTTGCATAATGAAGACAGTGTTTACAGTTAAATATCATTTACATAATGAAATAGAGATATGGTTACTTACAAAGAACACCAACACCAACTGACAGTCAGGAATAGAATTAACGTGCTTACTGTATTAATACCGGGGCAGAAAACTTACCAGGGACACCAAAAATAGCGAGGGTGGGATAATAAATCTCCTGTATATCATCAAGTGCCTTAAGGACCAAATATTTTCGTGAATAAATCCGATTCATTCTTTCCATTTCTGCGGAACGTTGATCCCGGTTTGTGCTGGAGACCAAACTCTTACTGACTCTGTAACTGAGCGAAGACCATTATGTAAGGCAGGAGAAATCTCCATTGACATAATTATGAGGCAAGGAGACTGACATTACTTACAGTGACTGAACAAAAAGGTTCCATTAATCTCTTTTACACAACACATTACAATATCATAAATTATATTTAGCCAGATATTGCACAATGGAAAGTGAATCTCCCCAGAGTCCAGGGAAGAACAGACTGGGTGAAATCCACAGTCTGACAGCATTGGGTGCAGTGAGAACAGATTTATTTACAGGTTTCCCGATATTTCTGTGATATAATGTGTTCTGTAATTTCAGTGAATTTCTATCCAATTCACAGGGTGGACTTTAAACTCAGCCAGTGAGACCAGACCATGTGGTATAGCCCGAGAATATTCTTTACTCATTTCTGGGTCAAATATCATTCCATTTCCACAGCCCTTAAAATGCTGTCACACTCCCAGACCTTAAAGAATGTGCACACGTGATCTGCAATCATTCCAAGAAATAAACAACCATTGACCTTTCACAAAGTGAAATGTGACCATGTAGCTGCTCTAAACACTGAAACATTCCTGAGGATTCCCCACAAGTATTGATTCCCATCCAGAGACCCGTGTGATTAGATTCAAAGAGCTCAATCTCTATAAAGGAAGATGCAATTATTGGTATGGGAATAAATATTTGCAATTACATCGGACTTACTGGAGATGGTGGCTCAATTCCTGGGAAATGATCTACAATTACTAACTGTTTTGGAGAACCCCTGGAAAGGAAGCTCCCAGCGGTAGTGGCGTCGTCGTCATGTCGCTGGACTAGTAATCCAGAGCCGAGGATAATGCTGTGGGAACATGGATTCGAATCCCACCATGGCAGATGATAAAATTTGAATTCAATTAATAAATCTGGAATTAAAATGGTGACCATGAAACCATTGTCAATTGTTATAAAAGCCCATCTGGTTCCATCTGGAAGAAAATCTGCTGGCCTTACCTGGTGTGGCCTACATGTGACTCCAACCCCACAGCAATGTGGTTTAAATGGGAGGGTTTAAACTAGTTTGGCAGGGGGATGGGAACCGGAGCAACGGATCAGTGGATGGGGTAGCTGTTGAACAGGCAGATACCGAGTGCAGAGAGTCTGTGAGGAAGGTTAGACAGTTGACAGGGCAAAGTTGCAGCCAGTATGATGGGTTGAAGTGTGTCGATTTTAACGCAAGAAGTGTCAGGAATAAGGGTGATGAACTTAGAGCATAGATCAGTAGTTGGAGCTATGATGTTGTGGCCATTACGGAGACGTGGATATCACAGGCGCAGGAATGGATGTTGGATGTTCCGGGGTTTAGATGTTTCAAAAGGAATAGGGAGGGAGGTAAAAGAGGTGGGGGAGTGGCATTGCTAATCAGGGATAGTATCACAGCTGCAGAAAGGGAGGTCGTCGAGGAGGGTTTGTCTACTGAGTCATTATGGGTGGAAGTCAGAAACAGGAAAGGAGCAGTCATTTTATTGGGAGTTTTCCATAGAAACCCCAATAGCAACAGAGACAAGGAGGAACAGATTGGGAGGCAGATTTTGGAAAGGTGCAGAAGTAACAGGGTTGTTGTCATGGGTGACTTCAACTTCCCTAATATTGATTGGAACCTCCTTAGTGAAAATAGTTTGGATGGAGCAGTTTTTGTCAGGTGTGTCCAGGAAGGTTTCCTGACTCAATATGTAGATAGGCCGACTAGAGGGGAGGCTATGTTGGACTTGGTGCTTGGCAACGAACCAGGCCAGGTGGCAGATCTCTTGGTGGGAGAGCATTTCGGTGATAGTGATCACAACTCCCTGACCTTTACTATAGTCATGGAGAGGGACAGGAGCAGACGGGAAGGGAAAATATTTAATTGGGGGAGGGGGAATTATAATGCTATTAGGCAGGAACTGGGGAGCATTAATTGGGAACAGATGTTCTCAGGGAAATGCACGACAGAAATGTGGAGGTTGTTTAGGGAGCACTTGCTGCGACTGCTGGATGGGTTTGTCCCGATGAGGCAAGGAAGGGATGGTAGGGTGAAGGAACCTTGGATGACAAGAGATGTGGAACAGCTAGTCAAGAGGAAGCAGGAAGCTAACTTAAGGTTGAGGAAGCAAGGATCAGACAGGGCTCTAGAGGATTACAAGGTAGCCAGGAAGGAAATGAAGAATGGACTTAGGAGAGCTAGAAGGGGACATGAAAAAGTCTTGGCGGGTAGGATTAAGGAAAATCCCAAGGCATTCTACACTTATGTGAGGAACAAGAGGATGGCCAGAGTGAGGGTAGGGCCGAACAGGGATAGTGGAGGGAACTTATGCCTGGAGTCGGAGGAGGTAGGGGAGGTCCTAAATGAATACTTTGCTTCAGTATTCACTAGTGAGAGGGACCTGGTCGTTTGTGAGGACAGCGTGGAACAGGCTGATATGCTCGAACAGGTTGAGGTTAAGAGGGAGGATGTGCTGGAAATTTTGAATGATATGAGGACATATAAGTCCCTGGGGCCAGACGGGATATACCCAAGGATATTACGAGAAGCGAGGGAAGAGATTGCTGCGCCTTTGGCGATGATCTTTGCGTCTTCACTGTCCACTGGAGTAGTAGCGGATGATTGGAGGGTGGCAAATGTTGTTCCCATGTTTAAGAAAGGGAATAGGGATAACCCTGGGAATTATAGACCAGTCAGTCTTACGTCGGTAGTGGGCAAATTATTGGAGAGGATTCTGAGAGACAGGATTTATGATTATTTGGAAAAGCATGGTTTGATTAGAGACAGTCAGCATGGCTTTGTGAGGGGCAGTTCATGCCTCACAAGCCTTATTGAATTCTTTGAAGATGTGACAAAATACATTGATGAAGGAAGAGCAGTGGATGTGGTGTATATGGATTTTAGCAAGGCGTTTGATAAGGTTCCCCATGGTAGGCTCATTCAGAAAGTGAGGAGGCATGGGATTCTGGGAAAGTTTGCTGTTTGGATACAAAATTGGCTGGCCCATATAAGTCAGAAGGTGGTAGTAGATGGAAAGTATTCAGCATGGAGCTCGGTGACCAGTGGTGTTCCGCAGGGATCTGTTCTGGGACCTCTGCTCTTTGTGATTTTTATAAATGACTTGGATGAGGAAGTGGAAGGCTGGGTTAGCAAGTTTGCCAATGACACGAAGGTTGCTGGAGTTGTGGATAGTGTGGAAGGCTGTTGTAGATTGCAACGGGACATTGACAGGATGCAGAGCTGGGCTGAGAAGTGGCAGATAGAGTTCAACCTAGAAAAGTATGAAATGATTCATTTTGGAAGGTCGAATTTGAATGCGGAATAGAGGCTTAAAGACAGGATTCTTGGTAGTGTGGAGGAACAGAGGGATCTTGGGGTCCATGTCCATAGATCGCTCAAAGTTGCCACCCAAGTTGATAGGGTTGTTAAGAAGGCGTATGGTGTGTTGTCTTTCATTAACAGGGGGATTGAGTTTAAGAGCCGCGAGATTATGCTGCAGCTCTATAAGGCCCTGTGTTCAGTTCTGGTCGCCTCATTATAGGAAGGATGTGGAAGCTTTCGAAAGGGTGCAGAGGAGATTTACCTGGATGCTGCCTGGACTGGAGGGCATGTCTTACGAAGAAAGATTGAGGGAGCTGGGGCTTTTCTCATTGGAGCGAAGAACGATGAGAGGTGACTTGATAGAGGGGTACAAGATGATGAGAGGCATAGATAGAGTGGATAGTCAGAGACTTTTTTCCAGGGTGGAAAGGGCTATCACCAGGGGGCATAATTTTAAGGTGATTGGAGGAAGGTTTAGGGGAGATGTCAGAGGTAGGTTCTTTACACAGAGAGTGGTGGGTGCGTGGAATGCGCTGCCAGCAGTGGTAGTAGAAGCAGATACATTCGGGACATTTAAGCGACTCTTGGGTAGGTACATGGATGATAGTAGAATGAAGCGTAGGTAGTTAGTTTGATCTTAGATTAGGTTAAAGGTTCGGCACAACATCGTGGGCCGAAGGACCTTGTTTAGAGATACAGCACTGAAACAGGCCCTTCGGCCCACCGAGTCTGTGCCGACCATCAACCACCCATTTATACTAATCCTACACTAATTTTTCCCTACCACTATATTTCCCTACCACCTACCTATACTAGGGGCAATTTATAATGGCCAATTTACCTACCAACCTGCAAGTCGTTTGGCTTGTGGGAGGAAACCGGAGCACCCGGAGAAAACCCACGCAGACACAGGGAGAACTTGCAAACTCCACACAGGCAGTACCCAGAATTGAACCCGGGTCGCTGGAGCTGTGAGGCTGCAGTGCTAACCACTGCGCCACTGTGCCGACCTGCACTGTTCTATGTTCTATGTCCTATGTTAATGTGGTTGACTCTTATAAGCCCTCTGAAAATGGCCTAGAAAGGCACTCAGTTGTATCAAACTGCAAGCACTGTTGGTGTACATACACCCCAATTAGTGCAGTGGTTTAAGAAGGCAGCTCACCACCACTTTCTCAAGGGCAATAAGGGATGGGTGATAAATTCTGGCATAACCAGTGATGCCCACATCCCACAAATGAAAAAAAAAACTTCACTCTCAAGCATTTCTTATTCTCTCACTTCCAGAGGCAGAATCACATTTCCAGGGATCCCTACCAAACAAAGACCCAATTCCTGAATTTTGACCAGGGACCTCAGTAATGTGAAGAGACAAGAGAAACTGGGATAGTTCTCCATAGAACAGAGAATAGTTAGTGTAGATTTAACAGAGACGCTCAAAATCATGTGGGATTTTTAACAGTATTGAGAGGGAGAAACTGTTTCCACTGGCAGGAGGGTCAATAACCAGATGACCCAGAGTTTGAACAAGTGGCAAAACAATCCAGGGAGGATATGAGGAGAAATTGATGCAGTGATTTGTTGTGAGCTGGACTGCAGTATCTGAGAAAGTAGGAAGCAGATCCAACAGTAACTTTTCAAAGGAAGTGGATATATATTGAAAAGGAGATATTTGCATGGCTATGGGGAATAGCAGCAGAGAGGGAAAAATTTAATCTTTCAAAAAGATGGCACAGACTCCTTCTGTGCGGAATGATAAAATGATAATATAAATGATAATATAAACAACTGCTACTTGCATTTGTATAGTGCCTTTAACATAATAAAATGTCACAAGGTGCTGCACATGAGCACTTTAAAACCACATTTGACACCGAACCACATACGTAGATATTAGATCAAATGACAAAAAGTTTGGACAACGAGCTAGGTTTTAAGGATTGTCTTGAAGGAGGAAAATGAGGTGGGGAGGCGGAGAGATTTCGAGAGGAAATTCCAGAGCTTAGGGTCTAAGCAGCTGAATGCATGTCAACAATGGTGGAGCGATTAAAATTGAGGATGCTCAAGAGGCTAGAATTATCAGTGCACAGATATCTTGGAGGGTTTATGGGCTGGTGAAGATTACAGTGATAGGGAGGGGTGAGGCAATGGAGGGATTTGAAAGCAAGGATAAGGATTTTAAAATCAAGACATTGCTTGAGAAGGAGTTAATGTAGATCAGCGAGAACAGGGGTGATCAGGGAACAGAACTTGGTGAAAGTTTGGACACAGGCTGCAATGTCTTGGATTTCCTCAAGTTTAAGGAGAGTAGTATGTGAAAGACCTGTCAGGAATGTATTGGAATGATCAGTTCTAGAGGTAACAAAGGCATGAATGAGAGTTTCACTGGCAGATGAGCTGAGACAGGGACGAAGTTGAGTGATGTCACAGAGGTGCAAACAGCCATGGGTCCTAGCTATGTTGCCTTTTTGTGGGATATGTGCAACATTCCTTGTTCTGATGAAAGGTCACAGACCTGAAACATTAACTCTGTCTCTATCTCCACAGATTCTGCTGCCCTGGTGAATATTTACAGCACTTTCTGTTTTTATTCCTTGTTCCAATCTGATTCAGGCCCTCTCCCTCACCTCTTTTTCTGGTACATTGATGATTGTATCAGTGCCGTGTCCTGCTCTCATCCTGAACTGCAAAACATCATCAACTTTGCTTCCAATTTCCACCTTTCTTTCACCTTCACACGATCCATCTCCAATTCTTCCCTTCCCTTCCTTAACTTCTCTGTCTCCATTTCTGGGACAAGGCTTTCAACAAATATTTATCAGAAGCTCAGTGACTCCCACACCTACATCAACTGCACTTTCTCACACCCTGCTTCCTGTCAGGACTCCATTCTACTCTCACGGTACGCCATCTCCATTGCATCTTTTCTGATGACGTAACCATCCAGTGCTTCTGATATGTCTTCTTCTTTTTACTTAACCAAGGATTCCCCCACAATGAATAACCGGAGCCTCAACTGTCTCTGTCCCACTTCCAGCACCTCTTCTGTCAGTCCTTTCTTTCCTTCCCAGAGACATGATCGGGTTCCCTCTGTCCTCACCTTCCACCCTACCAGCCTCTGTATTCAATGGATTATCCAGCACCATTTCTGCCATGTCCAGCGTGATGCCACTACCAATGATATCTTACTTTCCCCTTTCAGCATTCCGAGGGGACTGTTTTTTCCACTACACTCTGCTCCGCTCCTCAATCACCCCCAACATCACCTCTCCTTCCCACAGCACCTTTCTATGCAAACACAGGAAATGCAAAACCTACCGTTTTACCTTTTCTCTCCTCACCGTCCAAGGCCGCAAAACACTCCTTCCAGGCGAGACAGTGATTTATGTGTACTTCTTTCAATTTACTACACTATGTTCACTGCTCACAACGTGGTCTGCTCTACACTGGGGAGACCGAACATAGATTGGGTGATCGCTTTGCAGGACACCTCCATTCAGTCTGCAAGTGTGACCCCGAGCTTCCGACACCTGCCATTCTAATTCTCCACCTTGTTCTCACAATGACATCTCTGCCCTTGGCCTACTGCAGTGTTCCAATGAAACTAAATTGAAGCTCAAGGAATAACATCTCATCTTTTGATTCGGCACTTTACAGCCTTCCAGACTCAACACTGAGATTAGCAATTTCAGACCATTATCTCTGCCCCATTTCTTTTCACTTTGTTTGCATGTTTTGGCCTTACCGTTGTTTATCTCTTGTTTTTGCTTTCTGACAGCAGCTGTTCATCATTCTACCATTCACACCTCCTCTAGACATATCTTTTGTTTCTTTACTGGTCCCATTACCACTCTCTTTAGCCCTGCTTCACCAACTCTTTTGTCATTTAATCTCTCATCTTCCACTTTATCACAGCCATCAAATTTGTTCTTTTTCAACCTTCCCCATTTCACCTGCTAAAAACCTATTACATTTCTAACTTTTTCCAGTTCTGATGACAGTGGGAAGGTGTTGGAGGAGGATGTTGTGGTCAACCATGTCAAAGGCTGCAGACAGTCAAGAAGGACGATTAAGGATTGAAAATCTTTGTCACAGTCACATAGGATGTCACTTGTGACTTTGACAAGAGTTGAGTTGATACTATGGCAGAGGTGGAGGCCTGATTGGTGGGATTCAAACATGGAGTTCTGGGAAAGATGGGCAAGGATTTGGGAGATGACAATCCTTCAAGGACTTTGGAGAGGAAATGAGGTCGGATATGTGGTGGCAGTTTGCAAGGACAGTGGGGTGAGGGCTGATTTTTGAGGAGAGGGATGATAACTGCAGATTTGAAGAAGAGAGGGACAGCACCAGAAGAGAGAGCACCGTTAACAATGTCGGCTAATATGGGGACCAGCAGGGGACGTTGGGTGGTCAGCGGTTTATTGGAATAGGGTCAAAGGGAGCAGGAGGTGGGTCTCATGGACAAGATGAAATTAGAAATGGAACAAGGGGAGATAGGAGAGAACCAGAGAAAGATGTGAGTTGTTCAGAGCTAAGGCAGTGGGGAGTTTAGATGAAGTTTGTCCTGGTGGGTTAGTGGAAAGGAGGAACATGGCAGAGGCAGCTGATCAGATGGTCTCAATCTCAGTGACAAAGAAGTCAATGAGTTCCCGCATTTATTGTTGGAGGTGAGGTTGGAGGAGATAGGGGTGTAAGATACGATAAGATTGTTGGGGTTTGAAGCCCCCTTCTAAGGCAGGAACAGACTTGGCAGCAAAGCTTTTGTTGTGAATCGACTTTATTGAGATAAAGGTAAGGACAAGTTTATTCAATTTTCAGATTAACTATTAGTCACAAAATCAGGCAGTGATTAACAGTTTAATGCAGATACCACTCCTATTAGAGATTGGATGGTAGAGCGCACAACTGGTTGCTCTTGCAGACTCTAGTTTTCAAGTTTCTTTGGGTCTCTCTCGCTCTCTCTTTTCTCTTGTTGTTGTTCGAAAATTGCCTGCTGTACAGGGACAGAGACAAAACATTTTTTATCCTGGCTGCTTTCCAATTAACCCTCCCAACACCCAATCATCCCTGGCTTTGTGTTTAAGGATGCTTTCTTAATTAATCAAGGATCATTCTTTGCCTGTTGATAACCTTTCAGATTTACATAGGTAATACCCCTTTGTGTTGACTATAGTATTTCATGCTTTTACAATCCGAGGTTCCTTATCTCATTCCGAGACAGATCTACATTTGTTCTCAGAGGAGCTGTTTCACTGTCTGTTCTCTGGGCCTCAGCAAGTCAGCTTTTTAAAACATGACATAATCTCCCAGAATCCCACTACCTTGACATCTTCTCCATAATGTGTCCTTATTTCCTCAGTTTTTTCAATTTACCATCCTACAAAGAAGGGTTCTCATAAAGCGAAATGTTAGTTTATAATAATAAATCAGTTGTCAGCTTACAGTAGCTAGATGTTAACAATTGGTATTCAGGTTAGTAAGCTTTTAGTAATCTAATAATCTTACAGGGGAGAGGGGTTGAAGAAGACAGTGTGTGTCAGAGAAAAGAAGCCGGTGTTATCTTTGCATTCCAGGCTGATCCTGCAACAAGGAGCAGTTATGCAGATGGGAGCAGGACCCGATAGTATTTCACATGGTCCAGCAGATCTGATGGTGACAATTGTCTGTCATATCCTCTCAAATCTGCGTCCCTTGGACAGAAGGGAGTGGAGATGAGGATCATTCTGGGGGACTGGCCAGAGTAAGAGACAGTAATGTAATTATTGGGGACTAGGGCATCAAAGCTGGAGGTGAGCGTATGGGTGAGCAAATCAATAGCTGCAGAAATGTTGAGGCGAAAGGAATGCCAGAGGCAGAGAGTTGGTATTTTGAAAGTGCAGTTGTAAGTGAACTTTAGTTTAGTTTAGTTTAGAGATACAGCACTGAGGGATAGTTTTTCTCATGAATAGTTACAGAAGGAGGTAGGGTTGGGGTGTGGAAGGGGGATGTGGGTGGAGGGTGATATAAGGAATTGATCAGAGCTGGCCTTATCTGTGATTGATAGGATGGGATTAGCAAGATGACAAGATCAAGGTGCTGGCCATGAATTTGGGTTGGGGAACTTACATGGAGGGAAAGATTTAGTGAACTCAGAGGAGAGAGAGAGAATGATGAGTTGAGGTGGAGGTTGAAATCACTGAGGATGAGAAATCATTCAGTGCAGAGGCTGAGGGAGAAAAGCAATGAAGATATCTCAGTGAGAAAATGTTCATTATACTTGGGAGGGTGGGAGAGAAGGAAGATTTTGAACAAGAGGTGAGAGGGGTGGAACAAGGTGAGATGCTCAAAGGAAGAGAAAGTGCCAGAGGAGTACGGGTTCAGGCCATAGTGTGATCTGGTGATAAGTGCCACATTGTCACCCTGATAGGCTCAGTGGGACAGGTGGTGGAAGGTGTAGCCAGCTGGGGAGGCTTCAGTTAGGGGGAAGGTGTCATCACCCCTCAGCCAGGTTTCTGTTCAGACCATTATGTTGATGCAGTCACACACAATAATTTCATGGATGGAAAGGGCCTTGTTCACAACTGAATGGACGTTCTGGAGGTAGATGCGTACAGGAGCTGTGAGAACTGATCCACTGGCAGAGTCCACGGGGTCAGCAGTGGGAGGGTGAGATGTCGGGAAGGAGATTCGTCAGGATTAGCCCCCAGCAGGCACACTGGGTGGAAATTGAGATGAAGGAGTAAGATTGGGTAATTGGGGTTACTGCTCATAATGAGTCAGCACTGAGTGTCTTGATGAGGTCTTCGGAGGAAGCCAAGAGAGGCACAGAGGGAAGCTGTAGGCTCATCCCAGAGGGAGCCCAGCCTGAGACAGTGTCAAGAGAGCAGGATGATCAAGGAGTACAGAAAGGTTTGGGTCGGGTATTGGGAGTGTCGAGTACCTGAGAGCGGAGAAGTGAAAGGAGGCATGAGGATAGAAAAGAGGCATCTTGGAGGGGTAAAAAGAAAATAAGTTAAAAAGAAAGAGCAGAGAGTGATGGGCTTGGGTCCAGAGTGGCAGCTAAAATGCACTGGGAATGAACTCAGGGCAGCATCTAGTTACACAGATCCAGTTACATAACAATTGGGGAACATAAAAACCTGACAGTAGACGGGAAACAGGAGATGCCAGGAAAGAGTCCAGAGTTAAAGACAGAGTTCTTGTGGTGGGATAACGATGCTGGAGACAGGGTAGAGTCTGCACAGAGCATCATGACCCATTGTTGAGTTCGGAGACAGGTGTAGTGAGTGAAATACAGAGTCTATTTGAGGGTCAGATAATGGCCTAAATATGGATTACAGCCGACATATAGACTGTAAGGCCAGACTTCCAAATAACATTCTCGATATTGAAGCAGTATTGGAGCTTGTGATATTAAGTCAATTCTCAAGATTATTTTGAATACTGAAGCATTCCCCCAGACCTTGTAAAAGTCAGTACAATCACATTCTGAGAATTCCAGTCAATGTACACTCGTTCATGAGAAATACTGAATACATTTTGCTTTCTATGAATACGTTTTTTCGTCATGCGATCATCAATGGCAAGGCCAGCAGTTATTGCCCATCCCGAATTGCCATTGAGAAGGTGGTGCTGAGCTGCCATCTTAAACTGTTGCAGACCATGTGGTGTAGCTATGCCCACAGTGCTGTCAGGGAGCGAGATCCAGAATTTTGACCCAGTGACAATGAATGAATCGCAATATAGTTCCAAGTCAGGATGGTGTGTGACTTGGAGGGGAACTTGCAGGTGATGGTATTCCATGTGCCTGCTGCCCTTGTTCTTCAAGGTGGCAGAGGTTGTGTATTTGGAAAGTGCTGTTGAAGGAGCCTTGGCAAGTTGCTGCAGTGCATCTTTTAGAGGGTACACAAAACTGTTACTGTGCAATGGTGGTGGAGGGAGTGAATGTTTAATGTGGTGGATAGTTGTTGATCAAACTGATTGTTTTGTCTTGGATTGTATCAAGCATCTTGTGTGTTGTTGCCGCTGTGCTCATTCAGGCAAGTGCAGAGTGTTCCAACACACTCCTGACATGTGCCTTGTCAATGGTGGACAGGCTTTTGAGAGTAAGGAGGTGAGTTACTCACCACAGAATTCCAGCCTTTGACCTGCTCTTGTAGCCACAGTATTTATATGACTGTCCAGTTAAGTTTCTGATCAATGGTGACTGCTCCCCTCCCCCACCCCCAGGATGTTGATGGTGGGAAATTCAGCAATGGTAATGATGTTAAATCTCAAGCTGAGATGGTTTGATTCTCTTTTGTTGGAAATGGTCATTGCCTGGCATTTGTGTGACATGTGTAAGCCAATGCATTATTTACCTAAATTGTATTAATCATTCTTTATCATGTAAACCGTGCTTTTATTTCTTTCATATTAATGAATGTAAGCTGGCTGTGGTGAAGTCCTGTGGGCAGAGTTTATCTCATGGTGGTAGGAAGATGGAGCTTCGAAGGGAGAATTCTGACTGAAGACATTATTACTGGGACAGTTTTAACTAAAACAGACATGTTGCACAATGTTCAGCACCATTCACAATTCCTCAGATACTGAAGCAGTCCATGTAGAAATGCAGCAAGACCTGGACAATATCCAGGCTTGGGCTGATAAGTGGCAAGTAAAATTCACGCCATACAAATGCCAGACATTGATCATCGCAAAATGATGTAATCTAACCATCTCCCCTTGACATTCAGTGGCATTATGATCACTGAATTCCCCCACTATCAACATCCTGGGGGTTACCATTGACCAAAAACTTAACTGAAGTAACAATATAAATACCACGGCTACAAAAGCAGGTCAGAGTCCAGGAATCCTGCAGTGAGTAACTCACCTCCTGACACCCCAAAGCCTGTCCATCATCTATAATACACAAGTCAGGAATCTGGTGGAATACTCTCCACTTGCCTGGATGGGTGCAGCTCCAACAATACTGAAGAAGCTCAACACAGTCCAGGACAAAGCAGCCTGCTTGATTGTCACCCCATCTACAAATATTCACTCCCTCCACTCCCGACGCCCAGTGCTAGCAGTGCGTACCATCTACAAGATACACTGCAGCAACGCACCAAGGCTTCTTGGACAGCACCTTCCAAACCTGCAACCTCTACCACCTAGAAGGACAAGGTCAGCAGATATATGGGAACACCATCATCGCTTGCAGTTTTCCCACCAAGTCACACACCATCCTGACTTGGAACTATATCGCAGTTCCTGCACTGTTGCAGGGTCAAAATCTTGGTACTCCCTTCCTACAGCACTGTTGGTGCACCAACTGGACTGCAGCGGTTCAAGAAGGCAGCTCACCACCACCTTATCAAGGGCAATTAGGGATGGACAATAAATGCGGCCTAGCCAGAAACTCCCACATTCCATGAACAAATAAAAAAAAACACACAGACATGTCAGGGCATGTCCCTGAGGTGGTGGATCACCATCGACACTTTGCCTGCAGACAATGTCCACTCGGGAATTTGTGAATGGCCTTCTCCCTGCCCCAGGATACAGTAATCACACCCATTATTGGCATTCAACTGGAGACATCACCCCGCTCCTGCTGAGGGCAGGATTTGACCATGCGGGGTGGCCCTGGATGGCCAGGGTAGGATTATTCACCCAATCGGATGATCCGATTTCAAGTATTACCTGGTATGCCATGGGCAGTGTCAGAAAGTTGTTTTAAGTCACAGCCCTCAAGGACATTGTTACTGCAGTCGGTAGAGTGACCTGGTCAGCCATTCTGAAGTCATGCCTGGAGATCTGTTGAAGGACTGATCACCAGAGACTGGCCCGAGCTCAAGTGATTCTGAAGCAACCAGTGTCATTGTGAGTATGTACCATTGCTTAGAGATTTCATAAAGGTGTATCACATTTACTGAAACAGTATCCAAGTCATTGTGTGCCATTGATATGAGGATTAAAGACAAGAACCCTTAGACCAGTGAGAGGGTCTTACAGGTGACGAGGCAGCCAGGAGTCTTGAAGATAAAGAAATAGCAGAAAATGCTCAGATGCGTTTGTCACGAAGTACGTGGCAGGGAAATTACCTCTTAAGCAGTCGATGGGTTCGGGTTATCCTGGAGGGCGATGATCCGGTAGGTGAGGCAGAACAGTGGACACAGGGGTTCACTTGTAAGCGGATCTTGATGAAGGCCCAGTTTGGCTGATGGCAGATCAGTGGCAGCACAGGAAAGATGAGACTGAGAAAACAAAATTCAAGCAAGAGCTGGAGAAGAGAGATAAAGAAGCTCAGTGAATGGGATGTGGTTATTAATGGGTTAATGAAACAGCGAGAGGAAGAGAGAGAGCTGAGGGAAAAGGACAGTGAACAATTGGAGCTGGAAAGGGAGCTCAATTTTTGGCCAGCCAGTGTGTTAACAATCAGCACCAGTGTGATGAATGGGCTGCACGGGAAGCAGAGCAGTGCCATCGGGCAGACAGAGCAGAACAAGAGGCTGAGGACATGAAGGCTGCACCGTGTTATACACCAACAGCATTAAGAAGAGAACATTTTAAGCTGAGGTACATCCAGAGAGGAGAGACATCTATGTGGATGGCTCCAGCTTTGTGGAGAAAGGGGAACAGAAGACAGGGTTTGTTATCTATGACCCAGAAAAGGGTGTAGAAATGGCCATTAAACTGCCAACCACACTCGGTGCACAGCAGGCCGAAACAGCAGCTGTCACTTCTGTAGTAACCCATCCTCAAGAATTTCCCACTCCTTACACAATCTATTCAGACTCCATGTTTACATGTAATTCCTTTTACAGAATATCCAGCTATTTGGGCTCAACGAGGTTTCATCTCAGCAGATGGGCGACCACTCATTACAGCCCCCACGCTGAGGGCCACAGTACAGACTATAGGGCAAGCACAGGGTGAATATTATATTCACAAGGTGAGGGCCCATTCCAAGACGGAATCCAGGTGGGAGGGTAATGAGAAGGTGGATGTGTCAGCACGAAAGGGGGCAGAACAGGGCACATCATGGGATCTCTACCAGTCAGGATTGGTGATGGCAATTACCCCATGGGATCGTGATAACAACATACCCCTTCCTCCCGACCTGAAGGAGGTAGAACAGAAGAATGTTGTGTTAAAGTCAGTCTTGCAGGCAAAACAAGCAGGAACCCCAATTGAGGGTCTGTTCAGAGCACCAGATATAGAAGTTAATGAAGGGATGGTTTTTAAATGTGACAGGTGGATAGTGCCTGAAGGATACAGACAGGAAATGATGCAGTTAGCACATGGAGATCCCAGGGCAGGACATCCTGGCTCTGAAACCACAGTGAAGTGGATTAATAGGGTAGGATGGTGGCCCCATATGCTGGCAGATGTGGAGGATTATTGTAAAGGTTGTTTAGTCTGTGCTACAAACAATCCAGACCCACACAGAAGGAAGGTGCCTATTGGACACTCTCGAGGTGTTGATGGGCCTTGGCAGTGCATTCAGAGAGAATTTATAGGACACTCCCGACCTCTGAGAAACATAGAAACATAGACATAGAAAAATAGGGGCAGGAGTAGGCTATTTGGTCCTTCGAACCTGCACCACCATTCAATACGAGCATACCCACTGCTCCTCTACATGGGTCTTTATTGAGAGTGGGAGAGAGTTTTTAAATTGCTAGAACAGGACTACTGCCCTGAGATTCTCATAGCTGAGCTGTATTTTAAGAGTCCTCAGCCACTAGTCACAAGCCAGCTGCTTACTTCTTTCAAACTCCAGATAAATTTGATTAGCTTGCTTTTTGAGGGTTCTATACTTTTGGCGGTAAGCTTCGGGTGCTAATTCATATGCCCCAAGGACAGCATTTTTGATCAGTTCATAATTTGATGAACTCTTATCTGGCAACAAGGAATAAACCTCATGGGTTTTTCCATTTAGCTTGCTTTGTAGGAAAAGAGACAAGGTCTCAGCTGGTCATTTTAGCTGCTTTGCCAGTTTCTCAAAAGACACAAAAAATGCCTCCCCATTGTCCTCATTGAATTTTGGAATTAGTTGGGTGAGTTTCAGCAATTTTGTACCCAGCCCTGAATTATACTCCTCCCAATTGGCCATGCTTTCACTGGGGTTCCTCTGTCACCCCCTAATTAACTCAAGCCGCTTCAGCTCTCTTTCTTCAAATTATTTCTGGAATATTCTTTCTCTCTCTCTCCTCTCTCTCATTCCTTCTCCTGTCTTTCTTTCTCTCTCTCTCTATTTCTTCATGATCCTTCTGGAAGGCGCTCTCTATCTCTCTCTCCTCTAATTCAAGTTTTCCTTGTTCCAATTGTATCTTTGCTAGCAGTACCCTATCTGGGTCTACTTCTAACACTGCTTCTGCATCATCATAGTCAAGGGAAAAATAGTTGGCCAGTAGCCTTCGGACTTCAGACTTCCGAACATTGCCACATACAGTGAACCCACACTATTTTTTTATTCATTCATGGATGTGGGCGTCGCTGGTTCAGCCAGCATTTATTGCCCATCATATTTGCCCTTGAGAAGTGGTGGTGAGCTGCCTTCTTGAATTGCTGCAGTCCATGTGAGGTAACTACACCCACAGTGCTGTTAGGTAGGGAGTTCGCGGATTTTGACCCAGTGACAGTGAAGGAACGGCGATATAGTTCCAAGTCAGGACAGTGTGTGACTTAGACGGAAACATACTGATGGTGGTGTTCCCATGCATTTTCTGCCCTTGTCCTTCTAGTTGGCAGAGGCTCAGCCATTTTTCCCAACTCCTCCACAGGCAGTGCTTTTAACTCATCCCAAGTTACTTGACCCTGGCTTGGAGAGCTACTTGCTTTAGTTGCAGACATGTTAGTATTCAAGTACACACAACCACAAGAAAACCTGGATTAAAACCTTGCTCTTTTTTGATTGGGCACAAGTTGGCTTTCCATTTCCAATTTTTCTCATTTGTCTGTGGGTAAAATTCCAGACAGTAGCACTCAAATTTCTGTTACGATGAGGTGAGAAAGAGGTCTAGGGGTTCTCTTTCAGCCTTCACCTCGTCTCACTGTCAGAGGGTTTTGTTTTAAACAAACTGCGTTTTAGCTCCCCTCGATGAATCCTTTGTTCATCACTTTCCAATTATAAGGCAAGAAATGAACACAAACAGGCTTTCTTAGATTTCAAGAAGAAGAGTGAAATTTATTAAAACTTAAACTATGATTTGGTTAACACCTACCGATACACACCACACCCCATGCTAGCATGCATACATGATACATACAGGCAAATAGAGACAGAAAAGAGCAGCAGAAAAGATAAAGTGGAAATGTTTGAGGCAATCTCTGAAGAAGAGTTTTTGTTACTGTGCTTCGAGCTCGCTGTAGTCCTTGCTTGTAGGTAGATCTTGCTTTTCGTTGGGACCCAGTATTCTTCTGAAACCTTGTTCACCGTAGGAGACTTTTCTCTCTAGGGGCTCATATGTCTTCAATGGATTCCAAAGCTGGTGAGAGAGATGAGAGCAGACAGGAGAGACTGCGGCAAGCCAGCGATGAGAGGTCCTGTCAGTCCAGGAGCAAACAGCTTTCTGAGCTCAAATTCTCTGTGGCAAGTTCAATAAAAAACCTCCAACAGCCAGTTAGTCGTGTGACTAAACTGGTCTGACCATGTCTGTTTGTGTATTCAGTCATCTTAGCAGTTAACCTGGAATGCAAGCTCGTCCACCCTCAATGTCTGGTAATCAAAAGTCCATTGTGGATTAAATTGGAGCAGGGAGTGGTTCCTTTGTTCCAACATGGTCTGCTAGTATGAAAAAAATGACTTTCCAGCCAGGGGCTCGGCAACCCTTTGTAATATGCCTTCTTTTCCTCCCAACAACAATTTTGCAATTTAATGTGGTGAAGTATATGTGCCTCATTCCTGGCAGGTGGGGCTTGCATGACACTATCTATGTTGTTGGTTCCAATATGGACCAAGACTACTGGACTACTGGCTGTTCACCCTACCACCACCACCACCCCCCCCCCCCCCATCGCCACCCCCAGGATGTTCTGTGGCCACTCACTGACATCCTTGACTCTGGCACCAGGGAGGCAATACATCATAATATAAAAACAAGAAATGCTGGAAATACTCATCAGTCCAAGCAGCATCTGTGGAGAGAGAAGTAGAGTTAACATTTCAGAATCCTTCATCAGAACTGTCAAATGTTAGAAATATAATAGGTTTTAAGCAAATAAAGCAGGGGGTGGGGCAACAGATAACAAAAGGGAAGGTGTTGATAGGACTGGGTCACAGAGAATAAATGACCAGAAGGTCATGGAGCATAGGCAAATGGTATGTTAATGGTGTGCTGAAAGACAAAGCATTCGTGCAGAGAGGGTGTTAATGGACAGAAAAATTAACAGTCCTGGCCCAAAGGACAAACATGAAAAAAACAGTAGGTAGATACATGATAAAAAAATGAATGATGAAATAAACTGAAATAAAATAAACAAATAAAAAAGAAAAAAGAAAATTAAAAAGGGGGACCCATCATCCTCTAAAATTATTGAACTCAATGTTCAGTCCAGCAGGCTATAGTATGCCTAATTGGTAAATGAGATGCTGTTCCTTGAGCTTGCGTTGATATTCACTGGAACACTGCAGCAATCCCAGGATAGATATGTGGGCATGAGAGCAGGGGGGTGGGTGTGTTGAAATGGCAAGCAACCGGAAGCTTGGTCATGCTTTCGGACTGAGTTGAGGTGTCCCGCAAAGCACTCACCCAATCTACGTTTGGTCTCCCCAAAGTAGAGGAGACCACATTGTGAGCAGCGAATACAGTATACTAAATTGAAGGAAGTACAAGTAAATCCCTGCTTCTCCTGAAAGGAGTGTTTGGGGCCTGGGAGAGTGAGGAGAGACGAGGTAAAAGGGCAGGTATTACACCTCCTGCAATTGCATGGGAAGGTGCCGTGGCAAGAGGACAAGGTGATGGGGGCAATGCAGAGTGGACCAGGGTCATTGAGTTATACAGCACTGAAACAGGCCCTGCGGCCCACCAAGTCTCTGTTGACCATCAACCACCCATTTATAGTAATCCTACATTAACCCCATATCCCCGACCACATTCCCACATTCTCCAAACACCTACCTACACGAGGGGCAATTCACAATGGCCAATTTACCTAACAACCTGCATGTTTTTGGCTGTGGGAGGAAACTGCAGCACCCGGCAGAAACTCACACGGTTATAGGGAGAACTTGCAAACTCCGCACAGGCAGTACCCAGAACCAAACCTGGGTTGCTGGAGCTGTGAGGCTACGGTGCTAAGGTGAGTTACTCACCTCAGGGTTCCCAGCCTCTGACCTGCACTTGTAGCCACGGGATTTATGTGGCTATTCCTGTTCAGTTTCTGGTCAATGGTGGCCCCTAGGATGTTGATAGTGGGGATTTAGCGATGGTAATGCCGTTGAATGTCAAGGGGAGATGTTTAGATTTTCTCTTGTTGGAGATGGTCATTGCCTGGCACTTGTGTGGCATAAATGTTACTTGCCACTTATCAGCTGCATTTCCACACAAACTGCTTCAGTATTTGAGGAGTTGCGAATGGTACGGAACATTGCACAATCATCAGTGAACATCTCCAGTTCTGACCTTATGATTGAAGGAAGGTCATTGATGAAGCAGCTGAAGATGGTTGGGCCTTGGACGCTACCCTGAGGAACTCCTGCAGTGTTGTCCTAGAGCTCAGATGACTGACCTCCAACAACCACAGCCATCTTCTTTTGCGCGAGATATGACTCCAACCAGCAGAGAGTTTTCCCCCGGTTCTAATTGACTCCAGTTTTGCTAGGGCTCCTTGATGCCATATTCGGTCAAATGTTGCCTTGATGTCAAGGGCAGTCACTCTCACCTCACCTCTTGAGTTCAGCTCTTTTGTCCATGTTTGAACCAAGGCTGTAATGAGGTCAGGACTGAGTGACCCTGGCGGAACCCAAATTGAGCATCACTGAGCAGGTTATTGCTCAGCAAGTGCTGCTTGATGGCACTTTTGATGACACCTTCCATCACTTTAATGATGATTGAGAGTAGACTGATGTGGTAATTGGCTGGGTTGGATTTGTCCTGCTTTTTGTGCACAGGACATACCTGGGCAATTTTCCACATTGCTGGGTAGATGCCAGTGTTGTAGCGGTACCGGAACAGCTTGACAAGGGGTGTGACAAGTTCTGGAGCACAGGTCTTCAGTAATATTGCTGGAATATTGTCAGGACCCATCGCCTTTGCAGTATCCAGTGCCTTCAGTCATTTCTTGATATCATGCGGAGTGAATCAAATTGGCTGAAGTCTGGGATCTGTAATGCTGGCAACTTCAGGAGAGGGCTTGTCTGCATTGAGTGCTGCTGGAGGGCACAGAGTGTTAAGGGAGTTTGGTAATTGAGGGAGTTCAGTAAGGAAGGGAACATTCAGAAAATAAATTTGAGTACACAATGTGTAAAGTGGGAGTTTAGTGCATGAGGGAGAGGTTCTTTTCTTTCTTCTACCTTTTTTTAGCCTCCAGTAGCTGCCTCTGTCTTCAGTACAGAGGAAGAAGTTGATTGGTCAGTAATTGGTAAGTTATTTGACTTGTCATTGTAATAAAACATTTTTATAGTTACGTTTTGGCAGGTCAGCTTGGACAAGTGGAATGTACGGCCTGCGGTATGTGGGAAGTCATGGACACACCATGTGTCCTAGATGAACACATATGTAGGGCGTGTCACCGGCTGAGAAGCTTGAACTCCGGGTTTTGGAACTTGAACAGTGGCTGGAGTCACTGTTGTGCATCCACGAGGCAGAGGACTACGTGGATAGCACATTTAGGGAGGTGGTGACAATGCAGGTTAGGAGCATGCAGGCAGAGAGGGAATGGGTGACTGTCAGGCAGTCTAAGAGAACCAGGCAGGCAGTGCAGGAGTCTTGCTTGCTAATTGGTTTTCCATTTTGGAGGCTGATGGTTCCTCAGGGGAGTGCAGCCAGAGCAAATTCCATGGCATCAAGGGTGGCTCAGCTGCACAGGAGGGAAGGAAGAAAAGTGGGGGAGCAATAGTGATAGGGAATTCGATAGTCAGGGGGTCAGACAGATGTTTCTGCAGCAGTAATCGTGACTCCAGGATGGTGTGTTACCTCCCTGATGCCAGAGTCAAGGATGTCATGGAGTGGCTGCAGGACATCCTTCTGGGGAAGGTGAACAGCCAGAGGTCGTGGTTCACATTGGTACCAATGACATAGGTAGGAAATGAGATGAGATTCTGAAAGCAGACTTTAGAGAGTTAGGAAGGAAATTAAAAATCAGGATCTCCAAAGCAGTAATCTCAGGATTACTCCCAGTGCCACGTGCCCGTGAGCATAGGATTAGGAGAAGTGACCGATTGAACACGTGATTGGAGAATTAGTGTAGGAGGGAGGGCATCAGATTTCTGAGGCATTGGGACTGGTTCTGGGGCAGGTCGGATCTGTACAAGATGGACAGACTACACCTTAACAGGACGGGAACTAATATCCTCGCAGGGAGATTTGCTGGTGCTGTTGGGGAGGGTCTAAACCAGCGTGTTAGGGGGATGGGAGCCTGAGGGGTAGCTCAAATTGGAAGGAAGTAAAGCTGGTAACAGGAGGTAGAAAAGTAGCAAGTGACATTAGAAGGCACGTGAAACAAAGGCGAGAATCAACCAGGCTGAGAATGCAGAATATCAAGAAGACAAGGTGAAGGGCACTCTACCTGAATGCATGCAGTATTCACAACAAGGTAGATGATTTACAGGCCCAAATAGAGATAAATGGGTATGATCTTATTGCCAAAGAGGAAACTTGGTTTCAGGGTGACCAAAACAGAGTATTCCAGGATATTCGACATTTTGGAAGGACAGGGAAAAAGGAAAAGGAGGTGTTGTTGTGCTGATAATAAGGGATGGGATCAGTACATTAGGAAGAGAGGATCTCAGATCGGAAGAAGAAAATGTGGAATCTGTTTGCGTGGAGCTAAGTGACAGCAAGGGGCAGCAAACATTGTTGTTTATAGGCCATCAAACAGTAGTGGTAATATGGGGCATGGTATTAACCAGGAAATTAGAGAAGCATGTGGCATGGGTAGTACAGTAATCATGGGTGAATTGAATCTGCATATAGACTGGATAAACCTAATGAACACTAATGCTGTGGAGGACAAGTTTCTGGAGTGTGTTAGGGATGGTTTTCTTCAGCAGTATGTTGTGGAACTGATTAGAGAGCAGTGCTGATGAAATGTTTTATTACCTGCATCCCCTTTCCCCACCCCCACACCCTCTTCCCAGCTCCCCCCTCGCACCCCTTCCCCCCATCCCCTCGCACCCCCTTCCCAGCTCCCCCCTCGCACCATCTTCCCCTCACACCCCCTTCCCCTGCACCCTCTCCCCTACCCCCCAGCAGCCCTCTTCCCAGCTCCCCCTCACACCCCCTTCCCTCCACCCATTCCTACTGCACCCCACCTCCTCGCAACCCCTTCCCTCCCGCACCCCCTTCCCCCCCCCCGCTCCCCCCTCCCAGCTCACCCCCCTTGCACCCCCTTCCCTCACCCCCTTCTCCCCCGCTCCCCCCTCCCTGCTCACCCCCCTTGCACCCCCTTCCCCCCACCCCCTCACACCCTCTTCTCCGCTTCCCCCTCGCACCATCTTCCCCTCACACCCCCTTCCCTGCACCCCCGCCCCTACCCCCCAGCAACCCCCTTCCCAGCTCCCCCTCGTACCCCCTTCCCTCCACCCCTTCCTACCGCACTCCACCTCCTTGCACCCCCTTCCCTCCCGCACCCCCTTCCCTCACCTCCTCCCACCGGCATCCACCTACACCTGAACAGGGGCCCTAACAACCCCACTGCCTTGTGGGCATCTCGGGAGAGACCAAGGCTAAGGGAGTAAACCCCAACAGAAAATCCGGAGCGGAACCCTGAAGGCAGTCACCTTTGGCATGTTTCTGGCAGTTCTTAAAGCCATACCAGTGCCAAACGTCGTGCTCTGCACTCCTTTGGACCCCACCAGGAAGTCCGAGAGGGGCGTTTTGACGCTTGGACAACAACCTCCATACATCCGCCCAGGTATGCGCCATGGAGAGGTCACTCCATAGTCGCCTCACAGTGACCAAAACAACATGGAAGGCAGCAGTTACGGGTTATAAGTCCAGCTCAATTGGCGTAGAGATTGGGCGCCATGGGTTGCCTTTGTCGGTGGGTGAGGTCATCGCATCTCACTGGACAGCTACTGCCTGCCTCAAACTGGGCAGCCCCCGGTCAGTAAGGTTCTGTCCCGCCACAGTCCACCTGCTTCAATGGTGCTTGGAGTTCAGGGTCATTGCCTGACAAGTGGACTGTAACACCGCACCAAATAGCACAACAAAAAAAGGAAAGAAGGTACCAGCCCTTCGCTTTGTAAGCTGGAACGTCTGAACTATGTGTCCTGGCCTGTCAGAAGACCTTACACAAATCAACGATTCTCGGAAGAACGCCATCATTAACAACAAGCTCCGTAGACTCAATGGGGACTTTGCAGCACTTCAGGAGACACGCCTCCCTGCGAGCGGATCTCGAAGAGAGCAAGACACCATCTTCTGGCAGGGTAGGGATCCTGAAGAACTAAGACAGAATGGCGTGGGCTTCGCCATCAGAAACTCTTTGCTCAGCATGATAGAGCCACCCTCAAATGGCTCGGAACGCATACTGTCCATCCAATTGTTCACCGCCTCTAGTGCAGTACACCTACTCAGCATCTATGCTCCAACAATCTGCTCCCCACCTGAAGCTGAAGACCAGTTTTGCGAGGAACTCCATAACATCATTAGTAGCATCCCCAACACCGAACACCTTTTCCTGCTGGGGGACTTTAATGCCAGGGTTGGGGCCGACCATGACTCATGGCCCTCCTGCTTTGGGCTCTATGGCATTGGAAGGATAAATGAGAATGGACAGAGACTGCTTGAGTTGTGTACCTATCATAACCTCTGCATCACCAACTCATTCTTTCATACAAAACCCTGTCACCAGGTTTCTTAGAGGCACCCAAGATCACGTAGCTGGACCTCATCGTCACAAGGCGAGTCTCTTTAAACAGCGTTCAAATCACATGCAGCTTCCACAGTGCGGACTGTGACACCGACCACTCCCTGGTGTACAGCAAGGTTAGACTCAAACCAAAGAAGCTGCATCACTCCAAGCAGAAGGGCCGCCCGCGCATCAACACTAACAGAATTTCTCATCCACAGCTGTTACATAAGTTTCTAAATTCACTTGAAAAAGCCCTTCAAAACACTCCTAATGGGATGCAGAGACCAAGTGGGCCCACATCAGAGACGCTATCTATGACTCAGCAATGACCACCTATGGAAAACGTGTGAAGCGGAATGCAAACTGGTTTCAATCTCACTTTGAAGAACTGGAACCTGTCATAGCGGCTAAGCGCATTGCACTGCTGAACTACAAGAAAGCCCCCAGCGAGTTAACATCCGTAGCACTTAAAGCAGCCAGAAGCGCTGCACAAAGAAAAGCCAGGCACTGGGCAAATGACTATTGGCAACACCTATGCAGTTATATTCAGCTGGCCTCTGACACCAGAAACATCAGAGGAATGTATGATGGCATTAAGAGAGCTTTTGGGCCAACCATCAAGAAGATCGCTCCCCTCAAATCGAAATCAGGGGACACAATCACTGACCAACGCAAGCAAATGGACCGCTGGGTTGAGCACTCCCTGGAACTGTACTACAGGGAAAATGTTGCCACTGAGACCGCCCTCAATGCAGCCCAGTCTCTGCCAGACATGGATGAGCTGGACATGCAGCCATCAAAATCAGAACTCAGTGATGCCATTGATTCTCTAGCCAGCGGAAAAGCCCCTGGGAAGGACAGCATTACCCCTGAAATAATCAAGAGTGCCAAGCCTGCTATACTTTCAGCACTGTATGAACTGCTTTACCTGTGCTGGGACGAGGGAGCAGTACCACAGGACATGCGCGATGCCAATATCATCACCCTCTATAAGAACAAGGATGACAGTATTGACTGCAACAACTACCGTGGAATCTCCCTGCTCAGCATAGTGGGGAAAGTCTTCGCTCGAGTCGCTTTAACAGGCTCCAGAAGCTGGCTGAGCATGTCTACCCTGAGGCACAGTGTGGCTTTCGAGCAGAGAGATCCGCCATTGACATGCTGTTCTCCCTTCGCCAGCGACAGGAGAAATGCCGTGAACAACAGATGCCCCTCTACATTGCTTTCATTGATCTCACCAAAGCCTTTGACCTCGTCAGCAGAGGGGGTCTCTTCAGACTACTAGAAAAGATCTGATGTCCACCAAAGCTACTAAGTATCATCACCACATTCCATGACAATATAAAAGGCACAATTCAGCATAGCGGTGGCTCATCAGTCCCCTTTCCTATCCTGTGTGGCGTGAAACAGGGCTGTGTTCTTGCACCTACACTGTTTGGGATCTTCTTCTCTCTGCTGCTCTCACATGCGTTCAAGTCTTCTGAAGAAGGAATTTTCCTCCACACAAGATCAGGTGGCAGGTTGTTCAACCTTGCCCGTCTAAGAGCGAAGACCAAAGTACGGAAAGTCCTCATCAGGGAACACCTCTTTGCTGACGATGCTGCATTAACATCTCACACTGAAGAGTGTCTGCAGACACATCGACAGAATTGCGGCTGCCTGCAACGAATTTGGCCTAACCATCAGCCTCAAGAAAACGAACATCATGGGGCAGGACGTCAGAAATGCTCCATCCATCAATATCAGCGACCACACTCTGAAAGTGGTTTAAGAGTTCACCTACCTAGGCTCAAATATCACCAGTTTCCTGTCTCTCGATGCAGAAATCAACAAGTGCACGGGAAAGGCTTCCACTGCTATGTCCAGACTGGCCAAGAGAGTGTGGGAAAATAGCGCCCTGACACGAAACACAAAAATCCGAGTGTATCAAGCCTGTGCCCTCAGTGCCTTGCTCGATGGCAGCGAGGCCTGGACAATGTATGTCAGCCAAGAGCAACGTCTCAATTCATTCCATCTTCGCTGCCTCCGGAGAATCCTTGGCATCAGGTGGCAGGACCGCATCTCCAACACAGATGTCCTCGAGGCGGCCAACATCCCCAGCATATACGCCTTACTGAGTCAGCGGCGCTTGAGATGGCTTGGCCATGTGAGCCGCATGGAAGATGGCAGGATCCCCAAGGACACATTGTACAGCAAGTTCGTCACTGGTATCAGACCCACCAGCTGTCCATGTCTCTGCTTTAAAGACGTCTGCAAATGCGACATGAAATCCTGTGACATTGATCACAAGTCGTGGGAGTCTGTTTCCAGCGATCGCCAGAGCTGGCGGACAGCCATAAAGGCGGGGCTAAAGTGTGGCGAGTCGAAGAGACTTAGCAGTTATCAGGAAAAAAGACAGAAGCGCAAGGGGAGAGCCAACTGTGTAACAGCCCCGACAACCAATTTTATCTGCAGCACCTGTGGAAGAGTCTGTCACTCTAGAATTGGCCTTTATCGCCACTCCAGGCGTTGCTTTACAAACCACTGACCACCTCCAGGTGCTTACCCATTGTCTCTCGAGACAAGGAGGCCAAAGAAAAAGAAGAAGAATCTTTTATGTGACACCTCATCGAATGCCTTTTGAAAATCCAGGTATACTGCATCTACTGGTTCCCCTTTATCTACGCTACTAGTTACATCCTCAAAAAACTCCAATAAATTTGTCAAACAGAATCTCCCTTTATTAAAACCATGCTGAGTTGTTCTCATCATAATATGATTTTTTAAATTGCAATGTTGAGACTTCTTTAATAACAGTTTCCAGCATCTTCTCAATGACTGATGTTAGGCTGACTGGCCTGTAGTTCCTTGGTTTCTCTCTACCTGCTTTCTTGAAAAGCGACATAACATTTGCCAACTTCCAATCTGACGGGACCATTCCTGAATCTAAGGAACTCTGGAAAATCATAGTCAGCACCTCTACTATCTCTGTAGCTGTCTCTTTATGAACCCGAGGCTGTCGGCCATCTGGTCCCAGGATTTGTCTGATTTTAGTCCCTCAAATTTCTCCAATACATTTTCTTGGCTGATATCAATATCATTAATTTCCTCACTCTTTTTAGCCCCTAGGTTTCTGCTTATTTCTGGTATGGAACTTGTGTCTTCTACTGTGAAGACAGACACAAAATATTTGTTCAATGCTGTTTGAGAGTCAATAACCAGATGACACAGATTTAGGACAATTGGCAAACAAACCAGAGAGAATAAGAGGAGAAATTTGATGCAGTGATTTGTTGTGAGCTGGACTGCAGTATCTGAGAAAGTAGGAAGCAGATCCAATCGTAACTTTCCAAAGGAAGTGGATATATATTGAAAAGGAGATATTTGCATGGCTGTGGGGGAATAGCAGCCGAGAGGTAATAATTGAATCTCTGTGTCATGGAGACAGCACAGACTCCTCCTGTATGGAATGATAAAATGAATGTCGAGAAGCAATTTACATTTGTATAGCACCTCTAACATAATAAAACATCAAAAGACGCTGCACAGGAGCATTAAAAACAACATTTCATGCGAGCCTCATAAGCAGCTATCAGGTCAGATTTATTCATCCGGTGTGTATGGGCATCGTTGGCACAGACAGCATTTATTGCCCATCCCTAATTGCCCTTGAGAAGGTGTTCCTGAGCTGCCTTCATAAACTGCTGCAGTTAGTTGCAGCCACAATGCTGTTAGGAAGGGAGTTCCAGGATTTTGAGCAAGCGACAATGAAGGAATGGTGATATACTTCCAAGTCAGGATGGTGTGTGACTTGGAGGAAAACTTGCAGGTGGTGGTGTGCTCATCCATCTGCTGCTCTTGTCCTGGTAGTAGGTCGCAAGATTGGAAGGTGCTGTTGAAAGAATCTTGGTGAGTTGCTGCAGTGCATTTGTAGATGGTACACACTGCTGTCAGTGTGCACCAGTGGTGGAGTGAATGTTGAAGGTGGTGGATGGGGTGCCAATAAAATGGGTTGCTTTGTCCTGGGTGGTGTCGTGCTTCTTTAGCATTATTGGAACTGCACCTATCCACGCAAGTCGATAGGCACGAAGATGGTAGATAGGCATTGGGGAGACCGGATGTGAAGTTACTCAGCACAGAATTCTGAGCCTCTGACCTGCTCTTGTAGCCACAGCATTGATGTAGCTGGTCCGGTTCAGTTTCTGGTCAACAGTAACCACCCCAGGATGTTCATAGTGGGGAATTCAGCAATGGTAAAGGGGAGATGGTTAGATTCTCTCTTGTTTGAGATGATCATTGCCTGGAACTTGTGTGATGCGAATGTTACTTGCCACTTATCAGCCCAAGCCTGGATGTTGTCCAGGTCTTGCTGCACGTGGACATGGATTGCTTCAATATCTGAGGAATAGAGAATGGTGATGATCATTGTGCAATCATCAGATAATATTCACACTTCTGACCTTATGATGGTGGGAAGTTCATTGATGAAGATAGTTGGGCCTAGGACATTACCCTGAGGAACTCCTGCACTGATGTCCTGAGACTGTGATGACTGACCTCCAACAACCACAACCATCTTCCTTTGTATTAGGTATGACTCGAACCAGTGGAGAGTTTTCCCCCTGATTTCCATTGACTCCAGTTTTGCTCAGGCTCCTTGATGCCATACTCGGTCAAATGTTGCCCTGATGTCAAGGGCAGTCACTCTCACCTCACCTCAAGTTCAATTCTTTTGTTCATGTTTGGACCAAGGAGCTGAGTGGCCCTGGCAGAATCCAAACTGAGCATCAGTAAGCAAGTTATTGCAGAGCAATTCCCGCTTAATGGCACTGTCGACGACCCCTTCCATCACTTTGCTGATGATCGAGAGTCGACTGATAGGGTGGTAATTGGCTGGGGGGGATTTCTCTTGCTTTTTGTGCACAGGACGTACCTGGGCAATTTTCCACATTGCTGAGTAGATGCCAGTGTTGCAACTGTACTGGAACAGCGTGACTAGTGGCTTGGCTATTTCTGGAGCACAAGTCTTCAGTACTATTGTCGGATGTTGTCAGGGCCCATAGCCTTTCCAGGATCCAGTGCCTTCAGTTGTTTCTTGATATCACATGGAGTAAATTGGATTGGCTGAAGACTGGCATCTGTAATGCTGTGGACCTCAGGAGGAGGGTGAGATGGATCAGCCATTTGGCACTTCCAGCTGAAGATGGATGCAAATGCTTCAGCCTTATCTTTTGCACTGAGGTGCTGGGCTCCCCCATCGTTGAGTATGGGGATGTTTGTGGAGCCACCTCCTCTGGACAATGCAAAAACTGACCACCACCATTCATGACTGCATGTGGCAGGACTACAGAGCTTTGATCTGATCCATTGGGTGTGGGATCGCTTAGCCCTGTCTATTGCATGCTGCTTCCGCTGTTCTGCATGCAAGTAGTCCTGTGTTGTAGCTACACCAGGCTGACACCACATTTTTAGGTACGCCTAGTGCTGCTCCTGGCATGCCTTCCTGCACTCTTCATTGAACCAAAATGCTTGCGTGAAGAGGTAGGTTTTAAGCAGTGTGTTAAAGGAGGAAAGCAAGGTGCAGATGTGGAGATATTTAGGGAGGGAATTCCAGAGCTTAGGTCATGGGCAGCTGAATGCATGGCCTCCAATGGTGGAGTGATTAAAATCGGGAATGCTCAAGAGGCCAGAATTGGAAGTGCACAGATATCTTGGAGGATTCGATGGCTGGAGGAGATTACAGAGATAGACAGGGGTGAGGCGATGGAGCGAGTTAAAAAGAAGGATGAGGATTTTAAAATCTGGATGTTGCTTGACTGGGAGCCAATACAGATCAGCGAGCACATGGGGTGATAGGGGAACGGGACTTTGTGCAAGTTAGGACACAGGCAGCAGGGATTTGGATGACCTCAAGTTTAAGGAGTGTAGAATGTGGGAAATCTGCCAGGAATGCATTGGAATGGTCAATTCTAGAGGTAACAAAGGCTTGAATAAGGGTTGCAGCAGCAGATGAGGTAAATCAGTGTCAGAGCAGTGGGAGGCATTCAAAGGGGAGATTCAAGGGGTTCAGAGTAAACATGTCCTCGCAAAGAAAAAGGGTGGTACGGTCAAATTAACAGCCTCATGTGTCTCAAGGAGCCTTCAGGATAAGATAAGACAGAAAAGGAAAGCTTAAGTCCAACACAGAGAGCTCAATACTACAGAAAGCCGAGAGGATTATAGAAAGTGGCGGGGTGAAATCAAAATGGTAATTAGGGAAGCAAAGAGAGGGCATGAAAGAATATTGGTAAGCAAAATCAAGGTGAACCCAAAGATGTTTTATCAATAGATTAAGAGTAAGAGGAGACAGTAGGGCCCATAAAAGACCAAAAAGATAACCAATGTACAGCGGCGGAAGATATTCGTATGGTTCTTAATGAATACTTTGCATCTGTCTTCATAAAAGAGGTGGCTGTTGCAAATATTGTCGTTAAGCAGGAGGAGTGTGAAATATTGGATGTGATAAACATAGGGAGAGAGGAAGTATTAATGGGGCTCGCCTACTTGAAAGTTGATAAATCACCAGCACCAGATGAAATGTACCCTGGGATGTAAGAAGAAGCAAGGTGGATACAAAATTGGCTCAGTGGCAGGAAACAAAGGGTCATTGTTGACGGGTATTTTAACGACTGGAGGGCCTATTCCAGTGATGTTCCGCAGGGCTCAGTACTGGGTTCCCTGCTTTTTGTCGTATATATTAACAATTTGGGCATAAATGTTGGGGCATGGTCAAGAGGTTTGCAAATGACACAAAGATTGTATGTGTGGTAGATAGCGAGGAAAATAGCTGTAGGCTGCAGGAAGATATATATGGTCTGGTCAGATGGGCAGATAAGTGGGAAATGGAATTCAGCCTGGAGAAGTGTGAGGTGAGGTATTTGGGGAGGTCAAACAAGGCAAAGGAATACACAATTAATGGGAAAATACTGAGAAGTGTAGAGGAAATAAGGGACTTTGGAATGAATGTCCACAGATCCTTGAATGCAGCAGGACAGGTCGATAATTTAGCGAAGAAGGCATATGGAATCCTTTCCTTCATTAGCGGAGGTATCGAATACAAGAGCAGGGAGGTTATGCTGGAACTGTTGAAACCATTGTTTCGGCCACAACTTGAGTACTGTGTGCAGTTCTGGTCACCTCATTACAGAAAGAATGTAATTGCACGAGAGAGGGTACAGAGGAGATTTACGAGGATGTTGCCAGTACCGGAAAACTGCATCTGTGAGGAAAGATTGGATAGTTTGGGGTTGTTCTCCTTGGAACAGAGAAGGTTGAGGGGAGATCTGATTGAAATGTACAAAATTTTGAGGGGTCTAGATAGAGTGGAGGTGAAGGGTCTATTCACCTTAGCAGAGAGGTGAGTGACGAGGGGGCATAGATTTAAAATGATTGGGAGAAAAATTAGAGGGGAGATAGGATAAACCTTTTCACCCAAAAGGTGGTGGGGGTCTGGAACTCACTGCCTGAAAGGGTAGTTGAAGTAGAAACCCTCAACTCATTCAAAAGCAGTCTGGATATGCACCTCAAGTGCTATTATCTGCAGGGTTACAGATCAAATGCTGGAAGGTGGGATTAGAATAGGTGGATCGTTTTTCGGCCGGCACAGACACGATGGGGCAAGTGAACACTTTCTGTGCCTTAAATGTTCTATGATTCTATGAGCTGAAAGACGTGTGAAATTAGGTGATGTCACAGAGCTAGAATTATCCATGAGTCCAAGTGATGTCTGCTTTTTTATGGGATATGTGGAACATTCCCTGTTCCAGTCTGACTCGGGCCCCCTCCCTCACCTCTTTTTCTGGTACATTGATGATTGTATCAGTTCTGTTTCCTGCTCTTGTCCTGAACTGTAAAATTTAATCAACTTTGCTTCCAATTTCCACCCTTCTCTCACCTTCACATGGTCCATCTGCAACTCTTCCATTCCCTTCCTCGACTTCTCTGTCTCCTTTTCTGGGGATAGGCTTTCAAAAAATATTTATTAATAGCCCACTTGACTATGTCTTCGACTACACTTCCTCACACCATGCTTCCTGTAAGGACTCCTTTCCATTCTCCCAGATTCTCTTTCTCTATTGCATATCTGTTCTGAAGATGTAACCTTCCATACCAGTGTTTCTGATATGTCTTCCTTTTTCCTCGCCCGATGAATTCTCCCACTGTAATTAAGAGGGACCTCAACAGTGTCTGTCCGACTAACCATGTTTCTTCTCTCAGCCATTCACCTCTTCCCCAGAGACATGATAGGATTCCCCTTGTCCTCACCTTCCACCCCACCAGCTCCGTATTCAATGGAACATCCTTCACCATTTCCTCCACGTCCAGCGTTTCGCCACAACCAAAGATATCTTCGCCTCTCATTCCTCTAAATTCCAGCTCTCCCTCATCATCACCTCTCTCGATTCTTCCACCCTTGTTAAATTGTCAGACTCCTTGTCCGACAACCAGTACTGGATCAGCAGAAATTGGTCTTGCTGACATACATTGGCTACCGGTCAAGCAGCGTCTGGAATTTAACATTTTCTTCCTTGTTTTCAAATCCCTCCATGGCCTCGACCCTCCCTATCTCTGTAATCTCCTCCAGTCCCACAAACTTCCGAGATATCTACACTCCTCCAATTCTGGCCTCTGGAGCATCCTCGATTTTAATCGCTCCTACATCAGCGGTCTTGCCCTCAACTGCCTGGGCTCTAAGCTGTGGAATTCCCTCCCTAAACCTCTCCGCCTCTCTACCTCACTTTCCACCTTTAAGACATTCCTCAAAACCTGGGTCTTTGATCAAGATTTTGGTCTTCTGCCCTGAAATCTCCTCATGTGTCAAATTTTGCTTTTTAACCCCCCTGTCAAGCTACTTGGGATATTTTATGATGTTAAAGGTGCTATATAAATATAGGTTGTTGTTGTTTGTGCTTTCACTATAACAGTTTCCTGACAACACACAGCCTGCCTCAAGGACACAGCTTCAGGCACAACTTTCTTGTGATCTTCTCACATCCAAGATCACTCTTTACTTTCCTTCACATGTGTTTGAAATTCTGCTGTTTCTGATCACAGCACATGGACATTTTAAAGACCTTTGACTCATGGCCAATCTCCTGGAATTGCTCCTTTTCTGTCACTTGCATTCTGTTCATTTACTCTCCATTTCTTTCAATCACACCTTTCAACAGATCGATTAAGATGAAGACAGGATGTTTTGGATCTTGCTGCACTGACCTAGCTTGACAAAATTGCACATTTGAGCCCTCATTGGCAGCTATGTGGCACTGCCCATCACTCATCACCTCAACTGTTTAGAGAAAAGTGCCAACTTCCAGGTAAACAGAAGCCAGTCTTCAGTTAGTATCCCCCATATCACAATATTCTCCAAGAAAGTATCATGAGCTGCTGGGCCGCTGTCCCTCTAAAGGCCGGCTCTGCTTTCACAGCTTGTTCACCAAGTGGTCCCATGGATAGAAATATATCTGGATTCAAGACACAAATGAACATTGATGTGAATGGGACCTGTGTCCCCAGGAACAGCAGTGGGAGCAGAGCAAACCTAACGGCGTAATATTGAGAATGGATGTTCGATGAGGCAATGCTGCAGGAAAATAATAATGGAATGGAAGGAGGAAAGTAAAGGAGGGATATTGACTGTGAAAGGAGGAGAAGCTGGGAGAAGAGACGGGTTTGAATTATGGAACATCAAGCACAGGCATGTGAGAGCGCGAGGATTTGAAGGAGCAAATTGTTTTCCATGAACAACAATTTGTTTCCAGTTGGAATCGATTGATTTTTCACTGTGTTCTGTTAACATGTGCAGCAGAGACCAGACATTGATGCAGCCACAACTCAGTGTACTAACCATTGTGTGATCACGGTGCTACACATCAGCTGTGGGAGTTGTGCACAAACCAAAGCAATATCACAAATGACACTGAGAAAAGAAGGATTTTTGGTGAAGTGGATCAAAGACAAACCAATTCTGATCTTTCTGGCCCGCAAAACCACACCTCAGCAGAGCTGAGAGCCTTAACCTGCTCCTTCAATCACTGGGCCATGCCAGTTCTCACACTACTTTCAAAACGATTGTCCACATGCTCAGGAATCCTTAAGAATAACTTCATAACATGAATAATAACTTCTCCTTTAACTCCACACAAGAACACAAAAACACATGAAATAGGAGCAGAAGTAGACCATATGGCCCATCGAGCCTGCTCCGTCATTCAATACGATCACGGCTGATCTTGGGCTTCAATTCCACTTTCCTGCCCGCTCCCCATATCCCTTGATTCTATGTGAGATGAAAAGTCTCTCTATCCCAGCCTTAAATTTATTCAGTGATGGAGCATCCACAATCCTCTGGGGTAGAGAATTCCAAGGATTCACAACCCTTTGAATGTAGTAATTTCTCCTCATCTCAATCCTGAATGATTGGCCCCTTATCCTGAGACTGTGTCACTGTGTTCTAGATTCTCCGACCAGTGGGAACAATCTCTCAGCTTCTGCCCTATCAAGCTCTATCAGAATCTTGTATGTCTCAGTGAGATCGTCTCTCATGTTTCTAAACTCCAGAGAATTTAGGCCCAATTTACTCAGCCTCTCATCATAGGACAACCCCCTCATCCCAGGGACCAATGTAGTAAATCTTCACTGCACTGCCTCCTGTGCAAGTATATCCTTTCTTAAATGTGGAGACTAAAACTGCAAGTAGTATTCCAGGTGCAGTCTCACCAAAGTCCTGTAGAATTTTAGTAAGATTTCTTTATCCTGTACTCCAATCCCTTTGCAATAAAGGCCAACATGCCATTTGCCTTCCTAATAGCCTGCTGTACCTGCATGTTAACTTTGTGCACATCCTTCAAATAAAAGGTGTTGCTATGGGTACCTGCATGGGTCCAATTTATGCCTATCTTTTTGTGGGGTATGTCGAACATTCCTTGTCCCAGTCCGACTCAGGTCCCTCCCCCAATTCTTTTTCCAGTACATTAATAACTGGATCGGTGCCATTTCCTGCTCCCACCTCAAACTGGAAAACTTTATCAACTTTGCTTCCAATTTCCACCCTTCCCTCACATTTACATTGTTAAGACCAGGTGAGAAAGGTGTCTAGGAGTCTTTTCAGTCTTTACCTGGTCTTATCGTAGCAGGATTTAATTTTAAACACACTGTGTTTTGAGCCTCCCCTTGGTGAATCCTTGTTCACCACTCTCCAATTATAAGGCAAAGAAATGAGCACAAACAGGCATTCTTCGGTTTAAAGAAGTAAAAGTGGAATTTACTAAAACTTTAACTTAAACTCGTGCAGGTTGATAGGTAAATAGACCATTGTAAATTGCCCCTTGTGTAGGTAGGTGGTAGGAAAAATTGAGGGAAGGTGGGGAAGAAGTTGGGAATATGGGGTTAATGTTGGATTAGTATAAATGGATGATTGTTGGTCAGCATAGACCCGGTGGGCCATCGGGCTGTTTTCAGTGCGATATGACTCGATGTGGAACCTTATCAAAAGCCTTCTGAAGATCCAAATGCACCACATCCACTGGTTCTCCCTAGTCTTTGCTACTAGTTACATCCTCAAAAAACTCCAGTAGATTTGTGAAGCATAATTTTCCTTTCGGACATCAATGCTGACTTTGCCCAATCCCATTTATGCTCTCGAGGTGTTCTGCTATCACATCCTTTACAATTGACTCGATCATTTTCCACACTACTGATGTGAAGCTAACTGGTCTGTAATTCCCTGTTTTTCTCCCTCTTTTTTTAAATAGTGGGGTTACATTTGCCAGCCTCCAATCTGTAGGAACTGCTCCAGAGTCTATAGAATTTTGGAAGATGACCTCCAATGTATCCACTATTTCCAGGGCCACTTCCTTTCGTACTCTGGGATGCAGATTATCAGGCCCTGGGGTTTTTTCAGCCTTTAACCACATTATTTTCCCGAGCACTTTTTTTACTAATGCTGATTTCCTTTGGTTCCTCCCTCTCGTTAGAACCTGAAATGGGAGCAGACAGTCCAGGAGCAAACAGCTTTCTGAGTTCAAATTTTTTGGAGCAAGTTCAAATTCAAAAACCTCCAACAGTCAGTTAGCCATGTGACGAAACAGGTCTGTTCACGTCTGTTTGTGTATTCGGCCATCTTAGCAGTTAACCTGGAATGCAAGCCTCTCCACCTTCAACGTCTGGTAAACAAAAGTTCATAGTGGATCAGAGTGGAGCAGGGAGTGGCCCCTTTTTTTCCTTTCCAAGAGCTGCCTGTTACTATGAAAATGTCTTTCCAGTCAGGGACTTGACAACCTCCTGTAATAGGCCTTCTTTTCTTCCCAGCAACAATTTTAAAATTTAATGTCCATGTGGCAAAATATTTGTGCCCCATTGTTGGCAGGCGGGGGCTTGGATGACAACATGGTCCATCTCTGACACTTCCTTTCCCTTCCTCGACTTCTCTGGGTCGATCTTTAGGGATAGACTGTCCACTAATATTCATTATAAGCCCACCGACTCCCACCGCTACCTCGAATATACTTCCTCACATCCTGCTTCCTTTAAGGACTCCATTCCATTCTCCCAATTTCTCCGTCTCCAAGGCATCTGTTCTGATGATGTAACCTTCCACAACAGTGCTTCTTTTCCCTCAACTGAGGATACCCCTCACTGTGATTGACAGGGCCTTCAACTGTGTTCGAGCCATTTCCCACACTTCTGCCCTCACACCTTCCCCTCCCTCCCAGAACCATGACAGGGTTCCCCTTGTCCTCACTTTCCACCCCACCAGCCTCCACATGCAAAGGATCATCCTCCGTCATTTCCGCCACCTCCGGTATGATGCCACTGCCAAACATATTTTCCCCTCCCTTTCCCTGTCAGCATTCCGAAGGAATTGTTCCTTCCACAATACCCTGGTCCGCTCCTCCATTATCACCAACACCTTGTCCCCTTCCCACGGCACCTGCCCATGCAATCACAGGAGGTGTAATACCTGCCCTTTTACCTCCTCTCTCCTCACTATCCAAGGCTCCAAACACTCCTTTCAGGTGAAGCAGCGATTTACTTGTACTTCTTTCAATTTAGTGTACTGTATTCGCTGCTCACAATGCAGTCTCCTCTACCTTGCAGCGAACAAACACAGATTGGGTGACAGCTTTGCGGAACACCTCCGCTCAGCCATTAAACATGACCTCCAGCTTCTGATCGCTTGCCATTTCAACACTCGCCCCTGCTCTCATGCCCACATTTCTGTCCTGGGCCGACTGCAGTGTTCCAGCAAGCTCGAGTAACAGCACCTCATTTTCCCATTAGACATGCTACAGCTTACCGGAATGAACATTAAGTTCAATAATTTCAGAGTATGACTGGCCTTTTTTTTTATTCTTAGTTTGTTTTGTTTCAATTTTTTTTATCATGTGCCTGTCTACTTTAAGGGTTAATCTCTCAAGACGAGTTTTTTCTCTGTTTACATCTAGCAATTAATTGAAATTCCTGTTTCAGTTAAGAGGTCAGTTCGATTTCTTTCAGTTTTAAACAGGGGTATACTTCTTTTTGGCCTCCTTATCTTGACAGACAATGGATAAGCGCCTGGAGGTGGTCAGTGGTTTGTGAAGCAGCACCTGGAGTGGCTGTAAAGGCCAATTCTAGAGTGACAGGCTCTTCCACAGGTGCTGCAGAGAAATCTGTTTGTCGGGGCTGTTACACAGTTGGCTCTCCCATTGCGCCTCTGTCTTTTTTCCTGCCAACTACTAAGTCTCTTCGACTCGCCACACTTTAGCCCCGCCTTTATGGCTGCCCGCCAGCTCTGGCGGACGCTGGCAACTGACTCCCACGACTTGTGATCAATGTCACAGGATTTCATGTCGCGTTTTCAGACATCTTTAAAGTGGAGACATGGACGGCCGGTGGGTCTGATACCAGTGGCGAGCTTGCTGTACAATGTGTTTTTGGGGATCCTGCCATCTTCCATGCAGCTCACATGGCCACATGGGTATACTGATACTCTGAGAATAACTGTAGCTAGTTAATTAGGTTGCTGGCTTAAACTGGTTTCTGAGCTGTAGCAGAGCTCTAGCAGAGCTGACACAACATTGTTTTCAGAGTATAAATTCAGGGGTCTCTCACTGCTGCTTGTCTGCATTGACTGTTTCTGGAGGGCACAGAGAATTAAGGAAGTTTGGTAATTGAGGGACTTCGGTAAGGAAGGAAACATTAATCAAGAAGAAAATAAATTTGAAAACACCAAGTGTAAAGTGGGTGTTTGATGCATGAGGGAGGAGTTCCTTTCTTTCCTCTACCTTTCTTTAGCTTCCAGTAACTGCCTCTGTCTTCAGTACAGGGGAAGAAGTTGATTAGTAAGTAACTGGTAAGTTATTTTACTTCTCATTGTAATAAAACTTTTAAAAAGTTATGTTGTGGCAGGTCAACTTGGAAAAGTGGAATGTACAGCCTGCAGTATGTGGGATGTCATGGACACAGCACGTGTCCCAGATGAACACATCTGCAGGAAGTGTCACTGGCTGCAGCAGCTTGAACTCTGGGTTTCGGAACTTGAACAGTGGATGGAGTCACTGTTGTGCATCCGTGAGGCAGAGGACTAATTGGATGGCACATTTAGGGAGGTGGTCACAATGCAGGTTAGGAACATGCAGGCAGAGAGGGAATGGGTGGCTGCCAGGCAGTCTAAGAGAACCAGGCAGGCAGTGCAGGAGTCTTTCTTGCTAATCGGTTTTCCATTTTGGATACTGATGAGGGCGATGGTTCCTCGGGGGAGTGCAGCTGGAGCAAAACCCATGGCACCACGGGTGGCTCAGCTGCACAGGAGGGGAGAAAGAAGATTGGAAGAGCAATAGTGATAGGGAATTGGATAGTCAGGGGATCAGACAGACATTTCTGCAGCAGTAAACGTGACTCCAGGATGGTGTGTTACCTCCCTGATGCCAGGGTCAAGGATGTCATGGAGTGGCTGCAGGACATCCTTCTGGGGGAAGGTGAACAGTCAGAGGTCATGGTCCACATTGGTACCAATGACATAGGTAGGAAATGAGATGAGATCGTGAAAGCAGACTTTAGGGATTTAGGAAGGCAATTAAAAAGCAGGACCTCCAAAGCAGCAATCTCAGGATTACTCCCAGTGCCACGTGCCCGTGAGCAGAGGAATAGGAGAATTGACCGATTGAACACGTGGCAAG
Organism: Heterodontus francisci; assembly: GCF_036365525.1. Taxonomy (NCBI): domain Eukaryota; kingdom Metazoa; phylum Chordata; class Chondrichthyes; order Heterodontiformes; family Heterodontidae; genus Heterodontus; species Heterodontus francisci. The sequence continues at coordinate 32,045,948 of NC_090410.1, forward strand.
AGAATTAGTGTAAGAGGGAGGGTATCTGATCTCTGAGGCATTGGGACCGGTTCTGGGGCAGGTGGGACCTTTAGAAGATGGACGGGTTACACCTTAACAGGACGGGAACTAATATCCTCACAGGGAGATTTGCTGGTGCTGTTGAGGAGGGTTTAAACCAGCATGTTAGGGGGATGGAAACCTGAGGGAGAGCTCAAATTGGAAGGAAGTAAAGCTGGTAACAGGAGGTAGAAAAGTAGCAAGTGACATTAGAAGGCAGGTGAAACAAAGGTGAGCATCAACCAGGCTTAGAATGCAGAATGTCAAGAAGACTAGGTTAAAGGCACTCTACCTGAATGCATGCAGCATTCACAACAAGGTAGATGATTTACAGGCCCACATAGAGGTAAATGGGAATGATCGAATTGCTAAAGAGGAAACTTGGTTACAGGGTGACCAAGACTGGGAACTGAATATTCAAGGATATTCGACATTGTGGAAGGGCAGGCAAAAAGGAAAAGGAGGTGTTATTGCACTGATAATAAGGGATGGGATCAGTACATTCATAAGGGAGGATCTCAGATCGGAAGAACAAAATGTGGAAACTGTTTCGGTGGAAGTCAGTAACAGTAAACAGCAAACATTGGTAAGAGTTGTTTATAGGCCATCAAACAGTAGTGGTAGTGTGGGGCATGGTATTAATCAGGAGATTAGAGAAGCATGTGGCATGGGTAATACAGTAATCATGGGTGAATTCAATCTGCATATAGACTGGGTAAACCTAATGAGCAGTAATGTTGTGGAGGACAAGTTTCTGGAGTGTGTTAAGGATGGTTTTCTCCAGCACTATGTTGAGGATCCAATTAGAGAGCAGGCTGTTTTAAATCTCGTATTATGTAATGAGAAAGGGCTAATTAATTAATTAATAATCTTGTTGTAAAAGAACCTTTAGGGATGAGTGACCATTATACGATAGAATTTTACATTGTTTGAAAGTGAGGTAGTTCAATCTGAAGCCAAGGTGTTAAATTTGAACGAACGAAATTCTGAAGGTATGAGGGGCAAATTGGCTGAGGTGGATTGGGACAATACATTAAAAGGTATGACAGTACATAGACAATGGATAGTCTTTAAAGAAATATTGCATATTTTACATCAACTATACATTCCTTCAAGGCGCAAAAAACCCCAAAAGTAACGGCAGTCAACCGTGATTAACAAAGGAAGTTAAGGATTGTACAAGATTAAAAGAAAAGGCCTATAAATTTGCCAGAAATAGCAGTAAACCTGAGGATTTGGAGGATCTTAGAATACAGCAAAGGATAACCAAGAAACTGATAAAGAAAGGGAGAATAGAATATGAATGTAAGCTCACAAAAAAAATCAAAACGACCTGTTAGAACTTCTACAGGTACATAAAAAGGAAATGTTTGGCAAAGACAAATATGGGTCCATTACAGGCAGAGTCAGGAGAATTTATAATGGGAACAGAGAAATGGCAGAGAAGCTAAATGATTACTTTGTGTCTGTCTTCACTGAGGAAAATATGAGAAATTTCCCAGAATTAGAGATCCAAGGGGTTCGTGGGAATGAGGAATTGAAGAAAATTAATATTAGTATTGGAGAAATTAAAGGGGCTGAGGGTTGATAAGTCCCCAGGACCGACATTCTGCAGCCAAGAGTTTTAAAAGAGGTAGCTATGGAGATAGTGAATGCACTGGTGATCATCTTCCAAAATTCTATAGATTCTGGAACTGTCCCTGCAGATTGGAAGGTCGCAAATGTCACCCCACTATTTAAGAAGGGAGGGAGAGAGAAAACAGGGAATTAAAGACCTGTTAGCCTTACATCAGTCATTGGGAAAATGCTACAATCTATTCTAAAGGATGTGATAAATGGACACTTGGATAATAATGATCTGATTGGACATAGTCAACATGGATTTATGAATGGGAAATCATGTTTGATGAACCTGTTGGAGTTTTTTGAGGATACTACTAACAGAATTGAAAAAGGGGATTTAGTGGACATGATATACTTGGATTTTCAGAAAGCTTTTGATACAGTTCCCCACAGGAGATTGGTTTGCAAAATTAAAGCACACGGGATAGGAGATAATATACTGGCATGGATTAATGGTTGGTTAACGGGTATAAAGCAGAAAGTAGGAATAAACGGGTCATTCTCGTATTGGCAGGCTGTGTCTAGTGGGGTACCACAGGGATCAATGCTTGAGCCCCAGATGTTCACGATATATATTAATGATTTGGATGTGGGCACTAAATGTAGATTTTCAAGTTTGCAGATGACACAAAATTAGGTGGGAATGTGTGTTGTGAGGAAGATGCAAAGTGGCTTCAATGGGATTTGGACAGACTTCGTGAGACGGCAAGAACGTGGCAGATGGAATATAATGTGGAAAAATGTGAGGTTATCCATTTTGGCAGGAGGAATAGATATGCAGAGTATTTCTTAAATGGTAAGAGATTTGAAAGAGTAGATGTACAAAGGGACCTGGGTGTCCTTGTCAATAGTCACTGAAAACTAACATGCAGGTGCAGCAGGCAATTAGGAAGGCTAATGGTGTGTTAGCCTTTATCTCAAGAGGATTTGAGTACAGGAGTAATGAAGTCTTGCTATAATTGTATAGAAGCTTGCTGAGACCACACTTGGAGTACTGTTTGCAGTTTTCGTCCCCTGACCTTCGCAAGGATATTATTGCCAGAGAGGGAGTGCAACGAAGATTCACCAGACTTGTTCCTGGGATGGTGGGACTGTCCTATGAAGAGAGATTGGGGAAACTGGGCCTGTATTACATAGAGTTTTGAAGAATTATAGGTGATCCCATTGAAACCTACAAAGTACTTCAAGGGATAGACATGGTAGATACAGCTAAGATGTTTCCCCTGATTGGGGAGTCTAGAACCAGGGGACATAATTTCAAAATAAGGGAGAAGCCACTTAGGACAGGGACAAGGAGAAATTTCTTTCCTCGGAAGGTTGTAAAATTCTCTACCCCAGAGGGCTGTGGAAGCTCAGTCATTGAGTATGTTTAAATCAGAGATTGACAGATTTCTAAATACCAATGACATAAGTGGATATGTGGATAGTGTGGGAAAAAAGTACTGAAGTGGATGATCAGCCATGATCATATTGAATGGCGAGGAGGCTTGATGGGCTGAATGGCCTACTCCTGCTTCTATGTTCCTACAGTTTTTTTTCATGTTTGTGCTTTTGTCTCGGCTGTTCATTATTCAGTCATTAACACTCTCTCTGCACTAATGCTTTGTCTTTCACCACAGCATTAGCACACTCTCTTTGCCTTTGCTCCATGACCTCCTTGTCAGTTAATCTCTCCGACCCTCTGTCCTATCACACACCTTCCCTTTTGTTCTCTCCTCCCCCACCACCCCCACACCTCTGCTTAAATCTCTTACATTTCTAACCATTGCCAGTTGTGATGAAAGGTCACTGACCTGAAACTTTAACTTTGCTTCTCTCTCCACAGAGGCTGCCAGACCTGCTGAGTATTTTCAGCACTTTTTATTTTTATTTCAGATTTCCAGAATCTACAGTATTTTGCTTTTCTCTGAAATCCTTTGGTGTTCTGTTGCTCATTGGTTCTGTGTCCTAATGGAGTGAGCATTGGTGTTTTTCATTAATGGCTGAACAAACCCATTCAGAGGTTGTGGGTTTGAATCCCAGCACAGTTGTGTTTCAGGTCAGTGTTTGTTGGTTCTCATGCTGGACAGTGAGATCTTTCAGCAGAACATTTTGCCCTTCAGGGAAAAGAAACTGCCGCTCCGATGCTTTCTGTCCTACAAATGATTTCAGTCCCACCTGTCTGACTTGATTCTTAATTCCCTCTGAGCTGATTGCTGAATGGCAAGAAATGACTCATCACCTGCTCTGGGCAACTTGCAAAATAAACCAATTAAAAAATGGCAGCAGCAGAATTGTATTCAACCACAAACCGTAACCTCATGGCCCGGCATATCCGTCACTCTACCATTACCATCCGGCAAAGGGACCAAGCCTGGTTCAATAAAGAGTGTTGGAGAGCATGCCAGGACCAACACCAGGTATACATAAAAATGAGGCATCAGCCTGGTGAAGTTACAACACAGGACTACCTGTGAGCCAAACAGTGGAAGCAGCATACGATTATCAGAGCTCGGCAATCCCACAACCAACAGATCAGATCTAAGCTCTGCAGTCTTGCTACATCCTGTCGTCAATGGTGGTGGACAATTAAACAACTAACAGCTGGAGGAGGCTCCAGAAATATCCTCATCATCAATGATGGAGGAGCCCAGCAAATCAGTGCAAAAGACAAGGCTGAAGCATTTGTATCCATCTTCAGCCAGAAGTTCCGAGTGGATGATCCATCTCAGCCTCCTGCTGAGGTCCCCAGCATCACAGATGCCAGTCTTCAGCTAATTCGATTCACTCCACGTGATATCAGAAAATTTCTGAAGGCACTGGATACTGCAAAGGCCATGGGCCCTGACAATATTCCTTCTGTAGTTAAGAAGACTTGTGCTGCAGAACTAGCCATGCCCTTGGCCAAGCTGTTCCATTATAGCTACAACACTGGCAGATACCCGACAATGTGGAAAACTTACCAGGCATATCCTGTACACAAAAAGAAAGACAAATCCAACCCGGCCAATTATGGTCCTATTAGCCTACTCTTGATCATTAGCAAAGTGATGGAAGGTGTCATTGACAACTGAGTAGCTTACTAAGCTATTGCCGAGTGCAGTGAAGAGTCAATCCTATTGCTGTTGGTCTGGAATCACATATAGGCCAGACCAGGTAATGACGGCAGATTTCCTTCTCCAAAGGATATCAGTCAATCAGATGGGATTTTACAAAAATCAATACTGGCTTCTGACTTAAACTAGCATTTAATTCCATTTTTTAAAATTAATTTAATTCAATTAGCTGCAAGAGTGGGTTTTAAATCCATTTCCCCAGGATATCACCCTGGAACACCAGGTTACTAGCTACGTGACATTAACACTATGCCACTATACATTCCCACAACCTGATAAATGGCTGCAGCAAGCACAACATTTATTCTGAATTTCAATAAAGAGCTGGTTGACACTCTCTAACTTTTTTGAAATGTCTGTCCAATGATTTCTGTGACGTTTATTCTGAAGGCTCTGATTGCAGCACTGTGCGAAAACAAAAATGAATGTTAAATTAACAGTACGTACCGACAGCTGAGACTTCACAAACTGAATAGCCACTTCATGCTTTTCAAAATTATTCAGCTACAATCTTCTTTAAAACTATATATTTTTTTGATATTTTCAATGATAAGCTATTGTGCTGAGTCTGATAACCATGCTATGGATATAATATTGTTTTGCACTGTCTCGTGTTTAACTTTAGTCTGTTTACTTTCCAACTCCCTAAATAAAATGCAAAAACCTTAGAATTGCAGACAGTGCTGAGTTGTAATAGAAGCTTCTCAATAGAATCAACCCTTCATTTGAGCTGAGCAAGTTTGAATTATCTATTAATTCAAATTAAAATAATTTGAAAACCCATCTAATGTTGTTTCATGAACATTTTTATGGAAGTAAACCAGCTTAGTGCTGAAATTGATGATGTGTGAAGCAACTTCGACTCCCACTGTGCTGGGTAACCAAATAAAGACAATTATATACGAATGTAATTATATTGACTCATTTCACAGGTTCCTTTTGAGGTTGATTTAATATTTAACTTTGTGCCACACAGATTAAACAAAAGTTTCAAAAGGGAATTGGATAAATACTTGAAAAAATGAAATGTGTAGACTGATGGGGAAGGAGCAGCGGAATGGGACGTTTTGGATAGTTCTTTCAAAGAGCCAGCACAGACATGATGGGAGGAATGACCTCCTTCTGTGCTGTAAGATTCTATGGCACACTCAATCCCCTGTTGGGCTTCATAATTTTGCCATCGGCACTTAAAATACCCAACTGTCCTGCTCTACATGAATAGGAAGGGAATAGAGGGATATGGGCCCTGGAAGCGCAGAAGGTCTTAGTTTAGGCAGGCATCAAGATCGGCGCAGGCTTGGAGAGCCGAATGGCCTGTCCTGTGCTGTACTGTTCTTTGTCTGTGAGAAATGATTTACGCAGCAAAATTCCAGGGACTGTAATGAAAAGCTTTTATTGTAATTCAAATTTAATTTCACATAAACTGTCTGTTGTGTAATCTTTTAGAGTTAGCATATTCTGTCTCCTTGTAAGATTTTTCTTAACAGTCTTTGTCCTTTCAGGAGTTACAGGAGTAGTGAGTGATGCAGACACAGTACCAACAAGTCAGCTCGAAGCCTTGAAAGCTGCTATGGACAAGCTGATGGGTAGTGAATGTAGATTTTATTTCCCTTTTGGTCCAAACCTTTTCTTTAAAAGGTATGACAGGAGACAGGCAATGGCTAGCATTTAAAGAACTAATACATGCTTTACAACAACTATACATTCCATTGAACACAAAACCCGACAGGAAAAATTATCCAAACCGTGGTGAACGAGTAAATTAAATATTGCATGAGGCCAAAGGAAGAGGCTTATAACATTGCCAAAAAAGTAGTAAGCCTGAGGATTGGAGGGTTTTTAGAATTCATCAAAGGAGGACCAAGAAACTGATAAAGAAAGGGAAAATAGAATATGCAATTAAACTCGTGAGGAACATAAAAATGGGCTGTAAAAGTTTTTATAGGTATGTAAAAAGGAAAAGATTAACAAAGAAAAATGGGGGCCCATTTCAGGGAAATTTATAATGGCAATAAGGAAATGGCAAAGAAACTAAACAAATACTTTGTGTCTGTCTTCACAGAGGAAAATATAAGAAGCTTCCCAGAAATTCTGCAGAGCCAAGGTACTAGTGAGAATGGGGAACTGAAAAAAAGCATATTCATAAAAATAAGTACTGGAGAAACTAATGGGACTGAAAGTTGGTAAATCCTCTGGACTTGATGATCGACATCCCAGTGTTGAAAGAGGTGGCTGAATAGATAGTGGATGTGTTGGTGATCATCTTCCAAAATTCTATAGATTTTGGAACAGTTCTTGCAGATTGGAAGGTAGCAAATGCAACGCCACTATTTAAGAAAGGAGGGAGCGAGAAAACCAGGAACTACAGACCTGTGAGCCTGACGTCAGTAGTAGGGAAAATGCTTGAATCTATTGCAAAGGATGTGGTAACAGGACACTTAGAAAATAATGGTAAGATTAGGCAGTGTCAACACGGATTTATAGATCAGGCAACCTGACATCTGTAGTGGGGAAAATTCTAAAGTCCATTATCAAATATTTTATAGCAGAGCACTTAGAGAACAGTGGTAGAATCGGGCAGAGTCAGCATGGATTTACGAAAGGGAAATCATGCTTGACAAATCTACTAGAATTCTTCGAGGATGTAACTGGTAGAGTTGATGAGGGAAAGCCAGTGGATGTGGTTTATTTGGACTTCCAGAAGGCTTTTGACAAAGTTCCACGTGAGAGATTAGCGTGTAAAATTAAAGCGCATGGGATTGGGGGAAGTGTATTGTGATGGATAGAAAATTGGTTGGTGGACAGGAAACAAAGAGTAGGGATAAATGGGTCTTTTTCCGAATGGCAGGCATTGACCAGTGGGGTACCGCAGGGACCCCAGCTATTCACAATATACATTAATGATTTAGATGAGGGAACTAAATGTAATATCTCCACATTTGCAGATGGCACAAAACTGGATGGGAGGGTGAGTTGTGAGGAGGATGCAGAGAGGCTTCAGGGTGATTTGGACAAGTTGAGTGAGTAGGCTAATGCATGGCAGATGCAGTATAATGTGGATAAATGTGAGGTTATCCACTTTAGGAGCAAAAACTGGAAGGCAGTAGGGGTAATGGAGGAGTGGACCAGGGTGTCGCGGAGGGAATGATCCCTTCAGAATGCTGACAGGGGAAGGGAGGGGAAAATGCATTTGGTAGGTGGCTGGAGGTGGCGGAAATGGCGGAGGATGATCCTTTGGATATGGAGGTTGATGGGGTGGAAAGTGAGGACAAGGGGAACCCTTTCGCTGTTCTGGAAGGGAGGGGAAGGGGTGAGTGTAGAGGTGCAGGAAATGGTCTGGACACAGTTGATGGCATTGTCATACACAATGGGGGGAATCCTCGGTTGAGGAAAAAGAAAGACATATCAGAAGTGCTGTCGTGGAAGGTAGCATCATCAGAGCAGGTGCGTCGGAGATGGAGAAAATGGAAGATTGGAATGGAGTCCTTCCAGGAAGCAGGGTGTGAAGAAGTGTAGTCGAGCTAGCTGTGGGAGTCGGTGGGCTTATAATGGATATTAGTTGACAGCCTATCCCCAGAGATGGAGACAGAGAAGTCGTGGAAGGGAAGGGAAGTGTCAGAGATGGACCATGTAAAGGTGAGAGAAGGGTGGAAATTAGAAGCAAATTTGATAAAGTTTTCCAGTTCCGGGCGGGAGCAGGAAACGGCACCGATACAGTCATCGATGTCCCGGAAGACGAGTCAGGAGAGGGGCCTGAGTAGGACTGGAACAAGGAATGTTTGACATATCCCACAAAAAGACAGGCATAACTAGGACCCATGTGGGTACCTACAGCAACACCTTTCACTTGAAGGAAGGGAGCGGAGTTGAAGGAGAAGTTGTTCAATGTGAGAACAAGTTCATCCAGGCGGAGGAAGTTGGTGGTGGATGGGGACTGGTTGGGCCTCTGTTCAGGGAAGAACTGGAGAGCCCTCAAACCATCCTGGTGGGGGATGGAGGTGCAGAGAGATTGGACGTCCATAGCAAAGAAGAGGCGGTTGTGGCCAGGAAACTGGAAATTGTCAGAATGACGTAGGGTGTCAGAAGAGTCATGGATGTAGGTGGGAGGAGACTGGACCAGCGGAGAAAAGATAGAGTCAAGATAGGAAGAAATAAGCTCAGTGGGGCAGAGGCAGGCTGACACAATGGGTCTGCTGGGACAGTCGTGTTTGTGGATTTTGGGAAGCAGGTAGAAGCAGGCTGACCGGGGTTGTGGGACTATGAGGTTGGAAGCTGTGGAGGGAAGATCACCAGAAGAGATGAGGTCAGTGACAGTCCTGTGGACAGTCGCTTGATGTTCGGTTTTGGGGTCATGGTCCAGGGAGAGGTAGAAAGAAGGATCTGAAAGTTGGCGTTGAGCCTCTACAAGGTAGAGGTCGGAACACCATACAACAACAACACCACCCTTGTCTCTCAAAAATACTCCCTTTCAGGATCAATCTCATCAAGTGATCATTGTTGATGAATATACAGCAAGGAAACATGAATCTGGAGCCCCCTGAATGATAATGACAATGATCTAAACAAGGTCAAAGTACCATCATGGAAGGGCAGTTAGTTAATGACTGACCAATCAGATGAACAGAAATGGGGTTTTACCTAATATGGCACAGAACCAAGCTGGGAAAGCTATTTAAAGTAAGAACTTGTAAGAACCCCGAAAGCACGCACCATCATCCAAACGAAGACAGAAGATAGACTTCAATCAAGAGACAAGGCATCGCAGTTAACCGGAGGTTGAGGACCGGTGTTCCATCGTGAACACAACTGCTCACCACTGCCCTTTGCTAAATATCACAGTTTTGTGCTGATTGTAGAAAACGCAATAAAGTCTGTGAAGCTTGTGAAAAACTACTCGTACCCGTGTGGTTTTGTAGCTAGTCTGAGCTGTAAGTCCCTTTTAGATCTGCTCTCCCAACTTAGACTGTAATTATAATTGACCCAAGTCTTTCAATTAAATTAAAGCAAACTCCAGATCTTACAAGTGATGCCGAAACCCTGGACTTTGACAAGTACATAAACCGAGATAGTTAAAGCATGTTTCACAAATGTAGGAACATTGTTTGGCCAGTGATAATTCTTACGGGGATAATCTCTTAGGAAGGGTGGTAGATTAAACTGACCCAGTGGTGTCTCTTTAAAATACATGCTATTTGGTGAAAGGATAGTATAAAGAAGGGTTTCTGGGAAACATATAAGGAAATGTTGGTCACTAAATGTTTTCTAGACAATATCCAATCTCTGTGAGAAGAGTACACACAAAAACATGAGTGCGTTCCGTTCGAAAGGCTTTTGTTAAAGTCCCCCACAGGAGGTTGATTCGTAAAATTAAAGCACATGGGATAGGAGGTAATATACTGGCATGGATTAAGGATTGATTAACAGGCAGAAAGCAGAGTTTAGGAATAAACGGGTCATTCTCGCATTGGCAGTCTGTGACTAGTGGGTACTGCAAGGATCAATACTTGGGCACCAGCTGTTCACAATATATATCAATGATTTGGATGTGGGCACCAAATGTAATATTTCCAAGTTTGCCGATGACACAAAAGTCGATGGGAATGTGTGTTGTGAGGAAGATGCAAAGTGGCTTCAAGGGGATTTGAACAGACTTAGTGAGTGGGCAAGAATGTGAGAGATGGAATATAATGTGGGAAAATGTGAGGTTATCCATGTTGGCAGGAATAATAGAGGTGCAGAGTATTTCTTAAATAGGAAGAAATTAGAAAGTGTAGATGTACAAAGCGACCTGGGTGTCTTTGTCAATAAGTTACTGAAAGCCAGCATGCAGGTGCAGCTAGCAATGAAGAAGGCTAATGGGATGTTCGAACAAAGAATAAAGAACAAAGAACAGTACAGCGCAGGAACAGGCCATTCGGCCCTTAAAGCCTGCGTCAAAATTGATGCCTGTCTAAACTAAAACCTTCTGCACTTCCAGGGTCCGTATCCCTCTATTCCCATCCTATTCATGTATTTGTCAAGATGCCTCTTTAACGTCGCTATCGTACCTACTTCCACCACCTTCCCTGGCAGCAAGTACCAGGCACATCCCCTCTAAACTTTGCCCCTCGCACCTTAAACCTATGTACCCTAGTAACTGACTCTTCCACCCTGGAAAAAGCTTCTGACTATCCACTCTGTCCATGCCGCTCATAACTTTATAAGCCTCTATCAGGTTGCCCCTGCACCTCCGTCGTTGCAGTGAAATCAATCCGACTTTATCCAACCTCTCCTCATAGCTAATACCCTCCAGACCAGGCAACATCCTGGTAAACCTCTTCTGTACCCTCTCCAAAGCCTCCACATCCTTCTGGTAATGTGGCGACCTTTAGCCTTTATCATAAGAGGATTTGAGTACAGGAGTAGCAAAGTCTTGCTTCAATTGTATAGAACCTTGGTTAGACTGCACCTGTGTGCATTTTTAATCCCCTTACCTGAGGAAGGATATTATTGCCATAGAGTGAGTGCAACGAAGATTCATCAGATTTGTTACTGAGATAATGGGACTGTCCTATGAAAAGAGATTGGGGAAACTGGGCTTGTATTCTATAGAGTTTGCAAAAATGAGAGGTGATTTCATTGAAACCTTCAAAATACTTCAAAGGATAGACAGGGCAGATGCAGCTAAGATGTTTCCCTTGGTTGGGAAGTCTAGAACCAGGGGACACAATTTCAAAATAAGGGGGAAGCCACTTGGGACAGAGATGAGGAGAAATCTCTTTACTTAGAGGGTTGCGACTCTTTGCAATTCTCCACCCCAGAGGGCTGTGGAAGCTCAGTCATTGAGTATGTTTCAAGCAGAGATTGACAGATTTCTAAATACTAATGATATAAAGGGATATGGGTTTCGTGTGGGAAAAAGGCATTGAAGTGGATGATCAGCCTTGATCATGTTGAATTGCGGAGCAGGCTCAATGGGCTGAATAGCCTACTCCTGCTCCTGTGTTCCTATGTAAACAAACAGTAGCGTTTATCCAGGTTCAGGTCTTGGCTAAATGTTGGAAGAGTGACAGGGTTTGAAATCTAATCACACTCGTGCTGTGTGCAGTGCAATGAGGAAGTGGTACAGTCACAGGTGAAACAGATCCCTTCGCTAAGTGAAAAAGTTTCTTCCTATCTATCCTTTCAATGCCCCTCATAATTTTGTTTCCAAAAATCAGGTTGCCCCTCAGCTTTCCCTGTTCTAAGGGAACCAACCCTTGCCTATCCAGTCACTCTTCATAGCTGAAATGCTCCAGCCCAAGCAACATTCTGGTAAATCTTATCTGCACCCTCTCCAGTGCAATCACATCCTTCCTGCAGTGTGGCGACCAGAAGTGTACACAGTACTCCAGCTGTGGCCTAACTAATGCTTTATACAGTTCCATCATAACCTCCCTGCTCTGAAATTCTATGCCTCAGCTAATAAAGGCAAGTATCCCATATGCCTTCCTAACCACCTTATCTACTTGTGCTGCTGCCTTCAGTGATCTATAGACAAGTACATCAAGGTCCCTCTGACCCCTCTGTACTTCCTAGGCTACTACCATTCATTGTATGTTCCCTTGCCTTATTAGTTTCCCCAAAATGCATCACCTCACACTTCTCAGGATTAAATTCCATTTGCCACTGCTCCGCCCATCTTACCAGCCCATCTATATCGTCATGAAATCTAAGGCTTTCCTGCTAACTATTTACGACACCACTAATTTTCATGTCATCTGCCACCTTACTGATCATACTTCCTATAATTATGTCTAAATCATTAACGTACACTGCAAACAGCAAGGGTCCCAGCACCGCTTCCTGTGGTACACCACTGGTCACAGGCTTCCACTTGCAAAATCAATCCTAGACCATTACCCTCTGCCTCCTGCCACAAAGCCAATTTTGGATCCAATATGCCAAATTACCCTGGATCCCATGGTCTCTTATCTTCTTAACCAATCTCCCATGCGGAACTTGTCAAAAGCCTTACTGAAGTGCATGTAGACTACGGCCTTACCCTGATCCACACATCAAGTCACATCCTCAAAAAATTTATTTCAGTTTCCCCTGACAAAGCCATGCTGACTAGCCCTGATTAATCCCTACCTTTCCATGTGGATATTAATCCTGTCCCTCAGAATTTTTCCAATAGTTTCCCTACCACTGATGTTGGACTCACTGCCCTTTAATTACCTGGTTTGTACCTGCTACCCTTCTTGAATAATGGTACCACATTCGCTGTCCTCCAATCCTCTGGTAGCTCTCCGATGGCCAGAGAGGATTTGAAAATTTGTGTCAGAGCCCCTGCTATCTCCTCCCTTGCTTCACATAACAGCCTGGGATACATCTCATCTGGGCCTGGGGATTTATCCAGTTTGAAGCCCGCTAAAACATCTAATACTTCCTCTCTTTCAATGCTGATTTGTTTAAGTATATCACAATCCCCCTCCCTGCTCTCTACACCGACATCATTCTTCTCCATCGTGAACACCAGGGGATGTGTTAGGCCAGGATGTCAATGAAATCATCCACATAACATCATGGATGGAAAGGGCCTTGATATTTTGGTGGGAGATGTGAAGCAGGATGGTGACAGCTGATCCGCTGGCTGAGTCTATAGTGGGAGGGGTGAGTTGGATGATAAAGATATTGAAAGATTAGCCCTCAGCGGGTGCACTGGGTGGGAAATTCAGTGAATGATTAGGATGGGTCAATTGGGATTGATGCTCGTAATGAGCGATCGCCGAGTACCTCGATGACCACTGTGGAGGATGCTGAGAGAGATAAAGTGGGAAGCTGTAGGTTTATCCAATAAAACAGAGACATGGGGAGTGATCAGGGGACATGCTGCATATTAGTTTAATTTTATTCCATATGTATGATGAGCGTAAAGGAATTTCTGCATATGGCAGTTGTTCTACGTTTGCAAAAGGTACCTTAAATTAAATGCAAACTGAATCAAATCATCTCAGTTTGTCTTTAAAACAATGTGATTACAGAGACTGAGTGGAGAGAGGCTGGGTTCACATCTGTTCTATATGTAAAAATCTTCCATTTTCCTCATTATTTTATAAACTTAAATAGTACAGTGAAGGGATATTTCACCCCATTCTTCAGTTCCTCTCTAAACTTACTCTGGGTCACAGAGTAAATAAAAGTGTTTGTGCAGCAACTCAGGAGCTGAAGCATAACCGCAAGGTGTTGTACAATGGGTGACATGTCTTCTGTAAAATTCCGGTACAGCAGACCAATTCTAACATACATCACAGTCACCAGGAACAGAACCCACAGAAAGATAAAGTTCCCCGATATCATAAAAAGTGAAGTGATTGATTTTCTTCTGTTCACTGTCTCTGGATCACTGTGACTCTCCCCACTGACCCGGTCCCGAAGTCTCTTGCGAATTCTGATGGTCACTAGAATGTGCCTGACAGTTAAAATATTGAGCATCAGAATCAGAATAAATGGTACACACGGGGTGAAAATATAATGTAACAATTCAATTGCTGCCCATACTGGTGAAAGCAGAACACTCCAGGGAAGAATGCAGAACCAGGGGGCTCGCAGACCCATATAGCTGCTTGAAAGCATAAAGTACCAGAAAATATTCTTCACACAGAACAACACAGACATTGTTCCAATAATCACAGCTGCCGATTTCTCAGTGCAATGTTTAGTTTTCAGTTTCTGGCAGCAAATGGCCACAAATCGATCAAAGGTGAAAGCGACGGTGAACCAGACAGAACAGTCCGTTGCTGCATAAAGTAGGACAGCGTGGATATTACACACTGGAATATCAAACAGAAATCGAAACATTCTATGATAACTAATGGGAATTTGCCTCAGTATCAGATCGAAGATAATGACCAGTAGATCCGCCGCTGCCATGGCCACCAAGTAACGAGTGACACATTTGGAGAGACCACACTTTCCCCGAGACAGGATCACAATCGTCACTAAGTTAACTGTATGGAAGAGGAAAAACAGGGACATTATACATCAGGATGGGAGCAGGAATATCAATATGGTGGATACATGGGTAGAATAAATTGAAAGCTCACTGCATACCGCAATGGAATACAATGTGTTTGAACTTTATGATAAAAATAAGGCTTCGCACCAACTATCAGTAATGTTTTGAGAAGTTCATGCCTGAAGAGTTCAATAAATAAACACAAAAACAGAATGCTAATGTGCACTCATAAATGTGCAGTGTTAAAATTTGTTCTCCCTTGGTGCGCACAGAGTAAACACTGACTGGTGCCTTGCAAAACCAAATAGATTAATTCTTGGTCTGGTCGGTTACAATAGGAATCAGTTACCAGGGGATATGGTGGGGCAATTACCAGGGTCCCTCTCCTTATCAGTGACCCTTGGACATGCTGAGGTTTTAATCCCCCGGCTTCTGCTGCTGATCCATGACCGTGGGATATGATGCAGTTTGGGTTCCTGTTTCAGATTCTTTACATTTAATCTCTGGCACAACCCCAACCCACCTGTTTTTGTGAATTAAGATTCAGCCTTTTGATGATTTGGCAAATTTGGATCTCAAATTCATTATTGCCTTAAGTTTTTAATATATATTGTGAATAGTTGAGGCCTCAGAACAGGTCATCTTGGCACATTGCTAGCCATTTCCTTCCAATACAAATACATTCTGATTATCCAAACTCTCTATGTTCTACTGCAAAACCAATCTTCTAACCAGGTCAATCATTTGCCTTCAATTCCAGGAGCTTTATTTTTACCTGACAATCTCGGTTGTGGAATCATATCGACTGCCTTCATTCATAGCCATTCCAAAAAAAAACTCAAGTGATAAGGTTCGCACGACTAAAGTGTGCTTTTTAAAAAATTATTGTAATTTATTAAGGGCTTTAGATTGTAGTGGGTCGTGTTTGGAGTCGAGCAAGGCCCCGAATGTAATTAGCGAGTTGGGTATGATAGTTTGGAGAATGTTACTTAAAGGGTTGACAGTGGACAGGCAATGGCTAGCATTTATAGAGCGCATGGATGAATTACAAAAATTGTTCATTCCTGTCTGGAGCAAAAATAAAACAGGAAGGGTGGCTCAACCGTGGCTTACAAAAGAAATTAGGGATAGTGTTAGAACAAGGAGGAGAAACATAAAATGGCCAGAACAAGCAGCAAACCTGAAGATTGGGAGCACTTCAGAATTCAACAAAGGCGACAAAGGGATTGATTAAGAAGGGGAAAATAGAGTATGAGAATAAGCTTGCAGAGAACATAAAAACTGACTGTAAAAGTTTCTATCTGTGAAGAGAAAAATAGCGAAGACAAATGTGGGTCCCTGACAGACATACATACAAGGCATACGGCATGCTTTCCTTCATCGGTCGGGGCATAGAGTATAAAAATTGGCGAGCAATGCTGCAGCTGTACAGATCTTTAGTTAGGCCACACTTAGAATATTGCGTGCAATTCTGGTCGCCACACTACCAAGGACGTGGAGGCTTTGGAGAGGGTACAGAAGAGGTTTACCAGGATGTCCCGTCAGGTTCTGGTCGGGTAGCAGGCCTCTAACCCAGTATACTCCGACTGTCAGAGACCACGACTGTCCCAACCTCAGCCAGCTGCTCGGGCACAAGATTGTGACCCTGATTCTAAAATCGAGTAGAAACCCAGTGAGGTGAAATTAAAAACAAGAAATGCTGGAATCACTCAGCAGGTCTGGCAGCATCTGTGGAAGGAGAAGCAGAGTTAACGTTTCGGGTCAGTGCCCCTTCTTCGGAAGGTGATATTATCTGCACGGGTGGAAGGTGCCGGAGATTCATTGGACAGTGCATCCTGTGACTGTGGATCCTCCTCTGAAGTGGAATGATGTCCTCCTCCTAGTAGAGTCTCCTGTGGACATCGGCCTGCAAAACATGTGCGGTTCAGCATGAGCAGATCGTGTCATAGCAACCATACATGATGGGGTCTCTGGAAGTGATCTGTTTGTTGATGGAAGACAATCCTCACTCTTTAGTGAGGAGACTCCAGTCTAACCATCCGTTATTGAGTGGCCGCCCTGGGACCCATTAGTTCAAGTGCCTCCTCCTCAGCCTTGGAGAGAGGTCTGATGTCTGGGATGCCTCCGCCAGTCAGTGATGTCTCCCTCCTATTATGGGCCCTCTTGTCCTGTAAGTGGAAAGAGGGAGGTAGTCATACTTCACAGAGAGATCGACATGACAGTTCTGCTCATGGCATCACCTCGTCCCCTCCTGGGGTATCCTGTATAGCTCATCCTCCCATCAGCTCTCGGGGGAGTTAATGGGGTGAGCTGTGAAAGAAGGTGGTCAGTGGCTGACATGAATGTGTCAGGATGAGGTGATGCTTCACTCCACTTGCCAGCACTTCTTTGGCGCCTCCCTCCCTATGTCCCACTTTTTAAGAACATAAGAGATGGGAGCAGGAGGAGGCCATTCGGCCCCTAAAACCTGCTCCGACATTTAACAAGATCTGATTGTCACATTCACTCCACTTTCCTGCTGCCTCCCCATAACTCCCGACTCCCTTGGAGATCAAAGATCTGTCTAACTCAGCCTGGAATATATTCAATGACCCAGCATCCACTGCTCTCTTGGGAAGAGAATTCCAAAGATTAGTGACCCTCTGACAAACCGAATTCCTCCACATCTCTGTCTTATTAGGGAGACCCCTTATTTTTAAACTGTGCCTCCTAGTTCTAGATTTCCAGACAAGGGGAAACTTCCTTTCAGCATCTAACCTCACAAGCCTCCTCAGAATCTTGTCTGTTTCAATAAGGTCACCTCTCAGTTGTCTAAACTCCAATGAGTTTCTGCCCAAACTGCTCAACCTTTCCTCATAAGACAAGCCCTTCATCCCTGAAATCAGTGAGGTGAACCTTCTCTGAACTGCCTCCAATGCAAGTATATCCCTCCTTATATAGGGAGACCAATACTGTATGCAGTACTCTACCTGCTGTCTCATCAATGCCCTGTACAGTTGTAGGAAGAGTTTCATACTTTTATACTCCGTCCCCCTTGCAATAAATCCAACATACCATTTGCCTTCCTCATTACGTGCTGCACCTGCATGTTATGTTCTTGTGATTCATGTACAAGGACCCCCATTTCCCTCTGCACTGCAGCATTCTGCAATCTCTCTTCCTTTCAGTAATATTTTGCTTTTCTATTCTTCCTGCCAAAGTGGACAACCTCACCATTTCCCACATTATACTCCAGCTGCCAGATTTCGACCATGCACTTAACATATCGATATCTCTTTGCAGACACCTTATGTCCTCCTCACAACTTATTTTCCTAATATCTTTGTATCATCTGCAAATTTGGTTACAATACATTCAGTCGTTTTGTCCAAGTCATTAATGTAGATCGTAAATAGTTAAGGCCCCAGCACTGATCCCTGTGGCACTGCACTAGTTACTGTTTGCCAACCTGAAAATGCCACATTTATCTCAACTCTCGGTTTCCTGTTAATTACCAATCCTCTTTCACAACAAGGTTGATGATTTGAAGGCACAAACAGTGTATGTGTATGATTTAATTGCCAAGGCAGAGACATGGTTACAGGGTGACCAGGACTGGGAACTGAACGTTCTGGGATATTTGTCATTTAGGAACGATAGGCGGAGGGGAAAAGGAGGTGGGGTAACACTGTTAATAAAGGAGGAGATCAGTGCATTAGTGAGAGGATCTTTGATCGAAGGAGCAAGATGTAGTATCAGTTTGGGCGAGCAAAGAAACAGCAAGGGGCAGCAAACATTGGTTTAAATTTATATAGGTCACCAAACTCTAGTGGTAATGATGGGCATGGTATACATCAGGAAATGAGAGCAGCGTATAACATGGGCAGTACAGTAATAATGGGTGACTTCAATTATATAGATTGGTTCCACCTAATTAGCACTAATGCAGTGGAGTATGAATTCCTGAATGTGTACAAGAGGGGTTTCTGGAGCAGTATGTTGAAGAACAAATGAGGGATCAAGCTATTTTAGATTTAGTATTATGTAATGAGAAAGGGCTAATTAATAACCTTGCTGTAAAGGAGTCATCAGGAAATAGTGTCCACAATATGATAGAATTTTACATTAAGTTTGAAAGAGATACAGTTCATTCTGAAACTAGGATCATAAAACTGAACAAAGGAAACTAAGGTTTGAGGGGCAAGTTGGCTATGATGGATTGGGAAAATGCATTAAAAGATTTGATGGCAGACAGGCAATGGCTAGTATTCAAAGAAGTATTACACGGTTTCCAGCAAATATACATTCCTCCAAGTGTCACGAATAGATGAGAACCAACTGTAAATTGTCATGAACCAATGAGAACTGACTGTAGATTGTGCTTTGTGCACCTGGCTATTAATGTCAACTGCCATTTTAGACAGCACGTCTAAGTTTTTACTTCTATATTCCACTTGTTAAAATTGAGGAGGGAGAGCAGGTGGGACAGCTACTTGAAAGGGTCCAGTCACAGGACCCAGAAGCCACCCTTTACAGCCTGCTTGAATTTGAAACTGTAGCAGTGGAGGGAACATCTCGTGCAAACCACAGCTGCCCTTCAAGCTGCATATTTTCTCTCTGAGGCCTTCCTTTAAGAACAAAGAAAATTAAAAAGACACAGTCTGCAAAAACAGCAAGAAAACTTGTTTTCTTCCAGCTTTCACTCCATCAAAAAATGGTGACTTCAGCAATTAAAGACCTTGTTAAAAGCAGGTGCGAAAGGTGTCGACAGGTCCCTCTCAGCCTTTACCTGGTCTTACTGTAACAGGCTTTGATTTTTAAACACGTCCTGTTTTGAGCTCCCCCTTGGTGAATCCTTGTTCACCGCTTTCCAATTATAAGGCATAGAAATGAGCACAAACAGGATTTCTTTGTTTTAAAGAAGAAAAGTGAAATTTATTAAACTTAAACTAAAAACTCTAATTTCAGTTAATGCCTAAAGATACACACCGCGCCCCACATTAGCAAGCATACACAATACGCACATGCAAATAGAGACAGAAAAGAGCAGACAAAAAATAAAGTGGAAAGTTTTAAGGCATTGTATGAAGAGTTGTTCCAGTTCTTCAAGCTCACCGTATCGTCCATTTGTAGGTTGATCTTCCTTTTCGTTGGGGCCCAGTATTCTTCTCAAACCTTGTTCACTGGAGGAGACTTTTCTCTCTTGGCGTTCATGTGTCTTCAGCTGGTTTTTAGTGTTCCATGAGAAAGTGATGCGAGCAGACAGGAGAGGCTGTGGCGAGTCAGCCATGAGGTCTCTTCAGTCTAGGAGCAAACAGCTTTATTTGTTCAAACAATGTTTCTCGAATTTAAAACACTCAGTTCAAAACACTGCAGCAGCCAGTTAGTCATGTGACTAAACTGGTCTGACCACATCTGTTCTGTATATTAGGGGCAGTGACTGGTTCCTTTGTTCCAACACTGGCTGTCAGTATGCAAAAATTACTTTCCGGCTTGAGGCCTGACAATTCCTTGTAATTGACCCTCTTTTCTTCCCAGCAACAGTTTGAAGTTTAATGTCCATGTGGTGAAATTAATGTTCCTCATTCTTGGCAGGTGGGGGCCTGCATTACAACCTCCATTTACCTTCGAGAGTACAAGAAGAAGAAAGAGTAAGAGAAGAGGTATTTTCAACAGCTCCTCCCCCACTCGGCATTTCCAGTGAGTGATCTCCAGTTTTTTTGGACTTTTTGACAATTAAAAATGGACTCCATTTCAACTTAATCTGGGGACAATCCCTACGGAAACACTGCCCTCCACTACAATTCACCACCATTTTGGTATTCACTGCACTCTCTGGCGGAAAGGTCAGGCCTTTTCCCAGTAAAAGGGCTCTAGCTGCCCCTATGTTGTAATTTAATGAACTCTCACCTGCCAAGGAATTAACCTCATGGGCTTTTCCAGTTAGCTAGCTTTGTGTAAAATAAGGTCTCAGCTGGCCATTTTAGGTGCCTTGCCAGTTTCTCAAAAGACACAAAAAATGACTCCACATCTTCCTCATTGAATTTTTGAATTGATTTGAGTGAGTTTTCGCAATTTTGTTCCCAGCCCTGAATTATGCTCCTCCATATTGGCCATGCTTTCACTAGTTAACTCAAGCCACTTCAACTTTTTCTTCGCATTCTTTCTGGAATATTCTTTCTCTCTCTCTCTCTTGTCTCTCATGTTCCTTCTCCTGTCTTTCTTTGTCTCTCTCCTCTTTCTCTCATTCTGTATCCTGTCTCTCTTTCTTTTCATGTTCCTTCTGGAAAGCTCTCTCTTTCCGCCTCTCCTGCCTCTCTTTCTCTCTTTTTCCTCCAATTCAAGTTTCTTTTGTTCCAAATATAACTTTGCTAGCAGTATCCTGTCTAGGTTTGCTTCTAACACTGCTTCTGCTTCTTCAGATTCAAGGAAAAAATAGTTGGCCACTAGCCTTAGGAGTTCAGACTTCCTAGCTTTGCCATGTACAGTGATCCCACACTGCTCAGCTATTTTCCTCATCTCTTCCATAGACAGTGTTTTTACTTACCCCACGTTACTTCATCCTGGCTTGGAGAGCTACTAGGTTCAGTTGCAGACATGTTAGTATTCAATCACACACAACCACAAGAAAACCTGTGCTAAATTTGGCTTCCCACTTCCGATTTCTCTTGTTTATCTGTGGGTCAATCCCAGACAAGCCCCCAAATTTCTGTTATGACAAGGTGAGAAAGGTGTCTTGGGGTCCCTCTCAGCCTTCACCTGGTCTTACTGTAACAAGGTTTTATTTTAAACACACTATGTTTTAGCTCTCCCTAGGTGAATCCTTGTTCACGGCTTTTCAATTATAAGGCAAGTCAAACCCCGCCAAATTACCGCCCCATCAGCCTACTCTCAATCATCAGTAAAGTGATGGAAAGTGTCATCAACAGTGCCATCAAGCGGCACTTGCTTCGCAATAACCTGCTCAGTGATGCACATTTTGAGTTCTGCCAGGGCCACTCAGCTCCTGACCTCATTACAGCCTTGGTTCAAACATGGTCAAAAGAGCTGAACTCAAGAGGTGCGGTGAGAGTGACTGCCCTTGACATCAAGGCAGCATTTGACCGAATATGGCATCAAGGAGCCCGAGCAAAACTGAGGTCAATGGGAATCAGGAGGAAAATGCTCCGCTGGCTGGAGTCATACCTAGTGCAAAGGAAGATGGTTGTGGTTGTTGGAGGTCAATCAGCTGAGCTCCAGGACATCACTGCAGGAGTTCCTCAGGGTAGTGTCCTGGGCCCAACCATCTTCAGCTGCTTCATCAATGACCTTCCTTCAATCATAAGGTCAGAAGTGGGGATGTTCGCTGATGATTGCACAATGCTCAGCACCATTCGTGACTCCTCAAATACTGAAGCAGTCGTGTAGAAATGCAAAAAGACCTGGACAATATCCAGGCTTGGACTGATAAGTGGCTAGTAACATTCGCCCAACACAAGTGCCAGGCAATGACCATCTCCAACAAGAGCGAATCTAACCATCTCCCCTTGACATTCAACAGCATTACCATCATTGAATCCCCCACTATCAACATCCAAGGGGCTGCCATTGACCAGAAACTGAACTGGAGTAGCCATATAAATACTGTGGCTACAAGAGCTGGTCAGAGGCGAGGAATCCTGCGGTGAGTAACTCACCTCCTGACTCCCCAAAGCCTGTCCACCATCTACAAGGCACAAGTCAGGAGTGTGATGGAATCCACTCCACTTGCCTGGATGGGTGCAGCTCCAACAACACTCAAGAAGCTCGACACCATCCAAGACAAAGCAGCCCGCTTGATTAGCACACCATCTACAAACATTCACTCCCTCCACCACCGACGCACAGTGGCAGCAGTGTGTACCATCTACAAGATGCACTGCAGAAATGCACCAAGGCTTCTTAGACAGCACCTTCCAAACCTGTGACCTCTACCAACTAGAAGGCCAAGGGCAGCAAATGCATGGGAACACCACCACCTGCAAGTTCCCCTCCAAGTCACACACCATCCTGACTTGGAACTATATCGCCGTTCCTTCACTGTCACTGGGTCAAAATCCTGGAACTCCCTTCCGAACAGCACTGTGGGTATACCTACCCCAAATGGACTGCAGCAATTCAAAAAGGCAGCTCACCACCACCTTCTCAAGGGCAATTAGGGATGGGCAATAAATGCTGGCACAGCCAGCGATGCCCACATCCCATGAATGAATTAAAAAAAAGAAATGAGCTGAAACAGTCTTTCTTAGGTTTAAAGAATAAAAGTGATATTTATTAAACATGAACTCTAATTCGGTGAATGCCTACATATACACTCCACACCCCTCGTTAGGATGCATACGCATTACACACATGCAAATAGAGGCAGAAAAGAGCAGAAGAAAAATGAAGTGAAAAAGTTTGAGGCAATATCTGAAGAGTTGTGAGAGTTCTTCGAGCTCACTGTAAAGTCCTTTTGTAGGTTGATCTTGCTATTTGTTGTGGCCCAGTATTCTTCAGAAACCTTGATCACTGTCGGAGAATTTTCTCTCTTGGCGTTCATGTGTCTTCAGTTGTTTTTTGGAGTTCTGTGAGAAAGAGATGTGAGCGGACAGGAGAGGCTGTGGTGAGCCAGCCACAAGTTCTTTTCAGTCCAGGAGCAAACAACTCTCTTTTTTCAAACACTGTTTCTCGAATTTAAAACTCTCAGTTTAAAACTCTGCAACAGCCAGTTAATCACGTGAATAAACTAGTCAAACCACGCCTGTTCTGTGTGTTGGAAGCAGTGACTGGTTCCTTTTTTCCAACATTGGCTGTTAGTCTGCAAAAATATCTTTCCAGCTTGGGGCCTGGCAATTCCTTGTAACAGACCCTCTTTTCTTCCCAGCAACAATTTGAAGTTTTATGTCCATGTGGTGAAATCAATGTGCCTCACTCTTGACAGGTAAGGGCCTGCATGACAACCTCCATTTAACTTCGAGAGCGCAAGAAGAAAAAAGAGTAAGAGAAGAGATATTTTCAATAGCTCCTCCCCCACTTGGCATTTCCAGTCAGTGATCTCCAGTTTTTTTGGACTTTTTGACAATTGAAAATGGACTCCAGTTTCAACTGAAATTCATGTTCGTGTACAGTTAAGTCAATTATCTATTTACTAAATGTTCTTGCCTCTTTTATGCCTTTAACATTTCTTTGTATTTTTGTGACCATGTGTTGCGATGTTAAGCCCCTTCCAGAGTTTAAGAGTGTGTGTTAATAAACCCTACTTCTTTGATTTAAAACTTACAACTGTGGTGTTGTGACTATCCTTTACTAGTCAGGGTTTAAGGGAGGGAAAAAATCAATCACAAATCTGTTTAAGGACAGGTGGTTGGAACAACAGAGAAATTTGTTCAGAAAAAAAGATTAACTATCTGTTCATAACATAAGGCACAAAAACCCAACAGGAAAGGTGCATCAACCGTGGCAAACAAAAGAAGTTAATGATTGCTTTAGGTCAAAGGAAGTGGCTTATAAGGTCACCAGAAAAAGTGGTAAGCCCGAGGATTGGGAGCAATTTAGAATCAAACAAAGGAGGATCAAGAAACTGATAAAAGAAAAAGAGATTATGAATGCAAGCTAGCTCAAAACATAAAGGAGGATTGTAAAAGCTTCTTTAGGTATGTGAAAAGAAAAGGATAAGAAATGCCGACTGTGGGTGCATTTTAGACGGAGACAGGAGAGTTTGTGGTGGAGAATGAGGAAATGGCGGAGAGACTAAACAATTGCTTTGTGGAACTGCTAGAAATTAGTATCAATAAAGAGGTAGCACTCGAAAAATTAACTGGATTGAGAGTTGACAAATCCCCTGGACCAGATGGGCGACATCCCAGAGTGTTGAAGGAGGTGGCTATAGAGATAATGGATGCATTGGTGGTTATTCTACAAAATTCTATAGATTTTGGTTGGGTTCCTGCAGACTGGAAAGTAGCAAATGTAACCCCACTAATTACAAAGGGAGCAAGAGTATAAACATAGATCTGCAAATCTATTAGTTTGATGTCAGTAGTAGGGAAAAGGTTAGAATCTATTGTAAAGGATGAAATAATTGGACACTTGGAAAATAATGATTTTTTTTCATTCTTTCATGTGATACGGGTGTCACTGGCTAGGCCAGCATTCATTACCCATCCCTAATTGCCCTTGAGAATGTGATGGTGAGCTGCCTTCTTGAACTGCCACAATCACTGGGGTGTAAATACACCAAAAGTGCTGTTAGGAAGGGAATTCCAGGATTTTGACCCAGCGACAGTGAAGGAACGGCGATACAGTTCCAAGTTAGGATGGTGTGTGGCTGGAGGGGAACTTGCTTGTTGTGGTATTCCCATGCATCTGCTGACCTTGTTCTTCTAGGTGGTAGAGGTCGCAGGTTTGGAAGGTGCTGTTGAAGGAGCTGTCGTGCATTACTGCAGTGCATCTTGTAAATATTACACACTGCTGCCACTGTGCGTCAGTGGTGAAGGGAGTGAATGTTTGTGAATGGGGTGCCAATCAAGCAGGCTGCTTTATCCTGGAAGGTGTCGAGCTTCTTGCATGTTGTTGGAGCTGCACCCATCCAGGCAAGTGGAGAGTATTCCATTACACTTCTGACATGTGCCTTGTAGATGGTAGACAGGTATTGGAGAGTCAGGAGGTGAGTTACTTGCCACAGGCTTCCGAGCTTCTGACCTGCTCTTGTAGCCATGGTATTTATATTGCTACTCCAGTTCAGTTTCTGGTCAATGGTAATCCCAGGATGCTGATAGTGAGGAATTCAGTGATTGTAATGCCATTGAATGTCAAGGGGAGATGGTTAGATTCCGTTTTATTTGAGATCGTCATTGCCTGGCATTTGTGTGGTGCGAACGTTACTTGCCACTTATTAGCCCAAGCCTGGATATTATCCAGGTCTTGCTGCATTTCTACATGGACTGCTTCAGTATCTGAGGAGCCACGAATGTGCTTAACGTTTTGCAACCCTCAGCAAACATCCCCACTTTTGACCTAATGATGGAGGTAAGGTCATTGATGAAGCAGCTGAAGATGGTTGGGCCTCGGACACTACCCTGAGGAACTCTTGCATTGATGTCCTGGGGTTGATGATGATTGACTTCCAACAACCACTGATTTCTCCCCTAATTGCCATTTTCTCCAGTTTTGCTCGGGCTCCTTGATGCTGCACTCAGTCAAATGCTGCCTTGATGTCAAGGGTAGTCACTCTCACCTCACGTCTTTTGTCCATGTTTGAACCAAGGCTGTAATGAGATCAGGAGTTGAGTGGCCCTGGCAGAATCCAAACTGAGCAGGATATTGCTAAGTAAGTGCCGTTTGATAGCACTGTCAACAACACCTTCCATCACTTTACTGATAATTGAGAGGAGCCTCTTGCCATGATGGAGCTCGGACTAAAAAGCTTGTTTTGGGAATCTTCTGTCAGGCATGTGGACGATGTGGCCCTTGCTACCCTCAGTGCTTCCTTCAAGTGGACTGGTACTGATTCAGCATCTGAGGGTGTATCGGGGGCGCTAGATGAGAATCAGCAGGTGGTTTCCTTGCCTGTGCTTGACTAGACTTCCTGGGGTCCGGAGTCGATGTTGAGGACTCCCAGGGCAACTCCCTTCCAACTGTGTACCACTGTGCTGCCACCTCTGCTGGGACAGGACATACTCCGGGATGGTGATGGTGGTGTCTGGGACCTATGATTCCATGAGTATGACTATGACAGGCTGCTGCTTGACTTGTGTATGTGGGACAGCTCTACCAATTTTGGCACAAGCCCTCAGATGTTAGTTCAGCGGACTTGGCAGGGTCGAAAGGGGTGGGTTTGCTGTTGTCATTTCCGGTGCCAAGGTCGATGCTGGGTGGTCCAGTCTGGTTTCATTCCTTATTGACTTTGTTGCGGTTTGATACAACTGAGTGACTTGTTCGACCATTTCAGAGGGCATTTAAAAGTCAACCACATTTCTAGCTTTTAATTATAGATTTTTATTAATTGAATTCAAATTCTACCTTCTGCTGTGGTGGAATTTGAACCCATGTCCCCAAAGCAATGGGTCTCTGGGTTACTTGTCCAGTGACAATAACATTACGCCACTGCCTCCCCTATATGTTTGGGATATGATTGGGCAGAGTCAACATGGATTTATAAAAAGGGAAATCATGTTTGATAAACCTGTTGGAGTTTTTGAAGGATGTTACTTGTAGAACAGATAAAGGAGTAGCAGTATGCTGATGACACTTGCGTATGTGCACACTCAGAGGCTGAACTTCAAACCCTTGTCGATGCATTCACACAGGCAAATGAAAGAATGGGCCTTAAGCTAAACATCCGGAAGACAAAGGTCCTCTACGAGCCTGCTCCCACAGTGCAACACCACCCCTGACTCTCAAGATACACGGCGAATCACTGGATAATGTGGATCACTTCTCATCCCTTGGGAATCTCCTCTCAGCAATGGCAGACATCGATGATGAAACTCAGCATCGCCTCCAGTGCGCCAGCGCAGCCTTTGGTCATCTGAGGAAAAGAGTGTTTGACGACAAAGACTTCAAACCTGACACCAAGCTCATGGTCTGCAGGGTTGCAGTGTTACCTGCCCTCCTGTATACGTTGGAAACAAGGACACTGTACAGCACACATCCCAAAGACCTGGAGAGATATTACCAGCAATGCCTCCACAAAATCCTACAAATTCAGTGGCAGGACAGGCACTGCAATGTCAGTGTCCTCTCTCAGGTCAACATTCCCAGTATTGAGACACTGGTCATGGCTAGTCAGTTACATTGGGTGGGCCATGTTGTCTGCATACCTGACACAAAGAACTCCCAAAACAAGTTTTCTAATCCGAGCTCCGTCACAGCAAGAGGTTACCAGGAGGGCAGAGGAAATGCTACAAGGATGTCTTTAAAGCCTCTCTGAAAAAATGTGACATCTCCACTGATTCATGGGCATCTCTTGCCCAAGACCGCCCATAATCAAGAAGAAGCATCCGAGAAGGTGCCAGCCTGTCTGAACAACCCGACATGCCCAGGCAGCGACCAAGTGCAAACAGCGGAAGGAACGTTGGGAAATTTGAGCATCTCATTCACTCGACTCACCAAACACCACCTGCCTCACATGTGGCAGAGTGTGTGGATCCAGAATTGGACTTTTCAGTCACCTTAGGGCCCACAACCCTGGAGTGGAAGAAAGTTATCATCATTCCTGAGGGATTGCTTAAGAAGACAGTAAAGGAGAACCAGTGGGTGTGGTGTATTTGGATTTTCAGAAGGCTTTTGATAAGGTCCCACACAGGAGGTTGGCAAATAAAATTAGAGCACATGGGAATTGGGGGTAATATACTGGCATGGATTGAGAATTGGTTAATTGAGAGAAATATTCCATCTGCCACGTTCTTGCCCATTCACTTAGCCTGTCCAAATTCCCTTGCAGCCTCGTTGCATCCTCCTCACAACATACATTCCCACCTAGTTTTGTGCCAGCGGCAAATTTGGAAATATTACATCAGGTCCACATAACCAAATCATGTATATGGATTGTGAACAGCTGGGGCCCAAGCACTGATCCTTGTGGTATCCCACTAGGAACAACCTGCCACCCTGAGAATGACCCATTTATTCCCATTCTGTTTTTGTCCATTAACTAATTCTCAGTCCATGCCAGTATATTAACCCCAATTTCGATGTGCTCTAATTTTATTTACTAACCTCCTGTGTGCAACCTTATCAAAAGTCTTCTGAAAATCCAAATTCACCAACTCCATAGGATACAATATACAATTATCCAATATCTGTTTATTTGTCTGCCTGTCTGCAGGACCATCTGCCTCTCTGTCTGTCTGTCTGCAGGGGCACCTACCTGTCTGTTTGTCTGCCTGTCAGTCTGTCGACCCACCTTGCTGTATGTCTGCCTGCCTTCCTGCAGTGTCGCCTGCCTGTCTGTCTGTCTGTGGGGGCGGTTCTATCTGTCTGCCTGTCTGTTTGTGTGCAGTGGTGCAATCCTGTCTGCCTGCCTGTGTGAAGAGGTGGGGAAGGGCGTGGGGAGGGGGGGGGGGGGGGGGGGGGAGCCGGGTGGCTGCTAGCAGGGGGTTGCAATTAGGAACCAAAAAGGAATCAAGGATTTGGACACGGCTGAGGTACACAACGAGAAATTTGCATCAGTCTTCACAAAGGAATTAGATGCTGTCAAACTCACAGTAAAAGAGGAGATGGTTAAGATGCTGGATGGGCTAAAAATGGATAAATAGGAGGTACTGGAGGGGTTGACTGGACTTAAGATTGATGTATCACCAGGTCCGGATAGTTGTTTAGGGAAGTAAGGATGGAAATTGCGGAGGTACTGGCTTTAATCTTCCAATCCTTCTTAGATACTGGAGTGGTTCCAGAGGGTTGGAGATTTGTAAATGTTACACCCTGTTCAACAAAGGATAAACCCAGCAGATTCAGGCTAGTCAGTTTAACCTCAGTGATGGGAAACCTTTAAAACGATAATCCAGGACAAAATTTACAGTCACTTGGACAAGAGTGCACTAATTTAGGGAAGTCAGAACGGACATGTTAAAGACAAATTGTGTTCAATTAACTTGACTGAGTTTTTTAACCAGGTGACAGAAAGGGTTGAAGAGGGTGATGTGGTTGATGTGGTGTAGATAGACTTCCAAAAGGCATTTGATAAAGTGCCGCATTACAGGCTTATCTGCACCATTGAACCCATGGACTAGAAGGGTCTCTGGTGACATGTAGATAAAATTAGATAAGTGAGAGAAAACCGAGATGGTGGTGATATTTGATTGGAGGAAAGAAAACATCTAACCATCTTGAAAAGAATAAGTTCATTAGCGATAGTCAGCACGGTTTTGTGAAGGGTAGGTCGTGCCTCACAAACCTTATTGAGTTTTTTGACAAGGTGACCAAACAGGTGGATGAGGGTAAAGCAGTGGATGTGGTGCATATGGATTTCAGTAAGGCGTTTGATAAGGTTCCCCACGGTAGGCTATTGCAGAAAATACGGAAGTATGGGGTTGAAGGTGATTTAGAGCTTTGGATCAGAAATTGGCTAGCTGAAAGAAGACAGAGGGTGGTGGTTGATGGCAAATGTTCATCCTGGAGTTTAGTTACTAGTGGTGTACCGCAAGGATCTGTTTTGGGGCCACTGCTGTTTGTCATTTTTATAAATGACCTGGAAGAGGGTGTAGAAGGGTGGGTTAGTAAATTTGCGGATGACACGAAGGTCGGTGGAGTTGTGGATAGTGCCGAAGGATGCTGTAGGGTACAGAGGGACATAGCTAGGCTGCAGAGCTGGGCTGAGAGATGGCAAATGGAGTTTAATGCGGAAATGTGTGAGGTGATTCACTTTGGAAGGAGTAACAGGAATGCAGAGTCCTGGGCTAATGGGAAGATTCTTGGTAGTGTAGATGAACAGAGAGATCTTGGTGTCCAGGTACATAAATCCCTGAAAGTTGCCACCCAGGTTAATAGGGCTGTTAAGAAGGCATATGGTGTGTTAGCTTTTATTAGTAGGGGGATCGAGTTTCGGAGCCACGAGGTCATGCTACAGCTGGTCAAAACTCTGGTGAGACCGCACCTGGAGTATTGCGTGCAGTTCTGGTCACCGCATTATAGGAAGGATGTGGAAGCTTTGGAAAGGGTGCAGAGGAGATTTACTAGGATGTTGCCTGGTATGGAGGGAAGGTCTTACGAGAAAAGGCTGAGGGACTTGAGGTTGTTTTCGTTGGAGAGAAGGAGGAGGAGAGGTGACTTAATGGAGACATATAAGATAATCAGAGGGTTAGATAGGGTGGATAGTGAGAGTCTTTTTCCTCGGATGGTGATGGCAAACACGAGGGGACATAGCTTTAAGTTGAGGGGTGATAGATATAGGACAGATGTTAGAGGTAGTTTCTTTACTCAGAGAGTAGTAGGGGCGTGGAACGCCCTGCCTGCAACAGTAGTAGACTCGCCAACTTTAAGGGCATTTAAGTGGTCATTGGATAGACATATGGATGAAAATGGAATAGTGTAGGTCAGATGGTTTCACAGGTCGGTGCAACATCGAGGGCCGAAGGGCCTGTACTGCGCTGTAATGTTCTAATTCTAATTCTAAAACAGTGCTGTTCCCCAGGGACAGGTACTCAGACCATTGCTTTTCTTGATATATTTTCATGAATTGTTCAGGGCACAATGTCAAAATGTGCAGATGACAAAACTTGGAAGTACTGTGATCTAGAGGCCCGCTACCCCACCCGAACCCAACGGGACCCGATGACATGTGTCGGGTTTGGGTTGGGTCGGGCCCATCTTCCGGTTCCGGCTTTCAGGCTCAGGACGGGTTGGGCCGAGCCCAGATCGAGTCGGGCCGGGTCGGGCCGGACACACACGGTAAGTGCTCTGTTGTTAAGTATTAAAAATAAAAAAAACTCATCTGAGCTGGGAGTCCGGGACGAAACTGAGTCTGCGCAGTGAGCGAGTGACGTCACTATGACGTCTCACGCATGAGCTGCAGCTTCTTGCAGTTTCAATGTCAGGAAGGTAAGTAAACGGATGGTCGGGTCGGACTCGGGGCAAAATCACAGGGACTCGGCCCGGGTTGGGCTCAGGCCCGCTTTGGTTCGGTCGGGTTCTTTGTCCCGACCTAAAACAGGTCTCTAATGTGAACTGTGCTACAGACAGAGCTAAAAGATCCTGCAACCAACTGTTCAGATCAAAGCTTTGCAGTCCTGCCACATGCATTTGTGAATGAAGGTGGACAATTAAACAAGTAACCAAAGGAGGCGGCTCCTCAATGAGTGGGGGGCCCAGCACATCAGTGCAAAAGATAAGGATGAAACATGAGCAATAATCTTCAGCCAGAAATACTGAGTGGATGAAACATCTCTTGCTGTTTGACCCTTGCTGTTTGTAGTGTACATTAATGATTTAGACGTGAATATAGAAGGTATGATTAGTAAGTTCGCAGATGTCACGAAAATTGGTGGTGTCGAAATGGTGAGGAGGAAAGCCTTAGATTACAGGACAATATAGATGGGCTGGTAAGATGGGCGGAGCAGTGACAAATGGAACATGAAAAAACATTGGCGGTTGATATAAAGGAAAATCCTAAGACGTTTTATATTAAGGGCAATAGGATAACCAAGGAAAGAGTAGGGCCCATTAGGGACCAAAGTGGCAATCTGTGTGTGGAGCTGGAGGATATAGGTGAGGTTTTAAATGATTCCTTTTCATCTGTTTTCACTGTGGAGAACGACGATGTAGGTTTAGAGATCAGGGAGGGGGATTGCGATATACTTGAACATATGAACATTGAAAGGGAGGAAGTATTCGATGTTTTGGCGGGCTTAAAACTGGATAAATCCCCAGGCACAGATGAGATGTATCCCAGGCTGTTGTGTGAGGCAAGGGAGGTGATAGCAGGGGCTCTGGTATACAAAATTATGAGGGACATTAATAGGTTAGATAGGAAGAGACTTTTTCCCTTAGCGGAGGGATCAATAACTAGGGGGCATAGATTTAAGGTAATGGGAAGGAGGTTTAGAGCGGATTTGAGGAAAAAACATTTCGCCCAGAGGGTGGTTGGAATCTGGAACGCAGTGCCTGAAGGGGTGGTGGAGGCAGGAACCCTCACAACATTTAAGAAGTATTTAGATGAGCACTTGAAACGCCATACAAGGCTATGGGATTAGAAAAGTTAGTTGCTTGATAGCTGGCACAGACACGATGGGCTGAAGGGCCTGTTTCTGAGCTGTATAACTCTATGACTCTCTATGAACCTATCTCAGCCTCCGCTTAAGGTTCCCAGCATCACAGATGCCAGTCTTCAGTAAAATCAATTCACTGCACATGATATCAAAAAAGGCTGAAGGCACTGGATACAGAAAAGACTATGGGCCCTGAAAACATCCTGGCTGTATTATTGAAGAGCTGTGCTCAAGAACTAGCTCTACCCCTGATCGAGCTGTTCCAGTACAATTCTGACATCTACCGAAAAATATGGAAAATTGCCCAAGTAGATCCTGTCCACAAAAAGCAGGACAAATCGAATCTGGCCATTTACCGCCCATCATCTATTCTTGATCATCTGCAAAGTCATTGACAGTGCCATCAAGCTGCACTTACTCAGCAATAACCCGCTCACTGATGCTCAGTTTGGTTCTGCCAGGGGAACTCTGCTTGGATAAAATTACAGCTTTGGTCCAATCATGGAAAGGCAGCATTAGACCAAGTTTGGCATCAAGGGTCTCAGCAAAATTGTAGCAATGGAGATCAAGGGAAAACACTCCACTGGTTGGAATCAAACATGGCATAAAGGAAGATAGTTGTGGTTGTTGGAGGCCAATCATCTCAGCCCCAGGACATAGAGTAAGAGTCATTTATGGCACAGAAGGAGACTCTGACCCATTAAGTCGATGCTGGCTGTCCACGGAGTTATCCAGTCAGTCACATTCTCCTGCTCGATCCCCGTCGCCCTGCAAATTTATTTCCTTCAAGTGGCCATCCAATTTCCTTTTGAAATCATTGATCGTCTCCATTTCCACCATCCTTGTGGGTAGCAAGTTCCAGGTAATTCCCGCTGCATAAAAAAGTACTTCCTCATATTTCAACTGAATCTCTTGTCCAAATCCTTCAATCTGTGTCCCGAGTCCTTGTACCATTCATAAAAGAGAAAAAATTTTCCTTGTCTCAGCTTGCCATAATCTTGTACACCCCTAATAACTCCTCCCTGAAGTCTCATGGCATCAAATATGGTCGAGGAAACCTCCTGCTGATTACCACGTACCGCCCTCCCTCAATCCAAAAGAACATATCTGCTCGACTGGGTAAGCGGCAGGTGGTGAGGGAACCAACAAGAGGGGAAAACATACTTGACCTCATCCTCACCAAGCTGCCTGCCACAGATGCATCTGTCCATGACAGTATTGGTAGGAGTGACCATCGCACAGTCGTTGTGGAGACGAAGTCCTGCCTTCACATTGAGGATACCGTCAGTTGTGTTGTGTGGCACTACCACTGTACTAAATGGGATAGATTTAGAACAGATCTAGCAATGCAAAACTGGGCATCCATGAGGCACTGTGGGCCATCTGCTGCAGCAGCAGAATTGTACTCAACCACAATCTGTAACCTCATGACCCGGCATATCCCTCATTCTACCATTACCATCAAGCCAGGAGACCAACACTGGTTCAATGAAGAGTGCAGGAGGGCATGCCAGGAGAGCACTAGGCATACCTCAAAATGAGGTGTCAACCTGGTGAAGCTACAGCACAGGACTATCTGCATTCCAAACTGCGTAAGCAGCATGCGATAGACAGAGCTAAGCGATCCCATGACCAATGTGTCAGATCTAAGCTGTGCAGTCCTGCCACATCCAGCCGTGAATGGTGGTGGACATTTAAACAACTAACTGGAGGAGATGGCTCCACAAATATTGCCTTCCTTAATGATGGGGTAGCCCAGCACATCAGTGCGAAAGATTAGGCAGAAGCATGTGCAACAAGCTTCAGCCAGAAGTGCCGATTTGATGATCCATCTCGGCCTCCTCCTAAAATCCCCAGCATCAGGGATGCCAGTCTTCAGCCAATTCAATTCACTCCGCGTGATATCAAGAAACAACTGAAGGCACTGGATACTGCAGAGGCTATGGGCCCTGACAATATTCCGGAATAGTACTGTAGATCTGTGCTCCAGAACTTTCCACCCCCCTAGCCAAGCTGTTCCAGTACAGCTAAAACACTGGCATCTGCCCTGCAATGTGGAAATTTGCCCAGGTATGTCCTGTACACAAAAAGCAGGACAAGTCCAACCCGGCCAATTACCTCCCCATCAGCCTACTCTCAATCATCAATAAGTTGATGGAAGGTGTCATCAACAGTGCCATCAAGCGGCACTTGCTTCGCGATAACCTGCTCAGTGATGCTCAGTTTGGGTTCCGCCAGGGCCACTCAGTTCCTGACCTCATTACAGTCTTGGTTCAAACATGGACAAAAGAGCTGAACTCAAGAGGTGAGGGGAGATTGACTGCCCTTGACATCAAGGCAGCATTTGACCGAGTATGGCATCAAGGAGCCCTCGCAAAACTGAGGTCAATAGGAATCAGGGGAAAAACCCACCGCTGACTGCAGTCATACCTCGTGCAAAGGAAGATGGTTGTGGATGTTGGAGGTCAATCATCTGAGCTCCAGGACTTCACTGCTGGAGTATCTCCAGATAGTGTCCTAGGCCCAACCATCTTCAGCTGCTTCATCAATGACCTTCCTTCAATCATAAGGTCAGAGGTGGGGATGTTCGCTGATGATTGCACAATGTTCAGCACCATTCGTGACTCCTCAAATACTGAAGCAGTCTGTGTAGAAATGTAGCAAGATTTGGACAATATCCAGGCTTGGGCTGATAAGTGGCAAGTAACATTCGCGACACACAAGTGCCAAGTAATGACCATCTCCAACAAGAGAGAATCTAACCATCTCCCCTTGACATTCAATGGCATTACCATCGTTGAATCCCCCACTATCAACATCCGAGGGGCTACCATTGACCAGAAACTGAACTGGAGTAGCCATATAAATACCGTGGCTACAAGAGCAGGTCAGAGACTAGGAATCCTGCGGCGAATAACTCACCTCCTGACTCCCCACAGCCTGTCCATCATCTACAAGGCACAAGTCAGGAGTGTGATGGAATACTCTCCACTTGCCTGGATGGGTTCAGCTCCAACAACAGTCAAGAAGCTCGACACCATCTAGGACAAAACAGCCCGCTTTATTGGCACCCCATCTACAAACATTCACTCCCTCCACCACCGACGCACAGTGGCAGCAGTGTGTACCATCTACAAGATGCACTGCAGCAATGCACCAAAGCTCCTTCAACAGCAACTTTAACCCCGTGACCCCTACCAACTAGAAGGACAAGGGCAGCAAATGCATGGGAACACCACAACCTGCAAGTTCCCCTCCAAGTCACACACCATCCTGACTTGGAACTATATCACCGTTCCTTCACTGTCGCTGGGTCAAAATCCTGGAACTCCCTTCATAACAGCACTAATTCACATGGACAACAGTGGTTCAAGAAGGCAGCTCACCACCACCTTCTCAAGGGCAATTAGGGATGGGCAATAAATACTGGCCTGGACATTGATGCCCATATCCCATGAATGAATAAAAAAAAACACATACACTCACACATCAGAGGTTTACACACACACAAATAGGTTACAGAGCGGGGAAAGATAGATTGGTTGAGTTAGAGTCCATAGAAAAAAGGCGCATAGAGTCTGTGACGTTTGATAATTCAGCTGGCTTCTAGGTGAATGTGGTGGTCCTGAGGCTTTTAGTTTGAAGATGTAGGTGACTGGTTTGGTTGATCTCTTGGAGACAGCGATTCAGATGATTTCCTTCAAAGGTTTTCTGGTTGTAGCCGTAGTATGCAGAGGTGGTCAGTCACCGGGCACAATTTTAAAGCTTTCATGCTGGAATGGAGAAAGAGAAGGACTTCCCACTTGGATCTGCATGTGTCAGAGTCCAGTTGCACAAGCTTAAAACCACAGATGGGGAGGGGCTTGTCACATGACAGTCACTCAGTGATTCAAAACATTGCAGTTAGCAGTATCTCTCTCTTGTTAAAAATAAAAAGAACAAATAGTTCCCTTAACCTTCCTGGGTCTTGGTTCCTGCTGGGAAATGCAGCCATTTCATCTCCCTCCTCATAGTCCTTTGCAGTGTCGGATACAGTGTTGCAAACTCAGTGATCATCTTTAGCTGCCAGCATAGTCATCCTTTTAGCTGGTCTTTTCAAATGTGTTTTAAAAAAATTATAAATTTAGATCTCCAGGCGGTGGATTAAAGAAAATTATCATTTAACAAAACACATTGGCATGACAATATCCGAGTATATTGAGCACCCAATCCTTGCCACTTATAAGCCACATTTCCATAATTGCCACAACATCATATTCCCATCCTGCTATTTGTGCTTATAGCTCACCAACTTTAACCACCACTCTTCATGCATTTACTCTGAGGCATTGTAATCTTTCTTAGCATTCTGCTTAGTCCCTCTCAGTTCATCACATTGAATATGGAACTACTTCCTTCTCTAGTACGGTCTAACACTCTCACCTTATTCCTCTTTTTGACTACTATATGCTGCTGACCATTCCCCTGCCAATTTAGTTTAAACCCTCTCCAACTACACTAGTGAGCCTCCCTGTGAGGACTTTGGTCCCAGTCCTGGTGAGGCACAAGTAGCCTCTTTTAAATAGGTCCCTTCTGCCCCAGAAATGGTCCCAATGCCCCATGAATCTGAAGCCCTCCCTCCGACACCATGCTTCAAGCCACACATTGATCCTCTCTGTCTTCCCATTTCTGGTCTCCCTAATCAGTGGCACTGGGAGTAATCCAGAGATTACTACCTTTCAAGGTTATACTCTTTATCTTCCTCCCTAGCTCCTGAAAATCTGACCACAGGACCTCAATACCAGCCTTCCCTATGTTGTTGCTACTTCTGGCTCATTCCCTTCCCCCTTCAGAATATCCTGCACCCTCTCCATGATGTTGTTTACTCTGGCACCAGGGCGACAATACACCATGCGGAACTCTCAATAACATTTAAAGAAATGCCTCTCTGACCCCCTGACTATGGAATCACCTATAACATCTTCATTTCTGCCCTTTGCTGCTTCCTCCTGTACAGTCCCATGTCCATTGGTTCCATGGTCTGAACTGCACTCCTTCAAGGTGTCGTCACTCCCAGCAGTCTCCAAAGCTGAGTACTGGTTTGTGACTCCTGAACTTTCTGCCTCTTCTGAATCTTCTGGATGGCCACCCATCCTGAACTCCGACTGCCTGTGGGGTGACCAGCTCCTGGAGTATACAATACAGGAAACTCTCCTGCTCTCTGATGCTCCGCACTGATTCCAGCTGTCCATCCAGCTCGAAAATCATAGGCTCCAGCTGAAGCTATACACATGGTTGCCCAAGACTTATGAAGTGTCCTGAAGTTCTCTCATGGAACAGGAATTGCAAGCAACAGGTCACATCTGCCCATCCACGATCGAAACAAAAACCCGCTATTCCCTTTTTGAATAAACTGTTTAGTAATCTGTTTAAATTATCAATTGTAATTCATACATCCAGCACTCTTCTATGTTTATACTCTTATTGAAACACTTATTTAATTTTCCAGCTCCTATTTTGAACCAATACCCCCCTGCTGGTCTCTGCCCTTCTCACTCTGTCCCTCTGCTGCTGATCTTTTAAGCTCCCTTATATTACAAAGCTATTCTGATGAACAGTCACTATCAAGGAGCTGATGCTGTAACTGATGCTGAGATCTGCTCCCTCAGGTTTGAGAATGTATCAGGATGGAAGTGGGACAATATTAATCTGGTGCTTTCCACCTGGGTGAGAACTGAATAGATTTCCACTTACTCGAGAGAATATGAATCAAAAAATGAGAAAGGAATCTACTTCCCACATTACTCCATTTACAATCAGTTGGAAGTAAAATCAGTTGGAATGATTTATCATCAACTGCAACGTGAGATCATTAATCTTATCCAGCAAACCTTAAATGATCTTCAAAGCCATATCTACACCTTATATCAATTAAGCAGTTCCTGTGAGGCGTGCACAATGATAATCGGGGTGGGGAAACAGACCCTTCACCAGGAATAAAACCCACCTGATTATCCTCCTCTTAAACTCAGTGCAATGAATATCAGGCTGGTTCTGTAAAGGACGTGCAAACCTTCTTCATCACTTTTTATTCCACCGCCCTCTTCAGGTGCTGTTTAATACCCAGATGGTAAAGAGTAAAATCTACTCCCAGGACTCAATGCAGAGAGCAGACTGTTCATCAAATAAATCACCCAGTAACATTATCGAGGGAACAATGTACTTTCAGTCACACAGCAAGGAGAATAAACCGAATACATACAATTGTTGGATGTGGAAACTTGCATAATGAAGACAGTGTTTACAGTTAACCCAACAGCAAATGACAGTCAGGAACAGAGTTAACGCAGTTACAGTATTAAAAGCTGGGCATAAAACTTACCAGGAACGCCAATTACAGCAAGGGTGGGATAATAAATATCATTGAAAGTCCCAAGAAACGTCATGACCACACGTTCTAGTGCATGAATCCGATTCTTTCTTTCAATTTCTGCGGAAGATTGATCCCGGTTTGTGAAGATCAAACTCTTACTTATCAGACTCTGTCACTGAGCAAAGTCCTTTATGAAAGGCAGGAGAAATCTCCATTGACATAATTATGAGGCGAGGAGACTGACATTACTTACAGTGACTGAACAAAAAGATTCAATTAATTTCTTTTACACAACACATTGCAAAATCATAAATTATATTTAGCCAGATATTGCACAATGGAAAGTGAATCTCCCCAGAGTCAGGGAAGAACAGATTGGGTGAAATCCACAGTCTGACAGCATTGGGCGCAGTGAGAACAGATTTATTTACAGGTTTCCCGATATTTCTGTGATATAATATGTTCTGTAATTTCAGAGAATTTCTATCCAATTCACAGGGTGGACTTTAAACTCAGCCAGTGAGACTAAACCATGTGGTATAGCCCCAAGAATATTCTTTACTCATTTCTGGGTTAAACATCATTCTACTTCCATCGCCCTTAAAATTCTGTCACACTCCCAGACCCGAAAGATTGTGCACACGGGATCCGGAATTGCACCAAGAAATACACAACCATTGACCCTACCAATAGTCATTTGTGGCCATGTAGCTGCCCGAAACATTGAAATATTTCTGAGGATTCCCCACAAGTATTGATTCCCATCCAGAGACCCATGTTATTGGTTCTAAGGGCCCTATCTCTATAATTAGTGATGCAATCATTCGTGACAGAATAAATATTTACAATTACATCGGACTTACTGGAGATGGTGGCTCAATTCCTGGGAAACCATCCACAATTACTCATTTCCAGCGGCAGAGGCACATTCCTTGGGATCCCCACCAAACAAAGACCTAATTCCTGAATTTTGACCTGGGATCTCAGTTATGTCAAGAGACAAGAGAAGCTGGGATGGTTCTCCATTGAACAGGGACGAGTTAGTGTAGACTTAACAGAGACGCTAAAAATCATGAGGGATTTTTAACAGAATCGAGAGGGAGAAACTGTTTCCACTGGCAGGAGGGTCAATAACTAGATGACACAGATTTAGAACAATTGGCAAACTATCCAGGGAGGATATGATGAGAAATTTGATGCAGTGATTTGTTGTGGGTTGGACTGCAGTATCTGAGAAAGTAGGAAGCAGATCCAATAGTAACTTTCCAAAGGAAGTGGATATATATTGAAAAGGAGATATTTGCATGGCTATGGGGGAATAGCAGCAGAGAGGTAATAATTGAATCTCTCTTTCCAAAAGATTGCACAGACTCCTTCTGTGCGGAATGACAAGATGACTGTCGATAAACAACAATTATTGGCATTTGTATAGTGCCTTGAACATAATAAAAAAAAGTCCCAAGGTGCTGCACATGAGCATTTTAAAACCACATTTGAAACCGAGCCGCACAGGAGATATTAGGTCAGATGACAAAAAACTTGGAAAAAGAGCTAGGCTTTAAGGAATGTCTTGAAGGAGGAAAGTGAGGTGGAGAGGCTGGGAGATGAAGAGAGGGAGTTCCAGAACCTAGGGCCTTAGCAGCTGAATGCATGTCCACCGATGATGGAGAGATTAAAATTGGGGATGCTCAAGAGGCGAGAATTATAAGTGCACAGATATCTTGGAGGGTTTATGGGCTGGTGAAGATTACAGAGATAGGGAGGGAGTGAGGCAATGGAGGGATTTGAAAGCAAGGATGAGGATTTTAAAATCAAGACATTGCTTGAGAGGGAGTCAATGTAGATCAGTGAGAACAGGGGTGATCGGGGAACAGGACTTGGTGCAAGTTCAGACACAGGCAGCAGGGTTTTGGATGACCTCAAGTTTAAGGAGAGTAAAATGAGGGAGATCTGTCAGGAATGTGTTGGAATGATAAGTTCGAGAGGTAACAAAGGCATGAATGAGGGTTTCACTGGCAGATGAGCTGAGACGGGCGATTTCACAGAGGTGCAAACAGCCATGGGTCCTAGCTAAGCTGCTTTTTTTTGGGATATGTGCAACATTGCTTGTTCTGATGAAAGGTCACAGACCTGAAACGTTAACTCTGTCTCTATCTCTACAGATGCTGCCGACCTGGTGAGTATTTCCAGCACTTCTGTTTTTATTCCTTGTTCCAGTCTGACTCAGGCCCTCTCCCTCACCTCTTTTTCTGGTCCATTGATGATTGTATCAGTGCCGTTTCCTGCTCTCATCCTGAACTGGAAAACATAATCAACTTTGCTTCCAAGTTCCATCTTTCTTTCACCTTCACATGATCCATCTCCGACTCTTCCCTTCCCTTCCTTGATTTCTCTGTCTCCATTTCTGTTGGGTATAGGCTATCAAAAAATATTTATCAGAAGCTCAGTGACTCCCACACCTACGTCAACTGCACTTGCTCACACCCTGCTTCCTGTCAGGACTCCATTCTATTCTCACAGTACGCCATCTCCATTGTATCTGTTCTGATGATATAACCTTCCAGTGCTTCTGATATGTCTTCCTTTTTTCCTTAACCAAAGATTCCCCCACCATGAATAACCGGGCCCTCGATTGTCTCTGTCCCCCTTCCAGCACTTCTTCTGTCAGTCCTTCCCCTCCTTCCCAGAGACATGATAGGGTTCCCTCTGTCCTCACCTTCCACCCTACCAGCCTCTGTATTCAATGGATTATCCTTCACCGTTTTTGTCATGTCCAGCGTGATGCCACCACCAAAGATATCTTACTCTTCCCTTTCAGCATTCCGAGGGGACTGTTTTCTCCGCTACACTCTGCTCTGCTCCTTAATCACCCCCAACACCACCTCCCCTTCCCACAGCACCTTTCTATGCAAGCACGATAGATGCAAAACCTGCCATTTTACCTCCTCTGTCCTCACCGTCCAAGGTCGCATAACACTCCTTCCAGGTGAGACAGCGATTTATGTGTACTTATTTCAATTCAATAAACTCTGTTCACTGCTCACAATGCTGTCTGCTCTACATTGGGGAGACCGAACGCAGATCGGGTGATCGCTTTGCAGGACACCTCCATTCTGTCTGCAAGTGTGACCCCGAGCTTCCAGTCACCTGCCATTTTAATTCTCCACCTTGTTCTCACACTGACCTCTCTGTCCTTGGCCTACTGCAGTGTTCCAATGAAACTCAATGAAAGCTCGAGGAACAGTATCTCATCTTTTGATTCAGCACTTTACAGCCTTCCAGACTCAAAATTGAGTTCAACAATTTCAGACCATAATCTCTGCCCCATTTCTTTTGACTTTTCTTTGCATGTTTCAGTCTTACTGTTGTTTAACTCTTGTTTTTACTTTCTGACAGCAGCTGTTCATCATTCTAACATTTACACCTCCGCTAGACACATCTTTTGTTTCTTTACTGGTCCCATTACCACTCCCTTTGGCTCTGCTCCACCAACTCTTTTGTCATTTAATCTCTCGTCTTCCACCTTATCACAGACCATCCATTTTGTTCTTTTTCAACCTTCCTCATTTCACATGCTACATTTCTAACTTTTCCCAGTTCTGATGACAGTGGGGAGGTGTTGGAGGAGGATGCTGTGGTCAACCATGTCAAAGGCTGCAGACAGTCAAGAAGGATGATTAGGGATAGAAAATCTTTATCACAGTCACATAGGATGTCACTTGTGACTTTGACAAGTGTTCAGTTGATACTATGGCAGGGGTGGAGGCCTGATTGGTGGGATTCAAACATGGAGTTCCGGGAAAGATGGGCATGGATTTGGGACATGATAATCCTTCAAGGACTTTGGAGAGGAAAGGAGGTTGGTTATGGGGTGGTAGTTTGCAAGGACAGTGAGGTGAAGGTTGTTTTTTGAGGAGAGGGATGATAACTGCAGATTTGAAGGAGAGAGGAACAGCACCAGAAGAGAGAGAACCATTAACAATATCTGCTAATATGGGGACCAGGAGGGACGTTGGGTGGTCAGCGGTTTATTGGAATAGGGTCAAGTGAGCAGGAGGTGGGTCTCATGGATAAGATGAACTCAGAAATGGAATGAGGGGAGGTACGAGAGAACCAGAGAAAGATGTGAGTTGTTCAGAGCTAAGGCAATGGGGAGTTTAGAGGAAGTTTGGTCTGGTGGGTTAGTGGAAAGGAGGAACATGGCAGAGGGAGCTGATCAGATGGTCTCAATCCTGGTGACAAAGAAGTCAATGAGTTCCCCGCACTTATTGTTGGGGGTGAGGGTGGAGGAGACAGGGGTGGAAGATAAGATAAGATTTTAGGGGTTTAATGCCCCCTTCTAAGGCAGGAACAGACTTGGCAGCAAAGCTTTTGTTGTGATTTGTCTTTCGTGAGCTAAAGGTAAGCACTGCAGCTTCACAGCTCCAGTAACATGGGTTCAATTCTGGGTGCTACCTGTGCGGAGTTTGCAGGTTCTCCCTGTGGTTGTGCAGGTTTTTGCTGGGTGCTCCAGTTTCCTCCCACAGCCAAAGACTTGACAGGTTGATAGGTAAATTAGCCGTTATAAATTGCCCCTAGTATAGGTAGGTGGTCGGGGACTATAGGGGCAGGTAGGAATGTAGGATTAGTATAAATAGGTGGTCGATGTTCGCCACAGAGTCAGTGGGCCGAAGGGCCTGTTTCAGTGCTGTATCTCTAAATAAATAAATAAGGACAAGTTTATTCAATTTTCAGATTAACTAATAGTCACAAAGTCAGGCAGTGATTAACAGTTTAATGCAGATACCACCCCTATTAGAGACTGGATGGTGGTACAACTGGTTGGTCTTGCAGCTTCTAGTCTTCAAGTTACTTTGGTTTCTCTCTCTCTCTTTTCTCTTGCAGTTCAAAAATTGCCTGCTGTACAGGGACAGAGACAAGACATCTTTTATCCTGGCTGCTCTCCAATCAACCATCCCGACACCCAATCATCCTTAGCTTTGTGTTTCAGGATGCCTTCTTAACCAATCAAGGATCATTCTTTGCCTGTTGATAACCTTTCGGATTTACATAGGTAATACGTCTTTGTGTTGACTATAGTATTTCATGCTTTTACAGTCTGAGGTTCCTTATCTCATTCCGAGCCAGATCCACATTTGTTCTCAGAGGAGCTGTTTCACTGTCTGCTCTCTGAGCCTCATCATTTTACTGCAAGTCAGCATTTTAAAACATGACATAATCTCCCAGAATCCCACTACTATGACATCTACTCCATAATGTGTCCTTATTTCCTCAGTATTCCTAACTTATCATCCTAAACGAAGGGTTCTAATAAAGCAAAATGTTAGTTTATAATAAATCAGTTGTTAGTTTATAATAGCAAGATGACAACAATTGGTATTCTGGTTAGTAAACTTTTAGTAATCTAATAATCTTACAGTGGAGAGGGGTTGAAGAGGACAGTGTGTGGCAGAGAAAAGAAGCCGGTGTTATCTTTGCATTCCAGGCTGATCCTGCAACAAGGAGCAGTTTATGCAGATGGGAGCAGGACCCGATAGTATTTTACATGGTCCAGATCTGATGGTGACAATTGTCTGTCATATCCTCTCAAATCTGCGTCCCTTGGACTTAAGGGAGCAGAGATGAGGATTGTACTGGGGGAATGGCCAGAGTAAGAGACAGTAATGTAATTATTGGGGACTGGGGCATCAAAGGTGGAGGTGAGGATGTGGGTGAGCAATCAGTAGCTGCAGAAATGTTGTGGCGAATGGAAGGCCAGAGGCAGAGAGTTGGTATTTTGAAAGTGCAGTTGTAAGTGAACTGGAGGATAGTTTTTCCCAGGGACAGTTACAGAAGGAGGTAGGGTTGGGGAGTGGAAGGGGGATGTGGATGGAGGGTGAGATAGGGAATTGATCAGAGCTGGCCTTATCTGTGATTGATCGGAAGGGATTAGCAAGATAACAAAATCAAGATGGTGGCTGTGAATATGGGTTGCGGAATTTACAAGGAGGGAAAGATTTAGGGAGGATAAGAAGGCAGTGAACTCAGAGGAGAGAGAGAATGACGAGTTGAGGTGGAGGTTGAAATGACCGAGGATGAGAAATCGTTCAGTGCAGAGGCTGAGGGAGAAAAGCCATGAAGATATCTCAGTGAGAAAATGTTCATTATACTTGGGAGGGCGGGAGAGAAGG
The DNA here is from genome assembly GCF_036365525.1 of Heterodontus francisci. NCBI lineage: Eukaryota > Metazoa > Chordata > Chondrichthyes > Heterodontiformes > Heterodontidae > Heterodontus > Heterodontus francisci. The sequence goes on from NC_090410.1 coordinate 32,090,890, forward strand.
AGGATTTTGAATGAGAGGTGAGAGGGGTGGAACAAGGTGAGATGCTCAAAGGAGGAGTAAGTGCCAGAGGAGTAGGGGGTCAGGCCATAATGTGATCTGGCGATAAGTGCCACATTGTCACCACGATAGTCTCAGTGGGACAGGTGGTAGAAGGTATAGCCAGGTGGGGAAGCCTCAGTTAGGGGGAAGGTGTCATCACCCCTCAGCCAGGTTTCTGTTCAGACCATTATGTTGATGCAATCATACACAATAAGTTTGTGGATGGAAAGGGTCTTGTTCACAACTGAATGGACATTCTGGAGGGAGATGCGTACAGGGGCTGTGAGAACTGATCCCCTGGCAGAATCCACAGGGTGAGCAGTGGGAGGGGTGAGATGGTCAGGAAGAAGATTTGTCAGGATAAGCCCCCAGCGGGCACATTGGGTGGGAATTGGGGTGAAGGAATAAGATGGGGTAATTGGGGTTCATGCTCATAATGAGCCAGCACTGAGTGTCTTGATGATGTCTTCGGAGGAAGCCAAGAGAGGCACAGAGGGATGCTGCAGACTCATCCCAGAGGGAGCTCAGCCTGGGACAGTGACAGGAGAGCAGGATTATTGAGGAGCACGGAAAGGTTTGAGTGGGAAATTGGGAGGGTAGAGTATCTGCGAGGGGAATAAGTGAAAGGAGGCTAGGAGGAGTAAAAAGAAAAGAAGTTAAAAAGAAAGAGCAGGGAGTGACGGGCTCGGGTCCAGAGCGGCAACTAAAATGCACCCACGAATGGACTCAGGGAAACCTCAAGTTACATAAATCTAGTTACATAACAATAGGGAACATAAAATCTGACAGTAGACGGGAAACAGGAGATAACAGGAAAGAGTCCAGAGTTAAAGACAGAGGTCCCGTGGTGGGATAACGATGATGGAGACAGGATGGAGTCAGCATGGAGCATCATGAACTGTTGTTCGAGTTCGGAGGCAGGTATAGCGAGTGAAATCCGGAAGTTATATGAAGGTCAGATTATTGCCTATATATGGATTACAGTCTAAATATGGACTGTATGGTCAGACTTCCAAATAACATTCGAGATATTGAATCAATATTGGAGCTTGTGATATTAAGTCAATTCTCAAGATTATTTTGAATACTGAAGCACTCCCCCAGACCTCGTAAAAGTCAGGACAATCACACTCTAAGAATTCCAGTTAATGTACACTCATTCATAAGAAATACAGAATAAATTTTGCTTTCCAAGAAAACTTTTTTTTTTGTTCATGGGATCATCAATGGAAAGGCCAGCAGTTATTGCCCATCTCTAATTGCCATTGGGAAGGCGGTGGTGAGCTGCTCTCTTGAACCGCTGCAGTCCATGGAGGGTTGGTGCACCCACAGTGCTGTTAGGAAGGGAGTTCCAGGATTTTGACCAGTGACACTGAATGAATTGCAATATAGTTCCAAGTCAGGATGCTGTGTGACTTGGAGGGGAACTTACAGGTGATGGTATTCCATGTGCCTGCTGCCCTTGTTCTTCAATGTGGTAGAGGTTGTGTATTTGGAAAGTGCTGTCAAAGGAGTCTTGGCAAGTTGCTGCAGTGCATCTTTTAGAGGGTACACAATACTGTTACTGTCTAATAGTGGTGGAGGGAATGAATGTTTAATGTGGTGGATGGGGTGTTGATCAACCTGATTGTTTTGTCTTGGATGGTATCAAACATCTTGAGTGTTGTTGCAGCTGTGCTCATGCAGGCAACACACTCCAGACATGTGCCTTGTCAATGGTGGACAGGCTTTGGGGAGTAAGGAGGTGAGTTACTCACCACAGAATTCCAGCCTCTGACTTGCTCTTGTAGCCACAGTATTCAGTTAAGTTTCTGATCAATGGTGACTGCTCCCCTCCCCCACCCCCAGGATGTTGATGGTGGGAAATTCAGCAATGGTAATGATATTAAATCTCAAGCTGAGATGATTTGATTCTCTTTTGTTGGAAATGGTCATTGCCTGGCATTTGTGTGACATGTATAAGCCAATGCATTATTTACCTAAATTGTATTAATCACTCTTTGTCATGTAAACCGTGATTTTATTTCTTTCATTTTAATGAAAGCTGGCTGTGGTGAAGTCCTGTGGGCAGAGTTTATCTCATGGTGGTTGGAAGATGGAGCTTCGAAGGGAGAATTCTGACTGAAGACATTATTAGTGGGACAGTTTTAACTAAAACAGACATCTTGCACAACGTTCAGCACCATTCACAACTCCTCAGATACTGAAGCAGTCCGTGTAGAAATGCAACAAGACCTGGACAATATCCAGGCTTGGGCTGATAAGTGACAAGTAACATTCACGCCATACAAGTGCCAGACAATGATCATCTCCAAAAAGATAGAATCTAACCTGTGCCCCTTGTCATTCAATGGCATTATGATCACTGAATCCCCCACTATCAACATCCTGGGGGTTACCATTGACCAAAAACTTAACTGGAGTAGCAATATAAATATCATGGCTACAAAAGCAGGTCAGAAGCTAGGAATCCTGTGACGAGTAACTCACCTCCTGACTCCCCAAAGCCTGTCCACCATCTACAAGGCACAAGTCAGGAATATGATGGAATACTCTCCACTTGCCTGGATGGGTGCAGCTTCAATAATACTCAAGAAGCTTGACGCTATCCAGAACAAAGCAGCCCATTTGATTGGCACCCCATCCACAAACATTCAGTCCCTCCACCACCGACACACAGTGGCAACAGTGTGTACACCATCTACAAGATGCACTGCAGCAATGCACCAAGGATCCTCAGACAGCACCTTCCAAACCTGCAACCTCTACCACCTAGAAGGACAAGAATAGCAGATACATGGGAACATCACCATCTGAATGTTTCCCTCCAAGCCACACACCATCCTGACTTGGAATTATATTGCTGTTCCTTCACTGTCGCTGGAACTCCAAATCCTGGAACTCCCTTCCTAATAGCACTGTTGGTGCACCTACACCACATGGACTGCAGCGGTTCAAGAATTCAGCTCACCACCACCTTCTCAAGGGCAATTAGAGATGGACAATAATTGCGGCCTGGCCAGTGAATCCTACATCCCAGCAACAAATAAAAAAACACACACAGGCATATCAGGACATGTCCCTGAGGTGGTGAATTGCCACAGACACCTTGCCTACAGACAATGGCCACTCGGGAATGTGTGAATGGCCTTCTTCCTGCCCCAGGATACAGTAATCACACCCATTATTGGCATACAACCGGAGACACCCCCTTCCCCCCGCCCCTGCTGTGGTCAGGATATGACCACGTGGGGGTGGTCCTGGATGGCCAGGGTGGGATTATTAACCCAACTGGATGATCCGATTTCACGGATTACCTGATATACTAAGGGCTGGAGTCAGGAAGTTGTATAAAGTCACAGCCCTCAAAGACACTGTTACTGCAGTCGGTAGAGTGGCCTGGTCAGCCATTCTGAAGTCATGCCTGGAGATCTGTTGAAGGACTGACCTGAGACTGACCCGAGTTCGCGGGACTCGGAAGCAACCAGTGTCATTGTGAGTATGTACCATTGCTTTGGGTTTTAATAAAGGTGAATCACATTTACTGAAACAGTATCCAAGTCATTGCGTGACATTGATATGAGGAGTAAAGACAAGAACCATTAGACCAGAGGTGTTACAAGTGGCGAGCCAGCCAGGAGTCTTGAAGATAAAGAAATGGCAGAAAATACTATGGATGGGTTTGTCACAAAGTACTTGGCAGGGAAATTACCTCTTAAGCACTCGGTGTGTTCAGGTTATCCTGGAGGGTGATGATCCGGTAGATGAGGCAGAACAGTGGACACAGGGGTCCACTTGTAAGCGGATCTTGATGAAGGCCCACTTTGGCTGATGGCAGATCAGTGGCAGCACAGGAAAGATGAGGCTGCGAAAACAAAATTCAAGCAGGAGCTGGAGGAGAGAGATGAAGAAGCTCAGTGAATGGGATGTGGTTATTCATGGGTTAATGAAATAGCGAGAGGAAGAGAGAGAGATGAGGAAAAAGAACAGTGAACAATTTGAGCTGGAAAGGGAGCAGTGGTTAAACAGAACTCAATTTTTGGAAAGCCAGTGTGTTAACAATCAGCACCAGTGTGATGAATGGGCTGCACGGGAAGCAGAGCAGTGCCATAGGGCAGACAGAGCAGAACAAGAGGCTGAGGACATGAAGGCTGCACCGTGTTATACACCAACAGCATAAAGAGAAAGGCATGAAAGCAGATCACACTGAGTGTCAGAGTGAGATAGAGAGACTGAGAGAGAAGTTGCAGGTGTACAGGGGTGTTGTGTGAGTGATGGGTGTTGGTGAGGTAAAGATTACAGAAGTAGAGGAGGAGGAGGATTCTGGGACAGATGAGGATGACCCGCCGGTACCGGACGGGCAGGACAACGCCCGGCCAGAAAGTCTCCGGCCGCCCACGGCCCCTGTGAGATAACAGAGGTCTCTTCCTCCAGCCAACGACCATAATTGAACGCAACAAATAGTCACTCTTTAAAACGTGAAGATGTATTTCTTCTGGATGGAGAAAACCTATTGACTCCCTTTACATCCTCGCACTTTCACAAGCCTGTGCTTCAGGCTCCAACATTCAAACCCACCCCTTCTCTCAGCTTATTCCTTCCACCATTAATACTGACAAACTTCCATTTCATTTCTCTTCAGCTAAGCCTCCTGTAACATTCACTTTCATGTTTTTAGGCCTTTAACATTGCTCAGTCAGCACCGCTGTTCCTCAGGTGTTCATGTTCCATTCCATCATCCAAAAGCAGTGTTAGTTTCCACTTTTACACTAATGACACCCAGCTCTCCCTCACCATCACCTCTCTCGACTCTTCCACCCTTGTTAAATTGTCAGACTCCTTTTCAGACAACCAGTACTGGATCAGCAGAAATTGGTCTTGCTGACATACATTGGCTCTCGGTCAAGCAGCGTCTTGATTTAAAATTTTCCTCCTTGTTTTCAGATCCCTCCATGGCCTCGACCCTCCCTATCTCTGTAATCTCCTCCAGTCCCACAAACCTCCGAGATATCTGCACTCCTCTAATTCTGGCCTCTTGAGCATCGTCGATTTTAATCGCTCCACCATCGGTGGCCGTGTCTTCAACTGCCTGGGCTCTAAGCTGTGGAATTCCCTCCCTAAACCTCTCCGCCTCTCGACCTCACTTTCATCCTTTTAAACATTCCTCAAAACCTGTCTCTTTGTTCAAGATTTTGGTCTTCTGCCCTAAAATCTCCTTATGTGGCTCAGTGTCAAATTTTGCTTCTTAACCCTCCTGTCAAGCTACTTGGGATATTTTATGTTAAAGGTGCTATATAAATATAAGTTGTTGTTGTTTGTGCTTTCACTATAACAGTTTCCTGACAACACACAGCCTGCCTCAAGGACAAAGCTTCAGACACAACTTTCCTGTTTTCTTCTCATATCCAAGATCACTCTTTACTTTCCTTCACACGTGTTTTAAATTCTGCTGTTTCTGATCACAGCACAAGGACATTTTAAAGACCTTTGACTCATGACCAATCTCCTGTAATTGCTCCTTTTCTGTCACTAGCATTCTGTTCATTTATTCTCCATTTCTTTCAATCACACCTTTCAACAGATCGATTAAGATGAAGACAGGATGTTTTGCATCTTGCTGCACTGACCAAGCTTGACAAAATGGCACATTTGAGCCCTCATTGGCAGCTATGTGGCACTGCCCGTTACTCATCACCTCAACTGTTTAGAGAAAAGTGCCAACTACCAGGGAAACAGAAGCCAGTTTTCAGTTAGTATCCCCCGTATCACAATATTCCCCAAGAAAGTATCATGAGCTGCCGGGCCGCTGTCCCTCTAAAGGCCGGCTCTGCTTTCACAGCTTGTTCAACAAGTGGTCCCATGGATAGAAATGTATCTGGATTCAAGACACAAATGAACATTGGTGTGAATGGGACCTATGTCCCCAGGAACAGCAGTGGGAGCAGAGCAAACCTAACGGCGTAATATTGAGAATGGATGTTCGATGAGGCAATACTGCAGGAAAATGACAATGGAATGGAAGGAGGAAAGTAAAGGAGGGATATTGACTGTGAAAGGAGGACAAGCTGGGAGAAGAGACGAGTTTGAATTATGGAGCATCAAGCACAGACATGTGAGAGCGCGAGGATTTGAAGGAGCAAATTGTTTTCCATGAACAACAATTTGTTTCCAGTTGGAATAGATTGATTTTTCACTGTGTTCTGTTAACATGTGCAGCAGAGAACAGACGTTGATGCAGCCACAACTCAGTGTACTAACCACTGTGTGATCACGGTGCTACACATCAGCTGTGGGAGTTGTGCACAAACCAAAGCAATATCACGAATGACACGACTGAGAAACACACATCTTTAAAGGCAACATAATGAAAGCCAAGAGCTGTCCAGGTGATGAATACTCAGTGAATATTCAGTGACTGATTAATACCATCCCACGGATCTGTCCAGATTTTTTTTTTTATTCTTTCAGAATTTGTTGCTCATCTCTAATTTCCCTTGACAACTGAGTGTCTTACTAAACTATTTCAGAGCACAATGAAGAGTCAACCCTATTGCTGTGGGTCTGGAGTTCCATTTCGGCCAGACCAGGTATGGATGGCAGATTTACTTCTCTGAAGGATATTAGCGAATCAGATGGGTTTTACAAAAATCAATGATAACTTCATGGTATCATTCCTGAAACCAGCATTTACATTGTTTTTATTAATTTAATCAAATTCAATCAGCTGCAGCAGTGGGTTTTGAACCCATTTCCCCAGGATATCATCCTGGAACACCAGGTTACTAGCTACGTGACATTAAGACTCTGCCACTGTACATTCGCACAACCAGATAAATGGCTGCAGCAAGCACAACATTTATTCTGAATTTCAAAGAGCTGGTTGACACTCTCTAACTTTTCTGAAATGTCTGTCCAATGATTTCAGTGACCTTTTTTCTGAAGGCTCTGATAGCAGCACTGTGCTAAAACAAAAATGAATGTTAAACTAACAGTACGTGCCGACAGCCGAGACTTCACAAACTGAATAGCTACTTCATGCTTTTCCAAATTATTCAGCTATAATCTTGTTCAAAACTATATTTTTTTGATTTTATCAATGATAAGCTATTGTGCTGAGTCTGATAACCATGCTATTGATATAATATTGTTTTGCACTGTCTAGTGTTTAACTTTAGTCTGTTTACTTTCCAACTCCCTAAATAAAATCCAAAAACCTTGGAATTGCAGACAGTGCTGAGTTGTAATAGAAGCTTCTGAATAGAATCAACCCTTCATCTGAGTTGAGCAAGTTTGAATTATCTATTAATTCAAATTAAAATAATTTGAAAACCCATCCAATGCTGTTTCTTGAACATTTTTATGGAAGTAAACCAGCCCCCAGCTTAGTGTTGAAGTTGAAGATACTGAGACTCAGTGCCTTGATTCTAGTGTAATTTGTCCTCAATTGATTTTCTTCAGCAAGGGAAGTTGGGCAGCCTGTCTGTATTCCCCCCAGTTCCAGACAAAAAAAGTAGGAATGCCAGGCTCTGGTGGAGAAAAACAGACAGCTATCCCATAAATTAAACTACAGAGAATCATCCAACTCCTTGAGAAAAAATTATGACAGACAGGTATGAGCAAAAAAGCTCTTGCTTCAGTGTGTGAAGCAACTTCTACTCCGACTATGCTGGGCAAACAAATAAGGATAATTTTATGTCAGTGTAATTATATTGACCCATTACACAGGTTCCTTTGCAGTTGATTAATATTTAACTTTGTGCCAAACAGATTAAATAACAAGTTTCAAAAGGGAATTGGATAAATGCTTGAAAAAGAGAAATGTGCAGACTGATGGGGAAGGAGCTGCGGAGTGGGACTTATTGCATAGTTCTTTGAAAGAGCCAGCACAGACATGATGGGCAGAATGACCTCCTTCTGTGCTGTAAGACTCTATGGCACACTCAATCCCCTGTTGGGCTTCAAAATTTTGCCATCGGCACTTAAAATTCCCAACTGTCCTGCTCTGCATCCTTCCCCGACTCCAACACATTTATTGACCTATCAGATCCTGGTTTTCTGTGGTGACCTACCATTGGGACTCTTGTCTGTGAGAAATGATTTACGCAGCAAAATTCCAGGGGCTGTAATGAAAAGCTTTTGTTGCAATTGAAATTTAATTTCACATAAACTGACTGTTGTATAATCTTTTGGAGTTAGCATATTCTGTCTCCTTGTAAGATTTTTAACTGTCTTTGTCCTTTCAGGAGTTTCAGGAGTAGTGAGTGATGCAGACACAGTACCAACAAATCAGCTCGAAGCCTTGAAAGCTGTTATGGACAAGCTGATGGGTAGTGAACGTAGATTTTATTTCCCTTTTGGTCCAAACCTTTTCATTAAAAGGTCTGACGGTAGACAGGCAATGGGTAGCATTTAAATAATTAATACATGCTTTACAACAACTATACATTCCTTTGAACACAAAAACCCGACAAGAAAAATGATCCAAACTGTGGCTAACAAGTAAATTAAATATTGCATGAAGCCAAAGGAAGAGGCTTATAACATTGCCAAAAAAGTAGTAAGCGTGAGAATTGGAGGCATTTTAGAATTCATCAAAGGAGGACCAAGAAACTGATAAAGGGAAAATAGAATATGCAAGTAAACTAGTGAGGAACATAAAAATGGACTGTAAAAGTTTTTATCGGTATGTAAAAAGGATAAGATTAACAAAGAAAAATGGGGGCCCATTACAGGGAGAGACAGGGAAATTTATAATGGGCAATAAGGAAATGGCAAAGAAACTAAACAAATACTTTGTGTCTGTCTTCATGGAGAAAAATATAAAAAGCCTCCCAGAAATTCTGCAGAGCCAAGGTACTAGTGAGAACGGGGAACTGAAAAAAAGCATATTCGTAAAAAAAAGTACTGGAGAAACTAATGGGACCGAAAGTTGGTAAATCCTCTGGACTTCATGATCGACATCCCAGAGTGTTGAAAGAGGTGGCTGAAGAGATAGTGGATGTGTTTGTGATCATCTTCCAAAATTCTGTAGATTTTGGAACAGTTCTTTCAGATTGGAAGGTAGCAAATGCAACGCCACTATTTAAGAAAGGAGGGAGAGAGAAAACCAGGAACTACAGACCTGTGAGCCTGACGTCAGTAGTAGGGAAAATGCTTGAATCTATTGTAAAGGATGTGGTAACAGGACACTTGGAAGATAATGGTCGGATTGAGCAGGGTCAACACGGATTTATAGATCAGGCAGCCTGACATCTGTAGTGGGAAAATTCTAGAGTTCATTATCAAAGATTTTACAGCAGAGCACTTGGAGAACAGTGGCAGAATCGGGCAGAGTCAGCATGGATTTACGAAAGGGAAATCATGCTTGACAAATCTACTAGAATTCTTCGAGGATGTAACTAGTAGAGTTGATGAGGGGGAGCCAGTGGATGTGGTTTATTTGGATTTTCAAAAGGCATTCGACAAAGTCCCATATAAGAGATTAGCGTGTAATAGTAAAGCGCTTGGGATTGGGGGTAATGCATTGTGATGGATAGAAAATTGGTTGGCGGACAGGAAACAAAGAGTAGGGATAAATGGGTCTTTTTCCAAATGGCAGGCAGTGACTAGTGGGGTACCGCAGGGACCCCAGCTATTCACAATATACATTAATGATTTAGATGAGGGAACTAAATGTAATATCTCCACATTTGCATATGGCACAAAACTGGGTGGGAGGGTGAGTTGTGAGGATGATGCAGAGAGGCTTCAGGGTTATTTGGACAAGTTGAGTGAGTGGGCTAATGCATGGCAGATGCAGTATATTGTGGATAAATGTGAGGTTACCCACTTTAGTAGCAAAAACTGGAAGGCAGTAAGGGGTAATGGAGGAGTGGACCAGGGTGTCGCGGAGCGAATGATCCCTTCGGAATGCTGACAGGGGAAGGTGGCTGGAGGTGGTGGAAATTGTGGATGATGATCCTTTGGATATGGAGGCTGATGGGGTGGAAAGTGAGGACAAGGGGAACCCTGTCGCTGTTCTAGGAGGGAGGGGAAGGGGTGAGTGTAGAGGTGCGGGAAATGGTCTGGACACAGTTGATGGCACTGTCATACACAATGGGGGGAATCCTCGGTTGAGGAAAAATAAAGACGTGTCAGAAGTGCTGTTGTGGAAGGTCGCATCATCAGAGCAGATGCGTCGGAGACGGAGAAAATGGAAGAATGGATTGGAGTGTTTACAGAAGGCAGGGTGTGAAGAAGTGTAGTCGAGGTAGCTGTGGGAGTCGGTGGGCTTATAATGGATATTAGTAGACAGCCTGTCCCCAGAGATGGAGACAGAGAAGTCGAGGAAGGGAGAGGAAGTGTCAGAGATGGACCAGGTAAAGGTGAGAGAATGGTGGAAATTAGAAGCAAAGTTTTCCAGTTTCAGACGGGAGCAGGAAACGGCACCGATACAGTCATCAATGTCCCGGAAGATGAGTTGGGGGAGGGGCCTGAGCAGGACTAGAACCAGGAATGTTCGACATATCCCACAAAACGACAGGCATAACTAGGACCCATGTGGGTACCTACAGCAACACCTTTCACTTGAAGGAAGGGAGCGGAGTTGAAGGAGAAGTTGTTCAATGAGAGAAAACGTTCAGCCAGGCGGAGGAGGTTGGTGGTGGATGGGGACTGGTTGGGCCACTGTTCAGGGAATAATTGGAGAGCCCTCAAACCATCCTGGTCGGGGATGGAGGTGTAGAGAGATTGGACGTCTATGGTGAAGTAGAGGCGGTTGGAGCCAGGAAACTGGAAATTGTCAGAATGGCGTAGGGTGTCAGAAGAGTCATGGATGTTGGTGGGAGGAGACTGGACCAGTGGAGAAAAGATAGAATCAAGATAGGAAGAAATAAGCCCAGTGGGGCAGGAGCAGGCTGACACAATGGGTCTGCTGGGACAGTACTGTTTGTGGATTATTGGGAAGGAGGTAGAAGCAGTCTGACCGGGGTTGCAGGACTATGAGGTTGGAAGCTGCAGAGGGAAGATCACCAGAAGAGATGAGGTCAGTGACAGTCCTGTGGACAGTCGCTTGATGTTTGGTGTTGGGGTCATGGTCCAGGGGGAGGTGGGAAGAAGGGTCTGAAAGTTGGCGTTGAGCCTCGACAAGGTAGAGGTCGGAACACCATACAATAACAACACAACCCTTGACTCTCAAAAATACTCCCTTTCAGGATCAATCTCATGAAGTGATCATTGTTGATGAATATACAGCAAGGAAACATGAATCTGGAGCCCCCTGAATGACAATGACAATGATCTAAACAAGGTCAAAGTACCATCATGGAAGGGCAGTTAGTTAATGACGGACCAATTAGATGAACAGAAATGGGGTTTTACCTAATATGGCACAGAACCAAGCTGGGAAAGGTGTAGAAAGTAAGAACTTGGAAGTCCCCAAAAGCACGCATCATCATCCAAACGAAGACAGAAGACAGACTTCAATCAAGAGACAAGGCATCGCAGTTAACTGGAGGTTGAGGACCGGTGTTCAATCGTGAACACAACTGCTCACCACTGCCCTTTGCTCAGTATCATGATTTTGTGTTTATTGTAGAAAACGCAATAAAGTCTGTAAAGCTTGTGAAAAACTACTCGTACCCGTGTGGTTTTGTAGCTAGTCTGAGCGATAAGTCCCTTTTAGATCTTCTCTCCCAACTTAGACTGTAGTTGTAATTGACCAAGTCTTCCAATTAAATTAAAGCAAACTCCAGATCTTACAAGTGATGCTGAAACCCTGGACTTTGACGAGTCCATAAACCGAGGGAGTTAAAGCAAGTTTCACAAATGTAGGAACATTGTTTGGCCAGTGATAAATCTTACGGGGATAATCTCTTTGGAAGGGTGGTAGATTAAACTGACCCAGTGAGTACAAGCTATGTAGTGAAAGGCCAGTGTAAAGAAGGGTTTCTGGGAAACATATGAGGAAAAGTTGGTCATTAAATGTAATCCAGACAGTATCCAATCCCTGTGAGAAGAGTACACACAAAAACATGAGCGCATTCCGTTCAGAAGGCTTTTGTTAAAGTCCCCCACAGGAGGTTGGTTCGTAAAATTTAAGCACATGGGATAGGAGGTAATATACTGGCATGGATTAAGGATTGATTAACAGGCAGAAAGCAGAGTTCAGGAATAAACGGGTCATTCTCGCATTGGCAGTCTGTGACTAGTGGATACTGCAAGGATCAATACTTGGGCACCAGCTGTTCACAATATATATCAATGATTTGGATGTGGGCACCAAATGTAATATTTCTAAGTTCGCAGATGACACAAAACTAGATGGGAATGTGTGTTCTGAGGAAGATGCAAAGTGGCTTCAAGGGGATTTGAACAGACTCAGTGAGTGGCAAGAATGTGGCAGATGGAATATAATGTGGAAAAATGTGAGGTTATCCATTTTGGCAGGAAGAATAGAGGTGCAGAGTATTTCTTAAATAGGAAGAAATTAGAAAGTGTAGATGTACAAAGTGACTTGGGTGTCTTTGTCAATAAGTTACCGAAAGCCAGCATGCAGGTGCAGCTAGCAATGAAGAAGGCTAATGGGATGTTAGAACAAAGAACAGCACAGCAGTCTTGCTTCAATTGTATAAAACCTTGGTTAGACCGCACCTGTGTGCATTTTTGATCCCCTTACCTCAGGAAGGATATTATTGCCACAAAGCAAGTGCAACAAAGATTCATCAGATTTGTTACTGAGATAATGGGACTGTCCTATGAAAAGAGATTGGGGAAACTGGGCTTGTATTCTACAGAGTTTGCAAAAATGAGAGGTGATCTTATTGAAACTTTCAAAATACTTCTAAGGATAGACAGGGTAGATACAGCAAAGATGTTTCCCCTGGTTGGGGAGTCTAGAACCAGGGGACACAAATTTCAAAATAAGGGGGAAGCCACTTAGGACAGAGATGAGGAGAAATCTCTTCACTTAGAGGGTTGTGAATTTTTGGAATTCTCCACCCCAGAGGGCTGTGGAAGCTCAGTCATTGAGTATGTTTAAAGCAGAGATTGACAGATTTCTAAATACTAATGATATAAAGGGATATGGGTATCGTGTGGGAAAAAGGCATTGAAGTGGATGATCAGGCTTGATCATGTTGAATTGCGGAGCAGGCTCATTGGGCTGAATGGACTACTCCTGCTCCTACGTTCCTATATAAAGAAAGAGTAGCATTTATCCAGGTTCAGGTCTTGGCTAAATGTTGGAAGAGTGACAGGGTTTTAAATCTAATCACACTCGTACTGTGTGCAGTGCAATGAGGAAGTGGTTCAGTCACAGGTGAAACAGATGGTAGCTCAAAGTGAACCGATCCAGCAGCAGCAGAAACTGCTGGAAATGTTACAAAATCAGCTGGCATCCTCTACTGCCACTCTGAGGAACAGGGGCTTAATGCCGTACAGGCTGGGGTAGCTCAGCAGTGGTTAGGGTTGGCGGAGAGGCATATTGTCACTCTCATCAGGAAAACACCCAGTTAACCCAGAAGTTAGAGGAATCATGGGGAGTCTTTAGAGAGCTACAGGAGTGACCCCACTGAGAGACAGACCAATGCACAGTGCAGGTCCACCATTCAGTGACTGCGGAACCAGATGGGGAAGCAGCAGGCGGTTGTCGCAGCCGTCACGAAAGCAGAGTATCACATGGGATATACTGAGACAGGACAGGACTCCTCAGAGGAGGATGATGATGGGGAAGGAGAGCCTTTGCCTGTCTGTCCTGCTATGCTAACGACAACAGGGAGGAGACGGGGTAGACCCGAGAGAAGGGGAGAAGGGGAACCAGGATCACCCGTCCCTCCTGAGGAGGAGGTTACTGAGGCCACTTCCATGTTATGGAGATTTCAAAGCATTAACTGGTCAATTGGCCCCAATCACAATTACAACTTTCCCCTTAGAATTAGCACAGCGTTTAATGTCCTTTAAAATTTATAATCCCTAGTTGACTGAAAATACCATGCTATTGACTGGAAAAGATTAGATCGATAAGAATGGAACCAGGTGAGTTCAGTCCCAACCAGCTGGACAACAGTGGAGAGACATTGGAGGAGTCCGGTGTGTTCAAAAGTGTCAAAGGGTGCAAGCAGATCGAGAAGGACGAGGAGGGATAGTTTACCATTGTCACAGTCACATGGGATGTTTTTGTGATGTTGATAAGTTCCATTTTGTTACTGTGCAAGAGGAGGAATCCTGATTGGTTGGATTCAAACATGGCGTTCCGAGAAAGACAGGCACGGATTTGGGAGGTGACAAAACTTTCAAAGACTTTGGAGAGGAAAGGGAGTTTGGAAATGGGGTGGCAGTTTGCAAAGAAGGAGGGGGCAAGACTTGTGTTTTTGAGGAGAGGGTTGACGATGGCAGATTTAGAGGAGAGACAGAGATAGAACCTGAAGAGAAGGAACTGTTAACAATGTCAGCTAACATGGGGAGTAGGAGGGGAAGTTGGGTGATCAGCAGCTTAGTGGGAATAGATTTGAAGGAAAACAGGTGGGCCCCATCTTCAAGATGAGCTCAGTGAGGGCATGACGGGAGCTAGGATAGACATGAGAGAAAGATGTGAGATCAGAGTTATGAGGGGGGAAGCTGCAGACCAAGTTTGGGCCAGTGGAATTGGTAGAGGCATCTGATCGGATCGTTTCATCTTAGTGACAAAGAAATCCATGAGCTCCTCACACTTTGTTCCAGTCCTACTCAGGCCCCCTCCCCCAACTCTTTTTCCGGTACATTGATGACTGTATCGGTGCCGTTTCCTGCTCCCGCCCCGAACTAGAAAACTTTATCAACTTTGCTTCTAATTTCCACCCTTCTCTCACCTTTACATGGTCCATCTCTGACACTTCCCTTCCCTTCCTCGACTTCTCTGTCTCCATCTCTGGGGATAGGTTGTCTACCAATATCCATTATAATCCCACTGAGTCCCACAGCTACCTCGACTACACTTCTTCACACCCTACCTCCTGTAAGGACTCCATTCCATTCTCCCAGTTTCTCCGTCTCCGACGCATCTGCTCTGATGATGCTACCTTCCATGACGGTGCTTCTGATATGACCTCCTTTTTCCTCAACCGTGGATTTCCCCCCACTGTGGTTGACAGGGCCCTCAACCGTGTCCGACCCATTCCCCGCACCTCTACCCTCACCCCTTCCCCTCCGTCCCAGAACCGTGACAGGGTTCCCCTTGTCCTCACTTTTCATCCCACCAGTCTCCATATCCAAAGGATCATCCTCCGCCATTTTCGCCACCTCCAGCGTCTTCCCCTCCCTTCCCCTGTCAGCATTCCGAAGAGATCGTTCCCTCCGCGACACCCTGGTCCACTCCTCCATTACCCCCACCACCTCGTCCCCGTCCCAGGGCACCTTCCCTTGCAATCGCAGGAGGTGTAATACCTGCCCATTTACCTCCTCTCTCCTCACTATCCCAGGCCCCAAACACTCCTTTCAGGTGAAGCAGCGATTTACTTGTACTTCTTTCAATGTAGTATACTGTATTCGCTGCTCACAGTGTGGTCTCCTCTACATTGGGGAGACCAAGCGCAGACTGGGTGACCGCTTTGCGGAACATCTCCGCTCAGTCCGCAAGCAGGTCCCTGAGCTTCCGGTTGCTTGCCATTTCAACACTCCCCCCTGCTCTCATGCTCACATCTCTGTCCTGGGATTGCTGCAGTGTTCCAGTGAACATCAACGCAAGCTCGAGGAACAGCATCTCATCTACCGATTAGGCACACTACAGCCTGCCGGACTGAACATTGAGTTCAATAATTTCAGAGCATGACAGCCCCCCACTTGACTTTCATTTTTAGTCATTTTTTGTTTTTGTTTTTTTTCCTTTTTTTTGCATTCCTTTTTACATTTTTTACAATCTTTTTTTGCATTTATTTCATTTCATCTTAGTTTGTTCAGTTTGCTTACCCACTGTTTTTTTCAGGTTGTTTTTCTTCAGGTTTGCACTTGCTGATGTTCAATATTCAGTATATTCACACCTAATCTGTACTAATGCTTTGTCTTTCAACACACCATTAACATATTGTTTGCCTTTGCTCCGTGACCTTTTGGTCAGCTATGTGGCCTGGTCCAATCTGCACCTTCTCCTTTGTTATCTCTTGCCCAACCCCCACCTCACTTGTTTATAATCTGTGACTTTTCTAATATTTGTCAGTTCCGAAGAAGAGTCACTGACCCGAAACGTTAACTCTGCTTCTCTTTCCACAGATGCTGCCAGACCTGCTGAGTGAATCCAGCATTTCTTGTTTTAGCTCCTCACACTTACTGTTGGAGATGAGGGTGGAGAGACAGTGGTGTGAAGTTTAAGAAGCCGGTGTGCGGTAGAGAAAAGAAGACAGAGGTTATCTTCTCATTGCAGGATGATCCAGGAATAGTGAGCAGTTTCAGCAAATGAGAACAGGACCCAATAGAGCTTTATGTGACCTGGCCGTGTGGCTAAACAAGTTGTCTGTCATATCCTATCAATTCTGCATCCCTCGGAATTATGGGAGCTGAGATAAGGGCTATACCAGGGGAAATGACCAGAGTGAGAGAGAGCAATGGATTTATTTGGAGCGAGGTTTTCAAAGATTGATGTGAGGGTGCAGTTGAGCAAATCGGTAGCTGTGGAAATGTTATGGAAAATGAAGTGAATTTGGGATGGTCCTTTTTCCGGGGCAGATACAGAAGGAGGTAGGATTGGGGTGTAGGAGGGGGATGCGGGTGGAGAATGATACAAGGAGGTGATCAGAGATGGCCTTATCTGTGATTGAATTGAGACCATGGAAGATGGTATGGTCAAGGTTGCAGCCATGAAGATGATTTGGGAAGTTTTTGGAGAGAGAGATTTAAGGAAGATTGGAGGGCAATGAACTCAGTGGAGGGAGAGAATGATGAGTTCAGATGGAGATTGAAATCACCGAGAATGAGATGTCATTCAATGCAGAGGCTGAGGGAGTAAAGCAATGAAGATATCTCAGTGAGAATGAGGATTTTGATTGAGAGGTGAGAGGGGTGGAGCAACGGGAGTTGGTGAAAGGAGAAGAAAGTGCAAGAGGAGGAGGGGGTCAGGCCAAGGTGTGATCTGGTGAAAAGTGCCACACTGCCACCACGTCAATCTCTATGGGGATTGTGGTGGAAGGTATAGCTAGGTGGGGAGGCTTCATTTAGAGTCATCGAGTTATGCAGCACAGAAACAGGCCCATCGGCCCATTTTGTCTGTGCCAGCCATTAAGCACCTATCTATTCTAATCCCATTTTCCATCACGTGGCCCATAGACTGATATGCTTTTGCATTTCAAGTGATCTTTGTAAACATTTTAGTTTAGTTTTGTTTAGTTTAGGGATACAGCACTGAAACAGGCCCTTTGGCCCACCGAGTCTGTGCTGATCATCAACCACCCATTCATACTAATCCTACACTAATTCCATATTCCTACCACATCCCCACCTGTCCCTATATTTCCCTACCACCTACCTACACCAGGGGCAATTTATAATGGCCAATTAACCTATCAACCAGCAAGTCTTCTGGCCCGGAGGAAACCCACGCAGACGCAGGGAGAACTTGCAAACTCCACACAGGCAGTACCCAGTATTGAACCTGGGTCGCTGGAGCTGTGAGGCTGCAGTGCTAACCACTGCGCCACTGTGAGGGTTCCTGCCTCTACCACCTCTTCAGGCAGTGTGTTCCAGATTCCAACCACCCTCTGGGTGAGAAAAGTTTTCCCCTCTAAACCTCCTGCTCCTAACTTAAATCTTTGCCTCTTGGTTATTGATCCCTCCGCTAAGGGAAGAAGTTTCTTTCCATCTATCCTTTCAATGCCCCTCATAATTTTGTATACCTCAATCAGGTCGCCCCTCAGCTTTCCCTGTTCTAAGGGAAACAACCCTAGCCTATCCAGTCACTCTTCATAGCTGAAATGCTCCAGCCCAAGCAACATCCTGCTCAATCTCCTCTGCAACCTCTCCAGTGCAACCACATCCTTCCTATAGTGTGGCAACCAGAAGTGTACCCAGTACTCCAGCTGTGGCCTAACTAACGCTTTATACAGCTCCATCATAACCTCCCTGCTCTGAACCTCTCTGCCTCAGCTAATAAAGAGAAGTATCCCATATGCCTTCCTCACCACCTTATCTACCTGTGCTGCTGCCTTCAGTGATCTATAGACAAGTGCACCAAGGTCCCTCTGACCCCTCTGTACTTCCTGGGGTCCTACCATCCGTTGTATGTTCCCTTGCCTTGTTAGTTCCCCAAAAATGCATCACCTCACACTTCTCAGGATTAAATTCCATTTGCCACTATTCCAGCCATCTTACCAGCCCATCTATATCGTCCTGTAACCTAAGGCTTTCCTCCTTACTATTTACGACACCACCAATTTTCGTGTCATCTGCAAACTTACTGAACATACTTCCTATATTCATGGCTAAATCATTAATGTACACTGCAAACAGCAAGGGTCCCAGCACCGATTCCTGTGGTACACCACTGGTCACAGGCTTCCATTGCAAAAACAATCCTGGAACATTACCCTCTGCCTCCTGCCACTAAGCCAATTTTGGATCCAATTTGCCAAATTACCCTGGATCCCATGGGTTCTTACCTTCTTAACTAATCTCCCATGCGGAACTTATCAAATGCCTTACTGAAGTGCATGTAGACTACGGCCTTACCCTCATCTACACATCAAGTCACATCCTCAAAAAATGCAATTAAGTTTGTTAGACACAATTTCCCCTGACAAAGCCATGCTGACTAGCCCTGATTAATCCGTGCCTTTCCAAGTGGAGATTAATCCTGTCCCTCAGAATTTTTCCAATAGTTTCCCTACCACTGATGTTAGACTCACTGCCCTTTAATTACCTGGTTTGGCCCTGCTTCCCTCCTTGAATAATGGTACCACATTCGATGTCCTCCAATCCTCTGGTACGTCTCTTATGGCCAGAGAGGATTTGAAAATTTGTGTCAGAGCCCCTGCTATCTCCTCCCTTGCTTCACATAACAGCCTGGGATACATCTTATCTGGGCTTGGGGATTTATCCAGTTTTAAGCCTGCTAAAACATCTCATACTTCCTCTCTTTCAATGCTGATTTGTTTAAGTATATCACAATCCCCCTCCCTGCTCTCTACACCTACATCATTCTTCTCCATAGTGAACACCAGGGGATGTGTTTGGCCAGGATGTCAATGAAATCATCCACAATAACGTCATGGATGGAAAGGGCCTTGATATTTTGGTGGGAGATGTGTAGCGGGATGGTGAGAGCTTATCCACTGGCTGAGTCTATAGTGGGAGGGTTGAGTTGGATGATAAAGATATTGAATGATTAGCCCTCAGCGGGTGCACTGGGTGGGAAATTCAGTGAATGATTCGAATGGGTCAATTGGGATTGTTGCTAGACAGGGGCGAGAGTAACAGGGTAGTTGTTATGGGGGAATTTAACTTTCCAAATATCGACTGGAAATACTATAGTTCGAGTCCTTTAGATGGGTCAGTTTTTGTCCAGTGTGTGCAGGAGGGTTTTCTGACACAGTATGTGGACAGGCCAACCAGGGGCGATGCCACATTGGATTTGGTAATGGGTAATAAACCCGGCCAGGTGTTAGATTTAGATGTGGGTGAGCACTTTGGTGATAGTGATCACAATTCGGTTAGGTTTACCTTAGCGATGGGCAGGGACAGGTATATACCGCAGGGCAAAAATTATAGCTGGGGGAAAGGAAATTATGATGCGATTAGGCAAGATTTAGGATGCGTAGGATGGGGAAGGAAACTGCAGGGGATGGGAACAATCGAAATGTGGAGCTTATTCAAGGAGCAGCTACTGCGTGTCCTTGATAAGTATGTACCTGTCAGGCAGGGAGGAAGTTGTCGAGCGAGGGAGCCGTGGTTTACTAAAGAAGTTGAAGCGCTTGTCAAGAGGAAGAAGAAGGCTTATGTTAGGATGAGACGTGAAGGCTCAGTTAGGGCGCTTGAGAGTTACAAGCTAGCCAGGAAGGATCTAAAGGGAGAGCTAAGACGAGCAAGGAGAGGACACGAGAAGTCATTGGCGGATAGAATCAGGGAAAACCCTAAGGCTTTCTATAGGTATATCAGGAATAAAAGAATGACTAGAGTTAGATTAGGGCCAATCAAGGATAGTAGTGGGAAGTTGTGTGTGGAATCAGAGGAGGTAGGGGAAGCGTTAAATGAATATTTTGCATCAGTATTTACAGTAGTGAAAGAAAATGTTGTCGAGGAGAATACTGAGATTCAGGCGACTGGGCTAGATGGGATTGAGGTTCACAAGGTGGAGGTGTTATCTATTTTGGAAAGTGTGAAAATAGATAAGTCCCCTGGGCCAGATGGGATTTATCCTAGGATTCTCTGGGAAGCTAGGGAGGAGATTGCAGAGCCTTTGTCCTTGATCTTTATGTTGTCATTGTTGACAGGACTAGTGCCGGAAGACTGGAGGATAGCAAATGTTGTCCTCTTGTTCAAGAAGGGGAGTAGAGACAGCCCTGGTAATTATAGACCTGTGAGCCTTACTTCGGTTGTGGGTAAAATGTTGGAAAAGGTTATAAGAGACAGGATTTATAATCATCTTGAAAAGAATAAGTTCATTAGCGATAGTCAGCACGGTTTTGTGAAGGGTAGGTCGTGCCTCACAAACCTTATTGAGTTTTTCGAGAAGGTGACCAAACAGGTGGATGAAGGTAAAACAGTGGATGTGGTGTATATGGATTTCAGTAAGGCGCTTGATAAGGTTCCCCATGGGAGGCTATTGCAGAAAATACGGAAGTATGGGGTTGAAGGTGATTTAGAGCTTTGGATCAGAAATTGGCTAGCTGAAAGAAGACAGAGGGTGGTGGTTGATGGCAAATGTTCATCCTGGAGTTTAGTTACTAGTGGTGTACCGCAAGGATCTGTTTTGGGGCCACTGCTGTTTGTCATTTTTATAAATGTCCTGGAAGAGGGTGTAGAAGGGTGGGTTAGTAAATTTGCGGATGACACTAAGGTCGGTGGGGTTGTGGATAGTGCCGAAGGATGTTGTAGGGGTACAGAGGGACATAGATAGGCTGCAGAGCTGGGCTGAGAGATGGCAAATGGAATTTAATGCGGAAAAGTGTGAGGTGATTCACTTTGGAAGGAGTAACAGGAATGCAGAGAACTGGGCTAATGGGAAGATTCTTGGTCGTGTAAATGAACAGAGAGATCTTGGTGTCCAGGTGCATAAATCCCTGAAGGTTGCTACCCAGGTTAATAGGGCTGTTAAGAAGGCATATGGTGTGTTAGCTTTTATCAGTAGGGGGATCGAGTTTCGGAGCCACGAGGTCATGCTGCAGCTGTACAAAACTCTGGTGAGACCGCTCCTGGAGTATTCCGTGCAGTTCTGGTCACTGCATTATAAGAAGGATATGGAAGCTATGGAAAGGGTGCAGAGGAGATTTACTAGGATGTTGCCTGGTATGCAGGGAAGGTCTTACGAGGAAAGGCTGAGGGACTTGAGGTTGTTTTCGTTGGAGAGAAGGAGGAGGAGAGGTGACTTAATAGAGACATATAAGATAATCAGAGGGTTAGATAGGGTGGATAGTGAAAGTCTTTTTCCTCGGATGGTGATGGCAAAAACGAGGGGACATCGCTTTAAGTTGAGGGGTGATAGATATAGGACAGATGTCAGCGGTAGTTTCTTTACTCAGAGAGTAGTAGGGGCGTGGAACGCCCTGCCTGCAACAGTAGTAGACTCGCCAACTTTAAGGGCATTTAAGTGGTCATTGGATAGACATATGGATGAAAATGGAATAGTGTAGGTCAGATGGTTTCACAGGTCGGCGCAACATCGAGGGCCGAAGGGCCTGTACTGCGCTGTAAGGTTCCAATTCTAATTCTAATTCTAATTCTAATGAGCGATCGCCGAGTACCTCGATGTCCACTGTGGAGGATGCTGAGAGAGATAAAGTGGGAAGCTGTAGGTTTATCCAATAAAACAGAGACATGGGGAGTGATCAGGGGACATGTTGCATATTAGTTTAATTTTATTCCATATGTATGATTAGCGTAAAGGAATTTCTGCATCTGGCAGTTGTTCTACTTTTACAAAAGGTACCTTAAATTAAATGCAAGCTCAATCAAATCATCTCAGTTTGTCTTTAAAACAATTTGATTACAGAGACTGAGTGGAGAGAGGCTGGGTTCACATGTGTTCTATATGCAAAAATGTTCCATTTTCCTCATTATTTGAAATGTTAGAAAGTACAGTGAAGGGATATTTCACCCCATTCTTCAGTTCCTCTCTAAACTTACTCGGGGTCACAGCGTAAATAAAAGTGTTTGTGCAGCAACTCAGGAGCTGAAGCATAACCGCAAGGTGATTGACAATGGGTGACATGTCTTTTGAAGCATTCTGGTACAGCAGATTAATTCTAACAGACATCATATTCACCAGTAGCAGAACCCATAGAAGGATAAAATTCCCCGATATCATTAAAAGTGAAGTGATTGATTTTCTTCTGTTAACTGTTTCTGGATCACTGTGACTCTCCTCACTGACCCGGTCCCGAAGTCTCTTGCGAATTCTGATGGTCACTAGAATGTGTCTGACATTTAAAATATTGAGCATCAGAATCAGAATAAATGGTACACACGGGGTGAAAATATAATGTCGAAATTCAATTGCTGCCCATACTGGTGAAAGCAGAACACTCCAGGGAAGAATGCAGAACCAGGGGGCTCGAAAACGGGTATCGCTGCTTGAAAGCATAAAGTACCAGAAAATATTCTTTAAATAGAACAACACAGACATTGTTCCAATAATCACAGCTGCCGATTTCTCGGTACAATATTTAGTTTTCAGTTTCTGGCAGCAAATGGCCACAAATCGATCAAAGGTGAAAGCGACAGTGAACCAGACAGAACAGTCCATTGCTGCATAAAGTAGGACAGCGTGGATATTACACAATGGAATATCAAACAGAAATCGAAACATTCTACGATAACTGATGGGAATCTGCCTCAGTATCAGATCGAAGATAATGACCAGTAGATCTGCCGCTGCCATGGCCACCAAGTAACGAGTGACACATTTGGAGAGACCACACTTTCCCCGAGATAGGCTCACAATCATCACTAAGTTAACTGTAAGGAAGAGGAAAAACAGGAACATTATACATCAGGATGGGAGCAGGAATATCAATATGGTGGATCCACGGGTATAATAAATTGAAAGCTCACTATTTAACACGATGGAATACCATGTATTTGAAATTTATGATAAAAATAAGGCTTCGCACCAACTATCAGTAATGATTTGAGAAGTTCATATCTGAAGAGTTCAATAAATAAACACAAAAACAAAATGCTTATGTTCATTTATAAATGTGCATTGTTAAAATATGGTCTCCCTTGGTGCGCAGAGAGTAAACACACAGGTGCCTTGCAAAACCAAAGAGATCAATTCTCAGCCTGATCAGTCACAATAGGAATCAGTTAGCAGGGGATATGATGGGGCAATTACCAGGGTCCCTCTCCTGATCAGTGACCCTTGGACATGCTGAGGTTTTAATTCCCCGGCATCTGCTGCTGATCCATGTCCGAGGGATATGATGCAGTTTGGGTTCCTGTTTCAGATCCTTCACATTTAAGCTCTGGCACAACCCCAATCCACCTGATTTTGTGAATTAAGATTCAGCCTTTTGATGATTTGGTAAATTTGGATCTCAAATTCATTATTGTCTTAAGTTTTTAATATATATTGTGAATAGTTGAGGCCTCAGAAAAGGTCATCTTGGCACATTGCCAGCCACTTCCTTCCAATACAAGTACATTCTGATTATCCAAACTCTCTGTGTTCTACTGCAGAACCAATCTTCTAACCAGGTCAATCATTTGCCTTCAATTCCAGGAGCTTTATTTTTAACTGACAATCTCTGCCGTGGAATCATTTCGACTGCCTTCATTCATAGCCATTCCAAAAAAAAACTCAAGTGATAGGTTTAGCACTACTAAAGTGTGCTTTTTGTAAAATTAGTGTAATTTATTAAGGGCTTTAGATTGTAGTGGGTCATTTTTGGAGTAGAACAAGGCCCCGAGTGTAATTAGTATTTTTTAAAGGGAGTAACTGATTAATCTAAAGTAAGTCATGGCAGGAGAGCTCACACCGGTGATATGTGGGAAATCAGGGACGATTCCAGTGTCCCTGACGACCATGTGTGCAGGAAGTGTATCCAGCTGCAGCTCCTGGCTACATGCATTACGGAGCTGGAGCTGCGAGTGGATTCACTGTGGAGCATCCGCAATGCCGAGGGCATCGTGGATTGCATGTTTAACGAGGTGGTCACACTGCAGGTAATGGCCGTACAAGCAGTAAAGGGATGGGTGATCACCAGATGGAGTAGTAGGTGCAGGCAGGTAGTGCAGGGGTCCCCTGTGGCCATCCCCCTCTCAAACAGATATATCACTTTGGATACTGCTCGGGTGGGGGTGGGTGCATGGCATCCCTGGGAAGGCAGCAACAGCCAAGCTCGTGGCACCATGGATGGCTGCTGCACAGGCGAGGTGGAAGAAGAGTGGCAGGGCTGTCGTGATAGGGGATTCAATCGTAAGGGGAACAGACAGGCATTTATGTGGCCGCAAATGAGACTCCAGGATGGCATGTTGCCTCCCTGGTGCTAGGGTCAAGGATGTCTCGGAGTGGCTGCAGGATATTCTGAAGGGGGAGGGTGAACAGCCAGTGGTGGTGGTACATATTGGCATCAACAACACAGGTAGTAACAGGGATGAGGTCTTGCAAGATGAATTTAGGGAGTTAGGAGCTAAATTAAAAAGCAGGACCTCAAAGGTAGTAATCTCAGAATTACTTCCTGTACCACATGCTAGTGAGTATAGGAACAGGAGAATAGACCAGATGAATGCATGGCTGGAGAAATGGTGCAGGAGGGAGGGATTTAGATTCCTGGGACATCGGGACCAGTTCTGGGGAAGGTGGGACTTGCACAAGTGGGATGTGTTACACCCAGGCAGGACCAGAACCAATGTCCTCGCGGTGGCGTTTGCTCGTGCTGTTGGGGAGGATTTAAACTAGAATGGCAGGGGGATGGAAACCTGAGTGCGGAGGCTGAGGAGGAAACAAGGATGGAAAGGAAAGACAGAAAACTAAAAAGCAGAAGTGGAAAACATAGAAATCAAGGGCAAGACACAAATAGGGCCACAGTGCAAAAAAATGCTCAGGTGACTAAGAATGTTAAAAGACAAGCCTAAAGGTATTGTGTCTCAATGCGCTGAGTATTTGCAATAATGTAGGTGAATTAAGTGCGCAAATAGATGTAAATGGATACAATATAGTTGCGAATACGGAGACATGGTTGCAGGGTGACCAAGGATAGGAACTGAACATCGAGGGATATTCAATATTTGGGAAGGTCAGGCAAAAAAGGAAAGGAGGTGGTGTAGCATAATTAGTAAAAGAGAAGATCAATACAATAGTGAGGAAGGATATTAGCTCAGAGAATCCTGATGTGGAATCTGGATGGGTGGAGCTAAGAAACACCAAGGGGCAGAAAACGTTGGTGGGGGTTGTTTTCAGACCACCAAACAGCAATGGTGATGTAGAGGATGGCATGAAACAGGAAATTAGAGGAGCATGCAACAAGGGTGCAACTGTATTTATGGATGACTTTCATTTCCAGACAGATTGGGCAAACCAAATGAACAATAATGCTGTAGAGGAGGAATTCCTGGAGTGTGTACGTGATGGTCACTTGGACCAAAGGTTGAGCAACCTACGAGAGAACAGGCCATCCTAGAGTGATATTGTGTATTGAGAAAGGATTAGTTAACAATCTTGTTGTGCGGGGTCCCTGGGGGAAGAGCGACTATAACATGAGAGAATTCTTCATTTAGATGGAGAGTGACAGAGTTGATTCTGAGACTAAGGTCCTGAATCTAAGTAAAGGAAATTATGATGGTATGAGACACGACACGAGTTGGGTCTGATAGTTTGGGGAACGCTACTTAAAGGGTTGACAGTGGACAGGCAATGGCTAGCATTTAAAGAGCGCATGGATGAATTACAACAATTGTTCATTCCTGTTTGGCGCAAAAATAAAACAGGAAGGCACAGTGGCGCAGTGGTTAGCACCGCAGCCTCACAGCTCCAGGGACCCGGGTTCGATTCCGGGTACTGCCTGTGTGGAGTTTGCAAGTTCTCCCTGTGTCTACGTGGGTTTTCTCCGGGTGCTCCGGTTTCCTCCCACAAGCCAAAAGACTTGCAGGTTGATAGGTAAATTGGCCGTTATAAATTGTCACTAATATAGGGAGGTGGTAGGGAAATATAGGGACAGGTGGGGATGTTTGGTAGGAATATGGGATTAGTGTAGGATTAGTATAAATGGGTGGTTGATGTTCGGCATAGACTCGGTGGGCCGCAGGGCCTGTTTCAGTGCTGTATCTCTAAAAAAAAAAGAAGGGTGGCTCATCCGTGGCTTACAAAAGAAATTCGGGATAGTATTAGATCCAAGGAGGAGAAATATAAAATGGCGAGAACAAGCAGCAAACCTGAAGATTGGGAGCAGTTTCGAATTCAGCAAAGGCGACAAAGGGATTGATTAAAAAGGGGAAAATAGCGTCAGAGAATAAGCTTGCAGAGAACATAAAAACTGACTGTAAAAGCTTCTATATGTGAAGAGAAAAATAGTGAAGACAAATGTGGGTCCCTGACAGTCAGAAACGGGGGAATTTATGACGGGCAACAAATAAACGGCAGAACAATTAAATACATTCTTTGGGTCTGTTTTCAAAAAGGACACAAATTACTTCCCAGAATTGTTGGGGAACATAGGGTCCAGTGAGAAGGAGGAACTATATGAAATCAGTATTAGTAGGGAAATGGTGTTAGGGAAATGAATGGGATTGAAGGCCGAAAAATCCCCAGGGCCTGATAATCTGCATTCCAGAGTACTTAGGGAAGTGGCCCTTGAAATAGTAGAAGCATTGCTGGTCATTTTTCAAAATTCTGTAGACTCTGAAACAGTTCCAATGGATTGGACGGTACCTAATGTAACCTCACTATTTAAAAAAGGAGGCAGAGAGAAAACAGGGAATTATAGACCAGTTAGCCTGACATCAGTAGTGGGGGAAATGCCAAAGTCCATTATATAAGATGTAATAGCAGAGCACTTGGAAAGCAATGAAAGGATCGGACAAAGTCAACATGGATTTACGAAAGGGAAATCATGCTTCACAAATCTACTGGAATTTTTTAAGGATGTAACTAATAGAATAGATAAGGGAGAACCAGTGGATGTAGTGTATTTGGACTTTCAGAAGGCTTTCGATAAGGTCCCACATAGGAGATTAACATGCAAAATTAAATCACATGGGATTGGGGGTCGGGTACTGAAATGGAGAGAGAACTGTTTGGAAGACAGGAAACAAACGGTAGGAATAAATGGGTCTTTTTCCGAGTGGGAGGCAGTGACTAGTGGGGTAGCGCAGGGATCGGTGCTAGGCCCCCAGCTATTCACAATATATATTAATGAAATGGATGAGGGAATTAAATGTAATATATCCAAGTTTGCAGATGACACAAAGCTGGATGGGAGTGTGAGCTGTGAGGAGGATGCAGAGAAGCTCCAGTGTGATTTGGACAGGTTGAGTGAATGGGCAAATACATGGAAGATGCAGTATGATGTGGATAAATGTGAGGTTATCCACTTTGGTGGCAAAAGCAGAAAGGCAGATTATTATCTGGATGGCAATAGATTGGGAAAGCGGAAGGTGCAGCGAGACCTGGGTGTCCTTGTGCACCAGTCGCTGAAAGTAAGCATGCAGGTGCAGCAGGCAGTTAAGAAGGCAAATGATATGTTGGCCTTCACAGCGAAAGGATTCGAGTACAGGAGCAAGGATGTCTTGCTGCAATGATACAAGGTGTTGGTGACACCACATCTGGAGCATTGTGTGCAGTTTTGGTCTCCTTATCTGCGGAAGGACGTTCTTGCTATGGAGGGAGTGCAGCGAAGGTTCACCAGACTGATTCCTGGGATTGACGTATGAAGAGAGATTGGGTTGATTAGGCTTGTATCCGCTGGCGTTTAGAAGAATGAGGGAGGATCTCATAGAAACCTGCAAAATTTTAACAGGACTGGACAGACTAGATGCAGGAAGGATGTTCCCGATAGTGGGGGAGTCCAGGATGAGGGGTCACAATCTAAGGATAAGGGATAAGCCATTTCGGACTGGGATGACGGGGGATTTCTTCACCCAGAGAGTGGTGAACCTGTGGAATTCTCTACCACAGAAAGCAGAGGCCAAATCATGAAATATATTCAAGAAAGAGTTCGATATAGTTCTTCAGGCTAAAGGAATCAAGGGATAAGGGGAGAAAGCGGGAACAGAGTACTGAGTTTTGACAATCAGCCATCATTGCATTGAATGGCGCTGCAGGCTCGAAGGGCCCGAATGGCCTACTCCTGCTCGTAGTTTCTATGTTGTCACCATTTGAATTATCTCCTCAAAAAAATCAGTTAGATTTGTTAGATTTTACCTATTCGTTAAAAATTCCATGCCGTTTCTTCCCAATTTTCTCAAATTGCTCTTAATGCTCAGTTACTCTGTCCTTCATTTCTGTAGTGGCAAACGAGACTCCAGGATGGCATGTTGTCTCCCTGGTGCTCGGGTCAAGGATGTCTCAGAGCGGCTGCAGGGCATTCTGAAAGGGGAGGGTGAGCAGCCAGAGGTCGTGGTTCAGATTGGTACTAATGACATAGGCATGAAAAGAGATGAGGTCCTGCAAAGTGAATATAGGGAGTTAGGCAGAAGGTTAAAAAGCAGGAGATCTGGGGTTGTAATCTCGGGATTACTCACTGTGTCACGTGCTAATGAGGGTAGGAATAGGAGGATTAGGCAAATGAATGCATGCTGAAGAGCTGGTGTAGGCAGGAGAGCTTCAGCTACTTGGATCATTGGGATCACTTCTGGTGCCGTGTGACATGTACAAGAAGGACGAGTTGCATCTAAACTGGAGGGGGACCAATATCCTTGCGGGGAGGTTTGCGAGCACTACTCGGGAGGGTTTAAACTGGTCTTGCAGTGGGGTGGGACCCAAAGGAGTAGTCTCTCAGATGAGATAGTTGAGGCAAATGTAGAGGTTGAAGCAAGCAAGTCCAGTAGGCAGGCCGGGAAGAGGCAGGACAGGGAGCGTGGAAGGTCTGGTAGGCTGAACAGCATTTACTTTAATGCAAGAAGAATTCCAGGTAAGGCAGATGAACTCAGAGCATGGATTGGTACATGGGATTGTGATATTATAGCTATTACAGAAACGTGGTTGAGGGATGGGCAGCTCAATGTTCCGGGGAACCGATCTTTCCGGTGTGACAGAGGTGGAGGTAAGAGAGGAGGGGGAGTTGCACTATTGATTAGGGAGGACATCACGGCAGTACGTAGAGAGGATATTCCGGGGGGAATGTCCAGCGAGGCCATATGGGTAGAACTTAGTAATAAGAAAGGGTTGATCACTTTGATGGGATTATACTATAGGCCCCCCAATAGTCAGAGGGAAGTGGAGGAGCATATATGGAGGGAAATCACAGGTAGGTGTAGGAATTATAGGGTTGTAATAGTAGGTGATTTTAACTTCCCTAATATTGACGGGGACTGCCTTAGTGCTAAGGGATCAGATGGGGAAGAATTTGTTAAGTGTGTCCAGGATAGTTTTCTGAAGCAGCAGCTAAAGAAGGGGCTATACTCGACCGCCTCTCAGGAAATGAGGATGGGCAGGTGGTTGATGTGTCAGTGGGGGAGCATTTTGAACCAGTGACCATAACTCTATTAGCTTCAAGATAGTTATGGAAAAGGATAGGACTGGTCCTCAGGTTGAAGTCCTAAATTGGGGGAAGGCTAATTTCGATGGCATCAGACAGGAACTCTCAAAAGTTGAATGGGAGAGGCTGTTTGCAGGTAAAGGGATGTCTGGCAAGTGGGAGGCTTTTAATCGTGAGATAGGAGGAGTTCAGGGCCGGCATATTCATGTTAGATAGAAGGGCAAGACTGGCAAGTTTAGGGAACCTTGTTTGACGAGAGATATTGAGGGTCTGGTCAGGGCAAAGAAGGAGGCATATGTCAGGTATAGGCAGCTGGGATCGAGCGAGTCCCTCGAGGAGTATCGGGGATGTAGGACTAAACTTAAGAAGGAAATTAGGAGGGCAAAAAGGGGCCATGAGGTTTTCCTGGCTGCAGAGATAAAGGAGAATCCTAAAAGATTCTGTAAGTATATTAAGAGTAAAAGGGTAGCTCGGGAGAGAGTAGGTCCCCTGAAGGACCAGTGTGGCAATTTATATGTGGAGCCACGGGAAATGGGCGAGTTCTCAAATGAATATTTCTCATGCGTATTTACCGTGGAGAAGGTCATGGAAGCTGATGCGTTCAAGGGAGGGAACACCAACATCCTGGAGCATATCAACATTACAAAGGAGGAGGTGTTGGAGGTTTTGAAGTGCATTAAGGTGGATAAATCCACAGGGCCTGACCAGGTGTATCCTAGGATGCCATGGGAAGCAAGTGAGGAGATTGCTGGGGTCCTGGCAGAGATTTTTGTTTCATCGTTAGCTACGAGTGAGGTATCGGAAGATTGGAGGATAGCTAATGTTGTGCCTTTATTTAATAAGGGCAGCAGGGATAAGCCAGGGAACTGCAGGCCGGTGAGCCTTATATCAATGGTGAGAAAGTTATTGGAAGGGATTCTGAGAGACAGGATTTATATGCATCTGGAAAGGCATGGTCTGATTAGGGATAGTCAGCATGGCTTTGGTGCGTGGGAAATTATGTCTCACGAATTTGATTGAGTTTTTCGAGGAGGTGACCAAGAGGATTGATGAGGGCAGGGCGATAGACGTTGTCTACATGGACATTAGCAAGGCCTTTGACAAGGTCCCGCATGGTAGGCTGGTCCAGAAGGTTCGAACACATGGGATCCAGGGTGAGCTGGCAAATTGGATCGAAAATTGGCTTGGTGATAGGAGGCAGAGGGTGGTAGTGGAGGGTTGTTTTTCAGATTGGAGGCGGGTGACCAGTGCTGTGCCGCAGGGACCGGTGCTGGGCCCTCTGTTGTTTGTCATATATATTAATGACTTGGATGTGAATGTAAGGGGCATGATTTGTAAGTTTGCAGATGACACCAAAATTGGTGGCATAGTAGACAGTGAAGAAGGTTGTCTCAGGTTACAACAGGATATTGATCGACTGGGAAAGTGGGCAAGGGAGTGGCAAATGGAATTTAATGCAGGCAAGTGTGAAGTGATGTATTTTGGGAAGTTAAACCAGGGCAGGATATATACAGTGAATGGCAGGTCCCGGGGGAGTGTTCTTGAGCAGAGAGACCTTGGGGTGCAAGTACATAGTTCCCTGAAAGTGGCAACAAGGGTAGACAGGGTGGTGAAGAAGGCATATGGCATGCTTGCCTTCATCGGCCGAGGCACTGAGTACAAGAGTTGGGATGTCATGTTACAGTTGTACATAACGCTGTTTCGGCTGCATTTGGAGTCCTGTGTGCAGTTCTGGTCGCCACAGTACAGGAAAGCTGTGATTAAGCGAGAGAGGGTGCAGAAAAGATTCACAAGGATGTTGCCTGGTTTGGAGGGCTTGAGTTATAAATTTAGATTGGATAGGCTGGGTTTGTTTTCCCAGGAGTGAAGGAGGCTCAGAGGGGACATGATGGAGGTATATAAAATTCTGAGAGGCATAGATAGGGCAGATAGCCAGAGTCTGTTTCTCATGGTAGGGGTGACTGAAACTAGAGGGCATAGATTTTAGGTGAGAGGGAGGAGCTTTAAAGGGGATCAAAGGGGTAAATGTTTGACACAAAGAATAGTGGGTATCTGGAATGAGCTGTCTGAGGAGGTGGTGAAGGCAGGAACAATAGCGACATTTAAGAGACATCTGGACAGGTACTTGAATGAGAAAGGCATAGAGGGATATGGAATTAATGCAGGCAGGTGGGATTAGTATAGATAGGTATTCTGGTCGGCATCGACGCGGTGGGCCGAAGGGCCTGTTTCTATGCTTTACGACTCTATGACTATTATTGTTTTCTATTATACTTCTCTTGCTTCTGTTAATGTTAGTGACTTCCAGTCCTTGATTCATTGTGGAATGTGAGCTCTTTTATCCATTTGCTCTACTGTGAAGACTGACACAAAGCAATTATGAAACAAGCCTGGAATTTCCTTCCTTTCATTGTCTTTCACATCAGCTTTTTTCAGCTTTTACTTATCTTTTTTTTTACCGTTTTTGTTGTTCTTCATCTTTCTGACTGTTTCCTCGACCTACTCTATTCTTTAAATTTTTGTGTGTTCTTTCCTTTAGCTTTATGTTGTCTGTGACCTCTTTTGTCGACCATTGTGACCCTGGCTCCTGCTCCTGATCAGTGACACTGGGATACAGGGCAAAATTTAGTGCAGCCATTTGGAGCGGGCATGGAGGTGGTGGTGGGGGAGTGGGGGGGTAGAATAGTATTGGACAAGTCTCCCCTGAAATCTGACATTGTGACATTGGTTCTGGATCTAGTCAGTGTGGGGAAAGCATCAAGGCAGCATCACCGCCCCGATGCAACAGGAATGTACAACATGTTGTTTCAATGCATTTGCCTGTAATTTTTATGATTCAATGTGTGGCTTGGGATTAAATGGACCATGGATGGCCCTGACTGGCCTTCAGGACACAGGCCAAGACGGGGACTCTGTGCCGCAATGGATAGGCAGCCATGATCAGCACTGCACAGGGGATGAAGGGGGAGTGGAGCCCATTGCTAACCTACAGTGCTGTGCACTCTGCATGGTGGGGCAGAGTCTCGGGTGTTGAGCATGGGTTGGCACGGTGTCAGGTGATCTGCAAGAGGGTGCTGGGTATTGGATGTTCAGCAAGTGGATGGTGGGTGTTGGTGGCCTGCAAGTGGGGCTTGGTTTTGGGTGGCAGTATAGGGTGCCCAAACTGCTGGGTGAGAGGGTCGGCTACCATCAAGGGTGGGCACTGAGGCCCATTAGGCAGTCTGCCAGGAGAAGTAGCAAAGGGAAAACTGCCAAAGCAGCGGCGTCTCTGCAAGGACAGCGCTCTGGAGGTCTACATATCACCTGGCCTGGGTCTCATACACCCTGTCTTTTTGGACCCCTGTGTTATGATGAAGTGCCTCCGATGGAAGGAGGGCCAAGAAGCAGCTTCACCTGCCTGTGAAGCTCCACGAAGAGAGCAGGAGCAGCCGACGATGCCAAGAAGGACTAACCTGCGCTAGAGAGTGTACTGCAATCGAGTCAGCAACCTCCCAATGACCAAGCGGCATTGTCAGTGACGACTACGACTCTCCAGGGAGGCAGGCACCACCTTATGCACACTCTTGTCAGACGAGTTACGACCTGTGGGATTTGGTGGGCAGCTTTTGCATCTCGGATTGAAAATCACCGCCACACTTAACTTTTACTCATCTGGATCATTCTCCAAGGCTCCACTGGGGACATCTCCCAGGCAATATCCCACCACTACATCAAGGAGGGGACCAATGTCCTGTTCAAGAGAGCCAGTGACTGTGCGGGTTACTGAACCAACCTGACAGTCAGGCAGAGAGATCTATTGGATTCAAAGACATTGCTGGATTCCCTCAGGTACAAAGTGTGATCGACTGCACACATGTGGTCATTAAGGCTCCAACTGACCAGCCAGCCTCCTCCTTCAACAGGAAAAGCTTCCATTTGATCAACATTCAACTGGTCTGTGACCACCGAAAACAGATCTTTCAGGTGTGTGCCCACTTCCCGAAAAGCACCCACGATGCCTACATATTTCAACAGTTACAGGTACCACAGCTTTTCAGGCCCCTGCTCACCTTCAGGGATGGATTCTAGGGGACAAGAGCGACCCATTCAAGATATAGATTTTCAGTGCCTGTGAGGAAACCTCACACTGCAGCAGAGGAGAGGTACAACAGTTACCACCGCTCCACCCGAGTGACCACCGAGCAGCTCCTTGGGCTGCTGAAGATGAGATTCCATTGCCTGGATCGATCTGGTGGAGCCCTGCAGTATGCCCCAGTGAGGGTCTCGCATATCGTGGTGGTCTGCTGTGCTCTGCACATTCCAGCAGTGAGGAGGAGGGAGGCCTTGCATGACGAGGCCACGTGAACGCAATTCCTCCACTGACGAAGAGGAGGGTGATGGACAGGCAGCACTGGATGTTGAACCCCTTGCACTGGAGGCCAGGAACGTTGAGCAACGCATCAAGGAGGCAAGAGACAATCTCATACTTACCCAGTTCCAGCCACCATGATGGTCACTCACAGAGAAAACAATAAAGACTAACCTCAATGCATGTAGTCTGTCGCCTGCTTTCCATTGGTGTTCCGTGCCTTGTGCCCAGCTGAAACACACACTAGTGCCCATGGGAGATCATATTTAAATGAGGCTGTGCTTACATTGGCATTTCACTGAGGGGGAAGGGGGAAGTCAGCAGCTCACAATTAGGGAATGATCGAATAATCACTTTTACACAATGAATGTTCATGACTTGAACAAAAGAACTTTATCTGAAGCATCACATGTCAGATATCAAACACCCGTGAACTCCCATGTGAGTCAAGGTGCTTTGCTTGTTACGATTGCGAGTGCTTCGACGAGGCGGGAACCATCGTCAGCAGCTGGGCTGGAGACAGGCTGCTGATCAGGCTGCCCCTTGGCCTGTGATGACTTTAGTAGCCGTCCTCTGGTTACCTGAGGCCTGGAAGGTCCCGGCTGCTCCAATCCCGACCTGACCTGAGCCCACCCCGACTCGACCCGACCCGAGCCTGACCCAACTTCTGTTTACTTACCTCCCAACATGGAACCACCACGAAGCTGCCGCGCATGCGTGATGATGTCTTGGTGACGTCACTCACTCACTGCGCAGACTCAGGTTCGTCCCAGATTTCCAGCTCAGGTAAGTTTTTTATTTTTAATACTTACCGGCACAGCACTGACCCTCCGTGTCTGGCCCGACCTGACTCGCCTTGGTCTCGGCCCGACCCGACCCGACCCGAACCCAAAAGCCAGAGCCTGAAGATGAGCCCTACCCGACCCGAACCCGACACATGTTGTCGGGTCCCGTCAGGTTCTGGTCGGGTCGCAGGCCTCTAACCCACAATACTCCGACTGTCAGAGATCACGACTGTCCCAGCCTCAGCCAGCTGCTCAGGCACCAGATTGTGACCCTGATTCTAAAATCGAGCAGAAACCCAATGAGGTGAAATTATCTGCACTGGTGGAAGGTGCCGGAGATTCATCGGACAGTGCATCCTGTGACTGTGGATCCTCCTCTGAAGTGGAATGATGTCCTCCTCCTAGTAGAATCTCCTGTGAACACCGACCTGCAAAACATGTGTGGTTCAGCATGAGCAGATCGTGTCATAGCAACCATGTGTAATGGGGTCTCTAGAAGTGATCTGTATGTTGATGGAAGACAATCCTCACTCTTTAGTGAGGAGACTCCAGTCTAACCATCCGTTATTGAGCGGCCGCCCTGGGACCCATTAGTTCAAGTGCCTCCTCCTCAGCCTTGGAGAGAGATCTGATGTCTGGGATGCCTCCGCCAGTCAGTGATGTCTCCCTCCTATTATGGGCCCTCTTGTCCTGTAAGTGGAAAGAGGGAGGT
Source organism: Heterodontus francisci (assembly GCF_036365525.1). Lineage (NCBI taxonomy): Eukaryota > Metazoa > Chordata > Chondrichthyes > Heterodontiformes > Heterodontidae > Heterodontus > Heterodontus francisci. The sequence goes on from NC_090410.1 coordinate 32,126,566, forward strand.
AGTCATACTTCACAGAGAGATCGACATGACAGTTCTGCTCATGGCATCACCTCGTCCTCTCCTGGGGTATCCTGTATAGCTCATCCTCCCATCAGCTCTCGGGGGAGTTAATGGGGGTGAGCTGTGAAAGAGGGTGGTCTGTGGCCGACATGCAGCCATGCATCTGTCAGGATGAGGTGATGCTTAACCCCACTTGCCAGCGCTTCTGTGGTGCCTCCCTCCCTATGTCCCACTTTATAAGAACATAAGAGATGGGAGCAGGAGGAGGCCATTCGGCCCCTCAAACCTGCTCCGACATTTAACAAGATCTGATTGTCACATTCACTCCACTTTCCTGCTGCCCCCCCATAACTCCTGACTCCCATGGAGATCAAAGATCTGTCTAACTCAGCCGTGAATATATTCAATGACCCAGCATCCACTGCTCTCTTGGGAAGAGAATTCCAAAAGATTAGTGACCCTCTGACAAATGAAATTCCTCCACATCTCTGTCTTATGAGAGAAACCCCTTACTTTTAAACTGTGCCTCCTAGTTCTAGATTTTCCCACAAGGGGAAATTTCCTTTCAGCATCTGACCTGACAAGCCTCCTCTGAATCTTGTATGTTTTAATAAGGTCAACTGTCAGTTGTCTAAACTCCAATGAGTATTTGCCCAACCTGCTCAACCTTTCCTCATAAGACAAGTCCTTCATCCCAGAAATCAGTGAGGTGAACCTTCTCTGAACTGCCTCCAGTGCAAGTATATCCCTCCTTATCTCGGGAGACCAATATTGTATGCAGTACTCTACCTGCTGTCTCATCAATGCCCTGTACAGTTGTAGTAAGAGTTTCATACTTTTATACTCCGCCCCCCTTGCAATAAATCCAACATTCCATTTGCCTTCCTCATTACTTGCTGTACCTGCTTGTTACGTTCTTGTGATTCATGTACAAGGAACCCCATTTCCCTCTGCACTGCAGCATTCTGCAGTCTCTCTTCCGTTCAATAATATTCTGTTTTCTATTCTTCCTGCCAAAGTGGACAACTTCACGATTTTCCACATTTCGTCAGTGGGTTCATAGATTCCAGCCCAAATACTTCACAATGATGACACTGCAGTTATTGATTCAGTGCGTAATATTTGGACTAATATGAGTTCAGGCAAGGTATCACATCTCTGCTTATGGAGTCATAAATCAATTTGTGATTGTATAAAATACTTCACCATTGGTCCAAGAATGCAGAATACAACTGCCAGTCAGTTATACATGGTTGACAAATAATATGCCAAGTCCTGGTTTGGCCTGAGCTCTCAGTGGAATATGGGAGGACTAACAAGGCAAGGGAATATACAATGGATGGTAGGACCCTAGGAAGTACAAAGGGTCAGAGAGACCTTGGTGTACTTGTCCATAGATCACTGAAGGCAGCAGCAAAGATAGATAAGGTGGTTAGGAAGGCAAACGGGGTACTTGCCTTTATTAGCTGAAGCATAGAATATAAGAGAAAGGAGGTTATGATGGAGCTGTATAAAACACTCGTTAGGCCACAGCTGGAGTACTGTGTACAGTTCTGGGCTCCACACTATAGGAAGGATATGATTGCACTGGAGAGGGTGCAGAGGAGATTCACCAGGATGTTGCCTGGGCTGGAGCATTTCAGCTATGAAGAGAGACTGGATACGCCAGGGCCTATCTGTCCTTAGCGCAGAGAAGGCTGAGGGGGGACCTGATTGAAGTATACAAAATTATGAGGGGCATTGATAGGGGAGATAGGAAAAAACCTTTCCCTTAGCGGAGGGGTCAATAACCAAGGGGCATAGATTTAAGGTAAGGGGCAGGAGGTTTAGAGGGGATTTGACAAAAAATGTTTTCATCCAGATGGTGGTTGGAATCTTGAACACACTGCCTGAAGTGTGACCAAGGCAGGAACCCTCACAACATTTAAGAAGTATGTAGATGAGCACTTGAAATGCCATTGCGTACAAGGCTAAGGGCCAAGTGCTGGAAAATGGGATTAGAATAGATAGGTGCTTGATGGCCAGCACAGACACAATGAGCCGAAGGGGCTGTTTCTGTGCTGTATAACTCTATGACTCTATGGCTAAAGATGATGGCTACTTTACATTAGACATTTCAATAAATACCAGTGGTATGGGGGTTAAGAAGGATGAACAAATCAGTTACAGTACATATGTTACTGTACTAAACGTTATACAAAACCATTTCCTTATGTTCTCAAACAACATGATGGGAAGCTTGAGTGTGCGGCAATAAAACGTCTGCAATCAGGTTCCGTAAACTCAGGATGCTTTTTCACCCAGGATGGGCCCGTGTGTCAATAACAAGGTTGTCAAACACAAGACACTCAAACCCAGGACATCAAGTGGTGTACACGAATATACGTTATGAAACTGTACCGGTTCCAATTGATTTCACAAGTATGGCATTTCCTCAGGGGCGATGTGATAATGATTATGTTGACTGGGTTTAAGTAGTGCTTGAATAAGGACAGGATTGTTTCGATAAATATACCGCTGGGATGTATTGGGAGGCAGAGAGAGAGAGTATAATTTTCACTCACACTTTTGCCAGAAAGGGCCCATTATGGATTGGATGGCAGGAGGAGCTGATGATGGGGCTACGTGAAACATATTAGATATAGAAAATCAATATTATGATCAAGGCAAATTAAAGGATTATTTTTAAGTGTTCGTGAGAAGTTTAAAAGTCTAAGCTGAACAGTTAAATGTTTGGGTTGTTGAATCATAAATAAGAAATCATTCAGTGATTTCTTCATCCTCAGGGTGGGACTGTAAGATCACCTAGTTTTATACAAATACATACGTGGGATTTGGATTTGTTTTAATCTGATATGTTTAAACGTGTTGGTTTCTTTTCTCTTATAGACAGCTTGTAGATTTGTACTGCAACTAGAAATAATGAAAAGGTTAATGTTGTTCATTGTCAGGATGCTTTACAGTTTAATGCGTCAGGGCACAATTTAGCTGATGCTGTTGGATATTTTTGACAAAACTGTAGAATGTGTGTTTCGTGTTTCTTTATTTCTTTATGTAGCCACATTGTGGAACGAGATCACCAGGGCAGTCTCGAGACAAGATGTGAAACAACAGGAGAGGATGAGAAACAAGTTTCCATCTGTTGTTTAGTAGGAAATACCTCATTTCTGGGTGTCTTTTTCACAATAAGACTTGTCATGCCATAATGAATCAGCAATAAATAGTTTTATGAGCAGCAGCCCATCACAATCTTCAGCTTTTACTGTCATGTCCAGAATTTAAGCATAAGGGACCATTCTTACAAATAAAATAGGAAATGCAGGAGGATTTGTTGCAACAAAAGTTTATTAAGTATGTGAAACTGATTGCAGACATGACTGGAATAACAAGAAAAATCAATATGTTTCAATAAGGAGTTAAACAATTGCTTGTGAGCAAATGGGATTTGAGGCGATTGGAAATGTAGCAACAGAATTCTGTGGATGTGTGGACTAGATATATTGAAGGTTGTCTCCTTCCATAACCAGTTACTGTGTGACTATGTTGTTGTGTTACATAACTGCCATATTGAAGACAATCATTAAGTTTGATTTGGTCCCTGATGCCAGGGACTGGAACTTTGCCCTTTCCAGACTGGGGGATGGAATTCATACCTTGGTTACTGTGACTATTAACTCCACCTGTTACCTACTGGTGAAAAATAGCTGACAGTCTGTCTCTGGCTCAAAAATGTCCATAAACTTGTCCAGAGCCAGTGTCACCAGTAATGTAACTTTATGCTATTGTTATGTGAGTAATGAAATAGGCAGCATCGTTTTGGATGAGCTAAATTTTATGGAGCTAGAATGTGGGAGACCAATGCGAGTGCATTGGAATAGTCAAGCCTCGAGTTACTAAAGACATGAATGAGGATTTCAGCAGTAGATGAGCTGAGTCAGTGGCAAAGTCAGGTGATGTGATGGAGGTGGAAATAGGCGGTGTTAGTGATGTTGAAGATATGAGGTCAGAAACTCACTTTGGGGTCAAATATGGCACCGAGGTTGTGAACAGTCTGGATTAGTCTCAGAAGGATACAGGGAGAGTAACTAGGGAATGGATTCTGTACCAGTGAACTGAGGACAATCTTCCCAGTATTTAATTGGAGGAAATGTCTGCTCATCCAACACTGGATGTCGGTCAAGCAGTCTGACAATATAGAGACAGTGGAGGAGTTGAGAGAGGTGGTGGTCAGGTAGAGCTGGGTATCGTCAGTGTACATGTGAAAATTAATGATGTGCTTTCAGATGATGCCACTAAGGGGCAGCATGCAGTTGAGAAATACGAGGAGACAAGGATAGATCCTCGGAGGATACAATAGGTAACGATGTGGGCGTGGGAAAAGAAACCATTGCAAGTGATTCTCTGGCAACGATGAGATAGATAAGAATGGAACCAGGCGAGTGCAGTCCCAACCAGCTGGACAACAGTGGAGAGGCAGCAGATCAGATGGTCTCATCTTAGTGACAAAGAATTCTCTCAACTCCTCACACTTAGGGCTCAATTTTACCAGCTCCTTGACATCGTGGTTCGTGGGTGGAGGTGGGCCCATAAAATACTTGTGGGAGAGGCCTGCCATGACCCGTGACGGTGAGAAGGCCCTGTTGTATTTTACCGGTGGCAGAGAGGTCTCCGTGCACCCACCCCTCCCCCCGTCGCGTTGCAAAATGTATTCAAATAAATGTAAATAAACCTACCTAGACCAGGCGGCTCTCCCATGCCAATATTCCCGCCAGTGGCCGGATATCCTGTGCCTTCGGATCCCCATTTGGAGAACCGAGGCGAGACACTGGTGGGGAGGGGGGAGGAGTGTAATTCTCAGGGCGGGAGGGGGAGAAGCTGTGGGAACAGTCTTTTGATTGGTCGGGTGATGGTGAGAAGGGATTAAGGTTTTAAATTAATAAAGGTCGGGGGGAAAGGTCAGAGTCTGCATCAAATCTTTTTTTCGGAGACAATGGACATTTAATAAATTGATTCTTCCATGGGGATGCAGGTGAGGGGAGTGAAAATGTGATTCCGTGTGTAAGTTTAATTTTGAACTTTTGTTCCTTTTAAAAATGCAAATGTTAGTGAAGGACTCGAAGCCCTTTAAAAATGGCACCGGCGTTTGTGCGGTGCAGCCGGACGCCGTCACTGTGGACAGAGTGGTCGCCCCCAGTACGTCATTGGGGACGGCCGTTCCACCTCCTCCATTTAAATGAGCCCCTTGGCGTAATATTGCAGGGGCTGAGCAGCAGAGAGGTCACACGTGATGTGCACCTTTGTTCAACGTCGCTGCCGAGAATGGTGGAGAGCAGGTAAAATTTAGCCCTTATTGTTAGAGGTGAGGATGGAGGAGACAGGGGAGTGAAGTTTAAATGAAGTAAAGAAAAGAAGACGGGGGTTATCTTCTCATTGCAGGATAATCCAGGAATAGTGAACAGTTTCAGCAGATGAGAACAGGACCCAATAGAGCTTTATGTGACCTGGTGGTGTTGCTAAACAAGTTGTCTGTCATATCCTTTCAATTCGGCATTCCTTGGAATTATGGGAGCTGAGATGAGGGTTGTACCAGGGGAAGTGACCAGAGTGAGAGAGAGAAATGGATTTATTTGGAGCGAGGGCTTCAAAGATTGATGTGAGGGTGCAGTGGAGCAAATCGGTAACTGCGGAAATGTTGTGGAAAATGGAGGGTCAAAGGCTCGACAGTTGGGATTTTGAAAGTACAGTTGTAAGTGAATTCGGGGATGATCTTTTTTCCAGGGGTGGATACAGAAGGAGGTAGGGTTGGGGAGTGGAAGGGGGATGTGGGTGGAGAGTGAGACAAGGAAGTGATCAGAGATGGCCTTCTCTGTGATTGAAGTGCGACTATGTGAGATGGCATGGTCAAGGTTGTAAACGTGAAGATGAGTTGGGAAGTTTACAGGGAGGGAGAGATTTAGGGAAGATTGGAGGGTAATGAACTCAGAGGAGAGAGAGAATGATGATTTGAGATGGAGATTGAAATCACTGAGGATGATCTATCATTCAGTGCAGAGGCTGAGGGAGCAAAGCAATAAAAATATCTCAGTATGAATACTTTAATTGTACTTGGGAGAATGGTAATGAACGAGGATTTTGATTGAGAGGTGAGAGAGGTGGAGCAACGGGAGCTGCTGAAAAGGGAAGAAAGTGCCAGAGGAGTAGGGGGTCAGGCCAAGGTGTGATCTGGTGATAAGTGCCACACTGTCACTGCGTCAATCTTCATACCGATTGTGGTGGAAGGTATAGCTAGGTGGGGAGACTTCATTTAGGGGAAAGTGTTATCACCCCTCAGTCAGGTTTCCATTGAGGCCATGATGTCACTGCAATGGAACGGGCATTGTTCGGACATTCTGGTGGGAGATGTGTAAAGGGATGGTGAGAGCTGATTCTCTGGCTGAGTCCATAGGGTCAGCAGTGGGAGGGGTGAGATTGATGAGAAAGATGTTGGCAGTTTAGACCTCAGCGGGTGCACTGGGTGGAAGATTCGGGGAAAGATTAGGATGGGGCAAATGGGATTGATGCTCGTAATGAGTGAGTGCCGAGTGCCTTGATGACGACTGTGGAGGATGCCGAGAGAGATAAAGTGGGAAGCTGTAGACTTATCCAATAAAACAGAGACAGGGGAAGTGGTCACAGGAGATGTTCCATATTAGTTTAATTTTATTCTAAATGTATCTGTTTTAGAGAGTAAAACAAGCATGAGGTCTTCACTGAGAGCAGCCATGTTGAACACACTTTATTGACACCTTTCAACAGAGGGGGCAGCAGAGAGGCAGTATACAAATATTCTACTATTACATACAATCAGCCAGTTTAATTCCGTTTACACTGTCTCCCCACGTAATCATTTGTTTTAAATTAACACCAGTATGTCTTTAACACAAATACCCTCATTTGCCAACATCTCAGACTGTGTCGACTCTGAACCTTGACTTTGACGACCAACTCCACTTAATGGTTTGAACTGTGAAATTGATTATTAGTCTTAATCAAAGACCTTGACTCACTTTGTTCTAGTGGTGGGCTCTGTGATACCGGCAAGCTTTCAGTTTTGGTGTGACATTCACTTTCCTCCTGATTTTCACTTGGGACTGGAGGAATTTGGACTTTAGGAGGATTCTCATGCTCTCCCTTTGTCACATTCCTCTTTCAAGCAAATGATCGACATGACACTGACACAGTCTCTCTCCGATCTCCACGAGATACTTGAATGCTCCTAGTGTTTTTACAGCAAATTCAAATACATACTTCTCCTTATCACCTCTGTCTTGCTTTTCTCTTACATTGCTTTTGACATCTGGCTTAAGCAAACTAAATCATGGCTTGAGACCATTTTAACCTCAAACTTGAAAGGTGAGCACCTGTGGAAGACTGTGGGGTCATTCTGTAAGAGAACAGAAAATTGCCTAGCCTGTGTCGAAGACAAACATGGAAATTACAGCCTCGCTAGTCACCTAGCAAATACTTCTGCAAAGAGCTCTTCACCATTTGTACACTTCTTTCTGTAGCACCATTCAATGCTGGGTGATCTGGTGGTATTAGAGTGTGTTTGACTCCATTATTACTCAGAAATATTTTAAACTGTTCTGACATAAACTGTGGACCATTATCGAACAGCAACATCTCTGCCAATCCATAAATTGCAAAACAACTTCTCAAAACCTCAATAGTTTTGGCACTTGTGGTATTGGGCATAAACTCAACATTTGTCGCCTTGCTACAGTTAGCGACTGAAACAAAATACTCTTTACCTTCCACTTCAAATAAATCAACATGTACTCGTTCTCACATTTTTCTTGTCTTTGACCATGGAATAAAAGGAACTTTGATTGGATCATTTCTCATTCTGAGACACATTTCACAACTTTTCACTAACTCTTCAATATCTCTACCTACTTTTGGATTCCAAAAATAGCTTCTTGTTACTGCTTTCATAAGGACGATCCCTGTGTGCTCATGATGAAGTTCCTCGAACAATCTCTCTCTAAACCTTGGCAGAATAATGACTCTTAAACTCCATAGGAGACAACCTTGATCCACACTTAGTTCATATCTGTGTGTGAAATAATCCTGCAATTTCTCATCATCACACTCTTTACACCAACCATTCATAACATAATTGAGTACTTTACTGAGCACCACATCCTTGTGAGTTTCTTCAGAAATTTCTCTGGCAGACACTGCCATGTCATTTGTCTCTGTAAAGTAATTTATAGGTAACTGCTAAAAATGAATCAGTCTTCATGGGAAATCTCGAAAGACGCCCATATTTGCATGATCTGCTGACTTACGATATTTAACATCGTACTGATGGGCCATCAAAATCAATGCCCATCTCTGAAGCTGTGCTACCGCTAGAGATGGTGCTCCCTTCTTTGAACCAAATATGATCATAAGGACTTGGTGCTCAGTTAAGAAAGTGAACTTCCTGCCATAACAGTATTTATGGAACTTTGTAACACCATTTCTGATCACGAATGCCTCCTGAGTAATTTTGCTCTGACTTTGTTCAAGGATGTGAAGCATATGCTACAGACTTCTCCACATCATCTTCTTTTATGTGAGGTAAAACCACATCTAGCCCCTGTGCTGAGGCATCACACGTTAAAACCAATGGCTTCTTGGGATCATAGTCGGTCAAGACAGCATCACTAGTCAGTACTTGCTTCACTTCTTCAAATGCTTTCTGACACTCCACAGACCACTCCCAGTCTATTCCATCTTTGAGCAGTCGATTCCAAAGAACGAATGTATTAGCTAAGTCAGGACGAACTTGGAACAATATACAACAATTCCTATGAATGTTCTAAGTTCCTCTTTGTTCTCTGGTCTTTTTGCTTTTAAAATCCCCTCGACATTTTCCTGCCTTGGGTGGATCCCTTCACCATCGATCTGGTCACCCTGTAATCTTACACTCGAGACCATGAAGCAACACCTGTGCTTTTTAGCTTTGATGCCATTCTGTTGAAGTTGATCTCGGGCTTTATTCAATCTTACAATGTGCTCTTTCTCTGCCTTAGTGCTCATTAAAATGTCATCCAAGAAGCAGCACACTCCATTCATCCCACTTAGTACCTGATCCATGACGCTCTGGAAGACTGCAGGAGCAGTGGACATGCCAAATGGTAACCTTTCATACTGGTACAACCCTTTGTGTGTATGAATGGTCAGCAATTCCTTGCTCTTGTCAGTTTATTCTAATTGCAAATATGTATTTGACACTTTTATTATACAGAAGATCTTTCCATTCACTAAAATAACAAACAAATGATCACTAGTAGGAAGTGGGTAAGTATCATTTTCAATCACATTATTTACCATTTGTTTATAAATCCTCAAATTCAAACAGACCCATCTACTTTGTGAACTACCATAATGGGTGCAGCCTATTCACTTCCCTTCACCTTTTTAATTGCCCCTGTTCTTTGTAATCTCTCCAGCTCTTTACTTATTACTTCTAACGGTGCATAAGGCACTAGCTTAGCTTTGCCAAATGCCGGCTGTACATTGTTCTTTATCTTGACTTCAGCCTTGTGATGCCTAATTTTACCATTTGGTCCTCCTTGCACAAAGACCACTTTGTGCTCTCTTAGCAATTCCTCAATGTCAGACGTATTCTTACTGATCTCCATTGTAAATAACTCAGCTAGATTTAAACGTATGTTTTTAAGCCAATTCCTTCCTATCACGGGGACTTTGTTCATTCCTACCATTACCAATGGCAGATAATAGCTTGCATCACAGTATTCCACCTTAACATTCACTTCACCTAATATTGGAATACTGTTGTTGGAACCACTAGTCAGTTTCACACCAGTTTTTCAGAAGGGAATATAACTCAGGGACCTCTTGTACTCTCCTTCCGAGATAACAGATACTGCTGTGGCAATATCAATGACGAAAGTAAGTTGCAACACTCCAAATTTCATTTTTACTGTAGGTGCTGAAATTATATCTGCAGCACTTTTTCTCTCAACGTCCATATGTTGTTTATCTTGCTCTCTCACTGAGTACAACTCTTGAACTTCCTGTTCAATAACATCACACTATGTTTCCATATCTATCATATGCACATTCGAAAACGTCCAGGCTCCTGGACTAGCTTTAAGTCTACCATGTCCTCAACCTGATGCATTGCTGTGACCTGGAGCATTACTGTTTCCTCTACTCATGCTTGCAGTCTGGATATGACTGACTTTTCCACAGGCATAGCATTTTGAGTGGAAATGGGAACATTTGGATGGTTGGTGGCAATGATAGCATCTAAATTTCTGTCTCTGAGTCTGCGAACATGGCTGCCTGGTTCCGACTGAAATCTAGTGGACTTCCTCTGCCAGCTCAAGAAAAGAACTTCCTTGCAATCTGCAACTATCTCCTCCTGCCATTTCCATGGCTGTGGCCTCATCGCAGGCCTCCTTCCCTGTCAGCTTATTGCCTTTGCTCAAAACTTTAGAGTGGATTTTGTTTTTCTTTAGACCTCCAATGAACGTGTCTCTAAGGTTGACTTCTAAGTTGGCACCATAACCACAGTGATGCAATTATTTCTTTCATTCAAGAATATAATCTGCAAGAGTCTCATTTGGCAACTACTTCCTTTCACAAAATACAACTCAGGGTGCAATTTCATTCTTAATATGTAATATGAGTCCAGAATCTCACTTATTTCAGATTAGTCCAAAGTACTGGGTTCTCGTGAGAAGCATTGGTTAAACACCACCTCGGAAAGATCTGGCACTATCATGGTGAGGAAAAGATACACTTTATCCTAATCTCCAATTTTGTTCCAAATGTGCAATCTTCGTTCATAATTCCACCAGTCCTCATTGTCAGGGTTGAATTCTCCCATTGTCCCAAAATACGTCTTCAGTGCCATATTTTTAAAATTATGCACTCAATGAGTTGTAGCCGAACATGAATTGCAGGCTGATGAAGCAATCTTTCAAATCACTCAAATTTCCTCAAATTCGACTTTGGAATTTCCAAAACATGTTTCAGAATGTTCTCAGACTGTAATCACTGAAATGAGATGTAAAAAAAAAATCAATCTTATCCCTTCATCATCATCTTTCTGTGTTGTAGATACAGAATAAAACTAACACGAGGTCTTAACTGGGAGCAACCATATTGAACACACTTTATTTGCACTTTTCAGCAGACAGGGCAGCAAAGAGACACTACACAAATGCTCTTCTATTACATGCAATCAGCCAGTTTAAGTCACAATACTACAGTATGATTAGTGTGAAGGATTTTCTGCTCTATAGACACAAAAGGTGCCTTACATTAAATGCAAACTCAATCAAATCAATCTGTTTGGCTTCAAAACAACATGATTACAGAGACTGAGTGGAGAGAGGCTGGGTTCACGTGTGGTTTAGATGTGAGAATCTTTCATTTTCTTTGTTGTTTTATAATCTTAGAAAGTACAGTGAAGGGATATTTCACCCCATTCTTCAGTTCCTCTCTAAACTTATTCTGAGACACAGCGTAAATAAAAGTGTTTGTGCAGCAACTCAGGAGCTGAAGCATAAAACCAAGCCTTTCTACAATGGGTGACAGACCTTCAGGATCAGTCAGGCCCAGCAGAGCAAATCTAGAATGAATCGTAGTCACCAGGAACAGAACCCATAGAAGGATAAAATTCCCCGATATCATAAAAAGTGAAGTGATTGATTTTCTTCTGTTCATTGTCTCTGGATCACTGTGACTCTCCCCACTGACCCGGTCCCGCAGTCTCTTGCAAATTCTGATGGTCACTAGAATGTGCCTGACAGTTAAAACATTGAGCATCAGAATCAGAATAAATGGTACACACGGGGTGAAAATATAATGTAGCAATTCAATTGCTGCCCATACTGGTGAAAGCAGAACACTCCAGGGAATAATGCAGAACCAGGGGGCTCGCATACCCATATAGCTGCTTGAAAGCATAAAGTACCAGAAAATATTCTTCACACAGAACAACACAGACATTGTTCCAATAATCACAGCTGCCGATTTCTCAGTACAATATTTAGTTTTCAGTTTCTGGCAGCAAATGGCCACAAATCGATCAAAGGTGAAAACGACGGTGAACCAGACAGAACAGTCCGTTGCTGCATAAAGTAGGACAGCGTGGATATTACACACTGGAATATCAAACAGAAATCGAAACATTCTATGATAACTAATGGGAATTTGCCTCAGTATCAGATCGAAGATAATGACCAGTAGATCTGCCGCTGCCATGGCCACCAAGTAACGAGTGACATATTTGGAGAGACCACACTTTCCCCGAGACAGGATCACAATCGTCACTAAGTTAACTGTAAGGAAGGGGAAAAACAGGGACATTATACATCAGGATGGGAGCAGGAATATCAATATGGTGGATCCATGGGTAGAATAATGGTCTCCCCAGGTGCACTGAAAGTAAACACACTGACTGGTGCCATGCAAACCAAAGAGATCAATTCTCAGCTGGTTCAGTTACAATCGGAATCAGTTGCACTGGGATATGGTGGGACAATTACCAAGGTCTCGCTCCTGATCAGTAACCCTTGGACATGCTGAGCTTTTAATCCCCCGGCTTCTGCTGCTGTTCTATGACCATGGGATATGATGTAAGTTGGTTTCCTGTTTCAGATTCTTTGCATTTAAACTTTGGCACAACCCCAACTTGTCTGTTTTTGTGAATTAAGATGCAGCCCTTTGTGTCTTCTGCAAACTTGGATAGATGGTTCTCAAGTTCATTATTATCTAATCTAAATCATCAATAAATATTATGAATACTTGAGGCTCCACCACAGATCATCTCAGCAGATTGATTGTCACTTCATTCCAATACAAGTTGTTCTGACCTCACTGACATCGTTAACATAAAAAGTACGAGATATGAACCCCAAGAACAATTTCAAGAATGACACAAGATTTCACGTTTTGAGACCCTTGTTATAACAACTAAACTAAAAGAAATCCCCAATTAACTAGACAGCACATTATAAGTAGCTGTTACCCCAAATTAACAAGAAATATAGTTTTGCTATTTATGACAATACTTGAAAACCTCACACCACACTTATATGTTACCTGCTTCTTTTTGATGGAGAAATCCTTTGTGGTTAAAGGTCCAAAACTCTTCCCATTTGCAATGAATTGGATCTCCCAGACTATTTCAAAAATCAGTGTCCTCTTCATTCACTTATCTGAGCATTTCTGACCTGGACGCCCATGAATAAGGTGTTTCTTGGTGATTCCACTGGTCCTCTATTCCCCACAAGCTTCGACTTTCAAAACAGGTTCAGGTCTTCAAAGCCTTTTACTGCAACAGGCGTCGGAGAGCAGGTGTCTGCTCTCTCTCTCTTTCTTGATCTGCTGCTGCTGGTTGTCTTTCTTACAGCCTGTGTGAGGCTGCAACTGCTGAGTTCCATTCTTCCAGCATGCCTTGAGGCCAAAAGCCGCTGGTTTCTTCACTTACAGCCTGTGTCATAGAGTCATAGAGTCGTAGTGTTTTACAGAACAGAAACAGGCCCTTCGGCGCATTGCGCCTGCGCCGACCATCATGCACCCGTCCTAACTAATCCCATTTCCCCGCACTTGGACCGTAGCCTTGTCTACTATGGCATTTCAAGTGCTCATCTAAATATTTCTTGAATGTCGTGAGTGTTCCTGCCTCTACCACCCCTTCAGGCAGTGTGTTCCAGCCACACTCTGGCTGAAACAATTCCTCCTCAATTCCCCTCTAAATCTCCTACCCCTGACCTTAAGTCTATGCCCCCTAGTTATTGACCCCTCTGCTAAGGGAAAAAGTTTCTTCCTATCTATCCTATCAATGCCCCTCATAATTTTGTATACCTCAGTCAGGTCCCCTATCAGCCTTCTCCGCTCCAAGGAAAACAACCCCAACCTATCTAGTCTGTCGTCATAACTGAAGTGTTCCTGCCCAGGCAACATCCTCGTGAACCTCCTCTGCATCCTCTCCATTGCAATCACATCCTTCCTATAGTGTGCCGACCAGAACTGTACACAGTACTCCAAATGTGGCCTAACCAGCGTTTTATACAGCTCCATCATAACCTCCCTGCTCTTATATTCTATGCCTCGACTAATAAAGGCAAGTAGCCCGTATGCCTTCCTAACCACCTTATCTACCTTATGTGCTGCATTCAGTGATCTATGGACAAGCACCCCAACGTCCCTCTGACCCTCAGTACTCCCTAGGGTCCTACCATCCATCGTAGATTCCCTTGCCTTGTTAGTACTCCCAAAGTGCATCACCTCACACTTCTCAGGATTAAACTCCATTTGCCACTGCTCCGCCCATCTTACTAGCCCATCTATATCGTCCTGTAATCTAAGTCGTTCCTCCTCACTATTTAGGACACCACCAATTTTCGTGTCATCTGCAAACTTACTGATCATATGTCCTATATTCATGTCTAAATCATTAACGTACACGCCAAACAGTAAGGGTCCCAGCCCTGATCCCTGTGGTACACCACTGGTCACAGGCTTCCACTCGCAGAAACAATCCTCGACCATCACCCTCTGCCTCCTGCCACAAAGCCAATTTTGAATCCAATTTGCCAAATTACCCTGGATCCCATGGGCCTTTACTTTCTTAACCAATCTTCCATGCGGGACCTTATCAAAAACCTTACTGAAGTCCATGTAGACTACATCAAATGCTTTACCCTCATCTACACACCTTGTCACCTCCTCAAAAAATTCAATAACATTTGTTGGACACGATCTCCCCCTGACAAAGCCATGCTGACTATCCCTGATTAATCTCTGTCTCTCCAAGTGGCGATTATTCCTGTCTCTCAGAAATTTTCCCAATACTTTCCCTACCATTGATTTTAGACTCACCGGCCTCTAATTACTTGGTTTATTCCTGCTACCCTTCTTAAATATTGGTACCACATTCGCTGTCCTCCAATCCTCTGGTACCTCCCATGCGGCCAGAGAGGATTTGAAAATTTGTGTCAGAGCCCCCGTTATCTCCTCCCTTGCCTCACATAGCAGACTGAGATTCATCTCATCTGGGCCTGGGGATTTATCCACCTTTAAGCCTGCTGAAACAGCTAATACTTACTCCTTTTCCATGCTAATTTGATCAACTATATCACAATCCCCTTCCCTGATCACTACACCTACATCGTCCCTCTCCATCGTGAACACAGATGAAAAGTAATCGTTCAAAACCTCATCTATGTCCTCCGGCTCCACACACTGGTTGCCTCGTTGATCCCTAATGGGCCCACATTTTCCCTGGTTATCCTCTTGCCCCTAACATGCTAATAAAACGCCTTGGGATTTTCCTTTATCTTGTCTGCCAGTGATTTTTCATGCCCCCTCTTCGCTCTCCTAATTACTTTTTTAAGTACTCCCCTCACTTTCTATACTCCTCTAGGGCCTCCGCTTTTCTCAGCACTCTGAATCTGCCATACACCACCTTTTTTTTCCTTATCCAATCCTCTATATTCTTTGACATCCAGGGTTCCCTTGACCTGTTGCTCCTACCCTTCACCTGTCACCTCCTCTTTTACACCTCCCCTGTCATGTCTGAAGATTCTATACCCTGGGATATTAAGCTGTCAGTCCTGCCCTTCTGTCAACCATGTCTCAGTAATAACAATAATATCATATTCCCATGTGTTAATCAACACCCTCAATTCATCTGCCTTACTAGTAAGACTCCTTGTATTAAAATAGATACAATCCAGCCTTGCATTATTTGCCTGAGCATTAACAGATCTACATTTACTCTGACCTCCGGACTGACTTAGCTTCTCATTTATATTTGATTGTACATCACCCCCTACTGTGCTTCCACTCTGTCTCCCATCCCCCTGCCAAATTAGTTTAACTCCCCCGCCCTCCCCACCAACAGCACTAGCAAACCTCCCAGCAAGGATGCTGGTCCCGTTCTGGTTCAGGTGCAACCCGTGTATCTTATATAGATCCCACCGTCACCAGAAAGAGGCCCAGTGATCCAAGAATCTAAAGCCCTCCCCCCTGCACCATCACCCCAACCATGCATTCATCT
Source organism: Heterodontus francisci (assembly GCF_036365525.1). Classification (NCBI taxonomy): domain Eukaryota; kingdom Metazoa; phylum Chordata; class Chondrichthyes; order Heterodontiformes; family Heterodontidae; genus Heterodontus; species Heterodontus francisci. The sequence continues at coordinate 32,142,635 of NC_090410.1, forward strand.
GCTCTAACCTCCTATTCATATACTCACTAGCCCGTGGCACCGGAAGAACCCCAGAGATTACAATCTTTTAGGTCCTACTTTTTAATCTACTGCCAAGCTCCCTAAATTATTTTTGCAGGACCTCATCCCTTGTCGCTCAGCGGCGGCCCCCCAATTATAATATGTAAAACACTGCTTACCTCTGCAGATTATGCATCCCGCTGCCGCTCGCTCCACACTTGCGCATATTAAGTAGAACGGGCAGCCGTCACGTGCCGTCCCATTCACGATTAGAGAAGCCGGCGGGTTATCAGAAGCAGAAGGTTCACTACGGAAGGTAAGTTCAGTTCTCAGGGGTCTCACTCTGCATTCTGGAAGAGAGGAGGGAGGGGGATTACAGGGGTCTCACTCTGCATTCTGGAAGGGAGGAGGGAGGGGGATTACAGGGGTCTCACTCTGCATTCTGGAAGAGAGGAGGGAGGGGGGATTATAGGGGTCTCACTCTGCATTCTGGAAGGGAGGAGGGAGGGAGGGATTACAGGGTTCTCACTCTGCATTCTGGAAGGGAGGAGGAGGGGGGAATTACAGGGGTCTGACTCTGCATTCTGGAAGAGAGGAGGGAGGGGGATTACAGGGGTCTCACTGCATTCTGGAAGGGAGGAGGGAGGGGGATTACAGGGGTCTCACTCTGCATTCTGGAAGAGAGGAGGGAGGGGGGGATTATAGGGGTCTCACTCTGCATTCTGGAAGGGAGGAGGGAGGGGGGCATTACAGGGGTCTCACTCTGCATTCTGGAAGGGAGGAGGGAGGGGGGGATTATAGGGGTCTCACTCTGCATTCTGGAAGGGAGGAGGGAGGGGGGGATTACAGGGGTCTCACTCTGCATTCTGGAAGGGAGGAGGGAGGGGGGGATTATAGGGGTCTCACTCTGCATTCTGGAAGGGAGGAGGGAGGGGGGGATTACAGGGGTCTCACTCTGCATTCTGGAAGGGAGGAGGAGGGGGGAATTACAGGGGTCTCACTCTGCATTCTGGAAGGGAGGATGGAGGGGGGGATTACAGGGGTCTCACTCTGCATTCTGGAAGGGAGGAGGGAGGGGGGGATTACAGGGGTCTCACTCTGCATTCTGGAAGGGAGGAGGAGGGGGGGATTACAGGGGTCTCACTCTGCATTCTGGAAGAGAGGAGGGAGGGGAATTACAGGGGTCTCACTCTGCATTCTGGAAGCGAGGAGGGAGGGGGGGGATTACAGGGGTCTCACTCTGCATTCTGGAGGGGAGGATGGAGGGGGATTACAGGGGTCTCACTCTGCATTCTGGAGGGGAGGATGGAGGGGGATTACAGGGGTCTCACTCTGCATTCTGGAAGGGAGGAGGAGGGGGGGATTACAGGGGTCTCACTCTGCATTCTGGAAGAGAGGAGGGAGGGGAATTACAGGGGTCTCACTCTGAATTCTGGAAGCGAGGAGGGAGGGGGGGATTACAGGGGTCTCACTCTGCATTCTGGAGGGGAGGATGGAGGGGGATTACAGGGGTCTCACTCTGCATTCTGGAAGAGAGGAGGGAGGGGGGGATTACAGGGGTCTCACTCTGCATTCTGGAAGGGAGGAGGGAGGGGGATTACAGGGGTCTCACTCTGCATTCTGGAAGAGAGGAGGGAGGGGGGGATTACAGGGGTCTCACTCTGCATTCTGGAAGGGAGGAGGGAGGGGGATTACAGGGGTCTCACTCTGCATTATGGAAGGGAGGAGGGAGGGGGATTACAGGGGTCTCACTCTACATTCTGGAAGGGAGGAAAGAGGGGGATTACAGGGATCTCACTCTGCATTCTGGAAGGGAGGAGGGAGGGGGATTACAGGGGTCTCACTCTGCATTCTGGAAGAGAGGAGGGAGGGGGGGATTACAGGGGTCTCACTCTGCATTATGGAAGGGAGGAGGAGGGGATTACAGGGGTCTCACTCTACATTCTGGAAGGGAGGAGGGAGGGGGATTACAGGGATCTCACTCAGCATTCTGGAAGAGAGGAGGGAGGGGGATTACAGGGGTCTCACTCTGCATTCTGGAAGAGAGGAGGGAGGGGGGGATTACAGGGGTCTCACTCTGCATTCTGGAAGGGAGGAGGAAGGGGGATTACAGGGGTCACTCTGCATTCTGGAAGAGAGGAGGGAGGGGGGGATTATAGGGGTCTCACGCCGCATTCTGGAAGAGGAGGGAGGGGGATTACAGGGGTCTCACTCTGCATTCTGGAAGGGAGGAGGAAGGGGGATTACAGGGGTCTCACTCTGCATTCTGGAAGGGAGGATGGAGGGGGATTACAGGGGTCTCACTCTCCATTCTGGAAGGGAGGAAGGAGTGGGATTACAGGGGTCTCACTCTGCATTCTGGAAGAGAGGAGGGAGGGGAATTACAGGGGTCTCACTCTGCATTCTGGAAGCGAGGAGGGAGGGGGGGGATTACAGGGGTCTCACTCTGCATTCTGGAGGGGAGGATGGAGGGGGATTACAGGGGTCTCACTCTGCATTCTGGAGGGGAGGATGGAGGGGGATTACAGGGGTCTCACTCTGCATTCTGGAAGGGAGGAGGAGGGGGGGATTACAGGGGTCTCACTCTGCATTCTGGAAGAGAGGAGGGAGGGGAATTACAGGGGTCTCACTCTGAATTCTGGAAGCGAGGAGGGAGGGGGGGATTACAGGGGTCTCACTCTGCATTCTGGAGGGGAGGATGGAGGGGGATTACAGGGGTCTCACTCTGCATTCTGGAAGAGAGGAGGGAGGGGGGGATTACAGGGGTCTCACTCTGCATTCTGGAAGGGAGGAGGGAGGGGGATTACAGGGGTCTCACTCTGCATTCTGGAAGAGAGGAGGGAGGGGGGGATTACAGGGGTCTCACTCTGCATTCTGGAAGGGAGGAGGGAGGGGGATTACAGGGGTCTCACTCTGCATTATGGAAGGGAGGAGGGAGGGGGATTACAGGGGTCTCACTCTACATTCTGGAAGGGAGGAAAGAGGGGGATTACAGGGATCTCACTCTGCATTCTGGAAGGGAGGAGGGAGGGGGATTACAGGGGTCTCACTCTGCATTCTGGAAGAGAGGAGGGAGGGGGGGATTACAGGGGTCTCACTCTGCATTATGGAAGGGAGGAGGAGGGGATTACAGGGGTCTCACTCTACATTCTGGAAGGGAGGAGGGAGGGGGATTACAGGGATCTCACTCAGCATTCTGGAAGAGAGGAGGGAGGGGGATTACAGGGGTCTCACTCTGCATTCTGGAAGAGAGGAGGGAGGGGGGGATTACAGGGGTCTCACTCTGCATTCTGGAAGGGAGGAGGAAGGGGGATTACAGGGGTCACTCTGCATTCTGGAAGAGAGGAGGGAGGGGGGATTATAGGGGTCTCACGCCGCATTCTGGAAGAGGAGGGAGGGGGATTACAGGGGTCTCACTCTGCATTCTGGAAGGGAGGAGGAAGGGGGATTACAGGGGTCTCACTCTGCATTCTGGAAGGGAGGATGGAGGGGGATTACAGGGGTCTCACTCTCCATTCTGGAAGGGAGGAAGGAGTGGGATTACAGGGGTCTCACTCAGCATTCTGGAAGAGAGGAGGGAGGGGGATTACAGGGGTCACTCTGCATTCTGGAAGGGAGGAGGGAGGGGGATTACAGGGGTGTCACTCTGCATTCTGGAAGGGAGGAGGGAGGGGGATTACAGGGGTCTCACTCTGCATTTTGGAAGAGAGGAGGGCGGGGGATTACAGGGGTCTCACTCTGCATTCTGGAAGAGAGGAGGGAGGGCGGGATTACAGGGTTCTCACTGTGCATTCTGGAAGAGAGGAGGGAGGGGGATTATAGGGGTCTCACTCTGCATTCTGGAAGGGGGGATGGAATACAGGGGTCTCACTCTGCATTCTGGAAGAGAGGAGGGAGGGGGGATTACAGGTGTCTCACTCTGCATTCTGGAATAGAGGAGGGAGGGGGGGATTACAGGTGTCTCACTCTGCATTCTGGAAGGGAGGGGGGATTACAGGGGTCTCACTCTGCATTCTGGAAGAGAGGAGGGAGGGGGGATTACAGGGGTCTCACTCTGCATTCTGGAAGAGAGGAGCAGGTGGATTACAGGGGTCTCACTCTGCATTCTGGAAGAGAGGAGGGAGGGGAATTGCAGGGGTCTCACTCTGCATTCTGGAAGGGAGGAGGAGGGAGGGGGATTACAGGGGTCTCACTCAGCATTCTGGAAGAGAGGAGGGAGGGGGATTACAGGGGTCTCACTCTGCATTCTGGAAGGGAGGAGGGAGGGGGATTACAGGGGTGTCACTCTGCATTCTGGAAGGGAGGAGGGAGGGGGATTACAGGGGTCTCACTCTGCATTTTGGAAGAGAGGAGGGCGGGGGATTACAGGGGTCTCACTCTGCATTCTGGAAGAGAGGAGGGAGGGCGGGATTACAGGGTTCTCACTGGGCATTCTGGAAGAGAGGAGGGAGGGGGATTATAGGGGTCTCACTCTGCATTCTGGAAGGGGGGATGGAATACAGGGGTCTCACTCTGCATTCTGGAAGAGAGGAGGGAGGGGGGGATTACAGGGGTCTCACTCTGCATTCTGGAAGAGAGGAGGGAGGGGGATTACAGGTGTCTCACTCTGCATTCTGGAAGGGAGGAGGAGGGGGGGGATTACAGGGGTCCAACTCTGCATTCTGGAAGAGAGGAGGGAGGGGGATTATAGGGGTCTCACTCTGCATTCTGGAAGAGAGGAGCGAGTGGATTACAGGGGTCTCACTCTGCATTCTGGAAGAGAGGAGGGAGGGGAATTGCAGGGGTCTCACTCTGCATTCTGGAAGATAGGAGGGAGGGGGGGATTACAGGGGTCTCACTCTGCATTCTGGAAGAGAGGAGGGAGGGGGATTACAGGTGTCTCACTCTGCATTCTGGAAGAGAGGAGGGAGGGGGGATTACAGGTGTCTCACTCTGCATTCTGGAAGGGAGGGGGGATTACAGGGGTCTCACTCTGCATTCTGGAAGAGAGGAGGGAGGGGGGATTACAGGGGTCTCACTCTGCATTCTGGAAGAGAGGAGCGAGTGGATTACAGGGGTCTCACTCTGCATTCTGGAAGAGAGGAGGGAGGGGAATTGCAGGGGTCTCACTCTGCATTCTGGAAGGGAGGAGGAGTGGGGGATTACAGGGGTCCAACTCTGCATTCTGGAAGGGAAAAGAGGTGGCATGTCATTTGGGGCCTGTAGATGCACAGTGACTGTAATGGCGAGCTCCCCTTGGGATTATTGGATGGAAAGCTCTGCAGGTATGAAGGCAGGTACATGTCTCTATCTGTAAACAGTGTACGCTCTGCATTTATTTGTGTATGAAGGAGCAACGGCACTTTCATCACCCTGTATGTGGGGAGAGTGTCAGAAAGGATAGGAAGGTTCAGGTTATTTGGATGGTCGGGGCAATCGATGCAGCTGGTTGGATCTTGATGTGTTCATGCTGTACCACTTTGAGTGTTGGCCAAGATGGGCAATGCCATTCCACACCACATAGTTGATCCATGAAATACCTGATGTACTCTTCAATACCAATCCCTGCCCTGTTAGGAACCTTTGAATAAATGAAGGATACAACTTAATTTATCACATGGAAATGGCTCATCCTACATAGTGTGAACCTCTCCTCCTGGGAGTCTGTATGCAAATCCAACAGGCAGATGCGGTCCATGTAGAGGCCCCCGGTTGTGAGCAGCAGTCCCCAAGGGGAGCTCACCATTACGGTTGCTGCGCATCTATAGGCCCCACATGTCATGCCATCGGATGTCAGAGCACTGGTTTCAGAGGCGATTGTGCATTTAGAGAGGGTGGTGACACGTCTCTGTGCCCTGCTCAACAATGACCTGCAGCCCATGGGCTTCAGTGGACATCCTATGCCTTTGTTCCTCAAAGCTTGACACCTTTGTAGCTTTTCAGGAGCCCACCAGAGACCTTTGTGAAGTCACACAGTCAGCAGTGCACCGCTGCATCAGGGAGGTCACCAATGCCCGGTACCGGAGGGCCAGTGAGTATGTTCGCTTTAGGATGTACTCTCACAGCTGGGCCCAGAGGGCCATCGGTTTCGGCACTATTGCTGGATAACCGAAGGTTTCAGGGTTCATAGACTGCACCAGGCTTCCCACCAGCTACCACCTGCAGACATCGCCATTAAAGGAATCCTCTCAATCTAGGTGAAGCAGGGATGCTTCATGCAAGTCTGTGCCTGCTTCTCAGGCAGCTGCCATGACACCTGGGTCCTGTGCCATCCTAACTGCCACCACTCTTCACTGAACTGGCTCAGATAGAGGAGTGACTTCTTGGAAACAAGGGCTATCCCTTGCAGACATGGCTCCCGATACCAGTAACAGACCCACCACTGCTGCAGAGGAGAGATACAATGCCAGCAACTGAGCTACAATAGCCCCCATTGAGCAGGTGATTGGCATGCTGAAAGAGCGCTTCCAATGCCTGGATAGATAGGGTGATGTCCTGTAATACAGGCCGAAAAGGTCAGCTCGTTTCTTTGCTGCTCTTCACAACTATGCACCCAATAGGGGGCAGGCCTGGCATGATGAGGAGAGATGTCAACAGGATTCCTCCTCAAACGATGAGGACGCTCTACAACAGGAAAGGCACAGTGAAGGGCTTATGGCACCCAGACTGTGCATGCAGGGCCAGCAGTGAGCTTAGGATGTACGGCAGTGGTTTATCAGACAAAGGCTCTCTGCTCCATAGGAACTGACATGAGCTCTGCAAGCCACACATCATCCTCGCTCACCTGCTGTGCACCAGTCCACATCTGCAGTATCTCTGTGTAAACCATTCGAGGCAGCTGCTGACTGAGCCAATGACCATGTCACTGCATCCGTGGAGACGATCATGAGTAATGGTGGCACAGCAATGATGTTATTGCATACATTGGCTCTCCTGTCGGTCCAATGGTGCAAAGGGATGTGACATTGGCGCTACATGCTAGCACATATCATTCACACAGAGAAAAGGACACACATGTTGATGAGGAACATTTCATAAAAAACGTATTTACATTGCTGTGACACCTGTACATTCTCATTTGTCTCAGTGTGTTCTCTATAAATGCTGGCAAGCGCCCCATCTCTGTACAACCTCTGCGCTTGCAGCCTGACTGGAGGAAGGCTGCTGATCTAATTGCCCTTTGGCTGTGGATGAGCTTTGCACTCGTACACTGTGTGCAAGAGGCCTAGAGGGCCCCGGTTGGCTGTAGGAGTTCTCGTTAATCCCCTTCTGGCATTGAACTCTTTGGCACTGGATGGTTGCATGACTACTCACCTCCTCTGCCATCTCCAGCCAGATTTCCTTGTTCAGGTGGGAGGAGCTCTTTTTACCATCACTGGTGAAAAGGACCTCTGGCCTTGCCCGCACAACCTGGAGGAGAGCGAGCAGGGAGACTTCGCTGCACAGTGGGGCCACCCTAGAGCACCCCCCTGCCATCTTCGGCTTTTGGTGCAGTCCTTCAAATGCAAAGGTGACTCCACCGTGTAACTGCTCTTACCTCTGGCTGCAAGGTTTGTCTTGCATATGTTTGAAAACCAATGCAGGACGAGTGATGAAATCTGTGCTATTGTCATGGTATTGCAACTATTACACATCGACGCATGTTCACGAACACTCTGCTTTCACAGCAGCTGATCATAGTTATTGGTGTAATCTTTCTAGTTGGCAATGCAGCTAAAATATGAGCATATTTTCCTGTATTTTAACAATGGAGCTCAAGCTTCTTCAGCCAGTGACACTTCTTGCAAATGTCTTTGTTCAGGACACGTGGTGCATCCATGACTTCTTACGTACTGCAGGACGTACATTCCAGTTGGCCAAGCCGACCTGCCAACATGTAACTTTAAAAACTTTTTAATGCAATGAGAAGTAAAATAACTTACCAATTACTCACCAATCAATTTTTTCCCCTGCACTGAAGAGAGAGGCAGCTACTGGAGGCTGCAAAAGGAGGGAGAAAGAAAGACAGAATCCGGACAAATGTGAGGTAATGCATTTTGGAAGATCTAATACAGGTGGGAAGTAGACAGAAAATGGCAGAACCCTTAGGAGTATTGACAGGCAGAGAGACCTGGGCGTACAGGTCCACAGGTCACTGAAAGTGGCAACACGTGGATAAGGTAGTCAAGAAGGCATTGGCATGCTTGCCTTCATCGGTCGGGGCATAGAGTATAAAAATTGGCAAGTCATGCTGCAGCTGTACAGAACCTTAGTTAGGCCACACTTAGAATATTGTGTGCAATTCTGGTCGCCACACTACCAGAAGGATGTAGAGGCTTTGGAGAGGGTACAGAAGAGGTTTACCAGGATTTTGCCTGGTCAGGAGGGCATTGGCTATGAGGAGAGGCTGGATAAACTCGGATTGTTTTCACTCGAACGACGGAGGTGGAGGGGCGACATGATAGAGGTTTACAAAGTTATGAATGGCATGAGTGGCATGGAAAGAGCGGATAGTCAGAAGCTTTTTCCCAGGGTGGAAGAGTCAGTTACTAGGGGACATAGGTTTAAGGTGTGAGGGGCAAAGTCTAGAGGGGGTGTGCGAGGCAAGTTCTTTACACAGAGGGTGGTGAGTGCCTGCAACTTGCTGCCGGGGGAGGTGGTGGAAGCAGGCACGATAGCGACATTTAAGAGGCATCTTGACAAATACGTGAATAGGGTGGAAATAGAGGGATATGGTCCCTGGAAGTGCAGAAGGTTTTAGTTTAGTCAGGCATCACAATCAGCGCAGGCTTGGAGGGCTGAATGGCCTGTTCCTGTGCTGTACTGTTATTTGTTCTTTGAAAGAAAGAAAGAAAGAAAGAAAGAAAGGAGCCCCTCACTCAAGCGCTAAACTCTATGCACTCAAATTTACTTTATTCTGAATTTATGTTCCCCTGCTTATTGAATTCCCACAATTACTAAATTCCCTTCTTTACATTCTGTGCCCTCCAGCAGCACTCAGTGCAGACAAGTAACACTGAGAGTCCCCTGATTTTATACTCTGAAAACAATGGTGTGTCAGCTTTGCTAGAGCTCTGCTACAGCTCAGAAACCAGTTTAAGCTAGCTAACTAATTATCTAGCTACAGATACTCAGAGTGTTAGCATACCCCTGTTTAAAACTGCAAGAAACCTAACTTACCTCTTATCTGAAGCAGGAATTTCAATTAATTGCTAAATGTAAACAAAACAAAAACAAGTCTTGAGAGATTAACCCCGAAAATTCATTCACTTACGAAACTCCCTTCTTCACACTCAGTGCACACCAATACATTTCTAACCTTTGCAAGTTCTGATGGAAGGTCACAGATCTGAAACGTGAACTCTGCTTCTCTCTCTCCACAGATGTTGAATAACCTGCCGAATATTTCAAGCACTTTCTATTTTTATTTCAGATTTCCAGCATCTGCAGTATTTTGCTTTTATTTATGTCTACCTATCTGTCAATCTGTCTCAGTTTTAATCTCTCTGTCAATGTAGAGGTGGCAGGGGGCGGGTTGAGGGTGGTAGTGTTGGTGGAGGGTCACTACGATTAGGGATAAAAATGAGACAAAGGTTTAGTTTAGTTTAGTTTAGAGATACAGCACTGAAACAGGCACTTCGGCCCACCGAGTCTGTGCCGACCATCAACCACCCATTTATACTAATGCTACACTAATCCCATATTCCTACCACATCCCCACCTGTCCCTATATTTCCCTCCCACCTACCTACACTAGGGGCAATTGCTAATGGCCAATTTACCTGTCAACCTGCAAGTCTTTGGCTTGTGGGAGGAAACCGGAGCACCCGGAGGAAACCCACGCAAACACAGGGAGAACTTGCAAACTCTGGGCAGTGCCCGGAACTGAACCTGGGTCACTGGAGCTGTGAGGCTGCGATGCTAACCACTGTGCCACTGTGCCGCCCATGTTTGGACATGGCTGAATTATAAAATGAGAAATTTGCATCTGTCTTGACCAAGGAATTAGATCTTGTCAAACTCACAGTGAAAGATGAGATAAATGAGATGCTGGGTGGTGGAAAAATTGATAAATAGGAGGTACAGGAAGGGTTCCCTGGACATAAGATTGATGAGTCACCAAGTCTGAATGGTTGCTTAGGGAAGTAAGGGTGGAAATTGTAGCAGTACTGGCTGGAATTTTCTAATCCTTCTTAAATGCGGGGGTGGTTCCAGAGGGCTGGAAAATTGAAAAAGTTGCACCCTTTTCAAAGGGTGTGAGGATAAACCCAGCAGATTCAGGCCAGTCAGTTTAACCTCAGTGGTGTGAAAGGTTTTAAGATGATATTCCAGGACAAAATTAACTGTGACTTGGGCAAGTGTGGATTAATTCAGGAAAGTTAGAAAGGACATGTTAAAGATAAATCGTATTCAGCTAACGTAACTGATATTTTTGAGCTGATAACATAAAGGGTTGAATAGGGTGATGCAATTTTGATAAAATGCTCTTTCAAAAAGGTATTTGATAAAGTGCATAATTACAGACTTGTCAGCAACACTGAACCCATGGACTAGAAGGATCTCTGATGACATGTATATAAAATGGGATAAGTGAGAGAAAACCTAGATGGTGGTGACCGGTTGTTTTTTTTTGATTGGAGGAAAGAAAACAGTGCTGCTCCCCAGGGACAGGTACTCAGACCACTGCTTTTCTTGATATATATTCATGAATTGGACTTGGGTGCACAGGGCACAATTTCAAAATGTGCAGCTGACATAAAACCTGGAAGTACTGTGAACTGTGTAACAGATAGAGGTAAGAGATCCCACAACCAACAGATCAAATCAAAGCTTTGCAGTCCTGCTGCATTCATTCATGAATGGTGGTGGAGAATTAAACAACTAACTGGAGGAGGAGGAACCAGAAATATCCCCATCCTCAATGATGGAGGAGCCCAGCACGTCAGTGCAAAAGACAAGGCTGAAACATTTGCAACTGTCTTCAGCCAGAGATGCCGATGGATGATCCATCTCGGCTTCTGCCTGAGGTTCCCAGCATCACAGATGCCAGTCTTCAGCCAATTCAATTCACTACTCACTGAGTAAAGAAACTACTTCTGACATCTGTCCTATATCTATCACCCCTCAACTTCAAGCTATGTCCCCTCGTGTTTGCCATCACCATCCGAGGAAAAAGACTCTCACTTTCCACCCTATCTAACACTCTGATTATCTTATATGTCTCTATTAAGTCACCTCTCCTCCTCCTTCTCTCCAACGAAAACAACCTCAAGTCCCTCAGCCTTTCCTCGTAAGACCTTCCCTCCATACCAGGCAACATCCTAGTAAATCTCCTCTGCACCCTTTCCAAAGCTTCCACATCCTTCCGAGAATGCGGTGACCAGAACTGCACGCAATACTCCAGGTGCGGTCTCACCAGAGTTTTGTACAGCTGCAGCATGACCTCGTGGCTCCGAAACTCGATCCCCCTACTAATAAAAGCTAACACACCATATGCCTTCTTAACAGCCCTATTAACCTGGGTAGCAACCTTCAGGGATTTATGTACCTGGACATCAAGATCTCTCTGTTCATCTACACTACCAAGAATCTTCCCATTAGCCCAGTACTCTGCATTCCTGTTACTCCTTCCAAAGTGAATCACCTCACACTTTTCCGCATTAAACTCCATTTGCCATCTCTCAGCCCAGCTCTGCAGCCTATCTATGTCCCTCTGTACCCTACAACATCCGTCGGCACTATCCACAACTCCACCGACCTTAGTGTCATCCGCAAATTTACTAACCCACCCTTCTACACCCTCTTCCAGGTCATTTATGAAAATGACAAACAGCAGTGGCCCCAAAACAGATCCTTGTGGTACACCACTAGTTACTAAACTCCAGGATGAACATTTGCCATCAACCACCACCCTCTGTCTTCGTTCAGCTAGCCAATTTCTGATCCAAAGCTCTAAATCACCTTCAACCCCACACTTCAGTATTTTCTGCAATAGCCTACCGTGGGGAACCTTATCAAATGCCTTACTGAAATCCATATACACCACATCCACTGCTTTACCCTCATCCACCTGTTTGGTCACCTTCTCGAAAAACTCAATAAGGTTTGTGAGGCACGACCTACCCTTCACAAAACCGTGCTGACTATCGCTAATGAACTTATTCTTTTCTAGATGATTATAAATCCTGTCTCTTTTAACCTTTTCCAACATTTTCCCCACAACCGAAGTAAGGCTCACAGGTCTATAATTACCAGGGCTGTCTCTACTCCCCTTCTTGAACAAGGGGACAACATTTGCTATCCTCCAGTCTTCCGGCACTGTTCCTGTCGACAATGACGACATAAAGATAAAGGACAAAGGCTCTGCAATCTCCTCCCTAGCTTCCCTGGCTTCCCAGAGAATCCTAGGATAAATCCCATCTGGCCCAGGGGACTTATCTATTTTCACACTTTCCAAAATTGCTAACACCTCCTCCTTGTGAACCTCAATCCCATCTAGCCTAGTAGCCTGAATCTCAGTATTCTCCTCGACAACATTTTCTTTCTCTAATAAATGCTGGCCTTGCCAGTGATGCTTGCATCCCAAAAATGTATTTAAAAAAAAGATTGTGATTGACTTCAATAGGTCATAGACAGGCTGGTGGAATGGACAGAGATGTGGCAGATGAAATTTTATGCACACAGTAGTGCCGGTTGGAGGAAAAATGGAGTGAGACAATATTATCTAAAAGGTGCAGTTTTAAAGGGATTGGTGGAACAGAGAGGCCTGTGGGTATATGTGCACTACTCATGGAAGGTGGCAGGGAAGTTTGAGAAAGGAATTAAAAAGCTACACGTGTCCGGAACTAAATAAATCGAGGTGTAGTGAATAAAAGCCAAGACATTTTAATGAACCTCTATAAAATATGGTTCATCCTAAACTGGTATTTTGTGTCCAATTCTGGACACCGTACGTGAGGAAGGATGTGAAGGCCTTGGGGGAGAGTTGGGTGGTGAGTGCAGAAAAGATTTATGGGAATGATTTCAGGGTTGAGGGCGACCATGACTCATGGTCCTCCTGCCTTGGGCACTATGGCATTAGAAGGATGAATGAGAATGGACAGAGACTGCTTGAGTTGTGTACCTATCATAACCTCTGCATCTTTCACACTAAACCCTGTCACCAGGTTTCTTGGAGGCACCCAAGAACACGTCGTTGGCACCAGCTGGACCTCATCGTCACAAGGCGAGCTTCTTTAAACAGCGTTCAAATCACATGCAGCTTCCACAGTGCGGACTGCGACAGTGACCACTCCCTGGTGTGCAGCAAGGTTAGACTCAAACCAAAGAAGCTACATCACTCCAAGCAGAAGGGCCGCCCACGCATCAACACCAGTAGAATTTCTTATCCACAGCTGTTACATAAGTTTTTAAATTCACTTGAAAAAGCCCTTCAAAACACTCCTACAGGGGATGCAGAGACCAAGTGAGCCTCCATCAGAGATGCCATCTATGACTCAGCAATGACCACCTATGGCAAACGTGTGAAGCGGAATGCAGACTGGTTTCAATCTCACATTGAAGAGCTGGAACCTGTCATAGCCGCTAAGTGCATTGCACTGCTGAACGGAGACTGCAACAACTACCGTGGAATCTCCCTGCTCAGCATAGTGGGGAAAGTCTTTGCTCAAGTTGCTTTAAACAGGCCCCAGAAGCTGGCTGAGCGTGTCTACCCTGAAGCAGAGTTTGTTTTTCGATCACAGAGATCCACCATTGACATGCTGTTCTCCCTTCGCCAGCTACAGGAGAAATGCCATGAACAGATGCCTCTCTACATTGCTTTCATTGATCTCACCAAAGCCTTTGACCTCGTCAGCAGACGTGGTCTCTTCAGACTACAAGAAAGCCCCCAACGAGTTAACATCCGTAGCATTTAAAGCAGCCAGAAGCGTTGCACAAAGAACAGCCAGGCGCCGAGCAAATGACTACTGGCAACACCTATGCAGTCATATTCAGCTGACCTCTCACACCGGAAACATCAGTGGAATGTATGATGACATTAAGAGAGCTTTTGGCCCAACCATCAAGAAGATCGCCTTCCTCAAATCTAAATCAGGGGACACAAACACTGACCAATGCAAGCAAATGGACCGCTGGGTTGAGCACTACCTGGAAGTGTACTCCAGGGAAAATGTTGTCACTGAGACCGCCCTCAATGCAGCCCAGCCTCTGCCAGTCATGGATGAGCTGGACGTAAAGCCATCAAAATTGGAACTCAGTGATGCCATTTATTCTCTAGCCAGCGGAAAAGCCCCTGGGAAGGACGGCACTACCCCCGAAATAATCAAGAGTGCCAAGCCTGCTATACTATCAGCACTGTACGAACTGCTTTGCTTGTACTGGGACGAGGGAGCAGTACCACAGGACAAGGGCAATGCAAATATCATCACCCTCTATAAGAACAAGGGTGACCGCAGTGACTGCAACAACTACCGTGGAATCTCCCTGCTCAGCATAGTGGGGAAAGTCTTTGCTCGAGTTGCTTTAAACATGCTCCAGAAGCTGGCTGAGCGCATCTACCCTGAGGCACAGTGTGGCTTTCGAGCACAGAGATCCACCATTGACATGCTGTTCTCCCTTCACCAGCTACAGGAGAAATGCCGTGAACAACAGATGCCCCTCTACGTTGCTTTCATTGATCTCACCAAAGCCTTTGACCTCATCAAAGGGTTGTTAACCTATGGAATTCCTTGCCCAGTGAAGTAGTTGACGCTACTTCATTAAACGTTTTTAAAGCGAAGGTAGATATCTTTTTGAACAATAAAGGAATTAAGGGATACGGTGAGAGAGCGGGTAAGTGGATCTGAGTCCACGAAAGGATCAGCCATGATCTTATTGAATGGCGGAGCAGGTTCGAGGGATAAACCAGGGTGTACAACCTTTGCTACACATGATGTGGATGTAGGGGAATCCATTCCTATAAAACAGCACCCTTACCACTTAAATCCAGACAAACAGGCCCAAGTAAAAGCAGAAATCCCATGCATGCTGGAAAACAACTTAATTGAACCAAGTCAAAGCAGCTGGAGTTCACCAAAAGTATGAATGCCTAAACCTGACAGGTCAATCCAACATTGCACCTGGTTTGATATCTTTTATTGTGGCGGACAAATAGAGTGTCTAATTTTGCTATTCTTAGGTAGGTAGAAAACTTTCTTGATATGCTGTGACCTATGGAGTCGTGGGACTGGATTAACAGTGCATTACTCCCTCCTTGGTCATGATAACACACACACATGGGGTTGGGATTTGTTTTAATCTGATATGATTACATTTGTTGGCTTCTTTTCACTTATAGACAGCTTGTATATTAATACTGCAACTAGAAATAATGAAATAGTTAATGTTGTTCATTGTCAGAATGCTTTACAGTTAAATGTGTCAGGGCACAATTTAGCTGATGCTGTGAAATAGTTTTTGCCAAAACTGCAGGATATCTGATTTGCTTTTCTTTACTTCTTTATGTAGCCACATTGTGGAACAAGATCACCAGGGCAGTCTTGAGACAAGGTGTGAAACAGCAGGAGAGGATGAGAAACAAGTTTCTATCTCTTGTTTTGTAGGAAATACCTCATTTCTGGATGTCTTTTTCACAATAAGACTTGTCATGCCATTATGAATCAGCAATAAATAATTTTGTGAGCAATTGCCGAACAGGATTTTCAGCTTTTACTGTCATGTACACAATTTAAGCATAAGGGACCATTCTTACAACTTAAGGAAAATAAAATAGAAAATACAGGCGGATTTGTTGTAGTAAAAGGGTATTAAGTGTGTGAATCATATTGCAGACATGACTGGAATAACAAGAAAAATCAATATGTTTCAATAAGGAGCTAAACAGTTGCTTGTGAGCAAATGGGATTTGAGGCTATTGGAAATGCAGCAACAGAATACTGTGGATGTGTGGACAAGATGTATCGAAGGTTGTCTCCTTCCATAACTAGTTGCTGAGTGACTATGTTGTTGTGTTACATAACTGCCATATTGAAGACAGTCTTTATGAAGTTTTGTTTTGTTCCTGATACCAAGGACTGGAACTTTACCATTTCCAGACTGGGGGATATAATTCATACCTTGGTTACTGCAATTGTTAACTCTATCGAGAGCCGACTAGTGAAACATAGCTGACAGTCTGTCTCTGGCTCAAAAATGCCCATAAACTTGTACAGAGCCAGTGCCACCAGTAATGTAACTTCATGCTATTGTTATGTGAGTAATGAAATAGGCAGCATAGTTTAGGATGACCTCAATTTTATAGAGGGTAGAATGTGCGAGACCAATGGGAGTGTGTTGGTAGTCAAGCCTGGAGGTGCTAAAGACATGAGTGAAGATTTCAGCAGCAGATGAGCTGAGGCTGGGATAAGTTGGGTGATGTTATGGAGGTGGAAATAGGCAGTGTTAGTGATGATGAAGGTAGGAGGTCAGAAGCTCACCTTGGGGTCAAACATGGTGAACAGTCTGGATTAGACTCAGAAGGTTACCTGGAAGAGTAACAAGGGAACGGAGTTTGTAGCGGGGGGACTGAAGACAATGACTTCAATCTTCCCAGTATTTAATTCAAGGGTATTTCTGCTCATCCAGGACTGGAGGTCCATCAAGAGGTCTGACAATATAGAGACAGTGGAGAAGTTGAGAGAGGTGGTGGTCAGGTAGATTTGGGTGTCATCAGCGTACTTGTGAAAACTAATGAGTGCTTTCGGATGATGTCACTGAGGGGCAGCATGCAGATGAGAAATAAGATGAGGACAAGGATCGATCCTCGGGGGAAACCATAGATAATGGTGCGGGAGTGGGAAGAGAAGCCATTGCAAGTGATACTTTGGCAACAATTAGAAAGAAAAGAACGGAGCTGGGCAAATGCAGTCCCAACCAGCTGGATGACAGTGGAGAGACATTGGAGGAGTACGGTGTGTTCAAATCTGTCAAAGGGTGCAGAACTTGCAAAGGTTCGAAAAGAATTAGGTTTTAAGCAAGTGAAGGGGAGGGGGGAGTGGGGTGGGGAGAGAATGAAGGGGAAAGTTTTTGATAGGACAGGATAGATTAAATAACAAAGCCATCCTGGGACAAAGGCAAAGTGTGTGTTAATGCTTGTGGTTCAAGACAAAACATTAGTCCAGAGAGAGTGTTCATAGCGGAATAATGAGCAGCTCTGATTACATGAAAAGAAGGCACACGGTGAAAAAATAATATATTACAAAGGTCAGTGATGCTCTGAAGTTATTGAACTCAATGTTCAGTCTGCAAGGCAGTAGAATGCTGAATCGAGAGATCAGGTGCTGCTCCTTGAGTTTGCGTTGATGTTCACTGGAACACTGGAGCAGGCCAAAGACACAAATGTTGGCATGAGAGTGGGGGGAGTGTTCAAATAGCAAGCAACCGGGAGCTCGGGGGCATGCTTTCAGACTGAGCAGTGGTGCTCAGCAAAATGATCACCCAATCTGTGACTGGTCTCCCCAATGTAGAGGAGACCGCATTGTGAGCAGCAAATACAGTACACTAAATTCAAAGATGGACAAGTAAATTGCTGCTTCACCTGAAAGGAGTGTTTGGGGCCTTGGATAGTGAGGAGAGAGGAAGTTAAAGTGCCGGTATTACACCTTCTGCAATTGCATGGGAAGGTGTCGTGGGAAAGAGACAAGGTGTCGGTGGTAATGGAGGAGTGGATCAGGGTGTCGCAGAGGGAATGATCCTTTAGAATGCTGGCAGTGGAGGGGAAGATGTATTTAGTGGTGACATCACACTGGAGGTGGCAGAAATGGCGGAGGATGATCCTCTGGATGTGGAGGCTGGTGGGGTGGAAAGTAAGGACAAGGGGAGCCCTGTCGCAGTTCTGGGAGGGAGGAGAAGGTGTGAGGGCAGATATGGGGGAAATGGGCCAGACTCGGTTGAGGGCTCTGTCATCCACAGTGGGGGGGAATCCTCAGTTGAGGAAAAAGGACCAGCGGAGAAAATATAAAGTCAAGATAGGAAGAAATAAGTTCAATGGGGCAGGAACAGGCTGAAACGATGGGTCTGCCAGGACAGTCCTGTTTGTGGATTTTGGGACCAACTGTGCAGTTTGTTTACCGCTGACCAAAACTGAAAGGAATTCCAATTTAATGTTAAAGTTAAGTTAAATGATAAATGCAACTTGACTCGATTTTAGAAAGAGATCAACCCTTGAAATTCCCACACTTACTAAATTCCCATGTTCGGCGCTCTGTCGCATAGCCATATGCAAGTGAGGTAAGGACAATGAATGAGGTCGTTGACCCATTTGCGACTCTGTACCCATGTTCAGGGGGTGACTCCATGGCTGCTGACCTCCTCTACAATCTCCATCCAGGCTAGCTCGGTCATGTGGGAGGACCTCTTTTTTGCATCACTGGAGTAGAGGAACTCCCACCTTTCCCTTGCAGCCTGGAGGAGAATCTCGAGGGAGGCAGCGCTAAACCATGGCGCCAACCGATGTCTTCCTTCAGTCATGGTCGCTGCAGGCTCGGGTTTAGCTCCCTGCCTATCAGGCAGCAAAGGCAGTAGAATGGGTCGTGATGCAGCAAAGGTCATTCAGGAAGGCACGCTCTCAAAACAGGCAGGAGTGAATGTAGGGTTGGTAGGCCTTTAAAAAGGGTGGCACCATTACTCCCGAGTCATCTGACAGCGTATTTGGCATTTGTCTCCCACCCCACCGTGGCCCGGTGGTGCCCCGTGCCTCCAGTAAGCAAATGGCCATCGGCCACATGATCCCAATGGGACAGCTGCCCACATGACAAATGGGAACGGCACCCATTTCCGGGGGTCATTGAATTCAGCTCACAGTGTGGGTAATTCCCTGGGTGTTGTTCCTGATCACTGTGCGGTGTCTGCTGCTGACAAGTGTCTACTTGAATGTTGGACCAGTAAAAGATTTAATCAGCCATGTTAGGTGCCACGGCAAAATCACCTTCTCCATCCTCTGCCCAACCTCAAACTTTATGAATGGTAAGTTGAGAGTGGGCTCCAGTACTGAAATCTAGCAAGGAACCTGTATAAACCCGGATTTAAAACTAACCTGACAAGCATGAATGGGGCGGGCTCGAGGCGGACGTCTGTTTTACATCCCATCCAATTATGGGCAACATTGAAGCCAATGGACAGCAAAATCGGGTGGGCTGTAAACCGGGTGGCCGTCCTGAACTCACCAAGTTCCTGCCCGGGGTGTAGGAGGGGACATTGGGTTAAGATCTAGGTTGAAATTAGATGCAAAGAATAACAGAAAATCAAATCCACAAATTAGATACATCAAAATAAACATCAGCAATGAGATGGGTTGGAACAGGAAAGAGTGACAATCACTCTCAATGGATATAGTTCTAACGAAGGAGGAAATCTAAACAAGAATCAGAGGAAGACACCGAGCCATGAGGAGAGAGTGGGTCTGGGGATTCATTTCTGGATTATTCCAGCAAACAGCTGAGATGGAGAGGAGAGGGTGAAACATCTCTTTCTGTGCAGCAAACATCTGCGTTGTGAAAGGGCAGTGGCAAAATTGACCAAAAGGGAACATTCTGTCATTACCTGTAGGACATGAAGATACCTGTCTTGTGAACACACATCAAGGATACAGAACCTTCTAGAGAGGAAGAGGGAGAACCTTTATAAAAAATCAGTGCTGGAAATAATAGCAGAATATTCTCATTTACTCCCGGACATGAAAATGGCAGCAATGGATTGGCTGAGCGTTTTACACCCTGTCCAATTTCCGACATTGAATATTGGGGAAACCTTCAACTTCCGCTGATGAAATAAATTCGATGGTATTGGATGAGCCGTTGGCTGGAATTTAACACCCACCCCTCACCCCAACACTGGTCGTGTGCTGGAAGGTAGGAGTGCCATGAAATCATGTGGGGGGTGGGGGGAGATGGGGGGGTGGAGTTGTAGTGGGGGGGCCGTGCCGGTAACCTGTCCGCCCCCCACTGCTATTTTACCAGCGGGGAGGAAGGTGGCAAATGGCCACCCCAGGCCAATTGAGGCCCTTAACTGTCTAATTTATTGCTTCTTAAGGGCCTGTTCCAGCAATACCAGCAGGAGTCAAACACTACAGCACCTGAGAAGCCCACCCAGTAATACCTGGTGACATCCTTGCAGGCTGGGGATGGCCCTCCTGACTGAGCACCCTGTGCCCAATGGAGGGCTCCTCGCCAGTACGGCCCATCCCTGGTAATACTAATGCCTCACCCTGCTCTCCGACACATGCCCCCCTTCACCGGGGCCTAGCAATTAACCCCGACAAGCCCCAGCCCCACTTGCCTTCTCCCAGGCCAGCATCCATCGCAGCTCTTCTCGCTGGGTGCTTCTCCAGCAGTGGCCACCAGTCTCTATGGCACTGCTAGGACTGAAGAACTGCTGGGTCTCTGATTGGTCAGAAGGTCTTGGAGGTGGGACTTGCTGCCTCAGAGGGTGGAAGTCCTGACTGAAGCCAATTAAGGGCCTGAGCCACGAAAATAGCAGCGAGACCCCCAGGCCCAGTGGAGGTGGGCTCTCCCCCAACATTTGAGCCAGTGGGCAGGGCCACCCCATCAATGTTAAATTTCACTATCCATTGCAATCAATTTAAAATAAATCTGTGAGAGCGGTATTATGGGAGGATGAGGTTATATTGCTTGTTTAACACTATCACAAAGAGACAATTATGCACATATCTGTCTATCCATCAGCCTGTCTGCGGATGTATCTGTCAGTCTGCTAAATACATCATCCATCTAACTGTCTGCCTGTCTGTCTGTCCTTCTGTCTGACTTTCTGTCTATCTGTCTGTCTCTTTGTTAACCTCTGTATCTAAGTTGAGGTGTGGGGGATGGGGGGTTCTGCGATTATAGACCAAGACATCAGTGCAAAAGACAAGGATGAAGCATTTGCAACCATCGTCAGCCAGAAGTGCTGAGTAGATGATCCATCTCAGCCTCTTCCTGAGGTTCCCAGCATCACAGATGCCAGTCTTCAGCCAATTCAATTCACTGCACAAGATATCAAAAAGGCTGAAGGCACTGGGTACAGAAAAGACTATGGGCCCTGATAACATCCTGGCTGTATTACTGAAGAGTTGTGCTCAGGAACTAGCTGTGCCCCTGGCCAAGCTGTTCCAGTACAATCCTGACATCTACCAAAAAGTATGGAAAATTGTCCAAGTATAACCTGTCCACAAAAAGAAAGAGAAATCCAATCTGGCCATTTACCGCCCATCAGTCTACTATCAATCATCTACAAAGTGATGGAAGGTGTCATTGACAGTGCTATCAAGTGGCACTTACTCAGCAATAACCCGCTCACTGATGCTCAGTTTGGTTCTGCCAGGGGAACTCTGCTCAGACAAAATTACAGTTTTGGTCCAATCATGGAAGAAAGAGCTGAATTCGAGAAGTGAGATGAGAGCAGCTGCCCTTGACATCAAGGCAACATTTGACCAAGTTTGGCATCAAGAGTCTCAGCAAAATTGAAGTAATGGAAATCAGGGGAAAACGCTCCACTGGTTGGAATCAAACGTGGCATAAAGGAAGATGGTTGTGGTTGTTGGAGGTCAATTATCTCAGCCCCAGGACACAGAGTCAGTTATGGCAAAGAAGGAAGCCATTCGGCCATTAGGTCCATGATGGCTCTCCATGGAGCTATCCAGTCAGTCCCACACCCCTGCTCGATCCCCGTAGCCCAGCAAGCTAATTTCCTTCCAGTGTTCATCTAATTTACTTTTGAAGTCATTGATTGTCTCCACTTCCACCATCCTTGTGGACAGTGAGTTCCAGGTAATTGCCACCCACTGTGGAAAAAAAGTTCTTCCTCAGATCCCCCCTGCATCTCTTGTCCAAATCCTTCAGTCTGTTTCCCAAGACTTTGTACTATTAGTTAAAGAGAACAATTTTTCCTTGTCTAACTTATCGCAGCTTGCCATAATCTTGTACACTCCAAATAAATCCTACCTCAATCTCCATTGTTCTAAGCAAAACAATCCCAACATTTGCAGCCGAAATCTGTAACTAAGATCCCCTATCCCTGGAGCCATTCTGGTAAATCTCCTCTGCATCCGCTCAAGGCCCCTCACACCTTCCCAAAGTATGTGACCAGAACTGGATGCAATACTCCAGTTGGAGCCGAACAAGAGATTGACAAAGGTTCAACATAACTAACCTACTTTTCTACTCAATGCCTCCACTCATGAAGCCCAATATCCTAACTGCTCCGAAGTTCCGGAGTTCCGAAGAAGGGTCACTGACCCGAAACGTTAACTCTGCTTCTCTTTCCACAGATGCTGCCAGACCTGCTGAGTGATTCCAGCATTTCTTGTTTTTATCCTAACTGCTTTACTGTTTACCTGTTAGCCTTACATCAGTTGGGAAAATGCTAGAATCTGGTCCAGAGGATGTGATAAATGGACACTTGGATAATAATGATCAGACTGGGAATAGTCAACATGGATTTATGAATGGGAAATTATGTTTGATGATCATGTTGGAGTGTTTTGAGGATGTTACGAACAGAATTGATAAAGGGGAATCGGAGTACATGGATTTTCAGAAGGCTTTTGATGAAGTCCCCCACAGGAGATTGGTTCGCAAAATTAAAGCACATGGGATAGGAGGTAATATACTGGCATTGATTGAGGATTGGCTAACAGGCAGATAGCAGAGAGTAGGAATAAATGGGTCATTCTTACATTGACAGGCTGTGACTAGTGGAGTACTGCAGAGATCAGTGCTTGGGCCCCAGCTGTTCACAATATAAATATCAATGATTTGGCTGTGGGGACCAAATGTCGCATTTCCGAGTTCGCGGATGACACAAAACTAGGTGGGAATGTGTGTTGTGAGGAAAATGCAAAGTGGCTTCAAGGGGATTTGGAAAGAATAGTGAGTGGGCAAGAACGTGGCAGATGGAATATAATGTGGAGAAATATGAAGTTATTCACTTTGGCAGGAGGAATAGATGTGCAGAGTATTTTTTAAATGGTAAGAGATTAGAAAGTATTGATTTACAAAGGAACCTGGGTGTCCTTGTCAATAAGTCACTGAAAGCTAACATGCAGGTGCAGCAAGCAATTAGGAAGGCTAATGGTATTTATTAAGAGATACAACACTGAAACAGGCCCTTTGGCCCACCGAGTCTGTGCCGACCATCAACCACCCATTTATACTAACTCTAGTATAAATCCTAGCAAGATGGCTCCTGGGCTGTAAGCTCCCCAGGAAGCTCCCTTGCTGTTCAACTCTATCCATGGCCATCTGCTCCCATTCTTAGTGTTTTCTCCCCCAATCTACCCTCTTAAAGTGTTTCAACTCCCCTGGCTCTTTAAATCAGTTCATTTTAGCCCTAACTAAAAGCTAACAGTTAGTTTAGTTTCTGTTACCTGGGCCCACTGCCCTCCCCCAGCCACATCTGCTCTTTGTTTTCTCAATGAAATTGATCCGGATGAAACTGACAAGCACAGCTGTCGATACTTTAATCTCCGATCCTGATGTCTTCACTGTCCAGAGTGTCTGCGGCCACGGCGTGCGGTAAGTCCATTGAGGTGAAGAAGGAGCAGCGGGACCCTAGGGAAGCCTTGAGAAAAGGTGCCCCGAACACCCAAAAAACACACGAACGGCTCCTCGGCCGCAAATTCAAAGCACGCGCGGGAGATGGCTCGGAGAGCATCTGCAGCGCACTGTCGGCAATGCTATATGCCTTTATATAAACCACATCAAAAAACCCTGAGCGAATATAATTATCTTTGTAAGTCTGCCAAAAGATGCTTCACCTCCTGAAGGACGTGGATGAGCTTTCCGGACGTTTATGGTGGGCACTGAGGAAATGGCTTGTTACCTGCACCCGCTTTCCCCCCCCTTCACCCCCCCACCCCCCGCCCCCTTCCCTGCTCCACCCTCTCAGCTCACCCCCTCACAACCCCGTCCCAGCAACCCCCTCTCACCATCTTCCCCCTGCACCCCCTTCCCCTGCACCCTACCACCACCTTACAGCCCCCTTCGCAGCTCCCCCTCGCACCTCCCTCCCTCCACCCCTCCCCCTCTCATCCCCTCCTCCCACTGGCATCATCCTACACCTGTGTAGGGGCCCTAACAGCCCCACTGCCTTGTGGGCATCTCGGGAGAGACCAAGGCTAAGGGAGTAAACCCTAACAGATAATTCGGAGCGGAACCCCGTAGGCGGTCATGTGTCACCTTTGGCATGTTTCCGGCAGTTCCTGCAGCCATACCGGTGCCAAACGTCGTGCTCTGCACTCCTTTGGACCCCACCAAAAAGACCGAGAGGGGGGTTTTGACGACTGGGCAACTCTCAACCTCCATAGATTCGCCCAGGCATGCGCCATGGAGAGGTCACTCCATAGTTGCCTCACAGCGACTGACACAACACGGAAGGCAGCAGTTACGGGTTATAAGTCCAGATAAATTGGCGTAGAAACTGGGCGCCACGGGTTGCCTTTGTCGGTGGGAGAGGTCATTGCACATCACTGGACAGCAACCGCTCGCCTCAAACCGGGCAACCCCCGGTCAATAAGGTTCTGTCCCGCCACAGTCTACCTGCTTCAATGGGTGCTTGGAACTCAGGGTCATTGCCCGAAAGGTGGACTGATACACCGCACCAAACAACACGAAAAAAGAAAAGAAGGTACCAGCCCTTCGCTTTGCAGGCTGGAACGTCAGAACTATGTTTCCTGGCCTATCGGAAGAACTTACACAAATCAACGACTCTCTGAAGACCGCCATCATTAACAACGAGCTCAGTAGACTCAATGTAGACATTGCAGCACTTCAGGAGACACGCCTCCCCGCGAGTGGATCTCCAACAGAGCAAGACTACACCTATTTCTGGCAGGGCAGGGATCCTGAAGAACCAAGACAGCACGGAGTGGGCTTCGCCATCAGAAACTCCTTGCTCAGCATGATAGAGCCTCTCTCAAATGGCTCGGAACGCATACTGTCCATCCAACTGCTCACCACCTCTGGTCCAGTACACCGACTCAGCATCTATGCTCCGACACTCTGCTCCCCACCTGAACCTAAAGATCAGTTCTACGAGGAACTCCATAACATCATTAGCAGCATCCCCAACACCGAACACCTATTCCTACTGGGGGACTTTAATGCCAGGGTTGGGGCCGACCATGACTCATGGCCCTCCTGCCTTGGGCGCTATGGCGTTGGAAGGATGAATGAGAACGGGCAGAGACTGCTTGTGTTGTGTACCTATTATAACCTCTGCATCACCAACTCGTTCTTTCACACTAAACCCTGTCACCAGGTTTCATGGAGGAACCCAAGATCGCGTCGTTGGCACCAGCTTGACCTCATTGTCACAAGGCAAGCCACCTTAAACAGTGTTCAAATCACACGCAGCTTCCACAGTGCGGACTGCGACACCGACCACTCCCTGGTGTGCAGCAAGGTTAGACTCAGACCAAAGAAGTTGCATCATTCCAAGCAGAAGGGCCACCCGCGCATCAACGCAAACAGAATTTCTCACCCACAGCTGTTACAAAAATTTCTAAACTCACACTTGTAACAGCCCTTCAAAACACTCCCAAAGGGGTTGCTGTGACCAAGTGGGCCCACATCAGAGACGCCATCTGTGAGTCAGCCTTGACCACCTATGGCAAAAGCGCGAAGAGAAATGCAGACTGGTTTCAATCTCATAATGAAGTGCTGGATCCTGTCATAGCCGCTAAGCACATTGCATTCTTGAACTACAAGAAAGCCCCCAGCGATTTAACATCCGCAGCACTTAAAGCAGCCAGAAGCACTGCACAAAGAACAGCCAGGCGCTGCGCAAACGACTACTGGCAACAACTATGCAGTCATATTCAGCTGGCCTCAGACACCGGAAACATCAGAGAAATGTATGATGGCATTAAGAGAGCTCTTGGGCCAACCATCAAGAAGATCGCCCCCCTCAAATCTAAATCAGGGGACATAATCACTGACCAACGCAAACAAATGGACCAATGGGTTGAGCACTACCTAGAACTGTACTCCAGGGAGAATGCTGTCACTGAGACTGCCCTCAATGCAACCCAGCCTCTACCAGTCATGGATGAGCTGGACATACAGCCAACCAAATCGGAACTCAGTGATGCCATTGATTCTCCAGCCAGCGGAAAAGCCCCTGGGAAGGACAGCATTACCCCTGAAATAATCAAGAGTGCCAAGCCTGCTATACTCTCAGCACTACATGAACAGCTATGCCTGTGCTGGGACGAGGGAGCAGTACCCCAGGACATGCGCGATGCCAATATCATCACCCTCTATAAAAACAAAGGTGACCGCGGTGACTGCAACAACTACCGTGGAATCTCCCTGCTCAGTTTAGCGGGGAAAGTCTTTGCTCGAGTCACTCTAAACAGGCTCCAGAAGCTGGCCGAGCGCGTCTACCCTGAGGCACAGTGTGGCTTTCGTGCAGAGAGATCGACCGTTGACATGCTGTTCTCCCTTCGTCAGATACAGGAGATATGCTGTGAACAACAGATGCCCCTCTACATTGCTTTCATTGATCTCACCAAAGCCTTTGACCTCGTCAGCAGACGTGGTCCCTTCAGACTACTAGAAAAGATTGGATGCCCACCAAAGCTACTAAGTATCATCATCTCATTCCATGTCAATATGAAAGGTACAATTCAACATGGTGGCTCCTCATCAGAGCCCTTTCCTATCCTGAGTGGTGTGAAACAGGGCTGTGTTCTCGCACCCACATTTTTTGGGATTTTCTTCTCCCTGCTGCTTTCACATGCGTTCAAATCCTTTGAAGAAGGAATTTTCCTCCACACAAGATCAGGGTGCAGGTTGTTCAACCTTGCCCGGCTAAGAGCGAAGTCCAAAGTACGGAAAGTCCTCATCAGGGAACTCCTCTTTGCTGACGATTCTGCTTTAACATCTCACACTGAAGAGTGCCTGCAGAGTCTCATCGACAGGTTTGCGGCTGCCTGCAAAGAATTTGGCCTCACCATCAGCCTCAAGAAAACGAACATCATGGGGCAGGATGTCAGAAATGCTCCATCCATCAATATTGGTGACCACGCTCTGGAAGTGGTTCAAGAGTTCACCTACCTCGGCTTAACTATCACCAGTAACCTGTCTCTAGATGCAGAAATCAACAAGCACTGTTGAAAGGCTTCCACTGCTATGTCCAGACTGGCCAAGAGAGTGTGGGGAAATGGCACACTGACACGGAACACAAAAGTCCGAGTGTATCAAGCCTGTGTCCTCAGTACCTTGCTCTATGGCAATGAGGCCTGGACAACGTATGTCAGCCAAGAGCGACGTCTCAATTCATTCCATCTTCGCTGCCTCCGGAGAATACTTGGCATCAGGTGGCAGGACCGTATCTCCAACACAGAAGACCTCGAGGCGGCCAACATCCCCAGCATATACACCCTACTGAGCCAGCGGCGCTTGAGATGGCTTGGCCATGTGAGCCGCATGGAAGATGGCAGGATCCCCAAAGACACATTGTACAGCGAGCTCGCCACTGGTATCAGACCCACCTGCCGGCCATGTGTCCGCTTT
The DNA here is from genome assembly GCF_036365525.1 of Heterodontus francisci. Classification (NCBI taxonomy): domain Eukaryota; kingdom Metazoa; phylum Chordata; class Chondrichthyes; order Heterodontiformes; family Heterodontidae; genus Heterodontus; species Heterodontus francisci. Next base: position 32,170,144 of record NC_090410.1, read on the forward strand.
AAAGACGTCTGCAAACGCGACATGAAATCCTGTGACATTGATCACAAGTCGTGGGAGTCAGTTGACAGGGTTCGCCAGAGCTGGCGGGCAGCCATATAGGCGGGGCTAAAGTGTGCCGAGTCGAAGAGACTTAGTAGTTGGCAGGAAAAACGACAGAGGCGCAAGGGGAGAGCCAACTGTGTAACAGCCCCGACAAACAAATTTTTCTGCAGCACCTGTGGAAGTGCCTGTCACTCTAGAATTGGCCTTTTTAGCCACTCCAGGCGCTGCTTCATAAACCACTGACCACCTCCAGGCGCTAACCCATTGTCTCTCGAGACAAGGAGGCCAAAGAAGACACTAATCCCATATTCCTACCACATCCCCACCTGCCCCTATATTCCCCTACCACCTACCTCTACAAGGGGCAATTTATAATGGCCAATTTACCTATCAACCTGCAAGTCTTTCGGTGGTGATAGGAAACCGGAGTACCCTGCGAAAACCCAGGCAGACACAGGGAGAGCTTGCAAACTCCACACAGGCAGTACCCAGAATTGAACCCAGGTCGCTGGAGCTGTGAGGCTGCGGTGCTAACCACTGCGCCACTGTGCCAACCATATGTTAGCCTTCATCGCAAAAGGATTTGAATACAAGAAGTAGTGAAGTCTTGCTTCAATTGTATAGAACTTTGGTTAGTCTGCACTTGGAGTACTGTGTGCAGTTTTGGTCTCCTTACCTTAGCAAGGATTATTGCCATAGAGGGAGTGCAGCGAAGGTTCACCAGACTTATTCCTGGAATGGCGGGATTGTCCTCTGAAGAGAGTTTGGGGAAACTGGGCCGTATTCTCTAGTGATTTGAAGAATGAGAGGTGATCCCAATGAAACCTACAAAATACTTAAAGGGATAGACAGGGTAGATGCAGCTGAGATGTTTCCCCTGTTTGGGGAGTCTAGAACCAGGCAACACAATTTCAAAATAAGGGGAATAGAGATAAGGAGAAATTTCTTGATTCAGAGGGTTGTGAATCTTTGGAATTCTCTACCTCAGAGGGCTGTGCAAGCTCAGTTGTTGGGTATGTTTAAAGCAGATATTGACAGATTTCTAAATACAAATGACATGAGGGGATATGAAGATAGTGTAGGAAAAAGGTGTTGAAGTGAATGATCAGCCATGATCACATTGAATGGCATGGCAGGCTTGATGGGCTGAATGGCCTACTCCTGTTCCTATCTTCCTACTAACCACTCTCAACAGGTCCTGTCACCTTCAAAAATCGATACACATGTACCCGCAGGTCCCTCTGTTCATCCACACTCTTTAGAACTGTACCATTAAGTATATATTACCTCTCACTCTTCCTTCCGACAAAATGCATCACCTCACACTTTTCAATATTAAATTCCATTTGCCACCTCTCTGCCCATTCTGCTAGCCTATCACTATGTCCTGTTGCAGGTGGTTCTTATCATTCTCAGTGTTTGCCACAACTCCAATTTTGGTGTCATGTGCAAATTTTGAGATTCTATTCTGTTTTCCAAGATCCAAATCATTTATATATAACAAGAAGAGCAGTTGTCCCAGCACTGACCCTTAGGGAACACCACTGTCTACCATCCTCCAGTCTGAAAAATAGCCATTTGCTACAACTTGCTGTTTTCTGTCTTTAAACCAATTTTTTTTCATCCAGTTGGACAATGACCCTCCTATTCTTTAAGCCTCAATTTTATTAGCCAGGCTTTTATGTGCTACCTCATCAAATACTTTCTTAAAATCCATATAAACAACATCCACCACATTCCCTTCATCAACCTTCTCTGTTACATCATCAAAAAATTCATTTAGGCAAGCATGATTACGCTTTTACAAATCCGTGCTGGCTTTCCCTAATTAACTTGAATCGCTCCAAATGTCTGTTGAATTTTTCCTGATAATTGTTTCTAACACCTTATCCACTACTGATGCTAAACTAACTGGCCTGTACTTGCCAGGACTCACCTTACACCCTTTCTTGAATAAGGATTTCACATTTGTCACTTTCCAATCCTTTCGTTATCTCCATCTCCACTTTCTTTAGCAACCTGGGATGCAAGTCATCCTGACTTATCTAACCAAGCATAGTCAGCCTTTTTACTGCCTTCCCGTCTCAATTTTTATCCTCTACTCTCTCCGCTTCCCCTGTATTTTGTCAGATTCCACTTCCTTAGTGAACCCTGATACAAAGTATTCATTAAGTATATATGTCTTGCCCTGCACCTCGAAGCATATATTACACTCTTTGTCCCTAATAGGCCCCACTCCACCTCTTACTATCTGCTTCCATTTTTGGGTCCTCTTTTATGTTGATTGCCATTCTATTCTCATATTCTCTCTTTGCCAGTCTTATTTTACTCTACACCTCCCCTCTCTACTTATTGTATTTGGCCTGGTTCTCACTTGAAGAATTCACCTAACATGCATCATACACCCTCTTTTGTTCGAGGAAGGTACTGCCCTCGAAGGTGGAAATTTTAGTACTCGAGCACTGAAAACCACAAGAAAACCTGAAATGAAGTGTTTAAATTATTGGGAGGGATCAATTTAGTTTCCCGCTTCCAATTTCCCATTCGTCTTTGTGTTTGATCCCAGATGTGAACCCCCACATTTCTGTTACGGTCAAGTGAGGAGGGGTCAAAAAGCTTCCCTCTTTTCCCTCTCCTTGTTTCACCACAACAGGTGGATGTACTGGTCAATTCAGTGAGTGTTTGATTTCTTACTTGCTATGATCATAACAAGAACCAACTGGAAAGGTTTTCTTGAGTTAACAAAGAAAGAGATTAACTTTATTGCATCCTAAACTGAACTAATAAAATAATAAACAATGCACACACACACACACACACACACACACACACACACACACACACACACACACACACACACACACACACACACACACACACACACACACACACACACACACTGGAGGTTTACACACACACAAATAGTTACAGAGTGGGGAAAGGTAGATTGGTTGAGTTAGTGTCCACAGAAAAAAGGGGTATATATTCTGTGAAGTTTGATGATATGGCTGGCTTTTAGCTGAATTCAGTGGTCCTGAGGCTTTTAGTTTGAAGAGACAGATGACTGGTTTGGTGGGTCTCTTGGAGACAGCGATGCAGATGATTTCCTCCAAAGGGGTTTCTGGTTGTAGCCGCAGTATGCAAATGTGGTCAGTCACCAGGCAGGATTTGAAACCTTTAAGCTGGAATGCAGAGAAAAGGAGAAGGACTTCCCACTTGGGTCTGCATTTGTCAGAGTCCTGTTTCTCCCTTCTCTACTGCAGAAAGACACAAGCTTAAAACCACAGATGGGGAGGACTTGCACATGACAGTCACTCTGTGATTCAAAACATAGCAGTTAGCAGTATTTCTCTCTTGTTAAAAAGAAAAAGTACAAACAGTTCCCTTAAACTTCCTGGGTCTTGGTTCTTTCTGGGAAATGCAGCCATTTCATCTCCCTCCTCACAGTCTTTTGCAGTGTAGGATACAGTGTTACAAACTAGGCGATCATCTGAAGCTGCCAGCAAAGTCATCCTTTTAGCTGGTCTTTTCAAATGTCTTTTAAACAAATTATAAATTCAGATCTCTAGTCAGTGGATTAAAAAACAGTATCATTCAACAAATCACATTGGCATAACAATATCCTGGTACATTGAGCACCCAATCCTTGCCATTTTTAATCCACATTTCCGTTATTGCTGCTACATCATATTCCCATACTGCTATTTGTGCTTGTAACTTACGAACCTTAATCACCACATTTAATGCATTTACACTCAACATTGTAATCCTGTCTTTGTATTCTCATAGTCCTCCTCAGTCCACTCTCATCTAATACAGAACTACTCCCTATTCTAGTTCACTCTCACATTATGTACCTTATTCCTCCTTCTGACTCCTATATGCTGGTGCCATCCTCCTGCCAATTTAGTTTAAACCCTCCCCAACCACACCATTGAATCTCCCTGCATGGACTTTGGTCCCAGTCCTGTTGATGCATAAGCTGTCTTTTTTAAATAGAAACATAGAAAAATAGGAGCAGGAGTAGGCTATTCGGCCCTTCAAGCCTGCTCCGCCATTCAATATGATCATGGCTGATCATCCAAACTCAGTAACCTGTTCCTGCTTTCTCCCCGATCACATTAGCCCGAAGAACTATATCTAACTCTTTCTTAAATATATTTAATGATTTGGCCTCAACTGCTTTCCTCAACCCTTATCCTTAGACTGTGACCCCTGGTCCTGAACTCCCCCACCATCTGGAAAATCCTTCCTGCATCCAGTCTGTCCAGCCCTATTAGAATTTTGTAGTCAAGAGTGACTGCATCAAGGACACAGCTTCAGACACAACTTTCTTGTGATCTTCTCACATCCAAAATCACTCTTTGCTTCCCTCACACGTGTTTTAAATTCTGCCGTTTCTGATCACAGCACATGGACATTTTAAAGACCTTTGACTCATGGCCAATCTCCTGTAATTGCTCCTTTTCTGCCACGAGCATTCTGTTCATTTATTCTCCATTTCTTTCAATAACATCTTTCAACAGATCGATTAAGATGAAGACAGGATGTTTTGGATCTTGCTGCACTGACCTAGCTTGACAAAATGGCACATTTGAGCCCTCATTGGCAGCTATGTGGCATCCACCTCAACTGTTCAGAGAAAAGCACCAACTACCAGGTAAACAGAAGCCAGTTTTCAGTTAGTATCCCCCCATCACAATATTCCCCAAGAAAGTATCATGAGCTTCTGGGCTGCTGTCCCTCGAAAGGCCGGCTCTGCTTTCACAGCTTGTTCACCAAACAGTCCCATGGATAGAAATGTATCTGGATTCAAGACACAAACGAACATTGGTGTGAATGGGACCTGTATCCCCAGGAACAGCAGTGGGAGCAGAGCAAACCGAAGGGCGTAATATTGAGAATGGATGTTCGATGAGGCAATACTGCAGGAAAATGACAATGGAATGGAAGGAGGAAAGTAAAGGAGGGATATTGACTGTGAAAGGAGGACAAGCTGGGAGAAGAGAAGGGTTTGAATTATGGAGCATCAAGCACAGGCATGTGAGAGTGCGAGCATTTGAAGGAGCAAATTGTTTTCCATGAGCAACAATTTGTTTCCAGTTGGAATAGATTGATTTTTCACTGTGTTCTGTTAACATGTGCAGCAGAGACCAGATGTTGATGCAGCCACAACTCAGTGTAATAACCACTGTGTGATCATGGTGCTACACATCAGCTGTGGAGGTTGGGCACAAACCAAAGCAATATCACGAATGGCATTACTGAGAAACACACATCTTTAAAGGCAACATAATGAAAGCCAAGAGCTGTTCAGGTGATGAATACTCAGTGAATATTCAGTGACTGATGAATGCCATCCCACGGATCTGTCCAGATTTTGTGGGACAGTGTGTGAAGCAACTTCGACTCCGACTATGCTGGGCAACCAAATAAGGATAATTTTACGTCAATGCAATTTTATTGCCCCATTACACAGGTTCCTTTTGAGGTTGATTAATATTTAACTTTGTGCCACACAGATTAAATTACAAGTTTCAAAAGGGAATTGGATAAAGACAGAAAAAGTGAAATGTTTAGGCTGATGGGGAAGGAGCAGTGGAGTGGGAATTATTGGATAGTTCTTTCCAAGAGCCAGCACGGACATGATGGGCGGAATGACCTCCTTCTGTGCTGTAAGATTCTATGGCACACTCAATCCCCTGTTGGGCTTCAAAATTTTTCCATCAGCAATTAAAATACCCAACTGTCCTGCTCTGCATCCTTCCCTGTCTCAAACACATTTATTGACCTATCAGATCCTGGTTTTCTGTGGTTACCTACCACTGGGATCCTTGTCTGTGAGAAATGATTAACGCAGCATAATTCCAGGGACTGTAATGAAAAGCTTTTGTTGCAATTGAAATTTAATTTCACATAAACTGACTGTTGTATAATCTTTTGGCGTTAGCATATTCTGTCTCCTTGTAAGATTTTTCTTCACAGTCTTTGTCCTTTCAGGAGTTACAGGAGGAGTGAGTGATGCAGACACAGTACCAACAAATCAGCTCGAAGCCTTGAAAGCTGCTCTGGACAAGCTGATGGTTAGTGAATGCAGATTTTATTTCCCTTTTGGTCCAAACCTTTACATTTAAAGGCATGAAGGTAGACAGGAAATGGCTAGCATTTAAATAATTAAGACATGCTTTACAACAACTATACATTCCATTGAACATAAAACCCGACAGGAAAAATAGAACATAGAACATAGAACATTACAGCGCAGTACAGGCCCTTCAGCCCTCGATGTTGCGCCGACCTGTGAAACCATCTGACCTACACTATTCCATTTTCATCCATATGTCTATCCAATGACCACTTAAATGCCCTTAAAGTTGGCGAGTCTACTACTGTTGCAGGCAGGGCGTTCCACGCCCCTACTACTCTCTGAGTAAAGAAACTACCTCTAACATCTGTCCTATATCTATCACCCCTCAACTTAAAGCTATGTCCCCTCATGTTTGCCATCACCATCCGAGGAAAAAGGCTCTCACTATCCACCCTGTCCAGCCCTCTGATTATCTTATATGTCTCTATTAAGTCACCTCTTCTCCTCCTTCTCTCTAACGAAAACAACCTCAAGTCCCTCAGCCTTTCCTCGTAAGACCTTCCCTCCATACAAGGCAACATCCTAGTAAATCTCCTCTGCACCTTTTCCAAAGCTTCCACATCCTTCCTATCATGCGGTGACCAGAACTGCACGCAATACTCCAGGTGCGGCCGCACCACAGTTCTGTGCAGCTGCAGCATGACCTCGTGGCTCCTAAACTCGATCCCCCTACTAATAAAAGCTAACACACCATATGCCTTCTTAACAGCTCTATTAACCTGGGTGGCAACTTTCAGGGATTTATGTACCTGGACACCAAGATCTCTCTGCTCATCTACACTACCAAGAATCTTCCCATCAGCCCAGTATTCTGCAATCCTGTTACTCCTTCCGAAGTGAATCACCTCACACTTTTCCGCATTAAACTCCATTTGCCATCTCTCAGCCCAGCTCTGCAGCCTATCTATGTCCCTCTGTAACCTACAACATCCTTCGGCACTATCCACAACTCCACCGACCTTCGTGTCATCCGCAAATTTACTAACCCACCCTTCTACACCCTCATCCAGGTCATTTATAAAAATGACAAACAGCAGTGGCCCCAAAACAGATCCTTGCGGTACACCACTGGAAACTATACTCCAGGATGAACATTTACCATCAACCACCACCCTCTGTCTTCTTTCAGCCAGCCAATTTCTGATCCAAAGCACTAATTCACCTTCAATCCCATAATTCTGTATTTTCTGCAATAGCCTACCGTGGGGAACTTTATCAAACGCCTTACTGAAATCCATATAGACCACATCCACGGCTTTACCCTCATCCACCTGTTTGGTCACCTTGTCAAAAAACTCAATAAGGTTTGTGAGGCACGACCTACCCTTCACAAAACCGTGTTGACTATCTCTAATGAACTTATTCTTTTCAAGATGATTATAAATCCTATCTCTTATAACCTTTTTCAACATTTTACCCACAACTGAAGTAAGGCTCACAGGTCGATAATTACCAGGGCTTTCTCTACTCCCCTTCTTGAACAAGGGGACAACATTTGCTATCCTCCAGTCTTCTGGCACTATTCCTGTCGACAATGACGACATAAAAATCAAGGACAAAGGCTCTGCAATCTCCTCCCTGGCTTCCCAGAGAATCCTAGGATAAATCCCATCTGGCCCAGGGGACTTATCTATTTTCACACTTTCCAAAATTGCTAACACCTCCTCCTTGTGAACCTCAATCCCATCTAGCCTAGTAGTCTGTATCTCAGTATTCTCCTCGACAACATTTTCTTTCTCCACTGTAAATACTGACGAAAAATATTCATTTAACACTTCCCCTATCTCCGCCGATTCCACACACAACTTCCCACTACTATCCTTGATTGGCCCTAACCTATCTCTAGTCATTCTTTTATCCTGATATACCTATAGAAAGCCTTAGGGTTTTCTTTGATCCTATCCGCTAATGACTTCTCGTGTCCTCTCCTTGCTCTTCTTATCTCTCCCTTTAGATCCTTCCTGGCTAGCTTGTAACTCTCAAGCGCCCTAACTGAGCCTTCACGTCTCATCCTAACATTAGCCTTCTTCTTCCTCTTGACAAGCTCTTCAACTTCTTTAGTAAACCACGGCTCCCTCGCTCGACAACTTCCTCCCTGCCTGACAGGTACATACTTATCAAGGACACGCAGTAGCTGCTCCTTGAATAAGCTCCACATTTCGATTGTGCCCATCCCCTGCATTTTCCTTCCCCATCCTACGCATCCTAAATCTTGCCTAATCGCATCATAATTTCCTTTCCCCCAGCTATAATTCTTGCCCTGCTGTATATGCCTGTCCCTGCCCATCGCTAAGGTAAACCTAACCGAATTGTGATCACTATCACCAAAGTGCTCACCAACTTCTAAATCTAACACCTGGCCGGGTTCATTACCCAGTACCAAATCCAATGTGGCATCGCCCCTGGTTGACCTGTCTACATACTGTGTCAGAAAACCCTCCTGCACACACTGGACAAAAACAGACCCATCTAAAGTACTCGAACTATAGTATTTCCAGTCAATATTTGGAAAGTTAAAGTCCCCCATAACCATTAACCTGTTACTCTCGCTGTTGTCAAGAATCATCTTTGCTATCCTTTCCTCTACATCTCTGGAACTATTCGGAGGTCTATAGAAAGCTCCCAACAGGGTGACCTCACCTCTCCTGTTTCTAACCTCAGCCCAGACTACCTCAGTAGACGAGTCCTCAAACGTCCTTTCCTCGATTAACAATGCCACACCCCCCCCTCTTTTACCCTCTTCTCTGTTCTTAGTGAAACATCTAAATCCCGGAACCCGCAACATCCATTCCTGTCCCTGCTCTACCCATGTCTCTGAAATGGCCACAACATCGAGATTCCAGGTACCAACCCATGCTGCAAGCTCACCCACCTTATTCCGGATGCTCCTGGCGTTGAAGTAGACATGTTTTAAACCAAGCTCTTGCTTGCCAGTGCCCTCTTGTGTCCTTATAACCTTATCTCTGCCCTCACTACTCTCAACATCCTGTACACTGGAACTACAATTTAGGTTCCCATTCCCCTGCTGAATTAGTTTAAACCCCCCGAAGAGCACTAGCAAATCTCCCTCCCCAGGATATTGGTACCCCTCTGGTTCAGGTGAAGACCATCCTGTTTGTAGAGGTCCCACCTACCCCAGAAAGAGCCCCAATTATCCAGGAAACCAAAACCCTCCCTCCTACACCATCCCTGCAGCCACGTGTTCAACTCCTCTCTCTCCCTATTCCTCACTTCGCTAGCACGTGGCACGGGCAACAACCCAGAGATAACAACTCTGTTTGTTCTCGCTCTAAGCTTCCACCCTAGCTCCCTGAATTTCTGCCTTAAATCCCCATCTGTCTTCCTACCTATGTCGTTGGTGTCTATGTGTACCACGACTTGGGGCTGCTCCCCCTCCCCCTTGGGGATCCCAAAAACACGATCCGAGACATCACGTACCCTGGCACCTGGGAGGCAACACACCAACCGTGAGTCTCTCTCGTTCCCACAAAACCTCCTATCTGTTCCCCTAACTATGGAGTCCCCAATGACTAATGCTCTGCTCCTCTTACCCCTTCCCGTCTGAGCAACAGGGACAGACTCTGCGCCAGAGACCTGTATCCCATTGCCTACCCCTGGTAAGTCGTCTCCCCCAACAGTATCCAAAACGGTATACCTGTTGTTGAGAGAAACGGCCACAGGGGATCCCTGCACTGCCTGCTGGTTCCCTCTCCTTCCCCTGACGGTAACCCATCTACCTTCTTCTTTTACCTGAGGTGTGACTGCCTCCCGATAACTCCTCTCAATAATCCCCTCCGCCTCCCGAATGATCCGAAGTTCCTCCAGCTCCAGCTCCAGTTCCCTAACGCGGTCCTCGAGGAGCTGGAGCTGGGTGCACTTCCCGCAGATGCAGTCAGCAGGGACAGCCTTGGCAACCCTTACCTCCCACATTCTGCAGGAGGAACATTCAACTGCCTTAACCTCCATTCCCAGTATTCTAAATTCCCAAGTTTTTAACCAATCACACGATAAAACAAGAAGAGAAATAGAAAAAGCCTCACCTTACCTGCACACAACCGAGTCCTTTTTTTTGGTAAGAGGAGGAGGGCGGGTGGGAGACACTACAAGAGTAGTGTCTCGGGTTCAGAAACAGCCCAAATATATAGGTTTCTACTTACCCAGCAGTCCCTGCTCCACCGAAACTCCCGATGAAATTGACTTTCCAGCTGTTCACTTCTTGCTCGCAATGCCTGTGCTCCTGGAAAAGCTGCACAACGAAAAGGTAAAGAGAATTTACACAGCCCAAATATATAGGTTTCTACTTACCCAGCAGTCCCTGCTCCACAGAAACTCCCGATGAAATTGACTTCCCAGCTGTTCACTCCTCGCTCGCAATGCCTGTGCTCCTGGAAAAGCTGCACAACGAAAAGGGCAATGATCCAAACCGTGGCTAACAAGTGTATTAAATATTGCATGAGGGCAAAGGAAGAGGCTTATAACATTGCCAAAAAAAATAGTAAGCCTGAGGAATGGAGGCTTTTTAGAATTCATCAAAGGAGGACCAAGAAACTGCTAAAGAAAGGGAAAATAGAATATGCAAGTAAACTAGTGAGGAACTTAAAAATGGACTGTAAAAGTTTTTATAGGTATGTAAAAAGGAAAAGATTAACAAAGAAAAATGGGGGCCCATTACAGGGAGAGACAGGGAAATTTATAATGGGCAATAAGGAAATGGCAAAGAAACTAAACAAATACTTTGTGTCTGTCTTCACAGAGGAAAATATAAAAAGCCTCCCAGAAATTCTGCAGAGCCAAGGTACGAGTGAGAATGGGGAACTGAAAAAAAGCATATCCGTAAAAAAAAGTACTGGAGAAATTATTGGGACTGAAAGTTGGTAAATCCTCTGGACTTGATGATCGACATCCCAGAGTGTTGAAAGAGGTGGCTGAAGAGATAGTGGATGTGTTGGTGATCATCTTCCAAAATTCTATAGATTTTGGAACAGTTCTTGCAGATTGGAAGGGAGCAAATGCAACGCCATTATTTAAGAAAGGAGGGAGCGAGAAAACCAGAAACTACAGACCTGCGAGCCTGACGTCAGTCGTAGGGAAAATGCTTGAATCTATTGTAAAGGATGTGGTAACAGGACACTTTGAAAATAATGGTAGGATTGGGCAGTGTCAACACAGATTTATAAATCAGGCAACCTGACATCTGACGTGGGTAAAATTCTAAAGTCCATTATCAAAGATTTTATAGCAGAGCACTTAGAGAACAGTGGTAGAATTGGGCAGAGTCAGCATGGATTTACGAAAGGGAAATCATGCTTGACAAATCTACTAGAATTCTTCGAGGATGTAACTGGTAGAGTTGATGATGGGGAGCCAGTGGATGTGGTTTATTTGGACTTTCAGAAGGCTTTCGACAAAGTCCCACAAAAGAGATTAGCGTGTAATAGTAAAGCGCATGGGATTGGCGGTAGTGTATTGCGATGGATAGAAAATTGGTTTGCGGACAGGAAACAAAGAGGAGAGATAAATGGGTCTTTTTCCGAATGGCAGGCAGTGACCAGTGGGGTACCGCAGGGACCCCAGCTATTCACAATATACATGAATGATTTAGATGAGGGAACTAAATGTAATATCACCACATTTGCAGATGGCACAAAACTGGGTAGGAGGGTGAGTTGTGAGGAGGATGCAGAGAGGCTTCAGGATGATTTGGACAAGTTGAGTGAGTGGGCTAATGCAGATGCAGTATCATGTGGATAAATGTGAGGTTATCCATTTTAGTAGCAAAAACTGGAAGGCAGTAGGGATAATGGAGGAGTGGACCAGGGTGTCGCGGAGGGAATGATCCCTTCGGAATGCTGACAGGGGAAGGGAGGGGAAGATGCATTTGGTAGGTGGCTGCAGGTGGTGGAAATGGCGGAGGATGATCCTTTGGATACGGAGGCTGATGGGGTGGAAAGTGAGGACAAGGGGAACCCTGTCACTGCTCTGGGAGGGAGGGGAAGGGGTGAGTGTAGAGGTGCGGGAAATGGGCTGGACACAGTTGATGGCACTGTCGTACACAATGGGGGGACTTCTCGGTTGAGGAAAAAGAAAGACGTATCAGAAGTGCTGTCGTGGAAGGTCGCATCATCAGAGCAGATGCGTTGGGGACGGAGAAAATGGAAGAATGGAATGGAGTGTTTACAGGAGGCAGGGTGTGAAGAAGTGTATTCGAGGTAGCTGTGGGAGTCGGTGGGCTTATTTTTTTTTTAGAATTAGAACATTACAGCGCAGTACAGGCCCTTCGGCCCTCGATGTTGCTCCGACCTGTGAAACCATCTGACCTACACTATTCCATTTTCATCCATATGTCTATCCAATGACCATTTAAATGCCCTTAAAGTTGGCGAGTCTACTACTGTTGCAGGCAGGGTGTTCCACGCCCCTACTACTCTCTGAGTAAAGAAACTACCTCTAACATCTGTCCTATATCTATCACCCCTCAACTTAAAGCTATGTCCCCTCATGTTTGCCATCACCATCCGAGGAAAAAGACTCTCACTATCCACCCTATCTAACCCTCTGATTATCTTATATGTCTCTATTAAGTCACCTCTCCTCCTCCTTCTCTCCAACGAAAACAACCTCAAGTCCCTCAGCCTTTCCTCGTAAGACCTTCCCTCCATACCAGGCAACATCCGAGTAAATCTCCTCTGCACCCTTTCCAAAGCTTCCACATCCTTCCTATAATGCGGTGACCAGAACTGCACGCAATACTCCAGGTGCGGTCTCACCAGAGTTTTGTACAGCTGCAGCATGACCTCGTGGCTCTGAAACTCGATCCCCCTACTAATAAAAGCTAACACACCATATGCCTTCTTAACAGCCCTATTAACCTGGGTAGCAACCTTCAGGGATTTATGTACCTGGACACCAAGATCTCTCTGTTCATCTACACTGCCAAGAATCTTCCCATTAGCCCAGTACTCTGCATTCCTGTTTCTCCTTCCAAAGTGAATCACCTCACACTTTTCCGCATTGAATGGATATTAATAATGGATATTAGTAGACAGCCTATCCCCAGAGTTGGAGACAGAGAAGTCGAAGAAGGGAAGGGAAGTGTCAGAGATAGACCATGTAAAGGTGAGAGAAGGGTGGAAATTAGAAGCAAAGTTGATAAAGTTTTCCAGTTCCGAGCGGGAGCAGGAAACGGCACCGATACAGTCATCAATGTCCCGGAAGACGAGTTGGGGGAGGGGCCTGAGTAGGACTGGAACAAGGAATGTTCGACATATCCCACAAAAAGACAGGCATAACTAGGACCCATGTGGGTACCTACAGCAACACCTTTCACTTGAAGGAAGTGAGTGGAGTTGAAGGAGAAGTTGTTCAATGTGAGAACAAGTTCATCCAGGCGGAGGAGGTTGGTGGTGGATGGGGACTGGTTGGGCCTCTCGTCAGGGAAGAATTGAAGAGCCCTCAAACCATCCTGGTCGGGGATGCAGGTGTCGAGAGATTGGACGTCTATGGCGAAGAATAGGCGGTTGGGACCAGGAAACTGGAAATTGTCAGAATGACGTAGGGTGTCAGAAGAGTCATGGATGCAGGTGGGAGGAAACTGGACCAGCGGAAAAAAGATAGTGTCAAGATAGGAAGAAATAAGCCCAGTGGGGCAGGAGCAGGCTGACACAATGGGTCTGCTGGGACAGTCCTGTTTGTGGATTTTGGGAAGGAGGTAGAAGCAGGCTGACCGGGGTTGCGGGACTATGAGGTTGGAAGCTGTGGAGGGAAGATCTCCCGAAGAGATGAGGTCAGTGACAGTCCTGTGGACAGTCGCTTGATGTTCGGTGTTGGGGTCATGGTCCAGGGGGAGGTGGGAAGAAGGGTCTGAAAGTTGGCGTTGAGTCTCTACAAGGTAGAGGTCGGAACACCAGACAACAACAACACCACCCTTGTCTCTCAAAAATACTCCCTTTCAGGATCAATCTCATGAAGTGATCATTGTTGATGAATATACAGAAAGGAAACCTGAATCTGGAGCCCCCTGAATGACAATGACAATGACCTAAACAAGGTCAAAGTACCATCATAGTTAAAGACTGACCAATTACATGAACAGAAATGGGGTTTTACCTAATATGGCACCGAACCAAGCTGGGAAAGGTGCATAAAGTAAGAACTTGTAAGACCCCAAAAGCACGCATCATCATCCAAACGAAGACAGAAGACAGACTTCAATCAAGAGACAAGGCATCGCAGTTAACCGGAGGTTGAGGACCGGTGTTCCATCGTGAACACAACTGCTCACCACTGCCCTTTGCTAAGTATCATGATTTTGTGCTTATTGTAGAAAATGTAATAAAGTCTGTGAAGCTTGTGAAAAACTACTCGCACCCGTGTGGTTTTCTCGCTAGTCTGAGCGCAAGGTCCCTTTTAGATCTGCTCTCCCAACTTAGACTGTCGTTGTAATTGACCAAGTCTTCCAATTAAATTAAAGCAAACTCCAGATCTTACAAGTGATGCCGAAACCCTGGACTTTGACAAGTACATAAACTGAGGGAGTGAAAGCAAGTTTCACAAATGTCGGAACGTTGTTTGGTCAGTGATAATTCTTACGGGGATCATCTCTTAGGAAGGGTGGCAGATTAAACTGACCCAGTGGTGTCTATTTAAAGTACAAGCTGTGTGGTGAAAGGCCAATGTAAAGAAGGGTTTCTGGGAAACATATGAGGAAAAGTTGGTCACTAAATGTAATCTAGACAATATCCAATCCCTGTGAGAAGAGTACACACAAAAACATGAGCACTTTCCGTTCAGAAGGCTTTTGTTAAAGTCCCCCACAGGAGGTTGGTTCGTAAAATTTAAGCACATGGGTTAGCAGGTAATATACTGGCATGGATTAAGGATTGATTAACAGGCGGAAAGCAGAGTTTAGGAATAAACGGGTCGTTCTCGCATTGGCAGTTTGTGACTAGTGGGTACTGCAAGGATCAATACTTGGGCACCAGCTGTTCACAATATATATCAATGATTTGGATGTGGGTACCAAATGTAATATTTCCAAGTTTGCAGATGACACAAAACTCGATGGGAATGTGTGTTCTGAGGAAGATGCAAAGTGGCGTCAAGGGGATTTGAACAGACTGAGTGAGTGCGCAAGAATGTGGCAGATGGAATATAATGTGGAAAAATGTGAGGTTATCCATTTTGGCAGGAAGAATAGACGTGCAGAGTATTTCTTAAATAGGAAGAAATTAGAAAGTGTAGATGTACAAAGCGACCTGGGTGTCTTTGTCAATAAGTTACTGAAAGCCAGCATGCAGGTGCAGCTAGCAATGAAGAAGGCTAATGGGATATTAGAACAAAGAACAAAGAACAGTACAGCACAGGGACAGGTCATTCGGCCCTCCAAGCCTGTGCCGATCTTAATTCCTGTTTAAACTAAAACCTTCTGCACTTCCAGGGTCCCTATCCCTCTATTCCCATCCTATTCATGTATTTGTCAAGATGCCTCATAAACTTCGCTATCGTATCTGCTTCCACCACCTCCCCCGGCAGCAAGTTCCAGGCACTCACTACCCTCTGTGTAGAAGACTTGCCTCGCACATCCCCTCTAAACTTTGCCCCTCACACCTTAAACCTATGTCCCCCAGTAACTGATTCTTCCACCCTGGAAAAAGCTTCTGACTATCCACTCTGTCCATGCCGCTTATCACGTTATAAGCCTCTATCAGGTCGCACCTGCACCTCCATCGTTCCAGTGAAAATAATCCGAGTTTATCCAACCTCTCCTCATAGCTAATACCCTCCAGACCAGGCAACATCCTGGTAAACCTCTTCTGTACCCTCTCCAAAGCCTCCACATCCTTCTGGTAGTTTGGCGACATTTAGCCTTTATCGTAAGAGGATTCGATTACAGGAGTAGCAAAGTCTTGCTTCAATTGTATAGAACCTTGATTAGACCGCACCTGTGTGCATTTTTGATCCCCTTACCTCAGGAAGGATATTATTGCCATAGAGCAAGTGCAACGAAGATTCATCAGATTTGTTACTGAGATGATGGGACTGTCCGATGAAAAGAGATTGGGGAAACTGGGCTTGTATTCTACAGAGTTTGCAAAAATGAGAGGTGATCTCACTGAACGTTCAAAATACTTCTCAGGATAGACAGGGTAGATGCAGCTAAGATGTTTCCCCCGGTTGGGGAGTCTAGAACCAGGGGACACAAATTTCAAAATAAGGGGGAAGCCACTTCGGACAGAGATGAGGAGAAATCTCTTCACTGAGAGGGTTGTGAATCTTTGGAATTCTCTACTCAGGAGGCCTGTGGAAGCTCAGTCATTGAGTATGTTTAAAGCAGAGACTGACAGATTTCTAAATACTCATGATATAAAGGGATATGGGTCTGGTGTGGGAAAAAGGCTTTGAAGTGGATGATCAGCCTTGATCATGTTGAATAGCGGAGCAGGCTCAATGGGCTCAATGGTCTACTCCTGCTCCTACATTCCTATTTCAAGAAACAATTGCGTTTATCCAGGTTCAGGTCTTGGCTAAATGTTTGAAGAGTGACAGGGTTTTAAATCTAATCACACTCGCACTGTGTGCAGTGCAATGAGGAAGTGGTACAGTCACAGGTGAAACAGATGGTAGCTCAAAGTGAACCAATCCAGCAGCAGCAGAAACTGCTGGAAATGTTACAAAATCAGCTAGCATCCTCTACTGCCACTCTGAGGAACAGGCGCTTAATGCCGTACAGGCTGGGGCAGCTCAGCAGTGGTTAGAGTTGGCAGAGAGGCAAATTGTCACTCTCATGCAGGAAAACACCCAGTTAACCCAGAAGTTAGAGGAATCATGGGGAGTCTTTAGAGAGCTACAGGAGTGACCCCACCGAGAGACAGACCAATGCACAGTGCAGGTGCAACATTCAGTGACTGCGGAGCAGATTATGGGAGCCGAGATGAGGGCCGTACCAGGGGAAATGACTAGAGTGAGAGAGAGAAATGGATTTATTTGGAGCGAGGTTTTCAAAGATTGATGTGAGGGTGCAGTTGAGCAAATCGGTAACTGTGGAAATGTTGTGGTAAATGAAGTGAATTTGGGATGGTCCTTTGTCCGGGGCAGATATAGAAGGAGGTAGGGTTGGGGTGTAGGAAGGGGATGTGGGTGGAGAATGATACAAGGAGGTGATCAGAGATGGCCTTATCTGCGATTGAATTTTCGTCTCATCTGCAAACTTACTGATCATACTTCCTATATTCATGTCTAAATCATTAATGTACACTGCAAACAGCAAGGGTCCCAGCACCGATTCCTGTGGTACACCACTGGTCACAGGCTTCCACTTGCAAAAACAATCCTGGACCATTACCCTCTGCCTCCTGCCACTAAGCCAATTTTGGATCCAATTTGCCAAATTACCCTGGATCCCATGGGCTCTTATCTTCTTAACTAATCTCCCATGCGGAACTTATCAAAAGCCTTACTGAAGTGCATGTAGACTCCGGCCTTACCCTCATCTACACTTCAAGGCACATCCTCAAAAAATTCAATTAAGTTTGTTGGACACAATCGCCCCCTGACAAAGCCATGCTGACTAGCCCTGATTAATCCCTGCCTTTCCAAGTGGAGATTAATCCTGTCCCTCAGAATTTTTTTCCAATAGTTTCCCTCCAACTGATGTTATCCTCACTGCCATTTAATTACCTGGTTTGTGCCTGCTACCCTTCTTGAATAATGGTACCACAATCACTGTCCTCCAATCCTCTGGTACCTCTCCTATGGCCAGAGAGGATTTGAAACTTGTGTCAGAGCCCCTGCTATCTCCTCCCTTGCTTCACATAACAGCCTGGGATACATCTCATCTGGGCCTGGGGATTTATCCAGTTTTAAGCCCGCTAAAACATCTCATACTTCCTCTCTTTCAATGCTGATTTGTTTCAGTATATCACAATCCCCCGCCCTGCTCTCTACACCTACATCATTCTTCTCCATAGTCAACACTAGGGGACGAGTTAGGCCGTGATGTCAATGAAATCATCCACAATAACGTCATGGATGGAAAGGGCCTTGATATTTTGGTGGGAGATGTGTAGCGGGATGGTGAGAGCTGATCCACTGGCTGAGTCTATAGTGGGAGGGGTGAGTTGGATGATAAAGATATTGGAAAATTAGCCCTCAGCACTGGGTGGGAGATTCAGTGAATGATTAGGATGGGGCAATTGGGATTGATGCTCGTAATGAGCGATCGCCGAGTACCTCAATGTCCACTGTTGAGGATGCTGAGAGAGATAAAGTGGGAAGCTGTAGATTTATCCAATAAAACAGAGACATGGGGAGTGATCAGAGGACATGTTGCATATTAGTTTAATTTTATTCCATATGGATGATTAGCGTAAAGGAATTTCTGCATATGGCAGTTGCTCTACGTTTGCAAAAGGTACCTTAAATTAAATGCAAACTGAATCAAATCATCTCAGTTTGTCTTGAAAACAATGTGATTACAGAGACTGAGTGGAGAGAGGCTGGGTTCACATGTGTTCTTTATGTAAAAATCTTCCATTTTCCTCATTATTTTATAAGCTTCGAAAGTACAGTGAAGGGATAATTCACCCCATTCTTCAGTTCCTCACGAAACTTACTCTGGGTCACAGCATAAATAAAAGTGTTTGTGCAGCAACTCAGGAGCTGAAGCATAACCGCAAGGTGGTCGACAATGGGTGGCATTTCTTTTGAAAAATTCCGGTACAGCAGACCAACTCTAACATACATCATATTCACCAGGAACAGAGCCCATAGAAAGATAAAATTCCCCGATATCATAAAAAGTGAAGTGATTGATTTTCTTCTGCTCATTGTTTCTGGATCACTGTGACTCTCCCCACTGACCCGGTCCCGAAGTCTCTTGCGAATTCTGATGGTCACTAGAATGTGCCTGACTGTTAAAATATTGAGCATCAGAATCAGAATAAATGGTACCCCCGGGGTGAAAATATAATGTAACAATTCAATTGCTGCCCATACTTGTGAAAGCAGAACACTCCAGGGAAGAATGCAGAACCAGGGGCCTCGAAAACGGGTATAGCTGCTTGAAAGCATAAAGTACCAGAAAATATTCTTCACACAGAACAACACAGACATTGTTCCAATAATCACAGCTGCCGATTTCTCAGTGCAATATTTAGTTTTCAGTTTCTGGCAGCAAATGGCCACAAATCGATCAAAGGTGAAAGCGACGGTGAACCAGACAGAACAGTCCGTTGCTGCATAAAGTAGGACAGCGTGGATATTACACACTGGAATATCAAACAGAAATCGAAACATTCTATGATAACTAATGGGAATTTGCCTCAGTATCAGATCAAAGATAATGACCAGTAGATCTGCCGCTGCCATGGCCACCAAGTAACGAGTGACACATTTGGAGAGACCACACTTTCCCCGAGACAGGGTCACAATCGTCACTAAGTTAACTGTAAGGAAGAGGAAAAACAGGAACATTATACATCAGGATGGGAGCAGGAATATCAATATGGTGGATACATGGGCAGAATAAATTGAAAACTCACTACATAACACGATGGAATACAATGTGTTTGAATTTTATGATAAAAATAAGGCTTTGCAACAACTATCAGTCATGATTTGAAAAGTTCATATCTGAAGAGTTCAATAAATAAACGCAAAAACAAAATGCTTATGTTCATTCATAAATGTGCAGTGTTAAAATTTGTTCTCCCTTGGTGCGCACAGAGTAAACACTGACTGGTGCCTTGCAAAACCAAATAGATTAATTCTTAGTCTGGTCGGTTACAATAGGAATTAGTTACCAGGGGATATGCTGGGGCAATTACCAGGGTCACTCTCCTGATCAGTGACCCTTGGACATGCTGAGGTTTTAATTCCCCGGACTTTGCTGCTGATCCATGACCGTGGGATATGATACAGTTTGAGTTCCTGTTTCAGATTCTTGATATTTAATCTCTGGCACGACACCAATCCACCTGTTTTTGTTAATTAAGATTCAGCCTTTTGATGATTTGGCAAATTTGGATCTCAAATTCATTATTGTCTTAAGTTTTTAATATATATTGTGAATAGTTGAGGCCTCAGAACAGGTCATCTCGGCACATTGCTGGTCACTTCCTTCCAATACAAGTACATTCTGATTATCCAAACTCTCTATGTTCTACTGCATAACCAATCTTCTAACCAGGTCAATCATTTGCCTTCAATTCCAGGAGCTTTATTTTTAAATGACAATCTCTGCTGTGGAATCATATCAACTGCCTTCATTCACAGCCATTCCAAAAAAAACTCAATTGATAAGTTTAGCACTACTAAAGTGTGCTTTTTGTAAAATTAGTGTAATTTATTAAGGGCTTTAGATTGTAGTGGGTCGTGTTTGGAGTAGAACAAGACCCCGAGTGTAATTAGTATTTTTTAAAGGGAGTAACTGATTAATCTAAAGTAAGTCATGGCAGGAGAGCTCACACCGGTGATATGCTCCTCCTGCGCTATGTGGATAATCAGGGACGCTTCCAGTGTCCCTGACGACCATGTGTGCAGGAAGTGCGGGTGGATTCACCGTGGAGCATCCGCAATGCTGAGGACGTTGTGGTTTGCACGTTTAGTGAGGTGGTCACACCGCAGGTAATGGCTGCACAGCAGAAAAGAGATGGGTGATCACCAGACGGAGTAGTAGGTGCAGGCAGGTAGTGCAGGAGTCCCCTGTGGCCATCCCTCTCTCAAACAGATATACCACTTTGGATACTGTTGGGGGGGATGACCTCCCAGGGGAAAGCAGCAACAGCCAAGATCGGAGGGCTCCGCGGCAAAGCAGGGGAGGAAAAGGCTTGGAAGAGCTATAGTGATAGGGGATTCTATCATCAGGGGTGCAGATAGGCGTTTCTGTGGCCACAAACGAGACTCCTGGATGGTATATTGCCTCCATGGTGCTTGGGACAAGAATGTCTCAGAGCGGCTGCAGGACATTCTGAAAGGGGAGGGTGAGCAGCCAGAGGTCGTGCTCCATTTTGGTACTAATGATATTGGCATGAAAAGAGATGAGGTCCTGCAATGTGAATATAGGGAGTTAGGTAGAAGGTTAAAAAGCAGGACATCTGGGGTTGTAATCTCAGGATTACTCCCTGTGCCACGTGCTAATGAGGGTAGGAATAGGAGGATTAGGCAAATGAATGCATGCTGAAGAACTGGTGTAGGCAGGAGAGCTTCAGCTACTTGGATCATTGGGATCACTTCTGGTGCAGAGGTAACCTGTACAAGAAGGACGGGTTGCATCTAAACTGGAGGGAGACCAATATCCTTGCTGGGAGGTCTGCTAGCACTACTCGGGAGGGTTTAAACTAGTCTTGCAGGGGTGTGGGACCCAAAGTTGTAGTCTCTCAGATGAGATAGTTGAGGCAAATGCAGAGGTTGAAGCAAGCAAATCCAGTAGGCAGGCCGGGCAGGGGCTGGACAGGGAGCGTGGAAGGTCTGGTAGGCTGAACTGCATGTACTTTAGTTTAGATTTAGTTTAGTTGAGAGATACAGCACTGAAACAGGCCCTTCGGCCCACCGAGTCTGTGCCGACCATCAACCACCCATACCGACTAATCCTACACTAATCCCATATTACTACCACATCCCCACCTGTCCCTATATTTCCCTACCACCTACCTATACTAGGGGCAATTTATAATGGCCAATTTACCTACGAACCTGCAAGTCTTTTGGCTTGTGGGAAGAAACCGGAGCACCCGGAGAAAACCCACGCAGACACAGGGAGAACTTGCAAATTCCACATAGGCAGTACCCAGAATTGAACCCGGGTCGCTGGAGCTGTGAGGTTGCAGTGCTAACCACTGCGCCACTGTGCCGCCCTATGCAAGAAAGCTTCCATGTAAGGCAGATGAACTCAGAGCATGGATTGGTAGATGGCATAGTGACATTATAGCTATTACGGAAACGTAGTTGAGGGATGGGCAGCTCAGTGTTCCGGGGTATCGATCTTTCCGGTGTGACAGAGGTGGAAGTAAGAGAGGAGGGGGAGTTGCACAAAAACAAGAAATGCTGGAATCACTCAGCAGGTCTGGCAGCATCTGTGGAAAGAGAAGCAGAGTTAACGTTTCGGGTCAGTGACCCTTCTTCGGAGGGGGAGTTGCACTATTGATTAGGGAGAACATCACGGCAGTATTTGGAGAAGATATCCCGGGGGGAATGTCCAGCGAGGCCATTTGGGGAGAACTTAGAAATAAGAAAGGGGTGATCACTTTGATGGGATGAGACTATAGCACCCCCCCATAGTCAGAGGGAAGTGGAGGAGCATATATGGAGGGAAATCACAGATAGGTGTAGGAATTATAGGGTTGTAATAGTAGTTGATTTTAACTTCCCTAATATTGATTGGGACTGCCTTAGTGCTAAGGGATCAAATGGGGAAGAATTTGTTAAGTGTGTCCAGGATAGTTTCCTGAAGCAGTATGTGGATGGCGCGACTAAAGAAGGGGCTGCACTCGATCTCCTCTCAGAAAATGAGGATGGGCAGGTGGTTGATGTGTCAGTGGGGGAGCACTTTGGGACCAGTGACCATAACTCTATTAGCTTCAAGATAGTTATGGAAAAGGATAGGACTCATCCTCAGGTTGAAGTCCTAAATTGGGGGAAGGCTAATTTCGATGGCATCAGACAGGAACTCTCAAATGTTGAATGGGAGAGGCTGTTTCCAGGTAAAGGGACGTCTGGCACTGGGAGGCTTTTAAAAGTGAGATAGGAAGAGTTCAGGGCCGACATGTTCCTGTTAGGTGGAAGGGCAAGGCTTGCAAGTTTAGGGAACCTTGGTTGACGAGAGATATTGAGGGTCTGGTCAGGACAAAGAAGGAGGCATATGTCAGGTATAGGCAGCTGAGATCGAGCGAGCCCCTCGAGGAGTATCGGGGATGTTGGACTACACTTCAGAAGGAAATTGGAAGGGCTAAAAGGGGCCATGAGGATTCCCTGGCAGCAGAGATAAAGGAGAATCCTAAAAGATTCTGTAAGTGTATTAAGATTAAACGGGTATCTGGGGAGAGAGTAGGTCCCCTGAAGGATCAGTGTGGCAATTTATGTGTGGAGCCATGGGAAATGGGCGTGTTCTTAATAGAATATTTCTCTTGCGTTTTTACCGTGGAGAAGGTCATGGAAGCTGATGAGTTCAAGGGAGGGAACACCGACACCCTGGAGCATATCAACATTACAAAGGACGAGGTGTGGGAGGTTTTGAAGCGCATTATGGTGGATAATTCCCCAGGGCCTGACCAGGTGTATCCGAGGATGCTATGGGAAGCAAGTGAGGAGATTGCTGGGGCCCTGGCAGAGATTTTTGTATCATCGTTAGCCACGAGTGTGGTACCGGAAGACTGGAGGAAAGCTCATGTTGTGCCTTTATTTAAGAAGGGCAACAGGGATAAGCCAGGGAACTGCAGGCCGGTGAGCCTTCCATCAGTGGTCGGAAAATTATTGGAAAGGATTCTGAGAACACGATTCATATGCATCTGGAAAGGCATGGTCTGATTAGGGATAGTCAGCATGGCTTTTGTGCGTGGGAAATCATGTCTCATGAATTTGATTGAGTTTTTCGAGGAGGTCACCAAGAGGATTGATGAGGGCTGGGCGATGGACATTGTCTACATGGACTTTAGCAGATCTTTGACAAGGTCCCGCATGGTAGGCTGGTCCAGAAGGTTCGAACACATGGGATCCAGGGTGAGCTAGCAAATTGGATAGAAAATTGGCTTGGTGATAGGAGTCAGAGGGTGGTAGTGGAGGGTTGTTTTTCAGATTGGAGGCCAGTGACCAGTGGTGTGCCGCAGGGACCGGTGCTGGGCCCTCTGTTATTTGTCATATATATTAATGACTTGGATGTGAATGTAAGGGGCATGATTATTAAGTTTGCAGATGACACCAAAATTGGTGGAAGAGTGGACAGTGAAGAAGGTTGACTAAGGTTACAACAGGATATCAATCGACTGGGGAAGTGGGCAAGTGAGTGGCAAATGGAATTTAACGCAGGCAATTGTGAAGTGATGCATTTTGGGAAGTTAAACCAGGGCAGGACATATACAGTGAATGGCAGAGCACTGGGGAGTGTTGTTGAGCAGAGAGACCTTGGGGTGCAAGTACATAGTTCCCTGAAAGTGGCAACACAGGTAGACAGGGTGGTGAAGAAGGCGTATGGCATGCTTGCCTTCATTGGCCGAGACCCTGAGTACAAGAGTTGGGATGTCATGTTTCAGTGTCACATAACGTTGGTTAGGCCGCAATTGGAGTACTTTGTGCAGTTCTGGCCTCCACACTACAGGAAAGATGTGATTAAGCTGGAGAGGGTGCAGAAAAGATTCACAAGGATGTTGCCTGGTTTGGAGGGCTTGAGTTATAAAGATAGATTGGATCGGCTGGGTCTGTTTTCCCAGGAGTGAAGGAGGCTGAGAGGGGACATGATAGAGGTATATAAACTTATGAGAGGCATAGATAGGGTAGATAGCCAGACACTGTTTCTCATGTTAGAGGTGACTAAAACTAGAGGTCATAGATTTAATCCCCACCTGTCCCTATATATTTCCCTACCTTCGACCTATACTAGGGGCAATTTATAATGGCCAATTAACCTATCAACCTGCAAGTCTTTGGCATGTGGGAGGAAACCGGAGCACCCGGAGGAAACCCACGCAGACACAGGGAGAACTTGCAAACTCCGCACAGGCAGTACCCAGAATCGAACCCGGGTCCCTGGAGCTGTGAGGCTGCGGTTCTAACCACTGCGCCACTGTGCCGCTCTTTGTTGAATAAATTTCCTGTTGGGTTTTTGTGCCTGAAGTTAGGAACAGATAGGGAATCTTTTTTTTCTGAACAAATTTCTCTGCTTTTCCAACCACCTGTCTGAAAACAGATTAGTGATTGAATTTTTCCCTCCCTTAAACCCTGACTAGTTAAGGACAGTCACAACAACACGGTTGTGAAAGTTAAATCAAAGAAGTCGGGTTTATTAACACACTCTCTTAAACTTGGGAAGGGATAATTGACTTAACTGTACACGAAAATGTATTTTAGTTGAAACTAGAGTCCATTTTTCATTGTCAAAAAGTCTAAAAAAACAGGGGATCACTGACTGGAAATGCCGAGTGGGGGAGGAGCTGTTGAAAATACCTCTTCTCTTACTCTTTCTTCTTTTGCACTCTCGAAGGTAAATGGAGATTGTCATGTTGGCCCCCATCTGTCAAGAATGAGGCACATTAATTTCGCCACATGGACATTAAAATTCAAATTGTTGCTGGGAAGAAAAGAGGGTCTATTACAAGGAATTGCCAGGCCCCAAGCCGGAAAGATATTTTTGCATACTAGCAGCCAGTGTTGGAACAAAGGAACCATTCCTTGTTCCCAATACACAGAACAGATGTGGTTAGACCAGTTTAGTCACATGACTAACTGGCTGTTGCAGTGTTTTGAACTGAGAATTTTAAATTGGAGAAACATTGTTTGAACAAATAAAGCTGTTTGCTCCTGGACTGAAAGGACCTCATGGCTGGCTCACCACAGCCTCTCCTGTCTGCTCGCATCTCTTTCTCATGGAACACTAAAAACCAGCTGAAGACACATGAACCCCAAGAGAGAAAAGTCTCCGACAGTGAACAAGGTTTGAGAAGAATACTGAGCCCCAATGAAAAGGAAGATCAACCTACAAAAGGACTATACAGTGAACTCAAAGAACTGTAACAACCTCTTCAGATAATGCCTCAAACCTTCGTACTTTATTTTTGATCAGCTCCTTCCTGTCTCTATTTGCATGTGCATATCGCATATGCTTGCTGACATGGGGCGCAGTGTGTATCCATAGGCGTTAACTGAAATTAGAGTTTTTAGGTTAAGTTTAATAAATTTCACTTTTCTTCTTTAAAACTAAGAAAGCCTGTTTGTGCTCATTTCTTTGCCTTATAATTGGAAAGTGGTGAACAAGGATTCACCAAGCAGGAGCTTAGAACACGGTGTGTTTAAAAATCAAACCCTGTTACTGTAAGACCAGGTAAAAGTTGAGAGGGACCTGTAGACACCTTTCGCACCTGCTTTTAACAAGGTCTTTAATTGCTGACGTCACCATTTTTTGATGGGATGAAAGCTGGCAGAAAACAAGTTTTCTTGCAGACTGTGTCTTTTTCATTTTCTTGCTTCTTGAAGAAAGGTCTCCGAGAAAATATGCAGCTTGAAGAGCAGCTGTGGTTTGCACGAGATGTTCCTTCCACTGCTACAGTTTCAAATTCAAGCAGGCTGAAAAGGGTGGCTTCTGGGTCAAGAACAAAGAACAAAGAACAGTACAGCACAGCACAGGAACAGGCCATTTGGCCCTCCAAGCCTGCGCCGATCTTCATGTCTGCCTAAACTAACACCTTCTGCACTTCCGGGGCCCATATCCCTCTATTCCCTTCCTTTTCTTGTATTTGTCAAGATGTCTCTTAAATGTCGCTATCGTATCTGCTTCCACCACCTCCCCTGGCAGCATATTCCAGGCACTCACCACCCTCTGTGCAAAAAACTTGTCTCGCACATCCCCTCTAAACTTGACCCCTCGCACCTTAAACCTATGTCCCCTAGTAACTGACTCTTCCACCCTGGGAAAAAGCTTCTGACTATCCACTCTGTCCATGCTGCTCATAACTTTGTAAACCTCTATCATGTCGCCCCTCCACCTCCGTCGTTCCAGTGAAAACAATCCGAGTATTTCCAACCTCTCCTCATAGCTAATGCCCTCCAGACCAGGCAACATTCTGGTAAACCTCCTCTGTACTCTCTCCAAAGCCTCCACGTCCTTCTGGTAGTGTGGCGACCACAATTGCACAAAATATTCTAAGTGTGGCCTAACTAAGGTTCTGTACAGCTGCAACATGACTTGCCAATTTTTATACTCTATGCCCCGACCAATGAAGGCAAGCATGCCGTATGCCTTCTTGACTACCTTATCCACCTGCATTGCCACTTTCAGTGAACTGTGGGCCTGTCCGCACAGATCGCTCTGCCTGTCAATACTCCTCAGGGTTCTGCCATTTACTGTATACCTCCCACCTGCATTAGACCTTCCAAAATGCATTACTTCACATTTGTCCGGATTAAACTCCATCTGCCATTTGTCTGCCCAAGTCGCCAACCGATCTATATCCTGCTGTATCCTCTGACAATCCTCATCATTATCCTCAACTCCACCATCATTTGTGTCGTCCGCAAACTTACTAATCAGACCAGCTACATTTTCCTCCAAATCATTTGTATACACTACAAACAGCAAAGGTCCCAGCACTGATCCCTGCGGAACACCACTAGTCACATTCCTCCATTCAGAAAAACACCCATCCACTGATACTCTCTGTCTTCCATGACCGAGCCAGTTCTATATCCATCTTGCCAGCTCACATCTGATCCTGTGTGCCTTCACCTTTTGTACCAGTCTGCCATGCGGGACCTTGTCAAAGGCTTTACTAAAGTCCATATAGATAACATCCACTGCCTTTCCTTCATCAATCATCTTCGTCACTTCTTCAAAAAACTCAATAACATTAGTGAGACACGGCCTCCCCTTCACAAAACCATGCTGTCTCTCGCTAATAAGTTTGTTTGTTTCTAAATGGGATTGGACCCCTTCAAGTTGCTGTCCCACCTGCTCTCGCTCCTCCATTTTAACAAGTGGAATATAGAAGTAAAAACTTAGACATACTGTATAAAATGGCAGTTGGCATTAATAGCCAAGTGCACAAAACATAATTTACAGTCAGTTCTCATCGGTTCATGACAATTTACAATTTGTTCTCATCTATTCATGACACTTAGAGGAATGCATATTTGTTGGAAACGGTGTAATACTTCTTTAAATACTAGCCATTGCCTGTTTACCATCAAATCTTTTAATGTATTTTCCCAATCCATCACAGCCAACTTGCCACTCAAACCTGAGTTTCCTTTGTTCAGTTTTATGATCCTAGTTTCAGAATGAACTGTATCTCTTTCAAACTTAATGTAAAATTCTATCATATTGTGGTCACTATTTCCTGATGCCTCCATTACAGCAAGGTTATTAATTAGCCCTTTCTCATTACATAATAATAAATCTAAAATAGCCCGATCCCTTGTTTGTTCTTCAACATATTGCTCCAGAAACCCATCTGGTACCCACTCCAGGAATTCATACTCCACTGCATTAGTGCTAATTAGGTTTAACCAATCTATATGTAATTGAAGTCACCCATTATTACTGTACTGCCCATGTTACATGCAGCTCTAATTTCCTGATGTATATTGTACCCAACATGACCACTAGAGTTTGGTGACCTATAAAAAATTTGCACAAATATTTGCTGCCCCTTGCTGTTTCTTAATTCACCCAAACTGATCCTACATCTTGTTCCTCTGATCAAAGATCCTCTCACTCATGTACTGATCTCCTCCTTTTTTAGCAATGTTACCTCACCTCCTTTTCCCCTCCTCCTATCCTTCCTAAATGACAAATATCCCGGAATGTTCAGTTCCCAGTCCTGGTCACCCTGTAACCATGTCTCTGGCATGGCAATAAAATCATACACATTCCCCACTGTTTGTGCCTTCAAATCATTTCCCTTGTTGTGAAATAGGATTAGTAATGAACAGGGAGAGTTGGTGTACGCTGTGGGAGCAGGCTGGTAGAGGATCTTTCTCTTCTGGAGACAGAACTAAACAATCCTGCAACCAACTGTTCAGATCAAAGCTTTTCAGTCCTGCCACATGCATTTGTGATTGATGGTGAACAATTAAACAACTAACCAAAGGAGGCGGCTCCTCAATGATAAGAAGCCCAACACATCAGTGCAAAAGACAAGGATGAAGCATGAACAATCTTCAACCAGAAGTGCTGAGTGGATGATCCATCTTGGCCTCTTCCTGAGGTTTTCAGCACAGCCAAATTGAAGTAATGGGGATCAGGGGAACACACTCCACTTGAAGGAATCAAACATGGCATAAAGGAAGATGGTTGTGATTGTTGGAGGTCAATCATCTCAGCCCCAGAACACAGAGTAAGAGTCATTTATGGCTCAGAATGAGGCGACAACCCATTAAGTCCATGCTGGCTCTCCATGGAGCTATCCAGTCAGTCACATTCTCCTGCTCGATCCCCGTCACCCTGGAAATTTATTTCCTTCACGTGGCCATCCAATTTCCTTTTGAAGTCATTGATGGTCTTCACTTTCGCCATCATTGTGGGCAGCAAGTTCCAAGTAATTACCACCGATTGCGTAAGAAAATTCTTCCTCATATTTCCCTTGCATCTCTTGTCCAAATCCTTCAATCTGTGTCCCTAGTCCTTGTACCATTAGTTGAAGAAAACAATTTTTATTTGTCTAACTTATTTCAGCTTGCCATAATCTTGTACACTTCTAATAAACCCTCCCTCAATTTCCATTGTTCTCAGGAAAACAATCCCAGCATTTCTAACCAAAAGCTGTAACTAAAATCCCCTATCCCTGGAACCATTCTGGGAAAGCTTTGCATCCGCTGAAGGCCCCTCACACCTTCCTAAAGTGTCCGCTGAAGGCCCCTCACACCTTTCTAAAGTGTCCGCTGAAGGCCCCTCACACCTTTCTAAAGTGTGTGACCAGAACTGGAAGCAATGCTCCAGTTGGAGCCTAACCAGAGCTTTACAAAGGTTTAGAATAACTTCCCTGCTTTTATACTCAGTGCCTCTACCTATGAAGCCTGTTATGATCAAGGTGGGAGTAATGCACTGTTGATTCAGTCCCACTACACCAGAGGTCACAGCATATTAGTAACATTTTATAACAGTTTCTTAAGGATAATAAAATAATTGAGGTAATCTTCTGGTCGTATTTTCCTGGATCAGTGAGGTGTCCCAGAGTCGAATAGTCAGATGCCATTTGATGTCTCTCCAGGTGAAATTAATGAATAAACTATCGAGGGTAGGCATTCAAAGTAGTTCATCTGCAGCAGGCATCACATAGATCTTTCAGCAATAGTCTGTAGCAACAGGTCTATTTAAATTTTAAAGCAGCACAGTGGCGCAGTGGTTAGCACCACAGCCTCACAGCTCCAGAGACCCAGGCTTAGTTCTGGGTACTGCTTGTGCGGAGTTTGCAAGTTCTCCCTGTGACCCCATGGTTTCCTCCAGGTGCTCCGGTTTCCTCCCACATGCCAAAGAGTTGCGGGATGATAGGTAAATTGGCCATTGTAAATTGCCCCGAGTGTAGGTAGGTGGTATGAGAATTGAGGGAAAGTGGGGATGTGAGAGGGAAATGGGATTAATGTAGGATTAGTATAAATGGGTGGTTGTTGGTTGGCACGGACTCGTTGGGCTGAAGGGCCTGTTTTGGTTCTGTATCTCTCTGTGACTCTAACAGTAGAAACTTTCTTGAGATTTCAGGAATTTCCAAAAATACAAAAGTCAACAGGCCTTCCCCACAGAATACAACAACTATGTAACTTAGTCTGGAGGCAGGGATTCTTGACTGGAGGCAACAGAAACTTGCCCCATTCAAAATACAGGCTTCCTTTCACCAAAGCAGGGTTTCTCCACAGAGTGTAGCAAATCCTTGTTATTTCTGATTCTCTACCTCTCTATTCAGGCATAAATAGCAACAAGGGTTTTTGCTCCCATACATTAGATTTTTGCAACTCCTTCAAAGTTCTTTTGACTTCATGAAGAGATTATCCTGTTACTTAATACAGGAATAATTCTTAAAGAGAACGTTTTCTCAGGGCTGTATTCCTGGCATGTTTCCAGCAGTAACTATTAGCTGCTCACAGCTCCCCTGTTTTATTTTTCACACTGCCAAAATGAAACTGAAAGCCATTTCAATAGGAGTCACAAGACCATCATAAAATATTCCTGTTGCTTGGAAACACATTGCCCTGCAGCCTGGACTTTCAAATACCACAATCCCTCCAGTCACTGTTCACAGAAAATAGCAACAGGTCATAAAGGCACACAGATCTCTTAGTTTTTTTTAGAAAAATCAAAACTCTTATGGCAAAATCAAGATCCCATCAGTGTGACTGATCACTCTCAATATGCCCTCCCACCTTCAAACATCAATTCACATGTACCCCCAGGTCCCACTGTTCCTCCACACTCCTTAAATCTGTGCCATTAAGACAATATTGCCTCTCTCTGTTAATTCTGATAAAATGCATCACCTCACACTTGTCAATATTAATATCGATCTGCCGTCTCTCTGGCCATTCTGCTAGCCTATCTATGTCCTGCTGCAGGTGGTTCATGTCATCCTCACTGTTTGCCACACATCCAAGTTTCGTTTCATCTGCAGATTTTGAGATTCTACTCTGTATTCCAAGATCCAAGTCATTTATATATAGCAAGAAAACCAGTGGTCCAGCACTGACACTTCGGGAACACCACTGTCTATCATCCTCCAGTTTGAACAACAGCAATTTACTATGACCGGCTGTGTTCTGTCTTTAAGCCAACTTTTTATCCAATTGGACATTGACTATTCCATGAGCCTCACTTTTATTAGCCAGCAATTAATGAAGTTTTTAAATTATTGATAGGGATCAATTTTGTTTCCTGCTTCCAATTTCCCGTTTGTCTTTGTGCTTAATCCCAGATGTGAGTCCCCAAATTTCTGTTACGGTCAAGTGAGGAGGGGTCGAAAAGCTTCCCTCTTTTCCTTCTCCTTGTTTGATTACAACAGGTTTAATTCTTTTTTAAAGTGGATGGACTGGCCAATTCATTGGTATTTGATTCCTTACTTGCTATGATCATAACAAGAACCAACCGGAGAGTTTTTCTTGAGTTAACAAAGAAAGAGGTGAACATTATTTTACCTAAACTGAATTAATAAAATAATAAACAATGCACCAACTTTCACTCACACATACACATACACACCCACCCACTAGAGGCTTACACACACACAAATAGTTTACAGAGTGGGGAAAGATTGATTGGTTAAGCTGGAGTCCATCGGAAAAAGGCATATGCAGTCTGTGATGGTTGATAATTCTGCTGAATTTGGTGGTCCTGAAGCTTTTAGTTTGAAGAGGTATGTGACTGGTTTGGTGGCCTTTTGCAGACAGTGATGCAGATGATTTCCTTCATAGGTTTTCCAGCTATAGCTGCAGTCTGCCAAGGTGGTTAGTAACCAGGCAGGAATTGAAAGCTTTCAAGCTGGAATGGAGAGAGAAAGAGAAGGACTTCCCACTTGGGTCTGCATGTGTCAGAGTCCAGTTGCTTTTTGCTTCTCGACTGCAGAAAGACACAAGCTTAAAACTACAGATGGGGAGGGGTTTGTCACCTGACAGTCACTCAGCGATTCAAAACATAGCAACTAGCAGTATTCCTCTCTTGTTAAAAAGGAAACGAACAAGCAGTTCCCTTAAACTTCCTGGGTCTAGGTTCTTGCTGGAAAATGCAGCCATTTCCTCTCCCTCCTCACAGTCCTAAGCAGTATAGGATACAGTGTTGCAAACTGGCTGATCATCTTAAGCTGCCAGCAAAGTCATCCTTTTAGCTGGTCTTTTCAAATGTCTTTCAAAAACATTATAAATTCAGATTTCCAGGCGGTGGATGAAAGAAAATGATCATTGAACAAATCACATTGGCGTGACAATATCCTGGTGTATTGAGCACCCAATCCTTGCCAGTTATAAGCCAATTTTTCATTATTGCGACTACATCATATTCCCATATTGCTATTTGTGATTTTAACTCACTAACCTTAATCACCACACTTCGTGCATTTACACTGAGGCATTGTAATCTTTCTTTGCATTCCTCGTAGTCTTTCTCAATCCATCCAATCTAATATGGAACTACTTCCTTCTCTCGTACTGTCTAACACTCTAACCTTATGTACCTTATTCCTCTTTAAGACTACTATATGCTAGCGCCCGGCCCCCTGCCAATTTAGTTTAAACCCTCTCCAACTACAACAGTGAGTTTTCCTGCTCAGACTTTGGTCCCAGTCCTGGTGAGGTGCAATCGACTTCTTTTAAATAGGTGCCTTCTGCCTGTGAACTGCTCCCAATGCCCCAAGAAATTGAAGCCCTGCCTCCTGCACCATTCTTGAAGCCATGTATTGATCCTCCCTATCTTCCCATTTCTACTCTTGCTAATCAGTGGCACTGGGAGTAATCCAGAGATTACTATCTTTCAAGCTAATCCTTTTTATCTTCCTCTCAGGCTCCTGAAAATCTGACCACAGGACCTCAATACCAGCCTTTGCTGTGTTGTTGCTATCAATGTGTATTGCTACTTCTGGCTCATTCCCTTCCCCCTTCAGAATATCCTGCACCATCTCCATGATATAGTTTACTCTGGCACCAGGGCGGGAATACACCATGTGGAACTCTCGATAACATTTAAAGAAATGTCTGACCCCCTGACTATGGAATCACCAATAACAACTTCATTTCTGCCCTTTGCTGCTCCTTCCTGTACAGTCCCTTGTCCATGGTTGCCATAGTCTGAACTGCACTCCTTCAAGGTGTCGTCGTTCCCAGCAGTCTCCAAAGCTGAGTACTAGTTTGTGAGTAGCACACACCCCGAAGACTTCTGCACTTCCTGCCTCTTTGTAATCTTCTGGATGACCACCCATCCTGAACTCCTGCTGCCTGTGGGGTGACCAGCTCCTGAAGCATACAATCCAGGAAACTGTCCCGCTCACTGATGTTCTGCACTGATTCCAGCTGTCCCTCAAGCTCTGCAACTCCTGAGCTCAAGCTGAAGCTTTACACATGGTTGCCCAAGACTCATGAAGTGTCTTGAAGTTCCCACATGGAACAGGAATTTCAAGCAACAGGTCACAGCTGCCCATCCATGATCGAAACAAAAACCCGCTATTCCCTTTTTGAACAAACTATTCAGGAGCCTGTTTAAATTATTAATTGTAATGAACACCTCTAGTCCTGCTCTGTGCTTATACTCTTATTGAAACACTTACTTAATTTTCCAGCTCCTAATTCAAACCAATACTCGCCCCGCACCCCACCCTCCACTGGTCTCTGCCTCTCTCACTCTGTCTCTCTCCTGCCGATCTTTTAAGCTCCCCTTATTTTACAAAGCTATTCTGATGAACAGTCACTATCAAGGGGCTGATGCTGTAACTGATGCTGAGATCTGCTCCCTCGGGTTTGAGAATGTATCAGGATGGAAGTGGACAATATTAATCTGGCACTTCCCACCAGTGAGTGAGAACAGAATAGATTGCATTGAGTTTAAAAGGCGGATAGTCAGGTTTTATTGAATAGATTTCCACAAACTCGAGGGAATATGAATCGAAGAATGAGAATGGAATCTACTTCACACATTACTCCATTTACAATCAATTGAAAGTAAAATCAGTTTGAATGATTTATCACCAATTGCAATGTTATATCATTAATCTTTTCCAGCAAACCTTAAATGATCTTAAAAGCCATATCTGCACCATATATCAATCAATTAGCTCCTGTCTGGTGTGCACAGTGATAAATGTGGTGGGGAAACAGACCCTTCAACAGGAATAAAAACCACTTGATTATCCTCCTCTTAAACTCAATGCAATGAATATCAGGCTGGTTCTGTAAAGGACGTGCAATCCTTCTTCATCACTTTATATTGCACCGCCCTCTTCAGGTGCTGTTTAACACCCAGATGGTAAAGAGTAAAATCTACTCCCAGGATTCAATGCAGAGAGCAGACTGTTCATCAAATAAATCACCCAATAACATTGTCGAGGGAACAATGTACTTTCAGTCACACAGCAAGGAGAATAAACCAAATACATAGACTTGTTGGATGTGGAAACTTACATAATGAAGACAGTGCTTCAGTTAAATATCGTCCACATAATGAAAAAAAAATGTAGTCACTTACAAGGAACCCAACAGCAACTGACAGTCAGGAACACAGTAAACGCAGTTGCAGTATTAATACATGGGCATAAAACTTACCAGGGGCACCAATAACAGCAAGGGTGGGATAATAAATATCCTCAAAATCCACAAGAATCCAAATGACCAAATGTTCTAGTGTATGAATCCGATTCATTCTTTCAATTTCTGTGGAATATTGATCTCAGTTTGTGCTGAAGAGCAAACTCTTACTGACTCTGTAACTGAGTGAAGATCCTTATGTTAGGCAGGAGAAATCTCCATTGACAGAATTATGTCTCAAGGAGGCTGACATTACTTACAGTGACTGAACAAAAAGATTCAATTAATCTCATTTACACAACACATTGCAAAATCATAAATTATATTTAGCCAGATATTGCACAATGGAAAGTGAATCTCCCCAGAGTCAGGGAAGAACAGATTGAGTGAAATCTACAGTCTGACAGCATTCGGTGCAGTGAGAAGAGATTTATTTATAAGCTTCCTGATATTTCTGTGATATAATGTGTTCTGTAATTACAGAGAATTTCTATCCAATTCACAGGGTGGACTTGAAACTCAGCCAGTGAGACCAAACCATGTGGTGTAGCCCCGAGAATATTCTTTACTCATTTCTGGAGATCCGGGTCAAACATCATTTCATTTCCAGAGCCCTTAAAATTCTGTCACGCTCCCAGACCCTAAAGATTGTGCACACGGGATCTGGAATTGCGCCAAGAAATACACAACCATTGACCCTACACATAGTCATTCGTGGTCATGTAGCTCCTCTAAACATTGAAACATTCCTGAGGATTCCCCACAATTATTGATTCCCATCCAGAGACCAGTGTGATTAGAATCCAAGAGCCCCATCTTTATATATGGTGATGCAATCATTCGTGACAGAATAAATATTTACAATTACATCGGACTTACTGGAGATGGTAGCATAATTCCTGGGAAACCATCCATAATTACTCACTTCCAGAGGCAGAGTCACATTCCTCGGGATCCCCACCAAACAAAGACCTAATTCTTGAATTTTGACCTGGGAACTGAGCTATGTGAAGAGACGAGAGAAACTGGGATGGTTCTCCACAGAACAGAGAATAGTTAGTGTAGATTTAACAGAGACGCTCAAAATCATGAGGGATTTTTGACAGAATCACGAGGGAGAAACTGTGTCCACTGGCAGAAGGTCAATAACAGATGACACAGATTTCGAACAATTGGCAAACAATCCAGAAAGGATATGAGGTGAAATTTGATGCAGTGATTTGTTGTGAGCTGGACTGCAGTATCTGAGAAAGTAGGAAGCAGATCCAATCGTAACTTTCCAAAGGAAGTGGATATATATTGAAAAGGAGATATTTGTTTGGCTGTGGGGGAATAGCAGCAGAGAGGTAATAACTGAATCTCTCTTTCAAAAAGATGGCACAGACTCCTTCTGTACAGAATGATAAAATGACTGTCTTTAAACAACTACTATTTGCATTTGTAGAGTGCCTTCAACATAATAAAAAAACTTCCCAGGGTGCTGCACATGAGCATTTTAAAACCACATTTGACACCGAGCCGCAAAAGGAGATATTAGGTCACTGTGGAGCATCCACGAGGCGGAGAGTATTGTGGAGATCACACATAGAGAGGTGGTCACACCGCAGGCTCAGACTCCACAGGCAGGAAGGGAATGGGTGACCACCAGGCACAGCAGGAAGACTAGGCAGGCAGTGCAGGAATCTCCTGTGGCTATTCCTCTGCAAAACAGATAAACTGCTTTGGATACTGTTGGAGGGTATGGGCCTCTCAGGGGAAAGCAGCAACAGCCCAATATATTGCACCACGGTTGGGAGGAGTAATAATGTGGGAATGCAATAGTTATCGGGGATTCAATTGTAAGGGGAATAGATAGGCATTTCTGTGGCCGCAAGAGAGACTCCAGGATGGCATGTTGCCTCCCTGGTGCTAGGGTCAAGGATGTCTCAGAGAGGTTACAGGACATTCTGAAGGGGGAGGGTGAACAGTCAGTGGTCGTGGTACATATTGGTACAAATGATGTAGGTAAAAAAAAAAGGTGAGGTCCTAAAAGCAGAATATAACGAGTTAGGAAGCAAGTTGAAAAGTAGGACCTCAAAGGTAGTGATCTTAGGATTACTACCAGTGCCACGTGCCAGTTAGAGTAGAAATAGCAGGAAAAATTGGATGACTATATGGCTGAAGAGATTGTGTGAGGAGGAGGGTTTTAGATTCCTGAGAGATTGGGACTGGTCTGGGGGAGGTGGGACCTGTACAAACTGTACGGGTTACACCTGGACAGGACAGGGACAGATGTCCCAGGTGGAGTATTTGCTGGAGTGGTTGGGGAGGGTTTAAAATAAAATGGCAGGGGGATGGGAACCTTTGCAAGGAGTCAGAGGAGGGGGGATCAAAGACAAGAACAAAAGACACTATGGGGAAAAAGAAAAGTGATAGACAGAGTCAAACGGGGCCACACTGAGAAATGGTGGGAAGGGGACAAGTAATGTTAAAAATACAAGCTTTAAGGATTTGTGCCTTAACGCGTAGAGCATTTGCAATAAAGTGGATGAATTAATCGTACAAATAGATGTAAACGAGTATGATATAGTTGGGATTACGGAGACATGGCTGCAGGGTGACCAGGGATGGGAAATGAACATCCAGGGTGTTCAGTATTTAGGAAGGACAGAAAAAGTAAAAGGCGGTGGAGTTGCATTGCTGGTTAATGAGGAAATTTGATGTGGAATTTGTATGGGTCGAGCTGAGAAACACTAAGGGGCCAAAAACATTAGTGGGGGTTGTACATAGAATCCCAAACTGGAGTGGTGATGCTGGGAATGGCTTCAAACAGGAAATTAGAGATGCATGCAATAAAGGAACATCTGTAATTATGGGTGAGTTTAATCTGCATATAGATTGGGCAAATCAAATTAGTCACAATACAGTAGAGAAGGAATTCATGGAGTGTATACGGGATGGTTTTCTGGACCAATACATTGAGGATCCAACGAGAGAACAGGCCATTCTTGAATGGATATTGTGTAATGAGAGAGGAATAATTGACAATCTAGTTGTGCGAGACCCCTTGGGGATGAGCGACCATAATATGACAGAATTCTTCATCCATATGGAGAGTGACTTAGTTGATTCTGAGACTAGGATCCTGAATCTTAATAAAGGAAACTACGAATGTATGAGGCATGAGTTGGCTATGATGGCTTGGGAAACGTTACTTAAAGGGTGACGGTGCATAGGCAATGGGAAACATTCAAAGAGCGCATGGATGAACTGCAACAATTGTTTATGTCTGGCCCAAAAGTAAAACAGGAAAGGTCGCCAAACCATGGCTTACAAGGGAAATTAGAAATGGCATTAGATCCAAGGAAGAGGCATACACATTTGCCAGAAAAAACAACAGACCTGAGGATTGGGAGCATTTTAGAATTCAGCAAAGGAGGACCAAGGGATTGATTAAGAAGGGGAAAATAGAGTACGAGAGCAAGCTTGTGGGAAACATAAAAATTGACTGTAAAATTCTATAGGGATGTTAAGAGAAAAAGATTGGTGAAGACAAATGTAGGTCTCTTCCAGTCAGAAACAGGGGAATTTATTGCGGGGAATAAATAAATGGTTGACCAACTAAATACATACTTTGGTTCTATCTTCACAAAGGAGGACACAAATATCATACCAGAAATGTTGGAGAACACGGGGTTTAGTGAGAGGGAGGAACTGAAGGAAATCAGTATTAGTGGAGAAATGGTGTTGGGAAAATTGAAGGATTAAAGGCCGATAAATCCCCAGGGCCTGATAATCTGCATCCCAGTGTAATTAAGGAAGTGGCCCGAGCAGTAATGGATGCATTAGTGGTCATCTTCCAAGACTCTATAGACTCTGAAACAGTTCCTACAGATTGGAGAGTAGCTAATGTAACCCCACTATTTAAAAAGGGAGGTAGAGAGAAAATAGGAAATTATAGACCAGTCAGCCTGTCGTCGGTCGTGGGGCATATTCTAGAGTCCATTGTCAAAGATTTTATAGCAGAGCACTCGGAGAACAGTGGTAGAATCGGACAGAGTCAGCATGGATTTACGAAAGGGAAATCATGCTTGACAGATCTACTAGAATTCTTTGAGGATGGAACTAGTAGAGTTGATGAGGGGGAGACAGTGGATGTGGTTTATTTGGACTTTCAGATGGCTTTCGACAATGTCCCACATAAGAGATTAGCGTGTAAAATTAAAGAGCATGGGATTGGGGGTAGTGTATTGCGATGGATAGAAAATTGGTTGGCAGACAGGAAACAAAGATTCGGAATAAACGGGTCTTTTTCCGAATGGCAGGCAGTGACTAGTGGGGTACCGCATGTATCGGTGCTAGGACCCCAGCTATTCACAATATATATTAAGGATTTAGATGAGGGAACTAAATGTAATATCTCCAAATTTGCAGATGACACAAAACTGGATGGCAGGGTGAGTTGTGAGGAGGATGCAGAGAGGCTTCAGGGTGATTTGGACAAGTTGAGCAAATGGGCAAATACATGGCAGATGCAGTATAATGTGGATAAATGTGTGTTTATCCACTATGGTAGTAGAAACAGGATGGCAGATTATTATCTGAACGACTATCAACTTAGAGGGAGGCATATGCAACGAGACCTGGATGTTCTCGTACACAAGTTGCTGAAAGTAGGCATGCAGGTGCAACAGGCAGTTAAAAAAGGCAAATGGTACGTTGGCCTTCATAGTGAGAGGATTTGATTACAGGAGCAGGGATGTCTTGCTGCAATTATACAGGGCCTTGGTGAGGCCACACCTGGAATACTATGTGTAGTTTTGGTTTCCTTATCTGAGGAAGAATGTTCTTGCTATAGATGGAATGCAGTGAAGGTTTACCAGACAGATTCCTGGGATGGCAGGACTGACTTATGAGGAGAGATTGAGTTGGTTAGGATTGTATTTGCTCGAGTTCAGAAGAGTTGGGGGATCTCATAGAAACCTATAAAATTCAAACAGGACTTGACAGGATAGATGCAGGAAGGATGTTCCCGATGGTGGGGGAGTCCAGAACCAGGGGTCATAGTCTAATGATACGTGGTAAACCTTTCAGGACTGAGATGAGCAGAAATTACTTCACCCAGACAGTGGTGAGCCTGTGGAATTTGCTACCACGTGAAGCAGCTGAGGCCAAAACATTGTATGTTTTCAAGAAGGAATTAGATATAGCTCTTGGGGCGAAAGGGATCAAAGGGTATGGGGCGAAAGCGGGAACAGGTTACTGAGTTGGATGATCAGCCATGATCATAATGAAAGGCAGAGCAGGCTAGCAGGACCGAATGGCCTACTCCTGCTCCTATTTTCTATGTTTCTATGTTTCTATATGACAAAATACTTGGACAAAGAGCTAGGCTTTAAAGATTGTTTTAAAGGAGGAAAGTGAGGTGGAGAGGCTGAGAAATTTAGAGAAGGAATTCCAGAGCTTAGGGCTGAAGCAGCTGAATGCATGTCCACCAATGGTGGAGTGATTAAAATTGGGGGTGTTCAAGAGGCTAGAATTATAAGTGCACAGATATCTTCGAGGGTTTGGTGGCTGGTGAAGATTACAGTGACAGGGAGGGATGAGGCAATGGAGGGATTTGAAAGCAAGGATGAGGATTTTAAAATCAAGACATTGCTTGAGAGGGAGTCAATGTAGATCAGTGAGAACAGTGGTGATCGGGGAACAGGACTTGGTGCAAGTTCAGGCACAGGCAACATGCTTTTGGATGACCTCAAGTTTAAGGAAAGTAGAATGAGGGAGATCTGTCAGGAATATGTAGGAATGATCAGTTCTGGAGGTAACAAAGGCATGAATGAGGGTTTCACTGGCAGATGAACTGAGACAGGGGTGAAGTTGGGTGATGTCACAGAGGTGCAAACAGCCATGGGTCCTGGCGATGCCTGCCTTTTTGTGGGATATGTGCAACATTCCTTGTTCTGATGAAAGGTCACAGACCTGAAACGTTAACTCTGTCTCTATCTCCACAGATGCTGCCGACCTGGTGAGTATTTCCAGCACTTGCTGCTTTTATTCCTTGTTCCAGTCTGACTCAGGCCCTCTCGCTCACCTCTTTATCTGGTACATTGATGATTTTATCAGTGACGATTCCTGCTCTCATCCTGAACTGCACAACAGCATCA
Source organism: Heterodontus francisci (assembly GCF_036365525.1). Classification (NCBI taxonomy): domain Eukaryota; kingdom Metazoa; phylum Chordata; class Chondrichthyes; order Heterodontiformes; family Heterodontidae; genus Heterodontus; species Heterodontus francisci. The sequence continues at coordinate 32,211,388 of NC_090410.1, forward strand.
ACTTTGCTTCCAAGTTCCACCTTCCTTTCACCTTCACGTGATCCATCTTTGACTCTTCCCTTCCCTTCCTTGACTTCTCTGTCTCCGTTTCTGCTGGGTATAGGCTTTCAACAAATATTTATCAGTAGCTCAGTGACTCCCACACCTACATCAACTGCACTTGCTCACACCCTGCTTCCTGTCAAGACTCCATTCTCGTCTCACAGTACGCCATCTCCATTGCATCTGTTCTAATGATGTCACCTTACAGTGCTTCTGATATGTCTTTTTTACTTAACCAAGTGTTCCGTCACCATGAATAACCGGAGCCTCGACCGTGTCTGTCCCACTTCCAGCACTTCTTCTGTCAGTCCTTCCCCTCCTTCCCAGAGACATGATAGGGTTCCCTCTGTCCTCACCTTCCACCCTACCAGCCTCTGTATTCAATGGGTTATCCTTCACCGTTTCTGTCATGTCCAGTGTGATGCCACCACCAAAGATATCTTCCCCTCCCCTTTCAGCATTCCGAGGGGACTGTTTTTCCCACTACACTCTGCTCTGCTCCTCAATCACCCCCAACACCACCTCCCTTTCACACAGCACCTTTCTATGCAAGCACAGGAGATGTAAAACCTGCCGTTTTACCTCCTCTCTCCTCATATACCAAGGCGACATAACACTCCTTCCAGGTGAGACAGTGATTTATGTGTACTTATTTCAATTTAGTATACTGTGTTCACTGCTCACAATGTTGTCTGCTCTACATTGGGGAGACCAAACGCAGATTGGGTGATCGCCTTGCAGGACACCTCCATTCTGTCTGCAAGTGTGACCCCGAGCTTCCGGTCGCCTGCTATTTTAATTCTCCACCTTGTTCTCACACTGACCTCTCTGTCCTTGGCCTACTGCAGTGTTCCAGTGAAGCTCAATGGAAGCTCGAGGAACAGTATCTCATCTTTTGATTAGGCACTTTCGAGCCTTCCAGAAACAACAGTGAGTTCAACAATTTCAGACCATAATCGCTGCCCCATTTCTTTTGACTTTTCTTTGCATGTTTCGGTCTCACTGTTGTTTATCTTTTGTTTTCACTTTCTGACAGCAGCTGTTCATCATTCTTCCACTCACACCTCCTCCAGGCACATCTTTTGTTTCTTTACTGGTCCCATTACCACTCCCTTTGGCCCTGCAACACCAACATCATTTAATCTCTCATCTTCGACCTTATCACAGGGCATGCAATTTGCTCTTTTTTAAACGTCCCCGTTTCATCTGTTTAAAACCTATTACACTTCTAAATTTTCCCAGTTCTGATGACAGTGGGGAGGTGTTGGAGGAGGATGCTGTGGTCAGCCATGTCAAAGGCTGCAGACAGCAGAGAAGGACAATTAGGGACAGAAAATCTTTGTCACAGTCACATAGGATGTCACTTGTAACTTTGACAAGAGTTGAGTTGATACTATGGCAAGGGTGGAGGCCTGATTGGTGGGATTCAAACATGGAGTTCCGGAAAAGATGGCACAGATCTGGGAGGTGACAATACTTCAAAGACTTTGGAGAGGAAAGGAGGTTGGATATGGGGTGGTAGTTTGCAAGGACAGTGAGGTGAGGGTGTTTTTTTGAGGAGAGGGATGATAACTGCAGATTTAAAGGAGAGAGGGAATCGTTAACGATATTGGCTAATATGGGGGCCAGGAGGGGACGTTGGGTGTCAGCAGTTTATTGGAATAGGGTCAAGGGAGCAGGAGGTGGGTCTCATGGAAAAGATGAACTCAGAAAGGGAATGAGGGGAGATAGGAGAGAACCAGAGAAAGATATGAGTTGTTCAGAGCTAAGGCAGTGGGGAGTTTAGAGGAAGTTTGGTCTGGTGGGTTAGTGGAAAGGAGGAACATGGCAGAGGCAGCTGATCAGATGGTCTCAATCTCAGTGACAAAGAGGTCAATTATTTCCTGCACTTTTTGTTGGAGGTGAGGGCAGAGGAGACAGGGGTGTAAGATACGATAAGATTGTTGGGGTTTAATGTCCCCTTCTAAGGCCGGAATAGACTTGGCAGCAAAGTTTTTGTTGTGAATCGACTTTATTGAGATAAAGGTAAGGACAGGTTTATTCAATTTTCAGATTAACTATTCGTCACAAACTCAGGCAGTGATTAACAGTTTAATGCAGATACCACCCCTATTAGAGACTGGATGGTAGAGCGCACAACTGGATGCTCTTGCAGCTTCTAGTCTTCAAGTTTCCTTCGGTCTCTCTCACTCTCTTTTTTGTTGTTCAAAAATTGCCTGCTGTACAGGGACAGAGACAAGACATCTTTAATCCTGGCTGCTTTCCAATTAACCCTCCCGACACCCAATCATCCTCAGCTTTGTGTTTAAGGATGCCTTCTTAACCAATCAAGGATCATTCTTTGCCTGTTGATAACCTTTCAGATTTACATAGGTAATACCCCTTTGTGTTGACTATCGTATTTCATGCTTTTACAATCCGAGGTTCCTTATCTCATTCCAAGACAGATCTACATTTGTTCTCAGAGGAGCTGTTTGACTGTCTGCTCTCTGAGCCTCATCATTTTACTGCAAGTCAGCATTTTAAAACATGACATAATTTCCCAGAATCCCACTACCTTGACATCTTCTCCATAATGTGCCCTTAATTCATCAGTTTTCCCAATTTACCATCCTGCAAAGAAGGGTTCTAACAAAGCTGAACGTTAGTTCATCATAATAAATCAGTTGTTAGTTTATAATAACTAGATTTTAGCATTTGGTATTCTGGTTAGTAAACTTTTAGTAATCTAATAATCTTACAGGGGAGAGGGGTTGAAGAGGACAGTGTGTGTCAGAGAAAAGAAGCCAGTGTTATCTTTGCATTCCAGGCTGATCCTGCAACAAGGAGCAGTTTACGCAGATGGGAGCAGGACCCGATAGTATTTTACATGGTCCAGCTGATCTGGTGGTGACAATTGTCCACCATATCCTCTCAAGTCTGTGTCCCTGAGACAAAAGGGAGTGGAGATGAGGATCGTACTGGGGGAATGGCCAGCGTAAGAGACAGTAATGTAATTATTGGGGACTGGGGCATCAAAGGTGGAGGTGAGGGTGTGGGTGAGCAAATCAGTAGCTGCAGAAATGTTGTGGCGAATGGAAGGCCAGAGGCAGAGAGTTGGTATTTTGAAAGTGCAGGTGTAAGTGAACTGAGGGATAGTTTTTCCCAGGGACAGTTACAGAAGGAAGGGGGATGTGGGTGGAGGGTGATATAAGGAATTGATCAGAGCTGGCCTTATCTGACATTGATGGGATGGGATTAGCAAGATGACAAGATCAAGGTGGTGGCCATGAATATGGGTTGGGGAGTTTACATGGAGGGAAAGATTTAGGGAGGATAAGAAGGCAGTGAACTCAGAGGAGAGAGAGAATAATGAGTTGAGGTGGAGGTTAAAATCGCTGAGGATGAGAAATCGTTCAGTGCAGAGGCTGAGGGAGAAAAGCAATGAAGATATCTCAGTGAGAAAATGTTCATTATACTTGAGAGAGCGGGAGAGAACGAGGATTTTGAACAAGAGGTGAGAGGGGTAGAACAAGGTGAGATACTCAAAGGAGGTGAAAGTTCCAGAGGAGTAGGGGGTCAGGCCATAGTGTGATCTGGTGATAAGCGCCACATTGTCACCACGATAGTCTCAGTGGGACAGGTGTCATAGAGTCATACAGCCCTGAAACAGGCCCTTCGGCCCACCGGGTCTGTGCTGACCATCAACCACCCACTTATAATAATCCTACATTAATCCCATATTCCATACCACATCCCCAAAATTCTCCAACTTACTCTCGGGGAAATTTACAATGGCCAATTTACCTATCAACCTGCAAGTCTTTGGTTATGGGAGGAAAATGGAGCACCCGGCAGAAAAGCATGCAGTCACAGGGAGAACTTGCAAACTCTGCACGGGTAGTATCCAGAACTGAACCCAGGTCGCTGGAGCTGTGATGCTAACCACTGCACCACTGTACCGCACAGGTAATGATGATTTCCAAAAAGATAAAATCTAACCTGTTCCCCTTGACATTCAATGGCATTATGATCACTGAACCCCCAACTATCAACATCCTGGGGGTTACCATTGACCAAAAACTTAACTGGAGGAGCAATATGAATACCATGGTGACAAAAGCAGGTCAGAAGCGAGGAATCCTGTGGTGAGCAACTCACCTCCTGACTCCCCAAAGTCTGTCCACCATCTACAAGGCACAAGTCAGGAATATGATGGAATACTCTCCACTTGCCTGGATGGGTGCAGATCCAACAACGCTCAAGAAACTCAACACTATCGAGAACAAAGCAGCCCACTTGATTGGCACCCCATCTACAAACATTCACTCCCTCCACCACCGATGCACCATGACAGCAGTGTGTGCCATCTACAAGCTGCACCAAGGCATCTTAGACAGCACCTTCCAAATCTGCAACCTCCACCACCAAGAAGGACAAGGACAGCAGATACATGGGAACATTGGGCGGCACAGTGGCGCAGTGGTTAGCACCGCAGCCTCACAGCTCCAGGGACCCGGGTTCGATTCTGGGTACTGCCTGTGTGGAGTTTGCAAGTTCTCCCTGTGTCTGCGTGGGTTTTCTCCGGGTGCTCCGGTTTCCTCCCACAAGCCAAAAGACTTGCAGGTTGATAGGTAAATTGGCCATTATAAATTGTCACTAGTATAGGTGGGTGGTAGGGAAATATAGGGACAGGTGGGGATGTTTGGTAGGAAAATGGGATTCGTGTAGGATTAGTATAAATGGGTGGTTGATGTTCGGCACAGACTCGGTGGGCCGAAGGGCCTGTTTCAGTGCTGTATCTCTAATCTAATCTAATCTAATCTAATCACCACCTGCAAGTTTCCCTCCAAGCCATATACCATCCTGACTTGGAACTATGCTGCCATTCCTTCACTGTCACTGGGTCAAAATCCTGGAACTCCCTTCCTAACTGTTTGTGCACCCATCCCACATGGACTGCAGCGGTTCAAAAACGTAGCTCACCACCACCTTCTCAAGGGCAATTCGAGATGGATAATAAATGCGGCCTAGCCAGCGACTCCTACATCCCAGCACAGTTGTGTTTCAGGTCAGTGTTTGTTGGTTCTCGTGCTGGACAGTGAGATCTTTCAGCAGAACATTTTGCCCTTCAGGGAACAGAAACTTCCGCTCCGATGCTTTCTGTCCTACAAATGGTTTCAGTCCCACCTGTCTGACTTGATTCTTAATTCCCTCTGAGCTGATTGCCGAATGGCAAGAAATGACTCATCACCTGCTCTGGGCAACTTGCAAAATAAACCAATTAAAAAATGGCAGCAGCAGAATTGTATTCAACCGCAAGCCGTAACCTCATGACCCGGCATATCCCTCACTCGACCATTACCATCCGGCAAAGGGACCAAGCCTGCTTCAATAAAGAGTGTAGGAGAGCATGCCAGGAGCAACACCAGGTATACATAAAAATGAGGTGTCAGCCTGGTGAAGTTACAACACTGGGCTACTTGCAAGCCAAACAGTGGAATCAGCATGCAACAGACAGAGCTCAGCAATCCCACAACCAACAGATCAGATCTAAGCTCTGCAGTATTGCTACATCCAGTCGTCAATGGTGGTGGACAATTAAACAACTAACAGCTGGAGGAGGCTCCACAAATATCCCCATCATCAGTAATGGAGGAGCCCAGCAAATCAGTGCAAAAGACAAGGCTGAAGCATTTGTATCCATCTTCAGCTAGAAGTGCTGAGTGGATGATCCATTTCTGCCTCCTCCTGAGATCCACAGCATCACAGATGCCTGTCTTCAGCTAATTCAATTCACTCCAGGTGATATCAAGAAATGGCTGAAGACACTGGATACTACGAAGGCTATGGGTCCTGACAATATTATGGCTGTAGTACTGAAGATTTGTGCTGCAGATCTATCCGTGCCCTTATCCAAGCTGTTCCATTATAGCTATAACACTGGCATCTAGTCGACAATGTGGAAAATTTACCAGGCATATCCTGTATACAAAAAGAAAGACAAATCCAACCCGGCCAATTCGAGTCCTATTAGCCCACTCTTGATCATTAGCAAAGTGATGGAAGGTGTCATTGACTGTGCTTTCATTTGGCACATAAACAGTAACAACTGGCTCACAAATGCTCAGTTTGAGTTCCGCCAGGGCAATCAGATCCCAACCTCATTACAGCCTTGGTCCAAACATGGACAAAAATAACTGAACTGAAAAGGTGAGGTGACAGGGACTGCCCTTGACATCAAGGCAGCATTTGACAGAGCGTGGCCTCAAGGAACTCCAGCAAAACTAGAGTCAATGGGAATCAGGGGGAAAATGCTTCGCTGGTTGGAGTCATACCTAGCACAAAGGAAGATAGTTGTGGTGGTTGGAGGTCAATCATCTCAACCCCGGGACATTGCTGCAGGAGTTCCTCAGGGTAGTGTCTGAGCCCATCTCATTGCTTCATCAATGACCTTCCCTCCATCATAAGGTCAGAAAGGAGGTTGTTTGCTGATGGTTGCATCATGTTAAGTAGCATGCGCAACTCCTCAGATACTGAAGCAGTCCATGTCCATATACAGCAAGACCTGGACAACATTCAGGCTTGGGCTGATACATGGCAAGTGGCATTTGCCCCACACAAGTGCCAGCCAATGACCATCTCCAATAAGAGAGAATCTAACCATCTCCCCTTGACATTCAATGGCATTACAATTGTTGAACCACCACCTTGAACATCCTGGGGGTGATCATGGGCCAGAAACTGAACTGGAGCAGCTGCATAAATACTGTGGCTACCAGAGCAGGTCAAAAGCTGGGAATGCTGTGGGGCGTAACTCAGCTCCTAACTCTCCAAAACCTATCCATCATCGAGAAGGCACAAGTCAGGAGTGTGATGGAATATTCTCAACTTGCCTAAATGCTATTGTGTCATGGGTCTGGGCAGATTCTTTGTGGCTTTGGAGATCGTACTTCAGTGACACAGTCTCAGAGTCTTGTTTAAACCATATATTGTAGCCCTGGTGCAGCTGAGTGGACTTTTCCTGTTCACTTAACGAAAAGACCAGGTTTTGTCAGGAGGTGCAGAAGAGAATTGAAACCTGGACAGCTCTCATTCTATTCACTGATGCAGATTTGGATCAATCTGTGAATGAATGGAAATGGAATGAAATTCTTTCCAACACTCTTTCCTCATAGGAAGCCCCCTTCACTCAGGTCACCTGTCCTGATCCAGCAGTCTAGTTGGGAAAATCATCTATTGGCAAAGTTATTCTAAGAAAATCAGTGAGTGTGAGAGAGCTTTGCTTTGTACAATCTAACATTTTAGTTTTTACCTCTGTAGATGTACCAGCAGCAGATGAAAACCAATCTGAAGAAAGCAGGTAGGATCACACTTGGGGTTTCACTCACCAATCTCTATACTATGGTTGTCACTCGGTAATTCTAGTGCAACATTTTCTCACAACCTCACAACGACCATTCTCTTTTCACTAGAATTTCAGAAAAGAGTAATGGACCCAGCAGTGAGACGATGCTTTTGTCCATTTCAAATGTGGGTTGGCTGCTGAGGGGATTTGGATCGAAAAGGCACAGAAGCCAAATGCTAACAGTTACATTTTAATCACTGGTGGTGGGAGCAATTTAAGATGATGAATTGAGTGTCACAAAGAAGTGTATTATGCAATATTCAGGCATCATGACTTCTACCCCATACTGTATCAGAACCAATTTACTAATTCAGCCCAGTGACAGCTGGTTTCTGGTTGAAGAGTTAAAATTGTCTTTGATGTACATGTGGGGCTGAATTTTATCAGTAAGTGACAGCCTTCTGATACGGAAGTCCCACCGCACAGCCCGCGTGATATCACAAGCAGGGGCTGATTTAAATAGAGGGGGTGGATCGGCCGCCTCTGATGACATCATCAGGGATGGCCGCCACGTCCCCGGCAAAGGCGTCTGGCGTCACCGTGCATGTGCCGGTGCCATTTTTAAAGGGCTTGAAACCCTTCGCAAAAATTTACATTTTTAAAGGGATATTAGATTTCATTTTCTTTAAATAAATAATTAGAAAATAGAAGCCCTTTCCTAATCCCCCCCAATGATCTTTACATTGCCCTATATTCAGAAAACTTATTTTATTCCTGACTTGAACTTCCCCCCAACCTTCTCACATTTGTCCTTCAACACGTTCCCACCATCCCCACATCCAATAAAAAGTGTTTTCCCCGCTCCCCCATCCCCCCCTGGTAATTTTATTCCGCGCCCCGCCCAACCAGTGTCTCGCCTCGGAACACCAACGGTGTTCTGAAGGCACGCGGGTTGTGGCCGGTTGGCTGTAATATTGGTGTGGGACGGACGCCGTCAGCAGGTAAGTTAATTTGAATCTTACTAATGCTGATTTACATTTTGTAATGAAGGCCCCGTTGCCAAGCAGCAGGGGGTAGGGGGCTGCATCGAGGCCTCGCCGCCACTGCTAATATTCAGCGGGGCCTTCTTGGCATCATAGGTTGTACTGGGCCGCTCCCGCTAGCATTTTAAGGGCCTCCCCGCCACGACCCACACCGTCGAGGGCCAGGTATAATTCAGCCCGTGGTTCAGAAGAATCTTTCTTTCCCTCGCCTCCACTTATCAAATGACACTGACTCCTTGCTGGGGTCTGGTTCATTGGTGCCTGCTGCACCCCCCCCCCGTTTAGCATTAAGTCATGGCTGTAACTGGAGTGAAAGGTCACAGAACAGAAACATTGGGCTGGATTTTAAGAAGCCCTTGACATTGTGATGGATATGTGGAGGACATGAAAGTGGCTTCGGATGAGGCCCGATCATCCAGGCAGGGCCCGTCCAATCCTCCTGGCGGTGGCAGTGAGGCTCCGGGGTGCCCCCTCCACCCCGCTCGCCGCTTGCCGATAGGACCACAATTAACATATTCAAAAGAATAAAAGTAATACATTTAAATATACTTACCTGAGATCTTGAGGGCCCGCCACGATCTTCAGCCTGGTGGCTGGCACTCCCGCGTCTTCAGATCCCCGTCCGGGGAAATGAGGTGTGACACTGGTGGGGAGGGAAGAGGAGGTAGGTTTATCAGTGCGGGGGAGGGGAGGTGGGAACGAGGTCAAATACACATAATGGGTGTAGAGGATGTTGGGAAGGGTTGAACCTGAAACGTTGTGAAGTTGTGGGGGGGAAGATCAGATGTAAAAGGTAAGTATTTGGGGGGAATGAAGGACAAATACTTCTTGTAATTGTTGATGGAGGAGCTGGGAAAAGGGCAGAAGAAATTTATTTATTTGCTTTTGGGGGGATCTTGCTTTAAAAATGTAAATACGCCAGCAGATTGGCTGCTCTTTAAAAATGGCGCCAGCGCCTGTGACCAGGCAACTGATGCCATTGCCGGTGACGAACATCCCGCCCCCTCCATGTGATTGGTGGGGTTGTGAGGTGGAGGCGGGATGCCCCAGTTATTCAAATGAGCCACCGCGCTTAAGATGCTGTCAGACCGGATGAGTATTTCCAGCACTTTCTGTTTTTAATTCAGATTTCCAGCATCTGCAGTGTTTTGCCTATCTGATGTTATAGATGATATATAAATGCAAATTGTTGTTGTAGTGGCAATTTCATTATGAGTTTAACTTGTCAGACAGAGTGAAATGTAAAGTTTTTTTTTCCTTCCGAGACTATTTATATGAATGGTGAAAATGCAGCTTGTACTGTCAGCCCAAACGAACTGGAGGTCGAGTGCTGTGAGAGAATTCATCTGTCGAGGACATGATTTTAATGTAGGAAATGATTTTTTTAATACATTTTTGTGTATATTTTATATAAACTATAGAATACCATTAATCACATTTTATCCCTTTTTGGTAGTGCATTTAACACAGTAATCTAAATTCTGAGGCCTCTTAATATTTTCTCAGCTTCTTCGTCTGATTTTAGATGTTCTCTAAATCCAAATAAATGTCTCATGTTCTGTTTCTGTGTAGAATGTGATTATTCAGATGGAAAATGCTTTAGTTTTTCGACAGATTAGATTTCTAACTTTTGCCAGTTCTGATGAAAGGTCACAGACCTGAAACGTTAACTCTGTTTCTCTCTACACAGATGCTGCCAGACCTGCTGAGCATTTCCGGCACTTTCTGTTCTCATTTCAGAGATGCTGCAGTGTTTGTTGTACTTGGTAACAGTGGTTTTATAATTCAGTTGCTTATAGGCTTGAGTTATGTGGCCTTCTCCAGGAGTATAAGACTGTATGTTCCTGTCAAATGTTCTCTTTCTACAACTGGTTTAATTTTTTTTCCCTTAAACTACTCCCCAACCGGCGTCAAATTTTACCACTCGTCCTGAAGGCAGGTTCTACTTGCACCAATCACCTGCCAGTATTCATGTGTGAGCTTTGAGTTTGTTCACAGACCCCAGTCTGATCCGGCCCTCATCTGCCCTCCATGTAGAGCACCTCCAGGAGCTGGTGGCACTGAGTAGTTAATGATGACAGGAAACCTGGCTACTTATCCCCTCATAACAGGCAACTCAGCAAAGACTGAGATTGAACCTGAGAACTTCCTGATCTGTGTGGCTCAGACTCAATGTATAAACTCACTGAGCTCTCAGGGAGCCAGTCTGAAAAATCAGCTGTGCTGTGACATTGCTGCTCCATGGTTGAGTTTGTGTGAACAAGGGGCATTTTTTGAGCAGTTTTGTTTTAGTCAGTGTGGGTTGAGGGAGGTGATATTTGAATTTTTCTCCCGGTCTGAACTGCAACTTGAGCTGCAGCAATCACAAGCTGTTGCTGTTTTTGTCCTCAATACAGAAATTGCTGAACCGATAAATGGTCATATTTTGCCACAGAGAGAAAGTGAGTTCTGACTTTAAAATATCTCGACACCACTCGGATAAATTTAGTTAATGAGGTTACAGATGGATATTGTGTTCTGTATATAATTGTTGCTTGTAACTAAATAGAAAGTAATTGAAACTATATTCTGTCTGTCAGGATTAAAGTTTGCTTTCCCGGGTTCTTGCATCACTAAGCACTGTTTAGATGCCCGTACTTCCTTTATATTTGTGTCAGATAACTTCATGCATCACAGAACAATTTGGCCATTCACAAATTTCTTATTGTACGTCTGAGAGCTGGAATGTTTATCTTAAATTCATTTGTTTGTGTTCAGATTACTCGAATGAACCTGACTGTTACTCAGTTTATGGTTTGAGTTCGTTAAAAGCTGTAAAATCCATACTACAGTTCAGAAGTTTCACCCTGCTTTCCCCCCGCCCCTTCCCATGGCCAGTTTTCATGTAGGAAGGGTCTGTTACTCTCACACCAAGTGGAATAGAAGATTCCTGTATTTGTATTAATGCAGGGTTTGGGGCAAAGCCCCTTCAACCATTAATTCCATTCAATAAGGACCATGTTTGATAATTACATCTTCCTCAAGGTTGTAAAGACTGTCACCATCCTTAATGAGTCTTGATTAAATTTTGTTCGCCCCATTACCTATCAGCAGTCTCCAAGGACATTTCTGTGGATGATATTGACTTTTGAGTCAAAGAAGTCTACTTGGCTTGGAACAAAGATTTGAGTTAAATGATGCATAATAAGAACTACAAACTCTTTTTAAAATGCCATTTATTATTGCTGCTTACAATTGTATAATCCTGACAAAGCTTAATCAAAAGCTGGACAAATCTATTGGATATTCAGACTGACCAAATGTAACTTGTTTCAAAACCGAGCCTCAGAAAGACCATAAAATAATAACACAAAGGTAGACATTCTGTTTTGTTGTGAGGGATGTCATGGGAGGCCAACGAGTGTTCATAAAATTCAGTCTTAGACCTTTTTTTATATATCCAGTGTTTCAAAAGTGAATATCTAATGGTTCAGAGATATTTCATCATTTCCAATTGGTTGATTATTTTTGGCCACTGACGTTGTCTTATCAAAAGAGTCACAAATGTGACTCCAAGATGGTATGTTGCCTCCCTGGTACTCAGGTCAAGGATGTCACGGAGCGGCTGCAGGACATTCTGAAACATTCAGAGTTTGAGGTACACATTGGTACCAACGACATAGGTCAAAAGAGGGATATGGTCCTGAAACAAGAATTTAGGGAGCTAAGTAGCAAATTAAAAAGCAGGACCTCAAAGGTTGTAATCTCTGGATTACTCCCTATGCCATGTGCTAGTGAGTATAGGAATAGGAGGATAGAGCAGATGAATGCATGGCTGAAGAGATGGTGCAGGAGAGAGGGCTTTAGTTTCCTGGATCACTGGGTCTGTTTCTGACAAAGGTGGGACCTGTACAAGTTGGACGGGTTGTACCTGAACCAGAACGGGCCCAATATCCTAGCTGGGAGGTTTGCTCCTGCTGTTGGGGGGGAGGGGGGGGGGGTTAAACTAATTTGGCAGGGGAATGGGATACAGAGTGGAGGTACAGTAGGGGATGATGCACAGTCAAATATAAAAGAGAAACTGAGTCAGTCTGGAAGTTAGACCTGTTAAAGCACAAGTGAAAAATGCAAGGCTGGATTGCATCTATTTTAATGCAAGGAGTCTTACTCGTAAGACAGATGAATTGAGGGCATTGATTAACACATGGGATTATGATACTATTGCTATCACAGAGACATGTTTGAGGGAGGGGCAGGACTGGCAGCTCAATATTCCAGGGTATAGAATCTTCAGGCGTGACAGGGGAGGGGATAAAAGAGGAGGTGGCATTGCACTGTTGATTAAGGAGTCAATTACTGCAGGAAGAAAGGATGATACCTGAGAAGGTTCTTCAAATGATGCCATTTGGGTAGAACTTAAAAACAAAAAGGGGGCAATCACTTGGCTGGAAGTGTACTATAGGCCTCTAAACAGTCAGGGAGAGATAGAGGAGCAGATATGTAGGCAAATCTCAGACAGGTGTAAAAATAATAAGGTAATATTAGTAAGGGATTTCAACTTGCCTAATATCAACTGGGATTGTCTTGGTGGAAATCGCTTAAAGGGGGCAGAATATTTAAAATGCGTGCAGCAGAGCTTTTTGAGCCAGTACGTAGAAATGTCTACAAGAGAAGGGGCAGTACTGGACCTAATTCTAGGGAATGAAGCTGGACAAGTGGTAGAAGTTTCAGTGGGGGAGCATTTTGGGGATAGTGACCATAACTCTGTAAGACTTAAGGTAGTTATGGAAAAGGAAAAAGACGGGCCAGAAATAACGGTACTGAATTGGGGGAAGGCCGATTTCAATATGTTAAAACAAGATCTGGCCAAACAGGATCTGGCCAAAGTGGACTGGGAGCAGCTACTTGTAGGAAAATCGATATCAGACCAGTGGGAGTCATTCAAAGAGGAAATAGTGAGGGTTCAGAGCCAACATTTATCCATTAAGGTAAAGGGTAGGACCAACAAGTCCAGGGAACTGTGGATGTCAAGGGATATAGAGGATTGGATCAGGAAAAAAAAGGAGGCTTATGGCAGATTCGGCGTGCTGAAAATAGCGGAGGCACTAGAGGAGTATAGAAAGTAGAGGGGGTACTTAAAAAAAGTAATGAGGAGAGCGAAGAGGGGACATGAAAAAACACTGGCGGGCAAGATAAAGGAAAATCCTAAGGTGTTTCATAAGTATATTAAGGGCAAGAGGATAACCAGGGAAAGAGTGGGGCCCATTAGGGACCAAAGTGGCAATCTGTGTGGGGAGCCAGAGGACATAGGTGAGGTTTTAAATGATTACTTTTCATCTGTGTTCACTATGGAGAAGGACAATGTAGGTGCAGAGATCAGGGAGGGGGATTGTGATATTCTTGATCATATTAACATTGAAAGCGAGGAAGTATTAGCTGGTTTAGCAGGCTCAAAAGTGAATAAATCCCCAGGCCCAGATGAGGTGTATCCCAGGCTGTTACGTGAGGCAAGGGAGGAGATAGCAGGAGCACTGACACAAATTTTCCAATCCTCTCTGGCCACAGGAGAGGTACCAGAGGACTGGAGGACTGCAAATGTGGTGCCATTATTCAAGAAGGGTAGCAGGGATAAACCAGGTAACTGCAGGCCAGTGAGACTAACATCAGTGGTTGGGAAACTATTGGAAAAATTCTGAGGGACAGGATTAATCTCCACTTGGAGAGGCAGGGATTAATCAGGGATAGTCAGCATGGCTTTGTTAGAGGGAGATCGTGTCTAACTAACTTGATTGAATTTTTTGAGGCGGTGACTAGAAGTGTAGATGAGGGTAAAGCAGATGATATAGTCGAAATGGACTTTAGTAAGGCTTTTGATAAGGTCCCACATGGGAGATTGGTTAAGAAGGCAAGAGCCCATGGGATCCAGGGTAATTTGGAAAATTGGATCCAAAATTGGCTTCGTTGCAGGAGGATGAGGGTGATGGTCGAGGGTTGTTCGTGCGAGTGGAAGCCTGTGACCAGTGGTGTACCACAGGGATCGGTGCTGGGACCTTTGCTGTTTGTAGTGTACATTCATGATTTAGACATTAATATGGGAGGTATGATCAGTAAGTTCGCCGATGACACGAAATTTGGTGGTGTCTTAAAGAGTGAGGAGGAAAGCGTTAGATTACAGGATGATATAGATGGGCTGGGACGATGGGCGGAGCAGTGGCAAATGGAATTTAATCCAGAAAAGTGTGAGGTGATGTATTTGGGGAGGACGAACAAGGCAAAGGAATATACAATAGATGGTAGGACCCTGGGAAGTACAAAAGGTCAGAGGGACCTTGGTGTACTTGTCCATTGATCACTGAAGGCAGCAGCACAGGTAGAGAAGGTGGTTAGGAAGGCATATGGGATACTTGCCATTATTAGCTGAGGCACAGAATATAAGATCAGAGAGGTTACAATGGAGATGTATAAAACACTCGTTAGGCCACAGCTGGAGTACTGTTTATAGTTCTGGTCACCACACTATAGGAAGGATGTGATTGCACTGGAGAGGGTGCAGAGGACATTCACCAGGATGTTGCCTGGGCTGGAGCATTTCAGCTATGAGGAGAGACTTAAAAGGCTAGGGTTGTTTTCCTTTGAGCAGAGAAGTCTGAGGGGGGACGTGATTGAGGGATACAAAATGATGACGGACATTGATATATTAGATGGGGAGAAACTTTTTCCCTTTTCGGAGGAGTCAATAACCAGGGGACATAGATTTAAGGTATGGGATAGGAGGTTTTGAGGGGATTTGAGAAACAAATTTTTCACCCAGAGGGTGGTTGGAATCAGGAACACACTGCCTGAAGTGGTGGTGGAGGCAGGAACAATCAAATAATTTAAGAAGTATTTGGATGAGCACTTAAAACGCCACAGCATGCACGGCTACGGGCCAAGTGCTGGAAAATGGGATTAGAATAGTTCGGCCGGCACAGACACGATGGGCCGATGGGCCTGTTTCTGTGCTGTATTACTCTATGACTCTATGATTCTGTGAAAGTGTGATCAGCTCTCAGCCAGGATTCCATTGAGGCCATGATGTCGATGGAATCATCCACAATAACTTCAAAGAACAAAGAACAAAGAAAATTACAGCACAGGAACAGGCCCTTCGGCCCTCCAAGCCTACGCTGATCCAAATCCTCTATCTAAACCTGTCGCCTATTTTCTCAGGGTCTGTATCTCTTTACTTCCTGCCCATTCATGTATCTGTCTAGATACATCTTAAAGGACGCTATCGTGCCCGCGTCTGCCACCTCCACTGGCAATGCGTTCCAGGCACCCACCACCCTCTGCGTAAAGAACTTTCCACGCATATCCCCCCTAAACTTTTCCCCTTTCACTTTGAACTCGTGCCCCCTTGTAATTGAATCCCCCACTCTGGGAAAAAGCTTCTTGCTATCCACCCTGTCTATACCTCTCATGATTTTGTACACCTCAATCAGGTCCCCCCTCAACCTTCGTCTTTCTAATGAAAATAATCCTAATGTACTCAACCTCTCTTCATAGCTAGTGCCCTCCACACCAGGCAACATCCTGGTGAACCTCCTCTGCACCCTCTCCAAAGCATCCACATCCTTTTGGTAATGTGGCGACCAGAACTGCACGCAGTATTCCAAATGTGGCCGAACCAAAGTCTTATACAACTGTAACATGACCTGCCAACTCTTGTTCTCAATACCCCGTCGGATGAAGGAAAGCATGCCGTATGCCTTCTTGACCACTCTATTGACCTGCATTGCCACCTTCAGGGAACAATGGACCTGAACACCCAAATCTCTCTGTACATCAATTTTCCCCAGGACTTTTCCATTTACTGTATAGTTCACTCTTGAATTGGATCTTCCAAAATGCATCACCTCGCATTTGCCCTGATTGAACTCCATCTGCCATTTCTCTGCCCAACTCTCCAGTCTATCTATATTCTGCTGTATTCTCTGACAGTCCCCTTCACTATCTGCGACTCCACAAATCTTAGTGTCGTCTGCAAACTTGCTAATCAGACCACCTATACTTTCCTCCAAATCATTTATTCCACTCCTTGGAGGGAAAGGGCCTTGAACGGACATTCTGGTGGGAGATGTGTAGAGGGGTGGTGAGAGCTGATCCACTGGCTGAGTCCATCGCATCAGTCGTGGGAGGGGTGAGTTGGATGAGAAAGATATTGGCAGGGCATTTGGAAAAATTCAAGGTAATCAGGCAGAGTCAACATGGTTTTCTGAAAGGGAAATCATGTTTAACCAATTTATTGGAGTTCTTTGAGGGACTTACATGTACTGTGGATAAAAGGGAACCAGTGGATGTATTGTACTTTTATTTCCAGAAGGCATTTGATAAGGCGCCATATCAAAGGTTATTGCAGCAAGTAAAAGCTCATGGTGTAGGGGGTAACATACTGGCATGGATAGAAGGTTGGTTAGCTAACAGAAAACAGAGAGTAGGCATAAATGGGTCATTTTCTAGTTGGCAAGATGTAACGATTGGTGTGCCACAGGGATCTGTGCTGAGGCCTCAACGTTTTACAATTTATAGAAATGAGCTAAATGAAGGGACCGAAGGTATGGTTGCTAAATTTACTCATGACACAAAGATAGGGAGGAAAGTAACTTGTGAAGAGGATGTAAGGAGGATATAAAGGGATATAGATAGGTTAAGTGAGTGGGCAAACACCTGGCAAATAGAGTATAATGTGGAAAAATATCAAATTGTCCACTTTGGCATGAAGAATAAAAAAGAAGCATATTATCTAAATGGTGAGAGACTGTGGAGCTCTGAGATGCAGAGCGACCTGGGTGTCCTACTGCATGAGACGCAAAAGGTTAGTATGCAGGTACAGCACGTAAATAGGAAAGCTAATAGAATGTCAGCATTTATCACGAGGGGAATTGAATACAAAAGTAGGGAGGTTATGCTTCAGCTATACAGGGCATTGGTGCAACTGCAACTGGAGTACTGTGTACAGTATTGTTCTCCTTATTTAAAGAAGGATGTAAACACATTGGAGACAGTACAGAGAAGGTTTACTAGACTGATACCTGAAAGGGGTGGAATAAAAACAAGAAATGCTGAAAATATTCAGCAGGTCTGGCAGCATCTGTGGAGAGAGAAGCAGAGTCAACTCTGGGATTTCAGGACATTTCAGATTTCCAGTATCCACAGTATTTTGCTTTTATTACCTGAAATGGGTGGGTTGGCTTACGAGGACAGATTGGACAGGCTAGGTTTGTATCTGCTGGAATTTAGAAGAGTAAGAGGTGACTTGATTGAAACATATAAGATTCTGAGGGGTCTTGATCGGGTGGATGTAAAAAGGATGTTTCCCCTTGTGGGAGAATCTCAAACTAGGGGTCACTGTTTAAAAATAAGGGGTCGCCCATTTAAAACAGAGATGAGGAGAAATTATTTCTCTCAGAGGGTCGTGAGTCTTTGGAATTCTCTTCCTCAAAAGGCGGTGGAAGCAGAGTCTTTGAATATTTTTAAGGCAGAGGTAGATAGATTCATGATAAGCACAGGGCTGGAGGGTTATCGGGGGTAGGTGAAAATTTGGAGTAATCAGTTCAGCCATGAACTTATTGAAAGGCGGAACAGGCTCGAGGGGTTGAGTGGTCGACTCCTGTTTCTAATTCGTATGTTCGTATGGAAAATTGGACCTCAGCAGGTGCACTGGGTGGGAGATTCGGTGAAAGATTAGGATGGGACAATTGGGATTGATGATTGGAATGAGCGAGCACCGAGTGCCTCGATGACCACTGTGGAGGATGCTGAGAGAGATCAAGTGGGAAGCTGTAGGTTTATCCAATAAAACAGAGACAGAGGGAGTGGTCATGGGACATGTTGCATATTAGTTAAATTTTATTCTATATGTACGATTAGCATAAAGGATTTTTTGCAGTTGCTCTACTTTTACAAAAGTCACCTTACATTAAATACAAACTCAATCAAATCATCTTGGTTTGTCTTTAAAACAATCTGATTACAGCGACTGAGTGGAGAGAGGCTGGATTCAAATGTGGTTCATGTGTGAAAATCTTCCATTTCCCTCATTATTTTATAATCTGAGAAAGTACAGTGAAGGGATATTTCACCCCATTCTTCAGTTCCTCTCTAAACTTACTCTGGGTCACAGCGTAAATAAAAGTGTTTGTGCAGCAACTCAGGAGCTGAAGCATAACCGCAAGCTGTTGTACAATGTGTGACTTGCCACCAGAAGCAATCCGGCCCAGTAGAACAATTCTAGCATGCATGGTAGTCACCAGGAACAGAACCCATAGAAGGATAAAATTCCCCGATATCATAAAAAGTGAAGTGATTGATTTTCTTCTGTTCACTGTCTCTGGATCACTGTGACGCTCCCTACTGACCCAGTCCCGAAGTCTCTTGCGAATTCTGATGTTCACTAGTATGTGTCTGACAGTTAAAACATTGAACATCAGAATCAGAATAAATGATACACACGGGGTGCGAGAGTAACAGGGTTGTTGTTATGGGGGACTTTAACTTTCCAAATATTGACTGTAAATACTATAGTTCGAGTACTTTAGATGGGTCAGTTTTTGTCCAGTGTGTGCAGGAGGGATTTCTGACACAGTATGTAGACAGGCCAACCAGGGGCGATGCCACATTGGATTTGGTACTGGGTAATGACCTCGGCCAGGTGTTAGATTTAGATGGAGGTGAGCACTTTGGTGATAGTGATCACAATTCGGTTAGGTTTACCTTAGCGATGGGCAGGGACAGGTATATACCGCAGGGCAAGAATTATAGCTGGGGGAAAGGAAATTATGATGCGATTAGGCAAGATTTAGGATGCGTAGGATGGGGAAGGAAACTGCAGGGGATGGGCACTATCGAAATGTGGAGCATTTTCAAGGAGCAGCTCCTGCGTGTCCTTGATAAGTATGTACCTGTCAGGCAGGGAGGAAGTTGTCGAGCGAGGGAGCCGTGGTTTACTAAAGAAGTTGAAGCGCTTGTCAAAAGGAAGAAGAAGGCTTATGTTAGGATGAGACGTGAAGGCTCAGTTAGGGCGCTTGAGAGTTACAAGCTAGCCAGGGAGGATCTAAAGGGAGAGCAAAGAAGAGCGAGGAGAGGACACGAGAAGTCATTGGCGGATAGGATCAAGGAAAACCCTAAGGCTTTCTATAGGTATATCAGGAATAAAAGAATGACTTGAGGTGGATTAGGGCCAATCAAGGATAGTAGTGGGAAGTTGTGTGTGGAATCAGAGGAGATAGGGGAAGCGTTAAATGAATATTTTTCGTCAGTATTTACAGTAGAGAAAGAAAATGTTGTCGAGGAGAATACTGAGATTCAGACAACTAGGCTAGATGGGATTGAGGTTCACAAGGAGGAGGTGTTAGCAATTTTGGAAAGTGTGAAAATAGATAAGTCCCCTGGGCCAGATGGGATTTATCCTCGGATTCTCTGGGAAGCCAGGGAGGAGATTGCAGAGCCTTTGTCCTTGATCTTTATGTCGTCATTGTCGACAGGAATAGTGCCGGAAGACTGGAGGATAGCAAATGTTGTCCCCTTGTTCAAGAAGGGGAGTAGAGATAGCCGTGGTAATTATAGAGCTGTGAGCCTTACTTCGGTTGTGGGTAAAATGTTGGAAAAGGTTAGAAGAGACAGGATTTACAATCATCTTGAAAAGAATAAGTTCATTAGCGATAGTCAGCACGGTTTTGTGAAGGGTAGGTCGTGCCTCACAAACCTTATTGAGTTTTTCGAGAAGGTGACCAAACAGGTGGATGAGGGTAAAGCCGTGGATGTGTTGTATATGGATTTCAGTAAGGCGTTTGATAAGGTTCCCCACGGTAGGGTATTGCAGTAAATACGGAAGTTGAAGGTGATTTAGAGCTTTGGATCAGAAATTGGCTAGCTGAAAGAAGACAGAGGGTGGTGGTTGATGGCAAATGTTCATCCTGGAGTTTAGTTACTAGTGGTGTCCCGCAAGGATCTGTTTTGGGGCCACTGCTGTTTGTCATTTTTATAAATGACCTGGAAGAGGGTGTAGAAGGGTGGGTTAGTAAATTTGCGGATGACACGAAGGTCGGTGGAGTTGTGGATAGTGCCGAAGGATGTTGCAGGGTACAGAGGGACATAGATAGGCTGCAGAGCTGGGCTGAGAGATGGCAAATGGAGTTTAATGCCGAAAAGTGTGAGGTGATTCACTTTGGAAGGAGTAACAGGAATGCAGAGTACTGGGCTCATGGGAAAATTCTTGGTAGTGTTGTTGAACAGAGAGATCTTGGTGTCCAGGTACATAAATCCCTGAAGGTTGCTACCCAGGTTAATAGGGCTGTTAAGAAGGCATACGGTGTGTTATCTTTTATTAGTAGGGGGATCGAGTTTCGGAGCCACGAGGTCATGCTGCAGCTGTACAAAACTCTGGTGAGACCGCACCTGGGGTATTGCGTGCAGTTCTGGTCACCGCATTATAGGATGGATGTGGAAGCTTTGGAAAGGGTGCAGAGGAGATTTACTGGGATGTTGCCTGGTATGGAGGGAAGGTCTTACGAGGAAAGGCTGAGGGACTTGAGGTTGTTTTCGTTGGAGAGAAGAAGGAGGAGGAGAGGTGACTTAATAGAGACATATAAGATAATCAGAGGGTTAGATAGGGTGGATAGTGAGAGTCTTTTTCCTCGGATGGTGATGGCAAACACGAGGGGACATAGCTTTAAGTTGAGGGGTGATAGATATCGGACAGATGTCAGAGGTAGTTTCTTTACTCAGAGAGTAGTAGGGGCGTGGAACGCCCTGCCTGCAACAATAGTAGACTCGCCAACTTTAAGGGCATTTAAGTGGTCATTGGATAGACATATGGATGAAAATGGTTTCACAGGTCGGCGCAACATCGAGGGCCGAAGGGCCTGTACTGCGCTGTAATGTTCTAAAAAAAAATAATGTAACAATTCAATTGCTGTCCATACAGTTGAAAACAGAACACTCAAGGGAATAATGCAGAGCCAGGGGCCACGAAAAGGGAAATAGCTGCTTGAAAGCATAAAGTACCAGAAAATATTTTTCACACAGAACATCACAGACATTGTTCCAATAATCACAGCCACCAATTTCTCAGTGCAATATTTAATTTTCAGTTTCTGGCAGCAAATGGCCACAAATCGATCAAAGGTGAAAGCGACAGTGAACCAGACAGAACAGTCTGTTGTTGCATAAAGTAGGACAGCGTGGATATTACACACTGGAATATCAAACAGAAATTGGAACTTTCTCTGATAACTAATGGGAATTTGCCTCAGTATCAGGTCGAAGATAATGACCAGTAGATCCGCCGTTGCCATGGCCACCAAGTAATGAGTGACACATTTGGAGAGACCACACTTTCCCCGAGACAGGATCACAATCGTCACTAAGTTAACTGTAAGTAAGAGGGAAAAACAGGGACATTATACATCAGGATGGGAGCAGGAATATCAATATGCTGGATTCATGGTTATAATAAACTGAAAGCTCACTACATCCCACGATGGAATACAATGCGTTTAAACTTTATGATGGAGAAAAGGCTTCGCACTAACTATCAGTAAAGATTTGAGAGTCCATGTCTGAAGAGTTTGATAAATGAACACAAAAACAAAATGCTTATGTTCATTCATAAATGTGCAGTGTTATAATATAAAGAACAAAGAACAAAGAACAAAGAAAATTACAGCACAGGAACAGGCCCTTCGGCCCTCCAAGCCTGCGCCGATCCAGATCCTCTATCTAAACATGTCGCCTATTTTCTAAGGGTCTGTATCTCTTTGCTTCCTGCCCATTCATGTATCTGTCTAGACACATCTTAAAAGACGCTATCGTGCCCGCGTCTACCACCTCCGTTGGCAACGATTTCCAGGCACCCACCACCCTCTGCGTGAAGAACTTTCCACGCATATCCCCCCGAAACTTTTCCCCTCTCACTTTGAACTCGTGGCCCCTAGTAATTGAACCCCCCACTCTGGGAAAAAGCTTCTTGCTATCCACCCTGACTATACCTCTCATGATTTTGTACACCTCAGTCAGGTCCCCCCTCAACCTTCGTCTTTCCAATGAAAATAATCCTAATCTGCTCAACCTCTCTTCATAGCTAGCGCCCTCCATACCAGGTAACATCCTGGTGAACCTCCTCTGCACCCTCTTCAAAGCATCTACATCCTTTTGGTAATGTGGCGACCAGAACTGCACGCAGTATTCCAAATGTGGCCGAACCAAAGTCTTATACAACTGTCACATGACCTGCCAACCCTTGTACTCAATACCCCGTCTGATGAAGGAAAGCATGCCATATGCCTTCTTGACGACTCTATTGACCTGCGTTGCCACCTTCAGGGAACAATGGACCTGAACACCCAAATCTCTCTGTACATCAATTTTCCCCAGGACTTTTCCATTTATTCTATAATTCACTCTTGAATTGGATCTTCCAAAATGCATCACCTCGCATTTGCCCTGATTGAACTCCATCTGCCATTTCTCTGCCCAACTCTCCAATCTATTTATATTCTGCTGTATTCTCTGACACTCCCCTTCACTATCTGCTACTCCACCAATCTTAGTGTCGTCTGCAAACTTGCTAATCAGACCACCTATACTTTCCTCCAAATCATTTATGTATATCACAAACAACAGTGGTCCCAGCACAGATCCCTGTGGAACACCACTGGTCACACGTCTCCATTTTGAGAAACTCCCTTCCACTGCTACTCTCTGTCTCCTGTTGCCCAGCCAGTTCTTTATCCATCTAGCTAGTACACCCTGGACCCCATGCGACTTCACTTTCTCCATCAGTCTACCATGGGGAACCTTATCAAACGCCTTACTGAAGTCCATGTATATGACATCTACAGCCCTTCCCTCATCAATCAACTTTGTCACTTCCTCAAAGAATTCTATTAAGTTGGTAAGACATGACCTTCCCTGCACAAAACCATGTTGCCGATCACTGATAAGCCCATTTTCTTCCAAATGGGAATAGATCCTATCCCTCAGTATCTTCTCCAGCAGCTTCCCTACCACTGACATCAGGCTCACCGGTCTATAATTACCTGCATTTTCCCTGCTACCCTTCTTAAACAAGGGGACAACATTAGCAATACTCCAGTCTTCTGGGACCTCACCCGTGTTTAAGGATGCTGCAAAGATATCTGTTAAGGCCCCAGCTATTTCCTCTCTCGCTTCCCTCATATAACCTGGGATAGATCCCATCCGGACCTGGGGACTTGTCCACCTTAATGCCTTTTAGAATACCCAACACTTCCTCCCTCCTTCTGCCGACTTGACCTATAGTAATCAAACATCTGTCCCTAACCTCAACATCCGTCATGTCCCTCTCCTCGGTGAATACCGATGCAAAGTAGTCGTTTAGAATCTCACCCATTTTCTCTGACTCGACACATAACTTTCCTCCTTTGTCCTTGAGTGGGCCAATCCTTTCTCTAGTTCCCCTCTTGCTCCTTATATATGAATAAAAGGCTTTGGGATTTTCCTTAACCCTGTTTGCTAAAGATATTTCATGACTCCTTTTAGCCCTCTTCATTCATCGTTTCAGATTGGTCCTACATTCCCGATATTCTTTCAAAGCTTTGTCTTTCTTCAGCCGCTGAGACCTTATGTATGCTTCCTTTTTCCTCTTAGCTTGTCTCACAATTTCACCTGTCATCCATGGTTCCCTAATCTTGCCATTTCTATCCCTTATTTTCACAGGAACATGTCTCTCCTGCACGCTAATCAACCTCTCTTTAAAAGCCTCCCACATATCAAATGTGAATTTACCTTCAAACAGCTGCTCCCAATCTACATTCCCTTGGTCTCCCTTGGTGCACGGTGACTAAACACACTGACTGGTGCCTTGCAAAATCAAAGAGATCAATTCTTGGTCTGGTCAGTTACAATAGGAATCAGTTACCAAGGGATATGGTGGAGAAATTACCAGGGTCCCTCTCCTGCTCAGTTCTTTTGGGCCTCCTTATCTCGAGAGACAATGGATACGCGCCTGGAGGTGGTCAGTGGTTTGTGAAGCAGCGCCTGGAGTGGCTATAAAGGCCAATTCTGGAGTGACAGGCTCTTCCACAGGTGCTGCAGAGAAATTTGTTTGTTGGGGCTGTTGCACAGTTGGCTCTCCCCTTGCGCCTCTGTCTTTTTTCCTGCCAACTACTAAGTCTCTTCGACTCGCCACAATTTAGCCCTGTCTTTATGGCTGCCCGCCAGCTCTGGCGAATGCTGGCAACTGACTCCCACGACTTGTGATCAATGTCACACGATTTCATGTCGCGTTTGCAGACGTCTTTATAACGGAGACATGGACGGCCGGTGGGTCTGATACCAGTGGCGAGCTCGCTGTACAATGTGTCTTTGGGGATCCTGCCATCTTCCATGCGGCTCACATGGCCAAGCCATCTCAAGCGCCGCTGACTCAGTAGTGTGTATAAGCTGGGGGTGTTGGCCGCTTCAAGGACTTCTGTGTTGGAGATATAGTCCTGCCACCTGATGCCAAGTATTCTCCGAAGGCAGCGAAGATGGAATGAATTGAGACGTCGCTCTTGGCTGGCATACGTTGTCCAGGCCTCGCTGCCGTAGAGCAAGGTACTGAGGACACAGGCCTGATACACTCGGACTTTTGTGTTCCGTGTCAGTGCGCCATTTTCCCACACTCTCTTGGCCAGTCTGGACATAGCAGTGGAAGCCTTACCCATGCGCTTGTTGATTTCTGCATCTAGAGACAGGTTACTGGTGATAGTTGAGCCTAGGCAGGTGAACTCTTGAACCACTTCCAGAGCGTGGTCGCCAATATTGATGGATGGAGCATTTCTGACATCCTGCCCCATGATGTTCGTTTTCTTGAGGCTGATGGTTAGGCCAAATTCATTGCAGGCAGACGCAAACCTGTCGATGAGACTCTGCAGGCATTCTTCAGTGTGAGATGTTAAAGCAGCATCGTCAGCAAAGAGGAGTTCTCTGATGAGGACTTTCCGTACTTTGGACTTCGCTCTTAGACGGGCAAGGTTGAACAACCTGCCCCCTGATCTTGTGTGGAGGAAAATTCCTTCTTCAGAGGATTTGAACGCATGTGAAAGCAGCAGGGAGAAGAAAATCCCAAAAAGTGTGGGTGCGAGAACACAGCCCTGTTTCACACCACTCAGGATAGGAAAGGGCTCTGATGAGGAGCCACCATGTTGAATTGTGCCTTTCATATTGTCATGGAATGAGGTGATGATACTTAGTAGCTTTGGTGGACATCCGATCTTTTCTAGTAGTCTGAAGAGACCACGTCTGCTGACGAGGTCAAAGGCTTTGGTGAGATCAATGAAAGCAATGTAGAGGGGCATCTGTTGTTCACGGCATTTCTCCTGTATCTGACGAAGGGAGAACAGCATGTCAATAGTCGATCTCTCTGCACGAAAGCCACACTGTGCCTCAGGGTAGACGCGCTCAGCCAGCTTCTGGAGCCTGTTCAGAGCGACTCGAGCAAAGACTTTCCCCACTATGCTGAGCAGGGAGATTCCACGGTAGTTGTTGCAGTCACCGCGGTCACCTTTGTTTTTATAGAGGGTGATGATGTTGGCATCGCGCATGTCCTGGGGTACTGCTCCCTCGTCCCAGCACAGGCATAGCAGTTCATGTAGTGCTGAGAGTATAGCAGGCTTGGCACTCTTGATTATTTCAGGGGTAATGCTGTCCTTCCCAGGGGCTTTTCCGCTGGCTAGGGAATCAATGGCATCACTGAGTTCCGATTTGGTTGGCTGTACGTCCAGCTCATCCATGACTGGTAGAGGCTGGGCTGCATTGAGGGCAGTCTCAGTGACAGCATTCTCCCTGGAGTACAGTTCTAGGTAGTGCTCAACCCAGCGGTCCATCTGTTGGCGTTGGTCAGTGATTATGTCCCCTGATTTAGATTTGAGGGGGGGTGATCTTCTTGATGGTTGGCCCAAGAGCTCTCTTCATGCCATCATACATTCCTCTGCTGTTTCCGGTGTCTGAGGCCAGCTGAATATGACTGCATAGGTGTTGCCAGTAGTCGTTTGCGCAACGCCTAGCTGTTCTTTGTGCAGTACTTCTGGCTGCTTTAAGTGCTGCGGATGTTAAATCGCTGGGGGCTTTCTTGTAGTTCAAAAGTGCAATGCGCTTAGCGGCTATGACAGGTTCCAGCTCTTCATTATGAGATTGAAACCAGTCTGCATTTCTCTTCGCACTTTTGCCGTAGGTGGTCAAAGCTGACTCATAGATGGCGTCTCTGATGTGGGCCCACTTGGTCTCAGCATCCCCTGTGGGAGTGTTTTGAAGGGCTGTTACAAGTGAATTTAGAAATTTTTGTAACAGCTGTGGGTGAGAAATTCTGCTCGTGTTGATGCGCGGGTGGCCCTTCTGCTTGGAATGATGCAACTTCTTTGGTCTGAGTCTAACCTTGCTGCACACCAGGGAGTGGTCGGTGTCGCAGTCCGCACTGTGGAAGCTGCGTGTGATTTGAACACTGTTTAAGGCGGCTCGCCTTGTGACAATGAGGTCTAGCTGGTGCCAACGACGTGATCTTGGGTGCCTCCATGAAACCTGGTGACAGGGTTTAGTGTGAAAGAACGAGTTGGTGATGCAGAGGTTATGATAGGTACACAACTCAAGCAGTCTCTGCCCGTTCTCATTCATCCTTCCAACGCCATAGCGCCCAAGGCAGGAGGGCCATGAGTCATGGTCGGCCCCAACCCTGGCATTAAAATCCCCCAGCAGGAATAGGTGTTCGGTGTTGGGGATGCTGCTAATGATGTTATGGAGTTGTTCATAGAACTGGTCTTTAGCTTCAGGTGCGGAGCAGAGTGTTGGAGCATAGATGCTGAGTAGGTGTACTGGACCAGAGGTGGTGAGCAGTCGGATGGACAGTATGCGTTCCGAGCCATTTGAGGGAGGCTCTATCATGCTGAGCAAGGAGTTTCTGATGGCGAAGCCCACTCCATGCTGTCTTGGTTCTTCAGGATCCCTGCCCTGCCAGAAGAAGGTGTAGTCTTGCTCTGCTAGAGAGCCACTCGCGGGGAGGCGAGTCTCCTGAAGTGCTGCAATGTCCACATTGAATCTACTGAGCTCGTTGTTAATGATGGCGGTCTTCCGAGAATCGTTGATTTGTGTAAGGTCTTCCGACAGGCCAGGACACATAGTTCTGACGTTCCAGCTTGCAAAGCGAAGGGCTGGTACCTTCTTTCCTTTTTTCATGTTGTTTGGTGCGGTGTATCAGTCCACCTTTCGGGCAATGACCCTGAGCTCCAAGCACCCATTGAAGCAGGCAGACTGTGGCGGGACAGAACCTTATTGACCGGGGGCTGCCCGGTTTGAGGCGGGCGGTAGCTGTCCAGTGAGGTGCAACGACCTCTCCCACCGATAAAGGCAACCCGTGGCGCCCAGTTTCTACGCCAATTTATCTGGACTTATAACCCGTAACTGCTGCCTTCCGTGTTGTTTTAGTCGCTGTGAGGCAACTATGGAGTGACCTCTCCATGGCGCATGCCTGGGCAAATTCATGGAGGTTGAGAGTTGCCCAGTCGTCAAAACCCCCCTCTCGGCCTTTCTGGTGGGGTCCAAAGGAGTGCAGGACACGACGTTTGGCACCAGTATGGCTGCAGGAACTGCCGGAAACATGCCAAAGGTGACACATGACCGCCTACGGGGTTCCGCTCCGGATTTTCTGTTAGGGTTTACTCCCTTAGCCTTGGTCTCTCCCGAGACGCCCACAAGGCAGTGGGGTTGTTGGGGCCCCTACACAGGTGTAGGATGGTGCCGGTGGGAGGAGGGGATGCAAGGGGGAGGGGTAGAGGGAGGGGGTGGGGGTGGGGTGCAGGGGAAGGGGGTGCGGGGTGAAGATGGTGCGAGGGGGGGGGCGGGCTGGGACGGGGTTGTGAGGGGGTGAGCTGAGAGGGTGGAGCAGGGAAGGGGACGGGGGTGGGGGGGGGGGTGGAGGGGGGGTAAAGGGGGGGGGAGGGGGTTGGAATCTGGTGCAGGTAATAAGCCATTTCCTCAGTGCCCACCATCGACATCCGGAAAGCTCATCCACGTCCTTCGGGAGGTGAAGCATCATTTGGCAGACTTAGAGGTGATCACATTTGCTAAGGGTTTTGCTCAGTGACCTTTGGATATGCTGAGGTTTTAATCCCCCGGCTTCTGCTGCTGATCCATGACCATGGGATATGATGCAGGTTGAGTTCCTGTTTCAGATTCTTTACATTCAATCACTGGCTCAACCCCAACCCACCTGTTTCTGTCAATTAAGATTTAGTCCTTTGATGCTTCGGAAAACTGGGATATGTGGCTCTCAGTTTCATTGTGTTATCAAAGTTACCAATATAGATTGTGAATAGTTGAAGCCTCAGAACAGTTCATCTTGGCACATTGCTCGACACTTCCTTCCAATACAAATACATTCCAATTATCCAAACTCTCTATGTTCTACTGCATAACCAATCTTCAAACCAGGTCAATCATTTGCCTTAAATTCCAGGAGTTTTATTTCTAACTGATAATCTCTTTTGTGGAACCTGATCAACTGCCTTCTGGAAGTCCATATAAACTACGTACATTGCCATTCCATTGTCTACCATTTGAATTATCTCCTCAAAAAAATCAATAGGATTCATTAGATTTGTGCAATCCTTCAAAAATTCCATGCTGCTTTTTCCTAATTACCTCAAATTGCTCTAAGTGTGATGGAATACTCTCCACTTGCCTGGATGGGTACAGCTCCAACAACACTCGAAATTTGAAACCATACAGGACAAAGTAGCCCGCTTGATTGGCTCCCCATCTACAAACATTCACTCCCTGCACCACCTACACACAGTGGCAGCAGTGTGCACCATCTACAAGATGCACTGCAGCCATGCACCAAGGCTCCTTCGACAGCACCTTCCAAACCCACGACCTCTACCAACTAGAAGGACAAGGGCAGCAAATGCATGGCAACACCACCCAAGTTCCCCTGCAAGTCACACACCATCCTAACTTGGAACTATATCGACTTTCGTTCGCTGTCACTGGGTCAAAATCCTGGAACAGAATCCTAACAGCACTGTTGGTGTATCTACCCCACAAGGACTGCAGCAGTTCAAGAAGGCAGCTCACCATCACCTTCTCAAGGGCAATTAGGGACGGGCAATAAATGCTGGCCTAGCCAGCGACGCCCACATCCCATGAATGACAAAAAAATACATACACACACACACCAGAGGTTTACACACATGCTAATAGGTTACAGAGTGAGGAATGATAGATTGGTTAAGTTAGAGTCTATAGAAAAAAGGCATTTACAGACTGTGACGTTTGATAATTCAGCTGGCTTCTAGGTGAATTTGATGGTCCTGAGGCTTTTAATTTGAAGAGGTAGGTGACTGGTTTGGTTGGTCTCTTGAAGACAGCGATTCAGATGATTTCCTTCAAAGGTTTTCTGGTTGTTGCTGCAGTATGCAAAGGTGGTCAGTCACCGGGCAGGATTTGAAAGCTTCCATGCTGGAATGGAGAGAGAGAACGACCTCCCACTTAGGTCTGCATGTGTCAGAGTCTAGTTGCTTCTCCCTTCTCCACTGCAGAAAGACACAAGCTTGAAACCACAGATGGGGAGGGGTTTGTCACATGACAGTCACTCAACGATTCAAAACATAGCAATTAGCAGTATCCCTCTCTTGTTAAAAAGAAAAAGAACAAATAATTCCCTGAAACATCCTGGGTCTGGTTCCTGATGGGAAATGCAGCCATTTCATCTCCCTCCTCACAGTCCTTTGCAGTGTCGGATACAGTGTTGCAAACTAGGCGATCAGCTTAAGCTGCCAAAAAAGTCATCCTTTTAGCTGGTCTTTTCAAATGTGTTTTAAAAATATTATCAATTCAGATCTCCAGGCAGTGGACTAAAAAACATTATCATTTAACAAAACACATTGGCATGACAATATCCTGGTATATTGAGCACCCAATCCTTGCCACTTTTAAGCCACATTTCCGTAATTGCCACAACATCATATTCCCATCCTGCTATTTGTGCTTATAGCTCACCAACGTTGATCACCGCACTTCATGCATTTACACTGAGGCATTGTAATCTTTATTTGCATTCCTCATAGTCCTTCTCAGTTCATTGCATCGAATATGGAACTACTCCCTTCTCTAGTACTGTCTAACACTCTCACCTTAATTACCTTATTCCTCTTTATGACTACTATATGCTGGTGCCTGTCCCCCTGCCAATTTAGTTTAAACCCTCTCCAACTACAGCAGTGAGTCTCCCTGTGATGACTTTGGTCCGAGTCCTGGTGAGGCACAAGTGGCTTCTTTTAAATAGGTGCCTTCTGCCCCAGAAATGGTCCCAATGCCCCAAGAATCTGAAGCCAACCCTCCTGCACCATGCTTCAAGCCATGCTCTGATCCTCCCTTTCTTCTCATTTCTACTCTCGCTAATCAGTGGCACTGGGAGTAGTCCAGAAATTACTACCTTTCAAGGTTATACTCTTTATCTTCCTCCCTAGCTCCTGAAAATCTGACCACAGGACCTCAATACCAGCCTTTGCTAAGGTGTTGCTACTTCTGGCTCATTCCCTTCCCCCTTCAGAATATCCTGCACCCTCTCCATGATGTCATTTACTCTGGCACCAGGGCAGCAAGACGCCATGTGGAACTCTCAATAACATTTAAAGAAATGTCTATCTGACCCCTGACTATGGAATCACCTAGAACAACTTCATTTCTGCCCTTTGCTACTCCCTCCTGTACAGTCCTCTTGCCCATTGGTTCCATGGTCTGAACTGCACTCCTTCAAGGGGCCGTCACTCCCAGCAGTCTCCAAAGCTGAATACTAGTTTGTGAGTAGCACACATCCCGAGGACTCCTGCAATTTCTGCCTCTTCTGAATCTTCTGGACAGCCACCCACCCTGAACTCCTACTGCCGGTGGGGTGACCAGCTCCTGGACCATACAATCCAGGAAACTCTCCTGCTCTCTGATGCTCTGCAGTGATTCCAGTTGTCCATCCGGCTCGAAAATCATAAGCTCCAGCTGAAGCTATAGACATGGTTGCCCAAGACTCATGAAGATCCTGGAGTTCCCACATGGAAAAGGAATTGCAAGCAACAGGTCACAGCTGCCCATCCATGATCTAAATAAAAACCCGCTATTCCCTTTTTGAACAAACTATTTAGTAGCCTTTTTAAAATATCAATTGTAATTAAAACCTCTAGTCCTGCTCTGTGCTTATTACAACACTTCTGCAATTTTCCAGCTCATAATTCGAACCCCACTTCCTCCCCCCGCCGCCACCCCCGCTGGTCTCTGTCTCTCTCTCACGCTCCCGATCTTTTAAGCTCCCCTAATATTACAAAGCTATTCTGATGCAGTATCTGATGCTGAGATCAGCTCCCTCGAGTTTGAGAACGTATCAGGATGGAAATGGGACAATATTAATCTGGCGCTTTCCACCTGTCAGTGAGAACAGAATAGATTCCGGAATTGTTGGGGCAGCACAGTGGCGCAGTGGTTAGCACCTCAGCCTCACAGCTCCAGTGACCTGGGTTCGATTCTGGGTACTGCATGTGTGGAGTTTGCAAGTTCTCTCTGTGACTGCATGGGTTTTCGCCGGGTGCGCCGGTTTCCTCCCGCAGTCAAAGACCTGCAGGTTGATAAGTAAATTGCCCCTAGCATAGGTAGGTGGTAGGGGAATTGAAGGAAGGTGGGGATGTGAGAGGGTAATGGGATTAATGTAGGAGTAGTATAAATGGATGGTTGATGGTTGGCACCAACTCGGTGCACCGAAGGGCCTGTTTTTTAAAAATTCATTCATGGGATGTGGGCAACGCTGGCCAGGCCAGCATTTATTGCCCATCCCTAATTGCCCTTGAGAAGGTGGTGGTGAGCTGCCTTCTTGAACCGCTGCAGTCCATTTGGGGTATGTATACCCACAGTGCAGTAAGGAAGGGAGTTCCAGGATTTTGACCCAGCAACAGTGAAGGAACGGCGATATAGCTCCAAGTCAGGATGGTGTGTGACCTGGATGGGAACTTGCAGGTGGTGGTGTTCCCATGTATTTTCTGCCCTTGTCCTTCTAGTTGGTAGAGGTCGTGGGTTTGGAAGGTGCTGTCTAAGGAGCCTTGGTGCATTGCTGCAGTGCATCTTGTAGATGGTACACACTGCTGCCACTGTGCGTCAGTGGTGGAGGGAGTGAATGTTTGTAGATGGGGAGCCAATCAAGTGGGCTGCTTTGTCCTGGATGATGTCGAGCTTCTTGAGTGTTGTTGGAACTGCACCCATCCAGGCGAGTGGAGAGTATTCCATCACACTCCTGACTTGTGCCTTATAGATGGTGAACAGGCTTTGGGGAGTCAGGAGGTGAGTTACTCGCCTCAGGATTCCTAGCCTCTGTCCTGCTCTTGTAGCCACAGTATTTATCTGGCTAATCCAGTTAAGTTTCTGGTCAATGGTAGCCCCCAGGATGTTGATAGTGGGGAATGCAGTGATGGTAATGCTGTTGAATGTCAAGGGGAGATGGTTAGATTCTCTCTTGTTGGAGATGGTCATTGTCTGGCACTTGTGTGGTGCGAATGTTACTTGCCACTGATCAGCCCAAGCTTGGATATTGTCCAAGTCTTGCTGCATTTCTACACGGACTGCTTCAGTATCTGAGGAGTGGCGAATGGTGCTGAACATTGTGCAATCATCAGCGAACATTCCGACTTCTGACCTTATGATTGAAGGAAGGTCATTGATGAAGCAGCTGAAGATGGTTGGGCCTCGGACACTACCCTGAGGTACTGCTGCAGTGATGTCCTGTAGCTTAGATGATTGACCTCCAACAACCACAACCATCTTCCTTTGCGCTAGGATTGATTCCAACCAGCGGAGGATTTCCCCCCTGATTCCTATTGACCTCAGTTTTGCTAGGTCTCCTTGATACCATACTTGGTTAAATGCTTGATGTCAAGGGCAGTCACTCTCACCTCATCTCTGGAGTTCAGCTCTTTTGTCCATGTTTGAACCAAGGCTGTAATGAGGTCAGGAGCTGAGTGGCCCTGGCAGAACCCAAACTGAGCGTCACTGAGCAGGTTATTGCTAAGCAAGTGCCGCTTGATGGCACTGTTGATGACACCTTCCATCACTTTACTGATGATTGAGAGTAGACTGATGGGGCGGTAATTGGCCGGGTTGGACTTGTCCTGTTTTTTTTGTAATCAGGAAATACCTGGGCAATTTTCCACATTGCAGGGTAGATGCCAGTGTTGTAGCTGTACTGGAACAGCTTGGCTAGGGGCGCGGCAAGTTCTGGAGCACAGATCTTCAGTGCTATTTCCGGAATATTGTCAAGGCCCATCGCTTTTGCGGTATCCAGTGCCTTCAGTCGTTTCTTGATATCAGGCGAGTGAATCGAATTGGCTGAATTCTGGCATCTGTGATGCTGAGGACTTCAGGAGGAGGCTGAGATGGATCATCAGCTTGGCATTTCTGGCTGAAGATTGTTGCAAATGCTTCAGCTTTATCTTTCGCACTGATGTGCTGGGCTCCCCCATCATTGAGGATGGGGATATTTGTGGAGCCAACTCCTCCAGTTAGTTGTTTAATTGTCCACCACCATTCGCGGCCGGATGTGGCAGGACTGCAGAGCTTAGATCTGATCCATTGGTTATGGGATCGCTTAGCTCTGTCTATCGCATGCTGCTTATGCAGTTTGGCATGCAAGTAGTCCCGGGTTGTAGCTTCACCAGGTTTACACCTCATTTTAAGGTATGCCTGGTGCTGCTCCTGGCATGCCCTCCTGCACTCTTCATTGAACCAGGGTTGGTCTCCTGGCTTGATGGTAATGGTTGAGTGGAGGATATGCCAGGCCATGAGATTACAGATTGTGGTTGAGTACAATTCTGCTGCTGCTGATGGCCCACAGCGCCTCATGGATGCCCAGTTTTGCATTGCTAGATCTGTTAGAAATCTGTCCAATTTAGCACAGTGATCGTGCCACACAAAACGATGAACGGTATCCTCAATGTGAAGGTGGGACGTCATCTCCACAAGGACTGTGCGGTGGTCACTCCTACCAGTACAGTCATGGACAGATGCATCTGCGGCAGGCAGATTGATGAGGACGAGGTCAAGTTTGTTTTTCCGTCATGTTGGTTCTCCCACCACTTGCCGCAGACCCAGTCTCGCATTTATGTCCTTTAGGACTCGGCCAGCTCGGTCTGTAGTGGTGCTACCGAGCCACTCTTGGTGATGGACATTGAAGTCCCCCCACCCAGAGTACATTTTGTGCCCTTGCTTCCTCCAAGTGGTATTCAACATGGAGGAGTACCGAGTCATCAGCTGAGGGAGGGCGGTAGGTGGTAATCACTAGGAGGCTACCTTGCCCATGTTTGACCTGATGCCATGAGACCTTATGGGGTCCGGAGTCGATGTTGAGGACTCCCAGGGCAACTCCCTCCCTACTGTATACCACTGTGCCACCACCTGCCGGTGAGTCAGGACATACCCGGGGATGGTGATGGCAGTGTCTGGGACATTGTCTGTCAGGTATCATTCCGTGAGTATGACTATGTCAGGCTGTTGCTTGACTAGTCTGTAGGACAGTTCTCCCAGCTTTGGCACAAGCCCCCAGATGTTAGTGAGGAGCACTTTGCAGGGTCGACAGGGATGGGTTTGCCGTTGTCGTTTCCAGTGCCTAGTCGATGCTGGGTGGTCCGTACGGATTCATTCCTTTTTATGGACTTTGTAGCGGTTAGATACAACTGAGTGGCTTGCTAGGCCATTTCAGAGGGCATGTAAGAGTTAACCACATTGCTGTGCGTCTGGAGTCACATGTCGGCCAGACCAGGTAAGGACAGCAGATTTCCTTCCCTAAAGGACATTAGTGAACCAGATGGGTTTTTACAACAATCGACAATGGTTTCATAGCCATCATTAGACGAGCGTTTTAATTCCAGATTTATTAATTAAGTTCAAATTCCACCTTCTGCTGATGTGGGATTCGAACCCATGTCCCCAGAGAAATACCCTGGGTCTCTGGGTTACTAGTCCAACGATAATACCACTACGCCACCGCCTACCCTATTTCAGTGCTGTATCTCTAAATAAAAATAAAAAATAAAAGATTTCCACTTACTGGAGGGAATATGAATCAAAAAATGAGAAAGGAATCTACTTCCCACATTACTCCATTTACAATCAATGAGAATTAAAATCAGTTGGAAGGATTTATCACCAATTACGTTATATCATGAATCTTAGCTAGTAAACCTTAAATGATCTTCAAAGCCATATCTACACCATATATCAATTAAGCAGCTGCTGTGAGGCATGCACGGTGATAATTGTGATGGGGGAACAGACCCTTCACCAGGAATAAAACCCACCTGATTATCCTTCCCTTAAACTCAATGCAATGAATATCAGGCTGGTTCTGCAAAGGACGTGCAATCCTTCTCCATCACTTTTTATTGCACTACCCTCTTCAGGCATTGTTTAAGAGTTGGTAAAGAGTAAAATCTACTCCCAGGACTCAATGCAGAGAGCAGACTGTTCATCAAATAAATTACCCAGTAACATTGTTGAGGTAACAATGTACTTTCAGTCACACAGCAAGGAGAATAAACTGAATACATAGACTTGTTGGATGTGGAAACTTGCATAATGAAGACAGTGCCTACAGTGAAATATCATCCACATAATAAAATAGAGATATAGTTACTTACAAGGAAACCAACAGCAACTGACAGTCAGGAGCAGAGTTAACGCAGTTACAGTATTAATACCTAGGCATAAAACTTCCCAGGGACACTAATAACAGCGAGGGGGGGATAATAAATATCTTTGAAATCCCCAAGAATCCTAATGACCACATGCTCTAGTGCATGAATCCGATTCATTCTTTCAATTTCTGTGGAATGTTGATCCCGGTTTGTGCTGCAGACCAAACTCTTACTGACTCTATAACTGAGCGAAGATCCTTATGTCAGGCAGGAGAAATCTCCATTGACATAATTATCAGGCAGAGAAACTGACATTACTTACAGTGACTGAACAAAAAGATTCCGTTAATCTCTTTTACACAACACATTGTAATATCATAAATTATATTTCGCTAGATATTTCACAATGGAAAGAGAATCTCCCCAGAGTCCAGGATGAACAGACTGGGTGAGATCCGCCATCTGACAGAATTGGGTGCAGTGAGAACAGATTTATTTACAGGTTTCCCGATATTTCTGTGATATAATGTGTTCTGTCATTTCAGAAAATTTCTATCCAATTCACAGGGTGGACTTTAAACTCAGCCACTGAGACCAAACCATGTGGTATAGCCCTGGGAATATTCTTTACTCATTTCTGGAGATCCAGGTCTAACATCATTTCATTTCCATAGCCCTTAAAATTCTGTCACACTCCCATACCCTAAATATTGTGCACACGGGATCCGGAATTGCACCAAGAAATACACAACCATTGACCCGACACACAGTGATTTGTGGCCATGTATCTGCTCTAAACTTTGAAACATTCCTGAGAATGCTACACAAGTATTGATTCCCATCCAGAGACCCGTGTGATTAGATTCCAAGAGCCCTGTCTCTATAAATGGTGATACAATCATTTGTGATAGAATAAATATTTACAATTACATCGGACTTACAGGAGATGTTGGCATAATTCTTGGGAAATCATCCACAATTACTAATTTCCAGTGGCAGAGTCACATTCCTAGGGATCCCCACCAAAGAAAGACCGAATTCCTGAATTTTGACATGGGATCTCAGTTATGTGAAGAGACGAGAGAAACTGGGATGGTTCTCCATAGAACAGGGACTAGTTAGTGTAGATTTAACAGAGACACTCAAAATCATGAGGGATTTTTAACAGAATCGAGAGGGAGAAACTGTTTCCACTGGCAGGAGGGTCAATAACCAGATGACACAGATTTAGAACAACTGGCAAACAGTCCAGGGAGGATATTTGAATGGCTATGGGGGAATAGCAGCAGAGAGGTAACAATTGAATCTCTCTTTCAAAAAGATGGCATAGACTCCTTCTGTGCGGAATGATAAGATGACTGTCCATAAAGAACTGCTGTTTGCATTTGTATAGTGCCTTCAACATCATGAGAAAATGACCCAAGGTGCTGCACACAAGCATTTTAAAACCACATTTGACACTGAGCCGCAAAAGGAGATATTAGGTCTGATGACAAAAAACTTGGACAAAGAGCTAGGCTTTAATGAATGTCTTGAAGGAGGAAAGTGAGGTGGAGAGGCTGAGATATTAAGAGATCTATTCCAGAGCCTCGGGCCGAAGCAGCTGAATGCATGTCCACCAATGGTGGAGCGATTAAAATTGGGGATGCTCAAGAGGCCAGAATTATAAGTGCACAGGTATCTTGGAGGGTTTATGGACCGGTGAAGATTACAGAGATAGGGAGGGGTGAGGCAATGGAGGGATTTGAAAGCAAGGATGAGGATTTTAAAATCAAGACATTGTTTGAGAGGGAGTCAATGTAGATCAGTGAGCACAGGGGTGATCGGGGAACAGGACTTGGTGCAAGTTCAGACACAGGCATCAGGGTTTTGGATGACCTCAAGTTTAAGGAGAGTAGAATGTGGAAGACCTGTCAGGAATGTGTTGGAATGATCAGTTCTAGAGGTAACAAGGGCATGAATGAGGGTTTACTGGCAGATGAGCTGAGACAGGGGCGAAGTTGGGCGATGCCAAGGAGGTGCAAACAGCCATGGGTCCTAGCTATGCCTGCCTTTTTGTGGGATATGTGCAACATTCCTTCCCTTCCTTGACTTCTCTATCTCCATTTCTGGGTATAGGCTTTCAACACATATTTATTAGAAGCTCAGTGTCTCCCACACCTACGTCAACTGCACTTGCTCACACCCTGCTTCCTGTCAGGATTCCATCCTATTCTCACAGTATGCCATCTCCATTGTATCTGTTCTGATGATGTCACCTTCCAGTGCTTCCTTTTTTCCTGAACCAATGATACCCCCACCATGAATAACTGGAGCCTCAACCGTCTCTGTCCCAGTTACAGCACTTCTTCTGTCAGTCCTACCCCTCCTTCCCAGAGACATGATAGGGTTCCCTCTGTCCTCACCTTCCACCCTACCAGCCTCTGTATTCAATGGATTATCCTGCACCGTTTCTGTCATGTTCAGCGTGATGCCATCACCAAAGATATCTTACCCTCCCCTTTCAGCATTCCAAAGGGACTGTTTTCTCCGCTACACTCTGCTCCGCTCCTCAATCACCCCCAACACCACCTCCCTTTCCCACAGCATCTTTCTATGCAAGCACAGGAGATGCAAAACCTGCCGTTTTACCTCCTCTGTCCTCACTGTCCAAGGCCGCATAACACTCCTTCCAGGCGAGACAGTGATTTATGTGTACTTCTTTCAATTCAGTAAACTGTTCACTGCTCACAATGCTGTCTGCCCTACATTGGGGAGACCGAACACAGATTGGGTGATCGCCTTGCAGGACACCTCCATTCTATATGCAAGTGTGACCCCGAGCTTCCAATCACCTGCCATTTTAATTCTCCACCTTGCTCTCACACTAACCTCTCTGTCCTTGACCTACTGCAGTGTTCCACTGAAACTCAATGGAAATTCGAGGAACAGCATCTCATCTTTTGATTAGGCACTTTACAGCCTTCCAGACTCAACATTGAGTTCAACAATTTCAGAGCATAATCTCTGCTCCATTTCTTTTTACTTTTCTTTGCATGTTTCGGTCCTACTCTTGTTTATCTCTTGTTTTTACTTTCTGACAGCAGCTGTTTATCATTCTATCATTCACACCTCCGCTAGACACATCTTTTGTTTTATTACTGGTCCCATTACCACTCCCTTTGGCTCTGCTCCACCAAATCTTTTGTCATTTAATCTCTCGTCTTCCACATTATCCCAGGCCACCAATTTAGTTCTTTTTCAACCTTCCCCGTTTCACCTGCTAAAAACCTATTACATTTCTAACTTCTCCCAGTTCTGATGACAGTGGGGAGGTGTTGGAGGTGGATGCTGTGGTCAACCATGTCAAAGGCTGCAGACAGTCGAGAAGGACAAGTCGGGATAGAAAATCTTTGTCACAGTCACATAGGATGTCACTTGTGACTTTGACAAGAGTTGTGCTGATACTATGGCAGGGGTGGAGGCCTGATTGGTGGAATTCAAACATGGAGTTCCGGGAAAGATAGGCATGGATTTGGGACATGACAATCCTTCAAGGACTTTGGAGAAGAAAGGAGGTTGGATATGTGGTGGTAGTTTGCAAGGACAGTGGGGTGAGGGCTGTTTTTTGAGGCGAGGTGTGATAACTGCAGATTTGTAGGAGAGAGGCTGAGCACTGGAAGAGAGAGAACCGTTAACAATATCGGCTAATATGGGGACCAGGAGGGGACGTCGGCTGGTCAGCAGTTGATTGGAATAGGGTCAAGGGAGCAAGAGGTGGGTCTCATGGACAAGTTGAACTCAGAAAGGGAACGAGGGGAGATAGGAGAGAACCAGAGAAAGATGTGAGTTGTTCAGCGCTAAGGCAGTGGGGAGTTTAGAGGAAGTTTGGTCTGGTGGGCTAGTGGAAAGGAGGAACATGGCAGAGGCAGCTGATCAGATGGTCTCAATCTCAGTGACGTAGAAGCCATTGAGCTCCCCGCACTTA
This sequence comes from Heterodontus francisci, assembly GCF_036365525.1. Classification (NCBI taxonomy): domain Eukaryota; kingdom Metazoa; phylum Chordata; class Chondrichthyes; order Heterodontiformes; family Heterodontidae; genus Heterodontus; species Heterodontus francisci. The sequence goes on from NC_090410.1 coordinate 32,251,462, forward strand.
TTGTTGGAGGTGAGGGTGGAGGAGGCAGGGGTGTAAGATAAGATAAGATTGTAGGGGTTTAATGTCCCCTTCTCAGGCCGGAACAGACTTGGCAGCAAAGCTTTTGTTGTGAATTGTCTTTATTGAGATAAAGGTAAGGACAAGTTTATTGAATTTTCTGATTAACTATTAATCACAAACTCAGGCAGTGATTAACAGTTTAACACAGATACCACCCCTATTAGAGACTGGATGGCAGAGTGCACAACTGGATGCTCTTGCAGCTTCTAGTCTTCAAGTTTCCTTGGGTCGCTCTCACTCTCTCTCTCTTTTCTCTTGTTGATGTTTGAAAATTGCCTGCTGTACAGGGACAGAGACAAGACATCTTTTATCCTGGCTGCTTTCCAATTAACCCTCCTGACACCCAATCATCCTTAGCTTTATGTTTAAGGATGCCTTCTTAATCAATCAAGGGTCATTCTTTGCCTGTTGATAACCTTTTGTGGAGCTGTCGGCTCATCCCAGAGGGAGCTGCGCCTGGGATGATTGCAGGACAGCAGGATTGTCGAGGAGTACGGCAAAGTTTGAGTGGGAAATTGGGAGGGTCGAGTTCCTGAGAGGGGAGAAGTGAAAGGAGGCATGACGATAGAAGAGAGGCATCTAGGAGGGGCAAAAAGAAAAGAAGTTAAAAAGAAAGAGCAGGGAGTGATGGGCTTGGGTCCAGAGCGGCAGCTAAAATGCACCTGCGAATGGACTCAGGGAAGCTTCAAGTTACATAGATCTGGTTACATAACAATAGGGAACATAAAATCGGACAGTAGACGGTAAACAGGAGATAACAGCAAAGAGTCCAGAGTTAAATACAGAGGTCCTGTGGTGGGATAATGATAATTGAGACAGGGTGGAGTCAGCACAGAGCATCATGAACTGTTGTTCGAGTTCGGAGTCAGGTGTAGTGAGTGAAGTCCAGAAGCTATTTGAGTGTCAGATTATGGCCTACATATGGATTACGGCCTACATATGGACAGTACAGCCAGACAACCATATAACATTCTAGATATTGAATCAGTATTGGAGCTTGTGATATTAAGTCAATTCTCAGGATTATTTTGAATACTGAAGCACTCCCCCGGACTTTGTAAAAGTCAGTAAAATCACAAGCTGAGAATTCCAGTTAATGTACACTCATTCATGAGAAATACTGAATAAATTTTGCTTTCCATGAATACTTTTTTTTGTTCATGGGATCATCAATGGAAAGGCCAGCAGTTATTGCCCATCCTTAATTGCCATTGAGAAGGTGGTGGTGAGCTGCCCTCTAGAACCGCTGCAGTCCATGTGGTGTAGCAATGCCCACAGTACTGTTAGGGAGTGAGATCCAGAATTTTGACCCAGTGACAATGAATGAATCGCGATACAGTTCCAAGTCAGGATGGTGTGAGACTTGGAAGGGAACTTGCAGGTGATGGTATTCCCAAGTACCTGCTACCCTTGTTCTTCAAGGTGGTAGAGGTGTGTTTAGAAAGTGCTGTCAAAGGAACCTTGGCAAGTTGCTGCAGTGCATCTTTTAGAGGGTACACAATACTGTTACTGTGCAATGGTGGTGGAGGCAGTGAATGTTTAATGTGTTGGATGGGGTGTTGATCAACCTGATTGTTTTGTCTTGGATGGTATCAAGCATCTTGAGTGTTGTTGCAGCTGTGCTCATACAGGCAAGTGCAGAATGTTCCAACACACACCTGACATGAGCCTTGTCAATGGTGGACAGGCTTTGGGGAGTAAGGAGGTGAGTTACTCACCACAGAATTCCAGCCTCTGACTTGCTCTTGTAGACACAGTATTTATATGACTGGTCCAGTTAAGTTTCTGATCAATGGTGACCGCTCCCCTCCCCCACCCCCAGGATGTTGATGGTGGGAAATTCAGCAATGGTAATGATGTTAAATCTCAAGCTGAGATACTTTGATTCTCTTTTGTTGGAAATGGTCATTGCCTGGCATTTGTGTGACATGTGTAAGCCAATGCATTATTTACCTAAATTGTATTAATCACTCTTTATCATGTAAACCGTGCTTTTATTTCTTTCATATTAATGAATGTAAGCTGGCTGTGGTGGAGTCCTGTGGGCAGAGTTTATCTCATGGTCGTAGGAAGATGGAGCTGTGAAGGGGGAATTCTGACTGAAGACATTATTACTGGGACAGTTTTAACGAAAACAGGCAGGTTGCACAATGGTCAGCACCATTCACAACTCCTCAGATACTGAAGCAGTCCGTGTAGAAATGCAACAAGAACTGGACAATATCCAGGCTTGGGCTGATAAGTGACAAGTAACATTCACGCCATACAAGTGCCAGACAATGATCATCTCCACAAAGATAGAATCTACCCATCTCCCCTTGACATTCAATGGCATTTTGATCACTGAATTCCCCCACTATCAACATCCTAGGGGTTACCATTGACTAAAGCTTAACTGGAGTAGCAATATAAATAGGATGGCTACAAGAGCAGTTCAGAGGCAAAGAATGCTGTGGAGAGTGACTCACCTCCTGACTCCTTAAAGCCTGTCCGCCATCTACAAGGCACAAGTCAGGAGTGTGATGGAATAGTCTCCACTTGCCTGCATGGGTGCATCTCCAACAGCACTCAAGAAGCTCAACACCATCCAGGACAAAGCAGCCCGCTTAATTGGCACCCCGTCCACATACATTCACTCACTCCACAGCGGCATAGTGGCGCAGTGGTTAGCACCGCAGCCTCACAGCCCCAGCGACCCGGGTTCAATTCTAGGTACTGCCTGTGTGGAGTTTGCAAGTTCTCCCTGTGTCTGCGTGGGTTTTCTCCGGGTGCTCCAGTTTCCTCCCACAAGCCAAAAGACTTGCAGGTTGGTAGGTAAATTGGCCATTATAAATTGCCCCTAGTATAGGTAGGTGGTAGGGAAATATAGGAACAGGTGGGGATGTGGTAGGAATATGGGATTCGTGTAGGATTAGTATAAATGGGTGGTTGATGGTCGGTACAGACTCGGTGGGCCGAAGGGCCTGTTTCAGTGCTGTATCTATAAACTAAGCTAAACTACCAACGCACAGTGGCAGCAGTGTGTAACAACAACAAGATGCACTGCAGCAGCTCACCAAATCTTCGTCGACAGCATCTTCCAATCCGCAACCTCTGCTACCTAGAAGGTCAAGGGTATCAGATACATGGGAACACCACCACCTGAAGGTTTTCCTCCAAACCACACATCATCCTGACTTGGAACTATATTGCCGTTTCTTCACTGGATCAAAATCCTGGAACTCCCTTCCGAACAGCACTGTTGGTGCACCGACCCCACATGGACGGCAGCGGTTCAAGAAGGCAGCTCACCACCTTCTTCTCAAGGGTAATTAGGGATGGGCAATAAATGCTGGCCTAGCCAGCAACACCCACTTCCCATGAACAAGTGAGAAAACACACACAGACATCTCAGGGCATGTCCCTGAGGTGGTGGATTGCCACATATACTATTCCTACAGACAATGGCCACAGGGGAATGTGTGAATGGCCTTCTTCCTGCCCCAGGATACAGTATTCATACCCATTATTGGCAGGGAACCCGAGACAACCCCCCCACCTGCAGAGGGCAAGATATGACCATGTAGAGGTGGTCCTGGATGGCCAGGTTAGGATTATTAACCAATCGTTTCATCCGATTTCTGTAGAGCAGTGTAAGGGTAATGGACAGGCATTTCTGTGGCCGCAAAAGGGACTCGATGATGATATGTTGTCTCCCTGGTGCTCGGGTCAAGGATGTCTCTGAGTGGCTGCAGGGCATTAAAAGGGTCAGGGTGAGCAGCCAGTTGTCAGGGACCAACGACATAGGTGAAAAAAAGGATGAGGTCCTATAAGCTGAATATCGGGAGTTAGGACATAAAAAAGGAAACTATGAAAGTATGAGGCGCGAGTTGGCTATAATTTAGGGCGGCACAGTGGCGCAGTGGTTAGCACTGCAGCCTCACAGCTCCAGGGACCCGGGTTCGATTCTGGGTACTGCCTGTGTGGAGTTTGCAAGTTCTCCCCGTGTCTGCGTGGGTTTTCTCCGGGTGCTCCGGTTTCCTCCCACAAGCCAAAAGACTTGCACGTTGGTAGGTAAATTGGCCATTATAAATTGTCACTAGTATAGGTAGGTGGTAGGGAAATATAGGGACAGATGGGGATGTTTGGTAGGAATATGGGATTAGTGTAGGATTAGTATAAATGGGTGGTTGATGGTCGGCACAGACTCGGTGGGCCGAAGGGCCTGTTTCAGTGCTGTATCTCTAATCTAATAGATTGGGAACTTTACTAAAAGGGTGGATAGGCAATGAATAATATGTAAAGAACGTGTGCATGAATTACAACAATTATTCATTTCTGTCTGGTGCAAAAATAAAACCGGAAGGTGGCTCAACTGTGGTTTACAAAAGAATTTAGGGATCGTTTTGGAGTCATAGAGTCGTACAGCATTGAAACAGGCTCTTCGGCCCACCACGTCCATGCCGACCATAATGTCCATCTATACTAATCCCACCTGCCTGCATTAATTCCATATCCCTCTATGCCTTGCTCATTCAAGTACCTGTTCAGATGCCTCTTCAATGCCGCTGCTGTTCCTGCCTTCACCACCTCCTCTGGCAGCTCATTCCAGATACCCACTATTCATTGTGTGAAAAATTGACCCCTTCGATCCCCTTTAAACCTCCTCCCCCTCACCTTAAATCTATGCCCTCTAGTTTTAGTCACCCCTACCATGGGAAATAGACTCTGGCTATCTACCCTATCTATGTCTCTCATAATGTTATATACCTCTATCATGTCCCCTCTCAGCCTCCTTCGCTCCAGGGAAAACAGACCCAGCCTATCCAATCTCTCTTTATTACTCAAGCCCTCCAAACCAGGCAACATCCTTCTGAATCTTTTCTGCACCCTCTCTAGCTTAATCACATCTTTCCCGTTGTGCGGCGACCAGAACTGCACACAGTACTCCAAATGTGGCCGAACCAATGTTATGTATAACTGTAACATGATGTCCCAACTCTTGTATTCAATGCTTTGGCCGATGAAGGCAAACATGCCATATGCCTTCTTCATCACCCTGTCTCCCTCTGTTGCCACTTTCAGGGAACTATGTACTTGCACCCCAAGGTCTCTCTGCTCAACAACACTTCCCAGGGCCCTGTCATTCACTGTATATGTCCTGCCCTGGTTTAACTTCCCAAAATGCATCACTTCGCACTTGTCTGCGTTAAATTCCATTTGCCAATTACTTGCCCACCTTCCCAGTTCACAGAATCACAGAATAATACAGTGCAGAAGAGGGCCTTTGGCTCATCGAGTCTGCACTGATGCATTAAAGACACCTGACCTGTCTACCTAATCCCATTTGCCAGCACTTGGCCCATAGCCTTGAATGTTATGACGTGCCAAGTGCTCATCCAAGTACTGTTAGATCCAAAGAGGAGGCATATAAAATTGCCAGAAAAAGCAGCAAGTATGAGGATTTGGAGCAGTTTCGAATTCAGCAAAGGAGGACAAAGAGGTTGATTAAGCCGGGGAAAATAGAGTATGAGAGTAAACTTGCAAGGAACATAAAAACTGTCTGTAAAATCTTCTATAAATATGTGAAAAACAAAAGATGAGTGAAGACAAATGTAGGTCCCGTACAGTCAGAAATGGGGGAAATTATAATGGGGAACAAAGAAATGGCAGAGCAATAAAACACATACTTTGGTTCTGTCTTCACAAAGGAGGACACAAATAACCTCCCAGAAATGTTAGGGAACCAAGGGTCTAATGAGAGGGAGGAACTGAAGGAAATCAGTATTAGTTAAAAAACAGTGCTTGGGAAATTAATGGGGTTAAAGGCTGACAAATCCCCAGGGCCTGATAATCTGCACTCCAGAGTACGAAAGGAAGTGCCCCTGGAAATAATGGATGCATTGGTGGTCATCTTCCAAAGTTCTATAGACTCTGGAGCACTTCCTACAGATTGGAGGGTGCAAATGTAACCCGACGATTTAAAAAAGGAGGGAGAGAAAACACAGGGAATTACAGACCAGTTAGTCTTACATCAGTAGTGGGGAAAATGCCAGAGTCTATTAGAAAGGATGTGATAGCAGAACACCTGGAAAGCATAAATGCGATTGGACAAAGTTAGCATGGGTTTACGAAAAGGAAATCATGCTTTACAAATCTACTGGTGTTTTTTGAGGATGTAGCTAGTAGAATAGTTAAGGGAGAACCAGTGGATGTGGTGTATTTGGATTTTCAGAAGGCTTTTGATCAGGTCCCACAGAAGATGTTAGTGTGCAAAATTAAAGCACATGGGATTGGGGGTAATTACTGGCATGGTTTGAGAATTGGTTGACAGACAGGAAACAGGGAGAAGGAATAAACGGGTCTTTTTCCAGGTGGCAGGCAGTGACCAGTGGGGTACCGCAGGGATCAGTGCTTGGGTCCCAGCTCGTCACAAGAGATGAATGACTTGGGTGAGGGAACTAAATGTAACATTTCAAAATTTGCAGATGACACAAAGCTGTGGGTGTGGGGGGGAGGGGGGTGGGGGGCCGGGAATATGAGCTGTAAGGAGGATGCAAAAAGGCTCCACTGTGATTTGGACAAGTTGGGTGAGTGGGCAAATGCATGGCAGATGCAGTATAACGTGGATAAATGTGAGGTTGTAAAATTTGGTTGTAAAAACAGAAAGGCAGTTTATTATCTGAATGGTGACTGATTGGGAAAGGGGAGCTGCAACAAGACCTGAGTGTCCTTGTACACCAGTTGCTGAAAGTAAGCATTCAGGTGCAGCAAGCAGTTAGGAAGGCAAATGGTATGTCGGCCTTAATGGCAAGAGGATTTGAGTACAGGAGCATGGATGTCTTACTGTAGTTATACAGGATCTTGGTGAGACCACATCTGGAGTATTGTGTGCAGTTTTGGTCTCCTTTTCTGAGGAAGGATGTTCTTGCCATGGAACGAGTGCAAAGAAGACTTACTTGGCTGATTCCTGGGATGGAAAGATTGACATCCGAGGAGAGATTGGGTCGACGAGGCCTATATTCACGAGAGTTTAGAAGAATGAGAGGGGATCTGATAGAAACCTATAACATTCAAACATGTCTAGACAGGCTAGATGCAAGGAGAATGTTCCCAATGGCAGGGGAGTCCAGAACCAGGGGTCGCAGTCTCAGGATATGGGGTAAGCCATTTAGAACCGAGATGAGTCGAATTTTTTTCACTCAGAGAGTGGTGAACCTGTGGAATTCTCTACTGCAGAAGGCAGTCATTAAATATATTCAAGAAGGAGATAGATATATTTCTTATTGCCAAAGGGATCAAGTGATATGGGGTGAAAGCGGGAACAGGGTACTGAATTAGACGATTAGCCATGATCTTTTCTCAATGGTGGAGAAGACCCAAAGGGCCGAATGGCCTACTCCTTCTCATATTTTCTATGTTTCTATGAGAGAGACAATCAGGAACGACAGACCTGTGATCTTGACATCAGTAGTAGGAAGAATGCTTGAATCTATTATAAAACATGTGGTAATTGGACACTTAGAAAATAATGGTTGGATTGGGCAGGTCAACATGGATTTATGAAAGGAAAATCATGTTTGAGAAATCTGTTGGAGTTTTTGAGGATGTAACCACCAGAATAGATAAGGGGGACCCAGTGGATGTGGTGTATTGGATTTTAAGAAGGTTTTCAATAAGATCCCACACAGGAGGGTAGAAACCAAAATCAGAGCACGTGGGATTGGGGTGATTTACTGGCATGGATTGAGAGTTGGTTAACGGACAGAAAACACAGAGCAGGAATAAATGGGACATTCTCAGCTTGGCAGGCTGTGACTAGTCGGGCACCGCAAGGATCAGTGCTTGGCCCCAGCTACTCACAATCTATATCAATGATTTGGATGTGGGGACCAAATGTAATATTTCCAAGTTTGCTGATGACACAAAACTAAGTGGGCAGGTGTGTTGTGAGGAAGATGCAAAAAAGGCTTCATGGGGATTTAGACAGGCTAAGTGAACATGGCAGATGAAATATCATGTGGAAACATGTGAAGTTATCCACTTTGGTAGCAAAAGCAGAAATGCAGAGTATTTCTTAAATGGTAAGAGATTGGGAAGTGTTGATGTCCAAAGGCTCCTGGGTGTCCGAGTTCATGAGTCACTGATAGCTAACATACAGGTAGAGCAAGCAATTGGGAAGGTAAATGGTATGTTGGTCTTTATTGAAAGAGGATTTGAGTACAGGTGCAAAGATGTCTTGTTGCAATTATATAGATCCTTGGAGAGACCGCACCTGGTGTATTGTGTCCCGATCTGGTCTCCTGACCAAGAGAAGGATATACTTACCACAGAGGAAATGCAACGAAGGTTCACCAGACTGATTCCTGGGATGGTGGGATTGCCCTATGAAGAAATATTGAGGAGGCTGGGCCTATATTCTCTCGAGTTTAAAAGAATGACAGGTGATCTCATTGAAGCATACAAAATTATTAAAAGGCTCGACCGGGTAGATGTAGGAATAATGTATCTCCTGGTTGGGGGGTCTAGAACAAAGGGACACAGTTTCAGAATATGAGGAAGGCTATTTGGGACTGGGATGAGGAAGAATTCCTGCACTCAGAGGGTGGTGAATCTTTGGAAGTCTCTATCCCACAGTGTGGTGGGGGCTCAGTCATTGAGTATGTTCAAGACAGAGATTGCTCGATTTCCAGATATTAAAGATATCAAGGGATATGGGGATGGTGTGGGAAATGTTTTGAGGTAGAAGATCAGCCATGTTAGGGGCAGGAATGGATGTTGGATGTTCCGGGGTTTAGATGTTTCAAAAGGAATAGGGAGGGAGGTAAAAGAGGTGGGGGAGTGGCATTGCGAATCAGGGATAGTATCACAGCTGCAGAAAGGGAGGTCGTCGAGGCGGGTTTGTCTACTGAGTCATCACGGGTGGAAGTCAGAAACAGGAAAGGAGCAGTCACTTTGTTGGGAGTTTTCTATAGACCCCCCAATAGCAACAGAGACATGGAGGAACAGATTGGGAGGCAGATTTTGGAAAGGTGCAGAAGTAACAGGGTTGTTGTCATGGGTGACTTCAACTTCCCTAATATTGATTGGAACCTCCTTAGTGCAAATAGTTTGGATGGAGCAGTTTTTGTCAAGTGTGTCCAGGAAGGTTTCCTGACTCAATATGTAGATAGGCCGACTAGAGGGGAGACTATGTTGGACTTGGTGCTTGGCAACGAACCAGGCCAGGTGGCAGATCTCTCGGTGGGAGAGCATTTCGGTGATAGTGATCACAACGGCCTGACCTTTACTATAGTCATGGAAAGGGACAGGACCAGACAGGATGGGAAAATATTTAATTGGGGGAAGGGGAGTTACAATGCTATTAGGCAGGAACTGGGGAGCATAAATTGGGAACAGATGTTCTCAGGGAAATGCACGACAGAAATGTGGAGGTTGTTTCGGGAGCACTTGCTGCAACTGCTGGATAGGTTTATCCCGATGAGGCAGGGAAGGGATGGTAGGGTGAAGGAACCTTGGATGACAAGAGATGTGGAACAGCGAGTCAAGAGGAAGAAGGATGCTTACTTAAGGTTGAGGAAGCAAGGATCAGACAGGGCTCTAGAGGGTTACAAGGTAGCCAGGAAGGAACTGAAGAATGGACTTAGGAGAGCTAGAAGGGGACATGAAAAAGTCTTGGCGGGTAGGATTAAGGAAAATCCCAAAGCGTTCTACAGTTATGTGAGGAGCAAGAGGATGGCCAGAGTAAAGGCAGGGCCGATCAGGGGTAGTGGAGGGAACTTGTGCCTAGAGTCGGAGGAGGTAGGGGAGGTCCTAAATGAATACTTTGCTTCAGTATTCACCAGTGAGAGGGACCTGGTCGTTTGTGAGGACAGCGTGGAACAGGCTGATATGCTCGAACAGGTTGAGGTTAAGAGGGAGGATGTGCTGGAAATTTTGAATGCTTTGAGGACAGATAAGTCCCCGGGGCCAGACGGGATATACCCAAGGATATTACGGGAAGCGAGGGAAGAAATTTCTGCACCTTTGGCGATGATCTTTGCGTCTTTACTGTCCACTGGAGTAGTGCCGGATGATTGGAGGGTGGCAAATGTTGTTATTTGTTCAAGAAAGGGAATAGGGATAACCCTAGGAATTATAGACCAGTCAGTGTTACGTCAGTAGTGGGCAAATTATTGGAGAGGATTCTGAGAGACAGAATTTATGATTATTTGGAAAAGCATAGTTTGATTAGAGACAGTCAGCATGGCTTTGTGAGGGACAGGTCATGCCTCACAAGCCTTTTTGAATTCTTTGAAGATGTGACAAAACACATTGATGAAGGAAGAGCAGTGGATGTGGTGTATCTGGATTTTAGCAAGGCGTTTGATAAGGTTCCCCATGGTAGGCTCATTCAGAAAGTAAGGAGGCATGGGATACAGGGAAATTTGGCTGTCTGGATACAGAATTGGCTGGCCCAAAGAAGACAGAGGGTGGTAGTAGATGGAGAGTATTCAGCCTGGAGCTCGGTGACCAGTGGTGTTCCGCAGGGATCTGTTCTGGGACGTCTGCTCTTTGTGATTTTTCTAAATGACTTGGATGAGGAAGTGGACGGCTGGGTTAGCAAGTTTGCCGATGACACGAAGGTTGCTGGAGTTGTGGATAGTGTGGAGAGCTGTTGTAGGTTGCAATGGGACATTGACAGGATGCAGAGCTGGGCTGAGAAGTGGCAGATGGAGTTCAACCTGGAAAATGGTGAAGTGATTCATTTTGGAAGGTCGAATTTGAATGTGGAATACATGCTTAAAGACAGGATTCTTGGTAGTGTGGAGGAACAGAGGGATCTTGGGGTCCATGTCCATAGATCGCTCAAAGTTGCCGCCCAAGTTGATAAGAAGGCGTATGGTGTTTTGGCTTTCATTAACAGGGGGATTGAGTTTAAGAGCCACGAGGTTATGCTGCAGCTCAATAAGGCCCTGGTTCGACCACACTTGGAATATTGTGTTCAGTTCTGGTCGCCGCATTATAGGAAGGATGTGGAAGCTTTAGAGAGGGTGCAGAGGAGATTTACCAGGATGCTGCCTGGACTGGAGGGCATGTCCTACGAAGAAAGATTGAGGGAGCTGGGGCTTTTCTCATTGGAGCGAAGAAGGATGAGAGGCGACTTGATAGAGGGGTACAAGATGATGAGAGGCATAGATAGAGTGGATAGCCAGAGACCTTTTCCCAGGGCGGAAAGGGCTATTACCAGGGGCATAATTTTAAGGTGATTGGAGGAAGGTTTCAGGGAGATGTCAGAGGTAGGTTCTTTACACAGAGAGTGGTGGGTGTGTGGAATGCGCTGCCAGCGGTGGAAGTAGAAGCAGATACATTAGGGGCATTGAAGCGACTCTTGGATAGGTACATGGATGATAGTCGAATGAAGGGTCAGTAGTTAGTTTGATCTTAGAGTAGGTTAAAGGTTCGGCACAACATCGTGGGCCTGTACTGTGCTGTACTGTTCTATGTTCTATGTTCTATCTAGTTGAATGGTGGAAAAGGCTTGAGGCTCCGAATGGCCTACTCCTGCTCCTATTTCCCACATTCCTATGTTTAGGGGCCGACTTCACAACAGAAAGTATTTTATTTTCAAGAACATAGTGGTCTGTACTTGTGCAACTTTAACAGCCTCTTGATTTATTTATTTTTAATTATTTTTTTTATTGATTTAGAGATACAGCACTGAACCAAGCCCTTCGGCCCACCGAGTCTGTGCCGACCATCAACCACCCATTTATACTAATCCTACACTAATTCCATATTCCTACCACATCCCCACATTTCCCTCCCACCTACCTATACTAGGGGCAATTTATAAAGGCCAATTTACCTATCAATGTGCAAGTCTTTGGCATGTGGGAGGAAACCGGAGCACCTGGAGGAAACCCAGGCAGACACAGGGAGAACTTGCAAACTCCACACAGGCAGCACCCAGAATTGGACCCAGGTCGCTGGAGCTGTGAGGTTGCGGTGCTAACCACTGCGCCACTGGAGATCGATACTAATGGCATCTATACATAGAAGCTCATTTCTCCTGCATAAAACACTCACTTTTGTTTGTTTCCTCATGTTTTGGCTTGGGAAATGTCTAAAACATATCTTCCATGATCCTATTATAGTGAGAACATAAGGATTAAATTCACTCGTGCTTCAAAGTGGAAAATCAGCAGTCCAGTTTTGTCGCCATTATCTCTCAAAGGTACTTCCTCTGCGTGTGTTTCCCAGCTGTGAGTGCAGGATTAGTGAATTTACCCTCTCATTGTTGCATATTTGAAGGAGAGCAGAATAGTTCTCCCTGGTGTTCAAGACAATATTTAACTCTCAACAAACCTCACTAAAGCAGGTCATGTGATCATGATCACATTGCTGTGAACAGAAGAACAGAAGAAATAGGAGCAGGTGTAGGCCACATGGTCCCTGAAGCCTGCTCCTCCATTCAATAAGATCATGGATGATCTGGTCTTGGCCTCAACTTCACTTTCCTGCCTGTTCCCCAAAACCGTTGGGTCCCCTATAGTTCAAAATTCTACCTCAGCCACTAATATACTCAATGACTCAGCCTTCAAAGATTTCAAAGTATCACAAACACTCTGCAGGAAGAAATTCTTCCTCATCTCCATCTGAAGTGGGTGACACCTTATTCTGAAACTATGCCCCCTCGTTCTAGATCCCCCCATGAGGGGAAACATCCTCTCATCATCAACCTGTCAAACATCCTCAGAATCTTATATGTTTCAATGTGTTCACCTCTCATTCTTCAAAACTCCAATGAGTATAGGCCCAACCTGCTCAATCTTTCCCTTAAGACAACCCCTTCATCCCAGGAATCAGCCGAGTGAACCATCTCTGAACTGCCTCCAATGTAAGTATGTCTCTCCTCAAATAAGGCGACTAAAACTGTGCAAAGTACTCTAGCTGCAGTCTCACCAATGCCCTGTACAGTTGTCGCAAGACCTCACTACTTTTATACTCCATCCCCTTGTAATAACAGCCAACATTCTATTTGCATTCCTAATTAATTGCTGTACCTCCATGCTGACATTTTGTGTTTCATGTCTGAGGAAACCCAGTTCCCTCTGTACTGCAGAATTTTTCTTTCTTTTTTCAAAGACATAATTACTGTTCTGATGACTGGTCACAGAGCTGAAATGTTAACACTGCTTCTCTCTCCACAGATGCTGCTAGACCTGCTGAATATTTCCAAGACTGTAAACATGTCGAGCTAAATCGCTGTGAAACAGGACAAGCGCATATCATAGAGTCATTGAGTCGTACAGCATAGAAACAGGTCTTTCGGCCCACCGCGTCCATGCCGATCATAATGCCTATCTATACTAATCCCACCTGCCTGCATTAATTCCATATCCCACTATGCCTTGCTCATTCAAGTACCTGTCCGGATGCCTCTTAAATGTTGCTACTGTTCCTGCCTCCACCACCTCCTCTGGCAGCTCATTCCAGATATCCACTATTCTTTGTGTGAAAAATTTACCCCTTTTATCCCCTTTAAACCTCCTCCCTCTCACCTTAAATCTATGCCCTCTAGTTTTAGTCACCCCTACAATGGGAAACTGATTCTGGCTATCTACCATATCTATGTCTCTCAGAATTTTATATACCTCGATCATGTCCCCTCTCAGCCTACTTCACTCCAGGGAAAACAGACCCAGCCTATCCAATCTCTCTTTATAACTCAAGCCCTCCAAACCAGGCAACATCCTTGTGAATCTTTTCTGCACCCTCTCTAGCTTAATCACATCTTTCCTGTATTGCGGCGACCAGAACTGCACACAGTACTCCAAATGCGGCCTAACCAATGTTATGTACAACTGTAACATGACGTCCCAACTCTTGTACTCAATGCCTCGGCCGATGAAGGCAAGCATGTCATATGCCTTCTTCACCACCCTGTCTACCTGCGTTGCCACTTTCAGGGAACTATGTAATTGCACCCCAAGGTCTCTCTGCTCAACAACACTCCCCAGCGCTCTGCCATTCACTGTGTATGTCCTGCCCTGTTTTAATTTCCCAAAATGCATCACTTCACACTTGCCTGCATTAAATTCCATTTGCCAATCCATTGCCCACCTTCCCAGTCGATCTATATTCTGTTGTAACCTTAGACAACCTTCTTCACTGTCCACTATACCACCAATTTTGGTGTCATCTGCAAACTTACTAATCATGCCCCTTACATCCACATCCAAGTCATTAATATATATGACAAATAACAGAGGGCCCAGCACTGATCCCTGCGGCACACCACTGGTCACCGGCCTCCAATCTGAAAAACAACCCTCCACTACCACCCTCTGCCTCCTATCACCAAGCCAATTTTGTATCCATAGAACATAGAACATAGAAAAATACAGCACAGAACAGGCCCTTCGGCCCACGATGTTGTGCCGATCCTTTGTCCTCTGTCAAGGACAATTTAATCTATACCCCATCATTCTCCTTTATCCATATACCTATCTAAAAGCCGTTTGAAAGTCCCTAAAGTTTCTGACTCAACAACTTCCCCAGGCAAGGCATTCCATGCCCCGACCACTCTCTGGGTAAAGAACCTTCCCCTGACATCCCCCTTATATCTCCCACCCTTCACCTTAAATTTATGACCCCTTGTAACGCTTTGCTCCACCCGGGGAAAAAGTTTCTGACTGTCTACCCGATCTATTCCCCTGATCATCTTATAAACCTCTATCATGTCACCCCTCATCCTTCTCCGTTCTAATGAGAAGAGGCCTAGAATGTTCAGCCTTTCCTCGTAAGACTTATTCTCCATTCCAGGCAACATCCTGGTAAATCTCCTCTGCACCCTCTCCAAGGCTTCCACATCCTTCCTAAAATGAGGCGACCAGAACTGCACACAGTACTCCAAATGAGGCCTTACCAAGGTCCTGTACAGCTGCATCATCACCTCACGGCTCTTAAATTCAATCCCTCTGCTAATGAACGCTAACACCCCATATGCCTTCTTCACAGCCCTATCCACTTGAGTTGCAACTTTCAACGATCTATGCACATAGACCCCAAGGTCTCTCTGCTCCTCCACATGCCCAAGAACCCTACCGTTAACCCAGTATTTTGCATTCGTGTTTGTCCTTCCAAAATGGACGACCTCACACTTTTCAGGGTTAAACTCCATCTGCCACTTTTCAGCCCAGCACTGCAACCTATCCAAGTCCCTTTGCAGACGACAATAGCCCTCCTCGGTATCCACAACTCCACCAACCTTTGTATCATCTGCAAATTTACTGACCCACCCTTCGACTTCCTCATCCAAGTCGTTAATAAAAATCACAAACAGGAGAGGACCCAGAACTGATCCCTGTGGCACGCCACTGGTAACTGGGCTCCAGGCTGAGTATTTACCATCTAAGACCACTCTCTGCCTTCTATCAGTTAGCCAATTCTTAATCCAACTGGCCACATTCCCCACTATCCCATGCCTCCTGACTTTCTCCATAAGTCTACCATGGGGGACCTTATCAAATGCCTTACTAAAATCCATGTACACCACATCCACTGGTTTACCCTCATCCACTTGCTTGGTCACCTGCTCAAAGAATTCAATCAGGCTTGTGAGGCAAGACCTACCCCTCACAAAACCGTGCTGACTGTCCCGAATCAAGCAGTGTCTTTCCAGATGCTCAGAAATCCTATCCCTCAGCACCTTTTCCATCAACTTGCCTACCACCGAAGTAAGACTAACTGGCCTGTAATTCCCAGGGTTGTTCCTATTTCCTTTCTTGAACAGGGGCACAACATTTGCCACCCTCCAATCACCTGGTACCACCCCCGTCAACAGAGAAGATGAAAAGATCATTGCCAGCGGCTCTGCAATTTCATCCCTTGCTTCCCATAACATCCTTGGATATACCCCGTCAGGCCCGGGAGACTTGTCTATCTTCAAGTTATTCAAAAACCCCAACACATCTTCCCTCCTAACGAGCACTTCCTCGAGCTTACCAGTCTGTTTCACACCGTCCTCTTCAGTAATACACCCCTTCTCATTCGTAAATACCGAAGAGAAGTACTCATTCAAAACCTCACTTATCTCTTCCGGCTCAACACACAGTCTCCCGCTATTGTCCTTGACCGGACCTACGGTCCCCCTAGTCATCCTCATATTTCTGACATACGCGTAAAAGGCCTTGGGGTTTTCTTTTATCCTACCCGCCAAGCATTTTTCATGCCCTCTCTTAGCTCTCCTAATCCCTTTCTTCAGATCCTTCCTGGCCATCTTGTATCCCTCCAGAGCTATGCCTGTGCCCTTTTTCCTCAACCTTATATACGCATCCTTCTTCTTCCTAACAAGACTCTCAACCTCTCTTGTCAACCACGGTTCCCTCACATGACCATCCCTTCCCTGTCTGACAGGGACATGCTTATCAATGGCCCCTACTATCTGCTCCTTGAAAAAGTTCCACATTTCGACCGTGCCCTTCCCTGCCAGCATATGCTCCCAACTTATGCTCCTCAGTTCCTGCCTGACCGCATCATATCTACCCTTCCCCCAATTGTAAACCTTGCCCTGTTGCACATACCTATCCCTCTCCATTACCACAGTGAATGCTACAGAATTGCTAGCTCCAATTTGCTAGCTCACCCTGGATCCCATGTGTTCGAACCTTCTGGACCAGCCTACCATGTGGGACCTTGTCAAAGGCCTTGCTAAAGTCCATGTAGATAACGTCCATCGCTCTGCCCTCGTCAATCCTCTTGGTTACCTCCTCGAAAAACTCAATCAAACTCGTGAGACATGATTTCCCACGCACAAAGCCATGCTGACTATCCTTAATCAGACCATGCCTTTCCAGGTGCATATAAATCCTGTCTCTCAGAATCCCTTCCAATACTTTTCCCACCACTGATGTCCTGTAGTTCCCTGGCTTATCCCTGCTGCCCTTCTTAAATAAAGGCACAACATTAGCTATTCTCCAGTCTTCTGGTACCTCGCCTGTGGCTAACGATGATACAAAAATCTCTGCCAGGGCCCCAGCAATCTCCTCCTTTGCTTCCCATAGCATCCTAGGATACACCTGGTCAGGCCCTGGGGATTTATCCACCTTAATGCACTTCAAGATCTCCAACACCTCCTCCTTTGTAATGTTGATATGCTCCAGGATATCGGTGTTCCTTCCCTTGAACTCACGAGCTTCCATGATCTTCTGCATGGTAAATATGGATGAGAAATATTCATTTAAGACCTCGCCCATTTCCCGTGGCTCCACACATAGATTGCCACACTGATCCTTAAGGGGACCTACTCTCTCCCAAGCTACCCTTTTACTCGTAATATCCTTATAGAATCTTTTAGGATTCTCCTTTATCTTATCTGCCAGGGAAATCTCATGGCCCCTTTTTGCCCTCCTAATTTCCTTCTTAAGTGTAGTCCGACATCCCCTATACTCCTCGAGGGACTCGCTCGATCCCAGCTGCCTATACCTGACATATGCCTCCTTCTTTGTCCTGACCAGACCCTCAATATCCCTCAACAACCAAGGTTCCCTAAACTTGCCAGTCTCGCCCTTCTATCTAACATGAACATGCCAGCCCTGAACTCTTCCTATCTCACTATTAAAAGCCTCCCACTTGCCAGATGTCCCTTTACCTGTAAACAGCCTCTCCCATTCAACTTTTGAGAGTTCCCGTCTGATGCCATTGAAATTAGCCTTCCCCCATTTTAGGACTTCAACCTGAGGACCAGTCCTATCCTTTTCCATAACTATCTTGAAGCTAATAGAGTTATTGTCACTGGTCCCAAAGTGCTCCCCCACTGACACATCAATCACCTGCCCATCCTCATTTCCTAAGAGGTGGTTGAGTGTAGCCCCTTCTCTAGTAGGGCCATCGACATACTGCTTCAGAAAACTATCCTGGACACACTTAACAAATTCTTCCCCAGCTGATCCCTTAGCACTAAGGCAGTCCCAGTCAATATTAAGGAAGTTAAAATCACCTGCTATTACAACCCTATAATTCGTACATCTATCTGTGATTTCCCGACATAAATGCTCCTCCACTTCTTTCTGACTATTGGAGGGCCTATCGTATAATCCCATCAAAGTGATCACCCCTTTCTGATTTCTAAGTTCGACCCATATGGCCTTGTTGGACATTCCCCCCGGGATATCCTCTCTAAGTACTGCCGTGATGTCCTCTCTAATCAATAGTGCAACTCCCCCTCCTCTCTTACCTCCACCTTTGTCACGCTGGAAAGATCGGTACCCAGGAACATTGAGCTGTCAGTCCTGCCCATCCCTCAACCACGTTTCTGTAATAGCTATAATATCACAATCCCATGTACCAATCCATGCTCTGAGTTCATCTGCCTTACCTGGAAAGCTTCTTGCATTAAAGTAAATGCAGTTCAGCGTACCAGACCTTCCACTCTCCCTGTCCTGACCCTGCCGGCCTGCCTACTGGACTTGCTTGCTTTAACCTGTACATTTTCCTCAACTATCTCATTTGAGAGACTACTACTTTGGGTCCCACCCCCAAGCAAGACTAGTTTAAACCCTCCCGAGTAGTGCTAGCAAACCCACCCGCAAGGATATTGGTCCCCCTCTAGTTTAGATGCAACCCGTCCTTCTTGTACAGGTCACCTCTGCACCAGAAGAGATCCCAATGATCCAAGTCGCTGAAGCCCTCCCAGCTCTTCAGCCATGCATTACTCAGAGGGTTGTGAATCTTTGTAATTCTCTACCCCAGAGGGCTGTGGAAGCTCAGTCATTGAGTATGTTTAAAGTACAGATTGATAGATTTCTAAATACCAATGAGATAAAGTGATATTGGGGATAGTGTGGGAGAAAGGCATTGAAGTGGATGATCAGCCATGATCGTATTGAATAGTGGAGCAGCTCAATGGGCTGAATGGCCTACTCCTGCTCCTATGTTCCTATGTAAAGAAATAGTCGAGTTTATCCAGGTTCAGGTCTTGGCTAAATGTTGGAAGAGTGACAGGGTTTTAAATCTAATCACACTCGCACTGTGTGCAGTGCAATGAGGAAGTGGTTCAGTCACAGGTGAAACAGATGGTAGCTCAAAGTGAACCAATCCAGCAGCAGCAGAAACTACTGGAAATGTTACAAAATCAGCTAGCATCCTCTACTGCCACTCTGAGGAACAGGCGCTTAATGCCGTACAGGCTGGGGCAGCTCAGCAGTGGTTAGAGTTGGCGGAGAGGCATATTGTCACTTTCATGCAGGAAAACACCCAGTTAACCCAGAAGTTAGAGGATTCATGGGGATTCTTTGGAGAGCTACAGGCGTGACCCCACTGAGAGACAGACCAATACACAGTGCAGGTCCAACATTCAATGACTGTGGAACCAGATGGTGAAGCAGCAGGCGGTTGCAGCCATCACGAAAGCAGAGCATCACATGGGATATACTGAGACAGGACAGGAGTCCTCAGTGGAGGACGATGATGGGGAAGGAGAGCCTTTGCCTGTCTGTCCTGCTAAGTTAATGACAACACAGAAGAGACGGGGTAGACCCGAGAGAAGGGGAGAAGGGGAACCAGGTTCACCCGTCCCTCCTGAGGAGGAGGTTACTGAGGCCACTTCCATGCCCCATAGTTATGGAGATTTCAAAGCATTAACTGATCAATTGGCCCCAATCACAACGACAACTTTCCCCTTAGAATTCGCACAGCATTTAATGACGTTTAAAATTTATAATCCCCCAGTTGACTGACAATACCATGCTATTGACTGGCAATGATTAGATAGATAAGAATGGAACCAGGTGAGTTCAGTCCCAACCAACTGGACAACAGTGGAGAGACATTGGAGGAGACTGGTGTGTTCAAAAGTGTGCAGACAGATCGAGAAGGACAAGGAGGGATAGATAACCTTTGTCACTGTCACATGAAATGTTATTGTGACTTTGTAAAGGACCATTTCGTGACTGTGGCAGAGGAGGAAAGTTGATTGGAGGGATTTAAACATGGCATTCCAAGAAAGACGGGCACCGATTTGGGTGGTGACAACACGTTCACAGACTTTGGAGAGGAAAGGCTGTTTGGAAATGGGGTGGCAGTTTGCAAAGATGGAGTGGACAAGACTTGTTTCTTTGAGGAGAAGGTTGACGATGGCAGATTTAGAGGAGAGAGAGAGATAGAACCTGAAGAGAAGGAACTGTTAACAATGTCAGCTAACATGGGGACCAGGAGGGGAAGTTGGGTGTTCAGCAGTTTAGTGGGAATAGTTCTGAAGGACAAGATGAGCTCAGTGAGGGCACGAGGGGAGATAGGAGAGAAACTAGAGAAAGATGTGAGATCAGAGTTAGGAATGGGAGAAGCTTTAGACAAAATTTGGCCCAGTGGGCTAGGGGAAGGGAGGGAACTGACAGAGGTAGCTGATTGGATCGTCTCATATTAGTGACAAAGAAATCCATGAGCTCCTCACACTTACTGTTGGACATGAGGGTGGAGAGACAGGGGAGCAAAGTTTAAGAAGCCAGTGTGTAGTAGAGAATAGAAGGTGGGGGTTATCTTCTCATTGCAGGTTGATCCAGGAATAATGAACAGTTTCAGCAGATGAGAACAAGACCCAATAGAGCTTTATGTGATTTGGCCATGTTCCTAAACAAGTTGTCTGTCATATCTTTTCAATTCTGCATCCCTTGGAATTATGGGAGCTGAGATGAGGGCCGTACCAGGGGAAATGACCAGAGTGAGAGAGAGCAATGGATTTATTTGGAGCAAGGACTTCAAAGATTGATGTGAGGGTGCAGTCAAGCAAATCAGTAGTTGCGGAAATGTTGTGGAAAATGAAGTAAATTTTGGATGGTCTTTTTTCCAGGGGTGGATACAGACGGAGGTAGGGTTGGGCTTTGGGTGGCGGATGTGGGGGGGGGAGAGTGATACAAGGAAGTGATCAGAGATTGCCTTCCTTATCTGTTATTGAAGCGAGACCACGTGAGATGGCATGGTCAAGGTTGTAGCCCTGAAGATGAATTGGGAAGTTTTCATGGATGGAGAGATTTAGGGAAGATTGGAGGACGATAAACTCAGAGGAGAGAGAGATTAATGAGTTGAAATGGAGGTTGAAATCTCTGAGGAGGAAATGTCATTCAGAGCAGAGGCTGAGGGAGTAAAATAATGAAGATATCTCAGTAAGAATATTTTCATTGTACTTGGGAGGTCGGTAGAGAACGAGGATTTTGATTGAGAGGTGAGAGGGGTGGAGCAATGGGAGATGCTGAAAGAAGGAGAAAGTGCCAGAGGAGAAGGGGGTCAGGCCAAGGTGTGATTTGGTGATAAGTGCCGCATTGTCACCGCGTCAATCTTCATGGGGATTGTGGTGAAAGGTATAGCCAGGTGGGGAGGCTTCATTTAGGGTGAATGTGTTATCACCCCTCAGCCAGGTTTCCATTGAGGCCATGATGTCACTGCAATCATCCACAATAACTTCATGGATGGAAAGGGCCGTGAACGGACATTCTGGTGGGAGATGTGCAGAGGGATGGTGAGAGCTGATCCACTGGCTGAGTCCATAGGGTCAGCAGTGGGAGGGGTGAATTGGATGATAAAGATATTGGAAGATTAGCCCTCAGCGGGTGCATTGGGTTTGAGATTCAGTGAAAGATTAGGATGGGGCAATTGGGATTGATGCACGTATTGAGCGATCGCCGAGAGCTTCAATGACCACTGTGGAGGATGCTGAGAGAGATAAAGTGGGAAGCTGTAGATTTACCCAATAAAACATAGACATGGGGAGTGATCACGGAACATGTTGCATTTCAGTTTAATTTTATTCTGCATAAATGATTTTCTGCATACGGCAGTTGCTCTACGTTTCCAAAAAGTACCTTACATTAAATGCAAACGCAATCAAATCATCTCAGTTTGTCTTTAAAACAACCTGATTACAGAGACTGAGTGGAGAGAGGCTGGGTTCACATGTTGTTTATGTGTGAAACTCTTCCATTATCCTCTTTATTTTATAATTTTAGAAAGTACAGTGAAAGGATATTTCACCCCATTCTTCAGTTCTTCTCTAAACTTACTCTGGGTAACAGCGTAAATAATAGTGTTTGTGCAGCAACTCAGGAGCTGAAGTGTAACTGCAAGTCGTTCTACAATGGGTGACAGGCCATCAGAATCAGTCAGGCCCAGCAGAGCAATTCTAACATCAATCAAAGTCACCACGAGCAGAACCCATAGAAGGATAAAATTCACTGATATTATAAAAAGTAAAGTGATTGATTTTCTTCTGTTCATTGTCTCTGGATCACTGTAACTCTCCCCACTGACCCGGTCCTGAAGTCTCTTGCGAATTCTGATGGTCACTAGAATGTGCCTGACAGTTAAAATATTGAGCATCAGAATCAGAATAAATGGTACACATGGGGTGAAAATATAATGTAACAATTCAATTGCTGTCCATACTGGTGAAAGCAGAACACTCCAGGAAACAACGCACAACCAGGGGCCTCGAAAACGGATATATCTGCTTGAAAGCATAAAGTACCAGAAAATATTTTTCACACAGAACAACACAGACATTGTTCCAATAATCACAGCTGCCAATTTCTCAGTGCAATATTTAGTTTTCAGTTTCTGGCAGCAAATGGCCACAAATCGATCAAAGGTGAAAGCGACAGTGAACCAGACAGAACAGTCCGTTGCTGCATAAAGTAGGACAGCGTGGATATTACACACTGGAATATCAAACACAAAGGGAAACGTTCTGCGATAACTAACGGGAATTTTCTTCAGTATCACATCGAAGATAATGACCAGTAGATCCGCCGTTGCCATGGCCACCAAGTAACGAGTGACACATTTGGAGAGACCACACTTTCCCCGAGACAGAATCACAATCGTCACTAAATTAACTGTAAGGAAGAGGAAAAACAGGGACATTATACATCAGGATGGGAGCAGGAATATCAATAGGATGGATACATGGGTAGAATAAACTGAAAGCTCACTGCATCCCATGATGGAATACAATGTGATAGAACTTCAGGATAGCAATAAGAGTTTGCACCAATTATCAGTAACAATTTGAGTAGTCCATATCTGAAGAGTTTAATAAATAAACACAAAAACAAAATGCTTATGTTCATTCATAAATCTGCAGTGTTAAAATATAGTCTTCCTGGTGCACAGAGATTAAACACACTGACTGGTGCCTTGCAAACCCAAAGAGATCAATTCTTGGTCTGGTCAGTTACAATAGGAATCAGTTACACAGGAGATATGGTGGGGCAATTACCAGGATCCCTCTCCTGATCAGTGACTGTTGGATATGCTGAGGTTTGAATCCCCAGGCTTCTGCTGTAGCTGATTCATGACCATGGGATTCCAGGATTCCTGATGCAAGGTTCATGTATATCACCGAGCGGCTACAGGACATTCTAGAGGTTGGGCGTGCACAGCCAGAGGTCATGGTCTACATTAGTACCAACAATATAGGAAGAAGGAGGGATGAGGTCCTGCAGGCTAAGTTTAGGCAGCTAGGAACGATATGAGCAAGTAGGACCTCAAATGTAGTTATCTCTGGATTACTCCCAAGGCCACGTGCTAGTGAGTATAGAAATAGAAAAATACACCAAATGAATGTGTGGCTGGAGAGATGGTGCAGGAGGGAGGGCTTCAGATTTCAGGGGCATTGGGACCAGTTCTGGTGATTGTGGGACCTGTACAAGCTGGACAATCTGCACCTGAACAGGATTGGAACAAATATCCTTGCAGGAAGTTTTGCTAGTGCTTTTGAAGATGGTTTAAACTAATGTGGCAGGAGGATGGGAACCTGAGCGCAGTCTTAGATAGGACAATTTCAGGGCAGGGAACCGGAGGCAGAAAATTAGCGAGTGACTCTGAAAGACAGAAAAAGCAAAGGTTAAAAAATGTGCAGCACAGCAATTTGACAGTGTTAAAGAGTATTTATTTAAATGCAAGGAGTAAAGTAAATAAAGCCGATGAACTGAGAGCACAAATCGACACATGGCAACATGATATCATTGCTATAATGGAAACTTGGCTTAAGGAGGGGCAAGAATGGCAACTCAACGTCCCTGGATATAGAGTTTTCAGGCAGGATAGAGAGGGAGATAAAAAAGGAGGGGTGTAGCATTATTCATTAAGGAATCAATAACAGCTTCGAGGAGGGATGATATGCTAAATGAATCATCAATGAGGCCATATGGGTGGAGCTCAGAAATAAAAAAGGGGCAGCCACACTACTAGATGTGTACTATAGACACAGGTAGGAGAACAAATATTAAGGCAAATTTCTGAGTGCAAAATCTATAGAGCAATAACAGTTGGGGATTTCAACTACCCCAATATCAACTGAGATACAAACAGTGTGAAGGGCACAGAGGGGATAAAATTCTTGAACTATGTTCAAGAGAACTTTTTTAGCCAGCACGTAACAAGCCCAACGAGAGAGGGCACAGTTCGAGAATTATTCAGTAATGAAGCTAGGCAAGTGGATGAAATAACAATGGGTGACCATTTTGGAGAAACAGTAAGTTTTTGCGTAATCATGGAAAAGGACAAAAATAAAACAGGAGTAAAAGTTCTAAATTGGAAGAAGGCAAATTTTAAGAAACTGAGAGGTGACCTGGCGAAAGTGGACTGGATACTGCTACTTGAAGGAAAATCAGTGGCAAACCAGTGGGAGATATTCAAAAGCGAGATACTACAGACACCACAAAGATAAAGGTTGGTACTGCCAAAAAAGGAGCCTCTTGGTTATCTAGAAGCATGCAGAGCAAGTTAAGGTAGAAAAAGAAAGCTTATGACAATCACAAAAATCTGAATACTTTAAAAAGTCTCGAGGAGTATAGATAGTGCAGGGGTGAAATAAAAAAGGAAATTATAAAAGCAAAGAGAGTATATCAAAAATTATTAGCAGGTAACATCAAGGAAAACCCAAAGATGTTTTATCAGTACATTAAGAGCAACAGGATAACTAAGGAAAGGGTAGGACCTATCAGAGATGTACAAGGGAACTTATGCATGGATGTAGAAGATGTGGGCAGGGTTCTTAACGAGTTTTTTGTCTCTGTCTTCACAAAGGAGAAGGTTGATGTAAACATTGTAGTTAAAGCGAAAGAGTGTGAAATATTAGATACGATAAGCAGAATGAGAGAGGAAGTACTTGAGTGCCTGACATCCTTGAAAGTGCATAAATCGCAAGGGCTGGATGGATTGCATCCCAGGTTGTTAAAGGACGCCAGGGAGGAAATAACGGATGCACTGAGAATCATCTTCAAATCCTCACTAGATACAGGAAAGGTACCAGATGATTGGAGGTCTGCGAAAGTTGTACCATTGTTTAAAAAGGGTGCAAGGGATAGGCCAAATAATTACAGGCCAGTCAGTCTGACCTCGGTGGTGGGTAAATTGTTAGAATGTATTCTGAGGGACAGGATAAACTACCACTTAGAAAGGCATGGATTAATCAGGGATAGTCAGCATGGATTTGTTAAGGAAAGGTCATGTCTTACTAAAGTAATAGAGTTTTTTGAGGAAGTAACAAGAAGGATTGATGAGGGTAGTGCAGTGAATGTGGTCTACATGGATTTTAGTAAGGCATTTGATAAGGTCCTACTTGGCAGACTGGTCCGTAAAATGAAAACACATGGAATACAGCAGAATGTGGCAGGTTGGATCCAGAATTGGCTCAGGGCAGGAAACAAAGGCTAGTAGTTGACGAATGAGTTTGTGAATGGAAAGCTGTTTCCAGTGTTGGGTTCCTTGCTGTTTGTGATATATATTAATGATTTGGTCTTAAACGGGGCAGCATGATTGGGAAATTTGCAGATGACATTAAAATTGGCCATGATGTTCACAGTGAAGAGGATAGCCATAGACTCCAGAATGATATCAATGGTTTGATTGAGTGGGCGGAAAAGTGGCAAATGAAATTCAAACTGGACAAGTGTGAGCTAATGCATTTGGGAGGGCAAATAAAATGAGGGAATACACAATAAATGTGAGGATATTGGGAGGGGTAGAAGAAGTGAGAGACCTTGGAATGCATGTCCACAGGTCCCTGAAGGTGGCAGGACATGTAGATACAGTGGTGAAGAAGGCATATGGAATGTTTTCCTTTATTGACCGAGGTATAGAATTCAAAAGCAGGGATGTAATGCTGGAACTGTATAAAACGCTGGTTAGGCCACAGTTGGAGTATTGCATACAGTTCTGGTCAAAACATTATAGAAAGGATATAATTGCTCTGGAGAGAGTACAGAGGAGATTTACAAGAATGTTGTCAAAGCTCGCAAGTTGCAGCTATGTGGAAAGATTGGATAGGCTGGGGCTGTTTTCCTTCGAACAGAGGAGGCTGAGGGGTGACTTAATACAAGTTTACAAATTTATAAGGGGCCTGAGAGGCAGGAAGGACCTGCATCCCCTGGAGGAGAGATCAATTATCAGGGGCACAGATTTAAGGTGATGAGTAGAAGGATTAGAGGGGACGTGAGGAAAATCTTTTTCACCCAGAGGGTGGTGAGAGTCTGGAATTCACGGCCAGGAATGGTGGTGGAGGCAGAAACCCTCAGTTCTTTTAAACGGTACCTGGACATGCACATGAGGTGCTGGCACTGGCAAGGCTATGGACCAGGTACTGGAAGGTGGGACTAGATTGGGCGGCTAGTTTTTTTTCGGCTGGCAAAGACACAATGGGCTGAATGGCCTCCTTCTGTGCTGTAATTTTTCTTTGGTTCTATGGTTCTATGGATTTGATGCAGGTTGGGTTCCTGTTTCAGATTCTTTACATTCAATCTCTGGCTCGACCCCAACCCACGTGTTTTTGTGAATTAAAATTTAGTCTTTTGATGCTTCGGAAAACTGGGATATATGGCTCTCAGTTTCATTGTGTTATCTAAGTTATCAAAATAGATTGTGAATAGTAGAGGCCTCAGAACAGATCATCTCGGCACATTGCTCGTCACTTCCTTCCAATACAAGTACATTCTGATTATCCAAACTCTCTATGTTCTACTGCATAGCCAATCTTCTAAGCAGGTCAATCATTTGCCTTCCAGGAGCTTTATTTTTAACTGACAATCTCTTTTGTGGAACCTTATTGACTGCCTGCTGGAAGTCCATATAAACTACATCCATAGCTATTCCGTTGTCTACCATTTGAATTATCTCCTCAAAAAAATCAATTAGATTCATTAGATTTGACTGATCCTTTAAAAATTCCATGCTGTTTCTTCCTAATTACCTCAAATTGTTCTAAGTGCTCAGTGACTCTGTCCTGAATTGTAGATTCCAATAATTTCCCCACAACAGATGTTGCACTAGCAGGTCTATAATTTCTTGGATTCCGTCTCTCACCTTCCTTATTTGTTTTAATTTCATATTTTGTCATTTTTCTCATCTAAACGGACAATTCATGAATCAAGAGAACTTTGTAAAATATTGACTAAAACATTTGCAATTTCCTCAACTTCATTTTTAAAATCCAGTGGTGGAAACCATCAGGTTCTGGAGATCGTCAGTCTTTAGTGACATTATTTTTTAGAATATTCTTCTCTTGTTTCTGTTAATTTTAGTGAGTTCCAGTCCTTGATTCATTGTGGAATGTGAGCTATATTATCCTCTTGCTCTGCAGTGAAGACTGACACAAAGCAATTATCCAACAATCCTGACATTTCCTTATTTTCATTATCTTTCACATCACCTTTTTTGCAGATTTTACTATCTATTTTTTACTCTTTGTTGTTCATCATCCTTCTGCCATTTTCCTTGACCTACTCTAATCTTTAAATTTTTGTATGTTCTTTTCTTTAGCTTTATGTTATCTGTCGCCTCTTTTGTCGACCATTGTGACCCTGGCTCCTGCTCCTGATCAGTGACACTGGGATACAGGGCACAATTTAGTGCAGCTGTTTGGAGCGGGCATGGAGGTGGTTGGGGGGGGGTGGGGGGAGGTGGTAGAATAGTGTTGGACAAGTCTCCCCCGAAATCCGACATTGTGACATCGGTTCTGGGTCTAGTCAGTGGTGGGAAAGCACCAAGGCAGCATCACCGCCCCGGTGCGATGGGAATGTCATTTAAATTGTAAAACAGGTTGTTTCAATGTATTTGCATGTAATTTTTATGATTCAATGTAGGGCTTGGGATCAAATGGACCATGGACAGCCCTGACATACCTTTAAAACACTGGCCATTGAAAGCTGGTGACACAGAGATGGGGACTCAGTGTCGTGACAGATAGGCAGCCATGATCAGCACTGCATAGGGGATGAAGCGGGAGTGGAGCCCATTGTCAACCTACAGTGCTGTACACTCTGCATGGTTGGACAGTGTCTCGGGTGTTGAGCAAGGGTCAGCAGGGTGTCCGGTGGTCTGCAAGAGGGGGCTTGGTTTTGGATGGCAGTATTGCGTGCCCATACTGCTGGGTGAGAGAGTCGGCTATCATCAAGGGTGGGCACCGAGGCCAATTAGGCAGTCTGCCAGGAGAAGTAGCAAAGGGAAAGCTACGGACAGCGCTTTGGATGCGTGAGTCTCATACACCCTGTCTTTTTGGATTCCCATGGCTTGATGCAGCGCCTCCGATGGAAGGAGGGTCAAGAGGCGGCTTCACCTGCCCGTGAAGCTCCACGATGAGAGCAGCAGCAGCCGACCATGCCAAGAAGGACTAACCTGTGCAAGAGAGTACCGGACTCGAGTCAGCAACCTCCCAATGACCAAGCGGCATTGACTGTGAAGACTGCAGCTCTCCAGGGAGTCAGTCACTGACTTAAACACCCTGCTGCAGGACAAGTTACGCCCTATGTGATTTGGTGGGCAGCCCATGCTGAAGATCATCGTGCTATTTAACAATTAGGTGTCTGGATCATTCCAAAGTTCCACTGGGGACATGTGTGGTGTCTCCCAGGCAACAGCCCACCACTGCATCAAGGAGGTGACCAATGCACTGCTCAAGAGAGCCAGTGAGTATGTGCTCTGCGGGACCTACCCTGACAGTCAGGCCGAGAGGGCTGTCGGATTCGGGGCATATGTGGTCATTAAGACTCCAACTAACCAGTCAGCCTCCTCCTTCAACAGGAAGAGCTTCCATTCAATCAACATTCAACTGGTCTGCGACCATCGAAAATGTTTCCTGAGAAGTATCCACGATGCCGACATATTTCAAGTCACAGGTACCACAGCTTTTCAGGTCCCTGCTCACCTTCAGGGATGGATTCTGGGAGACAAGAGCGACCCATTCAAGATATAGATTTTCAGCGCCTGTGAGGAAACCTCACACTGCAGCAGAGGAGAGGTACAACAGTTACCACCGCTCCACCCGAGTGACCACCAAGCAGCTCCTTGGGCTACTGAAGATGAGATTCCTTTGTCTGGATCGATCTGGTGGAGCCCTGCAGTATGTCCCAGTGAGGGTCTCGCGTATTGTGGTGGTCAGCTGTGCTCTGCACATTCTAGCAGTGAGGAGGAGGGAGGCCTTGCATGACAAGGCCATGAAAACGCCATTCCTCCACTGGAGGAGGGTGATGGACAGGCAGCACTGGATGGTGAACCCCTTGCACCGGAGGCCAGGAACATTGAGCGACGCGTCAAGGAGGCAAGAGACAATCTCATACTTACCCACTTCCAGCCACCATGATGGCCACTCATAGAGAAAACAATAAAGACTGACCTCAATGCATGTCGTCTGTCGCCTCCTTTCCATTGGTGTTCCGTGCCTAGCGCCCAGCTGAAACACACACTAGTGCCCATGGGAGATCATATTTAAATGAGGCTGTGCTTACATTGGCATTTCACTGAGGGGGAAGGGGCAAGTCAGCAGCTCATAATTAGGGAATGATAGAATAATCACATTTACACAATGAAGGTTAGAGACTTAAAAGAACTTTATCTGAAGCATCACATGTCAGATATCAAACACCCGTGAACTCCCATGTGAGTCGAGG
The DNA here is from genome assembly GCF_036365525.1 of Heterodontus francisci. Lineage (NCBI taxonomy): Eukaryota > Metazoa > Chordata > Chondrichthyes > Heterodontiformes > Heterodontidae > Heterodontus > Heterodontus francisci. Next base: position 32,281,419 of record NC_090410.1, read on the forward strand.
TGCTTTGCTTTTTACGATTGCGAGTGCTTCTATGAGGTGTGAACCCATTGCCAGCAGCTGGGCTGGAGACAGGCTGCTGATCAGGCTGCCCCTTGGCCTGTGATGACTTTAGCAGCCTGGTTACCAGAGGCCATGGATCTGTCAGGATGAGATGATGCTTAATCCCATTCCCAGCGCTTCTGTGGTGCCTCCCGCCCCATGTGCCTCTTCATAAGAACATAAGAAATGTGAGCAGGAATAGGCCATTTGGCCCCTCTAGCCTGTTCCTCCACTTTCTTACTGCCCCCCATAACTCCTGACTTCCTTGTAGATCAAAGATCTTTCTAACAAGAAATGCTGGAAATACTCAGCAGGCCTTGCAGCATCTGTGGAGAGAGAAGCAGAGTTAATGTTTCAGGTCAGTGACCCTTCTTCAGATGCTGCCAGACCCGGTGAGTATTTCCATCATTTCTTGCTTTTATTTCCGATTTCCAGCATCTGCAGTATTTTGCTTTTAATTAGGATCTGTCTTACCCAGCCTTGAATATATTCAATGGCACAGCCTCCACTGCTCTCTGGAGAGAATTCCATAGATTTGTGACCCTCTGAGAGATGAAAATTGTCCTCAACACTGTCTTATCAGGGAGACCCCTTATTTTTAAACTGTGCCTCCTAGTTCTATATTCCCTCACAAGGGGAAACATCCTTTCAGCATCTAACCTGACAAGCCCCCTCAGAATCTTGTATGATTCAATAAGATCGCCTCTCATTCGTCTATACTCCATTGAGTATATGCCCAGCCTGCTCAACATTTCCTCATAAGACAACCCCTTCATCCCAGGAATCAGCATAGTGAACCGTCTCTGAACTGCCTCCAATTCAGGTATATCCTTCCTTATTTCAGGAGAGCAAAACTGTACGCAGTACTCTATGTGCGGTCTCACCAATGCCCTGTCCAGATTTAGCAAGGCTTTCATACTTTTATATTCCATCCCCCTTGTAATAAAGGCCAACATTGCATTTGCCTTCCTCATTACTTGCTGTACCTGCATGCTGACGTTTTGTGATTTATGTACAAGGACCCCCATTTCCCTCTGCACTGCAGCATTCTGCAGTCTCTCTCCATTTAAATCATCTTCTGCTTTTCTATTCTTCCTACCAAAGTCTGCAACCTCACGATTTCACACGTTATACTCCATTTGTCAAATTTTTGACCACTCATTTAACCTCTATCTATATCTTTTTTCAGACAACTTATGTCCCGCTCACAATTTGTTTTCCTACCTCTCTTTGTATCATCTGCAAATTTGGTTACATTACATTCAGGCACTTTGTCCAAGACATTAATATAGTTATATAAGATTGTATATAGTTAAGGCCCCAGCACTGATCCCTGTGGCACTGCACTAGTTACAGTTTGCCAACCTGAAAATGCCACATTTATCTTGACTCTCTGTGTTCTGTTAATTACCAATCCTCTTTTGCAACAAGGTAGATGATTTGAAGGCACAAATCGAGGTAAATGGGTCTGATTTAATTGCCATTCCGGAAACGTGGTTACAGGGTGACCAGCACTGAGAACTGAATATTTGTCATTTTGGAGGGATAGGCAGAGGGAAAAAGGAGGTGGGGTAACACTGTTAATAAGGGAGGAGATCCGTACATTAGTGAGAGAGGATCTTTGATCGAAGGAGCAAGATGTAGAATCAGTTTGGGTAAGCTAAGGAACAGCAAGGGGCAGCAAACATTTTTTATCGACAACCAAACTGTAGTGGTAATGCTGGGCAAGGTATATATCAGGAAATTAGAGCTGCATATAGCATGGGCGAGCTCAATTTACATATAGATTGGGTAAAGCTAATTAGCACTATGCTGTGGAGGATGAATTCCTGGAGCGTGTACAAGATGGGTTTCTGGAGCAGTATGTTGAAGAACCAACTAGTATCATGTAATGATCATAACCTTTCTGTAGAGGAGCCTTCAGGAATTAGTGACCACATTATGATAGAATTTTACATTAAGTTTGAAAGTAGTTCATTCTGAAACTAGGGTCTCAAAACTGAAAAAATGAAACTATGAAGGTGGAAATGAAAATACATTAAAAGGTTTGATACTGGACAGGCAATGGCTCGTATTTAAATAAGTATTACATGATTGACAACAAATATGCATTCCTCTCAGTGTAAGGGATAGATGAGAAACAACTGTAAATTGTCATGAACCAATGAGAACTGACTGTAAATTGTGTTTTGTGCACTTGGCTATTAATGTCAACTGCCATTTTATACGGCATCTTTACGTTTTTACTTCTATATTCCACTTGTTAAAATGGAGGAGGGAGAGCAGGTGGGACAGCTACTTGAAAGGGTCCAGTCACAGGACCCAGAAGCCACCCCACCCTGCTTGTTACATCTTCAAAGAATTCTGATAAATTTGTCAAAGACGATTTCCCTTTCATAAAACCATGCTGACTCTGCTGATTGCATTATGATTTTCTAAATGTCCTGCTATTACATCTTTCATAATGGATTCTAGCATTTTCCCAACGACAGATGTCAGGCTAGCTGTCCTATAGTTTCCTGCTTTCTGTCACACTGCCACCCACTTTCTTGGACAGAGGTGTTACTTTTGCAGTTTTCCAAACTGCTGGGACCTTTCCAAAATCTTGGGAATTTATCAAGATTACAACCATTGCATCCGCAGTGTCTACAGCCGCTTCTTTTAAGACCCTGGGTTTTAGACCATCATGTCCAGGGGACTTGTCAGTCTTTAGTCCCATTAGTTTTCCAAGTACTTTTACTTCAGTGATAGTTTTAAGTTCCTCCTCAGTTTTGCCCCTTGATTTTCTGCTATTCTTGGGATATTTTGTGTTTTGTAGAGTCATAGAGCGTCATAGAGTCGTACAGCATAGAAACAGGCCCTTCGGCCCACTGCGTCCATGCCGACCATATTGCCTATCTTTACTAATCCCACCTGCCTGCATTAATTCCATATCCCTCTATGCCTTGCTCATTCAAGTACCTGTCCAGATGCCTCTTTAATGTTGTTTGCATTCTCCTCACAACTTACATTCCCACTTAATTTTGTGCCATCAACAAATTTGGAATTATTACGCTTGGCCCTCATACCTAAATCATTGATGCAGTTGTGAAGAGCTGGGGCCCAAGCACTGATCCTTGTGGTACCCTGCTAATAACTGGACTGTTACCTGCCATCCAGAGAAAGACCCATTTATTCCTACTCTCTGTCTTCTGTTCATTAACCAATTCTCAATCCATGCCAGTACATTACCCCCAATTCCCATGTGCTCTAAATGTGGTTACTAACCTCTTGTAAGGGACTTTATTGAAAGCCTTCTGAAAATCCAAATTCACCAATCGGCAGGTTACAATATACAATTATCCAATTGTTTATCCATCTGCCTGTCTGCAGGGGTGCCTGCCTCCCTATCTGTCTGTCTGGCTGTGTGCAGAGGTGGGGGGCTGCGATTCAGGATAAAAAAGGAAACAAAGGTTTGGACATGGCTGAAGTACAAAATGAGGAATTAGATCAGAGTGAAAGAGGAGATATTTGAGATGCTGGGTGGGCTAAAAATTGATATATGGGAGGCACTGGGGTCGACTGGACTTAAGATCAATGAGTCACCAGGTCTGGATGGTTGCTTAGGGAAATAAGGGTGGAAATTGCAGAGGTACTTACTGTAATCTTCCAATCCTTCTTAAATGTGGAGTGGTTCCAGAGGGCTGGAGAATTGTAAATGTTACACCCTTTTCAGCAAAAGGTGTCAGGATAAACCCAGCAGATACAGGCCAGTCAGTTTCACCTCAGTGATGGGAAAAGTTTTAAGATGATAGTCCAGGACAAAATTAACAGTCACAAATGTGGATTAATTCAGGAAAGTCAGAACGGACTTAATAAAGACAAATCGTGTTCAGATAACTTGACTGAGTTTTTAACCAGGTAATAGAAAGGGTTGAAGAGGGTGATGTGGTTGATGTGGTGTAGATAGACTTCCAAAAGGCATTTGATAAAGTGCCGCATTACAGGCTTGTCAACACCATTGAACCCATGGACTAGAAGGGTCTCTGGTGACATGTAGATAAAATTGGATAAGTGAGAGAAAACCGAGATGATGGTGAACAGTTGCTTTTTTTTGTTTGGAGGAAAGAAAACATTGCTGTTCCCAAGGTACAGGTACTCAGACCACTGCTTTTCATGATTTCCATTCATGAATTGTACTTGAGTGTACAGGGCACAATTTCAAAATGTGAAGATGACACAAAACTTAGAAGTACTGTGAACTGTGCGACAGACAGAGCAAAGTGATCCCACAACTAACTGCTCAGATCAAAACTTTGCAGTCCTGCCAGATGCAGTCATGAATGGTGGTGAACAATTAAACAACTAACCAGAGGAGGGGGCTCCACAAATATCCTCATCCTCAATGATGGGGAGCCCAGCACGTCAGTGCAAAAAAAAGGTTGAAATATTTGCAACCACCTTCAGCCAGAAGTGTCGAGTGGATGATCCATCTCAGCCTCCCCCGAGGTCTTCAGCCAATTCAATTCACTGCACATGATATCAAGAAAGAGCTGAAGGTGCTGGATACAGAAAAGGTTATTGGCTCCTGGCTGTAGTACTGAAGAGTTTTGCTCAAGAGTGAGCTGTGCCCTGGCCAAGATACTCCAGAACAGCTACAATCCTGGCATCTACCCAACAAAGTAGAAAATTGCCCAAGTGTGTCCTGTTCACAAAAAGCAGTGCAATAAAATCTGGCCATGTCTCGTCCCATCAGTCGACTCTCAATTGTCAGTAAAGTGATGGAAGGTGTCATCGACAATGTTATCAAGCAGCACTTACTCAGCAATAACCCACTCATTGATGCTCAGTGAGATTTTGCCAGGGATATTTGGCTCGGACCTCATGACAGCCTTGGTCCAATCATGGACACAAGAGCTGAATTCGAGAGGTGAGGTGAAAGTGTCTGCCCTTGACATCAGAGCAACATTTGACCCAGTGTGGCATCAAGGAATCTCATTGAATTCAATGGAAATCGGGGGGAAAAGACTCCACAGGTTAGAATAACATCTAACACTAAGGAAGATGGTTATGGTTGTTGGAGGCCAATTATCTCAGCCCTAAGTCATCTCCGTGGGTTTTTCTCAGGGTAATATCCTGCCCCCAATCATCGTCAGCTGTTTCATCAATGACCTTCCCTCTAACATAAGATCAGAGGGGATGGTCAGAAGGGGGTGTTCATTGATAATTGCACCATGATCAGTACAATTTACACCTCCTCAGAGACTGAAGCAGTCCGTGCCGACTTGCAGCAAGACCTGGACAACATTCAAGCTTGGGCTAATAAGTGACAAGTGACATTCGTGCCACACCACTGCCAGACAATGACCATCTCCAACAAAAGTGAATCTAACCCTCTCCTCTTAACATTCAACTGCATTGCCATCACTGAATCCCTCACCATCAACAAACTTCCTGGGGGTTACCATTGACCAGAAGCTTAACTGAACCAGCAATATAAATACTGTGGCTACAACAGCAGGTCAAGGTCTGGGAATTCTGTGGCGAGTAACTCACCTCCCGAGTCTCAAAGCCTGTTAACCAGCTACAAGGCAGAAGTCTGGAGTGGCATTGAATATTCTCCACTTGCCTGGATGAGTGCAGCTCCAACAACACTCAAGAAGCTCAACACCATCCAGGACAAAGCAGCCCATTTAATTGGCATCCTATCCAACACCTTAAACATTCATTCCCTCCACCACCAGCACACAGTGGCGGCAGTGTGTACCATCTACAAGATGAACTGCAGCAACTCACCAAGCATCTTTTGTCAGCACCTTCCAAACTGTGACCTCTACCACATTGAGAGGAAATGCAGCAGACCAATGGGAACACCACCTTCTGCAAGTTCCTCTCCAAGTCACACACCGTCCTGATTTGGAAATTTATCCTTCACTGTCACTGGGTCAAAATCCTGGAACTCCCTCACTAAAATGCATTGAGTACCAAAGAAGGGAAGTTATTCTGAAATAAAAGCAAAATACTATGGATGCTGGAGAACTGAAAGCAAAAAAGAAAGTGTTAGAAATACTCAGCAGGTCTGGCAGCATTTGAGGAGAGAAAAGCAGAGTTAGCATTTCAGATCTGTGACCTTGCATCAGAAGTTCTGATGAGATGCTACCAGACCTGCTGAGTATTTCCAGAACTTTCTGAGGTTATTCTGAACCTTTGCAAAGCTCTGCTTAGGCCTCAGCTAGAGCTCTGCATCCAGTGCTGGTCACCATTCTTTATAAAAGATGTGAGGGTCATTGAGAGGGTGCAGAGGAGATTTACCAGAATGGTTCCAGGGACGGGGGAATTTAGTTGCAAAGTTAGGTTGGAAAAGATAGGATTGTTCTCCCTGGAGCAAAGGAGATTGAGGGGAGATTTAATAGAGGGATACAAGATCATGACAGGCTTAGATAAGCTAGACAAGGAAAAACTGTTCCCATTAACTAATGGTACAAGGACTCGGGGACACAGAGTGAAGGTTTTGGACAAGACATGCAGGGGGAATGTGAGGAAGGATATTTGTACATAGTGAGCGGTAATGGTCTGGAACTCACTGCCCATGAGGGTGGTGGAAGTGGAAACCACAATAACCACAGAATTCATTCCTTGACCTCTCCCCCTACAAAAATACTTACCTTGCGCACCTGACCCACCCCCAACCCACAGTTCATAAACTTTGAACTGCTCCCCTTCTCACCATCCCCTACATCAGTCACTTTAGTTTGACCCCGCTCCCCTCTCCTCCACACTGAAATCTTAATTTTTCCCCCACCCCACTCCCCACCCATGTTCAACCTCAGATCCCTGGAATGTAGGAATGCCGGCCACCTGCACCAATATCACTCCGGGATGGATGGCGGGAGTGTGTAAGTATTTTAATGAAATAACATATTTAAATTTGGCTCCCATCACCAAGCGGCCAGGGGGCTGCCATGAGGCCTCACTGCCGCCGGCAATATCGAGCTGGACCTTCCAGGTGTCAAGGCCCATGGCGGAAGGGTCACTGACCCGAAGCGTTAACTCTGCTTCTCTTTCCACAGATGCTGCCAGACCTGCTGAGTGGTTCCAGCATTTCTTGTTTTTATTACCATTCACCACCACTCTCTTACCTGTCTCTCAGTCACATTTATATCCATTGTCTTCAACTTCACTAACAAGCCTTTTATGTGGAATTTTATCAGCACCTTTCAGGAAGTCCATGTACACCACATCAAACACATCGCCCTCAGCAACTCTCTCTGTTACATCATCAAAACCACAGTCAAGTGAGTTAAACACGGTTTGCCCTTAACAAATCCATGCTGGTTTGCCTTAGTTAATGCACACTTGTCGAAGTGACTGTCAATTTTATACCGGATTATTGTTTCTGAAAGATTTTCCACTATTGAGTTTAAATTACTGGCCTTTATTTGCTGTGTTTATCCTTACACCCTTTTTGAACACCGGTGTAACATATGCAGTTTTCGTGACCTCTGGTGCCACCCCTGTATCTAAGGAGGATTGGAAAGTTATGGCCAGTGCCTCCGCAATTTCCACCCTTATTTCCTTCAATATCCTTGGATGCATCTGATCCGGTCCTGATGACTTATCAATGTTAGGGACAGCCAGATTTTCTAATTACTGCTCTTTATCAATTTTTAGTCAATCCAGTGCCTCAACTACCTCTTTTTTCACAGACATTGGTAAAGACAGGTGAAAAGCAAAGCTCCCTGACTCCATGCTAATCGGCCTAACTCCGCCTTTTACTATTCTTTTACTAATTATATGCATGTATAAGATTTTTGGATTCCCTTTTATGTTAGCTGCCACTCTCTTCTCATACTCTCTTTTTTCATAGAGCATAGAACATAGAACAGTACAGCACAGTACAGGCCCTTCGGCCCACGATGTTGTGCCGACCCTTTAACCTACTCTAAGATCAAACTACCTACATACCCTTCATTCTACTATCATCCATGTACCTATCCAAGAGTCGCTTAAATGTCCCTAATGTATCTGCTTCTACTACCACCGCTGGCAGCGCATTCCACGCACCCACCACTCTCTGTGTAAAGAACCTACCTCTGACATCTCCCCGAAACCTTCCTCCAATCACCTTAAAATTATGCCCCCTGGTGATAGCCCTTTCCGCCCTGGGAAAAAGTCTCTGGCGATCCACTCTATCTATGCCTCTCATCATCTTGTACCCCTCTATCAAGTCACCTCTCATCCTTCTTCGCTCCAATGAGAAAAGCCCTAGCTCACTCAACCTTTCTTCGTAAGACATGCCCTCCAGTCCAGGCAGCATCCTGGTAAATCTCCTCTGCACCCTCTCTAAAGCTTCCACATCCTTCCTATAATGAGGCGACCAGAACTGAACATTATATTCCAAGTGTGGTCTAACCAGGGCCGTATAGAGCTGCAGCAAAACCTCACGGCTCTTAAACTCAATCCCCCTGTTAATGAAAGCCAACACACCAGACGCTTTCTTCACAACCCTATCAGCTTGGGCGGCAACTTTGAGCGATCTATGGACATGGACCCCAAGATCCCTCTGTTCCTCCACACTACCAAGAATCCTGTCTTTAAGCCTGTATTCTGCATTCAAATTCGACCTTCCAAAATGAATCACTTCACACTTTTCCAGGTTGAACTCCATCTGCCACTTCTCAGCCCAGCTCTGCATTCTGTCAACGTCCCGTTGCAACCAACAACAGCCTTCCACACTATCCACAACTCCAGCAATCTTCGTGTCATCGGCAAACTTGCTAACCCAGCCTTCCACTTCCTCATCCAAGTCATTTATAAAAATCACAAAGAGCAGAGGTCCCAGAACAGATCCCTGCGGAACACCACTGGTCATCGAGCTCCAGGCTGAATACTTTCCATCTAACCAGCCGTCCTCTGGTTACCTGAGGCCTGGAAAGTCCCGGCTGCTCCAATCCCGACCCAACCTGAGCCCGCACCGACTCGGCCCAACCCGAGTCCGACCCGTCCATCTGTTTACTTACCTCCCAACACGGAACCTCTAAGAAGCTGCCGCGCATGCGTGATGATGTCTTGGTGACGTCACTCACTCACTGCGCAGACTCAGTTTCGTCCCAGATTCCCAGCTCAGATAAGTTTTTTACTTTTAATACTTACTGGTACAGCACTGACCCTGCATGTCCTACCCGACCCGACCCCGACTCGACTTGGTCTCGGCCCGACCCGACCCGATCCGAGCCCAAAAGCTGGAGCCTGAAAATGGGTCCGACCTGACCTGACCCGAACCCGACACATGTTGTCGGGTCCCGTCAGGTTCTGGATGGGTAGCAGGCTTCTAACCCACAATACTCCGACTGTCAGAGACCACGACTGTCCCAGCCTCAGCCAGCTGCTCAGGCACCAGAATGTGACCCTGATTCTAAAATCGAGTAGAAACCCAATGAGGTGAAATTATCTGCACTGGTGGAAGGTGCCGGAGATTCATTGGACAGTGCATCCTGTGACCGTGGAACCTCCAATGAAGTGGAATGATGTCCTCCTTCTAGTAGAGTCTCCTGTGAACACCGACCTGCAAAACATGTGTGGTTCAGCATGAGCAGATTGTGTCACAGCAACCATGTGTGATAGGGTCTCTAGAAGTGATCTGTATGTTGATGGAAGACAATCCTCACTCTTTAGTGAGGAGACTCCAGTCTAACCATCCGTTATTGAACGGCCGCCCTGGGACCCATTAGTTCAAGTGCCTCCTCCTCAGGCTTGGAGAGGTCCAATATCTGGGATGCCTCTGCTAATCAGTGATGTCTCCCTCCTATTATGGGCCCTCTTGACCTGTAAGTGGAAAGAGGGAGGTAGTCATACTTCACAGAGAGATCGACATGACAGTTCTGCTCTTGGCATCACCTCGCCCCCTACTGGGGTATCCTGTATAGCTCATCCTCCCATCAGCTCTCGGGGGAGTTAATGGGGTGAGCTGTGAAAGAGGGTGGTCAGTGGCCGACATGCAGCCATGCATCTCTCAGGATGAGGTGATGCTTAACCCCACTTGCCAGCGCTTCTGTGGTGTCTCCCTCCCTATGTCCCACTTCATAAGAACATAAGAGATGGGAGCAGGATTAGGCCATTCGGCCCCTAAAACCTGCTCCAACATTTAACAAGATCATGGGTCCTCTGACTGTCACATTCACTCCACTTTCCTGCTGCCCCCCCATAACTCCCGACTCCCTTGGAGATCAAAGATCTGTTCAACTCAGCCTTGAATATATTCAATGACCCAGCATCCACTGCTCTCTTGGGAAGAGAATTCCAAAGATTAGTGACCCTCTGACAGATAAAATTCCTCCACATCTCTGTCTTACGAGAGAAACCCCTTATTTTTAAATTGTGCCTCTTAGTTCTAGATTTCCCCACAAGGGGAAACTTCCTTTCAGCATCTAACCTGACAAGCCTCCTCAGAATCTTGTATGTTTCAATAAGATCACCTCTCAGTTGTCTAAACTCCAATGGGTATATGCCCAACCTGCTCAATCTTTCCTCATAAGACAAGTCCTTCATCCCAGAAATCAGTGAGGTGAACCTTCTCTGAACTGCCTCCAATGCAAGTCTCTCACTCCTTGGGAGTTCCGAAGAAGGGTCACTGACCCGAAACGTTAACTCTGCTTCTCTTTCCACAGATGCTGCCAGACCTGCTGAGTGAATCCAGCATTTCTTGTTTTTGTCTCACTCCTTATATAAGGAGACCAATACTGTATGCAGTACTCGACCTGCTGTCTCATCAATGACCTGTACAGTTGTAGTAAGAGTTTCATACTTTTATACTCTGTCCCCCTTGCAATAAATCCAACATTCCATTTGCCTTCCTCATTACTTGCTGTACCTGCATGTTAAGTTCTTGTGATTCACGTTGAAGGAACCCCATTTCCCTCTGCACTGCAGCATTCTGCAATTTCTCTTCTTTCAATAATATTCTGCTTTTCTATTCTTCCTGCCAAAGTGGACAACTTCACAATTTCCCACATTATACTCCATCTGCCAAATTTTTGACCATGCACTTAACCTATCTATATCTCTTTGCAGACACCTTATGTCCTGCTCACAACATATTTTCCTCCCTATCTTTGTATCGTCTGAAAATTTGGTTATAATACATTCAGTCGTTTTGACCAAGTCATGAATATAGATCGTAAATAGTTAATCAGTACATTAGTGAGTGTATCTAGGCCGAGCGTGTCTGCCCTGAGGCACAGTGTGGCTTTCGAGCAGAGAGAGCCGCCACTGATATGCTGTTCTCCCTTCACCAGGAGAAATGCCATGAACAACAGTTGCCCCTCTACGTTGCTTTCATTGATCTCACCAAAGCCTTTGACCTCGTCAGCAGACGTGGTCTCTTCAGACTACTAGAAAATATCGGATGTCCACCAAAGCTACTAAGTATCATCACCTCATTCCATGACAATATGAAAGGCACAATTCAGCATAGCGGCACCTCATCAGACCCCTTTCCTATCCTGAGTGGCGTGAAACAGGGCTGTGTTCTTGCACCCACACTGTTTGGGATTTTCTTCTCCCTGCTGCTCTCACATGCGTTCAAGTCTTCAGAATTTTCCTCCACGCAAGATCAGGTGGCAGTTTGTTCAACCTTGCCCATCTTAGAATGAAGACCAAAGTACGGAAAGTCCTCATCAGGGAACTTCTCTTTGCTGACGATGCTGCATTAACATCTCACACTGAAGAGTGTCTGCAGGTTTGCGGCTGCCTGCAATGAATTTGGCCTAACCATTAGCGTCAAGAAAACGAACGTCATGGGACAGGACATCAGAAATGCTCCATCCATCAATATCGGCAACCACACTCTGGAAGTGGTTCAAGAGTTCACCTACCTAGGCTCAACTATCACCAGTAACCTGTCTCTCGATGCAGAAATCAACAAGCGCATGGGAAAGGCTTCTGCTGCTATGTCCAGATTGCCCAACAGAGTGTAGGAAAATGACACTGACACGGAACACAAAAGTCCGCGTGTATCAAGCCTGTGTCCTCAGTACCTTGCTCTACGGCAGCGAGGCCTGGACAACGTGTGTCAGCCAAGAGCGACGACTCAATTCATTCCATCTTCGCTGCCTCCGGAGAATCCTTGGCATCAGGTGGCAGGACCGTATCTCCAACACAGAAGTCCTCGAGGCGGCCAACATCCCCAGCTTATACACCCTACTGAGCCAGCGGCGCTTGAGATGGCTTGCCATGTGAGCCGCATGGAAGATGGCAGGATCCCCAAGGACACATTGTACAGCGAGCTCGCCACTGGTATCAGACCCACCGGCCACCCACGTCTCCGCTTTAAAGACGTCTGCAAACGTGACATGAAGTCCTGTGACATTGATCACAAGTCGTGGGAGTCAGTTGCCAGTGATCGCCAGAGCTGGCGAGCAGCCATAAAGGCGGGGCTAAAGTGTGACGAGTCGAAGAGACTTAGCAGTTGGCAGGAAAAAAGACAGAAGCGCAAGGGGAGAGCCAACTGCGAAACAGCCCTGACAACCAATTTTATCTGCAGCACCTGTGGAAGAGTCTGTCAAACTAGTATTGGCCTTTATAGCCACTCCAGGCGCTGCTCCACAAACCTCTGACTACCTCCAGGCGCTTACCCATTGTCTCCCGAGACAAGGAGGCCAAAGAAGAAGAAGAAAAAACAGTTAAGGCCCCAGCACTGATTCCTGTGGCACTGCACTAGTTAATGTTAGCCAACCTGAAAATGCCACATTTATCTCAACTCTCGGTTTCCTGTGAATTACCAATCCTCTTTCACAACAAGGTAGATGATTTGAAGGCACAAACAGTGGTAAATGTGTTTGATTTAATTGCCATTACAGAGACATGATTACAGGGTGACCAGGACTGGGAACTGAATGTTCAGGGATATTTGTCATTCAGGAACGATAGGCAGGGAGGAAAAGGAGGTGGGGTAACGCAGTTAATAAAGGAGGAGATCAGTGCATTAGTGAATGTATCTTTGATCGAAGGAGCAAGATGTAGTATCAGTTTGGGCGAGCTAAGAAACAGCAAGCTGTGGCAAACATTGGAGTGATTTTTTATAGGTCACCAAACTCTAGTGGTAATGTTGGGTACAATATACATCAGGAAATTACAGCAGCATATAACATGGGCATTACAGTAATAATGGGTGACTTCAATTATATAGATTGGTTCCACCTAATTAGCACTAATGCAGTGGAGTATGAATTCCTGAATGTGTACAAGAGGGGTTTCTGGAGCAGTATGTTGAAGAACAAACGAGGGATCAAGCTATTTTAGATTTAGTATTATGTAATGAGAAAGGGCTAATTAATAACCTTGCTGTAAAGGAGTCATCAGGAAATAGTGAGCATAATTTGATAGAATTTTACATTAAGTTTGAAAGAGATATAGTTCATTCTGAAACTAGGATCATAAAACTGAACAACGGAAACTAAGGTTTGAGTGGCAATTGACTATGATAGATTGGCAAAATACATTAAAAGATTTGATGGTAGACAGGCAATGGCTAGTATTCAAAGAAGTATTACACAGTTTCCAACAAATATACATTCCTCCAAGTGTCACGAATAGATGAGAACCAACTGTAAATTGTCATGAACTGAAGAGAACTGATTATAAATTGTGCTTTGTGCACTTGGCTATTAATGTCAACGGCCATTTTATACAGCACGTCTAAGTTTTTACTTCTATATTCCACTTGTTAAAATGGAGGAGCGAGAGCAGGTGGGACAGCTACTTGAAGGGGTCCAGTCACAGGACCCAGAAGCCACCCTTTTCAGCCTGCTTGAATTTGAAACTGTAGCAGTGGAGGGAACATCTCTTGCAAACCACAGCTGCCCTTCAAGCTGCATATTTTCTCTCTGAGACCTTCCTTTAAGAACAAAGAAAATTAAAAAGTCACAGTCTGCAAAAACAGCAAGAAAACTTGTTTTCTGCCAGCTTTCATTCCATCAAAAAATGGTGACTTCAGCAATTAAAGACCTTGTTAAAAGCAGGTGAGAAAGGTGTCTACAGGTCCCTCTCAGCCTTTACCTGGTATTACTGCAACAGGCTTTGATTTTTAAACACGTCCTGTTTTGAGCTCCCCCTTGGTGAATCCTTGTTCACCGCTTTCCAATTATAAGGCAAAGAAATGAGCACAAACAGGCTTTCTTAGTTTTAAAGAAGAAAAGTGAAATTTATTAAACTGAATCTAAAAGCTCTAATTTCGGTTACTGCCTAAGGTTACTGTGCCCCACATTAGCATGCATACACGATATACACATGCAAATAGAGACAGAAAAGAGCAGATAAAAAATGAAGTGGAAAGGTTTAAGGCATTATCTGAAGATCTTGTTCAAGTTCTTCAAGCTCACCTTATCGTCCATTTGTAGGTTGATCTTCCTTTTTGTTGGGGCCCAGTATTCTTCTCAAACCTTGTCCACTGTAGGTGACTTTTCTCTCTTGGGGTTCATGTGTCTTCAGCTAGTTTTTTGTGTTCCATGAGAAAGAGATGCGAGCAGACAAGAGAGGCTGTGGCGAGTCAGCCATGAGGTCTTTTCAGCCCAGGAGCAAACAGCTTTCTTTTATCAAACAATGATTCTCGAATTTAAAACACTCAGTTCAAAACACTGCAACAGCCAGTTAGTCATGTGACTAACCTGGTCTGACCACATCTGTTCTGTGTATTAGGGGCAGGGACTGGTTCCTTTGTTCCAACACTGGCTGATAGAATGCAAAAATATCTTTCCGGCTTGGGGCCTGGCAATTCCTTGTAATAGACCCTCTTTTCTTCCCAGCAACAATTTGAAGTTTTATGTTCATGTGGCAAAATCAATGTGCCTCATTCTTGACAGGTGGGGGCCTGCATGACAACCTCCATTTACCTTCGAGAGTGCAAGAAGAAGAAAGAGTAAGAGAAAAGATATTTTCAACAGCTCCTCCCCCACTCGTCATTTCCAGTCAGTGATGTCCAGTTTTTTTGGACTTTTTGACAATTAAAAATGGACTCTAGTTTCAACTGAAACTAGGGACAATCCCTACAGTCAACGGTCCCAAAACAAGGTCACACTCCAAGAGCACCCTGTGTACAGGTGCAGGCAAACAATGCCCTCCAGTACAATTCACCACCATTTTGGTATTCACTGCACTCTCTGGGGGAAAGGTCAGGCCTTTTACCAGTAAAAGGGCTCTAGCTGCCCCTATGTCACTGAGAATTACTATGGGCTTGCTGGTCTCATTTGAGCGATATGGGGTTACATTCCCTTCAAACACAAAACCCTGATACCCTTCAGGAATCCTATTAGCTTTTCCTGCACTGGCCGTAGGAAGCTTCCTGGATTGCACTCTTACTGCAATTGAGGCCACAGCTTGCTCTGCTGTACTTTCCATCAGGTCCCTGTCTTCACTGAGCGGGTGTGCCCTGATTAACTGCATTTCCCTTTAGTTTCCAGCAGTCAGCTTTTAAATGCCCCGCTTTATGACAATAGAAGTCTCCGGGTTTCACTCTTGCTCACAGCACCTTCCTTTTTGGCTGGAGGAGGGTCCCTGTGTATCCTGATTTCCTTTCTCTCCTAGGACTGCCTGGGTGGAGATCACCTTCCCACCTTTTGTCCTTTTCAGATTTGTGGGGTGATTAGGAAAGGTTCTCCCCTGGGAAATTGACTCATAAATTAAAGCAAACTCACTGGCCAGAACGGCTGCTTGCCGGGCTCTCTGACCACACTGCTCCTCTACATGAGTCTTTATTGAGAGTGGGAGAGAGTTTTTAAATTTGTCTAATGAACTACTTCCCAGAGATTCTCATGGCTGAGCTATACTTCAAGAGCCCTCAGCCACTGGTCAAAAGCCAGCTGCTTACTTCTTTCAAACTCCAGGTTGATTAGCTTGCTTTTTGAGGGTTCTGAACCTTTGGTGATCGCTTCAGGTACTAATTCAAATGCCCAGAGGACAGCATTTTTGGTCAGTTCATAACTTGATGAACTCTCATTCGGCAGGAAGGAATTAAACTCATGGGCTTTTCCAGTTAGATTGCTTTGTCGTAAAATAAGGTCTCAGCTGGCCATTTTAGTTGCCTTGCCAGTTTCTCAAAAGACACAAAAAATTCCTCCATATCTTCCTCATTGAATTTTTGAATTGATTTGAGTGAGTTTTAGCAATTTTGTTCCCAGCCCAGAATTATGCTCCTCCATATTGGCCATGCTTTCACTGGGGATACTCTGTCAGCCACTAGTTAACTCAAGCCACTTCATCTTTTTCTTCGCATTCTTTGTGGAATATTCTTTCTCTCTCTCTCGTCTCTCATGTTCCTTCTCCTGTCTTTCTTTGTCTCTCTCCTCTTTCTCTCGTTCCGTATCCTATCTCTCTTTCTTTTCATGTTCCTTCTGGAAGGCTGTCTCTTTCCGCCTCTCCTGCCTCTCTCTCTCTTTTTCCGCCAATTCAAGTTTCTTTTGTTCCAAATATAACTTTGCTAGCAGTATCCTGTCTAGGTTTGCTTCTAACACTGCTTCTGCTTGTTCAGATTCAAGGGAAAAATGGTTGGCACTAGCCTTAGGAGTTCGGACTTCCGAGCTTTGCCATGTACAGTGATCCCACACTGCTCAGCTATTTTCCTCATCTCTTCCATAGACAGTGCTTTTACTTACCCCAAGTTACTTCATCCTGGCTTGGAGAGCTATTAGCTTCAGTTGCAGACATGTTAGTATTCAATCAGACACAACCACAAGAAAACCTGTGCTAAAATCTTGGTCTTTTTGCTTGGGAACAATTTGGCTTCCCACTTCCGATTTCTCTTGTTTGTCTGTGGCTCAATCCCAGACAAGCCCGCAAATTTCTGTTATTTTATTTTATTTTTATTTTATTTAGAGATACAGCACTGAAACAGGCCCTTCGGCCCACCGAGTCTGTGCCGACCAAGAACCACCCATTTATACTAACCCTACAGTAATCCCATATTCCCTACCTACACTAGGGGCAATTTACAATGGCCAATTTACCTATTACCTGCAAGTCTTTGGCAGTGGTGGCCAAGTGAGAAAGGTGTCTAGGGGTCCTTCTCAGCCTTCACCTGGTCTTACTGTAACAATTTATTTTAAACACACTATGTTTTCGCTCTCCCTTGGTGAATCCTTGTTCACCGCTTTTCAATTATAAGGCAAGTCCAACCCGGCCAATTACCGCCCCATCAGCCTACTCTCAATCATCAGTGAAGTGATGGAAAGTGTCATCAATAGTGCCATCAAGCGGCACTTGCTTAGCAATAACATGCTCAGTGACGCACATTTTGAGTTCTGCCAGGGCCTCTCAGCTCCTGACCTCATTACAGCCTTGGTTCAAACATGGTCAAAAGAGCTAAACGCGAGGTGAGGTGAGAGTGACTGCCCTTGACATCAAGGCAGCAGTTGACCGAGTATGGCATCAAGGAGCGCTAGCAAAACTGAGGTCAATGGGAATCAGGAGGAAAATCCTCCGCTGGACGGAGTCATAACGAGCGCAAAGGAAGATGGTTGTCGTTGTTGGAGGTCAATCATCTGAGCTTCAGGACATCACTGCAGGAGTTCCTCAGGGTAGCGTCCTAGGACCAACCATCTTCAGCTGCTTCATCAATGACCTTCCTTCAATCATAAGGTCAGAAGTGGGGATGTTCGCTGATGATTGCACAATGCTCAGCATCATTCGTGACTCCTCAGATACTGAAGCAGTCTGTGTAGAAATGCAGCAAGACCTGGACAATACCCAGCCTTGGGCTGATAGGTGGCAAGTAACATTCGCGCCACACAAGTGCCAGGCAATGACCATCTCCACCAAATGAGAATCTAACCATCTCCCCTTGACATTCAACAGCATTACCATCGCTGAATCCCCCACTATCAACATCCTTGGGGGCTACCATTGACCAGAAACTGAACTGGAGTAGCCATATAAATACCATGGCTACAAGAGCAGGTCAGAGGCTCGGAATCCTGAGGCGAGTAACTCACCTCCTGACTCCCCAAAGCCTGTCCACCATCTACAAGGCACAAGTCAGGAGTGTGATGGAATACTCTCCACTTGCCTGGATGGGTGCAGCTCCAACAACACTCAAGAAGCTCAACACCATCCAGGACAAAGCAGCCCGCTTGATTGGCACCCCATCCACAAACATTCACTCCCTCCACCACCGACGCACAGTGGCCGCAGTATGTACCATCTACAAGATGCATTGCAGCAATGCACCAAGGCTTCTTAGACAGCACCTTCCAAACCCGTGATCTCTACCAACTAGAAGGACAAGGGCAGCAAATACATGGGAACACCACCACCTGCAAGTTCCCCTCCAAGTCACACACCATCCTGACTTGGAACTATATCACCGTACCTTCACTGTCGCTGGGACAAAATCCTGGAACTCCCTTCCTAACAGCACTGTGGGTGTATCGACCCCACCTGGACTGCAGCGGTTCAAGACGGCAGCTCACCACCACCTTCTCAAGGGCAATTAGGGATGGGCAATAAATGCTGGCATAGCCAGCGACGCCCACATCCCATGAATGAATTAAAAAAAAGAAATGAGCTGAAACAGGCTTTCTTAGGTTTAAAGAATAAAAGTGAAATTTATTAAACATGAACTCTAATTTGGTTAATGCCGGTGTATACACTCCACACCCCACGTTCGGATGCATACACATTATGCACCTGCAAATAGAGACAGAGAAGAGCAGAAGAAAAATGAAGTGGAAAAGTTTGAGGCAATATCTGAAGAGTTGTTCGAGTTCTTCGAGCTCACTGTGAAGTCCGTTAGTAGGTTGATCTTACTATTTGTTGTGGCCCAGTATTCTTCTTAAACCTTGTTCACTGTTGGAGAATTTTCTCTCTTGGCGTTCATGTGTCTTCTGTTGACATTTGGAGTTCTGTGAGAAAGAGATGTGAGCAGACAGGAGAGGCTGTGGTGAGCCAGTCACAAGGTCTTTTCAGTCCAGGAGCAAACAGCTTTCTTTTTTCAAACACTGTTTCTCGAATTTCAAACTCTCAGTTCAAAACTCTGCAACAGCCAGTTAGTCATGTGACTAAACTAATCAGACCACGCCTGTTCAGTGTGTTGGAAGCAGTGACTGGTTCCTTTGTTCCAACACTGGCTGTTAGTCTGCAAAAATATCTTTCCGGCTTGGGGCCTGACAATTCCTTGCATTAGACCCTCTTTTCTTCCCAGCAACAATTTGAAGTTTAATGTCCATGTGGTGAAATTAATGTGCCTCATTCTTGACAGGTGGGGGCCTGCATGACAATCTCCATTTACCTTCGAGAGTGCAAAAGAAGAAAGAGTAAGAGAAGAGGTATTTTCAACAGCTCCTCCCCCACTCGGCATTTCCAGTCAGTGATCTCCAGTTTTTTTGGACTTTTTGACAACTAAAAATGGACTCTAGTTTCAACTGAAATTCATGTTTGTGTATACTTAAGTCAATTATCTATTTAGTAAATGTTCTTGCCTTTTTTATGCCTTGAACATTTCTTTGTATGTTTGTGAGCGTGCGTTGCGAAATTAAGCCCCTTCATGAGTTTAAGAGAGTGTGTTAATAAACCCTACTTTGATTTAAAATTTACAACTGTGGTGTTGTGACTATCCTTTACTAGTCAGAGTTTAAGGGAGGGAAAAATTCAATCACAATTCTGTTTCAGGACAGGTGGTTGGAACAACAGAGAAATTTGTTCAGAAAAAAAAGATTAACTACCTGTTCATAACATAAGGCACAAAAACACAACAGGAAAGGTGCATCAACCGTGGCGAACGAAAGAAGTTAAAGATTGCATTAGATCAAAGGAAGTGGCTTATAAGGTCACCAGAAAAAGTGGTAAGCCCGAGGATTGGGAGCAATTTAGAATCGAACAAAGAAGGACCAAGAAACTGATAAAGGGAAAAGAGATTCTGAATGCAAGCTAGCACAAAACATAAATGAGGACTGTAAAAGCTTCTTTAGGTATGTGAAAAGGAAAAGATAAGAAACGCCGACTGTGGGTCCATTGTAGGCGGAGACAGGAGAATTTGTGGTGGAGAATGAGGAAATGGCGGAGAGACTAAACAATTGCTTTGTGTCTGTCTTCAGAGAGAAAGACACAGAGAATCTCCCAGAAATATTTGGGAACCAAGGGACTTGTAAAAATGAGGAATTGCAAGAAATTAGTATCAATAAAGAGGTAGTCCTTGAAAAATTAACTGGATTGAGAGTTGATAAATCCCCTGGACCTGATGGGCAACATCCTAGAGTTGAAAGAGGTGGCTATAGAGATAATGGATGCATTGGTGGTTATTCTTCAAAATTCTATAGATTTTGGAAGGGTTCCTGCAGACTGGAAAGTAGCAAATGTAACCCCACTAATTACAAAGGGAGCAAGAGTATAAACAGAGGTCTACAAATCGATTAGTTTGACATCAGTAGTAGGGAAAATGTTAGAATCTGTTGTCAAGGATGAGATAATTGGACACTTGGAAAATAATGATTTTTTTTCATTCTTTCATGTGATACGGGTGTCACTGGCTAGGCCAGCATTCATTACCCATCCCTAATTGCCCTTGAGAATGTGATGGTGAGCTGCCTTCTTGAACTGCCACAATCATTGGGATGTAAGTACAACAAAAGTGCTGTTAGGAAGGGAATTCCAGAATTTTGACCCAGCGACAGTGAAGGAACGGCGATATAGTTTCAAGTTAGGATGGTTTGTGGCTGGAGGGGAACTTGCAGGTGTTGGTATTCCCATGCACCTGCTGCCCTTGTTCTTCTAGGTGGTAGAGGTCGCAGGTTTGGAAGGTGCTGTTGAAGGAGCTGTCGTGCATTACTGCAGTGCACCTTGTAAATAGTGCACACTGCTGGCACTGTGCGTCAGTGGTGAAGGGAGTGAATGTTTGTGAATGGGTTGCCAATCAAGCAGGCTGCTTTATCCTGGAAGGTGTCGAGCTTCTTGCATGTTGTTGGAACTGCACCCATCCAGGCAAGTGGAGAGTATTCCATTGCACTTCTGGCATGTGCCTTGTAGATGGTAGACTGGCTTTGGAGAGTCAGGAGGTGACTTACTTGCCACAGGATTTCGAGCTTCTGACCTGCTCTTGTAGCCATGGTATTTATATTGAAACTCCAGTTCAGTTTCTGGTCAACGGTCATCCCCAGGATGCTGATAGTGAGGAATTCAGTGATTGTAATGCCATTGAATGTCAAGGGGAGATGGTTAGATTCTGTTTTATTTGAGATCGTCATTGCCTGGCATTTGTGTTGTGCAAATGTTACTTGCCACCTATCAGCCCAAGCCTGGACTGCTTCAGTATCTGAGGAGCCACGAATGTGCTTAACGTTTTGCAACCATCAGCAAACATCCCCACTTTTGACCTAATGATGGAGGTAAGGTCATTGATGAAGCAGCTGAAGATGGTTGGGCCTCGGACACTACCCCGAGGAACTCTTGCAGTGATGTCCTGGGGTTGAGATGATTGACTTCCAACAACCACTGATTTCCCCCCTAATTGCCATTTTCTCCAGTTTTGCTAGGGTTCGTTGATGCTGCACTCAGTCAAATGCTGCCTTGATGTCAAGGACAGTCACTCTCACCTCACGTCTTTTGTCCATGTTTGAACCAAGGCTGTAATGAGCTCAGGAGTTGAGTGACCCTGGCAGAATCCAAACTGAGCAGGATATTGCTAAGTAAGTGCCGTTTGATAGCACTGTCAACAACACCTTCCATCATTTTACTGATAATTGAGAGTAGCCTCTTGCCCTGATGGAGCTTGGACTAGAAAGCTTGTATTGGGAATCTTCTGTCAGGCATGTGGACGATGTGGCCCTTGCTACCCTCAGTGCTTCCTTCAAGTGGAGTAGTACTGATTCAGCAGCTGAGGGGGTATGGGGGGCGCTAGATGATAATTAGTATGTGGTTTCCTTGCTTGTGCTTGACTCGACTTCCTGGGATCTGGAGTCGATATTGAGGACTCCCAGGGCAATTCCCTCCCAACTGCATACCACTGTGCCACCTCTGCTGGGACAGGACATACTCGGGCATGGTGGTGTCTGGGACATACAATTCCGTATGACTATGACAGGCTGCTGCTTGACTCGTGTCTGTGGGACAGCTCTACCAATTTTGGCACAAGCCCCCAGATGTTAGTTAGGAGGACTTGCCAGGGTCGAAAGGGGTGGGTTTGCTGTTGTCATTTCCGGTGCCTCGGTCGATGCTGGGTGGTCCAGTCTGGTTTCATTCCTTATTGACTTAGTTGCAGTTTGATACACTGAGTGACTTGTTCGACCATTTCAAAGGGCATTTAAAAGTCAACCACATTTCTAGCTTTTAATTTTAGATTTTTATTAATTGAATTCAAATTCTACCTTGTGCTGTGGTGGAATTTGAACCCATGTCCCCAAAGCAAAAACCTGGATCTCTGGGTGACTTGTCCAGTGACAATAACATCATGCCACTGCCTCCCCTATATGTTTGGGATGTATTTGGGCAGAGTCAACATGGATTTATAAAAAGGGAAATCATGTTTGATAAACCTGTTGGAGTTTTTGAAGGATGTTACATGTAGAACAGATAAAGGAGTTGCAGTATGCTGATGACACTTGCGTATTTGCACACTCAGAGGCTGAACTTCAAACCCTCGTCGATGAATTCACACAGGCAAATGAAAGAATGGGCCTTAAGCTAAACATCCGGAAGACAAATGTCCTCCACCAGCCTGCTCCCACAGTGCAACACCACCCCCGACTATCAAGATACACGGCGAATCACTGGATAATGTGGATCACTTCTCATACCTTGGGAGCCTCCTCTCAGCAATGGCAGACATCGACGATGAAACTCAGCATCGCCTCCAGTGCGCCAGCGCAGCCTTCGGTCATCTGAGGAAAACAGTGTTTGACGACAAAGAATTCAAACCTGGCACCAAGCTCATGGTCTGCAGGGTCACAGTGTTACCTGCCCTTCTGTATGCGTTCGAAACATGGACACTGTACAGCACACATCTCAAAGACCTGGAGAGATATTACCAGCAATGCCTCCGCAAAATCCTACAAATTCAGTGGCAGGACAGGCACTGCAATGTCAGTGTCCTCTCTCAGGTCAACATTCCCAGTATTGAGACACTGGCTAGTCAGTTACATTGGGTGAGCCATGTTGTCTGCAAACCTGACACAAAGAACTCCCAAAACAAGTTTTCTAATCCGAGCTCCGTCACAGCAAGAGGTTACCAGGAGGGCAGAGGAAACGTGACAAGGATGTCTTTAAAGTCTCTCTGAAAAAATGTGACATCTCCACTGATTCATGGGAATCTCTTGCCCAAGACCGCCCATAATCGAGAAGAAGCATCCGAGAAGGTGCCAGCCACTTCGAACAACCCGACATGCCCAGGCAGTGACCAAGTGCAAACAGCGGAAGGAACGTTGGGAAATTCGAGCATCTCATTCACTCGACTCACCAAACACCACCTGCCCCACATGTGGCAGAGTGTGTGGATCCAGAATTGGGCTATTCAGTCACCTTAGGGCCCACAACCCTGGAGTGGAAGCAAGTTATCCTCATGCCCCAGGAATTGCTTAAGAAGGCAGTAAAGGAGAACCAGTGGATGTGGTGTATTTGGATTTTCAGAAGGCTTTTGATAAGGTCCCACACAGGAGGTTGGCAAATAAAATTAGAGCACATGGGAATTGGGGGTAATATACTGGCATGGATTGAGAATTGGTTAATTGAGAGAAATATTCCATCTGCCATGTTCTTGCCCATTCACTTAGCCTGTCCAAATTCCCTTGCAGCCTCCTTGCATCCTCCTCACAACGAACATTCCCACCTAATTTTGTTCCAGCAGCAAATTTGGAAGTATTACATTTGGTCCACATAACCAAATCATGTATCTGATTGTGAACAGCTGGGGCCCAAGCACTGATCCTTGCGGTACCCGACTAGTAACAGCCTGCCACCCTGAGAATGACCCATTTATTCCCATTCTGTTTTTAGTCCATTAACTAATTCTCAGTCCATGCCAGTATATTACCCCCAATTTCGATGTGCTCTAATTTTATTTACTCACCTCCTGCGTGCAAACTTATCAAAAGCCTTCTGAAAATCCAAATTTACCAACTCCATAGGATACAATATACAATTATCCAATATCTGTTTATTTGTCTGCCTGTCTGCAGGACCATCTGCCTCTCTGTCTGTCTGTCTGCAGGGGCACCTACCTGTCTGTCTGTCTACCCACCTGGCTGTATGTCTGCCTGCCTTCCTGCAGTGTCGCCTGCCTGCCTGTCTGTCTGTGGGGGCGCTTCTGTCTGTCTGCCTGCCTGTGTGCCTGTCTGTGTGTGTGCAGAGGTGCCTTCCTGTCTGCCTGCCTGTGTGCAGAGGTGAGGAAGGGCGTGGGGTGGGGTGGGGGGCGGGGGCGGTGGGTGGGTAGTTGCAATTGCGGTGGGTGGGTAGTTGCAATTAGGAACCAAAAAGGAATCAAGGGTTTGGACATGGCTGAGGTACAATACGAGAAATTTGCATCTGTCT
This sequence comes from Heterodontus francisci, assembly GCF_036365525.1. NCBI lineage: Eukaryota > Metazoa > Chordata > Chondrichthyes > Heterodontiformes > Heterodontidae > Heterodontus > Heterodontus francisci. The sequence goes on from NC_090410.1 coordinate 32,305,941, forward strand.
TCTCAAAGAAATTAGATCCTGTCAAACTCACAGTGAAAGAGGAGATAGTTAAGATGCTGGTTGGGCTAAAAATGGATAAATAGGAGGTACTGGAGGGCTTGACTGGACTTAAGATCGATGTATCACCAGGTCCGGATATTTGCTTAGGGAAGTAAGGATGGAAATTGCGGAGGTACTGGCTATAATCTTCCAATCCTTCTTAGATACTGGAGTGGTTCCAGAGGGTTGGAGATTGTTCAACAAAGGGTGTCAGGATAAGCCCAGCAGGTTCAGGCCAGTCAGTTTAACCTCAGTGATGGGAAACCTTCAAAGCGATAATCCAGGACAAAATTAACAGTCACTTGGACAAGTGTGGACTAATTTAGGGAAGTGAGAAAGGACATGTTAAAGACAAATTGTGTTCAATTAACTTGACTGAGTTTTTTTCACCAGGTGACAGAAAGGGTTGAAGAGGGTGATGTGGTTGATGTGGTGTATATAGATTTCCAAAAGGCACTTGATAAACTGCCACATTACAGGCTTGTCAGCACCATTGAACCCATGGACTAGAAGGGTCTCTGGTGGCATGTAGATAAAATTGGATAAGTGAGAGAAAACCGAGATGGTGGTGAACGGTTATATTTGATTGGAGGAAAGAAAACAGTGCCGTTCCCCAGGGACAGGTACTCAGACCACTGCTTTTCTTGCTATATATTCATGAATTGTACAGGGCACAATGTTAAAATGTGCAGATGACAAAACTTGGAAGTACTGTGATCTAGAGGCCCGCTACCCCACCCGAACCCAACGGGACCCGACGACATGTGTCGGGTTTGGGTTGGGTCGGGCCCATCTTCCGGTTCCGGCTTTCAGGCACAGGTCGGGTTGGGCTGCGCCCAGATCGAGTCAGGTCGGGTCGGGCCGGTCACACACGGTAAGTGCTCTGCTGGTAAGTATTAAAAATAAAAAAAACTCATCTGAGCTGGGAGTCCGGGACGAAACTGAGTCTGCGCAGTGAGCGAGTGACGTCACTATGACATCTCACGCATGCGCTGCAGCTTCTTGCAGTTTCAATGTCAGGAAGGTAAGTAAACAGATGGTCGGGTCGGACTCGGGGCAAAATCACAGGGACTTGGGCTGGGTTGGGCTCGGGCCCACGATGTTTCGGTCGGGTTCGGGTCGGGTTCTTTTTCCCGACCTAAAGCAGGCCTTAAATGTGAACTGTGCTACAGACAGAGCTAAAAGATCCTGCAACAGACAAGGATGAAGCATGAGCAATAATCTTCAGCCAGAAATACTGAGTGGATGAAACATCTCTTGCTGTTTGACCCTTGCTGTTTGTAGTGTACATTAATGATTTAGACGTGAATATAGGAGGTATGATTAGTAAGTTCGCAGATGTCACGAAAATTGGTGGTGTCGTAAATGGTGAGGAGGAAAGCCTTAGATTACAGGACGATATAGATGGGCTGGTAAGATGGGCAGAGCAGTGACAAATGGAACATGAAAAAACATTGGCGGTCGATATAAAGGAAAATCCTAAGACGTTTTATATTAAGGGCAAGAGGATAACCAAGGAAAGAGTAGGGCCCATTAGGGACCAAAGTGGCAATCTGTGTGTGGAGCTGGAGGACATAGGTGAGGTTTTAAATGATTCCTTTTCATCTGTTTTCACTGTGGAGAATGAAGATGTAGGTTTAGAGATCAGGGAGGGGGATTGCGATACACTTGAACATATGAACATTGAAAGGGAGGAGGTATTCGATGTTTTAGCGGGCTTAAAAGTGGATAAATCACCAGGCACAGATGAGATGTATCCCAGGCTGTTGTGTGAGGCAAGAGAGGTGATAGCAGGGGCTCTGGTATACAAAATTATGAGGGACATTGAGAGGTTCGGTCGGAAGAGTCTTTGTCCCTTAGCGGAGGGATCAATAACCAGGGGGCATAGATTTAAGGTAATGGGAAGGAGGTTTAGAGCGGATTTGAGGAAAAAAATTTTCACCCAGAGGGTGGTTGGAATCTGGAACGCAGTGCCTGAAGGGGTGGTGGAGGCAGGAACCCTCACAACATTTAAGGAGTATTTAGATGAGCACTTGAAACGCCGTACAAGGCTATGGGCCAAGCGCTGGAAAATGGGATTAGAAAAGTTAGTTGCTTGATAGCTGGCACAGACACGATGGGCTGAAGGGCCTGTTTCTGTGCTGTATAACTCTATGACTCTCTATGAACCTATCTCGGCCTCCACTTGAGGTTCCCAGCATCACAGATGCCAGTCTTCAGCCAAATCAATTCACTGCACATGATATCAAAAAAGGCTGAAGGCACTGGATACAGAAAAGACTATGGGCCCTGAAAACATCCTGGCTGAATTATTGAAGAGCTGTGCTCAAGAACTAGCTCTACCCCTGGCCGAACTGTTCCAGTACAATCCTGACATCTACCCAAAAATATGGAAAATTGCCCAAGTAGAACCTGTCCACAAAAAGCAGGACAAATCCAATCTGGCCATTTACCGTCCCATCATCTATTCTTGATCATCTGCAAAGTGATGGAAGGTGTCATTGACAGTGCCATCAAGCTGCACTTACTCAGCAATAACCCGCTCACTGATGCTCAGTTTGGTTCTGCCAGGGGAACTCTGCTTGGATAAAATTACAGCTTTGGTCCAATCATGGAAAGGCAGCATTAGACCAAGTTTGGCATCAAGGGTCTCAGCAAAATTGGAGTAATGGAGATCAGGGGAAAACACTCCACTGGTTGGAATCAAACATGGCATAAAGGAAGATAGTTGTGGTTGTTGGAGGCCTATCATCTCAGCCCCAGGACATAGAGTAAGAGTCATTTATGGCACAGAAGGAGACTGCAACCCATTAAGTCGATGCTGGCTGTCCACGGAGTTATCCAGTCAGTCACATTCTCCTGCTCGATCCCCGTCGCCCTGCAAATTTATTTCCTTCAAGTGGCCATCCAATTTCCTTTTGAAATCATTGATCGTCTCCACTTCCACCATCCTTGTGGGTAGCAAGTTCCAGGTAATTCCCGCTGCATAAAAAAGTACTTCCTCATATTTCAACTGAATCTCTTGTCCAAATCTTTCAATCTGTGTCCCGAGTCCTTGTACCATTAGTTAAAGAGAAAATTCTTTCCTTGTCTCAGCTTGCCATAATCTTGTACACCCCTAATAACTCCTCCCTGAAGTCTCATGGCATCAGGTCAAACATGGACTAGGAAACCTCCTGCTGATTACCACCTACCGCCCTCCCTCAATCCAAAAGAACATATCTGCTAGACCGGGTATGCGGCAGGTGGTGAGGGAACCAACAAGCGGGGAAAACATACTTGACCTCATCCTCACCAAGCTGCCTGCCGCAGGTGCATCTGCCCATGACAGTATTGGTAGGAGTGACCATCGCACAGTCGTTGTGGAGACGAAGTCCTGCCTTCACATTGAGGATACCGTCAGTTGTGTTGTGTGGCACTACCACTGTACTAAATGGGATAGATTTAGAACAGATCTGGCAATGCAAAACTGGGCATCCATGAGGCGCTGTGGGCCATCTGCTGCAGCAGCAGAATTGTACTCAACCACAATCTGTAACCTCATGACCCGGCATATCCCCCATTCTACCATTATCATCAAGCTAGGAGACCAACACTGGTTCAATGAATAGTGCAGGAGGGCATGCCAGGAGAGCACCAGGCATATCTCAAAATGAGGTGTCAACCTGGTGAAGCTACAGCACAGGACTATCTGCATTCCAAACTGCGTAAGCAGCATGCGATAGACAAAACTAAGCGATCCCATGACCAATGGGTCAGATCTAAGCTGTGCAGTCCTGCCACATCCAGCCGTGAATGGTGGTGGACAATTAAACAACTAACTGGAGGAGGTGGCTCCACAAATATTGCCATCCTTAATGATGGGGGAGCCCAGCACATCAGTGCGAAAGATTAGGCAGAAGCATTTGCAACAATCTTCAGCCAGAAGTGCCGAGTTGATGATCCATCTTGGCCTCCTCCTAAAGTCCCCAGCATCACGGATGCCAGTCTTCAGCCAATTCAATTCATTCCGCATGATATCAAGAAACAACTGAAGGCACTGGATACTGCAGAGGCTATGGGCCCTGACAATATTCCGGAATAGTACTGAACATCTGTGCTCCAGAACTTTCCACCCCCCTAGCCAAGCTGTTCCAGTACAGCTACAACACTGGCATCTACCCTGCAATGTGGAAAATTGCCCAGGTATGTCCAGTACACAAAAAGCAGGACAAGTCCAACCCGGCCAATTACCTCCCCATCAGCCTACTCTCAATCATCAATAAGTTGATGGAAGGTGTCATCAACAGTGCCATCAAGCAGCACTTGCTTAGCAATAACATGCTCAGTGACGCACATTTTGAGTTCTGCCAGGGCCACTCAGCTCCTGACCTCATTTCAGTCTTGGTTCAAACATGGACAAAAGAGCTGAACTCAAGAGGTGAGGGGAGATTGACTGCCCTTGATATCAAGGCAGCATTTGACCGAGTATGGCGTCAAGGAGCCCTCGCAAAACTGAGGTCAATAGGAATCAGGGGGAAAACCCACCGCTGACTGGAGTCATGCCTCGCGCAAAGGAAGATGGTTGTGGATGTTGGAGGTCAATCATCTGAGCTCCAGGACTTCACTGCAGGAGTATCTCCGGATAGTGTCCTAGGCCCAACCATCTTCAGCTGCTTCATCAATGACCTTCCTTCAATCATAAGGTCAGAAGTGGGGATGTTCGCTGATCATTGCACAATGTTCAGCACCATTCGTGACTCCTCAAATACTGAAGCAGTCTGTGTAGAAATGTAGCAAGATTTGGACAATATCCAGGCTTGGGCTGATAAGTGGCAAGTCACATTCGCGGCACACAAGTGCCAAGTAATGACCGTCTCCAACAAGAGAGAATCTAACCATCTCCCCTTGACATTCAATGGCATTACCATGGTTGAATCCCCCACTATCAACATCCGAGGGGCTACCATTGACCAGAAACTGAACTGGAGTAGCCATATAAATACTGTGGCTACAAGAGCAGGTCAGAGACTAGGAATCCTGCGGCGAATAACTCACCTCCTGACTCCCCACAGCCTGTCCATCATCTACAAGGCACAAGTCAGGAGTGTGATGGAATACTCTCCACTTGCCTGGATGGGTGCAGCTCCAACAACAGTCAAGAAGCTCGACACCATCTAGGACAAAGCAGCCCGCTTAATTGGCACCCCATCTACAAACATTCACTCCCTCCACCACCGACGCACAGTGGCAGCAGTGTGTACCATCTACAAGATGCACTGCAGCAATACACCAAGGCTCCTTCAACAGCACCTTTAACCCTGTGACCCCTACCAACTGGAAGGACAAGGGCAGCAAATGCATGGGAACACCACCACCTGCAAGTTCCCCTCCAAGTCACAAACCATCCTGACTTGGAACTATATCGCCGTTCCTTCACTGTCGCTGGGTCAAAATCCTGGAACTCCCTTCCTGACAGCATTAATTCACATGGACAACAATGGTTCAAGAAGGCAGCTCACCACCACCTTCTCAAGGGCAATTAGGGATGGGCAATAAATACTGGCCTGGCCAGTGATGCCCATATCCCATGAATGAATAAAAAAAACCACATACACTCACACATCAGAGGTTTACACACACACAAATCGGTTACAGAGCGGGGAAAGATAGATTGGTTGAGTTAGTGTCCAAAGAAAAAAGGCGCATACAGTCTGTGACGTTTGATAATTCCGCTGGCCTCTGGGTGAATTTGGTGGTCCTGAGGCTTTTAGTTTGAAGAGGTAGGTGACTGGTTTGGTTGGTCTCTTGGAGACAGCGATTCAGATGATTTCCTTCAAAGGTTTTCTGGTTGTAGCCACAGTATGCAGAGGTGGTCAGTCACCGGGCACGATTTGAAAGCTTTCATGCTGGAATGGAGAGAGAAAGAGAAGGACTTCCCACTTGGTTCTGCATGTGTCAGAGTCCAGTTGCACAAGCTTAAAACCACAGATGGGGAGGGGCTTGTCACATGATAGTCACTCAGTGATTCAAAACATAGCAGTTAAAAAGAAAAAGAACAAATAGTTCCCTTAACCTTCCTGGGTCTTGGTTCCTGCTGGGAAATGCAGCCATTTCATCTCCCTCCTCACAGTCCTTTACAGTGTCGGATACAGTGTTGCAAACTCAGCGATCATCTTTAGCTGCCAGCAAAGTCATCCTTTTAGCTGGTCTTTTCAAAAGTGTTTTAAAAAAATTATAAATTCAGATCTCCAGGCGGTGGATTAAAGAAAATTATCATTTAACAAAACACATTGGCATGACAATATCCTGGTATATTGAGCACCCAATCCTTGCCACTTATAAGCCACATTTCCATAATTGCCACAACATCATATTCCCATACTGCTATTTGTGCTTTTCACTCACCAACTTTAAACACCACACTTCATGCATTTACACTGAAGCATTGTAATCTTTCTTTGCATTCCTCGTAGTCCCTCTCAGTTCATCACATCGAATATGGAACTATTATGGAATATTGAACTAATATGGAACTTCTCTAGTACTGTATAATACTCTCACCTTATTCCTCTTTTTGACTACTATATTCTGCTGCCCATTCCCCTGCCAATTTAGTTGAAACCCTCTCCAACTACACCAGCGAGCCTCCCTGTGAGGACTTTGGTCCGAGTCCTGGTGATGCGCAAGTAGCCTCTTTTAAATAGGTCCCTTCTGCCCCAGAAATGGTCCCAATGACCCGAGAATCTGAAGCCCTCCCTCCTGCACCATGCTTCAAGCCACGCATTGATCCTCTCTGTCTTCCCATTTCTGCTCTCATTAATCAGTGGCACTGGGAGTAATCCAGAGATTACTACCTTTCAAGGTTATACTCTTTATCTTCCTCCCTAGCTCCTGAAAATCTGACCACTGGACCTCAATACCAGCCTTTGCTATGTTGTTGCTACTTCTGGCTCATTCCCTTCCCCCTTCAGAATATCCTGCACCCTCTCCATGATGTTGTTTACTCTGGCACCAGGGCAGCAGGACACTATGCGGAACTCTCAGTAACATTTAAAGAAATGCCTATCTGACCCCTGACTATGGAATCACCTATAGCAACTTCATTTCAGCCCTTTGCTGCTCCCTCCTGTATAGTCCCATGCCCATTGTTTCCATGGTCTGAACTGCACTCCTTCAAGGTGCCGTCATTCCCAGCAGTCTCCAAAGCTGAGTGCTAGTTTGTGAGTAGCACACATCCCGAGGACTCCTGCAATTTCTGCCTCTTCTGAATCTTCTGGATGGCCACCCATCCTGAACTCCGACTGCCTGTGGGGTGACCAGCTCCTGGAGTGTACAATTCAGGAAACTTTCCTGCTCCCTGATGCTCCGCAGTGATTCCAGCTGTTCATCCAGCTCGAAAATCATCAGCTCGAGCTGAAGCTATACACACGGGTGCCCAAGACTTTTGAAGTGTCCTGAAGTTCCCACATGGAACAGGAATTGCAAGCAACAGGTCACAGCTGCCCATCCATGATCGAAACAAAAACCCGTTATTCCCTTTGTGAACAAACTATTTAGTAGCCTGTTTGAATTATCAATTGTAATGAATATCTCTGGTCCTGCTCTGTGCTTATACTCTTATTGAAACACTTACTTAATTTTCCAGCTCCTATTTTGAACCAATACGCCCTTGTGGTCTCTGTCCCTCTCACTCTGTCTCTCTGCTGCTGATCTTTTAAGCTCCCTTATATTGCAAAGCTGTTCTGATGAACAGTCACTATCAAGGGGCTGATGCTGTAACTGATGCTGAGATTTGCTCCCTCGGGTTTGAGAATATATCAGGATGGAAGTGGGACAATATTAATCTGGTGCTTTCTACCTGTGAGTGAGAACAGAATAGATTTCCACTTAATCGAAGGAATATAAATCAATAAAATGAGAAAGGAATCTACTTCACACATTACTCCATTTCCAATCAGTTGGAAGTAAAATCAGTTGGAATGATTTATCATCAACTGCAACGTGAGATCATTAATCTTATCCAGCAAACCTTAAATGATCTTCAAAGCCATGTGTACACCAGATATCAATTCAGCAGCTCCTGTGAGGCATGCACAGTGATAAATGTGGTGGGGAAACAGACCCTTCACCAGGAATAAAACCCACCTGATTATCCTCCTCTTAAACTCAATGTAATGAATATCAGGCTGGTTCTGTAAAGGACGTGCAATCCTTCTTCATCGCTTTTTATTCCACTGCCCTCTTCAGGTGCTGTTTAATACCCAGATGGTAAAGAGTAAAATCTACTCCCAGGACTCAATGCAGAGAGCAGACTGTTCATCAAATAAATCACCCAGTAACATTGTCGAGGGAACAATGTACTTCCAGTCACACAGCAAGGAGAATAAACCGAATACACAGACTTGTTGGATGTGGAAACTTACATAATGAAGACTGTGTTTACAGTTAACCCAACAGCAACTGACAGTCAGGAATAGAGTTAACGCAGTTACAGTATTAAAAGCTGGGCATAAAACTTACCAGGAACGCCAATTACAGCGAGGGTGGAATAATAAATATCCTCAAAAGTCCTAAGAATCGTCATGACCACATGTTCTAGTGTATGAATCCGATTCTTTCTTTCAATTTCTGCGGAAGATGGATCCCGGTTTGTGAAGATCAAACTCTTACTGACTCTGTAACTGAGCGAAGACCCTTATGTAAGGCAGGAGAAATCTCCATTGACATAATTATGAGGCAAGGAGACTGACATTACTGACAGTGACTGAACAAAAAGATTCAATTAATTTCTTTTACACAACACATTGCAATATCATAAATTATATTTAGCCAGATATTGCACAATGGAAAGTGAATCTCCCCAGAGTCCAGGGAAGAACAGACTGGGTGAAATCCACAGTCTGACAGCATTGGGTGCAGTGAGAACAGATTTATTTACAGGTTTCCCGATATTTCTGTGATATAATGTGTTCTGTAATTTCAGTGAATTTCTATCCAACTCACTGGGTGGACTTTAAACTCAGCCAGTGAGACCAAACCATGTGGTATAGCCCCAAGAATATTCTTTACACATTTCTGGGTCAAACATCATTCTACTTCCATAGCCACTCCCAGACCCTAAAGATTGTGCACACGGGATCCGGAATTGCGCCAAGAAATACACAACCATTGACCCTACCAATCGTCATTTGTGGCCATGTAGCTGCTCTAAACATTGAAACATTCCTGAGGATTCCCCACAAGTATTGATTCCCATCCAGAGACCCGTGTTATTGGTTCTAAGGGCCCTATCTCTGTAAATAGTGATGCAATCATTCGTGACAGAATAAATATTTACAATTACATTGGACTTAGTGGAGATGGTGGCTCAATTCCTGGGAAACCATCCACAATTACTAATTTCCAGAGGCAGAGTCACATTCCTTGCGATCCCCACCAAAAAAACACCTCATTCCTGAATTTTGACCTGGGATCTCAGTTATGTCAAGAGACAAGAGAAACTGGGATGGTTCTCCATCGAACAGGGACTAGTTAGTGTAGATTTAACAGAGATGCTCAATATCATGAGGGATTTTTAACAGAATCAAGAGGGAGAAACTGTTTTCACTGGCAGGAGGGTCAATAACCAGATGACACAGATTTAGAACAATTGGCAAACTATCCAGGGAGGATATGATGAGAAATTTGATGCAGTGATTTGTTTTGAGCTGGACTACAGTATCGGAGAAAGTAGGAAGCAGATCCAATAGTAACTTTCCAAAGGAAGTGGATATATATTGAAAAGGAGATATTTGGATGGCTATGGGGGAATAGCAGCAGAGAGGTAATATTTGAATCTCTCTTTCAAAAAGACAGCACAGACACCTTCTGTGCGGAATGGTAAGATGACTGTCGATAAACAACAACTATTTGCATTTGTATAGTGCCTTGAACACAATAAAAAAAGGTCCCAAAGTGCTGCACATGAGCATTTTAAAACCACATTTGACACCAAGCCACAAAAGGAGATATTAGGTCAGATGACAAAAAACTTGGACAAAGAGCTAGGTTTTAATGAATGTCTTGAAGGAGGAAAGTGAGGTGGAGAGGCTGGGAGATGAAGAGAAGGAATTCCAGAGCCTCGGGCCTAAGCAGCTGAATGCATGTCCACCAATGGTGGAGTGAGTAAAATTGGGATGCTCAAGAGGCGAGAATTATAAGCGCACAGATATCTTGGAGGGTTTATGGGCTGGAGAAGATTACAGAGATAGGGAGGGGGTGAGGCGATGGAGGGATTTGAAAGCAAGGATGGGGATTTTAAAATCAAGACATTGCTTGAGAAGGAGTCAATGTAGATCAGTGAGAACAGGGGTGATCGGGCAACAGGACTTGATGCAAGTTTAGACACAGGCAGCAGGGTTTTAGATGACCTCAAGTTTAAGGAGAGTAGAATGAGGGAGATCTGTCAGGAATGTGTTGGAATGATCAGTTCCAGAGGTAACAAAGGCATGAATGAGGGTTTCACTGGCAGATGAGCTGAGACGGGCGAAGTTGGGTGATTTCACAGAGGTACAAATAGCCATGGGTCCTAGCTATACTGCCTTTTTATGGGATATGTGCAACATTGCTTGTTCTGATGAAAGGTCACAGACCTGAAACGTTAACTCTGTCTCTATCTCCACAGATGCTGCCGACCTGGTGAGTATTTCCAGCACTTTCTGTTTTCATTCCTTGTTCCAGTCCGACGCAGGCCCTCTCGCTCACCTCTTTTTCTGGTACATTGATGATTGTATCAGTGCCATTTCCTGCTCTCATCCTGAACTGTAAAACATCATCAACTTTGCTTCCAAGTTCCACCTTTCTTTCACCTTCACATAATCCATCTCCGACTCTTCCCTTCCCTTCCTTGACTTCTCTGTCTCCATTTCTGGGTATAGACTTTCAACAAATATTTATCTGAAGCTCAGTGACTCCCACACCTACATCAACTGCACTTGCTCACACCCTGCTTCCTGTCAGGACTCCATTCTATTCTCACAGCACGCCTTCTCCATTGCACGTGTTCTCATGATGTAACCTTCCAGTGCTTCTGATATGTCTTCCTTTTCTCCTTAACCAAAGATTCCCCCACCATGAATAACCGGGCCCTCGACTGTCTCTGTCCCACTTCCAGCACCTCTTCTGTCAGTCCTTCCCCTCCTTCCCAGAGACATGATAGGGTTCCCTCTGTCCTCACCTTCCACCCTACCAGCCTCTGTATTCAATGGATTATCCATCACCATTTCTGCCATGTCCAGTGTGATGCCACCATCAAAGATATCTTACTCTCCCCTTTCAGCATTCTGAGGGGACTGTTTTCTCTGCTACACTCTGCTGTGCTCCTCAATCACCCTCAGCACCACCTCCCCTTCCCACAGCACCTTTCTATGCAAACACAGGAGATGTAAAACCTGCCGTTTAGCCTCCTCTGTCCTCACCATCCAAGGCCGCATAACACTCCTTCCAGGCGAGACAGCGATTTATGTGTACTTATTTCAATTCAGTAAACTGTGTTCACTGCTCACAATGTGGTCTGCTCTACATTGGGGAGACCAAACGCAGATCGGGTGATCGCCTTGCAGGACACCTCCATTCCGTCTGCAAGACTGACACCGAGCTTCCAGTTACCTGCCATTTTAATTCTCCACCTTGTTCTCACACTGACCTCTCTGTCCTTGGCCTACTGCAGTGTTCCAATGAAACTCAATGAAAGCTCGAGGAACAGTATCTCATCTTTTGATTAGGCACTTTACAGCCTTCCAGACTCAACAGTGAGTTCAACAATTTCAGACCATAATCTCTGCCCCATTTCTTTTTTCTTTTCTTTGCATGTTTCAGTCTTACTGTTGTTTATCTCTTGTTTTTACTTTCTGACAGCAGCTGTTCATCATTCTAACATTTACACCTCCTCTAGACACATCTTTTGTTTCTTTACTGGTCCCATTACCACTCCCTTTGGCTCTGCTCCACCAACTCTTTTGTCATTTAATCTCTCGTCTTCAACCTTATCACAGACCATCCAGTTTGTTATTTTTCAACCTTCCCCATTTCACCTGCTAAAAACGTATTACATTTCTAACTTTTCCCAGTTCTGATGAGAGTGGGGAGGTGTTGGAGGAGGATGCTGTGGTCAACTGTGTCAAAGGCTGCAGACAGTAGAGAAGGACAATTAGGGATAGAAAATCTTTGTCACAGTCACATAGGATGTCACTTGTAACTTTGACAAGAGTTGAGTTGATACTATGGCAGGGGTGGAGGCCTGATTTGTGGGATTCAAACATGGAGTTCCGGGAAAGATGGGCATGGATTTGGAACATGACAATCCTTCAAGTACTTTGGAGAGGAAAGGAGGTTAGATATAGGGTGGTAGTCTGCAAGGACAGTGAGTTGAGGGTTGTTTTTTGAGGAGAGGGATGATAACTGCAGATCTGAAGGAGAGAGGGACAGCACCAGAAGATAGAGAATCGTTAACAATATCGGCTAATATGGGGATCAGGAGGGACGTTGGGTGGTCAGCGGTTTATTGGAATAGGATCAGGAGGTGGGTCTCATGGATGAGATGAACTCAGAAATGGAACGAGGGGAGATGGGAGAGAGCCAGAGAAAGATGTGAGTTGTTCAGAGCTAAGGCAGTGGGGAGTTTAGAGGAAGTTGGCCTGGTGGGCTTGTGGAAAGGAGAAACATGGCAGAGGCAGCTGATCAGATGGTCTCAATCTCAGTGACAAAGAAGTCAATGAGTTCTCAGCACTTATTGTTGGAGGTGAGGGTAGAGGAGACAGGGGTGGAAGATAAGATAAGATTGTAGGGGTTTAATGCCCCCTTCTAAGGCAGGAACAGACTTGGCAGCAAAGTTTTTGTTGTGATTTGTCATTTGTCAGATGACGGTAAGGAGTGGTGCAGTGGTTAGCACTGCAGCTTCACAGCTCCGGCGACCTGGGTTCAATTCTGGGTGCTGCCTGTGTGGAGTTTGCAGGTTCTCCCTGTGATTGTGCAGGTTTTTGCTGGGTGCTCCCGTTTCCTCCCACAGCCAATGACTTACAGGTTGATAGGTAAATTAGCCGTTTTAAATTGCCCTTAGTATAGGTAGGGGAATATAGGGACATGTAGGAATGCAGGATTAGTATAAATGGGTGGTTGATGGTCGCCACACACTCAGTGGGCCGAAGGACCTGTTTCAGTGCTGTATCTCTAAATAAATAAATAAAGACAAGTTTATTCAATTTTCAGATTAACTATTAGTCACAAGCTGAGGCAGTGATTAACAGTTTAATGCAGATACCACCCCTATTAGAGACTGGATGGTAGAGCATACAAATGGTTGCTCTTGCAGCTTCTAGTCTTCAAGTTACTTTGGTTTCTCTCTCTCTCGCTTTTTTCTCTTGCTGTTTGAAAATTGCCTGCTGTACAGGGACAGAGACAAGACATCTTTTATCCTGGCTGCTTTCCAATTAACCCTCCCGACACCCAATCATCCTTAGCTTTGTGTTTAAGGATGCCTTCTTAACCAATCAAGGATCATTCTTTGCCTGTTGATAACCTTTCGGATTTACATAGGTAATACCCCTTTGTGTTGACTGTAGTATTTCATGCTTTTACAATACGAGGTTCCTTATCTCATTCCGAGCCAGATCTACATTTGTTCTCAGAGGAGCTGTTTCACTCTCTGCTCTCTGAGCCTCATCATTTTACCGCAAGTCAGCATTTTAAAACATGACATAATCTCCCAGAATCCCTCTACCTTGACATCTTCTCCATAATGTGTCCTTATTTCCTCAGTTTTCCCAATTTACCATCCCACAAAGAAGGGTTCTAATAAAGCTAAATGTTAGTTTATAATAATAAATCAGTTGTTAATTTATAATAGCGAGATTATAACAATTGGTATTCTGGTGAGTAAGCTTTTAGTAATCTAATAATCTTACAGGGGAGAGGGGTTGAAGAAGACAGTGTGTGGCAGAGAAAGAAGCCGGTGTTATCTTTGCATTCCAGGCTGATCCTGCAACAAGGAGCAGTTTACACAGATGGGAGCAGGACCCGATCGTATTTTACATGGTCCAGCTGATCTGGTGGTGACAATTGTCCATCATATCCTCTCAAGTCTGCGTCCCTTAGACAGAAGGGAGGGGAGATGAGGATCGTACTGGGGGAATGGCCAGAGTAAGAGACAGTAATGTAATTATTGGGGACTGAGGCATCAAAGGTGGAGGTGAGGGTGTGGGTGAGCAAATCAGTAGCTGCAGAAATGTTGTAGCGAATGGAAAGCCAGAGGCAGAGAGTTGGGATTTTGAAAGTGCACTTGTAAGTGAACTGGGGGATAGTTTTTCCCAGGAACAGTTACAGAAGGAGGTAGGGTTGGGGTGTGGAAGGGGGATGCGGGTGGAGGGTGAGATAGGGAATTGATCAGAGCTGACCTTATCTGTGATTGATCGGAAGGGATTAGCAAGATGACAAGATCAAGGTGGTGGCCGTGAATATGGGTTGGGGAATTTACAAGGAGGGAGAGATTTAGGGAGGATAAGAAGGCAGTTAACTCAAAGGAGAGAGAGAATGATGAGTTGAGGTGGAGGTTGAAATGACCAAGGATGAGAAATCGTTCAGTGCAGAGGCTGAGGGAGAAAAGCCGTGAAGATATCTCAGTGAGAAAATGTTCATTATACTTGGGAGGGCGGGAGAGAAGGAGGATTTTGAATGAGAGGTGAGAGGGGTGGAACAAGGTGAGATGTTCAAAGGAGGAGAAAGTGCCAGAGGAATAGGGGGTCAGGCCATAATGTGATCTGGTGATAAGTGCCACATTGTCACCACGATAGTCTCAGTGGGACAGGTGGTGGATGGTATAGCCAGGCAGAGAGGCTTCAGTTAGAGAGAAGGTGTTGTCACCCCTCAGCCAGGTTTCTGTTCAGACCATTATGTTGATGCAATCATACACAATAATTTCTGGGATGAAAAGGGCCTTGTTCACAACTGAATGGACGTTCTGGAGGGAGATGCATACAGGGGCTGTGAGAGCTGATCCACTGGCAGAATCCACAGGGTGAGCAGTGGGAGGGGTGAGATGGTCAGGAAGAAGATTTGTCAGGATAAGCCCCCAGCGGGCACACTTGGTGGGAATAGGGGTGAAGGAATAAGATAGGGTAATTGGGGTTAATGCTCATAATGAGCCAGCACTGAGTTTCTTGATGATGTCTTCGGAGGAAGCCAAGAGAGGCACAGAGGGAAGCTGCAGACTCATCCCAGAGGGAGCTCAGCCTGGGACTGTGACAGGAGAGCAGGATTATTGAGGAGTGCAGAAAGGTTTGAGTAGGAAATTGGGAGGGTAGAGTATCTGCGAGGGGAATAGGTGAAAGGAGGCTAGGAGGAGTAAAAAGAAAAGAAGTTAAAAAGAAAGAGCAGGGAGTGACGGGCTCGGGTCCAGAGTGGCAACTAAAATGCACCCGCGAATGGACTCAGGGAAACCTCAAGTTACATAGATCTGGTTGCATAACAATAGGGAACATAAAATCTGACAGTAGACTGGAAACAGGAGATAACAGGAAAGAGTCCAGAGTTAAAGACCGAGGTCCCGTGGTGGGATAATGATGATGGAGACAGGATGGAGTCAGCATGGAGCATCATGAACTGTTGTTCGAGTTCAGAGGCAGGTGTAGCGAGTGAAATCCGGAAGTTATTTGAAGGTCAGATTATTGCCTATATATGGATTACAGTCGAAATATGGACTGTATGGTCAGACTTCCAAATAACATTGTAGATATTGAATCAATATTGGAGCTTGTGATATTAAGTCAATTCTCAAGATTACTTTGAATACTGAAGCACTTCCCCAGACCTCGTAAAAGTCAGTACAATCACACTCTGAGAATTCCAGTTAATGTACATTCATTCATAAGAAATACTGTATAAATTTTGCTTTCCAAGAAAACTTTTTTTTTTGTTCATGGGATCATCAATGGAAAGGCCAGCAGTTATTGCCCATCTCTAATTGCCATTGAGAAGGTGGTGGTGAGCTGCTCTCTTGAACCGCTGCAGTCCATGTAGGGTTGGTGCACCCACAGTGCTGTTAGAAAGGGAGTTCCAGGATTCTGACCCAGTGACACTGAATGAATTGCAATTTAGTTCCAAGTCAGGATGCTGTGAGACTTGAAGGGGAACTTGCAGGTGATGGTATTCCATGTGCCTGCTGCCCTTGTTCTTCAAGGTGGTAGAGGCTGTGTATTTGGAAAGTGCTGTCAAAAGAGCCTTGGCAAGTTGCTGCAGTGCATCTTTTAGAGGGTACACAATACTGTTACTGTCTAATAGTGGTGGAGGGAATGAATGTTTAATGTGATGGATGGGGTGTTGATCAAGCTGATTGTTTTGTCTTGGATGGTATCAAGCATCTTGAGTGTTGTTGCCGCTGTGCTCATACAGGCAAGTGCAGAGTGTTCCAACCCACACCTGACATGTGCCTTGTCAATGGTGGACAGGCTTTTGGGAGTAAGGAGGTGAGTTACTCACCACAGAATTCCAGCCTCTGACTTGCTCTTGTAGCCACAGTATTTATATGACTGGTCCAGTTAAGTTTCTGATCAATGGTGACTGCTCCCCTCCCCCACCCCCAGGATGTTGATGGTGGGAAATTCAGCAATGGTAATGATGTTAAATCTCAAGCTGAGATGGATCGATTCTCTTTTGTTGGAAATGGTCATTGCCTGGCATTTGTGTGACATGTATAAGCCAATGCATTATTTACCTAAATTGTATTAATCACTCTTTATCATGTAAACCGTGCTTTTATTTCTTTCATTTTAATGAAAGCTGGCTGTGGTGGAGTCCTGTGGGCAGAGTTTATCTCATGGTGCTTTGAAGATGGAGCTTCGAAGGGAGAATTCTAACTGAAGACATTATTAGTGGGACAGTTTTAACTAAAACAGAAATCTTGCACAACGTTCAGCACCATTCACAACTCCTCAGATACTGAAGCAGTCCGTGTAGAAATGCAACAAGACCTGGACAATATCCAGGCTTGGGCTGATGAGTGGCAAGTAACATTCACGCCATACAAGTGCCAGACAATGATCATCTCCAAAAAGATAGAATCTAACCTGTGCCCCTTGACATTCAATGGCATTATGATCACTGAATCCCCCACTATCAACATCCTGGGGGTAACCATTGACCAAAAACTTAACTGGAGTAGCAATATAAATATCATGGCTACAAAAGCAGGTCAGAAGCTAGGAATCCTGTGACGAGTAACTCACCTCCTGACTCCCCAAAGCCTGCCCACCATCTACAAGGCACAAGTCAGGAATATGATGGAATACTCTCCACTTGCCTGGATGGGTGCAGCTTCAATAATACTCAAGAAGCTTGACGCTATCCAGAACAAAGCAGCCCACTTGATTGGCACCCCATCCACAAGCATTCAGTCCCTCCACCACCGACACACAGTGGCAACAGTGTGTGCACCATCTACAAGATGCACTGCAGCAATGCACCAAGGATCCTCAGACAACACCTTCCAAACCTGCAACCTCTACCACCTAGAAGGACAAGAATAGCAGATACATGGGAACATCACCATCTGAAAGTTTCCCTCCAAGCTACACACCATCCTGACTAGGAATTATATTGCTGCTCCTTCACTGTCGCTGGAACTCCAAATCCTGGAACTATCTTCCTAATAGCACTGTTGGTGCACCTACACCACATGGACTGCAGCGGTTCAAGAATTCAGCTCACCACCACCTTCTCAAGGACAATTGGAGATGGACAATAATTGCGGCCTGGCCAGTGAATCCTACATCCCAGGAACAAATAAA
The DNA here is from genome assembly GCF_036365525.1 of Heterodontus francisci. Taxonomy (NCBI): domain Eukaryota; kingdom Metazoa; phylum Chordata; class Chondrichthyes; order Heterodontiformes; family Heterodontidae; genus Heterodontus; species Heterodontus francisci. The sequence continues at coordinate 32,323,778 of NC_090410.1, forward strand.
AAAACACACACAAACATATCAGGACATGTCCCTGAGGTGGTGAATTGCCACAGACACCTTGCCTACAGACAATGACCACTCGGGAATGTGTGAATGGCCTTCTTCCTGCCCCAGGATACAGTAATCACACTCATTATTGGCATACAACCGGAGACACCCCCTTCCCCCCGCCCTTGCTGAGGTCAGGATATGACCACGTGGGGGTGGCCCTGGATGGCCAGGGTGGGATTATTAACCCAACTGGATGATCCGATTTCACGGATTACCTGATATACTAAGGGCTGGAGTCAGGAAGTTGTATAAAGTCACAGCCTTCAAGGACATTGTTATTGCAGTCGGTAGAGTGACCTGGTCAGCCATTCCGAAGTCACGCCTGAAGATCTGCTGAAGGACCGACCTGAGACTGACCCGAGTTCGCGGAATTCTGAAGCAATCAGTGTCATTGTGAGTATGTACCATTGCTTAGAGTTTTAATAAAGGTGTATCACATTTACTGAAACAGTATCCAAGTCATTGCGTGACATTGCTATGAGGAGTAAAGACAAGAACCATTAGACCAGAGGTGTTACAAGTGGCGAGCCAGCCAGGAGTTTTGAAGATAAAGAAATGGCAGAAAATACTATGGATGGGTTTGTCACAAAGTACTTGGCAGGGAAATTACCTCTTAAGCACTCGGTGTGTTCGGGTTATCCTGGAGGGTGATGATCCGGTAGATGAGGCAGAACAGTGGACACAGGGGTCCCTTGCAAGGGGATCTTGATGAAGGCCCAGTTTGGCTGATGGCAGATCAGTGGCAGCACAGGAAAGATGAGGCTGCGAAAACAAAATTCAAGCAGGAGCTGGAGGAGAGAGATAAAGAAGCTCAGTGAATGGGATGTGGTTATTCATGGGTTAATGAAATAGCGAGAGGAAGAGAGAGAGATGAGGAAAAAGAACAGTGAACAATTTGAGCTGGAAAGGGAGCGGTGGTTAATCAGAACTCAATTTTTGGAAAGCCAGTATGTTAACAATCAGCACCAGTGTGATGAATGGGCTGCACGGGAAGCAGAGCAGTGCCATCGGGCAGACAGAGCAGAACAAGAGGCTGAGGACATGAAGGCTGCACCATGTTATACACCAACAGCATAAAGAGAAAGGCATGAAAGCAGATCACACTGAGTGTCAGAGTGAGATAGAGAGACTGAGAGAGAAGTTCCAGGTGTACAGGGGTGTTGTGTATGTTGTGGGTGTTGGTGAGGTAAAGATTACAGACGTAGAGGAGGAGGAGGATTTCGGTACCGATGAGGATGACCCGCCGGTACCGGACGGGCAGGACAACGCCCGGCCAGAAAGTCTCCGGCCGCCCACGGCCCCTGTGAGATAACAGAGGTCACTTCCTCCAGCTAACGACCATAATTGAACGCAACAAATAGTCACTCTTTAAAACGTGAAGATGTATTCTTCTGGATGGAGAAAACCTATTGACTCCCTTTACATCCTCGCACTTTCAAATGCCTGTGCTTCAGGCTCCAACATTCAAACCCACCCCTTCTCTCAGCTTATTCCTTCCACCATTAATACTGACAAACTTCCATTTCATTTCTCTTCAGCTAAGCCTCCTGTAACATTCACTCTCATGTTTTTAGACCTTTAACATTGCTCAGTCAGCACCGCTGTTCCTCAGGTGTTCATGTTCCATTCCATCATCCAAAAGCAGTGTTAGTTTCCACTTTTACACTAATGACACCCAGCTCTCCCTCACCATCACCTCTCCCGACTCTTCCACCCTTGTTAAATTGTCAGACCCCTTGTCCGACATCCAGTACTGGATCAGCAGAAATTGGTCTTGCTGACATACATTGGCTCCCAGTCAAGCAGCGTCTTGATTTAACATTTTCCTCCTTGTTTTCAAATCCCTCCATGGCCTCGACCCTCCCTATCTCTGTAATCTCCTCCAGTCCCACAAACCTCTGAGATATCTGCACTCCTCTAATTCTGGCCTCTTGAGCATCGTCGATTTTAATCGCTCCACCATTGGCGGCCGTGCCTTCAACTGCCTGGGCTCTAAGCTGTGGAATTCCCTCCCTAAACCTCTCCGCCTCTCTACCTCACTTTCATCCTTTTAAACATTCCTCAAAACCTGTCTCTTTGTTCAAGATTTTGGTCTTCTGCCCTAAAATCTCCTTATGTGGCTCAGTGTCAAATTTTGCTTTTTAACCCTCCTGTTAAGCTACATGGGATATTTTATGTTAAAGGTGCTATATAAATATAAGTTGTTGTTGTTTGTGCTTTCACTATAACAGTTTCCTGACAACACGCAGCCTGCCTCAAGGATACAGCTTCAGACACAACTTTCCTGTTTTCTTCTCATATCCAAGATCACTCTTTACTTTCCTTCATACGTGTTTTAAATTCTGCTGTTTCTGATCACAGCACATGGACATTTTAAAGACCTTTGACTCATGGCCAATCTCCTGTAATTGCTCCTTTTCTGTCACCAGCATTCTGTTCATTTATTCTCCATTTCTTTCAATCACACCTTTCAACAGATCGATTAAGATGAAGACAGGATGTTTTGCATCTTGCTGCACTGACCAAGCTTGACAAAATGGCACATTTGAGCCCTCATTGGCAGCTATGTGGCACTGCCCGTCACTCATCCACCTCAACTGTTTGGAGAAAAGTGCCAACTACCAGGTAAACAGAAGCCAGTTTTCAGTTAGTATCCCCCCATCACAATATTCCCCAAGAAAGTATCATGAGCTGCTGGGCTGCTGTCCCTCTGAAGGCCGGCTCTGCTTTCACAGCTTGTTCACCAAGTGGTGCCATGGATAGGAATGTATCTGGATTCAAGACACAAATGAACATTGGTGTGAATGGGACCTGTGTCCCCAGGAACAGAAGTGGGAGCAGAGCAAACCTAACGGCGTAATATTGAGAACGGATGTTCGATGAGGCAATGCTGCAGGAAAATGACAATGGAATGGAAGGAGGAAAGTAAAGGAGGGATATTGACTGTGAAAGGAGGAGAAGCTGGGAGAAGAGACGGGTTTGAATTATGGAGCATCAAGCACAGGCATGTGAGAGCGCGAGGATTTAAAGGAGCAAATTGTTTTCCATGAACAACAATTTGTTTCCAGTTGGAATAGATTGATTTTTCACTGTGTTCTGTTAACATGTGCAGCAGAGACCAGACGTTGATGCAGCCACAACTCAGTGTACTGACCACTGTGTGATCAGGGTGCTACACATCAGCTGTGGGAGTTGTGCACAAACCAAAGCAATATCACGAATGGCATTACTGAGAAACACACATCTTTAAAGGCAACTTAATGAAAGCCAAGAGCTGTTCAGGTGATGAATACTCAGTGAATATTCAGTGAGTGATTAATGCCATCCCACAGATCTGTCCAGATATTTTTTTTCAGAATTTGTTGCTCATCTCTAATTTCCCTTCACAACTGAGTGTCTTACTAAACTATTTCAGAGCACAATGAAGAATCAACCCTATTGCTGTGGGTCTGGAGTTACATTTCGGCCAGACCAGGTATGGATGGCAGATTTACTTCTCTGAAGGATATTAGTGAATCAGATGGATTTTACAAAAATCAATGATAACTTCATGGTATCATTCCTGAAACCAGCATTTACATTGAATTTGATTAAATTTAAAAATTCAATCAGCTGCAGCAGTGGGTTTTGAACCGATTTCCCCAGGATATTATCCTGGAACACCAGGTTACTAGCTACATGACATTAAGACTATGCCACTGTACATTACCGCAACCAGATAAATGGCTGCAGGAAGCACAACATTTATTCTGAATTTCAATGAAGAGCTGGTTGACACTCTCTAACATTTTTGAAATGTCTGTCCAATGATTTCAGTGACCTTTATTCTGAAGGCTCTGATTGCAGCACTGTGCTAAAACAAAAATGAATGTTAAACTAACTGTACGTACCGACAGCCGAGACTTCACAAACTGAATAGCTACTTCATGCTTTTCCAAATATTCAGCTATAATCTTGTTCAAAACTATATATTTTTTTGATATTTTCAATGATAAGCTATTGTGCTGAGTCTGATAACCATGCTATTGATATAATATTGTTTTGCACTGTCTCGTGTTTAACTTTAGTCTGTTTACTTTCCAACTCCCTAAATAAAATCCCAAAACCTTAGAATTGTTGACAGTGCTGAGTTGTAATAGAAGCTTCTCAATAGAATCAACCCTTCATCTGAGTTGAGCAAGTTTGAATTATCTATTAATTCAAATTAAAATAATTTGAAAACCCATCCAATGCTGTTTCATGAACATTTTTATGGAAGTAAACCAGCCCCCAGCTTAGTGCTGAAGTTGAAGATACTGAGACTCAGTGCCTTGATTCCAGTGTCATTTGGCCTCAATTGATTCTCTTCAGCAAGGGAAGTTGGGCAGCCTGGTCTGTATTCCTCCCAGTTCCAGACAAAAAAGGGAGGAATGCCCGGCTCTATTGAGAATATCAGACAGCTATCCCATAAATTAAACTGCAGAGAATCATCCAACTCCTTGAGAAACAATTATGACAGACAGGTATGAGCAAAAAAGCTATTGCTTCAGTGTGTGAACCAAATAAGGATAATTTTATGTCAATGTAATTATATTGACCCATTACACAGGTTCCTTTGCAGTTGATTAATATTTAACTTTGTGCCACACAGATTAAATAACAAGTTTCAAAAGGGAATTGGATAAATGCTTGAAAAAGAGAAATGTGCAGACTGATGGGGAAGGAGCAGCGGAGTGGGAATTATTGGATAGTTCTTTAAAAGAGCCAGCACAGACATGATGTGCGGAATGACCTCCTTCTGTGCTGTAAGATTTTATGGCACACTCAATCCCCTGTTGGGCTTCAAAATTTTTCCATCAGCACTTAAAATACCCAACTGTCCTGCTCTGCATCCTTCCCTGTCTCAAACACATTTATTGACCTATCAGATCCTGGTTTTCTGTGGTTACCTACCATTGGGACTCTTGTCTGTGAGAAATGATTTACGCAGCAAAATTCCAGGGACTGTAATGAAAAGCTTTTGTTGTCATTGAAATTTAATTTTACATAAACTGTCTGTTGTATAATCTTTTGGAGTTAGCATATTCTGTCTCCTTGTTAGATTTTTAACTGTCTTTGTCCTTTCAGGAGTTTCAGGAGTAGTGAGTGATGCAGACACAGTACCAACAAATCAGCTCGAAACCTTGAAAGCAGCTATGGACAAGCTGATGGGCAGTGAATGTAGATTTTATTTCCCTTTTGGTCCAAACCTTTACATTAAAAGGTATGACGGGTGTTAACCGTGGCGCGGAGTCAACTCCCCCTTGTCCACAGCTACAGTTACTGGCTTAGTACAAAGAGGGGGAGCTCAGTCTTTTCTTTAACTATCAATTTACTTTATTCACGTTGTTGTACAATGTAAGAATAAGGCTTATACACTGAGACAAAAACATACAATTCCCTTGAGTTATACAGTTAATAACAAAACTAACTGGAATTCATAAGCACACCCACTAGGTTCCTCTGACCTTTCGCTGTCCTAGTCACAGAATACAAAGGATATTACCCGAAAAAGGCGTTCCATTCTCTCTCTCTTCTGCGTCGTTGCCGCATCGCTCACGCAGGGTCTTCCGCTTCCACAATAGTTGATCTCCGGAGTTTTCACTGGCTCTTTGCCCAAAAAGCTCTATTCTTATCCTGTTGCTTATCTCTCCAAATCTGAGCTGTGTCTTTTCGGTTGGCTTAAGCTTGATCACCTCGTTCACAGCTTCTCTTAATTGGCCCAGGCCCAAAGACCCCGGTATCACACCGTGTCCAAATAAGGCCCTTTTCCTGTGTCCTGTTCTTTGTCTTGTCCCATAAAGTAATTAGTTCAAACTGGTTTTTACCAGCACAGGCCAGTGTCCGAGCTCCAGGTTACTGAAGGTCAAACAATTCTAGCATTTTGTAACTGATTCTGTGTTTCTTGCAGCCCCTGACCAACATCTCCCCCCTCATGATCCAAAGATACTTATCTTAGGATCATCAAGTTTCTCTGCTCTGTGAACCATTCCTGAGAACGTCATTGTCCACCAATGAGTGTGCAATACTGTTACGTATAAAAAGATATGTTATAAAACTTAGTATATACTGTTATATTTCTCAGTTTTTTGTTTACATGGATAACCGTTCCTTCTGTTTCATTGTAGTCCCATCATCCAATCTTCGCAAAAGTTCATTTTTCCACCTTCTAAGCTGATATACATTGAATACAACAATTATTAGTGCACAAAGAATCACTATGACATCAATATGTGATACAATTCTGACCAATGGATGTATTCGAACATTAGATCCCCAATTCCAAAACCCTGGGTCACGCAACAGTTCATTTGCCTTGTCAGCATGAGTTCTAATTGTTTTAGTGTGTTTATTCCATTGATGAATTATCACTTTTGCCTCTTCTGCTATTTGTGCCCAATCTGCTGTCAGGTGTGGGATGGGTGGTAATTCAGTGGCAATATATTCCCGTACCTCTTGATCTGTATCAGTACGCTGGACTGTAAGATTCTCCTTTATCACTATCCTCTTCACAGGTACCTAACACTCTGTTAGTTAAGGTCAAAGGTCTGTTCCCTCCAGTATACCCAATGTCTTTCCCACGCACGCCAACCCATCCACTCCCGCATAATACAAATTTAAATCTTCTCGCTGTCCTTTGTTGCTTCGAACTATCTTGATCTGCCGAGCAAAGTTGTTTCTGGCCACGGGATAGTCTTCCCACGTCGCCACTGCTTCAGGCGCGTTCATTCGTCGTGATAGCTTCAATGCGGATTCACCCATAGTCCCAAATATGGTCAATCCAATTGCAATGCAATGTATCACCCTCTTCATTGTGGGCTGGACCTGTAATATACAAGTGTAATTTCTGCTCTTATTTACAGTTTCTTTCTTATCCTATTTTAAGTCCAGTCTCTCCATACACTGAGCCAGACTGTCTATAACTTGTTCCCAATTTGTTATTGATTCTAACCGTCCATTTCTCCTAGCCCACTTACTTTCCCTGTTTTCTTTATTTTTCTTTCGTTTTTTCTCACGAGTTCCCTCTGTATGTGGACGTACAACATCAGGTTGTCTATCAAACACTTCCGCTTGGATCCGCAATTGATCCTGCTCCTGATCTCCCTGACCTTCCATCGGAATATCGGTAGCATCAAGCATCACATGCCAACTGTGATTATCTTGTTTTTCTCCTACTAACTTTAACTGATTAATGTGATACCAGCCACTCTTGTCTGGTGCCATCAATACTTTGTATACAGATGGACTAGCTTTATCTACGATCTCATAGGGACCGGTGAACTTTGGACTCAAAAATGAGATGGGCTGGTATATTCTGATCATTACCCTTTGTCCGGGGCTTCAACTCTATCGGGCTGGCTTTCGCATCGAAATAAGCCTTACTTTGCTGTCTCTTCTTTCCCTGTTGGTGAGCTGCCACATAATTTGATTCCCTCACTGTTTCTACTAATTGTTGTACCCACTTTTCTGATATAATACTGTCCACCTCAGGTTCGGACAAGTCCAAACCTACCAACCCCTCCATTCCTCTCATGTCCCTTCCTGTCATGAGTTTATAGGGAGTAACCTGTTGATGAAGCTACGGTATTCCTAATTACCATCAACACATAGGGCAAAACAACCTGCCAGGTCTCCTTATGCTGCTGTACCATTTTAGCTATCATGTTTTTCAATGTCCGATTCATCCTTTCCACAATTCCACGAGACTGTGGTCCATAGGGGATGTGGAATCTCTGTTTAACCCCAAAGAGGGTCATTACATTTTGCATTACTTGGGCTGTAAAATGTGTTCCCTGATCTGATTCTGTGCTTCGGGGTAAATCCCATCGAGTGAATACCCTTTCTAACAGAATTTTCGCGGTGACTTTGGCTGTATTTGTTCTGGTTGGGAAAGCTTCCACCCATTTGGTAAACATATCTACTATTACTAGAAAGTATTTAAACTCTCCTGGAGTGGGGGGTAAGGGTCCTGCATAGTCTATCTGTAAATTAGTCCAAGGCCCTTCTACTGGTCCAGTATGTCGGACGGCCTCTTTCTTGACATTCCTATCGGGGTTGTGTTGTGCACAGATCAAACAATTCTTGACGTAGTGTTCCACATCACCTTTCATTCCAGGCCACCAGCGCACCTCCTTTATCCTTTCCAGGGTACTCTCTGTCCCTTTATGTCCCGATAAGTCATGGTACCAGTGGACTATTTGGTTTCGTCCTCCCTCTGGCACTACAAATTTTCCTTCACATAAAACTACTCCTTCCTGAATATATATCCCCTTGTACTCTTTGTATGTATCTGACTCTACTCCTTCTATCAGTTTTTTCAATTCTCCATCTTTCTTCTGCTCCTCTATCAAATCCATTACCTTAACTTGTTTTCCTTTCTGTTCCCCAATGTCCTCAATCGGTGGCTGCCATTCCTGCCCACTAACAGCACCTTGTTTGGCTAGCTCATCCGCTTTCCTGTTCCCTTCCGGAGTAAGTTTTGAATGAGCTTTTACTTTCGTGATCCCATATCCTTTCCCCTGTGCTCCTTCAAAGATGTATCTTAATCATGGAGCCGATGGAAGGGGCTTCCCATCCGCTGAAACAAAACCTCTCGCCTCCCATAAGGGAAAATGTTCCGTGAGGCTATTACAGACATACATGCTATCAGAATATATAACTGATCCGGGTGGGAAGTATTCCGGGTGGCCAACCACATATGCGATGGCTGCTAATTCTGCCGCCTACGCGCTCATGGTTTTAGGCAATCTTAAGGCTGCACTAAACTTCCTGACCGTGTTCGTCTTCTACATATATCCTGCACCCAGTCCTCCTCTCGCCATCCTGAACTGATGAGGAACCATCCACAAAAATTTTTAAGTGGGGTTCTTCTTTTCTCTTTTCATTTTTACTTTCTGTCCCCATTGCTTTCTCCAATCCGCTCCTACCACCTCCTTTTTGTTTTGATACAAATGGTCCCTTGGGATCATTTGCAACCATGACTTGACACTCATGTTTCTCTCCTTGATACACTGGGTTGTCTGCCAACATAGTGGTAGTTTTTACTCCTTTCACGCTTATGTTTCTTCCCTGCAACAATAGTGTCCACCTAGCAATTCGGTTCTGACTTACTGACCCATCTTTGATCCTACCGTCTAATAGTAACTGTACAGGAGTATGTCCTGTCAGTATTGTAAGTGAATTCAGTCCCACTATGTAAGTAAAATACTGTACTACCCAAAAAACTGCTGACAAATGTTTCTCGCACGTCGTATACCCCTGCTCTACCGGTGAAAGCATACGCGAGGCATACGCTACTGGTCTCAATTTCCCGTGTGTCTCCTGTAACAGAACTGCCGAGTGGGTCGTGTCTGTGGTCGCTACCTCCAATGAAAATGGCTCAGTTGGATTTGGGGTTTTCAGAGCAGGCGCAGCAGCTAGTGCCTGCTTGAAATCTGAAATGGCCTGTGTGTGTTCAGTTTTCCATTCCCACGCCACATTCTTCTTCAATAGTTCCATTAATGGGGCTGCTTTTGGAGCGAATCCATCAATGTGGTCCCTGCAATATCCCACCAAACCCAGGAAAGATCTCAACCCTTTTACATCCCTCGGGACAGGGAGTCTGCCAACTGCTACTACCCTTCGTTGTTCAATTTCTCTCTTTCCCGGTGTCAAGATCATTCCCAAGTAAGTAACCTTCTGTTTCATAACTTGCGCTTTTTTAGGGTTTACTTTTAGTCCCAATTCGTGTAACAATTGTAATAATTCACTTAGTAACTGATAATGTTCCTGTTCCGTTTCAGTTTGTAGCAGTAAATCGTCTACATACTGCACCAGACATTCAGGTTTTGAGAACCTTTTTAACCCTCCCCTTAAACGTTGGTGAAATATAGATGGGGAATTATGAAATCCCTGTGGCAGGGCGGTCCATGTATATTGTTGTCCTTGAAAGGTAAACACAAATTTATATTGGCGTTCCTTCTCCAATGGAATAGACCAAAAACCGTTACTAATGTCTAAAACAGTGAACCACTGTGCATCCTCATTTTGTTTAACTACCGTCTCTGGGCTAGTTGCTACGGTAGGGGCCGTTAACGGGGTTACCTTATTTAATTCTCGATAGTCTATCGTTAGTCGCCAGCTGCCGTGCGGTTTCCTCACCGGCCAAATAGGCGAGTTGTTAGTGGAGGCTACCGGTCTTAATATCCCTTGTAGCAGTAAACTCTGTATCACCTTTCCTACCTCCTCTTCTGCCTGTTTTGGAAAACCATACTGCTTCTGTGGTTTGGGGTCTGGGCCCTGTATACACACACTCCCGGTCATTTTCCCACAATCATGTTTATGTCGAGCAAATACTACTGAAAACCGTGTGATATTTTGTTGGACTTCACTATCCCTACTCATTTCTTCTGGTCTTGTCCACAGTTCCCCAAACGTGCATATTCCCCCACCGGGACGGATGTGTGATCTATACTACCCATGCCCAAGGGCATTTGCCAAATCGTGCAATTAACAGGGTCAAAACAGAGTCCTGCTTTAACCATGTAATCACACCCTAATGGATGCTCTTGTTCTCTGGGTAACTCAATGAGAACCACTGAGTGCTCCATTGCTACGTCCTCCACACTGACTTCCAACGGTACGCTCACATATCCCACTTGTGAATGTCCTGTAAATCCACGTAAAACAAGTTTACTTTGAATTTCCCAATCTACTTCACTAACATTGGTGGTGTTTACGGTGGTTCGGGATCCTCCAGTGTCCCAAAGGACCGTAACAGGGCGGCCTCCAACACTACCATTCACTCGGGGTCTCCCTGTGTTATCCCACCGTGTGTCACACACCCATAACGGAGAGGCCTGCAACCGTCATTGTAGTTCAGGGTACAACCCCGAAGACGGTGCTATCTCTAGTATATCACATTGAGGATTTGACCTATTTGGTCCTTCCACAGGTAGGCTCTGGTGTTTGTTCTGGCCTCCTCCCAGACCTCCATTTTCTCGCCTCAGGTTTGGGCATTCTCTTTTGAAATGTCCCTCCTGACCACAATTATAGCAGTGGGTCAGCCCGCCCGGAATTCTCCCTGTTCCGAGGACGGATCCTCTCCCAATGCCTCTACCCCTTCCTCCTGTCTGAAAGGCTGGGTGGGGTGCCCCTTGTGTAGTTCCCCTCCCTTCATTTCTCCAGGTTATTGTCTGATCTTTTACAGGCATTGCCTTTCTCCCAGGGGCCTTGGAGAATTTTGTTGATTCCTTCTCCCATGCTCTAACCATCCTCCTGAGTACCCAAGCCTCAGTGTGCGTGTCAGAGGGATCAAATTGATCTAGTGCCCTTCTTGACTCCTGAGTGCCGTGCGACACCAGCGTTCTCAGCCATTGATTTCTAATCTCTGGCGTTGGATTGGCTCTGTCTAGGTTCGCGCCATATACCCCTTGAAATACTGCCCAGATGCGAGCCGCAAACGCGACAGGGTGTTCACCTTTTCTTTGATAGCATTTCGTTAGCGCCTCCAATGGGTCCCCTCTGTTCGCACCCATGACATTTAATACTTGTTTTTTTAAATCCTCATTTGTGCCTCTACTGAGTTTTTGTTCCTCCGGTAGGGCGGAGTGTATGTGTGGGTGTAGGCACATTATAATTAATTTTCTTTCTTCAGCATCATCTAAGCCGTGTATTCCTCTCTGTTGACGAACCGCTTGGAACAGCTCCCTAGGATCATCCCCGGGTGCGCACGTCCCAATATCTTTCGCAATATCCCTCAATTGCTGTACCCCCATTGGAGTGGAATATGTCATACACGGGCCAGCTGCCACCTGACCATCTGCCCCTATCGCTGCCCTAGTGGTCACAAGGGGGCTCCATGGGGACCGATGGCTCCTTTGGCTCTGGCTCATATGCTGGCGGAGGATCCTTGGGTAGAGGGTCTCCATCATCATAACCGTATCTAGCCGCTTCGTCTGCTAACTCATTCCAATCAATGCCCCCTTCACCATTCTCACTTCCTTTGCGTGCAAACGCACAGATTATACCTCTCTGCGTGGCTAGCTGCTCTTGCAGTCTCGCTATGTATTTTTTACACTTTGTGTGATCACCTGAATTACTTCTCTTTTCCTGAGCTGCTCTCTGAATCACATTCATGGCAGTTTTTAAATCACTACATTGTTGCTTCCATTCTTCCACCTCAGCTTTAGCTGCTTGGGCTTCTCCCTCTCACCTACTTTTTTCCCTAACTAGTTTTTCACACTAACTGATATTGGTTCATATGCATCAAATCTGCACTTCTCTGTCCCTGCAAATTAGTTACTTTTTCATTAAGGCGGGCTGCCTCCTCATTGAAGTTTTTTCATTTCCTCCTCGAGTCTGTTCTGCTCATTTTTAGCCTGCTGTTGGCATTCTATCCATTCCTCAAGTAAGCAGCCAATAACTATTGATTTCTGTATCTTTTTAAATTTCCTAGCTGACATCTTGGCTTGTGCAGTCTTCCAAAGGGCTTCCCCTACAGGTTTTCCCTTATCACTAGTGTGACCAGCATACGCTCCTTATTGCGGCCACTTCGCTATTACGTATTTTTGGAGGAATCCTTTCCAATCAAAACAATCCGGGTCTCCAAGGTTTGGAGATTCCCTTTGTTTCGTCATCTTATGTTAAAAGCTACAAATTAACCCCTAAGTTCCTGTTCTCTCTGTACTTTGCCAATTTGGTTCGGCTCGAGTCTCCCGCTGATTCAACGGAGAGATTTATCCTCGAGCCCACCCAGGGACACCAATTATGCTAACCGTGGCGTGGAGTCAACTCCCCCTTGTCCACAGCTACAGTTACTGGCGGAGTACAAAGAGGGGGAACTCAGTCCTTTCTTTAACTATCAATTTACTTTATTCACGTTGTTGGGCAATGGAAGAATAAGGCTTGTACACTTAGTTAGACAAAAACATACAACTCCCTTGAGCTACACAGTTAATAACAAAACTAGCTAGAATTCATAAGCACACCCACTAGGTTCCTCTGAACTTTCCCTGTCCGAGTCACAGAATACAAAGGATATTACCCGAAAAAGGGAGAGTTAACGCTGGCCAGCCGTTCCGTTCTCTCTCTCTCTCTCTCTCTTCTACGTCGTCGCCGCATCGCTCACGCAGGGTCTTCCACTTCCACAAAAGTTGATCTCCGAAGTTTTCACTGGCTCTATGCCCAAAAAGCTCTATTCTTATCCTGTTGCTTATCCCTCCAAATCTGAGCTGTGTCTTTCCAGTTGGCTTAAGCTTGATCACCTCGTTCACAGCTTCTCTTAATTGGCCCAGGCCCAAAGACCCCGTTATCACACCGTGTCCAAATAAGACCCTTTTCCTGTGTCCTGTCCTTTGTCTTGTCCCAGAAAGTGATTAGTTCAAACTGGTTTTTACAAGCACAGGCCAGTGTCCGAGCTCCAGGTTACTAAAGGTCAAACAATTCCAGCATTTTGTAACTGATTCTGTGTTTCTTGCAGCCCTGGCCAACACGGTAGACAGGCAATGGCTAGCATTTAAAGAATTAATACATGCTTTACAACAACTATACATTCCATTGAGCACAAAAACCTGACAGGAAAAATGATCCAAACCGTGGCTAACAAGTAAATTAAATATTGCATGAGGCCAAAGGAAGAGGATTATAACATTGCCAAAAAAGTAGTAAGCCTGAGGATTGGAGGCTTTTTGGAATTCATCAAAGGAGGACCAAGAAACTGATAAAGAAAGGGAAAATAGAATATGCAAGTAAACTAATGAGGAACATAAAAATGGACTGTAAAAGTTTTTATAGGTATGTAAAAAGGAAAAGATTAACAAAGAAAAATGGGGGCCCATTACAGGGAGAGACAGGAAAATCTATAATGGGCAATAAGGAAATGGCAAAGAAACGAAACAAATACTTTGTGTCTGTCTTCACGGAGGAAAATATAAAAAGCCTCCCAGAAATTCTACTGAGCCAAGGTACCAGTGAGAATGGGGAAGTGAAAAAAAGCATATTCTTAAAAAAAAGTACTGGAGAAATTAATGGGACTGAAAATTGGTAAATCCTCTGGACTTGATGATCAACATCCCAGAGTGTTGAAAGAGGTGGCTGAAGAGATCGTGGATGTGTTGGTGATCATCGTCCAAAATTCTATAGATTTTGGAACTGTTCTTGCAGATTGGAAGGTAGCAAATGCAACGCCACTATTTAAGAAAGGAGGGAGCAAGAAAACCAGGAACTACAGACCTGTGAGCCTGACGTCAGTGGTAGGGAAAATGCTTGAATCTATTGTGAAGGATGTGGTAACAGGACACTTAGAAAATAGTAGTGGGATTGGGAAGTGTCAACACGGATTTATAGGTCAGGCAGCCTGATATCTGTAGTGGGGAAAATTCCAGAGTTCATTATCAAAGATTTTATAGCAGAGCACTTCGAGAACAGTGGTAGAATCGGGAAGAGTCAACGTGGATTTACGAAAGGGAAATCATGCTTGACAAATCTACTAGAATTCTTTGAGGATGTAACTAGCAGAGTTGATTAGGGGGAGCCAGTGGATGTGGACTTTCAGAAGACTTTTGACAAAGTCCCACATAAGAGATTAGCGTAGAATAGTAAAGTGCATGGGATTGGGGGTAATGTATTGTGATGGATAGAAAATTGGTTGGCGGACAGGAAACAAAGAGTGGGTCTTATTCCGAATGGCAGGCAGTGACTAGTGGGGCACCGCAGGGATCCAGCTATTCACAATATACATTAATGATTTAGATGAGGGAACTAAATGTAATATCTCCACATTTGCAGATGGCACAAAACTGGGTGGGAGGGTAAGTTGTGAGGAGGATGCAGAGAGGCTTCAGGGTGATTTGGACAAGTTGAGTGAGTGGGCTAATTCATGGCAGATGCAGTATATTGTGGATAAATGTGAGGTTATCCACTTTAGTAGCAAAAACTGGAAGGCAGTAGGGGTAATGGAGGAGTGGACCAGGGTGTCGCGGATGAAATGATCCCTTCGGAATGCTGACAGGGGAAGGGAGGGAAAGATGCATTTGGTAGGTGGATGGAGGTGGTGGAAATGGCGGAGGATGATCCTTTGGATATGGAGGCTGATGGGGTGGAAAGTGAGGACAAGGGGAACCCTGTCGCTGTTCTCGGAGGGAGGGGAAGGGGTAAGTGTAGAGGTGCGGGAAATGGGCTGGACCCAGTTGATGGCACTGTCATACACAGTGGGGGGAATCCTCGGTTGAGGAAAAAGAAAGACATATCAGAAGTGCTGTCGTGGAAGATAGCATCATCAGAGCAGATGCGTCAGAGACGGAAAAAAAGGAAGAATGGAATGGAGTGTTTACAGGAGGCAGGGTGTGAAGAAGTGTAATCGAGGTAGCTGTGGGAGTCGGTGGGCTTATAATGGATATTAGTAGACAGCCTATCCTCAGAGATGGATATAGAGAAGTCGAGGAAGGGAAGGGAAGGGAGGTGTCAGAGATGGATCATGTAAAGGTGAGAGAAGGGTGGAAATTAGAAGCAAAGTTGATAAAGTTTTCCAGTTCCGGGCGGGAGCAGGAAACGGCACCGATACAGTCATCAATGTCCTGGAAGACGAGTTGTGGGAGGAGCCTGAGTAGGACTGGAACAAGGAATGTTCGACATATCCCACAAAAAGACAGGCATAACTGGGACCCATGTGGGTACCTACAGCAACACCATTCACTTGAAGGAAGTGAGTGGAGTTGAAGTAGAAGTTGTTCAATGTGAGAACAAGTTCAGGCAGACGGAGGAGGTTGGTGGTGGATGGGGACTGGTTTGGCCTCTGGTCAGGGAAGAATTGGAGAGCCCTCAAACCATCCTGGTGGGGGTTGGAGGAGTAGAGAGATTGGATGTCCATAGCAAAGAAGAGGCGGTTTGGGCCAGGAAACTGGAAATTGTCAGATTGACGTACGGTGTCAGAAGAGTCATGGATGTAGGTGGGAGGAAACTGGACCAGCGGAAAAAAGATAGAGTCAAGATAGGAAGAAATAAGTTCAGTGGGGCAGGAGCAGGCTGACACAATGTGTCTGCCGGGAAGCAGGTAGAAGCAGGCTGACCGGGGTTGCGGGACTATGAGGTTGGAAGCTGTGGAGGGAAGATCTCCAGAAGAGATGAGGTCAGTGACAGTCCTGTGGACAGTCGCTTGATGTTCGGTGTTGGGGTCATGGTCCAGGGGGAGGTGGGAAGAAGGGTCTGAAAGTTGGCGTTGAGCCTCTGCAAGGCAGAGGTCAGAACACCATACAACAACAGCACCACCCTTGTCTCTCAAAAATACACCCTTTCAGGATTAATCTCATCAAGTGATCATTGTTGATGAACATAGAGCAAGGAAACATGAATCTGGAGCCCCATGAATGACAATGACAATGACATAAACAAGGTCAAAGTACCATCATGGAAGGGCAGTTAGTTAATGACTGACCAATCAGATGAACAGAATGGGGTTTTACCTAATATGGCACTGAACCAAGCTGGGAAAGGTGTATAAAGTAAGAACTTGTAAGACCCCAAAAGCACGCATCATCATCCAAACGAAGACAGAAGATAGACTTCAATCAAGAGACAAGGCATCGCAGTTAACTGGAGGTTGAGGACCGGTGTTCCATCGTGAACACAACTGCTGACCACTGCCCTTTGCTAAGTTACACGATTTTGTGCTTATTGTAGAAAACGCAATAAAGTCTGTGAAGCTTGTGAAAAACTACTCGTACCCATGTGGTTTTGTAGCTCGTCTGTATAAGTCCCTTTTAGATCTGCTCTCCCAATTTAGACTGCAGTTGTAATTGACCCAAGTCTGACAATTGAATTAAAGCAAACTCCAGATCTTACAAGTGGTGCCGAAACCCTGGACTTTGACAAGTACATAAACCGAGGGAGTTAAAGCATGTTTCACAAATGTCGGAACATTGTTTGGTCAGTGATAATTCTTACGGGGATAATCTCTCAGGAAGGGTGGTAGATTAAACTGACCCAGTGGTGTCTCTTTAAAGTACAAGCTATGTCGTGAAAGGCCAGCGTAAAGAATGGTTTCTCGGATACATATATAAAGTTAGTCACTAAATATAACACAGACAGTATCCAATCCCTGTGAGAAGAGTAGACACAAAAACATGAGCACGTTCCGTTCAGAAGGCTTTTGTTAAAGTCCCCCACAGGAGGTTGGTTCGTAAAATTAAAGCACATGGGATAGGAGGTAATATACTGGCATGGATTAAGGATTGATTAACAGGCAGAAAGCAGAGTTTAGGAATAAGCGGGTCATTCTCGCATTGGCAGTCTGTGACTAGTGGGTACTGCAAGGAGCAAAACTTGGGCACCAGCTGTTCACAATATATATCAATGATTTGGATGTGGGGACCAAATGTAATATTTCCAAGTTCGCAGATGACACAAAACTAGATGGGAATGTGTGTTCTGAGGAAGATGCAAAGTGGCTTCAAGAGGATTTGAACAGACTTAGTGAGTGGGCAAGAATGTGGCAGATGGAATATAATGTGGAAAAATGTGAGGTTATCCATTTTGGCAGGAAGAATAGACGTGCAGAGAATTTCTTAAATAGGAAGAAATTAGAAGGTGTAGATGTACAAAGCGACTTGGGTGTCTTTGTCAATAAGTTACTGAAAGCCAGCATGCAGGTGCAGCTAGCAATGAAGAAGGCTAATGGGATGTTCGAACAAAGAACAAAGAACAGTACAGCACAGGAACAGGCCATTCGGCCCTCCAAGCCTGCGCCGATCTAGATGCCTGTCCAAACAAAAATCTTTTGCACTTCCAGGGTCCAAATCCCTCTATTCCCATCCTATTCATATATTTGTCAAGATGCCTCTTAAACGTCACTATCGTACCTGCTTCTACCACCTCCCCCGGCAGTAAGTTCCAGGCACTCACCACACTTTGTGTAAAAAACTTGCCTCGCACAACCCCTCTAAACTTTGCCCCTCACACCTTAAACCTATGCCCCCAAGTAACTGACTCTTCCACCCTGGGAAAAAGCTACTGACTATCCACTCTGTCCATGCCGCTCATAACTTTATAAACCTCTATCAGGTCGCCCCTCCACTTCCGTCGTTCCAGTGTAAACAATCCGACTTTATCCAACCTCTCCTCATAGCTAATACCCTCCAGACCATGCAACATCCTGGTAAACCTCTTCTGTACCTTCTCCAAAGCCTCCACGTCCTTCTGGTAGTGTGGCAACCTTTAACCTTTATCGTAAGAGGATTTGAGTACAGGAGTAGCAAAGTCTTGCTTTAATTGTATAGGCCCTTAGTTAGACTGCACCTGTGTGCATTTTTGATCCCCTTACCTTAGGAAGGATATTATTGCCAAAGAGCAAGTGCAACGAAGATTCATCAGATTTGTTACTGAGATAATGGGACTGTCCTATGAAAAGAGATTGGGGAAACTGGGCTTGTATTTTACAGAGTTTGCAAAAATGACAGGTGATCTCATTGAAACCTTCAAAATACTTCTCAGGATAGACAGGGGAGATGCAGCTAAGATGTTTCCCCTGGTTGGGGAGTCTCGAACCAGGGGACACAAATTTGAAAATAAGGGGTAAGCCAATTAGGACAGAGATGAGGAGAAATCTCTTTACTTAGAGGGTTGTGAATCTTTGGAATTCTCTACCCCAGAGGGCTGTGGAAGCTCAGTCATTGAGTATGTTTAAAGCAGAGATTGACAGATTTCTAAATACTAATGATATAAAGGAATATGGGTATAGTGTGGGAAAAAGGCATTGAAGTGGATGATCAGCATTGATCATGTTGAATTGCGGAGCAGGCTCAATGGTCTGAATGGACAACTCCTGCTCCTGTGTTCCTAAATAAAGAAACAGTAGAGTTTCTCCAGGTGCAGGTCTTGGCTAAATGTTGGAAGAGTGACATGGTTTTAAATCTAATCACACTCGCACTGTGTGCAGTGCAATGAGGAAGTGGTACAGTCACAGGTGAAACAGATGGTTGCTCAAAGTGAACCGATCCAGCAGCAGCAGAAACTGCTGGAAATGTTACAAAATCAGCTCGCATCCTCTACTGCCACTCTGAGGAACAGGTGCTTAATGCCGTACAAGCTGGGGCAGCTCAGCAGTGGTTAGAGTTGGTGGAGTGGCATATTGTCACTCTCATCAGGAAAACACCCAGTTAACCCAGAAGTTAGAAGATACATGGGGAATCTTTAGAGAGCTACAGGA
Source organism: Heterodontus francisci (assembly GCF_036365525.1). Lineage (NCBI taxonomy): Eukaryota > Metazoa > Chordata > Chondrichthyes > Heterodontiformes > Heterodontidae > Heterodontus > Heterodontus francisci. Next base: position 32,343,027 of record NC_090410.1, read on the forward strand.
GTGACCCCACCGAGAGACAGACCAATGCACAGTGCAGGTGCAACATTCAGTGACTGCGGAACCAGATGGGGAAGCCGCAGGCAGTTGTCGCAGCCGTCACGAAAGCAGAGTATCACATGGGATATACTGAGACAGGACAGGAGTCCTCAGTGGAGGACGATGATGGGAAAGGGGAGCCTTTGCCTGTCTGTCCTGCTAAGTTAACGACAACACGGAGGAGACGGGGTAGACCCCAGAGAAGGGGAGAAGGGGAACCAGGATCACCCGTCCCTCCTGAGGAGGAGGTTACTGAGGCCACTTCCATGCCCCATAGTTGTGGAGATTTCAAAGCATTAACTGATCAATTGGCCCCAATCACAATTACAACTTTCCCCTTAGAATTAGCACAGCGTTTAATGTCCTTTAAAATTTATAATCCCTCGTTGACTGAAAATACCATGCTATTGACTGGCAATGATTAGTTAGGTAAGAATGGAACCAGGTGAGTTCAGTCCCAACCAACTGGACAACAGTGGAGAGCCATTGGAGGAGTCCGATGTGTTCAACATTGTCAAATGGTGCTGAAAGATCGAGAAGGACGAGGAAGGATCGTTTACCATTGTCACAGTCACATGGGATGTTTTTGTGATGTTGATAAGGTCCATTTTGTTACTGTGCAAGAGGAGGAATCCTGATTGGTTGGATTCAAACATGGAGTTCCGAGAAAGACGGGCATGGATTTGGGAGGTGACAAAACGTTCGAAGACTTTGGAGAGGAAAGGGAGTTTGGAAATGGGGTGGCAGTTTGCAAAGATGGAGGGGGCAAGACTTGTGTTTTTGAGGAGAGGTTTGACGATGGCAGATTTAGAGGACAGAAAGAGATAGAACCTGAAGAGAAGGAACTGTTAACAATGTCAGCTAACATGGGGAGCAGGAGGGGTAGTTGGGTGATCAGCAGCTTAGTGAGAATAGATTTGAAGGAAAACAGGTGGGCCCGATCTTCAAGATGAGCTCAGTGAGGACATGACGGGAGCTAGGATCGACATGAGAGAAAGATGTGAGATCAGCGTTATGAGGGGGGAAGCTGTAGACCACGTTTGGGCCAGTGGAATTGGCAGGGGCATCTGATCAGATCGTTTCATCTTAGTGACAAAGAAATCCATGAGCTCCTCACACTTACTGTTGGAGGTGAGGGTGGAGAGACAGTGGAATGAAGTTTAAGAAGCCAGTGTGCGGTAGAGAAAAGAAGACAGGGGTTATCTTCTCATTGCAGGATGATCCAGGAATGGTGAGCAGTTTCAGCAAATGAGAACAGGACCCAATAGAGCTTTATGTGACCTGGCCATGTTGCGAAACAAGTTGTCTGTAATATCCTTTCAATTCTGCATCCCTCAGAATTATGGGAGCCGAGATGAGGGCTATACCAGGGGAAATGACCAGAGTGAGAGGGAGAAATAGATTTATTTGGAGCGAGGTTTTCAAAGATGGATGTGAGGGTGCAGTTGAGCAAATCGGTAGCTGTGGAAATGTTGTGGAAAATGAAGTGAATTTGGGATGGTCCTTTTTCCGGGGCAGAAACAGAAGGAGGTAGGGTTGGGGTGCAGGAGGGGGATGTGGGTGGAGAATGATACAAGGAGGTGATCAGAGATGGCCTTCTCTGTGATTGAATTGAGACCATGGAAGATGGTATGGTCAAGGTTGCAGCCATGAAGATGATTTGGGAAGTTTATATGGAGAGAGAGATTTAAGGAAGATTGGACGGCAATGAACTCAGAGGAGGGAGAGAATGATGAGTTGAGATGGCGATTGAAATCACCAAGGATGAGATGTCAATCAGTGCAGAGGCCGAGGGAGTAAGGCAATGAAGATATCTCAGTGAGAATATTTTCATCGTCCATGGGAGGACTGTAGAGAATGAGGATTTTGATTGAGAGGTGAGAGGGGTGGAGCAACGGGAGTTGGTGAAAGGAGAAGAAAGTGCAAGAGGAGGAGGGGGTCAGGTCAAGGTGTGATTTTTAGAGATACAGCACTGAAACAGGCCCTTCGGCCCACCGAGTCTGTGCCGACCATCAACCACCCATTTATATTAATCCTACACTAATCCCACATTCCTACCACATCCCCACTTGTCCCTATATTTCCCTACCACCTGCCTATACTGGGGACTATTTATAATGGCCAATTTACCTACCAACCTGCAAGTCTTTTGGCTTGTGGGAGGAAACCGGAGCACCCGGAGAAAACCCACGCAGACACAGGGAGAACTTGCAAACTCCACACAGGCAGTACCCAGAATTGAACCCGGGTCACTGGAGCTGTGAGGCTGCAGTGCTAACCACTGCGCCACTGTGCCGCCCTTGATCTGGTGAAAAGTGCCACACAGCCATCACGTCAATCTCTATGGGGATTGTGGTGGAAGGTATAGCTGGGTGGGGAGGCTTCATTTAGAGTCATCGAGTTATACAGCACAGAAACAGGCCCTTCGGCCCATTTTGTTTGTGCCAGCCATTAAGCACCTATCTATTCTAATCCCATTTTCCATCACGTGGCCCGTAGCCTGATATGCTTTGGAATTTCAAGTGATCTTCTAAATATTTCTTAAATGTTTTGAGGGTTCCTGCCTCTACCATCTCTTCAGGCAATGTGTTCCAGATTCCAACCACCCTCTGGGTGAAAAAGGTTTTCCCCTCGAAACCTCCTGCTCCTAACTTAAATCTATGCCTCCTGGTTATTGATCCCTCCGCTAAGGGAAAATGTTTCTTCCCAGCTATCCTATCAATGCCCCTCATAATTTTGTATACCTCAATCAGGTCGCCCCTCAGCTTTCCCTATTCTAAGGGAAACAACCCTTGCCTATCCAGTCACTCTTCATAGCTGAAATGCTCCAGCCCAAGCAACATCCTGCTCAATCTCCTCTGCTTCCTCTCCAGTGCAATCACATCCTTCCTACAGTGTGGTGACCAAAACTGTACACAGTACTCCAGCTGTGGCCTAACTAATGCTTTATACAGCTCCATCATAACCTCCCTGCTCTGAAATTCTATGCCTCAGCTAATAAAGGCAAGTATCCAATATGCCTTCCTAACCACCTTATCTACCTGTGCTGCTGCCTTCAGTGATCTATAGACAAGTACACCAAGGTCCCTCTGACCCCTCTGTACTTCCGAGGGTCCGACCATCCGTTGCATGTTCCCTTGCCTTGTTAGTTCCCCCAAAATGCATAACCTCACACTTCTCAGGATTAAATTCCATTTACCACTGCTCCAGCCATCTTACCAGCCCATCTATATCGTCCTGTATTCTAAGGCTTTCCTCCTTACGATTTACGACACCACCAATTTTCGAGTCATCTGCAAACTTACTGAAGATACTTCCTATATTCACGACTAAATCATTAATGTACACTGCAAACAGCAAGGGTCCCAGCACCGATTCCTGTGGTACACCACTGGTCACAGTCTTCCACTTGCAAAAACAATCCTAGACCATTACCCTCTACCTCCTGCCACTAAGCTAATTTTGGATCCAATTTGCCAAATTACCCTGGATCCCATGGGCTCTTATCTTCTTAACTAATCTCCCATGTGGAACTTATCAAAAGCCTTACTGAAGTGCATGTAGACTACGGCCTTACCCTCATCTACACATCAAGTCACATCCTCAAAAAATTCAATTAAGTTTGTTAGACACACTTTCCCCTGACAAAGCCATGCTAACTAGCCCTGATTAATCCCTGCCGTTCCAAGTGGAGATTAATCCTGTCCCTCAGAATTTTTTTCCAATAGTTTCCCTCCAACTGATGTTATACTCACTGCCATTTAATTACCTGGTTTGTGCCTGCTACCCTTCTGGAATAATGGTACCACATTCACTGTCCTCCAATCCTCTGGTACCTCTCCTGTGGCCAGAGTGGATTTGAAACTTGTGTCAGAGCCCCTACTATCTCCTCCCTTGCTTCACATAACAGCCTGGGATACATCTCATCTGGGCCTGGGGATTTATCCAGTTTTAAGCCCGCTAAAACATCTCATACTTCCTCTCTTTCAATGCTGATTTGTTTAAGTATATCACAGTCCCCCTCCCTGCTCTCGACACCGACATCATTCTTCTCCATAGTCAACACGAGGGGACGTGTTAGGCCGTGATGTCAATGAAATCATCCACAATAACGACATGGATGGAAAGGGCCTTGATATTTTGGTGGGAGATGTGTAGCGGGATGGTGAGAGCTGATCCACTGGCTGAGTCTATAGTGGGAGGGGTGAGTTGGATGAAAAAGATATTGGAAGATTAGCCCTCAGCGTGTGCACTGGGTGGGAGATTCAATGAAGGATTAGGATGGGGCAATTCGGATTGATGCTCGTAATGAGCGGTCGCCGAGTACCTCGATGTCCACTGTGGAGGATGCTGAGAGAGATAAAGAGAAAAGGTGGGAAGCTGTAGGTTTATCCAATAAAACAGAGACACGGGGACTGATCAGGGGACATGTTGTATATTAGTTTAATTTTATTCCATATGTATGATTAGCGTAAAGGAATTTCTGCATATGGCAGTTGTTCTACTTTTACAAAAGGTACCTTAAAGTAAATGCAAACTGAATCTTTAAAACAATGTGATTGCAGAGACTGAGTGGAGAGAAGCTGGGTTCACATGTGTTCTATATGTAAAAATCTTCCATTTTCCTCATTATTTTATAATCTTAGAAAGTACAATGAAGGGATATTTCACCCCATTCTTCAGTTCCTCTCTAAACTTACTCTGGGTCACTGCATAAATAAAAGTGTTTGTGCAGCAACTTAGGAGCTGAAAAATAACCGCAAGGTGGTCGACAATGGGTGACATGATTTTTGAAGCATTCCGGTACAGCAGACCAATTCTAACATCCATCGTATTCACCAGTAACAGAACCCACAGAAAGATAAAATTCCCCGATATCATAAAAAGTGAAGTGATTGATTTTCTTCTGTTCATTGTCTCTGGATCACTGTGACTCTCCCCACTGACCCGGTCCCGAAGTCTCTTGCGAATTCTGATGGTCACTAGAATGTGCCTGACAGTTAAAACATTGAGCATCAGAATCAGAATAAATGGTACACACGGGGTGAAAATATAATGTAACAATTCAATTGCTGCCCATACTGGTGAAAGCAGAACACTCCAGGGAAGAATGCAGAACCAGGGGCCTCGAAAACGGGTATAGCTGCTTGAAAGCATAAAGTACCAGAAAATATTCTTCACACAGAACAACACAGACATTGTTCCAATAATCACAGCCGCTGATTTCTCAGTGCAATATTTAGTTTTCAGTTTCTGGCAGCAAATGGCCACAAATCGATCAAAGGTGAAAGCGACGGTGAACCAGACAGAACAGTCCGTTGCTGCATAAAGTAGGACAGCGTGGATATTACACACTGGAATATCAAACAGAAATCGAAACATTCTCCGATAACTAATGGGAATTTGCCTCAGTATCAGATCAAAGATAATGACCAGTAGATCTGCCGCTGCCATGGCCACCAAGTAACGAGTGACACATTTGGAGAGACCACACTTTCCCCGAGACAGGATCACAATCGTCACTAAGTTAACTGTAAGGAAGAGGAAAAACAGGAACATTATACATCAGGATGGGAGCAGGAATATCAATATGGTGGATACATGGGCAGAATAAATTGAAAACTCACTACATAACACGATGGAATACAATGTGTTTGAATTTTATGATAAAAATAAGGCTTTGCAACAACTATCAGTCATGATTTGAAAAGTTCATATCTGAAGAGTTCAATAAATAAACGCAAAAACAAAATGCTTATGTTCATTCATAAATGTGCAGTGTTAAAATATGGTCTCCCTTGGTGCGCACAGAGTAAACACTGACTGGTGCCTTGCAAAACCAAATAGTCGGTTACAATAGGAATTAGTTGCCAGGGGATATGCTGGGGCAATTACCAGGGTCACTCTCCTGATCAGTGAGCCTTGGACATGCTGAGATTTTAATTCCCCGGACTTTGCTGCTGATCCATGACTGTGGGATATGATACAGTTTGAGTTCCTGTTTCAGATTCTTTATATTTAATCTCTGGCACGACATCAATCCACCTGTTTTTGTGAATTAAGATTCAGCCTTTTGATGACTTGGCAAATTTGGATCTCAAATTCATTATTGTCTTAAGTTTTTAATATATATTGTGAATAGTTGAGACCTCAGAACAGGTCATCTTGGCACATTGCTGGTCACTTCCTTCCAATACAAATACATTCTGATTCTCCAAACTCTCTATGTTCTACTGCATAACCAATCTTCTAACCAGGTCAATCATTTGCCTTCAATTCCAGGAGCTTTATTTTTAACTGACAATCTCGGCTGTGGAATCATATCGACTGCCTTCATTCACAGCCATTCCAAAAAAAAACTCAAGTGATAGGTTTCGCACTACTAAAGTGTGCTTTTTGTAAAATTAGTGTAATTTATTAAGGGCTTTAGATTGTAGTGGGTCGTGTTTGGAGCAGAACAAGGCCCCGAGTGTAATTAGTATTTTTTAAAGGGAGTAACTGATTAATCTAAAGTAAGTCATGACAGGAGAGCTCGCACCGGTGATATGCTCCTCCTGCGCTATGTGGATAATCAGGGACGCTTCCAGTGTCCCTGACGACCATGTGTGCAGGAAGTGTATCCATCTGCAGCTCCTGGCGACATGCATTACGGAGCTGCAGCTGCGGGTGGATTCACCGTGGAGCATCCGCAATGCTGAGGACGTTGTGGTTTGCACGTTTAGTGAGGTGGTCACACCGCAGGTAATGGCTGCACAGCAGAAAAGAGATGGGTGATCACCAGGCGGAGTAGTAGGTGCAGGCAGGTAGTGCAGGAGTCCCCTGTGGCCATCCCTCTCTCAAACAGATATACCACTTTGGATACTGTTGGGGGGGATGACCTCCCAGGGGAAAGCAGCAACAGCCAAGATCGTGGCACCACGGAGGGCTCCGCGGCAAAGCAGGGGAGGAAAAGGCTTGGAAGAGCTATAGTGATAGGGGATTCTATCATCAGGGGTGCAGATAGGCGTTTCTGTGGCCACAAACGAGACTCCTGGATGGTATATTGCCTCCATGGTGCTAGGGACAAGAATGTTTCAGAGCGGCTGCAGGACATTCTGAAAGGGGAGGGTGAGCAGCCAGAGGTCATGGTCCATATTGGTACTAATGATATTGGCATGAAAAGAGATGAGGTCCTGCAATGTGAATATAGGGAGTTAGGCAGAAGGTTATAAAGCAGGACATCTGGGGTTGTAATCTCAGGATTACTCCCTGTGCCACGTGCTAATGAGGGTAGGAATAGGAGGATTAGGGAAATGAATGCATGCTGAAGAACTGGTGTAGGCAGGAGGGCTTCAGCTACTTGTATCATTGGGATCACTTCTGGTGCAGAGGTAACCTGTACAAGAAGGACGGGTTGCATCTAAACTGGAGGGAGACCAATATCCTTGCTGGGAGGTCTGCTAGCACTACTCGGGAGGGTTTAAACTAGTCTTGCAGGGGTGTGGGACCCAAAGTTGTCGTCTCTCAGATGAGATAGTTGAGGCAAATGCAGAGGTTGAAGCAAGCAAATCCAGTAGGCAGGCCGGGCAGGGGCTGGACAGGGAGCGTGGAAGGTCTGGTAGGCTGAACTGCATGTACTTTAGTTTAGATTGAGTTTAGTTGAGAGATACAGCACTGAAACAGGCCCTTCGGCCCACCGACTCTGTGCCGACCATCAACCACCCATACCGACTAATCCTACACTAATCCCATATTACTACCACATCCCCACCTGTCCCTATATTTCCCTACCACCTACCTATACTAGGGGCAATTTATAATGGCCAATTTACCTACGAACCTGCAAGTCTTTTGGCTTGTGGGAAGAAACCGGAGCACCCGGAGAAAACCCACGCAGACACAGGGAGAACTTGCAAATTCCACATAGGCAGTACCCAGAATTGAACCTGGGTCGCTGGAGCTGTGAGGCTGCGATGCTAACCACTGCGCCACTGTGCCGCCCTATGCAAGAAAGCTTCCATGTAAGGCAGATGAACTCAGAGCATGGATTGGTAGATGGCATAGTGACATTATAGCTATTACGGAAACGTAGTTGAGGGATGGGCAGCTCAATGTTCCGGGGTATCGATCTTTCCGGTGTGACAGAGGTGGAAATAAGAGAGGAGAGGGAGTTGCACTATTGATTAGGGAGAACATCACGGCATTATTTGGAGAAGATATCCCGGGGGGAATGTCCAGCGAGGCCATTTGGGGAGAACTTAGAAATAAGAAAGGGGTGATCACTTTGATGGGATGAGACTATAGCACCCCCCCATAGTCAGAGGGAAGTGGAGGAGCATATATGGAGGGAAATCACAGATAGGTGTAGGAATTATAGGGTTGTAATAGTTGGTGATTTAAACTTCCCTAATATTGATTGGGACTGCCTTAGTGCTAAGGGATCAGATGGGGAAGAATTTGTTAAGTGTGTCCAGGATAGTTTCCTGAAGCAGTATGTGGATGGCCCGACTAAAGAAGGGGCTGCACTCGATCTCCTCTCAGAAAATGAGGATGGGCAGGTGGTTGATGTGTCAGTGGGGGAGCACTTTGGGACCAGTGACCATAACTCTATTAGCTTCAAGATAGTTATGGAAAAGGATAGGACTCATCCTCAGGTTGAAGTCCTAAATTGGGGGAAGGCTAATTTCGATGGCATCAGACAGGAACTCTCAAATGTTGAATGGGAGAGGCTGTTTCCAGGTAAAGGGACGTCTGGCACTGGGAGGCTTTTAAAAGTGAGATAGGAAGAGTTCAGGGCCGACATGTTCCTGTTAGGTGGAAGGGCAAGGCTTGCAAGTTTAGGGAACCTTGGTTGACGAGAGATATTGAGGGTCTGGTCAGGACAAAGAAGGAGGCATATGTCAGGTATAGGCAGCTGGGATCGAGCGAGCCCCTCGAGGAGTATAGGGGATGTTGGACTACACTTCAGAAGGAAATTGGAAGGGCTAAAAGGGGCCATGAGGATTCCCTGGCAGCAGAGATAAAGGAGAATCCTAAAAGATTCTGTAAGTGTATTAAGAGTAAAAGGGTATCTAGGGAGAGAGTAGGTCCCCTGAAGGATCAGTGTGGCAATTTATGTGTGGAGCCATGGGAAATGGGCGTGTTCTTAATAGAACATTTCTCTTGCGTTTTTACCGTGGAGAAGGTCATGGAAGCTGATGAGTTCAAGGGAGGGAACACCGACACCCTGGAGCATATCAACATTACAAAGGAGGAGGTGTGGGAGGTTTTGAAGCGCATTATGGTGGATAATTCCCCAGGGCCTGACCAGGTGTATCCGAGGATGCTATGGGAAGCAAGTGAGGAGATTGCTGGGGCCCTGGCAGAGATTTTTGTATCATCGTTAGCCACGAGTGAGTTTCCGGAAGACTGGAGCATAGCTCATGTTCTGCCTTTATTTAAGAAGGGCAACAGGGATAAGCCAGGGAACTACAGGCCGGTGAGCCTTCCATCAGTGGTCGGAAAATTATTGGAAAGGATTCTGAGAGACACGATTCATATGCATCTGGAAAGGCATGGTCTGATTAGGGATAGTCAGCATGGCTTTGGTGCGTGGGAAATCATGTCTCACAAATTTGACTGAGTTTTTCGAGGAGGTGACCAAGAGGATTGATGAGGGCAGGGCGATGGACGTTGTCTACATGGACTTTAGCAAGATCTTTGACAAGGTCCCGCATGGTCAGCTGGTCCAGAAGGTTCGAACACATGGGATCCAGGGTGAGCTAGCAAATTGGATAGAAAATTGGCTTGGTGATAGGAGTCAGAGGGTGGTAGTGGAGGGTTGTTTTTCAGATTGGAGGCCAGTGACCAGTGGTGTGCCGCAGGGACCGGTGCTGGGCCCTCTGTTATTTGTCATATATATTAATGACTTGGATGTGAATGTAAGGGGCATGATTATTAAGTTTGCAGATGACACCAAAATTGGTGGTGTAGTGGACAGTGAAGAAGGTTGACTAAGGTTACAACAGGATATCAATCGACTGGGGAAGTGGGCAAGTGAGTGGCAAATGGAATTTAACGCAGGCAATTGTGAAGTGATGCATTTTGGGAAGTTAAACCAGGGCAGGACATATACAGTGAATGGCAGAGCACTGGGGAGTGTTGTTGAGCAGAGAGACCTTGGGGTGCAAGTACATAGTTCCCTGAAAGTGGCAACACAGGTAGACTGGGTGGTGAAGAAGGCGTATGGCATGCTTGCCTTCATTGGCCGAGACCCTGAGTAAAAGAGTTGGGATGTCATGTTTCAGTGTCACATAACGTTGGTTAGGCCGCATTTGGAGTACTTTGTGCAGTTCTGGCCTCCACACTACAGGAAAGATGTGATTAAGCTGGAGAGGGTGCAGAAAAGATTCACAAGGATGTTGCCTGGTTTGGAGGGCTTGAGTTATAAAGATAGATTGGATCGGCTGGGTCTGTTTTCCCAGGAGTGAAGGAGGCTGAGAGGGGACATGATAGAGGTATATAAAATTATGAGAGGCATAGATAGGGTAGATAGCCAGACACTGTTTCTCATGTTAGAGGTGACTAAAACTAGAGGGCATAGATTTAAGGTGAGAGGGGGGAGGTTTAAAGGGGATCAAAGGGGTAAATTTTTGACACAAAGAATTATGGGTATCTGGAATGAGCTGCTGAGGAGGTGGTGAAGGCAGGAACAATAGCGACATTTAAGAGGCATCTGGACAGGTACTTGAATGAGAAAGGCATAGAGGGATATGGAATTAATGCAGGCGGGTGGGATTAGTATAGATAGGTATTATGGTCGGCATGGACGCGGTGGGCCTCAGGGCCTGTTTCTATGCTGTGCGACTCTATGATTCTATTATTGTTTTCTAATATACTTCTCTTGTTTCTGTTAATTTTAGTGAGTTCCAGTCCTTGATTCATTGTGGAATGTGAGCTATATTATCCTCTTGCTCTGCTGTGAAGACTGACACAAGGCAATTATGCAACAAGCCTGGAATTTCCTTACTTTCATTATCTTTTACATCAGCTTTTTTCAGCTTTTACTTATTTTTTTTTTACCTGTTCTTCTTGTTCTTCATCTTTTTGACTGTTTCCTCGACCTACTCTATTCTTTAAATTTTTGTGTGTTCTTTCCTTTAGCTTTATGTTATCTGTCACCTCTTTTGTCGACCATTGTGACCCTGGCTCCTGCTTCTGATCAGTGACACTGGGATACAGGGCACAATTTAGTGCAGCCTTTTGGAGCGGGCATGGAGGTGGTGGTGGGGGAGTGGGGGGGTAGAATAGTATTGGACAAGTCTCCCCCGAAATCCGACATTGTGACATCGGTTCTGGATCTCGTCAGTGGTGGGAAAGCATCAAGGCAGCATCACCACCCCGATGCAACAGGAATGTACAACATGTTGTTTCAATGCATTTGCCTGTAATTTTTATGATTCATTGTGTGGCTTGGGATTAAATGGACCATGGATGGCCCTGACTGGCCTTCAGGACACTGGCCATTGAATGCTGGTGGCACCAAGACAGGGACTCAGTGCCGCAATGGATAGGCAGCCATGATCAGCACTGCACAGGGGATGAAGGGGGAGTGGAGCCCATTGCTAACCTACAGTGCTGTGCACTCTGCATGGTGGGGCAGAGTCTCGGGTGTTGAGCATGGGTTGGCAGGGTGTCAGGTGATCTGCAAGAGGGTGCTGGGTATTGGATGATCAGCAAGGGGATGGTGGATGTTGGGTGACCTGCAAGAGGGGCTTGGTTTTGGGTGGCAGCATAGGGTGCTCAAACTGCTGGGTGAGAGGGTCGACTATCATCAAGGGTGGGCACTGAGGCCCATTAGGCAGTCTGCCAGGAGAAGTAGCAAAGGGAAAACTGCCAAAGCAGCGGCGTCTCTGCAAGGACAGCGCTCTGGAGGTCTACTTATCACCTGGCCTGGATCTCATACACCCTGTCTTTTTGGACCCCTGTTTTATGATGCAGTGCCTCCGATGGAAGGAGGGCCAAGAAGCAGCTTCACCTGCCTGTGAAGCTCCACGAAGAGAGCAGGAGTAGCCGACGATGCCAAGACGGACTAACCTGTGCTCGAGAATGAACCGGACTCGAGTCAGCAACCTCCCAATGACCAAGTGGCATTGTCAGTGAAGACTACGGCTCTCCAGGGAGGCAGGCACCATCTTATGCACCCTGTTGTCGGACGAGTTACGACCTGTGGGATTTGGTGGGCAGCCTTTGCATCTCGCATTGAAAATCACCACCGCACTTAAACTTTTACTCGTCTGGATCATTCTCCAAGGTTCCACCGGGGACATCTCCCAGGCACTATCCCACCACTGCATCAAGGAGGTGACCAATGCCCTGTTCAAGAGAGCCGGTGACTGTGCGGGCTACTGAACCACCCTGACAGTCAGGCAGAGAGATCTATTGGATTCAAAGACATTGCTGGATTCCCTCAGGTACAAAGTGTGATTGACTGCACACATGTGGTCATTAAGGCTCCAACTGATCAGCCAGCCTCCTCCTTCAACAGGAAAAGCTTCCATTTGATCAACATTCAACTGGTCTGTGACCACCGAAAACAGATCTTTCAGGTGTGTGCCCACTTCCCGAAAAGCACCCACGATGCCTACATACTTCAACAGTCACAGGTACCACAGCTTTTCAGGCCCCTGCTCACCTTCAGGGATTGATTCTAGGGGACAAGAGCGACCCATTTAAGATATGGATTTTCAGCGCCTGTGAGGAAACCTCACACTGCAGCAGAGGAGAGGTACAACAGTTATCACCGCTCCAACTGCGTGACCACCGAGCAGCTCCTTGGGCCGCTGAAGATGAATTTCCTTTGCCTGGATCGATCTGGTGGAGCCCTGCAGTATGTCCCAGTAATGGTCTCGCGTATCATGGTGGTCTGCTGTGCTCTGCACATTCCAGCAGTGCGGAGAAGGGAGGCCTTGCATGACGAGGGCACATGAATGTATTTCCTCCACAGACGAGGAGGACGTGGAGGAGGGTGATGGACAGGCAGCACTGGATGGTGAACCCCTTGCACTGGAGGCCAGGAACATTGAGCGATGCATAAAGGAGGCAAGAGACAATCTCATACTTACCCAGTTCCAGCCACCATGATGGTAACTCACAGTAAGGACAATAAAGACTGACCTCAATGCATGTAGTCTGTCGCCTCCTTTCCATTGGTGTTCCATGCCTAGTGCCCAGCTGAAACACACACTAGTGTCCATGGGAGATCATATTTAAATGAGGCTGTGCTTACATTGGCATTTCACTAAGGGGGAAGGGGGAAGTCAGCAGCTCACAATTAGGGAATGATAGAATAATCACTTTTACACAATGAACGTTCAAGACTTAAACAAAAGAACTTTATCTGAAGCATCACATGTCAGATATCAAACACCCGTGAACTCCCATGTGAGTCGAGGTGCTTTGCTTTTTACGATTGCGAGTGCTTCGACGAGGTGGGAACCATCGCCAGCAGCTGGGCTGGAGACAGGCTGCTGATCAGGCTGCCCCATGGCCTGTGATGACTTCAGCAGCCGTCCTCTGGTTACCTGAGGCCTAGAAGGCCCCAGCTGCCTGAGGCTTTCCTGCACTGCTGCAGGTCTCTCCTCAGGCATCGCAGTTGCTGGAGCTGGGCTCACTGGCAGAGGGGCTGTGGAGTCACTGCCCACACTCAGAGCACCCTGAGGGGAGCCTCCAGCTGTCGAGGATAGTCACTCCTCCTCCCTTTCAAGGCTCACCTGAACCTCCCTGCTCAGAGAAGTACAAAGGACAGGAGAAGACTCCAGGTGCCTTGTCCTTCACTCATCTTGCCACTGCTGTTTCGAACTCATGGCCAAGGTGATTGTGTGCAGCCCTGGGCACATTTGTGGGATCTGACTCTTCATAAGGGTTGCCAACTTCTCAATGGAGGAATCCATACACTTCCATGCCTGAGACATGGCAGCACTCAAGGCATGAATGGACTTCACCATCATCCACTCATGGCTGCAGATTGTTTTTGGCATCTCTGCCAGATGTTGCCTTACCTCAACTCTCTCTGAAACTCCAGTATGCCCTGTGCTGTCAACACCACAGTCCCGTCACGAGCCTAGGGCTCAGCATAGGCTTGGTCACCCACAATCCTCCGACTGTCAGAGACCACGACTGTCCCAGCCTCAGCCAGCTGCTCAGACTGACCCTGATTGTGACCCTGATTCTAAAATCGAGCAGAAACCCAATGAGGTGAAATTATCTGCACTGGTGGAAGGTGCCGGAGATTCATTGGACAGTGCATCCTGTGACTGTGGATCCTCCTCTGAAGTGGAATGATGTCCTCCTCCTAGTAGAGTCTCCTGTGAACACCGACCTGCAAAACATGTGCGGTTCAGCATGAGCAGATCGTGTCATAGCAACCATGTGTGATGGGGTCTCTCGAAGTGATCTGCATGTTGATGGAAGACAATCCTCACTCTTTAGTGAGGAGACTCCAGTCTAACCATCTGTCATTGAGTGGCTGCCCTGGGACCCATTAGTTCAAGTGCCTCCTCCTCAGCCTGAGAGAGAGGTCTGATGTCTGGGATGCCTCCGCCAGTCAGTGATGTCTCCCTCCTATTATGGGCCCTCTTGTCCTGTAAGTGGAAAGAGGGAGGTAGTCATACTTCACAGAGAGATCGACATGACAGTTCTGCTCATGGCATCACCTCGCCCCCTACTGGGGTATCCTATATAGCTCATCCTCCCATCAGCTCTCGGGGGTGTTAATGGGGGTTAGCTGTGAAAGAAGGTGGTCAGTGCAGCCATGCATCTGTCAGGATGAGGTGATGCTTAATCCCACTTGCCAGCGCTTCTGTGGTGCCTCCCCCACCATGTCCCACTTTATAAGAACATAAGAGATGGGAGCAGAAGTAGGCCATTCGGCCCCTAAAACCTGCTCCGCCATTTAACATGATCATGGGTCCTCTGACTGTCACATTCACTCCACTTTCCTGCTGCCCCCCCCATTACACCCGACTCCCTTGGAGATCAAAGATCTGTCTATTTAGTTTAGAGATACAGCACTGAAACAGGCCCTTCGGCCCACCGAGTCTGTGCCGACCATCAACCACCCATTTATACTAATCCTACACTAATCCCATATTCCTATCACATCCCCACCTGTCCCTATATATTTCCCTACCACCTACCTATACTAGGGGCAATTTATAATGGCCAATTAACCTATCAACCTGCAAGTCTTTGGCATGTGGGAGGAAACCGGAGCACCCGGAGGAAACCCACGTAGACACAGGGAGAACTTGCAAACTCCGCACAGGCAGTACCCAGAATCGAACCCGGGTCCCTGGAGCTGTGAGGCTGCGGTTCTAACCACTGCGCCACTGTGCCGCTCTATGTTGAATAAATTTCCTGTTGGGTTTTTGTGCCTGAAGTTATGAACAGATAGGGAATCTTTTTTTTCTGAACAAATTTCTCTGCTTTTCCAACCACCTGTCTGTAAACAGATTAGTGATTGAATTTTTCCCTCCCTTAAACCCTGACTAGTTAAGGACAGTCACAACAACACGGTTGTGAAAGTTAAATCAAAGAAGTCGGGTTTATTAACACACTCTCTTAAACTTGGGAAGGGATAATTGACTTAACTGTACACGAAAATGTATTTCAGTTGAAACTAGAGTCCATTTTTAATTGTCAAAAAGTCTAAAAAAACAGGGGATCACTGACTGGAAATGCCGAGTGGGGGAGGAGCTGTTGAAAATACCTCTTCTCTTACTCTTTCTTCTTCCTGCACTCTCGAAGGTAAATGGAGATTGTCATGTTGGCCCTCACCTGTCAAGAATGAGGCACATTAATTTCGCCACATGGACATTAAAATTCAAATTGTTGCTGGGAAGAAAAGAGGGTCTATTACAAGGAATTGCCAGGCCCCAAGCCGGAAAGATATTTTTGCATACTAGCAGCCAGTGTTGGAACAAAGGAACCATTCCTTGTTCCCAATACACAGAACAGATGTGGTTAGACCAGTTTAGTCACATGACTAACTGGCTGTTGCAGTGTTTTGAACTGAGAATTTTAAATTGGAGAAACATTGTTTGAACAAATAAAGCTGTTTGCTCCTGGACTGAAAGGACCTCATGGCTGGCTCACCACAGCCTCTCCTGTCTGCTCGCATCTCTTTCTCATGGAACACTAAAAACCAGCTGAAGACACATGAACCCCAAGAGAGAAAAGTCTCCGACAGTGAACAAGGTTTGAGAAGAATACTGAGCCCCAATGAAAAGGAAGATCAACCTACAAAAGGACTATACAGTGAACTCAAAGAACTGTAACAACCTCTTCAGATAATGCCTCAAACCTTCGTACTTTATTTTTCATCAGCTCCTTCCTGTCTCTATTTGCATGTGCATATCGCATATGCTTGCTGACATGGGGCGCAGTGTGTATCCATAGGCGTTAACTGAAATTAGAGTTTTTAGGTTAAGTTTAATAAATTTCACTTTTCTTCTTTAAAACTAAGAAAGCCTGTTTGTGCTCATTTCTTTGCCTTATAATTGGAAAGTGGTGAACAAGGATTCACCAAGCAGGAGCTTAGAACACGGTGTGTTTAAAAATCAAACCCTGTTACTGTAAGACCAGGTAAAGGTTGAGAGGGACCTGTAGACACCTTTCGCACCTGCTTTTAACAAGGTCTTTAATTGCTGACGTCACCATTTTTTGATGGGATGAAAGCTGGCAGAAAACAAGTTTTCTTGCAGACTGTGTCTTTTTCATTTTCTTGCTTCTTGAAGAAAGGTCTCCGAGAAAATATGCAGCTTGAAGAGCAGCTGTGGTTTGCACGAGATGTTCCTTCCACTGCTACAGTTTCAAATTCAAGCAGGCTGAAAAGGGTGGCTTCTGGGTCAAGAACAAAGAACAAAGAACAGTACAGCACAGCACAGGAACAGGCCATTTGGCCCTCCAAGCCTGCGCCGATCTTCATGCCTGCCTAAACTAACACCTTCTGCACTTCCGGGGCCCATATCCCTCTATTCCCTTCCTTTTCTTGTATTTGTCAAGATGTCTCTTAAATGTCGCTATCGTATCTGCTTCCACCACCTCCCCTGGCAGCATATTCCAGGCACTCACCACCCTCTGTGCAAAAAACTTGTCTCGCACATCCCCTCTAAACTTTACCCCTCGCACCTTAAACCTATGTCCCCTAGTAACTGACTCTTCCACCCTGGGAAAAAGCTTCTGACTATCCACTCTGTCCATGCTGCTCATAACTTTGTAAACCTCTATCATGTCGCCCCTCCACCTCCGTCGTTCCAGTGAAAACAATCCGAGTATTTCCAACCTCTCCTCATAGCTAATGCCCTCCAGACCAGGCAACATCCTGGTAAACCTCCTCTGTACTCTCTCCAAAGCCTCCACGTCCTTCTGGTAGTGTGGCGACCGCAATTGCACAAAATATTCGAAGAGTGGCCTAACTAAGGTTCTGTACAGCTGCAGCATGACTTGCCAATTTTGATACTCTATGCCCCGACCGATGAAGGCAAGCATGCCGTATGCCTTCTTGACTACCTTATCCACCTGCATTGCCACTTTCAGTAAACTGTGGGCCTGTCCGCCCAGATCGCTCTGCCTGTCAATACTCCTCAGGGTTCTGCCATTTACTTTATACCTCCCACCTGCATTAGACCTTCCAAAATGCATTACTTCACATTTGTCCGGATTAAACTCCATCTGCCATTTGTCAGCCCAAGTCTCCAACCAATCTTTATCCTGCTGTATCCTCTGACAATCCGCATCATTATCCTCAACTCCACCAACATTTGTGTCGTCCGCAAACTTACTAATCAGACCAGCTACATTTTCCTCCAAATCATTTATATATACTACAAACAGCAAAGGTCCCAGCACTGATCCCTGCGGAACACCACGAGTCACATTCCTCCATTCAGAAAAGCACCCTTCCACTGATTCTCTCTGTCCTCTGTGACCGAGCCAGTTCTGTATCCATCTTGCCAGCTCACATCTGATCCTGTGTGCCTTCACCTTTTGTACCAGTCTGCCATGCGGGACCTTGTCAAAGGCTTTACTAAAGTCCATATAGATAACATCCACTGCCTTTCCTTCATCAATCATCTTCGTCACTTCTTCAAAAAACTCAGTCAAATTAGTGAGACACCACCTCCCCTTCACAAAACCATGCTGTCTCTCGCTACTACGTTCGTTTGTTTCTAAATGTGACTGGACCCCTTCAAGTCGCTGTCCCACCTGCTCGCGCTCCTCCATTTTAACAAGTGGAATATAGAAGTAAAAACTTAGACATACTGTATAAAATGGCAGTTGACATTAATAGCCAAGTGCACAAAACATAATTTACAGTTAGTTCTCATCGGTTCATGACAATTTACAGTTGGTTCTCATCTATTCATGACACTTAGAGGAATGCATATTTGTTGGAAACCGTGTAATACTTCTTTAAATACTAGCCATTGCCTGTTTACCATTAAATCTTTTAATGTATTTTCCCAATCCATCACAGCCAACTTGCCGCTCAAACCTTAGTTTCCTTTGTTCAGTTTTATGATCCTAGTTTCAGAATGAACTGTATCTCTTTCAAACTTAATGTAAAATTCTATCATATTGTGGTCACTATTTCCTGATGCCTCCATTACAGCAAGGTTATTAATTAGCCCTTTCTCATTACATGATAATAAATCTAAAATAGCCCGATCCCTTGTTTGTTCTTCTACATATTGCTCCAGAAACCCATCTTGTACACACTCCAGGAATTCATACTCCACAGCATTAGTGCTAATTAGGTTTAACCAATCTGTATGTAATTGAAGTCACCCATTATTACTGTACTGCCCATGTTACATGCAGCTCTAATTTCCTGATGTATACTGTACCCAACATTACCACTAGAGTTCGGTGACCTATAAAAAATTAGCACAAATTTTTGCTGCCCCTTGCTGTTTCTTAAACTGATACTACATCTTGTTCCTCTGATCAAAGATCCTCTCACGAATGTACTGATCTCCTCCTTTGTTAGCAACGTTACCTCACCTCCTTTTCCCCTCCTCCTATCCTTCCTAAATGACAAATATCCCAGAATGTTCAGTTCCCAGTCCTGGTCACCCTGTAACCATGTCTCTGTCATGGCAATAAAATCATACACATTTCCCACTGTTTGTGCCTTCAAATCATTTACCTTGTTGTGAAATAGGAGTGGTCATGAACAGGGAGAGTTGGTGTAAGCTGTGGGAGCAGGCTGGTAGAGGATCTTTCTCTTCTGGAGACGGGACTAAACTTTCCTGCAACCAACTGTTCAGATCAAAGCTTTTCAGTCCTGCCACATGCATTTGTGAATGATGGTGAACAATTAAACAACTAACCAAAGGAGGCGGCTCCTCAATGATGAGAAGCCCAACACATCAGTGCAAAAGACAAGGATGAAACATGAACAATCTTCAACCAGAAGTGCTGAGTGGATGATCCATCTTGGCCTCTTCCTGAGCTTTTCAGCACAGCCAAATTGAAGTAATGGGGATCAGGGGAACACACTCCACTTGTTGGAATCAAACATGGCATAAAGGAAGATGGTTGTGATTGTTGGAGGTCAATCATCTCAGTCCCAGAACACAGAGTAAGAGTCATTTATGGCACAGAATGAGGCTACAACCCATTAAGTCCATGCTGGCTCTCCATGGAGCTATCCAGTCAGTCACATTCTCCTGCTCAATCCCCGTCACCCTGCAAATTTATTTCCTTCACGTGGCCATCCAATATCCTTTTGAAGTCATTGATCCTCTTCACTTTCGCCATCATTGTGGGCAGCAAGTTCCAAGTAATTACCATCCACTGCGTAAGAAAATTCTTCCTCATATTTCCCCTGCATCTCTTGTCCAAATCCTACAATCTGTGTCCCTAGTCCTTGTACCACTAGTAGAAGAAAACAATTTTTCTTTGTCTAACTTATTTCAGCTTGCCATAATCTTGTTCTCAGGAAAACAATCCCAGCATTTCTAACCAAAAGCTGTAACTAAAATCCCCTAACCCTGGAACCATTCTGGGAAATCTTTGCATCTGCTGAAGGCCCCTCACACCTTCCTAAAGTGTGTAACCAGAACTGGAAGCAATGCTCCAGTTGGAGCCTAACCAGAGCTTTACAAAGATTTAGAATAACTTCCCTGCTTTTATACTCAGTGCCTGTACCTATGAAGCCTGTTATGATCAAGGTGGGAGTAATGCACTGTTGATTCAGTCCCACTACACCAGAGGTCACAGCATATTAGTAACATTTTATAACAGTTTCTGAAGGATAATAAAATAATTGAGGTAATCTTCTGGTCGTATTTTCCTGGATCAGTGAGGTGTCCCAGAGTCGAATAGTCAGATGCCATTTGATGTCTCTCCAGGTGAAATTAATGAATAAACTATAGTGGGTAGGCATTCAAAGTAGTTCATCTGCAGCAGGCATCACATAGATCTTTCAGCAATAGGCTGTAGCAAAAGGTCTATTTAAGTTTTAAAGTAGCACAGTGGCGCAGTGGTTAGCACCACAGCCTCACAGCTCCAGCGACCCAGGTTTAGTTCTGGGTACTGCTTGTGCGGAGTTTGCAAGTTCTCCCTGTGACCCCATGGTTTCCTCCAGGTGCTCCGGTTTCCTCCCACATGCCAAAGACTTGCGGGATGATAGGTAAATTGGCCATTGTAAATTGCCCCGAGTGTAGGTAGGTGGTATGAGAATTGTGGGAAAGTGGGGATGTGAGAGGGAAATGGGATTAACGTAGTATTAGTATAAATGGGTGATTGTTGGTTGGCGCGGACCCGTTGGGCTGAAGGGCCTGTTTTGGTGCTGTATCTCTCTCTGACTCTAACAGTAGAAACTTTCTTGAGATTTCAGGAACTTCGAAAAATGCAAAAGTCAACAGGCCTTCCCCACAGAACACAACAACTATGTAACTTAGTCTGGAGGCAGGGATTCTTGACTGGAGGCAACAGAAACTTGCCCCACTCAAAATACAGGCTTCCTTTCACCAAAGCAGGGTTTCTCCACAGAGTGTAGCAAATCCTTGTTATTTCTGATTCTCTACCTCTCTATTCAGGCATAAATAGCAACAAGGGTTTTTGCTCCCATACATTAGATTTTTGCAACTCCTTCAAAGTTCTTTTGACTTCATGAAGAGATTAACCTTTTACTTAATACAGGAATAATTCTTAAAGAGAACGTTTTCTCAGGGCTGTATTCCTGGCAAGTTTCCAGCAGTAACTGTTAGCTGCTCACAGCTCCCCTGTTTTTTTTTTCACACTGCCAAAATGAAACTGAAAGCCTTTTCAATAGGAGTCACAAGACCATCATAAAATATTCCTGTTGCTTTGAAACACATTGCCCTGCAGCCTGGACTTTCAAATACCACAATCCCTCCAGTCACTGTTCACAGAAAATAGCAACAGGTCTTAAAGGCACACAGATCTCTTAGTTTTTTTTGAAAAATCAAAACTCTTATGGCAAAATCAAGATCCCATCAGTGTGACTGATCACTCTCAGTATGCCCCCCCACCTTCAAACATCAATTCACATGTACCCCCAGGTCCCACTCTTCCTCCACACTCCTTAAATCTGTGCCATTAAGACAATATTGCCTCTCTCTGTTCATTCTGATAAAATGCATCACCTCACACTTGTCAATATTAATATCGATCTGCCGTCTCTCTGGCCATTCTGCTAGCCTATCTGTGTCCTGCTGCAGGTGGTCCATGTCATCCTCACTGTTTGCCACACCTCCAAGTTTCGTTTCATCTGCAGATTTGGAGATTCTACTCTGTATTCCAAGATCCAAGTCATTTATATATAGCAAGAAAACCAGTGGCCCAGCACTGACACTTCGGGAACACCACTGTCTATCATCCTCCAGTTTGAACATCAGCAATTTACTATGACCGGCTGTGTTCTGTCTTGAAGCCAATTTTTTATCCAATTGGACATTGACTATTCCATGAGCCTCAGTTTTATTAGCCAGCCTTTTATGTGGTACCTTATCAAATACTTTCTTAAAATCCATCCAAGCAACATTCACGAGATTCTTTTAATCAACCTTTTCTGTCACTTCGTCAAAAAATTCAATTTTTTTGGTCAAGTATAATTTCCCTCTTACAAATCCATGTTGGCTTTCCTTAATTAACTCACATCTCTCCAGGTGTCTGTTGAAATTTTCCTCATTATTGTTTCTAAAACCTTATCCTGATGCTAAACTGACTGGCCTGTAGTTGCTAGGACTCAGCTTTTCCCCTTTCTTGAATAAGGATGTCACATTTATCACTCTCCAGCTCTTCCATTAGCTCCATCTCCAAATTTATTTGCAGCCTGGGATGCAAGCCATCCTGACTTATCTAACCAAGCATAGTCAGCCTTTTTACTGCCTCCCCTGCCTCATTTTTTATCCTCTACTCTCTCCACTTCTACCTGTATTTTGTCAGATTTCACTTCCTTAGTGATCCCTGATACAAAGTACTCATTAAGTATATAAGCCTTGCCCTGCACCTCTCAACATATATTCCCCTCTTTGTCCCTAATAGGCCCCACTCCACCTCTTACTATCAGCTTACATGCTGGTGGAAAATGTTTGGGTCCTCTTTTATGTTGACTGTCATTCTATTCTCATATTCTCTCTTTGCCAGTCTTATTTTCCTCTTCACCTCCCCTCTCAACATATTGTATTTGGCCTGGTTCTCACTTGAAGAATTCACCTGACATGCATCATGCACCTTCTTTTATTCTGGGAAGGTACTGCCCTCGAATGTGGACATTTGAGTATTCGAGCACAGAAAACCTGTAATGAAGTTTTGAAGTTATTGTTAGGGATCAATTTTGTTTCCTGCTTCTAATTGCCTGTTTGTCTTTTTGTTTAATCCCAGATGTGAGTCCCCAAATTTCTGTTACAGTAAAGTGAGGAGGGGTTGAAAAGCTTCCCTCTTTTCCCTCTCCTTGTTTGACCACAATGGATTTAATTCTTTTTTAAAGTGGATGTCATGGCCAATTCAGTAGGTGTTTGATTCCTTACTTGCTATGATCAAAACAAGAACCAACTGGAGAGATTTTCTTGAGTTCACAAAGAAAAAGGTTAACATTATTGTACCTAAACTGAACTAATAAAATAATAAGCAATGCACCAACTTTCACTCACACACACACACTTGCACGCACCCACTCGAGGTTTCCACACACACATTTAGGTGATCGAGTGGGGTACGATAGATTGGTTAAGTTAGAGTCCATAGAAAAAAGGCATATGCAATCTGTGACGTTTGATAATTCAGCTGGCTTCAAGCTGAATTTGGTGGTCCTGAGGCTTGTAGTTTGAAGAGGTAGGTGACTGGTTTGGTGAGTCTCTTGGAGATAGCGATGCAGATGATTTTCTTCAAAGGTTTTCTGGTTGTAGCTGCAGTATGCAAATGTGGACAGTCACCGGGCAGGATTTGAAAGTTTTCTAGCTGGAATGGAGAGAGAAAGAGGAGGACCTCCCACTTGGGTCTGCATGTGTCAGAGTCCAGTTGTTTTTTGCTTCTCGACTGCAGAAAGACACAAGCTTAAAAGCACAGATGGGGGAGGGGCTTGTCACATGACAGTCACTCAGTAATTCAAAACATAGCAGTTAGCAGTATTTCTCTCTTGTTAAAAAGGAAAAGAACAAACAGTTCCCTTAAACATCCTGGGTCTTTGTTCTTTCTGGGAAATGCAGCCATTTCCGCTCCCTCCTCACAGCCCTTTGCATTGTAGGATACAGTGCTGCAAACTAGGCGATCATCTTAATATGCCAGCAAAGTCATCCTTTTAGCTGGTCTTTGCAAATGTCTTTTAAAAAATTATAAATTCAGATTTCCAGTCAGTGGATTAAAAAACATTATCATTTAACAAAGCACATTGGCATGACCATATCCTGGTATATTGAGCACCCAATCTTTGCCACTTTTCAGCCACATTTCCGTTATTGCGACTACATCATATTCCCATACTGCTATTTGTGCTTCTCACTCACTAACCTTCATCACCACAATTCATGCCTTTACACTCAGGCATTGTAATCCTGTCTTTGCATTCCTCGTAGTCCTTCTCAGTCCATCCCAACTAATATGGAACTATTCCCTTCTTCTTTTTGACTACTATATGCTGGTGCCCGTCCCTCTGCCAATTTAGTTTAAACCCTCTCCAACTACACCAGTGAGTCTCCCTGCGAGGACTTTGTTCTCAGTCCTGGTGAGGTGCAAGCAGCTTCTTTTAAATCGGTGCCTTCTGCCTGTGAACTGTCCCCAATGCCCCAAGAAATTGAAGCCCTCCCTCCTGCACCAATCTTCAAGCCATGTATTGATCCTCCCTATCTTCCCATTTCTACTCTCGCTAATCAGTGGCACTAGGAGTGGCACATGGGGTGGCGCAGTGGTTAGGGCTGCAGACTCACAGCTTCAGTGACCCAGGTTCAGTTCTGGGTACTGTCTGTACGGAGTTTGCGAATTCTCCATGTGACTGCGTGGGTTTCCACTGCGTACTCTGGTTTCCTCCCACAACCAAAGACTTGAAGGTTGGTCGGTAAATTGGCCATTGTAAATTGCCCCTCGTGCAGGTAGGTGGTAGGAGAATTGTAGGGATGTGGTAGGGAATATTGGATTAAATGTAGGATTAGTATAAATGGGTGGTTGTTGGTCAGCACAGACTTGGTGGGCTGAAAGGCCTGTTTTAGTGCTGTATCTCTAAGCTATTGTTATCAAGCTAATACTCTTTATCATCCTCGCTAGCTCTTGAAAATCTGACCACAGGACCTCAATACCAGCCTTTGCTATGTTGTTGCTACTTCTGGCTCATTCCCTTCCCCTTCAGAATATCCTGCACCCTCTCCAAGATATAGTTTACTCTGGCACGAGGGCGGCAATACACAGGGGGGCGGAATTAGATTAGATGAGAGATACAGCACTGAAACAGGTCCTTCGGCCCACCGAGTCTGTGCCGAACATCAACCACCCATTTTATACTAATCCTACACTAATCCCATATTCCCAACAAACATCCCCACCTATCCCTATATTTCCCTACCACCTACCTATACTAGTGACAATTGAAAATGGCCAATTTACCTATCAACCTGCAAGTCTTTTGGCTTGTGGGAGGAAACCGGAGCACCCGGAGAAAACCCACGCAGACACAGGAACTCTCGATAACATTTAAAGAAATGCTTGTCTGACCTCCTGACTATGGAATCCCCAATAACAACTTGATTTCTGCCCTTTGCTGCTCCCTCCTGTACAGTCCCATGCCCATTGGTGCCTCCTTCAAGGTGTCGTCACTCCCAGCAGTCTCCAAAGCTGGTTTGTGAGTCGCACACACCCCGAAGAATCTTGCATTTTCTGCCTCTTCCTAACCTTCTGAATGGCCACCCACCCTGAACTCCTACTGCCTGTGGGGTGACCAGCTCCTGGAGCATACAATCCAGGAAACTCTCCTGCTCCCTGATGCTCCGCGGTGATTCCAGCAGTCCCTCAAGCTCGGAAATCATAAGCTCGATCTGAAGCTATAGACATGGTTGCCCAAGACTCATGAAGTGTCCTGAAGTTCCCACATGGAACAGGAATTGCAAGCAACAGGTCATAGCTGCCCATCCATGATCGAAACAAAAACCCGCTCTTCCCTTTTTGAACAAACTATTTAGTAGCCTGTTTTAACTATCAATTGTAATTAATACCTCTGGTCCTGCTCTGTGCTTATACTCGTATTACAACACTTAGTTAATTTTCCAGCTCCTAATTCAAACCAGTACGGCACCACCCCACCCCCCACCCCTTGCTGGTCTCCCCTTATGATGAACAGTCACTACCAAGGGGCTGATGCTGTAACTGATGCTGAGATCTGCTCCCTTAGGTTTGAGAATGTATCAGGATGGAAGTGGGACAATATTAATCAGGCACTTTCCACCTGTCAGTGAAAACAGAATAGATTTCCACTTACTCAAGGGAATATGAATCAAAAAATGAGAAAGGAATCGACTTCACACATTATTCCATTTACAATCAGTTGAAAGTAAAATCAGTTGGGATGATTTATCACCAATTACAACGTTATATCATTAATCTTATCCAGCAAACCTTAAATGATTCTTAAAGCCATGTCGACACCATATATCAATTAAGCAGCTCCTGCCCGGCGTGCACAATGATAATCAAGGTGGAGGAACAGACCCTTCATCAGGAATAAAACCTGCCTGATTATCCTCCTCTTAAACTCAATGTAATGAATATCATGAAACATTTTTTCATGTTTGCACTTGCTGCTGTTCAATATTCAGTCCGTTAACACCTTTTCTGTACTAATGCTTTGTCTTTCAACACACCATTAACATATTGTTTACCTTTGCTCCATGACCTTTTGGTCAGCTATGTGGCCTTGTCCAATCTACACCTTCTCCTTTGTTATCTCTTGCCCCACCCCCACCTCACTTGCTTATAACATGTGACATTTTTAATATTTGTCAGTTCCGAAGAAGGGTCACTGGCCCGAAACGTTAACTCTGCTTCTCTTTCCACTGATGCTGCCAGACCTGCTGAGTGGTTCCAGCATTTCTTGTTTTTATTTCAGATTTCCAGCATCCGCAGTATTTTGCTTTTATTGTAATGAACATCAGGCTGTTCTGTAAAGGAAGTGCAATCTTTCTTCATCACTTTTTATTCCACCGCCCTCTTCAGGTGCTGTTTAATACCCAGATGGTAAAGAATAAAATCTACTCCCAGGAGTCAATGCAGAGAGCAGACTGTTCATCAAATAAATCATCCAGTAACATTATCGAGGGAACAATGTACTTTCAATCACACAGCAAGCAGAATAAACTGAATACATACAATTGTTGGATATGGAAACTTGAATAATAAAGGCAGTGTTTACAGTTAAATATCATCTACATATTGAAATAGAGATATGGTCACTTACAGGGAACCCAACAGCAACTGACAATCAGGAGCAGAGTTAATGCAGGTACAGTATTAATACCTGGGCATAAAACTTACCAGGGACACCAATAACGGCGAGGGTGGGAAAATAAATATCCCCAAAATCCAGAAGAATCTGAAAGACCAAATCTTCAAGTGTATAAATCTGATTCATTCTTTCCATTTCTGCAGAACATTAATCCCAGTTTGTGCTGGAGACCAAACTCTTTCTGACTCTGTAACTGAGCGAAGACCCTTATGTCAGGCAGGAGAAATCCCCATTGACATAATTATGAGGCAAGGAGGCTGACATTACTGACAGTGACTGAACAAAAAGATTCCATTAATCTCTTTTACACAACACATTGTAATATCATAAATTATATTTAGCCAGATATTGCACAATGGAAAGTGAATCTCCCCAGAGTCCAGGGAAGAACAGACTGGGTGAAATCCACAGTCTGACAGCATTGGGTGCAGTGAGAACAGATTTATTTACAGGTTTTCCGATATTTCTGTGAGAGAATGTGTTCTGTAATTTCAGAGAATTTCTATCCAATTCACAGGATGGACTTTAAACTCAGCCAGTGAGACCAGACCATGTGGTACAGCCCCTGAGAATATTCCTTGCTCATTTCTGGAGATCCAGCTCACATATCATTCTATTTCCATCGCCCTTAAGACTCCAGGAGGTGATGGTGTAATGGTAATGTCACTAGACTAGTAATTCAGAGCCCAGGCTAATGCTGTGGGAACACGGGTTTAAATCCCATAACAGCATGTAATGAAACTTGAATTCAATTAATAAATCTGGAATTAAAAAGCTAGTCTAATGGTGAGCATGAAACCCTGTTGATTGTCTTAGAAACCCGCTTGGTTCACTAATGTCATTTTGGGAAGAAAATCTGCTGGCCTTACCTGGTCTGGCCGACATGCGACTCCATCCCCACAGCAATGTGGTTGTCTCTTATAAGCCCTCTGAAAATGGCCTAGAAAGACACTCAGTTACATCAAACTGCAAGCACTGTTGGTTTACATATAGCCCAATGAGAGCAATGGTTCAAGAAGGCAGCTCACCACCACCTTCTCAAGGGCATTTAGTGTTAGGCAATAAATGCTGGCACAGCCACTGATGCCCACGTCCCACGAATGAACAAATTCACTCTCACGTATTTCTTATACATATTCTCTCACTTCAAGAGGCAGAGTCACATTCCAAGGAATCCCCACCAAACAATGACCTAATTCCTGAATTTTGACCGAGGATCTTAGTAATGTGAAGAGAGGAGAGAAATTGGGATGGTTCCCCATAGAACAGAGACTAGTTCGTGTCGATTTAACAGAGACGCTCACAATCATGAGGGATTGTGAAAGAATCGAGGGGGAGAAACTGTTTCCACTGGCAGGACACTGATTTAGAACAATTGGCAAAAACAATCCAGGGAGGAAAAGAGGAGTAATTTGATGCACTGATTTGTTGTGAGCTGGACGGCAGTATCTGAGAAAGTAGGAAGCAGATCCCATCGTAACTTTCCAAAGGAAGTGGATATATATTGAAAAGGAGGTATTTGCATGACGATGGGGAAATAGCAGCAGAGAGGTAATAGAGTGACACAGCACTGAAACAGGCCCTTTGGCCCACCAAGTCTGTGCCGACCATCAACCACCCATTTATACTAATTCTACATTCATCCCAATTACCCTGCCTTCCCTCAATTCTCCTCCCTACACGAGGGGCAATTTACAACGGCCAATTTACCTGTCAACCTGCAAGTCTTTGGCTGTGGGAGGAAACTGGAGCACCCGGCAGAAACACATGCGGTCACAGGGAGAACTTGCAAATTCCGCACAGGCAGTACCCAGAACCAAACCTGGGTCACTGAAGCTATGGTGCTAACCACTGCGCCACTGTGCCGCCCCATAATAATTGAATCTCTCTTTCAAAAAGATGGCACAGACTTCTTCAGCGTGGAATGCTAAAATGACTGTCGAAACAGCTACGATTTGCATTTGTATAGTACCTTCCACATAATAAAAACATCCTAAGGCTTTGCATCTCAGCATTTTAAAACCACATTTGACACTGAACCACATAAGGAGATATTAGGTCAGATGACAAAAAACTTGGACAAAGTGCGAGGCTTTAAGGATTGTTTTAAAGGAGGAAAGAGAGGTGGAGAGGCAGAGAGATTAAGGGAGGGAATTCCACATTTTAGGGCCTAAGCAGCTGAATGCATGTCCATCAATGGTGGAGCTATTAAAATTGGGAATGTTCAAAAGGCCAGAATTAGAAGTGCAGAGGTATCTTGGAGGGTTTATGGGCTGGTGAAGATTACAGCGATAGGGAGTGGTGAGGCAATGGAGGGATTTGAAAGCAAGGATGAGGATTTTAAAATCAAGACATTGCTTGAGAGGGAGTCAATGTAGATCAGCGAGAACAGGGGTGATCGGGGAACAGGACTTGGTGCAGGTTCGGACTCAGGCAGCAGGGTTTTGGATGACCTCAAATTTAAGGAGAATAGAATGTGGAAGACCTGTCAGGAATGTGTTGGAATGATCAGTTCGAGAGGTAACAAAGGCATGAATGAAGGTTTCAGATGAGCTGAGGCAGGGGCTAAGTTGGGTGGTGTCACAGAGGTGCAAACAGCCATGGGTCCTAGCTCTGCTGCTTTTTTGTGGGATATGTGCAACATTCCTTGTTCTGATGAAAGGTCACAGACCTGAAACATTAAGTCTGTCTCTATCTCCACAGATTCTGCTGACCTGGTGAGTATTTCCAGCACTTTCTGTTTTTATTCCTTTTTCCAGTGTGACTCGGACCCTCTCGCTCACCTCTTTTTCTGGTACATTGATGATTGTATCAGTGACGGTTCCTGCTCTCATCCTGAACTGCAAAACATCATCAACTTTGCTTCGAAGTTCCACCTTTCTTTCACCTTCACATGATCCATGTCTGACTCTTCCCTTCCCTTCCTTGACTTCTCTGTCTCCATTTCTGGGTATAGGCTTTCAACAAATATTTATCTGAAGCTCAGTGACTCCCACACCTACATCAACTGCACTTGCTCACACCCTGCTTCCTGTCAGGAATCCATTCTATTCTCACAGCACACCATCTCCATTGCATCTGTTCTGATGACATAACCTTCCAGTGCTTCTGATATGTCTTCCTTTTCTCCTGAACCAAGGATTTCGCCACCATGAATAACCGGAGCCTCAACCGTGTCTGTCCCACTTCCAGCACATCTTCTGTCAGTCCTTCCCCTCCTTCCCAGAGACATGATAGGGTTCCCTCTGTCCTCACCTTCCACCCTACCAGCCTCTGTATTCAATGGATTATCCTTCACCGTTTTTGCTAGGTTCAGTGTGAAGCCACTACCAATCATATCTTACTTTCCCCTTTCAGCATTCCGAGGGGACTGTTTTTCCCACTACACTCTGCTCCGCTCCTCAATAACCCCCAACACCACCTCCCTTTCACACAGCATCTTTCTATGCAAGCACAGGAGATGTAAAACCTGCTGTTTTACCTCCTCTCTCCTCACCGTCCAAGATCGCATAACACTCCTTCCAGGCGAGACAGTGATTTTTGTGTACTTCTTTCAATTCAGTAAACTGTGTTCACTGCTCACAATGTGGTCTGCTCTACATTGGAGAGACTGAACACAGGTTGGGTGATCGCTTTCCAGGACACCTCCATTCTGTCTGCAAGTGTGACCCCGAGCTTCCGGTCGCCTGCCATTTTAATTCTCCATCTTGATCTCACACTGACCTCTCTGTCCTTGGCCTACTGCAGTGTTCCAATGAAACTCAATGAAAGCTCGAGGAACAGCATCTCATCTTTTGATTAGGCACTTTACAGCCTTCCAGAATCAACAATGAGTTCAACAATTTCAGACCATAATCTCTGCCCCTTTTCTTTTTTCTTTTCTTTGCATGTTTTGGTCTTACTGATGTAAATGTCTTGTTTTTGCTTTCTGACAGCAGCTGTTCATCATTCTATCATACATACCTTGTTTCGACAGATCTTTTGTTTCTTTACTGGTCCCATGACAACTCCCTTTGGCCCTGCTGCACCAACTCTTTTCTCATTTAATCTCTCCTGTCTTCCACATTATCACAGACGATCTATTTTGTTTCTTTTCAACCTTCCCCGTTTCACCTGCTAAAAACCTATAACATTTCTAACTTTCCCAGTTCTGATGAGAGTGGGGAGGTGTTGGAGGAGGATGCTGTGGTCAACTGTGTCAAAGGCTGCAGACAGTAGAGAAGGACAATTAGGGATAGAAAATCTTTGTCACAGTCACATAGGATGTCACTTGTAACTTTGACAAGAGTTGAGTTGATACTATGGCAGGGGTGGAGGCCTGATTGGTGAGATTCAAACATGGAGTTCCGGGAAAGATGGGCACGGATTTGGGAGATGACAATCCTTCAAGTACTTTGGAGAGGAAAGGAGGTTGGATATGGAGTGGTAGTTTGCAAGTACAGTGGGGTGAGGGTTATTTTTTGAGGAAAGGGATAAAACTGCAGATTTGAAGGAGAGAAGGAATCGTTAACGATATTGTCGAACATGGGGACCAGGAGCGGTTATTGGCTGGTCAGCAGTTTATTGGAATAGGGTCAAGGAAGCAGAAGGTGGGTCTCATGGACAAGATGAACTCAGCAAAGGAACGAGGAGAGATAGGAGAGAACCAGAGAAAGATGTGAGTTGTTCAGAGCTAAGGCAGTGGGGAGTTTAGAGGAGGTTTGTCCTGGTGGGTTAGTGGAAAGGAGGAACATGGCGGAGGCAGCTGATCAGATGGTCTCACTCACACTTCCTCGCACTTATTGTTGGAGGTGAGGGTGGAGGAGACAGGGGTGTAAGATATTATAAATTGTCGGGGTTTAATGCTCATCTCAGATGGAGCCCAAGCTGGGACAGCGACATGAGAGTAGGGTGATCGAGGAGTACTGAAAGGTTTGGGTAGGGAATTGAGAGTACCTGAGAGGGGAGAAGTGAAAGTAGGCAGGACGATAGAAGAGAGGCATCTAGGAGGGGTAAAAAGAAACTAAGTTAAAAAGAAAGAACAAAGAGTGATGGGCTCGGGTCCAGGGTGGCAGCTAAAATACACATTCGAATGGACTCAGGGAAGCCTCAAGTTACATGGATCTGTTTATATAAAAATTAGGGAACATAAGTACCTGCCAATAGACGAGAAATGGAAGATAACAGGAAAGAGTCCAGAGTTAAAGACAGAGGTCCTGTGAGGGGATAACGATGATTGAGACAGGGTGGAGTCAGCACAGAACATCATGAACTGTTGTCGAGTTCGGAGACAGGAAAAGCAAGTGAAACCCAGAAGCTATTTGAGGGTCAGATTATTGCCTATATATGGATTACAGCCGACATATAGACTGTATGGCCAGACTTCCAAATAAAATTCTAGATATTGAATCAGTATTGGAGCTTGTGATATGAAGTCATTTCTCAGGATTATGTTGAATACTGAAGCACTCACCCAGACTTCGTAAAAGTCAGTACAATCACACTTTGAGAATTCCAGTTAATGTTGGCTCGTTCATGAGAAATACTGAATAAATTTTGCTTTCTATGAATACTTCGTTTTTCTTCATGGGATCATCAATGGCAAGGCCAGCCCTTATTGCCCATCCTTAATTGCCATTGAGAAGGAGGTGGTGAGCTGCCCTCTTGAATCGTTGCAGTCCATGTGGTGTAGCTGCTCCTTCAGTGTTGTAAGGGAGCGAGATCCAGAATTTTGACCCAGTGACAATGAATGAATCGTGATATGGTTCCAAGTCAGGATGGTGTGAGACTTGGAGGGGAACTTGCAGGTGATGGTATTCCATGTGCCTGCTGCCCTTGTTCTTCAAGGTGGTAGAGGTTGTGTATTTGGAAAGTGCTGTCGAAGGAGCCTTGGCAAGGTGCTGCAGTGCATCTTTTAGAGGGTACACAATACTGTTACTGTGCAATGGTGGTGGAGGCAGTGAATGTTTAATGTGTTGGATGGGGTGTTGATCAAGCTGACTGTTTTGTCTTGGATGGTATCAAGCATCTTGAGTGTTGTTGCAGCTGTGCTCATACAGGCAAGTGCAGAATGTTCCAACCCACACCTGACATGTGCTTTGTCAATGGTGGACAGGATTTGGGGAGTAAGGAGGTGAGTTACTCACCACAGAATTCCAGCCTCTGACTTGCTCTTGTAGCCACAGTATTTATATGACTGGTCCAGTTAAGTTTCTGATCAATGGTGACTGCTCCCCTCCCCCACCCCCAGGATGTTGATGGTGGGAAATTCAGCAATGGTAATGATGTTAAATCTCAAGCTGAGATGGTTCGATTCTCTTTTGTTGGAAATGGTCATTGCCTGGCATTTGTGTGACATGTATAAGCCAATGCATTATTTACCTGAACTGTATTAATCACTCTTTATCATGTAAACCGTGCTTTTATTTCTTTCATATTAATGAATGTAAGCTGGCTGTGGTGGAGTCCTGTGGGCAGAGTTTATCTCATGATGGTAGGAAGATGGAGCTATGAAGGGGGAATTCTGACTGATGACATTATTACTGGGACAGTTTTAACTAAAACAGACAGGTTGCACAATGTTCAGCACCATTCACAACTCCTCAGATACTGAAGCAGTCCATGTAGAAATGCAACAATTCTTGGACAATATCGAGGCTTGGGCTGATAAGTGACAAGTAACATTCACGCCATACAAGTGCCAGACAATGATCATCTCCAAAAAGATAGAATCTACCCATCTCCCGTTTACATTCAATGGCATTATGATCACTGAATGCCACACTATCAACATCCTGGGGGGTTACCATTGACCAAAAACATAACTGGAGTAGCAATATAAATACCACGGCTACAAGAGCAGGTCAGAGGCTTGGAATTCTGCAGTCTGTAACTCACCTCCTGACTCCCCAAAGCCTGTCCACCATCTACAAGGCACAAGTCAAGAATGTGATGACATACTCGCCACTTGCCTGGATGGGTGATGCTCCAACAACACTCAAGAAGCTCGTCACTATACAGGACAAAGCAGCCCACTTGATTGGTACCCCATCTAAAGACATTCACTCCCTCCACTACCGATGCACAGTGGCAGCATTGGGTACCATCTACAAGATGCACTGCAGCAACGCACCAAGGCTTCTTAGAGAGCACCTTCCAAACCCAGGACCTTGACCTCCGAGAAGGACAAGGACAGCAGATATGTGGGAACACCACCACCTGAAAGTTTCCCTCCAAGCCACACACCATCCTGACTTGGAACTATATCGCCTTTCCTTCACTGTCGCTGGGTCAAAATCCTGAAACTGCCTTCCTCACATCGCTGTGGGTATACCTACACCAAATGGACTGCAGAGGCTCGAGAAGGCAGCTCACCACCACCTTTTCAAGGGAAATTAGAGAAGGGCAATAAATGCTGGCCTCGCCAGCGACTCCTAAATCCCAGGAACAAATAAAAAAACACACACAGGCATGTCAGGACATGTCCCTGAGGTGGTGAATTGCCACAGACACTTTGCCTACAGACAATGGCCACTCGAGAATGTGTGAATGGCCTTCTTCCTGCTCCAGGATACAGTAATCACACCCATTATTAGCATGCAACTGGAGACACACTACCCCCCCTACCCCACTGCTGGGATATGACCAAGTGGGGGTTGGTTCTGAAAGGCTAAGGTGTGATTATTAATCCAATCGGATGATCCAATTTGAAGTATTACCTGATATGCCATGGGCCAGGGTCAGGAAGTTGTATAAAGTCACAGCCCTCAAGGACATTGTTACTGCAGTCGGTAGAGTGACCTGGTCAGCCATTCTGAAGTCATGACTGGAGATCTCTTGAAGGACTGTCCACCTGAGACTGACCCGAGCTTGCGGGATTCTGAAGCAACCAGTGTCATTGTGAGCATGTACCGTTGCTTAGAGATTTAATAAAGGTGTATCACATTTACTGAAACAGTATCCAAGTCATTGTGTGCCATTGATATGAGGAGTAAAGACAAGAACCTTTAGACCAGAGAGGGGGTCTTACAAGTGGCGAGCCAGCCAGGAGTCTTGAAGATAAAGAAATGTCAGAAAATACTATGGATGGGTTTGTCACGAAGTGCGTGGCAGGGAAATTACCTCTTCAGCAGTCGGTGGGTTCGGGTTATCCTGGAGGGTGATGATCCGGTAGATGAGGCAGAACAGTGGACACAGGGGTCCACTTGTAAGCGGATCTTGATGAAGGCCCAGTTTGGCTGATGGCAGATCAGTGGCAGCACAGGAAAGATGAGGCTGACAAAACAAAATTCAAGCAGAAGCTGGAGGAGAGAGATAAAGAAGCTCAGTGAATGGGATGTGGTTATTAATGGGTTAATGAAACAGCGAGAGGAAGAGAGAAAGATGAGGAAAAAAGACAGTGAACAATTGGAGCTGGAAAGGGAGCGGTGGTTAATCAGAATGGGCTCCATGGGAAGCAGAGCAGTGCCATAGGGCAGACAGAGCAGAACAAGAGGCTGAGGACATGAAGGCTGCACCGTGTTATACATCAACAGCATAAAGAGAAAGGCATGAAAGCAGATCACACTGAGTGTCAGAGTGAGATAGAGAGACTGAGAGAGAAGTTCCAGGTGTACAGGGGTGTTGTGTGTGTGATGGGTGTTGGTGAGGTAAAGATTACAGAAGTAGAGGAGGAGGAGGATTCTGGTACTGATGAGGATGACCCGCCGGTACCGGACATGCAGGACAACGCTCGGCCAGAAAGTCTCCGGCCGCCTCTTGGCCCCTGTGAGATAACAGAGGTTTCTTCCTCCAGCTAACGACCATAATAGAACGCAACAAATAGTCAATCTTTACAACGTGAAGATGTATTTCTTCTGGATGGAGAAAACCTATTGACTCCTTTTACATCCTCGCACTTTCACAAGCCTGTGCTTCAGGCTCCAACATTCAAACCCACCCCTTCTCTCAGCTTATTCCTTCCACCATTAATACTGACAAACTTCCATTTCATTTCTCTCCAGCTAAGCCTCCTGTAACATTCACTTTCATGTTCTCAGACCTTTAACATTGCTCAGTCAGCACCGCTGTTCCTCAGGTGTTCATGTTCCATTCCATCATCCAAAAGCACAGTGTTAGTTTCCACGTGTACGCTAATAACACCCAGCTCTCCCTCACCATCACCTCTCTTGACTCTTCCACCCTTGTTAAATTGTCAGACTCCTTGTCCGACATCCAGTACTGGATCAGCAGAAATTGGTCTTGCTGACATACATTGGCTCTCGATCAAGCAGCGTCTGGAATTTAACATTTTCCTCCTTGTTTTCAAATCCCTCCATGGCCTCGACCCTCCCTATCTCTGTAATCTCATCCAATCCCAAAAACCTCCGAGATATCCACACTCCTCTAATTCTGGCCTCTTGAGCATCCTCGATTTTAATCGCTCCACCATCGGCGGCCATGCCTTCAACTGCCTGGGCTCTAAGCTGTGGAATTCCCTCCCGAAACCTCTCTGCCTCTCGACCTCACTTTCATCCTTTAAGACACTCCTCAAAACCTATCTCTTTTTTGAGATTTTGTTCTTCTGCCCGAAAATCTCCTTCTGTGGTTCGGTGTCAAATTTTGCTTTATAATTCTCCTGTTCAGCTACATGGGATATTTTATTATGTTAAAGATGCTATATAAATATAAGTTGTTGTTGTTTGTGCTTTCACTATAACAGTTTCCTGACAACACACAGCCTGCCTCAAGGACAAAGCTTCAGGCACAACTTTCTTGTGATCTTCTCACATCCAAGATCACTCTTTACTTTCCTTCACATGTGTTTTAAATTCTGCCGTTTCTGATCACAGCACATGGACATTTTAAAGACCTTTGACTCATGGCCAATCTCCTGGAATTGCTCCTTTTCTGTCACCAGCATTCTGTTCATTTATTCTCCATTTCTTTCAATCACACCTTTCAACAGATCGATTAAGATGAAGACAGGATGTTTTGGATCTTGCTGCACTGACCTAGCTTGACAAAATGGCACATTTGAGCCCTCATTGGCAGCTATGTAGCACTGCCCATCACTCATCCACCTCAACTGTTTAGAGAAACGTGCCAACTACCAGGTAAACAGAAGCCAGTTTTCACTTAGTATCCCCCGTATCACAATATTCCCCAAGAAAGTATCATGAGCTGCCGGGCCGCTGTCCCTCTAAAGGCCGGCTCTGCTTTCACAGCTTGTTCACCAAGTGGTCCCATGGATAGAAATGCATCTGGATTCCGGACACAAATGAACATTGGTGTGAATGGGACCTGTGTCCGCAGGAACAGCAGTGGGAGCAGAGCAAACCTAACGGCGTAATATTGAGAATGGATGTTCGATGAGGCAATGCTGCAGGAAAATAACAATGGAATGGAAGGAGGAAAGTAAAGGAGGGATATTGACTGTGAAAGGAGGAGAAGCTGGGAGAAGAGAAGGGTTTGAATTATGGAGCATCAAGCACAGGCATGTGAGAGTGTGAGGATTTGAAGGAGCAAATTGTTTTCCATGAGCAACAATTTGTTTCCAGTTGGAATAGATTGATTTTTCACTGTGTTCTGTTAACATGTGCAGCAGAGACCAGACGTTGTTGCAGCCACAACTCAGTGTACTGACCATTGTGTGATCACGGTGCTACACATCAGCTGTGGGAGTTGTGCACAAACCAAAGCAATATCACAAATGACACTACTGAGAAAAGAAGGATTTTTGGTGAAGTGGATCAAAGACAAACCAATTCTGGCCTTTCTGGCCCTCAAAACCACACCTCAGCAGAGCTGAGAGCCTTAACCTGCTCCTTCAATCACTGGGCCATGCCAGTTCTCACACTACTTTCAAGACGATTGTCCACATGCTCAGGAATCCTTAAGAATAACTTCATAATATTAATATTAACTTCTCCTTTAACTCCACACAAGAACACAAAAACACATGAAATAGCCGCAGAAGTAGACCATATGGCCCATCGAGCCTGCTCCGCCATTCAATATGATCACGGCTGATCTTGGGCTTCAATTCCACTTTCCTGCCCGCTCCCCATATTTCTTGATTGCCTGTGAGACCAAAAATCTATCTATCCCAGCCATAAATGTATTCAATGATGGAGGATCCACAATCCTCTGGGGTAGAGAATTCCAAGGATTCACAACCCTTTGAATGTAGTATTTTCTCCTCATCTCAATCCTGAATGATTGGCCCCTTATTCTGAGACTGTGTTCCCGTGTTCTGGATTCTCCGACCAGTGGGAACAATCTCTCAGCTTCTACCCTATCAAGCCCTTTCAGAATCTTGCATGTATCAATTTGATCGCCTCTCATGTTTCTAAACTCCAGAGAATTTAGGCCCAATTTACTCAGCCTCTCATCATTGGACAACCCCCTCATCCCAGGGACCAATTTAGTAAATCTTCACTGCACTGCCTCCAGTGCAAGTATACCCTTTCCTGAAGGCGGAGACCAAAACTGCAAGTAGTATTCCAGGTGCGGTCTCACCAAAGCCCTGTAGAATTTTAGTAAGATTTCTTTATCCTGTACTCCAATCCCTTTGCAATAAAAGCCAACATGCCATTTACCTTCCTAATAGCCTGCTGCACCTGCATGTTAACTTTGTGCACCTCCTTCAAATAAAAGGTGTTGCTGTGGGTAACTGCATGGGTCCAATTTATGCCTATCTTTTTGTGGGGTATGTTGAACATTCCTTGTTCCCGTCCTACTCAGGTCCCTCCCCCAACTCCTTTTCCAGTACATTAATAACTGTATCGGTGCCATTTCCTGCTCCCACCCCAAACTGGAAAACTTTATCAACTTTGCTTCCAATTTCCACCCTTCCCTCACATTTATGTTGTTATGACCAGGTGAGAAAGGTATCGGGGTCTTTTCAGTCTTTACCTGGTCTTATCGTAGCAGGATTTAATGTTAAACACACTGTGTTTTGAAATTCCACTTGGTGAATCCTTGTTCACCACTCTCCAATTATAAGGCAAAGAAATGAGCACAAACAGGCCTTCTTCGGTTTAAAGATGTAGAAGTGGAATTTACCAAAACTTTAACTTAAACTCTAATCGGGTTAATAACTATGGACACACGCCATGCCGCACGCTAGAATGCATAGGCAAATGGAGACTGAAAAGAGCAGAAGAAAAAAAAAGTAGAGAAGTTTGAGGCAATATCAGAAGAGTTTCTTGTTACTGTGCTTCGAGCTCACTGTAGTCCTTTTGTCGGTAGATCTTGCTTTTCATTGGGGCCCAGTATTCTTCTTAAACCTTGTTCACTATCGGAGACTTTTCTCTCTTGGGGTTCATGTGTCTTCAATGGGTCTTCAGTTCCGTGAGAACGATAGAAACATAGAAAATAGGAGCAGGAGTAGGCCATTCGGCCCTTCAGAGCTGCTCCGCCATTCAAAAAAGATCTTGGCTGATGGTCTATTTCAGTACCATGTTTCCGCTTTCTCCCCATATCTCTTGATCCCTTGGGCATTAAAAAATATATCTATCTCCTTGTTGAATATATTTCATGACTTGGCTTCCACTGCCTTCTGCGATAGAGAGTTCCACATGTTCACCACCCTCTGACTGAAGAAATTTCACCTCATCTCGGTTCTAAATGGCATACCCCATATCCTGTGACTGTGACCCCTGGTTCTGGACTCCCCAGCCATTGGGAACATCCCCCCTGCATCTAGCCTGTCTAGTCCTGTTCGAATTTTATCGGTTTCTATGAGATCCCCTCTCATTCTCCTGAACTCGAGTGAATATAGGCCCAGTTGATCCAATCTCTCCTCACATGTCAATCCTGCCATCCCAGGAATCAGCCGAGTAAATCTTCTTTGCACTCCCTCCATGGCAAGAACATCCTCCCTCAGATCAGGAGACCAAAACTGCACACAATACTCCAGATGTGGTCTCACCAAGGTCCCGTATAACTACAGTAAGACATCCTTGATCCTGTACTCAAATCCTCTTGCAATGAAGGTCAACATACCATTCACCTTCCTAACTGCTTGCTGCACCTGAATGTTTGCTTTCAGTGACTGGTGTACAAGGACACCCAGGTCTCATTGCACCTACCCCGTTCCAAATCTATCACCATTCAGATAATAATCTGCCTTCCTATTTTTACAAACTAAGTGGATAATGTCACATTTATCCACTATATACTGCATCTGCCATGCATTTGCCCACTCACCCAACTTGTCCAAATCACACTGGAGCCTCTTTGCATCCTTCGCACAGCTCATATTCCCCACCTCTCCCACCTCCTCCAGCTTTGTGTTGCCTGCAAACTTGGAAGTGTTACATTTAGTTCCCTCACCCAAGTCATTAATATATATTGTGATAAGCTGCGTCCCAAGCACTGATACCTGCGGTACCCCACTAGTCACTGCCTGCCGTCTGGAAAAAGACCCATTTATTCCTACTCTCTGTTTCCTGTTTGTCAACCATTTCTCAATCCATGCCAGTAATTACCCTCAATCCCATATGCTTTAATTTTACATACTGGCCTCTTATATTGTGGCGCAGCGGTTGACACTGCAGCCTCACAGCTCCAGCGAGCTGTTCAGTTCTGGGTATTGCCTCTGCAGACATTGCAAGTTTTCCCTGTGACTGCATGGGTTTCTGTCAGGTGCTCTGGTTTTCTCCCACAGCCAAAGACTTGCAGGTTGATAGATAAATTGGCCATTGTAAATTGTCCCTTGTGTAGGTAGGTGGTAGGAAAAATTGAGGGAAGGTGGGGAAGCAGTAGGGAATATGGGGTTAATGTTGGATTAGTATAAATGGATGATTGTTGGTCAGTATAGACTCGGTGGGCCATAGGGCCTGTTTCAGTGCGATGTGACTCTATGTGGGACCTTATCAAAAGCCTTCGGAAGATCCAAATGCACCACATTCACTGGTTCTCCCTAATCTTTGCTACTAGTTACATCCTCAAAAAATTCCAGTAGATTTGTGAAGCATAATTTTCCTTTCGTAAATCAATGCTGAATTTGCCCAATCCCATTTATGCTCTCGAGGTGTTCTGCTATCACATCCTTGACAATTGACTCGAGCATTTTCCACACTACTGATATAAGGCTAACTGGTCTGTAATTCCCTGTTTTTCTCTCCCTCTTTTTTTAAATTGTGGGGTTACATTTGCCAGCCTCCAATCTGTAGGAACTGCTTGAGAGTCTATAGAATTTTGGAAGATGACCTCCAATGTAGCCACTATTTCCAGGGCCACTTCCTTTCGTACTCTGGGATGTAGATTATCAGGCCCTGGGGATTTTTCAGCCTTTAACCACATTAATTTCCCTAGCACTTTTTTTACTAATGCTTGTTTCCTTTGGTTCCTCCCTCTCATTAGAACCTGAAATGGGAGCAGACAGTCCAGGAGCAAACAGCTTTCTGAGTTCAAATTTTTTGGAGCAAGTTCAAATTCAAAAACCTCCAGCAGCCAGTTGGCCATGTGACTAAACAGGTCTGTTCACGTCTGTTTGTGTATTCGGCCATCTTAGCAGTTAACCTTGAATGCAAGCCTCTCCACCTTCAATGTCTGGTGAACAAAAGTTCATTGTGGATTAGAGTGAAGCAGGGAGTGGCCCCTTTTTTCCTTTCCAAGCACTCCCTGTTACTATGAAAATGTCTTTCCAGTCAGGGACTTGGCAACCTCTTGTAATAGGCCTTCTTTTCTTCCCAGCAACAATTTTAAAATTTAATGTCCATGTGGTAAAATATTTGTGCCCCATTGTTGGCAGGTGGGGGCCTGGATGACAACATGGTCCATCTCTGACACTTCCTTTCCCTTCCTCGACTTCTCTGGCTCCATCTTTGAGGATAGACTGTCCACTAATATTCATTATAAGCCCATCGACTCCCACAGCTACCTCGAATATACTTCCTCACATCCTGCTTCCTTTAAGGACTCCATTCCATTCTCCCAATTTCTCCGTCTCCGAGGCATCTGTTCTGATGATGCAACCTTCCACAAAGCGGCTTCTTT
Organism: Heterodontus francisci; assembly: GCF_036365525.1. Lineage (NCBI taxonomy): Eukaryota > Metazoa > Chordata > Chondrichthyes > Heterodontiformes > Heterodontidae > Heterodontus > Heterodontus francisci. Next base: position 32,385,004 of record NC_090410.1, read on the forward strand.
TTCCTCAACCGAGGACTCCCCCTCACTGTGGTTGACAGGGCCTTCAACCGTGTCCAAGCCATTTCCCACACTTCTGCCCTCACACCTTCCCCTCCCTCCCAGAACCATGACAGGGTTCCCCTTGTCCTCACTTTCCACTCCACCAGCCTCCACATGCAAAGGATCATCCTCCGTCATTTCCGCCACCTCCAGTATGATGCCACTGCCAAACACATTTTCCCCGCCCCTCCCGTCAGTATTCCGAAGGAATTGTTCCTTCCACAATACCCTGGTCCACTCCTCCATTACTACCAACACCTTGTCCCCTTCCCACAGCACCTGCCCATGCAATCGCAGGAGGTGTAATACCTGCCTTTTTACCTCCTCACTATCCAAGGCTCAAAACACTTCTTTCAGGTGAAGCAGCGATTGACTTCTACTTCTTTCAATTTAGTGTACTGTATTCGCTGCTCGCAATGCAGTCTCCTCTACCTTGCGGCGACCAAATGCAGATTGGGTGACAGCTTTGCGGAACACCTCCGCTCAGTCATTAAACATGGCCTCCAGCTTCTGATCGCTTGCCATTTCAACATTCCCCACTACTCTCTTGCCCACATTTCTGTCTGGGCCTGCTGTAGTGTTCCAGCAAGCTCGAGTAACAGCACCACATTTTCCCGTTTGACATGCTACAGCTTACCGGAATGAACATTAAGTTCAATAATTTCTAGAGTATGACTGACCATTTTTTTTATTCTTAGTTTATTTTGTTTCAATTTTTTTTTATCATGTGCTTGTCTACTTTAAGGGTTAATCTCTCAAGACAAGTTGTTTTTCTGTTTACATCTAGCAATTAATTGAAATTCCTGTTTCAGCTAAGAGGTAAGTTAGGTTTCTTTCAGTTTTAAACAGGGGTATACTGATACTCTGAGAATCGCTGTCGCTAGTTCATTAGGTAGCTGGCTTAAACTGGTTTCTGAGCTGTAGCAGAGCTCTAGCAGAGCTGACACAACATTGTTTTCAGAGTATAAATTCAGGGGACTCTCACTGCTGCTTGTCTGCATTGACTGTTGCTGGAGGGCACAGAGAATTAAGGAAGTTTGGTAATTGAGGGAGTTCGGTAAGGAAGGAAACATTAATCAAGAAGAAAATAAATTTGAGTACACAAAGTGCAAAGTGGGTGTTTGGTGCATGAGCGAGGGGTTCCTTTCTTTCCTCCAGCTTTCTTTAGCCTCCAGTAACTGCCTCTGTCTTCAGTGCAGGAATAAAAGTTGATTGGTAAGTAACTGGTATTTTACTTCTCATTGTAATAAAACTTTTTAAAGGTTATGTTATGGCAGGTCAGCTTGGACAAGTGGAATGTACAGCCTGCAGTATGTGGATGTCATGGACACAGCACGTGTCCTGGACAAACACATCTGTAGAAAGTGTCACCGGCTGCAACAGCTTGAACTCTGGGTTTCGGAACTTGAATAGTGGCTGGAGTCACTGTTGTGCATCTGCGAGGCAGAGGACTACGTGGATAGCACATTTAGGGAGATGGTCACAATGCAGGTTAGGAGCATGCAGGCAGAGAGGGAATGGGTGACTGCCAGGCAGTCTAAGAGAACCAGGCAGGCAGTGCAGGAGTCTGGCTTACTAATCAGTTTTCCATTTTGGATACTAATGAGAGCGATGGTTCCACAGAGGAGTGCAGCCAGAGCAAAGTCCATGGCACCACGGGTGGCTCAGCTGCACAGGAGGGGAGGAAGAAGATTGGAAGAGCAATAGTGATAGGGAATTGGATAGTCAGGGGATCAGACAGACATTTCTGCAGCAGTAAACGTGACTCCAGGATGGTGTGTTACCTCCCTGATGCCAGGGTGAAGGATGTCATGGAGTGGCTGCAGGACATCCTTCTGGACAAAGGTGAACAGCTAGAGGTCACACTGTGGTTCACATTGGCACCAATGACATGGGTGGGAAGTGAGATGAGGTCCTGAAAGCAGACTTTAGGGAGTTAGGAAGGAAATTAAAAATCAGGACCTCCAAAGCAGTAATCTCAGGATTACTCCCAGTGCCACGTGCACGTGAACATAGGATTAGGAGAATTGACCGATTGAACACGTGGCTAGAGAATTAGTGTAGGAGGGAGGGTATCAGATTTTTGAGGCATTGGGACTGGTTCTGAGGAGGGTGGGACCTTTACAAGATGGACGGGTTACACCTTAACAGGACGGGAACTAATATCCTCGCAGGGAGATTTGCTGGTGCTGTTGGGGACAGTTTAAACCAGCATGTTAGAGGGATGGAAACCTGAGGGGTAGCTCAAATTGGAAGGAATTAAAGCTGGTAACAGGAGTTAGAAAAGTAGCAAGTGACATTAGAAGGCAGGTGAAACAAAGGCGAGAATCAACCAGGCTTAGAATGCAGAATGTCAAGAAGACAAGGTTAAAGGCACTCCACCTGAATGTACGCAGCATTCACAACAAGGTAGATGATTTACAGGCCCACATAGAGGTAAATGGGAATGATCTAATTGCCATAGAGGAAACTTGGTTACAGGGTGACCAAGACTGGGAAATGAATATTCAAGGGTATTCGACATTTCGGAAGGACAGGCAACAAGGAAAAGAAGGTGGTATTGCGCTGATAATAATGGATGGGGTCAGTACATTAATAAGGGAGGATCTCAGATCGGATCAACAAAATGTGGAAACTGTTTGGGTGGAGCTAAGTAACAGCAAACAGCAAACAGCAAACATTGGCAGGACTTGTTTATAGGCCATCAAACAGTAGTGGTAATATGGGGCATGGTATTAATCAGGAAATTAGAGAAGCATGTGGCATGGGTAATACAGTAATCATGGGTGAATTGAATCTGCATATAGACTGGGTAAACCTAATGAGCAGTAATGCTGTGGAGGGCAAGTTTCTGGAGTGTGTTAGGGATGGTTTTCTCCAGCAGTATGTTGAGGAACTGATTAGAGAGCAGGCAATTTTAAATCTCGTATGATGTAATGAGAAATGGCTAAGTAATGAATTAATAATCTTGTTGTAAAAGAACCTTTAGGGATGAGTGACCATTGTACGATAGAATTTTACATTATGTTTGAAAGTGAGGTAGTTCAATCTGAAGCCAAGGTGTTAGATTTGAACAAGCGAAATTCTGAAGGTATGAGGGGCAAATTGCCTGAGGTGGATTGGGAAAATACATTAAAAGGTATGACAGTGCATAGACAATGGATAGTCTTTAAAGAAATATTGCATATTTTACATCAACTATACATTCCTTCAAGGTGCAAAAAACCACAAAAGTAACGGCAGTCAACCGTGATTAACAAAGGAAGTTAAGGATTGTACAAGATTAAAAGAAAAGGCCTATAAATTTGCCAGAAATAGTAGTAAACCTGAGGATTGGGAGGATCTTAGAATACAGCAAAGGAGAACCAAGAAACTGATAAAGAAAGAGAGAATAGAATATGAATGCAAGCTTGCAAAGAATGTAAAAACGACCTGTAAAAGCTTCTACAGGTACATAAAAATGAAATATTTGGTGAAGACAAATATGGGTCCATTACAGGCAGGGTCAGGAGAATTTATAATGGGAACAGAGAAATGGCAGAGAAACTAAATGATTACTTTGTGTCTGTCTTCACTGTGGAAATTATGAAAAAATTTCCCAGAATTAGAGATCCAAGGGGTTAGTGGGAATGAGGAATTGAAGAAAATTAATATTAGTATTGGAGAAATTAATGGGGCTGAAGGTTGATAAGTCCCTATGTTGGTGAGGGGCTGCAAGAAATACAGAATCAGTTACAAACTGCTGGGATTGTTTGACCTGTCGTAACCTGGAGCTCAGACACTGGCCTGTGCTGGTAAAAAGCAGTTTGAACTAATTACTTTATGAGACAAGGCAAAGGATCAATCAAAGGAAAAGGGCCTTATTTGGACACAGTGTGAGACCGGGATCTTTGGGCCTGGGCCAATTACGAGAAGATGTGAACAAGGTGAGCAGTCTTAAGCCAACCGGAAAGACACAGCTCAGATTTGGAGAGATAAGCAATATGATAAGAAGAGAGCTTTTTGGACATAGAGCCAGCGAAAACTCCGGAGATCAACCATCGTGGAAGTGGAAGACCCTGCGTGAGCAACGCGGCGACGGCATAGAAGAGAAAACGGAATGCCTGGCCAGTGTTAACTCTCCCTTTTTCGGGTGTTATCCTTAAGTTTTCTGTGACTGAGTCAGGGAAAGGTCAGAGGAACCTAGTGGGTGTGCTTATTTTGTTATTAACTGTAAAACTCAGTTGGAGTTGCATGCTTTTGTCTAACTAAGTGTATAAGCCTTATTCTTACATTGTACAACAAAGAGAATAAAGTAAGTCGATAGTTAAAGAAAGGACTGAGTTTCCTCCTCTTTGTACTCAGCCATTAACTGTAGCTGTGGATTAAGCTGGAGGGTGGCTCTCTTGTAACCCGATATCCCCAAAGACCCAGCCTGAATTAAGAGGACTTCAGTCCCACGTGACGGCCAGGATCAAGTGGGTATAGGGAATAAAGGGGACAAGGGGGAGTTGACTCCGCGCCACGGTTTACACCCAGGACCTGACATTCTACATCCAAGAGTGTTAAAAGAGGTAGCCATGGAGATAAAGAATGCACTGGTGATCATCTTCCAAAATTCTATAGATTCTGGAACTGTTCCTGCAGATTGGAAGGTCGCAAATGTCACCCCACTATTTAAGAAGGGAGGGAGAGAGAAAACAGGGAATTACAGACCTGTTAGCCTTACATCAGTCATTAGGAAAATGCTAGAATCTATTCTAAAGGATGTGATAAATGGACACTTGGATAATAATGATCTGATTGGGCCTAGTCAACATGGATTTATGAATGGGAAATCATGTTTGATGAACCTGTTGGAGTTTTTTGATGATGTTACCAACAGAATTGATAAAGGGGATTTGGTGGACATGATATACTTGAATTTTCAGAAAGCTTTTGATAAAGTTCCACACAGGAGATTGGTTAGCAAAATTAAAGCACATGGGATAGGAGGTAATAAACTGGCATGGATTAATTATTGGTTAATGGGCAGAAAGCAGAAAGTAGGAATAAACGGGTCATTCTCGTATTGGCAGGCTGTGTCTAGTGGGGTACCGCAGGGATCAGTGCTTGGGCCCCAGCTATTCACAATATATATTAATGATTTGGATGTGGGGACTAAATGTAGATTTCCAAGCTCGCAGATGACACAAAACTAGGTGGGAATGTGTGCTGTGAGGAAGATGCATAGAGGCTTCAATGGGATTTGGACAGACTTAGTGAGAGGGCAAGAACGTGGCAGATGGAATATAATGTGGAAAAATGTGAGGTTATCCATTTTGGCAGGAGGAATTGATGTGCAGAGTATTTCTTAAATGGTAAGAGATTTGAAAGAGTAGATGTACAAAGGGACCTGGGTGTCCTTGTCAATAGTCACTGAAAACTAACATGCAGGTGCAGCAGGCAATTAGGAAGGCTAATGGTATGTTAGGATTTATCTCAAGAGGATTTGAGTACAGGAGTAATGAAGTCTTGCTATAATTGTTTGGAAGCTTGGTTAGACTGCACTTGGAGTACTGTTTGCAGTTTTCGTCCCCTGACCTGAGCAAGGATATTATTGCCAAAGAGGGAGTGCAACAAAGGTTCACCAGACTTGTTCCTGGGATGGTGGGACTGTCCTATGAAGAGAGATTGATGAAACTGGGCCTGCATTCTATAGAGTTTGGAAGAATTATAGGTGATCCCATTGAGACCTACAAAGTACTTCAAGGGATAGACAGGGCAGATACAGCTAAGATGTTTCCCCTGCTTTGGGAGTCTAGAACCAGGGGACATAATTTCAAAATAAGGGAGAAGTCACTTAGGACAGAGACAAGGAGAAATTTCTTTACTCGGAAGGTTGTGAATATTTGGAATTCTCTACCCCAGAGGGCTGTGGAAGCTCAGTCATTGAGTATGTTTAAATCAGAGATTGACAGCTTTCTAAATACCAATGACAAAAGTGGATATGGGGATAGTGTGGGAAAAAGGTACTGAAGTGGATGATCAGCCATGATCATATTGAATGGCGGGGAGGCTTGATGGGCTGAATGGCCTACTCCTGCTTCCCTGTTCCGATGTTCCTCCAGTTTTTTTTTCATGTTTGTGCTTTTGGCTAGAGGGGGTTCATTATTCGGTCATTACCACTCTCTCTGCACTAATGCTTTGTCTTTCACCACAGCATTAGCACACTCTCTTTGCCTTTGCCCCATGACCTCCTTGTCAGTTAATCTCTCTGGCCCTCTGTCCTGTCACACACCTTCCCTTTTTGTTATTCCCCACCTCCACTTAAAATCTATTACATTTCTACCCATTGCCAGTTGTGATGAAAGGTCACTGACCTGAAACTTTAACTCTGTTTCTCTCTCCACAGAGGCTGCCAGACCTGCTGAGTATTTTCAGCACTTTCTGTTTTTATTTCAGATTTCCATAATCCACAGTATTTTGCTTTTCTCTGAAATCCTTTGGTGTCCTGTTGCTCATTGGTTCTGTGTCCTAATGGAGTGAGCATTGGTGTTTCTCATTTATGGCTGAACAAACCCATTCAGAGGTTGTGGGTTTGAATCCCAGCACAGTTGTGTTTCAGGTCAGTGTTTGTTGGTTCTTGTGCTGGACAGTGAGATCTTTCAGCAGAACATTTTGGCTTTCAGGGAACAGAAACTGCCACTCCGATGCTTTCTGTCCTACAAATGGTTTTAGTCCTGCCTGTCTGACTTGATTCTTAATTCCTCTCAGCTGATTGACGAATGGCAAGAAATTACTCACCACCAGCTCTGGTCAACTTGCAAAATCAACCAATTAAAAATGGCAGCAGCAGAATTGTATTCAACCACAAGCCGTAACCTCATGGCCCGGCAGATCTCTCACTCTACCATTACCATCCGGCAAAGGGACCAAGCCTGGTTCAATAAAGTGTGTAGGAGAGCATGCCAGGAGCAACACCAGGCATACTTAAAAATGAGGCGTCAGCCTGGTGAAGTTACAACACAGGACTACTTGTATGCCAAACAATGGAAGCAGCATACTATTATCAGAGCTAAGCAATCCCACAACCAACAGATCAGATCTAAGCTCTGCAGTCTTGTTACATCCAGTCGTCAATGGTGGTGGACAATTAAACAACTAACAGCTGGAGGAGGCTCCAGAAATATCCTCATCATCAATGATGGAGGAGCCCAGCAAATCAGTGCAAAAGGCAAGGCTGAAGCATTTGCATCCATCTTCAGCCAGAAGTTCCGAGTGGATGATCCATCTCAGCCTCCTCCTGAGGTCCCCAGCATCACAGATGCCAGTCTTCAGCTAATTCGATTCAATCCACGTGATATCAGAAAATGGCTGAAGGCACTGGGTACTGCAAAGGCTATGGGCACTGACAAAATTCCTTCTGTAGTTAAGAAGACTTGTGCTCCAGAACTAGCCATGCTCTTAGCCAAGCTGTTCCATTATAGCTACAACACTGACATCTACCCGACAGTGTGGAAAATTTACCAGGCATATCCTGTACACAAAAAGAAAGACAAATCCAACCCGGCCAATTATGGCCCTACTAGTCCACTCTTGATCATTAGCAAAGTGATGGAAGGTGTCATTGACAACTGAGTAGCTTACTAAGCTATTGCCGAGTGCAGTGAAGAATCAATCCTGTTGCTGTGGGTCTGGAATCACATATAGGCCAGACCAGGTAATGACGGCAGATTTCCTTCTCCAAAGGATATTAGTCAATCAGATGGGATTTTACAAAAATCAATATTGGCTTCATGACTTAAACTAACATTTAATTCGATTTTTTAAAATTAATTAAATTCAATTAGTTGCAAGAGTGGGTTTTGAATCCATTTCCCCAGGATATCACCCTGGAGCACCAGGTTACTAGCTTAATGATATGAACACGATGCCACTATACATTCCCACAACCAGATAAATGGCTGCAGCAAGCACAACATTTATTCTGAATTTCAATGAAGAGCTGGTTGACACTCACTAACTTTTTTGAAATGTCTGTCCAATGATTTCAGTGACCTTTATTCTGAAGGCTCTGATAGCAGCACTGTGCTAAAACAAAAATGAATGTGAAACTAACTGTACGTGCCGACAGCCGAGACTTCACAAACTGAATAGCCACTTCATGCTTTTCCAAATTATTCAGCTATAATCTTCTTTAAAACTATATATTTTTGATATTATCAATGATAATGCTATTGATATAATATTGTCTTGCACTGTCTCGTGTTTAACTTTAGTCTGTTTACTTTCTAACTCCCTAAATAAAATCCAAAAACCTTCCAATTGCAGACAGTGCTGAGTTTTAATAGAAGCTTCTCAATAGAATCAACACTTCATTTGAGTTGAGCAAGTTTGAATTATCTATTAATTCAAATTAAAATAATTTGAAAACCCATCTAATGTTGTTTCATGAACATTTTTATGGAAGTAAACCAGCCCCCAGCTTAGTGCTGAAGTTGAAGATACCGAGACTCAGTGCCTTGATTCCAGTGCAATTTGGCCTCAATTGGTTCTCTTCAGCAAGGGAAGTTGGGCAGCCTGGTCTGTATTCATCCCAGTTCCAGACAAAAAAGGTAGGAATGCCAAACTCTGGTGGAGAAAAACAGACAGCTATCCCATAAATTAAACTACAGAGAATCATCCAATTCCTTGAGAAAAAATTATGACAGGCAGACATGAGCAAAAAGCTTTTGCTTCAGTGTGTGAAGCAACTTCGACTCCCACTGTGCTGGGCAACCAAATAAGGATAATTTTATACAAATGTAATTTTATTGACCCATTTCACAGGTTCCTTTTGAGGTTGATTTGATATTTAAATTTGTGCCACACAGATTAGACAACAAGTTTCAAAAGGGAACTGGATAAATACTTGAAAAAATGAAATGTGCAGACTGAGGGGAAGAAGCAACAGAGTGGGACTTATTGGATAGTTCTTTAAAAGAGCCAGCACAGACATGATGGGCGGAATGAGCTCCTTCTGTGCTGTAAGACTCTATGGCAGACTCAATCCCATGTTGGGCTTCCAAATTTCTCCATCAGCACTTAACATACCCAACTGTCCTGCTCTGCATCCTTCCCCGACTCCAACACATTTATTAACCTAAAGGATCCTGGTATTCTGTGGTTATCTACCATTGGGACCCTGGACACTACCAGAAGGATGTGGAGGCTTTGGAGAGAGTACAGAAGAGGTTTACCAAGATGTTGCCTGGTCTGGAGGGTATTAGCTATGAGGAGAAGTTGGATAAACTCGAATTGTTTTCACTGGAACAACGGAGGTGGAGGGGCGACATGATAGAGGTTTACAAAGTTTTGAGTAGCATGGATAGAGTGGATAGTCAGAAGCTTTTTCCCAGGGTGGAAGAGTCAGTTCCGAGGGGAAATAGATTTAAGGTGCGAGGGGCAAAGTTTAGAGGGGAGGTGCGAGGCACGTTTTTTACGCAGAGGGTGGTGAGTGCCTGGAACTTGCTATCGGTGGAGGTGGTGGAAGCAGGGACGATAGCAACGTTTAAGAGGCATCTCGACAGATACATGAATAGGATGGGAATAGAGGGATACGGACCCTGGAAGTACAGAAGGTTTTAGTTTAGACAGGCATCAAGATCGGCGCAGGCTTGGAGGGGTAAATGGCCTGTTCCTGTGCTGTACTGTTCTTTGTCTGTGAGAAATGATTTACGCAGCATAATTCCAGGGGCTGTAATGAAAAGCTTTTGTTGTAATTGAAATTTAATTTCATATAAACTGTCTGTTGTATAATCTTTTGAAGTTAGCATATTCTGTCTCCTTGTAAGATTTTTAACTGTCTTTGTCCTTTCAGGAGTTACAGGAGTAATGAGTGATGCAGACACAGTACCAAGAAATCAGCTCAACGCCTTGAGAGCTACTATGGACAAGCTGATGGGTAGTGAATGTAGATTTTATTTCCCTTTTGGTCCAAACCTTTACATTAAAAAGGTATGACAGTGGACAGGCAATGGGTAGCACTTAAAGAATTAATGCTTGTTTTACAACCGGGTGGGACAGTGGTTAGCACCACAGCCTCACAATTTTGCATGAGGCCAAAGGAAGAGGCCTGCAATGTTGCCAAAAAACAGTAAGCCTGAGGATTGGAAGCATTTTAGAATTCATGAAAGAAACTGATAAAGAAAGGGAAAATAGAATATGCAAGTAAACTAGTGAGGAACATAAAAATGGGCTGTAAAAGCTCTTATAGTCATGTAAAAAGGAAAAGATTAACAAAGACACATGTCGGCCCATTACAGGGAGAGACAGGGAAATTTATAATGGGCAATAACGAATTGACAAAAAAACTAAACAAATACTTTGTGTCTGTCTTCATGGAGGAAGATATAAAAAGCCTCCCAGAAGTTCTACAGAGCCAAGGTACGAGTGAGAATGGGGAACTGAAAAAAATCATATTCGTAAAAAAAAGTACTGGAGAAATTAATGGGACTGAAAGTTGGTAACTCCTCTGGACTTGATGATTTACATCCCAGAATGTTGAAAGAGGTGGCTGTAGAGATAGTGGATGTGTTGGTGATCATCTTCCAAAATTCTATAGATTTTGGAACAGTTCTTGCAGATTGGAAGGTAGCAAATGCAACGCCACTATTTAAAGGAGGGAAAGAGAAAACCAGGAACTACAGACCTGTGAGCCTGACGTCAGTACCAGGGAAATTGCTTGAATCTATTTTAAAGGACACTTAGAAAATAATTGGGCAGGATCAACATGGATTTATGAAAGGAAAATCATGTCTGAGAAATCTGTTGGAGTTGTTGAGGATGTAACCACCAGAATAGATAAGGGGAAACCAGTGGAGGTGGTGTATTTGGATTTTCAGAAGGTTTTCAATCAGGTCCCACACAGGAGGGTAGTAAGGAAAATTGGAGCACATGAGATTGGGGGTGATTTAATTTCAAGGATTGAGAATTGGTTAACAGATAGAAAACAGAGAGTAGGAATAAATGGGTCATTCTCAGCTTGGCCGGCTGTGACTAGGAAGGGTCAGTGCTTGGCCCCAGCTACTCACAATCTATATCAATGATTTGGATGAGGAGACCAAATGTAATATTTCCAAGTTTGCTAATGACACAAAACTAAGTGGGCATGTGAGTTGTGAGGAGGATGCAAAAAGGTTTCAAGGGGATTTAGACAGGCTAAGTGAACATGGCAGATGGAATATAATGTGGAAACATGTGAAGTTATCCACTTTAGTAGGAAAAACCAAAATGAAGAGTATTTCTTAAATGGTGAGAGATTGGCAAGTGTTGATGTCTAAAGGCTCCTGGGTGGCCTAGTTCATGAGTCACTGAAAGCTAACATACAGATGCTACAAGCAATTGCGAAGGCACATGGTATGTTGGCCTTTATTGAAAGAGGATTTGAATACAGGTACAAAGATTATATAGAGCCTTGGTGAGACTGTAGCTGGTGTATTGTGTCCAGATCTGGTCGCCTTACCTATGGAAGGAGATACTTACCATAGAGGGAGTGCAACAAAGGTTCACCAGACTGATTCCTGGGATGGTGGGATTGTGCTATAAGGAAATATTGAGGAGGCGGCGGCACAGTGGTGCAGTGGTTAGCACCGCAGCCTCACAGCTCCAGGGACCCGGGTTCGATTCCGGGTACTGCCTGTGTGGAGTTTGCAAGTTCTCCCTGTGTCTGCGTGGGTTTTCTCCGGGTGCTCCGGTTTCCTCCCACAAGCCAAAAGACTTGCAGGTTGATAGGTAAATTGGCCATTATAAATTGTCACTAGTGTAGGTAGGTGGTAGGGAAATATAGGGACAGGTGGGGATGTTTGGCAGGAATATGGGATTAGTGTAGGATTAGTATAAATGGGTGGTTGATGTTCGGCACAGACTCGGTGGGCCGAAGGGCCTGTTTCAGTGCTGTATCTCTAATCTAATCTAATCTAATCTATATTCTCTCGAGTTTAGAAGAATGAGAGGTGATCTCATTGAAGCATACAAAATTATTACAAGGCTCGACAGGGCAGATGCAGGAACGATGTTTTCCCTGGTTGTGGGGGAGTCCAGAACAAAGGGACACATTCTCAGAATATGAGGTAGCCCAAATGGGACTTAGATCTGGAGGAATTTCTTCACTCAGAGGGTGAATCTTTGGAAGTTTCTACCCCAAATTGTGGTGGAGGCTCAGTCATTGAGTATGTTCAAGACAGAGATCACTCGATTTCTAGATATTAAAGATATCAAGGGATATGGGGATGGTGTGGGAAATGTGTTGAGGTAGAAGATCAGCCATGATCTCGTTGAATGGTGGAAAAGGCTCGAGGCTCCGAATTCCCTACTCCTGCTCCTATTTCCCACATTCCTATGTTTACCGGCCTACACTGCAACAGAAAGTGTTTTACTTTCAGGCACTTAGTAGTCTGTACTTGTGCAACTTTAACAGCCTCTTGGTAATGAAGTTAGATACTTACTGATGGCATCTATACATAGAAGCTCATTTCTCCTGCATAAAACACTCACCTTTGTTTGTTTGCTCATGTTTTGGTTTGGGAATTGTCTAAAACATATCTTCCATGATCCTATTATAGTGAGAACATAAGGATTAAATACACTCGTGCTTCAAAGTGGAAAATCAGCAGTCCAGTTTTGTAACCATCGTCTCTCAAAAGTACTCCCTCTGAGTGTGTCTCCCAGCTGTGAGTGCAGGATTAGTGAATTTACCCTCTCATTGTTGCATATTTGAAGAAGAGCAGAACAGTTCTCCCCGGTGTTCAAGACAATATTTATCTCTCAACATACATCATTAAAACAGGTCATGTGATCATGATCACATTGCTGTGAACAGAAGCACATAAGAAATAGGAGCAGGTGTAGGCCACATGGTCCCTGAAGCCTGCTCCTCCATTCAATAAGATCATGGCTGATCTGAGTCTTGGCCTCAACTTCACTTTCCTGTCTCTTCCCCAAAACCCTTGGGTCCCCTATAGTTCAAAAATCTACCTCAGCCTTGAATATATTCAATGAGTCAGCCTTCAAAGATTCCAAAGTATCACAAACACTCTGTGAGAAGAAATTCCTTCTCATCTCCATCTTAAATGGGTGACACTTTCTTCTGAAACTATGTTCTAGATCCCCCCATGAGGGGAAACATCCTCTCACCATTAACCCGTCAAACACCCTCAGAATCTTATATGTTTCAATGAGTTCACCTCTCATTCTTCAAAACTCCAATGAGTATAGGCCCAACCTGCTCAATCTTTCCCTTAAGACAACACCTTCATCCCAGGAATCAGTCTCGTGAACCTTCTCTGAACTGTCTCCAATGTAAGCATGTCCCTCCTCAAATAAGGTGACCAAAACTGTACACAGTACTCTAGCTGCAGTCTCACCAATGCCCTGTACAGTTGTAGTAAGACCTCCCTACTTTTATACTCCAGCCCCTTGTAACAGCGGCCAACATTCTATTTGCCTTCCTAATTAATTGCTGTACCTCCATGCTGACATTTTGTGTTTCATGTCTGAGGACACCCAGTTCCCTCTGTACTACAGAATTCTGCTTTCTTTTTTCTTTCTTTTTAAGGGACAGACTCACTATTCTGATGTCTGGTCACAGGCCTGAAACGTTAACACTGCTTCTCTCTCCACAGATGCTGCCAGACCTGCTGAATATTTCCAAGACTGTGAACAAGTCAAATAAATCGCTGTGAAACAGGACAAGCGCATATCAATCTCATTCAGTGATCATTGTTGATGAATATACAGCAAAGAAACATGAATCTGGAGCCTCCTGAATGACAATGACAATGACCTAAACAAGGTCAAAGTACCTTCATGGAAGGGCAGTTAGTTAATGACTAACCAATTAGATGAACAGAAATGGGGTTTTACCTAATATGGCACAGAACCAAGCTGGGAAAGGTGTATAAAGTAAGAACTTGTAAGACCCCAAAAGCACGCATCATCATCCAAACGAAGACAGAAGATAGACTTCAACCAAGAGACAAGGCATCGCAGTTAACTGGAGGTTGAGGACCGGTGTTCCATCGTGAACACAACTGCTCACCACTGCCTTTGCTAAGTATCACGGTTTTGTGATTATTGCAGAAAATGTAATAAAGTCTGTAAAGCTTGTGAAAGTACACTCGTACCCGTGTGGTTTTCTCGCTAGTCTGAGCTGTAAGTCCCTTTTAGATCTGCTCTCCCAACTTCGACTGTAGTTGTAATTGACCCAAGTCTTATAATTAAATTAAAGCAAACCCCAGATCTTACAAGTGGTGCTGACACCCGGGACTTTGACGAGTACATAAACCGAGACAGTTGAAGCAAGTTTCACAAATGTAGGAACATCGTGATAATTCTTACGGGGATAATCTCTTAGGAAGGGTGGTGGATTAAACTGACCCAGTGGTGTCTCTTTAAAATACAAGCTATGTGGTGAAAGGCCAGTGTAAAGAAGGGTTTCTGGGAAACATATTAGGTAAAGTTAGTCACTAATTGTAATCGAGACAATATCCAATCCCTGTTAGAAGAGTGCAGACAAAAACATGAGCACATTCCGTTCGGAAGGCTTTTGATGAAGTCCCCCACAGGTTAGCAAAATTAAAGCACATGTGATAGGAGGTAATACACTGGCATGGATTAAGGATTGGTTAACAGGCAGAAATCAGAGAGTAGAAATAAAGGGTCATTCTCACATTGACAGGCTGTGACTAGTGGGTACCGTAAGATCAGTACTTGGGCCCCACCTGTTCACGATATATCTCAATGATTTGGATGTGGGGAGCAAATGTAATATTTCCAAATTCGCAGATGACACAAAACTAAGTGGGAAAGTGTGTTGTGAGGAAGATGAACAGACTTAGTGAGTGGGCAAGAATGTGGCAGATGGAATATAATGTGGAAAAATGTGAGGTTATCCATTTTGGTAGAAGGAACAGATGTGGTGTATTTCTTAATTGGTAAGAGATTAGAAAGTGTAGATGTACAAAGAGACCTGGGTGGCCTTGTCAATAAGTCACTGAAAGCTAACGTGCAGTGCAGCAAGCAATGAGGAAGGCTAATGGTGTGTTAGCCTTTATCGCAAGAGGATTTGAGTACAGGAGTAGTGAAATCTTACTTCACTTGTATAGAACCTTGGTTCGACCACACCTGGAGCATTGTGTACAATTTAGATCCCCTTACCTGAGGAAGGATATTATTGCCATAGAGGAGTGCAACAAAGATTCATCAGATTTGTTCTCAGGATGGTGGGACTGTCCTATGAAAAGAGATTGGGGAAACTGGGATTGTATTCGATAGAGTTTTGAAGAATGAGAGGTGATCTCATTGAAACCTACAAAATATTTCAAGGGATAGACAGGGTAGATGCAGTTAAGATGTTTCCCCTGGTTGGGGAGTCCTGAACCAGGGGACACAATTTCAAAATAAGGGGGTTGCCACTTCGGACAGAGATGAGGAGAAATTTCTTTACCTAGAGGGTTGTGAATCTTTGGAATTCTCTACCCCAGAGGGCTGTGGAAACTCAGTCATTGAGTATGTTTAAAGTACAGATTGACAGATTTCTAAATACGAATGATATAAAGGGATATGGGTATAGTGTGGGAAAAAGGCATTGAAGTGGATGATCAGCCTTGATCATGTTGAATTGCGGAGCAGGCTCAATGGGCTAAATAGCCTACTCCTGCTCCGATGTTCTGATGTAAAGAAATAGTAGAGTTTACCCAGGTGCAGGTCTTGGCTAAATGTTGGAAGAGTGACAGGGCTTTAAATCTAATCACACTCGCAGAATCACACTGTGTGCAGTGCAGTGAGGAAGTGGTACAGTCACAGGTGAAACAGATGGTAGCTCAAAGTGAACCGATCCAGCAGCAGCAGAAGCTGCTGGAAATGTTACAAAATCAGCTCGCATCCTCCACTGCCACTCTGAGGAACAGGCGCTTAATGCCGTACAGGCTGGGGCAGCTCAGCAGTGGTTAGAGCTGGCGGAGAGGCATATTGTCACTCTCATTCAGGAAAACACCCAGTTTACCCAGAAGTTAGAGGAATCATGGAGAGTCCTTAGAGAGCTACAGGAGTGACCCGACCGAGAGACAGACCAATGCACAGTGCAGGTACAACATTCAGTGACTGTGGAAACAGATGCGGAAGCAGCAGGCGGTTGTAGCAGCCGTCACAAAAGCAGAGTATCACATGGGATATACTGAGACAGGACAGGAGTCCTCAGAGGAGGATGACGAAAGGGAAGGAGAGCTTTTTATGTCTGTCCTGCTAAGTTAATGACAACACAGAGGAGACAGGGTAGACCCGAGAGAAGGGGAGAAAGGAATCCAGGGCCGTCCATTCCTGCTGAGGAGGAGGTTACTGAGGCCACTTCCATGTCCCTTAGCTCTGGAGATTTCAAAGCATTAACTGATCAATTGGCCCCAATCACAACTGCAACTTGTCCCTTAGAATTAGCAGAGCGTTTCATAACCTTTCAAAATTATAATTCCCAGTTGACTGACAATACCATGGTATTTCCAGCAATGATTAGATAAATAAGAATGGAAACAGGTGAGTTCAGTCCTAACCAGTCAGACAACAGTGGAGAGACATTGGAGGAGTCCGGTGTGCTCAAAAGTGTGCAGACAGATCGAGAAGGACAAGGAGGGATAGATAACCTTTGTCACTGTCACATGGAATGTTATTGTGACTTTGTAAAGGACCATTTTGTGACTGTGGCAGAGGAGGAAAGTTAATTGGAGGGATTTAAACATGGAGTTCCAAGAAAGACGTGCACGGATTTGGGAGGTGACAACACGTTCAAAGACTATGGAGAGGGAAGAGATTTTGGAAATGGGGTGGAAGTTTGCAAAGATGGAGGGGACAAGACTTGTTTCTTTGAGGAGAGGGTTGATGATGGCAGATTTAGAGGAGAGAGAGAGATAGAACCTGAAGAGAAGGAACTGTGAACAATGTCAGCTCACATGGGGACCAGGAGGGGAAGTTGGGTGAACAGCAGTTTAGTGGGAATAGTTCTGAAGGACAAGATGAGCTCAGTGAGGGCACGAGGGGAGATAGGAGAGAAACTAGAGAAAGATGTGAGATCAGAGTTAGGAATGGGGGAAGCTTTAGACGAAATTTGGCCCAGTGGGCTAGGGGAAGGAAGGGAACTGGCAGAGGTAGCTGATTGGATCGTCTCATCTTAGTGACAAAGAAATCCATGAGCTCCTCACACTTACTGTTGGAGGTGAGGGTGGAGAGACAGTGGAGTGACGTTCAAGAAGTCGGTGTGAAGTAGAGAATAGAATGCGGGGGTTATCTTCTCATTGCAGGATGATCCAGGAATATTGAACAGTTTCAGCAGATGAGAACAGGACCCAATAGAGCTTTATGTGACCTGGCGGTGTTGCTAAACAAGTTGTCTGTCATATCTTTTCAATTCTGCATCCCTTGGAATGATAGGGGCTGAGATGAGAGCCGTACCAGAGGAAATGACCAGAATGAGAGAGAGCAATGGATTTATTTGGAGCTCGGTCTTCAAAGATGGATGTGCGGGTGCAGTCAAGCAAAACCATATTGCGGAAATGTTGTGGAAAATGAAGTGAATTTTGGATGGTCTTTTTTCCAGGGACGGATACAGACGGAGGTAGGGTTGGGCTTTGGGAGGCGGATGTGGGGGGAGAGTGATACAAGGAAGTGATCAGAGATTGCCTTCCTTATCTGTTATTGAAGCGAGACCACGTGAGATGGCATGGTCAAGGTTGTCACCGTGAAGATAAATTGGGAAGTTTCCATGGATGGAGAGATTAAGGGAAGATTGGACGGCAATATACTCAGAGAAGGGAGAGATTGATGAGTTGAGATGGAGATTGAAATCACCGAGGAGAAATGTCATTCAGTGCAGAGGCTGAGGGAGCAAAGCAATGAAGATATGTCGGTGAGAATATTTTCATCGCACTTGGGAGGTCGGTAGAGAACGCGGATTTTGATTGAGAGGTGAGAAGGGTGGAGCAGAAGGAGAAAGTGTCAGAGGAGGTGGAAGGGCGACAAGATAGAGGTTTACAGGATTGTGAGTGGCATGGACGGAGTGGATGGTCAGAGGCTTTTTCCCAGGGTGGAGGGGTCGGTTATAGGGGACATGGGTTTAAGGAGCGAGGGGCAAGGTTTGGAGGGGATGTGTGAGGCACAGAGGGTGGTGAGTGCCTGGAACTTGCTGCCGGGGGAGGTGGTGGAAACAGGTATGATAGCGACGTTTAAGAGGCATCTTGACAAATACATGAATCGGATGGGAATAAAGGGATACAGTCCCCGGAGGTGCAGAAGGTTTTAGACAGGCATCAAGATCGGTGCAGACTTGGAGGGCTGAATGGCCTGTTCCTGTGCTGTGCTGTTCTTTGTTATTTGTTCTTTTTGAGTAGGGGCTCAGGCCAAGGTGTGAACTGGTGATAAGTGACACACTGCCACCACATTAATCTTCACGGGGATTGTGGTGGAAGGTATAGCCAGGAGGGGAGGCTTCATTTAGGGGGAAAGTGTTATCACCCCTCAGCCAAGTTTCCATTGAGGCCATGATGTCGATGCAATCATCCACAATAACTTCATGGATGGAAAGGGCCTTGAACGGACATTCTGATGGGAGATGTGTAGAGGGGTGGTGAGAGCTGATCCACTGGCTGAGTCCATAGGGTCAGCAGTGGGAGGGGTGAGTTGGACGAGAAAGATATTGGAAGATTAGCCCTCAGCGGGTGCACTGGGTGGGAGATTCAGTGAAAGATTAGGATGGGGCAATTGGGATTGATGCTCGTAATGAGCGATCACCGAGTACCTCGATGACCACTGTGGAGGATGCTGAGAGAGATAAAGTGGGAAGGTGTGGGTTTATCCAGTAAAACAGAGACAGTGGAAGTGGGCACAGGAGATGTTCCAGATTAGTTTAATTTTATTCTCAATGTATTATTATCTTAAAGGATTTTCTGCATAAGGCAGTTGTTCTACGTTTACAAAAGGTACCTTACATTAAATGCAAACTCAATCTAATCATCTCAGTTTGTCTTAAAAACAACCTGATTACAGAGACTGAGTGGAGAGAGGCTGGGTTCATGTGTGGCTTATGTGTGAAAATCTTCCATTTTCCTCGTTATTTTATAATCTTAGAAAGTACAGTGAAGGGATATTTCACCCCATTCTTCAGTTCCTCTCTAAACTTACTCTGGGTCACAGCGCAAATAAAAGTGTTTGAACAGCAACTCAGGAGTTGAAGCATAACCGCAAGGTGGTCGACAATGGATGACACGCCATCAGAATCAGTCAGGCCCAGCAGAGCAATTCGTGCATAAACTGTAGTCATCAGGAACAGAACCCATAGAAGGATAAAATTTCCCGATATTATAAAAAGTGAAGTGATTGATTTTCTTCTGTTCATTGTCTCTGGATCACTGTGACTCTCCCCACTGACCCGGTCCCGAAGTCTCTTGCGAATTCTGATGGTCACTAGAATGTGCCTGACAGTTAAAACATTGAGCATCAGAATCAGAATAAATGGTACACACGGGGTAAAAATATAATGTAACAATTCAATTGCTGTCCATACTGGTGAAAACAGAGCACTCCAGGGAATAATGCAGAGCCAGGGACCTCGAAAACGGGCATAGCTGCTTGAAAGCATAAAGTACCAGAAAATATTCTTCACACAGAACAACACAGACATTGTTCCAATAATCACAGCTGCCGATTTCTCAGTGCAATATTTAGTTTTAAGTTTCTGGCAGCAAATGGCCACAAATCGATCAAAGGTGAAAGCGACAGTGAACCAGACAGAACAGGGGCGGCACAGTGGCGCAGTGGTTAGCACCGCAGCCTCACAGCTCCAGGGACCCGGGTTCGATTCTGGGTACTGCCTGTGCGGAGTTTGCAAGTTCTCCCTGTGTCTGCGTGGGTTTCCTCCGGGTGCTCCGGTTTCCTCCCACATGCCAAAGACTTGCAGGTTGATAGGTTAATTGGCCATTATAAATTGCCCCTAGTATAGGTAGGTGGTAGGGAAATATATAGGGACAGGTGGGGATGTGGTAGGAATATGGGATTAGTGTAGCATTAGTATAAATGGGTGGTTGATGGTCGGCACAGACTCGGTGGGCCGAAGGGCCTGTTTCAGTGCTGTATCTCTAAACTAAACAGAACAGTCCGTTGCTGCATAAAGTAGGACATCGTGGATATTACACACTGGAATATCAAACAGAAAGTGAAACATTCTCCGATAACTAATGGGAATTTGCCTCAGTATCAGATCGAAGATAATGACCAGTAGATCCGCCACTGCCATGGCCACCAAGTAACGAGTGACACATTTGGAGAGACCACACTTTCCCCGAGACAGGATCACAATCGTCACTAAGTTAACTGTAAGGAAGAGGAAAAACAGGGACATTTTACATCAGGATGGGAACAGGAATATCAATATGGTGGATCAATGGGTAGAATAAACTACATTCTGCGATGGAATACAATGTGATAGAACTTCAGGATCGCAATAAATCTTTGCACCGACTATCCGTAATAATTTCAGCAGTCCATATCTGAAGAGTTCGATAAATAAACACAAAAGCAAAATGCTCATGTTCATTCATAAATGTGTAGTTATAATATGGTCTCCCCTGGTGCACAGAGAGTAAACACACCGACTGGTGCCTTGCAAAACCAAAGAGATCAATTCTTGGTCTGGTCAGATACAATAGGAATCAGTTACCAGGAGATATGGTGGGGCAATTACCAGGATCCCTCTCCTGATCAGTGACCCTTGGATATGCTGAGGTTTTAATCCCCTGTCTTCTGCTGCAGCTGATTCATGACCATGGGATTCCAGGAAGGTGTGTTGCATCCCTGGTGCAAGGGTCATGGATATCACCGAGCGGCTACAGGACATTCTAGAGGGCGAGGGAGCACAGCCAGAAGTCAAGGTCTATATTGGTACCAACAATATAGGAAGAAGGAGGGATGAGGTCCTGCAGGCTGAGTTTAGGCAGCTAGAAACGAGATTAGCAAGCAGGAGCTCAATGGTAGCAGTCTCTGGAATACTCCGAAGGCCACATGCAAGCAAGTATTGAAATAGAAAAATACACCAAATGGATGTGTGGCTGGAGAGATGGTGCAGGAGGGAGGGCTTCAGATTTCTGGGGCATTGGGACCAGTTCTGGTGACTGTGGGACCTGTACAAGCTGGACGACGTGCACCTGAAAAGGACTGGGAAAAATATCCTTGCAGGAAGTTTTGCTAGTGCTGTTGAGGATGGTTTAAACTAGTGTGGCAGGGGGAAAGGAACCTGAACTCAGTCTTAGATAGGACAATTTCAGGACACGGAACCGGAGGCAGAAAATTTGTGAGTGACTCTGAAACACAGAAGAAGCAAAGGTTAAAAAGTGTGCAGCACAGGAATTTGGCAGTGTTAAAGAGTATTTATTCAAATGCAAGAAGTAAAGTAAATAAAGCCGATGAACTGCGAGCATAAATTGACACATGGCAACATGATATCGTTGCTAAACTTGGCTTAAGGAGGGGCAAGAATGGCAACTCAACATCCCTAGATATAGAGTTTTCAGGCAGGATAGAGAGGGAGATAAAAAAAAGGAGGGGTGCAGCATTATTCGTTAAGGAATCAATAACAGCTTTGAGGAGGGATAATATGCTAAATGAATCATCAATGAGGCCATATGGGTGGAGCTCAGAAATTAAAAAGGGCCAGCCAAACTACGAGATGTGTACTATAGACACAGGTAGGAGAACAAATATTAAGACAAATTTCTGAGTGCAAAATCTATAGAGCAATAATAGTTGGGGATTTCAACTACCCCAATATCAACTGAGATCCAAACAGTGTGAAGGGCACAGAGGGGACAAAATTCTTGAACTACAAGAGAACTTTTTTAGCCAGCACATAACACGCCCAATGAGAGAGGGCACAGTTCGAGATTTAGTCTTCACTAATGAAGCTGGGCAAGTGGATGAAATAACAATGGGTGACCATTTTGGAGATACAGTTAGTTTTTGCATAATCATGGAAAAGGACAAAAATAAAACAGGAGTAAATTAGAGGAAGGCAAATTTTAAGAAACTGAGAGGTGACCTGGTGAAAGTGGACTGGATACAGCGACTTGAAGGAAAATCAGTGGCAAACCAGTGTACAAAACATTCAAAAGCGAGATACTACAGGCACCACAAAGATAAAGGGTGGTTCTGCCAAAAAAGGAGCCTCTTGGTTATCTTGAAGCATACAGAGTAAGTTAAGGCAGAAAAAGAAAGCTTATGACAATCACAAAAATCTGAATACTTTAGAAAGCCTAGAGGAGAAGAGATAGTGCAGACGTGAAGTAAAAAAGGAAATTATAAAAGCAAAGAGAGGACATACCATGGAGAAGGTCATGAAAGCTAGTGAGTTCAAGGGAGGGAACACCGATATCCTGGAGCATATCAACATTACAAAGGAGGAGGTGTTGGAGGTTTTGAAGTGCATTAAGGTGGATAAATCCCCAGGGCCTGACCAGGTGTATCCCAGCATGCTCTGGGAAGCAAGGGTGGAGATTGCTGGGGCCCTGGCAGAGATTGTTGTATCATCGTTAGCCACGAGTGAGGTACCGGAAGACTGGAGGATAGCTAATGTTGTGCCTTTATTTAAGAAGGGCAGCAGGGATAAGCGAGGGAACTACAGCCCGGTGAGCTTAATATCAGTGGTGGGAAAGTTATTGGAAGGGATTCTGAGAGACAGGATTTATAAGCATCTGGAAAGGCATAGTCTGATTAGGGATAGTCAGCATGGCTTTGTGCGTGGGAAATCATGTCTCACGAATTTGATTGAGTTTTCCAAGGAGGTGACCAAAAGGATTGATGAGGGCAGGGCGATGGATGTTGTCTACATGGACTTTAGCAAGGCCTTTGACAAGGTCCCGCGTGGTAGGCTGGTCCAGAAGGTTCAAATACATGGGATCCAGGGTGAGCTAGGAAATTGGATAGAAAATTGGCTTGGTGATAGGAGGCAGAGGGTGGTAGTGGAGGGTTGTTTTTCAGATTGGAGGCCAGTGACCAGTGGTGTGCCGCAGGGATCGGTGCTGGGCCCTCTGTCATTTGTCATATATATTAATGAAGTGGATGTGAATGTAAGGGGCATGATTAGTAAGTTTGCAGATGACACCCAAATTGGTGGAAGAGTGGACAGTGAAGAAGGTTGACTAAGGTTACAACAGGATATCGATCGACTGGGGAAGTGGGCAAAGGACTGGCAAATGGAATTTAACACAGACAAGTGTGAAGTGATGCATTTTGGGAAGTTAAACCAGGGCAGGACATATACAGTGAATGGCAGAGCCCTGGGGAATGTTGTTGAACAGAGAGACCTTGGGGTGCAAGTACATAGTTCCCTGCAAGTGGCAACACAGGTGGACAGGGTGGTGAAGAAGGCGTATGGCATATTTGCCTTCATCGGCTGAAGCATTGAGTACAAGAGTTGGGACGTCATGTTACAGTTGTACATAACGTTGGTTGGGCCGCATTTGGAGTACTGTGTGCAGTTCTGGTCTCCGCACCACAGGAAAGATGTGAATAAGCTAGAGAGGGTGCAGAAAAGATTCACAAGGATGTTGCCTGGTTTGGAGGGCATGAGTTATGAAGAGAGATTGGATAGGCTGGGTCTGTTTTCCCTGGAGCGAAGTAGGCTGAGAGGGGACACGATCGAGGTATATAAAATTATGAGAGGCATAGATATGGTAGATAGCCAGAGTCTGTTTCCCATGGTAGGGGTGACTAAAACTAGAGGGCACAGATTTAAGGTGAGAGGGAGAAGATTTAAAGGGGATCAAAGGGGTAAATGTTTCACACAAAGAACAGTGGGTATCTGGAATGAGCTGCCTGAGGAGGTGGTGGAGGCAGGAACAGTCGCGACATTTAAGAGGCATCTGAACAGGTACTTGAATTAGCAAGGCATAGAGGGATATGGAATTAATGCAGGCAGGTGGGATCAGTATAGACAGGCATTATGGTCGGCATGGACGCGGTGGGCCGAACGGCCTGTTTCTATGCTGTACGACTCTATGACTCTGACAAGAAATCGGAGCAGAAGTAGACCACATAGCCCATCGAGCCTGCTCCGCCATTCAGTATGATTAAGGCTGATCTTGGTCTTCAATTCCACTTTTTCTTTTCTTCATTCATGGGATGCGGGCGTCGCTGGCCAGGCCAGCATTTATTGCCCATCCCTAATTGCCCTTGAGAAGGTGTGGTGAGCTGCCTTCTTGAACTAATGCAGTCCATTTGGGGTAGGTATACCCACAGTGCTGTTAGGAAGGGAGTTCCAGGAATTTGACCCAGCAACAGTGAAGGAACAGTGATATAGTTCCAAGTCAGGATGGTGAGTGACTTGGAGGGGAACTTGCAGGTCGTGGTGTTCCCATGTATTTGCTGCCCTTGTCCTTCTAGTTGGCAGTGGTCGCGGGTTTGGAAGGTGCTGTCTAAGGAGAATTGCTGCAGTGCATCTTGTAGATGGTATACACTGCTGCCACTGTGCGTCGGTGGTGGAGGGAGTGAATGTTTGTAGATGGGGTGCCAATCAAGCGGGCTGCTTTGTCCTGGATAGTGTCGAGCATCTTGAGTGTTGTTGGAGCTGCACCCATCCAGGCAAGTGGAGAGTATTCCATCACACTCCTGACTTGTGCCTTGTAGATGGCTTTGGGGAGTCAGAAGGTGAGTTACTCGCCTCAGGATTCCTAGCCTCTGACCTGCTCTTGTAGCCACGGTATTTATATGACTACTCCAGTTCAGTTTCTGGTCAATGGTAGCCCCTAAGATGTTGATAGTGGGGGATTCAGCGATGGTAATGCCATTGAATGTCAAGGGGAGACGATTAGATTCTCTCTTGTTGGAGATGGTCATTGCCTGGCACTTGTGTGGCGCGAATGTACTTGCCACTTATCAGCCCAAGCCTGGATATTGTCCAGGTCTTGCTGAATTTCTACACGGACTGCTTCAGTATCTGAGGATTGACGAATGGTGCTGAACATTGTGCAATCATCCGCGAACATCCCCACTTATGACCTGATGATCGAAGGAAGGTCATTGATGAAGCAGCTGAAGATGGTTGGGCCTAGGACACTATCCTGAGGCACTCCTGCAGTGATGTCCTGTAGCTCAGATGATTGACCTCCAACAACCACAACCATCTTCCCTTGCGCTAGGTATGACTCCAGCCTGCGGAGGGTTTTCCCCTTGATTCCCATTGACTTCAGTTTTGCTAGGGCTCCTTGATGCCATACTCGGTCAAATGCTGCCTTGATGTCAAGGGCAGTCACTCTCACCTCACCTCTTGAGTTCAGCCCTTTTGTCCGTGTTTGAACCAAGGCTGTAATGAGGTCAGGAGCTGAGTGGCCCTGGCGGAACCCAAACAGAGCGTCACTAAGCAGGTTATTGCTAAGCAACTGCCGCTTGATGGCACTGTTGATGACACCTTCCATCACTTTACTGATGATAGGGAGTAGGCTGATGTGCCGGTAATTGGCTGGGTTGGATTTCTCCTGCTTTTTGTATACAGGACATACCTGGGCAATTTTCCACATTGCAGGGTAGATGCCAGTGTTGTAGCTGTACTGGAACTGTTTGGCTAAGGGCTCGGCAAGTTCTGGAGCACAGGTCTTCAGTACTATTGCTGGAATATTGTCAGGGCCCATCGCTTTTGAAGTATCCAGTGACTTCATTCGTTTCTTGATATCACGCGGAGTGAATCGAATTGGCTGAATTCTGGCATCTGTGATGCTTGGGACTTCAGGAGGAGGCCGAGATGGATCATCAACTCAGCACATCTGGCTGATGATTGTTGCAAATGCTTCTGCCTTATCTTTCGCACTGATGTGCTGGGCTCCCCCATCATTGAGGATGGGGATATTTGTGGAGCCACCTCCTCCAGTTAGTTGTTTAATTGTCCACCGCCATTCATGGATGGATGTGGCAGGACTGCAGAGCTTAGATCTGATCCATTGGTTATGGGATCGCTTAGCTCTGTCTATCGCATGCTGCTTACACAGTTTGGCACGCAGAGAGTCCTGTATTGTAGCTTCACCAGGTTTACACCTCATGTTGAGGTATGCCTGGTGCTGCTCCTGGCATGCCCTCCTGCACTCTTCATTGAACCAGGGTTGGTCTCCTGGCTTGATGGTAATGGTAGAGTGGGGGATATGCCGGGCCATGAGGTTACAGATTGTGGTTGAGTACAATTCTGCTGCTGCTGATATCCCACAGCGCCTCATGGATGCCCAATTTTGCATTGCTAGATCTGTTCAAAATCTATCCCATTCAGCACGGTGATAGTGCCACACAACACGATGGATGGAATCCTCAATGTGAAGGCGGGACTTCGTCTCCACAAGGACTGTGTGGTGGTCACTCCTACCAATACAGTCATGGACAGAAGCATCTGCAGCAGGCAGTTTGGTGAGGACGAGGTCAAGTATGTTTTTCCCTCGTGTTGGTTCCCCCAACTCCTGCTGCAGAGCGAGTCAAGCAGCTATGTCCTTCAGGACTCGGCCAGCTCGGTCAGTAGTGGTGCTATCGAGCCACTCTTGGTGATGGACATTGAAGTCCCACACCCAGAGTACATTTTGTGCCCTTGCCACCCTCAGTGTTTCCTCCAAGTGGTGTCCAACATGGTCGAGTACTGAGTCATCAGCTGAGGGAGGGCGGTAGGTGGTAATCAGTAGGAGGTTACCTTGCCCATGTTTGACCTGATGCCATGTGACTTTGTGGGGTCCGGAGTCAATGTTGAGAACTACCAGGGCAAATCCTTCCCTACTGTATACCACTGTGCCCCCACCTCTGCTGGGTCTGTCCTGCCGGTGGGACAGGACATCCCCAGGGATAGTGATTGCAGTGTCTCGGACAGGAGTTACTCTTCCTTTTTATGTACTTTTTAAAGTTCTTATAATTTGTTTTATATTGCTGGCTCGCTTACTCTCATATTCTATTTTTTCCCTTTTTATCAACTTTTTGGTGGCCCTTTGCTGGTTTCTAAAACACTCCCAATCCTCATACCTGCAACTAATTTTGTAACATCATAAGCCTCTTCTTTTCGTCTAATACTCTCCTTAACTTCCTGAGTGAGCCACAGATGTGTCTTCCTTGATGAATCTTTGTTTTTGAATGGAATGTGCTTTTGTTGAAACCTTTGAATTGTTTCTTTAAATGTTTCCCACTCTTCATTTACCACCATACCTTCCAGTCTGTTTACCCAATTAACCTTAGCAGGTTTTTCTAAGTTTAAGATTCATGTTTGTGATTGAAATGTGTCACTTTCAAACTTAACATGAAATTCAATGGTATTAAGATCACTATTTCCCAGTGGATCTTTTACTATGACATTGCTTTTTAACCCTGCTTTTGTTACACAATGCGAGATCTACGATAGCTTTATGCCCAGTTAGTTCCAAAACATATTCCACAAATTCATCTTCTGGACCACTGTTGCCAATTTGATTGTCCCAATCTATATGCAGATTAAATTCATCAACAATTAATACATCACCTTTTTTACCTGCTTCAGTAATAACCAGTTTAATGTTCTGTCCAATAATATAACTAATGTTCGCCGGCCTGTAAACTACTCCCACAAGTGTTTTCTGACTCCTGCTATTCCTAACTTCCACCCAGACTGATTCTACTTCATGATCTTCTGAGGCCAGACCCCTTCTTATGAATGTCATTATGTCATCCTTTATTATCAGGGCTACCCCACCTCCTTTGCCATTCTGTCTGTCTCTCCGAAATATTGTGTACCCCAGAATATTCATTCCAAACCTTGATCTCCTTGTAACCATGTCTCAGTAATGGCAATTAGATCCAGATCATTTACCTCTGTTCTTGCCACTAGTCCATCTGTCTTCTTACAGATGCTTCATGCATTCAGATAATGGAACGTTAATTTCATTTTTTACCTCTGTTCCGAGCCTCCTCAATCTATCCTCCTAGGATAATCCCACCATCCCTGGAATTAGTTTGGTGAACCTTCATTGTGCTCTTTCAATGGCAAGTATATCCGTCCTTCGGTATGGAGACCAAAACCATACGCAATATTCCAGGTGCGGTCTTACCGGGCTTTATAGAATTGCAGCAAGACATCTTTACTCCTGTACTCAAATCCTTTTGCAATATCGGCCAACATATCATTTGTCTTCCCAATTGATTGCTGCACCTGCATGTTAGCTTTCAGTGACTCGCGAGCAAGGACAACCAAGTTCCTTTGGACATCAACATTTCCCAATCTCACACCATTTAAGAAATACCCTGCATTTCTGTTTTTTCTACCAAAGTGGATAACTTCACATTTTTCCACTTTATATTCCATCTGCCATGTTCTTGCCCACTCACTTAGCCTGTCTAAATCCCCTTGAAGTCTCTTTGCATTCTCCTCACAACTTACATTCCCACCTAGTTTTGTGCCATCAACAAATTTGGAATTATTACACTTGTTCCTCATATCCAAATTCCAGATTGTGAACAGCTGGGGACTAAGCACTGATCGAAAAATAACTCGGCTGTTGCCTGCCATCCAGAGAAAGACCCATTTATTCCTACTCTCTGTCTTCTGTCCATTAACCAATTCTCAATCCATGCCAGTACATTACCCCTAATTCCCATGTGTTCTAATTTTGCTTACGAAGCTCTTGTGTGGGACCTTATCGAAAGCCTTCTGAAAATCCAAATACACCAATTGACAGGTTACAATATACAATTATCCAATTGTTCATCCATCTGCCTGTCTGCAGGGGCGCCTGCCTCCTTATCTGTCTGTCTGTCTGTCTGCCTGAGGGGGCACCTGTCTGCCTGTCTGTCTGGCTGTGTGCAGAGGTTGGGGGCTGTGATTAGGGACCAAAACGGAAACAAACGTTTGGACATGGCTGAGGTACAAAATGAGGAATTAGATCCATTCAAACTCATTTAAAGAGGAGATAGTTGAGATGCTGGGTGATCTAAAAATTGATAAATGGGAGGCACTGGTGTTGACTGGACTGAAGATCAATGAGTCACCACGTCTGAATGGTTGCTTCGGGAAATAAGGATGGAAATTGCAGAGGTACTGACTGTAATCTTCCAATCCTTCTTAGATACTGGAGTGGTTTCTGAGGGTTGGAGAATTGTAAATGTTACACCCTGTTCAACAAAGGGTGTCAGGATAAACCCAGCAGATACAGGCCAGTCAGTTTAACCTCAGTGGTGTGAAAGGTTTTAAGATAATAATCCAGGACAAAATTATTAGTCACAAGTAAGGATTAATTCATGAAAGTCAGAATGGACTTAATAAAGACAAATCGTGTTCAGATAAGTTGACTGTATTTTTTAACCAGGTAACAGAAAGGGTTGAAGAGGGTGATGTGGTTGATGTGGTGTAGATAGATTTCCAAAAGGCATTTGATAAAGTGCCGCATTACAGGCTTGTCAGCACCATTGAACCCACGGACTAGAAGGGTCTCTGGTGACATGTAGATAAAATAGGATAAGTGAGAGAAAACCGAGATGATGGTGAACAGTTGCTTTTTTTTTGATTGGAGGAAAGAAAACATTGCTGTTCCCCAGGGACAGGTACTCAGACCACTGCTTTTCATGATTTCCATTCATGAATTGTACTTGAGTGTACAGGGCACAATTTCAAAATGTGAAGAAGACACAAAACGTAGAAGTACTGTGAACTGTGCGACAGACAGAGCAAAGTGATCCCACAACGAACTGCTCAGATCAAAGCTTTGCAGTCCTGCCAGATGCAGTCATGAATGGTGGTGGACAATTAAACAACTAACCAGAGGAGGGGGCTCCAATAACATCCCCATCCTCAATGATGGGGGGCCCAGCATGTCAGTGCAAAAAAAAGGCTGAAATATTTGCAACCACCTTCAGACAGAAGTGTTGAGTGGATGATCCATCTCAGCCTCTCCCAAGATCCCCAGCATCACAGATACCAGTCTTCAGCCAATTCAATTCACTGCACATGATATCAAGAAATAGCTGAAGGTGCTGGATACAGAAATGGTTATTGGCTCCTGGCTGTATTACTGAAGAGTTTTGAGCAACAGTGAGCTGTGCCCCAGCCAAGGTACTCTAGTACAGCTACAATCCTGGCATCTACCCAACAAAGTAGAAAATTGCCCAGGTGTGTACTGTTCACAAAAAGCAGTGCAATAAAATCTGACCGTGTTTCGCCCCATCAGTCTATTCTCAATTGTCAGTAAAGTGATGGAAGATATCATTGACAATGCTGTCAAGCAGCACTTACACAGCAATAATCCGCTCACTAATGCTCAGTGAGATTTTGCCAGGGATACTTGGCTCGGACCTCATGACAGCCTTGGTCCAATCATGGACACAAAAGCTGAATTTGAGAGGTGAGGTGAGAGCTGCTGCCCTTGACATCAGAGCAGCATTTGACCCAGTGTGGCATCAAGGAGTCTCATTGAAGTCAACGGAAATCAGGGGAAAATACTCCACTGGTTAGAATAATATCTAACACAAAGAAAAGAAAGAACATTATGGTTGTTGGAGGCCAATTATCTCAGCCCCAGGACATCTCAATGGGTTTTTCTCAGGGTAGTATCCTGGCCCCAATCATCCTCAGCTGTTTCATCAATGACCTTCCCTCTAACATAAGATCAGAGGGGATTGTCAGAAGGTGGGTGCTCACTGATAATTACACCATGATCAGTAAAATTCACAACTCCTCAGAGACTGAAGCAGTCCGTGCCGACTTGCAGCAAAACCTGGACAACATTCAAGCTTAGACGGATAAGTGACAAGTGACATTCGTGCCACACCACTGCCAGACAATGACCATCTCCAACAAAAGTGAATCTAACCCTCTCCTCTTGACATTCAACTGCATTGCCATCACTGAATCCCTCACCATCAACAAACTTCCTGGGGGTTACCATTGACCAGAAGCTTAACTGGACCAGCAATATAAATACTGTGACTACAAGAGCGAGTCAAAGGCTGGGGATTCTGTGGTGAGTAACTCACCTCCCGAGTCTCAAAGCCTGTTAACCAGCTACAAGGCAGAAGTCTGGAGTGGCATTGAATATTCTCCACTTGCCTGGATGAGTGCGGCTCCAACAACACTCAACACCATCCAGGACAAAGCAGCCCATTTAATCGGCATCCTATCCAACACCTTAAACATTCACTCCCTACACCACAAGTGCACAGTGGCAACAGCATGTACCATCTACAAGATGCACTGCAGCAACTCACCAAACATCTTTTGTCAGCACCTTCCAAACTGTGACCTGCACCAAATGAGAGGAAGGGCAGCAGGCCAATGGGAACACCACGTCCTGCAAGCTCTTCTCCAAGTCACACACCGTTCTGACTTGGAAATATATCCTTCATTGTCACTGGGTTAAAATCCTGGAACTCCCTCACTAAAAGGGGTGTGTTGGGGTACAGACACCACATGCATTGCAGCGGTTCAAGAAAGCAGCTCACCACCACCTTCTCACGGGCAATTTGGGATGGGTAATAAATACTGGCCTTGCCAGCAATGCCCACATCCTAAAAATGAATAAAAAATGGATAGTGATAGACACACTTACAGCACAACAATTTTGAAGATTAAGATGAAATGATGAGTCATTATTTTCCTTTGCAAACTTTGTGAAATATATTCCCCCTTACCTTTGTTGTGTTTTTAAAAAAAATGTCTGCATTACCTGGATAACTGCAGTTTGGGTCAGTTCCCCAGTGTATATTAGTAAATGGTTATTTCCTTCATGATGGAACTTAATGTAACAGAAAAAATGAAATTCCTTTTTGAACAACACAATGGTGGGATTATAAAAAGCTATAATACGAAGAATTGTGAGGTGATGCATTTTAGCAGAAGGAATAGGGTGAGGAAATATATATTAATGGCCCTGTTCTACAGAGTGTGGAGGGTCAGAGGAACCTGAGGGTGTATGTACATCAACCTTTGAAGTTGGCAGGACATATTGAGAGAACGGTTAGCAAAGCAGATGGGATTTGGGGCTTCATAAGTATTGAGTACAAAAGCAGGGAACTTATTCTGAAAAAGAAGCAAAATACTGTGGATGCTGGAAATCTGAAATCAAAAAAGCAAGCTCAAGAAATAATCATCAGGTCTGGCAGCATCTGTGGAGAGAAAAGCAGAGTTAGCATTTCAGATCTGTGACCTTTCATCAGAAGTTCTGATGAGATGCTGCCAGACCTGCTGAGTATTTCCAGAACTTTCTGAAGTTATTCTGAACCTTTGCAAAGCTCTGCTTCGGCCTCAGCTAGAGCTCTGCATCCAGTGCTGGTCAACATTCTTTATAAAAGATGTGAGGGTCATTGAGAGGGTGCAGAGGAGATTTACCAGAATGGTTCTGGGGATGGAGGAATTTAGTTACAAAGTTAGGTTGGAAAAGATAGGATTGTTCTCCCTGGAGCAAAGGAGCTTGAGGGGAGATTTAATAGAGATGTACAAGATCATGACAGGCTTAGATAAGCTAGACAAGGAAAAACTGTTTTCATTAACTAATGGTACAAGGACTAGGGGACAGAGAGTGAAGGTTTTGGACAAGACATGCAGGAGGAATGTGAGGAAGGACTTTTGTACACAGTGAACGGTAATGGTCTGGAACTCACTGCCCATGAGGGTGGTGGAAGTGGAAACAATCAATGATTTCAAAAGGAAATTGGATGGGCAATTGAGGAAATAAACTTGCTGGGATACGGGGATCGAACAGGGGAATGGGACTGACTGGATTTGTCCGGAGAGAGCCGACACAGACTGAATGGGATGAATAACCTCCTTCAGTGCCATAAATGATTCTGCATCTCTATGAATTCAACAGGTCATAGACAGGTTAGTGGAATGGACGGAGATGTGGCAGATAAAATTTAACACACAATCGTGCCAAATGATACATGTTGGAGGAAGAACAGTGTGAACAATGGGCTGCATTTTACATGTCTGCTGTTGAAATCGACAGCGGACGTAAACTATGGTGATCCGCCCACGTGGACCGCACGTCACGGAGCCGTCGTGATATTAAATGCGGCGGCTCATTTAAATGGCCGGGGCATATTCCGCCCGTGATGATGTGGATGGGATTAGGTGGTCTGTCCCCAGTAATTGTGTCAACAGCCTGTATACAGGTGCTGATGCCATTTTTAAAGGGCTTTGAGCCCTTCCATTTAATTTTAATACTCAAAGATATAGTGAATTGAAATTGTGTTGAAAAAATTAAATATATGTTCCTTGCCCCACACCCCCTCCCCCAATAACCAGAGAATTCATTCCTTGCCTTCTCCCCCCAACAAAAATACTTACCTTGTGCACCTGACCTTCCCCACCCCACAGTTCATAAACTTTTAACTGCTCTCCTTCTCACCATCCCCTACACCATTCACATTAGTTTGACCCCGCTCCCCCTCACCA